>NC_045494.1:6260361-8660361 GCF_009650955.1 Corvus moneduloides
TTGTGCGTCTTAGCATTTAGACAGCACTTTGTTGTACCCCAAAGATCAGGAATCTTGGTCAGAGATGGGCATGATACAGGGAAAAGTACTTGAGAGAAAAAAATAAGGAAGGGATTGTGGGCTGTGTAGATGGGAGGAAGAGTCTACTAAAGATGAGGAGAGCTTGCATTATGCTGCAACTTTTGACATCTTCTACTATCTTAATTTTCAAATTTTATTTTTATTTAGCTCAAGAACTTGTTTCAACATAGAAGATGACATAGAATATTTGTAAAAGAATAATCAAACAGCTTGTAAGTTACTGAAGGGCTATCAGTAGCAGCAGGTTATGGGTTGGGGTTTTTTTCTTTCACTGCATATTCCTGCATTTCAAGACACATTGACAATGTATATAAACTTTATACTCAATAATTATAAACTTTGATACTTTTCTCATTCATTTGGTCATAGAGAATCATTTATTTTTGTATAATCAACCCTTTAATGTGGGTACTGCACCTTTAATGAATGCTTACATGTTTTGTTTTCAGTGTTCTTTTCATTGTGCTCATATTTTGATAATCATCTCTATTCATTAATGAAACAGGAAAAGTAAGTGTGACATTATTGCTATTCATAACATCTTTGTCTTAGATCTCATTTCTATTTAATTTTGACAAAAGAAGAGAGAAGATTGAAACTACAAAAAATGTTTTGCTTGAATGAAACTGTCTGGGAACTTAAAATTTTAATGATGGATTGAGAAATCTTTGTCAATAATTTTGTTGTCTCACATAGACTGTTTGCAGTAACTGGGCTAAGTAATTTGAATTATAGGTTAACTGTTGGCCATTTCCAATCTCATTTTTACTTGCATAAAGACTAAATAGGAAGCAAAGTGGTTTAAAAGTTTAAGTGGTTTAAAATACTCAGATCTTGAAAAAACCTTGTAGAGAATATATTGCTGTAAGTAATTTGAAGTCTGTTAATATTGGAGCATAACTGGAGGTTCCATCTGCACTCACAAAGTGTCTGCTCTCTGTGGGATCCTGAGTGTTAAAGCATTGCTAAAATGCAGACTATAAGAAAATGGGGAATCTGGGGTGCTCCCAATAGCAATATTATTAAGTAAATTGAAGGAAAAGTTGTACTTTAAATTGTATAGATGTTTAACATGAATTTTTGATTTGTAGTGACTTCATTGCAGCTGAAGGAGGAGTTGCTGGATGGAGAGGAGTACAGCTTCCTGCAGGGAGCATCTGACCAGGAGAGCAACGGCTCCGCCAGCTACTACATCAAACAGGAGCCCTGAGGCAGCTCCCAGGAGTGTGGGGCACAGCACTGGTGATAGGAAAAGAACCTTTCTCCAAGACTGACTGATTCTGTTCCCACTTGGATGGTGCAGTTCGGGTGACTGTGCCTGGGGCACTTTGCTAACTGTAGGTGAATTAGACTCAGTTCAGAATTTTTTGGAAGGGCGGGGAAACTATTTTAGTGAAAAAGATTTTTCAATTTATTAAAAACAAAAAAAATGGACACTTTTGTGTTGTATTTGAAGCTTTTGAAAGAATTTTGTAATATTTTCAAGTTCAGATTTATTGTGCATTGTTAACAAGAACTGAAATTCTAATTTTTTGGTAAGATTAAAGTTTAATTAGCATGGTTGTGGGAAGCAGTTGGAGGAAGATATAGTTGCAAATACAAATGAACTGTCATAACAAATGAACCTTTTTGGTACAAGTTGGGAGACTTTTAGACTCTTGTGAACTGCACTGGTCACGCCTCTGTTTTTTTAATTGTGAAAATAAGGCTTTTAAGCCCTGATTTAGAGGCATAAATTGTATGTGGAAGATAGTGCTGTAAAGCTCTACTCAGTGAGTAGGCCCAAGTGCAACGGAGCGGAGCCATCGCCTGAGGAAGATTTTAACTTTTCAAGGTGTTTTTATTTAGTTTAAAATACCTTTTTCTATATAAAATTTTGGTTTTTAATGTTCCTTAGGGTCTGATTCAGTGCCCATTAATATCAGTAGCCTTGTCTCCATCGACTGCAGTGGGCATTGGATTGGATCTAGAAAGCCCTTGTCTGTACATGAATGTCTGTAGTCTTGGAATGCTTCAGCAGATGTTTACAGAGCCCTATGCCAAACTGGAACTTCAGAAAATTCCCTCATTGGAAGATTAGTTTTAGCTCTGAATTTTGACTGAAGAAGCAGCTTAGATGGACAGTCACTAAGGACTCCCTTGGTTATTGGGAAGGAACTTGTGAGTATTCTTGTGATTTTTTTTTTTTCTTTTTTTTTAAATTTTTTTTCCATTCAGGAAGCCCTAAATGTTTCCTTACCATCTTAAATATTTATCTGTGACCATTCAGAACTGATGTGCCACGTGGTTTCAGGTGAGCTGAAAGGAGCCCTACACTGTGGATTAAAAATTAGTTCAGTCCTGCATAGCCTGCAATATTCATGTCTCGCTGCAATAGTGTAACATAGGAGTTGTGACTTGAGAACAGTATAAAAATTACATGGTTTTAGTCTATAATTCATAAACTGGATTTGCCTATTGCCTGGAATTCTTGTCTCATGTCAAGTATCCCATTAGCCCCACCTGGTCAACTTCTAGAATTTTACAAGGCAAAAGTCACATAAAAGGGTGAAAATGACAACCACTTAAACACAAAATTTTTGCAGGAGCTCTTAGTAATTTGGATTTTATCTTTCCATATTTTTAACCTTTGTACATTTTTGTAAATGGAGTTGATGAGTGAGGTGGTTGATCAGCCCTGCAGAGCTGTGACTGGAAAAATGTGCATCAAGAGCTTTAGCTTTTACCAGTAAGGTTCATTAACTAAACTCTCAGGAATTATCTCATAAGTTCTGCAAGTGCTTCTGGGTCTTCACAGGTCCCCTTCAGAGCAGTACAATGACTCTTGACCATAAATTAGGGCTTAAAAAAAAAATCGATCAAAAATTATTAACATCTGTATTCCTACAGCCTAAGAAATGCTTTAAGGATATCAACCCACACAGCCCCAGGAGACCATTTTTGTATATTGTTGTTTGAGCTTAAAAAAAAAAGTGCATAGAAAGTTGAAAACCAGCAATTTGATTATTTTCTAAAAAATTGCTCTAACTTTGGGTACATAGTATTGGTGATATGCACAGGTTTACCTCATTCTATGCAAGAGGGGTTAATTATGTAAAGTTTTGTATTTACTACTGGAAGTAAAACATGTCCTGTATAGTGTAGGAATGTCTGGAATCCTTTTCTCCCTTACTGGTAACATTTCTTAAATAACGACCCATTTTTAACAACAGCTTCTTCTATTGACAGAATCTGTTAATCAGATTACAGGAATCTGTAATTTCAGGTGGTAAAGACATTTTAGCTCTCTGTAACAGCCATGAAAAGGACTTTGTTGGACCTGGTAGACTTCAAATACCTTATCTCAGATTCTGACCCACCCATGAAGTTTATTTTGAACAGCCTAGATTGGAGAAGTAGGATTAGAGACCATTGTAGTGACACTTTGAGCCTTGAGTGTTTGTTTTCCTATGTTCTCAATTTAACCTGCTGTAAAATCCAGCTCTGCAAGCATTGATTTGGTTTGGTAAGTACAGTACTATTGATTTATTTATTTTTTTTTAATGCAACAACTTGCAGGTTCTCCCAGTCAGCTGGAACAAGGTTCTCACAATCTTGCTTTCTTCTCTCATCAGCAGCTTCTGACTTGAGTAGAAAAACTGTTGCATTAATTAGTGTTTCCTAAGGTAGAAGGTCGGGCTAGTTAATGAGTGAGGTGCATTGCCAGGTCACTAAACTTGGGCTCCTGAGTATTGCCCAGGCTCATCCCTGATTTCAGAGTTGGTCTTCAAATGTCAAGAGGGAAAATTAGTCCTTAACACACTTCCTGTGCTGGAAAATGTAAGAATCTGTTCTGTCAGTCGTTATAGTATTCTTTTATTCATCAAACACTAAAGTCTTGTGAGGTGATGTATGTTCTCGGGTACCCGTGTGACTTCAGCAGTTGGTGAAATGTCTTTTGTGTCTCTGAGTTCATAATATGCCTCAGTTGTGTAATTGTCGAGTACAGTGACATCTGTGCTAAGCAAACCATGGAAGGAGCTGCTGGAAGTCACTTGCTGAGGAGAAGCTCAGGAAAACCTGAGCAAGGTGCTACCAGGGATGTGATCTCCAGAGAGCCTGTGGCGTGTCCCTGTGGCAGCTCCCTGGCTTTGCAAAGCATTCCCGTGGCTCTGGGATGTTTCTCTTGGCTTCAAGCTGTGGTACCTGGCTGAGAGAGCAGCAGATGTTGGACACCTGAAACCTTCAATGGGGTCGGACTAATTCTGGCATTTGGCACAGCAGGTTTTTCTGACCATGAGGCAGCCCAAGCCCTGTTCCTGCCTTGGCTGCTGCCCCTTTCCTTGCTCCAAATCTCTGCTGATCTTTGATTGTTATGTTATTTTCAGTAGAACTCTAACCTGTTCCTTGCTACGTCTGAGGAAAGCTACAGCAGTTATTGATTCCTTGTTCTACGGATACTAACACGGGTTTCAGTGTTTGTTTTGGTTTTTTATTGTTGTTTTCTGTGATGTGAATACCCTCCCTCAATCTTTGTACGATGGTGCTAATACATTTGGTAACAATCCTTTATTGGGAAGGGATTTTAAAAAACTGTGATTTCAGCTGAATTTTTCTTCCTTTTGATTTTTTTTCATATTTAAAATGAAAAGTCACAGCCATTTATACAAAAAAAGGCATCAGCTTTGGCCCCCGGGAAAATGTTGGGGCGGGAATCAAGATTAAACAAATGGGGTTTTTACATAATTTCTGTATGTATTTGATATATAGATCAATATCTGTACAAATTTATCTTTTATTTTCTTGGTAATTTGTGTGGTCAGTGAGAAAGTATTTAAAGCTTTCTCATGCAATGTACATAACTCAGTGAAAAAATGCTTTTGGAGAAATTAATGTTACTTTCATTTTTACGAGACTGCAGATTTTCAGCATGGATGTGAAAAGCATTAAAATTATAACTTTGTGTACAAGATGAAAATAATTCACTAAATTTGCCTTTTTTACACAAAATAAAAATTATAAAAAGTCTTTTTCTGAGTAGGGATTGTTTTGTTTAAAAGACACTCTTAGCCCTAAATGCATTTCAGCTTATTTCTCTCAAGATAATGCACATTAATACCCACAATCTGTAAAACCATGAGTATTTTAAGTAACTGGGTATCTTGGTCTGACAGCAAATCGTGTGAGGCCCTGAGCACAAGGTAATGGGTTTGATAGGAGAAGGTGAATTAGATAATCATTTCAGAGAGCAAGCTTTGCACTTGGCTCTCATTTCATTTAGTATTAGTATTAATAGTTGTATAAGGAGGGAAATTTTGTGGTATCCCGTTTTTCTTCTAGCTCCCGCCTCCCTTCAGCTCTCCCTCTGCAAATTTGCCACTTCTTGAGTTCAGCAGCTGTGCCAGGACCACGTGTCAGTGGCTCCTGAATGACTAAAATGACTTCCATGAGTATTTGAACAGGGGTCTGTTGTAAGTGAACGCACCACAAGGAATTAGTTCACACCCATTTATTTGACAGTCACTTTCAGCACTAAGATAACCGTGGTTGCTCCCAGGGCAGCAGCTGGAATGAGATGAGGTGTTGGAAGGCACAAATCACTGTGGGAACCCATCACTCATAGATCCAGTCATGTGCACAGGGCTTGAAGTCGATGAGCTCTGCCGGTTTGAACCACAGGTTGATCTCCTTCTGTGCACTCTCCACGGAGTCACTGCCATGGATGATGTTCCTGTGAAAGGAGACAAACATTGTTCCCTGTAAAAATACACTTTCAGCAACCTTGTTCTCAATTTGCAAAAAACTTGCATGAAGCATCTAGAGCAGGGAGACCATTGCTGTTATTTCTGGCAGTGTTCCAACACCCCCACCCCCCCAAGAGCTAATTATTTTTCTCAGGGTTGCTCTAGAGCTACTGTTCTACACCAGCCCCTGCCTGAGCTTACGTGCTGCTCTGGGGAGGAGCTGGACTGCAAACAAAGTCAGCTTTGTACCACTTTCCTAAGCAGCAGCTATGCACTGTGACCTGCAAATGAAATACCATCAGACTAAGGTATCTACCACCAATTCTGGCTTTGTAGAATAGGAGACTACCAACAGTTTTTGTGTTGGCAGTGAAACAGTGAGTAGGAGTTGTTGAGTTTTGAGTATCAATTAAGAGACTGAGCACAAACCTTCCCACTTGAATGCAGAAGTCACCACGGATGGTGCCAGGCTTGGAGTCTGCAGGGTTGGTTTCCCCCAGCATTACTCTCCCAGTTTTAACCACGTTGAGTCCTTCCCATACCTTAAAGTAAAAAAACAAAAAATTCTGTTACGCCATGCTTATACACAATATTGACAACTCATCTTTGCTCTACCATACTTGCAAAGAAACAAAGGCTCTAACCACTAAAGAAATTAACTCTGCCTAGATTCTCTCTTAGGCCTGTAAAGGTGACAAGGGAAAAGCATATGAGCTTGAAAGTACTTGTAAAAAGGACCATCACCATTGTTACCTGCAGTGCAAGGAGATCCTTCACCAAGCCTCAGAGTTAATGTACAAGGCCAACTCCCAGCCCTTTGTGTTGTGGTGGGATAGGGACACCCTGCTGAGTGTTCTCTCCTAGCTCATAACCACAGCAGGAGATGCTATTAGGAGCAAGTGCCTTGTTTTGCGAGGAATGTAAGAATGAATGACACAGAAGATGGTTTCTGTGTCTGAAAGCCTGACCTTGCCCAAAGCAGATTTTTTGGTGCAGAAGACTCGCTTTCCGGGAATTTTGCTTTATGCATTATATATTACGCGTTTAATACCCATTTTATATGTGCCACTTTTCTTCTTATTATAGTAACTTCACTGTCTTAATTTTAACTTTTTCTTTGCCACTATCAGAACTAGGTAGTTTAAGAAAAAATGTATCTGCAACAATATCTCTGAATATTCTTAATAATTTATAGAGCAAGACAAATATACTCAAGAAAGTAATCTTAAACTAAAATCAAGCCACTTACCATGGCCACAATAGGTCCAGAGTTCATGTATTTAACCAAACCAGGGAAGAAGGGGCGGTCTTTCAGGTCAATGTAATGTTGTTTGAGAAGGTCTTCAGAGGCCTTTAAAAGGGCAGATGTAACTTTAAATATCATTTTCTGAGTATCACTGAACAGAAGGTGTTACAGGTGTAAGACTATGAGTGATTAGATTCACTAATAATTAATGTTACCAACAATGCTGCAGTGCTATTGTGGGTATCAACGTGAGCTCCTGCTGTAACATTAAGGGAGTTCTTTGTGGCAGTGCTGGGAATTGGCAATATGATTTCTTTGCACTGCAGTGACCCTCAGCGATAAGCAGAGTACGGGATTCCTGGGTGATGTTTACCCAACACAGCCTTTCAGCCAAGGGCCATTCCAGCTCTCAATCGGGCTGCATTAAACCATTGGAGCAAAATTCGCTTTTTCTGGAAAGGGGAGAAGCCGCGTGCTGGGCAGGAAGCCGGGCCCGAGGCGTGCCCCAGCACAGCCGCATCAGATCCCCGCTCTGCCGCAGAAGCAGCCGCAAGGGGAGACTCTCTGTGCGTGGGTGTGGTGAGCCCCTCTCGGGCAGGGCAGGCACGGGGATGGGGGGTATAAAGACGCGGGCACTCACGTGCACGAACTTCATGGCCACGAGCCGGAACCCTTTCTGCTCGAACCGCTTGATGATCTCCCCGACCAGCCCGCGCTGGACGCCCGTCGGCTCTGATGGCGATGAAGGTGCGCTCGCCGTTCCCCGCCATGGCGCTGCGGGCGGGAGCGCGGCGTGAGGGGACGCGCGGCCTCAAGGTCGGCGGCGGCCATGGCGGCACCGCCCCGCCACGCGGCACCGCCACCGAACGTCCCCCCGGCCCCGCCGAGCCCGGCCCGGCCCCGCCGAACCCCGCGGGGCCCCTCCGCCCGCACCCCCCGTGCCCCTGGAGCGCGGGGCCCGGCCCGGCCTCACCTTTCCGGAGCTGCTGCCGCCCGCGCCGCTGCCGCCGGAGGAAGAGGCGGAGGAGAAGGCGGGCGGGCCGCGGATCCCCCGCCCCGCGCAGAGGAGGAGCCGCCGGGCCGGCGGCGCTTCGGGGGCGGGACCGCCAGCACCGAGCGGGACCGGGCCGGGCCGGGATGAGACGGGGCCGGGCCGGGCCGGGATGAGACGGGACCGGACCGAACCAGGCAGCGGGCGCTGCCGGGCCCCGCGGCCGGGGGGCGGCTCTTGGCCAGGCCCGGCCGCACCTGTCGCCTCCGCCGCCTCGAGGGTTATTGATTTACAGGCGCAGCAACTGTGGGTAAGCCTTTAAGGCACTGAAGCGACGGCGGATGTTTAACACAACTAAATTATTTTTTACTCATTGGTGCTGGCTTGGCTGTTTTCAGGTATCCCCGCGGTCTGAGGGTTGGTCCTGCCAACCCGGCTGCACCGCACAGCACGGCTACAGCTCCTCGAAAGCGTATTTATCCCAGAAAAGTGATGTGGGATCCGTAACCCAGGAACGTTATTGGTAACTTTATTGAGAAGATGAAGCTGCCAGCTGTCAAAACCTCACAGTCCCTGAACCCATGTCACAACATGAAGCAGGGAGTGTGTTGTTACTTTTTATGATGTTCACTACTTGGCCCTTTACTAGTTGATGAAACACCCTTTCCTGAGCAAGTTACAATCGCACACCATCACTGCAAGTGGGATATCGATGAAATAGCCTCTGTAGTCCTTGCGTTGTCTCTTACTGAGGGGCCAGTGAGTGGCTTCACAGGGTCAACTAGTGGTTTCACACTGGACCTGCCCAGGCACCTCAGCCGTGCAGGAGTGCTGGCCTCCACGTTTTCCCAGTCTCATCACATTAGAAACACTAATCAGCAGCCTCCTGACAACCCCCACATCTCCGGATAACCCATATTTCTCTGTTTTGTGGAATCAGGAAATCTTAAGTGACCTTTCAAGCAAAGATTAAACTGGAGACCATTCATCCCGTACCCAGGTTTGTCACATATTCCCTTTCTTCCAACTACTTTTAATTAAATTGTTTTTCTTGTATAACACTGAATATTTTCAGAAGAGAATCTCACAGCCTCACCTACAGCTTCATAGTTAGAGAATTTGTTCCCTCTCCTTATACTCATTAATTAAAGACAAAATATTTAAAATTTCTTTTTATTTCACTTACGAAATACTTCACTTAAGCAAATAGTGTTTTATTTTGTACCATCTCTTTTTAGGAGTTTGATATCACCATAAGGTATCCTAAGTTTTCAATATTTGCTGCATAGCTCAGTATTCAGACACAAGAACTCACTGTGGGGGGAAAAAATCGTGGAGTTTGAACAACTGATTCCATGAAATTCTTGCTCTTAGTGAATAAAATATTGCAGGGACATAAATACATAGTATCAATCCCAACTACCTCATCCAGTACAACTTTTGCTCTTGAAACTGAAACACCTTCTGCATTATGATGACTGTACTTCTTTACATCATTAAATAAATACAAAATGATAGCGCTGAAGTCACTTCTGAAACAACTTATCCAAGGATTGTTTGCTTTGTAGTTCCAACTACTAAGGAAAGGACACAAATGATAACAAAGCTAAATTATCAGCTGTTCAGCTGGCAAAGCAAGCACCACTTATTGCTCTGTGCAATATCAGACAGCTGCTGCACTGAAGTGGCTGAAGGTAGAATCTCCCTCATCCATCCTCACATTAATCTTCTTTTCACATAAAAGGACATTTCATGAAGCCTGGCCGGTTAATCTTTCCTCAAAATGCTAAATAAATCCCACGTGGAAGGGAAAAAGAGCAAGCTGAAATAGTGTCATTGTGGAGGCCAGTTGTCATTTTAGCCAGAGCTGAGCTCTCTTTGGGCACAGCATGTTCTGGGGAGAGAAATGGGCTTTTTCTGCAGCTGTTTTAGGAATGGGGACACATTTGATATTAAGTAAATCCTCAACATCTGGGCATATTAGCAATGCATTTACACCACTATCAGTTGTCCTCTAATGTTTTAGCAAAGTTAACCTCTGACTCCAAGTCATTTGCACATTTATTTACCAAATAAATTGTTTACCCGTTTTTTTCTGTTTACCAAAATACCCTCTATGACTATAAGTACTTCAGAAAAATATATGTTATCTGCTCCGTGTTTTCACCTCATATCTCTCAACCCCAGAAGCAGCTTTTAAAAAGTGCAATCCCATTTATAACCTGACAGCTTTTAAATCAAAGGAGCAGCAAGCACTGACTCTATTTTAAACATCCGCAACAGAGCATTCTCAGTGTTTTCTGAGGTTTCTACCAGGGAATTCTTTGGAATAGCTAGAGACTGGCAGCTGCTCACAGACAGTGGGGATATCAGAAGATCCAGGCTGGGTGTTAATCATAGATCCACTCATGAGCACAGCTTCTGTAATCAACCAGTTCTTCAGGAGTGAACCATAAATTGATCTCTGTCTCAGCACTTTCCACAGAATCACTGCCATGAATGATGTTCCTAGGAAAAGAAAAGGTGAATATAAGAGTAAGAGAATTCTTAAAGTAAAGCAAGCTTCTTGTTTTGAAGTGGTTCCCATTATGGACAGGAGCTTTAAGTAACAGTAAAGTAGGAAAAGACACAGCATAGGCAGTGCCAGCTTTGCTCCTCATTGTTGTGTCTGGGGACAACCACAACTTGATTTCCATCCTTAGATCCTAACATGACATGGGCACAGGGAATGGCAGCTCCATGTGTAAGACAGAGAAGGATGGAGCACAGTTCCTGCAGATATCATGACATAACACTTGGCATTTAGTGCCTTTGGATGATACCAGAAGTTTTAAAATTTACCTTCCAACTTGGACACAGAAGTCCCCACGAATAGTGCCAGGCTTGGAATCAAATGGATTGGTTTCTCCCAGCATCACCCTTCCAGTCTTAATCACATTAAGACCTTCCCACACCTTAAAGAAAAAAAAATTCCACTGAGATTATTAAATTTTAGCAGCAGTTAAATTATACCATCCACAAGAACACCGGGCTGTCCATCATGGCACAAATCACCATCTGAATATTTGTCATAGTGAG
The DNA here is from genome assembly GCF_009650955.1 of Corvus moneduloides. NCBI lineage: Eukaryota > Metazoa > Chordata > Aves > Passeriformes > Corvidae > Corvus > Corvus moneduloides. The sequence goes on from NC_045494.1 coordinate 6,271,481, forward strand.
ACATATTTTATCTCCAATTCTTCTGTCAGATTCTTGAAGCATCTGCTCACATGGTCCTTTCTGTACAACCCTCCTCCTCACCCAGTGTGGGGAGAGAATGATTTTCCATCTCAGTATGTCAAACAGCCTCACAGAGCTGTCTGCTCATGGGAGAGCTGGACCTCAACTATTTTACAAATACATTATCAAGGAGAAAAAGGGAAATAGAGTAAAAATATTCCACCATCCTTTTTCAGTTTGCTTACTACATGGCATGTCAGTGGGGCTTTTGTGCAGGTTTACTGTTTCTCAAAGTCCTGGTTTTGATTCCCTTTTGTCCTGTCCTCTTCCTCAACAAAATGACTCAAAGGAGAAAAAGATTATGAGAAAAGATTAAAGAAAAAGGAGTTAACAGCACATCTTCCTAATTATAGTATTTGAATCCAGATTTTTAAATCCTTTTTGAAATAAACTAGAATCCAACAGGTGACACAATCTCATTGCAGGGAAGACCATCAAGCAGTGTGGTTTTCTTGCTAGGAACTCACCATGGCTACGACAGGTCCTGAGTGCATGTATTGCACCAGGCCATCGTAGAACGGCCGGTCCTTGAGGTCGATGTAGTGTTCCCTCAGAAGGTCCTCAGAGGCCTGGGTTAAAAACCATCCAGAGAGAGAAAAAAGCTTACAGTAAGAACTTAAGACCGTAGTGAAATCACAGAGATTAACCACAGAGCACTGGTAATCCTGAAACTTGCACGCACTTCAAAATTCTGCATTTCTAGCATCTTTCTAGGAGCACTTTTGGTCGATATAAATTGAACTGTTTGCTTTAACCCCAGCTCAACTTAGAAAAGTTTCTGCTGCCAATACAGGCAATTTATGTGACCTGTGATTTGTGAAAGATACTCAAAGATATTTATTAGGCATAGGATGCACCTGAAAGAATATTCTCTTCAGACTAAGGACATCAGGATACTAAAATTAGCGTGCTTAGCGTGTCTAAAGCATTTAGCCAGAGCTGGGAATTGGAACTTTTCCAAAAACATCCCAAGTACGACTTCTCAAAATTTCAGTTTTAAATGTTACAGAGGCCACGTTTGTTGTTATAGCATGCTGCTCTATTTGAAGGCTGCAGCTGATATATAAAAGCAGACACAGCAATTAAGGAGAGCTTACATGTACTAATTTCATGGCCACCAGTTTGAACCCTTTCAGCTCAAAGCGTTTGATGATCTCCCCCACCAGCCCCCTCTGGACCCCATCAGGCTTGATGGCGATGAAGGTGCGCTCATCGATGGCAGCCATGGTCCTGAGGAGGGAGAGAATAAAAGTTGTTATTCCAGGATTGTGCAAAATTGTGTAAAATCCCATCCCTTCTGCTATCAGTGTAATTAGATTGGCTGCATCTGAGGGTCAGTAATCCACTGTCTGCAACGTTTGGACAAACCAGTGACCGCACACGGGTTTCCCCAAGTGCTGCAGGAGTGAGTTTGAAGCAGTGGAAGGGTGCCAAGTGTAGGAACAATCAGCGAATACTGAAATCAGAAACGCTCTGAACGGAAAGGATCACACGGATCCATCTTCCAGCGCCGTGCAATAAATTAATAGATTAACCCACAATTTCACCTGGAAACCAGCAGGACCGGAGGGGCTCCGAGCCCCGCGCCGCTGCAGGGGCGTGTCCGCGCACACCTGAGCGGGCAGGGGAGGGACGCGGGGGGCTGCGGGGAGGCTCCGCGGGAATGCGGTGACGCTGTCCGGGGACAGAAGGTCCCTTCCCGCTGCACCGCAACCCGGTTTACCCGCTGGTGGCCCGGTGGCTCTAGCAAACCTTGAAACCTCGTCCCCCGCAGGTGGGCCGGTGGCCGTGGCAAACGGTGTCCCCCGCTGGTGGCCTCTGTGAGTCTCGCAGCCCGTGTCCCCCGCTGTTTCCCGGTGGCCCTGGCAGCCCGTGTCCCGCCCCGGTGGCTCTCTCCAGCCGTGTCAGCGCGGGTCCCCGCCCGGCTTAGCCGTGCCCCCCCGCACCGCGGTTGCCGCGGCGACAGCGCGGCCTCCCGCCCGCACAGAGCGCCGTTCCCGCGGGGGCGATCGGGGATCGATCCCTGTCCCCGATCCCCCGCCCGGGTCACACCAGCACCCACCCAGGGCCTCTTCCCCTTAGATCGGGGGTGCTGGGCTCACCCCTGCCAGCATTTCAGTCTTGCCTGCTGGATCCCGGTTTTTATTTAACAAAAGCCACGTAACGTTATTTTAATAAAAATCTCATTATCGTGCTGTTCTGCTTGTGTTTCCTCTTTAAAGAAGGTAATTAATTTTGTTTGGTTTTTTTCCGGTTATACTGTATTAGCTCTTTGAGTCAAAAGACCCCTCAACCATTTACCACTGAGCTGCTTTGCCTTTAGCATTTTATTGCCTTTGAGAGAATTGAGGATAAAGCAACCGGATGGAAATCCGTGCTTGTCCTGGTTTTGTTTCCCCAACTGGGATGAACTTCCTGGGCTCCACTCCCTGGCTGTTCTTGAAAGCAAAACAATGAAGATTTCACTTCCCTCAGGGCAGGACTTTACTGCTTGACAGGGATAAGGTCAGCTTTTTGATAACATGGATTTCCTTTCTTGGGATCCCTTCTCTTCCCCACAATTCATCACACATCCATGTGGTCCTTTGTGTTCTGGTGGGAGACTCCAGATCTGACCTAAGCATCTATTCAACCAACCTGTTTCGTTATATTCAGGGTCTTTTGTCATCATACTTTCCAAGATCTCTGATTTAATAAATGGTATTTAAAAAAAAAAAAGCATCATACATTCTAGCAAGACCTCCTTGAGGTTATTTAGGAATTAGAGTTTCTGAGTATTCTCCTGACAGTGCCAATCCAATTTACTCTCTTGCTTCAATACACATTTATTTAAGATGTTTCATACTACTTAAACAAACTCTGATGCTGTAATCTTCACTATGGAAAAATAATATATAAAAATAGAAGAAAGGTCTCTAGAAACAGGATGTTTAGAAAAATACTAAGTTTAAAGCAGCAATAGGGCATTTATTTACAGCCCTGTTAAATCTACATAATTTAATGATTAAAGCTTAGGACTTGCCCTAAGGTGGGCAAGCACAACTTCCAGTTTTACCATAGGTCTGCTCTGTGATCTTCACCAAGTCTTTTAACCTCATTAAATAAGGGTCAACTCTGTCACTTTTGAGATTAATCCATGATTAGCAGAGCAAGTTGGACATCACATGGTGCATGAAACACCACAGAAGAAGGCTTCGTGTTATTGTTACTGTACAAAGGAACTTTTGCTGATTGCAAATTTTACCAAGATCACTTATTGGAAATGACATGTTTATCTAAAATGTGAAGAAGTAGAGAGTCTAGACAAATAATTTCCAAAAAATGGACTGATCATGGGAGAGAAGTAAACACCTTCAAAGTTCTCCGTGAGTGAACTAAGTGTAATTGCTGAGCTCAAACCATTTCCACATTACTTAAAACCAGTAGAGATTTTTAAAACTGGCCTGAGGCAAAGGACTGACTGTGAATGTCTCCAGACTTCAGGAGAACTTAGCACAGCTCCAGCTTTGCTGCTTTGGCCCCAGCTTTACACTGGTCTCAGCTCACAGCCTCTGTCTGTACCACCCAGAATATTCGGGGTTCCCATAAAAAATCGTATTTTGTGCTGTGGCCCTCTTGCTCCTTGTAACCAGAGTCCTCACTCTGACATTTTTTGTTGCTCCAGGATATCCTACTCTTCATTTAGCTGAGTGAGCTATCATTCATCAGTCTTTACCTTGATTTCTGTTGTGCTTTAAGGTACAAAGCACTATAAAATTAAGCTTTTACAAAAATTCCTTCCCCTGGGTAAAGTCCCAACTAAACTCTTCTAACCCCAGAGTGATCTGAGGGCTGATTTTCTTCCCTGGTAATTTGCAAATCAATTCACTTTCTAATTAATTGTTATTTCTAGGGATAGATTTTTCTTATTACCCAGAAAACTGATTTTTTTTTGTCAATCAGTTCTTTCCACAAGAATGTGCTGGCATTGTACTCCACTAATTACTAAAAAGAGCCACTACTTTCAAGTTACAAAGTCAGTACTATCAGGTTTGTTTGTGCTGTTTCATATGCTTGACTAGCGTGCTAAATTGACAGCTCATCCTTAAGGTCCCTTAATCTCCTGGCAAGAAAGTGGAATATCATTCCATACCTCCTTCTGTTTTTAATCCACCCCTGAGTTTCTGACCTCACACTGACTGCAAGGTGCATATAAAATGTGATCACTCTGGTAAGACTGTCAATAAGACACATTTTTACACCACTTAGACTTGTCTCCCAGGTAATTTTTTAGTTTGGCATCTTTTAAAATACTTCATTTATCCAGGTGAAAGAACCTCCAGATGGCCGGAAATAAAACACAAGCACAAATAATGGCCCTTTTACCTGTACTTGTCAGTTTGACTGCAAGTCTAGTGGCAGCAGCCAGCCTGTTCAGGGATGCTCCTGCTCTGTCTGGGAAGGAAAGCCACATCTCCCCATTTTGCTGACAGAAACAGGATAAAAATAGCATATCCTCAGAGCCACCTTTGCCACAGGCTGCCAGCAGACACCTTGACCCATTTCCGCCATCTCACATCTTTGAGCTGATGTGTTTGTGCCTTTTGCCAATTAGGGTGGCAGTGACTGCAAACCCTGCACAGAGAACAGGATCTCTGGAAGATTCAAGGGGATTGGCACTTTTATCCTCACAACAATCTGAGATCTTCAGAGCTGTCCTCACATCATAGAGAGTTATGCATGAACGTGGTGAGGTCCAGGTTAAAAATCCATGGCAAGGAGATATGTCCTGCCAGCCTTGTCCCAGGAGCAGCACGGAGGTACCTTCCCACTGGAGCTGTTCCCAGCCTTCCTGCAAGGTCTGTTCAGGGTCAGAAAAGAAAAAAACATCCACGAATAACCCCCTACCCCAAAGGCTCTCAGTGCCTTCCACAACACAAAACACTGAGGTGAATGGGGAGCTATGTACGACCTAAAGGGAGAGAGAAGTCCAGACACACAGATTCCCTCAGCACTCCTGCTTCAAGGAAAGGCTCTAATCTGTGGCAGACAGCAGGCAAAACATGGAGGAGTTGCAGTTTTTCTCAGTGTATGTCTTGGGGATGGTTTTTTATCCCATATCCATTTTTGGTTTTATTTTTGTTATGTGTCCGGGGTGGTCGCTGCCGCCCCCTTCCCCAGCTCCGAGTGTATCGCAAAGGGTGAGAGCCAGCCTGGGATGTGCTGCAAGAGCTCGGGGCGAGGAATGGTTCCCTCCCTCCAGTGGGGCGATTCCGTCACAGCGGCCACGCCGCGCGGCGCCTTTGAATAGAGGTACTGTTGCTGTGTGGATTTTGCCCATTTCTTCTTTATTCCTTTCCCTTCGGCCCTGTGACTGGGCCTTGCTGGCTCGCTCCTCTGCTCCTTTGCTTGCCCGGGAGCCCAGATCCAGTGCCTGCTGCGCTGGGAGCACGCTGTCCCCTGCCAGGGCCGCCCCCTCTGCACAGCCTGACCCCAAGACCAGACATCGCTGGTGAGCTTCCCAGGGGAGCGATTCCCTGCCCAGCCCCGCTTGCTCTGCCGCTGCCTCAGGGATTCCTGCTACCTTTTAACCCGATGCCCGGACACCCCGTGGCTTTCTGCTAGGGCTGCGGAGTTTCTGCTGTATTTGTTTGCTATCCTGGGTGTGCCCACCTCCGCCATTTCAACCACTTCTCCGAGGTTTCCTGCTACAGCTCATTCCGCCATCCGGAGGGGCACGGGGACCGGCTGCCCCCGGGGTTTGCAAAGGAAGCTCCTTTTCTCTCTCTCCTGCCGTCCAGCCGCCATCGCCGTGTGGAGAGGCGGCCGAGCTGGCGGCACAGCGCCCCCTGCAGGCGCGGGGAATCGCCGCACCCGCCCTGCCCGGCCGGGAGCCAGCAGCGCCCCTGGCGGCCGCGAGCGGAGCTGCAGCGCGGGGAAGGTGCTGCGGCCGGGAGAGGCTGCTGCCGGCTTTCTGCTTCTGGTGGTTGGTGCTGGCGTTGCTGCTGTTTGTTTGCCTTGTTATACACACATACACATAGATATACATGTAAAGAACTGCTATTCCTTTTCCCAGGTCTTTGCCTGAAAGCCCGCTAATTTCAGTTCTATTAATTTAGAGGGAAGGGGGTTCCATTTTCCATTCCAAGGCAGGTTTCCGCCTTCTTTGGCACCCGTCTTTCAAACCAGGATAGTGTACAACTGCTAAAGAGAAACAGGGAAAGAATAATCCCTTCATAGCAATCATTTCCAATAATTTAAATGAAAATTTCATTTGAAGAGATGTATAAGGGTACACGCCGTGTCTTTTAAAAATTAGTTTTTAGCTGGAATTATGTCATTTTTGGGTCATAATTAAAAGGCAAACAGCTTTTCTTTTGCAATGTTTATAAATAAATTTGTACTTCAACAGCCTGTGCCCTGGCCACACCATGTTAAATATTAGTTTGGGAGGATAATGATGTGTAAACAGGACTCACAATAAATCAAATATACAGGGCTGGAGTATTTTCTTCTTTGTCATTCCCACGCAGACTCACTGGCTCAGTACATGAAGAGACAAGGCAGCACATGCATTTAAAGCACAGTTCCTGCCTTAGAACCAGTCCAAATGAGAGAAAATTAAGTGCAAGGCTCTGCTGCTCTCCAGTGGAGCTGAATGCAATCACCACAGTTAAAATTCCACCCCTTCTGAAGCTTTCTGCTTTTTCTTAAGCACTCATTTCTTTGTTCCTGGACTGCTGCTGGGCCACCGAGTTACTCAGCTGTACATGTGATATTACATAATGAAAAATACTGATTTCCCCAAGTTCGAGTTGAATGACAGAAATTGCACCAGAGGAGGTTTAGAGAGGATATTAGGAAAAATTGCTTCACTGAAAGCACTGTCAAGCCCTGGCAGAGGCTGCCCAGGGCAATGATGAAGTTACCATCCCTGGAGGCATCTGAAAAATCTGCACATGTGGCACCTCGGGACACGGTTTAGTGGCGGCCTTAGCAGTGCTGGGTTAATGGATGGACTTGATGGTCTTCAAGGGTTTTTCCAACCTAAATAACTCCATTATAAAAATGAGGGATATGAAGCAACTCAGAAAATTTTCAGTCTCAGTAGGTATTTTCAAGTTTACCCTAAATGTCTGTAACAGCTCCCATTATTCCCATGACAGAACACATGATCCAGAATGGAACTCCCTGTTCCAAATCCTAGGAAAATCAGTCTCTCTCGGCAAGTGCAAGATGCCTTCTAAGCTGTAGTAGTGCTTAAGAAAACAGGATTTCTGGAATTATCTGGACACCTTATTAGAAAGGAAAGGCCTTTTTGCTGCCAGACACAAGTCAACACAGAGTCCCAGGCACAGTTTGGGAGCTGCGGAGTCCCAGAATCCAGGAGCTAAAATCCTAACTCCTCCAGTCATCCCTCAGTGAATCACTGGGTCTATTTGTGCCTCCGTGGGTGTGATAAACAGATACCCTGGGAGCTGTCAGACTGCATTGCCTCACATCTGCCATGCACAGAGGGAGCTGCCCAAGGGGCACCCCCACCCCACAACCCAACTGGAGCTCCCTGTCCTGCTCCCACACTAAGGGACTAAAGGGACTAAACTTACTCCTGCTGTCAGGAGCCCCCAGAGCCTCCACCCACAGTGCCAGGGCTTCAGTGCTCACTCTGGTGACCTGGAATATCTTGGCCTGTATCAGGAATAGTGTGGGCAACAGCACCAGGGAAGTGATCATCCTGCCATTCCTGACACTGCTGCGTTCAGTTTTGGGCCCCTCACTTTAAAAAAGGACATTGAGGGGCCGGAGCGTGTCCAGAGAAGGGGAACAAGGCTTGTAAAGGGACTAGAAAACATGTCTTACGAGGCTGGGTTTGTTTAGTCTCAAAAAGAGGAGGCTCAGGGGTGACCTCACAGCTCTCTAGAACTACTGACAGGAGCGTGTTGTGAGGTGGGGATGTGACTCTTCTGCCTTGCCTGCAGAAAGAAAATGGCCTTAGGCTGAGATAGGGGAGATTCAGATTCAATATTAGAAAAATTTATTTTTACTGTTGGTGTGGTCAGGGGTTGGAAGGGGTTGCCCAGAGGGTTGGTGGAATCATACACTGGGTGATGTGGTTTAGCGGTTTAGGGGCTGCAGTGGCAGTGCCAGGTGCATGGTCAGACTGGCTGACAGAACCACAGGATGAACTAGGTTGGAAAAGACCTTTGAGATAATCCAGTCCAACCTATGACCCAACACCACCTCGTCAACCAGAGCATGGCACTGACTGCCACATCCAGTCTTTTCTTAAACACCTCCAGGGACAATGACACCTCCCTGGGCAGATGATTCCAATGTTCAATCACTCATTCTGTGAAGAATTTCTTCCTAATGTCCAACCTGAACCTCCCCTGCCGCACGAGGGCTGTGTACTCGTGTCCTGTCCCTTGTTCCCTGGGAGCAGAGACTGATCCTCACCTGGCTGCACCCTCCTGTCAGGGAGTTGGAGAGAGGGATAAGGTCTCCCCTGAACCTTCTGTTCTCCAGGCTGAGCCCCCCCAGCTCCCTCAGCCGCTCCTCACAGGAATTGTGCTCCAGACCCTTCCCCAGCCTTGCTGCCCTTTTAAAGGTCTCTTCCACCCGTGACGATTCGGTGATTCTGTGACCCCTGGCACGCCTCCCACAGCCCAGCCCAGCCCTCCCCGTCCCCCCGGCGCCGCCTGCGCCCGCAGCCACCCCGTGACGTCACACCCCGCCTCCCGATGACATCACCGCGCAGACCCCGCCCCCGCGCTGACCTCACGGCCGTGGCCCCGCCCAGCGCCCCGTCCCGGCAGGCCCCGCCCGGCGCGGCGGGTGAGGTCAGAGGCGCGCGCCGCTCCCCGCCCGGCCCCGTCGAGGCTCCGCCGCCGCCGCCGCCGCAGGAGCCGCTCCGAGCAGGACCCGCCGGGCCCCGCCAGGCCCCGCACACCCCCCGCACACCCCCCCGCCGCCGCCATGGAGCTGGCGGACGGCGTGGTGTACCAGGAGGACCCCGGCGGGCCCGGCCCCGCCATGATGTCGGAGCGGGTGTCGGGGCTGGCGGGCTCCATCTACCGCGAGTTCGAGCGGCTCATCGGGCGCTACGACGAGGAGGTGGTGGCCGAGCTGATGCCGCTGGTGGTGGCCGTGCTGGAGAACCTGGACTCGGTGTGCGCGCACAGCCAGGAGACCAGCGTGGAGCTGGAGCTGCTGCGGGACGACAACGAGCAGCTGCTCACGCAGTACGAGCGGGAGAAGGCGCTGCGCAAACAGGCCGAGGAGGTGAGCGCGGCGCCGGGCCGGGGCCGGGGCGGCTCCGCGGGGGCGGCCGCACCTTCCGCGCTGGGCCCGCCCGGGGCAGTGCGGGCGGCGCCGGGAGCCCCTGCCGGGGAGCGAGAACCGGGGCTGCCCCGTCCGGGCGCGGGGCCGGAGCCGCCGGTGACGAGTTGGGGTCGCGATGCGGCTCGGGAGGAGGATGAGGAGGACGGGGAGTCCCTCCCGGTCCGTGCGGCTCGGCCGCAGCGGGACCCGTCCGTGCGGCTCCGTGTGCCCGCGGTGCGCTGAGCCGCTCGTCCCGGAGGGATCCCCGGTAGCCGCTGCGGAGCGCTGCGCTGCCGGTAGGGCCGCGGGAGGGGAGCGGAGCAAACATGGAACCGTGCGCCGGCTGCGCTGTCGCGGCCCCGCGGGATGCTCCCCGCGGAAGGAGGCGGGCTGTCCATTTTTGCAAAAATAGTGACAACGCATTGCAAAAACCGTCAAATACACAGTGTCTAGGCTGAAGCTCTTCAGAGTTGGCACGTAAAGCTGCAGGCAGCAACAGGTGGTGTGGACTCTCCAGTGACATCGACTGTGACTTGGGATGTTAGGTGGTTTTATTTCAGTTTTTGTACCAAGAATAACTTCAACATAAATAAGCTTGCGGTGCATTATCTTCTGTGACATTATAAAGCAATACAATAGGAAGCAGCTGTGTAGGATAACTTCCTCCAGCTCATTGTCTTGTCAAACTCCTGAAGGAAATTGGATTGGCAGCATTATCTGTAATAGAACAAACCATCTTACAAGTCTATTTCCAGACTCCTTGTCCTGCGCTTATCTCTCTGGTTGTGCTTGCCTTCTAAATTTTCCAAAAATCAGAAGAACAACCACACTGAGGGTAAACACAATATTGACAGTGAAAGCTTAATTTAGAAACCATTAACCCTGTACAAATATTTGTTTGTTTCTGTTATAAGTGAGTGCAAAATGTTGTCTGCAGGTTATTCCAGGACTCAGTTTCTTATGAAGTGCTGTGATATGAATGGTGTCCCCCCAACTCTTGGACTGATAGATTGTTCATCCTCCTTGTCAAACATGTGGTGGTTTTATGACGCCTTATGGACTCCAGTCAGGGGACTGGAGTTGCCACACTATTTCTGACACAAGCTGATGTAAAAGGCTCTTCTAGAAAATATGTTTTTATTGAGAGTAATAGGAAGAGACTGACTAATACTTTCTGAACTAATTAATGAGAAAATCTATCAGGCTTGAAGCACAAGCAGCATTTGCCAGATTGAAAAAAGCAGGCCTTGGGCAGCAGGACAGAAACCATACCAATACGATGAAACAGAACATGGGGTTAATTGTGGTGTTGTGGCTCTTCAGGAGCTGTATGTGCCTGTATTGGTAGTGTCCTTCTCTGCCATCTCCATTTCTGTGTGTCATGATAAATTAACGTGAGAGGACAGGCTTTATGCAGTCAAAGAACCAGTGCTCATGCTGCAAGACAGCTGACTGATGCTTTCCAAAGTACAGTTAGACCAAAGACCTTATTTTCATGATAAGCATAAAGGTCATTTTTGTGATGTGCTGAGGTCATTGTGCTGTACAGGTGTGGAAGTGTCAGGTACAGCCTCAGGAGAGGCATGTGTGTTAGTCAGGCATGGTTGTTGAATTATGTTTTTTGATGCTGAGATGACCTGATGGGTGCAGTATGGTTGAAATAAAAGGAGGGAACAGAAATGTAACACTATTTTCCTTGGGCAAAAAGTTGCTGGCTTAGCACATTTCTTTCATTGTGGAGTTTGGTTGTGTCATCTGGTGGCAAAAAGGAGAATTTTGAGCTGCTAAGTTCAATATTTATCATCTGTTCATAGAAATCACACAATGATTTGGGTTGGAAGGGACCTTAAAGTTCATGTCACTCCAATCCCTGCCATGGGCAGGGACACCTTCCACTAGACGAGGTTGCTCCAAGCCCTGTCCAACCTGCCCTTGAGCAGGGATGGGGCAGCCACAGCTTCTCTGGGCAATTAACACAGCTTCTTTTGCTTTCTGTTATAGGAAATCTTATTTGCAGCAGTATCTTAATGAATGTTAAATAGTTTACTCTTGGAGTAGGGGTCTCCTTACCCCATTTTTGTAATTTGCCTTCTTTATTTCCTGTGCTTAAAAAGTGTTACTAAAGAAACATCTTGAAAGTTGTTGCCTGTGGATTTCTGAAATAATGTTTTTTAAAAATCACCTTGACAGAAGTTCTGGGCCTACTTCTCACCCCTCTGGGTAACAGTCTTGATCTTTGCAGTTCTGCAAAGTCACGTGTCTGAGTTCTAATGTTTTAGGTTTTTTGATTCCTTTGCTGAAGGAACGGAGGAACCAGCTGCTCTGCTGTTCTGCTTCCAGTTCTTACCTTCCCACTTGGTGACTGTGAGGCAACAAGTCATGCCCCAAAGAAGTGGGAGAGGAACCAGCATTTGTGCTTCTCCTATTTTATACCCTGATAAGAGTTACTTCTGCAGCAATGTTCTGTTCCAGACCTGCACTTGTGGCTGGCAGGTGTTTTGTGTGCACTTGAAAACACGATAAAATCTACTCCTTTTAGCCATGCCAAATTAGGATATCTTTTAGCTTTTCTGCTGTTGGTGGGATTAAGCTGTTTTTGAAATCTTTTGCAACCATGAAAAAGGATTTACCACCAGTAAAATTGGTTTAAGTCATAGCATGAACTTGATGTCTGTTTTTTCTTCCCAGAGGTAACTTTCTTCCTTAGGATTGTATGTTGAGTAAACACTCTGCAGTAAGAGTTTAATTTTTCATTTGAGAGAACAAAGCTGAGATGCATTTTACAGAGGACTTTCATTCCATTTTGCAGCTATCAGGTTGTTTTCATTGTCATGTGTTCTGCTGTGCCCAAGTCCATCTGAGCTGGCTTTTTAGGTGATTTTTTTTTCTCCCTGCTTCAGGAAGAACTTGCCATTGGCTGGGAATCTGGCATTGTTGCAATACACATTGCTGAAGGACATGTCATGGAGTAATAAAGATTGCCAAGTGGGTGGGATCCTGACATCAGATATGCTCAGCATTGCACCTGGCTCCTGTGACAGGAAAACAAGTCCAGATATAAAGAGACAGAAGACGACATAAATATAGGAAGAAATATTTCATTTGGCTAATAATGTGCTACTGAGTGCTTCAATGGTTGTGTGCAGGACACAGGGTTCCAAGCGTGCTGGGATGTTGTGTAGTCTGAGTTCATATTTATTGCAAAGATCTCTGCAAACTTTCAAGTAGGTTTAAAATTGATTACATAAAGATTTTCGAGTTTAGTTTGTCAGGGAGTTTTTCACTCTTTTTATATGAGGTCTTTAAGAACAGGTTGGACAAAGGTCTGAAATGACACACTTGATCCTGCTGGGAGAAAAAGGGAAGGATTAAATGGGAGTTGCCAAACATGGCTGATGAAGGTATCACAGGTTGCGTTTCAGTAGCAGACACATGCAGGAGGAGCTATGCATCACATCCTGTGTTACACCTCATCATAGCCTACTCAAAATTAGGATCCACGCATCCAACACTGAGCATCAGAACCTGGAAACAAGATGACCTTTTAAGGATCATTCCAGCTGTATTTTCTGTAATCTTATATAATTTGGTCTGGTTGTTTTAAAAGATAGGTTGGTGTCCTTCAGCTTGCTCTTAAAAAAAAAAAAAAAAAGTAGCAAAAATCTCACTTCTCTTTAGAGTTGTAAGATACATCTTTGTTGCCCAAACAGGACATCACTTAAAATGAGGAAAACTAGATTTTTGTCTGAGTGTTTTGTATAACCAGTAGCTGGAGTTGAAATGAGAGGATGGCTATTGAGTGCCTAACATGTTCCTACATATCCTGCTTTATTTACATTAAGCAGTACAGGAGATATGCAGTATTTGAGTGTATTGTCAATGTAGATGAAAAAAAAATCTTTTAATAAGGGTGCTCAGCCTGTCCTTGGCTGCTGTGGTGGTTTATCTGACTAGTTCTTCTGTCATACTTGTGCAGGCTTAGTCAAGATGTGGTGATCAATCTGCTGGGTCTGTGTCTATGATTATACTATCACCAGAAGGAAAAATGAAACCAAATAAAAATATTAGAAGTCCAAAGTTCTCAATCCCAAGATTTGATCAGGTATAGTTTACAGCAGGGGAGGGAAGAATACTCAGCTGTAATTACAGAAATGCTTTAAAGCATAGTAATGTAGATTTGAACTTCAACAAAATGAAGGTAAACTAGTGGAAGGTAACAAAACTGTTCAAGGCAAAACCAGTTTTACCACTTGCAGTTGAAGAACTTGAGAGGAAATACAAAATTATATCTATCTTTAGTTTCATGAGTAATGATGACATTAGTGGCTCTGAATGGCTGTTAGTTATTCATGGGTGTAATTGTCCCTGGCCTTTTGCAAGCTATGAGACATTTTTGGAAAATCATCAGAGAAACAACTAAACAAAGATGTTACAGTTTTATATTTATTCTTTCATGTTTTCCCATGTTTAATGTAACAAACTGTGTTGGTCTTTAGCCCCAGTGCCAAATTTGCATCAAACTTTGAAGCCCTTTTTGAAAAGGGAGTTTGCCAAGAATAGGCCAGACATGACTTGAATGTAAAGAGGGCAAAAGTCTTGAATCAGTTACTACAAAGAAGCCATGAAACAAGCTTAAACATTGAGGTTTTCAGCATTACATTGAGTAACTAGTATTCCCAAACTTTGTGTGGAGGGGGTGGAAAGATTTCTGCACATCTGTGTTTGAAGAGGGATTTTTGATGGCAGCACCCAAAGCAGAGCTACCAGGGCTGTTTCTCAATTTTGTCATGGTTTAACTTCAAGCACAGTCATATGAACGCCGTGCCCAGTCCTGTGATAGCTGTGCAGAGCTTTTCTGAAAGGAACTCTTGTTACACTTCATAGATTTTGCTGCATTTCTACGTCTGAAGTACTTTTTAGTCAGAACTTCTTCTGATGACCCTGCTAAACTGAAGCCCTTTTCATAAGGTTATGAATTTCTGCTTTTGTAAAAGCTCTAAAACGCACTGGCTAAAATGTAGTAGTAGTTTATTAACAGTTGATATGTGATCATTTGAAATATTTTTCCCACTAAATTCTCCTGACAATACATAGGAAAAAAAATACTCCAGTCAGATGACTGTTTTCAAGTTGCTGCCTTCACTGTCTCTTTTCTTCCGTGTGGTCCTCAGGTGCCTTTGCCTCTTTAACTGTCTTGGATGTTTGGGGTTTTTTCCTGCAGAGGTTTCTGGTCTGCTTTTTCTCCCTGTCCTGTGAGCCTTCTGCATAACTTGTGTTGGTGGCCTTGTCTTCTTGCAATGCAGAGCACAGAATACTGCATGACCTAAAACATCTCTGGCTATTAGGAGCATTCTTTGTGCCAGTAATACATGCTGAATTTCTTAATTTTTTTGGTAAGATAAATAGCAAAAAAAATGTGCTATTAAAGCTGCTATAATGGTGTGTTGGTAATTTTATGTTAGGGGATGTAAACACTGATACATTCATCAGTGGACTCCATAATATGGGGAGTCACAAAGTTTGTAAACCAAGGTAACAGAAAGTGACAGTGATCGGCACAGAGCTTTCTGTGCAGTTGACAGATAGTAGATGGTTATTAAGGATTTGATGAAGACTATGAGAATTTATGGCAGAATTGGGTGGGAATGAAAAAGATATCATATAATTTTGGTTGGCACTACTGCTGGTGTGTCCCTGTTGCAGTGTCTGTACCTTTGTGACTTATGGGTGAAAATAACTTCACTGATGATCGTTCAAACTACGGATACCAAGACTCCCTGTGTTCATGTGCACTGATGGCAGTTGTTGTACATTAAGTTGGACAATAATGAAATAATTCATATTTATGTTAATCCCAGCAGGTTCTCTGGAGTAGCTGGCACTCAGTTGATAGTTATTACACAGTATAACCTAGGCTGGGTGCTTGACTGATGGACCAGGACTGAAATAGTTCTTTGTGTTTAAATCTATTTGTGGATCTATTCAGTTGTTTTGGAAACCACCTTGCACCTTCTTGGCTGTGAAGGGCTGCTGTGTTGCTTCCTACCTACTATAAAACCTGTAATTAGTTGTTTAGTCTAACTTGACTATTTTGTTGTTGTTTAGAAATTCATTGAATTTGAAGATTCTCAAGAACAAGAGAAAAAGGACTTACAGACCAGAGTGGAAGCATTAGAGTCACAAACTCGGCAACTTGAACTAAAAGCAAAAAACTATGCTGATCAAAGTAAGTAAGATATGGTGCACTCCCTGTAAGTGATATTAGTGCATTTTAAGTTTTGTTCTGTAAAGTGGTAATACATACACTAAATATCTGTGCCCTCTGATTCCTGTACTTGGACAGATAACTGGGTTTAACTCTTGTGCAAGTCTGTTTTCTTTAGAATTAAGGCAAACAAATCAGATACGAGCTTGTGACTTGTGATCTGATTCTTCTGGTATCCTGCTTGTATTGTTTGCCTTTTAGACTGTGCTGTTTTCACATTTAGCAACTTCTTCAGGAGATGCTTAGATTACTTCCTTGTTAGTGATGATAAAATAAACTATTTTCTTTCTACTGAACAGTTGTCTGTGCTAAAATAAAGGTAATCTTTGGGTTTAGAAGCACAGCTGGGATGAGAAGAGCATTGATGGTGATTTTCATTAACTTTTATATAATTTTTGCTGAATTATTTATTTCTATGAGGCATTTAGTTTTTATAGAAAAAGAGTTTAGGAGGAACACTTCCCTTTTTAGAGATGTTCTATGTAATTTAAAAAAAAAACAACTTATGGAAGCTTTGGAAAAAGACGAGAGTGATCAGTTGTCTTGAAACACTTGAAGTTACATATATTGTAGTGTAGACATTCTGCTGGGCTGCTTCTTATCCAGCCACAGAGTCATTGAATGAAACTCCATCATCAGTTTTTCTGCTTTTCTACTTGGAGCTTCTAAGCCACCTTCTGTTGATGTGAGACTGGTGTGTTTATCAGTTAATATATAGCTTTTATTGCTGGGCCCTGCAGGAATGTAAAGTGAGACTGTGACAAGGCTGAGATAAGATCAGTTTCTAAAAGCAGTGCCAGTCGTCAAGATAGCCCCTTTCCACTATTCTTTCTTCCTTTATTTCTGCTCAGCCACATTTCCTGCCCCTAACACAGCATGTTACAGCTCTTTTCCAGCTGCAGCTCTAACACTGTTGGTGTAAAGTTTAATTTTCAGTGGCATGACTGAGTCTATAGCAGGGTAGGAGTGTCTGAGAGTGTTAAGATGAATGTAGGTGGCATCTACGGCAGAATTTTACTTAAATTTGGACAGTTTAGAATGGTGTTGGCAAGTCTTAGAGACATCACCTGCTTCATATCCACTGTTCAAATATTCCCAGATTCTGTACAGGCAGGGATGAAGGAACACTTCAAGCAATCTTTCCTAGCAAAGACCAGGGTGATTATTTCCTAGGATTGTCTCTTTGTAGATGAAGTCAGGCTAAAATGGATAATTGTGAAGCAGATAGTAGAGACTTGTACCAGAAACGCTGTGATTCTTGGGAATGGGGGTGGGTGTGTGTTTAAGGGCGGCACAAGAAGGGAAAAGAAAACATTGTAGCAGGAGTTAAGTGGTCTGTTTTGGTAACAAAGACACTGTTTCCAGAAGGCCTGTGCTCTAAACCCACAGCCCAAACAACTCGTTCATGGGAGACCCTGGTCTCTGACAACAAGATTATGGATCAAGATTGCATTGTATCCTATAGGCCATGGCTTTATTCTGTTAATGCAATCCAAAGGACAAAGTGGTTGCACAAAAAGGAAAAATTCAGTTGGATTTCTGGCAATATATGTGGCAGCATACCTGGAGTTTCTCTAATAGAAGTTACATTTACCGTGTGTTCATAGCAACATTTTATATTCCTCTCTGAGTCTGTTGGTGTGAAATTCTCTTTTTGCTTTGAAGCCTTCAAATATATGTATGATTTTAAAGTTTTAATTATATATTGTGTGTATGTGTATATATGATAATAATGAAAGTATTTGCCCAAGAAACTCAGTTGTTCCAGTAGAAGCACTGAGGGGTGCTAGAACTATTTTTTTTGTAAGAAGTAATGTTGGTAAAAACAGTTATCATAACTACGTAAAGCTCTGGTGATAGAACAATGGCTTTTAGACATTTCCAAAATCTATTTGTTGGAGAAAAAAGTCTTTTTATTGGAGAAAAATTTTCTGTGTTGGCAAAATTGTATCTTTGGAGAAACAATTGGGCTGGGTTGAACACAGAGTTTGCTTATGCTTGGGGTTGATAAGCTGTCTGGGACAACATGAAAGGCTGCTGGGAAGATTTGACATGCTGCTGATGCAGAGCAAGATCAAAGGGGACATAACCACATTTGCTGAACATCTAATGAATATTATGCAAGTGAACTGGTTTTTTTTAGTGCTCTGTATTTCTAAGGTATGAAAACCATACAAGTGTCTATATTCTTGAAGCAGCTTAACCTTACTGCATTACCAGGCACCTGGCATGTTGTATGATCCCAATCACCGATGTGTCCCTTTAATTCAGCTCCAAGTCTTTTAGCTATATTTCTTTTTCTCTTCTACTTCCTATAGTACTGCCTGTGCATCTAAATTAGGCTCTGGTATTGCCAACTGTGTTACCGCGTCGACATTGAAAACAGTGGCAGTGTTATCACTGGTAATGGGAGTTGCAAATGCCTGGCACAGAGCAAGTAAGCAAATAAAACCTGGCTTTGGAGTGCAGAGTCTGAGATCACAGCATCAGTTCATGACACGATTAATAGATTAGAATGGAAAACAGGTAAAACGTGGTTCCGTGTCGTACTTCAGCTGCAAGACTTCTTGCTTCTTGTGGCTGCCTGTGCTCTGTGGTTTTCCTCAAATAAGCAAAGCCTGTGAGAACAAGTTTTGTCCGTTAAAAAGTTTTGAATCATTCTCTTGAACACTGTCAGTGCTGAGCATTTAGTGAAGACTTGTCAGCTGGGGCATCTCTTAAGTTACATGGTTGAGTTCAGCTTGATTATATGTGCTTAAACCTGTGTGCCAGTAAAAATTGCTCAAGAAGTTATGGTTGTTATGCCCTGAATTGTAAGGGCTTGTTTGTGCAGTCTAAGTGATTGTCACACTAAATCAAAAGAAAAAAAGAGTATTTCTTAGCACTTAAATTGACCCTGTGGAATTGCATCCATAGCCATGTATTCAACCAGTTAGGTTGGAATAAAGCTGCCGTTTGAAATTACAGAAGTGAAATCAGGAGGTTATTTTCTGTCAACCAGTTGCTAAGTTCCTGTGGTTCACTGACTTCTTTTCTCTGCATCAGAAGTGGAGACAGTTGCTGCCAGATGAGTGAACTACCTTGAAGTGCTCTGTTCTTTTTTAGGAGGAAGTGGAAAGAGGGGGAGATGACAGCATGACGCTGCTGGGAGGACTGTGAGCCTAGCTGATGATGAAATCCCAAGTGGTGGGAGCAGATGCACTGGAGTCACCACTCCTGCCTGATGTGTAGCATGCAGTCCTGGTAGTTGACGGGCTAAGTTGGGTAGTTGATGGGTGGTTGCCTAAGTCAAGTTTGCTGCCAAAAAATGGTGCAATATGTGGCATCCGGGGGTTATTTCTTAAACTTTACAACTGCTTAAAGGAGAGCAGAGGTGTAAGGATATGTGCCTTCTATTTGAGCACAGGAATGTGCAGCACTGGTGAAGCTCCTTGGCTTGTGATCCAGCTTTTCATCTTGTTTTGCATTGCTGCTCTTGGCTGTAACTTTTTTGGGTTGCCCCTGTCCCTCGTGTGCTCTGGCTCTCAGCTGTATATGGACAGAGAAGGGGGGAAAGGCAGTGCCTGTGCTCTTGGGGTCTGTGCCATGTGGAAGGTCAAGCAAGTTAAATAACACAAAGGTCCTGGGGATTTGTTTAGGAATGACGTTGATACAGGCAGAGTTTTTAGAAGTTCTTGCTGTGGGTCTATAGTAAAGCTTTTACTGAGTGTCGGCAAACGTCTGTTTTTGGGTTTATGACTTATCTAGAATTCATGTAATTTTTTTCTTCTTCTCAGCAGCAGAGGGCACCTGTGAACATGACAATGCCAGGTGTTCAATAAATAACATGCTTCTGTTCTGCAGTGGTGTGTATCTGAGGCCAATGCTAGTCTTTGATATAGCCTTAAACATTTCTTACAAGAGCTTGAAAATACCTGACTTCCACATTATTTAAAGTCTTTGCTGTCGTGACACCCCTTAGTTCTACTTGTAATTTGTTTGCAGCATTAAAATGTTTGAAATGTCAACCTTGGACCTGGAAAGTAGAGGGCTGTTAAAAACTTGTAACAGCAATACGCAGCTCGTTTGTCCAGCAGTGCTCTGTGAAGGCACATGATACTGGTGGGATAGTGCTCAGTCTCCAGTTACAGGAAGGGATAAGATCTTCTCAGAGCTCACGTGATGTTCCACTGAGTTTGGGGTGGGGGGGCCTACAGAGGTTTATTTTAGTTTGCTTACTTGCCTCTTTTTCTGGGAATGTCAGTTTTCTTTATGTATTTCAAGCTATAAGTTAATTAAATTTTTGGGAGTAGAAGATGACTGTAGTGTATTTTGACTTACTACAGGAATGGAACAGCTTTGGCATAGGCTTTCTGGAGGAATCATTCTTGGAGTAACTTATTTATTAGAGAATCTGAAAAACACAGTGTCTGCATGACTGAAGTGCTTTCTGATGGAGGTGGTAGGCTGTGGGAGTTGAAAGATTTGGCTCCTTTTCTGGATCTGCCTAGTGCTAAAGTACAACCAAGATAACAAACTGCATTTGACAAGGCAACAGATATATCCACATACCTCAGTTTATCAAACCTGAGTTTTGTGCTCAAGATAGATTATATTTGGGGAAAATGACATTTTTAAAAGAAACCCAACAAAACAAACAACCAAACCCCAAACAAGTATAATCCCAAGAAACAACTCTTGGGTTTTGGAGCTGTAAATGTTGTGACACAGCTGTTGGGATGATGGTGTTTCCCCTGTCAGGTGACACTGAGCAGCTATTGCTTGCTGAAGGTTTTATTTGGGATATGAGACAAATGCTTTGGCAGCTGACCTAAAAACATTTGTTATCCTCAGAAGCTAAACAAAATTATTGCTTCCATTGGCTTCAAGAGGAAATGCAAGACCAGGTTTTGTTGTGAATGTTCTGCAGATGTTATCTGATATTTGATTTTCCTCTGAGCTCTCAGGACACCAGCATTGCTGTAATGTACACCCAGGCAGTCAGCCTCTCATGGATAATCTGAAGGCATCCAATATCTGAGATATCCCTGTACATGGGATATCATGCAGTTCATGTGGATCTGTAGTTTAACAGGGAGACTCTGATGTGAAATTTCAGCTGTGAAGTTTAATAGAAACAGAAACTTCCCAGAAAATTGTTTTGAGATTTGATTTGTGTATCTGCACAGATGGTGATGTGAATAACTAAACACCTCTGTCAGTAAATGCTGTTTCTAGGGATGGCTCAACTGGTGTTTGTCTCAAGGAATACAAGGAATCTTTTCAATAGATCCTGGAAAGAAGTTGAAAAGTTCAGGTTTGTTCAGTTTGGGGGTTTGGATTGTTCCTACTTCATTTTCACAGACTGACAACAGGAGAACTAATCTGATTTCCAGCAAAGGAGGAACAGAATGGCTTAAGTTCTTGTGTTTCTTGATTAGCAGATGTGGAACTGAACTGTTTGCCAGTGTGTTCTCAGTGTGGACGTTCCTCGTCTCTGATGATGTCCACCATCATCACAGGTTTGTTTAGCAGGCAGATTCCCCCTGCCCTTTGCTACACTGTGCCCCAGGTATCAGTCACTACACCTGGAAAATCCTTCTGTAAGGAGAATTGTGAGTATCAGGGTGTGCTGGAAAGGGAGGTTTTCCTCCTGACTGTGCATTTCCCAGTGCCTTTCCTGGCTGCCTGATGCTGTTCCCAAACACCTGCTGTCTGTGTGGTTTTGGGAGCCAGCAGCCCACTAGATGGAGCAGGGGGTACAGCTGGCTCCAGAGCCCTGCACCAAGCTGAGCTACGGGACTCAAGGCTAAAATAAAATGGAGCAGGAAATTAGAGCAGTGATTGGTCTGCTTTAAACTTGGCTATTAATATACCTGAGCAAAAGTGGTGAGAGTAGCTTGAAATCCACTGGTGTATAATTAAGTGCTCATGTGTGTTTTTAAATTAAGGGAGTATTGTGGTTTATGTGCTGGAGTTTGGTCGTTACACTGATTCTGTTGCTAAAAATATTGCAGTAAGAAAGAAAATGACTTTAAATGTCTCTTAGAATCTTGCATTCCTGAGTTTTCACTGGCTTTAAAAACAAATCCAGTCTGCTAAAGCTTCTGTGTCCACACTGACTTCATGTGGATTTTCTCAGACAGGGACTTGCTTCAATAGCCAAACATAAATGGAGCATCCCACTGTTTGCAAAGCAGTCAATCAAAAGTTTTCTTAGTGAAACGCTTCTTTGTGCAGAGACTGGGCAAGGAGTTGGGTTTTTGACTTGATTTTGTATAGAAGTTTCTTGTATATATTCTTGATTGAGTTTCAACCTATGTGAAGAATGTCCTGGCATGTGGTTGTCTTCATATTAAATGTTGTAGCAGAATGTTTAAAGAGGTTTTTTTTTTTTTTTGAGTTTTTTGTTGGGTTTTTGGTAACAAATTGCAGGGATTTTGTGTGCCTGAGACATAGTGCAAACTTGAACAGTCCAGAAGTGTCAGGGATAAGACCATTGCTGCTGCATATGTTGATATTTCCTATCAACAGAGCATTCTTGACAGCTAAATTATCTTCATAATTTCGAGTGCCCTACTTATTAAACTGAGATCTAGACCTGTAGTTCACAGTGTAAGAGCGACTTGAAGATGTTGGTCTTGCCAAGGGGTTGAATTTTTCACTTGTTTTACAAATCAGTTTTCTGTGCTGGTTTGATTTGCAGGTCTTACCACTTCCAGGTTAAATACTTGTCCTCTTTTCAGTCCATGAGTGATGTGTGTGCTCTTTGGCAACTACTTAGGAGGTCATAAGGTCCTTCTGGATCTGCATCTTAACTTTGGTGTGGGACCTGCATTAAAGAATGGAGCTGGATGAAAGCTGTCCAAGGAGAGTCTTCAGACAGTCCTGGTGCCAGGAAAGGCTCCTTAATGAGCTGGATCTTTGTCCTGGCTTGTGTAGGAGGAACTTTTAATTCCTCTTGAAGGCATCACACTGGTTGGATTTGCCATTCTAGCAGGTCTGTTTCTCTTTCTCCCCCTCAGGCTTATCAGGAGTTTGAGGCAGAGGACAACATACAGATGAAGGGTGTTCCAAACTTGGTAAAAGCCATCAGACTTGGGAGGTAAGCTCTGACTTTCAAACAGGCAGGGTGGGCAGCTTAGCTGCCTAATTCCTCATAATGCTGTCAGGAGACAGAAACTCCAGTTTCTCTAGTTTACTATTATATTAAATCTCCCATTTTTAGGCTTAATTGGTTTTCTTTGAGAGAACTTTGATCGAGAGTGGTACCTCAGGTCATTAAAGGTGTTACAACATTGACAGTGCTGGAGAAGTTTGCAAGGAGGCCTTGGGTTTGAGTTGGTGGTGATGTTCCAGGGGGATACTTCCTCATCTGCCTAAAAGCACTAGAATATTTGCATTTTATGCTCATACTTATGATGCTTGAAGACCTTTATATTTTTTTCCACATAAGCTTCTAAGAGTGAGTAGTGCAACTTTTTTGTTGCATGTTATATTTAGCACATGTATTATCTTAAACAGTGTAATCTTGGAATGTGAGATCTTCCTTGATGTAACAAGGCTTTGTAATGGCTTTGTAAAGACACATTGCAACAGAGACAACGGATACTTTTGCTTTTAGGATGTATATTATCAAACTAATTTTATCATCCACCCATAAGAATTTGACATCTTAGTGGAAAAAAGTCTGAGACTGAAATATCAGAGGAACTTTTTGTATTGTTACCTAAGTCAAGCTGATAGGAACTATGTCTGGTTGGCACTTGGCAGGCCCAGCATGTGGCAGGCACTGCCAGCACACAGCTCCATTCCTCTTGGGGTGTTATCAGGGCCAGACATCCACTCCTTTGTATGTTGGTGTATTAAAATGGAACTGGCAACAATTCAGTTTAAAATGTGCTTCTGGGTGCCAGTGAAAGGCATTTTTCCCCTCCTATTTAGTTTCCTGTTACTGCTGATAGGAATGTTCCTTTAATAGTGACTTAAGTTTCTCCACATTTTTGGGGCAAGAATCTGGTGGTCTTCCTCAAAATTCTTCTGACTCTGTGTTCAAGTCAGTGGTGATTTCTGATCCTCAGGGAATATCTGATCTCTTGCAGTGTTTAATTGGAAAAACAAAGTGTATTCTGTTGGTTATTTTGGCAAGATCTTATCTTGATGGGAGGCATATTTTGGGTAGAATAGATTTCCAGTGCTGTGTCTCATTCTGCTGGTATTGGAAAAACCAGTTCTGAGGACTGTTACTGTGGTGTCTGTTGAGGGTATGTAACTTAGTGTACATCCTCTTCTGGCTGAAACTTCCAGCTCTAGGAAGGTAATGTGTTGCACAGCTGGAAATGACTTCCAGAAGAAAGTGCTTAATGTCAGTTATATCATCTTCTGGGCCCTTAATAGTTTTAACCTTTGTACCTAATGAAAACAGTGGTCAGATCTAATGGAGATATCCCCCTTGACTGTACAGCATCACTAGCTATGTACATTTGTCTTCAATGACTTGATTCAAGGAGCTATTTATTATAACTGGGACATTAAAATTTTAAAACATTTTAAAGCATTTCTTTCTTCACAGAGGGAGGAAGTGGTGTGCTCCTTTACGGCACCTCAAGGCCTGTGCAAGCGTGTGCTCTATATGTAACAGTGGGAAATGCTTCTGTGGATTTCCTGGAGGCTGGTTATGGGCAGCTGCAAAGAAGGGTGTTGGTAACACCTGATGTGGTGTTAATCTTCATTAAATGCACTGTTGAGTACTTTCCCAGAATCCACTTGCAGAATTCATCCCTGGAGTTGGCTGCGCTGTCTAGACACGAGCTCACTGAATAGTGTTGGGTCCATCACCCTGGTTTGTGTGGGAGCTCCTGGCAAGGCCAAATTGAGCCGTGACTTCACCACCCAGCGTGAAGCAGCAGGGAGGCTCCTTGGACACTGTTGGTAGGAGAGGGAGATGGTTTCAGCAAACATGAGGCCCATCAGTTGTGCAGTTTGCACTTTCTGATTTCCTATTTTCCCAAAGCAAGTTTAGCACAGTGGAAAGGTTGCCAGGGTGATCCTCTGGGAGCTGTGGCACACAGCCTGGGCACAGTGTGCTCATGTGGCAGCTGCTGAGTATCTCTGCTGGGCAGCTGTTTAACATCTCATAACTCATGACTAGGATGTCAGGCAAAGATAGTGGATAAAAGATGGTCTGTCACATCATAACTTTGATAACTGTAAGTTCTGACTCTTGTTTCTGTAGTCTCTTACCAAAGGCTTCCATAAAACTACACTTCAAGTGTACAAGGAGACTTAAAACAACTTGTGTCTCAAAACAACGAACTGAACTCTTCCATTCAGTAGTGTTCTACATCACATAAATATGTATTTTTTAGATGCACGCATTGTGCTGTAAAATACATTTTTCTATATGTTGTGTTACAGATACTTGTGCCTCACTTGCTGCTATTTGATCCAAAGACCTTTTGTTCCGTTCTATATGAGGGCAGAAATGGAAGCATTCGATCTGGCAATGTTATAAATAATATTTGATGTAATATTTTGGTCAGATATTTATAGGTGGACTGCAAAAGGTTGTGTGAAGGAACTTAATATTCTTGTAAGAGCAAGATTAGATTGGGAGTTCAGAATGTTTACACAGATTTGAGTGAGTAGACAGTTATGTATTTTGGTTCCAGCATTTGACTCGGGCAAAGACTTTTTTCCATTGAAACATACTTATGATAAAATACTGTGCCAAAATATAGATATATGGATGAAAAAGAAATGGTATATCAAGAACTAATTTTCAGAAGACCCAGTTGGCAACATGAAAATACACAAGTGGCAGAGAAGATCTTGGCATTTGTCTTCAGATAATGTGCGTCTGGCAATGACTCTCTGGAAACATGGAACTATAGATTTGAACTTTCCCAGGGGTATTTAAACATGGCAAGTAGAATAAGCTCAGTTACACAATTTGATACACATGCTTATGTCACATAAATATTGTGTTCAAAAATACCTGAATAAAAAGATGGAATTCACATCTAAGCAGCAAAAATGCTTTGTGTTTGAGTGACAGGATAAGTTGTGTGTAGATGGTTCAGAATGCTGTTAATTTTTCTGCAAATTAATTGCTTTGGGATATCACAGTTTGTTTCAGCTCAGTTTCATCTGAGCTGAAGCACAGCACAGATGAGCTGAGCTGCTTGGTTTGTTCCGTCTCTTTCTAATAAGAACTTGCTGTCTAAAGTTCTCCTAAATCTGCTAGGTGTATTTTTAATTTCTTAGAATACCTACAGAAGTATTTAGATGTTTTCTTCCTTTAAATCTATTGCCTTAATGCTCAGTGAAGCGTGAGTGAATGCCAGTGGAAACCCTAATTTCTGTACTGCATAGGGCTTGAACCTGTTTTAACAAATACCTTGGCTATGTTTGTCCTGGTGAAACACAGTCTGGAAACTGTGTGGATGTGTTTTAGGGAACTGATGCAGGACCTTAGCTGGAGCCCATAGCTTCATCTGGGATTGAGTGATGTGGTCTCTGCCTCTTGCTGTGGTTTCCATGTGAAACCATCTGGATTGGGGTGAGCAGTAAGCTGGCCTTGAACAGAAAAATCCCCTCTCACTGGCCTAGCAATCAGCAGGGGAAAATAGAACTTGGCTTTTTAGGGGAATGCAAATTGCAAGATTGTGCTGCTATTGATGGACTTAGGAAACTCAGTGATAAGAGCTTAAAAAACAAAACCACTGACATACTTTTTATCCTGCTTTGTGTTATTTACTACTAGGAATACTCTAATCTGCTTGCTTAGTCCCAGGCAAGTCAATCTCACTAGAACTCTGAATTTAGTTTTAATTCTTCTATTTTTTTTTCTTTTTCCAGTTAGCAGACTTGAGGAGCGTGAAGCAGAACTCAAGAAGGAATACAATGCACTTCATTCAAGACATACAGAGGTAGGTATCTGTAAAAATGTGGATCTGTGGAAAACCTTGCATTGTGAGCAATTGGAAAAATTGTTGAATGTTTTGGTTTGTACACTGAATTGTAACCGGGCTTCATTTGGTGATGCAGTTTTCCTCATTCACATCTAAGTGTCTATTTCTCAATGCTTGATGACACATTTGTCATTTTTATAGCTTTGTCAGATATTGAGAAGTTTTAAAAAGGAATCTGTTCTTCCATATTTCAAAGGCAGTTCGTCAAAGCACACTAATAAGCTTCAAAGAAATAGAAATGAAATTACATTTTCATACTCTTTCCATCAATTTTCTGTGTTGGTTTTATTTGTACCATTGAAGGAACAAATACTTTCAAAACCTGGCCTACTGGGATTTGTGATTAAAAGAGTTCCCTGCCATACTTTATTGAGTGCTATTGAAAATGGGATTTGCTGATGAAGATGGAACAAGTTTGAATATGTTATTTTAAATAAATAAGAGCCACACTGTTTAGGTTAGGTCCAAAGCATAAAAACAGGACTTGCAGTGCTTTAGTTTTCAGTAGCAGGTTGTCTTTCCCATGCAGGGATGTTTTACTGCCTAAGTCATATACATGTTTTAGTGAGGAAGTCACTAGGTGCTTTGAAGTATTCTGGTTAATCTGGAGTCCCACTAGTGAGCACAGTTCTTCTCCTTACTCTCCTTGCTTTGCCTGTGGAAGGTCAGAGAGCTGTTTTTAGATCCTTGCTACCTACCAAAGAGGGCAGTGCCATACTGACTGCTCCCAGTCCAAAAGACCCATGTGGGGAAAGGGGAAGCAGATGCAGATGTCACATTTGGTTATCCTAAATACTTTCAGTGATCTCAGGTGCTTTATACTGACAGCAGCTGAAAAGTGACTTGGAACCACAACCAGTCTGTAGCGCTCAAGTATTGTGTGACCAGACTTCTGAAGCTTATAAAAATATCCATGTATTTACTGAAATCATAGCATTTTTAAAATCACATTTGTTACTAGATAATTGCTTTAGAAGGGAACATCTGTTGAAAACTGGAAATCTAAGTAAAATGAGAAGTGACAAATCTTAATGCTGCCAGCTGAGGTTTGGCATCCTTTTGAACTGGAAGTACTTCCGTGTATTGGGTGCTTGCAGAGTTTTGGTTATTGTAATTAGAGCCTGTGGGATCTGTCACAATAGAACTGGCAGGTTTTTATTGAATCCTGTTTCACAGAGTTCAAGCTTAAACTAAATGTATTGGGCACCATTAATTCAATGAAATGCTAATGACATGTTCTGAATATCTTTTTACATAGGTTTTGCTCCAAAGTGGACAACAGCCTCTGCTGGTTTGATTCCAATTTATTAAATGCTTTTACATCTTAAATTCACTCTCTTTGGTGTAGGGAGAGGTGTTTACTTGGGCTTTACTATTACTGGGGTGACTGTCCTTTCTTCATAAAGTTATAATTTGTAGTGCACCATGGTATATCCATACCTCTGTTCTCCTAAAATCGGATCTCCTGTTTTCTGTACTCCTCCCTTTCAGTATGACTGCTTCCTTCTTTCTTTGTTTTCCAGACCATTTTGAGTCTTGCAAAGATGCACCTCCTTTAAGGATAGAGCATCTCAGCATTTTAATGCTGTATCTGGTGCATGTTTGAGGCTCAGGGACTGAAATAGCTGGGAACTGGAAAGGACTGGCTGATAATAATGCCCATCTCCCCATTCCCTTTGTGATTCCCTGCTTCCCTTTCTCCCAGCTAATTCTAACACTTTAGGTCTGTGTAGTAACTTTTTTCTTTTAATGCAAGGTATTTTGGCAGGTATCCAACTTCCTTTCAGCATTTAGGTTTATCAGGTTTATTGGATCAAATATTTCTATCAAATACTTGTTTCTGAAACTTTTTTCTTCCATGTTTTACTAGGAAGGGATACTTCTTTCCTTCTGAGTCTGCTTCACTGTTGTTTTTGCAAGTGATCCACTTGGTACTTACTGAAATGGCAATTGATTTTCTTTCAATTGACCAAATAATGAACAGAGCATTAGAAAGATCATTTTTTTTAAATTTAGCTCTAAGGTGTTGGCAGTGCTTACTTTGACAGATGTCATGTTAAAGATGCAATGTCACTGCATTTTGTGCAATCTTAATTTCTAGCAATTTTTCTCTGTTCAGTCTTCAGTATTTGTTTCCTTCCACCTCCCACTCCCCCTTATTCTTTATTTCACAGATGAGTATTTCAGAGTTGGATGTCTTTCTCTTGCAGCTCCTGACCTGAGTAAGGTTCTGTATCCATGTCCTTCATGATACCCACCTTTCAGCCCTCCCTACCTGCCTTTGCTGGAGTTCACTGCCCAGCAGAGGTGCTGGCTCAGCAGCCCAGGGAATGTCACCCATTTTCAGTCCCAATGGACCAAGACATACTGAAACTGAGTCACCTTGGGGAGTTCCACTAGGGTTGTGAAGCAGAGAGCTGAATCAATCCCTCTCCACAGTGTGTGTGTTGTGGTGAGAGCTGGGAGTTCTCCTTGGAGCTCAGCCTGCCAGAGACAGGGCTCTGCATTGCAGCTCCAGCACCAGCCTGCCCAGCAATGAGGTGTCTGCAGCTGCAGAGACAGCAGGGCTGCCCTGGCTGGGGAGGGCTCTCGGGACAGGCTTTATCCTCCATCACCCTTCTGTTAAATCAGCCTCTGTCTTGCTGCTCTCTGGAGAGGGAGGTAGGCTGGCTGGTGTGAGTACAGGACATCCCATTAAGCCTCCTTCCCACTAAGACTGTACTTGGGCTAACTGGCTTGATTTTAAATGGATTAGGGTGTGAGAACCTGGGCAGTTGAGATGGCAGCTTGGAAGGTGGGGTGTAGCAGGTAGTGAAGAGGATAAAATGTTCAGTCAGAGCAGAATGGATGGAACAGCCTGAGCATGTTCTGACATCTGTGCTCTGATTCGTTGTCTTTCCTGTGCTTGCAGTGGGTTTTGATCTTGTGCTGATCATACTCTGCTCTAACAACCTGGATGAGTGACAAAGCGGTGTGCTGGAGTTCCTGAGGTGGAACTTCTGGAACCTAACTATGCAAAGTCTTGTTTCCATTTTTCTGAGACTGTAAAGAACCAGATGCAGGAAGCAATCATACAGCTAAGGGCAGTGCGCTGGAAAGCAGAATGGTTGACAGTGGTCTAACACAAAAATCTTCAGATCTTTGCTCTCTAGACTTAGAAAGGCATTCTGTCAGTTGCCTCTTGTATCTCAAATACTGTTCTGTTTAATAGGATCTGGCTTGTTTTAGTGCCTGGATAAAAGCAGGCCTGTCTGCTCTGTGTACCTGTGGGGGCTTTTTTGCCTTTGCTGCTGAGATGATGCACTGCTGCTGGTACGTCTTTCAGAGCAAACCATTCAGGGTGGTTATGCCTGCTGAGTAGGAGGTAAAGGATCTTTCTTTCTTTTTTCTGCAGAGTTAAAGGGCATAACTTCATAACTATGGCACTGGCTTTTTAAAGGCTTGGCTAAGGCTTTTATGTTTATTACTCATTTGGGAAACTGAGGCAAAGCAATACTTGAGCATCTTCTGGAGAATTGAGTAATACCTGTGGCCTCTCTCTGCACAGGTTTCCAAAATAAACCTCTTCTTTCTCTATTTAAGGAAGTTATTATTTTTCTCCCTTTGGAAACACCAGGCTGAGGTGGTTCAATATCTTTCCCTGACACACAGAATATGGGCTTAGTTTAATGAAGCATAATTGGGCCATGGAAGTTTCTCATTGTTCTGCACTGATACAGCATGACAGAACAGTGAGCCTGGCTCTGGCAGTGGGAATGGACTTGGTCAGGTTCATTAGGATAAACATATCCCCAGCAAGTCCCTAGGCAGGGGACAGGAAGAGAAGGCTAGTGGAGGTGTCTGCTTACAGTTACAGCTAAGCATGGACAGCTGTCACATTGTCTGTGAGATTAGACTTTGGATATCTGTTCAAGTAAATACTTTTTCTAAAGCCTTATGCTGAGTGTTAACAGCTTGATCTATAAAACCTGGGTTTAACATATTCACATATTACTGTATCTGCCAGCAACACCATCTTGTGTGTGGATAAAGATGCATCAAGCTCTCCAGTGGAAATTGTGCTTTTACTTAGGTGAGAAACAAACCACAAACCCTGCAAGGAAAAAAGGTACATGGAAGTATGTTTAGGACTTTGATACTGAATCAAGGAGATTCTAGAAATATCTGTTACATCAGTAAATCTAGATTATATGGGACAGAGAAAGATCTATATACACGCAGTTGGGTGCACATTCCCAAAGGGAGGAGCTGCTTGTGCCCAGCCTGATTGGATGTGCAGGATAAGCAGTGAGGGCTGTAGCACTGAGCCTGGTGTGACAGCCAAAGAATTACTAAAACCTGCCTGGGGGGAGCTAAAGCAGTGACACAAAAAGGAAGGAGGAGCGAAAGAGCAAGGAAGGTATAAAGGAGATGCTCTCAACCTGGTTAAGGCAAAGGTACAGGTAACAATATCCCCAACATGGCATATCCACATTTGTTTGTGACAAGGAAAGTGCTAGGCTTGTGTACACTGGGAGTGGTTATATTTGTAAGAGTAGAAATTGAAATGAGTGCCAGGATGTTCATTGTCTGTTACTGAGTGCTTAAGATGTAGAAAAACCTTATAATATTTCTGCAGTTGTAAAACTTGTCACGTGCCATATGAGGAAACCAATCTGAGTATTTTTTTGAGATGGAAAGACATGGCATTCAAAGGGAATGGATTTCATGTTCATGCTGTAATGTGTTTAAAAGCTTGTTGTAGTCAGTTTGCACATGTGCCCTAAAATCATTAACACCTGAACTGTGAAATGCTGTTAATTGAGGTAATTCTTCCAAGTTCTGAGTTTATCTTTAATCCCCTCAGCTAATGGTAATTGAGCAATGTGTGTAATTACAACAATGCTGAAGTGCTCTGTGTTTGTGATGTGTGTTTCTTGGAACAACTGGTTGTATTCAAAATACTTGTGGACTTCATGGGCAGCAGAGCGAGCTGTCAGTAGTGAAAGGATGATTAAATATTGACTGCAGCTTGTATTGAAGAGAAAGGGGGTAGACATAGTCAATTATTTATCATCTGTTCTCTAGCATAACTTCAGTAAAATCTTGTACTGAGAGGAGAGCAATTCAATCCATTTAAGTCTATTTTTAAAATGTCAGTAGTATTAAAACCTTTTTATTTCGACAGCTGAATAATCTCAAAACAGCAGAACTTCTAATCAGATTTTGAGCACTCAGAATCCTAGTGCATTAATTCATTACACGTTTTTGGATCAGAATGGCACTTCATGGATATGCCAAGGCTTGAGGGTCATTTAGATTGAAAAGATTTTTGGATGTCATCTGGTTCAAATCCCAGTGATTTTGGAGCGAGTCTTCAAAATTTTATTGCAGATAAGCAGTCAGTGGGCTTATTTCCCAAGCTGCAGTATTTAATTTATTACTTTAACCTTCAAATTAAGTTTATGAAAGTTGGGAATTCACACACCATATCTTATGTCTACAGCACCAGCTGTGAAGCTCCCCATCCCATGGGGAGGGAGGGAGGGTGAGGAACTCTTTTCCTTGTGGACACTATTCCAGTATTGTCAACTTTTATCCTTGGGACCCTGGGTTGAGGCAGAGAGTGGGCTTTACATGGTGGTACCACTGTTCTGTTTTTTTGGACACCACAGGCACATACAGCCTGGATCTGTGGAGAAATTGCCATGGAGTGCTGCATGTGCACATAGAGCCTTATGATTCTGTGAATCTTAAGTTACCATGCAGCACTGCACATTTTGTTTATAATTTTATTTTTGGGTTCCTATAGCTTACGTGCATTGTGCTGAAGTATGTGATCTACAGATTTGCTTATTTTATTATCAGCATCATTTTCAGCTGCAGAACAATATAAACTGAACAGTCCTTTCAATTGACCTACCCTCCAGTCTCTGTGGGTAGTAAATGTGATGAGACATTTCAGTAAACAAAAGAACATACTGAGAGGGGGGAAGAGAGTAGGTTAAAACCATGTCCTTTGCAAAACATGAAAGTTCTATGGGTCTTACTGACCCTATTCTTTTTTCCCATGTGTTAGTAGTTCCCTGGAGAGGTACTGGTCACTCATCTTCTGTTCACTGGCTGAAAACACAACAATTGTTCTGTTTAAAATTTTACTTTGAGAAACCAATCAGTGTGCTGCAAATGGGAGTGTTTGCAGGCAGGTCAGCAATATCTTCCTCCTGTGATGAGGGAGTACATGAACAGGATACAGAATGGTCTAATGTGCATTTCAAAGTTATGCATTCTTGGGGCTTATCCCCCCTGGAATTTCTAAATTAATTTGCATTATAATAAATCTGTGTAAAACTATGCAAAGGAACAATTGGAACACCTAGTTTTGCCTGCTTGGTTAAAATGGAAAAAACCAAATGTGGGTAGTTGAAGGTGGAGCTTTCAATCCTTTTGTTTGCCTTTGTGTGTGAGCAAGCATTAAAAATCAGAAAACAAATGGGATGGTCTGGTGAAACGCTGCATTTTGTTGGAGGATAAATATTGTAAGCTTTTGACAGCAGTTCAAGCATATTATATAATGTTTCTCTAAAAATAGCATGGGTTTTTTTCTGAATTATTTTTATTAGTTCAGGTGAATGCTGGGAAACCAACATCTGTATGTAACCAGTAGTTAACATAAGTTACTGATTTGTAGAATATCTGTCAGTCAGGATATCTTAACCCAGTTTGTTTGATCAAAGAAATCCGAAACTAAGAATATATGTTCCTATGTAGCTAATGGTGGCAAGCAGGATTTGAGGAGAAGCTGGCGCTGAGGTTGGTGGCATCTGAAGGTCAAACTTGGATACATCAAATCTGATTTGAGAGTAATATGTAGATGTAGGTTTCCAGGTCCTGCTGAGTTCAGTCCTCATGTGTGCAGCTGCCCCCAAAACAAAAGGTTATATAACACTGGTTGTACAAATGCCTGGTAATATCACTATTCTGAAGTGTTTGTATACCCTTTGTAGAATAGCAGAAGAAATTGCAGTTCTAAAGAATAGGTTTTTTTATTTCTAGAGGAAGCTGTTAAGATGTGACCTGAATATGTCTCAGGAAAAAAAACTACACTAAATTCCTCTGCAGTACACCTGTGATTTCTTTCTTCCTTTATTGTTCCTAGAGCCCTATTCATTTGTGAATGTGAGTGTTGAAAGTGCTAAAAATACCAAATTGCATGTAGACTTTCCTCAGGCTTTCCCAGTTTTAAACTCAGAGATGTGTGTCCAGATGAAGTCCTTGGAGTGATGCAGTAATACCTGCTCCCCATGCATGTCCTGGATCAGTTACATGCTGAGAGCAGCATCCTTTGGCCACAGGAGTCAGAGCTCATTAAATAAGTTATGTCTGCAGGAGTCACCGTGTTGGCCTGCGCTTGTCTCTTGTGAGAAAGAGAGCAAGCAGAGCTCATCTTGAGTGCTAAAAATCCACAGCCACTGTCCTTCTAATGAGATGTCAGCCTAGTTAATTTAAAACCAAACTTCCCTTGTAGAAAATACAGAAAGCTTAAGTTTATTTGTATTTTAGAAGAAAAAAGGAGAAGAAATGGGTACTTAATATTTCTGCCTACAGAAATAATCTGATTATTAGCCCGTGGATCCAGAGTGTTTAGTATGTGAGGGGCATATTGTCTGACCTTCACAGTACTTTGCAATTAGGCCTATAGTGTCTACTATGTATCATGTAAAAACTGCTAATATCTGCTGGACATAGAGGTCTCAGACTCAAAAATGTATTTGAGCATGGTACTTCTTTTCCAAACTCATGTTTGAAATATTGCATGCACTTTATTTACCCTTAGGATTTTTCCTGTGCATGAATGCACAAGGAAGTTCTCTAATATTTTTAATTTAGTATGGACTTCTCTTCTGGTTTGTGGGTTTACACACTGTATAATTTTGCTGCTTTCTTTATTTCTTTAATGTCTCTAAATACTTTTACTATTTAGCACTACAGGGGGAGAATATATTGGTCAAGAACTTAGCAGTTGTAGTACAAGTAAATGTTACTAAATATTTCTTGCTGTTTTTGTCCTTGTAAACAGATGATTCACAATTATATGGAGCACTTGGAAAGAACCAAACTTCATCAGCTAACAGGGGGTGATCAGCTAGAATCCACAACACACAGTAGAATTAGGTAAGCTATTTATTGCTCTCTCACCCTGAAATGAGAGAAAAAAAATCCATTCATTTGTGTTTGCAAGACTTTGTTCTTTAATCCTACAACAACGGTTCGGCTGAATCGGAAAGATTCGTTGTATGATTGGAATGTGGTAAGAGAACAGCGTAGAAATCCGTAGAAAGAGGCTTTTGCTGTTGTGCTGCTAAGCGTTGAGATATACTTTGTACATTAATTAGCCTTAAACAATTTCAGCTTTTTGGCGTGTTTGCGTTGGGGCAGGCAGGGAAAATGTCAGCGGCTGTCCCGGCAGGGCCGCGGTCTGGCCGCGGCTTTGTGTGCAGGGCGGTGGGGGTGCGTGCGTGGTACCCGCTCGTCCTCAGGGCTCGCTGGGAATAGATTATGCAGATTTGGGAGCTTTGGAGCCGATGAACCTTGCATGGAAGGAGGGAGAAGCGCTCCCGGGCTGGCCGTGCCTCTGCGCTGCTGCATCGATGCTGCGAGGAGCGGCGAGGGGGAGGAGGGCGGTGATGTCATTGCTCCGGAGCTGCTGCAGGAGAGCGGAACGCCGCTGCTGCTGCTGATGGCATTGTTTTTGTGGCGGCGGCTGAATGACAGACTTTGCCTACAAAGATCCCCCCTCGGCCCCTGCGTAGCCTTCTCGGAGCCGGCGTTCCACCATGCCAGCGCAGCGCCATGAATCCGGGCTGCATGCTGCTGTTTGTGTTTGGCTTCGTTGGCGGGGCGGTGGTCATTAACTCGGCCATCCTGGTGTCGCTCTCTGTTCTGCTGCTCGTGCACTTTTCCATTTCCACGGGGGTGCCGGCTTTGACGCAGAACCTCCCGAGGATTCTCAGGTACTCTGACCCACTGAACCCCGGCTTCGTGTGTCTCACTGCTCCCCTGCTTTCTGTTCTGCTCCCTTCTCAAACAGGGACAAATCAGAGATGTAAATTACATGTAAATGTCAGGTTTTGTTGTAAATGTGTCTATGTACAGAGATACAGTCTGGTTTTTTCATTGCCTTTTATTTGAGGTCAGTTTGTTTCTTTTCTCTGTGCAAAGCTCTTAACATCAGTTTATTGTAACCTGCTGCAAAAGCTGCAATGTTCATGTCAGGGATAACACATTCAGTGTATTGTCAGGTACTTGGCTGATCTTGTATAGCATAAATGTATGCAGTCCAAGGCTTTGTACTATTAAACTGCACCTGTTTTAATCAAAAGGCTTATGTAAGATAAGTTAATTGATGTTAACACCACAGTAATTAGTTGATCACGTTACTTTCAAAAAATCTGATTATTGGTTGGTGGAGGGAACAAAATCTTTGATTATTTAAGCATTAGAGTTCTTAAAGCCTATTCACTATTGTTCAGCCAAATGTTACCCTCTCCTCTGTTTCTGTACTTGTATGGCAAGTTGCCAGCTGTCTGTCCCCCCCCCTCAGGTTATGTTCTGTTTGTCCTACGTGCCTGGAGCAGTAGCAGACAGAGATGCATTAGAATATTGTGGCCAGAAGTAGTCTTGACATGTTTTAATGCTATAATTACGGATGGAAAACAGCTGGAAAAGTTTTAAAATGCATCTTTCTGGCCTGAAAACTTGACATATTTTACCTGTGGTTGTAAATTCAATAGCAAATTTTATTTTAAATGGAAAAAAAATGCTGGAGATTAGTGATCTCTGGAACAGCTATGTGACTTTTTCCTCCTTAATACTAGGTGCATGTAGACTTTGTATGGTAGTATGCTTTTAACTTGGGTCTCTGAGCACAGACGGGTTGTTCCAAAGGTTTAAAGGCTCTCAGTAGATGAAAGAGATACCAATCTATACCAGTAGCTGATAAAAAACTTGAATGAATATTTAAATACGAAGAAATAAAATAAATTTCAAATGAAACTCTATAGATTGATCTAGTTAGTAAGTCTATGTTTGTTTAAAAGGGGGGAAACCAAAACCCAGAACAAATATTTCCCAACTCTAAAACCAAACAAAACCAAAACAGACCTTCATATCCATTAACTTATAAGATGTTTTTTTAATTTTAAATAGTCAGATGGTTTAAGAAATAGATTTTTTTTTTTTGTAGTGTGCTTTTGCTCCCCTGGAGTTTTTAATAGGTTTGAGGGGTTTGGGGAAGCTATGCTTTTTCCTGCCCCTAGTAATTTGCATTAGGAATTACAGGAATTAGAATTCACTTCCTTAGTCTTTATGCATTTTAAAAAAGAGATAAAAATATAGGATGAAGGAATCTAATTGCAGAAGAATTGTTTCTATTTTTTAACACTAGTCAGATTTTAGAACTGAGCATCTGGTTGCTTATCCTAAAGGTTCCTGTAAATGCTTCAGTGCATCACTTCAAAATACTAGTTTAGGCTTTTAAAATACATGTTTCCATTCTGCTCGCTGTGGCATTTTCAGGTATTTTTTGGGCCCTGGGGAAGCAAAAGAGGTTCTTTGCTTTCTGCTCAGCAAGCAGTGAAATAAATTTAAATTGCTTCAGTCTAATCAGATCATTTCTTTTAATGCAGCTACATGATAACCTTCATTTCCAAAATTAGCCTCTTCTGCAAACTTCATTTACTGTACAGCCTTGTGATTCGCCTGACCTCTGTTCTAACACATCAAAATATGTTTATTATAAAATTTCTTTCAAACTAATCTGGACAAAAAAGCAATGTCAGGTGTGAACCATTTTGGTACCCATTTAATATCCTCTCTTTTGAGGATTGCAAAGCAGATCAGTTTTGTGGCATGTCCTGCAATGAGGAAATGCCTAAGGGCAGGCCCCTCCAATGCAGCTCTATCAGCCCCTGAAGGGCAGCTTTTCTTCTTCCTTTTTGTTCCTGCACTTCTTATCCAATGAAATGGTCTCAGCCCCTCTTTTGACATAATCTCAGCTTCAGTGGCATGTCTTTTGTTCCCCGCATGCCTGAGAGTTGTGGGAAATCTAAAGCAAAGCAGGACCTGTTACAATAGTGGGAATCTTTGGAATCCACTGTGGGGTTTCTCATTCCAGCAGTTGCAGATGCTGGAGCATTATCTGGTGTTTCGAATTTTGTAACCCAGACTGATTTTGCTTTACTCGCTTTGCTGCCTGCTTTGTTGTGCTAAACTACTTCACAATTAATGACTTAATTTGGAATAATATTTCTGAAAAGCCAAGATAGCTCCAATGTGAGAACTAGGTGCAAAGGTTTTTCTGACAAGAAGCGTCTTTGTACACCTGGACTGGAAAGGTTCATGCCAATTAGAATTGTTTGCTGTTTGAACATTGTGGTTTTGACAATGTAAAATTTACCAAAGGGAGTTTACTGATTAATGGGTAAATAAAATCCCTTCTTCACTAACTTTTCTTCAAAGCAAGTAAACAAAAACATGTCCAAAAATGCTTAGCTTTTGCTTTTTAGCACTCCCTGCCATATTTTTGCATGTATTTTATATGCAGATACTAATTCTGCCTAGGTTATGTTTAATTTGTGAAGGACCTTGTGAAAGAAAACACATGTGGTTGTGACTTTTTACAATGCTGAAATGTGAAAACTATGCCATCACTTGTGCACACTTTTATCTTCTGCCTCTACTATACTTAGAGCTGTGCTAGTTGATTACAGTCTTTTTTTTTCTGCATTACATTGTTCTGCCTGAACAAACACTTTGCTTATCTCAGTTCTAGGCCTGGCTGATATTTTTCCTTTTCAGGGCTGGCTACAGCATCCTATGAATGGCATTGCACAGAATGGTTTTGTCTCTTGCTAGCAGGAAGAAC
The DNA here is from genome assembly GCF_009650955.1 of Corvus moneduloides. NCBI lineage: Eukaryota > Metazoa > Chordata > Aves > Passeriformes > Corvidae > Corvus > Corvus moneduloides. Next base: position 6,309,963 of record NC_045494.1, read on the forward strand.
GACTCCTTTTGTTCACTGAGCACACTACTGACCTGGGGATTTTTTGTTTCTTTTGAGGGTTAATATATAAACCTTTGGAGTTTCCAAATGCTATTTTCCATAGGGAAGTGAAAAGAGTGAAGAAGTGAAAAAGTTGGGATGAACTAATTTGCTTTGCTGGCACAAGCTTTTGTGCAGCTTTAGGGTGATGTAGAGGGTTGAACTGATCTTGGGTAAAACTACACAGTTTTTGGCTGAGCCAGTGTAGCACTGGTAATTCCCTGACCCAGTTCTTTTCTCTTACACAAATCCATGTAATTTCTGTGATCTTCAGGAATAAAATACCCAATGATTTGAGAGGAGTTGCTTGAGGCTTACTGTTTACAGTTTGGCAAATGCTTCCGTTGATGATTTAGCTGTTTGCTGTTGTAGAATTTATGTGGTTATATCTTGGAGAACGTGGTGCAAAATGGTATTTTTAATAGTGGCTGCTGAAAACCGTAATTCAATCTGAAATAAGGAAGCACTTTTGTCATATACTTCTGTTGGTGTTTCATTTCTGTAAAACTTTTGTTTGCTACAGAGTAGCTGCAGTGTAAATCAATAACTGCTATTTAAAGCCATGGAATTGACCGTTGGCAATCATGTGAAATGAGGAATTATTGGGTGCTGTGGCACAGTCTGGGTGTGCTGCACTGTGTTTAATGGAGCAGTGTCTGCATGTTTGAACCTGGAATTTCACCACTTCCCTGCTCATTTCTGAGGCCTACAAGAAAATAAACTGTGTGACATCTGAGATGGCTGATGAACCCTGCCTGTCTTTCCAACAGGAAGGAGCGTCCCATATCCCTGGGCATCTTCCCCTTACCTGCAGGAGATGCTCTCCTCACACCCGAGGCTCAGAGGGATGCGGCGGAAACGCCCGCGGCGGAGCATTGGAAATTCCACGAGCTGAGCCAGCCACGGTCCCACACCAGCCTCAAGGTGAGCACAGCCTGGCTGCCTCGTGTGGCAGGAGAAATTCCCATAACAGATCCTTGGGAGAAGGGGGAAAAAAAAAAAAAAAGAAAACAAAACCAAATTGAAAGAGAGGAGGGAAAGCTCTAAAACATCTCTGTATAAGCAGGTGCATTGCTTACTCCAGTGAGCTTGAGGGAACTTTCTTACTGCAAGAAACAAAGTTTTGGGGGCATTTTCCAAATGAGTGATAATACAGGTTAGTTCTCTTCTTATTCTCAGCAGTGGGTCTTTTCTTTCTGACTAAGGACCCTTTCCAAATGTTCCAACTTGTTTTTCCACACTAGATATGTATCTAGGTAGTGGGAACAGTCTAATTAGCTTTATTAATGCTGCTTTAGAAGGAAAGCTTCGGTTACTCCATGGGCAGTGCTCTTCATGCAGCCTCTGCCTACTACCAGGTGTATAGTGTAGGTAGACCACAGAGCTGAGAATTACCTAACTTTCCTGAATTAGCCTGTGATCATGATTTCCCTTACTTGTAGCTTGGCTATAATTCCTGAAATTGTTCCATGTTCCGACAGTGAGAGGGTGGAATAGAACAATCTGCAGGAGTGCAGGAATGGGGGAGTGGTGTTGGAGTGTGATGAGTCTGGCAGTCTAGGATGCACTCGCAGCACAGCAGGAGGAGGATCGGCAAGGTGAAGAACTCCAGAATGTGTAAATCCTCCCAGTATATACTTCTTGATGAGGTTTTTTTTGAAGACTATGGATGTGCTGTTATTTCTGGAAAGGCATACAGCTGAGAGGAGTTTCCTGTTAAGCAAACTTAATACCTGCCTAGTAGGGGAATATTAACTGATCAGAACTACAAAAACTCTTTGGAGGTAATAGGAATCCATTTATTTATCCTGGAGGTCATAAGGAGATAATGGAAAGAGTAAGTAGTGGTTAATTATAGGCATATCAAGGTGACAATGTGAGTTTGCTTCTAAAAGTTTGTCACTTAAAAATGGTGCTAGTCAGGAGGTTGGATCTTGAATTCATCCAATTCCCTTTGTATTATGCTAATTAACATCAGTAAATTGGCAGATTTTAGAAAAGCTGATTGAAGTATAACTTATGTACAGTAAATACAAGTTATGATGAAGAGTAGGTGGAGATGAGGTGGAAAGGGAAGCTTCTGATTCCATCCTTTCCCCTCAGAAAATTGGCTAATCCATATTGTGAAAATAGGCTTCTTGGTATAATTCTTCCAAAAATAATGCAGTGCTAAAATGAGAATTCACAAAATAGCATGAACTGTAGTTACTCAAATCTACAAGTTATTCAGAATAAGTTCCTTGAGTCCAAAGCAACATCTCTACTTTGTAGCTGTGAGTGTAAAGTACTTCTGAAGTTAACTTGTTGAATAACATGATATATTGAAGTCAAAACCAGCATATGAAACTTTTTTCTCTAATACTTTTCTTCTAAATACTTTTAACATCCAGTACAAGGCACAAACAAGATTCTGTTGCTTTCTAGCATCTATTTTCCATTCATGCCTGAACATTTCATTAATGGTCAGTGTTTCCTCCAAAAGTGTCACAAAGAGGAGGTGGCAGAGATGAAAAATCTGGGTATTCTGTAGCTTGTGCAGTAGTGACATTGCTGGATATCATTTGAAGATGACACAATTATGTACCACTCATTCTTTTCTACTTGTTTCTGCACAGCATTGCAGCAGATGAGTTACTCCTTCAGATTTATTTATTGAATTTTTAAACTGTTTTTTCTTTTTTTTCAGGAAAAATCTTTTGGCAGCATGACCAAAGAAGTATATTTTGCTAAGTCAACACAGCACTGACTTTCAAATGTTTAAGCTTTGAGATATTCCCATTAATTGAGTGTCACTTAGTGAAATTGCTTTTCATTTTCTTTAGTTCTGGAACAAACATTTGTAATAGTTTAATCTGTGTAGTTTCCAAGAGTAAGGTAGAACAATACCGTAGATAATAAAGTCAGAAATATAAAATAGATGGGGTGATTTGAAATTCCCTTAGGGAAAGGACCATTCTATTCACTGGTTCTTGTTGTGCTATCAAGCTATTTTTCCTTGAGCTTTGTGTGTGAAAGTCAGTGATCAGTTTGTGCTGCATCAGTTAGTGGATGCTCTTGGAATACAAAGATGTAGAAATGTTTGAACAGAGCCAACAGCTCTGCTGAGGTTTTATTCCTCGTTTGTGTGAGCTCTGGATGCCCTTGGTAAGGGGCACCACTTCCTCCCTTCTGTATCTGCTCACTCAAGTATGAACCATTAGCCAGTGCCTCAACTTCACCCCTTTAAAAGGCAATTGGGTAAATTGCAGAGAGGTTTTTTCTTTTCTTTTATTCCTCTAGAGGTGTCTGTATTTCTGAATACTTTTGACAGAAAATCAAATATTAATAATTGGCTATTCTGCAATTTACTGCAAAACAATGAGAGCTGTCAGTAATTGATAGGCAATTAGTGCTGAATTTTTGTTTCTAGGGCTTGCAGATTCAATGTGGGGATGTTACTATAGGATGCAAGCTTTACATTTATGCTGATATACATAAATGTGTGTTTTACTCCCTGTCCCTACACAAATAAAAATCTTACTGTAGTAAGTTCCAAAAGGAGAAATCTGTAAGTTACAATTCATAGTAATCTTATGCTAAGTACAAATGAGAGAGTGTGTATCTACATGCAGGCGTCTTCTGTGGTTTTTTTTTTAAAAAACCTTAAAATTCAGTTTCATTTCCTCCACAAAAAGGCATGCTGGCAATACAGTGAATTTGTGCTTTGCAAAATCTAAACCTGTTTCATTCCTGACAAGTTCCAGGTTTCCTGAGATAAGTCACATTCTCTTTAAATGTCACAGACTTGTCCAGGAGCTTTGCTTTCACCTCTGATTCCCAAACAAACCCTGCAGGAACTTTTTATCAAAAGTTACTGTCCTGCCTTCATTTTGCACACAGCAGCTTCAAGTTTCATCTTTATTTTCCCCATCAAGATTCTTCTAATGGTGTGTGCTAGAAACTATTGGCCTAAACAGGCAGACTTGTTTTCCTCTCTGCAGTGAGCTGTTGTTCACTGTCATGTGCTGCTTAAGTCATAGATCAGACATCTGGTGTGGGTCTGGGCATGAATGAGGGTAAAATGTGAATGAAGAAGATGAGAGAAAGGCCAAAAAAGGGCTGTTGGTATATTCAGGTAGTGGCCTCTGGTTGTGTCACAGGCAGTCCACTCTGCCCTCCCACCCAGTACCTAATGCAGCTCTGTCTGAGTAATGGTCCTAATCTGGAGTCCAGCAGCTGGATTAATTCCATAATTAATGCCATACTTGTGGGTCTTGACACAGTGTCACTGTAAATTGTTGCCAGGAGGCAGCGTCTGAGGAGGAGCTGTTTACTGATGTTCCATGGTTGATCTGAAATCTAACTGGACAAGTAATGACTGTAGTTCCATGTCTCATTCCCAGGGTCAGCCAGCACTCACAGTTCATGCTGGAAAGCACATAAAACCTGAAGTTTTTGCAAATATGCCTGGAAATGTTCAAGGCCAGGTTGGACTGGGCTTGGAGCAACCTGGCCTAGTGGAAAGCGTCCCTGCCCACAGCAGGGGGTTGGAACAAAATGATCTTTAAGGTTCCTCCCAACCCAAACCATTCCGTGATTATGATTCTAGGAATTACTACACTTTAATATCAGTTAAATCCATGTTTGTATCAGTGCTTCAGTGTCTGCTTTTTAAGGTACCATGTACATTCTGAACCATTACTTTTATAACAGCTTTGGGAAGATTAAGCAGATCATTGTGCAGCTAGAAGGACTCTTAGAATGAGAAGGCTGCTTGTTGTCTGGAAGACTTCACAGAAAAGCACCCTGAAGTTGTAACTAAAATTATCAGCTAAGATCAAACATTACTATTAAAAATAAAGGCATTTTAATGTAGCTATAACTGCCTTAACAAGAGTGAAACATCCATAGGCTAAAGATGATTGTACTGGCTTAAAATATTCTTTTTATTCCTCTTTCTTTGCATTTGCATAATTTTCAGTAAAATACAGTGATTTTGGTGTCTATTCCTTAGTTTATATGCCCAACACTTCTAATAACACTTTGTGTTCATTTTTTACTGGTAATTGTGCAATTCTAGGATGAGCTCTCTGATGTTAGCCAAGCAGGCTCCAAATGTACTACTCCAGCATCCACAGCTGCTTCAGATGTTCCTGTGCTGCCTGCTGAAACACCTCAAAAGGATAATGTTGAAGGGCTTGCCAAGGACACAGAGATGTCAAATGAGAAGCTGGATTTAAGCAAGAATATTGAAGTACAGGTAGCTCAAGAGACAAGAAATGTGTGCACAGGTGAGCTGCTTTAACTTCTTAATGTAGGGTTACTATGGACCTCTTATTGGGTCACTTATTAACTGTCTTTTGTTATGCCACAACTGGGAATGGGGTTTTTTACTCAATATTTTAAGGAGTACAGAATATTGGTCAGAGATAAGTCTGTTGTTTATTGGTAACTCTAGTCCTTTTTTCTCCAGAATTAGAATTATTTATGACATTTCATTGACAGTAGAAAAGGCACAAAGAGTCATGAAGTGTTGGACGTCTTGGTTTCAGTTGCAGAAATAGTAGGAAGTAACATAAGATGACTTGTGTTAAATTCAGGAGAGACCTAGAAATTCCAGTGTCTGCACTAGAGTATCAAAATCTGTGCGTCTTTTCATTTAATTACCCTGATAAGTCTTTGAACAGAAGTATCCTAAGTTGGTAATTGCTTAAGAACTACTACATGTAGTTAATATGTCATGATGATTTTGTTTATGGACATGTACCACTTGCTTTGCCCTAGGGGGAAATGAAAATGAAGAAAAATCTGAAGTTCAGGCAATCATTGAGTCAACTCCAGAGTTGGATATGGACAAAGATCTCAGTGGATATAAGGGTTCCAGGTAAGTTGTGTGTTGTGATTTGAGGAAGAAGACAAATTTTAGAAGGTTATTTAAAGATGCTGTGTGCAGGAATTTTCCTTTGTCCTGTCTTTGTTTCATTCTCGGGATGAGATGGATAAAATTACCCTGTATGATGAATCTTAAGGGTGTAAGAGCTTTGTGAGAAAGGAGCTCCTTCTCTGAGCACAGGAATATTTTGACCTTTTACTATTCAGTTCTCTTGCATTCTTGCTATATTAAATGACTTCCAGTTTAGCTGAGCTGTCTGTTCTTCAGGCATTTGGGCTGACTAAGTCCTGACACAACTGAATTTCTATAGGCCAAAACTTGATATGCTTTAATTTATTAAAATACTGTCCAGCTCAATATCAGCAACTGCTTTAAGTTTGGGATCTTGATGGCAAAGCAGTATTTGAAAATAGAATCTAGAACTTGTAAGCCAGCTGAAAGCTTGTGGGGTTTGTTTGGGAGAACAAATGAACTACTGGTAAAAAATATAGAGAAAACTTTTCTTCATTGTGGGAATGTTTTCTCCCTGCTTTTTCATGTCTTGTTTAATTTTCTGCCCAGCACTCCCACCAAAGGCATCGAGAACAAAGCGTTTGACCGTAACACAGAGTCACTCTTTGAAGAGCTGTCATCTGCTGGTTCTGGCCTAATTGGAGATGTGGATGAAGGTGCAGATTTACTGGGTAAGAAAGGTTATTTAAAGATGCTGTATACAGCAACTTTCCTTTTTAGGAAGTGCTTAATTATTCTTGCTGGATTTAGTGTTAGGCTTCATTTGCATTAAAATTGTTTGAGTAGCATCCTAAGGTAGTCATTGGAATGCAAAATCAGAAGAAAGTGTTTGTTCTTTCTCTCTGTATAACGATGTCTTAATCTTTTGGGGCACTTCCTACACTATTCTCTATTTCATTTCTCCCTGTATGTTCTCTTACGTAAGGATTTTTATCTCAAGGGAGGATTCTTGTCTTGAACTAGTTTTAGATAGTTTTATTCAGGTCGTGCCTGATCTGTAGTGGCCTGGCTTTATCACCTCTTTAGGGATTTTAACTTAAAAGAGAATTGCAGCAAATGAAATGGTGGTAATTTGAGAATCAAACTGTTAATTGATAGGGGAGGGGAAACCCACATTTCTCCTTCCCCTAAGCAGCTTTCTGTTACTTCTATGCTGACTGAAAAAGTGTGAGTTTTGAGTTTGAGTTGACCAAGATCAAAAAGGTCATCAGAAGAATAATCTTTCTATAAACAGTATATCAAGATATTTTTGGCTGTATAATTGTTCAGGCCTCATTTTGAAATAATGAAAGCTGATAGTATGGAATGTGTGAAATGCCACTCTCAGGTGCTTTAGGAATGGATTGTGTGCAGTCAGTCAACAGCTTGTTTGCTTCTGTCCTCTGACCCAGCAAAAATACAGATTGTTAGGACTCTTAAAACTCCTGTGTGCAATCTGGATTTCTGGTTGTTCATAGTTCCCCCAGAAACTTACTTTACATCAAGCAGGTGACATTTCTGCAGGTATTACTCTCTAGGAGTAATGGGCCTATCTCCAGTCTGAGATGGTTTTTCTTTTTTTGTCACTTTGAGCAGTGAGGCTCTCCACATCCTTACTGCAACATACTTCATCCAAAACTCTTGGATGTCACTTCATTGTTACAGGGACAACTAATCACACATTCTGCATGCAAAACTACAGATACTGGAGAAGTACTAACATGGAGCAACATACATCCCTTAGCTGTGATAAATTGATTAAAGAAATCAAATTATTGTCAGGATGTCCTGATTCTAATGCTTTCTTTTCCATGGGAAAAAAATAATATACTTTTTAGTATAATTTATTAAATTTTTTTTTCAGTGAGTTTATTACCATTTTCTGTAAATCTATTGCTGGAAACACCAGTGTGTGCAGACTAAGCCTAGGGTTATTACCTGCGTTTGTGATGCAGAATGTGTTGTTCTGAAAGTTTTATTTTAGAATTGTCATTTCACTTTGAGGACAACCATAGTCCAAAACCTGAAAAGCCACACCTGCATCCAGGATAGTCTGTGTGTTTCAAGCATTTGGATTTGTACTAAGTGAACATTAAACTTCAGTATGGAGTTGTGTAAATATAGTTAATTGGGATTCTCTAATCTGTTTTCTCTTGGGCTGCATACCCAGGGGAATATTCTGGTGTGTATGCTTCTTTTTTCAAAAAATCTTTGAAATCTGTTGCTTCTCCAGTTAGGCATTCTTGGCTGCTGCTCTCATGAAATACATTCTCTGCATTTTTTTTCCCTGCTTGGTAACTTTTTTTTTGCCGTTGCACTCTGGCTTTCTAGTTTTTGTTCTTGCATTATAAAAGATCCTGAAACCTGTTGGATGTGATCCTATGTACTTTTATCTGTGAATACTGAAAATTTTTAAAAAGCAATAGCAACTTGAATAAAATATCTTGATGGCTGTAGTATAGGGGATTTCTCCAGATATTGATAAACTAACCATGGCTGATCTAAGTTACTTCATTTACTTTTAATCCAAAACTCGGAGAGGGAAATGTCAAAAGCGGGAACTTTGACTTGCATGTCTATTTATAGATACCTTTTTTCTTTGTTACCCAAATATCTTTTAAGTCTTCTGCTGCCAAAGTTGCTTAGAAGATTGTGATCCTAAAGTATTTTAAAAGGCCTCCACCATTAAGATACCTTTTTCATTCATTATGTTAATCTTGAATTAACATAATTTCTACTGTTATCTGTGTGGTAATTATTTTGCTGTGGCAGATGCAAAATAATTATTCTCTCCTGAAATTATCTTTTTTTAAATTCTGGAAATTATATTAGGTATGCAAAGAATAGGGCGAGAAATTAATTTACAGAAATTGGTAACATTAGTTACATGAAAAGTTATGTTCACTTTTTTCCATAATAGCATATTAATTGGAAACTTCTGAATGGCTTAGCATTTTTTCCAAGGACTGTGCTTCTAAATTGTTTCACAGAGAGACTTTTATTAAGTTAGTGATTTTTATAAGAGGTTTAACCAATGGAAATGGTTGTGACAAACTTAAATTCTTCAACATCTGTCTTCTGTGTAAATCCTGCTTCTAATCACATCCCATCCCATCCCACTTCAGACTTTTGGTGGTGGCTTTGTTTTAATTCACTCTTACTTTCCTAAGTCTAAACCTTTTATCGCTCCTCGCTCATACTACACCTCACATGAAATGTTTCTTGTTCTTGTTTTTGCTCTACATGGAATGCATGGGCTTTAAAGACCATAATTTCTTTGGTAAGGTATCATTTGCTCTGGGGAAATCTGCAGGGCTTTCACAATCTGAGTTCTATTCAGCATGTTTTGTGTCTATAACTGATATGCTTTGGTATCTAACATGGTGTAAAAGACAGTTGAGCATTTTAAACTTAACTTTTTGTGGTCTAATACTTCTGCAGCATATGCTGTGTTTGGTTTCTGTCTTAGTACAGTAGCATCTTCTAAATATACAGAGTAGCAACACTGGCCTGTGCTTAGCCAGGGATGTCTTTGGGCCTTAATTGAAGTCAGATTGGGAGAAGGTGGAGGGGAAAGCTAATTGTAGAAGGTAGGTTGGACCTGAAACTTCAGATAGCTCACAGTTCTTCTGACAAGTTTGTCATACTTTAAATTCAGTTGACTTTAGACAATGGCAAAACCTAAGTTTTGTAAAAACATCAGTTGTATTTGCTAATTTCATGTGTTTGTTTCCTTTGGAAAGGAATGGGGCGTGAGGTTGAAAACCTTATTTTGGAAAACACTCAGCTGCTGGAGACAAAGTGAGTGAGAATGTTTATGTAAAAAATACTGACTTTGTTATTTCATTATATCATCAATATCCTGATACAGAATTGAAACTGTACAAATGTGCTTTGAGTTCTAAGAGTAGTGGGGGTGTGAGTATTTTGAATTTGTAGGTATATTTGGCTGAGTCGGTCTTCTTCTAGAAATGAAGGACCTAAGAAGCAAAATCTGTTTTGATCCTTGTAAGGCTCCAAGAAATGGAGTGCTATGTCCTGATGAGATCAACTCCCTCTCGGAAACACAGCTGTAAGTGCAGAGGCAAATCCACTGGAGCACTGTTGAGGAATTTATTCTAAGCAAACTGATTTACTAGTACTTTTTTCTAATAGAGAGAATGTGAATGTCTTTAAATGTAGGAGATTTGGTGAAGAGATTATTTGACCTCTAAGAAAGCTGTATCTTTTTACAGCATCTCAGTAAGAAATGTGTAGGTCTTCAAAAATAAAACCAGGCTGAAACTGAACTGTGAGACCATGGTCATCCTTGTAACCATGTGTTTTCAATGTTTGTGTAGAAATGCACTGAATGTAGTGAAGAATGATTTAATAGCAAAGGTGGATGAATTGACCTGTGAGAAGGATGTACTACAAGGTGAATTAGAGGCTGTAAAACAAGCGAAACAAAAGCTTGAAGAGAAAAATAAAGAACTGGAAGAAGAGCTGAGAAAGTAAGTTTAATCCTGTGGTTGTAAAAAAGAAAAAGAAGAAAAAACCCTACTGTGGTATTTAATGCAGCTGGTTTTTATGTTGTGTTTAGGGCTCGGGCAGAAGCAGAGGAAGCAAGACAGAAGGCTAAAGAGGATGATGATGTAGGTGTATATGTGTGTGTGGTTTTGTGTGTGTAATTCAATGGGACATTAGAAGTCCACGTGTTTAGTGAGTGCCACTAAAATTTACTGCCTAATAAGTAGTGGTAAAGTTCCTCCCTGTATGGGAAAGACAGAAGATCTAAAGAGCAGAAGGGAAATTAAGCTGACAGTGATTAGTTTGCTTTCTTTCCTCTCTGACCACTATTATCACACTCCTTTTTTGAAGAGCTGTTTTCATTCAAATTATGTTGCATGCAAAAGCTGGGAGGAGAGAAAGGTAGAACTCCGATTTCCAAAGCCCCAAATTATTTGAAATCTGGAATTGTGCCCTAGCCTGGCCGTTACCAGGAGGCTGAGGGTGGCTCTGCAGGGCCCTGTGGTGCTCCTTTGTCCCTGCCATGGTTGTTTCCCTGTGTGCCCAGAGCGACGTCCCCACGGCGCAGCGGAAACGCTTCACACGTGTGGAGATGGCCCGAGTGCTGATGGAGAGGAACCAGTACAAGGAGAGGCTGATGGAGCTGCAGGAGGCTGTCCGATGGACTGAGATGATCAGGTGAAAAGGCTCTTTTAGAATCTTGCACAGAGCTTCTTGTGATTTTTAGCTGCAGAGTGATCAGGTCAGCAGGTTCATTGCCTTCTGCTTGTTTTCCTCATTTCCATGAGGAGCTTTGTTTTTAAATTATGGGCAGATAATCTGTCAGAATTGGTCTTGGTGAGACCTCAGTGAAGATGTGTTACTTTGTATGATGTGAAATACACGCATTTTTTCAAGGGATGCTTATTTTGGAGCAGTTACAAAAGTTGATAATTGTAAATAATATTAATCTGTTGGGCAGTAAAAATTACTCTGTGTACACATACCTTGTGATGTCAAAATAGGAATAGTGTAGTCTTCAGACTGAGCATAATTCCTTTGGAAGAACTTGGGTTGTTCAGGATAAAACAGTTTAAAGCTGTGCAAATTGTGTTAAATATAAGCAATAAAGGTGGTGATCTGGTCTCATTTGCATCCTGAATATTCAGTTGTTTGGAAGGTATGGTTTAAAAATGTAAGTCTCCTGCCTCAGACCTCAGCCCAGCTCATCCTTGTCCCTCACCACAGGTACCAGAGGCTGTGGTGCTGCCTGCTGGCCATGGACAGCCGTGACATGTAATTGTTCCCATTGTCCTCATGCCTGTGAGCCTTTGGGAGGAAAAATGCACATTCCCACAGCCATGGCTTGTTTTTCTGTAGCTATTGTCTGCTGTAGAAATTCTCTCCTATCCCTTATCTGTGGCTATGGGAACACTCACTTTATCAATTATTTACTGATGTGTTGAAGATTAATAGGCTTTAAAACAAAAAGCAATGGTTAAAATATTAAATAAGGGGCAGAATAATTTAAAATGGTTTGCTGCTTTCTTTGAGCTGTTTTCATTACAAAATTATGCAGACTTGTCTCTACTGTCTGAAAAAGACTTGCCAGTTGTTTGGGATGCAAAGAAATGTGGATGAAGTTTATTATTCCCTCTAGTGGGAATTTCAGTATTGTGCTCTGATCAGTAAAGAAGTAGCATGTGAAAAAACAGGCTTTGTTATTTTCAAGATTTAATCCTTTTTTTAAAAATAAGAGTTACACAGTGTTCCATTCCTTTTCCTTTTTAAATTATTGCTTACCCAGTAAACTTGGAATTCATTTCTTGTAGAGCATCAAGAGAAAATCCAGCCATGCAAGAGAAGAAGAGATCAAGCATTTGGCAGTTGTAAGTATAGAAACACAAATCACTGGCAGAAGTAAATAAAGACCCTAAGCAATTAGCTGGCACATTTGTGTATGTTAGCTAATTATTTTTTGGCAGATGAAGTTGTCTTAACCTTTCTCCTCTTGTTGCCCAGCATGCCAACTCGGTAAGACTGGTCTGGAAGACTAAATGTATTGTAAGCTGCAGCATGTAGTGAGTGGCTGTGCACTTTATGAAGTTAAATGCCAAAGTGCTGGAATTTTTTTTCTAGCTGAATATGCACCAGGATTCTTGTTTTGAACATTTTTTCTGGATTCATTTTTATGATGAAAAGTAGGAACCTGAATAGCACGTGTGGATTGCATTTATTTCAACTTCCTTTCCCTCTGTGAAGTACAGCTTACTGATTGTTACATTGTCCTTGCTGACTTCAAGCTCTTTAAATCTAAACCAGTGTTTTTCACAACAAGATATTTGTCAAATAATCCTTTGGATGTTGTGATTTGCTGATAATTGTTCTATCTTTTTGCCTAGAAAATAGTGGGGTTTTTAAAATGCTCTCTGCATGAACTAATGTCCTTCATGGAACTGTCTTCCAGGTGTGATGTTCACATCCTAATTTTGTTGGGTCCCTGTGGATGTTAATTTGAGATGAAGTTCCCATTGAATTTGATAAACAAATAGGATAATAATCCTTTAAGAATTTTTCTTACTGACATGACTTTTTGTGCTTTGAGTGTTACTGAGTGTGTGGTGGCTGCTACTATGTTGGGCTCCAGTTTCTTATTTTAACTGTCTTGAGCAGGCTGGCATATGCTGTGTTTTGCCTGCATAATCAAATTTGGATATATCTGACAAATCTTGACTCTTGTCTTTTTCTCTTCTAGTTTTAGCAGGCTCTTCAGTTCATCCAGCAATACAGCAAAGAAACCAGAACCTCCTGTCAATGTTAAATATAATGCTCCAACCTCGCACATTACTCCGTCAGTCAAGAAAAGAAGCAGCACCTTATCTCAATTACCCAGTGACAAATCTAAAGCCTTTGAATTCCTCAGTGAAGAGTAAGACATTTTGGTTTTATACCACTAGATATGCTCTATGAAGTGTTTACTCTTTTAGTCCTCTGAGATTATTAGCATGCTGCTAAGTGAAGTATAATGTTCTCCTGAAGTGTATGTTGATTCATAAGGACTCAAGATAGTGCAGAGTGAAATGTGCAGCAGTGGGTGAATACTCTGAGCACCTGGCTGAAATATTCTGCTTGCTAAATACCATTGTCTTTCAAAAAAAGTGCATTTAGGCATAGGAGGCAGCACTTGGTACATTTTTATATGCAAATACTGTAGCTGGGCAGCAACTGTACAGGTACTTAAGGTACACGTAAGAGTCAGGCTAACAAGTATCTGTAATTATTTTTTTTTTCTCCTGTGCTTTGTTTTGGCAATATATCCTTTTGATTTACAACTTTTGGACCTCTGAGTAGAAGTACACAACCCAACTTAATTTCCATTGAGGATGCTGGCAATAGACTTTCTGGTTTTGCCTGGTTTTCATCAGTCCCTTAAAAATAGCCAACAGGAAACCTGATGTTTTGATAGGTGAAAAAAACTAGGGATACCCTTGGTAACCCAGTGCTTCCACAGAAGTCTTGATTATTGAGTTTAACAGCAATTCCCATTGCACAAGAGATTCTAAAGAGCATAAATAAGAGGTTCCTCAATCCTGATTCTTGCCCAGAACTGAAGCCAGTTTAGCCTCGCGCCGGGAGCAGAAGAGGGAGCAGTACCGCCAGGTGAAGGCTCATGTCCAGAAGGAGGATGGCAGAGTGCAGGCTTTTGGCTGGAGTCTACCTCAGAAGTACAAACAGGTATGATGTTTTCAGATGTAATGGTAACAGCTTCATGTTTTGTCACATTTGAGTAGCGTATGATTTCACAGCTTGTGTTCGAGTGATTCCAGCTTTTTTTTGTTGAACTTTGCGGTAAAGAATCTTTCTAAGAGAAACAACAATTAAAAACTCTTAACTGTGTTTAATAAAGTCTGAGAAACTGATTCCAAAGATTGTAAACCTCTTTTAAAGGGAAAGCTTTTCCATTTTGTTTGTTTGTTTGTTTTTTACCTAGGTGGCAAATGGTGGACAGGGTGAAAATAAGATGAAGAACTTGCCTGTACCTGTTTACCTGAGACCTTTGGATGAGAAGGATACTTCTATGAAGGTAGGATATTTCCAGTGATGATAGAGAGACTTGGGCAAACTGTAGCTCGAATATTTTTATTTTGGACTCAATTACATTCTTTTTCAAATTAAGGTGTTTCTTTTTAAAACATAGTAAAGAAGAATTTATGTCTCAGTAAAATGTACATTACTTTAATTGCAATTAATAATTTAAAATGGACTAGGGATGTATAATAATGTTGATATCACTTAGTGTATTTAACAATGCTTGTGTCTCTCTTTTTAGTTTGAGATTCAAGGGAAACATTTCTTTTTCTCCCAAGCTGTGGTGTGCTGTAGGGGTGAACCTGTCAGGAGGGAAGACACGAGATGGCGGGTCTGTGGTTGGTGCCAGTGTGTTCTATAATGATGTGACTGGTGTGGATGCAGATGGCAATAAGCAGCAGACAGGATCCCAGAGTAGCTTAGATAAACTAGACCAGGAGCTCAAGGTAAGGTCACTGCAAGGCGCATTTAATAAATTACGTAGTTATATGTCTTTACTGTGTAACTGTAGAGTAATAAAGTATTTTCTAATCAGGTTCATTGGTAACAAATAGATTTTTCTTGGGTAGTCATTAGCTCAGGATATTTGGGTTATTGAATCCGACTACAAAAATTCTTTGATTCTTCCCTTGCTGGCGAATCTCAGGAGTAAATCAATTTTACATCAGAATGACATACTGCTTATACCAGTGCTGCCTCCTTTAAAAACCATTTGTGACAGAACTGTTTATGTTCTAACTGCCATAAATGGAATTCATATTAAGGGCATAAAAACAAAGGCTTAATTCTGAAGTGCTCTGGGGATATCACATTGACCTGTGGTGATACTGAGTATGGCAGTTGGCATGACAATAATGTTCTTATTTTATACTGCTCTAACTGTATAATTATGCAGTACAATTATAATATTTTCTATATTTTTAAGAGAAGTATGAAGTATGAGGGAGCTTTATACTTCAGATACATAGAGATCAAGTAACTACATGTAATTTTACAGTGGCATTGAAGATATCTAACTTCCCATATATTTATGTATATTTCTGTAGGTGAAAATGTAAGACCATAAAAGATCAAAGGTAGTAATTCTATTCTTATCCCCCTTTCTGTTGTTCGTTTCTGCCTTTATTCTCCTTCAGGATCAGCAGAAGGAACTGAAACATCAGGAAGAATTATCCAGTCTAGTTTGGATCTGTACTAGCACACATTCTGCTACAAAAGTTATCATTATTGATGCAAATCAACCAGGAAATATTCTGGACAGTTTCATTGTTTGTAATTCTCATGTGCTTTGTATTGCCAGTGTGCCAGGTAAACACTTGGGCTGGTTCAGCTCCTGCTTTTTTAACTGTTTCTTGTTCAGCTTTTCTTATGCCATGAAAACCCACACATTTGTTACTTAGTGTGATAAAATGTTACTGTAACACAGCAATAAGAAAGTGTTTAGTTGTACAGAAAACTATTGCATTTCTACCCTACTGTTCTGCTCTTGGCTGGCTCTTGACCTAAATTAACCAAAACTCTGAGAGATGTCAGCAGCCAAGGGGAACTATTTTGTTTGATGCACTATAAACTGTGCAATAATGTCAATATTTCATGGAATTGTGAACATCACAAAAAGAACAATATGTTGGCTGCTTTTTTGACCTCTTCAGCTTCTTGAAGATAAGCAGCAAGTCTTGGAGCTTCCTGCAGAGGGAATCCTTATTGCGTTTGAGTGTATTTTAAGTCTTGAAAGTGTAAGAGGGTTGAACATGAGAAAAACAGTTTTTCTTCCAGAACAAAGGACCTATTGCACCTAAATTCTTCATAAAGATGTAGATAGGTGTCCTTGCATACGTGCACTGTTATGTAATCTAATTTTAGAGGAAGATACAATTAAAATAGCAGTAAGCTATTTGGAAAACTGCAGATTGAAATACAGTGAATGACATTTTAGTGCAGCATATGTTGATCTTGCTTTTGTTTTGTGAGCTTTGTGACAGCATCTTCCATGTTTGCTGATAATGTTAAAATAACCTTGTAGATAGGGGTTGTCTGCATGTTTAATCGCAGTTGCTGGAGAGCTCACTCAGTTTGAAGCTTAATTATTAGATGGAGAAGTGATTCAGTTTCATCCCCATGAAAAACACCCAGTGACAGGACCTAAGGAAATGGCCTGAAGTTGTGTCAGGGGAGGTTTAGGCTGGATATCAGGAAAAGATTCTTCCCCAGAGGGTGGTGGGGCACTGAAAAGGCTCCCCAGGCCAGTGGTCATGGCAGCAAGGCTGCCAGAGCTCCAGGAGCATTTGGACAATGCTCTGAGACAAAGGGTGGGATTGTTGGGTGTCTGTGCACGGCCAGGAGTTGGACTGGATCCTTGTGGGTCCCTTCCAGCTCAGGATATTCTGTGATTCAGAGTTTAATCTCTTTCAGGGGCAAGGGAAACAGACTACCCTGCAGGAGAAGAAGGGTCCCAGGAAGCAGATTCCAGCCAAGTGGACAAATCCTCCCTGTGTGGCAGCATGACCAGCAACAGCTCTGCTGAGACCGACAGCCTGCTGGGGGGCATCACTGTGGTGGGCTGCACTGCTGAGGGCCTCACGGGGGCTCCTGGCACCCATGACACCAATGGGGCCTCACCTGTGGCAGAGAAACAGTCAGGTATGTGATAAACATTGCAGGTGTGTCAGGGCTGCCCAAACACCTTGAGGTGCAGCTGGAAATGAGTGGTGCAGCTACTGGGGTTAACAGCGTGTAAGCCGCGATGACATGAGCTCTCTGTAAGTCTGTAGATTGGAGCTGAAAACTTGGTGGAGGTGACATGAAATGGGAATTGGCAGCTGCTTCTTGCAGGTACTTTTGAGGGAATTCTTGTGCCTGCTCTAGAGAGAGATTTTAATGTAATATTTGAAATGCAGATCTTGCCAAAGAGTGACTAAAATAAATGACTCGGATTTTGTAACGTCTTAATAGAGATTTAAGTGAAACTCTCTATAAAATAATCATTTTTACTATTTTCTGTCATGTGCCCTGCAGAACTGTGGGGTTCTTTGATTGTCAGTGGATATTTGGTGGTTGGCCTTGTTCACTGCTGTCCTAGTTAATAATTTAATGGCCAATCTGAGCCATCAGTCACTGGGTTGATACTTAAAGTGCGTTTGACATTTGTTTATACAGTGCAACCTGCTAAAATTTGGGCATTTCTGATGTGACTTTTTTTGATTCTGATGTGGAAATTGTAATTGTCTGGCTATAACAGCTATTCACTTCAGTTTTAAATATCAAGTTCTGGCTGTTTTAAACAATAGCAAATTCTATCGCAGTTGTTCAAAGTTTTTCAAATTTGTTTGTTTTATAGATATTGCAACTGAAAATAATTCAGTAGATGAAAACATTCCAACAGCAGAGGAGGCAACAGAAGCAACAGAAGTCAATGCAGGGACAGGAGAAGACACAGCTGATACTGCACAAACTGGAGTCTACACAGAGCATGTCTTTACAGATCCCTTGGGAGTGCAACATACAACAGAGGCATCTCCAGTGTATCAGCCTAAGTACATAGCCTCAGTCTTCATACCTCTTACAATGTGTTTAAAAAGAGAAAATGTTTGTAGGAACACAGCATGGAGACAAAATGACTACTTTTTTATTCTTGTTAAGTGTGTTGAGGTTTATATAAGTAGTCTTGGTACAAGACTAATTTGTGACTCTCTTCTGCCATTCCCCAGAGATAACAATACTGACAGGCTTGAATGGAACCTAGTTTTCCTTGTAAAAGTAAATGTCCACTTGAAGAAATTCATTGTTATTGAGGTTTCATCTGTATTGCACTTTCATGTGTGGTTACTGTGTTTTTAAACACCTCATGTACTTCAAAAGCCAGTGTAGGAGCTCTCAGTAGTGAAGTAAACCACCTGGGTTATAGCCTGAGTAATCTGTGCACTCCATTAAATGTATTTTAACTGGTGTTTTTTTCTAGTACTGAGTCAGAGTTATATAAGGATGTTGCAGTTCTGCCCAGTGAGCAAGATCTAGTGAGAGAAGAAGCACAGAAAATGAGTAGCCTTTTACCAACCATGTGGCTTGGAGCACAGAATGGATGGTAAGGAAGTGCTGATCGTGTTACATTTATTTATAATAATTACTTTAAGCTTGCTTCTTGTGCCTACAGACCTGATAACTGTCTCGAGTCAAGATTAAGTGCAGGAAGATCTCAAGAGAGCCAAAACCTTGAATGCTTTGCTGCATTTTTAGACATTATAGGAATTCAAAGGAAGCATTGTAGGTGATTAGCAAGCCCTTTTTTGTTAGATAATGCTTCATCTGCAGAAAAGTTCTGGGGTTTTTTTTGTAGTCAAAGAAATTGTTATGGTCTGTTAATTCCATAACTTTCAGTATATTAGTATGCTAGAAAAATATATTGTACTTTTCACTGCAGACGGGTCTGCAAGGGAGTTTGTAATGCTTTAGGCCTCTGAAAAAGCCATTCTGCTGCTCATGTAGTTCTTGCTTTCAGTCTATACATAGTTTCCAGTGGAAGATGAAAGCTTATTTTCCCTTTGATTGTGGATTTCAGTTTATAAGGGTTTTGCTTGTGGTTGTTTTTGTCTGGTAGTGCTTTTAATCCCTCCTGATTTGTCTTTGCAGCCTGTATGTTCATTCGTCAGTGGCCCAGTGGAGGAAATGTGTTCATGCCATTAAACTTAAAGATTCTATTCTCAGTATTGTGTAAGTCCTGAAAGAATGTCATGTAAATCATAAAGAATTTCTGTTAAAATACTTTCCAAGGTAGTTTTATATTTCCTTCTCAGATACTGGGAATGTCAGTTGCCATGACTGCCTGCATGTTCTTTGAGGGACAGTGGAAAAAAATTTGGGAAGTTAGGAAAATAAAAGGAGTCTTGTACCTCTTGGAAATACATAGCCCAAGTGATGAGCTGTAGCTATGCAAAACAGTTACAGGTTGCTATCTTTGCTGTTTTCTTCAGGCATTGTAGCCAGCTATTCATTAATTTCAAGCTCTCTGAACTGAATTTTGACCCCTTGTTACATCCCTTCTCTTGAGCTATATTGTAGAAATCAAAACACTTGGGCTAATGTGACTGTAACAAATATGCTGTAACATTTAAACCTGCCTTCTGAGCAGAGCAGTCTGACAGAGAGTGGTGTTGTGCCTCCTTTTTCCCCAGACACGTCAAAGGAATAGTCTTGGTTGCACTGGCAGATGGGACGCTCGCCATCTTTCACCGGGGAGTTGGTAAGGATTCTGTTACACCTGGAAACCAGGGAATTTTTAACAGTAGTCAGGGAAGAAATGTGCCATCTACAAGTAATGTTTTGATAATGTATTCCCATTTGGCCTTTTTTTGGGTTGTCACAAGAAATATTTGTTGTTATTTCAGTTGCAGATTCAAGTACCATTTTTGCACTGTTCTGGTGCATTCGTGGAATATTTTCTTACTCTGAAATGGAGAATGGGATAGATCTGAGCTAAATAGGAAAAAGCTATGTGAAAGTCCACTCTGATCATCATCTCTCTTGCTTTTTCATCATACTCAATAGTCATGCCTTCTGTTTTGTTAGTGTTAAAAATTATCTCTGGGCAAGTCCTTCAGTGAGAATTTTGTAAGCATCCCTTCAGAATTTCTGCCCAAACTGCTCCTGAACCAGCTCCATTCTTCAGCCTCCAGAAATAGGACCTGGAAGGGAAGGTCTTACTATGAGCAACTGGAACTTATCTGTTAGCTTGTTTTTCCACAGCCTCTCTTATTAATTTCATCTTTCCCTTGTGATGTTTAAATCCCTGTGCTCAGCATTTAAAAGGATTAAAAAGGTTTCACAACACTAATGCCAATACTGGAAAAGATGCATCTGGGATGAATTTGTTTTTAGTGGTTTTGTTTTGTTGGTTTTTCTTAAAACTCACTGTAGCGGCTTACAATCCCTAAGCCTCTCTAGTGAATGTCGTTGATGATCTGTGGCCTTAGCTCAGTCTTTTTTTTTTTTTGGTGTTGTCTGCATGTTTAATAGGGGTTGTCTGCATGTTTTTGTTTTTGGTTTTTTTTTTTTTTTTTTTTTTGGTGTTGAATGACCAAATTTAGTATGCTTTTAGTAGATTTTGGGTGCCTTTTTTAAGATCTTGCAGCATATTTTAAAAAAATCTGCACTGGCCAACACTTGATGTTCAGCCAAGCAGCAGGTGCCTGGTGCTCTGTGGGAAGCTGTTTGTTTTCACAGGTACTGGTCCTAGTCAAGCAGACATGTAGCACTGAGTAACCTGCTGATTTAAAAATATTTTGCTGGGTATTTAACCTGAATCATCATACAACTTTATTTTTTTTAAAAAGTAGCATTTGGGATGTTAGTTGCTGGTTTTTTAATGAGGAGCCTAGCCATAAACTTGTATTGACTTACCCAGATTATTACAATGCTTTAAAAAAATTAGACATTTAAGATAGTTACTTGTACTTGTAAATTTTCCTTAAACTAAATACAGGTTCCTATGAGTTTTGCTTTTTGTTTTCCTCCTGTTTTTGCAGATGGTCAGTGGGATTTGACAAACTATCACCTCTTGGACCTGGGCCGGCCGCACCACTCGATCCGGTGCATGACAGTGGTACATGACAAGGTCTGGTGTGGCTACAGGAACAAAATCTATGTTGTTCAACCAAAAGCCATGAAAATAGAGGTAAGTTCAAATGGTGATTAAAATAGTTAAATGTTATGTTTTAATGCTGCAGCTCAGACTCCAGAGTAACTCCAGAAACATCTGTTTTTATCAGTACGGAAACAGGCAAGCAAGAAAATTTGTTTTAAGAAATAGTATTACATTTTTTTAAGGTGTTTTCATTGTTTTGGAAGACTTAAAAGCCATGAGACAGTTCTCACTTATTGAAACCAGTTTTTGGGAGGTTTAGTTCTCCACTTTTAGCTGGCCAGAAACTGGAAAGTGTTCTTGTGCAAAGCTTGTAAGGCCAGCTCCCAGCTTATTCTGTGTGTGCCTCATTTTGTTCTCCACCCGCCTGTAAACTTCTCTGTAATCTGTCTTTGCACACTTCAGCGGTTTGTAAGTGTTAATTTGGAATGTACTCTCCCTCCAGTTAGAGAAGAGTTTATGCAAGGTGTGTGAGCTGGTGTTTTATCTGCAGTGTTTAATCTGTCATCTCAAGGGCAGAAAGTGGCTGAGGTTTCTGCAAGCCTTGAGCAATATTAGTGTTTCAGCTCCTGCTAATTGGCCTGAGACATGGGCCAGGCCTTTGAGGGTGACTGCTCAGCTCTTCTGAAAATATCACCCAATAATAACCTGTTTTTGTGAAGAAGTCTATAAATATATGGGAAAACTGAAATGAAGTTCGTATAAAAGTGAAATGGATTGTTTTGCTGGTGGATAATGTGTATTTTGCACAGGTGGGTTTGTTTGTGAGAGTTGGTCATGACAGAACAAGGAAGAAAGACACCTTTTGGGCACAGGTACCTTGTGCTGTGGCAGCAGGATCTCAGACCAAAAAGGCTCCAGCTTCTCCCTTCTGTCAAGGGAGACAGAAGCTGGAGCAGGCTGGGATGAGATGTGTGAATGAAGACAGAGTGAGAAGTTACAGTGTTGAGATCACACTTAGGGAAGGGAATCAGCAATTTTAGAGCATCACGTGGTATTTGAAACGGAGCTAAACGCTGTCTGTGATCTTGCAGATCAGAGGTTTGTGCTTGACCTAAAATTGCCAGTCCCGACTGTGTGAGAGTAACAGAGAAACCTTTCTTTCTTTTCCCTTTGTTTCACCTTCTGATTTGAACCCCAATGTTTCATAGAAGTCCTTTGATGCCCACCCAAGGAGGGAGAGCCAAGTGAGGCAGCTGGCGTGGGTGGGGGACGGGGTGTGGGTGTCCATCCGCCTGGACTCCACCCTGCGCCTCTACCACGCGCACACCTACCAGCACCTGCAGGATGTGGACATTGAGCCCTATGTAAGCAAAATGCTCGGTAAGTTCCCAGGGAGAGCTGGTGTGTTCTTGCTGTCTGCAGCTTCCTTTTCCTGCTGGGGATCAGGCAGTTCTCACTGCACGTTTGGGGCAAGGGTGGGTGGAAAGGCCAGTTAAAATCAGTTTGTGCAGACTGGAATCTGGAAGTAGAAGCCTAAGTCAGTCTGTCAAGCATGATGAGGATGATGGGTCATCTGTTACAGTCATCTGTTACAGTCTGCTGACCTTACCTGATGTGTAAAGTGTCCTTAAAAACTCAGAACTAATGAGGAAAATGATGGTTGGGTTGGGCAGGCACCAATAGAGACACTACAATCTTTCTCGTTTTCTATACTGATACATTTTTTTATAGCTAAAAATGGGAGGAATCCATTACCTGCCTGGAAAAATTGCCTCTTTTTTCAACCTCCCTTCTCCCCCCCCACAAATTTTTATTGCTATTGAATCTAATAAGCTTTCTGATTTTTTTCATTAGTATCTGTATAAGAGCAGTTTGACTACCTACATTGCACAACAAATACAGGCAATTAGGCCCTGGGAAATCCTTCACAAGTCACTGCTGTGCATTGCACATGGCTTGTCAGCCTTCTGCTCCCCTCATCATGCTAATGGATGAGAAATTAATTTTAATGGATGTCAGACCAAACCACTGTCTTAGATCTGTAAACTCACTTTTTTTGTTTGTTTTAAAAGCTGATAAGCCCCGAAAGATTTTACTGTGCTGCATTGAGGAGCTGTTACGCCTTTTTTGCTTTCTCATAGCTAATGTTAGATTCTTGCAGTAAGGTTCTCAATTTGCTTACAGTGTTGTAGCCTTCTAGGTTATCTTTACAACTTAAATGCGCTCCTCTACTTTGTTTCTGCCTGAAGTGGGAGGGAATTACTTGTCTGTGTGATTTGGGAGTTGTATTTAAGAGTCTCTGTTGTAGAACTAAAATTGTTCTTGCTCATAATTTTTGATGAAAAGCATCTTTTGTTTTTAGGTACTGGTAAACTGGGATTCTCATTTGTGAGAATCACAGCACTTATGGTGTCTTGTAATCGTTTATGGGTAGGAACAGGAAATGGTGTCATCATCTCCATTCCATTAACAGAAAGTAAGTAAAATATCAATGAATAGCACTGTGCAATATGCTGTAGACACACAAAAAAAAGTGTTAAACACCATTTAGATGCTTGCTAATGGATGGAAAGCTTCTCTGCCAGGTCTGACTCTTTCAGGTTTGTAACAGATCAGGCCTGTGTGATATTTAGCACCTAAATCTGTGCATGTGGTTACAATTCCTCTGAGAAAATAACACGTCTCCAGAATCTCCTGTACTGCAGTTTGAGTAGAGTTGGCTTGAATCAAAGGGACACTTTGAAGCCTTAGAGGTGTTCTGAGCATTAGCAGCAATGACAGATGTTTATTGCTTAGAAGAGACATCATTACTTTTCTAATTAATGTTATTTTTGATTACCATATGATCACAAAGTAGATTTTTCTTTGATTTGAGCAAGTTGGTGTTGTTGCTAATACAATTTGATTGGCTTTAGTTCTTGAGAATTCATACAGTGTGGGTATAAAGGACTGGATCAGGAGTAGCACAGACTGCTTTAAAGGACACATTCAGAGTTACAGAAGCTGTAAACACATTCTTCAAACAGGGCACTAACATCTAGGTCAAATTCCAGTCATGTAAATCCAGGTATTTGCTTAATAACAGATCCCAGACTCTTGTCATAGGCTGAAACTACTTAAGGGCAGTTGAACCTCAGGAGAAAAGAACAGCTCAAGGGCAAACCAAATCTTAAATAGGTAAAGCTTGGGAAGAATCTCTGTGTAAATTGATTGCATTTAAAGAACAAAAGAAGCCTCAACACTTGTGCCTGAGACTAATGTTATAACAGGTGGACAGAAGTTTCAGAAAATAAAATGCTGACCTTTGATAGTCCTAGTTGTACTGTTGCTACCTAGAAAATAGTGCAGTCTGATAGGTGAAGTTTTAGGGTGATGTAATAGTGAAAACTCTTCACGTATTACCTGCTTTGTTGAACAGCATACACATGCATTGTTTCTCATATTGTTCCATTGCATTGTCCATCCATTCAGTAAATGTCTTTTTTTTTTTTTACCTTGCATGAATGTACTAAGGAAGGACAGACTTCCTGTCATGGATTTTGAAACACTTTAAATCATGCTTTCAAAAATTATAGCTCTTAATTTGTGTCAAGCTTAATTTAATGTTTCCAGAGGAGTTTGTTTTAAACCAGGAGTGAACATGAAGAAATCCCTATTAAAGCTGTTTGGTTTCATTTCAGTTCTGTTGACTGGTTGTGGGTCAGAGCAGCCTTTTGGGGGTAGCCTGATAGCAGGGTTGAGAATCCTGGTGAGGAATATTAATGAATTTAAAAGCAGTCACATCCTTGCATGAGCAGTGGCATCTCTCAGTCCCCTGGGTCTCAGTAGCAGGGCAGCAGATGATGTTCCAAAAGGGTACTTTAAAACATGAGTTGTTCTGTATTTTTCTGGAGCCTCCTGCCAAGGAAAGAGAGAAAGGGGAAACGTTGCTAATCAATATTAAACTTTAAAAACACGTGACAGTGGCAGTGCTTTTGTGGTCCAGTTTGTTCTGAAACTTCTATAACAAGATGCTGTTCTTTGTGACTTTTGATTGAATCTTCTGTAATTAAATATCTATTGGTTTTTTTTAGGAGCTAAAATTTTAAGCTCTACCTTATCAAAAACCAAAATATGAGTGGTGGGTTCTCATTAATCCTTCTCCTCTACTGTCATACCTATCCATTTCCCCTTTCCTCCTTTCTCACTAGCTGTAATCCTCCACCAGGGACGTTTACTGGGGCTGCGGGGTAAGTGCAGATCCTGAACCAAAACCTATTTTCAGGCTTCTAATAGCCACTTTGAGGCTGTTTCCCACTCCTTATAGATTTACCCTTTGTATGTTCCTAAATGTTTTTCCACTTGCAGTTACTGCATTGCAGCAGTTTTATGTTTGCTAAATGGCCACCAATCTGCTCAGCAGTTTAGCATATCATCCTGTGTTGCAGCTGAACTCTCATACAGACTTTGTTTTTCTTCCAGCCAATGTGATACCACATCTTGTAACTTTGTCATTAATCCACATCATTTGCTGTCTTGTTACAAATCACTGTTTCTTTCACTACTTTGATAGTCTTTGGAATGGAGATGGCTTGTATGTCTAGCATGAGTACTTCTCTGGTTTAATGTATTTTAAAACTTCTCAGTAAAATCTAGATGTAGAATGATAATAGGGTAGCTCCTTCATGCCCACAGGTGGCTATTTCTAGAGAATTTTTGCTGGCAAGGGGATACCTTATGATTAGTTGGAATGAAACTGTCTTTAATTACATGTTTAAGTACATGGAATTTGCTCATACTGAAACATATTAGAGGTACTTATTTTCTATGAAAGACACAGTCCTGTCACAAATTATTTTCTCCCAAAAGTAGGATATTGAAATCTGGTGTTTATGCTAGACTAATAAGAATCCTGCTCCATTTTCTGATGTACTTAAAATAACGAAGCATGCAATCTTTTTCTTTCCAGCTCTGTCTTGAATTGGCATTGCTGCCTTCCTGTTTCATTTTTATCTAAGTTGGCTTTAGCTTTTAGATGGTACCATAAGGTTTCTTAACAAATAACCACTTCAGCAATTTGTATTTTGAAGCAGAAAACAACTCCTCTTCTTTTACAGCCAATAAAGCAGCAGCAGGCTCTGGAAACCGTCCGGGGAGTGTGATCCGTGTCTATGGAGATGAGAACAGTGACAAAGTGACTCCAGGGACATTCATTCCCTACTGTTCCATGGCACACGCACAGCTCTGTTTCCACGGCCACCGGGATGCTGTGAAATTCTTTGTTGCAGTACCAGGTGAGGTTTTGTTACCATCTTCAAAAGGGGTTGTTTGGTTTGGTTTGGTTTGGTTGTGGTGTGTTTTTTCCTGCACTCGCTTAGTTAAACACAGTGTTTTTAGGCAAAGATAGCAAGGGTATGAATTCATACTTTCAGAAACAATGTATTGTATTTTAATTACAAGACTTGTCTGATTGCTAAGTGCAGCCCTGTTTAATGGGAGGAAAAGGGCTTGGTCACAAACAAGGACTTTGCTTCCTTCTGTGAAAAAGGTGCTGTGCTAAGTGAGCACTTGCCTGTTAAGAAGGCACTCAACTGCTTTAGGCAATCCAGTGACCAAGCACAGATGGTTTTACTCTGAGATAAGGCATAAAAATGTGTTCTGTTTTTCACCCAGGTCAGGTTGTTTGCCCTCAGAGTAGTGGTGGAACAGAGCTAACAGCTGATAAACAAGCCCAAGAGTCCTTCAACCAGAGTCCCTTAAAATCAATGTTGGTGATAAGCGGTGGAGAAGGATACATTGACTTCAGAATGGGTAAGAAATCTGAGCTTTAAATGAGTCATACTTCATACTGAAAGGTTATTAACCACATCATAACTGCTGCTGTAATTGCAATGAGTGCATTTGTGTGGTCAGTATATACAGTCTTTACTATACACTGCAGGGATAGAAGTATTTTTATTCTGACACACACCTTCAGCTTCTCCTCCTCCTCCCAATAAACCGTGGCCTTTGGGGTGACTGTAAGAAGGTTTATTTGAAACTCTGCTTTGGAGTCATGTGCCACCTTCCTGTTTATGCTTTCAGTCTTTCTTTGGCAGGTTAATCTTCTGTCTCAAACTGCTGGAAAACATGTCCTTAGTTACTTAAATATGCAGACTGACTGGAAAACAAGTCGTGTTAAGTGAAGAATGCTCAGTGTAAAATTTACTCAAGGAAGGGATAAAGCAGATCTCTTATCTCTGCATGCCCATCTTATTTATTCATTGCTTTTCTTGGATAGCACTTTTGCATGATCTAGCCCACAAGAGTTCTTGTGTAAACATTCTTTTTTTTTAAATTGAACTCTTTGGGGAAATAAAGTGAAAGCTGTTGTGATTCTGTGCTTAGAATCTGCAGCTGGAGGCCTTGACAAAAAGTGCATAAAAAGGTGTCTGCACTTGACAAAAAGCGCATAAAAAGGTGTCACAACTCTTAGGCCTGCTTTTGACCTTTTGCCTGAATCTGTCTGCAGTCTTTCAAAACCAACCAAACAGCAAAACAACCCACAAAAGCCACTACAAAGGAAAACCCAGGAGGGCCATCCCAAATCCTGTCATCCCACTAATCGGTGCCAAGCAGGTTCCTGGGGTGCCCCTGTTGGATTTCTGTGGGAGGCAGGGCTTGAGGCAGTTCTGTGCCACCCTGCAGTGAGGGCTCAAGTGCTGAGCTCCAGGGCAGCTGGAGCAGCCACATTGCAAATGCTCATTTTGCTGTCCCTGTGGCATGATGCAAAGCTGGGAGCTGAGTGTCAGTGCTGCATTAGCCCAGCCAATGCCACATGAGCCCAGCAAACTGCTCAAGAGCAGTTTGGGGCTACTCTGTTTAGACTGCTCAGCCCTCCAAAGGAGTCTAACCAGAACACCAGCCAAAATTTGATTTGGCGCCTTCCTGAAGGTGTAGGTCAGTTCCTGTTTCCTCTGATTAAAGTGACCTTCTCCTTGGATTGATGGTTCTGGCTGTCCATGTGCAGTTCAGTGTCACCTTTGGTCCCAGTCAGCTCCTGTCATCCAGAGTTCAGGTGCAGCTACAAAACTGCTCTTCTTTTTGAAGAGCAGTAATGGAGAATATGTTCAAGGTTGTCTTTGCCACTGTGGGCAGAGTTGTGGGAAGCTGGAATAACTGGAACAGGAGGAAAGAGTGGGAAAGGTTGATCATAGACATGAATGTTGTGTTGTCTCACTTGTGCTTAATTACAGCTCTTGCTCCAGAGCATTTATATGTTTGTGTTTGTCCCAGAACACTTTCTAGTGGCAAAACCATCTCTGTATCTGCCTGGTAGTTTGCAGATTTAGGAGGTCTCTCTACCTTAAAGAGTTAAAAGTAATGAAACATGTAGAACATGGATACTTATGAAACTACCATTATTTTTTGGTCTAGAACTGAAGAACATGGCCAGCAGAACGCTGGGCTCTGAGATAATTATGCAACACACTCTGTTTACATTCACAGACTTTAATATGTTTTTATATCAGCATATGGCAACTTCTGCCTTTTTAGTGTTTTGCTTGTCTTGCTGCATGTGGTGTTGACGCTCTTCTGATTATTGGCTGCCTCATTCAAAGCTGGTTTTTTCCAGGTGATGAAGGAGGAGAATCTGAACTCCTGGGAGAAGCTCTACCACTTGAACCTTCTGTAGCCAAAGCTGAGAGGAGTCACTTGATAGTGTGGCAAGTCATGTGTGGCAGTGAGTGAGCCTGCAGGATGCAGTTGGAGACCTTAAAAACAGGGAAAAAAAAAAAAAGCTTCTGCATGTTTTTTTATTTTGTGAACCTGTTTCACTACATGATGTTGAAGCATTTCTTTGCTGTTTAACTTTATATTGCAAACCTGTCATACCTTTACCTATACAGGAATTAGCTTGTGCTGTTTTACTGCACCCGTGTTACATGGAACAGTGTGAGGAAATCAGATGTTTCTCCAGCTGGTGTGCGCACCACAGTGAGCAGCTGAGACAGTTTTACTGTACCACAGCAATCTAATGTGTTCACTTCTTTGGTAGTCTCACTTGAGTTCAGCTTTGTTCCAACTGAGCTTCATTTCACCGTATAATGCATTGGGTAAAACAGCAAAGTTATTCCCAGAGTATGAAAAAAATGGACAAATTAGGAGATGGATTATTAAGACTCATCCAAATACTCAGTGAGGGCTAAAGCAAACTGTATTTCAGCTTTTGTTTTCAAACCTAGAAGATCTTGCTCATATAGTGTACACAGTTTAATTTGTTACATTCATCAGAATTTGGGGGGGGGGAAAGGAGGCTGTATAGGAATTAAAATGAAAATATTTAAATAAAATCGTATTTTCACTGTTGAACCTTAAAGTTTGAGAACTGCTGCCCTCAGTAATGAGCAATTTTGAGCATAATGTTTTTCCATCTCCCTGATACGGAACAACTGTTTCCAAAGGGTATTCTTAGGTTGATTTAAATTGGAAAATAACTGTAAAATTCTCAAACAGGGGATATGTTTTGTTCTTTTCTTGTCTTAACTCCTTATGTCCTAAGCACTAGAATGATCTTCTCTGCCTAGTTGGTCAAACTCATGAGGCACTACATGTGTGAAGGTTGGAGACCTGAATTAGAGCATGAGAAAAGACTGAGGGTGTACAGAAAAAACCCCACATTCTGCCCAAGTGCGATCGTAAGGAGCTGTAGTGCCAGATCATTGGGTACCAAATGTATTGTTTTGTAGCTCCATACCCCAATTTAGTAAAAAAAGTAAATAATTTAGCAGCAATATTATCAGGTAACACAAAGATTGAGAAAATTACTGAAAGTCAGGAGACTCTAATATTAGGCTGACATTCTGTCTACTCACCATCTATTTTTTTAACCATAAATGTGAGTTCAAGACTGTCTTCCTTTTAAATTGAAATTTCTGCATTAGTATCAGACCTAAGTTAAACATTTCATGATTTCTGTACCCAGATTTGTTTTTTCGTTTAGTCTCTGGAAAGTAAAAGTTTTGAGGGGTTTTAATAAACATCCAGCATTTACCCCCAAAAGGCTGGAGCTGTTCAGATTAGTAGAGAAATATAGTAACTTGATTATGTGAGAGAACTGAACAGTTTCAGAGGAGTAAATATAGAAACACTTTTTTAAAACTGCCTAAACATTTTTATGCAATAGGAGCAGTTCTGGTCTATCAGGCAAACATGTGTTTATATATTTTCTTAATTTTTTAAATGAACACATTTAGCTGAGGTCTATTGTGTAAATATATATTTAGGCAGCTTTTTCAAATGCATATCATAGCTGATAAACCAGAAAATCTCCATTCAGGTCTACTGGTTAGATTTATATGTATAAATACTTTTTAAGCGACATATTTTGTACACAGCTGTTCCTCTCGTAAATATGTATTTAGGACATGAACTATGTAGTAAAAATCCTTATTAAAGATGTCTAATATCTTGGTAGTATTTTTCTCTTCAGAATGCCAAAAGTGATGAGAGCATGTTCATAATTTGCTTTCCAAATTCATCTTGAATGTCACTCTTAAAGTACTTCGGCTTAAATACAAAGTCTGGAAGCTTATTAAAAATTATACAAATACCAATTATACAAAAGTAACCTGAGTCAACACTCTTAGACCTATTTTAAACTTACAGGCATGTATGCTGAACATGAAGCACATCTGAATTAACTTATGGGATTGGATGTCTTAAGAAAAATGCTGTCTAAACTTTTACTGTTGTGCAGAATCTTCACTGTGAGTGGTGCAGTTTCATTGCTTTTCCTGCCATTTTCTTGATTTTTTTTTTATTTTTCTCTTTGAAAAACACAATCTCCGAAGTTTTTGACTTGCTGGTTGATTGTCACATTCTCATGTCCTCAGAAAAAAAAGCGCACAATTCTGTTCCTTGGTTCTTGTAGGATTTTGTTTTTAGAGACGAGCTGTTTTCTCTGAGCAGCTTTACTGCTCCAGCTGGAGCACTGCAACCTGGCAAGTGTGTACCTGGTCTTTTGCCAAATGGAGCTGGCCCACTGTGCCATTTTAGTCACCTCAGTGGGCCACCCTTGCAAATCCTTCAGAGAATGATTGATTGTTTCTGTCCAAAAGTGGAAGGGTTTTAAAGCAGACAGTAGTTGAACTGTGTTACCACTATGGGTGTAGATAAAGGCATGTGCACTTCTCTGTATTTCTCGTTTAAAAACTGTATCCCCTGTCCTAAGGTACAGTAGATTAACTGGGTCCCTGTTGTCATCACAGTGTGCTGGGCTGTATAAACTCCCCTTAAGGTCACTTGGAAGGGTGAATAAAGCACGCAAACCCCAGGCACTGGGATGACAATACATCCTCAACTCCGTCTCAAGAATGTGTTTATGCATTACACTCGTGATTAAAGCATCATATAAATAGGAGCTAATCTCTTGATAGCTACAGCTTGTTAATAGTTTGGAAACATTTCGAGCACAAAATATGCAGCACATGACTTGCCTGGGTAGGGGTGCTTGCATGGTGAGGGTGAGGCTGCGTTGTCCATTCCTTGGGAAGGTCTTCCTGCGCCGGATGGGATCGAGCTGATGGAGCGTAGACACTTTATCATAGGCTGCCTTAGTAACAAACAAATGTTAAATCTGTTTTATTATACTAACTGTTCTAAAGAACGTGTGTCTTTAAAAAATGCTGTGTAACTGAATATTTATTTCCATGTGAGTATTATAAAAGTTACCAAAGGATTAAACCTGACTTAGCACTCAGTAAGTGGCCCTGTTGAGGTGGGGTGTTGTGAAGGCCCTGCTCTGTAAAATGAGACACGGTAAACTCAAATACAGTTCTTCTTTAGGGAAATTAAATGTTCTTTTCTAACAGGGTTATGCCATATTGTAACAACCTATGTTGCACCTCAAAGCATTTTTCTATACACTAAATGTCTCTCCCACCCTCTAACAAGATTAAGTTTCCTTTATTAATTTTGTTGATGCACATTTCTCAATCTTTTAAACATATATTTTAAACATTTTATGGTCTGTAATTTTTGAAAGTTTTGTCTGTTGGACACTTTATGCTGAATTTTACTTGCCTCTGTAATCTGAGATGGATTCTACAGCGTTAAACTTGCTGTCTGTTAAAACTTGAGGCTTCTTTTCTGTGAGCGGAAGAGCTCATATAGCAGTGTAGTTATTTCAGTATTTATTTCTATTATTGAATCCATGGGATTCAGAATGTAACTTTGTACATGAAATATATATAAATATGTATATGAAACATGCATATGTTGCAGTGTGTTCTTTGTAGTCTCATTAATTTTGCAGAGTTTTGGTGCTATCAGAAGGCACAATATTGGGGATTTTACACTAACACCAAATATTGCCGTTATCAATGATGTATTTGAGTCTGTCCAGGACTAGTGTTATCCTGCTCTCTCATACTGGGCCCAAACAAAAGCTGTGAAGAAAAGCTGTGATGTCTGTGCCTCTCTTAAGATACAGGAGGAGATCTGCTTAAAGTAGCTTGGATGAAATAGATGCTGACACTGAGATTTATTTTTGAAATTGTTTTAGCACAGATTCATCAAATGCTCGCTCGTTACTCCTGCTCAGCAAAGGAGATGATGTGTTTTTAAGGCAGAAGAATGAGGATGTGGCGACTGCAGAAACAGAACACTTGGCCAGGGCCAGGGTTTCATGTTTTCCCAGCTCACCTGCCCCTTCCTAAGCACATTTGTCCCAGCTGTGTGTCCTGATCAGTGTTTCAGGAGTGCCCTAAGAACCCCTGGCTATTCCCAGGGGTTGGGGGAGCCCCGCTTGGTGCACAGAGACCCTTCCCAGCTGTGCTGGGGATGCAAAGCCCCCCTGCCCTCCCTGTGAGTGTCACTGCAGGTGTTACTGCTGCACTTGGGCACTGGTGAAGGGCCCACATGAAGTTGTTTAAAACCTCCAGAACAAAAAAATTCTTCAGACTTGCATGTGCAAACGCTGGAATCATCCATGGATGAGAACCACCAAATGTACTGTTACCACTGTTGTACCAACTTGAAACTTTATTAACCTGGTGCTTAACAAACGCACCATAATTTTTGCTTGGTTAGTGGAGTTTTCCTGCAAGATTTTTGCCTGTCCAAAGCAGATGTCCTGATGCATTTCCCTCTCCTCGCAGTGATGGTTCTGGGGCTGTGTCCATTCCCAGGCACGTCACACACTGCACTGTGCTAAAGCAGAGTGTGTCTGTATTAAAAGGGAAGAAACATAAATCTTCACTCTGGAAGTTTCAGCTCTTCCAGCAGCCCTGGAGCCCCTCAGGTCTGTGCGTAAGTAATTGAACTTTTCAGATCTGGTGTTGAGAGAGATGTGAGAATAGAGCTGTGAACTGAGCTAAGGTGTTCCAAACGGTGTTTGAAGCCATTGGAAATAACAAACTTTTCTGCACTGGGCGTGGGATCATGGGAAAAGCACTCACTGTGAGGCAGATTTTTCAAAAGTTCTCTCAGTTGTATCAGTGTCCTACACAAATAGGTTCAGGGCAGAATACACACATAGTTAATAAACTTGTTCAATGCGAATGCTTTTATTGAAAAATACTTTTTTTTGCTTGAAATAAACCTCGCACTTACTGATGGAGACTATTTCCCTTTTTCAACTATGGAATAAATAGTAACCCAAAATCTGGAATTCTTTTTGCCTTCAACTCCCATTTTCA
This sequence comes from Corvus moneduloides, assembly GCF_009650955.1. Classification (NCBI taxonomy): domain Eukaryota; kingdom Metazoa; phylum Chordata; class Aves; order Passeriformes; family Corvidae; genus Corvus; species Corvus moneduloides. The sequence goes on from NC_045494.1 coordinate 6,343,678, forward strand.
GCATCGTGTCTGAGCAATAAGGTCTGGAGCTGGTACTGAACATCCTGGTGACCTCTGATGCACAAATGCCCCTTAATTCTACTGTAGAACAAGCTGTGAGGGGCCTCTGGCCAGGGACCACACCAGCTCCTGGCAGGGCCTGCAGGACTCGCTGTGATTTTGTGTAGTTACACTTTTTTAAAAACACCTATTTTGAGTGCAAATTGTTTCCTACTTTTTAAAGCACTTTAGGATGACGGTGGGAGGGGAGCTGATGGGAAGAGATGTGGATTGGTGCTTGGTACACTCTGCTTGAGCTTCTGGCCAGGAGCAGGAGCAGTCCGAGTTGTGACACAAGATGGTGCTCTTACCCTTCAAACGCAGCGTGGAACCCGAGAGAAAACTCATTCTGCTGGAGCCCTCCCTTCTGCCGGCCTTCCTGCAGCAGCCAAGGCTCACGTTCCCTGGAACAGCTCTCCCAGGTGAAGCTGTTGTGTCCCAGGAAGGACGGAGGAACCCAAGCACTTGGTCACTCAGGGGTTCAGGAGATGCTCCCCTGGCCTCACCCCTGTGGATGCTCCAGTTGGGATTTGCCTCTATCTGCTCCGGAGCTGGGACCTTCAGCACAATTCACCTAACACTTGGGAAAGGGAAAGCTTTTCCTTCATTACATAAAGGTCCTGCTGGGCACTGGGATGGAGCCAGGCAGGGTGGGGGAGATGGGGCTTCTTGGCACTGCAAGGGCTGAGCAGCTGCTCCCCAGCGCTCCCCTTCCTGCTTCTTCTCCATCCTTAAGAAGTTCTGTTGCAGTTTGCAGGTGGGATGTTAAGGGCCCCCTTCACTCCTTCCCTGCCTGACAACAGCAGTTCTGAATCCATGAGCCAGCAGCAGGTGTGGCTGCCAGGGCTGATGCTCCTTACATCTACCCCGGATCTTGCCCTGCCCACCTCCAATGCCCAGGGATTTGGGATATGTTGGGGAGTGCTGCCATCTCCTGCTCCTGAATGTTGCTGTGTCCAGGGACCTTTTAGGCTGTCACAGATTTGGAGCTTAAATGAGGAGGAAAAGGGAAAAAAAAACCCAAAAAACCGTGTTGGAAACCTTCCCAGACATCATATCTGCTTTTCACTTCCACCTTTCAGTGCATGGGGCTGAGATGGGATCAGCATCCTGGTGTCCCTGAGGCCCTGCCCTGGCTCAGGGCTGGCAGGGATGGAGCTGCCACCATCCAGGCCCTTTATGGTAGTGACAGCAGAGCTTCCTCCCAGTGTCATCCTTAGACTTTCCCAAAGCTAGGTCTGCAGACACAGATCTCAGGGTCTCCTTTAAAAATTAAATTAGGCTGATGTTTGCTTTGAGTTCAAGGAAAAAAGAGAGCTGATGGTGCTGCCCTGGGTCAGAGCACACACCCTGCTGTCCTGGCTGGTGGTGGCTGAAAGCAACACCTGAAGGAGGGAGCAGGAGCGTGGGGAGGTGTCCCACAGGTCACCCTCGATCCTGCTGTGTCTCCAGGCTGGAAGAATCAGTTTCTACCTTCTGGAAAAAACTGGACTGATGGAAAATGCTGCAGCTGTCTGTACCCCAGCAGGAATAAATTCAGGACATCAGACAGCTCACTGGTTTGCAAAGGCAGCTGGAATACCTCTGGAATACTCTGGATGAGAATGATAGGAAATTTTACACTTCTTCTGCCACTGCACGGGTGCTCCTGGCAGGTGCTGTTGCAGGGATGCAGGTGCAACATATGGGTCTGTCCCTGCTTGGGGCATTTGGATTCTGTTCCTGGGATGGCACAGAGATATCTGTGAGATGAGCAGCACATGGATCAGGTGTGAAGAGTTTCAGTCTTTCAGGCCGGACCTGGTTTGCGGTGGGTAACGGCACAAGGAAATGTTGTCAAAGGCTGATGGGGGAGGCTGAATCTGGGGGGAGGAAAGGTGCTGAGGACTTTTTTGGCTGCTAATTGATGTGTTCAATGAGAGAACAGCAGGATATGTGTGTAGGTGGGGAAAATTGAATCCTTGTCAAAATTGCCCAAAAGGTAATGAAAATTCCCAAGATAAGAGAGAGGTGAATTGTGCAGCATCCACAAACCCATTAGAGTCTGGTTGAGTCACTTGCAAATAAACACAGTGTGGGTGCTTGGGAGCTAAAAAAGCTCTTCTGCCCTTTGCAGATGTGCCTGTGTCTCATTCCCCCTGAGAAGGAAGGAAGGGAGAGAGGAAGGATGGATTCTCAGCCAGGCCCAAGCTCAGAGGTTTGGGGTTAGCAGGACCAACCCCCCACCTTGGCATTGCAAACTCAGCACTAGACACAAGGTACCCATCCTTGCCTTGCTCAGGGCTGTGCAGATTTCCACATGTGGAAAGAGAAAATGAGGAAGGACATTTCCAGAGGGAAGGAAGGCACCAGAAACATCCCAGCACAGTCTGACTGGCAGTACCAGCACTAGAGAACACCAGGAGAGAATAAAGGTTTCATGCAAAGGGGATGAGGACACAGCTTTGCTGCTTTCTGGGTGATGACCTGCCATCAGCTGGGCACAGCAAGTCAATGACTTTGCAAGTATTCTAAATCGTTCTCTGAACTTTCCAGGGTGCTCGGGAGGTCATTTCACCATAGCAACCTGCATCTGCAATAAAGCCCCAAATGTCACTTCTGGGCCAAAGCTGTGGCTGAACTGCAGCAAGCTGGGAGCAGAGAGGAGGGTGTGCAGCTCTGGGCACAGGGCGAGGTGGAGTTTACACCATGATCCCTGTGGGGCTGCTCATCCTGGGAAGTTACAGCTCTTCACACCCTTCCCATCCAGGCTCTGCTGCTGTCCTGGCTTGCAGGAAGCTCAGGGCTCTGCTGGTCAGAATCTCTTTGAAATGCCTGCAAAATGGCCTGGTCTGTCAGAAGGGCTAGAGGCACAGGAGCCCGTCTCAGCTGACAGCAGATGAAGGGGAAGGAAAGGGGGTTCATCACTTCACTCAGCCTGGAAATCACACAAATGGGTCAGAAACCTTCAAAAAGAAGCATGGAGGAAACTTTTTGGAGGAACGAAGAGACTTTAACAAAGCTCTGCTGAGCCACCAGAGTGTTCTGGGCTGACAGCAGCAGCACTTGGGTGTTGAAGTGTTCTTGTTTTGTGAGCTGGGCTTTGCAAGCAGTGTGACATGTGATCTGAAATCAGACATAGGAAGGTGAAGGAAATGTGAATAGGTCCTCAGGAGAGTTTTCAGAAGGAGGCAGCACTGGCAGAGCTTTATCTGCTGATGAAGTGGCAGTTTCCATGCTCCTCTTATGGTTCAAGCAGGCTTTTCTGGGCTCTCAAAGCTCAAGCAGCTGGGTTGCATGATCCCAAGCTGGACTGTGCTTCTTACTGCTCAGTGTTGCTTTGGGCTGGTGTCTAAACATGATAAAATGTAGGTCTGTTCTCAGGCTGATCCCCAAAAGACAAAATCAGAACAAAAAAGCCAGCTGAGATAGTCATGGTCAGACTGCAGATCAGACTGGCACAAGTCTGGAGGTTCTTCAGGGCTGGTTGTGTTTGGTCCTCCAGCTACTCTAGACCCAAATACTGGCCTCAGGGCACAGTGTCCAACACACCTTCCTCCAGGGAAGCTTTGGTGTTTGGACAAGAGACATGGGAGCTTTGCTCCACAGCTGCTGTAATTTCCTTTCTTGTTTGTATAGATTCAGTTTTTTAGGTGTATCTCACACCCTGCTCGGGCAGCTCTCATCACTTCTCACCACAAACTAAACAAATCACTGATGCTGCAGATCTTTCCTTCCCCTCCAGACATGGATCACCCAGAGATGTTCTCAAGGGTATGAAGCTACTCCAGGGCAGTGGTCACAGCCCCAAGGCTGCCAGAGCTCCAGGAGCATTTGGACAACTCTCTCAGGCACAAGAGTGGGATTGCTGGGGTGTCCTGTGCACAACCAGGAGCTGATCTTTGATGATCCTTGTGGGTACCTTCCAGCTCAGCATATTCCATGATTCTAAATTGCTCCTTCATGGAAGAATGTGTTGGATGATGAGTGAATCTTCAGGGAAGCCTCCAAGGTTGTGATGGCATCAAAGTGGGTTGTGGTGGAGAGATGCTCCAGAGCTCTGGCATCGCAGCAGAAACACTGCCAAGCCCTGGGGCAGATCCTTCTGCAAGCCAAGACTTGGATATGACCCCTCTATTCAATTTATCTCTTCAAAGATTTTGACTTGCTGTCACCTAAAGAGATTGAGAGGGCTGAGAAAGGAGCAGTCTCACCAGCAAACACCTTCTGTCCAGGGCAAACACCAAGGGCCAAGATTGGAGTGGGGTTTTCCCACTTGACACAGCCACAGTCCTCATGAGAAACTGAAGGTTGGCACTTCCTGGCTCTCCTGTGCCATGGGGCAAGTGCCCAGCCGCCCTCCAAGCTCCCATATCTGACTATCTGACTGCCCAACTGTGCTTTAAAAGAGCCCAAATCAGGAAATGCTCCAAAAAGAGCTCACTGGGGTGCTGGAATTGGAGCCCTCTTTAGTAGTAAATTACATAAGTCTGTAGGTCATAGCTCAAGCTAAACCTTTTATAGGCCATAAATCCACATTTCCTGGATTTTTATAGCTTCTGGTTAAAAAGATAAAAATTTTTTGTGATTGGAATAAGCCAGTTGATCACCTCTTGACATAAATTCTGTGCTGGGGAGAGCTCCCATCGCATCAGCAGGGGGATGTACCCTGCAGGAAGCCAGGGGATGTCCCCAGGGTATATGGGCATAAACAAAAAACAAGGCATTGCCATGTGTGTGAGTACTGTAATCAAGGGTCTTGGCCAGTGCCACGTCACCACATGGTGACACAACATCGTGCCCTCCCTTTAAACCGTGTCAATATCCAGCATCTTTATTCCTGCAGGTTTTATGGCTGTGGATGGTGCAAGATCTTAAGCAAGGCCTTTAAGCTTGGAGTTTGTTTATTTGCTGGCTATCTCCCTCTCTCTCCTCACAGCCTGTGGTTTGGGATCATTCCCATTCTGCTCTGGATTTTGCCTCCTTGGTTCAGCCTGGGCAGTGCTGAGCAGGTGTGTCTGAGGTGTGACTGTCCCCATGAAGTTTCCTTAACCATGTGGCACCAGGGACCCCTCTGAGCCTGCAGTACTCCCTTGCTACCCAGTCTTTTCCTGAGGATCTTCTGCCTACCTGACTGTTATTTTTCACTGAGGGGTTTTTTTCCTGCATTTGTGCTAACTTTCAGCTCAAACTGCGCTTTGACTCATTTTAATATTGTTACTATCTCAAACCTACTCCTTGTCACATATCTGGGGAGTAGGCAGGAGACATCCAAGAATCTGAAGCCAAAAATAGGGAGAATGAGAGAAAATAAAATGATGACTTTCCAGCTCTTCTGACTCAAACCCAGTCTAGCTGTGCGGCCGCAGGTGCCTGGGGCACCCTCAGGGGAGGCACCCTCAGCCATGGCCACACAGTGGACATCAGTCTCCTCTTCTCAGTCCCAGTGCTGTGCTCCTGCTGGTCAAGACTGTGCCATGAAGTTCTCCTAAGTCTCAGCCCATTCACATACCCCATGCACACCGAGCAGGAGCACCACCAGGGTTGTAGCTGCTTTAACTTCTTTTAGAATAATGTTTGATTAACTCATGTGTTTGTTTTCAAAATCCTCACCCTCTTCATGCTGGTTTTAACTACGACTCATTCTTAGAGCTGAACTGGTTTTAAATTTCCTTATTCCAGTCTGAGCTTTCCTGGTCCCAGAAGAGAAAACGGATTAGCCAAGGGCTGTTGTGGTATTGAATTTCTCCTGTATCGCAATGTTGTAACGCTTGAGTCAAAGGTTTCCAGGGAATAGCAGCTCAGTTAAATAATCCTGCTCCTGGAGGAGTTAAAGAAGAAATTTTCCGCTCGATCTCATGCGCAATATTCTATGCAGAAAGTGAAAAGCAGTATAAATTGACTTGAGACGCACCTTTTAGCTGACCATGGTATCACTGGTGTGGGCACTCGACCAGACACCAGGCCCACGGGTGTTGGGGTGGGCACAGCAGCAGGGCTGGGAACCAAACCTGACGGGGCCCTCTTGCTCATCCCCTGGTGAAGTTCACTGGCCTACAAACACCTTTTCCTGGGGAAATGGGGCACCACAGTCCCTGCTGGCTAGGGGGACTCCGCCATGCTCTGCAGGCGTGGGTGTATTGGGAGGGGTGAAGCTGGGGCTTCATCAGTGAGGAAAGAGCACATCCAGGTGTCTTGCCTAGATAATTTCAGTCACTTGAGCACCAACTAGGGTTTGGATAAAAGCTTGGATTGCAACCAAACCAACCTCTCGGGGGCTGGGAACTCCCCATGGAAGATACAGCTGCTGGGAATGGAGCAGCCCAGCAAGCATCGATCGTCTCCAGACTGGAAGATGGCTCAGAACTGTGGCTTCTCCTTTCCAAACCACCATGAAGGAGATGCTGATATGTCTGAGCCTCACACAGGCTCCCTGCAAGCTGCTCCTGCATCTTGTCAGTGTATCCATGTGCCAGGAACTCCTGAGAGCCACTGGGGATACAGCAGTGGGCTTGTGCCCCACGGGCTGACTGTGCCTTCCTGCTCCTTCCTGCGCTTTACTCTCCCTGCAGGAGCGGGTGTTTCATCCCCTGGAAAACTGCACAGCTCCATGGCTGGGGGTGAAAGGAGTGTGGTGGAGCCCAATGAAGAGCAGAGGGGCAGTGCCCCAGCTGTGCTGGGGATCATCCCCCTCAGAGCACTGTCCACACAGCCTCTATTTTCGGCAGTGTCCGGCCGGGAGCCCAGGACACGCTGTCTCTCCTGTTAAACCCCTGTGTGTTTCCCGTTGCTGGAGAGGCACTTGCTTGATGCCCAAAGACACTCAAGTGCTTAATTATGACCTATAGCTCTGATGGATTGTATCACCACTATTTTTAGCACTCTCACTTCTGGTATGAGCCCTGTATCTCTCTCTTTTCAGCCTTTTATTTTCAGTTTCTTGTTGCTGTTTCCTAAGCTCGTCTCCAGCACCAGGTGGGCAGCAGCTGGGGAAGTATTTTTGTCTGCAGGCAGCACAATGAGATGCCCCGAGGGGACAGGACCTGCCGGTGTGGGGGGACAGGCACAGTTTTGCTTGTCCAGCAGCTGACACCCGGCCAGGGCTGCAGCCAGCATGTGGCAGCTGAGCCCCAAATCAGAGCCCCATCCCAGGGCAGCACCTGCACTCTAGGCATGGCTACTCCTGCTGGAAACCCAGCCCACGGTGGGTCTGTCTCAGCTGTTTCCAAACACGGCTGAGGATACAGAAATGGGGGTGTTGTGCTGCTTTAGGGGCCTTGTTTTGTGGTTTGCAGCACTGAGGTGTGAGCTGGTGAGGTCCCAGCAAGGGAAGACACATCCCTGCTGCACATCCCACACCAACGTGGTCCTCCCAGCATGGTGGGATCATCCAGAGGGGGGGAGAAGCAGGGTGACAAGGGCACGAGTCAGATAACTCTGAGTCCATCCCCTGTCCCTCTCAGCTCCATAAGGGAGATGGGAGTTGTGTCACCCCTGCCTTGGCACCAGGGCCTCTGGCAGGGACCCAGCGAGCTGGATGGGACAGAGGGAGGAAACCTGGCCCTGGGGGCAACAGCAGGGCTGGGAGAGGAACATCCCGGGGCTCCTGGCTGCTGACAGGGGGACAGAAATAGCCCTGCCCAGTTCCCTGGAGAGCGGGCACACAGCACGGGCGTCCATAGGGAAATCCTCCCCTGGGGCAACGACCCCGACAGTGTCTGGCTTCCTCCCATCAGTGCTGCTTCTCCCAGCTGCTTCCCGCTGGTTTACCAGCATCACTCCATCCCCTCTGTGCAATCCCTTCCCTCTCTGCAGGCCAGGAGTTCACCTGAAGGCCATCAGAGGGATTTAAGCTTTTAGCAGAGGAGCAAAGGGGTTTTGAAGAGAACTAAACCAGCCCTGCTCCTCTGTGTGAACTGCTGGGCCGTGAGTCTGGTCCCTGACTGACAGGCTGGGGTGTTCTGTCCTGTTATTTTATGGAATAACAAGGCATTTCCTGTAAAGCAACAGTCTGGAAATGCCATTGTCATGGGGTCTTGGTGGATGTCTGTGTTGTAGGCACTCAGCTAATCCTGACTTAGTGTGTGCAGCTCCTGTGCCTGCATTGCCCCAGTACAGGTGTCACTGCCACCACCACGTCTCCCAGCCAGCATCCAGAAGTGACAGCACTGGCTCACAACCTGGATTTGGTGTAGGAACATGTAAACACACTCATCTGACCATACTAAACCAAGCCTGCAGCCCTGAAGCGTAACGAAGGGAAGTCACATCTTAGTCCTGTGTACAGGCAATCAGGATGTGAGCAGGTGAAGAGCACCAGCAACTGAGTCCTCTCCCAATCCATCCTCTCCAAGAGCCTTTGCAGGATGTGTTCCTGGAGAGGATGCTTTCCTATGTCAGCCTGAGTCCTGTCTGGTCTGCAGTCAAGCAGGGGCTTCCAGACTTCTGCCATCAGTGCTGCCACTTTCTCTCTGCTAATTGAGGTGTGGGAAACACATCCAAGGTGGTGCAAGACAGCTGGTTACCTCAAAGTGAATCGTCTGAACTTAATTATATTTCTCCTCCAGCAACAGATGCTGAGGTGGAGCTGGGGATGGGGTGATGATGGATGGAACAGGCAGATGCAACAACAACAGGGGTGGGAAGGGGCAGAGGGAAGCAGCATCTCGGATCTTGCTGGCATTTGTGGAGTGTACAACTGACAGGAACATTTTAGGGCTATGAATACAAGCTGACGTGTGCTGGTGTGTGCAAGCCATAATCCTGCTAGGACAGGACATGTGACAGCCTTCAGGAAAGGGAATTTTAGGCAGTCTCTTCCAGACCAATCCCCTTCATGTCAGCGTCTGGAATTTGGTTTTGCCATGCATTTTTTCTTTTTTATTGTCGCAGGTTTTTATGGCTTCTTGTATCAACCTTGGTGCTAAGATTGGGGTTATTTAGTGCTGTTTTTCTGCTGTAGCTCCGCTGCTGCTGGTTTCTGCTGCAGCCAGGGCTGAGCCCAAGCCCAGGGCTTTGGTGTGAGGTGTTACCAACTGGATGCTTCCACGGGCATTTATGGACTCAGATTTTAGTAGCAGTCAGCGGGTGGCTGCAGTCCTGGGATGAATATCAGGCAGGACCATGGAATTCTCCCTGACTGACAGGCTGATCAAATGTAATAGCAGGGTATTTCTGCTAATTAGCTGGAACTCGTGGGCTGGTGGTGTGTAGCACACACGCACGTATCTGCCTGTGGATAGTGGGGGCTCTGAGCACACAGGGTGCCCGTGTGAGAGATTCACTTCACACCAGACAGTGTGGGAGGCCCAGCTGCTCAGCAAAGGGATGGGCCCCAAATTTAAGCTTTTAGAAAGCTCCTTCTTCTCCACCTTTCCTTTTTTCTTTCCCTTACATGAACAGGACAATTAATTAATGGGGCAATCAATCCCTTGGACTGCTAAGTATTCTTTAATACACACACTGCCTTCCCCCCTCACTAATTTGGGTGGCAGTAGCAAGGTCTTCCTGTGTGCATTCAGCCAGTATGAGGAGGTTCACCAGGCCCTCTGGGCAGGGTGCTTTGAGGATTGCCAGTAACAATGTCCCTGTGCTTCTGAACGTGCAACCTCTGTAAGAAAACCTGGCTCAAACGGGTGGGTGAGATGATCTGGAGCTCTGCTGCAGAGAGCACTGTCTCCACGTTGCTCCTCTAGGCTGGAAACACAGCTTCAACTTGGGCTCATGGGCTGGGAAAAAAATGAGGAGGAAAGGGTTACGTTCATGATGGGCCTTGCCTGAGCTGTGGCTGGAAGCAGCAGCAAGTTTCTCCTGGATTATTCCCTCCATAACACTTCTTTCCCTAAAACCTCTCAGACTTGGGCTGGTCTCCAGCCCTTTGAGACAGAACCAAAGCCCACCTGACCCCGCGCTGATGAAGCAGATGTGAAAATAAAGCAGGTTGGCTATTTTTGAGCCATGAGTAAGATCAAGATGCTCATGTCCTGACAGACAGCAGGCACTGCTGCACAAGCCTGTCACCCGGGATGGGGTGAGTGACTGAGGGCACCCACTGTGTGCCCCAACTCCAGAAAAACAGCAGCCAAACCCCAAACAGCCAGCAGAGCACACGGCACGCCTGGTGCCTCACTAGGCACAGGGTATTTGGATAAGGACATTGCTTTTACTCCCTTTTTCATGTGCCACCTCTTTTTTTTAATGTGTGGCTAAAACGGACCATGGAATAAAATTCCTAAATACTGAAGAAGAGGGATAAGAGCCTGGACTTCCTGATTCTCCAGCCCAGTAAGCCTAGTGATCATTCTGGTCCTAAGAAAGAACGCAGCAAATTCGGAAACTGAGGGTGATGTTTTGGCAAGGGCAGGTAAAACCAACACCAGCAGGAACTGGCTTGCTTATATTTTTATTTTCAAAGGTGTTATGAAGGATCTGTTCCATAAGGATCCCCAGTGCTGTCAGCTCCAGTAGCTGCCAGGTATTTAGCTGAGGGGTACTTAGGGAGGCAGAGGTTCAGAAGAGCATTCATGCATGTGACCACTGGAATGGCATCCAAAACCATGGCTCTGAAACTTGCTTTCATTTGGGAAATACCCCAGCTCAGGAGGTACATTTTACTGGAGAAGAGACTTTCAGAGCTGAAGAGTAGGATGGAGTTTTCTGCTCTGTAATTTTACCTGTGCGAGGGCTTGCAGTCACTTTTCTATATCTGCCCCCTTCCATTTGTGAGTAAAAATCTGAGGGTTGGCTTTTATTTTTTCTTTCATAGTTTCTTACCATTACTGCAACGAAAACAGTCCTCAACCATTACCATTAAAAGGCAAAGGCAGGGAAGCACTTGTACTTCAGCAGCCTTCAGGCTTCAAAAAATACCGGGGATCTTGAACTCCCAGCGCTGGAACGGTCAGGATGAGGTCGACAGAGACAAGAAATCTGGTTGCCCTTTTCCTTCAGCTGCAAAGGGCAGTTTGTGTTTGTGTCGAGCCGCGAGATGAGGGATCAGGGAGAGGATTTGGTTTGGGAGGGGGATCAGCTGTGCTGTCACTGCGGGAGCATCCCGCCGAGGCGCCGGGTCACCTCCTGCATCCGAGCGCCTTTCCCTGCCCTTTACAGCCCGCCGAGCGATCCTGCCGGGGCTTGCCGGTGCCTCGGCTGGGATTCCTGGGATCAAATGGCACGAACGAGCCGCCCGCATCCCTCCCGCCTCTCTGGGCGCCCCGGGCAGCTGCGCTGTTTGTCCCCTCGAGCAGGGGCCGGAGCCCTCCGGGCCGTGTCACAGCTCGGGAAACGCTCGCAGCTTTCCAAGGAGCCAGGAATGGTGCTGGCTGCCTCCCCGTGGGAACAGCCCCTCGGCAAACCCAGGGCGCAAATCCAGAGGGTGCAGCGCAGCAATTCAGATGTCACCACTCAGATGCAGCTTTCTTCACCACAGCAGGTCTTACATCGTGTATTTATTTAGTGTGAGTAACAGCAATGTATTTTTACCCAAGCCCTTCTGGTGCTCCAGAATTGATTTTGCAGCTCAGGCCATGGGCTTCGGTGAAGATAAGCTGGAAGCAGCCCAGTTCCTGGCCACGGACACTGCGAGTGGTTCAGATCTGGGTTTACTCAGCTTTGCTTGGTTTTCTTTATCATCAGCCAAACCAAAACCTTGGATCCAGCTCCCCATGAATGGTGGTAAACTTTGGATCTGAGCTCCTGTAATAAGCAGTTGTTTGCCCTGGCTGGAGGGTTATGACTCTGCAGGAAAAGATATTTCTAGGTATTATTCCTAAACAGAGAACGACAGTTGAAAGAAGAACCTTGTCCAGCCATCTCATGTGTCCAACTCTTTGGGTTTCTAGGGGAAATGAGTAACTAGAATGAGATGATGAATGAGATAAATAACATTTAACTGGTGCTATAATGAACCTCAGCAACCTGCCTCTGTGGACAACCTGCAAATTCATCTCCATTGCTGTTCTGTGAGAGAGCCTTAAAAAAGGCTGCAAGTTACTTGCCAAATCCCCTGAAACACAATTGGAATTGAGCAACCAATTCCCAGTGGTGTCATTTGAAAAATGCCAGCCCTATCCCTACAGGGAGACAGAGCTGCTGGTTAAATACGTCCTGGAGAGGCCTGGGTTCCTCTGTGTGGGATGGCAGTGGGGAGAGGGAGGATGGTTGTGTCCCGTGTCATTGAGCCCCTGGAGACACCAGATTTGGTTACTAGTTCCTGGATAGCTGGAAGGTTAATTCAGCCATGAGGGCAGAGGGGGATTTTGAAATGAGCTCTGTGTTCTCTGGCTGCTGCTACAAGTGTTGACAACAGGCCAGAATGGGTGGAAGAAAGAAGGTAGAGTAAGACCTGGCAAAGGATTCTAGTGGTCCTTGGGAGGAAAACTGGGGATATGCACACCACTGGGCCCCAAGTTTGTGCCCAAACTCCCAAATAGCTTCAAACCAGTGGATTCAGGCTTTTGTCCTGGCGTGGCCAACCCCAGCACATGGACAGGGTCTGTGGCCAGGTCTGAGCTTGGCCTCCTTGTTGGAGCCCTCTTGGCAAGAGGGAGCTGCCTGCCTTGCAAAAGGCTCAGCCTTGTTCCTGGGGTTGAAACAGAAACCACAGCAAAGAGCCAAGAGCTTTTCCAAAATGACTTTTGGGTTCACTGTTGGGGAATTTGGCTTAGGTAAAGCTTATGAAGAAATTCCCTTTGTCTTGGTCTCTGGGGAACTTTCTGATTGCTCAAAACTTTAGAAGAAGAAATGGGGGAGGCATCTGGAGCCACCTACCTTAATTTGGGTATAAAATACCAGGGAGGTCAATCTTCTGGCTGTACATGTTCTCAGAGCGTAGCCAAGAGTGCAGCAAAGGAGTGAAAGTGGGGATCACCCTTCTCTGGGCAGCAGCACCTCTGCACACACTCGCTCTTGAGTCTGTTCAGCTTCCAGGCAGTAAAAAAAGCAGAAGAAGCTCCATCTCTTCTCCAGATGTGCATGCCCAGATGTGCATAGGCAACTGAAACAGAAACTAGGCCACAGCAAAGGATGAGCAGAAGGCACATGACACTGATTCTGTGTTTGTTTTTAAGATCATCTCTTTATCCTTTTTTCATTAAAAACCAAATGGCATTTTACATCTCATAAGCTCTCCCTTTGCAGTTCTCTAGCAACCCTCTGTGTGTTAATTGGATCATCCTCACGGTGTCTTTATGGAGAGGGGAAGCTCTACAATCCCCATTTTTTAGGCAGATCAACTCTATCAAAGAAAACCACCCCACACACATGTCCCACTTGCCAGGAGCACATGAGGGTGAGCCCCATCATCCCACAGGGACAGGGCTCCAGAGGGATGGCTCACCTGGAAAGGCAGCACACACCCAGCCCCCGCATCTGCTCTGATAATTTACATCTCAGTGGATGAGCCCGGGTGGGATCAGCTGGGGGGCAAATCAGACGATTTCCTTACAGGTGAGGTTTCTCCTTTTTCAGAGGAAAGTGGGAAGGGAGGGGCTGATTGACAGCATCCCTCTACTGACATCCTAATCCCATCCCAGCCCAGATTCCTTCATCTGTTTTGAGGTGGGCTGGAAGAAGGAGGGAGAATGAAAGCATCGATGCAGAGTGGAGGGAACATTTCCATGACTTGTAAATCTACCTTCAAGCTTGGAAAGGACAGACTGAAACATGTTTGCAAATATTTGGCATTTGTCAGCAAACTGTGATTGCTTACTCATTCAGAAGGGGCGAAAAAAGAGCCATAAAAGTAATAGACACAGCCAAAACCCGAGCAGGTCTACAAAGAGGATTCCCTAGATTTAAGCTTTGTCAGTGGGGCCACTTTCCCTGTATGAAGAATAACAAAATTTCCCCCTGCTATGTCACATTCAGATGTTGCATGCCCGGGGTTTTGGGAAGATTAATTATGTTTATGCTATACAGTAGAGTTTAACAGTTATCTGTGAATTTCCAGGAAGAGAGGTTATTTGCTAAGGCATCATGTAGGGCTCAGCTCAGTCCAGTAAATAAGCTGATGACTCCCTTGGCTCTGCTCCTTGGGCATTTCTTTAAGTGCAACCTTGGAGCACACTGTTCTTAAATCAAAGCATAAAAATAACCAAACCAGTATCAAGCGAATTGTAGCAGCTGGAGGAATGGAGGTAATAAACAAAGATAAAACAGCCTGATAACAATATCCTCTTACCAAAGAAGAATAAGCACTACTCTGTAATGGTGAAATACAAAACCTTTCTTGTGTGAAGGCATTGATGTTCCCAAAAAGGAAGGGGAGAACAACCCAGAGACGTAATACAGCATGTGTGGGAACTGAGAGGGTTTAACGATGACAGCACTGAGCAAGTATCTCATCTCCAAAAGTTTGGGCTGCCTGACCTTTAGCAGTGCTCAGGATTGTGTGTCTGTTTAGGATGTCATTAAACAAGGCAGGCTTCCTCCAGCAGAGCAGTGCGTGGAAGTCATTGGAGCGGGTTTGGAGAGCGAGATTCCAGAGCAGCTACTCAACGGACTCGGAAAAGCCGCACGCCAGAAATAAACCCAACACAAGAAACTGGTTTTGGATAATAGCTCTTTACCCCTTGGTAAAGTTGGTAACCTGGTTTCCATGGCATGCCCAGTGCAAATCCCAGTGCTTGGTGTGCTGGAGAACCGAGGGTGGGATTGGAACATCTTAAAGGCAAATTTAGATTGACTGGAGTAGTCCTTGGGATCACGGTAGTCGGGAGAGTGGATTCTGTGTGATCACTGACAGCTTTGTGTGAGAGGGAGGGCAGGATGGGAGGGAACTGCTGGTGCTCAGCCCAAAGTTTAGTGCTCTAAAGCCAGGGGTGGTGCTAGGAGCACATCTCTCACAGCTGGGTAAGCTCTGGGTGGCATTTGAAAGCCATTCTATAGAATAGAATAATGAGTGTGAAGAATTGTAAGGTAGCTTGAAGACTGACGTTAATTACCCACTAATTTTCTAGCTGTGATCCATGAAACACTTGTTGCTGATCCCCAGACAGATGGCTAGTCACATAGGACGGGCTTCTCCTCTTTATTTCCATCTGCTATATTTCATTAAGACAGCTAAAAATAAAAATATCCCTAATTGTTATTTTTCCATGCAAGTTACTGCTACAGTGATTTGATGCGACTGTGAATAGAAGAGTTTCCAAGAGACAAGATTTTCTTAATTAATTTGTGATCTGTGTCATGAAAAGTGACTGCGAATCCCTACATGAGATTCATCATGAGCACTACACTTACTTCTAAGTGCTATTTATCTAGAAGAGTCAGTTCAAAACATTTTTTTTTTCTGATATAAGAAGAGAAAAGAGGCTGCTGTCTCTTCTGAGCAGAAGAAATTTCCATTTTTAGGTTCTAACTAGTTGTAGATGGTGCCTACGAAATGGAGATGTAATCAAGGAGATCCTTCAGGCGTGAAATCTTCTTTCCCTTGGTGTAGTAGGAATATCTCCAGAAACAGCTTTTCTGCATAGCTCCGAGCCTCTTGTCAGCCAGCATGGTGCCCAAAACCCCCCTTAGCGGGGAATGCATTTTTGGGAGGTTGGTTGGTTCTGTCTTTCACAGATTTTTTGGCCTTAGCTGAAGTGTCTTTGTGAGTGGGGAAGATAGGTTCTTGCACTAGCAGTTTCAGAGCGTAGTTCCTGATGTATTGAAGTGTTTTCCTCGGAAGTTGTGGTCCCCTCTACTCAGATTGCAATTTACTTATTTTCCAAAAGAGACAAAAGCTGGTATAATTTCTTTCTAATCCTTCCATGCCTTTTCCACAAATTCTTTCAGAAGGACAGAAGCTCTCCCCTATTTCACGGTGAAAAAGTTTCAGTACTTTTTTAAAACGAGGAACTGTGAGGTGGCCCAAAAGCCCCAAAGGAAGCACAAAGAGAGAGAACAGGCAGTCCAGCAGTAGCAGCTTGGTGTGATGAGGAGCTCCAGGGACTCAGCTAACACTTGGTCTCCAGAACTTTGGATAAAATCTGGGGCTGGTATCTTTCTTAGACCTGGGTTATTTTTATCCTCGACTATACAAGCCATTGCTCTAGACCTCCTGAATGGTTACCACAGATATTTATGGGAGAAGAGGTCTATAACTTTAACCTTTCAGAGTTTTCAAGGTCTGAAACCAGTGTGCTATTTTGGAGCCCACAACCCAAATCACCACTCCTGCTGTGTCTCAGTAACACCACCCACAGCACAGAACCTTTGTTCTCACCCCTCCTTCATTAGTTGCTTCAGCTCAGAAAAGCAAGCGATTTCCTCACCCTCCTGGCAACATTCCCACAAGGAAATTCCTCCTCCCAAGCCATAGCCACACAGCCAGTCACACAGTCCTTCCTCCTCTTGCATCAGGCCATTTCCCCATTTGCTTGGGCTCTTGCTGCTCACCCCAGCCCATCACCCCAGGAGAACCTTTGGCTCCGTTTATGTGCCTGTTCTTCCTCCTCCAAGAGCAGCTATTTGAGTTCCACCCTAAGAGCACACTGACTTAGGCCCCAGTTTAGCAAAGAATTTTATCACATGCTCAAGTGTAGTCGACTTAGACCTTCAATCTGTTTTTAGCTTATCAGAGCAGGGGTGGGTAGAGCCCTTGTCCTCTTACGCACACCCGGGTCCCGGGGAGCTCAGCCGTGGATGAGCAAAGAGCAACATGCCTGAAACTGAGCAGGAGCTCAGATAAGCAGGACTGCTGAGCTGGCCTCCATCCAGCCATGGTGCCATGTCTTTTAGGGCTTAATTATCTCCACACCACACTGCCGAGGTGTCGGCCCCATGGCGGTGACACCCCGCGGGTTATTGGGCGCTTCCACCCCAACTCACCACCTCTGCCTGGTAATTAAACTCTGGGTAAATTAAATTTGAGCCTGTGCCTGGCTCAAACTTTGCCTTGGATATTGGGAATCCTGAATAAGGACTTCAGGGTTAATACTTAGTAGCTTCAGAGCAGAGAATGTGGCTAAAGTAGGCAAAACCTCAGTAGTACTACAGTCTGTATTTTATTCTGCTTAAACCACAGTGAAGCTGTACACAGCAGCACCTCGTTTTCCTGTAGGGCCTCATCAGAACAGAATGAGGCTTAATGACAATAGCTAAAGAAACAGACACCATGGATATCACTGAGCCACTTAGGACATTTACCTTCAAAGTCTGGCATATTTAATTCAGCTCATATAAAAATTCCAGTGGTGAAGGGTGGAGAAAATTGAATGCTGAATGAAGACTTTTGTTTTCCTGAACAGAGCTGAAATGAAGAAGAAGCTGGGTGGTGACGATCGGATTTCTCCTATAGGTCAGAAGTTCAATGTATCATCAGATTTCATGTCATGGGGCTGCTCTGTTCATAATTGCATCCAGCCAGGACTCTGCACATCACTGAGCTTTTACTCTGGGCCCCCTCCATAAGGTATATACTACAGTCAGAGTAGTAACTACATCATTTAAAATGTATTTTTAAGGGTGAATCATTACATTTCAATCCTACAACACAGCAGAAAATGAAATTAGTTGCTGGCTTGCATTCATATAAAATCTAAAAACCAGTACTTAACTGGATTGTCACTACAAATTATTTTGTACAAATTTAATAGAAATATTAAGCTACAAGCCTCTGGTAGCTGTGATCTTGGATTCAAAGGTATCTGGGACCTTGCAGTGACAGAGGAACCAAAACCCTGTGAAATGTGGCCTGAGGGCTCAAGGCCTGACCTGGGTGGAGGGTAGATGAAGGATGGGAGCTGAGCTAGGTTTGTTCAGCAGGTGAGAGGGGGATCTGAGCCAGCAGCACTCTTTACACAGGTCCTGAGTGATCCCACTTCATAACTGCATTAATTATTTATGCATCTTGGGGAGAGAAGCTACAGCCACATCTCAAGCTGAAATGAAAATTAAAAAAAAGAACACAAAAAAGCCCCAACAGCTTAGCTCTTAGCTGATGACTGACTTGTTGAATAATTTAAGTTCAACAGGGACATCCATGGTGGACTAGCATGACCTCCTATGGACATCTGTTCATCTGCAGAATTAAATGAGACCAAGGGAGCATGTGAGCTTTCTGGCTGGCCAAATCACAATATTAAATTATGGCAGAGGAACAAAAGCTCTTACAATTATGTTGTGGGGCAGTGGCTGAGAATCAGGTTGGGGATCTCACCTTCATCCAGCAGCTAATGAAGGTTAAACCACCAGACCTAACCCAACTTTACATGGTGCATGTCTCCTGCAGAGCACCTTCCAGCACACCTCTGCTTTGAGAAACCTCTGTCTCATGTGGGCATTAACTCTCAAGAAGGTTTACGCTTCCTACACCCAGGGCAGACCATTTGTGACCTGCAGTGCATCCTCTCCTTACTAATCCGTCTCCCAAACAATTTCATACTGAAAATAAGGCTTTCACAGGTTTCAGCACATTCTGGTTTCCCATGTGAGGAAGAAGGAGGCTTTTGCTGGTGCTGCACGACAGCTTTGAGATGCAGTTTGGGAGAGCAGTGCCAGCCAAGAGGAGCAGGGCTGCACAGAAGACACGTCTGTGTTCCTCGGATGCTACGAACTTCTCTGAAAGCCAAGAATCCTGAAACTGCAGTGGCAACTCAGACTTCCTCCTGCGATGGAGTCGAGGCAGGCTAATTTTAGTCACCATGCACTATGCAAATGATCATTCTGGAGCTGAGTTTATTTTTTAAAGTGCTGACTGCCAAACTTGCTGCAGGGCATACACTCTTCATACGGGTCTTAAAGAGGTTTGAAACCAGCTCTTCAGTCGGTGGTGCTGCATTTCAGATGGGGTAGCTCAAAGGGGCCCTGTGAGAAAGCAAACTTCCAGTAGGAAAGGTCTAGGTGACTAGTTTAGATGATATACTGATTTTTAGCTCACCAGAATCAGCTGTTGGTTGGGTTTTCTGAATATATTTTTGATTCTATGTAGAGTTTTTCTTAATTGCCCTCATGAGCTCACACCGTGGGCCTGCAGGAGATGCTGGGAGTGCTGGTATCTGGATCATGCCCAGGATCTGCAGATAAAGGAAGCAGCCCACTCCTGGGTTTGAGATTTATGCTCTAAATATTTGGCACATTCACAGAGTTCACTTTTAAGTGGGATTGATCTGACTTCCTAGGAAAGAAGTAGTTCTTTGTAACATTGCTATTAGACTGTGATTCACGGCACTCATTTGAAAGGCAGAGGCAGACATGGGGAACACGAAGCAGCAGCAAGGCAGGGTACCCTTCCAGGAAGCCCAGGCTTCATCATGGACAATATATTGTTACATTTCTCTTCAATAACTAAAAAGATTTAGCATGCAGACATTCATCTGATAACTTCCACAATGTCTCAATCACGAGTCATGCTATGGCTGAATTGTTCTTTGTGTTTAAATGAAACAATTCTCCATTATTTCTTATCAACTTATCATGGAGACCTTCAGGAATTTTCCTTTCTCAGCTTTGAGAATAACCACTTTCAGGTTTGAGGTCTTACCCATAACCTTCAAGGCATTCATCCATCCACATGGGTTTGCATGGACCTGGGTGCAGAAAGGGGCTTTGAATCCTGAACTCAAAATTACGTGGGAGAGTAAAAGCAGGAGCTTGTTTTCAACTGTGAAACTATTTTAAAAGGAGCTTCTGTTTTCTGCAGCTGATCTTGGATCTTCAGCCTAAGATCTTTGGATGTGGGGCTCAAGCCCTAGTGAGTGGTCAGAATTTCTCCTTGGAATTTGCTCTGGGTTTTAGGCAGGACTCACAGAAAAAAAATGTGCATGGAAAAACCTAATTTAGATACAGAGGTTGTGAAACACCCAGTTGCATTTAGGGCATGGGAAGGGACTACACTGAATTCCTCTGAATGCAGGGAGCTGCAGCACTGTGCATTTATTTCCATTTAGGTGCTGATTTTGTAGGAGTCCAGCAATGCTCAAAGACACTGCCAAGATTAAAATAAGTAACTACAGGACTGTGTATACAACACGTGGCAGCTCCCCAGCCATTGGAAGGGTAGGACTGAGGAAAAATATATTTTCCATCATAAAAGCCTGGAACAATCCAATTCCTTTGGGGGGACCCAGGGAGCTGGCGGGTGCTGGATGTCAGTGGCTCTGTGCAGCCACCACAGGGGGCTGAAGGCCATGCAGATGGAAATGATTCACCTGCCTAATTCACATATTCCCCAAAATGTATCTTCCATGATAGTGGAGCCAAGTCCCAAATCAAAGACCAGGGGGCAATGAAGAGCCTGTGTGGGGATGAATGGGGTGTCTGTGGTGCTGGCTGTCCCACGGGGACCAGCAGACCCCATGCTTCCCTCCCAGCGTGGCTACTCTCTATTTTTGTACGTTTTCTGTGTCATTTCATCGCCCCTCAGCTTCATATTAAATCTGACCTTTCCACTGCACTTGACTGGGGAAAGGTAATCACCTGCTTTGCTTTCTTCAGGGTTATACATCATTGTTTGTGACAGGTAGATAAGTGCACCTGGAAAATATGGTTGCATGTGAGACTAGGCAGGAAAAATATCTACGAGTAGGTCAGGATCCCCTTGAAGACCTGCCAGACCTGCCTGAGTGCAAATACATTTTTCAAGCCAGATGTTTAACTCCCACTGGCTCCGTGAAAACTCAACAATTGCAGAAAATCTTCTTTTGCTTTGAACAGTGGAGAGAGACTCCAGTCCCCACTTGCATGGCCCTGAGCAAGCACAGGGAGGGAGGCTTCTGTGACTGATGATGTTGCAAAGAGTTGGGAAGCTAGGAAGGAAGAAAAGGAATGTTTTAGGTTTCATGCAGTGGCTAGAGATGGATCTAAATATACCATTGTGCAGGTCATGGTCTGGAACTGAGGCTGGGACTTGCAAAAAATAAACATCACCCCAAAGCAGTTTAATACCTAAGTGCGTCCTCAAGCATCAGGGGAATTTTCCCTGGGAATAACAATAACCTCACACAAACAGCTCTGTTAGAGCATTCTCACAGAAATTCAGAGACCTCTTCTAATTAATGCAACTATAAAATATATTCATCTAGTGTGGATTTGATTTGTTGTATACTGCGGATGTTAATTGCTGGAACATGGTGACAATTCTGAAATGATGGCAAAGCTAATCCAGCAGGAAATGTGAAGGAACATGGTGTGGCTGCTGTTTGGGTCAAGCAATGCACATTTTTCTAAAGTAGTGTCTATTACACACATCCAGGAGCAGAATGAAAGGGTCTGTCCTGGGATCAGTGTTGCTACAACTGCTTATTCTTACTGATCTTTATAGTATCTTGATCTAGTGCCATTCAGAGAGCCTGAATACTCAAGTTATCACCTCTAACAAGGGGCAGATGGGACAGGGTCAGCTGCAGCAAATGCAAGAGCAGGGCTCGCACAAGGTGGGGTTTGAAAGCCCTTAATTAAGGTGAAGAAAATACCTTGGTGTCAAAGCTTGTTCCATTGGCTTTTCTCAGGTAGAAGCTCTACTTAATGTAGAAGTGATTAAAGAATAAGCTAAGTCGATACAGAAGCATCATCCAACGAAAACAAAGGCAGTTTAGATAAAATTGGTCTGAAGATGCTCATTAATTAGGCTAAGGTAAATTTGCATATATGTGGGCTTGCTAACATTCTTTCCCCCCTCTTCCTACCTAAATGGGAGTAATTATTTCTCTAATTATGAGGTAATTGTGTGGCCCTGGAATCACTGATTACAGATGCACTCCTCGTCTCGCTGTTTTGCCCGAATCCAAGCAGAAGAGAGGGATGCTCCTCTGGGATGTGCTGCTATTGCTTTTGGCTGCAGCCTTGACCTTAAAAAAGAGGAACAGAAAAAAGTGAGTAAGCTGAGCTATTTATAGCTGAACTAATTATTTTGATGTGCTATGACAGCAGTGGAATCTGTTTTCTCTTCACTCAATTATGGCAATGGAAGAAGCTTTCAATACCCTTTAACAGTGTTTGTTGGCTGCAGTACAAACCTTTGCTTAATGTCTTAAGATGCAGGATTTTGAAACACAAGAACGGGGAGCACAAGGTGTGTTGTGTTTCTGGCTGACACGAGTAGCACTGAGGAGCTGAAAAGGGGGTGCTGCTGTGAAAGAAAAAATCCAGAGTTGGGAGGGAAGGTGGCAGACAGCAAATCTGTGCAAACCGCTGTGTGAAATTCTACAGGTCAAAGCTCAGGTGGCTTCTCATAAGGTGCTTGGTGGACACCACAGAGTTTGAAATACAAAACTTTACTATTCCCAGGTGGGGAAACTGAGGTAGAGTGCTTAACTTGGCAAAGGTTGCAAAGCAAGTTAATGGCCAGGGAGTGACAATCTTGGCCCATGGTCTCTGATCCATTCAGAGAAAGTGGATTCACACTGTGTTTTTTCCTGTCCCTTTCCTGCCACAGTGCTGTTCCCATGCACAAATTCTGTGAGGAGTGACCTGCTGGGCTGTAAATAAACTGGGAAAGGTGGAGAGGACAGAGGGGGATGTCTTGGCTGAATTTTTTTCTTGCCCATTACTGACAATTTCTGCAACAAAAAACTCCCCCTGAGCACTGTGATGTGTTTTCTAGGTCTCTGAGGAAGCTGTTAATAAAAGCTATTCCTGCTCTCTGTTTTTGGAGCTGGACAAGATAGACTTTTTCTTATTTTAAGTTTTTGAATTAAAAAAAATACATGGAGTGGATCATTATATTTAACCAAGACAGAATTGGAAATCCTAAGTTTTTGTGAGTTATTTCTGGTAGAAAAGCACTGTTGAAGCTCAGGTCCTCCTCCAAGGTTTATAAAATAGCTTTTCTTCCTTGTTCCTCACCACACTTGGGGTGTTGCACAGCTTGTCCCTCTCCACGACCACAAAACTCCTGCCAGAGGATTTGCTGTGTATTCCAAGGCTTGCTTTACTGTGGCAAGAGAGGAGGAAAAATATCTGCCCTCTCCTCCTTTAACAGCTTTGATTGGGTCCCTGAAATCTGTGCACTTCTCAGATTGCTTTTGGTGACCTTTCAGGCTCTCAGAAAGCAGGTGCTGTTTGTGAAGCCTTTCTGTGACTGCCGCTTTGTTCCCCTTTGATTTATCCTTTTTAAAGCCCCGGGTCAGGCAGTTGCAGGTACAGTGCAATATTCATGAGAGGCTGATTTATGCAGGCACAAGGCTGTGCAGCAGGATTACAGGGTACTGAATGTTATATGCAGCTTTAATTTCTTTTTATGACCAAAGGATACAGTCAGAGTTTCTCAAATGTGGAATTTATGAGAGCCTCATTCATACAGGGTTTAAAGGGCCCCTGTCTCTGTGCCCTGCTCAGGTGGGGCGATGGGGTGAGCAGTCTGTGCAGTCTCTGCCAGTGAACAAAACTATATAAAAACACATCCAGGGCAGTCAGTTGGACACTGAAATGGCCTCTGCACACAGAGCTCAGGCACTGCTGAAGGATCTATGCAGTCCGAGCCCCTCTCTGAGTTACAGAAAAACAAATTCCGTGAAGTATTTGAGTCAAAAATCTTCCAAGCAGGCATCTTCTGTGCAGTGCAGTGCCAGAGGTTAACTTCAGGGCTTCTGAAAGCGATGACAGTGCAAACCAAGTAACAGAGAGTATTTGTGGTAAGTCCAGACATTTGTGGTTAGTCCTCCTAACCTCCTGTCCTGTGCACCCATAGGCACAGTTCGCTCCTCTTCTGGCTTAATTTTGCACTTTGTGTCTTACCTGCAAGTCCTTTCTCCTGAGAAGGAGCCTGTCTGCTCACAGGAGGAGCAGGGTTTGTATGTGTCCAGTAGCTCACCAGGCATTATTCACCTGGAATTTGCATTGGAGATTATCAAACAGCCTGGCATAAAATTCAAGATATTAAATGCAATAACATGGCTGGGAACAGAATGTGCATGTCTGATGCGGTGAATTACCCAGCCCTCCCTTGCTTGGAGTGTTACACATCACATTACATGTACTTGCATCCCACAGGGCTATTTTGGGGAGAGAGATGGTTCTTTGGAAAGTCACTAAAGTTTTTGTAGTGGAACTGGAACTGTTGGTATATTCAGAAACCTGGCAGCGGGTTCCTGATGGGAGATGCCTCTGGCAGCCTGTGACCGTCTCCAGCTCCAGAGTCCCTGGGGGAGGAGGAAGGGGACCTGTTCCAGCCTCCATAAGCACATTTCCAAGTCTGGTGTCTCACAACAAGGCACTTTCTGTTCGCGGTGCTCCAGGATGGTCAGTGCGTGGTGCTGGCAGGGAGCCCCCGGTCCTCATCTCATGGATGCTGCAACCACCTCTGAGCCCAGCCTGGACAACTGGAAAAAGCCTTACCCGTCTTCAGCTTCTATTTCTGCAGAAGGGGAGTTTTTCTTTCCATCTTCCCTGCCTGCCATGCCATCCAGGAAAACAAAAAGGCACTGCTAACATCTGCTCTTTTCTCCCCCTACGCACAGGCTCTTTCTCGGCTCCCTATTAAACCCCTTCCCACGCAGCGGCGTAGGCAGCTCCTGCGTGTACATCTTGGAGTACAATTTTTTACCCCCCCTCCCCATCCCCTGGGAGCAGTATTTGCAAGAAATGACTGGTGAGGGTTTATTTTTGTTCTTTGCTAAGACTTCTTGGTTAGCGGGCTCCTTGTTCTCCAAGCGCGGCTCCTCCTCCGGCGCTCAGCGTGTACTCGGTGCGCGGCGGGGCAAACACGGATGCTCCTGGAGACACCCCGTGGGGGTGGCAAGGGATGCAGCAATGGATGGAGAACATTCCCATTGCTAAGCTACGCTCAGGTGCATTTACTTCTACCAGGAGGGGTTACTAAGGAAACGAGGAGACAAATCTCTGGGAAAAACACAGACACTCCTAATGAGCAACAAGCGCTATACTTGTCCTTCAGCTTGGATGTTTGGGGTCTGTTCTTTGGTCCCCTGTAATTGGAAAGTGTCTGATTTTTGAATCTGCCTGCACTCTCTTGTCCCAGGCTTGTCCCTGGGGCAGTGGCAGGGTGCTGAGCCTCCACCATGAAACACACGAGCTCTGAGTCACTCCTGCTTCTGGCAAAGGGAACGGGAAAATCCATCTGGGCTCATTCCATCCTGAAAAACTTGCCATGTTTTGCAATTTGCGCTTGTTTTTGGTTTTTTTCTCCTCCAGTGGGAGCGGGCTGGCTTCTCCTGAACCCAGCATGGCTTTTTGTTGCAACAGGTAGAAAACCCCATCAAAACAAATTTTGCTGGGAAGTTTAATCTGGGAGGTTCAAAGCTGAACAAAGGTGCTGCTGTGCAGGGAGCTCTGCAGAAGATGCCCAGCTGTTTCCCACAGCCCCGCTCAAGGCCCGTTGCCAATTATCAGGTTGTGTGTACCTTGCATTGTTCCTGAGGCTTTTATGGAGGAAAAAGTTCTGTAGGAAATTGCCTGAAGGGTACAAACGAAAGGCAGAGGCACTGGAAGAGGTTGGACTCGCTGTTCTGGTCCCCTCCTGCACAGCTCAGGGGATGTGAGGCCGGTCTTGTGGTGCTGGGGCTTGGACTGTGCAGGCAGGACCAGAGAGCAGAGACCTGCAACACCCCCAAGATTTGCCAGTCAATGGAAACGAGTGATTTACTGTAGCAGAAATAGCAATTATCCTTGGAAATGCAACAAGGTGATTAATTGCACCACGAGCTGCAATCTCAAGAGCACATACTTCATAACATCAGAACAGAAAGGGTTTTAGATATAGTGTTACTCTAGAAGAGGAAAAATACAGTTTTCAAGTCAAGTAATCAGATCCAAACACTGAAAACAATTCAGAAAGTGCTGTAAAAGGAACATGAATAGGAGCGACATCATTAAAAAGGAACCTTTCAAAAGGATTTATAATCCCCAAATGAAGCTCTCCAGTACTGAGGCAAAGAAGAATTATTTGGTTTTTAATTTTAATTGTGTTTTCTGAATAGTGTGTTTAGTTTGGGAGGATGTGACACAATTGTGTATTTTCCCACCATTCAGAAAGTATAATTCAAGTTATCACAAGAAACACTTTCTCATTAACAAAAAATAATCTAAGCTGGCAAACCTGATGGGTTTTGCAGTGCGATTAACTTGGGGGCTTCCAGAGCATTTAACTCAGACAAAGGGAAAGTTCAAAGAGAATGGTTCCATATATCTCAGCATATAATTTTTTTTTCCTGTGAACACAGAAAATTACAAGTGATAGTTTATGTGGGTTTTGATAGATTTGCAATGCCATTAGATTGCACCAAGGCCATACTGAAGACATACTTCTTTTAGGCTTTGCTATAAAGAAATTTAAAATGCCAATTAATTGGAAATTAATTCCAGAAGAAAGGAAGGGAAAAGATTGGTGTTCTTATTCTTGCTTACCCTTGTGTGCAAATGGCAGTGGGCACGGGGAGAAAGTGGAGAGGCTTGTAGCAACGTACTTATTTTGCAGCAGGGATGGGCAGTGTGGAATTTTTTTTATCTGCATGGGAGGGTCTGTATTGTAACCAGTGGCAAATATCTCTTGTCCAGCTCTGATGGTTTCTAGTGATAGAAAAGGTGTGTATGAAGCAGATCAGGTTCTTCTAGAGGGATCAGTGCTTTTCCTATGGGAAATAACGTGTTTTCCCCAGGCACTGAAGTGCTGCTCCATCCAACCAGATCCACAGGGCTGATCCAGAGCTGAAACCCATGAAAAGTCCCCAGAGCAGCTGCAGCTTTGCTTACTCTTGAGAGGAATAAACTGCTTTACACAACTGTATTACCCAAGGGGTTGTGCTACCTTAGGTGTCTGTTTCAAACAGAATTCCCAACACAGGTACCTGGGGGATGTGATGATGTTACCCCTCCTGGGAAATGCAGAGGTGCCCATGGCACATTGACACCTGAGTTGGTCCTCACTGTGGTTTTGGGACAATGCTGATACCGAAGACAAAAGGGAAAACAAAGGAATTTTTTTGATGGGAAGTT
Source organism: Corvus moneduloides (assembly GCF_009650955.1). Classification (NCBI taxonomy): domain Eukaryota; kingdom Metazoa; phylum Chordata; class Aves; order Passeriformes; family Corvidae; genus Corvus; species Corvus moneduloides. The sequence goes on from NC_045494.1 coordinate 6,370,570, forward strand.
TCATAGCTTGTTTCAGTATCCTATATACTGACTTTGGAAGCATTTTTAAATTACCTGAAATTCAGTTGCACACTATTCCCACTCTGACCTGGGTTATCACTATTTTGCACTTTTTAATAATGATGCAAAATCCCTAAAGTGAGGGTTACGCTGAATAGTGACTTGGATTCAATTCTTTTTTGTCTGTTTTTTGTAATATTGTGAATATTATGGTGCTGTTTTAAAACCAGAACTGTTGAGCCAGCAAGCATGGTCACAGCTTTGAATTTAGTAGATCTTTCATTATCTGCCTGGGAAGGGGGGAAAAAGGGACAATATTGTCCTAAACACCCCTGCCTGATACCCGATCTCTGGGCAGGTATCGTCAAGCTGAGCTTGATCTTCTTTGGCACCAGCACAAACCCCTCTGGACTACCAGATCTCATGGGTTCACAGGGTGGTCAGGAAGAGCCAATGATGGAAGTATTTTTGGGATGAGCTGGGATTCCCTCTGAGATCCCAAACAGCACAGGCAGTGTCATTATTTAAAACTAATTTGACATTGCAGAGCACAAACCCATTCGCCCCCCCCAGCTGTTCCTTATCCAGCTGCAGCTCAGCGCTATCAGGATCAAGGGTTTTGTCAATTATAAGGAAATTCAGGGCCCCACAAAGAGGAGTTTGAGTTTAAAATCACTCTGGAGTTTGCCCAGATCCATTTGGTGTTCCTTGCACAGCAAAACCACAGCACAGCTTCAGCCCTACTCTGATGGAGACAAATTGCAAAATTCCCGTTTTTGAAACCTACTTCTCCAAATAAATAGTGAGTAACCCAGGCTTCATCCAAATGCTCTGGTTTCTTAAACAGACCCAGCCCTAAAATTCTGGCTGTGAGCAAACAGCCCCTGAAAAGTTTGGTGTGCTTAGAGCATTCCATTAAAAATAAAAAATTGAATTAAAAACTGGCATAAAATAAAAAAAAATGTGCATGAGGGAAGAGAATTTCTGCCCTAACTTTTAAAATTTATTTATATATTTATTTAAATTTAAAAACATCCCTGGGCATTGCCAGTGCTGAAGGAAGCATTTTAAAACCAAAGCAAAGCTGTTAAGCCTTCAAGAGCTGCTGACAGGGAGAAAATACTGGCATCTGCTCTTCCGCCAGTCTTTAGTGTGAGAGTTTAACTTCAGTCCCCCTGAAGGATGTGTGGATACCCTCCTTGCCCAGCTGGCTTCACCCCTGCTCCTGGATCAGCCCCATGCCACACACCTGATCCTGGTGTGCCTGACAGTCTGGGTCTGGAGGTACAAGCCCAAAGCTCCATCAGCTTCTCAGGCCATTTTTTGGCTATTTCACTTCTCCAGGTACTCAGAAGGTTGTTACCCAGCAGATTTTTATTTTTTATTTGGATGCTGAAGGGCTGATGGCCAATGGGTTTACCAGAGACCTGACATTTAAGCCCATGCCCTGTAGGGAAAGGGTCACTGAAGCATGGGTCTGTTATCCCAAAATAAGCAGGGTTTCTTCATCCAGCACATTTCTCAAAAGGTTTTCCATGAGGCACCACTGAGACTTCAAAACGGGGTTTTCCTGCAGTGGGAAATGTGAAAATGCGCTTGAGAATTTGCTCTGCTGCTCATAGAGACAACCAGTCCCAGCAGGGAGGGATCACCATCCCAGAGTGTTTTGGGAAGGGGCAGCACAGGGCTCCCTCTCACGTGCCTTCTACAAAACCTTGTGCTGCTGGCAGTTTTAAGGCTGACGCTGGGAATGCTGGCATCAAGCAAATCCTAAAAATTTACATTTCCCCAAGCACCTGTGCAAAAAAACCCTACAGAAAACAGATTATGCCCCTTCAGCAACAGGGCAGCAGGGCACTGTGAGCTTCAGCAATATCAGTGGTGACTCTGATGTTTTATTTTTTTTAAGCCTTTTAAATATTTATACCAAAACACTCAGGAAGGAATTCTTTCACTGCTGATAAAATTTCAAAATGAAACTTGAGGAAAGCACCTGGTTTTAGACACTTTACGGCAAGGAAAAAGCCCAGATCAGCTGTGCAAACACCTGAGGTTTATTTGGGCCACTAGAGTTAATAGGAAATGCAACTCTCCTAAAGAAATGACATTTTATTTTTGAGCCGTTGAGGAATGCTGCATGAGCCATGAATGACAAGAAGGCTGTGTGTGTTCAGGAGGGTATTTGGTTGCAGGGCTGGGTTTTGGGATGCCCTGGGTGCATATTCAGGGTGAGTTTGGTTGGAAGCTCCATGGCCAAGTTAGTAGCTTTAGGTTGGGCCCAAGGCAGGAACAGCCACGTTTCCTCCTGTTTCAGGTCACTGAGTTTATGTACCCAAGCTCCAAAGCACCCAAGTTGACTTGAAATGCTGCCAATATGGCCTAAGATTTGCAAGTCTAAGTTTAACCAGGAAATCTCCTCTTGATGAAAGTCTGGGGAGGGAGAGAGGACAGGATCTCTGTGTTATATGAGCGCCAACAATTCTATGTGCAGTGAGTTTAGCGTTCCAAAGGCACATTTAAAAAAAGGTAAAGGTTTACAAAGCACAGCTCCATTTCATTTCTACCTAAATTTCTACCTACCATTCCATTTCTATCCAAACTTTGCTGGTTTGTATTAAGACATCTGAGAATGTGCAAACCCCTTTATCAAACTTTTTCCATGAAACCCCTCCTTTTTCCGTGAAAAATCTCCTGGCAAACCACCCCAAAGGCACTGACACCAAATCCAGTTGAGCTGTGGTCATCTGGGAACAACTCTGCCATGTTGTCATTTGGGGGGTGGAGGGGGCTGGTTCCCTATGAGGGGGGACATCACCATTCCCCCGAGCTGGGATGGGGGCCCAAAACCCCCAGGGACACCTGTCTGGGACAGAGGTGTGGCTGTGGTAAGTTTGGATTTGCACAGAACTGGTTTGGCAGGGCTGAGACACAAAGGTCAGGGAGAAAGGGAATGTGGGGTTATTTATACGTGGGGTGCTCGTGGCTGGGAGCAGCAAGGTTTGATTGGGGACCTCTGGGATGGAACCCTCGGCACCCAGGGACACACTCACAGCCTGGCCCACAGTGTGTGTGTTGCCAGCAGGTTTCCTCCCACCCTGCTCCCCAAAATAACTCCCTTAGGGGCTGAGCTGAAGGGCAGTTGTGTGAGGCTGAACCTGCCTGGCCTGGTAGCAGCATTGGTGGCATGAGCTGGGGGGAAAATCCAACACAATTCAGGTCCATGTAGCTGAAGCATCTCTCATCTATGTGCAAATGCTGAACTGGCACAAGGCGAAGTTTCTTTTTTTAAAGGCCAGTGCTGGTTTGTGCAGTTTAATGATTTCCTCAGGTATCTTTTTAGTTATTTATTTCCACTCTCTAAAGGCTACTGGCTCTTTAACATTTTTTTAATGGTATTTTCTGAGCGTGTTCTCAAAATTAAATGTTGCTAAAAGCTGCCTTGCTTAAGAGGATGGGGGTTTGCAGAGCACTCAGGCCTGATTCAGCAAAAGCGCTTGATTATTTTCAGTTTAATTTTACAAAGTAGTTAAGCACATGCCTACAGCAAGGTATGTCCTTAAGTCCACCTCTGCTCAGTGAAGCGTTTAAACACGTGCTTTGATTTAACCAGAGAAAACGGAGTTTGAGCATATGCTTAAATATTCCTCAAACATGGAACCTGAGCAGCTCTGGCAGATTATTACCCTCCTGCCTTTCCAGAACTGGTGGATCTGTCACCAGTCACACTGTTAAAAACATTTTAAGAGAAAAAACACCTTATAATATGCTATTTCTGGTAAAAGCAAGAGCAGCTCCTCCCCAGTTTGGGGCTGGAGGGACTTTTGCCAGGGCAGGGAAGGGAGTGATGCTCTGGAGTGAGTGAAGCTTTGTGGCTGTGCTGTCGTCTTGCTCTATATTTGGATGTTGTTGTCCAGGCACAGTGCCGGTCACTGCCCGAAGCCTGTGGGTGTTGCTGAAATACAGATAATGAATGCCTCGTGTGATTTGACAGAAGCCACTTTGCTGAGTACATCCAAGGCCTGTTGCCTTTCCTGGATGTGCTGACTGTGATGGGGGTTCTCCAACACCCTTTCTGCTCTAAGGCTTCAAGTGTGTTGGTGTACTTAAGACTGGACCTCGCTGAAGGGAAAACTCAGCCAGGAGATGTTCAGGGTAGGGCTTGGCACTTTGTCAAAATAGTCAGCAGAGATGGTCTGATGCTGGGTTCAGCAAAATCAGGCAGGTTGGGATCAGCAGGGCTTCCCCCAGGATCACCTGTTTGGTTCCTGTGCTGAGTTTCTCTGAAACCTGGGAGATTGACAGCCCTTGGATCTCAAATCAAATTATCCTGGAAAGCAGAAAGGTGCCAAGCCTTGGCTGAGCCAGAACACAGTATTTTCTGGGACTCAGCAACTGCCTTAAATCACAGCTTCCCTCATCCAAATTTGGAAAAAGTGCCACTCAGATTTTTGATCCAGAGCTGCAGTGCCGTGCCGTCATCCCGTAGCTGCCACAGACGCGGGACCAGTGGCCAGAAGGGGTGACCTCATCCTGTGTGTTGCTGCCTGCTCCATGTGAGCAGGCACCCATCAGCTGTGGGTAAACAAAGACCTTCCTTCTGTATTTAAAATATAAAAATCTCTTTAAGAACAGTGAGCCCAACACCAATGGTCCTAAGTATTCTCTCTGCTGCTCTCTCTGGTGCCAAAGCGTCACAGTGATGAGGATCCAGGTGAGCACTGGGTGTGATGTCCCCCATCCTGCACTCGGAAACCAAAGGGATGATGAAACACAATGGTTACAGCAGCACTTTGGGTTCATTTGATGGTGATTTGAGCAAAATTTTCATTTTCCAGCTTAAGGAACATCCTTGTTCCCACTAATAAAACCAGCTGCTGATCACAAAGTTCCAGCACCAGGGGAAGGAGAGCAAATGGATAAAAAAAATTGGTGTCAATTTTCAAATGGTGATGATCCAAGTACCACAGGAAAGATCAGATCTATTCCCAGCTGTCCAGCTGAAGCTCATCCTTTGCATGGGACAAAGCAAAAGTCTGGATCCAGAGAGCTCTTGAGGTTTTTTGGATTCAGGAATCCTCCCTGGTTGAAGATGTAGCTCCCTCCTCGCCTGTCTGGTCCCCTTCTGTTTGCCTTGCAAAGCTCTACCAGTATAGACTCCCTGCTTGTTTTCACCACGGCACAGGGGACATGTAACAAATCCCTTTACTTTTTCAGAATATATTCCTTCTCTGCAAAGCTCTTGACTATTCCTATCTTCTTAAAAAGTTGTAAAAAAAAAAAAAAAAAAAGTTGTTTGTGGTGCTAACAGTATGGAATGAGCTAAAGCTTTATGCCATTTTTAGCCCTCTTGGAACAGAGAGAATTGGAGGAACTGAAAATATATGCTTAATCGCCCCCAGGAAAGACTGCCATAATATTTTGGGTTGCATAAGCAAACTAAATTGGAAATCTGGAATCTATTCAAGACCTTTTGATCAGGGAGCTTTGCAAGTGCAGAAAAGTAAAAACACAGACAGATGGGGATTAGAGTTGAGCATCAGGAGAATAATTTCCTCTTTTAATTTCAGTTCCGCCAACATATAAAAAGCATTAACAATCCAGTTACGTAACGTGCGTCAGAGCCTGGCTGGACGGGGTAGGAATTCTCGCTGCAATTAAGCCATTACCCAGCCCACGTTTGCTGCACGGAGGTGGGAGTCTCTCTGCACCAGGGAGAGACTCCCCCTTCCTTCAAAGATCTGGGCAAATGTCCTGGCCAAAATTAGAAGCAGTTATCGAGGCTAATAGGAGCTGCAGGGGGTTCAGGGAAAATTGAAGCCTGCTCTGAGATACTGCTGGGCTCACAAAATCCAATTGACAAGCACTTGCAAACCCCAATCCACCCTATTTCTTTCTATCTTTGTCACTAAATCAGCTTCAGTGGGAGAAGGGAGATCAGACTGAGGAGCAAGAGGAGATATTTTTGCTGATTGTTTGATGCTGGGAACAATAGTACATAATATATTTTGTGTTGTTCTAATAGTGGGATCTTTGAGAGAAGGCACTACAACATCCAAAGGCTGGCAAGAGTCCCGCAAATTTGAGGCTGCAAAGGCTGGCAGATGGGATTGGGTTTCTGTTCTTGCCTGTTTCGCTCTGCTCTGGGCATATTTTTGTGCACAGTGTTTGATGCAGAGCGATGCAAAAAAGCACTAAAAGGATGGTCTAAATAGGACCACTTACATTTCAGGATCAACTCACTGGACACGGCTTCTGGACAGGTTTTGAAGAGTGTCTGATACCCCAGAACATCCATATAAAGAACTACTTGCCTACTGGGATCAGCTCCCTGGACTGCTGATGTCTGCAGCCTTTAGATAAAAGCTACTCCTTCCAGGTAGCTGATTTTGGGGTTTTTTTGGAGATGTTTTTGAGAATTTCTCCATGCAGATTTAACTGCAGTTACTTTTGTTCACCTTTCACTCTTGTTACATGAACATAGATGGGAGTAGGAGTGAGATTGCATGGACTGGGTCTGCTTTTCTTCATTTCAATTAATATGGCATATAGGAAGAGATCTGTATTTTTGACATTGCTTTATGATACTCTGCATGAGCTCAGAGGAGACTCCAGGCAGTCTCTGCAGTAGGAGTAGAACTGTCCTGGGAGCTTTCCTCCCACCCTGAGAAATCCCAAACTGGCCAAGACAAATCCCTGGAGCTCTCCTTCCAAGGTCCTCACCCCAGCCCCTTGGGGAGAGGTATGGTGTGGAAATCCTGGCCTCCTGGAAAATCTGAAACAGGGTCTGAGAGCAGCCCATAACCTCTGGGTTAGAGATGCTTGAAGAGAGCTGCTGTGAGAGCAGCTGTGAGGAGGACTTAGGGTGCTGGTGGATTAGAGGCTGGGCATGACCCTAAATGTGCACTGGCAGCCCCAAAAGCCAACCACGTCTTGGGTGCCTCAAAAGAAGCTTCACCAGCAGGTCGAGGAAGGTGATTCTGTTGAATCACCCACCCAAAACACTTTGTCCCTGGGGTCCCCACTATAAGGGGGATGTGGACCTGCTGGAGCAGATCCAGAGGAGGCCACAGAGATGACCAGGGCTAGAGCCCCTCTGTTCTGGAGCCAGGCTGGGAGAGCTGGGGTGTTCAGACTGGAAAAGAGAAGGCTCTGGAGAGACCTTAGAGCCTCTTCCATGCCAGAGAGCTGGAGAGGGACAATAGGCAAGGGCCTGGAGTGGCAGGACAAGGGGGAATGACTTCAAACTGACACAGGACAGGTTTAATTAAGATATCAGCAAGACATTTGTCCCTGTGAGGGTGCTGAGGCCCTGGCACACCTTGCCCAGAGAAGCTGTGGCTGCCCCATCCCTGGAAGTGTTCCAGCCCAGGTTGGATGTGGCTCTGAGCAACCTGGTCTAGTGAAAGGTGTCCCTACCCATGGCAGAGGGGTGGAACTGGAAGGTCTTCAAGGTCCCTTCCAGTCCAAACCCTTCTGTGATTCTAGGAAGGCTTGGGTGCTGCTCTGGGGTGTGCGGATACACCATCACTTTTTACACTGAATTGCTGAGCAAGTGTGAGTCCAACCATTAGTTGAGCCTGGGGACTGTGGTTATTTCTAGACCACAAGAAGACCACAACAAGAAGAGTTAGTCATGTGTGAGCAGTACTCTGCAGGCTGATGTGCCACAATAAATAAATAAAAATAAGAGAGAAGCATTAAAAAATTAGTTGTACACATGAGTGGCACATCATTTCCATTCAAATGGGTTATACCGTAGGTGCAGATGAGATCATAGGCTGCTATTTAAGGAGGAAACCTCTACTTACATAAATGTCTGATTATGCAACTGTCATGGAAACCAGAGATGACAAAGATGTATTAGATTAGCTTGTCCATTCCCTCGGAGTGCAGGATTGTTCCTTGTGGTTTATTTTTCACTCAAGATTTTGAGAACTGATTGGTGGCTGCTGGGTGCTGAGCTTGAGAAGAAATTATTTATAGTATGAGCTGAGCTGTCACTTTTCTAAAGGTGATTTTCTTTGGAAACTCAGGAATAGAAGTGCTTAAAGTCACTGATTGCATCCAGTGACCCTCACACCAGTGTCTAGTTCATCCCTGTACTTGGGTGCTTGGAGTACCGTGGCTTTCATTCCCTAAAATACAGGCCAGAGTCTTAGAGACTTTACCATTCTGCCTGATCTTTCTTTAGTTTTCATCCCCTGACTCTGTTGTCTTTCCAAATAATACTCCATTTTCTCTGGTTTTCACTCTGCCAGTGTGTCCCTCGTGGTTGTTGCTTAGCCAAGCTATACAAATTTAGCTGCTCTTAATCTTTTCTCATAGGTCAGTCTTTTGAGCCACGCTCATTTTTGCTGCTGCACAGGGAAATCAGCACAGATTAGTATTTTAATCTTCTTTCCCTGTTTAAAGAAACCCCAGGACACACATTGAATGGTTTTCCTGCGACTTGAAATTAAAATGTTTAAAAGTTAGTGTATTTATATCTCTTTTTCTCAACTTTCACCTCTAGTTCCTCTCAGTCATTGATGTGGCTGATCTTCTGCCTTAGAAATGGTGCTTTTTTCGAACAAATTGAACTTCAGTTTGGTTCCTTATCATGAACAGAGTGACGTTGTTATGTCATGAGCTATATGGTTTAGTCTCACCCATGTTCATTCTGCAGAATTGACCTGAACTGGTTTTAAATCAAACCCTCTGGGTTGTCCAGTCCCACCAGACATGAGATTCAGGAAGATGCATAGCAAGACAAAGACAAAAACATTAATGCTAAATACCAGTGATACTTAGCCTCTTTTTTGTCAGCTGGTCCCTCCTTGTGTTTTCTGCTCGTTCACAATGTATTTGGTTGCTGTTACTTTCCTTGAAGGTGGTCTCCTTGTTCTCTCTTAATCCCAATGGTCGCCGAACTCAACTTCTGCTCCCTCATGTCCAATTCAGATAATGATAAACAATTATAATAGGTATTTCTTGTTCTTAAAACCTATTGAGGGCCATGCTGAAAGAGTTTTAAGCAGTAAATGCTTTTTATGTGTAGCTGGACTTTAGCCAGGATTGCAGGGTAAATTAAGTTCAGGCTCTGTTAGACCCCAGGAAAGAAACAGGCTGGAGAGTTGGCCTTGTCCTCTGACAGGGGGTCCCAGAGCCAACCCATGCCTGACCATTAAGGATGGATGTCAACGATGAAGCTGCTGCTGCATAACACAGGGAGAAGCCAATACCTGGTGAACATGAATCCAAAATACAAAAGGGCTTCTCTCTGAACTGTTGCATCAGGCTTGCGAGCTAATTCTGGTCTTGCTGAAGTAATTTGAAAAGCTCTCTTAGTGTGGGCACAGTTGTCACTGCCAGCCCTGCCAAGCACCTCAGCAGTGACCTACAACACCTTCCCTATCTTGCTCCAGGGCTATTTTAGCCAGGGCTGTCAGTGGAGCTGAATTGTTCCATTATGTGGTGGCTTTGCAATGTGGAAAAGTGTTCAGGAGGGACCACTCTCTAAATGAGAGTGACTCAGTCTTCAGGGCCAATTCAGTCATTATTTATTTATTATTTTGTTTTATTTTTTCCTGAGGCAGCTGATACAGGGAGCAATTACAGTGGTAATTTTTCTGTGCTGTGGATCTCAATTGACTGTGCCATGGAGGGACCTGTGCTTATTTCACATCAAACCCCACTGCACAGCAGTGCTTTCCAGGCACTACTGAACCGAGACAGATTTGACCCTAGAGATGAAAATTTGAATTGTAATGTCTCACCCTGGATATCCTTCCATCAGAGACAAGACAATGAAGCACAGTGCTTGTGGGATGATTTAGAAGACAAAAGCACTCCAACTACTAATTTTAAATCACAGCAATTGGACTACATGCAGCCAAACTGACTGGTTTCGGAGCAGGTCAGATGAGTTCCAACCTCCTCTCCAAGTATTTAAGGGAAGCCCTTAACAACAAGAACCTGCTTTGTTGCACTTCTTAAAAGAACAAGTTACTCCAAGGAGAACTTGCTGGGTCCCCTCCCTATTTCTCTGCAGCAGATGCCCAAGTTGCTGCTGTCCCCAGTTCCACAAATAGACATATTTCCGCAGGAATGATCCCTGAATTTCATCTAAGAGCCTCTGAGAGCCTTCTAAATAATTTCAGCATGAGCTATCCTTAGGAAGTTAAAATCAAAGGCACAAGGACCAGCATATTTAATAAGATGGAAATGGCAAAATGAGAACCACATTGAAGGATTTGGGAGTTTTCTCCCTGTATGGATTCCGAAAGGGGTTATGGGTTTGCAGTGCTCTGGCAAGCACAGAGATGCTGGGCATTCAGCATAGGCAGTAATTACATCTCCTCTTTCTAAATTATGTTATCAGGAAACATCTATATTGTTTGCATGGGTCTAGATTATGCTCTGAGAATAGAATGTTCCCTGCATAAAGAGCACGGCTGGAGTAAATCAATGAGGATGCACTCAGAAACATCAATTAAAGGTAATACAAGTCTTTAGTGTGGTATCAGGGAGCGAGCAGAGTTTGAAATTCTGATCTGCCCAACCCATGCCTTCCTCCCTAGGAAAGCAACAAAGCAGAACTACTCAGAAATTCATAAGGTTTAAAAATAAAATACTTGTCTCCTCTCATCCTCATCTTTACTCAGGTTTTTACTCAGTGCTGGTTCCCAGCATAGTAGATGAGTGTAATGTTTTTCTGCAGATCTCAGAGTTCTGCTGGGTTAAGGAGCTGTCTTTCTGCAAGTAACACAAGCTGAGTACCTTGGGTTTGAGGTACATGCTTTGGGACACCTGAAATCTGATTGCCTGAGGTGCCAAGAGCCCACCAGTGATCCAGTGGAAGTCAAGAAAATCAGGTTCTGGGCTCCTTCAGAGCAGCACCTAGGAATTCAGATTTTCAAAGTTGATAGTGGTGTCTGAATAAAAAATAACAGCAAATCTATGATAGAGGTTGGAACAAAATTTAGACCCTTTTACCTGTCTAGTATGCAATATCTGGAGCTCATCTGCAGAGGGGTGAGTAATCTGGCCACCTTTGGACATCATTAGTAAGGGACGTGTAAGTAAACGTCATCACCACATTGTCCACTGGTCCCAGAGATTTCCTGTTATTGAGGCAAATGAGAAATTAATGTGAATCGTCCTTCAGCCTATTAATTCTGCATCCCCTTTGCAGACATTAATTCAAATGCAAAATCTGAGCCTGGGTTTGAGCCTCCTCTGTTCTCCACACAGTTCATGCACAGGATTCCTGCTCAGGCACATTTGTTACCTACGTGACACACATCCATCATCGTGACTGTAATTGTGAGAGGTGGAAAATTTTCTCCTCGCTACTCGGAAGGAAAAAGGACCTTGCGAAGAATTTATAAGCTTCTTCAGCTGAGCTAATTATTCAGGAAAGGGTATTTTTCACTGCAAGGAACACAGGGGAGCAGATTCCATTCATAGTTCAAATGCCAAACAGCTTTAACACCTTTGGTTTTAGTGGCTTATTTTATTAATATTAAGGTGTGGGGGGGGGTGGGGTTACTGTTTTGGGTCTTTTTTTTTTTCCTTAATGCTTTTTCCCTTTGGGCAGAAAGCTGCTCCCTTTTCGTCACAGCCTGGATAATGAATTGCAGTGTACAAAGCCGGTCATACAATACGCAGCAGCGGCAGCGCGGAGCGAGAATCTTTGGGAAGAGTTTCCATAGAAACATTGACGTCCTGCTGGCGAACAGGACACCGAGTTCCTTCAATGGGAGGTATGGGGTTTTAAAGGAGCAGCGAGGTGGCGGGAAGCCAAGCCAGCAGAGCTATGACTCTGCATCTCCCAGCAGAATAGGGGGTTGGAGCTGGTGGGAGGGGAAGAAAAAAAAAATAACCCAATTACCCTCGCATTATCAAAACGTCAGATTTGATGGTTGCTGCTTGAACGGCGCTGTACAGAGCCCGGTAAATAATTAAACTGCTGACCGTAACGTGTGCGAGAGCTGGCAGCCAAAAATCATAAATACTCAGAGCTGTGAACTAGCAGCTTCTAAAAAATCTTGTCAGATTTTGCCACAGATTTCATCCCCAGAAGCCTTAAATTCAGCACAAATCGGCGTGACGCAGGCACAAACCTCCCAGGGACGAGCAAGGTTGCACCCGGCGATGAGCACTCTCCCCTTCCCTGCTTGTCTTGGAATGAGACAAGTGTTTTGCCAGTGTTCCAGCTCTGTGTTTTAAATAGCCCCGTGTCTACCCAGCTAAATAGTGGCAGAGCAGCCCTGTCTGGAAGAAGGCTGTTTCTAGAAGGAAAACAGTCAGAGGAAATGTTTTTTGCCAAAACGTTGGAAATCATACAAAACAAAAAGGCAGCATGCAAAAGAATTCACTGCTGAGCGCTCCCCAGTGTTTTTGTTCGGGTTCACAAAATGCTTTGTTTCAGAGCAATTCCCACACAAGACTAATGAAGGTGACAGAGTCCCTTCTCCGAAAACATGTGACCCACCCCAAGGCCCATCTGACGACAGGGATGTCGAGCAGATCCTCCCCCTGGCTGTGGGGGCTCTGGCTCCTGAGCGAGCACATCTCAGCCTGAGAAAGTGAGCAGCCATCTGACCCAACAGGGTCAGCCTTCATGGCTTGCTCCAGCTCTGACTCTGAGCTGGATATCTCTAGCACAATTCAGATGGTTCTCTGGGGTACCTGAATGTATTTCAGCATCTTATGTGTGTCACTCTCCCAAAGAGACTCACAAAATGGCTTGGTCTGGGAGGGACCTTAAAACTCATCCAGCTCCAACCCCCTGCCATGGGTAGAGATGCCTTATACTAGACCAGGTTGCTCCAAGCCCCATCCAACCTGACTTGGAATACTTCCAGGGATGGGGCAGCCACAGCTCCTCTGGGCAATCCATGCCAGGGCCTCACCGCCCTCACCAGGAAGAATTTCCTCTTTGTACCTAATCTAAACCTGCCCTCTGTCAGCTTTAAAAATACCCAGTACCCAAACATTGTCTTGGGGTGAGTCACATGAGATGAGGAGCACCCATTGCAGCTCTTCCTCTATTTCTCTCCAGTGCTGATATCTCAGGGATGACTCGTTGTTTATCCAGCAAACCCCTGTGGTGTGGGGTTTCCTTTGAGGAGGTGAGCTGGTGGGAAGCTGTGCTCCACTGGGACAACATGGAACAAGGAGGGAACTTTGCTCCATGCAGGAGCAGGTGCCGTGGTCTTGAACCAGCCTCGTCCTCTGTGCAAGAGAGCTTCTGTTATTCAAAAGTATCTTGCAGGTTTCCACACATCTGTTTCTTGATCAAATCCCTCCAGAGTGATTATCAGGAAGCACAAGGCATCTGCAACCTCATCACAACTGAATGGGAGCCCCGGGTGCCCTGCACCTTCCACAGTCTGCTCCAGACGGTCTTCAAAGGCAAACCACTGCAGTGTGGCTGCTGACCTTAATCCCTGTCCTTTGCAATGCTCAGAGACTGTGGCTATTTATACTGCTCTTATTGCAATGCTGAAAACTCTTTGCTGAAAGCTAAATTATTTTAAATCTATATGGGTATGATGCCACAGAAGTTCTGGTTTATAACTTTATAGTAAAGACATCCATTTATTCAGTGGGCTCCAGGCAGGACGTTTGATACAGGATATGGCATTGATCTATTTGCAGAATGTTTGCAAGAAGATCATTTTGGTTCAACCTGTTCAGCAAGATTCACTGTAGACACAGGAAAACAGAAAAGTTGGTGAGTCAGAAGATCTCAAAGAAGTGCCTTGAATTCCAGGGACTTATGTAGATTGTTTCACAGGATGATGGCAGGAATCGCTTTGAAGGGAATAAGAAGAGAGGGTAAAACGGATGTCCATCTTCCTGAGGAGTACTTAGCTTTTTTCACCAATTTGTCTCAGTGTTTACTTTACCCTGTTTTGTGGATGTCAAAGACTTAGAAATAAGGACCCATTTAGAATGAGAGATGTTTTACTTGAGCACTTTGTCCTCACTTACAACTTAGGGGAATTTGAAGGCTCATTATTCTTTCTTGATTAACATCCCTTTATAAGGTGTTCAGCTAGCATGACAATGAACTTGATTTAAATATCCAGGTAGGCTGGATTTGCATGTGCCAGGAAAAGACTGAAGGCAAACCAGACCCCACACCCACCATGACAAAACAGCTGGGTCAAGGTGGGGCTGGGGACAACTCCTGGAGCTGATCCAGAGGGGCAGGGGCTGTGCCCAGCCTCTGGCTGACAAACACACAGCACATGGGACTCACGTGCTGGTGTGGATCTACTTGTGCCTACACAGAAAGAGAGTGCTCAGTTCTACTGAATTAGGAAGAAATCCAGGTAGAGCAGGGGGATGCTCTGGTCTGACTGCAGCTGGGCCCTCTGAGCACCTCGGCATGGTACTTCTGGAAGAGTGAGCAATAAGTGAAATTATCTACTTGACTGGTATTAAACCGGTGCACTGCAGCTGGCCTGAATTTCTCTGAATCAAATCTTATCACAGCACGTCCTTTGCCGGAGGTGCTCTCTCTTCTCTTCCAGATGATCCACAGAGCTCAGTGCTGTGCTGGGGGATGATTTTAGGTGAGGCATAGGCAGTGCCCCAACTGAGCTGCTCTCGCTCCAGCTGAACAAACCCTCTTCAGAGACACTTAATGAAGTTGCACTTAAAAAACCTGGTGGCCCCTGATCACCCCTTTGGTGCAGTGCTGAACTGGGGGCAAACTCCTCATTGAAAATGAAGTAATTCCCATTAAGGGCAGATTTATGTGCTGCTGGCAGCACCATGCACCGTGCCCGAGGGGCTGCAGCGATGCCTTGGTGATTCCGTACTGGCTCATGCTTGGTGGAGAATTCCTACAAATATCTCTGCATGCTGCTAAAAACTTGCGTTTGGCTTAAAAAAGGAGACAGGCAGTTCCCTTTTCATATCTTGTAGTGAAGAGCTGTCAAAGACATGTAGATGTCTATATTCAGGCCTTTCTGTTCAGAGGAAGCATTGGTGCCCTGCTCGCTGGCTGAATGGAGAAGGTCTTCTTCTGTACCTGAGCCTATGTGGTTATTCCTTTGGGTGGATCTTCTGGAAAACTGCAGCCACGAGGAACCACAGCCAGCAAACACTTTGCAAATCCACTATCCAGACCCACTGCTGCTCCTGGACTAGAGCCCGTGCAAATAGCAAGGAAATTGTATTCCCTGTGATACATCGTTTGAGCTTTCTTTCCAGCAGATCCTTCTTCTTTTTCACATCAGCTCCTCTGCTGAATCTAGGACATGGGAGATGCTCAATCCTGCCTCCTGGGCTCTCCTTCATCAGATTTACAATGTTTTTGTGCTCCAACAGCAATCACAAGCTGCTTGCATTAAATGCCACGTTACTGGAAAGTCTTTCCGAAAGGCTCTGAGTCCTTGATCATTCCTTGTAATAGTAAAAAAAAAGTATTTCTTTCAATAATGAAAAATTAATTCCCACTTTATCTTTCAAAATGGTGGTGGATTTCTGTGCCTTAGATGTGATACAAGCCTATTGCAGTGGCCATTTTGAACACCTAAATTTCCTATAAACAGCTGAAATTTCCAAGGTGACGATCCCATCGTTTCAAACATTGCCTTGGAGAGTGAGCACGGGTGCTGAAGAATAACATAAAGGAAGAGCAGGTTTTTTTAAAGATGGGAATTTGATACCAAAAATTAAGCACAGCCATAACAATTACAGCCATCTAGTGGGCAAAATTTTTTTAAAAAGAAAAATAATATTGACATTCAATTTCAGCAGTAAAGTACTTGTAAATGAAAGATGTCTAGCATATAAACTGGGGAGCAGCTTTCACTGTTTTGTTGGTTTGGTTTTTTTACCTATTCTTCAGGAATACATAAAATCTCAATTATTTTCCTTCTTGCACTGTAGTCTACAAATATTAGGAAAATTAGATCTCATCTGGTGCTACTGTTTTAACGAGGGACTTGCCGAGAGTATCCAATGAAGTGTGTTATTGCTCACACTGCAGCTGAAGGGACACGACTGAATTTTTTAAGAGAGATTTCCTTTCTCCAACTGGTTCATTAAATTTTAAAGTTAGATATATGACAACACAAGCTTTAAGTTAAGTAGTTGGCAACAAATCAACAGGCTTCACAGAGTGATTAAGGATCTCTTTCTGCAGACGCTTTGTACGTGTTCTTTTGGCTCTTGATGTCATCCATCATTTCAGGAGCCCCTCGGGCTTCACAAGGTATTTCATGTTGATAGGATCTCTAGTGAATTTCTACTGAAAAAGCAAATTGGAAAGGAAGCATTTCATCTGAATCTTTGCATATCAAAAGGAAGAAAAAGTACATCCTTTCCTTTATCTTACTTTTATATGGAGCATATGGGCTGAAACGCTGAACTTCAGATCTGAAGTCCAAAAACTCCGAAGCATTTTGATTTAGCCCATAATAAAATCTGCACTGGGATTTCATAACAATGCTTTTTTAATCCACCTCCAAGGAGGGATAAGATTCTCTGCGAGAGGGTTTGCTCTCTTAGAAGTTTTTGGGTTTTTTCTTCAAACTTAGTCATCTGTATTCAAGATTTTAAATACATATTTACAGAACAAACAAACCTCTCAGAATAACCTCTGCAGGCTTTTGATCATATGCCTCGGAGTGGAAGAACAGGCTATAGGATCTCTTACCTCTGTGACAAGAAATAACTGGCTGTGAATTTTGGAAATCCTCTCTGGCATGTGTTCAAGCCGGTATTAACGCAAACCACCCCATGCCAATCTCCTGACTCACCGCAAATGGCAGCTCCTGACACTCATCCCATCGCTGGCCTTCCCTAGGAAGAAAACAAAGCAGCTCCTCCCTTCCTTCCTGAAACCTCACGTGCCCCAACTGCTTCTGGATGCGGGCATCTTCTGTTTTTCCAAGTGTTTAACTTGGGGAGTGAGGCCGTGCCGGTGGATCTTGAAGGGGTGTTTGCAGCAGTAAAATTGGTCTCAGCTCCCCAGTCCCTGGGCACAGAGTGTCCTTCAGCCAGTCCTGGTGGTTTCACATTCATGGCATGAAAATCTCTCTGCAGCAAGTATGTAAAATTCTCTCTGGTGCAAATCTCTTTGAAGACAGATATATGTCAATTATAGCATTACGTTGCTTCTAAATTCTATATATATTTATAGGACTTGATGGTCTTTTCCAACTCAAGATACTCTATGATTCTATGGCATTTGTGTATTTATATATAATTTACATAGTGTATAAATATCCAAGTAACCATTATCTAGATACAGGCAACATTTGCAAAGGAAAAAGCTGTTAAAATACCACAGTCCTGCAGAATCTTGTGTGTTGGAGGAAATCTCGTCCCACACTTGTTTGTGCCAGTTCCAGGAGGTTTTTTATTCCTTGTCCTGCAGGTGAGATGTGAGGAGTGAAGGGCAGAGGTTATGCTGCTCCAACCATTAATTTCTTGACCTCTGACAGTTTTGGTTTTTTTTTAATCACAGCCTTTTCTAAGAACAGACTGTGCAGTATAACTTGCCATATAAAATCCTGGATAGATATGGAGCTGGATTTGTGATGTAGTTACTGGTATTTCATTAACCTTTATCTTGACAAGTGGAAATAACACGCAGTGATTCAGGGGAAATTTTTCACTTGCAGAGAAAAATGGTGCCAAAAGAAAGCAAGTGGGCTACAAATTAATAAATACAAATCTCAATAGCAGTAATCAACTTCCAGCTGGACTTGGCCGCTTGTCTGTGTTTTGGATGCATCAGGGTTGTTGTGATGATGCTCTGTGGGGCACAACAGAGCCATGGCTCAGGAGCCCATGGGTGACCTCAGCCAGCCTAGGGCCAGGGTGGCCCCCCTCCAGGCTCCCTTCTCTGTTTTTTCCCCCCCAGGTGAAGACGTGGCCCTCAAGGATTGTCCATCCCACCATGAGCTGTGGCCTCTCCATGCTGTGTCATTCTTCAGCCATGTGGTTCCACTGGGCTTAGCTGCTAAAAGGCTTTTGCTCTGCAAAAAAGGCTGCTTATAGTCCTGGTCCTGTTGATGTGGATATGCAACCACCAATCCTCCAAAACCTCAGGGAGAACCTTTTGTAGGAGGACCTGAGCAAAATACAGCCTCCCTGTATTTTGCTCAACTCCTCAACTGCAGCCTCAATGGTGGCCAGCAGAGTCCCCCGGAGGAGACAACAGAGCTGGTGAGTAATAAGGATAACTGATGTTTTTCCAAGTGAAAACCAGCCTGACTCACCACTATTTTGTTTCTTTTATTGTTATTTGTATTGCTCTGATGCCAGACAGCAGATCTCAGTTATTGAGCCCAGGGTTTTATCACCATATAACAGGAGAAAGTGCTGCTGAAATGCCTCCAGACTAAATCAGTAGGAGGCAAAAAAGAAAAGGCAAAGCCACTTGCTCACTGCTGCCCCGTAATTCAGGGCTGAAAACCCACAATGCCCTACTCCTCACTAAGCACCTTCACTCACCCACGGTGGCGTTTTTTCCTGCTGGCCTTGCCTTGCTCTAAGCTGAGGTTTATGAATAGTCAATATCTTTTGTTTTCCAAATAAAAGTTCTGCTGGGCGCACGCGTTCCGGGACCCCTTGTGCTCCGGGGGAGCACTTGCTGCCGGCAGGGGCTGCTCAGATCCAAAGCTTTTTATCGAGATACTGATCTGAGGCATCAGGAGAGCAAAACATGCCATCAGAAAATGAGCAGGAGCAGGTAGAACACCACAGGTATGGCAGTAGTCACCCCAGGCCATTTGCTCTGGCCATGCCATCCTCCAGTGAGCAGCATAGATTTGTACAATCAGCTCCTCTGTTAGATGAAGTCAAGATCTATTCCTGGGCAGGAATGCCATGGAAAACGTCTCCTGGAACTGGTATCTGCCAGGGATAATGTCTCTCAAGCCAATGTCTAGCAGAGGATAAGTTTCCTACTGCTTGAGATACACATCAGCTTCTCAAGGCCTTTGCAACACGCTGGGTGTTGCTGATGCAGGGAGCAGTCATACCCACCACTGCACCTGCCAAGCAGAAGAGATCCCACGGAGTTCAACAAAATATCAGGGCCTGGATCCATGCATCAACAGAACCAGAATAATTCCCAGATCCAGAGAGAAAAGCACAAACAAAGAGAACCTAGACGTCAAAGAGACAAAAGCTGGCTGGGAGATGAATGCAGAAAAGCTCTGCATAAGGTCTGGGGTTTAATGAGAGCTGAGTAGGATGGGACTTGGCATAGATAGAAGCTATTAGAAACAGCAGAGAAGAACAGAATATGCAGATAGCGAGGGAGAGAACAGCTGGAAGAGGAGGTTGGGAAGAAAGCAGGTAGAGGGGTGCATATTTTGGCTTTTGTGTACCAGTAATACAGCTACAACCCTGCAAGATGTGGCCTAGCATGGGAAAAGCTAGATGGTTCCAAAGGATCCCTGCAGGAAGCAAAGTTGCTCGGCTGCTCTACGGGGACAGAAGTGGTGGTGACGCTGAGAATGGCCACTCCAAGGCTTTGTCCTGGCTCAAGAGTTGGAGGCAGTTTCTCTGGCTTTGGTTTGGGGGTTTTGGTGGGGGTTTTGTCTGTTTGTTTTGATTTTTCTTTTTATTATTGTTGTTGTTTTGAGTAGGTTTTGGTGTTTTTTGTTGTTTCTTTTTGAGGCAGATTCCAGATGGGTTTTGCAGTGGCAGCTCTAACTCCTGTCCCAAGTTCCCCAGTCTCTCCAAGCACCCCAGCATTTGCTGAGAATGACCCTGTTGTGGTTTGACACTCGCCCAGCACCAGGCACCCACAAGAGCCACTCCCTCACCCTCTCCTGCCACAGCTGGGCAGAGGAGGGAGAAGGAAAAAAAGATTAACTAATGCTTCATGAGTGAGATAAGGACCCAGAGAAACGTTTCAAGGGCAAACCAGGCTTAACTTAAAGTTACAAAGTGAATTTATTACTAACAGAATCAGAGGAGGATAATGAGAAATAAAATAACCCCTCAAAAACACCTTTTCCCCCCAGCCCCTCCCTCCTTCCCCCCGACAGCGCAGGGGGACAGGGCACAGGGGTTTGCTCAGTCCATCACCGAGATTTCCTTCGCTGCTCCGGGAGAGGAATCTTCCCCTGTGAGGCCGTGGGCTCCCTCCCACGGGAGACAGCTCTCCTGAACTTCCCCGGCGTGGGTCCGCTCTCAGGAGCAGCAGCCCCACCGCCCCTGCTGCAGCGTGAGCCCCTCCCTCGGGCACACAGCCCCCCAAAACTGCTGCGCCGGGCTCTGTCTGCCACAGGGTGCAGCGCTCCAAGGCCAGGCTGCTCCAGCCTGGGAGCAGGGCCCTCTCTGCACCGGGACTGCCCCTGGATCCCAGCGTCCTGCAGGCACCCACCCGCTCCGGCACGGGCACCTCCCGCAGGGCTGCGGGTGGATCTCTGCATCCCCCGGGGATCCCCAGGGGCTGCGGGTGGATCTCTGCATCCCCCGGGGATCCCCAGGGCTGCGGGTGGATCTCTGCATCCCCCTATGGATCCCCAGGGGCTGCGGGTGGATCTCTGCATCCCCCTATGGATCCCCAGGGGCTGCGGGTGGATCTCTGCATCCCCCTATGGATCCCCAGGGGCTGCGGGTGGATCTCTGCATCCCCCGGGGATCCCCAGGGCTGCGGGTGGATCTCTGCATCCCCCTATGGATCCCCAGGGGCTGCGGGTGGATCTCTGCATCCCCCTATGGATCCCCAGGGGCTGCGGGTGGATCTCTGCATCCCCCATGGATCCCCAGGGCTGCGGGTGGATCTCTGCATCCCCCTATGGATCCCCAGGGGCTGCGGGTGGATCTCTGCATCCCCCTATGGATCCCCAGGGGCTGCGGGTGGATCTCTGCATCCCCCTAGGGATCCCCAGGGGCTGCGGGTGGATCTCTGCATCCCCCTATGGATCCCCAGGGCTGCGGGTGGATCTCTGCATCCCCCGGGGATCCCCAAAGGCTGCGGGTGGATCTCTGCATCCCCCTATGGATCCCCAGGGGCTGCGGGTGGATCTCTGCATCCCCCTATGGATCCCCAGGGCTGCGGGTGGATCTCTGCATCCCCCGGGGATCCCCAAAGGCTGCGGGTGGATCTCTGCATCCCCCTATGGATCCCCAGGGCTGCGGGTGGATCTCTGCATCCCCCTATGGATCCCCAGGGCTGCGGGTGGATCTCTGCATCCCCCGGGGATCCCCAGGGCTGCGGGTGGATCTCTGCATCCCCCGGGGATCCCCAGGGCTGCGGGTGGATCTCTGCATCCCCCTATGGATCCCCAGGGGCTGCGGGTGGATCTCTGCATCCCCCTATGGATCCCCAGGGCTGTGGGTGGATCTCTGCATCCCCCGGGGATCCCCAGGGGCTGCGGGTGGATCTCTGCATCCCCCTATGGATCCCCAGGGGCTGCGGGTGGATCTCTGCATCCCCCGGGGATCCCCAGGGGCTGCGGGTGGATCTCTGCATCCCCCTATGGATCCCCAGGGGCTGCGGGTGGATCTCTGCATCCCCCTATGGATCCCCAGGGGCTGCAGGGGCATCTCAGCTCTGGCGCCTGGAGCACCTCCTCCCCCTCCTTCTTCACTGACCTTGGTGTCACCATGGTGTTTCCCTCACATGTTCTCACCTCCTCCTCTTCTCTGACTAGAATCCAAAATCTTGTGACTTTGTTTTGATTTTCTTCTTAAATATGTCATCACAGAGGTGTTACCAACCTCTCTCACTGGCCCAGGTTTGGCCAGCATCATGTCCATCTTCAGAGCCATCAGCTGGCTCTGCCGGACATGGTGGAATCTTGCAGCAGCTTCCTCACAAGAGCCACCTCTGTGGCCCCCCTGCTACCTAAAACCAGGCCATGCCAGACCAATACAGACCCTAAAACTGAACTAAGCCTGTGCCAAGTGCCACCTCTGTGACAGTGGCTTGAGCTCACCATGGCAGAGGTGTTGGTGAAGCTCTGCTGGTCTGACCCACCATGGTTGGGGTATCCCAGGCTGGCATCACCACCCAGGACCAGCCTTCACCACCCAATAGCAGCACAGCAGATGGGCAGAGGGTTGAGGGGTTTGTTTGAACTGATTTCAGCTCACATCTTGGCTTGGGAAGACATGCCTGGCATTCTGGTCAGCAATGACTGACTCTTGAAGTAAATCATCAGCCATTTAGGAGGGCTGTGCCTGTGCATTAGGACAATTATTGCTTTCTTCCAGCCTCGGCTGTGCAAAAATGCATTGCTTCTCTTTATGAGAATTCTCATCTCCGTCTGTCAGTCATCTTGTCTCAGTGGGGAAAAAAATCCCCAAGCCCTGTCATATCAGAAAATGAGAAAATTATCAATATCTAGAGTGTATGTGAAAAATAGGAGCTCTTTCTCCATTTGGGAGAATGAATCTTGGTTGTAATGTCTTATAAATGTTAGCAGCTTCTCAGACATTCAAAAATGTTAATGATCCTGAGGTACCAAAATAGCTTGCCTTGGAGTTCTCCATATTAAAAATACTGTCTCGCCCTCTGCAGCCATCTCCAAGTGTCTCAGAGCTGAGTGGTCCTATACATCACTTTATGCATTCAGGAAGCAGAGGCAGGATTAGTACATTCATGCAAACACAACAGGCTCTGATGATTGCTTGCATATCAGGAGTCAGGATCCAGCTCTGGTGCCTGCGATCAGCTCAATAAATACTATCAGCTTCTGCCAAGCATAGGAATAGAAGAAATCTGTCAATAGCTGTAGCTCTGAATAGGAATCCTTGAGTAAAGGAAATCTCTCTTCTTCAGATTTCCACTGGCCTCTCTCGGGAAGAGAGAAGGGAGCACAGAGGTGACAGCCCCAAGTGCCACAGCTGGGTTCGAGGGGGTCCCATCAGTCCCAGGATGATACCCCACCCCTCCCCATCACAGGGGTGTCTGAGCCAGTCTGGGGTCCTTCTTCCCCTGAAGAGCAGCCACTGACTCCACCTGCTGCCCCTCCAGGGAAAGGTGAGTGTTCAGTTGACTGAGCTCAGCCTCCTGTCCTCCTCTCCTAGAGCCACACATGAATCCTTGTGCTGCCCAGGGTCTTGTCCTGTTGTTGCCTTCAAAAGAGTTGATTTTGGAGTCAGCTCCCCATGGGAAACCTGGGAGCCGCTCCTTATCCCTCAGGCTGACTCAGACTCCAGCAGAGCCCAGCTCCTGTGGCTGCACACAGCTCTGTCCCACTGCTTTGGGCTGTCACTCATGAACATGTTCCTTCAGATGCTTCAGGGCAGCCTGAAGCAGCCAAGGCTGCCACATGGCACCACATCCCCTGGCATGCGGAAGAGTGGTTTTCAGATCTAAGCCTTATTAAGGCTACCTGAAACCACAGGTTTGAGTCCTGGCTCCGCTGAAGCTGGCTGGGGGCTCGTGGAAGAGTGTGGCAGAACTCGCTACTTCTCCAGGCACTCCTGTGGTAGGACTCACATCTGAATCTGCTCTGCTATTTTCCTTTTCGAATATCTGTCCCTTTTGCTTTTATGAGTAATCAACTGTTTTATTTCCCTACCAGATTAGATTGTTCCTCTCACTGTAGTTTTGGGCTTTTGCAGCTGAATGGGACCCAGGAGACCCAAGCATAGAGCATCGGGACCGAAGACACAGTAGAACACAAAAGGGGCAGCTGGTGCCCAGCAGACACCACAAGTCACTTCAAAGGTCTTTTGTTTCTTAGCTATTGTTTGGTTCAATGTGATACCTGCAGCTTGAACAATAGGCAGAAGCAGGGTATTGCACTGATGGGCTGTTACGGAGTGCAAGGTGAGGCCTCAGTGTGGGAGGCCAGAGGCAGCACATTTGCCTAGAAAGCCCTGGTAATGCCCTTCCAGGCAGCCCATTTGCTGAGCTCCTGATGTTTATTGCATTTCTTTGAGCCCGCACTGGGGAAGTTTATTTAAACAATTTGGTGCAGGGAAAAGTGGATGTTGGCAGGGCTTTGGGTTCCAGCCACGAGTGGATGGAGCTGTGGGAGTGCTGCTCCTGGAGAGAGGTCCAGGCCACCCACACGGGCTCTTCCTCTTCCTGCACCAAGGTGGGCTGGGCCCTGAGGAGAGGCCTTCAAACCTTCTTTGAGCCAGGTAGGTTATTTCTGGGATGCTCAAGATGGATGCAAGTGTCTGCAGATGCCCAGCTCACAGATCAAAGTCCCCATAACCTACTGGGACCTGAGTTCCACCCCATCTGGGCATTGTGTTGTGCCCCCTCTGCTCTTCAGAGGGCAGAGGACAAGAAACAGGGCACTTTCAGACACTTCAGCAACTGCTTTCTCAAAGCTTGTGATGATGCTCTAAAGGGAGTTACTC
This sequence comes from Corvus moneduloides, assembly GCF_009650955.1. Classification (NCBI taxonomy): domain Eukaryota; kingdom Metazoa; phylum Chordata; class Aves; order Passeriformes; family Corvidae; genus Corvus; species Corvus moneduloides. The sequence goes on from NC_045494.1 coordinate 6,394,864, forward strand.
TCTGCATGCACCAGTCCAGAGCTTTTTGGATGCACCAAGTGAATGAAATGTGAATTCTTTCTCTTTTTTCCTCCATTAAGTTCCTCTGTTCTGAAGCTGAATTGAGTTTTCTGATCTAATTGTCCTTCCCTTTCCAAAGAAATGGAATGACTTTTAAAAACTGCCTGTACTTTTATACACCCAACATCTGGTTTTGGTAAAAATTCTGTAACTTTTTAAACGCTACTTGCAGTCTAGAGGAAAAGGGGGTGGTATTTAGTAGATGATCTTTGCCCTCATTTTTAAAGAAAAAGCCCCCATCCATTACTTCTGCTGCTGGCAATTGAGAAAGCAGTTGGGCTGAACTTTTAAGTGAACAAACACTTACGGATCTATTTATACCTACCCTGAAGCAGACTACCACAGGTGGAAACACTGTAATTATTTCCTCTCCCTGGTTTCCACTGTCCTATAAAGATCTCCTGGAGCAGCTTGTTAACAAGTTACTGCTGCACATGGTGAAATTAGAATCAAGACCTTATTAACAACCAAACCAAATTTACTAAAAATTACTAAAACTAGCAGTAGCAAAGGTGAGAGGAGCTGCTCTGAGTCAGCTTTTGCTGCTTAGCCCCCTCTATCTAAGAAGGCTGAGAATTACAAACGACAAATGTGGTTGGCAAGTTGAGGGGGTACAGGGACCTGAGAGGGAGTGGCGGGGAGATGCAACATCAGTTTTTCCTGTGTTCCTTTTTCCATCACTGCATGTTTCCAAATTAATTCCTCTCCCTTAAGAGTCCCTCTCCTTTGTTATGATCCCACTCTTCTCCCACCCCCTTCTCCCTTAGTTCATTTCTCAGAGCAGATGATCTCCTCCGCTCACCATCCAGGTTAACTCTAGTTTCAATATCAAAGATCATTAAGGCTGAAAATAGCTTTTACTGGGCCCATGTTACAGCCCAGGAGTGCCTGGTCACCAGATAGGATCTCCAGCTGCCCCTCAGTCGGGGTTATCCATGGGCCAGTACTCCCAGTTCCATGGCCTCAAGCCATTGTGCTTCATCACAACTCAGGAGGGTTGTGGACTCTGTTGCAGCTGATTATGAACCAACTGGGAGGAGCTGAAGAAACAGGAAAAAAAAAAATCATTAATATTCGTCCAGACAGCCTGTTCTTTAGAGATTTTTAGTTTTCATGGAGTGGTTTTTGGGTTTTTTGAAATGATATTAAATTGTTATAGCTTTATGTTAATTAGGAAATGGCCAGTGGTGATATTTGCTGTTGTCTTCTGGGGTACAGAGTCCAAATGACTCAGCTATGAAAATCAGCCTTATACTGTTCAGATGTATGAAATGTGGCCCTTCAGCTCCAAGCATGAAGTAATGATGCCTCTGGAGCAAGAGGATGGATGTGCCACAAATACCAGTGCTGTGAACTTCTGCCTCCCCTGCAGGCCAAGGGAACAGCACCCTAAGCTGTGAATGGGTAGAGGGTCTGGAATAGCCTGGATGGAGTCAGGTGTGCTCTGTGTCTTAGTGACCCCCTGAGTGCCCAAGAGCATCTTTACTTTGGGAAGATCTTTTTAAAAGCATCTTTACTTTGTGCAACCTGCTCTGGGTAAGCCAGCATTAGCACGGGGCTGGATCAGACATCTACAGAGGTCCCTTCCAACCCCAACCATTCTGTGATCCTGTGATGGTATTAGGAAAAAATTCTTCACCGAAAGGGCTGCCAATAATTGGAACAGGCTGCCCAGGGCAGTGGTGGAATCACCATCCCTGGAGATACCTAAAAGACTTGCAGATGTGGCACTTGGGGACATGGTTTAGTGGTGGGCTTGGCAGTGCAGGGTTATAGCTGGACTCGATCTTAGAGAGGTTTACCATCCTAAAGGATCCTGGGATAAGATTCTGCATCCATGGCAGACTGGTGGGGGCAGGGAACAGAGAACTGGCTGTGGGGAGGGCTACAATAAGTCCCTAAGGTGAGAGTCATAGTAGAGATTTCAAAATCCTCACTACATTAAAGGAGTAAATAGTCTGTTTTGGTAGCAGGAGATGCAAAGCAGGTACCAATTCAGTGCTGCTGTACAGCAATATCCTTTGGAAGATTTGCCAGACGGCTGGCAGCAAGACTTTTAAACTGACTTTTTTTCCCAGCCAGCCATATCATCATCATCCATCAGACAGTCACTTTGGACTGACATTGCAGAGCGTGGCTGTCTCCTTTTTGCCTTGCTCCTGTTTATTTCTAGCAGATTTATTTATATCTGGAACTGATATAAGTGGCACTATTTCTTTGTTTCATTAAAAGATTCCTTGATCTAAACTTTAAAAGATTTGTCTTTAGAGAGATCAAAGTCAACCCAATGTATGTCTGGCACCCCTACATTTTTCTGATATCCCAGTCTTCAGGTAAACCTGGAAAAGACATTTTGTGGCAGAGTAGTAAACTGTGGTGACTAGGTTAAAGTGGAGCTGGCCATGAATTCTTGGGTACTAATACATGCCTTTCACCCAGGCTTCTTAATTATTATTTTCCAAGAGGTGAAACAATGTTGACAGAGCTTGCACTGTCAGATTCAAGTAAAGGTAAAACCCAGTGCCAACAGCAAGCATGGAAAATTACATCCCACTGCCCAGCAACTCACAGTCAAGCAAGTAAAATATGATTTGCACAGCTGAGCAGAGGCATTGTCAGGGTGCTAACCTAGGAGCCAAGCACTCCTAAATCCCATCTGTCACGACCTGTTGCTTACTCCTGGGAAAACTGCATGCAGACAGCTCCCTAAAAGAGGCTATTAATTCTGGGTACGTTATTTATTAATTTTGGGGTGTGAATCTTTATGTCCCATGATTTCTAAACAAACAGTGGCATGCTCTGACTAGGACAGAGCTGTCTCGTTCCTTCCTGTTGCTGTGGAAGGCATTTTTTCCCAGCTTAGCTCAATTATTCCAGGAATCAGCAGGTCCCAGTGCACACCCAAGCCTCTCTGCCTGTTACCTGCCAGTGCCATGGAAAGGATGGGGTGTTTGCGGGTGCTTTGAAGGAGAAAAGCTGAACAGAATTGCTGAGTGTTATTGTGGAGGGTTGGAATATGTCCTGGATATGAATCATCTTGCTCTTTCTGACCTACTGTCCTAATTGAGAGTCATTTATTCCTCAGATGCTCGTCACTGCCCAGGTTGTACCTTTTCACAATGAAGCAGCAGCCTGGAGCTGCAGGTGTTTGCCCCACTCCTTCATTACATGACACATTACAGGAGATTTAGTAAACAGACTGCTGAATCATGGATCCTCCCCAAATGTGACCCCAAATCCCTGCCCCTTCGTTTTGCTGTTTTCTGCAGCAGGGTCAGGCCAGGACATGGCTTTCCTGTTGGCTATATGAATTTTACTGCTGTGCATGTTCCAGTAAAATCAAGGGCCTTAGAAAAGGGATTCTGTGGAAGCTTTTTTTGTCAGGGCCTTTACACTCATTAGTTATAGATTAGAGCACAAGCCGCAGGGCAGGACCAGCAGAGTTGCTCCTGTTTGAGAAGGTGTTGCTGCTTCTTCACGAACCTCCAGCGCTTTGTGGCTCAGGGATGACCGATGTCCCAGCCTCATTTTTCCAACACATTTAAGAAGCATGCTCTTCCCTGACCATCTTGTATCTCTGTCTGTTAAAGGGAGGACTGATTGCCTGCTCCAAGGCACCCATAGTGACGGTCTGCCCGGCCTCATCCCTTTGAAGAATTTCCATTCGAGGGTTTATCTTTGCTGCAGAATGAGCTGGGACTTTCAGCCAAGGGTGCTCTGCTTCCTTGCTCTGCCCACACTCCTCCTGGCAGGATAACAGTAAATGGCAGCTGAGTAACCCACCAGTTGCTGTAGATGAAGAGGTTAAATGTTGGAGTGGCTGCAGACATCAAATCCATCGCTCCCCTCGGCAAATCCCCTGGTGCCTCCCTTGAGTCTTTCCAGTGATGTTCTTCCTTGTCATCTAGGCACATCCCTGATTCAGCTGAATCGGGGACATTAACAATTAATTGTCCCCATTTGGATGTCACTTGGGCAGGCTGCTGTCAAACATTTAGCAAGAACAATCTGGATATGAATAATGGGCTTTCAAAGCACTCTTCTGGCAATATAAGTGAGAGAGAGCTGTCAAATGCAGCCTGGGCTGGGAGTAACAACCAACACTACCTGTCTGAGGAAGCCATGGATGTTTTTATGTACTTCATTCCTATCTTTGAAGGGTTCAGACAGCATTTTTTTAAATCTCAGAATGTGCTGCTTTCTTCACTATTAGAGATTCCTCTTTTTTTTCCCATTACATCTTTTAAATGTGCCTTTATTTTGCAAAGGTACAGCCTTTGTGCTGATCAACCAAAAAAGACCAGATCCTTAATTCCAGCTGGATTCTGACCCAGCTTTAGATCAGTTCTGAATTTTAGATTTATTCCCCCTTACTATATTTATGGTGATTTTTTAAAGTCAGTTTTATTCTTAAGGGCTTGTCTCTGGAAACACATTTCAACTAAATTTCTTTTTATTCTACAGAGGGAAGCTCTTGGAGAAAATATGATCCAACTCAGAAGAAAACTTCCAGGGAGCAGATCTCCTGGTGTGAAGGAACAATTGCATTATTATCTCCCTGAAGCTGGAGATAAATGGGATTTATCCTCTTTGGGGCAAACAATTTACCAGACAACAAAAGTTAAAATTCCTGGTAAGGAACAAGGTTGGGCTGTGCAGCTGCAAGTGCTTCTGGAGAATCTAAGCCCGACGTGTGAATAAATACTCTTTATTTTCTGAAACGAAACCAGTCCCACATATAACGGACACAAATTTCAGCCTCTTCCTTACTCAGTTTTCAACAGCTGCTCATGCAATAGTTCAGCCAGCCAGAAAGGAGATGTTCATAGATAGCTGAAAACAAAATCAATTTCTGCCACTTTCATGACCGGTTTCACTCCCAGATCCTCCAGCTCAGGGCTGGCTTCTTTTGCAAATCCTTGTAGGTGGGATGGCTGGTTAATAATTGCTGTAATTCATTTAGGTCATAGCCTTTTTTCTGCTCTTTCTTTTCACTATTTGAGGGAGAGTTGAAACAGAGATCACCCAAGGCATGAGTACTAGTTTGACTTATTGCCACAGTCAGCTAAATCTGAGCTCTCTGCCCAGTATCCATGGCTCAGTTCACCTCAGGTCTCTGGCACTGCTTCTTACAATTGCCCTTCTTCTACTTAAATTTCAAAACCTGAGAATTGTTCTGGTTTTAAGGATAATCACACAGTTACACCTAATGGGTATGAGGCTATTTTCAAGATTAAAAATATTCCTTTTAAAATACTTGGGTCTGTATTTTCTTGCTCATGTATGCGGGTACTTTTATTAAAAGTCTGCTCCGAGCAGTGTCGTGTGTATGCAGCCTCGGATTAGACTAAAATGAAATTGTGGGAATTTATGGAAAAGCTTTTTGTGAGAAAACATCCTCAGCTATGTAGCCTTAGAAACTAGAGAGTTAGTGTTGGAGCTCGGAGAGTGACTATGAATATGGAGAGCCAGGAGTTGGAATAATCACAAGGGAGGCAACTGCACCAGCCAGGATGAAAGATGAGAATTTCAGCAGAAAATTGATCAAGATAACGAAGCAGGGGGAAGATGTCTTGTGACAGCAGCTGGATTTGTAGCATCTAGCCTCAAACAGGAGCATGAAACATAAGTTTGCTTGGAGGAGGAAAAAAATCAATCAGATTTTACATAGGATTGTGAGACTATAGAAAGCTCCAAGACACCTTGGAACGCTGCAGCATTTACCCTAATCGGGGGGTGAGTCAGCACTCAATTATGCTCAGGCAATTTTATATTCAGTTTTTTATGCGTTGGCAACAAAGCAATTTAGATAATATGGTCACACAGCAGAATCACCTTCTTTGCAAATCTGAGTTCCATTAGCTACAATAAAAAGTATGTCACTCCGAGTGCTCATTTGCCAGCGTGGAAGATAATCGTCATGTGGGATCAAAAAGAAATCTCTTCTTCCCATTGCCAAACTCAATGTAATTGTGTGACATGGCTGTTTTATCCCTGCTTCTGAAGATCTTAGTTACGGCTACTCTTGAGACTGCACAGATCCACTGCTGTGTGCAGGGGCCGCCTGAAGTCTTCGCATTAATAATAGCACATGAGATAATGGCTCCTACTGGGTCGTGTGTTCTAGAGAAAACATTCTGTTCTAATGAAGTGGGTCATATATATGCAGGTACATGAGGGTGGCTCAATCTGTCCATCACAGGGTAAAGAGCTGTGACCTGTGAAACAGAAGAATCTCTGTGAAATTGTATTATTGGCAAGTCCCAAAAGCACTGTCCTGGGGGATTTCAAGGTGCAGCTCTATGCAGCATTTTGACATCAGTTTGGGAAAGCTGTTATGCTAATATGACCTTTTGCTTAATCTTTTAAGGCACTTATTATATTATTTTGGCAATTATACCTTTAGGAATCAGAAGTTGGAGAGGAAATGAGTGATTTACTATTTAAACCGAGTGATCATTTCAATGCCAGTGACAGATTGAGTCTCCTATGAACTACTCCTTACATGGACAGGATGCACAAACTGTGTAAAATCCACTTGGTATGTCTCAGGAGCAAACACAGCTTGAATCTTCATTCCCTTCCATTATTCCTGTCTCCATGACTCGATGGACTTTAATAGGATCTGAGGAAGGACCAGATCTGTAGCAGAGCAAGCTCAAAGAGAAATTCCCATTGGCTTTTTTCCCCCCCATGGATAATACCCTTAAAGATTCAGGGTCAAACCTTCAGCTGTCCTATCCTGGCATCTTTCCACTCAACTAGCTCTTCGTGTCTGTACAAGTACTAGGTTCCTGTTCAGCTGAAAAGAAACACCCTTGTTGGTTTTTTTCGGTTTGTTTTTAAATGAAGATAGTTTTCATGATCTTCTCATAGGAGGATTTTCAGATTGTATTTATCAAGACACAGACATTTGAACTCATTTACTTTGAAGTCAGCGTCACTCACACTGTCACAGCATGACAGCACAGCAGGTTAACTCAGCACTTCTCAAATCAGATTGCCTTCAGCCCCAGTATCAACACATCTAACCTGTGCCTTTCCTAAAGGTGATATTCTGTCTGTTACCTGGTAGTCACTAATTAAACTCTCCAAGTCCTGGGCTCAGAATAAAACACTATTACTGATAGGAATAGCATGCAGAAAGGCATAAGAAACCCACAGCCACATGCTCCAGAGAAAAGAGATTGCCTGAAAGCTTAAAATATGGATGGCTTCTTACTGAGCTGCACTGTTCCTGGATGTTTTAAATTTTTAGGCAAGAACCAAGGGAGATCTTCTGGGGATGTTAAAATTATATTTTGTTCTGGACTTTATTGCAAAAAATTGAGGCACCTTCCAATCTCAATAATTAACTAACAGTGCAGGGAAACATCCTTCCTCCCCTTCTCATTCAAGGTGAGTCTACATCACTTTCTTGAAGAACTAGAAAACAGTAAAGGCTTCACTGATCCTTCCTAAGTAAACAAAAAGCATTTCTGGGAGAGCCAAAGGCTGCAGATTTGGCTTAGAGGACATTGCAACTAGCCAGAAAAGGTGGTATTGGCTGGATCTTTGCCTAAATAGAGTTTCCATTTATTTCAAAAAGACACCACTGGTAATTCTTAGATGATATTTTTTTTACCCCAGCTGATGATAATCAGAATGTCAAAAAAAAAAGCAGAATTTTTGTGTTTATTGGACCATTTTGGTAAACAGTCACCCCTCCATTGCTCCTTCTTCCAGTTTAAACCAACTGAATAAAAGCTATTTCTTTGTACTGAGTTTTTTTCCCCATTTTTATCTACTTTTTCACATTCAGTATCTCTCTTGAATAAGACTGAACAGTTTTCCTGGAATTCCCTTTTCAGGAAAAAAAAGATTTACTTGCTTCTTGGAAAATCCTAAGTACACAAAATTCTTAAGTAAATTCCTAGTGAGACGTTTCCAAGCTACTTTCATCTGTTCAGAAACTGAAAGGGCAAAAGACCAGCCCTTCACCTTCAGTGTTTATTTTTGATCCCCATGAAAGTACTGATAGTTTTAAAAGCAGCTTTCTGTCTCTTTAAAACTGTTTATGAATCATTGTTTGGAATGAGTGTAGTAAAGCACTTGAAGCTGATTAACTTAGAAGTTCCATGGCTATCAGCTAGGACAGTCCTCACCTCATAATTTTATCTATTAACAGATACTACACAACTAACTGACATTAAACTGGCAGGATCCCAATGCAAAGGTGAATTCGAGGAAAAAATTATATTGGATTTTAATAAAACTTTCTTCAAAGGTCAACCTCTCTAAGGTATGAAATCAATCTTCCTCCTTCTTCAGCCCACTTATTCACAGTTATAGGAAATTCTGATGCTCATAAAATATTTCCCATTCCCTCCCCCTCTTATTACAGTGCTTATCCACCTGTGCACATTACTTTTCACAGCAGTTTTAGATTCCATACTCCTCATTTCATTCTTTTTAACAGGCCTTCTCAGAATCTGTACCCCATTCTGAATATGTGGCTTATCAGGCTCCTCTTCAAGAACAGATCCTGCCTTATACCATCTTCAGGCAAAAAAACAACCCACATTTTTACTTGACGAAGGTGGATGAAACTTTGGGAAGAACAAAGCTTTGGTGCAAAATCTTTATTTCTCCTGGTTTTATTTCTCCTTCTTACCCAGCAGCTGCTTTCTGTGTCTTGCTCAGAACTCCATCAACCTTTTCCAGGTAAGCTATTATATAGGTAGCATTCCACTTAGGAGAGTGATGTTCTTGTGAGCTCTGAGCTCTAATCTCCTGCAGATCAGTTCCTTTTACTGATGTTGGCCTGGCAAAATTATATATACAGAGAGAGAGAGAGATTTTTTTTTTTTTTATTAAGAAGAGTCACTAGTATCTAAGAAAGTACCAACTTAGAAGGTTTTTTCAATGTACTCGCTGCACAAAGCTGTAGATACCCAGATCTGGAACCTGCCTTTTAATCTGTGGCATTCAAGCTCCAGCTCTTGGTAGCCAACTTTCTAAAATCTTGGCATCACCAGAGCCGCTAACATCACACACTGTAACAGCAGAGCAAATCCTGTTGCTGGTGTTTGGATTTGCCTGCCCAGCTGAGCTGTGGGGCAGGCCAGACCCAGAGCATCCCATGGGAATTGAAAGCAAAATTTTCAGGGTTTCCAGGATGGGATGCTCAATGCTGGGCTGTTCTCAGGGTCACAGCCCATCACTACTGCACTCTCTGCCCTTCACTCTCCCCGTTTTACTGCAATATTTCCCTCCTTCCACTTCAAGGGTTGTTCCTCCCCCTCTGTCACAACTGTATCTCTGCCCAGACCAACAGACACTGCCAGGTCCTCCTGCCTCCATCCCTTTCCTGCATGTTCCCAGGGCACTACTGCCATTCCTCAGCCCCCTGAGCTGCAGAGGGCCAAGCCTGGGCACAGCCTGGGCTGTTTGCCCCGGGGGCAGGAGGTTGCACAGAGTCGTGGCACACATCCTGCCATGTGCACTTCCTTGGCAGCTTGAGCTGTGCCAGCCCCTGCCCGCCAGCTGCTCTCCATCGCTGGGAACCAACATGTGCCCCTTCACAGGATCAGAGACAAGCTTGGGGCCCTCCTAGAAGGTGACCTGGCTGTTTTGCCTGAATTCTGCTCCTGCTTGTTTTTTACTCCATCAAAACAACATCACTTACAAGGTGATTTTGTGGTTTCCCACCTCAAAAAACCTTTGTGGTCAGAGAGCTCCTGGTACTGGGCAACACCTGATAGGTCCAAACCCCCTCTCTAATCTGTATTTATGGAAAAATCACTGCTGGGAAAGTGAAATGTAAGAGAATCTACATTCCATTTCAAACTCAGTGCTAAGATATCTGCTGGAGAGCAGCCAGGCCTGGTTGCTCACACTGATAGATGGTGGGGAAAAGGAACACATGTTAAAATCAGCAAATGGATAAAACTGGGCTAGAGAGGGATGAATACAATGGGGAAAGCTTTCAATTTTTTTCCATTTTTTCATTTCAAGATCAAAGCCCAGGCTCCCACGCTAAAAGGAGAATTGTGCTCCGAAATAGGAAAATGTTAAAAAAGAGACTGCACTATATTCAGGAATGCATGATACAAAGCTTCATGTCCACCATCAGGATAAATCTTATATATTCTGTACAGCAACATTCATTTAGCAGAGAAGAGGATTCTATGAAAAGGACAGAGATGGGTGGTGGAAATTCTGAGCCTTTCTTCCTACAGCTTTAAAATTCTTGTCCTCATTGACATAATTAGTAAAAATTTTCTTGGTTGTATATAATTCCTTTGAACAACTTTTAAGATCAACAAACTGTATTTTGGATTTGGACATTGTGTTGATCAATAAATAATACTAATTTAGATTTTTAAAGAGTGCTAGTTATTATTTGAGGAACCAAATTTAGATTTCTTTAGCAGAAAAGAAGGTCCCTTTGTTGAGTGTGTGCAGTCTCTGCAAGCTTTTGTGGTAATGTAGCTGTTTTACAATGCAGAGATCTTGGATCTAGAGATTATTCTGCAGAGATCCAGACTGTGGAAGGTGTAGTTCAGTTGCTGATGGCTGTCTGCTGGCCAGCATTGCAGGATCTGGCTATGAACAGGGCATGAGATCAAACCCTTCTTGTTTAATATAGATTAAGAAAGTCTTCTTACTTCTAATCTCACTCCTGCCTCCTGCCCTGCTCTGAAATCATTGTGTTGATTTGCTCTGCTAGGGAAGACTTGTCAAGGTCTGTCAGGACAGATGAGAATATATAGTTTTTCTTTTCTTTTAAGATTAATCTTCCAGCTGAATAGAACTGGCAACATGAGTGAAATTTTTCTGCTGGAGTTATTTTGTATTGATTTTTAAAGATTTTTCTAGCAGGGAGAGGCAGACTTTTTGTTATTGCTGTGTATTAATCAAAAGGGCTGAAAAACACTGCAGGCCCTACTCTGACCCTTGTGGATCAAAAAGCCAGTCGAGATTTTAAGAATACAAATGATCCTGGATTAAACTCTGGGTTTAAGTGTTAATAATTTAATACTGCTACAGTTTGGCCACCTACCTCTGACATGCCATATGTGGACCACACTATGATCACTGCAGTTTAAAGGCTATTTTTTCAGACAAACAAGGATAAATCAAAACTTTCACTGAAACACTAGAAGTGGGGTTGATCCTCAAAGAGGTTAGTCCTGGGCCAGTGACCCATCTTTAACATTTAGAAACATAGCATCGTTTGGGGTGGGAGGGACCTAAAAGATGGTCTAGTTGCATTTAACACCGGATTTTTCTACAGCACGGACTGCATGAGAAGCTTCCTTTCCATAAGCCCCAGAAAAGCACATCCCAATTTTTACAGCTTTAAAGGATCCCATGGCTGCCTTGATTACCAACGTCTTAGCTCTGTACATTTAATTCAGTTCCTAATGCTTCTCATGTAGCACTAAAACCATTTAAAAGAAAGTCTCTGCTTTTACAACCTGGCTTTTTTTAGCAGCTCAGCAGCAGTTACTGGGTTTGTAAAGCTCCTTATGAAATCTCACTTGAAAACACTGATCTGCAGCGCTGTGCAGTTGTTCCCACTTCAAAGGGAAATCTACTGCTGCCACCCCAGAACTGAGTGCAGCGAGAGCTGAACCACCACCGGTGGCTGATGTCACCTCCCAATGTGTGTTTGTTGTTCTACAGAGACTCCTGCGCTCTAATATCAAAACAAAAACAAAACAAAACAACCCCCTCTATTTGTCTTTTCACCTTCTCTGTTTAGGGAGTTGTTTCACTTTGACTCTTTCTGATCAAAACAAATACCCAGGGCTTTCTTTCAGATTCCCAGAGATGCTACAGCAGTTCCCAGTAGTCTCCCAGTTGCCAGTGCTTGTAATGTAATAATCTTCGTATTTCATTTTCCCTTTGGGGTGCACAGAGACAAGTGACCCAGTTTTCATTGAAGGCATGTGCAACCCTCAAGATTTAAAAATGGGTGAGAAATACAGGGATAAATTGTAAATATTTTGAGTCTTAATCAAGATATTCAAGTTGTTTGCAATACTGCAATCCCCGTAGCATCAACATTGATACGTCTGAATAAAAACTATGTTTTACAGTGAATTAAGCCTTCCATCAGAAGTAAGCTGTGGATGGGAAAGCCTCTTCTTTCCCTTAATATTTCAGCTTTTGGGTACTGCCTCCCATTCTCAAATACATTCTCAGCTTCAAAGGGTTAAAGTCCCAGCATGTCCAAATCTCTCCCGGGGCCCACGTAGCGCTTATGCCAAAACGCTTTATTATTATACAAACAGAGCAAGAGGCGGAGAATTTAAAAAAAATACAAAAACAAACCCCTTCCCAACTTGTCCTCCAGAACCGGGTCCTGCTGGCGGCGTGAAACCGCCCCAGCGCCAACCCTGAACACCCGGAGGGGTGTTTAAAGAGCAAACCCGGGGATGTTTTAAGGAACGCCGGGGTGGGCCGCATCCCAAACGGACCCACTCCATCCCATCCCATGCGTCCCTGGAGCCCCCACCTCGGGCCCCGCCGGCGCTGAGGGGAAACCGCCTCCCCCCCATGGGCCGCTCCCGTTCCCCCCAAAACCCGGCCTGGCTCCGCCCCCCGGCCCCGCTGGCCAATCAGCGGCGGCCGCCGGGGCGGGCAGCCAATCGCCCGGCGTTGCTACCTGTGGGGAGTATTTTTAGCCGCCGGGCGCGGAGAAAGGGGGGCCGGTGGTGTGAGGGGCCGCGCCTCGCCTCCCTCAGGAACGGGCCCGCGCGGGCCACCCTGGAGCGCCCGCTGTGCAGGCGGCCCCTGCCAGCCCCGCCATCGCCGCTGCCGAGGCCCCCGCAGGCCACGGCGGTCATGGGAGATGTAGTTCGGTGCTTCCCCCCCCTCCCGCTCCCTTCCCCGCCGGCCTGAGGGGCGCGAGGGCAGGGTTTGACGTCGGCAGTGACGCAACGGGGCTGCGAGGCGAGCAGCGCGCTGACGTCAGAGCGGCCCCGCGCGCCGCGCCGGGGGGGAGGGGAGGCAGCGGCGGGCCCCGGGCGGGGTCGCTCGGGCGCCGTTCGGCGGGGGCGGGGCTCGGGCGGCGCGGGGCGGGGCCGTGGGGGCGCGGCCGCGGGCGGGGCAAGGGAGGGTATAAGTAGGGGCGCGGCGGGCGGCGGGGCAGAAGCAGAGGGAGTGCAGCTGCGGCGGCCTAGCGCGCCCGTTGTGGGGGTGTGAGCAGCGCTGCCCTCCCCCCCCTTCCCTCCCCCCCCTTTTTTTTTCCGACCCTTCCCCCTCCCTTTTTTTTTTTTTCTTCTCTTTCCTCTCCCCTCCCATCCTCGCCGAGGGAGCCGGCGATCGGAGATGGGGGTCGGGTGCTAAGCCGCCCCCCCACCCACCCCCCCCGCCCTCACACCCCCGCCGGGACTGTTTGCACTACCCCCGCACACCCCGGGTGAGTACCGGCCGTGAGGCGCGGGGGCAGCGCGGGCGGGGGGCTGAGGCAGCGCCGCCCGGCCCCGGCCCCTAGGCGGGGTGCGACGGGGCGGTCACGACCCCGCGGTGCCGGAGGGGGGGACGCGGTGGGTGCAGGGGCCCCTCGGGGAAGGGGCTGGGGGAGAGGGCACGGCCGGGCTGTGAGGGGTCGCTGCCCCCGGGGCCGCCCCGGCCGCGCTCGGGCGGGGAGGAGGGAGCGGCGCCGGCTGAGTAATCGGCGCTGGGCCGCTCCGGGAGCGCCGGCAGCACCCTGCGGGACCTGCCCGGCTGTGCGCCGGCAGACGGGCCCTGCAGCCCCCACCCGCCCTCCAGACATCCTCCTTCCTCTTCCTCCTTCGCTTTCTTACGGGCTCAGAAAATGCTCTTCCTCCTCCTCCTCCCGCTGCCGCCGGAGCTCCACGGCTGTGAGCAGAAATTTAATGAGACCCGACTGCCTGGTTATGTAACTCCCACTGCTTAAGGCTCCTGCCAGGGCGCTGCTGTCGGGCCACGGGTGGGCTCGGATCTCCCAGAAATACTGCCGTCTTGCCATAAATAAATAAAAAGAACAAGTTCGAAATTATCAAGCCGATCTGTTTGATCAGCTGCTTTTGTACCGTGGATCAGTCTGGCGTAGAAAAATTTACAGCGTCAGCCCGGTGCACTCTGAAAGGGAGCATTTCTTTCTTAAAGGACATGGGGGAAGGGAAACAGCACAGATGGATTAATAAATCATTTTTAAATGCCCCGTTTAACCACCCAATCAGCTTTTCTGTACTGATTGTGCCCCTTTTGTAAATATCTTCTGTTTGCCCTTGATCTTTTCCTTATCCCCACCCGGTGCTGATCCAGCAAACGTTTAAAGGTCGCCTTATCATACAGCCTTTCAAACTATTCCCATACCATGTTGGGGAGAACACGAGTGGCTTGGAAATAGGGTTCCAGACTTTAAAAGGAGATTATTTGGCACAAGAAATAAAAAAGCAGCGTAGTCACATTGTTAATATCAAAATCCTTTAACTTTGATTTCGCTAATCTTAAGTGGCAGCTATGCTAAATTTTGTTCCTAGTGATGCTCTGCAGAAAAGGCCACTGTTAAGTGAAATTTTCTTTGGGCTTTTAACTTGAGCCAAAAAAAATCCCCATATTTTGTTTCATTGGAACTTTTTGACAAAGGTGTGTGGTGTGTGTGCACATTTATACCAAGGTACTGCAGGATTTGTGTTAGCAGTATGTGTGCTAATACCTGATTCTTGTCCCTTCTCTAACTTTAGACAGCTAATTTCTCTTCTGTCCTTTGTGAAGGAGTGGCAACCATATCTTGCATTACATATAAAATGGAGTCGTGGAGAAGGAGAAAGGCAATCGGGTTTGAGGCTGTCAAAAGCCCTGTTAGCCCTGGAACTTTTTGAAATCTGAGCTACAGACAGTACGATACAGTAATTGAGTATATAATTGCATCTTGCATCTGAAAATAGCGAGTAATTTGTAGAAAGAGAAGAATTTGTGAATTAATTTATCGGTCCTGGCCACCCTTCTGGCAGAACATACGTGCAGCTATTCTGTATGTGCTGACTGCATTTCAGTGTGAACTGTTGGATATGCACAGCGGACATTTTCTCCTCAGTTTGCATCATTTCACCCATGCAAAGTTTAGGGAGAAGATTTGCTTGTACTTAAATGTTGCATCATTTTAGCTATTCATGTGAAACCTTCTAAAGCAATTGTTAACATTTTTCTAATTCTGCAGTCTGCAGTTTTAGTCAATATGCTTCCAAACTTTAAAGTGATAAATGGCCCTTGGACTAAGACCTTTCAGGTTAAACTAATGGTCTGGTACTAGATTTTTCAGCTGGGTACTATAAATCATCCAACTATGGGTTGGTAATTGAAACCTTGACAGGCTTGGCAGTTCTGTGATGTCTTAAAAATTATCCTTGCTGCTTTGTGAATAACTAAGTACCCAGATCATGTGATTTGGAAGTGCCCCATGTTGTATATGTAAACACAAGCCCATCCTCTGCAGTGTTGTTAGTAAGTCACGCTGAACAGAGCTGACATCCTCACCTTCCGCAGGCAGGGACAGAAATAGTTTGATGTACATTTTTTCACTTAAAAAGTAACCTATTTTCTGCAGAAAGTGAAGCTAAAAGAATAGACCTCGGAGCTTGATCTTACACTGTTCTTATTTGGATGTATTTGCTTTTGTTTTTTCTTAAAGGAACAAGAGCACTCAAGCTGAAGGATAATAATAACTCGAATCACCACTTTGAATGAAATTCTGTTTCCCTGTGGCATCTTGAACACTTTCTTCTTCGGGTTTTGAAACAGACTTATAACTCTGTGGCACAGCAGCTATGCAGCTTGAAATCCAAGTAGCACTCAATTTTATTATTTCTTATTTGTACAATAAGCTTCCCAGACGACGTGTCAACATTTTTGGTGAAGAGCTTGAAAGACTTCTGAAAAAGAAGTATGAAGGGCACTGGTATCCAGAAAAGCCATACAAAGGATCAGGGTTTAGATGTATTCATATAGGGGAGAAAGTGGACCCAGTCATAGAACAAGCATCCAAAGAGAGTGGTTTGGACATTGACGATGTTCGTGGCAACTTGCCTCAGGATCTTAGTGTTTGGATTGACCCGTTTGAGGTTTCATACCAAATCGGTGAAAAGGGACCAGTGAAAGTGCTTTATGTGGATGATAATGAAAATGGATGTGAGTTGGATAAGGAAATCAAGAACAGCTTTAACCCAGAGGCCCAGGTGTTCATGCCAATTAGTGACCCAGCATCTTCAGTGTCTAGTTCTCCTTCTCCTCCCTTTGGTCACTCAGCTGCTGTGAGCCCGACCTTCATGCCCCGCTCCACTCAGCCTTTAACCTTCACCACTGCCACATTTGCTGCCACCAAGTTTGGCTCAACCAAAATGAAGAATAGCGGCCGTGGCAACAAGGTCGCCCGCACCTCTCCCACCAACCTTGGCTTGAATGTCAATGACCTGTTGAAGCAGAAATCCCTCTCCTCCTCCATGCACTCTCTCTACGGGCTTGGCCTAGGCAGTCAGCAGCAGCAACAGCAACAGCAGAAGACTTCTGCCCTGTCTCCTAATGCAAAGGAGTTCATTTTCCCCAACATGCAGGGTCAAGGTAGTACCAGTAGCATCTTTCCTGGTGACAGCCCCCTTAACCTCAGTCCTCTCCAGTACAGTAATGCCTTTGATATGTTTGCAGCCTATGGAGGTCTAAATGAGAAGTCTTTTGTGGATGGCTTGAATTTTAGTTTAAACAACATGCAGTATTCTAACCAGCAATTCCAGCCAGTTATGGCTAACTAAAAATAAACCGAAAGTGAAATCCAAGTAAATACTATTGTACAAGTTAAAATGCACGTACCCAAGGGTGTATATTTTTTTCCACCTCTTGAGATTTTTTTTAAGGCTTGTAGTATGAATACATTCAGGCTTGGTTAGATAAATACAACATGCATCATTTTTTCATTTGCCAACCAAGCACAAAATTATTTTATACTGACTGTACATTACAAAAATATACTCTCAAAAATATGGCCTCTTACAGTATTTAAGATATAGCAAGGAAGTGGCTAATTTTTTCATGTGTATATATATATATATGTACTCAGACATATATGTATATATATTAAAAAATTGGCACTAATAGGTGGGTTTATTGGTCTTTTTCTAATTGTATAATTTAATTTAGTACAAAGTTTGTAAAATATCAGAGTATATATATTGTTTCTACAACATGGTATTGCATTTATATCTTTTTACTACAGTGATCTGTGACAGCTGCAGCAGCTTCATGTTGTATTTTTTTTACTGAAATTGTAAGATATCCATCTTAAAGACATCAATTCTAAAAAAAGTAAAAAAGTTGTGTACAGAATATTCCTTAGTGGTGGAATTAAAATGTACGAAATATTTGCTTTTTTCAAAAGAAACACAAATTGTATTTTCTGTTAAAAGTTTAAAGATTTTTGCTATATATTATGGAAGAAAATGTAATCGTAAATATTAATTTTGTACCTACATTGTGCAATACTTGAAAAAAGGTATAAAAGTATTTTGAGTCAGTGTCTTACATGTTAAGAGGGACTGAAATAGTTTATATTAAGTTTGTATTAAAATTCTTTAAAATTACCCGGCTGTGGTGGTGTGTGTGTTCTTCGTGTCCCGCTGACAATCCGAGTGCCGTGTTCCTTGTGCTGGCACTGCCAGGGATGCCCCAGAGTCTGACTCAGGAGTAAAGGGAAGGGTGGCTCTGTGGCTGCACCTCGTGGGGGGTTGCTTCCCCAAAATACTCCTGACAAAGCACAGAACCCCATTAGGGACTTGCCTGTAATTATTTCAGCAAATTCCACTTGTTTTTTGTAACCGCAGCTCACTGAAGCCAAAAGGGAATTCTATTTTTTTTTTTCCTTGATAATTAAGACTCTTAAGCTCTGTGAACGTTGAGTTATGGGGCGATGGGATGTGTCTGGCAGGGACTCAGGTGATTCAGTAACGTTTCCTTTCCATGTCATCGGGATTATTGGAACTATTCTCTCGGGAGGTCCTAGACCAGCAAATCAGCGTTCTGCCTCTGTATTAGGGATTAATAGCTCAGAACCAAAACTGAATAAAAGTGCTGATTTACAGCTTACTAAAACCGTTGTAAACTCGCATTTTATATGCTCTATTAAAAAGAGAAATGTCATGCAACTATACTGTGACATTCTCAGGTATTTATTTTAGCAGATTTTACCAATTTTAACTGAATAGATTCTCAAAAATCAAATGGGAGTGGGAGGGGAAAGAATTCAGAGGCTGACAGAACAACTCAGTTTTTCCAGGGCTATTTTGAAGTTGCATCCCTTACTCTTTTCCATCTGCTCAGCAAACAGTGTTCCTTGCTAAAGTTCGTTGTCAAAGGGAAGAGAAACTGCTTTAATGTGTAAATCTGACAAAGGTCAGCTTATGTTCCATGGCAGCTCCAGCCGTACAGAGACCCAGCGCTAAGTGGATAGTCCTTGGCTCTTGGCAGTGAGTTGTGAGCTACAGACAGAGCACAGGATTAAAATGAGCTGAACTTCAGTGTTCTGACACTGGAATTTGAGACCCAAGGTCAGTCTTTTCCTGTTGGATGCACTTGATGTGACAAAAGGTGCGACTTCCACGCAGACCCCCCCTCTTTGGTGGGAGTGGAGCTGTGGTGGCAGCAGCCTGTGCTTTTCACACCAGGGTGAGCTCCCCGCTTTGGGCAGAGGCTGGGAAGAGCTGGCCGGGCAGAGGTGGGAGGCTGGCAGTGGTATCCATTTCCAGTGCCATGACAACCAGTTCAAAAGCAATAATGGAGAGAAGGGTTTTTTTTGGCGTTCATCTGTCTCTGTTTAACTGGCTCCCTTTTACTGAGTTTGCCATCTGGTTTATCTTTCCACTCACGGCACAGCCGCGGACAGCACCGGCCTTAAAAGCGCATCATTTGGTACCTCATTTTAAGTGGATGATTTTACTTTTAAGAGGAGTTAGAAAAATGCTGGATCAATTGTTGGAAAACAGAGAATGCCAGCTCTGTGTATTTCCTATTTGAATGCCTAGACTTTAGGATTTACTACTGTTTTACTATTTACAGCACGATACTAATACCTAAACTGCCCAAGAGGTTGAGCAACTCTGACAGTGGAGACTCTTCATGTGTTCTGTAATATTTCTATTCCTGTGATTTAAACTGATATCATTTGTTTTAAAGATCAGTGAGCTTATCCTCTTCCCAGGCTGATTTGTTCCCTTCCACTGTAACGAGCTCTGGGTCTGAAGGGCCATGCAAGGAAAAATCTTTTGGAGCACAAATTTTTTGCAGCACCTTTCGATATAAAGATTTGACAAGCAGGGTTTGGTTCTGGTGCTTTGCAAGGAGACAAGTCAGAAAAAGAGCTTCAAGTTCTCTCAATGCAAGTGTGGAGATTTTTAATGTTTTAATGATTTTCAACGTTTAAGCGTGAATGATTTTTTAATCTTAGAGGAATGAGAGATGCCTGCTTTGTGTTCAGTCTGCTTCACCCAGTTATTTATCTTCTGCTGAAGTTTGGTGCTGAATTTCTAAGATCAAACATTTACATTGCAACATTCTGCTCTCACCGAGTGCCAGGTCAATCGCTGGTGTCACTTGTGCACACCCAGTATTCAGCTGTCAGGTAAATGCACTTGCTTGGATAGAAAGGACATAAAAAGGAGGAAAAGGAAGTGTTTGCTTGGTGCAAGTTCTCTTGTATTTTCTCATGTGAACATGTAATTTGCTTCCTTAGAACTACCAGTGTGAGTTAAACCTTGGAAGGTGACTTTAATTTACAGTGAAGGAAAGGGTAGAAATATGTGACCACCTCAATGCTGCTTAGTGCCTCCTATCACCTCACCCCAGGTCCCCACTCAAGCACAGGTTCGAGGCACTTTGGTCTGTAGGGCTCACTTAATTCAGCACAAGTCAATAACTTCTCAAAGTTGCAGTCTAAGATCCCTGAAGCTGCTCAGAGGCTGCAGCGTGGCTGCACAGAGGGTTCAGGGGACAGCTACAGTCTGTGCTGTGTTCATTCTGTGGGTAGGGAGCAGACCTCCCTCTTGATCAGGAGTCTGGTAATGGCCACCAAAATTGAACTGGTTTAGTTATTTCTGCTGCAGGAAGCTGGATCACGGGTGGAGTTCACAGAGTAGTGCTCCTTTGCTGTGTCCTGTTCTCCAGGGTCCCTGGAGCTGAGTCCAGGGCCTGGCACTGCAGCTGTGTGCGTACAAGTTCTGCAGTTCTCAGCTTCAGCTCAGCTAATTCATACACTTTGAGGATGGGGCTCTGAGGCACCTGATTTAATTGAAGCTGTCTCTGCTCATTGCAGGGAGTTGGACTAGGTGAGCTATCACGGTCCCTTCCAACCCAAACAATTCTATGGTTCTATAAGCCACGGAAAGATCATCCTTCCTTGATGAAAAATTAGAAAGCTGCTGAACATTGTTTGTACAATCTCCTGGTGCACATCCAGGGCAGATGATCCCCCACATCCCACAGCAGCACCCTCTGCTCCCACCACATCCCAACCTGCAAAAGCCTGGTGGGAGCAAAAAGCCCAGCTGCATTCTGAACTATCAAGTAACCAAACAACGAGTTGTTAAATCAGCTCTTTGGACCGACATGGGATCAAAGCAGAGTTCATGTACTGATCTGATGCCCCAG
Source organism: Corvus moneduloides (assembly GCF_009650955.1). Lineage (NCBI taxonomy): Eukaryota > Metazoa > Chordata > Aves > Passeriformes > Corvidae > Corvus > Corvus moneduloides. Next base: position 6,415,573 of record NC_045494.1, read on the forward strand.
ACTGTTCTATTAACGTTTCAGGAATAAATACCTCAGGGTTTGTGTTGGTAGTTTCGGAGCAGATGAAGCAAACCGGTGGTTCAGCACTCTTTTTTATATCATCAGCAAGTTGATTTAAATTGAGTGTTCAGAGTTGGCTGCATTCCCCTCATGAGTTGCATAAAAAGTTTGCTAAATTGAACTGCCAGAGCTGTAAAATCCTGCTGAAGGGACTGTTTCCAAAGATCAGCGAGAGGAACGGTTAAACTGTTACCGTGGAAGTGCCTGTGTGACTTTTGTCCTCTTGGCTTTATTTTAGTGACAGTAGTAAGGAGTTTTGCCTTACAGAAGGGAAAAAGCATTAAGACTTGGGAACATAAACTGCATTCCCTTTGGTACTAAGAGTTCTCTACCTCATAGACAAAATATGATCAGTGTGTGGAACAAATGGCAGGTGTAAAATATTTTTAGAAAAACCTTGGCGTGCAGTGCAGACATCTCTCAACCCCCATCCTTTATTCTGTCAGCTTCGGTTTGTTAAAAACAACCTGTAGTATCGATGGCTGCAGTTTTGGTGGAACTTGCTGTAGTTTTCATTTGGTGATTTAGCACTTCAGAGGCCTGGAATCAGAGCTCCTCTGCGTTGAGTTTTGGGACACTTACATTTACTCAGTCTGTCAGCCATGGAGCTCATTGTGCTGCATTCCCTTGTCCCCTTGGCTTCAGGATTACCAAGAGCATAAAACAAAAGAGGACTCTGGGAATGTAGAGCCTTAATTATTGTTTAGTGCCCCTGCAAGCTTCTCTGAGAATTTTTTATCAACTGGCTAATGCCTTTAAAACCAGGCCTGGAAATCCACCTTCTTTCCTTGGCAGAACGTGTTCATGCCCTGCTACACCCATAACCATGGCTTTTCTGCCTCCCACAGCACCCTCAGTAGGACTGAGTTCTGTGTTGCTCCCTTTGTTCACCACCTCTTGCTACTTGCTGTGCTGCTCCAGGCTTTCACGCTGCTCCTCTCTTCACCCAGACTCCACTTTTCAGAGTTCAGACCTCGGCTCTGAGGCTGAGGCTGCAGTGCCAGGGGAGACTCCGCATGCGAGGCTCCAGCCGGAGAGGTGCCCTCTCCCAGTGCCTCCTGGGCTCAGGCTTTGCTTGGCTTCACTTCAAAGACGCAGTGTAAAGAGCTCGGGAATGTCAGAACACAGGGAAGAGTTGCAGGAGGTGCTCTCAGTCCCAGGGAACAGGGTGAATTTGCTGCTTGGGCAGCCTCAGTGATGCAACAGCCCAGGAGTTTTCAGCCCCGCTGATGGCAGCCAGAGGTGGCAGGTTAGAGAGGAGCACGGTGTCATAGGTGACAGCTCAGGCACCCCAGTCCAGAGCTGACTCTGGGCAAGCCACTGCCCCTTTCTGTGTTGTTTCCACCTCTGTCTCCATTGAAATCCGCTGTTAGCAAGTGACAGACTTTCCGTGGCTGTTTGCTATAAGGAACTTCATCCAGTTTCTCTGTGCCACAGGAACATCCTCTGAGGTTCACCTACCATTCCCTCCTTTTATTGCCTTTAGTCTCTGTGGCCTTGGAGCGTCTCCGTTGTACAGTTCTCTTAACCTGGCTTAGGTGACCTTTGTGTTTTGAAACAAGGCATGCCTATAAAAGTGAGGCACTGGGTTCTCACTGTCCATGGTATGTGGAGTCTGATTCATCCCCCTGTCGGAGCAGAAGGCCTCTGGAGCAGTGAAATCTCACATACTGACTGTTGTGACTCTCTAAAAGAATGTCTGAGGATGTTTCTATAGATATGAAAGTATATATTCCTCCAGTACAAATCACGTGAAAATTTTGCAGCAGCCTACCCACTGAAGTTGCTGCTGGTCAAAATTAGATTTGCAGACAGATTTTATAAACTAAAACAAATTCCCCTTTGATTTTCATTAGACCCTGATGTTAAACTCCCACGTGCCAGCAGAGAGACAGGGCTGCTGGGCTCTGCCACAGCCATGCTATGAACTATGAATCTTCCACAGATCAACTGAGCAAGAATAGATTTGGTGATTTTAAGCCCGTGTTTGAGCCTTTAACTCCCTGTTGAGTCTCAGATGTTGTAGGTAACTGCAATGTGTTTTTGAAGCCCAGGGGTCTGTGTCTTTCAGGATTAACCAGGTACACACAGCACCTCTGCAAATGAGTGGAGGAGTGCAAAATTCCAATTACTGTTGAAAATATTAACACCCGGGCCAATTGCCTACTTTGCAGGTATATGAATACTACATATTGAATCTCATGTTGTATTTATTAACTGCTTTGAGACATAGCTCATATTTTACTTGAGAAAATTGCTATTTCATTTTTGAGTAACGGGTACGGGTGTTCTGCTCTTGTGCCTTTAGACTGTTACAGTGCTGTCCTTAAAGATTCATTTCAGCATTGCTAAACCAAATCACTTGAGAAATTGTGATTCAGTCTTCCAAGAATATTTTAGAAATGGTGAGGTAATCATTAATAATAATCCATCTCACACCATATTAATTTATCTTCTGGGTGTAGAGATAAATAGATTTCAGAGTTTTTGAGCTTCTCTGCACAAGTCCACTAAGAACTTACATTTATGTGAAAATGTAGGTCCTTAAGAAATCACAGTTTCCCTGGAACTGTCACTGCACAGGAAACAGTATGGAAGGGATAGTGATGAGCTCAGAAGTGCTGGCAATTAACCCCAGCTGTTTAATGGAATCAGATTTCTAAATGACACAGGAGGACTGAGACCTGCTACCACCCTCCTGCCCATGTGCTTTGCATGACAGATTTCGCAGGCTGGTGGCAACAACTGCAGGTAACCATTTCAAATTAACTTGTACAAACTGATAAGGGACAGGAACAGTCAGTAAGAGATCAACCACTGCATCTCCAGCCTCTCACTCCAGACCTGCAAGGAAGGTCTCCAGAACTGCTTCAAAAGACAATGCAAGTACTAAAATTCCTGACTCCAGGGTAGAAAATCACATAGATATTGATTGCATATTACATTATGGTTTTTGCTACCACCAGACATCCCTAGGCAATAATTGTTCCTATCTCTCTTACTCTCTCTTTGTGCCATAAATGACATCATCAGCTGTCCTCTGGCTAGCATCCTCCCTTTGATCAACAGGAACCAATCACCCTTTCTCTCAAATTGCCTAATTCATTAATATAATGAAGTTTAATACGGAACAATTATTCTCAACCTGTATTTAGCTCTAAGGTTATTGCTTCTATTTCAGATCTGAAGCAGCCTGATGTGCCTGCAATCACGTGTAGTTTTTCTGAGTGTGCCCGCTGACCTAATAAACGTCCCTGCCCTTGCCTCACTTCCATCTCGCCCTGTCCTCACTCCAATGCCTCTGCTGCACCTCCGGGCTTGTTCCTGCTGGGCTGAGCCTGCCAAGGAAGGCACAGCCTCAAGGAGCTGCTATGGGAGGTGCTCTACTGGCCCAGTTCAAGGGGGAAGCACAGGCATCGTGTGCTGAAGCTGCTCTGTCTGCACCGCCCATCCCACCTCGTCTCCCAGTGCTGCCTGGCAGGGGCTGGTGGCAGGTAAGAGAAGCTGCTGGTGACACTGGAGAGGTGAGAGCAAGGCTGGCTGGCTCATCTCATTCGACAGCACTCATTTGGGGGCAGTTAACTTTCGGATGTCAGTAAAGTTGTCTTTCATTTTTGTTTGGTATCTCTATGGTTTTAAGGATTCAGTGTTTGGAGTCTCTGACCTGCCCAAAGTGAGATACCAGAAGATCTGATTAAATTCAGCATCTGGATCTCATCTTTATACATCAGTCCTTTTTTCAGTGTTCTGCTGTACAATCTCTCTCCTACCTTGTTTATTCCTTGAAATTCTCCCGCTCCTGATGTTCCTTTCTGTTTTCCTTCCAGGTCTCCCTTAAAACTTGGTTTTCTTAATTTCCTTCCCAAACCAAGCTGTTCTCCCCTCCTGCTTGTCTGAGGTCTGTGCCTCACCATGTATAATTTGCAGTGTATTATCTGATGGAGACTGTAATCTCTCCAGGGCAGGGCTGTGTCCTGCCCTGGACTCACAGTTGCCCGTTTTACTCTGTGAGGCTGAATAAGAAGGACAGAAATAGAAGAGTACACAGACACTCCCAAATAAACTGTTTTGTGATCTGTGTTCCAGAAACAAACCCAGGAACAATTGTTATTAGTAACGTGGTTTATGCTGTACCACTGAGGCTTGGGAAGAAGTAGATCCTTTAGGCAAAGAAACCTCCTTTACAAAACATTTGTGGAATGTATTTATCTAAAAATACAAGGGCTTATGTTAGAGAGCAATGTTCCTCTGCTGATTTACAGTTAACTGTCAATGACAACACAGGACTAAAACCTTTTAACCAGCCCTGCTGTAGCAATATCTTAACTTTATCCCTTTCCTTCTCTGCAGCATCCCTTTCAAGGCTGATTTTCTTGGCCTCTGCTGCTGCTGTTGGGAGAGTCCCACTCACTTGGCTCTCCCACTGTACAAGGACCAGAAAAGGAGGATGGATGAGGAGCAGGATGACCCTGCTCACAGAGGTAAAGGTTGGGGGTGAAACCTCAACCATGCAGGACAGACTTCTTCCTTTAGAAAACTGAAACTTCCACTGAAACTTCCCTCTGTGCATGTGCTAGGGGTAATGCATGGCTAATAATGCACCTTAAAATGCATTTTGGCCTGGGATCTTAGGTGACTTTGGCTTTTTGCTGCCTGCACAAATGGGCTCCGCACACAAACATCTCCCTAGTGGAATTAGAGAACTAGCGCCGTGTAAGCTGAGATGAGGATCAGCTGCGAGCCCAGCTTGGAGGTGCCTCCCTCCAAAAGCCAGAGTGGTTACAGAGATTGGATTTTGACTTTGCCTCTTTTCCAGAGAGATCTGGGGCTGTCTAGCCCAACCCTGCTGCCGGGGGCATTGCTGCGGGGTGGCAACTGGCCCGTTCCCTTTCCTGACATTTGCATTTGCTGGAACAAAAGGCTCATTCTGGCTGTGGCCGGGCTCTCGAGCTGACCGGCTCCCAGTTGCTTTTTGGAAAGAGCAGTGCTGGAGTGCCCGGTTTGAGCCCTCCTGTGGGGCACTGTCATCTTGGATATTTTGGTCTTTTGTCCTGTATAATAAGATATCTGTGTTATTTGCAAGCAGTTAGTCATCTGCTAGTCAGAATGGGTTTGTTTCCCTTGAGGACGTTTAGGATCACATAACTCTTACAGGCAGACAGGAAAATGTCTGAAGATGTTGGGATTAGTCATATAACTGCTGCAGTTATCTTCATCCAGAACCTTTTCTTTCACTCCCTGTTAGAGCTCCTGAACTTGAGGGCTGTATCCAACCTCCAGCCTTTCCCAGAACGACATTTATCCGGACAGGCTGGAAGACAAAGAGGAGCCCAGGCTATACAACCTCTATCCAGTTATTTCTTTCTTTACTTGTTTTTCCTTTTTTTTTTTTTCATAACCACTTGATTAATCGTGCCGTGGAGAGTTGGGAATGGGAACATATAACCTGTTCTCCTACTCCTGCCTTCCAGGAGCAGTTCTGATTTCTCTGGGCTCCCATTCCTGGTCAGAACAAGGTATAACCCCATTTCTGTGTCTTGCAGAGGAGCTCTGAAGTTTCCTTCTTGCCTGAGAGCTCTGGCTGACCTGGGCCTATGATACCACTGCTGTTGTAAAGCACCTCCTAATCACCCACAGGCTTTTATCCTCAGAAAATCCCACTGTGGCATCACTTTCCCCGGCATTGAGGTGGGGATGGAGCAGAGCCAGACATCCCCTGCTGAGGTGAACCCCGGACTTCTTTTCTCCTGTGAATGATCCCTCCCACAGCAGGGGAAAGGGAAATTATGATTTGCTTTCCATCCATTCAATGTCCTGTGCTTGGTCGGGATGTGCTTAAACTGGGGACAGCTGATTATGGGGTGTTTTCAAGGGAGCTGATCTTGAGTGGGACTAAACAGCAGTGACTGGCACTGCAGGCAGGGGCACAAATCCTCTCTGATCACTCGGGCTGTGCCCACAGCAAGGATGTTAATGGGTGTTGTTCAAGGCTCAGTGACATCCCAGCAGTACAGGGACAAGCCAATGGAGACAAAAATGAAGGAAAATTGGAAATTGGTCACTGTTATTTGTAACTCTTTGAGGTCCTTTTAGAAACAGACCCCAAAGGGCCACCAAACCCCAGTGGATTTACCCCGATGGTCCCTCTGTGGTGCTGTCAGGCTGGGGTGAGGGGTCTGTATGGCACTTAGCTGCTTTAAGTGTTGTTTGCATTCACAGAGGTCAGGTGCTGGAAGGCCACTTGCAGAGCAAGTGCTTTTGCTGTGCACCTTGTCCTCGTGAACTGGAAGAACCTGAAGGACGGGTGAAATGGGGACCTGCAGCCAGCTCCTGCCAGGATTCACTTGGGGATTGTTCTTTCCTCAGTCCTTCCAGAAATGAAGTAACATTTGCTGGGAGGTGCCTTCCACCGTGGCAATTGGCCCACGAGGTTGTGCTGAGGCACGGCTGGGACTAGGATGCACTAAAAATATAAGTGACAAGTGTAAACATTCCCTTTTGCCAGGGTGGGAGGGTGTCTGCAGAGAGCTGCCAGGGACGGCCAGAGCAGAGAGGGGCACATGCTCTCTTCCTCTGGGTTCTTTTGGGCTTTTTTAAAAAGCACTTACTTAAAATTCTAACAGCTCCACACGTTAAAATCGCAGTTTTCCCTCATCGTGCCGCGGTAGCCACGTTTCAACAGGTCGGGGAAGAGACTGCAAGGGGGAAAACGAGGAAATGAAGAAACAGGAAAAACCTACGGAAGGAGAAATGCCTCCACCTCCTCCCTGCCCTGCCGGGCTCTCCGGTTCGTTTTCTTTCGGAGCCCTAAAAGCGAATACAAGGACGAGGAAGGAGGTGGCCCCCGCCCCCTGCGGAAGGCACAGGGACAGGACAAGGTGACACGGGGCGCCACGTCAGCTCCTGCCCGTGGCTGCCAGCGAAGGTGGCCCCTGAGAGCCCCCGTGTGCCAGCGCTGGCGACTGCCGGGGCTCCGGCTCGGCGCAGGCAGCGGAAGGGCCACGCGAGCATCTCCTCTTTGTCCTCCTCCTCCTCCTCCTCCTCCTCCTCCTCCTCCTCTCCCGCACAGGCTCTCTGCGTGTCTGGGGAGCCGCCGGCTCTGGGGTCGTGTCGGAAATGGGCCCCCCCAGGTGAACGAGCAGCACCCACCCAAGCACCTTCAAAGCGAACAACAACGTGCTTTCCCCCACCTCACTGGGGTTTTTAAGGGAAAGCAGCTTTTTATTTCTGACTCCGGCCATCCCCCATGTGCAGGTCCAGCAGGATGGGATAAAATGATTGTGTTTCAAGGCACTTCTGCTCCAGAGTGAAAAGTTACTCAGCATTTACAGATCCAGGTCTTTAGAGATATTTTTATTCTGTGCTTACTCTGTTGTGCCGGAGAGTGATGTGTTGTGGATGCTTCCAGTTAACAGTGCCTGAATGTAAACAATGCTTTACTCCTGTTTACAAATGAAAAGAGATTTCTTTTTTATTAGTTATGTTTGCAAAAACATATTCATGTTCTGATTTTCTTTATGCAGAAATGAAAGTACCTGAACTCCAGGGCAGGGAGGGTTTGGTGAGCAGAAGGTGTAGGAGCCTGGCTGTGCTGTGTTGTATAAACAAAGTGGTGGTTTTGAAAGCAGACCTAGAGGAGTTTGAAATGCATTTATTCAGGCAAGGAACCCACCTGCTCCTACCAGTAATGGATTCACAGAGCAATTGTGTGTTTGCTCAGCTCACAGGCCAGCAGGTTTTACATGTGTTACATTACTTGCACCAATCAATACAGAATGTGGACACGTGCTCACATCTGGAACATATGAGCCATGAAGGCAGGGATTGAATAGTGACCTTGTTAGCACCTGGCACTATCTGGATTTCAGGGTAAAATATATTTTTTGTTGTTTATTTTTAATGAGCTGTTAGATTTCTGAGGCACACAGTGGCAGTGCCCATTTCACTGCTCGACTACTGCAGGATGCAGCTCTACCACAGGCTGGGAGCTGCCTCCCTCACGTGGCTGGCCAAGAAGGAAAACTCCAAATTCCATGTGAATGTAGCACAGGACAAGGATCACAACACTGGATCAAGGATCTGCCCCTGCTCACAGCACTGCCAAGGACATGGCAATACATTTTAATTCCAGCTGTGGAAGTGGAAAAGAAAGCTTTATCCACAAAGAAAAAAACCTAGTTCTTTATATGGGAAATATGGAATGGAAGCAAACCCCAAGGCTGTACCTAGAAACACCTTTCTGAGCCCTTCAGGCTGCCCATAGCCCCTGTTTCTGGTTACCTATTCATCTCTCACAGCTCCCAGAGGCTCCAGAAACCCCCCATCTTTCCAGACACAGTTCTGGAAGCAGCAATTTTTCCATGGTGCTGGAGAGCCCTTGCAGAGTTCCATCTCCGAGGGCCGGGCCGGAGCATTTGCCCCAGAGCCTGGTTTAAAGCCCTGTGCTCACCCAGCAAAACCCAGGGGCTGATTTGGCAATACTCTCCCTTGAGCAGACTGGTAAGAAAAGTGGAGGCCAGGAACTTCAGCTGTATGACCTTGTAATGCCCAGAGGCTCCAACCCATGACAAAAATCTTGCTGGTCAAGGCAATTACTAAAAAAAAAAAAGGGAAAGGAAAAACAACCCAACCAACCAAGCCTGTTGTCTGTCCAGATTGCCAACTAAATAACCTGTAAACTGCAATAATTCTGCAAAAGATGCTCTCTGGAGTGTTTTTTATTGTGAAAGTGGTCATAAATAAGAATAAAGAAATGCATCTGTGTGTACTTTACAAAGCAAGGGAAAAATTTCTTCCTCTTCAAGCCCGTGGTCTGTGAATAATTTGTGAACAAGAGGAGTAGCTCCATCTATCTTACACAGCGTTTGTTACAAATCATTTGCTCATGTGTAAATCTTCCTGTCAGGGCGGGAGCAGCAAATCCTCCTCCGTTTTTTGTCTGCCGAAAAACTTCTCTAGATAAACATGAAAAATTGGATTGATAAGTGACAGGTGTAGGGCTGCACCTTGGGGATAAATGTGCTCCTGGAGTCTGCGGTGGAGAGGCTGTGACAGCCTTTACGAGGCAGCTGGTGGAGGATTTCTGGCACTATGTGCTGAGCCACAAAGGCTAATACTTTTGTAGGAAAACAAAAGCCAAGCTAAAAAGACCATCTCCAAAAGCTGCTTTCCTCCCCGGACACCTACAGCGAGCAGGCAAACAGCCACGACCCGACGGAAACGCGTCAGAGCATCCCACCTCGAAGAAAACTCCTTTAGAGCTCTCAGGAGTCCCTAGGTGGCAACACTGCTCCTCCAGACCCTCCTGGGAGCCTTGTCCTGGCTGAGGGAGCACCGAAAGCTCCAGCTTTAGAAGTTCTGTGGCCGAGGGGACCTTAAACTTTCATTCACAAAGAAAACTGAGGAAGGGAGTATTTGTTTAATGCTGGTGGTGGCAAAGTGTAAACCTGTGATTGCTGGAAGGCTCTGCCATCTGAAGGCAAACTATAAGAATGACCAAAAAACTCCAACAATTTATTTATTTATTTAAAAGAAATAACGGGATTTTAAAGCCAATTTTGTGACGGAGGGAGATGTGACTCATGATTCCTAAATGCTTTGGGTTGCCACACCTGGTATTTCAGGGGAAAAGCACCATCAGAGACCCAACAGATAAAGAGATTTTGGAGTAAATCCTGCTGATAACACCTGTTAGATTAGTAGATCTGAGAAAGCCATTAACTTTTTCCTTTTAATCTATTTTCTGCTGACTCTCTGTGCCCACTGGCTGCTCTCTCACCAAAATCCAAACCTCCCAATAAAAGTAGCAATTCCATTATGTCAGAGATCAGATACTTTCACCCACCTCTTGATGAGGTGACCTTTGGAGCTGGCTAGCACAGTTAAAATTGAGGATTGCAGATATTATAACCAAATACACAATTTGAATTTCATCCCGGGTTAATTACCTGAGTCGTTCACATCTGTTAGTGACAATAAACTACAGCAGAAATGGAGAATTTGGTTGCAATGCTACTGCAATACTCACTTTTTGGATGATCTGCTGGTCAAGTATTATTCACTGAAGAGATTAATGAATAATTTTGAGTAACTGAACCAATATCTTTAGAAACTGTGCAATTTGCAAACAGGGAGAGAGAAAGTCTCAAATAAATTACACATTGTGGCTTTTCCCTGCAGCTCTGGAAATGGATTTAATTGCCTTATCACACTCCCTACCAGATAATTTTTTCCCCTGATAAACCTAAAATCTCTCATCCTCTTTTGATAACAAGACAAGGATGAAATCAGTGAAGCAGGACCCAGCTGCCCAGCTTGGCAGGGTGGTGTTGCTTCCCACTTAGAGAAATTAACGATTTTATTAATGAATAATACAAATTACGCGGCCAGGTGTCTGTGAAGCAGTTGAGTGAAGCAGGCCGAGGCCAGCCCAGCCTCAGCGGGAGGATGCTCCTCGGGCAGCCGCAGGTGAGGAGGCTGCGAGCGGGTCCCCACGCGGTGCCCCCGCCCATGTCGCCGCCGATGTCGCCGCCGATGTCGCCGCCGATGTCGCGATGCCCGGCGCCACCTCGTGTCGGGCGCCGGGAGCGGCTGGAGCCTCCCGTCCCCATTTCCAGCCACCGCACGTCGTGGCAGTGCTGAGGGATACGGGCTTTTTCTAAAATTTGCCCTTCAATATTGCCAAAATAGGAAGCTGAGACCGTGTGAGGAAGACCTCGGGTCACGCCGGGGCCGTGGTGGGTGCCGTGACCGTGTCACACTGTTGGGTGCTGGGGCTGGCTGTGGCTCTGTCATTAAATTGTGCTTCGGGCAGTGCTGGATGGAGAACCTGCCCCTGCCTGTGCAGTGAGGGTGGAGAGGCCCTGGCACAGCCTGCCCAGGGACGTGGTGGATGCTCCAACCCTGGAAACATTCAAGATCAGGTTGGATGGGGCTTGGAGCAACCTGGGCTGATGAAAGGTGTCCCTGTGCATGGCAGGGCATGGAAAGAGAAGCTCTTTAAAGGTCCCTTCCAACCCAAACCCTTTGATGATTGTACAGTTCTAGGATATGGTGAGTCCTGCTGAGGCTGGTGAGACCCCCTCTGCCCCACAGCTCCCCTGGAATATCCTGGTTGCACCTTGCTCTCTGTTCAGGGATGGAGAGATTCGGCCAAGGCCAGCCTTGGAGGCATTTCCAGAAGGAGCTTTGTGATTTCCAGCATCTTTTCCAAGCACCAGAGATGCAGGAATTGTGGGGATCTTCTGAACAGACTCAGGGCTCCAGAGCTGGGTTTGGGTCCATGCCTGTTGTCCATCCTGCAGCACAGGCTGCTTGTGGGGGCAGATGCTGGTGAGGTCCCTGTTTTAGCAAGATCTGATATTATGGGGCTGGGATGTGGCTGAGATTTATCTGGTGATCTCAGGAGCACGTTCCTAATAGCAAGGAGCATTCTCTTAGCAGGGCAGCAACCTGTCCAGCCTGAGCACGTGCCAGTGCTGCTGGGATTTTGAGAAGTCCACAGGCTTTTGTGCCTGTTAATGGGAATGTTGCAGGTCATCAAGCTGCTGGTGCTGTTTTGAGAGGTGTAATGTGGAGGATCTGCTCAGGGGGCTGCCTGCACACCAGAGCCAGGCTGGACTCCCCCGTCAGATCCATGTGTGGATCACCCAGGTCTGGAATGGGAGCAGCTTGCTTGAAGTTGTCATAGGAATGCGCAGCCAGGACTCACTTTCCCCCCATGTATATTAATCAATATCACATTTCATCTGCTATTTTATCATCCTGTCACTCGGCATTACCGCAGCTCCTCACAGTCAGCTCGTGGTTTTGCAGCTCTGAATAATTTGATCTCAGTAACAACCTTCATATTCCACCTCTCCCATCCATCTCCCCGACCATCTCCACAGGTTCCCTGGGGCACTGCCGATGACTTTTCCTCACACTGAACACTGACCTTTTGGTCTCACCCTTTCCTTCTGATGTTGCAAACAGTTGTTGGCTCAGGAGGCTGTCACACCTCTCCCAGACACAGGACAGCTAAATGACTTTAAAAGCCTTGGGTGAGGAAGCTGGAGCTCTAAGGCCTTGACCCAAGTCAACTCCCTCAGCTGGACATCCCTGTCCTTATGATTGCTTCAAAGTGTCACAGAGCATCACTTCCCTCTGTTGAAGTACACACACTCTTTCTTCTCACATCCTATTTACCACTCAGCTGTGAGTTTTAGCCTCTCTTACAGTTTATACCAGACTTGCTGAGTTTTCATACCCAGCCCTTGGGAACCCTCCTCTAAAATTAGCCCCATGTTTGCCACCTTCTGTGCTCTGGTCCTGCCATGGACTGACGCAAAGGTTATCTGCTGCAGTTAATGGTTAAGCAATGTTTTATGTAAGTACTTTTACCCTTGGGTGAAAACCATCTGATCCTGGAGATTTATCACTGTTGTTTTCCTGTTTATTTCAAACAGTAGAGGAAGCAATGTCCTTTACACGTGTTACAGTCCCCCCTTGGCTCAGGGGTGTGAGGAGCAGAGCAAAGGAGAAAGAGAAGGCACAAAGCCCTTTATGGGTAGTTCTTTTTATGCCAGGTAATCCAGTCCAACTGGATTGTTGTAAGAACAGTTTAAGGTGAAAAAAATGCCTACCCACCTCTCCCCCCAACCCCCCCCCCCAGAGGAATCTTTCCCTCTTTCTCTTGTCTCCAGCCTTTTCCTTCCCTCCTGCATGTCTGGGACACATGAGAGGGGTTAGGAATTGCCAGGTGGGACAAGCCCAGTGGCCCTTTCCAGCCTATGAGCACCAGTCTCCTGCCCCAGGGCACAGTACCAGGGGTCTGGGGGAGGCTTGACCCCATCCCGAAGTGTCCCTAATTCTGAAACATGGACATTCAGCTCTCATTGCCTTTGTCAGAGCAGGTCTGTGTCCACCAATGAGCCAGAGGTTTGGAGGAGACCCCCAACACCTTTTGGCAGGGACAGCTGGCTGGGAAGAAAGGTGGATGTAGGGATGGGTACAGAGAAAAACACCAGAGTTGGAGAGTTTCCTCACTGAAACCTGACCCACCTATCAGCCCTTGGAAGACTTTCCATTTGCTTTCTAAACTCTGAGACCTAAATGTCATATCATTTGCCCAGCCATAAATAGCTGAGAATTAAACAGACTGTGCTGCTTTTTTGGCTAATAGATATGTCCTCTAGTGCTGCAACCTTATCTTCAAATCCCACTGCTGTTTGTGCTGGAGATCAAGACCCCAAGCTGACTTTTTTTTTCCAAGATTGAAAGTGCTGGCAGAACATTCACTCAGTTGTGCAACCTCCATTCAGAGCTTCTCAGGTCCTGGGCATGGGGCTCATTTTTTGCCCTTTGACAGCTGCTGTAAATCAATACAGCAGCTGGAGGTCACTTGTAGTCAATCAGTAAACAGTGCTGGAGGAGGGGAAAACACTAAATATTTGGTATTAAAACAGGCTTTAAACTGGGTGTTCTTGCTCAGGCTGACATTTTCACAGCCATGCCTTTAAAATCTGGCTCCATCCAGCCTCAGTAGAGGTACCAGCCTGGCCATGATCTTTTCCTGGTAATTATCCACAGGGAGAATTTCCCAGCACATGCACATGCTCATGCACATGCACGAATTACAGCCAACTGGGGCACAAGGTGCTTCAGGTGGAGGAAGTGGGTCCTGTGGTGCAAGGTGCTCATTTGGTGCCAGCTCAATTAATCCTTCTTTTTGCAGGAAATCATTAGGTGTTGGCTAAAGCTGTGCATGACCTTCATCACAACCACCTCCCTCAGAAACTGAGACCCATAGCCAGAGGGGATTTCTTGCAGGGGTCCCTAATTTATTTTAAAACAAGTGGAAACTAAGCTCTTAAATACCTTTGCTGTCTGAATCATATTCCAGTAGCGTCATCACCGCTGTTTGCTCCTTCTTCTGGAGCTGGTTGCCCATTAAATCTTCTGCCTGACCTCATCTAGAGTCTCTGCAATGAGAACATGCTCAATTGCCTCTTTCCTTTGAGCTCAGCAGCTCTGGGCGCCGTGGCTGATGCAGGATCTGTCTCTGAGTAATCACCCAGCCAGCTCTCCGTGCGTGCAGCTCCCTGTACCCTCATGCCCTGCCAGCTGTGTGGCACCAGCCCTGTGTGGCACCAGCCCCACGTGCAATCTGTGTGCAGCAGCCACATGCCATCACTTGGCTGCTGCTGCTGCTGTTTGTCCCCTGTTAGCAGAGCAAGACACAACCACCTGTGACTCCTGTTAGGATCCAGGAGCTGGATGGTGTCCGTCCAGCTGCAGAGTTTGCAGATTCGGGGGTTGCACCTCTCATCCTCACTCCAGGTTGAGAGATGGGCACCTCACACTGGTTCAGGGCTGTCAAGTGTCCACCAGATCCATCCCTGAGCCCTGGAGAATTCCTGCAGGTCTCAGACCCAGCTGATGTGCGTCTGTTCCCAGCTTCTCGGTTGGACTCAATGATCTTAGGAGGTATTTTCCAACCTTAATGATTCTATGATTCTGTGTTGCTTCCTGGGCCAGTGTCTGTGGGAAATGCTGTTTCCCTCCTGTCTGCATGTGGAGGAAATCTTTGACATCAGCCACTGGCCACAGCCATGTGGCTTTGGAGGTGGCATCAATCCCCCAGCTCTTCCCTGGAGCCTCCCACAGGCACTGGTGCTCAAAGACTCAAGGAGGCTTTTCCCTTTCTCTCTCTCCTCTCATACATTTTATACAAACTTTAAATACTGGCATTTCCTTCCAGCTTTCTGACAGCCTGAGAGAAGGACCCCACAGAGCAGGATGGAACCTGAGCTCATGAGCAACACAAAAGGGATTTCCTGGTCAGGAGCCACATGCCTGTGCCCATTAGTCCTGAAAGGTGGAGCAACATCCTCCAGCACTGGCCCCATGCAGCAGCATCCCCGGGCTGCTGGACTGGTCAGGCTTGAATTTTAGGCTTCTTAAGGGTTTAATAAGAGGCTGAACTAAAATACTAGCTTTGAGTGGAGAGCTGAATTCTTCAAGGTCAGAAGGTGGAGAGGCTTGGGTTTGGGGTCAGTCCAGTGCCACGGGGAGGTGTGGTGCTCCCAGCACTGCCAGGAATGTTTTTTTTCCTGGTGAGCAGGCGAGGGATGCCTGTGGCACTGCTCCTTCTGCCTCAGGGTACCTGTGATGGTTCTGTGCAGTGGGACACAGCCAGGGGCACCCCAAGGGGCTCAACAGGATCTGGTCATGTCTGCAGGTTTGGGCAGGAGCTACACAAGAGTGGCTGTGTTGCGTCAGGGAGCTGAGCTGGTCTGTTCAGTGTCCATCTCACCCCACCACACTGGAAAACTGACCCAGAATGTCCTCCGGGATCCCCTCGCAGGAAAACACTCACACACCAGGCCTGTGTGCCTGAAGGGGGCTGGCAGACACACCTTGCACAGCCCTGGCTCTCAGTGCCTCAGAGCACTTGCACACTGAATGTTTTAAGTGCCTGCTGCCTTCCCAGGGGATTCACCAGGAGGGAAAGCCAAGAAAGCACTTTAGACCCCAGGATTCAGCACTGCACTGTGCTGGCTGGAGCAGCAATGAATCCTCTGCTTTCTGCTCCCAGCTACGTTTGCATCCCAGCTCTTCTGGAACAACCAGCTCCATGTCTCTCGAGTCATTCCAACACTCCCGAGACACTTCAACATTCCCACACTTGCTAAATCCCTTAACTTTAGGGGAAAAGGAGCCATACAAATCCTGTCTTTATTAAACCTTCATCCTCCAAAACCTTCGTGTTAGTATGGCAAGAACATGCCACTTCCTACAGCTTGCTCAAAAAACGGCAGATGAGCCATGGGACAGTGGTGGCTGCCACAGCCGGGGATGATCCGGTGGAGATGCCGGCAGCAGGGTCAGCACCTCCCATCTGCAGAAAATGATCTCCACAAGAACATACACAAACATTATGGGCCTTTAATTGGAGTTTTTTCACATACACTTAGGAAAGGTACAACAAAAACCCAGCAGGTATTTTCTTGGTCAGCAAAACCTGGTCCAGACTCCTCTCTCTCCCTCCCACGCAGCTTCTTCTGAAGTTATCCAAATAACTGGAGATTTAGATCTGTTCCTGTTGCAGGAATATTTCAGAAATAACCCAAGCCCAAACCACTGGGAGAGGAGCCTAGTTCTCCATCCTGCAGTGGTCTCTACCCATGGCTTGGCTGCTGGTGCAGAGCATGGAATCAGGGGAGCCAGAGCTGGACTCACATCCAACTCTGTTTCCCTCGCTGTGAGTTTTCCTCCCCGCAACAACCAAACACCCAACATGCACAGGCTTTGGGGGGTGCAGATGTCCAACATCTGCCTGTTTAATCTCCTTCCCCAGCCCTTGCTGTACCCAGCCCCAACACAGGCCTGCAGCAGCACACGTGTGCCCACTGCCAGCCTCGGCCGCCCCACAGCGAGCCCATGAGATGGCACCATGGGGCAGCACTGCCTGCACCTTCCTGCCTCCCTTCCTCCCTTCCTTCTTCTCACCCGGACGTGTCTTGACACTGCTCCAGCCCTGAGCTGGCCCTTTATGCAGGGCAGCAAGCTCTGAGCTCTGCCACAGTCACTTGGCTGAGCCCACAGAATGAGGGGCACGGACAAGGCTCACTATGCCATGCTTGCCCCTCCTCCCTGCAATCACAGTCATCAGCAAGGCAGGATGTTTCCAGGATCAGCCTTTTCTTTATTTAAGGATTTTGTATAGGCAAATGTTATGCTTTTTGGACACACAAATGTTAAAATGATTGATCCTATGTGTACTCACCTGCTCCCACCCACAGCCCGTGCTGGCTGTCTTAGGGAATTCCTTCATACACCCATATACAGTGGCCTGGTGGAAAGTGTATTCTGAGTTTGAAAGACTCTAAAAAGGCTCTAAAAGGGTGACACTGATAAAAGTGTCCACTTTGTCTGCTTGTGTTTGTGCAGTTCAGATTCAGGAGCTTTGTGTCTGCCTAATGCAGTTTGCAGACTCTGTATTACAGTTTCCTAGGTTGAATTTCGTTCTGACTCCTCTTACTTTGCTCTCTCATCTATAAAAGCAGGATTGCTACTGAAAATAAGTAATAAATTGCTGTGTATGCTCAGGTGTAAAGGCTTTTCAAAAGCAAGAAGCTGGCAGCACACTGCTGTCCTTCTGGCTTGGAATTTTTGTGATATAAAATATATTGATTGAAACTCAACTCGGGAATGAGGGTGTTTGCTGACCTTGTTCTGGTGACAGAAAGGTCATTTCAGGGTAAGACTGTGCCTTGAGCTTTTACAGGGACCTGTTGTCCTGGGTATAGGATCAAGGGAGTTTCTCCTCCAGTAAGGACTGCAACACAGGTAGTAATTGCCATTTAAAAATGAGGCTTTTAAAAGGAAAAAAAAAGGAAAATTGCAATTAAAAGAAGCAAACTCATAATGCATAAGTTGGTTAAATGAGCACAACTGTAAATATAGACAATAATTTACAGGCTTTTGTCTTGAAATATTAGTGCTGCTATAAGGAGCCAAGCATGTGACTTAAAATGATGAACCAGACTGAAAATGAGACAGATTAAATTGACATTATATATTTCTTAGCTGTGTACCAACTAGCCAAACAAATGCTATGAATTCCATCCTTTATGATGGAAGCTACATAAAAATTGTATAATTACTGCAGTGAGTCACCTAGTTAAATGGCACTCCTATATGGACAAATTGATTTCAATGCAAGATTAATGGCCTTTTACTGCTGGTTTACGTGCCTGCCAAAGACCAAACTACGTTGTTGCTAAGCATCATTAATGGATTACAATAGGGGTTCTGCATAATTCCTACAGTGTATCTTCAAACAGCGTGTTTAGTTTGGCACTAGCCTAGCACTTGTTAGCCCTACTAACACAGATCGGGGCGCCTCACACGCGTGAGGGAGGTTAATGCAATCCTAGGAACTCTTTCAAAAGCTCACAGGTTTTCTTGTGGATGACTTCGCGGAGCTTGCGCACGCGCCGGAGGCTGGAGGTGCCCACAAAGCTGTCTGGTTGTAGGACGGCCATGCCGTTGTGGACGTCCCCCATGATGATGAGCTGGCCATCCACTGTGGTCATGTTGGGACATGGGCAGCTCCAGTCCATGTTCAAAAGCGTGATTTCTAGTGGCTCCTTCCCCAGGAATTTTAATCCCATTTTTTCATCCTTGAGAATCTCCTCCACTGTCACCAGGGCGTGTCCTGAGTCTTGGTCTTCGGTCAGCTCCGTGATGCGCCCCAGGATGACGAAGTCGCTTTTGCAGAAGCTGGTCACCAGCTTTTGGCGGGGTTTGCAGGCCTTGCAGTGCATGTTCTTCGGGAAGGGGCACATCTCCTCGCAGGCCTCCCGGCTCTCAAAGTTGTTCTCGTTGCCTCCACACCCGCCATAGATGAAGGACTGGCACTGCTTTGTCAAGCTATTGTAGGCCCACCTGGGCTCATAGGCCTTGCAATGGCCTTGGAGGGCTGGCAGGTTGCAGATGTTAATGGGGCCGTTCATGCACGTTAGCATGCAGCTCTCGTAGGTCTCAAAGTGGTTGAGGTTGCTGTTGCAGTTCCCATAGATGAAAGTAAAGCAGTTGTTTTTCTTGGCATCATAGTACCACCTGGTCTGCTCTTCCCCGCAGTCTTCACTGTCCGGCTGCTTCAGGCACTCATCGGTTGGAAAATGTGTTTTGTTCTGGGAAGCTTCCTTGGATGTGGGCTCTCCTCTGATGACTGACAGAGGGAAATCCGCCCGGAGGAGGCCACCACTGTTCTGGGCGGTGCAGGTGTAGATTCCCGCGTCCTGCAGCTGCGTGTTGTAGATGACCAGCTGGGCGATGTTGGTGACCACGACATTCCCTCTGACATGGTTTGGCTTCATGATAACTTTGTCCTTGCCATCAACCTGCTTCTCCCATGTGATTTCTGGCTTGGGTCTGCCTGTGACATCGCAGAGGAAGCTGACGGTCTCTCCCACGTAGACAGACTGATGGACGGGGTTGTTCACCAAGGCGGGCGGCAGGATATCAACGACCGTTGTCTCGGAGTAGGCGGTGGTAGGGCGAGCTGTTGTTTCTGGGGGGATAGGGCTGGTGTTTGGCCAGGTGAGATGGTACCTACAGGTGACCACGTTCAGTGTGATGCCTTTGATGCAGGCCTCTGCATCCATGTAGCACTTGTTGTAGTAGGTGAGCCCGTCGGAGGCACAGGTGAAGCTCGGCTCCTTCTCACACCTGTCCTTGCACTTGCAGACAGGCTGCCCATCCCAGATGTCGCACTCTGAGCCTTGCTGGATGCACATGAAGCGGTCACAGGTGGCCTCTTTGGGCATCCCCACAGGCCCCTTTTTCCCCTTGATGTCCATGTACCGAGCGGCCACACAGCTCTTGGTTCCACAGACATTGGGACAGCACTTCTCAAAGGTCTCGCACTCCTGTGGGGAAGGAAAATAACCTGATCATTACTGGGAACTGAGTAAAGGTCTTTTTGGAGACTCAGCAAGCAGAGAGCCCAGCAACTCAGCTCTGCCACAGAAAGTCATGGTCTGAAACTCAGTGTCCCCACTGTCAGTGAGTAGAAACATTCCCTCAGCATCTCCCGGGGGGTTCTGAAGTGCTTCAGGAGAAGACTCTTGGGAAGGAAAATGTAATTCTATTTCTTAAACACAAACCTCATCACAAGTCTTTACCCCAGAGTCACATGGACTGCTTGACTACGAACCAACCACCCCCCTTCCACGCTCTCTGAAATGCCTGAGGACAAGCCCTGAGAAACAAGAGCAGATGGAAAGTCTTATCATATGGCTGTAGGCAGTAATCCTTCTTATTTTCCACAGAAGTATGTAAAGTATTATTTGAATTCCCTGAGACTAACAGCCTGCTCTTGGAGGTGAAACTGCCAAGGATTTGTAATTGTTCACATTGTAGAGGAAATAATAGAATATCTCAAAAGTAAGGTAATTTTTGCTCCAAAAATAATTTTTCTATGGTATTTAGAAAAACAAACCCCAAACAGCTCATTATGGCTTCTCTGTCCTATTTTAGTCTTATTTTCAAATGCAGCATCGCTCTTCTAGTGATTTATTACACCCCGCCTCGGCTACAGTCAGCTCTAAATTGTGGTTAATTTTAGCAGAATTTTCATCTTCTGGGCAGAAAAGGTATTTGATACGTGTGATCAGGGCTGCTGGGTGGTTATGGATTACTTCAAGGGACCAGGACCACTGCTACCATGTGCCCAACAGGGCACACTTCCACCGTGTGTTAAACCTCTACAAGCCCCCTAAAATCCATCAGCTTTCTCCACAAGTGAGAACAAAATGATTTTTAAGCTACCAAGCTAAAGAGCTTCCCCTGAGTCCAGTATCCTTTCCTTATTGGGAAAAAGATGACCTAATACCAAAACTCTTTCCCCATTTCCAGCTACACATTACTAGGTTTCAGAAGCAAAGCTAGAAACCAGGATGGGGGAGGTTTTCAGCTGGGGTTAAGGAGTGTGGCTTGGCAGAGTCCTTGGCTGCCTGCAGTACGCTCACTCCATCCAAGGTCCCGGGACTCTGTGCTGCCACAAGGCAAAAGGGACTATTTGTAGCCAGTGGCTTCTGGCTTTCAGGTTTTGACCAGTAAATTATTAAAACATCATCATCTGCTGCTGCTGCTGCTGCTGGGGTTTTGAAAGTGTTTTAGTGTTCATTGCTGCACCTGGTAGTTGGAACAGAGGTGGCTTATTTGGGAATGGCAAAAGTAAAAAGAGCACCTTCATTTCCTAACACATGGGATCCATCTGAGTAAATGTCTTTGTTTACTTACGGCCAGAAATTTTGTCTGTTTTTCCCCACTTTTTAGCATTGCAGAAACAACCTGGCTACAGAGCACAAACCCAAACACTTTTTTCAGCACAGTAAATGCTCTTATGCTCCTGTCAGCCACGTTTGGGCTACAGAAGCTTTGTCATGGGACATGATGTAAGACGCAGGACAAACAGGTATTTTCAGATACCAGCTTGAGCTGGCAGTGCTGACAGGTTGAAAAATTAATTTTAGGGTTGTAAGCTAAACACATTTTGAGCTGGGAGCATCCCACAGAACATCTGCCTGGTCCTTTTAGCCATGCCCTGTTCTGCACCCCAAGCAAGCTTTATGCTTCAAATGCAGCAAAGGCTGATGATTTACATACTAAATTAAACTATTTCATACAGGATTCCTCCCAGGAATATAAAACATTGATGATGGCCGCCACCAACAAAGAGCATGATGACACTGTTAAAATACTATGGATTGGCCCCAGGGCATGCTGAGTTCTGGAGTATCAAATTCTTTTGACATGAAGACAAGGAAAAGGAGCAAACAGAGCAAACAGAGCAAAAGTGACAGCTGGCACACACCTCCCCTCTTAACTGATAACTCATCAAACCTTTCTACGTTATATAGGTCACGGGTCAACTCAATACATCCGCTGTCTGCATGGGGTCCTGCCCGGTGCCAGCGCCCTTCCAGCTGGGACAGAAGGCTCCCACCAAGCCCCCCAACAGCCCCAGCAGAGCCCATGATGCAGAGACACAAAAATGTGCATCACTCACCAGGTCGGCGTCACACTCTCTCTTGCAAGTGCTCTGTGCGTCGACCCACAGGTTGGGGTTCATGTCATTGGGGCATATCCCAGCGTGGGAGTACCGGATTGGAGGTAGGGCTCTCCCTTTCAGAGAGACCTCCAGAAGCAAGAGGACACTGCTCTTCCCCAGCAAGATCCACATCCACCGAGAGAACAGCACCAACAACATCTCAGAACTTCTCCAGGGCAGTAGCAGTGTCCGAGCTGGAAGTAGTTCTTGTTTGCTTGGGGTTGCTTTTTTTTTTTTTTTTGGGTAAGCCTGAAGTTGTTGAGGAACCCAGATGCACCTGACTTCGGTAAAAACTTCAGCAAGCTCCTCTGCTGCCTCTGTTGATAGTGCAGTTTGGTCTGGACCTCATTGGATTAAAGGTCCTAGGAAGTCACCCCCTTATTTTAAGAGAAACGCTACTTGAGCGAGCAGAGTTAGCTCTATTTATACCCTGCCTCTGTTAACAAGTCAGAAAAAGTAAACTTGATTTCTTTGACAGGCACACGCTTCCTATGTCCTGGTGGCAGTCAGACAGATTTGTTGCAAGAAAAAAAAGCTGGAAAGAGTTCAAAAGGCTGGAACTGGCATGGTGGGACCCCTGCATGTTTCTGAATGCAGGGAGGCCTTCTTAACCCCTTTAGACCTAAAGTACTTCCCTATGCTAAGAATGGCATTTACTTCTGAAAGGGGACTTGTCTAAGTAACACGGACCCGCAGTCAGGGGATTTCCCCACGGCAAGGGGCTACACAATCACTTGCTAAAAGGAACAAATAATAGGATTGAAGCAATTAAAGCCAGAATATCGTATTTTAACAAAGGAAGTAGGGAAGAAATAACTTATTTAAATTTAGGATCAACAAAGCAGAATGTCTTCGTAATTTCTCTCAGGGCTCCTCCGGGCTTTTTTCTTGTCTTTGGTGGGGAGATTTCCATGATGCTGGGTTTAATGCTGCCCTCCAGTCCCACCAGGAAGATGTTAAAAGTGTCCCTGAATTCCTCCACATTTCCTGACAGCCAGATCCCATTGTACAGTGCATTGCTGATCCCTTTAACAGCAACAACAAAAAAATAGTAGAAGTTCAACTCTATGGAAACCTGCATAAAGGAATGTACAGCATTTTTGCATTGGGGGGTGGGAGGGAAACTCAGTCAAGCCGAGTTCCTCATTCCCTGATTATTACAGCAAGGGGCTGATCCTGCTCCTGCTGAACACATGCCAAAATCCAGAGATGAGTGGCAGAAGTCTGAGTTGCTCAGCACCTTCCAGGATTAGGGCCTCTGGGCTGACTTCTGGGCTAGCTTGGGTGAACCCTCCATGTTGCTAAGAGCCTCCTGGGAGGATCAGGTAAGTTTGCATCCCACATGGAGGTTCTGCAGGGCTGGACCAACAACGCTGTGCCTGGGCAGGAGGAAGGGTGTGCATCCACCCTGTGCCCAGCACTGAGAGCCGCAAAGCCAGGCAGAGTCAGCCCTTACTTTTTTCCATCGGGCTTATAAATTCAGGGTTGTTTTTCATGGCTGAGTTTGGACCTAATTCTCCCCTGAGTGATGATGGCTGCCAACCAGTACAACCAGAAGTGAATTGGGTCACCATGGGGCTCCTGCTCGTCCCCTGGGGCCAGGCAGCAGAGCACAGTGACCTGCTGGTGTTTCCTGCAATCGCCTCCGGGAAAAAGGGAGAGCAACCTGGAGCCGACCTGCCCTGGGCTGTGGCATTTCTGTTGCAACCCAGGCTTATAAAAGGGGCTGTTGCAGCTCTGATTTGTGTGCCTGCATTAACCATATGCATAGTATTTGAATTTCATGGGATGTGCAAAGCGAAGTTGTCCAAATTAGCTATTTATAAGGAGCAAAGTCAACTGCCAGGCAGCAGTTTGCATTTGATTTATTCACTCTGAAACTTTAGAAACCTGCATGACACTTGTACAAAGTGCGGCTGTGTGCTAAATGTTTTATTCAGTACTTGTTTACAAAGACAAACGCAGCACCCTGTGATGCCTAAAAAAGCCAACCAAAAATGACACATTCCGAAGAAGTACTTAAAATTCTTACAGCTCTATTAACAACAAAATTGCATGTATTAGTGGTTCTGTTGACTAAACAAAGGCACTTTCTATTGTAAAACTGACTACAGATAAGCTTTGGAACCAGCTGTATGTGGGTCTTGAGGAGTGCAGGTATCCTGGGTGCTGGGGAAGCTGCCTTGATGACCTCAACAGCCACTGCACATGCAGGAGTTTTCCCTCAATCCATGGCATTGCCACAGAGTAGCCATGGATGTGATTTTCCCCTGCCAGCTTTAATCCTTTATGGCCATTTTACCCCCTTACCTGCTGGATCTTGCAGCCTCCATCCCCTCTCCTGCTGCCAGACAAGACGTCCTTGCTAGCTTTGGAGAGTGAGAGACACACTCATGTGGGCCACCGTAGGTGGAACTCTGCTCCAAACAGGAAAAAAACCCCACTATCTTTTTTTTAACTGTCTCTGACCAGGGATCCCTTGCCCACAGGCACATTTCAGCTGTGGGGGAGCAGAGTGGGACTCTGAAAAATCAGACACTGGTTTGCATCAGATAGACAGAGCAGCCTTCTGCTTTGCTATGTCCTCCTCCATCCACAGAGATATTCTCCAGGGACAGGTAAGTCCCACTGCAGCTTTCTGCTTTCAGTTCTGAGGTATCATGTTCCTGGATCAGCCCCTGGGCCACTTGAGCTCAGCCAGGAGAGAGGAAAACATTGCCATAAATCTCCCTGTGAATGTGGGCAGGCAGCTCCAGAGGGCAAGGAGGCAGTGAGGGCTCCATACAGCCCTAGACAGCTGCCCTGTCCCTGCCAGGACATCCCAGAGATGCTGTTACCCAGCCTGAGGAGCACATCCAGGAGGGAACCCACTATAAAGGCTGCCCCAGGTTGGCTCGGGGACAGTGGGGACCCTGATTATCCCAGCACGGACAGCCAAGCTCTGACTAATGCACTCACCATCTCCTGGGTTTCATTGAGGGCTGTTTGCTTGCCTGGTTTAAGTTAATTTAACTCCACTGACTTCAGTGGATCTGACTGGACACTCCAGAACACCATCAGTTAATGCCAGTTGTGAACTGGGGTCTCTGTCAAGGTTCCCAGGCCCAGTTTTTCTGTTCCTCCTTGTGGATAAAGGACTGTGCATTTTTTCTTTAATATAAACAATAAAGTAATCCCCATTCTCTATTGCTATGAAAAAATCCATTATGAAAGCTGATTTTATGGCTTATCTTATCTCAGCCATGTCAGATACTGATGTGCTAAAGATCTTCCCAAAAGAGATCAAGTCTTAGAAGCAACCCTACTACTACCCCACAATCCCACTTTCTGATGAAGATACTGGAATGAGTCTGCGGGATGGGGAACTGGGGTGAACTTCTCTGGATCTCAGATGGACAAACCTGAGCCTGGATTGCACAAAGCAACATCCTGGGTCTGCTCCCAGCAGTGGAGACATTGGTTTGTGACCAACCCTAGTCCTGAAAAGGCCTCCTAGGATGCCCAAGGTCCTGATTAGGGTTGTTGATCTAGAACTGGCTTAACTGTTGTTGGGTTTTTTGTAAATTATAATTTCTTTGCCCTTTTTCCTGCCCTCCTCTTCTGTGCCAAGTGTTGACCCAGTGTGTGGTGTGACACCTTTTAACTGAGGAGAGAAATGGGATTCTCTGGTGTGCAGAAAAGTATAAATGAATTTGTGTATTTTTACTTAAGCCACTGTTAAAGGAGCAGCAAACCGTTGATCATATTTACTAGGCCAGCAGTCCTCATCTGGAGTTACTCAGTGGAGGGTGGATTGCTTTGCTGGTTTTATTGTGGAAGGCTCTTGGCAGGAACCGTCACCCTGTGATGTTAAAACTCCAACTCCCATTGATCTCTTCCTCAGCACAGGGGCCCTTCCAGCCCCAGCCTCTCGTGCTCCCTGGGCCCGCTGCCAGTGGCAGCCGGGTTTGCCAACACAAACACGAGCCACCCCCTCTCCAGACAGGCTGTGACTCATCGCTGCTGTGGCACTCTGCTGCCTGAGGCATCGAGACCCTACCCAAGGGCTCCCGGCTGGAGCGGGGGTGCCATGGGTGCTCCCAGCACCTGCTGCAGATCAGTGGTGGGGTGAAGGTTGGATGCTCTGCCTCTGAGAGTAGCATAAATCAAAGACTCTGTCTGGTCCTTGAGGCCGCCTTCCTCCTCCTCTCACAGGACAGCTGGTGATGGCAGGGCCTGGTGCCAACTCCCTGCAGTGCCCACAGCAGCAATCAGCCCCTTCTTCCAAACAGGATGCCCAAACCTGCCCGGCCCACAGGGACCCTCATGCAGGCAGCTCCAAGGACAAGCTCTTCTTCAGCCCCACCATCATCATGCCCCCTCTGTAGGTGGCTCCTTCTCCATGCACAGCTGAAAATGTGATGCCTGAACAGAAAAGTACTCTACAAAAACCTGTTTCATTTAGACAGTAACAACGTTCCAGGCTGTACGTAAAGCTTATTGCACTTAAAGCTGATAGCCAGACATTTGAGAGGGAACGTCACTGCCAGATCACTTTTGGAGCACAGCTGCCAACTGCTTGTCTCAAGCAGGACCATTGCTTCCATACTCACAGAGAAATACAGATAATGCTTTGGGACCTCAGCTTTATCTTACTTTGGACTGCAAAGAGTCAAACCTTCCCCTTTGAGCGATATCCTGAACCTCGGCAGGACCTGCTCAGGAGATGGCCGGGGATCCCAGCTCAGGAGATGGCCGGGGATCCCAGCTCAGATGCCTTTCCACAGCCCTCAGAGGACCACACATCTCCTGCTGGCTGGACGGTTGGCTGAGCAAGGAGGAATTTTGGCAGCGTGAGATGCACCTGAACATCAAAGCACAGGAAAAGGCCGCTGTGCTGGCCCCATGCTTTGGGAGCACATGTACACGGGCCAGGCAGATTTGGGCTGAAGGTGTACAATGGGAACAGCCTGCCTGGGTCCTATTTTGGCTTTCTTCATGTGCATAATTAGCAGCAGAGGCATATTTCAGTTTTCCCCAAGTTAAGATAGAAATCTCCCTGTAAGCACCCAGAACTAACAAGTGCTGGTTTTGACTTCTGAAATAACATATGTGAGCAGATCCCAGAGTGCAGGGAAGGCTCAGGGGGCACATTTGGCATGGAGATTGCTCACTGAAAGGAGCTGCTGTTGATGTGCACGCTGCCTCACGTGCAGCTGCTCGGTAAGCAGGAGTTAATGTGGTTAGACAGAAGGGCTCAGTTTGGGGAGGAAAATCAATAATGTCAGGGAGTTTATTACAGGGTTATGGGCCACCTGCTAGAACCCAGCATTAGGTCTGCATTGCACTGTGTTTCGGGGAGAGCTGATGGCACTGCACTCAGACAGGGCTAGTGCCAGAATTATTATTTTATGCCTCGGCAGATGGCTTCTGCTCAGGGGTTTTATCTTTGAGTGCAGACATACGACTAATCATCATTTGCTTTCTCTTTCTCTGCTAACGTAAGCTGGGCAGGAAGCAATTGCCAGTTTGATGATGGTTCATTATTGTTTGGTTTATTCTGTCTGAAACAGCACAGCAAGAGGCACCAAGGGTACAAAGGAAGATAATCAACACGTTATCAGTGAGATATGGGGAAAAGCTGAGCTCAGAAGCTTGTCTTTCACCAGCCTATCTCTTTCTGTCTCTGTTTCAGAGACAAAGCCTAACATATCCCATAGATAATTCGGAGAGGCCATGTTGGTATCTTTGGATTGTCAAGATTGCGAAGATGAAATGTTGGGAATGGGTTCATCCTACCTTAGAGCAGGAGGATCTAAATTACTTCCTAAAGTCCCTTCCAGTTCTGTTCTCTGTCACTGTCAATGCTGAGCAAGACCTGCTCCATCAATTAAGCTTTGAGTTAGGGAGATCTGAGGTCTGTAATGCAACCTGGAATGCCAAGAAACAGAAATCACAGCCACGGTGGCATCAGTGCAGGGCCACTTTCCGTGTTAGACCCTCTCAGCTACCTGCTGTACAAGCTGGGCCAGGTCCTGTCACCTGCTGAGCGTGGCAAATACAGACACCATGGACACACAGCTGCAGCACAGAGCCTGGAGCACCTTGTTTTGTTGCAGGTTTTAGGAATTCATAGTTTTACGACAAGCTTGAATAACAGCACTTTAGGGAACTGGTGCCAAACCTGTGGTGTGCAAATGGAGATGTTCCCATGGCTTCCAGCACTGCTGTGGCTGTGTGAGCCATAGCATAAAATCCTCAGGATGGAACTGGTATATTTATTGTTGTTTTTTATAACTTTCAGTTGTTCTGGTTGGTTCCAGCTCAGTCTGAATCAAAGCTTAGAATAAAAGTGAGGTGCAGGCCTGGCACATGCTCAGGCTGAGTGCTCAGCACATCTTTCACCAGAGCCAGTGGAGTTTTTCCAGGAACGTAAGTTAATTTAGTTCCCTGTGTAGAACTAAGAAATATTACTGAACCCATTGCACAGATTCACTTCAGTCTGAAAATGACCCTAATTTAACCTCCCTTATTTACTTTTAGGAATTTAAAGCTGGGAGGAAATCACTTGCTGAGTATCACACAGCAGCAGCCACAAAAGGTTGGAGTCCCAAGACCCTGCTTCCAACCCCATGGGCACCATTTCCTTCTAAAAAAGCAGGTTCGGTATAGAAAAGTCACATTGCTTTTGTTTGTGATGTGATTCAATTTATATAAACAGTAAGGTTTTAACCTGCTGTACTAATTTAACTTAACCCCAAGCCTTAATTCCCTGTGATTTCAGCATGAAGGAACCATCTCTCTGTCCCTTGGGACTGATCTTTTTTTAGAAAGGTTATGAACCTTTTAGTGGAGGAAAGTTTGTGAGGTGAGATTAAACTGCTGCAGATTTGCATGATTTTGTGCTCCACTGCGAGACTTTACCAAACCACTGAATCTGTGGAAGTTTGGAACCCTCATTGTGGCTGGGAGCCTCTCCAGGAGATGTAGAGCAGCTCCAAGCAACTGGGCTTTTCATCAGGCAACGAGTGTTGGCTTCTCCAGACAACCTGGAAGTTCCAGAGCTCCTCCGAGGGTTTGGTATCCACAACTTCACTATAAACAAGCTAATTTCCACAAAATGGAACTATTTCCATTTATGCAGATACCATGAAATCCTTTTAGCATCAATTCTGTCTTCCTGGAATTTAAATCTAAATTAGGACAAAACTCCTTTTTAACGGAAGAGTTATTGCCCTGGTTTGGCTTTGCTGGCCGCTAGCAGTCCTGGCTGTCACACAGCACATCCGCTGCCCGTGCCCAGAGGGTGAGCTCTGCCAGGAGCAGTCCTTGCCTTCTAAGTTGGGCACATTAAGAGTCTTTCCAAGAGGTGAACTATTTTGGTTTAGTTCTCCCTGTGTGCCACCAGATGCAAGGCATCACACACTCTGCACTGGTTGGGCCCAGACAGCGGCCAACAGGAGTTAGAGCAGCTCTTCGGGGCTACTGATGCCCTTCCTGGAAGTGCCCAAAGGAGCTGAAGTGCAGTTTTGGTCTGTAACGGTGCTCCTCTCCTGGCATTCATTCAGCAGCACATCTGAACACAGGCTGGAGGTGCAAGTGATGTCTGCAAACCAGTGATGACCCACTTCCATTGATCTTTTGAGCAGCTAGCCCATCCTTCCTGCCCTGGCAATGGGATGTTTGTCTGCATTTAACAGCTTTTTTTTCACTGTTGCTCTTTCTGATTCCAGCCAATTCAACACACATTCTTATTTTGATTTTTTATTTTTCGCAGAGTCCACCTGCAGCCCACAGCATAGCAGGGTCTGCTGAGATGCAGCACTTTCCTTCCATGGCAGTTTTGGAGATAACGGGTCCGATCGTAGGTAACATTTAAGAGATTCACATGGTTTAATCGTTACAGTTTCCCTGTGCCTTTAGGGCAAACACGTTGGGCTCAGCGCTCTGTCTCACCAATTGCTGGGATTGTGTTTAACGACAGACACAGCAGACGGTCTTTGAGCTGGAGGGTACAAAGGAACCGGAGCATCATTAGCGGTGAGTGTTTCAAACGCTCTATAATGGCCTGATTTTTCTCCAGTTGAAGTCGATGTAAATATTCTGCTGACTTCAAAGGGGAGCGGGGTGAAGTTACGGCCAAGTACTCTTGGAAATCCCACCCAGTGCTTGATTTTTCTTGACCTGAACGTCAGTTCAGTCAGCTCTCCTTCCACAAAGGAGCTTTCAGGAGTCCTGGAAAAGCCGCCGGAGTGCTTTTAGTCTTGGGTTCACATGGTAGCAGCATGTGAATTGTGGCAAATCTAGAGAACGATTCAGCCCTCCCAAGTCCTGACTCCACTTCTGCAGATGTCTGGCTGGCATCGCTCTTGCTCTCTCCTCACTGACTGTGGGGGAGTTTAGGGCGCTGGGATTCCCACGGAGGCACCTCAGTTTGGTGCGGTGAACTCCTGCAGTGGGGCAGCAGAATGTGGGGTACTCTCACAAGACCTTTGGCTTTGCTGTGCATCAGCCAGGAGAACAAGCTGGTCAAAATGCCTGAAAAATCTTTACATTGTGGCATGAGCTGTGGCTTTATCTCTTCCCAGCACAGAGAAAATCGTCATTAATTATTTTTCTCTTTTTTTTTCCCCCCCGGGGGGGGGTGGGGGTGTGTGTGTATGTGTGTGTTTTTTCTTTCATAATTTTACACATTTTCTTTTGTGCTTCTGTAACACCATACTTTAAAAGCTCTATGAGAGTGGAAAATCAGACTTTTCTATACATTTCCAAATATTTCCATTAACTAATTTCCTTTTGAAGTCAATCAGATTTGTCAGTTTGGAACTGTTATCTCCACAGGAACCATTCCCATCTTTGCCACTGACTTTGTGAGCCCAGACCATTTGCTCTCTGCACCACAGCTTCCACCTCCCTGAAGGAGACTATAAAGCTCACAAGTGGGTCAAGTGACATCAGTTTATCTTTGAAATCCCAGCTTCTTGCCATTCCCACAGAGCCGTGCGTGAGTGTGAGGTGTGATTTGCTGCAATCTCAAAACTGTTGGGAAAAAATGGTGAATGCAAAAATTTTATCTCCAGCCATTTGTTCACATCTCTTCAGCTGCAGTTTAAGCACAGCCCTTTCACACACACACACACACACACACACACACAGGCTTTTTTTAAAAAAACTTTGCCATGGCCAGAAAACTAATAGTGTAACCGTTTCAGGACATATATTTGTACTTTCTCAGCTCCTTTTTGATTTGTCTGAGGAATCTGGTGTACCCATGGCCACAAAAAAAAACCAGGTTAGTGCACAGTAGAGGCTTTCATGGCCACTAATCTTGATGACAAAATTATTCGAACAAACACTTCTTGTGTCACCAATATATATTATGTAAAACCTTGTGACTTTGATTATGTGTCTATAATACAGATTAGTCTGTTTGGGTGTTTGGTGCTGACCTCCAATAAGCTCCTAAAGTATTAGCAAGAATTTGCAAGTGACAGGCAGGCAGAGGTGCTGTTCTGCCTAATCCCATTCTCAAAACTCTGGCTATATATGTCTGAACAGTTTCTGCTGCTTTCCCTGAGGCACCAACCAGGTTCTTTCTTCTCAGCCCCCTCCCAGCCACCTTTGTCCTTCTTTCCACTGCTGTAATGTGTCACAAATGTTGGAAGATTTCACTAACCTTGTGGACTAGAGCCAGGGAAACAGCGAGAACAAATTTAGAATAGGAGGCAGAGAATGTACCAGCTGGGAGGTGATGCTGTCAATCTCCATGGAGACCTCTTTAGTTACAGCTTTGCTAATTACTCTGATGAATTGTATAGAGGTTGAAAGCCTGGCCAAGTCAATAGAGAGTTCCAAATTGACTGGCCGTGTCTTGGGCCCACGAGGGATACACAGGGCACAGCCCCTCGGGGTAACCAGTTATGATTTGCACTGGGGGCTTTCTCCTTGATGGCCAAAACACAGCCTAAGGAGAATCCAAACACCTTGCTCTGATCTTCTGCACAAGGCCAGGTTCTTCTAAAGAAAAGAGCTCTGGAGAAATAAATGTAGATCTCATCTTAGCAAAACAATTTTCTTCTCAGGCATGCAAGTGAACCATCTCTGTCATCCTGTGAACTTCCCACAAGAGTCAGCTCCTGCAGGAGATGAACTGGGACAAGATCCACAGAAGCCTTTTGACTCAAAATGCCTAGACAGGACATGCTGCTATGCAGGATTCAGGCAACTAGTTATATTTGCCCCTTATCCCCAGGATGAACATGTTTCATGGATTAGTACTACAGACACGGGCAGAGAGGAATGCAGCCAAAAGTCTGGAGAAAAAGCAAAGGCAGTCCCTTGTCTGCACAGTTTTCTGGGTTAAAATGTCTCTGAGCTCAGAGGGGGACTGGGCTGACACCTGGGGATCCTGCCACCACCCCAACATGAGCAACAACCATCCTCAGGGGGAGAAGTCTGGATCCACAGCACTGCAGCTCAGGGTTGTCATTACTTGAAGCCAAACTGGCTTTAGACACTAATCCACTGAACAATTTCCAGTTGTTATCAAAATCTATTGGACTTCTTAACCACGAGTCCCTGAGCTGATGTACCACATCCCTCAGGTTCCAGCTCCGTGATTTGTTTGTTCAGAAATTATTTATTTGTTCTACAAATAGAAACAATGTTAAATTAACAACAGGAAAAAAAAATCAGCTGTACATCATGCCTGATTTCTAAAGGGATTTGGCTGCCTGAGCAGATCTTTCCCTCCCAGATCACCTTTCCCCCAAATATCAGTGCCATTTTCCAACCTCTTCCTGTCAAATTTCACTCCATGCTGCAGGCATGTGCAGCTGTGTGCATGAGTGTGTGCTCACACCTGCTAAAATGTCCCTCTTTAGATGCTCAGCTCCCCTTGATCCCCTGCAGGATGCTCAGCAGGGCTGAAAATCCATGAGATAGCTGGTTGCATTGTAATTCAGGGATGCTCCAGGGTGCTAAAACCTGTCCTGAATCCCAGTCCTCTGTACCACTATAAGCAGAGCAATTCCTGCCAGGTGATTTAGTGAAAAAGCTGTCATTTAATGGTCAAAAAATATTCTGGAGTTCACTGGAAGGATTTTTTTATCTCATTAAAAACAGAGGAACTTGAGTAGAGCCCTATCCACCCTGACTGAGGTGCTCATCTTGCCTGGCAGTAGGCAGCTGGAAATTTTTTGGTTCAAAGCTTGTTCCCTTTAGATCCTTTGGCAGAGAGTAGAACACAAGGGGCACATCCAGAGGATGATTTGGCTGTGCTATTTTAGACCCTTGCCCTGGGAGGAGATGAATCTGCCTCTGTGCTGCATGTTTCCCCCTATGGACATGAAGTGAGTCTTGGGTGACACAGGCCCAGACTTGGTAACATGGAGGTTTGAATTCAACTTAATTCACCTACAGACTCCCACAGGGAGCTTCCATGGGGTCAGCACAAAAACTGGTATAGCATAAACTGCTTCTCCCATGTGACTTTGACTTCCTCCTTTGAAATTGTCTCCTCTGCCTTCAAACTCTCATTGAAAGGCCCAAAGTGAGCAGCACAGATAAATTTAAATCTAAGTGAATATTGGGCTTGACTTTTAATTCCATCTTTATTCTCCACCAGCCCTTCCATTTCCCTGAGCCTTAATCCCATCACAGCTTTAAATTTGTGTGTGTGCATTAAGTATCATATTTAAGATTTGTGACTATCCCTAAATCTTATTTCTAACAAGCCCACAACTGCAGTATTGGTTTAAATTGCCAGAAACATTATTTTGGTGGGTTGGGTGGGGACTGAGTGTTTCAAATATGATTGTACAGCTGTCAGTATCACTGTGTAACTGGGAATTAAGCCTTTAAAAAGATGTTTAATCATAACTTTCAGTGACTGAGAAGTTGGTTTAATGGAGTTACTTGGGGAATGAAACCTGAAATGCAGAGGGAATAAAAAACTTCATAAGCCTTAAAAAAAATCAGGAGCAAATAGCAAACAGACAGACCATGGTTTCTCCAAAAAAGGAGAAAAGAACCAATCCAGAGGATCAGGCACAGTCAGAAGCTTGCATAAAGACATATTAACACTTAACCAACAAAATCTGGAAAACTTGCTGTGGGGACGAAGACTGGCCCAAGCCTCCCCTGTGGTTGCTCCAAAGCTGTGACAGCGAGGTGCTGGCTCTGCCAGCGATGCCATGGGCTCAGGGCTGTGCCCAGGGCTGGTGAACAGAGAGCACTGAGCACCTGTAAATCAAACAAAGAAAACAAAACATCACCGACCTGTGCTCCACACACACAGGCTCAGAACTCAGCGTGTTCCCACTGAAGGTCAAGGGCATTTAACATTTGGGAAGCAAAGTGGCTGCTCTAGCCATGAGCACCGTGTGCGATTCCCAGCAGCTTCCAAAGGCGACGGCCAGCGCTCAGCCGGCATCCAGATCCTGCAGGCCCTGCTGCTCTTGGCAGGGAAGCGTGTGCATGTGTGCCCTGCACAGGTACAGGCACAAACCCAGCTGCTGTGTGGGAAAGGAGCAGGGAAAGGACAAGTTCTTGGCTCTGCTGGGAGCTGGTGAGTGTGACACCAGTGCCAATAAAGGGGCAGGGGACACACGCCTGCGAGGGGGTCTGAGGCTCCACGCGGGGGCACGAGCAGGAGCGTCATGGCGGCGGTGTGGAGGTTTGAGCCAAGGGAAATTGCTGCTAATCCTCTTCCACACAGCCTTCCTTGCAGGAGGAGATCTCATGACTCCAGGGAGAAGTACATTGTGTAACTAAGCAATGGTGAACCCAAGCTCCATTTAACAGGGCTTGGCACAGGCGCAACAGAGTAGGATACTCATCCCAAGAGAGCGTGAGAGAGAGCATCTCAGTGCATCACCCGCCGGCTTCGAGTCCTTAAAAGCCCTGTGTGGCTTTGGGAGAGGAGCTCAAACAGAGGGGGGGAAAAATAAAAAAAAGCCCATAACCCCCCAGGCCGCAGCTTCCTGCACCAGCCTTCCCTGCGCTTGTGTGGAAATGTTGCATAATGTCCCTTTGCACCACACGAAGCTTGGAAATCTGCAGGATCAAAGCTGTATGGAGACACTACGGATGCGCCAAATTTCAAGGCATTTCACAATTATAACAAGAAGCACAAAGCCGCACTCCGGGCTCCTCTTGCTGTTCCACTGTGACATCTAGTGGCAGTGGCACTGGAGAACGAGGAATTGGTGTTCCTGGTTTTAGGCCTGTCCCTGCACTCACCTCCTGAGTAGCTTTTCCCCATCCCTCTGAGAGTTGTCTTGTATGATATTGGAAAAAGCTCTTTTGCCACTAATCCTATTGGATTTTTATAGATGTAAAAAATTGGGATTTAAAGATTTCACAGTGTGCAAGAGAGCATCCTGCTTCCTGGAATGTAGCACTAGGTCTCCACTTGTGTGTGCCTTGTCTTTGTTTTACAGCTTTATGGCACAGACACTGAAAATAGACAAAAGGGATCGTGGGTTAAAGAGTGATCATTTAGGATGCTTTTACTGAAAAAGCAAACGAGTTAAAATGAAAATATTCAGGTCACAGCAGTGTGCAGTTGAAGGCTGGTCTTCCAGGTCTCTGAGGTTTGAATTTGCAGTTGTCACCAGGTAAATCTTATTTGCAAACCATTTTCCAAATCCAGTTGTTTCTCATACAGTTTGTTGAGTCTTTTGGTAGCAGCTGGGCAAAATTTTTGTTCAATCTGTTGCATGGGATCAAAAGCATGTGATTTGGCGTGAAAAACTTGCCACTGAGTCACCGTGTAACCTTTGCCATAGTAGTTAAAAATGTCACTTCTTGCTTGTCCCTCCTGCCTTCATGCATGTGGTTGCAGGGCTGCTTCTCTCTTAGAGAAACATCTGGCCTGTGGGCCTCTGCCTCTCCTGACCCGATTAAAAGGAAGATGAGTGTTTGTGCTTTGAAGCTTCATTGGTATGGGGAGATATTTAGGAACTGTTTGGATGGTAATGCTGCAGGCATCGTCTTTACCTAATTGCCACAACCGCCAGAGAAGGAACAGCAGAGCACAGCAACAGCAACCCAAGTCCTAAATTAAATGGTAGGTTAAAAATAATGTCACTAATAAGAAAACTAAGCCATAAAAGAGAGGCAATGAAATAAAAATATAGCTTAGTGAAAATTTCTCCTTGGTGGCAGACACTGATGTCAAAACAGAAAGCCTGGAGTTAAATGAGCTCCCCAACACACGCCACAGTGATATAATGAAGAGTGTGAGCAACACACTGGAGAGGGAAGGGCTGGGAACAGGGGGTGCCAGGGCTGGAAGTGTCTGGGGAAACCCGTGGTGGGTTTCACTCCCAACCCATGGATTTTACCCATCCTTGCAGTCCTTTCCCAGCCCATGGCAGCCTCACAGCTCGAGGGCAGGAAACAGGCTGCTGGTTAAAAACACCCTGAAAAGGGCAAGGCCACTGCGATGGATGAAGGGTTGAACTCAAAGACCTTGGAGGTCTTTTCCAACCTAAATAATTCTACGATGTGCCTTTGCCAGGCAGGCAGTTTTTACCTGCAGCTTTTCCCCTCTTCCCAGGAGCTGTGTCCCCTGAAACCCCCACAGAGGGCTCAGGATGTCAGGTGAGGGTGGGATGAACCCGTCAGAGGAAACACTCCAGTCTTGGATTTTCACCCTGCCCCCATCTCAGTGCCTGGGGTCGGGGGTGGCACAGAATCACAGAATCACTGGGGTTGGAAGGGACCTCTGGAGATCACCCAGTCCAACCCCCTGCAAGGCAGAGTCACCGGGAGCAGGTGACACAGGAACACATCCAGGTGGGTTTGGAACACCTCCAGAGACAGAGACTCCACAGCCTCCCTGGGCAGCTGTTCCAGAGCTCTATCGCCCTTAATGTAAAGGAGTTCTTCCTAGTGTTGAGGTGGAACTATTTGTGGTTTAGTTTATGGTCATTGCCCCTCGTCCTGTCGCTGGGCACCAATGAAAAGAGTGTGACACCATCCTCTGACACTCCTTGGATATATTTAAATGCACTGATGAGATCCCCTCTCAGTCTTCTCCAGACCAAACAGGCCCAGCTCTCGCAGTGTCTCTGCATCAGAGAGATGCTCCAGACCCCTCATCATCTTTGTGGCCTTCGCTGGACGCTCTCCAGCAGCTCCCTGTTTTTCCTGTGCTGAGGAGCCCAGAACCGGACAGAGAACTCCAGGTAAGGGCCGTACCCCGCCCGGGGCAGCGCCAGCGCCGTCCGCCCGCCCCAGGCTCAAGATGGCGGCGGACGTGAGGGCCGGAACGGGGCCCCGGCGCGGGCAGGGCCCGGCTCCGCCGCGCTGAGGCCGCCCGGCTCCTCCCGACGGGCTCCGGAGCGGCGGGGAGGGGCCGCAGCCGGGCCGAGGGGGGGCCCTGCCCGGCGACCGTGGCCCCGGCCATGAGCGGCGCGGCGGAGGCGCGGGAGCTGGAGGAGCGGCTGCGGGAGGCGGCGGCCCTGGGGGACGTGGCGGAGGTGCGGCGGCTGCTGGGCGCGGGGGCGGACATCGACTCCCGCAACGAGATCAACGGCTGGTGAGGGGCGGCGGCGCCGCGCGGGGTCCCGGCGCTGCGGGGGACGCGGGGCGGGCCGGGGTCGCTGCGGGGCCCGGCTCTTTCCGCCGCTGCCCTTCTCTGAGGCGGTGTTCGGGGTGGTTGGGCCCGGGGCTCCCCCCGACCCACCATCAGGCGCGGGGTTGAGGGAGCTGGTTCGGGGACGGAGCTCTTGTCTTTCTTAGTTTTCCCATTTACAAAAACGGAAAAGCTAATCTCGGGAGGCGCGGAGATTTACTGCTAAAGAGGATCACGATAAAAACAGGTCGCCCTCCTTCCACCTGTCACAGCGTGTTTGCTCAAGGTCCTTGTCCAGTCCCTCGTGTGGGACAGCAGTGAGAGCCACTCTGCAAGGCAAAGGAGGGCCCTGCCCTGCACAACTTACACATTCAGAACTTTTAAAAAGTGCCTCAGTGAAGGAAACTTTATTCCCAGTTATCACTTTATGCATAACTCGGGTGAAGCAGGACGGGGCTGGTGAGGAGGAGCCAGAACGAGGAATCCCAACCCTTCTGCTTCCTTCCCGCAGGACCTGCCTGCACTGGGCCTGTAAGCGGAACCATGCCCAAGTGGTGTCCTGCCTGCTGGAGGCTGGCGCAGACAAGCAAATCCTCACTGCTAAGGGAGAGCTGGCAGCACAGCTAACATCGAAACCAGACATCCGCAAGATTTTGGGAGGTACCCTTCTCATCTTCAAAGTTATCTAGAATTCTTGG
Organism: Corvus moneduloides; assembly: GCF_009650955.1. NCBI lineage: Eukaryota > Metazoa > Chordata > Aves > Passeriformes > Corvidae > Corvus > Corvus moneduloides. Next base: position 6,453,497 of record NC_045494.1, read on the forward strand.
TCTAAACACTAAAGTGGTTTTAGTGCTTTTATCTGAGGCAGTAATTGGCAAAACCTTGGCTAGGACCATTGTATCTCACTAGATAGCTCTGATTTATAACTGGAATTCATATTTGGGCAAATAGACGTGCAGATTTGGGGTAGAAAGGCCTTGTGTTCTGAGCTGTGTCACCAAGAAGTGGAAGAGCTGTGTGGTTTGGGAAGTGTGCTGCTGCACTCTTGTTTGCTGTCATTAAGCTAAAGCTGGCATGCAGGCTGCAAATGAGGGCTTTCACAATTGTACAGTTTGCTGTGGTCTGACCATGATCAATATTACAAATCCCCTCAAAAACAACTCTTATCACTCAGGAAGTTACGCCTTCTGAGCACCTTGTTATAGTGTGACTTGCCAGTATGATTAATTTTTGCCCTGTAATTCTGCCATCTTACACTTTTCATATGCACAGCAAACCCAGTTAGATGTTTGTGACACTCCTGAACACAGCAAGCGCCATCAGTATCTAGGTACTGTGCTCCAGATTAAAATTCTTAAGTGCTTTACCTTTGGAAATGTGCTGTCTTCTGCTAATTTGGGCAAGGTGCTCATCTCTTGGGCTTAGTTTCTGGCAAACGACTCACCTGTTTTTAACATGTAAACTGTCAAGCAAGCACGTGTGGATGAACTCTGCTCACAGCTCTCTTATTTTTCTGTCTGTTAAGCTTTCATGTGTTTCCTGGGGAATAAACACATCACTTACCTTCTTTCCTAGTTTTTATTCTGGGAGTGTGGTATCATTGAGCAAATCTTTCTGAACTGCTTTGACATCACTATTTATGTTCTGTAATATTCAGTCAGGCAGGAATGTCACTTACTGCAGTGCTTTTATGCAAGAGAAGAGCTTGTTTGGGTATTACAGCAAGTAGTCACTTGCCTGAAGAAGTATTGGGTTGAATTTGCTGGCCTGGGTCATAATAAACTCTTTACAGCAGTGCTATTAAAAGCATTTAAATATGAGATTGAGTAAAAGACTCCTGGTCATCCAATTTATTTGAAAGGGCTGGAATAAAACTGCTAGAAATGATGTGTCTTTCAAAGGTTATTTTTTTCCCCCCACTTTTGTTTTTAAAAAACAGAATATACTGAAGATGTTGATAGGTTTTTCTTTCACTTTACACCTACTGGCCTCCAACTGTTACGTGCTTGTTGTGCTTAGCATCATTCTTTGATGACCTTGGAATGTGATGTAGTGTCAAGACACAATAGGAAAACGAACTATATTCAAAATGAGAAAGATCTATCCAGTAACATGATGGTTTGTTTTCTCTCTCCATCCCCTACCCCTCATTTTTGAACATCATCAATAGAGGAAGAAACTGAATGTCAAGGAGAGAAGGATTTAAATTTGCCCATTGTTGCGAACTACTTGGCCAACCCACCATTCCCTTACATTTACACCGAAGAAAGCATTCCAGGCAGCTTGGCAGAATCCCAGAATGAAAGTGCTTCCATCTCTTCTGCTTCCCAGAGTGAAACCAGCCCTTGTCCATCAGCAACTCAGGCCGAAAGCATCTGCACGCCCACGTCGTGCAGCAGTGACGAGGCTTTCCCAGCACCGGATGCTGCGGCCCGGCCACCCCCCGTGCCCACTGTCACTGCAGCCTCAGCGTGTGCCACCCCAGGGGTGCCCAACGGCCCCGTGTGCCCCCCGGCCATGCCCCCCAGTCTGGGGCTCTGCTCCCCGGGACAGACCAGCCAGGCCATGCCTTTGCAGCCCGACACCTCCCCCAGTGGCTCCGCACCTGCCTTCCAGCCCTTCTTCTTCACTGGAACATTCCCGTATAACATGCAAGGTAAAGAGGTGCCGTGTCTCATCCTTCTGTTACAGTTACTGGGTGAACAATGAAGTTAAGTAATAATTCCACTTCAGACTCTAGTAGGAGAGAGGCAGAGATGTTGAATTCTGTTGCCAAAAGTGCCCTGAACTTTATCCTGCTCAGTTAAGTAAAATGTCTGTTATACTGTATTTTAACCATGGTAATACTTTGCAAAACAATGGGAAAGATCAGTCCATGTAACATGAAAAATTAGATTTTGCACTGGATTCACATCAAATGCAGATCTGGTAGTTTGGTAACAACTCGACTTTGTGACTGGATGGATCAGTTTCAACAGTGTTAACATGGTTCTCCTGTGTATTTTTGCTGGAAGCTTCTGTTAACTGCACAGTGTTTCTCAGTGAGATCACAGGGATTGTATTAGAAAACCTGAATTCAGAAGATAATGGTAAATACTGTAATGCTAGGTTTCGGTTGGTTGTCTTTTTTGTTGTTAACCTTTTGTTTCTCTGTCAGAACTTGTGCTCAAGGTCAGAGTCCAGAACCTGAGAGACAGTGACTTCATTGAGATTGAACTGGACAGACAAGAACTGACCTATCAAGATCTGCTCAGAGTGAGCTGCTGTGAACTGGGCGTTAATCCAGAGCAAGTAGAGAAGATCAGAAAGCTACCCAATACACTTGTAAGAAAGGTAAGAATAGAAACCAGAGATTAACTTGACTTTGCACTTTGCAGACATCAGAGAAGGTATTTTTGTAAAGATTGGCAAAATGCCACCTTTGTTAAATAAAATCTAACTTAAGATGACAAATTCAAAGGGATGTTGGACTTCTCTTAAAACTCATCATAACTTTAAAAAAAATATTCTTGTCAAAATAAGCAGAGTATTTCTGCTCCTAAAACATATGGAATTATTACAGCTTGACTTTTTAAAACTGTATCAGAAACAGTGCATTAGGATGCTTTTAACATAATTGCCAAGTACTGCTTCACTGTTTGCCTAAAAAGAACGAACAGTAAGAGGAAAAGATCTCCACAAACTGGCATATGAATAATTTAAAGATATGCTGTTAACAGATGAACCTGCTCTTCTGTTCCAAAAATATACATTCTGGAGGTCTGTAAATGAAAGTGGTCACAACTCTTGGTTAAGTGACATGCACAAATACAGCCAAATGATAATGAGATTCAAGAAGAAGAAAAAAGGTTGAGGGAAAAAACCAAACAAGCAAACCTGCTACACCTTTAATGAGTAAATGCTGATAGAATTTCTTTTTTCATTATTTTTTGCTATTACTGGGTGTGATGTCCCTGGAATTTTAGTTTTTACTTCCTATAGTTATTTTATAAATAGTAACAACCAACTATGTCAGGAGTAATGTGTTATTCTGTCTGTTTCTTACAAGGACAAGGATGTTGCCAGACTCCAGGACTTCCAAGAGCTGGAGCTGGTCCTTGTGAGAAGTGACAGCTCTCCTTTCCGGAATGCTGGGGCCGCACTGACGGAGCGGCCGTGCTACAACAGCCGAGCATCCAAGCTGACCTACTGACCCTGGGAGCTGCCTCTGCAGTGGGAACACCCGGCAGTGACACGTGCTGCCTTTGGAAGGCAGAGAGTTAAGTGTGTGTAAAACCTTAAGTTATTGTTAGGGTTACTATTTTAACTAATAGTTTATATTTTATATTTAATATCTCGTTTGCTTTTATTTTTTTACTTGATACTGTATTCAGCCAAGGGATACCTCATTTGTCTAGTAAAATCACATACTTCCAATGTATTTCAAGGAAGTTTATTGGTTGTATTTGGCAGCAGGGGGCATTGAAAGACATAACTATGGATATGAAAATTATGTTAAGTACACCCACTCTGACCAAGTAAGACTCACGGGAAGGTTCAGGAAATTGTGTGTCTCTGTGTGTATATATGTATTTTAAACTTCCTCATTAAATTAAATGAAAGAGACACACAATGAATAGTTGCTCTCTAAAAATATAAATGTGCAAGTCCTTAAGCTCTTGCCCCTCACAAACACTCACCAAGATGTGTTGTATAGAGATACTTAATGCTCACAAGCAGCAGGAAAAACCCTTTTACTGGGCTGAAAATAAGTGGAATAAGCATGTCCATATTTAAATATTTATTTCCCCTGTGAGAATACTGTACTTCCACCAAAAAATGCAAGTCTCTCTTAAATGTTCCTTAATTAAGTCCCAATCGAGTTAAAGTGCCCTTGCAAGAGAAAGCCCTTGTTTCAGGAGATGGGGAGGGGATCCCCAGTCTGTGTCCGTGGTTTTATTTACTTTCTGACCGGTGAGAGCGTGTGCATTACTCACACCAGGTGTCAGTATTGTGAAGACAGGAAAGCTCTTTGTGGTACTCCCTCGTACACCAGTTCCAGGGGGGGTGGTGGTTGATGCTGTGTGAGGAGCAGCACAGCAGTGTCCTCACGGGAGATCACAGGGAAGGAACACAGCATGCGTTCATGAGCCACTAGATGGGAAACGCACCACGAGCGAGTAACGAACTCGGAACTTTTCATCGTGCACAGTCTACTGTCACTGTAGCATTGTTTTAGTCAGGTGAGTACTGAAAAGGGCTGAATGCCTCTTGGTGCTTTCAACTTTTTTTTTCCCCCTCTTCTTTGTGGGGAGTGAAAAAAACCCCAACTCTAGTTAAGCTACAGACTGTTTAACTTTCATTTAAGCAAGTCAGTAATGAAAAAAATGCACCTGTGGGTTGAAGTATTTAAGTCACAGCATTGCTGGAGTATAAACAGCCTGAAGCTCTTCCTGGTAACATGGCAGCCTGCAAAGCTACACTTCTGGAGGCTGTTTTCTTTTTTACCAAAAAATATGATGCTGACCTTTGCACCAAAAACCTTAATTGGGTCTTGAGGCAGGTGGAGGAGTGAGGGACTTGCTTTTTCTGCATGAGCTGCTTTTTCTCCCCTCCCTTCCCCCCGCCCCAAATTGTATTGATTTTCCTTCCATCTCTGCTTTATGAAGCTGCTCTAGAGCAGTTTCTGCACAGCTGGTGCTGTGTTTGTTGATGATCTGGACTGCAGTGTTGACAGTCGAACTATAAATAGTACAGCACCACCATGGCTGCCACCGTCCTCTGTCCTGCTTTACCTTGGAAGACTCCCTCAAGCTGCTGCATGCCAGAAGAACTCAGAAACACCTTTTCTGCCAGCAGAGGAGATGCTTGACTCTGGGCTCAGGATTTCACCAAGTTAATGTTAGGCTTAAAATTCTTGCCTACTGTAGTCAAAATAATTATCATCCTTTCGCCCCTGTTCCATACACATCACCTCAACCCAGCTAACTTCCCATTCTCAGTCCTGGTTTTTCTCCAGCCAGGAGCTGAGCTACTTTAATGCCAGATTCAACTCCTGGGAAGCTCAAGACTGTGACACAGTATGAAGTAAAACTTCTTAACTAAGGTTCCTGCTTTGTTTTTCTTGTAGGACAGGAAAGAAGGTTTTATTTTAACAATTGTGTATTTATCTTTACAGCACAGCTTGGAGGCTAGCTCAGATTATGTGCAATAACTGTCTGAAAAACAGTAGTGGTTAAATGGCTCAAAATTAATAAGTGTATCTAATTCTTTCCAGCTCCTTTATTATTTAGGAAATAAATTTAGGAAGTCAGTGTAAGGACCATCTCCACTAATTACAGAACATTCTGCTATAGGGCAGCTGGTTTAAAAAGCTTTATTTGCTCTAGTTTCCACCAGTAATAACTGTTAATGTATTAATACAAACTCTACTTATAATCTGACTGTAATAACAGTAAATCTATGCATTCAGAGAAATATTTTTGTATGTTTTATGCAGTTTGATAAACTCTAAGGCACACTAGTTACATTAACTGGTTTTTGTTGGGCTTTTTCTTTGAACAATAAACTGATGGAATGACAACTGAGATTAAGTTTACAAAACTTACTGTTCTTCCAAGGACGACTTTTGTTTGCACTACAAACTTGTACTGAACTGACATTGCTACTCTTCACTTATATTAAAGTATCAGTTGTTTCAAGTACCTCTATCTCTTCCTTTTTCAGGGTGGGGAGTAGGAGGATGTGAGGGGCATCACTCTAGAGTGGACAAGACACTTAAAATTTTAATGCAACTTTGAAAAATCATAATAGGCCACTACATTTTTAATACCTAATAAAAGACTGTCAGCTGCCAAAACCAGTATGGAGAAAGCATGTAAGAGATGCTTACTGACATCGACTACTTGCCTTTTGCCTAGCATTCCTAGAAAAATCTGGGATGGTGTTTATCCTGGGCTTGAGCTCTGAAGATAGTTCTCTCACACAGATGAATCTCTGTGGAGATGTTCGTACAGTCACAGCTGGAGGTAGTTGCTAGAAAGGCACCATGTTTCCTATGCTCTGCAAAACAGAATTTTCCTTCATCTTCAAAGCATTAAAGACTCCCCTATGAGACATGTCAGAATCTGAATCCCAGGCTAATCTACAAGGTACGTCATTGTATAATTTTTACTTTTGCAAAGTAACGGGAAATGCAATTCCTGTACCAAATACATGCAGTGGAAGGTGCAAGACGAACATTTTCACTGCTGAAAGAAGTGACATATCCAGGCAGAGGCTGAGTCCAATCTCACAAGTTTCAAAAGGAAGAGGTGTTCATCCAATGTCTGCAATTGGAACTTAGCTGTAATTTCACTTGCTCCCACTTTATTTTTCCCTAAAAACACCACCACACGCACTCTCCATCCCCTGTGCCCCTGCACATGTGTCTGCTTTAGAACAATAAAAGCCAGAAAAGGAACATGGCTGTAGTATCACCAGCCAGCACTACCGACCAGCGGGACCAAGGTGCAGATTCCTCCTGCGTGCACTTCCACACGCAGGCCACACAGATCAGCACAACAGTGTTCTGGCCATGTCTGACTTCGGCTGCATGTACAGTCAAAGCCTGAATCCTAATGGAAAAGATAATGTTCTTTTTAAAGAATGTAAATTCATTGCCTTACAGCCACAGCACTGACTAGTACACACTGCAGTTCTTTTCCAACAAGAACCACTCCTGCTTGCACTACAGCTTCACATGTGCATGAAGCACATCTCCCTGCCCACTTGTCTGTTCTGACCAACTGCACAGGGTCGTTAATCAATATCCCAAACCAATACTGCAATGCAAATATGAGGCAGTCTGAATGCCAGTCTCAGTACTGGCACCTCTCTGAACATGCTGTCCAAGTTGAACTGTTTTCTAAAGACTTAATACCTACATTTTTATTGGAAGATTTCTGTAATTTCTTAACCAAATGCAGCAAAGGCACTTTTTGGGGAGATGCTGAACCCAAGAGCATCTAACAGCTAGAAAAGTAAGCTTGAAATTAGATCCTGATGGCACCAAAAACAACCACAAATCCACAAACAGCACGGAATAACTAAGCATCCAAATTAATGAACTAAGCTTGAAGACATGAGTAATTTATTAGGAAAGAAACTTATTTAATATTAAATGTTCAATGACAGAGACAATCAAATTTGTAACAGAAATTCAAGGATACTTTATTTCCATTTCTTGTATATCAAGAAGCTAGGAATAGCTTAGTTGTAAAAATGGGATTCATTTTAGTTTGATTCACACAAATACTAAACATTTATTCTTGTGTTTTAAAGTCCAAGAATGAAAACTTGCAATTAAACACTGAGCAAGCCATGTGTTCAGGTTATGTTGGTTTCTTATCTTAAAAAGTCTTAAAGAAAAAAAAAAAGGATACAGGACTTATATTCTCAGTAGCATATGTGCTATTATCAACACATCTTTCTGAACTCTGGAAGGAAACACCAGTCCTGAATTAAATTTTATAAAAAAAATTCTAACTCAACTTTATATTTTTCTACGCCACTACAGCTTTCTTTCACCTCATTTTAAAGCAGATCTTCAGTTTAAGCTGTCTTCCAATGTCTTCGCAGACTCTTCATGTAGTAGTCCTATAATGCAAAATTTTGGGAGAACAGACGATTAGACAGCATTAGGAGCATTCTGTTTACCATTCCTATACACTGGCCCAGTTGTTAGCTGTCATCTTAACTCTACAAAAACATCACCATTGAACGTGACTGGCTTTAGAAGCAATGATGCAGCATTAATGGTTTAATATCAACATTAAGTGTTTAAGAGTTCCTAGCATACATAATGCCACTACAGTAACAAATTATGTTGCAAGAAGCTCATTTATCAGCTGTCCTCTCCACTGTTAGTTCCTTATTTCAGGAATACAACTAAAGACCTTCTGTAAGAAAGCTATGTCAAGAGTGGGGAAAAAACTTCAAGTTTTCCTTTCAATACAGTATTGTATTGCCTATTGTTTAGCTGCTTCATTTCCCACAAACAGTTTCCAGCATACATTCCTGCCATCAACACTGTCATCATTTGGTGGCATCTGTCTCTGCACATCTGCCTTACAAGCCTGTTAGCAGCCATTCCACTGTTCTGTGCTATGGCTGACTGCAAAGTCTCCTACACAGTAGGAAATATTAAGCACATACCTCTTAAAGACTTGAATTGCATTGAAAGTAACAAGGCGAATATTATGTAGTGTTTATTGCATTTTAAACTCTTTAAAGATATCTAATTCTGGGCAGCACTGCATCCCTACACACAGTTGAAAGAAAATTCCATTCTGTTAACATCAGATTTACAGTATTCACACAATACACAAAAAGTCCTTTTCACTAGCTTCAAAATCAAAAACACAACAGTAAGCTTAAAGATTACAGGCAACAGCATTCAAACATGGATGTGGGTAGAGAAAGGAGTACCTGGCATGAGTACCTGCTTAGTTTGACTGAATCCTTGATTTTTAATTTGGCTTTTCATGGGCCGCTCACAACACCAACGCTGTGTGAGGTATGGTAGTCAGCTGCAATAATTCATAAACCCTACACTTCCATCAATCCAATGCTACTGGCTCTCGAGTTACAGAACAAACTGCATTAGAATGCAAGGCAATAAAGCAAAAAAACTAGAAACATCCTTGACAAAGAAATACTAGCAGTTTATATGAAAACAAAGTAGTCCAACATGTGCCTCAAATATTAAGTATTTAAGCAAAAGTTTCTGCTGATGTACCAACACAATATGGACTTAAATACAAAAACAGTTCAACTTTTTTTAAAAAACGATAACAAAATTCCTAAAAATAAAAAAAGGATAATTAATTTTTCTATGGTGACTATATTACAAATATGTCCCAAAGAGGCACACTAATGGGGGCACGAGTCTGCTACAAAATAGCTGAGACAAAACGATGTACCTCAAAATGTTTTGCAGGACTACACTGTCATTTCCTTCAGAAGGTGCTTTAGTTTGTCTTCTTACTTGACTTAGTTCCATCTTCATCTGTGCATACTTACGCTGCACTGTTAAACAGTAACAAAAAGCCCTAATCAAAGTTTGAAATAATGCACTTACCTCTGTCTGATCTGAGGTCATATCAGATCAGTTTTAATTGGACTGAGTGTCACCTTCAGATTTTATGTCTTCATTGGTCCCATTGACCTCATTCTTAGTCTCACTCTCCTTCGAGTCTGTATTTGTGTCTTCACTCTGTTTTTCTCGACTACTGGACTTCATACTACTTTTTTTATCATCAGATCCCCTCTTTTCTGCCATGAAAGAAGACATTGACCATGGATTTCAAAGTAAAAACAAACATTGCACATGTGAGATACATATTGCATACAACATGGGACAATTACTTTCCATAGCAATAACAGTAATACTCAAAAAGTTACAGAAAAAGGCTTCAGACTACCATGCTGGAATGGAGAGGGGACAAAATAAAGGTAAAAGGGGACAGTACAGGGTGGGGGAAGAGGAGAAAGGTCAGACCTCCCAACAGAGGCAGTTACTCAGCTCTCTGTCAAAATACACAAATTGGCGGTAAAGAGGTTAGGCAAATGTGTAATTATGGTGCATGGCTTCCTTACTTATCATGGGACTCTTTTGGTCCCCAAGTTTTGATTTCTGATTGTGTATGGCCCGCTTTGGTTTACAGTTCTCATTAATTATGGTTCTTGGAAGAGAATCAGAAAAGAGTGGTGGGATAATGCTTGACTGCATGATCAAAGAAATTGATACTTGCCAATTAAAAACTAGCAATCCCAAACTATCAAATACTTGGGGAAACAATATTAAGTACTGACAGCTTTGAAGGTGGGGATCCCAGTGACAACCAAGATTAAATTTGAAGCCGCACATTTGTCAGCATTGTTAATTCTCAATTTTATAAAAACAGCAGTCATTTATAAACAACTCATTAAAAGGGCTTGGGGAGACAGCTTGGAGAATATATAAAAAGCACTTTTTTTCAAAGGCAAAGAAACAGCAAGATGTGGGGGAAGGAGCCCACAATTTCATCATGAATTGGGAAGCTCACTGAAGCATTTGCTACAGTAAGAACTCAATAATCTTCAAAGAAGGAAGGAAGCCAGAAGTAAAAACATTTCCATGGGAAGAAAAACATTCAGTATTAGAGCTGCGTGCCTCATCTGTAAATTCAGTATTTGCAAATTTAATAAAAATACCAATTCCTGCTGTATTATTTCACACCATAATATTCAACTCTTGATCAGTAAAGACACTTTGGAGAGAAAAAAAAAATCCAAAAAAACCAACCTCTCAGATGTCATCATACAGAACAACATTCACGCTCTTTTTTCTGATTATTCCCTGCTATCCGGGCAATCAAAATAAGTAATATAAATACATAGATATATCCCCAACACAGGAGCACACAGATCGAACACTCTGAAAAAGCTATTTTAAATAATGTTATCACCTAGACTGGCATAACACACTTTTATATTCCAGGAAACAAAGCAAGAAATTAAGCTTTAAAAGAACAGCAACATCCCAACTTCTTTGTTTTATAACACACTACCAAAGCATAGGGTAAAGCCCTCACAGAGCAATGAGGGCAACTGCCTAATGACCACCAGTAGTGAGGATTCACCTGCAGCAGCACATCCAGTGCAGGGTGCTTGCAGAAAGCACACGGCAACGTCACCCAGCTCACTGAAGGACTAAGTCAGTTTGGCTCTGTCTGCCCTCGGTTTGGCAACTCCGCAGGTAGATTGCACTCTAACTAACCTTGTTAAAAAGTCTTCTTTTTGTGTCTTAAAGGTATCTCCGGTGCACACGTGGATCCACTGAGGAATAGTAGTCTTGTTTCCCCGCAGAGGACTAGTAGTCAGTCCAATAATCTTATCTTCTGTCCTATGTAGATATGGTAGATCTTAATAGCCCTATGGATGTGCAGTGTGCAGGGTTTTGTTCTGTCTTGTTTGTGTCTTGAATGTGGTCAGGAAGGATAATTGTGTTTAAGGTTAAAAAAACTATTAAACTGTGGTATGAAAGATCAAACTCTTCTAAAAATTTTAGTATTAAAACAGGTTTACCATAGCAAACCTCCGGTTTGCCAAGCAGAACTGAAAAAGTGTATTCAACAAATAGTCCAATTAACTGAACTTTTCAACCCCTAGAGCATCTGCAAGAAGGTAAGTTCCTCCACTGTATTTTTAATCAGTAAGAGTTCTCTCTTTAAAAGCACATAAAATTAGTTTGCTGTTGAAACTGGGTGTATTATTTCAGCTGTGATCCATTAGGTATAATCACATAATATTGACTTTGCTTCATGATTAAACACATGAACATTTTTCTGATTGAGTTTGTGCAGGCAACTGAGAATGTGTTTTGTGAGAATTCTGATCACAACAAAGTGAATCGCTTTATTGTTCAGAAAATGCAAAATCAGTCAAACATAATATTCAGTATTACTGAGGTGTTCTAGCAGTATTTGCTGAGGTTTAATCACTAACATTAAAACATGATCGTAATTATTTTTATATAAGTATCAGAATCCAGATTAGGGAAGATAGAGAGCCAAGCCAAAGTGGTCTAGAGGCCCATTCCAGTATTAGCCCTTCATAAAATGAAGGTACTTGGAGAATAATTTTCCTTTTATTACAACCCCCAATTTATTCCATCTGCTCTGAAGTTTGTTTACTTGAACAGTAGCTGCATTCTACTGGCTCATATTAAGCTAATGCTCAGCTGGTGTTTATGGCTGGTGGCTCCTTCCTTTTAGCAAAGATATCCCTGACTCAAAATCTGAGTCACAAATCAAGTGCCCCCATTTTTACACATGCTTTTTTCTTGCAACCTTGGTTGCTTGTCTTCTACAGTATCTTAGTGAACAAGAAGCCAGGACTTCTGAATTTTCAAAGTGTGGCACTAATTTAATATGCAATTGTAGGCAAGTCTTGGGCAACTATGCCTTGGGGTTTTTTTGTGTTAATATTCATGTTTATAAAGCAGTCTGAGATTTCCAGATGAAAGGGCGCTACCCATGAGCAGTTACAGCCTTTGCTGCTTACTTTTACAACTGCAGATCAGTGGTGGCTATAAAGAGAAGTAGATTCTGAAGCTATTAGTATTAAGATTTAACTTTTAAGTTACTGTTGTGCAAAAGCCACACACCTCAAATATATGAATCTCTAAAGCTTTCTTCTTAACTACCTATCTACAGTGCCACACTGCAAATATGAGGATGCAACTGTGCTTACAGCTTCAGCACAGAAATTCAGTGTTTCCTTATTAAATACTATTGGGTTTGCTTTTTTCCTTCCTCCCCTCCTCCTTTTTATTTTTTCTGTGAAAAGATTTTCCCAACAAAGGGAAAACCACAAACTTCTTCAGCATTACAGTCCTGCTCTAAGGCCTATTTGTGTTTTTACAAATGTCAGGATGGCACAATCAAAAAAAGTAATTGATTTTCCCGGGTGGGATTTTCATCGCAGCTCATAGCATCACCTCACTGTTCTCATTTCTGGTGGAAGAAAGTAGCAAGCAGCAAATAAAACAGCCAGCAAGGAAATCAGTCAAGTCAAAACTAAAAATACTTGAGATGCTGAAGAAAGTTCACTAGCTCCTCTATTTATGGGAAGATTAAGAAAAGAACTGAAAAGCTCAAAACCAGACCAAATTTGAATAAATAAGAAAACAGTTATTTATATGCATAGATACACACATTCAGAAGAACAGGACATTCTTGACCAAGTACCAGAAATCTGTTCATAAAGCAGGCAAAAAAGGCACAGTATCAGGTAGGAATAGTAACAAATGGACAGATATAGGCTACAACACTGAATCTGAGTTTAAAGCCTACACATCATTTCCACTGCCAACAAGCAAGCAGCAAAACCCACTCTCTTACAGGGCAAAGGAAAATGAGAGAAGAATCAATACTTAAGGTGTCCCACAGTATAAACCAGAATAATTGAAACAGTCCAAGGAAGTCAGGGAAGAGAAATACATGAAGCATTACCAACATTTTGGCAACCAATCCACTGGATAAATATGGAGAAGGGTCAAGCAGACAGGCCTATGCAACCCAGAAACATGCACAGAGCACCTTTCATTCCAGAGAACCTCAAAAGTACCTTAGAAACACAATTGTTTCATCCATTACTGATGATCAGCCCATGAAGTGGGGTGGCTGTTTCGGACTGGCCATTAGTCAGCTCCCCACCAGAGCCAGAAGTATTACGTTCCTACAGAAGTTCCAGAAGACTTTTAAAGGGGGAAATTTAGCAATAACAGTGAATTAGTATCTTCTCACAAAATGTGAATCTGCAGTGTTCTCACTGTAGCTCTTTGTAATCCTACTTAAAGCTTCTGAGTTCCAGCCTCTGGTGAAGCAGTGAGCCACCATCAATGCTGTGGTACACGGCATGTACAGCTATAAAACCATTCCAAGGACTAACACAGCTTTCTGTTGAGACTCACCTGAATACTGACAAAGCAAAACTCACTTCGTTTAAACAACAAACAAAAAAAAACCAAACCAAAAAACAAGGGAGAAAGGTCGGGGGAAGAGCAGAAGATGGGGGAGAAGGCATAAATTGTCATTTAGAGCATCAGAGATTCTGCAATATTTATCTTGGACTACATTTACAGATTGGGAAAAAAAACTAAAAAGCACTGTTAAAAGGGTAATAAAGGTAACATGATAGTGTTGAGAAGTAATAGATGGTACAGGTGAGAAGCCAGGTACCAATCTCCCTCTAAACATGTACCTGCAAAGGGTAATTGCAAATATCCACTAAGAGTAGGAATATAAGACATTCACTCTTAGGAAATGATGATTACAGGCTTATGTTTTTATAAAGGTAAGCAGGTCTTAAAATATATTAAAATGCTTGCACACTTCATCTGCAGACAAAGTGCAACAGGTAGGAGAAGGACACTGGGGTGTAGGTATGCACACGTGCAGTAACCGTAACTGTAAAGAACAAAATACTTCGAATTGTTTACAGCAACACACAGAGCTTTCAGAACCAGGTCTGATTTGGTACTAAGAACTTTCAGTCACTCACTGAGAGGCTAACAGCTTTTGAGACTCTAAGAAAATATTAGTTTCAGAACTTGCTAAGAACCCAGTCTTTATACAAACATACCTTTTTCTTTTGACTTCCTGTCTTGTTCTCTCTCTCTGCTTTTGCTTCTGTGCTTGTAGGATTTCCGATCCCGGCTTTTTGACCGTCTCCTGTCCCTGCTGCGAGACCTGTGTTTCCTTTCTGATCTATCATGGCTTCTGCTTCTTCTCCGGTCACGACTCCTTAACATTCAGAGAAAATTTTAAAAACGTAAATCTCAGCTGCTATTTTCTAACTCGGAATATGAAACAATAAAACAGTAGCATTTTCTAATACAGTGATTATCTGTAGAAACCAAATCTTAACATATTGTACGTAAATATTTCCCAGTACCTAAGAGCTGGCATCATTGCCCTCTTCATTTACTGAAACACTTAACTACACCGCTTAAAAGTATCTACCACCATGAAATAAAGACCAACTGAAGAAAGAAACAAGACCCTATTCTTTGGGAGCATTCTTTGTCTGCTGAAAGCTCCCTCATACAGCCACTTCCACCACAAAGGTGTCATCTTCCAAAAATGGAGAGGAGAGAGTGACACTCAGCAAAAACTTGCTTATCCTTAGAACCAATAAAGTGTGTCTTCACTTAAGAAGCAAGACCTAAGTGAAGCTAACACATCAGTGATGTGACCCAGGCTGACAGATCAAGTCCCCGTAAGACTTTTACCTTCTAGAAAGTTATGTGAAAATACTCAAGAGACACACAGACACACATGCACATACCTGCTTCGCCTTCTTTCTCTGCTTCTTGACCTTTTGTGGTCTCGTGAGCGGCTGCACCTCCTGTCAGATGTCCTGCTTGAATGCCTGCTTCGTGAGCGGCTCCTTTTACGTCTCTCTCTGTCACGAGCCCTCTCTTTTTCCTTTTCTTCCTCTTCACGTCGTCTCTTCCTTTCCCGCTCTTCTCTTTCTCGCTCCCTCTCTTTCTCTCTCTCTTCCCGTTCTAGCTTCTCCTTTTTCAACCTTTCATCACGGTCAGGCTCTTCTGTTCTTTTTCGTAACTTTTCCTTAAAAAACAAGTTCACAAGAAGAAATGAAGATTACTCAAGATACTTAAGCTTGTAAGTTCTGAGGATGTAAAAGCCTAAGCTTCTAAAAAATTTCAGTGTTATTTTCCAAACAAAGAAGAGTGCTTCCTAAAATCCTTTGTCTTGCAGAACTTTTTTTTGTTTGTCACTCTCACGAGAATAGAGGCCACACTACATTTCTTTAAAAAGGCCATAAAAATTTCCACCTTAATCGACATCTTTGCTTATATCTAATGTCACAACAAATTACATCAGTGAAAGCTTAGTGCAGGATTCCATTCCTTGGGGTGTTTCACTCTCCTGAGAAAATCCACTGGGCAGCCTTTTATGTACGTTAGGAAGCCTCCAAGCATTTTTCATTTCAATAACTGGAGGAAATACTTACTTTTAAATCTTCTACAGTAGCTTTTATTTTGGCATAACCCATATGCTGCTTTCCCATCAAGTGGTCATCTACCCTGGACTGCGCATCTCCTACAATTAAAAAGGCTCCACAAACTTCGCAAACTTCCATTTGTTTTTCTTGGGCTGCAAAGCTCTCAATCGTCTGAAAAAAGAAAAATATTTGATTAGGCGAAAGAAAAGTTTTAGCCAGAAGCCAGTGAAGAGGTTTAGAACTCTATGTTACCGCTGTCAAATCCCAGACACTACTGAAAGCTGAAATCACATCTGCCAGCTTTATCTTTGGAGCACTGCACCCCAACACAGCAAACAGGGAGAAAAGAGGCCACCTATGCCCATTCTCACAAGGAAGGAACCCACAAGAAATCACAGAACCATTCCTCAGTGCATTAATATGGACACAGTCACACCTGCAGCCTCCTTGCAATATCATAAAAATTAAAGTTTTAACATTTTCTTTTAAAGCTTTCTTTTTCAGTTTTAAGAGTCCTTTGGCATCAACTGAAATGTCAGGAGCTGCAGAACTACCACAGAATATACCTCAAGGAATCAAAAGGCTAGAATACCCCATGAAGAAAAACAAAAAGAAATGCTGGCTTCTATTTAAAAGTATGGTGGTTAAATTAAACCACTGTTTCAACAGACATATGAGAAATACACTGAAATTTCAACATAAACCCAGGTGATTATTGCTGTGCAATGTTCATGAATCATACAGTATGGACATAAACACACTGCCTGCAACATTTAAGAGCTCTTAAAAAAATAAAACAAGAATCTCAATTTGAGCATTTCATTAAACACCAAAATAAAATCTTTTAGCTTAAGCTCCTTTTTATTGACAGGAACTTGCTACTTAACACATTCCCTCTGGCTTCTGCAGCTCTCAGAGTCAGACGGATGCCTGTCTCTAGTCACAGCCCTGCCACAAGGACTTTCTGTAACAGTCACATTGGTAGTTCAGTAAAATTATATTGCAGAGGCTACAGGGCAAAGTTTAACTGAGACCTGAACTAGAGTAAGGTGCAAGCTCTCCTCCAGGACTGCTGGGTGAATAATTCCATAATTTGTGTGCAGGAAGCCCACTCTCAAGGTAGAATGCTTAATCAACACAATGGATTAACACAGCCAAATGTCCTGTTACTAAGTAATAAATTCTGCACAGACCTTGCATGCCTTCAGTGGAAGGACAAGGTTATTCACAATGTACTGTGCATGAAATTTTGATATGTCTCACATAACTACGAACACATTACTTACTGAAGTCGTAGACCTCAGCAGTTCTCTCTCTTCCTTCAACTGTTCAACGAGTTTCATCATTCCTTGTGCTTCTTCCACCTTTCCTTCTGACCCTAGTTCTTCAATCTAAAAGGCAATAAAAAAATTAGAAGTTTAATTTTTGATCAAGTAACAGAAGTAAGAGATCTCTCTTACGTGGGTTAAAAAACTCTCACCTGTTGAAGAAGTACATCAATTTTGTCAGTTAACACCTGAATCTTCTCTTCATTTTTACCAGTAGGTCCCGCTCCCTGCAAACAGTACAAGAGTGAGTTGGGGTTATTTTTCTTTCCTTGATGGGTTTTTTTTTCTTTTGTTAAAACAGCTAAACACACAAATGTATGCCTTCTCATATTCCAGAGACACTTTGGGAATAACCTCCCCCTGCCTCTTCTCCTACGAGAAGCTACTAATAATAGTCTAGTCTAACATAAAACACTCCTCAACACCATTTACTCCACCCTTGCTAAGTCTAGTCACACTAATTCCTCCCGAATCAACAAAAATGTTCAAGGTCCTGGCCCATAGAAGGTAAAAAAAGTGAATTCAAAGTCCTAATTTTAAGCTCTGACACTCCCATGCACCTATTACATATCTTTGCAGACATTCAAGTATGACTTAGAAGTTCTGTGGGCTTTGAAATTCAATTTCTGAGCGTAAAATGCAAAAAGAACCTTACTTCAAAGATGTATTTGTTAGCAGTGTCCTTTCTGCAGCCTGCCAGAATACTTACTGCCTCCCTCCCACCTTTGCTCTGCTCCCTAAGTGATATCTCTCAACTGGATGCTGTCCACAGCTCCTTCTGAAGCAACTGGACTTTGCACAGAACAGTGAGGTGGGGCAGCAGAAAGGAGCAAGGCTGTCCTGGCAGTGACAAAATTTACAGAGCACAGGCCACAATCATTGCTCCAAATCCATCAGGGGACAAGATACAGCTTGCTAGTGCAGGGAGGGAGGAATGCGCAACTAGTGGAGAGAAGGTAGACTGAGGTTGTCAGGATAAAGACAACACTTGACAGGTAGAGAACAGATACTTGTTCTGAGAAAACAAGAGATGGTGAGAACAGAGAGGGCTCTTCCTGACTGTGGAGCTGTTGGCTCGTCCATTAGGGCCAGATGTGTGACCTGCTGGCTAACAGATGAAAAATCTTACTGATCAGGAATCTTCTGGATAACAGTAAGTTTTACGTGAATAGATAAGGTCAAGACACCCTGAAGATGCTATGTGCAGGAAAAGCTGCCTCAATGACTCTTGCAGACTCACCCCAGAAGACTGTTGGTTCTGTGACAGTGCCAAACGAGCATGGCCCCTCCGGATCCTGCGCTCCACCTCTGCAAGCAAGCTCTGCAAATAACGCAGGAAGTCTCTCTCATAGCCCACCTTCATAAACCGAGAGCTCTTCTCGTACCTGAGAGAAGATTTTTAAAATGAAAGCTCACATCAATCTGTAAAAGATGAGAACTAAGTAACGAGATACACAGTATTATAAATTCTTGCTCATAGTAGGAGAATATTATATATTTAAGGAAATAAATTTTTATTTAAACAGGAATTTAAATAAATTTACATAATAAAATAGCAATTAATTTGTAATGTTTGGGTTGCTATTAACAAATGCCAAAGATACCAGAAACTCTTATCTGCTTTAACATATCCAACAACAAACTTACTGTTTGCGTAGATTTTCATCATGAATTTTTTCACAAGGACCTAAGAAGACAACACAAAAAGCTTAAGTTTGCATTCCTAAATGTTGTATTCATATTCCACCAGCATTTGTTTGCGCACCACAATAGAACAGGACTATAAACATTTCACAAGGACTTTTATGCTTCTGCCTTTCTGCTTCCTTTG
This sequence comes from Corvus moneduloides, assembly GCF_009650955.1. Lineage (NCBI taxonomy): Eukaryota > Metazoa > Chordata > Aves > Passeriformes > Corvidae > Corvus > Corvus moneduloides. Next base: position 6,472,362 of record NC_045494.1, read on the forward strand.
CTTGCAGCTTGAAAGATGTATCAAAGAAAAAGAATGGCAATATCATTTAGTAACTATAAAACCAAAAGAGACTCTATATATGAAGTCTTCATAAAAATAGAATTTCCAGATCAAGTTTTACATCAGTCAATACAAACAAACAATGTAATATCCTAAACACCTGGGGCTTTAAAAAATAAAAAAGAACAACAAAAAAAATTGCATATGAAGGGTAATTTCATCAGGCACTTTCTAATTTCCAGTGTTCTTTGCAACACACTGGCTACCTAAAACATTGATCTTCAGAGTAAAATTAGGAGGTACGTGCCCTGAGTCCATGAAGGTGGCTGTGTTAAAACTCCCCACCTTCCCCAGACTCTCAAACTCTTCAACAGACTTAGAAATTAACACTAAGACAAAAAGTCTGGTTTTGTTAAGTTACCATCTCCAAACTACATGCTGTCCATGTACCATCACTTGAAAGCTGCCAGTAATTTAGAGCCAGTCTTCAGAAATAACTATTACAGAAAGTGAGTCTCTAAAGTAAAGCAGCTCAAAAAAGTATACTCACACAAAACCAGGTTAAAACCCTGCCCAGGTAGAATAACCTTAACTAGAAACTGAAACTTGAGCAGGAGAAAAGCACCCCATACCCAGTAATTTAGCTTACACAGTAAGAAAAAAATTTTAAGATGTTTTTTCACTTAGGCAAAGTAGGATGTGGAATAAATATTACTCTTAGCATACTGTATCACTGGCAACCCTTGAACTGAAAAAGTAAAAAAAATTCAAAGTGTTTGACAGAGCAATTAACAATAAAAACATAGTTCGCAAACAAAAGCTTAGCTGTAATTACTTTTAAGTGAATAAAAATCTCATTACTTATAAACTTACCTAAATCAGAACGGGTATTTGTAAATAATTCAGCTGGGCAAAAGCCACAAAGGTAGTATTTGCAAACCTGACAGAAAAGAAAGAAACAGGCATCATTTTTTGCCTCTTGAATAGGAAATTTTATGTAATAACTTCTATTTCTAAAATACAGTGATAAAGTTTCTTTTGGAGATAGTAGAATTTCTAAAAATTTTACACACCCTCTATCTTTATATTTCTTGGCAGCAGTAAGTGCTACAAGGTGCATCTTGATGACAAAACACCAAAAATCTTACTTTTCCTTGCAATAGTAATATATCTTAATTTTACCAGTAAATATTTAAGATTAGAGGAAAGGGTCATCAATTTATAGGTATCTATATTTAATATTTTCAAAGGAAAGGAATGAAATCAGATTGGACTATTTAATAAGTTTCAGAGAAATTCTCAACTGTGAAAAGCCACAAGGGGTGAGAACAGCTGCCATGGAAGCATGGAACAAGTTCCTCTGCTTGCCTGGGACAACTTTGTGTTCAGCCTTCACTTCCTCAGAGCTACTGGCATGGAAAACCAGAGCCATTTGCATTCAAACATCAGGTACTGCCCCAAGGACTTCGATGGCAATTAAGACTGAGAATCATCCAAAAGCTTTCCCACTCCAATGCTTTTACAATTCCCTACCTTAAGAAAGACAGGCAACAAGACATTATATAGCTCTTCAGGCAGAGAAGACACTCATTTAACCTGGTTTCCTGCCAACTAAAAAGGGTTCAGTTTGTTTCTGCACAGCCTGGTTTTACATTATCAAGTCAGGTTCTTTTTCTGATAACAGAAAAAGACCACCAGAAAGTTCAAAAAACCACAAACCTGTTACTCTAGTCAGAAAATACTTAGCATATGATGGGATAAAAACAGCTTTTGTTAAAAAGATTATTCAACCTCACCCATGAGCATGGGCTTAGCTAGTCAAGTTGGTCAGTTCCTGAAGTTCGTAACACAGAAATATCTCCTGTCTTATCCATCAGAACAGCCAAAAGGGCAGATTCAGAAATACTTGCACCCCTAACTTCATAAACAATCCTAAATAATTAACTTTTCACTAGACCCTTCCCACAGATTTGACTGCCATTAATTAAGGTGTAAATCCGAAACTAGCCTGGACATTCTTCCAGCACCTTCTTTATGTTACACAGTTTCTAATTTTTGGCAAATCTAATAACTGTGACTGCATTACAGCCTAGTTCTAATCCTCTCACATATCCTGTGGACAAAGACTTGCAGTATCTTATCTCCCAAGATACAGTCTGAAGTATTTTAAGAAATGGGGGTGAGGAGAGAGCCCCAACCACCACCACCTCACTGAAAAGCCTGTGATATCCATTGATCAAATTAGATTAGCCTGATTTATTTTTCCAAGCTAACTGCCAGACTGCAAATCAGGCTACGGAAGTTAAAACTCTACTGACTGCTTTACAGATTACTCAGAAAAACAATCAGGCTTTCTATTAACAAGCCATGGACAAGAAACACAAACAAACAAATCTCTTATTATGTAATTTGAATACGTCTCCCATGATCCAGGTTTGGATACTGGCACCTATCTGAAGCAATTTACCAAGAATAGTTAAGAAAACATGTGAAATGACTTTTTCTTTTTTTTTCTTCTCAGAAGCAAGGAGAAAGTTACTGGACAAAAATCTGGTTTCAGAACCTGCTCTTCTCTGAAAACTGCAATATCCCTTGTTTTACTACAAAATTGCTTCAAATGAGCAGTTTCTGAGATGGACTCCTGTACTACTCCATAGAAACGTAATTTCTCTATACATTCTCTTCCATTTTCTCATATTCCCATTCAGGTATAAGGATCAGTGAAAAGGCACTTCCCAAAAATTTTCAGAGATGGACTAGACAATTTCCAAAGACACAGAGAGCACAATAATAACAGTCTGACCATACCATACTGTTAAAAGGGTCATAGAATATCTTCCATCAACCAAAAAATTAAGCAAACTGGCCTGTAACAGTTTAGAAACTAGTAGCAACAAAACAAGCAAAGGAAAAGTAATTAGAAGTATGATGAACAAAACAAAATGAAACAAAACAAACTCACCCTCAATGAAAACCAGAAAGAATTACAATTATTATAAAACAGCACTACTAGGAAAATCCTCTTTTTATGAACTGATGGTTACAGCCAAAAGTTGCAGTAACCAATACCAAAATAAGAGATTTAAACAGGCCACACACTGTATTAATTATTTATACATTAAAACCTCCAAACAAACACAAGCCATATCAAACAAACAAAAAAACTCAAACCCAAAATAATGACAAAACCCCCACACACCAATAAGCTGCCATAATTTTCTCCTACCAGCTCTAGATGCTGCCACTCTAGCACTAGGATGGCATCAAGTGAATTACCTGACATTTTCTCCTAGGAAGCAGCCTGCAGAGAAATACTCACTTCAGAGTGGTTCAGACCACTGTGGCTGAAGCAATTTTCTTCCCCTCTCATAGCTATTTCATGATGCTCTTCAACTGAGTTTGCTTCAACAGGAAAACACAACTTGCTGGAATCCTGCAGAATCTTGCAGGTATCATTCCAGCTCAGCTTCACTGAGCGCAACATTTGTCTTTCCAGGCTGAACACCAACTGTACTTCCAAACAATTCTAAATAATCAATAGTGAGTGGGCCAAGGAATGGCTGAAGCATCACGGAGCCATTATGGACTGAAACAGAACTGAGGCTTATCAGTCACCTCATCCATGGTTTATCAGGCCGCTGCACTAATCGCAAGTAACATGGAAACACATTCCATACATGCAGCAACAGACCAACAGGCAGTTTGGTAGGGATAACTCCCTATGCAGGTAACGAGCATTTATTCCTTTTTGCAGAATTATTCTGACAACTCTGCTAGTGAGAAGGTGCAATAGAGAAGTGTCACTCTCAAACTGTTGCTGCAGGATAAGACACAGCTTGGGTCTCAAAGCCCTTGAGTTCTCACTTTTTGATAGGACACTACAACGAACAGAGGTGCTTGGAACTTTCCACTTCTTCACCACAAATTTGTTAATCCTTGAAATCTCTTGGAGATAGAAAAGTAGAATCTTTTACATCCAAGTCCACTAAGTTAACAGCAAGAATTGCAAATTCAGTTGGAGTCGGGGAAGCAGTTCAAAGCTTTCCCACATAAAGAAGCTATTGACATGTCTATATTGTTAATACTTCTACATTACCATGCTTCTCTTCTGCAAGAACTGTATTTACTGATGGAGAAGTATCTCTCTAACAGTAATGAACAATTATGTAAGCAAATTCCTTTAGGCAGACAATTCCTAGTAAGATGGCTGAGAATAAAATCCGGCAGATTGCGGCTCACACAACAAAACTAGTAAATTCTTCCTCACAGTCGAGTTCTTTGAATCCATTAAAGCTCACACGCAGCAGACATTTTAAGAGCAATGCCCGCCCACCCAAACCAACATCAGCCCTTCTCCCAAACCTACTCTTAAAGATAAATGTTATTTGAAGAGTATTAGTAATGGAAGGTTAAGTCCTCTCCCTCCATCCCCTGGAGGATTAAGTCCTTAAATTCTACCTAGATACAAAGCAATTTAGGTCACTGGCACTATAAAAGTAAAAGCATAACACATTAAATAGCTAAAACTATCACATTATACTCTGAATACAAACCTACATTTTGAGAAACTGCATTATCAGAGATGATCGCTTACAGCCATTTGTCTCTACCAGGTCTTCACCCCTCTCCACTTTCTGAAAACCCTGAGTTTGCCTTGAAGAAGCAGCACAATTTCAAACCTTACAGCAGCACAGGCAGCCTATGCCGGGCTGTCTTGTGCTACAGAACAGCCTCAGAACTCTTATGCAATCGCTGTTTCCATAAGAACTTGCTTTGTGCAGGTGGCGTATTAAAGCAGGAAGGTGTGAATCAATAAAGAAATATACTTTGTCTACACTGTCTACATGACAGTAAGCAGAAAGACTAAAATACATGATAGTAATAATTTCCTCCTGCACACAAAACAAAGACTTGTTGCCCAAACTAGGATTGATCACCTAAGGACATGCCATCATGCTGAAATATACCACAAGTGGGATTCCAATTTTTAAAGATTAAAGGCTTTAATCATGTCAAAGTTTTAAAGTAAGAACTTAAGCTCTACAAAAGCTCTTAAAATATAAGATCAACGTTTCATTGGCACTGCAAATACATCACACTGAGCTATCACACCCTCTGCTTCCACACCTTCCACTCCCGTCTTGTATTTCACTGCACCTTCCAGTTTCTGATAGCCACATGGATGCAATCTCCAAATGATAAGCAAAATACAGATGAGCTTCTTGTGATAATCTTCCACGTTCAAAACTGATGAAATGTGACACAAAATTCTACACTTTGGGATCAATACAACATGCTGGCATTGAGCAGGTTGCATGATGATCTATGTCTAATCTCAGAAGAAATTACATTAGCACATGTATTTCACCTGAAAAGTAGCACAGCAGTCAGGCAGAGGAATGAAATGTTACTATTTGAAATTTACTATTTGAAATGCAGATGCATTTCCTGTCTTTTAAAACCTGTCAGCACTGCAAATTTAATCGTTAGGTGACAAAGAAAGTCAAACTGAAACACGTGTTTAACAGCAGTAATCGTTGGGTTTTATGAACTCATCAGTTGACTATAGGAACCTAGGAAAACATTCCTTGCAGAAAGGTTGTATTTAGTTAGTCTCAAATAAAAGCAGAAGCAGAGCAAACAGCAGTTCCTGCAGGACTGAAGGCTCAACCCTAAGCCTTTAACTTTCCCAGTGCTCTCACTTTCTGAACTGTCAGAAGACCGAGAAGGAGAGACAAGGCCCTGTTTCTAAAACAACAGCTTAGAGACAGAGTCCTTTGGTTATAGTCGAACTCTTCAGCCTGAAGTTGTAAGTGAAAAAAAAATTGAAAATATTCTGTGATTTGCTCATTTGAAGATGAAGACAGTAATCTGAATTTATTAAAAGCGAATGATGGGGGAAAAAAAAAACAAACAGCGAAGAGAAAAAGTCTTTCTCGCCTTAATGAATAAACCAAACCAATAATCCCCTTATCTGTTGTTCTACCTGGACCAACATGGCTCAAGCCATTCACCTCATATTTAATATATTTCATGTAACTCCTCCTTATTTCAAATTCACATTCAAAGGAAAATATCTAACTGAACACCTGTACTGTTTTCTTAATAAAGTAAGTCTAGAAACACATAAGGTCATGAAAACTTCCTGAACGTGCACTGCTTACCTATAGAGCAGAATTTTTCAAGGGAGGGAATTGTTCCTCACACTTGAAAAATCTACTGTAAGATAGGCATTGGTCCTTGTATCATGCAAATTCAACCAATTCAAACAAATTCAAACAAGTGTTATCCTCCTTTATAATGACCTAGATCCCATATAAAAACATGAAATCATGTATTTGATTAAGATGCAATTTCGAACAGCCGAACCCAAGCATTTCTCCCTCCTCCCAATTAAACATCATCCCAAGCAAATGCTAAGGGCGGGAGGAGCTAAATGCTCTGTGCAGCTTAAACCACAGAAATTCCTATCACTTACGTGATAAATTATTGTAACTGTGACACTTTCTTTTAACATATGCCATAACTAAATGTATCACGAACGGGGAGAAAATAAAATTTAAAAACTAATCAGTGTTCATCTCTCCCAAAGCAGCAGCTACGGGAACTTTGTAGCTACCACTGAGTTTTCCTGAAGTAACTTACAATTCAACTACGATGGCCAAAACTAAGTCATCATTCATTAAAGCTCAACCAGTGGAGAAACCTCAAATAATAATAACAACAGCAATAACAACAACAACGTTCTCTTGTTTGGGCTACTTACTGCAGAAAATGAATGAACACCACGTTAGCAAAAGTACGTAAATACTGCTAAACAACAGTCTTGTCTAGGTTAGTGTCCTTTTCCCCCCCCCCCCCGCCCCCCAAGGAGACTCCTCTGAGTGAGGAAATATGGAAAGAATCAAGCTTTTCTTAACCACATCCTCACTTTCCAAAGTCTTACGGTTTTTCCTTGTAGTAAAAACCGTAAAACATTTAAGTCGGTACGTGCGTGCCCTTCTGTTTCCTCACCACCCTCAGGAAAAGATCCAGAGACATTTATCTCCCAAACTAGAACATCTGTCTCATCCCCCTTCGCGCAAACCAACAGCTTCTACTCAGAAGTCCTGAATTCCTTTAACCGCCCCGCCTCCCCGCCTTATTTTTGTGTTTCCCTGCGGGAGATCTCCGCCGCCACCACCGGACCTCTGAAAATTCCCGTTCCCGTTAACGGCGGCCCCGGCGGGCACAGCCTTCCCCCGCCAACACCCGCACACCGGGGCTGTCCCTCCTGCAGCCCGGGATCTTCCCCCTCGCTGAAGGCTCGGCGCGGTTCCCGCGCACGGCCGGGCCCGGCCCGCCCCAGGCCGCCATGCAGGGCCCAGCGCGGAGAGCCCGACCCGCGCCTCCACAAACCACGCGGAACCCCCGCTCTGGCCAGCACCTCCCCCCTTCCCTTCTCCCCCCTCCACGCGGCTGTCCCCGGCCAAGAGAAGCCGCCCATGCCGCTCCGACAAACCCCCGGCCCCGCGCAGCGTGCGAGAGCAGGGAAGGAGGGAGGAGAGAAGCGGCCCCGCTGCACTCACGCTCTCGTGGTCCCACCGCACGTTACTGCGCTTTTCATCCGGGGCCAGGTTCCTGTCCCGGCCCATGAGCTCATCGAGGAGCTGGGCGGCCGATATCATCGTGAGCTGCAGGCCGAATCCCCCTCGCCAGACACCGGCTCGGCCACCTCGCCCCGACCGCCCGCGCCGCGCCTGACAGAGACAAAATGGCGGCGGCGACGGCTGGCCCTGCCCACAATGCACCGCGCGGGCCGAGCGCGCCGCGCTCCGTTCCCTCACGGCCCCTCCGTGCAGCCCGGCCCGGACAGCCGCGGGGCCCGCGGGCAGGAACGGCCGGAGCCGGCAAATACCGGCACGGGGAACGGCCGGAGCCGGCAAATACCCGCACGGGGAACGGCCGGAGCCGGCAAATACCCGCATAGGGAACGGCCACTGCCGCCTGTGGCTCCGCGTGAGGGGCAGCAGGTGCCATACAGACGGTGTCCAGCCCAGAGAGATGTCATGACAGATAATGCCCAGCTCCCTGTGGTGTCACTGCAGACGGTAAGCTGTTATGACAGACAGTGTCCAGCCCAGTGCGGGATCAGGGCGGAGGGACACAGCCCAGACACACACAGTGCTGCTGGTCTTGCTGGTCATGGCTGGAGGCTGAGGACACGGGCCTGGGCACAGCTGAAGCTGTATCATGGTCCCCTCTGCACCCTGGCAGGAGAAAGTCACCCAAACCACTCCTGATGCACTGCTACTGAGTCCCGGTCCTGAGTGCCTCCAGCTGTGCATATTCCCTTAGGAATTCATGGAATTGTAGGATCGTTATGGTTGGAAAAGGCCTCTAAGATCATCCAGTCCAACCATCACCACACACACCAATAAACCATGTCCTCAAGTGCCATATCCACACGTTTTTTGAACACTTCCAGGGTTGATGACTCCACCACTTCCCTGGGAAGCCTGTCTCCATGCTTGACAGATTGAGGGAGAATATAAGTCCTTCATATGTAGCATAACTCTTACTCTTTGACCTTGGAACCAGCCCATTTTGTTTTCCTTTCTAGATGTGACCTTGTACTCGATATATACTGAATTTCAAATAGCAATTGTCAACTATTTTCCAATTACTCAACATCATTTTGCATGTTCTAAGTACATATAAATAATTAAAATTTTAATTACATCATCTTTTTTGAAAAGCTTCAAGCCAATATTCATGCTGTAAAACCCACTTAGACTCATAGCAACTTTGTTCAGCATCACTGAGGGCTTCATGCAAGCACCAGTTGTTACCTGAGGAGTTTCTTTCTGGAAATCTCTCCCCAAAGCAGCACTGTGAGGCACCACGATCTTCTTTCAAGCTTTGCAATTTTGTAATGATTTAAGACCCCACTGGAACTGTTGGAAGAGTGTGATTGAAATCAACGTAACACAAGTTGTGGTGTGAATTTTCAGGCAATATCCTGCAGTCTGGGTTTGGGGATGGGAGGAAAGGCGGGGTGTTAATGCTGGGAACTGGGGCAGAACTGGGCTGTTTCAGTTTCTTTGTAATGCTCTGATTGCATTGTGGAAGCAAACAGGTATACTGGGGCCTGACTACTGCAGAATTCCTTGGCACACAGCCGTGGCTACACAGAGCAAGCTGGAATACAAAAGTGACTGGAGTTTGAAATTATTATTTTGACTTTTTGTAGTGGTAAAGTTTTTACTGATTGCTCTGTAACTTGGTTTAGGACAAATCCACAACGACATAAAACCAAACCTTTAATCTTTCCAATTGCTTTGCAGACAGATAGTGATCTTTATTTTTTTAGGGATTAGTTGATTCTGCTGAGAACGCACAAAGATGATGAGAGTTTCCTAGGCAGAATAAGAGGATGTCCCATCCCTGGAAGTGTTCAAGGCCAGGTTGGACAGGGCTTGGAGCAACCTGGTTTAGTGAAAGGTGTCCTTGCCCATGGCAGGGGGTTGGAACTGGATGATCTTTAAGTTCCTTCCCAATCATAATCTTAAAAATCTCTTCAGTACCTCCTCATGCAGCAGGCAAACCCAGTTTTTTCTGAATCCCTCTATTTAGCCTCTTTAGCAGCAGGTTTTTGCAGAACAGTGGTTATCATAAAGTTCTTCTTTCCTTGAGTAAAACCACTGGATTAAATTAATTAAATTACCACAGACACTCAGTGAGCTAGAAATATGACCTGGAAGTGTCCAATGCCAGGTTGGGTGGGGCCTCTAAATAACCTGGTCTAGTGAAAAGTGTCCCTGCCCATGGCAGCGGAGTGGAACGAGATGATCTTTAAGGTCCCTCCCAATCATTACCACTCGATGATCCCATCATTCACTCTATGATAAATCGAGAGCCCGCAAAAACAATCAGCAGAGCAAGAGACAGCGCGTACTATGCATTTCTATGCCCATTAAACAACGTCTACCCGGGCCTGCCCCGTCCCGCCCGTCCCCGGGCAGCGGCCGCGCCCCGGAACCGGCTGTCAGGGCCGGGTTGTCACCGGCAATAGCGTCCCTCGTGCCGGAGCCCCGCGGGGGTGGCGGCGGAGGCGCGGAGCGGCCGCGGGGGTGCGGGAGGCGGTGCGGGAGGCGGTGCGGGAGGCGGTGCGGGAGGCGGTGCGGGAGGCGGGCGGCGGCTGCGGGGAGATGGCGGAGCGGGAGCGGCAGGAGCGGCTGCGGGAGGCGGCGGCGCTCGGCGACGCGGAGGAGGTGCGGCGGCTCGTGGAGCTGGGGGTCGGCCTCAACTCCCAGAACGAAGTCAACGGATGGTAAGGGCCCCCCCTCCTAGCCCAGGGCTTCTCGGCGAGCTCGGCCCCGGCGGTCCCCGTGCGGAGGCTGCCGCCGATTCGCTCCGCACGTGAAAGGCGAGGTGGGGTGAGTTGAGGAGGAAGGAAAAGGTCGATCCGCCGCCGAATACTCCACTGTGGAGCTGTCGGTATTCCAGAGAGGATAACCGGGGTCACAAACACGCGTCCCCATCCCACCTCGTGCCCTGTTTGCCCCTTCTCCAGGTCACTGTGGACTTACTTTGTAGTGTTGGTTTTGATTTACCCCCCCCCCCCCCCCCCCCCCCCCCCCCCCCCCCCCCCCCCCCCCCCCCAGCCTGAGACGGTGCGGTCTGTCAGAACACAAACCTCGGCTTTACGTGCTCTTGCCTAGGCAGAAATATTTATTATTAACTCAAGTTTTAAAATTACTTTCTCTTTCAAGCAGGGAACTTGTTCCAGCGATGTATACAAACGTGGGATTTGGCATCTCGTTCAGATCCACCTGAGGACACTAAAGCCAAGGCTATTCTGTAATAGACACTTGTACAAGTAACACTGAAGACATGAACATACACACATATTTTTAGTTGAAGGAGGATTTTACAGGGGATGCTCAGGCATTTTTGGAGACTGTTTTCCACAAGTTCAATTCAGCCTGTATTTACTGTGCTGGTTTGTGCTTGAAGTTATAAACTTATGAAAGAGAGGGAGAACAACTTTTTACCACAGGCACATAGTGATGAGACAAGGGGAACAGTTTTAAATTAAAAGAGGAGAGACTTAGATTAGATGTAAGGAAGAAATTCTTCCCTGTGAGGGTGCTGAGGCCCTGGCACAGGTTGCCCAGAGAAGCTGTGGGTGCCCCATCCAAGGCTGGGTTGGACAGGGTTTGGAGCAGCCTGGGATAGTGGAAAGTGTCCCTGCCCCTGGCAGGGGGTGGAGCGAGATGAACTTTAAGGTCCCTTACAACTCAAACCATTCTAGGATCTATGACATTATAATTAAAAATAGGAAAAATAAAATTAGGAAAGGAGCAAGACTTTTAAAGATGAAAGTTCAATTAGCAGTTTTGAGAAGCATGGAACACTTAACAACTTGAGCTTTAAATTGTGATTAAAATTAAAGCTTGTAAAAATTTAAAATGATGGATTCACAGGGTGCTGAATTATCCTAGTGAGTGAGCTAAAATGCAACCAGTCATCAGAATGAGTTTGTGTATAAACTAGAATTGATGAACTAAGTCTTGTCATAAAATATAATTATTTTAAAAAATAACGATCTGGTAATTTTTAACCATGGCAATAAATGGATCTTCACTGTTGTTTTAAGTTTCTTTGTACAATTAAAATTTCTCCAGTGAGCTTCTTAGCATGTGTGATGCTTAGAGGTACTGCGTACTTAACATTTTGGTGCGTATCAGGTCCATGGGTAGATGGTTCCTCTCTGCACAGGCCATGTGGAATGGCCAGGATGAATCCCAAAATGAGGCTGTGCTGTTGAGCCTTACTTATCTTCTCTATAAACTGAACCCAGCAAATTTTGTGCTCAAAGCAAATACCACCCTGTCTGTCTGACTTTGCAGTCTCTTTAAAAAAAGCCCCACCAAACCAAACCAAACCAAACCAAACCAAACCAAACCAAACCAAAAAACCCAAAGTGGAAAAAGCTTTTTGGAGCTGGACTTGAAACTGAAAGTTTATTCCCTTCTAAGTTTATTTATCTCTGCTTTATTTTATATAATTCTTAAATAGCAATAAACAAAGTTGGAGAAGGGTTAAGCATGTACATTTTTCTGAAGAGTTTCCTTAAGCCGGAGCTAGAGAATTAAAATATAACAGGTAGAGAAAGGTCAAACAGCACTAGAACCTGGGATAGGGAAGAATGGTACAACTCTATAGCAAGTTACATGTGTGAGTCTAAGTCCTTAATACACACACTGAATAAGATCTAAGCACTAAGCAGCTTTTAGGATGTTTCCTTAATATGTCTCACTAGTCAGCAACTGCAAATAATTTGAAAACACAGAAAAGTGATTAGTTCTGTGCATCACTTACAGACAGCAGAAAATTAGTTGTCTGCAGATCTAAGCTGAGTAGTTACTGATGCAGCAAATGGCAACTGGGCAAAGAACTGTTCTTAGAAACTGTGTTTTACAATATTTCAAACATAATTTACTTGCCAAAAAGTGCAAGTACTTGTGCTGGCAGCATTAATTAAAGAGTACATATAGCATCCCAGGGAGATATTGGTAATAGATCACATATACACACAAACACAAGTATTTTAAGTACAGCTGATTATTTCAAAGGTTAAAGTATCATACACAAACCTTATTTTCATATTTATTTTTCCAGAAACGACTGTAGCCTAAGAAATGATAAATTGAAAGGATCCTGAACTTGAAAAATACTACTGTAGTCAAGAGCATTGGAGCAAAGAGAAAATGACATCAGCAGGTACCGCTGCAGGCTCCAAATTCAGAGTGAATTTCCAAGGAAGTTTGCAACTCAGACCTATTTTACATGTGCATAGAGTGTTCTCACAGGCAGCAAGAATGAGTGGAGATGACTCTGCCATACCTCAGGATTTGACACAGGGTTCATGTTTTCCATGTGCAGGACCTGTTTGCACTGGGCCTGCAAGCGGAACCACGTGGCGGTCGTGGCTTATCTGCTGCACGCTGGGGCTGACAAGGACATCCTGACCAAGAAAGGGGAGAGGCCAGCCCAGTTAACATCCAAGAGAGAGATCAGGAAGATGTTGGGAGGTAACCTATAGTGACTGTTCCATATGATCATCAAAGATTGGTAAAAGGATGTTCAAACATATGTGCTCCGGTCTTTGTTTTGCATGTGAAGATACGGTGTTTTGGTTTTGGTATTAGGACTTGATTTCTGGAGTGTTTACATGGTAAGAAAACAAAGTTCAAGTAAAGGGGATTACCAGTAAATTCCATACCACCTTAGCCAAACTGTTTTCTGAATACTGAAAATTTAGAAAAACTGTATTTTGAGGACAGCTATGTGCCAGGCAGATGCGGTTTCCAGTTTTCAGAAGGACAGGAGGAGAGAAATCTCTCAAATTTATAGGAAGCTGTTGTATGAGCAACACCTAATTTTCCTCATGTTCTGCATTGGATAAATAAAAATTAGCAGCCTAGTTAAACAGCTAGTTAAAGGACATTGGTAGAGCATCTCTATCGTGTTTTGTAACTGCTGGAACAGAGCAGGCTTTGCTGCTGGAGGTGGTAAGTAATTTGAAATGCGGTCGATTAACAACCTCTTGCCTGTCCTTTGGACTCCGCTGTCTGGTTTTATTTTCATTGTTGTCTCTCCCAGCTGTTGAATGGGTAATGCAGCAGCTCTCCCAGTACTGCATGTTCTCTTCCCTTTCTCCTCTGCCTTAGTATCAAACAACATACGACCCTTTGTTTTTCATTGCCTGATACATTATGAAGATGACAGCATTATTCCACCAGAGACGGTGTTACAATGTGCTGCTACAGATTAAAACAAGCCAAAATAGAAGTACTGCAGTGTTTAGAAGGAATTAGCACCCCCAGAATTAGCAGAATCAGACTCAGCTTTTGTGTTTGTATGGCAACACCTAAGCATTCTATTTATTGTAGGAAAAAAGACTGTGCTTCCTGATGCATCTTCTAACCCACAATGCTTTTAACACTCCATCCCCTCTGTGTAAAAATAGAAAAAAAAAAAAAAAAAGAAACCCAAAATCAGTCTTGGAGAATGTTGTTTTGTTTGTTTTACAGTGGAAGATGATGAACTCCCAGACTTAAAGCAAGATTCAGATCTGCCAATCATCCCCAATTACCTGGCTAACCCACCTTTCCCATATGTTTACAACACCTCGAGTACCAGTATTCCAGATCCCACCCTGAATGGGAATCTCTCACACTTGGAACCACAACACACCAACTCTCCATCTGTACCTGACTCTGTCACCTACAGACAAGCACCGCTACAGCCCGGGAATGCTGCTCCTGAGGCGCCTCCCAACGGGGACATCCCACCCCTGCCCCGAGGGTCTGCTGGGCCCCTACACCCAAATCCTGTCCTCCAGAGAGCTCCTGTTTACCAGGGGTCAGTGTCTTGGGGCAGAAGCCCCTCTTTGCCAGCAGGATCCAACCAGTCCTTACCCCAGCAAGGGAATGGCTCCTGCATGGGGCCTGTGCCAGCCTTTCAGCCTGTTTTCTTCACAGGAGCTTTTCCACTAAACGTGCAAGGTAACATCAGAAATCTCTTCTGCCTTTGTTTTGATCTTCTGTCACCTTGGGCAGTGCAGACTAATGATGTGTTTCCAGAGACTTTCAGGTTCCCATGCTTAGGCATTCAGGAAACATTTGAAGGGAATGAAGTAGGCAGATAGCCTGTTTCTGCTGGAACTGTTATTAAAATATTGATGTAAACATTTGCTGTCTCAATTGCTATAAAAGCATACAGACACCAGGGTAATCTATTTCTCCAAATAGCATAGCCCAAGCTGCAAATACAGATCACGAGCAAGCAGTCAGTGAGCTCAAGAGAATCTCACATGGCTCAGTCTGCACTGAGCTGTTCTAGGATCTGCCAGTTCCACAGGGAAGCTTTGCCTACCCAGAGAGGAAAACCTGGAATTCTAGTTTCCATTCAGAATTTTGTTTTTCAAGTAAGAGGCATTCTAATACCATGGGGTAGCAATAAGAAGGGAACTGACAGTAAGAAATACCAATAAAAGCAATCTTAGATTGCTCAGGAAATTGATAACCAATATAAGCTGCTGTTAAATCAGCTTAAATCAATTAAAGTGAGTGGTTCAGACATGCACACATATACTGCATTAGATTTGCTATGATTTTTTCATATAGGTTGATGAAAATCAATCTTACAAAAACTGTGCTCATACGATTCCAGGTTTTGCTTTCTGAGGACTCAAGTATTGTTACCAGTGACACAAACGAGGTTAATTGAAAATAGAAATACTTGGAAGTTGTTAGAGACATTGTTTCCAATTCCTTTATACCTCTGCCTATTAATGTGACTTTTTATTTCTAATAGAACTGGTGCTGAAAGTGAGAATACAAAACCCTAATCTTAGAGAAAATGACTTCATTGAAATTGAACTGGACAGACAAGAACTGACCTACAAAGAGCTGCTCCGAGTGAGTTGCCGTGAGCTGGGTGTGAACCCTGAGCACATCCAGAAGATCAGAAAATTACCAAATACAATGTTAAGAAAGGTAAGAGCTCTACATTTTGAAGTGCAGCAACTTATAAAAGGGATTTTTAGGTTGCTGTTACAAAGGAATAAATGTTGGTCACCTGCATAGGCCCACGTTGGAAAAAAAAAAACCAAACCAAAAATGCAAAACCTCTGCTCAACTTGCAGCACTGAGCAGTTGTTTGGGATTTCTTAAGTAAAAAGGTCTCAAAGTTCTTGATCACTGCCTTTCATAACCATTTGGTGCTGGACCCAGTTAATACCTGATTTTATGACTCCATTGTAAAATTCAGTGCAACACCACCACCACTGTGAGCTGCCAGCAGCATTTAAAAGGCCTGCAGAGCTCAACCAAGCTGTGTGAGTTCTGCAAGGCCTGGCTGCAGTCCTTGCACAAACAGAGGTGTTTCAGGGTTACTACTCTGAGTGCAGGACTCTGAACATAACTGTCCTTCCTTCAGTGACATTTACCCTGCAGCCAACAGAGAAGGGACCTGCCGACCTGTTTTACCAGCTCACCACTTACCTTTCTTTCACTCTCAAATCCTTGTAGAGCATTGTTGGCATCACTTGTGGGGCAAATCTGATGAGGAATAAATTAACAGACTTCACTCTGCTGCATCTTCACTGACTGTGTGTGGCAATTTGATGGTCTAAACCACCACACCGTGTTAGTCAAGAAGTGGAGGAAAAAAGACACAAGCAATTCTGTCACTTTCCAACTTTGGTTATTGTTGAAAGAACTTTTTATTTTCATTTCTAATCACTTCAGACTCTCTGGTAGGACTGCAGGACCCCTACTGTTCCTGCAGTGACACAAACCTGACTGTGTACTGCTGTTGGCAGCAGAGCACTGCTGCAGGGGCTCAGAGCTGGCCTTGCTGGGCTGCTCTGAAGGAAGCCAGCCACATGCAGGACAGGACCTCCTTGGGTAGATGATCAAGAATTAGCAAGGGGGAAAAACCAGAGGATTTGGGTGGCATGCAGTAGATCTTGACAAGTGTAATCCCACTAATCACTTGCACTCACCATCAGTGTTGCATTCCTTCTAAGAACAGACTTAAGGCAGTAGCTGAATAAGACCCCAGAGTAAATACAAGATGCAACAGGGTATCTGTTTTCCAGTTCACTGTAAACAACTGCCATAGTTATGAATAAATACATACCTTGTGTTAGTATGAGCTTATTATTTTAACTTAGCTCTGCAAAATTAACAGACACTATCACCTAACTCCTTATTGTATTTGTTTAAAGGACAAGGATGTTGCAAGGCTACAGGATTTCCAAGAACTGGAGCTTGTTCTAACAGTAAGCGACAAAAACTTACTTTTCAGAGTCCCAACACTTTCTGAACAGAGTGGGTATAACAAGAAGGCATCAGAACTTACATACTAATTAAGGAACAAAACAAAAGATTTGTATCATTTGTTACACAATTGCATTTGAAATATGTTATCTCTAAGGGCTAATGACGTGAAAAAAATCTATTTTGTTAACCAGGAAATAAACTGAAGTGGTTATGCACATTTACAGCTTCTAGTTAATCTAAGAACAGTGAGTCTGGTATGAAAGTAGCTCAATGCGCAGGAAGTATTGGTAGAACTATCTGTTAATGCAACACTTCCTTACAAAAAGATAATCTTGAAATACTGCAGAGTTAGCAGCTCTCAGGGAAAGGCTTACCTTAAGCTGTTCTAATAATTTGTTTGCTATAAAATAGCAGAGGTACTCAAGCTAAAGAACCTGCCATGAAGCCCATTTAATATTTGTACTGAGTCCATTACTGTTAATGTTCTCTTTTTAGATCACATTTATTAAGTCCTATCTTACTTAGAAGGAAAAAAAACAAGAAGGGTTTAAATCTGTGGAAGCACAAAATTATGTCAAGTTTCAATGCTATCAAGTGACTTATTACTTGTGATTTCTTAATCCCTGTTTACACTTTTCCCTATTTCTCAGGTTGAAAATAAAAGTGATAGTAATTATCCAAATAATAAATATGCTCTCAACCAAAATCCCTTTTAGTGTTGTCTGTCAATATATACATGTGCAATTGACATGTAATGACATGTGCAATTTAATATACTATTTTTGTTACTGTGTTGACATTTCTTCAATGCTGCTTTAATTTCCCCCTTTAAAAGCACAAAAAGTGTAATTTTATTTTCCTTTGACCTCTACATTCCCAAGAAAAATTGCATCTTGAACCTATAAAGTTACCTGTGTGAAAAGAAACCAGTGAAGTGTCCAGGGTTTTCTGGGCTGATATCCAATCTTGATGTTCCTATGCAATGTATTTTCTTTTTTGTGCTGTGACTTGTGTTAACCCATGTAGTTTACTGAAAACAAAATCACTTACTTAAAATTCAGGATTTGACTACTTTGCTGTGAAATTCTGGAATAAAGAAATTGAAAAGTATTTAAGAGCTGGATTTTATCTGATTTTTTTAGGATTTTAGTATTTAGTCACTTGCATTTGAGGAAGAATTCTGCTCTGGTAGCCCACATGAAAAGCAGGTGCTGTGGATACGATGAATAAACCAAAGCCTGAGATGTAACAGGCAAACAGAATGTACCAAACTGGACTGAATTTTCCTGGTTTTTTGCCTTCCTTCTCCTTCCCCCCAATTTTTTTGGAAACCGCAGCTGCCAAAGGAATTTATCTTTTGTCTTGTCTTAGAGTTCAGAGCCCGAGCAGGCTGTGCAGTGTCTGTGGGCTGCTGGGGCAGTCCTGGCCTGAGTCCCTGTGCCTCCACCTGCTGCGGCAGGTAAGGGACAGCAGCTGCCTGTGTCAGCGCCCGTGTCACCGCCAATCCAGCGGGAGCTGTCCCCAAAGCGCCCCGGGCTCGCTGATCTCAGCTTGGAAGCGCTTGGAGTGCAGGGACTGAGCACACCAGAGGGAGCTCCCAGCCTGCCGCCAGGCGCCAGCACAGATCCCTGCAAACACCCCAGTTCCCTCTGTGCCCAGCCACCACGCTGAAGCTCAGTCTCCCCAGGGGAATATAGAAGGTTTTGTCACACCAAAAGAGCCTCTTCTGCAAAGTGCCAGAGGTCAAACATAGTCCCAGTCATTGGCAATATCTGTTTTTATACCAGATTGCTGGTGGAGTATTAAGTTCTCTGTAATGGAGTAATAAAATCATCATTCCTCATGTCACCCAGGCTGCTGCCTTCTCCCTGTCACAGGATGGTTCAGGCACTGGCTGAATCCAGGAGGATTCAGGGTTAACCAGCCAGACCCCCTAGAGAAAAGCTCAGCTGTTGGGCAGCAACCTTGCACAGACACTGATCCCTATCTATGCATTCCCAGGAAATTTTTATACCTTGTGTCATTTATACCAGGAAGATACTATTAACACTCCCCAGTC
Source organism: Corvus moneduloides (assembly GCF_009650955.1). Taxonomy (NCBI): domain Eukaryota; kingdom Metazoa; phylum Chordata; class Aves; order Passeriformes; family Corvidae; genus Corvus; species Corvus moneduloides. Next base: position 6,491,259 of record NC_045494.1, read on the forward strand.
CCAGCAGTGTATAACCACTACATTCTGTTTGTGATAAATAATTCGTTACTTTGTGCTCTGCTACATTAAATGTTAATGTCTAATAAATGCTTGGCTGCAGATTCGTGTTTCTATTCAAGAAGTATAATGTGTAAGAATTAATAAATTATTATTTTTGTCTTCTCAAAGTTTTTCTGTGCTTTCCTTCTGGTAAAACATAGCAACTTTTTCTTGCTGGGTGGTTTTCTAGAGTGCTTAGTGTAAGATGCAAACAACTAAAGCAAAAGAGGTCCTATCAGATTCTAGCAGCAAGTGCTGTTTGAACACAGGCCTCCTTTTATCTGAGGAGGCCTGGTTATCAATAATAAAATAGATAATTATTTTTGCAAAACAAATCACCCATTATTTCAGGTGATTAAGTGTTGAACAAGATAAACTAAATACACACCTGCTTGGCATGCACATTCAGCTTAAGTGGAGACTTACTCATAGTGACTTCTGACCCAAAGACATACAGCAGAATTCTGATACTTCTGGTCCAATCGTGTCCCTGTTGGCTTCTGTGGGGTCTACTGAGTTGGAAAAACCTGTGTAGTTTATGTTTTGTATGAAGCCATTTGTGGGTTTAACTTTAAATACATGTTACTTCTTAGGCTGAAGAAGAATTTTATAATGCCGAAGTTGCCCTGGGTAGGGGATCCCAAAGGTTCCTGGACTCCTTTGTCCTGGGGGAAATACTGAAAGGAACAGGCTGGAACCACTCAGAGATCACACAGCATTTCACTGTTATTCAGCTGAGTCACAGCTTAATTGGGCCTGTCTTTCCACTTCAAATCCTACGAATCCTTATGCAGAAAACACACAAATCAGGTGTATTTTGTACCATTGATATAATTTACTAATTACAAACCTGAATGCAGTACATAATTTCCCTGTGGTACATACGTTTTCTTGGCAGAATGCTTGTCATTCTTTGGGAAAAAAGCATGTAATAAAATACTTTATGTATATAGAAAATATTTAAAAATATAAAATTCACTTTCTGGTCCTTGTAATTGTAAAATACTTCGTTCACATATCACAAGCTGAGTCTACTACAAAAACTGTTTTGTAAATTACAGTACATTCACAAGTCACTTTTGTGGCAAGTCAGTAATATTAAAAAAAATACCAAACCAAAACCCCAAGGGGTCTTCTCTTCATGCCAGTCCAGCATCTTTGGCCATACTGTAGAAAATACCCTTTGCTGCTATAAGGTTTGCAGGTGTGTCAAATTCAGCTATGGTCCCGTTGTCTAGAACAAGAACCCTGTACAAAACAAAAGATGATGTGGGGGGAAAGATGTGTCAGAAAATTCCTCACAAGGAATATGGTACCTGTTTGTGTCACAAAGCAAACTGCTCTAATCTTTGCCTTGCTTTTGTTTTCCTCAATTATTTTCACATGTTAAAACACACCAGATGATAAACATTCTCCCAGAGCAGCTGCCTGACTAAAAACCGTACAGGTAAAGTCACTGTCTCCCAGGGGCAAGAAGAAGGAAAAAAAAAAAGCATCTGGAATTGAAACAATAGTTCCAGAAAGCCAAGGAGATAAAAGCTCATGAAGAATACTAATGTATTTTCAAGTAATTAAAATGACATGCTGTTAGTGAAGAAGTTACAGCAGCTGCTGGTTTAACAAGGCTCCATAAGCTTCCTGACAGTGCCAGGAGTGCCCCTGGGCAGCTCTGGGTTCTGAATATAGAACCTGTTTCCTACGCTGGCAGAGGCAAAGTCAGGGCTGGAGCTTCTGGGATTATACAGCACATCATTGCTTCCATATTGCCCAACAAGAGAACCAGTGTTCATGTCCAGAGACAAGCCAGACCCATCCGAGTGCTGCTTCCGATCCCCAGCAAACCCACCAGCTCGCCACACACCACTCAGATTTTACCTGGTGTAATCCATGATTGTGTTCAGCCTGTGTGCAATGGTCAGCACCGTGCAGTCCTCAAACTGTGTCCGAATGGTCATCTGGATGAGGTCATCTGTCTCCAGGTCGATGGCGGCCGTGGCTTCATCCAGGATCAGGATCCTGGTCTTGCGCAGGAGAGCTCTGGCCAGGCACACGAGCTGCCTCTGGCCAACGCTGCAAGCACAGCCAGCCTTTCACTGCCCCCAGCTCCCCACTGCTCACAGCCACTCGTGCTCAGCAGGTCACTCATCGGGTCACCCAAAAATCCCCGGAATATTTTGCAAGCTGCCTGTTCTGTCAGCCCCGGAGCTCACGCGTGCAGGCTGCAGCATGCCAGCACTAACAGGGACAGGATCACTTACTGCCTGGCCCTGTGCTGGCAGAGCCACCAAATGTGCCTTTTATCGCTGTGACAAAAGCCATGGCAGCTTTCAGCAACACTCACAGTTCTGACAACAGTGAGCAGACACAAGTTTAGGGGAAAAAAAAAAAAAAGAATAAAAAGGAAAATAAAATGTTATGAGGCTGCAAGCCCCTTCTACCATAAAAAAATAAAATATATACATATATCTGAGCAACCTAGACTTCCTCCCCTGCCACAAACACAGCCCAGACTCCGTCTCTGAGTGTCTGCAGGATGAGGAAGGAGCCAAACATTCATCACGGACAATCTGGTGACACCACAGCCTCAGAAGCCAATGAAGCATATCAAAACATTTTATCATCCCCAGTCATGTCTTCATGGGCCTTCCAAATAATAATGGAAAATGAACACTGCTAAAGTGTCAGGCAAGGAACTCTTACTCAGCACAGCACTTAGGTTACCAGGGCATTTCCCTTCCTACCAAAACATGTTTAAGGGACTGCCTGTCCCTAATATCCTGTCATCCTGAAACTTCTTTCTGACAAGACAGGATTTGGGTTTGGGAAAAGAATCAAATCATTTGTGGCAGAGGCAGAAGAGAAGGCAAATGTATGGACCTTGGTGGCTTTCTTGGAACAGAAATAGGTGGCCAATACATTTCAGATATGACAGACCAGTGTTTGCCTGTGCTCAAGTGTCACCCACTGTCACAGCTGAATGACAGCTCAGTGAATGTTCTAGTGCAAGCATTCCTTACCTGAGGTTCTCTCCACCCTCTGAGCACTCATAGTCCAACATGGATGGCTGACTGCTGACAAACCTCTTCAAATGAGACAGTTCAAGTGCTTTCCATATTTCTTCATCCGAATACTTATTAAATGGATCCAGGTTCATCCTCAGTGTTCCAGAAAAGAGAACAGGATCCTGGATATAAAACCAATTTTCATTAGACAAGTGCTTTAGCTGTTTTAAGTAGAGATACTATGAGCTGCTGCTTCGAGGTGTCCATTACATTGCAGGTAGGCCACCTCCCAATCCCATCCTCTCTGAAAATACATTACATTATACAGTTCAAACTCAACTTCCAGCTCTAAAGATGGTTCATCCTAAATCCTGTTTTATCACCTAGCTTGTAAGGTGGCAGGATGGGACCAACTAAAGTATAAATAGTCTGTTTTTTCTGAAACAATTTTCAGAGTGTAACAAAACATTTTCCTCTTTGGATAAACCATTATTTATGGTTTGTTAAGCTGCTAGAAAACAGTCCTTCATTGTGACACACAGAAACAGTACCTGAGGAATAATTGTTAGCCTTGATCGAAGGTCATGGAGACCAATTTCTGAAATTTTCACGCCATCAATTTTAATTTCCCCTTTTACAGCTTCCAGGATCCTAAAGAGACAGAGCGTCATGGAGGACTTCCCTGCTCCGGTTCTGCCAACAATTCCAATCTACAACAAATTGCAGGTTGAACAACAAAGCACACAGTTAAGAAGAAAACAACGCCCAACAAAAAACTCCCAAACAACCCTCCAAGATTCATCTAAGAGGTTTGACTGAAGATCTGGATCTAAGAAAGAATGTCCCATCCTTCCCTAGAAACCCTGGATCATACAATGTAATGTACTTATGGCCATTCCTATAACTGGAATGATACTCCATATAAATCACACATGTCATAAATATAATAAATAACACAGGCCTAGAGCCATCCTACATAACTTTGGGTGATTTGGAACACTCATGGTAGGTCCAGTCACTCAAGGACAAGAAATAAAGGCTCTCTAAGGGCAATTTCTACTTCATGGTAAGCATGTGTATCTCCGTGCCAGAAGGATGCTGTCATCCTGTCTGCTTAGAATAAGGGTAATTCTCTTTTTTAGCAACAGCCTGTTCAGGGAAGGACTTTCCCATGCCAATTGTTCTGTCTCCAGCAGGCAAACCCCAGAACTTTCCATCAAAGCATGACGAAACAAATCTCCCAGAATAAAGACAATTTCCTGATTAGGGAAGCAAAGAATGTCATTTCCTTCCATGCCAAAAATTTCACAGGGAAAGTCAGAGAGCAGAAAAAGCTGGAATTCCTTCTCCTATCTGCACTGCTTCATAAAAGCATTCTTGTCACTGAATTTTTGTCACTTGTGCTGGTGCCTCCTACGTGGTGTACAGGAGCCTGTTGCCAAGTGAACTGGGAAAGTCCAGAAAGTCCCATGTAATTCATCCTACTGCTTCCAGCCAGGAGGATGCTGGCACATGGACAACACAGGTGTCACTGCTGGCTCCTGCACTGGGGTCAGTGTCCCTGTAGACCCTCTCCTCTACTCCACAGTTGTCACTAGAGGCCCAGAGCAAAGTTCTAGCAGACATTCAGCTAGTAACTCACCTTTTCCCCACCATGCACTTGGAGGTTTAGACCCTTCAGCACCAGATCCAGGCCCTTCCTGTACCTCACCGAATAATTCACAAACTCCAGCTCTCCCTTGGATGGCCAGTCTTCCGGGGGACTCTTGCCCTCAATGATCCAGGGAGCCTGAGGAAAACAGAAGCCAGAAATGCCTCATATAGGTTTCAGAAAAAATAATTCAAACCCAGATAAAAGCATTTTATCTGATAAACCAAATCTCAGTGATCAAACAAATTTGTAACAATGGGGAAAAAACATGGGGTCCTAAGTATCCACCCCTTTGTCTTTGTTGTGAAGGTCACAGGGAAAAAACTCTGAGCACAGAGGGATGAATCCTCAGTGGATATAAATATTTTCCCATCAACTTTAGCAGAACACTGCCAGATTTCTGCCAGCTCAAGCTCTGGTTTATAACATGTATCACACATCTTGTCTAGCTACCTTTTTCCTTCCAGGTTAAATATTTGATCTCCAGAACCGTTTACTGCAGCTCTCCTCCACTTCCTAACTCTTAGTATGTACACAGGGCTAACAAACCAGTGTGTCCAGAGAGCAGCTTTCCTGGCACAGCTCCATCTGCCACCTTCAAAAGTCTTTGGCAGCAAAGGTAGGTGATTGGATGATTTCCTGGATTAGCAGTACAGCGTTCCTAGAGATGTTCTCTCATGGGAGGTGAGGAGTGATTAAGCTGATTAAATAGAAATACTACAGAAAACATGTGCAAGGCCTGATAATTGTACTGCAGCTCTGCTCGTGAGCAAGACCATGGCATCAGCCACACAGGTAAGACTGTGCACCAAACACTCCAAACCCAGAGGGACCAATATTCTGATGTGAAACTCATCTCCTGTGCTACAGCCACTCACAGCAGCAGAAAATCAGATGCTAAGAACAGGCTGCATGATAGCAATAATAATTTGGAGCTGTGATAGCATAAATTACAGTTCAGAGCATGACATTTGTTCAGGTTAAATGATAGAGCAGCAACCATCTCTCAACAGCCTGAAAAAAGACCATGTAAATGTGTGTATTAAAATTTTCAGCTTGTTGCTGGGCATGCTGGACTAATGGCAGCTAACCTCTGTTTCAGTTTCTGAATACTCTTTTATTCTTTCCACAGCCACAATATTGGTTTCAAGTTCAGAAGTCATTCGGACCATCCAATTCAGAGACAAGGTCACCTTGGGGAAGACAAGGAACAAAATATCACCCCCAGAGGAACAACATATATAATAAAAAAAACACACAACCAAAACAAACAAAGCAAAACCTCAAAACAACCCTGCCCCCCCCCAAAAACCAAAACAACCAAAACAACCCCCCCAAAACAAACAAAAACCCAACAAGAAGAAAACACCAAAAACCCCACAAAAAAGCCACAAAAAAAAAATTAACCCCAAAAAAACCCCAACAATAGCAGACACTGCTATTAAGACATGGATTCACATTAATGTTACAAATGAGATAATTACCTTTGCATTAAAGTTAATACAGTTACTGGGACAAGAAGTCTACAGATTATTGGGTGCTTACATGAAGAAGTGTATGATGATGCCTCTTGCTGATTTAACACTCGGCCCTCTCAAAGAAAGTTGGATTGAAGTCATTCCCCAAATCATGCACTTCACTGGGAAACTGCTAACAGCAACTCTGCACATGCATGATCTAAAATGCTTCTGGCAAGAGTGAGGCCATTAAATCTGCTAAATTCTCCACACTGGGTCAGTACAGTTTGCCTTGTCTAATTATAAATCCTACTGATCTGCCTGTGATTACCTGGACACACCAGTGTGCTGCACAGCAGGATTGATGCACGACACATTAAGCCCATGCTGCTCAAATGGTCTGTTCTTGATGTTCTGATCTGACACTTCCTGAGTCTCCCATGTGCCACCCCTGAGGATACTGGGGTGCAGCACAGCCTTGATGCTCCCAAAGTGCCCTGAGATCCTCCGTCATGCAAGCTTGCTGATGATTTCAGCACTCAGTGTAAATCTCTATTGTCCAAACATCCCACGACTCATTTTAATTATTTCCTTATTAACTCCAGCTTTAGCAAGTACTTAAATTATTGCTAATAGATCCACATCATCTACAAAAATGCAAAGCCCCCAATAAAGCTGTAACACGTACCTGTAAGGCGTAGGACACTGACAGTCCCACCAGGCCAGCATTCAGGCTGGTCCTACCAACCACAGCGAAAAGGGCAGCAAAAAGGACAATGCAATTCCCCACAAACTCAACTCGGATGCCCAGCCACCTGGGAAGAAGGCAGGTGTAAGCAGAGTGGGAAAAGGTTGCCTGGGATCAGTTTTGCAAACAGGGTTATCTAAGTGGAAACAAGAAATGACGTTTTACCTGTTTGACACTATGCCAGGATAATAACTCTTCTGATTTTCATCGACCTTCATATCACTGATATCCACAAAGGCCTTCACTCTCCTGTAGGCTCTGATGACACTGGCCCCTGACACAGTCTCTGAGAAGTGGGAGTAGATGGGGGATCTGCTCACAGACTCCAGGCGCTTCAACTGGCGGGAGGTTGCGACGTAGAATCGCTGCCATTTTTCACAGGAAATTGAAAGGTTAATGAAATACTTTCGCTTTTAATTAACAGTGAAGAATTTCTTAGGTTAAGGATTTAAAGGAGATTGCTACTAATGCACTTCAACCCTCTGAAATATTGTCTATAATTAAGAAGAATATCAAGAAAGTTACCTTTACATCATTCCACAAAAGAGCATTGGGTAACTGCAATTTCTTTAGACTAAAGTTGAATTTATCTATGTCCCTTTAGATTTAGTTAATATAATCTAGCAGAATGAATCCATTTGTAGGAGCCTCATTTTCCAAGAAAACAAAATGTGCATTTGCACCTCTATTATCAGGTCTTTATTTAAAGTCTGTGAAATAAGCTTGATTGTTGCTCAGAAATCAATAAAATTGATGCTTTCTATTTTCATCATTTTAATTCCTCACTACCTTGAAAACTTACCAGTATGTCAAATATATCCACACTTTAATATATTGACATGCACTGGAGCGCTGGCTCCAGCAGTAGGCTTACTTTTTATTACTTAAAAGCTAAAACAGGTTATGTCTATCTATTTCACAGCCACATCTTGCAGGACATTTCTTTTCCTGAGAAAAGTAAATAATGTTTCGTTTATATAAACACATAGCTACTTCAGATACTTCCATTTTCCCCCCAAGTCAATGTTGTTTCTCCTAAAAAGAAAAGGAATGGAATAACTGCAATAGCAGTCACACCTGAACAAAGAAGTAGAGAATTGCCAGTGGGACTATAACCACGGTGAAGAGCGGGGTGCTGGCTATGATGACGATCATGGTGGACAAGGAGGTGAAGAATGTCCCCAGGAACATGAGGATGGTGGGCGGGATGACCTCGTCGATGACGTAGATGTCCTTGGAGAAGCGGTTGATGATGCGCCCGGTCGGGGTGGTGTCGTAGAAGGACTGTGGGGTGTGGAATTTGTTCTCCAGCAGCGCAGCGTGGAGGGTCCGGGCGGCGTTGATGCCCCCCATGGCCAGGGTGAAGGAGCAGATCAGCACTATGAGCCCTGGCAGGTGAGGAGCAGATGTGTTATCCCGTGATGTCCACGATTCACAGCTCCCTGACCCCTGGCAGTTCCTGCTGTACTCCAAGTTTGTTTTGCTTCACTTTATTCCCTGCCCACCCTTCTCGTCCTGTGCACATCAGCATCGCATCCACTGCTGCTTAAGGCACAGGAACATCTGTGGGATTCACCATCCTTTCTATGGAAAACAGACACACAACCATCTTCCTGCTGTTTTCCACAAGCCTCCATGAAGTCCTAATGCTACAGCTTCACCCCAACCCTTCATCCCCTTCTGCACTGAAGTTTTCATGTTTTCTTTCCAACTTGCCTCTCTCAAGATTCCACAGCACCCATTCAAGCCCCCCCTGCCAGGGGCTTCACAACACAATTAAAAGCGTTGGGCTGAGATCAGACTTTGTAGCTCCAGGTTACAGGAGCTCCTTAGGATAGGAGTCGGAGGGCAATTTTTATAGAATCATAGAATCACAGAACGCCTTGGGTTGGAAGGGACCTTTAAGACTACCCAGTTCCCACCCCCCGCCACTATCCCAGGTTGCTCAGAGCTCCATCCAGCCTGGCCTTGGACACTTCCAGGGATGGGGCAACCACAGCTTCTCTGGGTACCCTGTGGCAGGGCCTCACCACCAGCACAGCAAATAATTTCTTCTTGATATGTAATCTAAACCTACCATCCTGCCACCACAGGATCTCTTACCTTCTTACCTCTTTCCTAAACATTGGGGCATGATGATTTTACCTGCCCTCACCTTGCAAGAGGCCCAGGGCAGCGTAGACCCCGATTCTCATGGCTGTGTTGTGCTGAGTCCCATTTACCACGGGCTCGTTGGTCCAGTCACTGAGCCACACATTGGCCCCGATGGCAGCAGCATTTTGACAGCAATACAGGAAACAGATCACCAAAGAAATGACAGGGCTGACAGCCTTCATGTACTGCCAGAACACCGTTAGCTTTACCTGCAAAATCACACACCAAAGCTGGTTTGTACAACCCACACAAGCTGGAGTTTAAAAGAGAATTAAGAGATAGAAAAATTCTTGGTGAGAGGAACTGCTGACAAAACTTTAACACCCTCTGACACCAATCTAACTCAAAACTGCCCAAACTCTTAAACACCATGGAGAAAGGTTCATCTGCCTGAGCTCCCTGTCAGGGTGATGGCTTTCAAAACAACTCAGAAACCTCTCTAAAATACTCTTCCCCTCCATGTTGAGGATCTGTCCTTCATTCATTTCATGGGGTTTTAGTTTTTAAGACTATGTCAGGGGGAGGGGGGGGTGGGAAGAAAGAAAGAAGGCTGATCAAATAGCAGCAACAAGAATGGGAGCCAATATTTTCAGGCAGAAGCAGCAACTTGGCAGAGTATCGTACTCAAGACTACTTTAAATAGCCTATTTAAGGAAAAGTGTTGAACATGCCTCCATTCTGTGTCTTCACAGCAACTTAAATGAGGTACCAAATGCTAATGCACCCCAACAGGAACATAAACAGATGATGTTTATGGCAATAAGTAAAAGTGCTGTCCCTAAGGTAGTGCAAAAAGGCAGAAAAGCAAAAGGAGACAGAGACTCAGGACAAAACTCAGTCCTCAGAAAAAAGCATAAGAAGGGATAATTAAAAGAACAAGCGTTGTTGATTAGGAACTTTGAAAGCTAAAATAATCCACAGAAAAAGCTGATTGCATGTCTGTGCCATGGACCCCATACATCAGACTAAACAGAGCACACTGAGCCTTCTGAACTGAGGGAAGGGGCTTTTTTCGAATCAAACCTCCCTGCTCCTCTTCCATCTGCTGCTCCTTTCTGTCCCTTTCTTTTACTTTTGTGTTCCCACCTTCTCTTTTTTCTTGTTCCCATTTCTCTCCCTGGCCCTACTGAGGAGGAATACAGCCCCTTTGTACCTACAACCACAAAATACTCTGGAGTTGGGCTGGCAGGTATTTAGGCAGAACAGCCCCGCTGGCACGCAGAGGCAGCTGGCTCGTGTAACCCAGTGCTGCAGCTGGACTCAGCAGCAGCCAAACAGTTTAAAAACCAGCAGTGCTGAAAGCTCTGAGAGGCAAAGGCAGGGCTGATGGAGTGCAGAGCTCTGCAGTATCGGGTGACTGTGGAGGGAGCTGGAAGAGATTTTTTTTTTTCCTTTTTTTTTTTTCCCTTAAGTATATAGGGCTAGCTAGGTGCCAAAACCTCTGCCAAAATCCCTAATCTGAATGATCAGTGGCCACTAGATTAGTGCCTAAAGCATGCAGTTGTGATTTATACAACACATTTAACAGAACTGGATCAAATGTTAAAATAAAAAGGATTTTTTTTTTTCCCAAACAGGAAAAAAAGGTAGAAAAGGGGAGGGGGGAATCAAACCATACCCTGCCTGTTTCAGTGGTTTCAGCCTGAATAAGTTTCTCGTTAGCATTTTTTCTTGGCAGAGGAGGCTCTGCTGGCTTCTTCTCACAGACTCTTCGTTTCGTTGACATTTTGTTGGGACATTCTCCTCCCTCAGAAGACACTACACTAAGTTGCCTAGTTAAAACAAAAGAGTCATTAGGAGAAAAAGGGCATATTGTGGCAGTGCTAAAGCAAGGCTGGGATGTGAATTGGATTTATTCCCAGCTCTTCTACGAAGTTCCCATGCCAGCCTCACTCACAGCTGTGGGTGCTTGCACCACCCCTCTGCATTTTCAGGGATGCCAGAAATACAGGATCTATCAAAGGCTGCAGCAGAGCCTGAGCTCCTTGGAAAAGGCCTTTAGAGGCTTCATGGCAAGGCAGACATTTCAAACTAAACCCTGAGCTTCTCTGTTTTCATACCAGCAGTAGAGCTGGACAGCACCTGTGGGTATGAGCAGAAAACCTTTAAAGATTTCCAAGGCTCCCAATGGAAAGGTGCAATTCAAGGGGTTTATTTATCACACATCTGGCAGCAGTTCAGTATTGTGTGGGTAAATACACACAGTGGTGTTACCTGAGAACCAGAGAGTTGCTTTTAGAAATTGGTTCAGTCCAGGCTGAAAGAAGACTGAAGGAAGAGATGTCGGATCTTCACGTTTACTTTTAAAAGCGTTCACGTTTACTTTTAAAAGGATACTAAACCAATTTATTTACGAGAGGAAATTGAGGAAACTAAAGCCCAGGTGGAGGAGCAGCAAGTGACTGACATCGGAAAGATGTTTTTTTCCCCCAGACAGACTAGAAATGCAAGGATCTCGTGTTTACCTAAGAAACTGCTTGCGGACCTCGTTTGTCACAGGCTCGTTATCGGCCAGGTCTGTGTGGATGCTGAGGGTGTCTTCAGCCAGCAGCACTTCCTCCTCCTCCAGCACTGCAAGACAAGATCACACCTCAGATTTTCTGCCACAGAAAAGCACAGGGAACCCAGAGAAAGGTGGCTATACAAAGGGAGAGTAATGAAAACCAAAACCCCAGCAGGAAAATCACAGTGCATAAGCTCCCCCCTAGCTCTGCTCATATTCCTTCTGTGCATCACTTCTCCTAACGAAACTGCAAAATCTTGTGAGGCAGGTTGGCTGCCAAATGCATTTATATCACATCCCTTTAAGCCATCAGAATGCCAGGCAATAGTGTTAGAGTTGCTTCTAGCTAAATTCACTCATAGGGCACGTTCTAGGCATGACCCTGGGCTGGGGGAGTCACATCAGGAGTCCTGCAAGCCTCTGCTGTGGCTGGAAGGTGCCGTGCACGTTCCTCTGCGTGGCTGGAGAGCAGCAGTGCTGCAATCACAGAGTGTGGGAACACTGTCACACAGGGGAAACATCCACCAGAATGCTTTCATCTTGCATCATTTTGTGAGAATCAAACCAAGCTGAAAAGCAACCCAAGATTAAATTGTCATTTGAACTTTGCTACACGAAAAAAAACCCCAACCACGTATAAACAGAAAACACAGCAGACTCTGGGTAGCCCGTTTGATAGCAAGCCCAGTTTGTTCTTGGCTATTCCGTCTTCCTGCTGAGCTTGACCTTGCTAGTTGTAAAATAAATTCCCAAGTTTAAAATAATTTCTAAGACAAGAATTTCTTTTTTCTAGGACAAACCACATGAAATTTTGAAAGAAATTTGTGAAAAGATTTCTCAGTCATACAGACCTGGCCACGGACAATAATTTTCAAGGTAGTACAGAAAGGCAAAGGCCAGGTTGCCATGAAGAACCAGGGACACTTTACAGAGAAAATATCTGTAATCTTGTTGACAAAAAAAGACATGTTTTAAGAAAAAACAATACTGTACTTGTTGGTTCATCCTCTTCAATGTCTTCATCCAGTGCATAATTCCGCAGGAATTCTGCAAAGGCCTTGTTTTGTTTCAGAAGGTCTTGGTAAGATCCCATTTCAGAGATTTTGCCATCTACCAGGACAATTATATGGTCTACCTGAGGTAGGAAGCTAATGCCATGGGTCACCAGGATTCGGGTCTGGATAGGGAAAAGGAAAAAAAACCCACAAATCTCTCAGTTGCACTGAGGGGACTGACAGTACACAGCAAGCTAAATACTGCATTTTTGGGACAGGGAGTGAATTATTGTGTCAAGGTGAAATTCCCAGTGAAATAACACTGTCCATGTCAGGCAAATCAGCTTGGAAATACGTACATGAACTCACTATGCTCCTACTGCTGACAAAAACAGAGGAAAGTAAACACACTGAATTATCATTCCCTCCTTCCCTTATGCTGATTTTCTTTGCAGCCCTTTTCTTTTGAGCTCCGAGATGACCTGAGAAGATGACAGCAGGAGTGGAAGGTGCAGCAAAACCACTGGAGTTTGGGTTGTTATTGCCAAAGTCCTCTGTAACATCTGTATTTGGTGCAGCTTCCTGGCTGCCTCGGAGTAACAACAATTAACACCACCAGCCTGTGCAAGTTCCAGCACGTACCTTGTTTTTTGGAGATCTCACACAGGAGGGATTTTAAAAGACAGGGCAGGTTTCTGCCTCTACACATTCTGACCAGACCACAGCGTTGCTGGGCCTGTGTGAGCAGCGTTTCACTGCAGCCTGGGCTGTGAGGAAAGGTGCCCACATTGCCAGCTACACACAGAAATTCAGGAATGAGCTGGCACTCAGGCCTGGGTGGTGAAACAGCTCCGGTGTTCCTGAATTTGTGTGTGTTTCTAAGAGGATCTAAACCCCAGCTTACTTTTCCCTTCAGGACCCCATCCGGGCCAATGACTTTGTCGAAGATGTGCTTGGCCACGTGGGAGTCCACGGCGGACAGGGGATCGTCCAGCAGGAAAATGTCCGAGCTGCTGTACACGGCACGGGCCAGGCTCACCCGCTGCCGCTGCCCCCCCGACAGGTTGATGCCCTGGAGGGAGACAGGAGAGAACAAAACGTGTCACACAAAAGCTCTTTCTCATGGTTCTCACCCAGCCCAGCACTCGGGTGCTACACTGAAACATGAGACATTGGAGAGAACAACCCACCCAGAGACAGGCACAGAACGCCTCTAGATCTGCCTGTTCACTGCCAAGCTTTCCACTCATCCAGCAAGCTGGAGATGGAGCAAGTCTCTCTTTAATAAGCTCCTAAAGGGAGCTGTTAAAACACAAAGCTATAAAAAGCAAAACTGTCAATCAGGATGTAAAATGCAAATTTCAAAGCAAGGCTGTGGCACCTGGAACATCTTCCACATCTTGCATTTTACACACAAATCTACATCTCCACGCCACTTCATGAAATCTAGCTCAAACTTAGTGGCCTATGAAAAAAGAATATATTTGTTGGTAATCACAGGTGTAAAGGTTTCTCATTAAAATGTGTTAAGGGATAATCATATAATTTTTTTTTTCACTTGAAGCACAACCACATGTTCCCTCCCTCTTTATCCCTAGAGGAAAAGGAAGGCCTCCAGTGATTCTGGACAGATGCACCTTTACAATTCATGACAAATAGAGGGTACGCTGATCTTCCAGGGCTGGATGTGTAATTCTGCATCACAATACACACACAAGCCTAAAGTTACAGAAAAATTTAAGTCCAAATGCTTTCCAGAGAACTGCCCTGCATGTTTTGGTGTTGATTGTAGCACGGATGCCACTGTGAAGATCAAATCAAATCAAGTGCTGACTTTACAGTATTCTCTCTTTAGCTAGAGCGGATTCACCAGGCAGGTCTGACTTGAAAAAAAACCCAAAAAACTACCTAAAAAAATTACCTTCTCTCCTATCTCAGTTTGATCACCTCCTGGCAGCACTTCCAGGTCAGTTTTTAAAGCACAGGCCTCCAGGGCATTTTGGTATTTTTCCTCATTAGGAGCTTGGCCAAACAAAATGTTATCTTTCAGCGTGGCATTCTGGATCCAGGCTTGTTGAGGCACATAAGCAACAGAACCCTAGAAAAAGGGGAGAGAGAGAAAACCTCTGCCTTGTAACAAGCAAGAACTCATGCTTAGAGCTCTGGATAAGATCTTCAGCACATATACAGCTCCTGGTTCCTATACATTCACATCATATGTATATGTGTGCTAACTGCTCATGAATCGTTGATCAAATCAGGAAAGTAATTTCATATAAAAGTGGGCAAAACTCAAACATGCAGACAAGCTGCCAGAGGAGCAACTAGAATTCCCTCTGCAGCCTCAGATGCATTCTAAGCAAGGGCAGGCAAAAGCAGCACATTTCCCTACCATCATTAAATGGTTTCATAAACAACACCAACCTTCACAGCCACTTCTCCTTTCAGCTTTTCCATCTCACCCAGGAGAGCAGACACCAGAGAAGACTTTCCACAGCCAACATGGCCAACAATGGCAACCAAAGAACCACTGGGGACCAACATATTTATACTGTGGAGGAAACAGGCTGGAAATTAATTAAACATTAGTTTACTATGGAAATCAGGGGTCTTTAAACCAGGGCTGAAATACACAGTCACAGCCTGACTGGATATAATAAGCAAAGCTTGGTCACTGGTTTTCTCCTCCCTTTCTTGCATACAATCAACTGCAACCAGAACTTGAGAAGCAAATGAAAACTCAGCATAATTTATCTTGCTGGTTGCTAAAGCAGTAGGATTGTTAATAAGCCTTCTAAGACTCTTTCCTGTGTTGTATCAATCCATCTGCAAGTCAAATTGGGTTAATAACCATTTTGAAAGCAGACAATCTTCCAGAAGTATTTTGGGGTTTGATTTTAAAACCAAAAGCAATTGTTCGAAAGTAGTGAGTGAATACATCCCATCTAAAAAATGTTCAAACCACTTTAGAACTGTATTTCCAGTGCTGGTAAATAGGGCTCACAGTGACACAAGAAAAACAGGACTTCCCCAATTAAAATCCTTTACTGTTTTCCCCACTATGTTCTTAAAGGTACTGCTTTAGGTCCTGAAGGTGAACCGATACAAAAATGACTGATGGACACAGTCTCTTTGCCATCAAAGTGCTTTTCACTAACAAAATCAAGCCAGACTTCTGTTTACACAGATCCTGATGCATAACAGAAGGAATATATGCTTCCAGGCAAATTTTGTGTTCATTCAAATAGGCAAATGCACAGAACATTCACCCCCACAGTCTGGAGATGGCCCTTCCACTGCCACAGGGATGAGTCTGCCACAAGACTCTTCAAGGAACAGACCACTGCTGGCACACCTAGGTCTAAACACAGACATTTCAACTGTCCTCAAAATCCATCAGATCAATTTGATTTGTCCAATGCTTCAGTTAAAAAAATGTCTGTTTAAGGAATTTATGTAGCCTGTCTTTCAATAGGTAACCATTTCATGCTGGTTGCTGTGGAGGTAAAGCCTTACAGCCTTGTTCTATAAAGCCCAAACACCACGAGGCATGAGGGTTGGCTCCATGTTTTAAAGGCAGAACAGATGCTGACATATGATGCATGGTTTTTACCAGAACCTTTCCAACAGACTCCCAGGACCCAGGAACCAAGTAGATGCTGTATTGCAACTGCACAAAGAAATCTTACTCTTTCAGCGTTGGCTTAAGCTCCTTTCCCCAGCTGAACGTCGCATTTCTTACACTGATGGCATTGCCTGTGTGGCAAAAACGCAACAACAGAGGAGCAGGAAATGTGTTACACACAACAGCACAACTGAGAACAGGCTGACAGAGGGATCTTTATTTACACACACTGCATTTCCCTTTTCTGCTGGCACGGGAAGCACAGGCTCACGCCTGTGGGTCACAAGACAGGCTTGTTCAGAGTGAAAATAACTGACTGCAGCTTAAGCTATAGACTGTGACCCGACAGATCGAGGGAGCTGAAAAGATGCCCTGCTTCACCCTGCCCTGGTGGGGCTGCTCAGCATCAGCACAACTTCAGAAACCCCTTTCAAGTCAGTAGGAGATCACTGCATGCTGTTGACTTTGACGTATCAGATTAACTTTGACATTCTGCAGCTTTTTGCTTGCCACGCTTAACAAGTTATAGATCCATAGGTTTTCTTTGCTTCCTGGTGGGGTGGGGTAGAACAGTAACTGCATGGCAGCCACGTGGCCATCCCTCTTCCTCACACACAAGTTTCAAGCCACTGTTACTTGATAAAACACATTTTTTTGAGACCACCTGGCTTGCTCAATTGTTTTGGGATATTGTTTTGAACAGAAGTAACCAAACTGCTCACAAAGTTCCTGAGCATTTGTGCAGTGTGAAAGGTTTGAACAGGTCTTGCTGTCCATAGTCAGTGGATGCACTCCACGTTCAGCACAGGTAGCGTCCAGCACATTACAGATGCAAACTCAGGCCCAAAATCAGCTCAAAAATATGGCCAGAAACTTTTCTGATTTCCACATAGCCTGAACACTAAACACATACTTTTCAGAGTAGCAGTTTCTTCCCTTTTTTTTTAACCCACGATTACCATTGTTATTTTCTTTTTGCCTTTCTTTATAGCTCAACCAGTCCAAAAGAGATATGCCTGCTGCACGAGCATAGCTTAGAAAAATATCAGCATCTTTACCTGGTGCAATCACTTCTGTTTCCACACAATTTGGATCAAGTTCATCATGACTCAGGAACTGCTGAATTCTCTTTAGGGAAACGCTTGTCTAAGAAAAGAATGTGGCGTTATTTCATCATTCTTTTAATGAGAACGTAGTGCTCTTACTACTGAAAAAGAAAGCATGCACAATGCCTTGAGCTTCCCCCCATGGGCTTCCTGAACAGTGAGTCATTCTTTCCCTGCAATGAATTTATGCTGAAATTCAAGCTTTTAACTGTGAAATTTCTCACACCAAGCTGAGTTTATCTGAGCAAAGCAAAATTCACACAGCCAGACTCACTGAGATGATGTCAGGCTTTCCAATGCAGGGCAACAGGAAAGAACGGGTATTAAAAGGAAAACCAGCTAACAGGCAGATCCAAGGGATCTCTGCATTCCAGAAATCAAGGATATGTTCTTTCTGTTCAAATTTTTCAGAACAACCCGTTCTCCAGGCCCTTCTTACCTGTGCAATGTTGCTAATGACTTGTGGAAGCATATTGAGGGGAAACTTCAAGATATTGAACAAGGACAGGGAGACAAAAGCCTTTTCTGCATCCAGGATATTCTTCTCATCCACAGAGACATACACAGCAAATGTTGTCAGTGCTACCTGAAGGCCAGAAAGGGAGTTTACTGCGAGATGTGTGGTATATTCTGACATTTTAAAAGCACTCAAGCCTGACAGGCATCTTGGAAATAAAAGTATCAACCACAAAAACAGGAAAATTCCTCGTTTCTGACCTTTTAAATATGCTTTAAGAATGACAAGTCCTATGGACAAGGTGGTACAAAAAAAGGGCACGCAGAATAAAAGAACTTTCAGGTTTCTAATGGCTACATTCAGTTGAACTAAGAGTTTCAAGAGGTGAACCACATGTCTTGGGCAAATAAAAAGGAAAAGCTGTTATCAGGTCGTGGTTTCTTCCAGCTCCACCCAAGCAAATTTTCCCATTGTAAACTGCAGGCTAAACAAACAAGATTCACCGCTCAGTAGAAAAGGGAGTGGAATCCAAGTTATTTGCTGGCTTGCTGTATGACAGGGGCCATCCACTGTGGAAGGACCATCCTGTGCAGCAGACTCACAGTGAGCAGGAACAGGAATGTGCACTGAAAGGAGTGCAGTGACTTTAAGGAACCATGAAAAGGGCAGGACCTCCAGGCTGTTCAGATCATTCCTGCAGGGCTGGGCCTTTGATCTCGAGAAAAGTTGGCTGGGAATAGTTTTGACCAAGGACTTATTTGAATGGTTTAATTCACCAAAACCCTTTCTGCAAAAGGGATCACAGTCCAGTGAAGTGGAAAATAGAGGAAAAGACAAAATTGAGGAAAAAGCATTTCAGAGTTGGCAATGTTATCATTTGGGCTTCAGTTTCCACATTAAATCAATCTCTTTTTTGGGTTGTAGAATAATTTAACAACTCCCTCTCTCACTAAAACAAGCAGAGCACTGTAACACGAAGGTAGAAATGAGAGCTAAAGACAGACGTTGTCCTGACTGACTCAATTAAAATTTCTTTTGCTATTCACAGATCTCTCTGAGGTTTCAAATTCTAGTTTCAATTTGTTATGGAAAGTACTTTGAAGTGGTTGGAAATTCTCCTGTGACAGCTATTCCCAGCTTCCACTGGCAGGCTTTATCACAAAATACTTTAATACCGATTAACAAAGGGGCTCTTGAGAACAGGGAACTCTGATTCAAAGCATGTGAGTAATTTCTTCAAAAAGTATTTACATTTTATTCCTATGTACATTAGCAAGCAGAAAGCCTCAGACTTATCCTTCAAGGGTGCACTTGTACAGCTCAGAGGGCCATGCAAATTCAATTTACCAGGAAGGGTGCACTGATCCAGGCAAAGGTGGACAGAGAGTTGAGGTAGGCAGATTTTTTCAAAACTCTCAGCTCATTCTTCCGGATCTCCAGGACCTTTTCTGAAAAGGATGGTTCCCAAGCATAGAGCTTCAGCACCTTGATGCCACCCAGGATCTCGTTCATTAATTTAATGCGGGAGTCTTTGTATCGCATTTGTTCCACCTGGGTTATAAACAGAGCAGACAGAGAGTCACAGCCAGGACTACAGAAGAGCTTTCAACACGTCTCACAGCTGTGGTGGCCCTCGGGCTATTTCTGAAGAGGATGCAAAAGGTAATTACAAAAATCCAGACTGTTGTCAGCTTATTGTGCAAGTCAGTATCTCCAAATACACCACAAATCAAAGGAAATGCCTGGAAAGCAGAGTACAAAAGCTTTCCACCCATCTTCACTCTTAAGGGCTACATTTTTAAACCATCTTAAAGAAAGATTCAGGCACTTCACAAAAATACTACCCTATCACTTCCTTTGATTTCTTCAGATTTTTTTTCTTCCTTGTTTGCTCAGTTGTATTTCTTATCCCTTGAAAATTGTGGCTACTCCGAGGGGTTTTTTTCCCTATGTATGAAAATACAGTGCTTCATTCAGTTATTGAAATAAAAACAACCCTGTTCAAATTTATAGACAAAATTCACACACACATGCACAGCAAGTTATGCAGCTCTGAGCATCTCCTAATGGGAAAGGGAGAAAAGGAATGTTACTATTGACATGTCAGCACCCAAGAGATTTTAAAAGCCTGTATGTCTCTTTAAGGCATATAATAATATCACTCTGTTACTAAGGCTGCGCTTAAATGTCATAATTGATATTCATTTTCCAACTCTTACCTTTTTTTACACCAACAGATTGACTTTTAATTTTTTTTTTAATCTTCCAAACAGTCTGATAGGCTGCATAGCATAAGCCAGTTACTAGATTTTTTTCTAGCACAAAGCCAGAGGGCACTGTTATATTGGTGTTTTTTCAGCTTTCCCTGACTAGAGACAACTAAGAAAGGAATAAAGGATCATTTTACCTTAAGATAATAAATGAAATTTGGCCCAACTCAGTAGCAGTGAACATCATACCAGCTTTTAGCATAAAACTCAAACTGTCAGGATTTAGCTGCCACCTCTGAAAACATTAATTTGCAGCTTAAAGAACAGCATTTATTTACTCTTTCTCTAGATACTCCTAGAGGAAGATACCAGGTGAAGAGATATGGAGACAAGAAACCTCTTGCTAATCCCAAAAGCTGCTCCAGGGGTATGAAGAAGCCACTGGCTCAGTGACACACCTTTCCCTTAAATTGCATTCAATTCACTATGGAAAAAGCATCTAAGAGGATACAGTTATTAAATATATCAGTACATTCTTACTCATAAGTAAATTGTTGCAAATGGCATCTTATTAACAACCTCTGATGTCTTCATTTCTCATAGCACAGCTGCCAATTTATATAACATTACCTCCTCTGCTGCTACCTTACCTGGAATGCTCTGGTTTTTATTGCTATTGCAGAGTTAAACGGGATAAGTAAGACCATCACAGCAACTCCAGCCAGCACAGAAGGCCCTAAAGTCTGGATTTAAAAAGAAAGAGTAAGTAGTTGTACCTGAGTGTTCCCTATGGTCAGCACTAAAACAAGAACAAGTGATAGGAACAGAAATCAATGTTGACAAGTTGAACTTATCCCAGTGAAGTGCTGTGATTCCACAGCACAACTGTGAAGAGGAGACAGAAAAATAGGACAGAAAAATAACCACTTTGAATTATTATTATTATTACTATTATTACTATGCTGGTGTCGGTGATAGGAATTTTTCTCTTGATTTTTCTCTGATCAGGGGAACTGCCAGTACCCTCAGTGTGAGTACAAACATACAAACTGCTGACTACCAGAGCTCAGCTTCCAGCAGAGCAGTAACTCAAAGCTGCTGCAATTTAATGGCTTTTGAGTTGAAATCAATATGGTTAACTTGGTGCTACTGTTTTATGCAGTAAAAGACATTAACTACACAGAAACATTTTAAACACTGAAAGCCAGTGCTCAAACTGAACCTGGAATAAACCTGGAACGAAACAAAGTCACTATAGCAAAGAAAAAATTATGGTTATTCCAGGTGAGACTTGTTTCACACTGACTCACACAAAACTTCTTTATGTAGCAGGATATAATCTCTCCATGTGACATTTCTTATGTCCAGGTTTTTGTTTGGTTTGGTTTCTAAACCATTTCCCTCAAGCTCTCATTTGTATCAACTGCTGGGAACAAGAGTCCAAGAGTCCAAGACTGAGCCCATCAACGTATAGTGAGGCCAGGGGAAAGATAAAGGCAACATTCTGCTTCAAATGCCCATCTGCCCTATCAGCTGAACAAAATAATTAAGAAACTAAGTGAGGGTGTACAGCAGTAAAAGCTATTTTACTACAGGACAGAACACTTAAAGTTTGTAAAAAATGTAGTGAAGGGTCAAATTGACAAATAAAAAAAAAAGGAAAAAGAAAAAGCTTGCACATCATTTAGATGAATTGTGAATAAAATTGTGACAATGTCTGTACCTGCCAGAGGAAATACAAAGCTAGAAATATCTGGAGTGGTGCAGACCACACCATGTTCAGGAAAGTCATCAGGTCCATGAAACGTTGGGCATCCACTGACATCAGGTTGACAATTTCTCCAACAGTAGATGAGCGCTTTGCTGAGTTTGTGATGGCTAAGGACTGACAAGGGAGAGAGCTTCAGTGCATTCACAATCTCCACACACATGGAGAACAAATCCTCAACTATTAGCAAAATGACACTGAGAATGTGCTTCTCCAAAAAGAATAAAATAATTCACCTTACGCCTCCAAGGAACAAGAGCTCATGAAATGGTTTTGCTTATGAGCATCTCCAGCTCAAGCAGTATGTAGCACTCTGAAGAAAACCTCGTTTGGTCTAATGTGCTCATAGCATAAACATGCTCTTCTCCTGGATTCCTATTCCAAACCATGGAATGGTTTGGGTGGGAAGGGACCTTAAAGAACATCCAGTTCCACCCCCCTGCCATGGGACACCTTCCACCATCCCAGGTTGCTCCAAGCCCCATCCAGCCTTGGCCTTGGACACTTCCAGGGAGGGGGCAGCCACAGCTTCTCTGGGCAACCTGTGCCAGGGCCTCACCTCCCTCACAGGGAAGAGTTTCTTCCTTACACCTAATCTAAGTCTCTCCTCTTTCAGCATTTAAAGTGAACCAGCATTGGTATGTCTAATAACCTACCAGAACACCCATATTACAGTACTGATCACTGGAAAATGCTGTAAAGTATGAAAGAGGTACTCCTAAAAACTCACCAAACCCCCAATCTTTTATATTCCAGGAGGCTCTCCAACATGGCTAATCTTCCCTAAATATGTGAGCACTGAGACCACTTGCCTGGCTGTACACTGGTGTTCCAGCCCACAAAATGCTTCCAGCCTTACCTTTCGGTATATGACCCCAGTGATCCCAGTCCTCAGCCTCATCCCAGTAACAAAGCAGTACTGGAAGTGCTGGTGAAGGATGAGTGTCTGCAGCACAGCACAGATAAACATCAGAGCTGCAATCAAAAATCCCCACCAGGCTGGGGCGTCTTTGTTCTTAATGAAGCCGATTAATACGCTGTTTGTCAGTAGATTAGGGAAGGAAAAGGAAAAAGAAACAAAAATTTAAAATCACACAGCAAATTTAATGGGACGTAACACAACTTCTCCCAACTACAGCATCCTGCCACATCCTCTGCCTAACCACAAAAAGCAAACAGCCCTCTAGGACATACGCTGAGCTATGATTTCAGTCGAAGAACACTGCAAACATCCAACAGCAAAACCTTCAGCTCTGTAAGTGAGAAAGTCCATTTTTAAATGAGCCTGAAAATGAAATATGAAGAGAAACTCTTGGTTTCCCTTGGGATTCAGGGTTTAAACACACAGCTGACCATCTGAGCTCTGTTAGGCAGCCCCCCAGGGCAGGAGGCGAATGACAGGACAGAGTAGGGCAGTGCAGCAGAGCAGGCAAAACCAGCTTCTTACCCAAATCCTCTTCAAGCAGCCTGAGTGCTTCTGCCTGGGGTGTTTTCCCACAAAAAAAGCGCTAAATTAAGACATCCTCCTGGATGGATGCATAAAGAGTTCTTCACTCCTATTTTTTTTTTTGTGAAATGGTACCATTTAGCAGGCTACAGCATCTTCTGTTGATAAGCCCTTTCTTACTCCTCACAGCTGCTCTTGCTGCCAGAGCTGCACACTGACACACAGCAAACAAGCAGAGTGACACATGGCAGTGTCCAGTGCTCTCAAAAATCACATTTGTGATTTCAGCCTACTGACCAGAATACTGAACTGTCAAAATATAGGAGAAACAGATATTTGGCTTCATGGTTCAAACAACCAGCAGGAGAAAAATGCACCCGGAAACTACAAATCAGGCAATCAAAGCTTTGTGGTAGAAGCATGAGGTTGCTACATCTTTCTTCTTCCAGTCCAGAGAGATCTTATTTCTGCACTGCTCTAATCATTCATGCTGCAAAAGTGAACAGCTTCAGGAAAACCTCTTCCTGGTAGTCCCAGGGATTCACCAATCTTTTTAGAAACACACGGCTATCTTACATGCAGCCTGCCAGACAGCCACGGCTTTTTCATCTTCCTTTACCATTAGAAGGGCATTTTCCCAGACTGCAGGAATTTAGACTTGAGAAGAAATTCCCCATAATACGCCTTGAGATATCACTGAAACATATTCAGGAATTTATGCAAATTTGAGAAATTCCCAGAATAGGTTATACTTAATGTGTTCTCAGGAGGCAGCCAGCAGCCTCCTCTTCACCAGGGGCTCTAGGAGAAGACAGACTGTCAGCTATTAAATGTCACCATGCTTGGTCAAACTCTCATTTTAGCAAGTTTCTGGGCATGTCACAAACCACCCACAGAACAACATGATCTCAGAACACTGGTTATTTTAAGATACTCAAATAGGAGCAGAGCCTTCTCTTCTCCCTTTCCCTACATCCACCTGTGACCTCCATCCAAGCTCCATTCCTCTCTCATGCATTAACAGGACTATGTGCTTTTCCATTAATAATTGTTTGATAGAAATGCCGGTAATTCCACCATTGCTTTCCTCCTAGTTAATGATTATCTGGTGAATTCCTCACCTTAAGAATAATAATCATAGAGAAAAAAATGTGGGGGTTGTGCAAATTCCTTTATGGGTCAGGCTGAGCAACTGTCCCCCCTGGAGATGGGAGGTAGAGGTGTTCCTCATACAAAGAGAATTTGAGGACAGACCACTTCTCTCATGACCTCTTTCTCTGCTGGGGTTTGTTTTTTTTTTTTTTTTAATAGAACCATAATTTTCTTTCACATGGAAATTCACTGCAACTGTGCCTCTCACATTCTCATTGCTGAGCACAACTAAGAGCACATGAACTCATCTGAATGGTCCAAAACCTTTCCCAGATGACAGCAGCATGGGCAGAGCACCACATACTGGAGCATCACACATCATCTGCACATCAAGTTATGCCAGAGCTGCGACCACCATCCACACATGAGGGTATCAGATGTCCAGAGACCACTGGATCCAGCCAGCAGTGCTTCACTTTGATTTCACAGCTAATCCTTTAGAAATGGGGAGAAATTGCTTTGGACTGCAGCACAGAGCAACAGGTAATTTGTAATTCAAAGCTGCCCACCAGTGATGGGCGATTTGCAAATGGTGCATGTCAGTGAAGCTTGTCCAATTTACAGCTGAGTCCACAACAAAGAACTCCTGTCTCATGGCATTGCAGGGGGAAGGTGAGGGAGCACACACACATGGCACTGTGAGGGAAACTAACTCTGCATTTCAAAAACAAACACCCTGTGCCAAAGCCAAGCCTCCACAGGGATTGCACATAGAAACTACCCACAGAGTAAACCAACCTTAACAGCTGAGGGTTGACGAAAGAGAGCAGGTCTTGTATCAGTTTGAAGAAGGAGCCAATTAAGAAGTATGGCCCAAAGGTCCTCAACAAAGCCTTAAGAAAGGAAGGTTTCCTATTGTGCTTTTTGTCTCTGATCAGGACTTCTGCTTCCTCTGGGCCATCACCAACATGATTGAGCACATGGTTCGATTTCTTCACATATGACACATCCTCTTTTCTAGGGAAACAAAACAGGAGACAATTAACAATGAGAATGGCACCGCCCTGTATGAACAGCACTGCAGGAACACCCCAAAATCTGCACACTGCTCTGCTCCTGACCAACAGCAAGACTTCCAACACCATCAAGGTGTGCTCAGGATCAGCCACTCTTGTGCAATTGAGTCTTGTTTTCTTTTCTCTTTTCCTGCAGTACCTACGGGGTGCAATCCACAGGCCAGAAAATCAATCACCATGGGATGAGAATGTGGCCAAAAGGAGGAGTAGAGGAAGGCTGGACTTCCTTAGAGGACAGATTTCACCTTGGATCTCCAATTCTTTGTACAGGAATCCTCAAAGAGGTGCTGTGGACATCCCACACAAGGCACCTTCACCTATTCCTTCTGAGCCTGTGTTCGTTGTTCAGTCAGTAGCTGTGCTAAACCTTTATCCTTATCGATCACACAGCTGCTTCCACTGAAGCAGAATGAATCCCCTTGGGGAGACAGGCACTGCAGCAGGCACAGAGCTCTCAAAATACAAAGTTTTGCATTCGTGGAAACTTGAAATTGAGTACAAACCACAGCACCTCCAAAGCTGGGCCATCCCCAAGATCTGGACCACAGCTGTCCAGATTCTTCCAGGACAGAAACCTTGGGTTTAGGTGCCTAAATTTTACTCAGTTGACAATTTAAGCATTTAAACCCTGTTTGTCTGCATCCATTTTGTTAACCATTCAATAATCATAGGGGTTTTTTCCAACCTTAATGAGTCCAGGATTCTAGGATTCCTTCTGTACTTTTTGCCTCGCTCCCTCTGCCAAATAGCTAACAAAAGTGACTCTTTCACATACTCTTCTAGACTGACTGATGAAAAATGGGCCCAACATGCCCAAACTGCTCTCCAGAGCTCCACGTGGGTTTCGTAGAAACCCCTTTGGGGTTTAGGTGCCTGACTTGTGTTGCCCATCAACAAAGGGTGTGCTCTGGGAAATTATTTCCTCTGTGAATTACTCTCAAACATCAGCCTGGCAACTTTTCTACCCGCAAATATCAAACTGCTGTTGTTTCCTGGGGGCTATGGGACTTGAGAACAATTTCCTGAATGTCAGACAGGAAAGCTAAGTCCAGGTGGAGCAGGGAGAAGGAAATTAGTCTGGGGCACATAAGCTTTACAAGAAAAAAACAGATGGAAAAGACACCCTAGAAACAGTGAAGACTTACCAGAAGGTATTTGAAAAATAACTTGTAAGTACTACCAAGTGAAGTTGAATTTATGATTTTTCATAAAGACTGTGCAGATTTTTTGGAGCTGGCTAGCTGCAGAGTCAAATAATTCCAACAGCCTGCGAGCATTCATTGTGATCACTGTGGCTAACAGTCCACATGTATAAACTTGTCCACATCCTTTCAGAAAAAGCCATTTGCAAATCCCAATGTCTTTGCAATAAAGCTTGAGGGCACGGGGAGAAGCTAAACCAGACAATTTATTTTTCCCCCCCAGAGAACAAAAAACAGTGCTGTCTTTGTCTTTCAGATCAAACCTGGAGAGTTTATGAGCAAAGCCTTGTTTTTCTGGCAACCAGACTGTTAAACTCATTGAAGGATTTGAGGAAACAAGACTACTTGCCCCTGACTTTGTGCTGTTAAAAAATGTTTATTACACCGAGCTAACAGCAAAGCAATGGTTCTCTTGCAGCTAAGAGTCCCAGAGGGAGAAAATGCACTTTTAGTGTTTACTACACGTAGTTAGGTGAGGTCAGGTTTTCAGCAGTGTGTGGGACTGCTCACACCCAGCTTTTTACCAAAGCAAAGACCGTGTGTCTGGTTGCCATTATTAATAGCAGGGCAGGTAATAGGTACTGATTTGTCTCATGGGAAAACACAGAGCTTCTCAATGGTGCTGACAAGGCCCTGCATCTTCAGTATGTCTTCATAAGGACAGTCTCTAAAATCACAAGCTAACTAAAAATGAGGGGAAATGCATTCCAGCTCTCTCTTCTCCATCCAGCACAGCCCTAACTTTCTCAGAAGAAACTGCACTTATCAGAAAACTGAGTAGAAACTTCAGCAATACAACTAAAAGAAAGGAAAAATACTTCTTGTGTGCTTTATTATCTACAGTCACATTTTAAATCCATGCTGGTCTCTCCTGTAACTCATTAGAAACAAATTAAATTTTAGCAATTATTTAACAGTAACTCACAAGACAGCTGTGAAGCAAAAAAGGTTTGGGAACAACAGAAATGTGATAATCATTACCACAAAACAAGTTGAAAGCTTTAGCTATGTCAGAGCTGCAACTGATTAAGTTTTTAAAAATAAATTACTACTATGTACACTGCAAATACTTTTCATCACACTTTCAACATGTGTACAAATTCACACAGCATTTTGAATGTCATAAAAGCTTGCTCAGAGCAGATTTAATAAGCGTTAAAAGGAAAAAAAAGTATTTACAATGGCTCACAAGCAACTACCACTAATGTTATTTGACATGAAGTAATAGAGAATACCTACTTATAACTGAAGAATAAGCAGAGCTTTTAGAGTTCTATGAAACCCAGAAATCTGGAGTACAGTGATTTGCTTTGTTTTTGCTCTTTCCCCCACCTTAGAATCATTAATACAGCTGCCACAAAATTTTACCTGAGCTAAATATGACTCATAATTTATGGCTAAATTCATTGCCAACTGGCCCCAGTTTGTACGAATAGTTTCCAAAATGCAATGAATCCCCTGACAAAACTCCAGGCACGGTTTCTGGTTTCCCAGCAAAAGTTTTCCTGGACCCCAGGCACTCCTGCATGAGGGCTGTGCTCTTACTGTGAAATAGCCTGGAGGAGTAATACTTATGTCTGTGCAAAAAGACCAGAGCCCAGACAATGCACATTATTCAACACCATAAAAATAGAGACATTAAGAAAATGAAAAAAACCCCCAAAAATAAACCTTGAAGTAGAACTAAAACACATCCACACAGAGCACTAGTGGACAGGTGCTGGTGTTAGTGCTGGAAATGTTTCAAATTTTAGCTGCAAAGTGGAACTCTCCACATCATATTTAGCCTTGCCAAGAAAATTACAACTCTCTCCTAATATTATCAAATAATAGGGTCTTTCCAATTTGGCAAGGACATGCACAGAAGAGAACAGAGGAAAGCCTCCACATGGAGAAGAAATCTCCACAATGAAAGGAAATGGAAGCACAGGCCTCCTCCTTATTGACATTTTTCATTTGAAACACACTATTATCGCATCTATTTGCTTGGAAACATTTTGGACACAAACCAGTGGGAGAAGGAAGTAGAGCTGCACAATAGATAATTTCTTAAGATTAGATCAGGACAGAACATGCAATAAGAAGGAAATCCTCTCGAGCAGGGGTATAACTGTATGCAAGTTCTGACCCTCATCCCATTTCCATCAGACACTAGGATAATTTTGCTGCTAATTTTCCAGGCAACAGCAGTAGGGTCTCAGCAATAAAGCAGGATCTCTCTTCCCCTCCTGCCTTTCACATGTTTTGAGTTTCCTATCTTTACTACTGGGAAGTGAAGACTTGCCCATTGCTGAGAGCCTTAAGGCTAAAAATACTGCCAGGCCAAAAAACTCACGATGGAGATGATGAGGAATCCCTTTTGGTTTATGTGCCCAGAAGCTGTGCTCCAACATGCCTGGGAGGGATGCAATTATGCAGTTAGACAACTACCAGCTCAGTGGTGAAAAGTTGTTCATTTTCTACAACCCAACCAACTCAACAGCTTCTCCTCACACATCTCCAGCCCTTCTCCACATGGGAAGTGGCACCACCTGCCCACGGGGATTTTAAGCACCTAAAAAGTGTGTTGGTGGCACACAAGCCCCACAGGGCTCCTGCTTGCCTCTGCCTAGACATATTAAAATAAGAAAGTTTGACTATTGATGAGTGAAGAGCAGAAAGGTCGAAGTGGTGGGTGCATTTTTAGTTGGCTCATTTTCATGGATGAGCAACTTACGAGTGTTGAAAGGACTCAGATCAAGCTCTCGAGTTTGCAGACTTGTTCGTGTACTCACTGTTTGCACTCTGCTTTTTCTCTGTCCCACTCTTTACTCAGTTGTTGCACGATAGTTTTTGAAGTGTCATCTTCGTTCAGCGACCACAGATCTTTGTCTTCGAGAGGCCTTTTGTACCCTTGAATTGCCATGCTGCACATACGGAGAAAAACAGCCCAATTCAGTTTGGAAAACAGTACTTAAAGCATTGCCAGTAACTCTAGGACTATTAAGCTAACAAAAGCAAGAAGATACTCCACAGAAAGGGAGATGAGAGAATAATTATCACCCTTTGTTCCTTTTATTGATGTTTGCAATTAAGGAAAGGACATGACGTATTTCTGATTACATGTATTTTATTGAAAATACCACTTCAGGAAAAAAAAGGACAATAAAAACCAGCTACGAGAAGCATTTGGATGAAATTGTGGCGTTAAATGGAAACAGTGAAGCTTTAGAAGTGAAAATAATAAAGTCTATCTGGAATAACTGTCAGAGGTGAACAAAATGCAAAAATGAAGCTTACTGGAGTTAAAGGAAAATCAGATTTTTCTGAAAACTACAGTTCCTCAACGGTAAGGGGAATTTTGTCAAAGGGATACAAACATCGTAGCTGCCAAGAATCTCGCTGGGGAAGCTGAACACTCTAAGTTTAGAAAGATCTCATCCTCTCACTAAAAAGAAGTTTACAGGGCTGTTACCAGGACAATAAAAGTTACACGGATGGAAGAATGAAGATCTCAACCACTGTGGAAAAACTGGGTCTTAACACAACCTTTGACAGCTGTTCCACTTCTTTATCATGGAGTAGCAGGCCCAACCTCAAATTTGCATCTTTAACACACATACCTTTTGTCAGCAGCCTCGGTGGCAATCATTTGTATACATAACCCAGTTTACTTTCCCTTTTGCACAGAAAACATCCTTATAAAAAAGCATTCACCCACAAACCTCAAAGGAAACAAAATGCACCCTCAGCTGGGTGAAAGGCTGCCACAATTAATCTTGTGGAGCACAGAGCTACATCTTGGTTCGGGTTATATTCCAGCATGTGTTGAGCACAGCCAGGGCTGCACTATTTGTCCTGACACAGTCGCTGCCATACTTCACAGAGAAAAAGTTTGGGCTCTGTGTTTCTAAAAAGGCAAATGCTCCAAGTGCTGACACCACTGTGGATGAAAGAGCATCCAACATCAACGACTCACAGAGGGAGAATCTCTGTACTGCTCACTCTGTGCAACACAGATCACAAGTGGGTTTTGGGTTTGTCAGCTGTCCAACAGCTTGAAGAGAGAACTCACCTTGTAAACCACCAAAACGTCAATCTTGACAGGAAGCCTGAATTTAACTCTGGACATGGATTCTATAATGAATTTATCAGAGAAAAAAACCCCAAAATAAATAAAGCAAGACATTTACCATTACTTTAATACAACAGTCTATTTTGATCAGTTTTGGCGTATTATATATTACATGTACATACCTATGTCCTAATGAGACATAAATTGATTTCTTTCATTTCCCATGTCGCACTGAACTCCTTTCATATCTAAAAACTGCTTCATATACTGCCTTTAAATCACAGCTATAAAGTGAAATGTCATTCTACAGTTTCTGAGATGTTCATTTTAAGACATTAACTCAACTTCTCTCTCAGCTTGGTTCAAACATAAATCCAATTATAGAGACTATTTTATGATTGGAGAAGAAATTTAACCTGTGACACCACTAATATCTTCTGTTATTAATGTTTTTCTATATCTATTCTCAACATGTATAGAACTCATTTATTAGGACAAACCTCATGGACTTTCACTAACTCAAGATGAATGTTAAGCAAGCAGACCACTATATCCTAAAAAACCCTCTTGAAATAATTAATATTACACTTCAATGCTCATAAATGTAATTTACACTGCTGTGAAGCAGCAAGCAGGAGAACTGCTTTCACCACACAGCTTCAAGCCATTTCTGATGGCACAGATAATGGAAAAAGACTCCAAACCCCAGTATTCCTCTCCATACCCAGTGTTTTGTAAGAGGGTTACTAAGTACTGCCATGTCCATGACAATCCAAAGCTGCTTTCAATAACAAGTACTCTCAGTGGAACTCTCAAAACACCATATAGTTTGTAAAATCCAAATAAAGCAAAGAGAAAAATACTTACAGCATCTTTATTAACAGGGGAAAAAAATGGAGGCTTCTCTTTAAAAAACGACAGTATCAACTCGATGATTATCAAAGCAAAGTAGATGTAAAATGTGGTAAACCTGAACCTTTCATTTACATGGCCCTAGAAGGAAAAGAAACACTGTAAATGATTGTTTTTACTGCACTTCCAAGCTCCCCAGTACTCTCTCTCTCCTTTTTCACAGTTTCTTTTGGCAATTCTTTTCTTCCTCTACAGTTGAATACTACAAAGAAGATCCTAGCAGGAATTATCTCACAAAAGTATGCTCAGACTCTGACAAGTGCCTAAGAACATGCTTATCTCCAAGCTTTTCATTAAATTATGTCAAGTTCAAAGTGCTTATACATCTTCACTGCATGCAGACACCCTCTGGAATCAGGACTACATAACATCCTTTTAAATTACCTCTGGGGGTTCTTGCAAGATCACGTCTTAAGCATAGGAATTGTCAACCCAGATCAGAGAACATCCTTTTACTTTAACATCTTATCACTGACAAGCAGTGAGTGTTAAATACCTTCAGAAGAAGCTGCAGGAAAACCACTGCATTGCATAATAAGAGTTCCATCCGCTCTGGAGATATTTCCTTTCCTAATCATGAGTCTGCAGTTTACCTAAAACTTCTTGCTGTGAGGGTATATCCTTTATACAGCTCTTTCATGCCCTAATGTCATTCTGAACATTCTCATTGTTCACTTAAAATGTAAAAACCTTAAGTGCAAGAGAAGGAATATTTGGTTCTGGGCAGTCACAGGAGGAGAAGTGTTACCCAGACTTGTTCTAAGGCTCTGCACCCATAATTTCAAGATGATTATGTATTGAAACATTGATAGCCCAATATTTTTACTTATTAAAACTGCCTCTAAGTGGTGTTTGAAATGGTCTCACCAGATTGCAGCTATTATCTGACAAAGTTCTGCCCAGGCTCTCATTTAAGGTTTAATTCAATTGCCACTGGAATATTTATAACAGCCTGCTACAGGAAAATCCTTGCTAACAGGATAATGCTGCTAATATTACAAAGAAGCAAGAATAAAAACAAGGAATCACCAAACAGAATCAACACTGATTTCACTGAGGAGAAGCAATCACCTTAATGTTTTCCAAGCACTCTTTTTCTCTCCCAGCCTTTGATGATCTAATCACTGGAGCAATCTGCCTTGCCCTACTTAGTGAATTTGTTTCTGGGAAAAACTTAACAAGTTTCTTACTGTGGGAGAACCTGCTATGTTTTCAAACAGCAATCATAACAGCCCAGGTTTCTTTCCCTCCAACTTTCTGTTCTCTATTCCCAGCCCCAGTGGAGTCAGAACGCTGTCCTCAGCCCATCAGGCACTGACACCAGGAAGCCCATGGAGCTGCCTAATGTGGCCAAGCTGCCTAAGCAAAAAGGAACCATACATATTAAAATGTGTCCTCTCTGATTACTACCCATCCCCATTTAAGCAGGGGGGATGAGATTTAAAAAAAGACAGGAGTCTGTTCCCATATACACAGTGTTGGTATTGCTCTCTCATGTCTATCAGATTTCCAGTATAGCTCTGGGCTAAGCAAAATCTGCTTTTTGACACTGCCTGAGAAATCCAGTTCCCTTCTAGTTACGAAAGTCTGAGTCAAGGCAACAGAACCAAACTCCTTTTTCTCTCTGGCAAAACCTGGCTTCAGATCTGACTCCAGACTCGGGTGATTCATTCTTTTCACAGAGATGTGGATGGCTACATTTCCTGTTCTCCAAGTGCTAACAAAGATGGCTTGTTACCTGTGCTGTTGTAGTCATGATCTTTGACCGGAAAGGCCCCACTGCACAGAGCACAGACAAAAACCAGAAGATAATGAGCACTCCAGAGGACTGAATTCCTCTCAGCCTTTCGTACTGGATAAGCAGTGTAGCTAAGAGCTGTAAAAGTAAATACAGGAACACATGAACACAACCCCATCCCAGTACTCCCCCTCTTTGCACCCTCAGATGGCAGCTCCTAGAGCCACCATCGACTGGAAGGATACCAGAGCAGCAGGACCTCTCTGAAATGAGCCCCATCATGACTTCACAGAGGTCAATGGCAAAACCTCCATCATCTGAGAGCAGCAAATAACTGTGAAATAATTTGTTTTGCTGTTTTCAGAGCCTCATCTACAGAATTCAATTTTTAAGCCTTTGCACGTAGGGCTAGGAACAGTTAAATATTAGCTACATTTTAAACAAATGTAGGGACTGTCATTTCTCCAATCCAGATGGACCATCATGACTTGTCTAGAAAAAAAGATTAAAAAAAAAAAAAAAATTAACCAAGGGAATTAAAAAACTTAATGGGCAAATTTTACTGCTTTATTTTTCATACAACAGCCACAAGCCTGTTTGTCATCCTAGGCAAAGCCAACTTGTTTTGTTTAATGGAGGAACAGCCACCAGGTAATAGACACAGCTTTCCAAAGTCCGATACAGTACTGAACAATGCACAAGCCATGCTCCATCGTATCACTCTTTTGGCAAAGTCCTATTCAAATTCTCTCCAGAACTGGATCACAAGCCTGGAGAGATAGGTGAAAGCAGGCTGGAAGGCACCATTATAAATACTTTAATTTACACAGCTGAAAATCT
The DNA here is from genome assembly GCF_009650955.1 of Corvus moneduloides. Lineage (NCBI taxonomy): Eukaryota > Metazoa > Chordata > Aves > Passeriformes > Corvidae > Corvus > Corvus moneduloides. The sequence goes on from NC_045494.1 coordinate 6,525,335, forward strand.
ACTTGAGAGAGAGATTTGTGACTCTGGCCTTTTTGGTAGCAAAATTTGCTTCAGTAATACAAATACTAATAATACAGTTAAAAGAAGTCCAGATAAGGCAATGAATGCAAAGGGGCTCTTCATCCTTCATCTGTCTAAAAGAAAGTTATTCCTACTGGTCATAGTGAACAGAAACAGCTACAAACCACGGTGATGCCAACGACCAGTGGAGTTACAAAATAGACTGGTGGAGGGGTTCTGTTTTGCAGGAGCTCATGGAAGGAGTAGAAGAGATCTGCCCAGCTCACGCACCACAGCAGGACACCAAACAGCTGAGAGGAGGCAAACAGAAACAGCATTTGGTAAACTCCTCTCCAGGGGCGGTCAGAGAGCTAAAAAAAGCCCATTCTGATTCACAGATTCCCAGCAAAACAAAGCTGTGTAAACACAATCACAGCACTGATCAGCTGCAGTCTGATGAACTGTCCCACTGCACTCAAACCAAGCATCTCATCTCAACTGCTTTCTGAGGGATTCTGCAATCACAACCAGTAAAAAGACTAACGTATTTTGCCTGGATTTTCCCCCCTACTTAGTTTTGATTGGAAACACAGGCAGCACCCAGAGTAAAGGCAGACATGCCCTGAAGCAGAAGCCTGGTATTTTTCTCCAGGAATAACCTGAGTTATTTAATGGCCTATGGAAAGTGACTTCTTTGCTTTTCTTAGACCCAGCCACTTACAGACCTGAGGGGCTGCTGACACCAGGAACCTTTTAAGCACAAGGTGCAGATGAAATCACGTTGCTATTGCATGGGGAGAGAAGCTTGAAAAACCCCTTCTCAAGCTTACTTTCACAAAGAAGTAAAATTCCCACTAGATCTACCTTAAGGTCTTTGGTTTGCAGCTTTCAGTGGTTTAAACCTTAAGTAAGGCTGAAGCAGTGCAGTTTTGGCTCACAAAGGGGGATTGCTCATGGCAGAGCAATCAATTCTTCTCTCTACCCAGAAAGGTGGGCTCCCAGGATGGACTTCCTCCCTCAGATATCTGTATGCACACTGTTTGTTCCTATGAGCAAGCTCTTCAATACGATAAATCGGAGGGAAATTTGTTTAAACCCTACTTCCTTGGATGCTGAGCTAATAAAAATGAACTCTACATGGCCCATGGGGCTCTGCAAAGAGCTCTCACCGTCTTGAACCTGCTCAGCACGGACAGCACGATGTACCCTCGTTTGTTGCGCTTCAGGTAGAGAAGGTAAAAGGGTAAAGCACTCCACAGGTAAATGCTGGGGATCCACGCCAGGATGGTGTTCTGGAAACATGGTGTTAGGTCTGGGTTATCCGTGTGTATTGTAAGGTTTGAATCCTGGAAGGGGGACGAGACACATTCATTAACAGAGAGGCAGAAGCGCTGCCAACTGGAACATCTGCTTGAATGAAGTTGTATTCAGATCCTGATGGAGTTAGCACACGGCCTGAGTAAGAGCTTTCCCAAAATACTTACCCCAAGCACTTGTGGTTAATCTGCTATAGTGAAAGGGCTAAGTACAGCTGTAAATACTGGGCAAAACCTAAAAGAAAAAGATTTGTGCCCTCCTGTATTTCAGAGCTGGACATGCATTCTGTAGCAGACAAACCCCTTGTGTTTCTGCCTTTGCTGAGGCTTAGTTACAGGTACTGATAACACCATGTTCCTCAGGCATTCCCAGCCTGGAGTGCCTCTGCTAAACAAAGCTCCTGAGGAAAAATCCTCCACTTGAGAACTCATCCAGCAAGAATGTCCAGCACTGGAGAAAATGATCAGATTTAGACCAACCTTATGCTGACCTGGGAAAATCCCCTCCACTTATGACTAACACTTTGTCCTTCTTACTTATATGCTTCCAACTTTAATTACTTCCCTATTGTAAACCAAGGCAAAAGAAATGTACTGAACATGCAGGCAGGAATCAGATTTTCTTGGAAACATTTCAAGGAATGCTTTCCAGCTGTAACCCTGGACACCACAAACCACATATGCACTTGTACCTAAAGATTTCAATGCACCACATGCAAACACAGTTCCACAAGCTCAGACTAAAACAGAACTTTCAGTATGGTAAAGGGCAACTTGGTTTTAATCAAACCTCCTGGAAATTCACAACTTGGATTTTACCATCTGATGCGTCATCTTAAGTGTGGTAGATAAAAACTTGCGGGGAATGTAAAATGACTTTGTTGTACTGTCATTAACAAGATGATGATAAAACTAAGATACCCGTGGTTCAAATATACTTTATCTCTAGATAAAGAACAATTTACTTAATTATTTTTGGGTCTGAGCTCTCAGCAGAAGGGTTTCAGTTACATTGAGCCACTTCTCATCCCTACTAAGTGACAGACTACTCTGAAAATCAATTCCTCAAAGTATTTCCGGTCCTTCTTGTGTTTACCAACACAAAAGAGACTGAATGTTGATTTTAGGAGAACTGAAGAGCCACAATCTGCAGAGAATCTTTCCATTTCAGTAATGATCCATCAGAAGACACATGCATCACTGAACCTGTCCACAAACACAGGAACGAGTTCGTTAAGTGTAACGAGGCTACAAAGCCTTAGCTGGGTGCAGGACGGTTTGGCTGAACTGTGACACATTTGTCACTCGGTGCTTCAGCTTTGGCAGCGGTGCAGGTTGGCACAAATCCACCAGCTCCACATCGGAACTGCGCCCTTTGCGCAGCTGGTGCCTCTCTAGCCAAGAAATGGCTTTTTTTGGAGGCACTCAGGCACCCAGCATGGGCCAGCAGAATAAAAACAGCCCCAATTACCTCAACAGGTTTGTCCAGACCTCGGGCAAGCGTCAGCCACAAATCAACAACACAGGGGCAATTACACAGCAATTCAAACACAAGATCAAAACCAAACCAAACTCCAGCCCCACATTTCTTCCAGCGAGCAGGTCTCTGGCACCAGAATGGATGATAACATTCAAAGAGCACCCATTTTTTGGCTCATCATCAAAAGATTTCAGCATCTCTAACATAATAAGCTCCTCTAGCAGCTACCCTGCCTGGGGCAGGAGATGTCCTGTAGAAGTTTGAAGCTCCTTAGTTCCCAAGTAGGAGCTTATCTACTCTCATTTATTCAACAAAATACTAATTTCCTCTTTAAATTACATGTGGTTTAGCAATGTCTTGAGCATGTTTGCAATTGTGTTCCTTTTGCTTATTGGAAAAAATCCTGGAAAAGGAAAGCAGAAGAAGAATAGCAATAACTGAAGCACAGAATAAAACAAAGACTCTGTTTAAGGGAAAAGTTATTGAGGGGAACCCCCCAGCCCCCCCACCTCCAGTTTTTAATTTAAACCTTTCCTATAAGACCAAAATGTCCAGGAATAGCTTTCTGTCTGACAGCAACCTAGAAACTGCCCCAGAAGTCCATTCACTTCTGAACTGAACACAAGCTGCCTATTGTATCCAAGACACAGACTACAGGGCTGCCAAGCCATTGGAAGGTTTTCATTTACTCTTATTTAAACAAGGCAAAGGGTTTGCATTTCTGAACATAAAAATGCAGCTGGCCAGAAAACAAAAATTCTGTCCTAAAAAAAAAAAAGTAAGATTTTGAGATTCAGTAGAATTATCCATGAGAATAAAAGTGGAACCTTTCCAAAATTATGTGAAACTACAGGAAGCAGCACCCACGTGATGGCCAACAAGAGCCTACTACTTCCACAGCACATGGGAACAGGGATGCGGGCTGAAGGAGAAACCTATGGCCAAGGTAACAGGACTGACTACTGGCTTCTTGGTGATGTTTTTCCAGGTCCAATTCCAATCTGGAAGAGATAAATAAGCTTTCCTGGAAGAGATGTTTCTATAAGGATCTGCTTCTGCTCTGAGAGCAGACTGTTCCCATCCTGAATAGAAGAGGGGTCCCTGTTAGAAGACAGAGTGCCTAAAACACTTAAGTAGTTGAATTCCATACAAATAACTTGCTCTCCCTGAGGCCAGGCTGGAGTGCATTAATGTTGCTATGTGTCGTGGGATAGAGTTCTTAAGTATTTATTTTTCTAAATACACTTCTATTTATTTTCTCCCTAGTAGCTGATACAGTGCTCTGTCTCTCTCTTTTTTGTTGTCTCTCTTTGCATTACAATTATATTATTATTATTATAATTATATTTTATTTCAATTATTAAACTGTTCTTGTCTCAACCCATGGAATTTACCTTTTTTCCACATCTTCTCCCATCCCAGCAGGGAAGTGGAAGGGATTAGTGAGCAGCTGCTGGCTTGGGTTAAACCATATATGATGGTATGTGCCATGCAGCAGGGACTCTACAATGAATTATTATTATTACTTTTCAATCAGGGAGTCTGCAAGCTGGGTTTCTTACCAAGCAGAATCAGTCTTCACGGAGCTGGAAGTTCCACTTTATGGCTTTATAAATCACCACACTGACAGTGTGTATTCCAACATCCACTCCAACCCTAAACAACTCATTTGGAGTCAGAATATGACACAAAGGCTCAATACAATCTCTCCTGACCACGCCAACTTTGTTACCTGTTGCTACATACCCTTCAGTGCAGCAGTAAAGTTACAGAACTCCACCCTGGAGAACAAATACAAGAAGCAACAGCTGGAGGGACACATCAGCTCTCGGCCTCCTGTCTTTAAGGCTCCTGCTTCAATCTGGCTTTGCCTTTCTGAACTCTGTCCTGAGAAACGGAGCAAATTGAAATGTTTCTTGAGTCCTATTCTGGTTGAGGATGAAAATACCCACCTTGGACTGTCTGGGTATAAAGATTTTCTTTGGACTTGCTGCTGAAAGAGACCTAACACACTGATGTTGGGGAGCACCCCTGTTCCTTGGCTTGTGGCTCTGTGCTCTCCTGAGAGCTACTCACCTTCCCCTGGACATCACAGCTCTGCCCTTCAGTGACAGCCCCCTGAAAACGCTCTGCAGGCAGCTCTGTGACCCAGGGCTGTGGTGACCCATCAACAGGCATCTCACAAGGGGAAGCACTCAGCAGCAAATGTTGGGAAACACAACTTTCTCCACAAAACTCATCCCAGAGAAACCACAAGAGCCAGCATGCCCATCCCAGCCAGCATTGCTGCCACCTCACTTACCCACAAGCAAGTGTTGAGGACAATAAGCTGTGACCTATTACTAATCCAGACTCCTCCGTGCTCTGTGGCTTCTCCTGACTGCCAAATGCAGCAGCATTCCCTTGGATGCAGGATCCTTGGATGCTGGAGGCTCTTCTGATGAGATGGAGCACTGCAGAAATCACCAGCCCGCTATACTGAACTCCCTGGGCACACGATTTACTTAATCCTCTAGTACTAAAATACAATGCAAACAGCCATGGGAAGAGATTAGAAATGCTTGTTACAGCTTCACAGCAGAAAAGGGGTCTCTTGGAGTCTAAAACTTACAAGTTAGTGGGGCTTTCTACTGATCAGTTAAGGGTATCATTGACAGGGGCCCTAGCCACAGCTTTCACTCACACCCATCACGCCAGTCTGTCTTTGGATAAACACAATTCTTGCATTAAGGGCCATCTGGACAGCAGGACTTGCATTTAAATGACCAGGTTTAAATACATGATCTTCAATTAAGGGAAGGTATTCAACAGGGGAAGCTCTGAGCAGCATTAAACCTGCTCTAACACTTAGTACTTTCTATTATGTTCTCCCCTCTGGAAAAGAATGTTGCTATTGAAAAAGCCATCCTTAAAACTAATAATGCCTTTAAAATAAATAGAAGTTCAGTGCCACGTATCTTGGGCTTCCTGCACATCATCCATTACAGCATTTAAAGAACAAACAGAAAGCCTAAACCTAGGCTGCAAAACAGGGACAGGGAAATTCCTGTCTGTCTGTTTCCCAAAATCCCCAGATGACATTATGGAGCCTGCTGAAAAAGACCAGCTGGAGTTTTGGTCTTGAGTTTAAGCCTAAATCAACTCCTACTCCACTACAGAAGCTTAAAATAAGGGTGCCTCACACTGGCTTTACCCAGCAGTAAAAATAATTGCTGATGCTGCAGTAATGTTCCTCAAACAGCAACAGAGAGCATCCCAACCCTAGAAAAGACTTACAGCATCTCTGCAGTGTCAAGCAGTTCTCTCCCTTAAAAGGATAACATTAATACACGCTTCTCTCTGAATTTCTACAGCTGCAGAAGAATGGTGAAAAGCACAGGAAACACAAACCCAACCTTTATCTGCTGGAAGGTGAAGGCCATTGGGCTGACGTCATTCACACCCTACCCAAGGCTAACACACACCCTATCAGTGATTCCGTGTCAGTTATCACTGGTTTGCATGTTATGTAAGATTAACAGTTACACTGGAAAGCTGGCCAGGAAGGCACACATCCAGTATGGAAGATAGGGAAGTGAATCAACATGGTACATAAACATGGCAACGGTTTTCTCGTGTAGAACAAATTGCTAGTGGGAATGGAAATGCAAAGCAGACTTTTCCTGCCCTTCTTTAGCCCTTAGGTCTGGTCAATACCCTGCCAGGGAGTTTCACTTGCACAGCCTGGGAAAAAAAAATAAATAAAAGGAAAAAAGTCTAAAGGAAAGGAAAGAAATAAAAAGGATCTTTCTCTTGGCTCTACCACACTGCCTCCTCCCAGGAATGAGAGTGGCTCTGAACTGCAACACTAAAAACTACTGAGGCTCAGTCTTAGCTACAGCACAGGCTTTACCTCAGCCTCTCCATGTCTCACCTCCCATTTCTACTTGTTGTCCATCTCCTCTGCTTGGTCCCTGTCAATAAACTCTTTGGGAGCAACTCTAATTGTCCTTTTAGAGCATAAATACCAGCAAGCACAGCTCCAGGCCTCCAGAAGAGCACCAGTTTCAAACGGGCTTTTCAGAGCACCATCACCCATTTACATTTCCAAAGGAACAGTGTCACCCTTACAGAAAGAGCTGGATGCTTCATTAATCCCCAGTGGCTGCTGCACCACTCAATTCTTCCTCATGTTTACAGAGCAACCTTTCCCCCACCTGGAAAGGGCAAGCAGAAACAACATTCTTCACTGCAGCAACACTGCTCAGAAAGAAGGCGGGGTTAAGGGACATAAGCATCTAGAGTTCTGCATGAACCACACAGTTAATAACCAGAAATGGTGTTTTTCTGTTTTACAAAGCACACTGCACCAGTTCTCTACATAAGTGAAGGACACTGGGCAGGATGCTGAACTTTCTTTCCCAGCAGCAAAAGGATCTTTAGTGGCTTATTTTATGGGATGAAATAGGCGTGGCACAAGACCAGAGCCTATTGAATTATTTTATGATCGTGGAGTAACTTGTCAGAGGTTTTTGCTCGAGCTGAAGTTTCATGATACAAATGCTACCAACCACGCCTTGCACTTGAGAACTGCAACTAGATATCAGTACTAGACAGTAATTTCCTTTTTTATTCTCCTCTTAGGTTTTGAGTTTTAAGATGAAAAGTTCAGAGCTTCTTTGCTGTCAGATACAAAAATAAGACAGGATGAAAAAAAGGCAGATTCATATCCCCACAGCCACAGGAGCCCAGGTAATGGAGCTTTCAGAAAAGCACCTGTAGCCTCAGGGAGATAGTGAAGGAGACCACACACTATATATGGATCTAAGACAACATACACCTAAAGTAAAAGTAAAATCCATCTACTTCAGTTGTTTCAGTTATGCTCAGTCCTCTTGCTTGGACAGAGGGACATTTTTGACTTGTGGAGGAGAGGGCATGGTGCAAACATACAAGTAAAAATGCTCAAGAATCAAAAGCAGGATTGACAAGAAAATAAAACAGGATTGTTCCTACACAAGGAAGTTCCCAACTGTCTTGTAAAATTGACCAAAGCTATGCACTGTTGGGGAGAAAACTTCCTGTTAATGGCATCACTGAAGGCTTTTCCTATGGTCTTGTGCAAGCACCAATAAAAGAGTGGGGTGCCCTGTTGCAGACCAGTGTGATAATGGCTGTGGGGGGGAATATCCTTGATTTAAGCCATCCCATCTCCTTTCAGTTAAAGGAATTGGGTTAATTCAAGGATCATCACAAATGTAACTCAATTAAAGAGATAGGAACAGCTCAAACGGCTGCGAATGAGACAGTCCCACTGTAGCTCCATTTTAAGCCAGCCCATCCAGTTGGGCTGCTGTATACTAAAAATAAAAAGGACTGTCACAAAAAAATTGCCATCAGTCCTGCTCTGAGAGCAGTTGGAGGATATTCTGGAATAAAAATCATTCTAATGGGAGGAAGAGGAGAGAATTTTTCTTTTAATCGCACAAATGTCAAACGCATTATCAGAAAGCTTCAGAAAGAAAAAAGACATTATTATTTCTGAAACAACTCCCATGAAACAGTTTCTCTTCTCCATCTCCTTTATTCTGTTCTAATTCAGGGCTTTATGACACTGGCACATGACATTCCTGTAAATGACCTAAATTTTACTGCATTGACTTCACCACTCACACTGCCACAAGATTAGCACAGGGACAAGGTGCCAGCTCACACACGCCCAGCATGGAATCAGGGCTGTTGGTTGTACAAAAGCATGGGCACGTTCCTGGGAATATCTCTGGCTGCTGGCCATTCTGCTCTCCTCCAGCTCAGCCAAGGAACTTGCAACTGGATAATGGCCCATCACAGCCACGGTGGGATCAGGAGCCAAATCGAGCATGAGCTTACTGGGAAAAATCAAAGATCTCATTTAACAGGTTTTTCAAAAGAATTTTTTTTAAATTAAATTTTAAACACTAATAGTCTCCTTATTTTAATACATTTCAAATTTGCACATGTTGAAAGGATTATCTCTCCCGTGACACAGCAATTTGCCTACCAGGTAGGTGAAGCCCATCTCAAAACGCTTTATATTCCTAAGCACAGCGATTAAATTTTAGCTTCATTTTAAGGAACTTCTCATGTGACTTGGATTTAGTTCCAGCATAATTTCTTTTCAGGAGGCAAACTTTATAGCATTCCAAAGTCCCAGACACCACAGCTACCAGCTGTGTCACACAAGCTAAAATGGCCCAGGGAGGAACAGTTGTGTTGAAAGCTGAAGAGTTTCATTAATTGACACCATCACTAAAGGACTCACTTCCTACTAGCAGCTTTCACTGGTATCAAGTTTTGCTCACAGCTCTCAAATCCAGACTTTGTCTTTCCCAAAGACTGTCAAATCCAGGCTATTTGACTATACAGTCTTGCCATTTACACACAGATGAATGGTATCAGACCCTGGCTAATACTCCAAATCCAATGCTAAGTATTTATATTTATACTGCTCCTGACATTGAGGATTTGTGGCCCAAATCCATCAGCAACAGCTTCCATTCAATTCATGTCAAGAATCTGAAAATCTTGGAGAATTTGAGCTTGAGTACTTAATTGCTTTTAAGTTCAGGATGTTGCCAACCCACCTACCCTTTGAGAGCACATAACTTCACAGATTTGATGTCTGAAGGGACTGTTACAGTCACCTAGTTTGATCTCCCATGTAATATGAGAAAGAACAGAGGTACCTGATGCAGTTATTTGTGAAGAGATTTATAGGAGTGGGACTCAGCTGAAGTTGGACACAGTTAACAAAGATTATGTGGAGATCTGCATCATGTTTAAATATCTAGAAACACTGAACATTCTGTGTTTAGCACAGGGTGGCAGAAGGGGAAGCTAAAATATAAACAACAGCCAGTCTGGACCATACCACCCCACTGCAGGATCCTTCCTTGGCAGTGATCTCCTACCACCTTCTGCTTCACTCATCCTCTGCTGGCACTGATTTAGCTGAAAATAATGGAATTGTTAAAATTGAATGTTTTATTATTAAACCACATAAGTTGTGGAGGGGTTTAAATAGACTTTGTACACATGCTACAAGCGGTACACTATTCGTCATCTTCCTTGGAAGAAATATTTCTGCCTTACTACAGCTATCCTGAGTCACTTCAACTACAAGAAATTTAAGCATGATACAGCAAAAGAAGAAGTTATGCAGAGGGGAAACTTGTGGCACTTTGAACCAGCAGAGCAGGAGAATGCATTTCCAGAGAGCAGCATGACTTTTAGTCCAAATCTACCAAAATTTGACAGAATGACTCAAGGTGAAGGAATACCCATAAACTTAAAGGTTAAAGGGGTGCTTTGTACAGGACTATCACCAAGCCAAGACTGAGGTATTGTTTACTCTTGAGAGTTGCTGCAACTTCCTGCTGGATTACTCAAGAGCCTCTGGATGAAGAAGGAGCCAGCACTCCACGTGGGATGGGGAAAAAACAAGACCTCTATCAGGATACCAAGACACAGGGCGGGCAAGGAAACCGAGCTGTCAGCTGAGCAGGATCGAAAGGAACTGAGAAATTGTGGCCTCCCCTTTGAAATGTTCTATCACTTGTTCTCTCATTCCCCATTTATGCTGTTAAAAAAACCACACTACCCAAAACACAAGCTGCTGGTTAAGCCCAGGCACTGTGCCTGTCTGCAGACCAAGGCATTTATTTGCCCCTCATCCCAACATTACCCAACAGCAGTGCTGAGCACCCAGTGTTTTAATCTCACAGCAGCCCCTGAGCCATTTCTTACTCAGAGAGGTTGAGCTGCAGAAAGACAAGGTCTCTCTCCACTGGAACAGAATTTGGTTTTTCCCAAGTTTGTGCTCTTTAATCACTAGGCTGAAACACTTGTGCAGCAAACATTCCCCAGGAGATCACTTTGCTCTGGACTCAGAGGCCACTCACGTTTTACTACAGTGGAGAACACAAGCAACAAAAAAGTGATAATTCACCAGTATCTGCTTCTCTAAACAGAGACTGTGGGCCACGTTAATTGGCACACCTATTTAGCACTCTTACTATCACACAGCAAATATGTGACACAATAAATAGGAGGTCATTATGGGCACTGGTGAAGAACACACCTAAGGCCTGCCTTGTGTGGGCCTGTGCTGTCACATTCATCTCCTCCCCAAAGGCATTCAGCACTGCTAGGAGATATTAACAGCTGAAGAAGACAGTACGATTCCAAGTGTTCAGATGAAGAGATTGTTCATACTGCGTTATGAAAACATAATATTCTGGTTGTTCCTCTTTTATGTATAAATAACCTACATTTGCATTGGCAATTTGCTGATTCCACGTTCAACAGGTAAAGCAGTAGCTGGAAGCCAAAAGCTTTTACAGATTTCTAATGGGATCTACAGTGTTCCCTTTCATTTCTTATTTCTGAAATGGGTTGAACAGGAAATTATTTTGCCTCTTCAAAAAAACCACAAAAAATGCAACCAGCAAAATTTCCAGCAAATTTCCCCACCCTGAATCAGAGTGAGGAGTTGAAACCTTAAAACTTTTGATAAGTCAAAAAAATCCAAGATAAATAAATTATCTGTTAAAGTTTATATATTTCAAGATAAACATTTTCATGAGCTAATTCTGAACTATTTTGGTTTTTTTCTGATTCCCTTTTAACAGAAGAGTATTGTAGTTGATTTAAACTCCAAAACAAAGAGCTGTTTAAATTGGACAGTATGTTTCCTTTCACTCTAAACAGTTTTAAAACTGACACCAATATGACGTTCAGCTTCTAAAAATATCTAGATTTTGACAAAAAATGGGGAGTCTAAGTTCATCAGCTAATGAAAAAGTGAACATTAATATCGGTTCACATTTGATCGAGTTCTTGTTCTGAACTGCAAAGCTGGATGTCATTCATTAGTTTGGTGCACAGGCTGGGAACTGCCTTTCACCTGGTTCTCCCTTCTTCAAATGCAGCAAGAGAAACCCCAACTTTTGTGGGAAGATTTCAAACAGAAGCATCTACCTACATTTTCTTACGGAACAACACATTTGCAGAGCAAATAATTTCAAGGTGACTGTCATCTACCTGGTCATCACTTAAAATATCCCATAAAATCAGTGCACCGAGTACACTCCTGCTGACAAAAAATACTGCCAAAAATAGGGTGATCACTGAGTTCAACCTGCTGGTCATGGAGTCACAGTCTTACATTTCACAGAGTTGTTGAGTACCATTATTTAAAACAATTAAACAGATGGAAAGTTTTTTCTGACCCTAAGCAACCGTGGAAGAAAGAAAACAGGTCCACAGAGAGCAGCACAGAGAGCACCATGCTGGTGCTGGAGTATAACACTACAGCATAAAGTACATAATGATGCACTTACTTCATACTTCAAACCAGGAAAACCGTCTGGATATTTACATTAACGTATCAATAAACTGCTACAAGAGTTGTTGCACTACCAGCCTTCCTTGAGAAGCTAAGACCTGCTTCTGGAGGCAGCCAATAGACCAGGGCCCGATGTCGATCTGTTCGTGCTTGCTCCTGTCCTACAAGTGTTTATGGTAGAAATAATACACAAAAATACTTGTTTGAGCAAGCTTATCTTCCAGCTGCTGTGGCAGAGAGAGTGCAGAGTGCTTGGAAATGAAATACAAACAAAGAAATGTAACCAAGGGGCTTGGGAGCCAAACTCCTCTTTTAAATAGTAATATTGGGAGAGATATTGAAAGATAATTGGTTATCTGAGGATGGAACTCAGCATAAAGTGCTCGGTGCCAACTGCTTGTGCTGTCCTGTAGCAGCTTTCCAGGAGTGATGCAACTTCAGACATTCCTTTTCATCCCGGCTCCTCATTTGAAAAAAAATCCCCTCTGAGCTAAAGCAGCGTAAAAGAAAGGGACACACAAAAACTGAGTCATTGGGGGGGCAGTTCCAGATTGACCATAGGTGCTCACATCCCCATGGCTTCGCATGGTCTGAGTGCCTGCCTACCCAGCAGAGAGGCAAACAGCACGCTGTACCTTGGGGGAACCCAGCAGCAGCACTTACACACTCTCACCATCAGAGCAGACCGCGGCAGCAATTTCCAAACTTTTGTGCTTACAAACCCAGTGCCCGGTGCGATCAGCCTTCCCAAAGGGCTGAGGGCTCCAAGTCCTAACAGAAGTCACCGCAATCCTTGCGGCTGGTGACTACCCCCGGCTGCCACGAACCCATCCCTCTTTTAGCAGTAACAAAGCACTGAACGGGGAACACTGTGCCAGCCATGGGAGTGACTCCGAAGAGCAGAACACGCGCTAAAACAGAAAGGAACGGCCTCGGGTTCATCAGTGTGAGGTCCAGAGGCGGACTGTGCTGGGAGAGCTGCATCCCCCGCGGGATGCTCTGTGGGGGCGGTCTTGGCTCTGGTGTGGAGATGCTGAAGGGCGAAGAGAGCGGCCCTTCTGCTGCTCTGCCCGAGCGGAGGCACCGCACCGCCGGCTCTGGGACGGCCCCGCGACCGAGGGACGGTGCCGCCCAGCCCCTCGGCAGCCGCAGGACCGGGCTGCCCGTGCCCGCTGCGGCCCGGCCCGGCCAACACACGGGAAGCCCCGGGCGGAGCGGGCACGGCGCTGCCCCGGCCCCTCCGCGGGGCGGGACGGGGAGGGAGAAGCTTACCCAGAAGCGGGACCCGCAGAAAGCCTCCATGGCGGCGGCAGGGGCGCAGAGCTGCGGCCGGCGCACCCCGGGCACCGGGCGGGGGTAGGAGCCGGTTCCTTCCCCGCTGGGCGGGCCGGGGGCGGGGGCGGCGGGGCCGGCACGCCCCGTCCCACCCTCCCCGCAGGCGGCGGGAGGAGCCCGCACCGCCCCTGCCCACGCCCCTCGGGCCGGGGGAGCCCGACAGACGGGCCAAGGTCTGCCCTGGGCGGTGGCGGGGCTCGCTCTGAGGCGGGGCTGGCTTTCATCTGCTCCTGAGCCTGGGCGCCTCACGCCGTGGGTGACATTCCGGGCCCCCAGCTCAGCGTGACCTGCTGAGACAGCCGCACCCCTGCTCGTGGAGGGGGGCTTTGGTGGTACCCACGCGTCAAGAAGAAGCTGTGGAAACCCCCATCCCTGGAAGTGTTCAAGGCGAGGTTGGACGGGGCCCTGAGCAGCTTGATCTATTGAGTGAAATCTCTGCCCGTGGCAGAGGGTTGGAGTGACATGATTTTAAGGTCCTTCCCAAGCAAAATCATTCTATGATTCAAGTGAAGGTTGTGCTGAGGAGTGCACAGAGCTGGGCTGCCTGCTGGCTTTGGGCTTAACGTGTCCATCCATCCAGACCACTCAGGATAATGTTAACATCATGGAGAGGCTCCTTGTCTCCCCTTCAAAGTGCTGTGGAGTGTGATTTCCCCAGCAGGACTTAAGTGGGCATCATATCGCTTCTCCATCCACCTACAGCCTCTTTCTTGATTGCTTCTGCTGTAGACATGTGATTAAACCCATGGCATAGATCCATTTTCAAAAGCCTTCAGTCAATATTTTTTTGTGATTATATGTAACTAAAAGGTTTCATAGTGTAGCACGTTGGACACAATCTGGATTTCACCTCCCCGTGATGCAGAAGCACTGTTTGCTTTCCTCTTTATTAGGACTTCTATGGTATTACTGACCTTCCTACACCTGCTGTTTGTTCACCCACTTGCTGCAGCATCTGGTTCAATTAACATTATCTCACGCAAAGTAACCCTGCTGCCACAAATCAGTACTTTAGGGGTCTGAGTTTCTTTCCTTCCTGTAACATGAGGAGCCCTCAGTTAGAAGGGTGTGGTCAAAAATGTTCACCAGAACAAAAAGGAGTAGAGTAGAATCATAAATCAGAGAATCACAGAAACATAAATCAGAGAATCAGAGAATCACAGAATGGTTTGAGTTGGAAGGGAACTTAAAGCTCATCTAGTTCCAACCCTCTGCCGTGGGCAGGGATGCCACCCACCTGATCAGGTTGCTTAGGTCTCCTGGTCTTGAACACTTCCAGGGATGGGGCATACACAGCTTCTCTGGGCAACCTGTTCCAGTGCCTCAGGGAAGAGCAGTGCTGCTGTGTCCCAAAAATACGTAATCCCTAACAAAAGTATTCTGCTTTTACGGGGACAGTTTCCCACCCAAAGTACTATCAGAGAAAGCCACGAGTACTGCTGAGAATTTACCTCAGACATTTACTATAACCTGGCTAAAGGTGTGCTGTTCTCATTAGTGCGGGAAGATAAGCTCTTGCCCAAGATAAGGTTCTCGGGTGATTGCCTACAAGATCTGAAATGTCAGACTGAGCCAGGCTAATCAACACAATCACGTTGCAACCCTCTGGAGGAAACACCAGAGAAGCCCTTGCCAACTGGTGAAGGAGATTTTCTAAGGACACAGTGGGTTGGCATTGCAAGTCTTACAATAAAACTTTTGTTCAGTGGAAATTGCACTGCAATAAAAGTTTTAAGAAAACTCAGAAATAGCTGGGAGTTAGTCCGTTATGGCTCTTTAAATCTCCGGAAACAACCTGTAAGAGCAGCTGCTTCAAGAGAAGTGCTGAGAATTTGATGTCTCCTGACACATAGACGTGCTCCACTGGGTTTCTTGCACCAAGGAGCAAGATTTGGTGCAGTTTGAGAATGTGCTCAAAATTAAGGCCAGCTCTGACATTATGAGATGTCACAGATACAGAGGCATGTCACAAACAGCTACTGTAGGCTGTGTGTACAGGAGGGGAGAGGTTTATTTTATCAGTGTGCTGCACAGTCCAACTGACATGTGAATTAATTCCTGATTAAATTATTGACTTTGGTGATTCTATTGAACCTCATGTTTTTTCCACCATATCTATAGAGGAAGGTCCTGAATTAGGGTATTTGCCTTGGTCTCACAAGACTCTAAAGTAAGGAGCCCAAAATAATTCTGCCACTTCTTTCATGTTCCTAATTAATGGTGGACAGCTTCTGCTGTCAGTAGCAGTTCATGCCATTAAGGAGGGATGGTAGTGATGAGTGGGTGCCAGCTGGGGTGCTGGCTCCCCTTGCATCCATCCCTCCTGAGCTTGACGGTAGCCACTGGGCAGCCTGGACCTCACAGCAGACACTGTGACTTGCACTGGCTTTGCGCTGACTTCCATGTACTGTCTGGCAAAGCAGACAAGCGGAGAGGGAAAAATCAAAGGCAGGAATGAAGGAAGTAACTTCTCAGACAGACAAGATGGAGGAGGAAGCTTAAAAGCTCCTGGGAAGGGCCATGGTAAAGGATTCTACTGAAACTGGTGCAAAGCAGAGCCTGAAGCACTATCATGGGCAGCTCACTTTTGTCCTGCTTCCTTTTAATGATGGGAACAGAGATGGAGGTACCTAGAATGTGTCATTATTCCTGTGATGTTTCCTGCAGGCTGGCTCTGCAGGAAAATGAAATGGCACCTTTGGTGCAAATGTCAGGGAGTCATGAACTCCCCTTCTCTCACCGGACATTTATTCTTTACTCCGGGGAGTGGCAAGATCTGATCTGGATCCATTCAGCAATAAGGGACTTTTCACCTGCTAACACTTTGAGCAGGTCAAGCCACAGCAATCAGGAAGCACCTCCAGGCACAACAGGGCCATGCAGCAGAGCCTGGATATCAACTGGAACGATTGACTGGGGCAGGACAGGAGGTAACGTGAGGGAGAAGCTGTTTGTGTAAGCACGGTGCCAGGTACGAGGCAGGCTGCTTTCCATGTCACACCTCATGCTAATTCTCAAAGCATTAACAGCAGGATGAAGTGTGGCTGACTCCTGAAGAGATCTGTATAAAGAAGCACATTCAGAGCTGAGGGCTGGGGATGGCTTGAGCATGTGCAGCTCTGGAAGTTGCAGTTTTAGGGTTAGTTTACTATAAATATCACCTTCTTTCTCTGCTTGGAACAGCAGAGGCTCAGCTTCCTTTCCAAGACTCACAGAGGTGTCATATTTTACGGATGGTAAGAAGAGGAGCCTGCCAAAGAGGGTGCATTTACAGCAAGGCCCCATACATTTACTTCATAAAAAAAGGGGGACAGCTTGTTTTAACATGCATAAGATGGGAACTTGTAACAAACTCTGCTTAAAGTTAACACTGAATGAGGAGCAGCAGACTTGGGCTTTCTTCTCAATGCTGTTGCAAATACGTGCATCTCCCTTCTTGCAGGAAAGAATTTACTTTCCTCATTTCTGGAACATGCAATGAGCAGTTCAGAAGTCCCATGATAAAACAGATGAGGGAGGGGGCTGGGAATTTGCAGCCCCAGGTTTTACTCACTGCAGTGCTTTTAGGCACATACCGGCTACATGGCTTTGTAGGAGTGGAAGGCAAGATTCCCTGACTGGAAGTAAAAAGGTGGGGCAGTTCCCTGGAAAGCCAGCACAGGGAACTTGGGTCCACACTGCATTTGGCCTGGAGCTGCACTGTAAGGCCAGTCATGCTGCAGGCTGAGGTGGGGGTCACATAGTTCATCAAGTCTCTATGAAAGGAGAAAATGGTGTTTGTATGACTCCTCCAGGACACCATGTGTAATACCAACCTCCCCTGCTCCATGAGTGCTCCTGCACTTCATACTGAGAGCAATGAGCAGGAGAAGAATCTAGACATGCTAAGAACTGCCAAGATCACCCCAAAGTGATCCTGGAGCTGCTACAGCTGTGAGCAGCTGAACTTTAAATTCACTGGGTGTCTCTCTTACCTGTTAGATAATTCCACAGACATGCTCTCAGGTGCCTACAGAGGTTAGCAGAAGCCATGGCAGGTGTAACACAGCCTGGCTTGTGGGTGGCTTTGCTGCAGGTGGAGCTCAGAGTGATGGACAAACAGCCACAGACAAGCAGCACATGGCACTTGAGCCTTCTGGAGCTCAGATCCAAACTATCCTACTTCAGCCCCTGACACAATTGTCACAACTTATCCTCTCCCTCCCCCAACTCCTCGGCCACCGTGCAAACCCCTCCTACTTTTAATGGGCTCAAGCTGTTTGGGATATCACCACAAAATGGGCACAAAGTGGTTGCATAAATACAAACACCTGGTCCTGCTTTGTTTGAACAAACGTGGAGTTGTCACCAGCCCTTGGCCACACTGAGCTTGTGGCACGTGGCAGAGCAGTTCTGTGCTGCCTTTGCAGGTGTCAGCATGGCACATGCTGTCCACTTCAGTGCATATTCTTTGTAGAATGACTCCTATGCTCACTTCTTCCTGGTTTCCCCCGAAACAGCTGGATTCTGCTTTATTTTTTCACAAAATAACTGTTAGCACAGTAAGTAATTAAGTGGTTTAGTCATTCTTTCCCAGCTGGAGCTGCCGGGGTCTTTGGCTGCCTTATTTATAGTATTAAATAGATATGGAAAGATAATCTATTCAGGACCTCTGAAAGCTTGCCAATTATGGCATCCAGGGACTCAAGCAATAATAGAAAACACTAGAGGATGCTGCAGGATTATAGTAGCGTGTTGTACACGTAACTAAGGCATTGAATACAACATGTAAAAACCAACTTAAGGTCCAATCACCCTCAATCGTGAAAATGCCAGCGAGGCTCTCGCTGGTGACCACACCAAAGCAAACAGGAACAGCAGGTTTCGGGGACCTCAGGTGCAGCCTAAGCTCGTGCTCACGGATCTCCCAGCGGAACTTCCCACTTCGTGGCATTGCCATCTAGTGACAGGCACCCAGCCTGCGCCCGGCGAACCCGCAGCCGCTGCGCGATGGCACAGGATCGGGCTGATCCTCCTCCTCCTCCTCCTCCCTGCCCGCTGGGCCGAGCAGAGGCGAAACAACGCTCTGGAGCTCACAGGCTGTGCATGGACCGGAGCTGCTGTGAGCGCACAGCCCCGCAGGGGACCTGCGCCGTGCTGTACATGTGCTTAAAAGGATGTGCGGGGACAAGCACTCCTCTCGGGTGCTGCCACAGCCTCTGAGATGCCAGAGAGCCCCAGGATTGTCCCTGGATGGGTCGTTGTCTCCCTGGGTTTTGCACAAGCATGCAATGCCAGTGGGTGTGAGGGGCATGGTGGCTTTGAGCTGCTCCCACAGCTCTGCTGCAGGGGGAGAAATCCTTCCTTCTCCTCCTCCCATAATTGGGATTTTTATAAATTCAGTGATTGAAAATCCCCTCAGAATTAGAAACTATTTGGCCAAGAAGGTTAAATCTGGCTTGTGTGAGCAATAGTGTGGCCAGCAGGACCACGGCTGTGACCCTGTACTGAGTGCTGGCTACACCTCGAATTCTGGGGTCAGTTTTGGGCCCCTCACTATGTGAAAGATATTGAGGGGCGGGAGGGCGTCCAGAGTAGGGAACGGAGCTGGGGAAAGCTCTGGAGCACAGGCCTGATGAGGAGCAGCTGAGAGAGCTGTGGGAGCTCAGCCTGGAGAAAAGAAGGTTCAGGAGGAACATTTTCACTCTCTACAGCTCCCTGACAGGAGGGTGCAGCCAGGTGGGGGTTAGTCCCCTCTCCTGGTAACAAGCAAAAGAACGAGAGAAAATGGCCTCAACTTGTGCCAGGGAGGTTTAGACTGGATCTTAGCTAAGGCATCGTCACTGAAAGGGTGCTAAGGCATGGAACAGGAAAAGTGGTGGAGTCACCATCCCTGGAGGCATCTGAAAGACACGTAGATGTGGCATCTGGGGACATGGTTTAGTGGTGGGGTTGGCAGTGCCAGGTTAAGTTGGTGATGTTAGAGGGCTTTTCCAGCCTGAAGGGTTCTGTGATGCCAAACACAGACACGCCGATCCTGCGCTGTGTCTGCAGCGTCGAGCCGGGAATACAGCACCTGACGGGCGGCAGAAGGTCCTGCTGAGCCTTCTCCCGGGTAACAGGGGGTCCCAGCCCCGGGAAGAGGGGATCCCAGCCCCGGGAAGGGGGGCAGCTCACTCGACCCCTCGCCCCACGCCCACTAGGTGGGAGCAGAACTCCGCACTCGGAGCGCGCCCGGCGCTGCCGCCGTGCCCGTGGGACACCGCCGGCATCGGACCCTCGCCCACCTCCGGGCAGTGGGGCTTGGTCCCCCCAAAACTTCCCTGGCCTTAACCCTTTAATCTGCAGGATCCTCACTGCTGTCAGCGGGTCACAGCGGGTCTTACACGGTGCTGGTGGTGATAAAGGGAGCCATCTCTTTAAATTGCCTTTTCCTACCTTATTTTTGGGGGATTCTAGTGCAGGTCGCATCTAAGATGTGTTTCTGTGTCTCAGTTTGTATCTCTGGAACACCTGAAATACAGAAGGTACAAACAGGCCTTTTCCTATTTATCACCTTGAAGGGCTTAGCAGAGCTCTGGCTGAGGGATGTGGTGTGGCCACAGTAGGACACTGCTCTGCTGAAGCAGGACATGGTCACCTGTCTGAACTAAGAAATAAATCAAATTCAAAGTGCTGCTTCCCTAGGCATGGCTACCACTACATAGACAGCAAGCCGGTTCCATGTGGCATCCCAATTACTGAACAAATGGAACAACAACGTGCCATACCCACGCTCAGGAAATTGAGAGCACATCCACAAGCAGCCAGCCTGGGTTGGAGCCTTTGGAAAACCACAGCAAAACTCAGCAGGAGAGCTTAATACAGGAACACTCACAAAACAGAGAAGAGAAACAAGGCCTCTCCCAAGCGGCTCTGAAATCCACTGCTGGAAAGGGATTTGCTGTTGCCCGTAAGGAACTGAACTCACCTGAGAGCAGAGAGGTGTGAAGTGCTTGAGCCTGTGGGAAGCTCTGCTGCCTTGGCTCAGCCCAGCTTACCTTAATGCCCTGTGGATCCTCCAGCCTTGGAGGGCTGGGAAGGCATTTCAGTGGTTCCAGCCTGGTGGGGTTGGCCCCACAGCCTGGACAACACAGACATGTCACAGAGCTCACCTGGGGTCCCATGGATTTGCACAGGATTTTGAACAGACCCACATTTCCCCTCTGTTTAAAGACTAGTATCCTTCCTGCTGTTTTCTACTGAGAGATGACTTTATCAAAACATCCTCTAGACAACAAAACTAGTATGAGTGTCAATTTAGAGTCCCTCCTGCTGCAGAGCAATCAGATCATTCCAGGCAGTGAGGAGCAGGGCTGCAGAGTGCCAGTGCCTGGTTCCTCCCTGCAGTGGCTGCTCCCCAGGGGAGAGGAGATTTCATGTTAGGAGCTACACAGGTCATTCACTAAAACCCCCTGAAGAGCCTTTTAACAAGGCCCTGCAGTGACAGGACGAAAGGGGGAACGGCTTCAAACAGAAGGAGGGCAGGTTTAGTTTAGACAGCAGGGAGAAATTCTTCCCTGTGAGGGTGGTGAGGCCCTGGCACAGGGTGCCCAGAGAAGCTGTGGCTGCCCCATCCCTGGAAGCGTCCAAGGCCAGGTTGGACGGGGCTTGGAGCAACCTGGGATAGTGGAAGGTGTCCCTGCCCATGGCAGGGGGGTGGAACTGGATGAACTTTAAGGTCTGTCCCAATCCAAACCATTCTATGATTCTATGAAATGTTTCTCGTGGTACTTAAGCAGTACCTGAGCTCCAAGCCCCTGCTGCCTTTCAGCCCCTAGGCAGTGCCATCCCCACCAGCTCCTGCTTTGCAAGGAGTTAAATGACAGCAGGAGTTGCTGCTGGATTTCACATCCCAAAGATGTGAATGAGTGGAAAAGTCCAGCATCTTCCTCTTCACAGACAGATCAGATCTGCCCCTTCTCCTCAGTCCTTTCTCCCTGTTGGCTGCAGCTCTCTCCGCTGCAGTCCTGACATCCTCAAGCCTTGCACAGAGCTGTTCTTGCCAGGGCAGAGGGATCCACAAGGGCACAGCCAATGGTCTCGCTGGTCACTCTGCACACCCTGGGTAGTGTCCAGGGCCAGCTTTGCTTGTGGTCACATCAAATTGCTCCACAAAGGGCTGGCATTTCCCAATCTTCCTTCCAGCCTCCTGGCTACCACTGCTATCTGATACCTTCTCCAACTGTTCGCAATTAAAACATGACCAAAGACTTGACTGCCTGGAGTGATATAGATTATCATCAGCAACAACAACAAAAAAAGGGAAATGCACAGTTGTTTTTCTTTTCAAAAGCTTTTAATAGGACACATTTGGTTTTGTCATTTGTAAAGATTTACACTCATTTTTTGTCTTCTTTTTTTTTTTTTTTAAAAAGGAACATTTTAATTCAATTTTCCCCATGAGTACCACCTTTTGTTGCCCTGACCAAAAGACCTCGTTTTGGCCTATATACCTGATACAGTATAACAATATATTAACTATTAAATACAAAGTTCTATCATATATACTAGGTTGTTACGGACATTGCAATGGTACTGTGCCTACTCTAGTCACCTCGTGTAATAGTGTACATGGGTTATTATAGCCAAAGGGGCAGAAAAGGAGAGACTGGGGCATAGCCTCATTTACAGTGGTAATGCTTTTGTTTTCTTGGTTTTTTTTCTTGTTTTTTTATTTTCTCCTTGAACACACCTAGTGCTGAGTGCGATCCACAGAAGTCAAAACCAGTATTTTCTTTGCCCTCCTCCAAAATATCTACAGTACAAACCTGTAACCAAGTAATGAAAAATCACTTCTATGTGCGAGGGGCTGCAAGAATGGAATTTACATTTTTCCAGACACGTCTGCAATCTCTTTTTCCCCATTGTGTCAGACTGGCAATAACAAAATATCCTCCTCCCACCTGCGTACAGTAAATCCACAGTAGTAAAGTGCTGGTGTGCTTGAATGAGCTGGAGAGCCATGTGACTACTTCACCAAGGACAGGGGCTGAGCTCTGAGGGGAGGTGTTTTATGTGGGTACAGTTCTTGGACAGTAATAGCACTGCAATATCGTGGAACTTGAGCTTAGCTGCTGACTCCTGAACACAACCTGGATGCAGGCTATGAAACTACGCTCTTCGTGTTGTAATACAGCAGGCCTGGCTCCAGGTTTATGAAAAGAAACTTGTAGATAAGAGCTGCTTCTGTTGCCAAGATGCTACGCAGACTTTTAACAATTTCTCTATAGATTTCTACAAAAATATAAAAAATTCTATCAACATAACCATTCTACAGAATTCCTGTGGATTTTGTACATTTTGTTTAAAAAAGTCAAATTCTACAAAACCCCCCCGAAGGTATTTAAAATGATTTGAGTATTATTGCACACGCTGCAGTACATTTGTATTTGTCTTTCAAAAGGGCATCTAGAAAAAACCTATCTGGTTTAGAAAACAATCTATTTTACATGGATTTCTTTTCCTGAATGCATCATCATAGAGTATCTTTTATTGGCTACTCTTTACTGAATATTCATGTATGATGTAAACTTTTTGTGACTTCCACAAACCTTGTCAGTAGGCAAAACCCCAAGCATTAAAATAGAACAGCCTTTAGGCTTTCTGTTACATTTGGAGTTGAGCATTTGGATTAACATCACATCACTGTTTTGTGCCATGATTTCAAGCTAAAATGTTCAGTGGGTTTTTTGTAAGGAAGGATCTATAGAGTAGTATCATCATGTGAACACGATCCTAATCATTAAGGAACCAGGGATGGCAATTTTAGTGGCCTAGCTAGTTTCCCGAACTATTTAGCACATGTGAAAGGAAAAGCTAGGGATCATTATGAGTGTAAAACCAAAAAGGGATTAAGAATATTTCTCAGGCTTAATGCACTGTAATTTTATTATTTCCTTAAATATGATCTGGGGGAAGAACTGATGAAAGGTTTGTTTGAAATCATTGCTTTAGACAGGCTTAACTCTGGATGTGGGCTGGCATATCAAAGAGAGTGGGTTCTGTATGGGCCTGTGGTGAAGAGGGGAAAAATGTCCCAGCCAAGAATTAATCTAACTGCAGTAAATAGTACAGAATGTTAATCCTCCTACTTCAAATCCACTGATTGCCTGACTTCCTGCTGAAAGCCCTTACATTTCTCCTGGACATGTAAATCAGTAGGGATTGATTATGGAGTAAATGTCCTCAAGTGAAAATAAAGGGGCTTAGGACCTCACATAGGCTGTGGGGTGCGAACAGCATCTTCTCCTTGTGTGTACACTCCAAGCTAATGCAGATACACGTGGTGGAAGTAGCCTAATCTCTGAATGGATAAAAGGCTGTACATCAGCATGTTGTAGTGATTTGAAAAGATCGGTAGTTCTCAAAAAGTTACAAACTCCCGACTGACAGAATTAGCACAAATCCTCCTCCTCCCTGTGCTGGTTCAGAGGCACCATTCGTGGACTTGGTTTTAAACCTGTGACTGTTGGCACACTTCAAAGCATGCCTGCAGTCTAATTTAGCCTACATCTTAATGTGATTTCATGGAAGTGGAGTGGAGTTAATGTCTGGCTTCCATCAGTCATGTGAGGAGGGGAGATGTCGAATGGGGCCATCTTCTCATGGTTTTCAGGCTGTGCTGTCCAGTTTTACAGATTGCTTTTGGCAGTGGGCATTAGCACAGGAGTAAACAGGTAATTTCTGAGATGACTAATGTTACAAAGTAAGACATGAATTCTGGGTTTATCTACTTTATATCATCATGTTGCTGCTTAAGGCTATTGATAGATTGGAAATAAAATTGCAGTTGGGGTCATGTAAATTAACTCTAGCAGTGATAGCAAAATACCTGGCTGTTTTACTGAAAATCAGCAGTCATTTCAGTACCTGCAGACTTTCTTTCATGTAATCTGTAAAATAACTTGCAGAAGTGCCTTGATTCTGTAGAACATAAGCATATGATTTTAATTTTCAAGAATTATTTAAATATGATCAACCTCCAGGCATTTTAGGCAAGAGTTTAACTTTAGGCATGTGCTTAAGCCCACGGCTGTGCCACGTCTGCCCCGAATTCACCCACTGCAAGTCCTAAACTTGACCTCACTCTCCTTTCCACAGAGTGCAGAGAGGAGGAGCTCCGCTGCAAACAGAGGGATGAGGGAGGTGTAAAACTCGGCAAAATAAATAGTCCATCCTGGAGACACTGGAAAAACATCTTGGAAGTGACCACAGGCCTTTGTTGCCTGTTTCCTAGGCACATATGAAAATTAACCATGGACGTGACTTTGTGAGTTGCCAGTGGATGATCTACAACATCCTTTCATAATCCAGTATCTTGTACTGTTAAATGGCTCTGCCTTCACCGTCCTCAGACATCTATCAGCATGTTGGACCTTCCTGGGTCTGAGCACTTGCTTTCACACTCTGAATGTCAATTTTATGCAAGATTGGAATATTCTGTTAAAAAATTGCCACTGCGCTTCTGTACTACGCAAACAATCGTTTTCCCAGAATATCATTGAAGTCCAAGGGGAAAAATAAATTACATTAAATAATCCTTATTTACTGCTGACTGTGGGATACATTTCTTCTGTAATGCACTAATTGGCTACATTTTGTGCTTTGCAAAACAAAATGAAACCCAAACAAAACAAAACAAAAAAAAGAGAAGGGATTAAATATATATATTTTTTAGGTTAAAATAGTCATAAAAACCAACTTTATCTCAGAAATATTCTGAGATACATAAAATAGAAGAAAATTAAATGAGTCTTTAGTCACAAAATGTACTACATCCCGCAATGCTAGATTCAATTAATTTAATAAAATATAATATACATATAGATTCTGCACATTGTATTGCTTTTACCTAAGCAGAACATATGCTTAAGTAAGCGTGATATAGGTTAACCACTCTTTTAACCAGCTGGTTCTTTAATCTTTCTTTGGAAATTTTTTACCCAGTGCCATTTTGAGTACAGAGTTTTTTTAAATTTTTTTTTTCTCTATTACATGAAGGGAAGAAAACATTTGGCACCAACAGAAAAGTAACTCAGGGGTCCATTTCCGTTTGATCAAAGGAAAAGCTAGGAAGTGTCAACAAGTCTTTCTTTGGGGTAGGAGATGTTGACATACTGTCTGGAAGCAGAGAATCCCCTATATCCATTGAATCCTTGGACTCACAGGATGGAGCACGCCTCCTCAAGCAAACATCTCCACTGACAGGTGAGATGCTGTGAAGTCCCCTAGGTACCAAACTCTGCCCGTCAGGTGGATCTATAGATATACAGGGAGGGCTCAGTTTCTTCTTCTGCCGCGTTCCTTGCAAGCCTTCCATTTCACTGACCACCTGACTTATAAAGCCAGAGGAGCTGGATGTGGAATGGTGCTGAGGGCTGTTTTCCATGGAACAAATCTCTATTGAATGTCTCCTTTGATCATCTAACCAAGAGGGCGGTTTTTTTAGCAGACCCTGGGTGTCTACACTGTGGTATTTCTTCAGGTCCTTCAGTGTCACGTTGCCGGTATTGCCCACGTTCCTCCTAGGAGTGAGAGGCTGACCCTCTGAACAGGCACTCGAGGCTGTGCAAGTTTCTGAAGTGAAAGGCTCCGAGGAGCTGTTTATTTCAGATACTTCTTGGTCCATTGAGTCTTCAGGGGTCTCCTGATATGAGTCTGCACAAGCACAGGATGCTGGTGCCTGCTTTGAAATATTATACTGATTGTGGGAATGCTGCTGCGTATGGACGCTCGCCCGACTCCAGGCAGCCAACTCATTCGCTTCTGAGGGCGTCAGAGCCACTGGTGACTCCTCCTTGGGCACAGTGGGGACATTTGGGTCAGAGAGCTCACTCACCTCGGTGTGGAGATTCTCCTTGCTATCCAGAGAGTCATTCCTTATAGCCATCTGTATTGGAGCGCAGAGGGGTTGGGGAGGAGAGGAGTTGCCAGGTGAGAGAGACAGACCAAACAAAGGTTAGTACAGGCAAGGCACAGCATTTACAGGACACTCAGCTCTGCTGAGATCCCTCAGCACAGACCCACTGACTCCTGTAACAACCTGTGTTGTGGGTTCTACCACTTCCCATTGTCAAGGACCTGTGGGCTTGTCCCTGTGTGGCATCCCTTCACTCTTCCTAAATGGTTGACCTTTAGCTTTCTCCTCTAAGTATGGAGAGCTGCAAAACCAGAATGCCCCCACCCAAACTCAGTCATGTTCTTGTTATGCAAAGGATGAAGGTCTACAGCAAAGCCTTCAATAATTTCAGCAGCCCAGGTGTGAGCAGGAAAGAAAGATGTGCAAGTGAGCCTGTGCATTCCCTTCTCCAGCTCAGGTGATGCTGAGGGCCTGGAACAGGATCCCCAGAGGCAGCAACACCAGAGCAACCCTGCTGTGTGCCAGTATCAAGGCGACAGCCTGTCCCTGGCTTTGGTCCCCTGGCTGGAGCCGCGACTCTGCACCATCTTACGGCAGGAGCTGGAAATGCTGGAGTCCAAAGCTGGACTAATAATAAACTGTAATTATTTCAATTCATTCTGATGCTTAAGTTCAGGCTTCCTAAGGCACATTTTGCCTTGGCTGTCTGGAGCCTTATGCAGTATCAGTGCCTGCTGGCAGAGGGAACGTTGGGCATGTTTTGAAGGCTTTGCCTTTTCACTGCACTGCGTTCCTTGTCAAAAGGCTTTATAAATCAGCCATGTTAACTGGCCCTTAAAGGCTGAGTCTCTGTTTGAGAAGACTCTTAAATGATCTTAAAGATAAAAATCTTCACAGGAAAATTTGGAGGAAATGCATACAGCTGGTCCTAGTCCTTTAGAAAAGTGTAAGGAGATGAAATGATGAAATTCCTCAGGCTAAGGAATACTTTTGTGACAAATCACCCCAAAATGATCATACACTTTATATAAATATTGTCCCACAAGGATCATTTGAGCCAAATGATCTCTATTCAGCAGAGCTCTCGTCAGCTGCAGTGAGTCCATGTGTGCACAGAAACACCAGAGTCTATTGCAGCATCTGCACATTACTCTCCCGTTGTCAACGGGGACAGCTCAGAGAATATTTAATATGGCAAACAATTTAATCCAGTGCTGGTGAATCCTTTCTAGTTAAAATTTCACAGCATAACACTGGCAACTAATCAGTCAGGAGTGAAGTTATGCTGATCTCCTCAGCACCAGTAGTTTTAGTGAGTGTTTGGGAGAAGAAATCATGTTCATATCTTGAAAAGAGACACAGACCACACAGAAGTCGAATACAGAAGCAAAAAGTAATTGTTGTCATTACTTTTGCTTGCACACCAACCTGTGTTGCACACCACGACAGTATTAGTCACCACCAGCTCTTTCTTTGCCTATGATACAGGCATCTGTGGTTGTTGTTAGTAGTAACTGTACAAATGTTTTACTGGTTTGTTTGAAAATAAAAGCACCCTCTGCCATCCCAGAGGGGTGTACACCTGTAGCAGCCACAGCTTGGTGTGGGCTACACCTTGGATACACAGTCCTGGAACTACAGAATCAATATAGGTTTAATTTCAGGTAGAATTCCTCTGGAGAAAAGCCTTTGTGCCATGCACTGCCGAGGAGCCCAATCCTCAGCAGGAATGTTCTCCCAAAGCATCCGATCCACTCGTCTTCCTCTGCGAGTGCATTGCTAATTGTCAAACATTCCGGAGTCTAAACTGGACGTTACTGTGGGGGCTGTGCTCGCTCTCCAGCAGTCTGGAGGGAAAGGGAGGTTAAACACACATGTTTTAATGCTCAGGGAAAGTGCAAGGACCAGGTATGTGGTGGACAAGGTTTATCTATTATAGATTCAGGAGAGGAGAGGGAAGGGAAAGAACAGAAAAGAAAAAGAAAAGAAAACAAATCAGAATTGCATGCAGTATATGTAATGATAAGGAGAAATGGGTACTGGAAACAAAACTGCTTTGCCAGTTTGGGCTATTTGATGTGCTAGTGAGAAATTAGTGGTAGCAATAAAAAGGAGCAAAGCAGAAAGCACCTGAGCAAGCAGAAGTGCTGGGGCTGTAAAGGGAATTTTACCTCTTAAAGGACTAAGTTTCCCAGTGTCTGGCCATCTAGACTGCAATTAACAGTAACAGCGATATCACCAGAACAACCTCACTGCTCCCATTAGCCAGCCTGGGAGCTCCTTGTTGCTCAGGAGCCTGCCCAAGGCTGGGTTTGCCCACGGACTGTGTCTGCTCACTGCCACAAAGCTCTTTGCTCTCTGTCACTCCAAGAGCATGTTCATGTCACTGCATGAGCAGGGAGAGGGAGGGAGGGTAATAAATTGACTTAAACGTATGAAAGGGTCTAGAAAAAGAAGCCGTCAAAGATATGAACAAAATTAGACTGGAGAAGATGGCTAGCATGGTAATTTATTCTGGCTAGATTGCTTCAAAAGGATGGGTCTGTTACTCATTAGAAAGCAAGAGAGAGTGGCTATGAACTGGAATCATGACATCAATTAGTTTCCCCATTAGTGGTGATTGGGGTAGCTGGCCAGCCCTGTGTGAATGAATACATGCAAGGAATTTCTTATGTCAATTTAGTATTACAGACTAATGTAATTGTTAACCTTGGTACTTCACATCCATTTTTAGAGCTTAATGAGTCAACTGTCTAATTTGTCAATGTTGATTAAAAGATGAAAGAAATGGGAATGCTTTCATTCAAAAGCAAAGAAATTGCTTTTGAAAAAATAGAACTGATCCCCTTTGTGTATGTAAAATCAGGCATGGAAATACTGAAGAAAGCAGAGTTTTTGAATCAGATGTGCTTCTGGTCCTGGTCCAGCTGCACAATCATTGAAATATGCTTAAAAATGTGAGAGTGAAGCACAAGTTTAAGTATTTTACTAAAAAAAGATAAGTCTAAACTTATGTTTCCAATCAACCAGACTGGAATCTTTGATTAGATCTCTTAGATCTTTGATTGAATCAGGATTTAAATCAATGCCAGTCAAAAACCAGAGATAAAACCAGTTTCAAAATAAAATGTATTCTGCTTTGCATATACTAAAACTTTTTAGAGCTCACAGCTGATGGAAAAAGATTTTAGTTTTCAATTCTCACTGTAAAACCAGTATGCTTCCCATGACGGTTTTGCATACGAGATAACCAATTTCTATGAAACACTTCTCCTCTTTTGGGAAACCAGAGGAATCAGAGGAGGGGTGGCCTGGGATGGAGCCTGCAATCCCTGTGTCCTTTCAAGCACCGAAAAAATCACAGCAGTTAAGAATTAGTTCCTCAACCCCAACGAGCCCCTAGGGAGCATTTGGCTGCATTTATGAGGAGGATTAAAAAAAATAAAGTGCTAACAATGTGGAGAACATTTAGGCATGTTGCCAAAGGACATGATACTCATCACGCACATTCTTTGGAGACTCCTGGATGGCTTTCAGATCAAAAACCATCAACCTTTTTGTTATTTCTGTAGGAGAATTACAGTTCTCTGGAGGTTTCTCTGTGAATCCCTCCTTGAATTTAAAGCATGGTTAACCAGGAAATGCATCAATATAAAAGCTCAGCGGATTTATGATCATAACTCTGCTTACCTGTCTGCGGAGCAGCCTTTCAGCAGAAGGCGAGTGCACCTGCTGGGAGACCTGGGGCTTGCTCTCCCCCACCAAATGGTCGTGAGCTCTTACATGGTGGAAATGGTCCTTTGGGATTTGCAGGAGAGAGCTGGTGTCTGCTGGCTGCGACTGCACTGACGCCTTTGAACCTTGCGAGGGGGAGAAGAGGCAGAGATGGGACATGTTCATCCAAGAGTTGTGTCCCAACCTCAGTGACCTCCCAGGGAAAACTGCTGTGCTGCACCTTGGATCATACAGGCACAGCAAAACCACTGAATTCAGCAACTGGCTCTCCACAACTGGGAAAAAACTCCCATCTACTAATAAATTACTCCAGCATTGTCTATTATTTCATTTTTCTTGGCATTTTCCCCTGATACAACTGGGACTAGCTCCTGTTGAGAACAGAAGGCTAGGAACTACAAGTTCATCTGAACTGGCAATTCCTGCATCCCTGCTTTTGGGCCAATAACTTTGCAGGCAGCCTCACCTCTAAGCACCGCAAGCATCTGACTTTGAAAGGCTCTAGAAGGTGTCTCCATGCCTGAGCCTGCACAGAGACCAACTGCTGGGAGCTCCAAACCAGCAGGCACATGGAAATGGAAATGAAGCGAAAGGGAACAGCACCTGGCAGCTCTCAAGGCTGGTTTTACAAAGCCTCCCAGGAGAAGGAAACACATACTCTCCAGCCTCTTCCTGACCCTTTGTGGTTGCTGGCTACTTCTTCTAAAAGGTTTGAAACTCTGCGTGCTCCCCCCACACACAGGCTCAACGTTTTTCAAAACAATTCATTTAACCTGGACTGCATCCCAGAGAATCTCATTTGTCCTGGAATCTTTCCCAGAACAACAGCCCCATTACTAAGGAGTATTCAAACAAATACCTCCTGCAAGCGCCAGTGTTTCTGACAACAAAACCTTCTCAGCTTGAAATATTATGGCTTGGTTGTGGTGATTTATTAGAGGCGCCTGGCACCTCTTGCTGTCTTCACTGCACTCTATAATATTACAAACTGTAAACAGGTGGGGTGACGTCCTCCACCCTGAAAAGCAGTGACATTGTAGGTGGAAGAGGACAGTGATATGTCAGAATTTGGGCATCTTACCCACCTCCCAGCACTCTGGCCTGCTTAAGATGATTGGAATTTCACCAGCAGGAGAAAAACACAAGAGGTTTAATTGCCTAATGTGGTTATAAGACATCGGCTTTACCTCTCCAAAGTACTTCTGCTACACCTCAGTGGAACTGTTTTTCCTGTGGATTTATGAAGGTGCAATGCCTGTCCCCAGAAAGCCAGGGCTGTCAGATAGGACTACTCAGCTTCTCCAAACGGAAACTGGGAAGTGAAGTCTTGAAAAAGAAGGGACTCAGAAATTACCCAGTCCCTTGCTGACATAGTTTTTGTTCAAGACAGTGCAAATACATCCCAATTAAGGGTCAACAATGAAGCACTGGAAATTCTCACTGTAGCAAACATGATTCTTTTGTGTCGTCAGGAATTTCTTGACTGTTACAGAGACCCATAAATTCTGGCTCAACTGAAGCTAATGGGAGATTTGCTATTGATTTCAATGGGATTTTAACTGCACCATTAGCATTATGTGCAAACAGGTTCTTCAAATCACCACTCTTGACCTTGAAAATTGTGTATTGTGGCAGAGATTTCTCACAACACCACATTCATCTTCCTCCCTTGTGCCCACATCTTTTTTTATTTGCTTCTGTTCAACAGTCACTATTCATCCCAATTCTTATTACTATGCAAATTTCAACATCTTATTTCTAATCTATTCAAATCTCCTACCATTCTGAACCGTGCTGAAATTATGTTCTGCTTAGAGGCTTTCAAATGGCAATGCTTGTAAAAACTTCCCTGTCTTATTGGTGACAAATGTCTAAAATGATGGCATGTACAGACAAATTAAAGGTGGCTCCATTCACTTCCCAGCCCCAGATAACCCCTGGCAGGCAGAGGAACTGGGGACACAGGGACAAGCCCTGGGAGGCAGCTGCAAGGGCAGGGACAGAGGTGCAGGCAGGGAGAGCCCTCCCTGTACCTAAGAATATCTCTGAATTTAGCTCCAAGATATATATCCCAACCATGCACACTGGGAAGAACAATTCCACACTCTCTCATTCTCCTGTTCATCTCACACTGAGACGTCTCTCAATTCAGCACATTTATGTTCATTTTACAGGCATTTAGAGACACCATCTTCCCATCTTTCATAGATGTTCCCAGACAGAGCTTCTGAAACCTGCCAGAACAGGTACTGCTGCAAAAAACAGACAGGAGGAAATATTTCTCTACTGGGATTTCTCCCCTGGGGCCTGGTGGGACGGATAGAGCACAGGCTGTAGGGACTGTAACCTTAGGGAACCAGGCAGGGGGACAATCAGAGCTGAGCCAGGCCACTGTGACATTGCCAAAAGATTATGATGAAAGGAGTTATCTTAAACAGGGCTCTGTAAATTGTGGAGGAGCTTTGCAAATTGTGGAGGGGCTTTTCACAGCCATTCCACAGGTCTAGACACACAGCTGGAAACCAGTGGCAATTTTCCCCCTCCTACTGAAGAGCTTGGTGTCCTGGGTTGCAGTGTATTCCATTACCATCCTCATGAGCTGTTGAAATCAGGAGGGGCAGTGTTTCCTTGCCTCCTCCCCCCAGGCTATCTTGCTGTTAATGGCCCATCATTGTCCTGCCCCATGACTCACAGATAACTCCCTCCGGACCATCTTCTGTTAATGAGCCTAATCAACTCTTGGCCTCATGACTCATTACCCCATTGTGAGATGCTCCACCCAGAGGGAGGAACCAAGCATCCCATCGTGGATATAATCTGAGACTCTGAACACCCGAGACAGCCTTTCCACTGGATTTCCAGAGGACAGGAGCTACACAGCCACCACTGGAGACCTTCTGAGGAAGAGCAGACCCTTTTCTACAGGATCACTGCTTCAGAGGACTGCAGCCACCATTCTACCAGACTGCTACCACCACCCTGACTAACAGGTGCCACGTTGTATCCTGACTCTGTCAGTTTAACCCAGTGTTATCCGCCTTTATTTTTTTTTTTCCCCTCTCCTTTTATTTCCCTATTAAATTATTCTTAAATTAACTTAATAACTTAAATTATTAAGTTATTCTGACTTGGTGTCTCCCACTAGTTTGTTTTCAAACTAGTACACTTGGAAAACCACAACTCTTTCTCTATTGGAAAATCCTACTCTTGTCCTAGCTGAGAGAGGTGTACCTGACTGGGACTTGTGATGTGCCGGCTTCCTGTCGCCCAGGGAGGCAGGGCAGGGGCTGGAGTAGGGAGGCTGGAACATGTAGCTGTCGTTTGGCAAGGAGTGCGTGCGTCCCACTGAGGGCTTCCTCACGCTCAGCAGGTCCTTGCTGGGGGACAGGGTCAGCGTGTCGTCCTTGGAGTGGAGATCAGCCTGAGGGGAAGAAAAATGTGAGGAAGGCAGGAGTGGAAGGATGGGAAAGAGGAGAAGTGCCCAGAAACGTGAGCGACAGCCATTGCAACCAGGATGGCACGATGGGCATGCACAGGGTGCACGAATGGATCTACCAGGGAGCCATCCCCCTCCGTCGGGGTTGTCAATAAACTCTCACACAATGGACCACAGAAACAGAGGAAGCCACACCGTAGGAATAAACCATGACTATTTCAGGGATATGCAAAGAAGGCATCATGCCTCAAGGCCAGCAAAGGTCACATGCTTGGCAGAACTTTGACCCTCTGCTCCCTAGGTGCCCTCATCAGCAAGGCAGGCTTTTGCAAAGGTGAGTAGTTTCCTCCTCTGACAATGAAAGAAAGAAAACCAAACAAAAAACCCCAACCCAAATGCAAAAACTAGTTTATCAAAAATATTTTGTGTTCTGGCTCACAGCACAATTTTATTGGATTTTCTTCTCACAAAATGAATAGCTAAACCCACTTTATTGAAAAGGATATCTAAAGCTCTACTGCTTCGGGGTGAAAGTCACTCTGTAATTAGAAGGGATCTAATGCAAGCGAGGGCTATTGTATATAGGTTCACTGTGGAATTTTTACAGCCAAAGAGACTCTTGGAATGGGCAGCCCCAGAGGCAATATTGAGTGGATTCAGGTCTGATTTCATAAGAAAATATCTCCATCCCAGAAATGTTCTTGGGTGTTATTGTCTTGGAGAGTATTAGCAAAAACTGAAGCAAAGTCATCTTCCCACTGTATTTCTAATGAAACAATTATTTAATCGTTAAAATGTCCCACGTGAAATACACAGGAATAAGTTTGTGCCACTGTAATCTAATACAGTATTTGGCTGATCATTTTTGGAAAACTTCAGGTCTTATTTTCTGACAAATTTTCCCTTCACTCAGTGCATTACAGGTTTTCTGGAATCAACCCAGATTTTTTTTTAATCCCAATTTTATCCTTCAATCGCAAAACCAAAATTTCACTATGGCATTCGTTTGCACAAGAAACATGATGAGATTAAAAGGAATTTGCAAAAATGAAAAAAAAATGAGGAAAAAAGAAAAGACAGGGAAGAGGAAAAAAAAAAGAAGACCACTGTTGCAAATTTAATGAACAAAACAGGTCTGCACTGCCACGCAGCATTTGTTTCAGTTCTTGGGGAACTGCTGATTTGGATAGAGCTTAGATACAGCCTAGATAAGGGAGACTGCAGTCTCCTGACACAGCCTGGGGAAGCAGAGCAGAACCGGTGCTGGTAAAGCCGAGAGTTTGGATTTGGGAACCTCTCTGTCCTTCCCTGCCTTCCCCTTCTACCCAGTTCATGCTGTTTAGCCATTACACTACTGAGCTTAAAGCAGAAAAGGTGCCCTGAAACCTGAGATCTCAAACTCAGACCCATTTGGATCTGAACACGAGAATTTGGATTCGAGATCCCATCCAAATCCAACCTTCAGTGAACCTTTCGGTTCATTGACAGGATCCAATACCACAGAGGGCTCATTTCCACTTTTGGATCATCTTGGCGGAAATCTCATGAGTGAAATTCATGAAAACCATTGAAAATGGCTGCAAAATGATCTTCCCAGGCCAGCCCACAGAGCAGTGGGAGCACATGATTTTTTGGTTCAGTGGTACTTTTGAAAAACATGTTGTTTTGGCTTGACTGAAAATCAAATCCAAGTTTTCCTTGAACAACAACAACAACAAAAAAAAAAAAAAGAAAAAAAAAAGAAAAAAAAAAAAAGAAAAAATCCCAATCCAAATCTATTTTGAGTCAAACAAAATATTGGGAGATATTTTTCAACTAAAGCCACATCTAAATGAAGTGTAAAAACATTGCATTTAGAAGAGATTTCAATGAAAACTTGCAGTTTTTCAGGAGTTTGGGCAACTGTTGTGACCAAGCACTTTTTTGGTAGTGATAAAAATTCACAAAATCCTTTGTTCAACACAGTTTTGCTTTTTTTGGAGAGGGGAGACAAACCATCTTTCCTGGCTATACCCTTGAGACTTTGCAATGCTGTCAAACAAGGTTGTCTAATCTGATTCCAAACTAGGAGGGTTTCTCCTCTGTCCAACTCTCCATACTAATTTTGAAACAAAAGGCCTCATACAAGAAGTTAAATGGAGTTTACAAAATCTTTTGCACAGGATGCCATGAAGCATGATGGGAAATATTGTCACGGTTTAAGAGATGTTTCTCAAATAAGTGCTAATTAGGATGACAGTCAGCTAATATGGCAGAAAATTTATGAACAACACAAACATCCAAAGGCAGGTACATGAACAACAACAAAGAAAACAAGAATGATCTAAAAATGTTGGGGAAGTAGTTATGTCTGTTGTACAGCAGAAAAAAAGCACTTGACTGCTACACAGCTAAAAATGTCTAATGTTTCAAAGAGGACATGGTTAAGGCAGGGTTCAAAATACTGGTTATGTCGGTCAAAATGACACTGAATAGTCAAAAAAATTTTTTTTCCAGCATGGTGACTGCTAGAAAGAATTTTGCAAAACAAGTATCATCTCAGAGAGATCC
Organism: Corvus moneduloides; assembly: GCF_009650955.1. Classification (NCBI taxonomy): domain Eukaryota; kingdom Metazoa; phylum Chordata; class Aves; order Passeriformes; family Corvidae; genus Corvus; species Corvus moneduloides. The sequence continues at coordinate 6,561,431 of NC_045494.1, forward strand.
CCATTTGTTATTTGTAAAGTAAACAGTCTGGCACCAATCATGCAAAAAGCCTTGTGGTGCCTGTGTTCGTAATGACAAAAATCCACTCCAAACCGAGGGCTTGGGCCTGACCCCTCAGCAGAGGACACGAGCCATTAGCTCATGGGTGTCTCTTCACACAGCGTCACTGATTTGTTTCAGATGGGGAGGAAATGTCAACCTTGACACTTTCCAAAGCTTTTTTTTTACTACCTATTTCACTTGTAGAAAATACATTACTTTTATACATAAGACACCACAAGAAAAATTGAAATAACCACTCATTCCTCACAAGGAGCCAAGGTTGTGGACATGAGAGTGACAAAACCCAGAACCTAATGGCATTAAGGACAGCGTCCTGTTCAGGGAAGAGGTTGGTGCTATTTGGGAAGGGGCTGGAACTGGAAATGCCATTAGGCAGGTGCAGAGAGGTGGGAGCAGTATTTAGAACCCTGTAAACATCAGACTACACAGCGACCAGTGTATGTACATTGCTTTCCAGAGCACTAAGTAAGTGTGTGTTAATGTCATCAGGAAAAGAGTCATCCGTCAGAGCTAAGGACCAGGACTTTTCAGAGAGAATATCTGACGTCAGAGACAGAGCCTCCATCTCAGCTAGAGGGATCTAAAGGGAGAGATGATTAAACATAAGAAACCAGGACACAAATCTTTTGGAAAAGAAAATTAACAAAAGGAAAAAAAAAGTATCATAATCTAAATACTTCCAGACACTAAAGCAATATCACTGCAGTGGGAGAAGCTACATCATGCACATCATTACTGGGGACAGAACATTAAAGAAATTAAATATAACAAAGAAATTAAAAAAGGAGTGGGACATTCATACTTCAGTGCTTACCAGGGACCTGGGAGGGGGTTTAAAACCATACACTAATGCTAGCATTGTATTTTGCTGTTCTCCTGTCTACATGAAGAAGCAAAAGTAACACTACTTTCATACTAGAGAGATTTATCCTCTTGGCTGTGATCAAATACAAGAGGCTTCAAGATCTAATTTCTCTGAAGTTGTTCCCCCCCAGTAACCATGCTGGTTTCTAAGCTAAACTTGTTGAGTCTGCAAAGATTCCCCAAAAACAAAACCATTTTTTCTGATGGGGTATGGAGTGTGCCTTTCCCTGTGCCCCAGGGAGGCTGCAGGGACGCCCTCCCTCAAGAGGCAGGTGGGACCATAATTCACTTCCTCATGTCTAAAAGGGCACAGGGAGAAACTTAAAGCTTGATTTTGGTCAGCAAACACCTTCCTAGTGCTTTCAGCTCATTTTGGCTGGCTAAAGAGCCTCCAGTGACACCAATATCTGCCCTACTAAAGCAGCCAACTGCATTTTTCAGCCCCCAAATGCCCCTCAGGCCTGGCCTCAGCCGCCTCCTCTGGCACTGAGAAATCCTGAGCTGGGAATCGGCTCTACACAGCCACACTCCTTCTGTTTTCATGCATCTTGCACAAATGGATCCCCACTGAAGGCATCCAAACAATCAATAAATGTCTTTATCAAATCATTGATGAAGCTCTCTCCCTAGATACAGAGGTCTTTTTATGAGAAATGTGAAAATGCCACTTCAGATTTTAGAGGAAAAAGAGGGGGGAAAGGGACTGTAGCATCTCCCCCAGAGCAACAGCTCTGCTGCCAGGCACTGTAAGAGGGGGTGCCTGCTCTGCAGCAGGCCCAATTCTTCCCAAATCCCCTCCCTGGAAACAGTGCTCATGGCACCAGGAATGGCATTTCATCAGGCGACCTCCAGACCTGGCTCACACTCGCAGGGGCTGCCTGCTCTGGGCAAGTCCCAGGTGCTTCCTTTTCATTTCTCACTGTGCACTTCTTTTGCCGTCCTCTGTGCTTGAAAAGTCTTTCAGCAGCAATAAATCTTCCAAGAGAAAATACAGAGGCCCAGATCTCTTGCATTGAAGTTGTCAAAGGACTGGGTTTTCTCACTCTTAGAAATGGCAGCCGTGGGGTGGAACAAATCCAGCGATGAGTGAGCCTGGAGAGGCTCAAAATTCAGCTGAGATAAGTAAGAGGGTCAGGCTCCTCTCATCTAACCTTGGCTTTGATATCTCCTCTAGCACAGTCATCTGCTGGCAACAGATGAGAGAGATGATTTGGAGCCCCTGATTTCGTATAAGGCTCCCCAAAAAGGCATCACTGCAGAGGCTGCCAGCCTGAGGACAGGAATCCCGAAGAGGGACCCACCAACAGGAGCCAGGAAAAAGCTGTGCAGGGGCGTGGTGGACACCAGCAGCTCCTGCCCGCTGGAGCTGCCCTGCTGGGAGCTGCTATTAATCAGGTTGCTTTCAGGAAGTCCCAGCACTGCTCTAAATTCCTGACTTGCCTGAGAACATGACAAATGGTGTGAACATAAAGCCAAAATGTAAACAAAACATCACCCCCCTTCAGCCTTCCCAAACCCGAAATTGAGTTTGAAGCCGTCAAAACATTTTGTTGGAAACATCCAACTGATTTAGACCAGTTTTAATTATAGGGGGGGGGGGGGGGGAAAAGCTTAAATTTTACAAGAAAAAGCCATTGCAAATTGGAATGCTATATTTTTTCATTACAGAAATGTCAAAACAAACCCATTTTTTTGCTGCAGCAGCACTTTCTGGTGAAAAATGTTGTGACAAAAAATTTTCAACCAGCTCTCGCTGAGTTTCCTACTGACCCTCTGCCTTCCCTGCCAAAGCTACTGTCTCTATTCCTCTGGCAATTATTAGAGGCAACCACTTCCTATAGGTTAATAGACTCTGGGATGCAATATGGAGCAATCAGAGGGAGACGTTATCCTGCTATATAAAGACCTGCAGTAGGATTTCATTTTACCTAAGCTTGTTCCTTTCCTCAAATGAACCATTGAAAGTTGGGTAATTCAGAGTGTCAGTGAGCTCATAAATAAGCACACTGATTTAACAAGAAAACTTCTGCTATTTTTAGCCAGAAAGGGGGGAAAAATAGATCAAGAAATACGGAATTTTCTCAATTCCAATTGCAGGAAAAAATAGGTGTGCTTGAATTATTATTATGGTCACTGCTGTGTTTTAGGGAAAATATTTGCTCTAAAGAATAATGCACTTTAAAAAGTAGGTATTTTATTCTAGGAAGTAAATGAGCTAATTTTAAACAAGCACTGCCTGCTTGAGAAAGCACTGGAGCACACAGTTACTTTTGTGCATCATTAAGGGCTGCCTCCCCTCCTAAATTCACTAGATCAGAGATGAGGATCTAGTTTACAGTGACCCATTTGCAAGAAGCCGCTTTAGGAAAACTCTTCAAAACTGGATTTTCATGCAGTACAAGTAGGTACAGAACACAAAGATCATTTGCTGATCCCCAGCAGCTCAGGCTCTGCTCTGGGAAAACCTCACACTGTGCTGCACGCTCTGCAGACATGCCCTGACACAGACTGCTGTGGAGCCCAGCTTAGGAGCAGGAAGCCAAATACAAGAACCCCACTGAAGGATGGAGACGGAATTTTGTGCCAACACCCATGAACTGTAAATCCCAATGAAAAACTCCTTACTGTGTTCATGAGGGAAACTCCGAGCCTGTTCTCTTCCTCTTGCATTGATACACAACATCATCAGCTCCCACAGAAAAAGCCAAACTGACTTATGCTTCAAAATCCCTGGGACTGCATTACATAAGGAACTTTAACTTGCTATTAAAGGTCTCAGTCAAATTGAGTTTGGATGGAGACTTTGCAGGAAATTAGGAATATTAACCTGGTTCTCAGAGTTGTAATATTCAGGAGCTGGGAGGGCATAATGATGGCACACAGAGCCTGACAGGTTGTCCATCAGCTTCAGCTCTCCTTCCAGAGATTCCTGGATCAGCAGTGATATGGTATCAAACAAGTGCCTTTCCTAGGAGGGATGGTGTGTAGCATGCAGAGAGAGAGAGCAAGCCAAAAAGAGAGGAGGAAAAACGTGAGGGACAGAGACAAAGAGAAAAAAAGGACAGCATATCAAACCCAATGAACAAAATGAGGGGAAAAAAAAAAAATAGAAGGGGGGAAAAAGGTGGAAACGTTCAGGGAGAACAGCAGTATCAGGAACAATGGGACAGGAGAAGAGGAGAGAGAACAGTGCAGTAATATCACGGTGAGCAGAGACAGCTTTCCCAGACATTACGAGAGACGGGGCGACGGCGGCTGCCCCGGGACCGCGGCTGCTCCCGCCCGGGGCCCTCCTCGGGGACAATCTCCCTCTCAGCAAACACGGCCGGTCACTCCTGGGGGCTGAGCAGCATCTTCCCATCGGTGCTGTCAACTTCTACAGGACACTACTCGCTGCAAGGCTTCTGCACACACGGTGCACACTTTTGAGCTGCAGGACCTAATACTTGACACCTAAATCCATATCCAGAGGGCACAGAAATTAAAATAACCTGACTGGAGAGAAGCTGAGCATCCTGTCCATGGAAGCTGCAGCTGAATAGGATGGACATGTGTCAGGTCACTAATTCATGTGCCAGACATGGGCTGAGGTGCCCCCAGTGTTCTGGCCAATGTCAAACCAGCTGGCCACAGCACTGGGGTTGTACAGAGCAGGGTCTGGCTTTTGCAGGCAGCAGGGGAATGATTTCAGGGTGCACCTTCCATGTAGGGAATGCCCCGTGCATACAATGAGATGAGGACCGGCGCTACAGTCAAACAGCACACGGTGCAGAAATCCCAGGAAAGAGGCAAGCAAAAGAGCATGCTGTCCTTGCAAGGTCGTGTCCTGGGAATTGTATTCCTCTGCTATCATGCTCAAGCATCAGATTTGTCCTGAAGATTTTGGCTGGGAAAATAAATAGTCAGAATAAGATCTCCTGGAGGTTTTTGAGGTTTCTGTTTGAGGGAAAGAGAAAGAAACACACTCTGGAGTTCACGACTGGAATAAACCCTTTCCCAGGCCACCTCCAGAGAGAGCAGGTTTAACAGACTGCAGAGTGAGGGTATCATTCCAACTGATTTGCAGTTTTGCCATTTCTCTTTTTTGCCAGTGTCAGTCCTGGTGCAGGATGACAGGGCTGACGACAGTTTGCCAGTACTCTGCTCAACACATACAACAACAGTTGGGATGTGTTGTTTCTTCCTAGAGGACGTAGTAAATCTGGATTTCCCCATAGTACCCTGAACTCCTTTTTCCTGAGCCAAAGAGCAGCTTTGGACTCCATCTCAGACATCAGAGACTCTAATGGCACCAGAAATTTCCAGTAGCTTAGGAACTGAAACGAAGCTTAAGCAGGGATTTACTCTCTTTCACCCTTGGACTAAAGATCATAAATGAGTTTTTCATGCATTAGAATACTCATTAGTCCACCCCAGGCTGAGGCCAAGATATGCTGTTGTGAAATCATGATGTAATAAAAGTTAATGAGGTCTGTGTAGAGTTTAACCCAATTTGCAATCAGCTAAGACTAAAAAAGGCTGTATTTATTAAGTAATTTCAGTTCAGTGACCTCCCAAAGAACTTGTCTGGGGCTTGACCTCGCGTTTCATTCCTCAAACTGAATCTTCATCCAAAAGCTGTGCTTTAGGGAGACGCGGTGCAGCTCGTAGCAGCTCCCACATTACAGCCATGCTCCTGCTGGTGGGAGTTCTGCCACTAGCTCTGGTGAGCTCAGGTTTGAGTCTCCTCTGGATTATTCTATTGTTAAAAGAATCTTTTCTTACAAGCCTGACTGCGGGGATGGATTTTAAATTGAGGTTACATAAAACAAATTTAATACTGAAGCAAAGATTAGCCAAGTTTTATTCCTCTTTTATGTTGTGGTTCATGGTCTGTATTAGAAAAGCAAACACATTACACTCATGATTTTGCTATCACAAAGGTCCAGTCAAAACTCTGAATTAGAGTAAATTTGGAGCTAGCTCTGAACTCTGTGGCTTGAGTTGACCTCCAGAGTAAATTGCAAAACTCTCTACCTCCAAACAGATGCATCAAGGTGGTCTGGAGACCTGCCTGGGGTCTCTTCCCTGCAGCATTGGCTCCCAAACCATGCAACAGTCAGCAGCAGACAGCGGGGAATACAAGCCCAGGACACCTGGTACACGCCTCTTTCATTACCAACTCGTGCAAGTCTTCCCCCAACAAAAATGCAGGTCAAGCCCTCCTCACCCTCCAACCAAGATTCTCACCATATGATAAGCTAGTGAGAGCTGAGAATCCACCTTGATTTGCATGGGATTGGTAAATCTGCGGGGGCTCTCGGGTCTCTCTCCACCAGTGGTGCCTCTCCACGCAAAGATGTCCGAGGGGCTGTGCTGGCCAGGGCTGATGGTCTTCATCTCCATCTCTAGTTCTGCTTCGAGCTCTGCCTCCTCCTTTGCCTCCTTGTTGCTCTCCTCCAAGTGCTTCATGAGCACCGCGATCACCACGTTCACCAGGACAAACTGGGCTGTCAGCACAAAGGAGACGAAGTAGATGGGGGAGATGACGGTGTTGTAACAGGTGGACTCCTGGTCACAGTCACGCAGCGTGTCCTGGAAACGGGGGAATGATCACAGAATCAACCAGGTTGGAAAAGACCTTGGAGATCCTCAAGTCCAACCTATGACCAACTTATCAACTGAACCATGGCACTAAGAATGGAGGGATGTGAAGAGATTCCAGCATGAACTTCAGTCTGCAACGGGTTCTCCTTTCATGAAGAAAACTGAGAAGATTTGGCAAATTTCACATCTAGAACAGCAATACACTTGCTGACAAAACCTTAACATTTACCTTCATTATCCCATTCCAGTTGTCTCCTGTGGATACTCGGAAGAGAGTCAGGAAGGCCATACCAAAGTTCCTGAACGTGGCATGCCGTCCCAGCCCCTCGCAGGGGTGTGTGTCATCACACTCTGTGGGACCAAGCACAGCTGTGAGACCCACACTCCCACACCATTCCCACCCCTCCCACCGGCACAAGAAGACTCACCGAGGTCTCCAAACAGCTCCACTCCAAGAGCTGCAAATATGAAAAACAACAACATGAAGAGAAGACCCAGATTCCCCACCTGAAAAGAGAAAAAGAAATGGGGGGGAAAAAACACAACAAAAGAACATTCATTGATTTTTTTGTTCCAGACCTGTTCCTTGCTGCATTCTTTAATCCAAAACTTAAATGGCTTCGGGGCAAAAATGACCTCAATGTGAGGACTGTATCTCAGTGCTTCGGGAGGGAAATGTGATTCTCTAATGACAGCAAAGATAAAATGATTAGCATTCCTCTGCAACAGGAAATGAGCTGTGGGCCAGAGGAGCTCTGGTTCGATACGGCAGTGGGTTACCTGCGGCAGCGCTTGCATCACGGTGTCCAGGAGGGCCCTCATCCCCACAGCCATCTTCAGCAACTTCAGCACTGCAGAAGACATGTTTGCACTATGGTAACGGCAGCGTTAGCACAGAGGCACAAACTCAGTCCCTCTCCCAGGAGCACAGATTATAGGAAGAGAAATGTGAAATCATGTCAAGTGTTCTCCATTAGCTGCTACAGTCCCTGGCCTTTTTACATCGCTCCTCGTTGCCTGGATACTATCAAAATTCTGTGAATAGCAGCATCACCTACCCTGAGACTTGGAGAAAGTGTTATCACTCTGCCTGGCTCTTCCTTCCCCACTTTATCTGTGTTGGACTCATCTCCTTCCTCTGGTTATCATGAGAAGTTCCTTTCCCAGCCCTGGGGCTACTTTCCCACTTCCATAGGCTACCCACTTTCATACATGATTCACTGAGGAATGATTTACACATCTCTTCCAGACGGTTGCATTTCCAATTGGAAGCTGCATGTATTTTTAATTCTGAAAGGGATCCAATGCACAGAAAACCCACTTTTTCCCTCTCTTGAGACACAGCAGCATTTAATTTCTCCTCCTGCTCCTTCTCTGCTTAGATGAGGTCTGTAATCAAAACAATTATTCCTCAGAGCACAATACCCTTCAGGAGGGCCTGGCAGTACTTCATTAAGGGCCTGAGCACTCACATTTTACATCTTCATCATTTGGCCCTGACACCCCCCTGTTCTGAAAAATCAGGCCCCGAGGAAGCTGGCTCCCTGACTTGTCTGAGGGGACAGATGGATACAGAGTGACGAGGCATGCTTTGTCACCAAGTGGTGTGATGTAAAGCCTCATAGGAATTTAAATTTATTAGATGCTCATCTTTTAAAGCCAACATACTTGAGCTTGTGTTCTCTAATCCCTGTTAAGAGATGACTTTGATTTGACTGAAGCAATTTTCCCAGGTGCATCTGTGGGAGTTACTGCCATAGCTACTTCTCCTTGATTTCTAAGCTCTCAGCCTTCAAGTCCTCTTAAGGCAGAAACACACGGTCAGTTGGCTCAGCTTTTTGGCTCCTTGCAAGTATTTTCCCCATTGTTCTTTTATTTGTTTACAGCCTGTTGATGCCAGAACTATGCACATCATGATGGGGATGTGCCCCAGGACTGTTTCCCAATGCTTAACTCTCCTGGTGCAGACTGTGTGCCTCAAACGGAGTCAATTCTGCTTTATCCCTCTCACCTCGAGCGATTCTGAGAACCCTCATGATCCGGATAATCGTGGGGTTAATTGGTAGTGAAGCGTTCACCTCGATCTCTTCCAAAGTGATGCCCATGATAGACAGCAGCACGATTGCCAGATCTAATTGGTTCCATCTGGAGACAACACAAAGTGAAGTTCAGCATCTACTAAGAAGCTGGCAAGGGGAGGCAGCTTGTTTCACACGAATTCCAGTCATTTCAATGGTTTGAGCACTCAAATGAATCTGCAGTATTTTTCTGAGGGTATTATACAAAAGCAGTGATGTTATGAAATCATTATAACTAATGCATCTCATTAGAAAATCAGCCAATTCCAAAGATATCCTTGACTGAGGGGAAAGAGGAACAAAAGCTGGGCAGTTTTCTACCCAAAGGCTGCAAACCTCAGGAGAGACACTGTGATGTCTGTCCAGCCACTTCTAGACATGACACTCATGGACCTCAATGTGAGATCTGCCCCAGAGAGAACAGGACCCCATGTCCAGTCCTTGCAAAAAAATTGTGTTGGGTGAAGGAAAGACCCCAAGGATTTGTACCAGGCTGTAGAGAGAGTGGTAACTCCAGCACGGACACACAAAATATGGGGACAGGGATGGAACCATCCACTGGAAGCTGAAGGGCTCATGTGAAGGCCTGCTTAGTGCCCTGTTCTTGGTATTAACATTGAAGAAGGCAAAAATGGGAGAAAGAACCACTAAAGACATAAAATTTGTGTTTGTGAGGTAAGAGAGTGAAAATCTAGATAAAGACACAATGTCATCCACTGCTCCTCATCTGCATAAAAGAGAGGTCCCTTCTTTCTTTCATGTTCACTCAGGGCTAGATTCTTTCTCTTGACATAAATTTGGTCACTTCAGCAGGTTCTCTTCATTATGTGGACATGCAACTGGTGTGAGAAGAGAACTGGCTGCTTGCTGTGAGATCTGTCCCTGTTTCATCTGTTCCCAAGGGCCAAAACGGTGCGATTCCATTCCTTGGCATGCACAGTCCATTCTCCAGCTCACATCCCAAGCCTCCACCTACCCAGCCTTCAACCAGTCACACCAAAAAGCCTTCATACATATCAAACTCACAGCATGGGGCAGAGCATGGGCATTCAGGACATGGAATGCAGGCAGCTCTCTGCAGAGCCTGCTGCTGGCCCCTTGGCCACAACAGAGCTTTTGTTACCTGTCTTGGAAGAAGCGGCGAAACCCGAAGGCAATAAGCTTGAAAACAGATTCCAGGACAAAGATAACAGTGAAGATGTAATTGCAAATCTTCAGGGCTTCGTCAAGAACCTGGGATGTGGACACAGGATGGGGGTTAGATGTTAGCACTGCAGAGGGGCTTTGCTGCCTCCAAACCTGACTCTTGTGTCATCACTTACCCGTTACAGTTAAAAGTCTTAAAACATGGGCTCTCTCTGATGAAAAATGTCCCAGGGAGTCAGGGAGTGCACTTGCTGCCTGGTGATAAAATCCCAGGAGGGGCTGACACAGGCCCAAGGCACAACTCACCCCCCTAGCAGCAGCACAGCCCCAGCTGGGATTGCTGGGGTGAGCAGAAAGAACTGCTGCATTTGCTGGTCTCAGCAGCACAAGACCTCTTGTGCTTTCATCAGAGAGCTGAATTTCATCCCACTTGTTCGTTTGTGTAAGTGCTGGCCAAATGGCTCCTTGCTGACAGCCTCCCATTACTCCTCACCTTGAGTTTTTGGCAAGGAGCAGGACAGAGGGATGGCATGCCAGGAGAAGCAAGTGCCTTGCATTTTTCTCTGCCCCCCTTCCCTCTGCAGAAGTCTGGTATTTAATCCAAGTGCATCCTGGCTGGGACAACTCTTGCACAGTCAGGCATTGAGCTACATCAGAGGTGATTTCATCCCCAAAAGCTGATGAAGGAACACCGTGGCAGCAGCATCCTTCCTGGCCTCTTAAGTAATGTGGATTGAATTTCTCCCTGCTGGTGTATAGGATGGTAATAACAATGTCCAGGGCACTGTTAGGGAACAGGGGAGATGTTCCCACAGACCAAAATCAACATTTGCTGATCCCTGAGGGGGAGAAATCATAGCAGAAGGAGTTTAACTCATGCACTCATGCCTTTGTGCTACAGTTTAACTTCAAGCATCCATGGACAAAAATCACCTCATCTGACTGAGAAGCACAAGCCCTGCTGCCAAAGGAAGCCAAAGCTTTGAGCAAGCCTCCCTGCCATACTGCAGGGCACTGGGGCTCTGCAGCAAATGAGCACATTTAGCTGGCTGAAGCAGCTCTTTACTCAAACCACCTCTCTGCACACTGCAGCATTCCCGCCTCTCCAGGAGCTGCAGCATCTCCATCTGGGGTCTCATCGCCAGTGCGTCCTGGTCTATCCCACAACCAACCCCTTTCAGCACCAAGAAATCACCAGTTTGGATATAAATCTCTTTGGTACATTTAGTCTTCAAATATCTTCAGGATCCCAGCCATCCATCACCCAGACCAGAGGGATTTCCAGGCCCTGATTCAGCAGGACTCAAGCATGTGTATGGCTCTGACCGTGCTGTCATCCCAGCACAGCCCAAGCTTGGACTTACTACCCAGATGCTGCATACCAGCGCTTTAGAGACAAAATGTTATTTTCCTAAAGAAAATGAAAAACAAAAGCCTGCCCAACATTCTTATAATGCAAGAGAAAATGCAGCTGCAAAGCGACTGCGGTAAGACGCACACTCTAGAGCGACTCCAGCCCAGGCTCCTTCGCCAGCAGCCTTTTTCATCACCAAATGACTGAATCATGCAATCAGCCTTCCAGGGTATTTAAAGGTGACCTGGACAGAAAAAATAAATTGGGCTTGTTCCCTTTCACTTTTGGCTTATGATAGACTGGAGAATATCCCCCCCCGCCTCCACCCCCTGTTGTTTGCATGTTTTAGTTGTTTGGGTGTTTTTTTATATTAAGTATTCAAGTCCTGTCTAATTTTAAAGAGTATTTCCTCCTATTGTGTGTTGTATTTATTCATTCTGAAAGTGGCTAATAAAAATAAGTACAAGTTATATGGCAAAGGCAGCTATTTCCATTTCATTCTTATGCACAAAAGACTTGACATCCCAGGACAGGCTGTTTTCATTTTCACAGTATGAAAAAGACCCAGGAGGTTAAGCACAACATATTAAAATGCACTTTAAAGACCAGCATGGAATCCAATTCCTGTGAAAATTGGGTCCTATGGGGATTTAGAAGAAACTTCGCAAAAAGACCCCAATTCACAAAATCTTCTTTTTCCTTTTTCTCTCTTTTTTTTTTTTTTGGGGGGGGGGGTGGGGTGGGTGTGAAACGTAAGTAAAATGGAAGATATCAACGATGACCTAATCAAGCAAAGCAAGCAAACCTGCTCCCAGTCTCATTTTCAAAGCAGTGAGTTTGCACTTAACTAGAAGGAAGAGGTGCAATGGGATCCAGGTACCAAAAGCCCTGGATTGAGCTGGGAGCCAGTTGTAGGATGGCTACACTCCACTGGCAGAGGTGGAGGTCTGACAGCAAACCTGGCCTTAACCCTGCCCAGCACAGCTCTGCATGTCCCCCTGCCTGTCCCCTGCAGCTGTCCCAGTACCTTTGGCTGCTGGTAGTGCTCCATGGCCATGGTGATGACGTTGAGGCCGATGACGCCGGTGATGAACAGATCCAGGTAGTGGCTGGTGCACATCTGGTGAATCAGCAGGCGGAAACGGGAGTAATCCGAGTAGTAGGGCTTACACTGAGCTTCTGCAGCGGGGAGGAGGAGAGCGAGAGGCAAATCAAGGGATTTCTCTGTGTCTTTCTCAAGCCAACGCACCCTCACTCTCCAACTCCAGGGATGATAAATTCTAGACCAATCACAGCAACATGCTGTCTTTTTTATTTCCTTTTTTCCTTGCTGGCATGTTACCATTTTTAATACACAGCAGGGCTCCCGTCATCTTACATCCATTAAACATCTTCAGTGGGACATGCTCTATACTCAGCCTTGTGGCATCAGGGATGAGGTGAGCTGGGACTAGTGTGCTGCTAAAGATAATTTTTCTCTGTAGGGAAATTTAAGTTGAATTTAAATTAAAACAACAAGTTTTGTTTCTGCTGATCTTAAAAGTCCCCAAAGCATCTGAAAACCCAATTAATGGTCAGATGCTGGGGACAGATTTTACTAACAATTGCCTAAAAACACAGGCCATTGAGTTTGTGGTAGTCTTTGAAAGAGAAAGAGTTCAGGCATATTAGGTTCTTTGCAATAAACTGGAGGGAGAACAGAATTCAACACTTTGGCTGTCAGAAAAATGGTCCATAAAAATACCAAGGAAAACTGATCAATGAGCCTTAGTGATCAGAAAATAATGATCCTCCATTTAGACAAGATTATCAAAGCCTAGATTTCACTGTCCAACTCAGTCCCATGTTCAGCTGCCTCTGGGATGACACGTGGCCTTTAGACCCTGAATGTTCCTAGAGATAAACTCATTTACTCACCTAATCTCTAATGAGGAAATGCCAAGGCTGAGTATATAATTCAGTACAATTTTCCAGGAGGCATTATAATGCAGATTGAAGTGGAAAGGGCTGTCTTGAAGATGTCAGAGTATAATATTACCCTCATAATTAGATGATCAACTGGTTATGAAAATTATTGAGCTGTAAGAATTGCATGGTTGATATTTAGTGCTCCAGAGCAAATGTACAGTTTGACACATTAGTCCAAGAAAAAGTTGGGCAAGAATGATGCCAGGAAGCACAGGTTTGGGTTGCTCTAGGGGAAAACTAATTTTAGAAGATTATATTTTGCCTGGAAATAGAGTTCACTTTGTCAATAGCCAATGATATTGCAATCAAACCCATAGATTTGATGGTTTCATGTGCTCCCTGCTTCATAACAGGATCCTGAAAAATCAGTTTTGTTTTTTTCCATGGAGACAGACTTTTCCCTTCCAGCTCAGGGACCAAAGGGAAAAAACAGTCAGCAGTTTTATTCTGTAGGGGTTTGGAAGGCCCAAAATTCTGCTTCAATGTCATCAAATGAAAGGCGGTATTAATATTCACTTTCTGATCAGCAGTGGGCTTTAGGTGATCTGCACCTGAGTGCTAAAGCACAGTATTGATGAAAAGGTCTATACAATTAATTTTCATGCTGAATCTATTGAGTGCTTATGAAAAAAAGCAGACTAGTAGTTGCTGACTCACTCAGAAGACATTGTCAGATATCTCAGAATCTGCATAAATCTCCATAAAGTCAAGATATCTCGATCACATTATGCTAAATTATGAGTAGCAAATTAACTAAAATGTTTGAATACAATTAGGTTAGGAATAGGACCTATTTTTATGAACCAACTTATCATCTCGGAAAGAAACACCATCCTAATTGGATCACTTACTTCTTCTACAGTTATGTATAATTCACATTCAAAAAGAAAAATGTCAATGTTTCTACCTTTTCCTGCAATGGATTTACTTATGAATAATTACACTGGCATTCAATTTTTTTTCTCAGCTTTGACTGACAGGTAATTCCAAATCCTACAGAATAGCACCGATGCTGTTAGAACAGAGAGAGGATTTAGAGAGAGGTTGTAAATGTTCCCTGTGCAGGGCTCCTGCACCTGGATTAGCCAGAGCATGACCTTATAAGCAGGGTTGCTAATTGTTCAGATATCTGCAAAGGCTTTTCCCCTCTGCACCTGCCTCTCCCAAACCTCCTGCTCACCCTTCCCAGCACCCAGGTTTCCACAGCCAAACCTCTCTGGATGCTGCTCTCACAGATGCCCTTGCAGCCTTCGAAAATTCCCAGTGATAAATGTTCCATCCTTCCCCATTAACTTTTTTAAGAGGGGATTTGGCAACCCATGCTTACAAATCATGCCATCACTCACTTCCCCAGTGTCCCCATGCCGGCCATGCATCTTGGTGCCATACGGATGCTCCCGTGGGATGACTCCACACAGGCTAACGTGCTGCCTGAGGGCTAGGGATAAATCCCCACTGTGTCTAGGTGGGCAGGGAACTTTCTGAACAGATAAACTGGTTTTTACCATTGTGACAATACCATTTCTTTAACTCGACCCCGCAGAGTTCTGCAGAGAATTTGGGGATAGCTCCGGTATAATTCCCCCTGTGCAAAGCCCGTGCCCCCTACGACACAGTACCATTTGTAATTATTGCAATAAAGAGCTTAACAATACCAACATCTTGGGAAATACAGACATCTGTTAAACTCCGGGTGGTGAACTTCACAACTAACACAACACCACATTACTGTACTGTTACAATACACTGTGTCAAGAACAACAAGAGCTCTGGGTTAGTCTTGGTTATTACTGGAAAGGTTAATGTGGCTTCCAGGCACACATGGTGTTAAAGAAAGGAGGAAGAGAGCAAACCAACAAAGAAGAATTGGCAGAATGGGAAAAGATGAGGAAATACAGCAAAAGCCCACTACGAGACATCAGGCTGGTAAACAGGGTGTAAATCAAGCTGCTTCACCTGGGCTGGAGGCCAAGACAGAGGGAGAAGTGGGTCAAATCTAGAGATCATTACACAGGATAAACATGGCTCAGACAGTGGATCCTGAGAAATCTCCTCCTAACCCAGGTAAGAAAGGGATGTTGCAGCCAGCTGGGAGGTGGTGTGACCAAGTCCCACCTGCCCCTTCATCCTGGGTGATGGTGGTCCAAGAGGACCGACTGTGCTGGCAAGGGAAGCAGTGCCTGGACTGGGGTGCACTTGGCTTTAGCTCATCATTTCTATGGGCTCTCAACTCAGGTTGTATCCCAAGCTTGACTACTCAACTCTAGGCATTAAACTGTAGGATTATAACTGATCCCCTTGACAAGGGCTGGGAACTTGCCACTGTTCTCTCCTGTTTGATTGGAAGGAAATGACCATTGCTGTTGCAGGATAAACATTTCCCATTCCTAATCCCTGTCTACCTTTTCCCAGGCCAGATGCCCTTGGGGTTCAGTGATCCCAGACTGGGTTTGGGGCACTAAACCCTGTACTGCATTTGTCTGATGGCTGTGGGATGTCACCTGTGAAACAACACCAATGCCCAGCAGAGCAGCACTGGGGCACCCCTGGTTTTGCTGGGCAGTGCCACTCCCAGCTCCCAGAGTCTCCCAGGGCTCAGCCAGCCTCTGCCAGCACAGCAGGGAGTGGGACTGGGGCCACATTCTTCCCATTAACTGCATTTTGGGGGGGGGGAATCAGGTTGGGCATGCAGCCCAAATATCTCTGAGAAGCATCTGCCTCTGAATATAGCCCTGTCAAGAGAGAAATTGCCACTTTCCCCAAGGTGACTTCAAGCTGGAGGTGCGTGGGCATGGGAAATTGGAATTCACAAGAGTGGGACAATTCCATTACTGTCTCCTTCCGCTTCTCCCTTCTCCTATAATAAGGGAATTAACTCCTTTGCAGGTTTGAGTATATCTGGAGGATAGCAGCAAACTCAGTGAGCAATGAGCCCATGACGCAGCTGGATTTACAAACTGTATCAAGAATATTATTAGGTTAAAAAGTAGTTTGCACTGAAGGAACCTGTTTTATTTAAACACAGAGTTTTACTTGGCTTTTATTGTACTGAATGGATTTATTTAAAAAAAAAAATAAAGTGAAATGGAAAATGATAAATTATTTCCACTGCGAAGATTCCAGTTGTGATAGAATGTAGACTTGGAGAAGAAAAAAAAAAGGAAAAAAATAAAATAATAAAATATCTCACTAAGCACCAGGCAGCAGCACACGCACGCACACCCACACACCCACACACAATTCTACCTTGTCTTCATAGAAAGAGAAAAGAAGCCCTCTGAAAGTGCAGGGATGTGGGCGAGCTTTGGGTCACAACTCCAGATTCCTCACTGAACCACAGAAGGTTCGTCTACAGCACCCGGGACTGATTCCCTACATTCCCAACAGTCAGGTTCAGAAATAAAACCTTTCTATTTCCTCATGTTGGTGCCTGAAGAGCAGCATGGCACATTCACTACCACTGGATCCAAAGAAAAGACAACAAAAGGGAACACAAAGCACAGACCTGACAATTGTACACGTTTTAAGGGCAAACGCTAAGAGACTTTCTGAGCCTGCACAGGATAACGGAGGGGTTTGGAATGACTTCAGTGCCTCAAAAATAACATAAAATAAGACAGCCTTGATGCAACTCTGTAGGACCAGGAGAGGAGTCACAATCAAGCAAAAAGAAGCAAAAATAACCAGATCACCAAACCCAGTGAGAGCCCCTCCCTCACGCTGCCCCCATTTCACAGGAAAGGCCAGGAGGCCCAGCAAGAGCAGCAAGGAAGACAGCAAAGAAATACAAATATCAGGAATGGCAATGGGAAGGAGATTCAGGATTTATTAAAGCATGTTGTGATAACTTCCAACAAGGCCTTAGAAATATAAGGTAGAACCTCTGTCTCCTTGAGTTATCTCTGCAGTGAAAGCCAATTTTTATTTAATCAAAACTCCCTGCAATCTAAGAGAGATGGATGGAGCCCTGCTCCCACTCAAGCAGTGGGGGCCTGTGCACAGGTGAGAGTTTTAATGGCACAATTTTCGTACTGTATTATTTTTGTCAAAAAATTACAGCTCTATTTGTTTCTATGTTGGTGCCTCTTTAATTATTCAGGCTAATATCCTTAAGTTATGAATTAAACAAAATGCTTGCCAGATCAAAGCTTCTCCTAAAAATAAAAAGAGCAAGGGACAGATTTGCATCCCTGAGCTTCATCCTGAGAAAGCAGGCTGGGAAAGGGAGGTGTGAGCAAGCTGTGGGTTGAAAGGGACAGCTCAGACCCCATTTATGTTGAGTCCAGCTGGTCCATGCCCACCAGGACCTGGAAAGGCTTTGAGGTGGTATTTTTATTTCTTTTAATTTACAAGATGCTTCATGGATTGAGCAACTCTTAATCAAATCAATTGAGCAGCTCTTAATTCAAACAGAATTTACACGCTGGGCAGCACAATGACTAAACCCCATGTCCACAGCGGGGGTTGGCATGGGGTTGAGCTCCCTGTTGAAGCACTGAGGCTGTGCCCTATACTGGATTTTACCCTGCTGAAAAAATTACTCCCTGGAGCACAGTGTTTGTGGAGCAATAATAAAGGGCTGAAGAAATAATGAAATATCCTCCCTAAGCCTTCCAAAGACACACCTGCAAATTATTCAGACCCCTAAGCTGGTGGTTGGAAAGCTAAAGTCAACAGTACAGGACCTATTTCACAGTCCAGTCATAATTCTCTTAAGAAAAAAAAGCTAAAACAACCAAAAAAAAAGGAGAAAAAAAAAAGCCATGAAAAGTCTGACAGTGTCTTAATGAAAACCAGAGGGGAAAAAAAAAATACTGAAAAACGTAAGATGATCGAGGAGTAAATTAAGGGTTTGCAAGTGTCAGTGCTGAGGCAGGTCTGCAGACCTGCAGCTCAGGATGAGATGCGTGTGCCATGAAGGAAGCAAACGAGCTTTGCACCACACACACGGTTTAGTGGGATGCCTCAGGCGCGGTGGCCAGCCGTTAGTGACACAGCACTGCCATTCAGGGGGACGAGACGTGCCAGCTTCCCAGTACCTTGCTCTGCACTGGCTGAGCTCTCCATTAATACATCATCCAGCATTAGATCTAAAAGAACGAAACGGCATTAATCACCCGGCAGGACACATGGCAAGACTCCCCAGCCCCTTCGCAGGTCCCTGTGGCTCTCAGGCTCTCCGTGGCCTCTATCAGGAGTGTTTCCTTGTGGGATCCTGGTGCCTCCTGGAGGGTGGGCTCAGGAACGCGTGAAAAAGGAAGGGCTCTTGTGCTTCTCCCGCAGGCACAGGTGGAAGCCCAAGAGATCTCCAAGAACCCCCTCAGTTGATGATGAAGAAGACGACGCTGCTGAAGGACAACCTGGGACAGCAACACCTCGCAACGACCGCTCCTGCACCTGCCCACAGCTTGGATCTCACACGCTTCCCTGGTTTTCAGACACCTGACTGGATAAATGCATTGGTAGAGTCTACAACCAAAAACGACCGTGCCACCAGTCAGATTTCCATGTCTGTCTGTATCTGACATCCCTAAGTCGGTTTGGGCATCTGGGGTCAGTCAGGAAGCCCAGCTGAAAGGAACCCCCATGCAGTTGCTGGCACAATCCCAGCCTTAGTCTTGGTTTCATCTGCAAGTTCTCACTGTGCAGAACAAAGTTAAGCAATGACATCTGTTGCCTCCGAGGGCAAAGCTGGACATGGTCAATTAAAACCAATGTTTCGCTGAGCGTGGATTGGGAAAACTGCTCTGAAGCAATTTGGAGGACTTCATACTTTGCTCTTGAAAGGTTTTTATGGCGATTGAATACTCAGCAATATTTGATCCTCAGTAAAATAGCTGTTTATTGCCTCTTTAATTAGGCATTTCATAGCACTGAATGAATAACTGTATCTCCAAGGATGGTTTGTGATTCCTTCCCGCTGGGAAATTGCCCAGACTTACATCTTTTCTTCATCTAGTTCCTCTAGCATTATAAATAAGGTAATTAATAATAACTAAACAACTATTTTTCTTCTATAGAAATGTCTGCATTCCAAAACTGCAACTTTAAATAGCGATCTTTCTATCCAGCCTTTAAAATCCTTTTCTAACTCATCAGCCTGAAACTGTGCTTGGGAACTTGGACTAAGCAAAAGAGCTTTCTAGGCATTTTCTTGAGGGGGAAAAAATACCCAAAAAAACCCAACAACCAAAAAAGACTCTTTCCATCTGTATCCCACTTAACTGAGAACAGTCTAACATGTCCTCCAGCGCTCTTGAGGGAAGCCTCCATCTTTCCACTGGCCAGTGAGGGAGCCAGGCTCTCGGCATAAACCCAATTTTGATGTCCAGAGGCTGGTGTGACACATCCTAGTGGTTACAAAACCTGTGAAGCTCATGGGACTGAAAGATGTGACCAAAGGAAATGGTTGGGTAAGTGCTGAACTGAGAGAGGCCGAGGCAGTGCTGTGGTAACGTGGTTCCGTGATTAAGCCTGTCATAGCTATTAAACACCTCTTAGGCTATTAAAAAATAAAACAGACTTAATATCACCAGCTTTGGAAACAAGCATCTGATCAGACAGCCTTTTAAACAGTCCTGAAGTCTGTCAAAGAGAGAAGTGAAAGAGGACAGGGAGAGAGCAGCAGGCGGACTGACCAGGGAGGGAAAGTGCGAGGCCATGGACAGGAAGGGCAATGGAGAATGTTCAGTCAGAAGAGAGAGCATGCAAGAAGAAGAGCACCTCCGACCTGTGGCCTCTGGCTAACTTATTTCTGACTTATTCAACTACATTAAAACGAAAAGAGACTAAGAGACAAACGTCAGGTTGGAGACTTTTGGCAGAGGGGGGTCTTTCCTCGTTTCACCTGTAGGGCCTCCTCTAGGCAGGGCTGCATGCTTGCACATCCATTTGGGAGCTGGGTTCAATTTACACCAGCACTATTTTGTCTAGTTAGTTACTCTCCTTGTCTGGTTTTCTTTTTTTCCTTCTAATCTGTATTTCTCAAGCAAATGCATTGATATGTTTCTCTAAGGAGTTTTAAAGCGTTACTACAATGAGATGGCTCCATTATTTTATTACATTCTTGAATAGCCGTGGTGCTACTGTGCCAATAAATAAACCTGCTTGATAAATGGGACAGGTAACATCACTGTGGCATTACAAGACTGTAATAAACCAAATAGTGAATCTGGTTATCAGCAGCAGTGCTCATGACTCAGATTTATGATGCCATCCAGCACTGCTGATCTTTGCAATTGTCACTATTTGTGTAACATTGAGCTCTGCTATCCAAGAAGCTCCAGGTCTGATTATTATTATTTTTTAATTTAAATAACCTCCAATGGAAAGGTCATTGCAAATCACGCAGCCATTAAAAAGGCTTCCTTGGCTCCTTGCTCAGCCTAAAATGACACTATTTCCTTCATGCAAATTTTATAGCTGGACATGCTTTTGGGAGAAGAATTATCACCAGACACGAGGCAGGGAGGGGAGGGAGGAGGGGATTGTGTGGAAGGTCAAGCAGGACTCAGAAAGATGTGGAAAGACTACCGACCAGCCATCTGTTTCTCCTTACTCCTTCTCTTTTTCTCCAGCCTGCGGAGCCTCTTCTCCTCCCGCCTCTTGGCTTCTTCCTCCTCCTGGTGCTGCCGACACTTGTGGAAATTCTCCACCACCACCCCCACAAACATGTTGAGGACGAAGAAGGCCACGATCAGCAAGAAGGAAATGAAGTAGAGGAGCATCCATGGGTTGTAGTTCATGACTGGCTGCAAAGTGGAGGAAGGCAAATTTCAACTGAACCTCAAAAAAAAAGAACGGGAGCAAACTGATACATCTGTGCCATTCACAGAACTCATGGCCCTTTCAGGGAGCTCAGGCTGCCCTGCTCTTCCTGAAAATTAGAGCTTTCTGAGACATTTTAACTGAATGCTCCTAAAATGTGTGTTGAGGACAGAAGCACCACCTCTTTTGTGCCAAAATGACAGCAGCATCCTTTGCAGCTACTGTAAGTCCCTCACTGAAAACCTCTACCTACACAAAGCACTTCTTTTCTCCTGAAATGACCAAACTGCTCAAAAAGTCAAACCATCCTTTGAGAGGTGCACTTCTCCTAATGCAAGTTACACCAGTCATGTTGCAAAATCTGTAGGGAAAATTTTGAGTACAAATCCAGACTTTTTGCTGAACTCCTCATCACATCCCACGACTTGGATTAAATGCCACCCTGGATCCTAACCCCATAACGCCATTTGACTGTGGAAGCCCACAGTACTTTGCAAAACAAGAGCTAAAATGTGTTGACCTTTGACAAGTCATTTGTTACAGCTCTGCTGCAGCTTGTACCTGCTGGTCGACTCCCACAGCATCCAAGCCATCATACATGATATCCACCCACCCGTCCTTGGAGGCCAGGACAAAGAGAGACATCAGGGCCTAGAAATGCATGGAAAAAAAGTTAGGCACAGTTGCACTAAAGCTCTTTTACTTGTAACATCTTACTCCTCTGCGCCCTTTCCTGCCTGAGGAATGTCATTACCTGTCTGATAACGGGACACTTTGATGATCAAGATTTCTCTTGGCAGCAAAACTTATCAATGCCAATGCCCGGCTCAGCAATAAGCAGTAATTTGGAAACCACAGTGCTGAAGACAAAAGTGGCTTCATTTCCTCCCTCCGGGTCTCTACTGCTCCCAACTAATTAGTTCTTACCACACTGCTAAAATAAGTCTGCGTTGCAGAGATGGCTGAAAATGTCCGGCTCTATTAGACAAGCCCTTCTGCAAGATATATTTGGTTTGTTATGTAGCAGTGAAGCAATTAAGTGCTCCACGAAACCACATGTGCTTGTTCTGTTCCAAAAAGAAGTGTATGCCTGGTTGGAAACACTGCCTTTGGGATTTACAGAGACAGAATGCTGTGTATGTGAACTGAATATTTACTGCGGCTGGCAGTGCCCTGTAAGAAAATCCCGTGGGATAATAATGCACAGGTTTTAAGTCAAGGAGGTAAAGGAGCAAAGAAGCAGATTACCGTTCTATTAATACCTGGCCGAGATTATCAAAATTATACTTGTGCCGGACCCATTTGTAGCTTGCTTCTGTACAATCCGATTTATTTGTGATGTTTCTGGTGTCCTCCCCCTGACAGACAAAAAACTTGCCTTTGAAAAGCTGCAAAACACGCAAAGAAGAGAGGAAGTGTCAGGGTTCAGTCTACACAGGTGATGGGCATTTCTCCAGGGTTCTCTGCACAGCCCACACCAAGCAGAGCTGTTGAGGGAACTGACCTCATTCATGAAGGTTATTAAGAGTGAGCAACCTGTATAGTATGCACCTAATGAGCAAATGCATGATTTCACATCGTTTAGGGCACCCACCTCATGCAATACGCTGTCTGGTTCAGTGATCTGAGATTTGTCTAAAGGCCTTTGCTCCTGGGTTGTCAGCTCAAGTGTAGCCCCAGCCAATAGCCCAGACCAGCTAATGGCTTCTTACCACACGTGGAACAACTCTGGTGACTCTCAGCCCAGTTAATCACAAATGAAGTGTAACAGGGGCCCTCTGTCAGCAGAGAAAAGGCAGCAGCAAAGAGGCCCAGTGATGGACTAATCTCTGCTCATAGAGGTCACAAGGGGACACTTCAGAGGGGAGATGAGCCCCTGGGAGTGACGTTCGTGTTGAATCAAGACTGCTGTCAGTCCTGCTTTGCTCTCTGATCCTGGGTGCTGTGCCCCAGCAGTCTGTGCAGGGTCACTGAAAATATTCCCTGTGCACAGCTTAAGGAGCCAAGCCCAGCTGGCGCTAGGTACTTGATCCTGAGCTTATTTTCTTTGTTTTAAGTCAGGGGAGATGCAACTCCTGGAGAGTCAGCTCCTGATTTATACTTGCATGAGGAACAGGAGCCTCCACGTGCTTAATTCTAGACCTGGTGCTTCCCACACATGGAACAGAGAGTGTCAGGGGATGATTACTGCTTCAGACAGGGTGATTGATGCTAGCAGGATGGATGGTATCAAAGCCCAGGAGACAGCCAACAAATCTAGCTTTATTGGCAGACAGAAGCTATTGACATTACTGTTGAGAAGGGGGGGAAATGGCAACCTGCTCTCCAGGCTCCTTAAAACACCACCTGGGTATACAGAGAAGAGACACCGATGGGGTTTGATCTGTTGTTCTAGACAAATATCAGTAGAAATAATAGTGAACAAGATAAACCCACACATTACTCCATGGGTTTCCTTCAGAAATCAACAGCAGGAAGATGGTCTCTAGGCATGCAAAATTAATCACTGCTCAACACAATCATAGAATTTTTGGATGCAAGAAGTATTCCCTGATCTTTCCGTGGAGAAACACTATCTGTGGTAAGGCAGACTGGGGAGATACAGTCTTCACAGAGAAAAGTTTTAATTAAGCAGGAAGGTAAATAACTGGGTTTAGTACACTGTCTGTAAATATAACTTGTCCGGGAGCTGGACCGTAATGCCACACATGTGGTAGCAGTAACAGGGCTCTTGACAGGGCTTGGACGTACAAAGCCCAATTTGCAAAAACACTGATCCCTGTCAGTGCTTCATGGTTTGGCACTTGTGAAAGGAAAAGACCCAGTGTTTCCTACAAGACTTGCTTTATCCACCTCTTTCTTGTATCATATTAATGACTATTCACACGTGGGCAGCTCTACAACCAAAACAGTTTTGCTAAGAGGACATGCTGTTAGAAACTTCGATGTCTGGATTTTAATAGCATTAAAAACCTCTAGTTTGATCCCCAGCTTATATTTAAATGGAAAAATTAACTGTAACTTTGAGAGATCATCTTTTTATAGAAAATAGCTCCAGCCTCATCTTACACCTAATTAGACGTAAATATTAACTGAGAATTTTGCATCCTAAATACAGGATCAGTCTTGCTTGTATCTACCACTGAACCACATCAATAGTCATGACAATTTAACGTAAGGCTGCAAGTCACCAGGGAAAGTATTGCAATTAGCAGGGATGAAATTCAAAGAGCATACTGCAAGTTTTGTTGTCTGGCATAAATTTTCCCATGCCTGAGTGTTAGATTGTTTTATGGGATATGCTTAGTTTTATGAATCCGTTTAATATAATGGATGGATGCTGTTATGCTGTAATGCTAAACCAATCTAGCTTCTGAGGTGGTTATGGATGGCATGATTTTCTTTCCTGTTTATTTTCAATGCTGTATTTATTATTTAAGCAGTATGTTAGAGTAAAATATTATATAAGACACCTTTCCAAAACAAAGCCAAATAGAGTTGCTCTCCAAAAGATGGCTGTGACACATCAGATAAACTTCAGAAAGAAGTAAGTGTTATGTCAGAATATTAATATGAAGCAATCTCTTCTTCCCAGGTAATGAGAAACCAAGTGCATTGGAAATTGCCACTTTTCCCCTGGGTTCCTGCACTCCTGGGACTGAGGATATTGCCAGCAGAGCCAGCAGGAAACAGACTCAGAAATCTTTGTTTCTGCAAGCTCTCAGTTACACAAACTGTCAGAATCTGAACGAATCTCCAAGTCAAGGTCTCTCTGGAGTTTACGAGCCAATGATTTCAGCTTTGAGTTTCTATTTCCCCATCAGTTTGTAACTAGAAAAAAGGCGGAGGGGAGATCATAGACTCACAGAATGGGTTGGATTGAAAGGGACCTTTATAGGCCACCTAGTCCAACTCCCTGCAGTGAGCAGGGACACCCCATCCATCCTGACATCAGTTCAAGTTCAGAAAGGCTTACACTGTGCCATGCGTACAGATACCCAGACATGGGGAAATCTGGGGCTTGTTACGCTTTCAGGTTAAGTGCTGAGGCTTACGAGGACTCACCTGAACTCCCAAGATCCCAAAGATTATGAAAAAGGCACAGCAGATGACCACAATGTTCCCAATGGGCTTCAAGGATGACATGAGAGTCTCCACCACCAGCTTCAGTCCTTGGGCTCGACTAATGACTCTGTAGGGGCAAGTAAGCACAAAAGCTGTTAGTCCGGTTCCTGCCCGGTTTTGCCTCCTATCAAGATAGAGGACATGAAGAACACAGCATTAGAAAATTTTTTGGATTGAAAAGTGACTCAAAAATCATGATGGAAAAAGCACTTCTGGAAGACTGACCTGTGAAGTTATGGAGGTCTTGGAGGGAAGGGTCTCTGCCTAATACACACAACTTTGCATAAATGAAGAGGAGGAAGAGAAAACATACAAGGAGCCAGGCCAGAAAAATCAGCTGCTTTGCTTGGGCCATCCTCAGACACAGACTTTCACGCCTGTAGCCTGTTCAGGACTGCAAAGAGAGGGCCTCCCACTGTCCCTTCCTATGCAGATTTAGGCAAGACACCTGATGAAACGGAGCTGCCACTCTTACACATCTGCCTGCACATCATGCCAGCAATTACAGAATCATAGAATGGTTTGGGTTGGAAGGGACCTTTAAAGGTCATCTAATCCAACCCCCTGCAATGAGCAGGAACATCTACTAGATCAGGCTGCTCAGAGCCCCTGATATTTCCAGGGATGGGGCATCTATCACATCTCTGGGCAACCTGTGCCAGTTTTCACCACTCCTTATCTTTAAAAATAATCTGTAGTGTCCTTATACTGCTGCTATATACAGAGACCTGAGCTACCCCTCAGACCATCACAATTTCTATTTTATACCCACTGTACAGCCTCAGTTCTAAACCAGTGCTGTCCTCCAGGTGGAACTTCACTGGCAGGACCAGAAGCATCTAACCTAATTTCTGTAGCTCCTGTCTGTCTGGTATCACACAGAATTTCATAACAGAAGATTAGATCATATCAGAAAGTTGAAGAAGAATAATGTGGACTTCATGACTGAAGAAAAAAAAAGAAAATAAGTAGAAACTATACTATACTCTCAAGGTTAATGTTGCAAGGAAAGGACAAGTCTTGTGTGATTTAGAGAAGCCACCTCACCATGCTGGGAAAGATGAACGAGGTATTCAGCCTCACTGACCTGAAGGTAGGGACCAAGAAAGGCATCTGAAGAGGTTACATGCCTCCCTCCTCCTGATGCCAACTGGAATTAAGCATTTCACTAGCACTGTAAATCAGTTTGTACTGATGCCATAGAAACTGTGCTTGCACAAGTCAGAAGCAGTTAAATGCTGTGAAAGTCAGAGGAGGGGAGTGCCTGTGCCTTTCTGGGTGCTGCTGGTGACTCCTTTGAACACTTGGCTCTTGAATGTGCCCCAAACTTCCCCACCTTCTAGTTTCTGCCTGGGTCTCTCGCTACGGGAGTGCTCTCACCACCTCTCCCATTTCTCCCCAAGTCTGCCTCCACCACCTGAAGCACTGCTGCAGCTTTGCTGCCTGGACAGGCTCCAAGTTCTCCTCCTCTCCCTCTCCCGGGCATGGTGCTCCCAGCAGAGGTCCCCATGGACACATCCACACTCCCACCATGCATGGCCTCAGCTGGGACCACAGCCAACCTTCCACCCTCCCTCTCCTGCCCCAGAGCCTGCAGGTTGAGTGACCTGCAGTGCTCAACGCATGGCCAGCAGCTCTTACCAAAACTGTTGGCTTTAAACCATATCCTGAGAAGCTAAAGCTGATTTCCTTTTTTTCCTGGTTAAATATTTACTCAAAATGTCAAGGGTAACTCATCAGTTATCACTTTCAGAAAGAAACAGATGGTGGTATTTTTATCCACTCTCTTACCAGTGAAACACAAAGAGCAGATGCTGCTATTCCTCACGCTGGACATTTCTGCCAGGTAGGTGCTGTGGCTCCCTATTTCAGACACCACAGCTTTCCTGATGCTCAGATCTGGGTGTTTTAGGGAAGGAGCTGGAGAGTGAGATGGCTGAGGGAGCAGAAGGCTGCACACCCCATGAGCAGTGTGGGGACTGGTCAGCGTGGGCTGCCAAAGCTGCCCAGAGGGATTAGCCCAGGCTGGAGACCTCACTGCTGCTGTCACGGGGCTGAGAGCTGAGCCCAAGCCAGCAAACAGGGGCTGGAGAGCAGCTCAGTGTGCCTGACTCAATGAGCCAGGTAATGCAGCCTAACAGGCTGTGTCTGAGTGCACAAAGCGAGCCTTGGGCTGGACAGACCGAGGCTGAACATCTCATCCAGCTCCTCAGATGGACTAAAGAGCTCCTCACCCCTCACATCCCTCACACAGTCCTGGGTGAAATGCTACACCTGCCAAACTACAGGTGGGAGACTGAGGCACGGAAGGAGGGCAAGCCACGTTCTCAGAAGTAGGAAGGCAACCCAATTCCAATTATTTCAATGTAAGTTAGGTCCTTCGGTGCCTTTAGGGGTCCTGCCTTTAAGGATCCTGCCTTTAGGGATCCTGCCTTTAGGCATCCTGCCTTTAGGGGTCATGGACTTCTGTCCATTGTCATGCAGGATGGAACCAAAGTCAAGTCTTCTAAAATGAAGTCTATGGTCTCAACTTCTGGAGCATCCTTAAATTTTGGGGAACAAGGAAGGAATTTAGTCTCCAGAGTTTAAAGTTGATAATTTTCTCCAACAGTTACTAAGAAATGCTGTTCTAGAAATAATAAAGTGATTTCCCCTGTAAGGTACTATTTGGTATCCAGCTGAGAGGGAAAATAGGAGGTTACTTGTCTGACTTTGCAAAGTCGTGTGTGTTGAGAAAAAAAGGGCTGAAAAACTGCAGTGTTTGGCTCCTTCAAGTGTTTTGATCAACCAGGGAATTCCTCAAATTAGAATGCATTAGGGTAAAAGCTGCCACAGTTTAGCTCCATGCCAGTGCTGTTTTCAGCACTACAGGGAGAAAAGACTTTGAAAAAATTGTGAAAAATAATAGTTCTTACTAATGGAAACCTTCAGACCTTGGAGCTGCCTCAGACTAAGGGCCTGATCCAACACTGAGGCAAGTCTGTGCGAAGATTCTTGATATTCTCCAGAGTCTGACAATTCTCTTAAGGTGTCAATGAAATTCTCAGCTTTTCCAGATTATTAGTATCACCTCCAATATGTCAACATACAGCATCCCCACACCTCATCAGTATTGCCAAGGTCCTGCTGCTACCAAGCTTGTAAAATCTTATTATCTGACCCACACCCCTGCAATTTATGGCTGAAGGATGTGGCTGATTTGGAGCCCTGCAATTGTGCAAGAACAGGAGACCTGACGAGCTTCCATTCAGCACAATTCCAGTCTGCATTAGACATATAACAAACAGGGAAATTTAAATGAGACATTCTTTCTTCTTTTTTTCAGTGTGAAGAAATGTTAATCCCTCTAATTCCACCTGGTTCTTCTGGTCTGAGCATTCCCAACGCTGTTAAACCTCTGGTGTGAGATGCTCCAAACCCACTGCCAACCTCATCCCAGTTGGATTCATTACCAACATTAAGCCCTCCTGATGAGAGCTCTCAGAAGAAGTATTAGTACGTAGATGAAGCAACAGATCAACATTAATGAAGATCTTCCTCCACAGATTAAAAAAAAATTAGCAAAGGTGATGATAGATATGATAGATAGAAGAGAGTTATGAAATTACTATTAGACCATGATAGTATAAAAGTGAATAATTTATCTGTGTGCTTTAGAAGTCAAAGCCCGGGCTCTGCAGAGAGTAAAACAGCCCTGAAGTCCACCCACATTAAATACATTTTCAATTTTGATTTCTGTTGTATCTGACTCTACAACACTTGATCCCAACAACAGCAGGTTGAATGCATTAGGAAGGAATGTTACTTTATAAGCAATCCCTTTACTGGCTGAAACATCAGAGGATCATGGAAGCATCTTTAAATGTCACTCCTTTGTGGATTTATTTTTGGAATTCTGGTCATAAAGCCGGGCTTGAATCTTCATGGACTCAATTTGGAGGCTGATAATCAATCACACAATCACAACCCCGTGACTGGCATACAGGTCAAGTTTTTTAATGCCTGGGCAGAAGGCAGAAGCATGTGGGGGTTGGTGTGCTCCATAAAGCAATGGGGTGGTTTCTACAGGAGCAAATCAGAGACAGAATGAGGGAGATCTTTTGCAAGAATCCCCCTTCCAGGCTGTCCAGTGGGAAAGGCAACACAGAGATGACGAGGGTTGTCTCTGCTCTTGAACTGAGCGTGACACACGCAGCTGTGGCTTGGCTTCTCACTGAGGGTGACCTCCTGCAGCCCTGTCCTGGAGTGCCCCCAGAAAGGGAGGACAGAAGGGGTCAGGTTTGCTCCTCTGTGGTGGGAGTGGTGCATTTGCTTTGGTCTCTCCCTTACACCTTCCTGGAAAAGAAAAACTGGCTCAGCCTCCATGGGAGACTTCACCCAGGCTCGGGAACTGGAGCCACGGTGCGCAAAGACCTCAGCTCACCTGTCCCAGCTGTCACCCTGCGTCGATGCAGCTGCACATCCCCAGCTGTGCAGCGAGGATGTGATCCCTGAGCCACACGCCGAGCCTGCGGCAAAGGCAGCGCGGCCAGCTGTGGGCAGAGGCTGCTCAGGGCAGCCCAGATGTGCAGCACGGAGGCAGATGGGCTTCCACAGGCAGAGATTTATGACTTACTGAAAAGCCCCCAGTTTGATGGCTGCTTTTTCGTTTCCTACAAATCTAATTACGGAAGAACAGAACTGATTCTGAACATATTTAGGGAATGGGCTTGTTGCTGTCTTTTTTTTACATTTCCTTTGTAGTAGAGAGCAGCACGTTGGCTGAAAACATTCACATACTCTCTTGAGAAAACAAATCAAATACCAACAGGAATGCAATAGCAATGGAAGAGCCTAATCCCTCACATGCTTCAGATGGCAGGTCTTCCTCCAGCCTGCAGTTACTGAGTGGGTTATAACCCATAGCTGCAGATTATTCATGCACATAGGTGACTAGAGAGAAAGGCTCCAGTTAAAAAAGACCCAGACAGCCCCACAGATCTACAAAGAAGCATACAGGGCTTTGACCAGGTCAGATAGGTGACTCCAGCAGAGATCAGCACAACCCAAATGTCTCCCTTTAAATCTGATTTAACCATGGAGCATCAAAAGAGAAACTTCCATTCCATAGTTCAGAGAAGAGAAATCAATCCTTCTTTTACCCTGAGCCATCTAGGTTATTTTATAGGTTTTCTTAACATGCGTCAAAAATCAGCAGAAACAGAGGAGCAGAGCAAATCCACCCAACCAAAAACTGGGCAGAAACTACCCCAGAAACTGCAGCTGACATGAGATACCAGGGGCCACACAAAGAGAGAAGAGTCTGAATTGGAGTCACATAGGAATACAGTCTACTTACATGGGGAGCGAGCTGAACTACCCCAGTGGTGCCAGCTGTCCAGAGAAAAATGATTAAAAGCAGCTCACATCCTAAAACTCACCAGGCACAACACACATATACAGACCAACTGAACAGAATGTCCTTTATAGCTGTTGAGAATATTTGAAAGATATATGTATAGGGATGGCCATTGTTATTTAGAGTTATTCACACAGGGGTAGTAAAACAACATCCTCTATCAGGAGCAGGGCCCCATTTTTCTGTTCTGAAAGAGAAAAATCTTGACTCAAAGCAAACCTTTTTATGGAGGAAGCAGCAGTAAGATATGGCAGGCACACAAAGATGCTTTGAGCATGAAGGTTTATTAGCTGCTGCATAACAGGAGCAGCAACAATGGTATTAAAGAGGAACTGCATTTAGCATGAAGAGAAACCTTTGTGCCTTGGGGTACAGGTCACAAACAGATGCCTGTTTAGAAGAGGTTGGTCCTTGGGCAGGTTCTTACCAGAGTGGATACTGCCTGCTGGCAGAGTTGGGGGGCCAAGTTGGCAGGACAATTGTTTTCATCTTGTCTGGGTCATTTTCAAAGTAAATGTCTCTGTAAAACTAATGGGGAGCTGGGGAAAAAAGCTTCTTTGCATTCTAGGTTAAGCAACAGTTGAGTCTCTGCTTCCTTAAAAAACGATCTGCTACCTGGTACTAATTTCCTTCTTTGTTACGAAAGCCGCTGACTGCCTGAAGGAAAGGGGGAGAAGAAGCTGTTAAGCTGCACTTTACACAGAGCAAATGAGAACACAAATAGCAGGGGATGTGTGTTTTAATGAGCAAAAGAGGCATTGATCAGTTTCCTATTGCACTTGGGGCTGGTCCTAAAACACAGCGAGGGCCCAGAGCTCCTGCAGCTCAGAGGACCTGCGGACCGGCATTGTCTGCAGAGCTGCGGGAGGCTGGGATGGCAGCGGTGACAGGCGCTGTGCCCTTGTCTCGTCTGCCCCTTCCCTTGCATGAATGCTCAGCCCTACCTTTGGCATGCACATCCTACATCCCTCAGACCTTCCCCTGCCTCTACTTACCTCAAGGGCCGCAGCGTCCTCAGCAGCCTCAGAACCCGCAGCATCCCCAGGATTTTCGTGCCGCTGTCTGACACCATCGAGACCAGGATGTCGATGACGGAGATGAGCACCAGCACCCCATCCAGCACGTTCCAGCTGCTCTTCAAGTAGGCTTTCTCCCCAAAACACAAGCCGAGTGCCACCACCTGCCCGGACACCAAGTTGCAACAAATCATGACTAACATCCAACGTGTTTGCTGCAGCTCAGTTGCTGCTGAGAACGCGTTATTTACAGACACCAGTCTGGGAGTCCATTTGCTTCCCAGTACAGAAGCCTCATTAGACAAACCAGCAAAGTGTTCTACTGAAAGAATTATTAAAATACCACTGCAGAAACATCCCAGGTTGTCCCTTATAGCTGATGTACTTTTAATGCAGATAAACCTACCTGCACAAAACTGTTCCTAACACGTTTACCTCTGGCATAAAAAAAATTCAATCATATTTTATTCCTATAGACTGCAGGAGAGAAGGTGCAGAGTGGCTGACCAAAAGCAATCATGTACAAGCTTTGCAGATAAAGAAACTAGAAAAACTTTCCAAAGAAAGAGCAATTCTTCAGCGAGATGATTATGAATTACACAGGAGAGATTTACAGCCATGGGTTTCTGAGCCTCCTGCCTCAAATCCAGCAAAGTTTTTCAACGTGCTTAAGTCTCTCCGTCCTCAGGAAAGCACACAGCAGCTTAGGTTGTTGAGGACAACTAGTTGTTGAAGACAATGGGACTTACATGCATGGTTGAAGTTAAGCATGTGCTCAAGAGCTTTGCTGAATAGGGCAGGATTGCTGAATTCAAGGATCCCATTGCTCCTATAATGGTGTAAATCAAGAGCAGCTTCAGTGAAATTGTTCTTATGTAAAACGTGCTCAGAATAAGGCATGTGGTGGGCATCTGAGTATGATTCAGAAGAGGAAAATATACACCTCACTCGCAGCTGGCAGACCTAAGGGGTTTGTGAGTCCACCGCAATAAAAAACAACTAATATAATACAGGCACACTTATCCTCCACCTGCATTTACCTTAACTGTCATCTCAGCCAGGAAGATGACTGTAAAGATGTAGTTGGAGAGTGTTAGGAAAATCCGTTCCTATGAAAAAGAAAATGAGAGACAATGTTTTATAGCCTGCTCTCTGCAGCTGTGCATCCCCCCATGCATATTTGGGTGGCTGATAACTGTTCTCCAGATTCTGTGCTGAAACAAGCCTTGGACTGTTTGCTCGCAAAGAGGAGAAAATTCAAATATTTAGACAATAACACCGCATGGTTCAGCCCTGCCAGTAGCCGGCTCTGTGTCAGCACCATGGACAGGGGCAGCCGCCGGCACCTGCCCCACAAACCCTCCCACTTGCCTCCAAATCCTTCCTCATTTCCCCCAAACCACCCTCCCCCCGCAGAGCGGAAACAGGGAGATGTGCCCTCCTTGACACGTGCTTGACAAATCTCTACCTGCCCCTCACCTGCAGACATCACTGCATCGTGTAAATATCACTGAGCTCCCACTTCTCCCAGAAATTAAGTCAATATTAGAGTGACAGAGCTGTGAGGCAGGAGGACCCGTGGGATGCTGAAGTAGAGCAGGCATGAGTTATCACAGCTCCAGCGAAGCCAGCAAAGCTCTGGGGGGTTATGCCAGCTGAGACCTGCCCCCAAAAGGTCGATTCTGTTGCCCAAAGCTACGGGCTAAACCTGGCACAAAGCCCAACAGCCTCATTTCCCAGTCCCCTGCACTATCCACCAGACCGTGCCCTCCTCAGTGCCTCCACTCAGCAAGAGCAGCCAGTGATTACAGATGAGCCCATGGACTGGTTCCCTATCTATAGTTAGCAGAAACCTTTCTTTTTAGTGATGATTATTAAATAAATTACACTTTTCCCTAATCCCTTGACAGCTTTTGATTCCCTGCACTGAGAAATGGACAGCAGAAGGCAGAGGCTGTAGGAACGATGATGCATGTGCACGTACGTATGAGCACATACAATTGGCCCCAGCCCTGCTTTTAACAATTCTGGATTTATTTCTGCCTCTCCCTACAGAGCAGTCCCATAAGAGATGCAGATCTCTCGCTCAAAATGAGATGCAATTTAAACAAGACAAAACACCTTGGCAACTCTCTCGCTTGCCAGATCATGATTTACTGGAAGTGACTCAGGAACCACACAGTAGCTTGTTTCCATACCGGATCCATAATTAATTAGGTCCTAGACCTGTAGTGTGATTGCATGAGATGTGATAGGAAACATCTCCGTTGTTAGCTGACTGCCACACAAAAGGCTGCTGTAGGGGGGCAGGCACTGGGCAGGAGGGAGGGGATAGGGACCTGCTTGTGCAGCTGGAGATAAAACAGCAATAGCACAGAGGTGAGACTGAGGATATTGCATTCCTGCCTGGCAAGCATGTGGCTATTTTGAAGGATAATCTCCCCAGCCCATGTCGTGCACTCTGCAGTGGGGAGCACATGCTGGCTCGCAACAGCAGCCCCTGTTCTGATAAGTGAGCTGAAACTGGGACAGGGACAGAGAACTCGCTTGAAGCAGATAGAAAATCCGCAGCTCAGGGAAGCAAAGAACAATTATTTTAAACAACTCAACCTAAACTAACTCCCTCGGTTTCCAGATGAGAGCACCATCGGCACAGGCAGGGCGCATGCACTCCTCCTGGCTCCCCTGCCCCAGTGCCCAGCATTCCTCTTCTCTGCAGCTCCCAGGCCATGGTCTAGCTCCCTTGGTTATAGCCTGATGGTGACAAACCTCACACCACTCCCTGCCTCCTTTTCTCTTAGCACTCTCCCAATGCCAGGGGACACCACAGCTCCTCCTCTCCTGTATGAAATACTGGGTTTGTGTGCTGCAGCTCTTTGCTGTGGACTCCTCCAACTCACACGTGTCACCCCATTCCCCTTCATCTCTGTGTAACTGCAGCTCCTTCGGAGCCAGTCTTGGGGAGTGGTAACTCTCAGAGGACATAGCAAGGGGCTCAGAGGAAGCATTTAGGATTTTAAAGGGAGGTTCTCAGAGTGCCCCATTTAGAGATAAGCAGGGTGATCTCCTCCTGCTAGATCAGCTGGCAGGGAGCCCTGTTCTCTTCTTGCAGCTGCGAGTTGGTGCATGGCTGCATGGGAACTGAAAAAAAAAATGGATTTAGGGGAAGGACTGCTGGGCAAACTGTTACAGTAAGGAGGACTACTAGGGAACGCTTAAAATAGGCACAGAGCAGCCTAGACTCCAGTTTTAAGGTCTTACATTGAAAAGCCACAAAAATGAACAGCCTGACACGCCTACATCAACAAAACAGGATTCTATACGATTGTGATATGAGCAGTCTTGGGTGATAAATCAGCAAGAGCCCAGCGCATCTCAGCCCCAATCTATGCCAAAATAAAAGAGCAATAGGATGATTCTGCCCCTCTGATTGCTGGGTGCTGGTGCTGTGAGGGTCTAGTTTGAGGAATCCTGACACAGCATATGAGAACAAAGTGATTCTGAGAACTGGCATTGCAGTGCCTGCATCAATTCAGGTTTTCTGGTGTCACAACAAAGCTGATACACAAAGGGGAGAGAAGAGTATGAAATGAACAGTTTCCCCCATTCCGTTTGCACCACACATACGTGCCTGTGGGGAACAGATGGAAGAAGTGAACATTGTGTTGAGAGAGGAAAAGTGTTTGAAGGTTTCTCAGAGAAGGAAACCGAGACAGATGTCATGCTATGTCATGTGTTAAAACCTTGATTGTACTTCCAGAAATGGGATATTGGATATATTGCAGGCCACGATCTCTGCTCTTCTGCTTTGAAAGGAGAGGGGGTAGGGGCCAGGAGAGTTGCTGCACCTAATTCAAAGGATACTCAGGGGGTGTTGGCACCTTCCCATTTTAAAAAGAGAAAGAAAACAAGACTGAGTGCACAGCAGTGGAGTCCAAGCCACGGGTGTTTGCTCCACCAGGAGCACAGGAAAACCTTAACCTCAGAAACTCACAGCGCTGTGAGGCTCAATTTTGGGTCGTTCCATGGCAATGGTAATGCAGTTCAGGAAAATGATCACCAAGACGACGTGATCAAACATCTTGTGAGTGATGATTTTATTGCACATCAGACGGAATCTGTCGAGAGAGGAAAAAAAAGAGAGTAGACACAGACTAGCTATTAATGCTCGACTGGCTGGGGAGACACGCAGCAGCTCGACACATAGCAGGAGAATCGAGCGCTCTGCTTGCAAAGCAGATGAGCTCCAATCTCCCAATCCCCTCCCTGGCAGAGCCACACGCTGAGGGCAGATTGGGGTATGAACAGAAAGGGACCTGAGCTATGGAACTGAGCCACAAATTTCAAGCCCTGGGAATGTTTGTAGCAGATTTTGGTCACTTGGGATGGGGCAGCTGCTTCCATGACTCGGACACATGGCCAGGTTTGGATCTGCCCCCCTACCTGGTTCCTGGTGCTCAGGTTTAGCTTAAATAAAGGACAAAACACTCCCACTGAGCCCATAAGGGTTGAGCACACACGGAATAAAGGGATAGAAGCTATTTATTGTGACAGATGGCTGTACACTGACCCAGGATTTATAATACCGTATTACATTTCCCAAAGTCTGTTTCTGAAAATCTCTCTAATCTTTGTATGAATGAACCTGAATGCTGTCCAGGGCCCTCGGCTCCAACACGGGAAACCCTCGGGCGCGTGGGTGCGCGTCCGGAGGAACGCGTCGAACAGCACGGAGCTCAGCTGGCTCCACAAGGCCAGGCTCTGGGAAGGGCAGAGCCAGGGGCCTTCAACAAGGAGAGGGTGTTCTCTGAGAGAAAGGGAAGGGAGAGGACAGAGAAGTTCAGTTGAGAGGCAGGCTGAGGAGGTCAGGGAGTCCTTTGCTGTGCTGGAAGTGTGCAGCAGGGCAATTCAGATTTTTCTGCTTGATGCTGCACCTCTCCCCCTTGCTCCAAGTTCATCACACTCCACCAATTGAAAAACTTTCAGAGCACTGGCATCACTGCCAAAGTAAATGAGGAACCTGATGAAGCTGCAGCCGTGTCCTGGGCTATGGGTCTTCATTGGACACTCCTGTGCTCTCTGCAGCCAGCAGCTGTTTGCTATTTGACCCTGATGTCATGCTGGGGCAGGGAAAGGGCTGGGAGTTGTGTGGACTGACATACAGAGACCCATCTGGGATAAACAGGCAGGTGAGCCATTGTAATAAGGGCATGCATCGTTACCATCCATCCTATCACATCACCACTGCCCGAGTGCCCTGCCTTACCTGGAGTGAGGGGCAAAGATGTAGATGGACCAGGAGTCCCTCTCTTTGCAGCAGGTGGGGAGCCGTGCCCGTACCCAGGCCTTCATGCGGTCCCTTTTGCTCTGGGGGGAAAATGTACAGAGCGGGAGGAAAACACAGAGCTGTTAAAACAACGAACCCCCAAAACTTCCACGTGAAGGACTTGGGGCAGCTTTTCACTAAACACTTGTCTTCAAGTGCTCAGTGAAGCTGAAATAAAATAATGTCCCCAAAAAAGACCCAGCTGGGCAGCGGAAGGAGCTCTGGCAGCCAGATGAGGGCTGTGCCAGCCCTGTGAGCTCACAGGGCTTGGTCTTGCTTCTTTCTCTGCACAGTAACTGCATCTGGCACACAGTTATCCAAGAGGACAAACGTGATAAATAAAACCCTTGCCCAAAGGAATGATAACCCACTCAGTCCCTCCAAATACTCATCAGATGCTTGCCTGAATTTTCTAAGGTATTTTGGGGAATTTTTGTGGGGTATTTCTGTTTGTTTTTTTTAAAACAATATGGAATGTTTATGTCAGAGGTTATAAAGGGAGCAGAGGGAGAGATTCCTGCTGCTTGCTGGGCCAAGCCCCGTATCCATGCACCACTGGAAAGATGAAGAAAACATTTGAGGCCCAGGTTTTGGTCCAGGAGCACAATGGTGATCGTCTGCCCCTCATGCAGCATGAACAGATTAGATGGGAGATTATAAAGCCAGAAGAGAACACTGTGGTCAGCCTGACCTGCATGAACATGGGCCATCCGATTCCTGCAAATTAATTCCTACTTGAAACCACAGCACATCCTCAGCCACGCATACTTGTGTTACAGACTGTCTGCAAGGTCATTTCAGGTCAGGAGGGCAGACTGCAAAAGCCTGAGCCAACAAGTGAACCAAAGACATCCAGAATTGGATGCTGAGGGGATGCCTCATCCTGGCTGCAACAGCTCCTGACTTAAGTTTATCACTTTCTCATCCACAGACCTCCAAAGGAAAGTCAAGATCTTTAATCCCACTGGCAAAGCAGTGTTAGCACC
This sequence comes from Corvus moneduloides, assembly GCF_009650955.1. NCBI lineage: Eukaryota > Metazoa > Chordata > Aves > Passeriformes > Corvidae > Corvus > Corvus moneduloides. Next base: position 6,599,108 of record NC_045494.1, read on the forward strand.
CTGTGCATGGACAACCATTAAAAGCCAGGCCAACATCTTGCCCACCACACCAGGGCTTCTCCAGCCCTTCCACATCGAAGCACCAGAAGATAAATGCACAGACTGGTGTGTGCTCTGTCACCAGAGTGATTTGCAGATAAATAAAAACCAATTCTTGCTCTTACATCACCCTTATTTCTCTGCTACCACCTGGGCTTGGATGGGCAGACCTGGAAATGTGACTGTGTGAGCTCTTTGAAGCTTCTTCTAGAGATTTCAGGGCCGTGAGGACACAGAGGGGTGTGAAGGAATCACCCTCACACCCCAGGAGCACCTGTGTTCCAGGACTGAGGCACTTTTATTTATTTCATCTTGGAAAGAGGGAGGAAGGATTCATTTTGAGGCAAACTGTTAGCACTTGGAGTACTCTGGACTGTAAAAATAGGATTTGTTAGGGTAATTGAGTGGAGTGGAGGAAGTGCTTTCTCCTTCTATATACACCCAGCCTGGAATCTCATTAGTGATGGGGAATAACTGGTGTAGGCTTGTTTTAATGAAAGCCCTTGGTGACAACCTGAACCCTTCAGAAAATGAAAATCACCTTGGGCAAATAAGAAGAAAACTTAGAATAACAAAAAGAAAAGTTAGAGCTTTCTACCCTGCTCCTTCAGCCATCCATCCTTCCCTCAACTTCTACACACACAGACCATGCACCGCACACCAGTGGAGTTTTGGTTGTCTTGGATGTTCTCACATCTGTTTTCCAGCTTCAGGCAAGGAGTCAGAACTGCTCCCTTCTCTCTAAACTGTATTTAATAGAGCATGCATCCTTGGGGTTGTGTTATCCCTTCAAGCAGCCTGGTTAGTCTAATTATCCATAGATTTAACAAAGGTAAATAAATGGATAAAAATCGGGTGTCTGCTCAAAGCTGTGGTGAGAGCAGTGACTGTTACCCCAGCCTCTGGACATGGAGTAATAGCTACGACTCAGTCCAGTTCATTTTGTGAGCTGGAAGGTTTCCAGAAGTATCTATTATTCAAAGCAGTTCTAGTATTTATCAAGGGGATTTGTAGTGAATGGTAATGCGTCAGCAGCACAGAATGCTTCTTTATATTCCTTTTGTCCAATCTTAATGCCAAAGATATTTTGGGGTTTAGCTAATTGTTGCAGCTTGCAGTTCATGGGCTAAATCAGATAACAAAGGCAAAAAGTGATCTTCCATCATGTCTCTCTATTCAGTGGGTTACAGTAAGGGTGAGCACCAGGGCTCGGCTGGGGCTTCAGCCCAGCTGCTCTGAGCAGGGCCAAGTACATCCCCAGAAACCTAAACTCAGAGGAATTACTCCATATTTCCACCAGCAGAACAGCACAGTTCAGTTAATTCGTGCCAAATGTAAGGTATTTGTGAAATAAACCCCGAGTGTTTCCAGCCTCAGCCCCATCCAAGGCTTTCCCAGCGAGGTCCAGGCAGGCTCCGAGCGCTGACAATGGGGCTGATTGCTGTTCAAGCCTGCATTATGTTCAAAGTGAGACGTCAATTATGTGGCTTAAATCACATCTATTTGTTCATAAACCACACCTGGACAGGATGAATAAAGATGTGGGGGGAGAAGAAAACTACTCTTCAATTCAGTTGCCAGTGACTTGGACAAAATCTCCCTGGGTAAGCCCATCCAAACCCCTCACCAGAGGCAGCAGGAGCCAGGACACGGGAAGATGCTGGGTGCTAACAGGCAGCAGTGGGAATGGAGCCCCTCAATCCCACAGCAATGAGAGCTGCTGATAAATAGCTAGTTTTTCTTTTTTTTTTAATAGGAATTTCAGATATTAATGCACTTCTGAGGGTAGGATGAAAGGCAGTTGGCAATAAAAGATGACTGATGCACTCCTCAGAGTAAGGGAAAGGCTCAGATTTATAAAAGATTTATTATAAGGATGGGGGAACTGCTGAAAAACGCTCTGTGAGCGGCAGAGGACCTCCAGGCAAGCTGGAAGCTGCACAGAGGCGCTTGGGACCTGATTATTTAATTTTAATATGCAACAGGGACAGGCTGAGAGGGTTTGGGAGTGGCTGGACCGCACGCCACAGAGAAAAAGTGGAATAGGCAAAGGGAAAGGAGCTGCAATAGCAAAATGCAGTGAGGTTTTGGGGAGGAGGGGACACACTGATTGCATATTCAATATTTCCCTTACTTTCTGCTCTGAGCACTCAGCAATTTGGGTAGAAAGCACCTAAGAGGGTCTAAAATCCAGCAGCTGGAAACAACAAAGATCTGGCAGCAGATTCCTGATCCCAATCACAGCCACGTGAACCCAAGAAGGCTGTGGCTCACTCTCTCTGTGAGAGACTCCTTGTCTGCCGTGACACAACAAAGAACAGATTTCAGCACCCTGGTTTCCTGCTTCTGGGGAGAGAAGCTGTCAGGGGCCTGATTCTGGCCCCTTGGAGGGATGGGAATTCAGAATAAACTCATTGAAAGCAGCAGAGCAGCACTAATATAGGGGGAGCCTGGGAAATCCTGATGAAGCCTTTGCTCTTCCTTAATTTCTGCACAGAGACAATCAAATCCAGGCAGCAAGGAGGGATGCAAAGCTTTGATGCAGAAGGGCATATTTAGGATTACTTTGATCTGAGTAACAGTCAAGTTCTTCTCTTCTTTTGTTGATGGGGAGTTCTGTATTTCATTTTTTCCATTTAAAACGCAATTTTTTTTCCTCCCTGACTTTGTCAAGGCTAATTTAGGAGCAAAGTTTCCCCCCAAATGTCAGGAGGGAATCCCAAAGGGAAGCTCTGCAACCTGGGGGTTCATTTTGCTAATCTAAGCAATATTTTCTGATCCATCTGGTTTAGTGATTTGCAGTGAAGACTTATTTCAGAGCATGAGGAAAGGCACCAGTCATCTGCAAGTGTCCCAGTTGTGGCTATCCCATGGGCTGGGACACAATTTATTTCCCCTATTCTGTCAATTCTTGCCCTTTTCATTTGCTTCTGACCATCGCATGGGAGGGTATTGAGGTGATCACACCCTCCATGGCCAGACCTCAGTACACAGAGGATGATGCTCAGTTTATGCTAAAAGCAGATAATAAAAATTAAAAATCTTATCCAACAGTTCATTGTCAGCACTGGCTGGGGGCTGGAAGAGGAGGGACACATCCCATCACACCACACCCAGCACAAGGGGGACTGCTGGCTTTTGATCCTGGGGGGGGGAAAAAGAAAGGGACCGGTGGGATGATTGGACCAGGTGAGCTGGAAAAGCAGCAGATGCTGGAGCATGAGAAAAAAAATCCCTAGCTAGCAATAAAGAGCATGGTTTCTTGAACAGTTTTAATAGTGGGGTTTTTTTCCAAAAATAATTACTGCTCCTTTTCTTACAAATTCAATTTATTTTATGGAAGTTAAAAAGCAGGTTATGACAATCAGTAAAAATCCCAGGCTGAGGATCCATGCTGGAGATGTAATGGGATAATGGCTTTTTGCAAAGGCGGTCACAGCTGAGTGACTCCATTCTGCCAGCACTAACTCTCCTTCTCCTCCCGTAAGGAACAGAGGACTCGGGAGCCAACGCTGCCTCTCACTTCCCTTCATATCATCCCAATTCCATTTTCATTCAATAAACTCCGTGCAAAAGAGTAAAATCACGTCTACAGTCTGCAGCTTTCCTGTTCTCAGAACAGCCCTGCTACCATCACATGTCTCTGCCCAAACCCTACCCGCTCCCCCAACAAAACAGAGTCACCCCTGGGGATGACACATCAGACCATCACATTTTTAAATCTGGGAACAAGGTATAATCAAACAAAGAGGTAACCTGGGAAGAGCAGGAAACACTCCAAAACTGGCCCCAATGGACACGTGACAGCCGGAACTGCGACACCCTTGTACCCAACTCAAGCCCCACTCTGCCAGTCACGCAAACAACTTTGGAAAAGCAGCCAGATTCCCTTTTTTCCCCCTTAAGATACAAACATCCACGTGAAAAAAGGATCAGGAACCCTCATCCCTTCCCTGCACTTGCAGTCTTTTCAGCTAATATTTCCTAAATGCCACTTTTTGGACCTGTGAAAGAGACACTCATCGGTGAAATGCCTCTTCAGATGGAAATTAATGCAGAGCCTCTGAAATTACCACCATCTCCATGGGACTAATGCTGCCATGGGAATGGGGGACCAAGCCTTGCCCTTTCATTGTCTATAGAAATTTTCTGCTGCTGGTGTGGGGGCAGAAAACTGAATAACAGACAGAAAGCAGGGAGAGTTACTTGTTTTGCTTAAAAAAAAAAAAAAAAAAGGAAAAATGAACACAGAAAAGCATGTGTATTAAATAGATAGCCTTCACTCTGCATGATTTAGTGGAACCTGGGCAGTTCTGCCCTGATGTCTCCATCATGAGCCATCTGATACTGCCCTGTAACACTTAATAGGACACCAACCCCATTTCTGAGAGCATCCACTGCCCAGAAACCTTCTGGGTGACTCTGGTTTGGTCTGGCGGTGATGGTGAGACCTAATCCCTTTTGCACCCACTTGTGCACTCGGGGACAAGCTTTGCTTTGACAAGTCAAAAAGCCCAAAATGAGCACGTGGCACTTCCTTACCATGTTGCCTTCATCATCGCCATCATCACCATCCTGGTGGGGCTCATCCAGGTGGAGCTGGTGCAGCAGCAGACCCGGAGAGGTCCTCCCATTGCAGTCCTGGTGCTCAGAGGCAGAGGTTCTGGTGCTGTGCATGCTGCTGGTCCGGTACAGGGAAGGCACCTGCAGGGTATCCTGGAGGTCAAAGGACCCTTTTGTTTCCAGCGACTCCATGCGGTGAGGCAAAGAGCCATTGAAGCTGCCGGCCCGGCTGGAGTGCTCCTCATCCGAGCTGTCCCCTTCCTCGGAGCTCTCCTTCCCCTCCCCGGACAGGAGGGACCTGCGCTCGCCGCTCTGCCCCCGCCGCTTGAGGCTGGGGGCCCGGCCGATGCTGTTCCAGCTGGAGCGGCGGCTGTTCCAGGAGCTGCTGGCACGCCAGGGACTGTGCGGGGAGCTGCGGGTGCTGGGCTGCGGGAAGGACAGGGACAGGGAGCGCATCAGCCCCGTGTCACCCGCCCCAGGCCGGCGGGGGCGGCTGGATGGACGGACAGCCCCACGGACGCACTGAACATCCGCAGGAGGAGGTGATGCGAGTACCGGGGACTTGAGCTCGTAGGCAGCCGCGGGGTCCATGGAGACGCCGCTGGCCCGGCGGGACTCGTGGCCCTGAGCCGCGTCCCCGAACACGGCGCTCTTGGGCATGGGCATGGGCGTGGCGGCCGTGTGGATGATGAGCGGCGGGGTCAGGCTCTTCTTCAGCTCTGGGTGGTCGCTCAGGGCCATCACTGGAAGACACAAGCGGGTTTTAGGTGTCACACCTCAAGGGGGAACACCTACAGCCTGCTCGTGGGGAGGCAAAGCTGCTGCACAGGAAGGGCTCTGCTCTGAGCATCAGGGGGATTTGGGCCAAAAAACTCTTCTGGAGAATCGGGTCGTTCAGCCCAGCAGGGGGATGTCAAACAGGAATGGGATCAGGTGTCAAAGGGATCAGTGTCAGCGGTAGAGGAGAGCACACCCAAAATGTCGCCTGCTGCCCCTCAACCTCCAATCAAACACCCACCAGCTCCAACCCTGGGAACTTCCTGCCCGCTCCCTCCATCCTCTTTCTCCAAACTCCTCCAGCAGAGCAGGAGACCAGACCTCTGGCTTGGTGAGGAAATTACAGTTCGAATGCAATCATGTCTCTCCCTGCCGGCATCCCACAATCCCACCCCGAGCGTGCTGCAAAGTCAAGCATGACACAACGGGGACCTACAGCGTTTCCTCTAGGAGGGTTTTTTCCTTTCGGACACACTGTTTGCACTGTTTTCCTTTCTGTGGAAGGGCCTGTCCTCCCGGGGTTATTACTCACAGGCTGGATTTGACAAGTTTTTCTTAAGTCCTCCCTCCTCTTCCAGGCTGCGGGGGAAGAGATCCCCCTCGGAATCGGACTTGGAAGCATCACCCTGGAGCAAAACAGAAGGCTTCAGCAAGGAGGCTGAGAGGCCACAGTGCATGGACAGCCCTCTGCAAAAATGGATTCCCGTGTCCAACACCACACCTACGGATCCACTGAACTGGGTACCACGATGCAACATCACCTTCCACAGAATGACGCATGCACAGGTTTATACCACAGACTAATTAACCTCCTCCCAGGAAGACGGATTGCCTCTGGCTCCAAACACGGTCCCAGAAAGGGATCAGGAGAAAAAACAAACTATTGCTTAATTTGTGCTGCTGGAATTGCATATGTGGCAGATGTTAGGGAAGGACAGATATCAATGAGCAATTTGAGGACAAAAGATGATCCTACTAAATCTCTCTGAATTTACACACCTAAAACTCCCTGGGTGTGGCTCTTCCTAGTGATGCTTTGATGGAGCAATCCAGGGTTTGGAAAGGGCACAACAGACCCCGAATTTCCAACGTGACAAATGTGCACGTGTCCATGGACGCCCCATCAGCACAGAGAGGATCCAGGTGGCAGTACCCAACATCGGCTGCCACAAGGGGCCCTTTCCCTCCCAGCTGCCACACACAAGAGGAGCGGGAGTTTTGGGGATTTATGCTGGATCATTTGGGGGGTTTAAATTCTGCTGTATCATTTCAAACGTCGGTGGTTGAGCGAGACCTGCCTGCTCTGACAGGTGCCCATCCTCAGGCAGAGGAAGATGATGTTGACCATTGCTCTCAACGTGGTGCCTGGGCTCTTGCTCAGTCTTGTGGCACAGACCCTGATTCTGTCCATTGGCACTGCAGAAAGGCGCTTAGGGTGTGGTATAGTCAGGATACACCTAAGAGGGGCAGAGGTGCTCGCCAGAACGATCGATACCCATCCAAAAAGAGGAGGATTCATGGCTGAAACCACTGCTCTGGCAAAGGGCACCAAGCCCTGTCACAATGGAGGAGAGGTGGGAAGGGGGGGAAGATGCTGGGATGGGAGAAGCCAAGCAGACCCTCACTTTAGCAGTGAGAGCCCAGGAGCCCCAGAAAACCCCACCAAGGCTAAGCTGCGTCCCCAGGAGCCCTGGCCAGCACTGCTGAGGTTTGGTGCTCGGGTACCTGTTGATTGTAAAATCTCAGAAGGACCCAGCATGGGACAGGAGGAAGAGATGAATCCAACATAGGTCAGTGCCCTGCACCCCATTTTTAAGCAAAACCCCAGAGGGATGAGCCCCAATACTCTTCCCCTATTTAATGTGGGGTCACTAAACTGTTAAAGATATTTTTTCCAGGCACACTGGACACTCTGAGATATTTTCAAGGCAAAAGAAAGTGTGACGTGAAGTGTTGGCTCAAAATTTCCTCTCCTGAGGATCCAGGACTTCTGTGCTTTTCAGGGAAGCTCCTCCTGCAGGACACAGTCTGAGAAGGTCAGGAATGCACCTTGCAAGGGGGAGCAGTAAAGTCAGGCTGGCCTGAGCTTTGCTGGAGTCAGATCCAGTCTCTGTGTGAACAGGGGCTCCAGCTGGCTCCAGGTATGCTCCCCACGGAGGCTCCCAGCTCAGCCTGTCATCAGGCCTGCCAGGAATTACTCATTCTCCCTAATGGGTTTTTAAAAAGAAATAAATAATGGGAAGAATTTGACGTGATTTGTATTCCTGGAGTGCTCTTCAACAGTCCCAAGGAAAGTTTTAAAGGGGCACAGTGAGACATGTGCCGAGAGGGAAAATCAGAGCTATGTGGGGACTTCCCACCCCCTTCCCCAGCACCAAACCCCACGTCTGGAGGGCAGTGAGCATCCCCTCCCAAACACCACGTGCCAGACTCAGGACGGTGCAGGCAAACATCTCGCAGCCGGCGCTGCTGCCCGTTACCTGTTCTTGCACTCCCAGTTTGCCTTTCTGGATAGAAAAGGGGTTATGAGAGAACAGGGAGTTAAAATCCTTTTGGGAAACGAGTGGATGTCAGGCTGGACCAGGCAGTACAACGGCTAAACCAGCCTGTACCAAAAGGGACTGACACACTGGGATACGAGGGGAAAGGGCTTTTGGGCTGAGGGAAAAGCCAGGCTTCTTGGAAAGGACAGAAAGGGAAGGGAGTGGTGAAGAGAGAGATGAGGTTGGCAGAAGGGTGAGGTTTTGGGGTGTGCTGTGCTTCGGAGATCCACGGCTTCCTCAGAGCTGAAGGGAACCATTTCACATCCTGTAACGTGGCATCCCGCTGGCAATCCCAGCATTCCCACCGGCCTTCCTGGGACATGCCACAGTGCAGCTGCTGCCATCCTACCCTGTCCTGCAGAGCACAGGGCTCCCACACACACGTCAACACACACACACCTATCAAAACAGGTTTGATTCCAGGTCCCTTCACTCCTGGGCATCCTCCCCCGCCTGTGTGAGGGAGCCTTGGCAGGCGTGCCCAGCAATCAGCATCACCATCCACATCCCCAGGATGTGACTGTGCCATGTGGCAGCCCCTTGGGGAGCCTTCCCCAGGGCAGGCATCCAGACAGGGGTCAGCGAGAGCTGTTGGCTGGAGCCACATCAGCCACTTTGAAGCACCCACCTTAATTTACCTGGCTCGCTCAAAGAAGGAAGGGACTTAAAATCAGGGCTGACTTGACAATGAGGGTGACAAAAAGGAAAGAAAAACCAAAAACTACTTCCAAAAGACCCAAATAAACCCCAAAAGAATGACAGCTACTACGATGAGAACAGCACCACGGTGTGTGACCAGGCACCACGAGAGACAAGCACGGTGGCGGTGGGATGTGCTGTACGTACCCCCGACGAGTCGACAGGCAGCTGAATACAGCTTAACTGCCCACTCGCTTCTTCTCGCTTGGAGATCTCCTGAAGGAGAAACGGGGGCAGGGAGGGGGGAGGAAGGGGAAGGTGGGGTTCAATTTTCACAGTTTCAACAGCAGGACTGAGTGGGGAATCAAAGAACACACAAGAAGAGGGAGGGAAGGAGAGGGGAAGGGGGAGGAGGGCAGTGTGTGGCCACGATGGAGAGCCAGGCACTGGATCCGTTCTGCTCAGCACAGGGAGAGAGTGGGTAGAGAGAAGCCCTTTGAAGGGACCAGCCTTACACCCTTTAAATTAAGTGTTTCGAACAGAGCTTGCTTCAGCTCCTAAGTGATAATTGTGCTAATGAAACACCAGCTAATAATTGAAAACATGACTTTTTTTTTCTTTTGCAGCTGTATAATAGCATCTTTATTTATTACGCCTTCATTAAGCAGCAATGGAGGCTTTTAATGAATGTTTGATTAACACAATATCAGTGCTCTTGTAGGTGAAATACCTAATTTCAGGAGAGACACAGTCCCTCCTCAGCCCTGTTGGTGGAGACACCCATTTAAATCAGCAGTTTAAACCAGGGGTCTGCAGCCAGAGGGGCACAGCCCCATCCTGAGAAATTCTGCCACCCCCAGGACCCCAACATCATTTCACAGCACCAGAAGTCAGCCTTTCCCTTCCCACTTGGAAACCACACATAATTTTTCACCTTGCTGTGTTTCCCCTTGCTCGGGTGGCTCTCCCCATATTCCTCAGCACTTTCCAGCAGTGTGGTGGTGCCTGGTCCTGTCCCACGGGGTGGGAGGGGGTTCCATGCTGCAGCAGGAGGGCACAGATTGTCCCACCAGCTGAATTTATTGCCTACAGGGCAATGGATCTTTCCTCCGGTTGCTAAATGGTTACAAAACTCATGCCAGCCTAGGCTGGGATGAAGAGGTTAAGGATTTGCCAGCAATGTGATGGACACTTAGCTTAAAGTCTTTGCTTGTAACAGAGAGAGACATGGAAAAGCCATCGAAAGGGAAAAGATGGAAACTTTTCCTTTCACAAGGAAAATCCCACTGAAGCCAATAGGAATGCAATAGGCAAGGGATGCAAGAAGAACACCATCCAAAATCTCCCCTGCAGGAGGAGGGGCTGTTCCCCCTGGTGAAAGCCCAGAAGTTGAACATCCGTATTTCCTCAAGGAAGCAGGTAATGTCCTGCAGAGAAAAGGATGGAGAGGCTGGAGGACCTGGGGTGCCAGGGAGGGAGCGGGGCACAAAGGAGGGGGAGGATCAAACCCACGAGTGAGGACAGGTGGGGACAACAGGACACAAACTGGGAGGATTACCAGTGCAAGAATACGCCTTGGAGATAATACTATTAGGAATTCCCTTGGGAGAGGAGCTTTATGCCTGACTAAGGGGAGTAATTCCTTTCTTCAGGGAGAAGTCTCCAAGGCAGGGACCTGAGTGGTCAGGCAGCAATTTCCACTTAGCAGCTTGATCAAACGGAGTCCTCTGCTCACCTCCTCCTCACCAACACCAGGGTCCAGTTCAATCAGGCAACGTGCAGTCAAAAAGAACCACGTGGTAAAAAGTCCTGCCTGTGCCTCTTGCATGAGAGAAGCTGGTTACCAAATTAAAGGCAAAAATGGGGGAAAAAAAACCCACCTCAATCCTGCAAAATATATTGCTCTGTATTTAAAGTTTGGAAAAGGCCCTTTTAGTTTTTCAGCTGCTTATAGTCATCTGCTGCCTGGCAACTGGGGCTGCAAAGCCATGCACTAAAATTAACGAGGTGCTTGTGGATTGAGGAAAGGCACTCAAGGACCAGGGAGATAAAGGCAGCAGCCCCAGGATTGTGTTTCAGCCCAGAAATCTGAAGGAGAATGGAAAAAAAACCCAACAAACTCAACTCAGAAGAGTCAAGTGCAGTCACGGGTGGGAGACACCGGGGTTTGTTTACAGTGAGAGATGATCTCTCTATTAATTCTGCTTAGGAGAGGATCCTCTCTGTGCTGGCTTGCAAAAACCAGAACGTGATCTGTTCGCAAAGCTACACCAGCAAAGCTGAATAAACATAAACCAGCAAGGCCAGACCTGGGGCCCAACCTCCAGAGACGTTTGCTCCCTGTCTGCTGCAGGAAACCTGGACTGAGCCGAGGGATCTCTTGGTGTCATTGCACTTCACTGGAAGAATGTAGAGGACTCAGAATAACGAGGATGTGGAAGGAAGATTATTATTAAAAAGCTATCATCAGTGCCTGAGATATAAAATAGCAGTGTAATCAGAGTCACAAATTATAGAAATATGGTGTGAGTTTGTTAAAATTGCCATTGCTGGGCAGGACTGGCAAACCAGCTCTTCAGGGCCTGCTCTGGTTCCTGGTCCCTGTGCCCACCTCAATACTGGCATGAGCATCACTGGCTTCAGGCTGTCCCAGTGCTGTCCAAAATCAGAGGTTCCTGCCTGATTTACGCAGCCCTAAAAGCATATTTCAGTTCACACAGATATCCTGGAGCTGGCTCAGACCAGCCCAGCACTGCCCTGGCAGAGGAGAGGTGGGGGCAGTGGATGCAGCAGCCCAGCTGCAGCAAATAGCCAAGAGCAAATTTCAGGAGTGCTGCAGGCACTTCCCTGACTCCAGGGTAGCCATACTCTCAAGGACATCATTACTGGAATAAAACCACAACACATTAAGGCAGGACATGACTTTACAGGGAGTTGCACCATGGCACAAGTGGCCACAAGGCAAGGGATAATTTGCTGCCCAGGAAGAGGCATGCTGCAGTGGTGGAGCAGGAGCACGCTCCCCCATGGGAAAGCAGGCTGAGCCAAGGGGCAGAGGAGTCAGCCTCCCTCGAGGGCCAGGGGCTGGCAAAGGGGCTGCTGCATTTAAAGGCTGTATCCTTTTCTCTGCACAGTGGGTGCACCAGGTGTGCATCTCCTGTGCTGGTGACCTTCAAAGATCAATTTGCCAGACTGAACAAAGGTTGGGTTTCGAAGCTGTCACCAGGAGCAGACAAGGAGCTTTGTACCTCTTCTCACTCAGGCACGGGAACATTTTTGCTATTTGAGAGAACTGGGCAAGGGAACATTTTGCTCTTCTAGAGAACCCAGCAGTGATTGTCCCTTTGGCTGAATGGTGGGGGGCATTTACAGACAGAAACAGCTACAACAGTAACAATTAAAAAAGAAAAGCACCAGCACGGAGACAGACGATATAAAAAAATATTTCTTCTTGCTATGTCCTGGTATGACTCCATTAATTTAACTCCAGACTTCAAAAATAGTAATGACCTGTTTGTAGGGTGGCAGGATATTATAATACACATACAACAAATCCTAAATAATATTTATTCACCCCAGAATGCTTATAAAAATCAGAGATAGAGTGTAGAAGCACAGCCCATACAAGCAGACCCCAGAGAGGAGTTTTAGGTTATATTTACATCTCCAACCAACCACCCAGGCAGGGTGTAAGGGTCCCCTCCCCTTATGGGGGTTCTTCAACAGCTGAAAAGTTTTTTGCAGGGAGAAGGTGGGCATCACAGGTCCCCCACTCTGAGGGGGACTAGGTGACATGCACACCCACTCCAAGCTGGACAGTTAGATTGGCAGTAGGATGGAAAAAAAGGTTGAGCTCAAGCCTATGTGCCCCTCAAAGCCTCCAGAAACCCAGGATGTCTCATGGAAGCTCCCATTGCGAGGGAGCAGATGGCAGAGACCAAAAATCATATACTTTAAAATATGCAGAGCATTGCAGGGCTGGAAACTGGAAGAGCTCCATGAACGCATACCATGAAAAAAGATAATCGTGTCACTAATCTCTTACCAGCCTGTGTAAGTTTTCAGGAGGGGCCTTTAATCTGGATGACAAACACGGGGAAAACTGTTTCAAAGAGACTGTCATAGCAGCAATCCCATCCGCAGTGCCTGACTCACCCCTCAATTCCCACTCCTGCATTAATGCTAACAATGCTTTTCATTTAAGCCCTTCATTTAGAGGGTTTGCTGTATTAAATTGCACCATGGCTACAGAAATAAAAAAAAGAAGAAAAAAAAAAACCATAAAAAGAAGACCTAATATTTTACCCCACATTTTCCCCATACCACTTCTGTCAAGGTATTGCTGTCCGCCTCAGAAATCAGATTCCAGGATCTGGAGGCCCTGAAACTTGAGAAGAAAGCAAAGGCACGAGCATGAGGACATTACCTCTGTCTGGAAACCCTCTACCAGGATGGCCACCAGCAGATTAAAGAGAACGTAATTCCCAAACGTCATGAGAGCGATGAAGTAGAGAGCAGCCCAGGATGAGGTGGAGGCCATCCCATTGTAAAGGACCTTGTTCCAGTCTTCCTGGGTCAAAATCTGCAGAGGAAGGGTATCAGGACTGTGGAGATGCTGGAGGATAGCATGCTGGGTATCCACGCTCTGGATAGGCCAGACAAGCTTTTAGAGTATCCACTGTAGCTGTAACCACAAGAGGATAAATCCCTTCTGAGCCACAGAAGACCAGAGGACCAGAGTGACTGTGATTCCTAACCACCAGCAAGGACCCTGCGCAAAGTGCCCTGACCATCCCCCATGTCCAGGGACAGCCATAAGGGAGGGTAACATCACACTGGTCAGACCTTTCCTTTGGTCAGTCAAAATGACTAAAAGTCCTCCACAGATCCCAGAGTTACAGGGCCCAGAGCTGCTAGGAAAAAAAAACCCTGCACATATCAGCTATAAACCAGATTCCATTATTTGTCGAAATACCACTGCAAATGGTCCTGATCTCCTCCTTTCCAACCTTTCCCTCTACATTTACTTTCACCCACCCAGTCCATCTTGTGTGCAAACACAAGAGCCTCCTGCCTTGGCAGCCCCTCCTCACCAGGATTCTGATTTGGTCTGGAAAACAGTCTGAAAGCCCCCGTAAACCTGCACTTGTGGTTCTGGGTTATCTCCTTTCCACGGCATGGAGCTTCACTAAGCTCCGTCAGATGCGTTGGGAAACAACCCCAGTCTTTGCAGTCCCAAAATGCCCATCAACTGTGGCATTTTCCATTTTGTACCTGGAAAACAGTGACGATGGCCCAGAGCAAGGAGTCAAAGTTCTTCCTGTCGGGCAGAGTGTCACCATCCCGCTCCGAAGCAAACTTACAGCCAAAGAGGTGCATCCCCAGGATGCTGCAAATGACAGGAAGCAGGGGCTCAACAATGGGACCACCACACAAATCAGTAATCACACAGCAGGGTGACCGTCTCCTGATTTCACCTGGGTAATTCCTTTTTATGTTTTTTTTAAAAAAATGGATCCTTTGTTCGCTGAAAAACATGCCTTGAGATCACGCAAACCAGTTGTGAATTTAGGTCAAATCTGTCAAGGAGTTTCAACCAAAAAGTATGTCTGCTCCTTATTTTTCTTCTGCTTCATTTTTTGTTAGTCAAAACATTGTCTTTCAACATTTTCTAAACAAAATGTTTTGACTTTCTGTTTTGCAATGACACATTTTCAGCAAAATATGCTTCAATTGAATTAGGAAGACAAAAAGGGTTTCTGTGAAATGCCTGAGTAAGACATATCAGGGGACTCAAAACAGCTTTTTCAATTTTGACAGGAGAACAGAATACCTTTCATTACGGATAGGTACTAAAGGAATAATCTGCTTTTCCCTGCTGTCTGCCAGTAACCTGAATAATCAAATTATTTACAGCTCTACTGAGCACCACAGCTGCAAATGGCAGTTTTGGAGTCTCACTGGAAGAAGGGACATTATCCCCTGGAAGAGACTGGCTCTCTTCAGCCTTCCCAGTGCCTGCATTGCTCAAACACCACAGTTGGCTGTAGAAGGAGAAAGGCTCCTCTCAAAATCTAGACCAAAATCTAAAAATACAGGGCTACGCCAACCCTGTTTCTAACATTTCTACTTGTCTGAAGACGAGGCCATGAAAAAGCACAAGCACTGCCACGTCTGACATTTTTTTAGGAACATCATCCTCTCCTTGGCAATATTTTTAGTACCAGGCTTTCTGATAGTTGGTATGTAACAGGATTGCTGTCTTGTGGTGATGTCAAGGAATCATCCAGCCTGAAAGATTTTCTTTGTAAACCATTTTGCAAAGACAAACGTCTCATTGGGCCAACTGAGAGAATTTAGGGCAGCAAACCACAGCCAGCAATGCTGTTCCTGGGACCGTTCAGCTCAGCCGTGTCTTGGTATGGACTCTGTCATCTCCTCATCCCACCACAGCATCCCACCTAAAAACTCAGAGCAACCTCAGGACAGGGAATTGGAAATGCTCACCTAAAGATGAAGATGAAGAGCATCAGCAACATACAGAAGGTGGCCACGTTGTCCATGGTCTTCATGAGGACGACAAGCTGGCGTTGCAGGGCTGGCATGAAGCGGACCAGCTTCAACACCCGCATGAGACGAAAGGTGCGCAGGACCGAGAGCCCCCCGCCCTGCTGGCCCACGATCTCCCACACGCTGAGGACAAAAAAGGTCAATGCAAGGTGACAGGACAATGCCTTGTGCAAAGGCCCGGAGGAGAGAAAGTGAAGGGAAGGTGAAATGCAGAGAGAAGAGAGATAGAAAGTGGGCAGAGATGTGCTGCCAATGCCTGCGGTGATCTGGACTCTGTCCAGGCTTGCAAAGAGCAGAGCCCCACTTGAGTGTCAAAAATACGCCTGGAAATCAGTGACTGCAGCTGCAGGGGCAATTATAGCTTTTGCATGTGCCAAAAAACCAGAGATACTTAATCAGGGACTGGTTGTGCCATTTGGATCCCAGGCTGTCCCAGGACATCGGGACTGATAGCTTTCTGCTTGGGCCTCTCTCTAAAATGACCATAAAATCATCCCAAGATATGTATTAGCAATCATGTCTAAGTGCATTAATTACAGAGGGAAGTGTAAAGTGTCACAGGAAGGTATTTATGCCAACTCTCCATTACTTTCTGTTTAATTAAACAGCTAAATGAGGAGAAACACACATAAAGAAAGCTCAAGGCTTGTACCTAATCACCACAATGATCCCATCAAAGATGTTGTATGGATTCTTAATGTAGCCAAAAGGACCATAAACAAGGACTTTCAGCAGCATCTCCAGGGCAAAGAGACTTGTGAAGACGATGTTGCTGATCTCCAGGGCATTGGTAAGTTCCTCTGGCTGGGGAAAGAAGAGAAGGAAATTGAGGAAACAAACAGCACAGCACCATATCCAAAAATCACATGTGGAAACACAACAAACCCCAATACTGCAAGTGTGAGAATACTGATGCTAATGATGTGGTGAGAAAATGGCAATAGCTCACTCAAAGCCCAGGAGATGGAAGGAAAATACTTTCAGCGTGTTTAAGGTTTAGAAGTCCATTGTAATTTCAGCAGGTAAATCCAGACATGGACTTCACGTTAATCAGAGCTTTAGTACCACCTCAGGAGGTTTAGGCAGAAGTGGCATGTACTGAAGCTTAATGCTCTGACATCCCCCACACTGATTCTCCTTATGCAGAAGGGAAAGTCGGGCCATTTTCTCACGTAAATATCCCTTTAGGGCCTGTCTTTTTATTTAGTAGCTCATCAAAAGATTTGAGCTAAGATTTTTCAAAAGCAGAGATCTGAGGTGATATAACCAGGATGGCTCAAAAAAAAAAAAATCTCATTACTCAAAAAAAAATCTCATTATCAGGAGGCCCCAAATCTGCAACAGAGAAAGGACCTGATCCTGGCATTCCAAACGGGCAATCTGAAAACAGAGGTATGAAAAAACCCCAAAAACTTAACAAACACACTCCTGGTAATCTCAGACCTAAATTAATACCTTTTATGTTTTTTTAGCACGCTGCACAGAGGGTTCCCAACAATGCCTGCAGATGCCCAGCGCCGCGCTTTTCCCGACGGGTGGGCGGGCATTATCGGAAAACATATGGCAGAAGACAAAACCCGGTGGTGTAGTCTGTGTAGGACCAGTCAGTGGCAAAGACAGGATCCACATATCAGATCCCTTCTCCCCGTTCAACCCCAACACATGGCCGTGGCTGCACCTTTCTGCTGCAAGGCTTCATTAAAATCAGGAGCTGACGCTGCACTGGCAGACGGCGGTGGGGTCACAGCAGCGGCGCTGAGGTGGCGCGGGGCAGTGGGCTGGCACAGCTCACCTCACACCTCACACACAGCGGCTGCGAGGCTCCCCTGGGGCAGTTTGGCACTGGCTGGTCTAAATCCCCACTTGTGGCTTTAGATGCCTGGACCATAACCATGGTGGGTTATGGCCAGATGTGCACGTTCACAGCAGCCACGCTATGAGCAGAAGACAATGTGCCACACATGCAGTTGACTGCACCTTCCACTTACATGAAACACATTCATGACTGGCCAAAAACTTCCTGTGATAGACCAGGAGCTGCCACACCACAGCACAGGCTGTAGGGTTTGACTTGAGGTCACCCAACCCTGACACCATGAGAGCAGAGAGCTCAGGGACAGAGTCAACACTTGCTCATCCGTGCCTCAGAGCCCCAAAAAACTACGGTGACCAAAGGGTTCATAGATACATGCTGGGAAAAAACCCACATAAATCCATGCAGGCATTTGAATCTCTGTTTCCAAGGGTTAAACTACTCAGGCCCGGCCTTTGCAGCTCAAGTTCCTCCAACCCAGCTTGAGGGTAGATGGGGACCCAAATTGGTGTGGTGTTATCTCAGCACAGTAGTGAATCCCTGAGGACTTGCACAGATATTGGAAGAAGCTTGTGATGACACAGGATAGCAAAGGGGAAAACAGCAGCATTTAAAAGAAAATGTAATAAAAAAGAAAAAAAAAAGGTGTTGAACACAACTTATACCTCAAATATCCTTGCTGAAAAACAGATCCCTTGGCTAGAGCTTGCCAAACACGCCATGCACACAGCCCAAATCACCTGCTCACTGATCTACAGCTAAAATACAAATGCTGCGGCTCCTGATATTAAATTCGGCTGTGGTTTAATGCCGTAATACCTATGGGAACACTCAGACATGGGGTAATAAATAGGCCAAGAACTTATATGTCAAGTTGTACCTCAGGACAATTTGCAAGAGCTGCAATTCTACATTACTCACAAAAAAATGCCAACTCATTCATGAGTGCCCCAGCGCCGAGGCAGGCTGTGCTGTTATCAGTACCGCAGTGATACGGCTGGAAAGGAGACGTGGTCCTGGAAGCTTTCCTTCTCATCCATCAGCACCACTAACCTGGACTCTGAAGGCTGATTTCCACCCTCTGTTCCCCCTCTGCAATGGTGCTGTCAAATCTAACTGGCCCTGCAGGCACAACCCAGTTAAACCCCTTGCCCAGCATCTCCCGCAGCCACAACATCCCTTCCTTGTGGGGGCTGACATGGAAAACCCAACAGCACTGGAAGGGTTGACATGTTAATAGCATGGATTCATGAAACTTTGGACTTCGTGGGTACTTTCTGGTCAGAGATGTTTTTGGAACGTGCAAATCCAGATGGGAGGTGCTGGCAGGGCATAGCTGGGTGATGTGGGGAGGCAGAGGGGGAGCAGCACTTACACAGAAACTCTCCCAGGACCCCCGGCACACACTGGAGGAGCCATGATCCCTCTGGCCCATGAAATTTCCCTCCCAGACCACCCAGCTCAGGAGATATCCAACACCCAAATAGCCCTGGCACTGGCTTGGGAATGCTATGGGACACAGCAGTGACAAATCCCTCTGCCTCCCACTGCTTCACCCCAAAAAAGCTGCCTGCCCCCCCACTCCTCCTCCATACACTCCTTTTCACTTCTCTTGCACGAAACAGGTTTTATTAGCTGAGACACTGGGCAGACATAGTAAAAATGAAGAGTGAGAACTCCTGAACCAGAGGTGAGAATTAATATCCAAAAATCTAAGATTAATGGCCAAACTGGGTTGAAATAGAAAGGGAAGACTTCCCTTTCATGCATCCAGGAGAAGAGAAGAGTCTCCAGAGCAGCCTGGAGCTCTGCTGGGGTGGGCAAGCTGAGCATCTACTGGAAGCACACCCCACTCTGACCTGGCTGAAATCAGCTGAGCTATTTCCCTTTGGGAAACTACACATCCCTAAACAGTTGAGATGGGGCGATGCAAATTACTTGGGGGATTTCAGAGCCATCTGTGGAGCAGGGCAGCCCCCCAAGACCCTCAGTCCCACTCAGGGGTCCCCAGGGCAGCTCATGAGTCCCCTGAAGCAGCTCAGCATCCCTTTCAAGGGACACAGAGCTGAAGCTGGTCCATGGGGCACCCCTGGGATTTATTTGTACCAAGAGAGGGGGGCTGTTATCATGATCCTGCCCCGGGGAATCCCAGCCAGGCAGTGGGGATTCAGACCCTTCTGAGAATGCCAGATATGGGATTTTCATTCAGCCACAGATGTATATAGATAATAAGATTATTTATAAGATGCTTCTACTCTAGAGAAATCACAAATATGTCTGAGAACTCTTTCCTGAGACATCATTACAGTACAGCAGGAACATGATTTTCTCTCCCATGGGAATTGAAATTATCATCCCATCCCAAAAAGGAATTCAGAGTTTCAGACTTGGCAAACTAAAACATTGCACAAAATCTTGGAGGCTCTACCCTCTATTTCAGTCCCCAGTCCTTTATCCCTTGTGCTCTGTACTGTAAATCAACCAAAATTGAAAAACATAAATAAAAGTCAGCTTGAAGAAGAACATGGAACTTTTTGTTCTCCAACTGTCCAAATGGACATTTTAAACACCTCAGACAACATATTCCAATAAAGTTGGGGGGTTTTTTGAGGCCAGTTCACTGAAACTGCTCCTTTCCCATGAACAGCTTCAAATGTGATAAACTGCCATTTTCTGACAATAACTGTCTCATCAAAACACTATCGACCAGCTCTAGACATGATGTACCTGAGAGAGTCACTGACTCCTGGCACACAACCAGCTCCATGGATCCTCGCTGGGCTGTGAGGAAAAGAGCTGGCAAAAATCACTCAGATTTTCTCTCTGAGGGCCACAACACAGCACCTGGGGGAAGTAACATCCTTCCTTTCACTAAATGATATATTGTGGGGAAAAAAAAACCCTCCAGGATCACCCTAAAAAAAGGACATTTTTCAGGAAGCAGAACTTGAGGTGCAGAGCCTGGGGTTTCTATCCAGCACAAAGCCTCTACCCACCACCCCCATTACAGCACAGCTGCCACAGCCTCAGCTTCTCCATTAAAAGAAGAGTCTGCTAATTCTCTCATCAGTAGCAGCAGTGCCTAATTAAAAGGAAAGCATCCTATGATTAAACGAGCAACACCCAGAAAGAGCGAGATCCAAGCATAATTCAGCTGTGGTACAAAACGCCGGCTCTGCCAACGAGCCCTCAGTAAATACCAAATTTTGTTTCCAGGACATCTCGCCTTGCTGGACACACAGACGTGTTGTCCTGGATAAATCATTCCCTGTTAGCCTTCTGTTTGTGTAGTGTCGATTTGTTGATGTACCAAACAGCACATTGACAAGTTGTGGCAGCACATGAAATCAGAGCAGACAGGGCAGTGTCGCTCAGAAAACACCGCGCGGCATCGGGGGCGGCGGGAGGATGCGAGCCCTGGGCACACACCCAGACCTGACCCTGCCTGGCAGGGGGCAAGCGTGGCAGCCAGGAGGGCATGCTCTCTGCACCCTGCCTGGAGGATTCAGGCAGGGCCGTCTGGCACCAAGCAGGGCACTGCCAGGGGGGACGGGAGGAGGCAAGGGAAGGTGTCCCCAGAATGCCTCAAGAGGTGTCTCAAAGGTGGACCAGCACCTTGCCCTTTTTTGGCACTCAGAAATAGGCTGTAATGCATTTCTTTAGTTTTTTCACCCTATTTTTAAAGCTGAGTAGAAGCTCATGAGCAAGATTTCTAATGGCAGAAGGAACATGCTCCATTTCTATGTGGGCACATGCCACTTCTCCCTACACACAGGGCCCCAAGGTGTCTGCTGAGCAAGCGAGGCTGCGGGCACTGCGTAGGGAAGAAGGTGAGGACAGGAGCTGGGGCCATGAAAACTGCAAGCCCTGGGGCCTGTGTTCCCCAATTTCTGAAAAACAAGCCCTGCTGCTGGATGAAGTGCAACCAAGTGCCCTGTCAGGCAGTGCCCAGAGCTTTCAAGGCTTCCAACTCCTGCCTTCCTCCAGCTGAGACCCATGTAGGGCACAGGCTCTTCATCATCATCATCAGACCTGCACCCAGTGCCATGGGCATGACTGGCACAGATCCCACACCCCCCTTGCCCAGACAACGAGCTCTGGGATGCAGCCAAGCCTGGTCTTGCCCAGCCCCTGCTCCTGGGACACCAACACAAAAGAGCAGAAGCACCCCAGTGTCTTTCCTCTCTATCTTTCTAACAATAAAACAGAAAAACCCCACAGCACAGAAGGAGGGATGGGACAACCAGCCAGGAGGCAGATCCCTCCTGATCCCAAGAGACATCTTTGGGATATCACTCTGCTTCCGTGAGCAGATCCAGAAGACCGTGAAAACTTCTAACCCATTCAAACTGCTGCAAGAATAAAACCTTTCTGAAATCATTACCATGGCAACTAGGAAAAATAACACAGAAAGAAAATAGCGACCTCAGCTATTTCACAGGAAACACCAACAATGTTTTACTGACTCATCACTTGCAGATTCCTAATATCTATACATAAGAAAAAAATCAAATGGGTCACACAAAGATAGGATTTTCAACTTGACACTGCTCTGTTAAGATCCTCTCCACCCTCCACGTGGGTGCAGACACACACCAGGTCCACCTCAAAACAGGAGCCAGACCACAAGTCCTGGGGCAAAATGCAAGAAATTCTAACGAACAGAAGCAGCCCTTAATTAACAAAATGGGTGCCCTTTCTTTGCCCTCTCCCATGCTCAGTTCCCCATCACTGATAGCTGATGGCTGTGTCCTCACTCAACCCACAAGCCTTCTCCATGCACTGCCTTCATCACATCCACGTTGATCCCCCTGTATCAGTGCACCCACCGAACCATGACCATCCAAAATACCACTTTGGTTCCCTTCAGAAAATACAGCTCCTGTTAGCCCCAGAGCTGCTTGCGACTTTATAAATAGAAACTCAATCCACGCATATTTTCAGCAGTGACATTCATTGTCTTTGGGGCTCCTTAAAAGGTATCAGGCTTTAACTATAGTCCTGGGTCCAGCACTGCAAACCTGAGCCATGCTTAATCAGGGGCTGATAGGCTTCCTCTACTCGTCCTTTGCCAAATTGCTTAAAGAAAACAATTCAGAAAGTAGCAGGATTGCAGCAGGTTTGCTCTGCTCCTCCTGGGGCTGGAGACATGGAAAAGGGCAGCGTGCTCGCTGCTCAGTGGGCTGGAGGAGGACTGCTGGGATGTTCAGGATTTATAGGCATTTATTATAAGGAAATGACTTTGACAGACAAGTGAACAAGTCCAGTTACATCCCTTCACTGCATGGGAAAGAAGGATTTTCTTACGGGCTGAATAGAGGCTGAATATTTCATGCCACGGCAAGTAATGCTGGAAGAAAGGGAGGAAAGCAGCTTTCATTTCAGAGAAATCAGAGCTGTCTGCACAGGAGGGATTCCCCTTCCACCACCTCTGCTAATCTCCTTGTCTTCCACCCAGCCTTCCCCATTCCAATCAACAAATGTCCCTTCCATCCCCACATCCGCAGGGATGTGGAAGGAAGGAACCGAGTCCTGTGGACACGGCACCTCCTGGTGCAAGACCTTCCTCTCCAGCACATCTTTGTTGCGTAACCATGGCAAACAACTGAATTCTCTGGCCCCCATTGCCCATGGGCTGTGTCCTCAGGCACCTCCTGTCTAA
This sequence comes from Corvus moneduloides, assembly GCF_009650955.1. Classification (NCBI taxonomy): domain Eukaryota; kingdom Metazoa; phylum Chordata; class Aves; order Passeriformes; family Corvidae; genus Corvus; species Corvus moneduloides. The sequence goes on from NC_045494.1 coordinate 6,621,714, forward strand.
CTTGAGAGTGGGGTGCAAATGAAGGGACGAGCCCCAAATTAGATGGAGAATTTCATCAACCCACCCTGAAGGGACCTGCCACAAACCATTGCTGCCCAGACCCGTAAACAGACCACACCCCTCATCACCAAGCCCTGCAGCTGGGTTCTCTTTATCACTCTCACGAGGCACAGATATTCTTGCCTGAACTCCTTATCTCTCTCTGCTTGAGATTTCTGGATTAATATTATCCCAGAAAATGCAAGAAAAACATGAACTAGCTCATCCCTCTGCCCAGGTTTCGAAGGAGCTTAAGCTGAACAAAAGCTGCATTTCCACTTGGTCATACCTTGTAAGTACTTGAGATTTAAAACCCTCTATTTATGGTTAATCTAAACCAAGTTTGAAACTTATCTCCCCATTAGTACTTGAGAAGGGACCAGGGGGAGGGAGGGAATAAAAAGAGGGAAAGAAAAACGCTGTCACTGTAGGGCTCCTGCACAGTTCTGCTGAACCTGGGTTTCTGGTGCTGGTAACACTATCTCTAATGCTGACAGACATCCATGGGGGAAAAGCCGCTCGTTCCCTAACATCAGCAAAAAACCAATTATAACAAAGAGCTGAAATCCAGCAGAGATGAGGGAAAAAGCACTTGGCTCCTGTCCCCGCTCCGGGCTGAGCAGGGTGGGAATGGGCTCTGTGAGGACACGAGTGGCAGCAGGGCAGAGTCGTGGGTGCTGACAGCATTGGGACAAACCTCCACCAGGAGAACCGGGGAAAAATATGGACTGATCCCTGGGAAAACACCAACAACCAGAAGTGCTTACAGATGAAAGCATTTGCTGGTGCAAGCTGAGGGTGCTCCAGATGCTCTAGCTGAATTTCCTGGCTCCCACCCAAGGGGAACAACCACAATAATCAAAGAAGGAACAGAGTGAAATGCCTGGCTATCTGCAGAGAGCAGCAATTTTTCATCCACGCAGGGATGAAGCGAGTTTTGAAAGCGCACATCATTTTCGCATTTCACCAAGCCAGAGTCTCTTCTCAACGCTGCCTGAGCAGAGATAACACGAGGGTATGGATGGCAACTGAAACAACAGCTGTAATGATAGGATCTAAGACAGCCTGAGTATTTCCAGCCTCTGAACTAAATTAACAGGAAAGGATTGACACTTACAGTTCCCCAACCAGGGAGCTGAAGAAAACTTTGGTAGGTGTCAAGGAATCTATATAGGCTCATCCTTAAAGCATGCAGAGAACTGATTTATCTGATAAAAATAAATACCCTTTCCAGCTGCATGAAATCTCATTTAATTTTCAAGTAATTCAGTCTCCAGAACCAGGGTAAAGTCTGCTTTGTAGGCACAGCCTATTTTTTAATGACTAAGAGGACCATGGCACCACTGTATTTTTTACCCCTGGAAGAGCTTCACAAGTGAGTCAATTAAAACATGGGAGCTCCTACAAGACCTCATAAACCCTTTAAATCCCCAAGAAGCAGAAGAACCCCATAAGGTCCATAAAAAGAATTACCCTCAATAACAAATAGAGAGCTGGTTTTGAAGTCAGTGATCCCAGCGATTAACAGGTCCGATGACTTCCATTAGCGTTGACTCCTCCAGTCTCCAACAACAAGCTATTAGTAAGAGTAATTTCTGCATAAGCAGGAGCTAATTGAATACAGCACGTGCAAACCTATAGGGCACCTCATTTTCCTGCCACGGGAGTGCCCCTTGCAGCTGGAGTGCCGAGGAATTTAGCTGACAGTAGCTCCAAGCTCTACGTTGGGCAAAGCCACCAAGGCACTGAGGGAGGGAAAAGCCTCACTGAGCTGCCAAGGCTTTGATTGCTTGGCTAAGAGCAGCTGGCACAGGGCTGGAGAGATGTGTAATGGAGTTAAATAGAGATGTGGGATGTGCGCCCGAGTGGAAGTGGAGATACCTCTAGGAAGAGAAGACATTGCATGAATGTGGGGCCTTGGGAGCTCCTGGGAAGAGCCCAGGGCAGATGGAGGTTTTCCAAGGAAAGGCTGTCTCACTGATTCGGGGATGCACACACCTGTGTAAGTGCCCTTCTGAAACAAAGCCTAAGGAATCAGACTCACACGGGAAGCATCAAATCAGAAATGTCACCACAAAGCTGGGCTGTACCATTCAGCTGGCGTGAGACAGCCGGGGTGCAGGGTTAAGGGGTACAGCAGCAGTTTGCATCAGTGTGTGATGCAGAGAGCCCCTGGTGCAGCACCAGCTGCTGCCTGGACGTGGGACGGGTCTTTGAGTGCCTGCACTCGCAGGAAACAACTCAGAAGATGTGCAAAAGATACCAAAAATCTTTTACAAAACAAAAGGATTCCCTTCCTTCCTGACCTGGAGACCTGACACAAATCCATAGGCATCAAAGAAGCCAAAATAGGCGTGTCCTGGACTGACCTGGCATGGAGTCACAGAGGCTGGAAGGGACACGGTGTTGTCCACGGCTGTGCTATGCAGCCAGGCAAGGGTGAGCAGCAACTGATCCCCAGATCTCCCACAGCCTCCTCAGGAGGTGAACGGGCACTGGGCAAGATCTCATTTTAGCACACAGGAATGGTCAAAGGAGCAGCCTCCACATGCCTGACAAATCTGCAGCTGCCATCCACCAGCAGCAGAATGTTCAACTGGGCTTGAAACTGGTGGGGACTGGGATGCTCTTGACCACCAAGTCCTGGGAGCAAAGTACCTCTCATCCCAAAGACGCCCTTATCTTTTGAGGCAGTGCTCATACAGGGATCCAGACCTACTACTCTCCAGAGCTTTGGACATGCAAGCACCCCGAAACCTGCACCAGCCTGCCACATCCCCACTGCCCAGTTCCCTTACACCATTTCTCCGTGGAACAATCCACTTTTCCTCCTACATGGAGAAATCAATCAGTGGGTGTCATGACAGCTAATAATTTCCAGTCACCTTCTTCCCTGCACATTGAATTCAGGCAGAAGCAGAAGTACATAAATACCATTTAGGTGACTATTATTAATGCTTGAACCTGCAGCCTAATGGTTGCTCCACGCTGGCAGGTTTTCTAACCCTTCACCTCCCCTCTCTATCATCCTGGATACCTAAAAATTTCATGTTCTGTGATGCTGATTAAGACAACCCTCATGTTCTCGAGCCTTGACTGTTTACATAAATAGACACTTTAATGCATTTTGCCAGCAAGGTTTCCTTTGACTCCTTGGGACAGATGGTTGATATTTCCGTGCTGCAGCAGCTATTAGATCGTAATGTTACCAGTGACAACTCTACATCATCTGTACCCTTCTCTCTCCCCTGCAGCAGGATGCACCAGGAATGCAGCTTGAGATACTGCCATGGTCTTAGGCTGCTCCTGTCTCCTGCAGAAGGAGTTTGCCCACCTTTGCTTAGGGCACTGTGGCTTTGTGGATCCTTACAACACCCTGCAGGTAGCTGGGGGTCCTCCACTGGCTGTACTCGTGCTGGGGGGATGTCAGGCATCGCCTCATCCCACTTCCCTAAAGAACTGCCTCCCATGGATAGATAATGAGCTTTTCTCCTTAGGTGCTGTCCCAGAGAGTCATTCACCCTTGTCACCTCTCCAATTTGCTCTTAAAAATTAACTGAAGGTTCCCCGCAGGTCTGAACACATTTTTTTCTTCTTTCTTTCAGAGACACCAGGGTTTTAGATCAACCTAGATCCAAGTCCACACAAGATCCAGGCAGGGATTTGAACCCACTGCAGCTTTGGGGAGGCCAGTGAAGGACTCTCCAGTCTCTTTCTTGTTATGTTAACAATGGCAAAACACCGCAGAGACGGCGGCTGAAATTCAAGTGCTATTTAAACAAATGAATATGTAGGGTATAGTTCATACAATGCGAGTTCAGACAAGGAAACTCAGAACAGCCAGGAAGCTCAATATGAACCAGATTTTAAAAACAAAAACAAAACCCCAAAGCCCCTCCTCAAGGAAGCCCTTGCCGAATTCTTTCCCCTGCTGAGGAGTCCAACATCACGCCTCGTACTAAAGCCTTTGCTTTTCACTCCAAGAAAGGACTTGGAGGAAAAAAAGGAAAATAAAAGCAGCACATTATGGAACAGAGCCTGGCTTACAGCCAGGGCTGGGGGGGAAGCAGCACAGAAACCCTCTGGTTTAGCAGCACATTTTACTCCTGCTCTATGGCAGAACAATCTTTCGCAAAGCCCCAGCTGTTTGAACCCGCAGTGCTGCAGAGGCTCAGCTTCCCTAAGGCAAATCAGTCAATTGGTTCAACAGTGTATTTAAAATCCCCCCGAGTCTACCTTTAAATCACCTTTATATTCCTCTATCCAAAGCTAATAGTTTCTACCTGCATTTTGCTTCATCTCTGTAGAAAAACAAGCTATTTAGCAGCCACGTTAATAATCCATGGCAATCTGGTTGTCATTTCCCTGACAGAGAATTTCACACCGCTGCCCAGCAGCTGCGATGTGGCGAGTGCTGCGAGCACCTCACACTGCTCTGCCTCCCTCCCACTGCACCTAGAGCCAGAGAAGAGCAGGAGTTGGATCTGGATGGGTGGGGTGGGAAGGAAACACAGAATTACACCCGGTCAGGTGTACCTACAGCTCAGGCACGTGCAGGAACCACGTGGAAACAACCTGGTGTTGAGTGAGAAAGTCAGTCAGCTCATGCCAGAAGGAGCTAAGAGGAAATCCAGCTCTGGAAGCCCCAGCCATGTGATGGTAAAATGTGTGTTGAAAATTTACTATGGAAGGTGGCCTGTGGAAAAGAGCTTTGGGTGGAAGAGGAGCTTCATCTAGCAGCCCTGGCCATGGGTGCTCAGTCTGGCCAGGCTGACTGATGAGTGAGTGCAAATAAACAGCAGGAGGTTGGGGCCAGTGTTTCCAACACACTCCCAACTGCCACTCATCTTTATGTGCCTTCAGAGAACCACTGTCATCTTAAATATCCCAACCTGGCCTACTCTGGTTGCTGAGTCTGTTAAGCAAGGGACTGAAAGACTGTTTCGGGTCTCTCTAGGCTGCATGTCCCAAGGTGGGATGTCAAACCTCCAGAGGGGCAAACTTTTCTCCCTGGTTATTATGAGGATCCTCATAATCTTATGAGGACCTTGAAGACCAGGATGCTCTGGTAATGCTCTGAATCCCAGCCAGCATTGCTGGGGACAGATGGGTGGACAGAAGCCTCTTCCTTCTCGAGTAACCTCCAGCCCGTCCTTCCTCTCAGAGAGGAGCAGCCCCTCTGCCAAGGGCTGCTAAACAACACAAGGTTTTGACATGACACCTTAAAATAGGCCCTTAAAATATTTACCCTAATATAGCCCACTGTGCCCAGGGCAGCATGTGGAAAGCCCAAGAGGTAAATATTGTCTAAATAAGCAGAGAGCTTAATATAGAAAGTCATGGAGTCAAGTACTCTTCAAGCGCCCTCATGTCTTTGCAAACATCAGTCAGTAAAGATAAATTTGACATGGTTGATCACTCACACTTTTAGGTAAGGCTCTTCTAAAAGAAAAAAAATCACGTTTCAGTGTTTATAATCTCTGCAGGAAGGCCCAGTCCAGCATTTTGCCCCTCTAATTCCTGTTCTCATAACTGTCAGATTATGAAATTGCCAACTCTAAGCCTTCTGAGGTTACAAAGAAACACCTCTCTGTTCTCTGCCGCCACTTCAAGCAGATGAACTAATAAAAACAAGCTCTGCTATTCCCTCCAAATGCCTGGGAGAAAGGAATCTGGAGCAGTAGTGGCTTCAAAATACCATTAAAGAAAGAAACCACCCACCGTGTCTGGAGTCCCCCCACGCTTACCAGCTTCCTTCACCCTTGTTACCTGAAAACCACACAAAAATCTGCCTCTTGTCATCCAGATGTTTGCTGGGACTCACCACTGGCCAGGGCAGAAACCAGAAACCCCCTGCCCTACTTCTCCCAGGGCAAAGAATTGAGGAGTTGTGTTGCACCTAGGGTGTTTGATGATGGGAGCTTGCTCAGCCACCCATCCCCAGTGGGGTGGTCCCCCCAGGTGGGAGTCCACACCAGCATCTCCCAAAGATGTCCCTGGTAAAGGGGAATGAGCTTTGACAATCTGCCCCTTGGGCAGTCACAGCAAAGAGATCAAGGATCTGTTTCCACCCTCCAGCCAAGGGAGGAATAAAAGTGTTTATTGGTTTCTGTGAACCACCTCCTCCCAGCTTCTTCCGAGATGATCTTCCCAAGATTATTAAATAAAGGTGGAATCACTCAAGCAGAGCTCCCACCAAGGGCAGCAAATGAAGGTGAAACCAGCAGGACTTTGGAGTGCGCCACTGTTTAATGTGTACTGAAAACAACAGCCAGCCAGACTGTGTCAGGGCCTCAGGGGAAGGTGCTGGCTGGAAGGGACACATTGAGCACAGCCACGTCTCCCCAGCACTCAGTCACTGAGGCATTAATGCCACAGGATGACAGGGGAACTGGGAGTCAATCTGCAGCCAGCACCGCTTCCACCGGGAGCTGGGGGAGAAACACCTCTGCATGCAACCATGAGCAACTCAGCAAACATGAAACATGCCAGGAGGGGAGAAAAGTGGAGTCACGACTTGAGATGCAACGAGCTCCCAGCCAAGGCTGGTGCTGGTGCAGGGGTGGCTGTGCCTTTCTGGGAGCACAGAGCTCTGGCATCCCAGAAGAAGCAACATGCTGGGAGCCCTCAAGAATGGGAGGGGTCTATAACAAGGTTTTGCAGCATCTCTGCGTCCCCACTAATAAACTCTTCACCCCAAAGGAAGCATGCACCTGCAGCCCCAAGACACATTGTGCTTGAGGCAGGATCAAGGGCAGCACGCCAGGCGGGCCCCAGCAGCAGCCACAAAACCCACGTGAGGCCAGAGCATGCAAAGCCTCTTTGAAAGCAGAGCTCTTGTCATCCTCATGGAGATGTTTCAAGAGGAACGTGGCAACTCCTTTTCTTAATGACTATATATAGGGAAAGCTCTGCTAGGTGACAAGTGGTGAGAGGCTGGAGGAGAGGCAGCCTCTTGCCTGCAAGGACTCAGATAATCGAGCGGAGGAATAGCCAGTGATGAGTCTATTTTGGACTCATCATGCTGCTACTGGAGCATTCACCGAGGAGGCAAAGCCATTTGTTACCTCCTCTCCAGAGAGTGCAAATTCAATAGAGTTCCTTGCCTGCAGCTGCACCGACCCCAGAGCCCACAGAACCCACAGCTGCCGGCAGCACCCCAAGCACTGCCAGGCTCACACTGCCTGGTGGCAAAGGGCTGCTTCCCCTCCTTGGTCCCCTCACCACAGACCCCAGCACCGCCTGGTGCTGCCCAGGGGGCAGTGGTCTCAGCATGGTGCTGACCATCCCAGGCAGGGCTGGGATGCAGGAGCTCACATAGCCAGGTACCAGTCAAGGTGATTGCTGCAACCTGGAAACAGGCTCAGAGGAAAAAGCCTGCCTTGTTTCACCCTGGGACCCTTCCCAGAGCATTCCGATGCCTCTCACCCCAAATCATCCCGCCAGCAGCTGGATTCGGACCCATAAACCCACCCGCAACCCCTCTGCACCAGGAGCTTCCAGGACAGCACTCACCTGCTCGTGGTACTCGATCCCCATGCTGAGCGTGTTAATGAGAATGGCCACCATGATCCCACGGCCGAAATATTTGCTGTCGACGATCTTCCGGAAGGTCTCACACACCATGTGCCAGAAGGCCAGCACCCGGCTGGCTCTCCTGGCCCGGGCTCTGCCCCGCTGTGGGTCCCGCTGGTCACTGTAGTGGGCATCCTGTGTGAACTCATAGACCCCCTCGCTGTCTGAGTCAGCCGTCTCGTTGTCCGACAGCTCGGCCTCACCCGCCAGTGCTGTGAGGCAGTAAGGGCAGCTCTCGGGGGTGCAGGAGCCACCATCCAGCTTGGTGCAGGGGCTGGAGATCTTGCAAGAGCTTTGGCAGGGACCTGAAATGCCAGCAGGACAGGGAAAGGGCAGCTCGTCAGCTGGGACAGGGGGCTGCAGGAAGCAACCCCCAGTCCCTGTTAGCGCCAAGCCTTTGCCCCTGACACGACAGGCATTTCCTTATCAGAAAAGGGCTCCTGCTAGGTTAAAACCCTGGCTCTTCTCTCTTCTTATGAAGCTCTCTTTGTTGCCCCCAGACAGACACCACCCCAGCTGTGGACCCTGAGCACACCTCATTACATCTCCAGCCATGACAGGAAGGAGGAAGCAATTGGTTGCCCCGGTCCTGGCAGGCTCCCGGCTGTCATTATTGGGAGCACTGTTAGCAGCCTTCTTTCCTGCTCCCTCTGCTGATGCTCCAAAACCACCAGCTTCCCTCTCCACACATTGCCCTCAATGGCAGCTGCCAGGTGTCTCCTGGGTGAAATACCAGCAGGATATTCCCCAAAATTCCCACCAGCTGGCTGCGAGGAGAGAGGCAACGCGTGCGCCTGACTCCTGCGTGGCAGCACCCAGCAGTGAGAATGCAAACCCTGTGCTAAACCAACTCAGAGCCCAGGTCTGTGTGTTTGGTCTCTGGGCTGGGGGCAGGATTTGGTCTCTTCCCTGCACAGCTCCTGGCTGGAAAGGTCAATGCCACTGCAGTGGGGTGGAAAAGGCAGTGACTGCCTGGGAAAGCTTGGCCGAAACACTTCTTGGAGGCTGAGTGTTTGGACTACACTGGCCTGAACTCCCACATCTCAGGATGTGGAGGGGGAAAGAGCATCTTGCAGTGAAAATATGAAACCCTTGATCCAATAAAGATGCATTCAGTGTCTGACTCTTACAGGCTTCCTGAGCAAATCACAGATTTTTAATACTCAGCATCTATGATTGCCCTTGAGCACTCACACAAAGCAGACACTCAATCTCCCTGAGCCTTGTGTCCCATGGGAGCAGAGCTACACGGTGCTCAGGGGTGTGATAGGACTCAGATCTGGAAGGTGTCCATCTACAATCTCTAGCTGATTTTGGGAGTACAGGATTTGGGAAGTGTTCCCTGTAAATGGTTTGGGGGTGGGGGGAAATCACGGAATTTTGTCCTAACATTTAATCTAAACCCACCCTCTGCAAAGTTTAAAGCCATTCCCCCCTTCCTATCACTACATGTCCTTGTCAAAGTCCCTCTCCAGCTCTCTTGTACTTGTCTAATCTACAAGATGGGGATTGCAAAGAAAATGGATTCACTGAAAATCCTCATATCCCTTGGATTATTGCAGGTATGAAGTCTGGGAGGTTGAAACCTCTCTCCTAAATTTGGCTATAAGAGGCATTAGGTAGGTTGGAAGATTCCTGTTCATCTCACCTGGAAAGCCATCACCTTTCTCTGTAACATGGACTGAAAAGAACCCTGTAAAAATTCAGAGAGAGAAAAAAATTAGGACAAAAACTGTATGTCTGGAGAGCAGCCCCAGATGCAGAACCAGCCCCGGCTCACCCGTGCTCTGTGTCTCTAGCAGCTTGTGCATGGTGCTGTACGGCCCGGGCGGGATGTTGAGGCTCGTCAAGGTGCTGCTCCCAGCACCCACCGCCGCCTCCCCCAGGTTCTTCTCTTTCAGCATCTCATGGGAGGTGCTGGAGTGCACTGTGGGGTACACCTTGCTGCCCACGATGTTCTTGGGGATCCCCTCTGGGCTTGGCAAGCCGAGGCTTGGCTGTGTCAGGGACGACCGGCAGCACACCGGCTCGAAGTGGCAGTCGGCATGGTAGATACTGTGCACAGACTCGGTGTTGCTGGGAGAGGCACTGGGGGCCCCCAGGGAGTTGGGTGCCGAGGGAGGGAGCATCAGCCGGTTGGTCCCGTTGTGCAGTGAGCTGGTCTCCACATCGCTGATCTCCGGGCTGGCACGGGGCGCCCGCAGGTTCCCGTTGCCCAGGTGGTAGTGGTGGTGGTGGTGGTGATGGTGGTGGATGAGGTGGTGCACGGAGGATCTCTTCCTGCTCCGGCGCTTCCTGGCGTGCCGCTCGGCTCCTGCCTTGCTCGTGGGGCTGCTGAGGAAGCCCATCCTCACGCCTGCCGCCCTGTAGGCCTTCACCAGCTGCTTGCTGCCTTTCCGGGCAATGTAAACCAGGTACTTGAGGAGCTCGTCGTAGCAGCTGCCTGGCTCTGAGAAGCTGGCGAGGGTGCTGGCGTTGGACAGGTAGCGCACACGCTGCTCCTTCATCAGCTGGCTCTCGCGCTGCTTCGTCTCAGAGAACTGTGTCGCTATCACCACCAGGCACAGGTTGATCATGAAGAAGGAGCCCACCTAAGGGGACAGGGGACATCAGCCACCTCAGTGTGGCTGTGGCACCCCACAGATCTGTAGGGCACAAAGAGAGGGGGACAAACCCCAGCCAACCCCACTCCTTGCGTCACCCAGCGGGGACCACTGGCCGGGCTGACTCACTCCCCCAAGCTCCCACCCCAGGGACTCCCACGCCAGCCCTTCGTGGAGGACGTCAGAGATCAAAGATGAGAGAAGATTATTTTGACAAAAACTCTTGCTCTTTTAGGATGGTGTTTTTCTCCCTCCACAGACAGCAGTTGTAATTATCACAATTAGTGGCATTACGATGAATGCACTGAGCCTTCCTGATAGGAGTGTTTTTCTCTGCCAATGTGTGGGCAGCTTGCGAGCAGATCCCTTTCCCCTGCTAACGGAATTTGCGGGTGACTGTTACGCAAGGGCATCAGCAGCCTGTACCCACAGCTTGGAGATTTTCTTTCCAGCCAGGGTTTCATGAGGTTCTGCCTCCTGTAGAGCCCAGCCTGGATCACAGGGAATTACTGACGTGCTAACGGGCTATCACACACTGCTAACGTTACTCGCATGGCATCTGGAAAAGTACTGCTTGCTCTTCCTCTTCATCATCTTGGGGAGGCTGAGAGCAAGGGTTTGTTTCTCTCTTGGGGAAGCTAATAGAAGCATCATGGACTAAACAACCATCTACGTTCTCATCAGGGTTTGAGTCCTGGTTTGACGAGGAGCAGAAATCCCCACAATGACCTAACTGACAATGTGCAGCTATTTTTCTGGACTTAGATCACTTATGTAGCAAGAAAAGGACTCATCTCACTTAGCTACATCTGAGTGAGGCACCTAATGATCCTTCAGAGTCAAGAGAGAAATAGGCGCATCAAGTCTGCAATGCATCTAATTTATTTTGGATGTCTACCTTCAGAGGAGATGAATCACCCCGTTAAAGCACCTATTTTTCTCCCTTGACGATAAAGGGAGTCTAGACAACGAGCTCAGCCAGTCACTGTAGACAATTCTGGTTGCATAGATGAAGCCCATCATGAAGCCCACCCCACAGAAACTCTTTGTTGGCTCCTTTGTGGGTGGTCTCGGATGATGCTGTGAAATGTGGGTGGGCTGTGGGCAGTAATCTCTTCCCTCCTTTCTTAATGCGCTCTCTTAAGTTTGGGACTGTTTTCCTGAAACATCCCCACTGCACCAAGGACCCAGCAGATGGGTTCTTCAATGTGGGGGAATTTTTGGGCAGCCTCTTCCCTTTCTGGCACTCAAAAACAGACCAGGTAACATTTGCCTACTTTAAAACTTAAATTCAAGGTGGCAAGCAAGACAGAGAAGCTTGGAGCACAAGGAGAGAAGTAGTAGAAGTAGCACCAACAACAGAAGTGTATCTACCACCGCTTGAGCACATCTTTCTTTCCTTCCTCATGTTTGCAGCAAAATGCAGCTGCAGCACAATTCTGTAGGGAAGCTGCGTTTCTCCCAGCAGGCTGGTTGCTACTTCAGCTTTTATATTCACTGCATCCTCTGCCCTGTTCCTCTGGGTGACTCCACTCTGCTCTCTCCAGAGGCCAGGAGGACCCCCCTGCTCCCCTAAGGCCACTCACAATGATCAGGAGGATGAAGTAGATGAAGTTGTAGAAGGAGTGTGCATCCATGACAAAGTACATGATGTCCACCCAGCCTTCCAGCGTGATGACCTGGTGGAGACAGGAAGGGAAAAAAAACTCCTCAAGGCTCAGTTACAACAAAGTGCACAGGCAATGTTTCTTCTAGCTGGGTCATGTCTGACACCCCATAGTTGGTCTTGGTGCAGTACAAGATGCTGAGGAGCCAAATCCTGCTCCTCCCAATGCCAACAGCCACATTACCAGCTGCCCAGGCTGCATCCAGCCCCTTTCCAGTGGGACTTAAGGGCCACTAGTGCATTTTGCAGAGAGAAGAGCAGTCTCTAGGCTCTGCCCCGCATGAGCAGCATCTGACTGCACGCCCACAGGGTTTTGTCCATGCATGTGAGGTGGAGACGTTCTCAAAACAGGCATCATATTGTATCCCTAACACTTTGAGCACCTGTGCACTACTATATAAGTGCTCACTAGTACAGAACAGCCCCCAGGAGTGCAATTAAACAGCCCCTGGGAACATGTTGGGGGCAGGACCTGCTGTTTGCCCACCTCGTGACAGTTGGCACACGGGGCTCACCTGAAAGATCGCGATCCAGGCGTAGCCAATGTTATCGAAGTTGATGGCTCCCTTGAAGGGGTTGTGCTCCCCAGCAGAGCAGTTGGTGTAGTACTGGTTCCAGTTCACACAGGACGTGTTGGTGGTGTCGTTATAGGAATAATAATCCAGGGTGCACTCCAGACCCTCTTCCCTCCGCGTTGGGATACTCCGGCAGTAGCGCATCCCGTTCTCCCGGGGCTGGGAGCAGATGAAGGGGTTTTCATCTTCGTTCTCTGTCTGGTAGTACCGCTCCAAATCCACCGTGTAGGGGCTGAAAGAGTCCAGACAGGGCTGGGGTTTGCACACCAATTGCAGGCAATCTGGCAAGGAGCTGTAACAGCACAGCTTTTCTGCATCTTGAAGCTATTTTTTAGAGAAGGAATCCCCCTGGATTTACTGCAGCCCCACAGGGTGAGCTGATGTCCCTAGCTGGTTTTGAGAAACTGAGGCAGTGCACTCGACCCCTTGGCAATCCTTCTGATGGCATTATTACAAGTTACTCCATCTGGAAGCACTCTGGCTTTGACTTTAGGAGACTAAGAGAAGGATTCAGTGTGACAGGGCTTCTCTGAAATGTCTTTGCTGCAGTAAGATGGAAATCAGTTAGTTTAAGCTCCTGTATCTCCTGTCCTTCTGGAGATGCTGAGAATTGTTTAGGGAGACTCTATGTACAAGGACCTCCCAAGATTCCTAAAAACCAGAGACAGGGCCTTCATATGCATCTCACCGTGTCAGTTCAGCCCACAGATAAGCTCTAAATTCCCTCTGAGGGTGGCCTTACCACAGCAAACCAGGCAAAAATACTCTTCAGGGAAATGAAACAACCCATGGCCAGCCAGAAACTGGCTCCTTGCTCTGAACACACTATCTCCTTAATGCTGCCAGGACTCCCACTAAAGCTTGCAAAGATATTTTTAAGCCTAGTTCAGCCTGGTTAATTCCTGCAGAATTGTCTGTAATACCCTTCAAAGCCTATCTAAACCCCTGGAATTCTGGCTCAATTAAACAGCACCCAAACCTGTGGCTCTATTGGATTTTCTCGGTGGTGAAACTGTCCCCCTGCTCTGCTGACATTTACTGAACAGGGACGTGTCCTGGTAATGGCACTTCCAGCCACCCTTCGAGGGCATGACCTACAAGAGGGGTGGGAGTTGATCAGGAGGTGGGTGGGAGATGTTGGAAGGTGCCTCATGCCAGCCTGGCCACAGCAGCAGCAGCAACATGGTCCTGCTGTGTGCAGGAAAGAGGCTTTGGGCTTGTAGGATTCCTCCATCCAGGTGTGAATCCAGCCAGATCCACCCTGGGGAGTCAGCAATCCACTGAAAGGTGTCGGGGGTGGCAGAACTTGGCAGAGCCATCAGGGGTTTGCAGTCACCTGCCTTTCTCCAAGCATTTGAAGGGATGGAAGTGAAAAAAGCAGGTAGGTAGAACAGGCATGGAAACTCTGGAAGAGGCAGTCAGCTATCAGGTACTTCAACCACTGTCCAAACAGTGCTACATCAGGCCAGAAAACTGATCACAACAGTCTTTTTGGCCTTAAAATTCAGGGATCTGTGAAAATTAACACTTTGGGATAGAGACTGTCTCTTGCTCTGAGGCTGAAAAGTATCTAGCATCAAAAATGCACGGAAGCTCCATCAGCGTTTCTGGGGGTTTAGGTGGGACTCCAAAAGTCATGGCAACAAACACCACCAGCCACTGAAGGGGATTCAGACCTGAGCGTCTCCACACAGAAAAGGTCACACATTAATGATATGCTGAATTTAGAAAGCCTGAATTCCCATTCTCAGAGGGTTTCTTGGAGGCTTTTATCAATCAGAGAGGTTCCCAAGTGCCAGCTGAGGGTTAAGGACAGCCTGCAAATGCAAATGGCAAATTGTCACAGCTCGCTCTGCTCCTGCTGTGTGTGCCCAAGCAGGAGTGATGGTGGCATTTATGAGCAGGGAGCATTTACAGAAGAGAAGGGCTTTTTTACAGAGGAGATCCTGGAGGGACAGCTTCCCTCAAGCTGGGGAGACACTGGTGCTGCCCACACAGACTCACATGCTGAAGTTCTCAGGGAGGAAGCAGCGGTTCCTGAGCAAACCTGCCCACAGCTGGACTCCCACAATGCCAAAGATGAAGAAGACAAAGAAGCAGAGGAGGAGGACGTTCCCCAGCATGGGCAGCGTGTCCAAAAGCAGCGTCACCAGGATGCGCATACCTGAGGCAAAGAGGAAAACCTCACGTTGAATCTTCTTGTTCCAGCTCTGTCCTCCTGACCTTTTCCTTTCCACTGATACTTTTCCTACTATATTTCCTTCTATTCTTTTCCTTCCATCCTCATCACCCACATGTGGCTTGTGAACACTCACAGCTTCCCATCCCCTTTGGCTTCCCCCCAAAGCCCCTGGAACACTCGCCTTCATTCGTGCCTTGCTACTGGACACCAGACCTACCTTTCCTGCTCAAGTCCTCTTCTCCAAAGTTTTCTAGCAATTATGTTTCCTTTCTTCCCTCAGATTAAATTCTGACATTCTCCTTTGCTCAATCGTATTTTTTCTCCACCCAGTGTATTTCAAAATTCCCTTCCTTCCCTATTTCCCCTCATCTACCCTAAATGCCCTCACTTCTTTAATATACAGGACTCTCTCTGGCAGTTAATTCTCACAAGTTCAGGAACAGCCAGTTCTGTAACAAAGACAAATTGATGGTGACTTCAACTTGACATTTACACACAAAAAAATGATTTAATCTGACATCCGTGTAATATTCTGCTCATCTCTCACTCTCCTTCTTTCCCCATGTTCTACATTCTCTTACTTGCTTATATTGACTTTTATCTCAAGAAAGCGTTACTGTTGCACCCTTTACTTTGATATTCAGGAAGACTTTTTTCTCTTATCCTGATGCTGTCACCTCCTCTCTCAGGGTTTTTCTTCTACTCCATTACTGGGGAACAACCACCTTGCATCAACTCCTAATTAACTAAAATTACTTTCTGTGGTTATTGCATTGATCATCATACAAAGCTCATTTTTTATTTTTCCCACCTTGCATTTCTATCCCACTGTAACTACGTTGCAGAGAGGACAAGATAAATTACCCAGCATTTCAAAACACATTAAGTGAATTACATCCCCAGTTAGACAGTGGTGGATAAATTCAGCTATCCACCAGTTCAGCAGCGGGGATAAAAAAAAAAACCATTGCAAACAGGATTCTGAAGCTTCTGTAATGATTGAAACATCAGCAGCAAAGCCAGATTAAGTTCAAGAGTCAGGAGCAGGAAAATAAATAGATCCCAGGCACTTCCAGCATCAGCAGAGAGAACTGAAGCTGATTAGTTCTCATCAAGGCATTGGGCCAGTTCAGATAGGGGCGTGCAGACTCAGATTTAATTTGGCTAAAACAGTACTGGATTTGATGAGCAGGATTGTAGGACCAGGAGAAGGATGCTTCTGGTGCAGTTGTACTTAACATACCTGATCCCTACAGCTCCGAGAGGGACGGTGCTCGATGTCTCTCATGGAGCACTGGGGTTTGCCCAGCACGGGGCAGTGGGAGGGTTTGTGATGGCCAGTGCCATCTGGGACTGGGCTGCCATGCAGCAGCAGGCAATGCCACCCACTGCTGCTTCAGGCAGGGCTGAGACCCTTGTCCATGACGAGAGAAACCAGGACTGGAGAGCCACTGCCCATCCCACCCAGGTCTGCTTTGGAGATGTTGGGGCTGTATGGTATGTATTTGGGCTGTATGGACCAGCTCTGGGGTCCTCAGCACTTCCCAGGGGACTATCTCCATGCACAACAAGACTTCCTCACCCCAATTTCTCCCGGGGAGGATGGAGCATGTCAGGGAGGGTGGGAGCAGCATGGCTCAGACCCCTCTGCCTGTACTGCCTGGCAAAGGCTGTTGGCTCAGTCAATCCCTATCACCTGCAGCCCTTTAGTAGCCTCCTCAGGCCCTCTTCAGATGAGAAAGGAAGGTGTCTGAAGACAGTCCTGGATACCTTATTGACTCCTCTCTGATGCCACAGGTGTCAAAAAGAGCCCAGATAGTGGTGGTAGCACCCAGCACTGCCAGGCTTGGGCAAACGTTTGAGCTGTGATGTAAGATCAAAGCATCTGGGTTTGCCCTTCCATCTTTGGGGCGTGGATCCGGAGAGCTGGCCCCAACAGGGAGGAATTAGGATCTGACTTACTGGGGACCCTGTTAATGGCCCTGAGTGGCCGCAGGACTCGGACGGTGCGGACGGCTGAGAAGCTGACGTTCTGCAGGTCCAGGGAATACTCCAGCATCCTGAGAAAGACACAAAACCACTGAGGAGTGTCACGGATCCGGTGGAGAAATGTTAGATTATCAAACATTATAAAGCAAACATTAAATGCCAACCGCTCACAGAGGGACTTGTTACTGCGTCTCTCCCATCAGGAAAGTTTGCCAGAGGAATTAATTAAAGGTTGTTTGCGTATCAGGATAAAGTCAATGAGGGGGAATGTGATACACCAGCTCACACAGCCACAGATCTCTCTCTCTCTCTCTCTCTCATCTGCTTTGGGCCTCTTTTTGCACAGGGCCAGGCAGAAGCTTCTGAAAATCCCTGCACGCTCCAGAGGGGAAATTTCCAGGCACAGCCCTGTTTTTAACAATTTTACAGATACTGTAATGAATCCCAGTTTGTTGTGCTGAGCACCACCACAGTCCTGAAAGGAAGAACACCTCCTGGTGCAGACCCCTCTGTGGGCCACAGAAGATGAGCAGCACAGGACACTGAGCTCTGCTACCTCTGCCCAGCAGAGACCCTTGGCAGGTGGGAACAAAACTGGTGACACTTGCAGATTAAAAATGGGGCAAACAACAACCTCCCACTGTCTGGTTGAGTCTGCTCAGGACACAGAGCAGCAACATCCCCAGGACTTAGTCTTAGGATGCACCTGGATGGCTGCAAGTCCCTGGGGTGCCCCAGCACCTCTGACTCTTCTCATGGCACCTTTGCTCAAGCACAACAGAGTCCTCAGTCACAACACCTCCAGGACTTTGCTCTCTGGCTGTGGGAAGATCCAAGAGTTCTGCCCAGAATATTCTTGAAGAGGCAGAGCCAGGCAAAGTCAAGGGACACAACCCTGAGGCTCCCCACGCAGTCGGGCTCCCACTGCCACAGGCAGTCACAGGATATTAATTTCTTCCGAAAATTATCAAGTTCCATCTCCAAACAAGCTGGGTGGTTCCCTCCCTCCAACTCTGATGGCTAAAAGCCTAACTTCCAGCCTGGATGCATTCAGGACAAGCTCATTTACATCTGTTCTTATGGCAGCACTGTCGTTTAAGTAGCTTCTCGAGCTGTTATTTGTCTCTGATGTTTACCTACCCATGTATTTACAGAGGACAAATCACATCTCCTCTCAGCCTTGATTTTGCAAAGTCAAACAAATCAAGTTCTTCCAGCCCCATCTCACACACAGGCTCTCTGCTTCACAGTTACAACCTTCCTCCACACTTGCCCTGGTCTGAATTAATCTCACCTGATTAGGCATCAAGTTTCTGGAGGAAGTTTTGGTCGCTCTTTGCACAAAGGCATCAGTGCTGTCCCTTCCCTCCCTGCTGGAAATCCCACAGGATCCATCAGTGCTGTGTTGGGTTTGCCATGGCTGCAGCACACTGGAGGCTTCTGCTCTTGCTGCTATCAGCCAAACCCACTCTTCTCCCTCCTGTCCTCCAGCAGGTGAGGGGCACCCAGGGGGGAGAAGACTCCCCTTCCAGCCCCCAAATAAACAACTCCATGTTTAATGCAGTGAGGCTTTACCTGATAGGCTCTAACGAGAATGATCATGATGATCAAACTATAACTAAGATGAAAATAACCTCAACATATTCCTCTCTATTTAGCTGACCCCCACAGCAATGGGACAGTCCCAGGAGATGGAGGCTGGACAGGCACATATGGATACTACAAATTTGTTCTCAGCCTCTGACCAAAAAGGAAGGCAGTGTGTTCACAAAATCCCACCTGCCCTGGGGGTAGAAAACCAGCCCCTTCCTCAGTGCACAGGACTCCCTGCACTGGGCAAGCTTTGGCTAAGGTGAGGAGAGGAGCAGTGGTTTCCCTGGCTGTCATGGCTGTCAAGTTTCACTCGCTGTTCAGAAAGATTTCTGTATGGTTAGCAATATTCAGGTTAAAAGCCCATACCAAACACACAGCTTTTCTTTCATCCATTATTAAAACAGAGGCTGCCAGCAAAATTCAGAGCAGCACACGGTTACTTGCACCAAGACAAATCATTTTCTGATTAATGACAGCTCCAGACGCACTTCCAGAGATGTGAGTGCTTGTAAGCTGCAAAGGACGTGCTGTAAAATGCATTTTGATTTAATTCATTAAAGAACAATTATAATGCCAAATTTAAAGGAACAAGCCAAACAACAACCCAGAAGCTTGAGTAAACACTTGAACACGAAGGCCAAGAGCAAGAAGGTGGTCTCCTGCCCCTGTTGCTGGACATGGCTACCAGAACTGGTGTTACAGCACCGCCAAGCTCAGCCCCAGCCCCAGACTACAGGGTCCACACCTTGCTGGTAACCAACAGCTCAAGTGCCTTGAGAGAACCCAGTATTGGAGAAAAAAATGTCAGTAGAGTTCAGTCACTAAAGAGCAAGTCCAGTGAGAACACCACCAGTCCCCAGCTCTAAGGTCACTTCCCAAGGCAAGGGGAAGCACGGGAAGAATCAATCTGCATCCCTGGCAAGGGAAGATACCCAGGGAGAGCAAATGTCAGGATGTCACCAGCTGGTGAGGTGACAGGTACATTTACCAGCATATATAGCATTTATGCATTGGAAATCTGCAGTGTAAAAGGCTCTTGATGAAGCTTCAATTCAAATGTCATCTCTGCTCAGAGGGGAAGGCGCGATGCCTGTCAGCGCTGCCGCCACCGACCTGGTGCCCAGCCAAGTTAAAGGCTCAGAGAGAAACTCAGCATTAAATAGGATGGATTCACAGCTCGTCAGAGTGATCAGCAACCCCCGATCGCTGGAGTTATTCAGAAGGAAAGCGGAAATATTTAGGACTTTCTAAGAATAAAAGTGGAGCATCTGCAAAGCCAGACGTACAACGGGCTGGTGGTGGGATGCAGAGAGGGAGCTGATGCAAACCTTTGGCAAACGCTTCTCCAAGCAGGAAAACTCCCAAGGCTCAGCTGACAGGCAAAAGGGATGGCTCAGGATGGACCAGGCAGGTGAAATTCATTCCTATTCTGCCTGGAGACAGTGAGTTGGAGCATGCTGGGGTTTCTCTCATGTAAAACCCAAAGCACTGGGAAGGATTTCCTGAGTGCAATGCCAGGCAGCAGCCCTGAGGTAAAGGGCTTTCAAAAGTGATGCTCAGGGCATCACAGGAAGGGTTCAAGGGGCTCTGCTTACCCAGAGAGCCTCTAACAGAGCACAGAAATTCCAGCAAAGCCCTTCTCACACCTAGCCAGCACCGCTTCTCAGACACCCTGCTCTCAGCCCTGACTCTGCTCCAATCCCCGGGATCACTCCTGCTCAGGAAGTAGAAGATGTTGTGAAAACCCAGCAGAGCCACACAGAGAATTTCTGCTGAGGGCGCTTTCCAAGGAAAGCTTGAACTCTCCCCTTTCACAGCTGGGTGCTGGGGATGCTGCACAGCCAGGGGATGTGACCAAGGTCACACGAGGAGCCGGTGGCAAAGCAGCAGTGGCTGCAGGCAGGGCCACTCCCGAGAGCTGCCCACCCCCTGCACACTCAGAGCCCTACACTGCCGGGGAGAGATAGGCTGAGATTTATTCAGCGTTAAAAAGCTTCCAAAAACTGGGCATATAGACACCCTTTATCTACAAAGCACAGCCATCAGTGGGTGATGTTAAGCCATCAGTGCTGGAAAAGACAAGGAGAAATTATTTAGGCGGCGCTGTATCTTCAGAAAGCTGGAATGAAATTTCCCCCTGGCTCTCGCCAGCTTGCTTGTGCTCTGCTTTCACTCAGGGGCTGCGTTTGGAGCCTTGGGAGTCTCACCGCATTCGTGGGTGTTGCTTAATTTTAAAAATACTCATCTCAATCAAGCTGAACAGAAGAAAAAGAATAGCACACAGAGAGCATGAACCCTGCAGCCTGCTGGATCCAGCTGCACCATGTGTCCCAGCCAGGACACTTGACTAATGAGGCTTTTGAAGCAGCAGCAAGTTCAGCTGAAGAACTGAAAGAAACTAAAGAATTACCTTTTTAAAAGTCCTAAAACTTTAAAAAAAACCCAGGCTTTTCACAGGTGGATTTGAGTCAGCTCAGCTGCGAGGGAGACTGCTGAGGGCTTTCTTTTACCCAGCAGGTTTCTGTGAGTCAGGGATGCAGCTCGTTCGGGATGCTCTGCTCCAAAGGCTGTGGGAAGGCAGCACGGAGCACAGAGCATCCACAGCCATGGATTTCATCAGTGCCCAGGTCTTGGCTACCCTTTATCCACCCAAAAGTAACTTAAAACATTAAATTGCACAGCTCAGCCCCAGATACCGAATTCCTGGAGGTTCGTGATGACGAGTGTTGGCTTGATGTTGTTCTGGCTCTTCTGCTCAGAGCAGAAAGCACCTAATTTGGGATTAGTCAGGACATGGTGTGGCCACAGAGAAGGCTCCTAGTTTCCAGGACACTCACATCCACCCTGGAAAGCCCAGGAAAGGGCCAGACTCCTGGGAGCAGGTTTGGTGCAGCTTTCCCTGCTGCCCAGAGGGGCTGTGGCTGCGGCAGTGGCTGCACATTGGGTAATTGCGTGTGCAAATCAGCCTCTTACACGGGCAATTACCCCCCTGTGCTCGCTCGGGGTGCCCAGGCAGCACAGAGGGCACTGCTGCCACGTCCCCATGCGCTGTTCCTCAGATCAGAGGGCTCAACAGAGGCAGAGGGGATGAAAAAGCAGCATTCATCCTGCCTCCCTGTTAGTTTTGTTTTTAAGGGATGAAGAGAGTAATATATGGGGGAAGAACAGCCTTTGCAGTGGGAGGCTGCAGCAGGGGCTCCTGTAGGCAGTCCCACACCAGCTCTTTCTTCCCTGTGTCTGGATCAGGGGGCTGAAACAGCCCCTTGATCAGCTTTGTACAGATAAAATGCCCTTCAGAGGAGCCCTGCCTGCCTGTGGAGCGATCTGGCGCTGCGGGGTGAAGGCCACATGCTGGAAGCTTCACCCAGAGCACTCAGCAGGAATCTTGCTCTGGCTGCTGCAGCCATGGGATCACAGCTCCCCACAGAGACCCGTCTGGCACCATAGCCCTCATTCCAATTTCTGAACTAAAGAGCTTTTCAGACCCCATCCAGGTTTAGATGGAGCAGGGATGGAGTGGGGGCTGCGGCATCTCTTTCTCTCCTGTCACCTATGAACACAACAGGGCTTCCTGCAGCCTATTTCATCCCTGAAATTCAGCGCTCAAAACCAGGAGGGAGAAAGACATCCTTAAAGGTTGTTTATGAAGGCTTCAGTGGAGCTCACTGTTTAATACAGCCTTCAACAGAGGGAGAAAAAAAATATAACAAACATTAGAAATGTTCAGGAAGCAAAGAGAGAAAGAAGTGGTGTCTGTTCCTGAATAAAGCAGGCTGCCAACCACCTCCAGCCCCAGCTCCTCTTCAGTCGTAAGCGAAATATTCCAGAAGTGTTTAACTTTCCTACAAAGTCTTTGAAGAGGCTCGTTACCATTACAATGAGCAAAGCACAAACAGGACTCCTCAGTCTTGGCCAAACAACTGACTGAGCCCGGAGTAACCACAGACCCACACAGCTCAAACAGGGGATGATGCACAGCCCTGCTCAGTGGGGAGCAGAACGTGGGCACAGGAAGGCAGAGAGGAACCCCGTGAGCTCTTACAGCTCCAAATTATCCCCTGGTGTAAAGCTTTCTCATGGGAAAGCAATAAACCATTAGGGATTTTTGTTGTTTTGAGGTTAGAATTATAGAATAGAACCATGAAATCTCCTGAGCTGGAAGGGAACCACAAAGATCAAATCCTAGCTCCTGGCCCTGCACAGGGTAACTCCAAAATCACACCATGGGGTTTTTTGATGAGGATGGCTTAAAGCCTATTTCAATCTACACGGATGCAGAGGTCCATGGAAGTCCTTATCTGAACAAAGCCAGAACAAGCTGTTGTCCTGCAAGCTGCTGGGGCTGCAGCAACGTGTGGGGCTAGGGCTGGCTTCAGCTGAGCAGAAGGGAGATCTCAGTCTGTGGCTACCCTCTTCCCATGGACTGAGCAGAGGAGATGTCCCTGTGCCCTGCTGGGAAGACAGTGGATGCTGGGTCCTACAGTGGCCAGGGAGACACCAAGCCAGGGCACATCTCCATCCCACAGCTCTGGCTCATCAGCCCAAGCCTCAGTCAGCATCAAACAGAAACCACTTCTGCATATTTTGGGATGTAAACAAGCATCCATCCTCAATACATCTGTGTCTTATGCTGGGAGAGGTCAAAATTATATCGAGTCATATTTAGAGGGCAAGAGCTGCTTGCAATGCCTGTTAACCTTGAGAGTGTTCTCTCACAAGCAAACTCCCCAAATCCCCTCCTCTAAAAATAATGCAACATAATGATGCCATTCATCACTTTTTTTTCCATCCCCTTTTTCCCCACACAACTCCATAACCTGCAGCCAAAGCCGTGTTTGCCTGAGCAGGCTTTTGATAGTGCGGCACTATTCTCATCTCCGGCAAGTTTTACTGTAATTACAGAGATGTGTTGCAGACATTACACACTCTACAATTAGCACTAACTGCATTACATTGTCACAAAGAAGTCATTTACTCTCCATGAGTTCGTGAGATTGGTCTGGACAGTTTAACAGAGCTGAGAAGCACTTAATGGCATCCCACAGAAGCGGCCAGCAGGAGCAAGGACAGCATCCAAGAGGCTCTCCCAGCCCTTCAAGAGGCAGATTTGGGGCAAAAATGCACAAAAAGGCTTCTCCACAATGATAACCTCTGTCAGGTCTAGAAAGTTCTCAAAGAATGGGCAAGATAAAATGCCACAAGTTTGATTTTTTGGGGGGGAGGGAGGCGGTGTGGGTTGAAGCCTGTTCTAAACTGGGGGCGGCTGGGAAGGATTTCTACGGATGCTGTGCCCGTGGGAGTGTGCAGCCCCAGTATGACATGCTTTCCCCACCTGATGCCCCACAGACATAGTTTGCTGCTTCTCCTCTCCCCTCACATCACTTTCTGCAGCCCATGGGAAGAGAAGTGGCAGGGAAAGGAGGAGAGCAGGAGCTCGGGGTCCTGCTGGGTACTGGGGAGCTCACACTCTGCTGCTGCTTTCTTCCTTCCGTGTCTTGCACATAAAAGGCAGAGAAAAAAACCAAAGTTGCTCCATTGTGGTCACCTGGACCACATGGAAACCTCAGTCTCCTCCCCTGGCATTTTGCTGGGGAGCCTGGTTGAGGCCCTTATGTGAGACCTCCATAAAACACGTGACTCGCTTTATCTGGTATCTAAGCAAACCCAGCTGGGTTGTCAGGATTGCCCTGGCACATCCTCTCCAGGGCCCCAGTTTGGCTCTGGCCTCTTTCCTGACACCTGCTCAGGTGCAGAATTCCTCCACGCAGAGTTCAGCTCCTCCCTTGCTCCTGTGCTCTGCTGTGAGCACCACGGGCTGGGAGCTCATTGGGGTAATTTGCCCTGTCTGGGAACCAAAGAGCTGCACTAAGGGCTACCTAAAGAACTTCCCTCTGTCTGGTTGGGATTTGACCCTGCAGCTCTTTTATCCCTTATCCCTTACGGTGTTTTTTACCTATATCTTAGATCTACTAAGGGCTTGAGTCCCTTACTTTTTTCTCTGCTACAGCAGTGGCCCACTCCTGCAGCCCCTTTGGCTTTCCCTGGCACTCAGCAGGCCCTCCAGGATTGAAGCAATGCTCTGAGTAGGATGCAGCACTTCAGAATGGATGGGCTAGGGTTGGAGGAGAGCACAAGGGCGCAAAAGGGAGCAGAGAAAGCCAGTGCTGAGGGAGGAGAGGCTGTTTTATATTTAAATCCCATTCGATCCTTTGCCAGCCAAATTGATTTTGACGGGACCCAGATGGGAACAGTTCATGCACGTGGAGGAAAGAGCCATCACTTAGTGAGAGGCAAAGCTGACCTGGCAGAAGGCACGAGAGGGTCAGGCTGCCATGCTGCAAAAAACCTCTGCAGCAAAAAAACGTCTCTGCATGTCAGGGGTGGGGGAGCAGCTGCTGCAGGGTGGGGATCTGTGGCTCTGCCCAGGAAGGAGATGACCCTCACACACCAAACACCTGGCTGGGTGCAGTAGGTGTGCAGAGATTTCTTCGCTTAAGCAAAGAGAAGTGATATTTTGGCATAGGAATAAGGATGGTCCCTGCTGGTGTCCCTCTAGAGGGAGGTCCCATCATGGTGGAGTCCCCACAGAAGCACATCAGGGATAAGTCTGGCTCCAAAGGCTTTGCAAGTTCAACAGGCAAAGGCAGGACCAGGCTGGGAGGGGAAGGTGGCAGCACCCCAGGAACAGCCCAGCATCTGTGACCATGCTTCCCCAGATGGGATGTCCAGCCTTGCTTGGGTTGGGCTCTTCATCACAATTAATTCCAGTAAAAGACATAATAAACCGGAAGAAATAAAGGTGGCTTAGCAAGCTCCAGCCCTTGGATGTGCTGCTGGCACTGCTACAACCCTCCGAGACCTGATTGGACCTGTGGTCCCTTCTTGTCCAACGTCCTGTCACTGCTGTCCCTAACATTGTTCAGACATTTCAGGAGGAAACTTCGAGCCTTCTCCTAAACCGAGGAGCCAGAGGCTGGTGGGGCTGGTAAGCAGGAGATTGTGGCCTCCTGCAGAAGACAGGTTTATGAGGAAAATTATAGCTCCTGGGTCTGAAGCTCACTGCATCTTTCACCTCTGCAGCAATGAATTTTTCAAGCTAAGGATGCACTGGGAGACCTGGCACCTCTGTTTTACTTCTTCCAGCTGACTGCCAGAGGAATGGGCCATGTCCCTGTGAGGCCAGCAATGGACCAAAAGCAAAACTCACCAAGGTGTTGCCCCTTTTTGAGCCACATCAAACCCATGCCAGGTCTGGGAGGGGCCTTTGCTTCTTTCCAAGAAAAGAAAAGCTGGGAGGGGCCTCTGCTTCTTTCCAAGAAAATCTAGTAAATTCGATCCCTAGCTCTATCAAAAGAGGAAAAAACCCACTGTTTTCCCAAAGGTCTTGGGGCTCTTGAGGCAGGGAGGGGAGGCGAGGGCCAGCAAGAGATTCGTGTGTCAAAGAAACTCAGCTCGCTGGCCGCTGGCCAAGGACTTTTCATGTGGATTTCCAGCCTCTGCCAGGAGACTCTCGGGTGCTGGAAGAGGCTTTAACTCAAACCAGGTGCCTCTGAAAGGAAAACACTCAGAAAGGCAAACGTGGTTGCTTTCCCTCAAGAAAAAAAATAGGTATATATATAATGAGGGCAATCGTGAGCATTTCAGTGAAGATCCTTCCTGGCACAGCCTTCTGTGCTCCCAACCGCCCACTCCAGCCATGGAAACTGAAACCTTTGGTGGGCTGGAGGGAGGAGAGCCAAGCCCAGCGCCCAGCAAGGAGCCCCAGGGCACAGGCTGGTCCAAATCCACCACAAACAACTTTTGTCACCCTGCCCTGCTCTCTCCGTGAGCTGAGCATCAGCTCTCCCTCAAGCTACTGAGAGCACCAGAGGGGCAGCTGCAGCTCAGGAGTGATCCCTGCTGGGAAGCTGAGATGGACAACACCAACAGCACCGACACCCAGCCGGCCCCAGCCTTCACTGCTGCAAACCAGCTGCTCCCCCAAATCCAGTGCTTGCCAAGCAGAGCCTTAAATAACAACAGAGAGACTCAGGAAGAAGAGGAGCTGCCTCCCCAGACTTACCCTGCAATGACGATGAAGAAGTCCAGGCGGTTCCACGTGTCTCCCAGGTAGCATTTCTTCCCAAAAATGCCCAGCGCGATCATTTTGACAATCATTTCCACAGCAAAGAAGGCAAAGATGAAGTCGTCAAAGCTCTGCAAAAGAAAGGAAGGGAAGAGGGATGCTCCTGCACACTTGCACAAGGGAGGGAATTAGAAGACCTGAGTCCAGCAAGGTCTCCTCTTGCACCACTGAAAGCTAAATCCCTGGGAAGAAGCTGTGCTGAGAGCAGCCCTCTCTCTTCCCAGCCCAGATGGCCCAACAGCACCCACAGTGCCAGGATAACAGGACAAGCATATTTTGGCCTCTGCTTGCACTGTCTGCTAGATGGTTGGCCTTCCCAAGCACTCCAAGAAAGGCTTGGCTAGGCTGGGGCTGGCACAGCCTGGCAGGGGTTTTGCCTGACAGCACTGTGTGTTCTCATCCCAGCACCAAAACCAGCATTTTCCAGGTGCTGACAGGACAGACAGTGCAGGCAGGACCTGCCATCCTGGGACACAAGGCAACCATGGCTGGACCCAGCTCAGTCCTTCCCTCTCCACATCAACCTCAGGCTGCTCTTGAGCTTCCAGAAGCTCCGGGGCCGTACCTGGAGGATCCTGCAGCGTGGTGAGTCGCAGGCGATGTCCTCGCAGGGGTGGAACATGCCCAGTGTCACGCAGTTGAGCAGGATCACCAGCATGCTGACCCTCTCAAACCACCTGCACACACCCGTCAAGGAGGCAATGGACCCAGAGGTGTATCCACGAGAAGCCACTGCTGAATTGGAAAGGTTTCCATGGCCTTTAAGGCCAGGAGCAGACCAGCTTCCCCATGTTAGGTGCTATCTGGGTTTGCATGTTTAGATCCCTGCACGTGTTCTCCCCGTGCTGCCATCAGTGGCTACAGCTGATGTGAAAACCATTCTAAAATGGAAGTTGCATGGCAAGAGTGCTGAGTGCTTATGTGATGGATTAAAACATTAAATTAAATGAGCAATATCAACTTTTAGAAAAAAACTAAAAAACCCCACACCATTAATTTCCTCTCCTGGCGTTTTACAGAAAAGCACTTTAACAACATTACAATTTCTATTAACCATGTCACAGCTTATCCCAGGGGCGTTTCCCTGAAGCCACTGCTTGAACTTTCATTCCCATTCCAAATTAAGACTGCCAAAACCATTAATGAACTGCCTAAAAGCCTTTAAGTGAGGGCCAGCAGAGCCCATTCCCTACCCTGCCTCCTGCCTCTCAGAGCAATTTTTAAAGAGTTGAGCTGCTGGGACAGACGCTGGATGCACTTTTGGGGCAGAATAAAGTGTGCTGCTGCAGCACATCCCCATAGGGATGGTTCAAACCTGGTACCCAATTCCTGCATCCTTCTGGGGGCATTTCCAGGCTGCCTGGAGCACAGAGATGGGAAATCCAGACGCTGGTTCAATGTGGTGCTGGGGTTATCTTCCAGCCTAGCATGAGAAACACCCTCTCGATTGCCAGAACCCACAGGCAGCAGGGCCGTGCTCCTGCCTGGGTGCCAGCAGCAGCTTCCATGCTCCAGGAAAATAAGCGTGGCCCCTGTCAGACGAGAGTTTTCACTGCAACACGGCAGCGGGTGGTGTCGGGGAGCTCGTGCTGTAGCGTTATCTGCCTGGGGAAGGGGAAGGTGAGGATGAATCAGCAGGTGCCTCCCTACCGGGCACGCGGGGCTGGGGCTGGCAGTTCCCACCACCCATCCTGGGCAAATTCCTGGAAAACCACATGGGGCTGAGTCACAGTTTGGTTGTCAGCAATCTGGATCTTTTAATCGGGAGAAATGTTTACAGGATATCAGGATAGACATTCCAACTGTCAAGTTGGGGCTATGGGCTGGAATATTTAGCCAAAATATAGTCCGTGGAGGGCAGACAGAGGAGGGGGCAGCTCCTGAAGGGAATCCCCAACTTGAGGGGCTGGGAAGATCCCCCAGCAGAACCAGCCGTGTCCAGGGCTCTGCCAGCAAGAAACTGCAAAGCCCTTGGGAACATAAAGAATTAAAGAAAACACCCTGTAAGATCCCAAAGGGGTGACAGAAGGAATGTCACCTGCATGCACTGTGCAAGATACGCAGCAGCGAAGTGAGGAGGTCCCAGGGCAGCCAGGTTGGTTGGGTCAAAACCTACAGAGACAGATGGACACCTCCCCAGCCAGGCAAAGATCCATTCAAATTCTTCTGTGGCAGTGGACAAGAGCCTTCACTGGACATGGATCTCGTCCACACACTCCATCCCAGCTGGGGATGCTTTTGCCCCAGTGGGCAGCTAGAGACTGCAAACTCCTGGGCAAGCAGAGAAGGGCACACAACCATGGTGGGCACCAGCTTGGAGCCACTCTGATCTCATCTCCTCTCTGTCCAAGACCCAGCACAGCCCTAACGCTGGCCCAGGGCAGCTGAGCAGAGCCAAGCCCACCACAGTCCCATGTCCAGCACAGAGGGACGAGCAAGGGCTGAAATGGAGGAGCCCAGGATGGCACCAAAGACACCCTCCCTGTCCTTCCCTGGCACGCCACAGTCTGCAAAGCCTCAGGTGCCCCTCAATACTCATTATAGTGCTGGCACTGGCACCGGTGACTGATTGCAAGGGGAGGGAAGCCGGGAGACTGCAGCCCCCCGAGATGCCACAGCCTGCCCCACATAGGGCACCAGCTGTGGCCAGCAGGGAGATTGGGGAACCAGCACCACATCTGTACCCCTAAGAGGGTCACCGTGGTGCAGCCAGCAGCCCCCACCTGCCCAAAGACACGCTGCCCCGGGCCAGCGCCCCATCTTGGCACAGCCACAGCCTCCCCCAGGCTGCCCACCGTGCCAATGGTGAAGGTCCTCCCATCCTATCCTGTCCCCCCCCCAGGGCTGCCCTCCCCACACCCCAACTCCTCTTGCAGGAACAAACATCTGCAGGCAGGAAAACAGCCTGGAGAGGGAGGGGGGCCCAGGGTGCGGGAGGGGTGTTTATTTGCTGACGGCAGAGGTTTTTTTTCCCAAATTTAACTGCAGACCCACTTATCAGCACATCACTCCCTGGAGCACATACATTTCAGTCCAATATAACACTTCACCCTGATTAAATATTCCCGGGACAGGCACCCCAGCAGTGCTGAGGGCAGTATGTTAATGTGCAGCTGATAGATCAGAAGGTTGGGGGGGTGTTATTATTTTTTTTTCCGCCTCTTTTTTTTTTTTTCCAGCTGAATGAAACTTCAAGCTCTTTCTTCTGCTAATGGGATTTTCAGAGACACACAAAGTGCTGCTGGCTATGGCTTTGTACCGACCCTCCTTTGAGCCAGAGGCTGACAAAGGGAAACTCTTCAATTAGCAAAAGCAGAAGGTGCCTTTTTGAATGCTTCTCATTGCTGCAGTGCAGGCAGGGAAGGGGCAAAGGGGCTTTGGGGAAGCACCAGAGACAGTGTTGGTCCCTGGCCAGCAGTTCAGGTGAGGAGGAGAATACTTGAAAGGAGGGGCAGAGGTGGCACTGCCACCACCCCAGTGTCAAGCTGAGCCCACAGCCCTCACTGCATGAGATAAACGTTTGCTGGGAGCAGAGCTGGCCCTCAGGGTCCTGCCCCCTCCTCACGCCAAGCAGCGCTGATATTTAAAAGAAAAAGGATTAATAATGGGGTTAATGCCCACACAACAGGTGATCACCCCATGCACCCCACCCCATGGGTGTCAGAAAGTCACCACTTTTCAGGGTCACTTGCTCATCCCAGCTTATTCTTAAAAATCCACATTTTTACCATCAATGTGCTCAAGGCAGGCAGCCAAAATCCTCACAGATTCTTTTCAACTAAAAAAAAAATCTGTTTCCATCACACAGAAAATTGCAGTAACACTTCTGTTGTAACCTGACTCTTAAAATTCATAAGATAAAGAGAACAAAAGAATAAAAGAAGGAAAATGTCCAGAAGTCACTCACTTGTTCCTAAAGGAGCCCTTTCACAGAGCAAGAGCCCTCAGCCCCTTCCCACCACCGGCGCTCCCAGTGCCACCTGCCTGTGCTCCACAGCACCTGACCTTCCGTAATTAAGAGGCAAGAGCCCCAGATTCAATTAGCCAGCACTACCCAGCCTAATATAATTAAAAGAGAAAGATATTGCATTACACTCACTATGATTTGGTTGCAGGAGTTTGGATCAAATTCACCGGCAAGTGAATTAAATCGGGAGCTGCTGCCTGAGGGCAGCGGTCACCAGGTGAGATGCTCTGCCCAGCTGCATCCCGGGTTCTCTCCGAGGAGCTGGAGCACTTGCACTGCTCCTGGTCGCCTCTTTGGCTTGGGGGTGGGGTGAGCAGGCACCTCTGCACCCCAGAGATGGGGGTTTGTTTCCCTGGATGTGCCACTGACCGAGCCGAGTACGGCGGGCAGCGTTTGGAGATGCTCTGCAGGGACACACACTCTTCCATGGGATTAATATTTACTCCTTCCCTTGATGCTTTGCTGTTCCCAGGTAGCTCTCACCACTCCCCTTCTCCTCCTTCCCTGCATCCCTCTCTCTCCTTCCCTGACCCCTCCTAGCACTCTCTGGCAAAGCAGCAGCTCCAAGGAAACGTGCTGCCCATCCTGCCATTGCTGGGAGCTGGGGTGGGACGGGGTGGGACAGCACATGTGGCACACCCGCCCGGCAAGCACATGGGAGCAGGGCTCCGTGGGCAACGGGAGGCAGCCCTGCAGCACCAGGGGCTGCAGGTTTGGACCACACAATGAAACTCAACCATAGGAACGCATCAAACCCCCTGGATCCGGCCAGGTGACACAGGGCTCTGTCTGCTGCCTGTTTTTTAGGGCAAGGAGTAGTTGTTCAGACCCAGAGATCACATCCAGGACCAAGTCCCCCATCAGCATCCACAGCCATCACTTCTGTGCCAGGAGAAGCCTTCACTCACTGGGACAGCGGCTGGGATTTGACAAATGTGTGGAAAGCGCTGGCAAGGCCTGGAAATTTTTGTGCAAATGTGATGTGAAAATTGGGTTGAAATGACAGCCTTCCCCTGCAGTGTCACCAAGTCCCACCAGCTTAGGATTGACACCGGGATAAGCTGCAGACGTTAATGAGAGTGGAGTTTTAGGCTTCATTCATATCATCAATTCCAGAAATAGCCCCTTTGACAGGAGCATAATGGCACTTCCAGGGCCTGGCCTTTGGGGGGGTGGGAGGAGGCAGGGATTAAAATCCTAAAACATTAATTTAGGCTGTTTGCAAGGGAAGTTAAAAGTCCTCAGAATTAATTAATCTGCCTCACAGATGGAAATAATAACCCCTTCCCAGCTTTGCCTCTGACTGCACCAGGCCAACAGGAAAAGGCTCTTCATGTCATACCCAGGTAAAGGTTATAGGATTCCCATCACAATCCTGGACATTTAATTAGATTTTTTTTTTCCCTACCATATTCCTTTGAAAGCAAGACCGGCCTCTGTATTTCGTTTTCTGCATTTGCAGGAAGCATTTCCACCTCCGTGGATGCAGCAATGCTAGAGGTGCTCTCAAAGTATCTCCACCCAGTGAATCCACTTCCCCAACCTGCAGCCGAGCCCTGGCAGGGATCTGCCCCCAGTGTCACTGTAACATGGTCTCTGCTCCACAGCTTTGCCCTCCCAGATGCTTTTCCAGGCCTGGTCCCTCCCATCCCTCCGAGGGACACAAGCACAGGATGAAGCAGGGAAGATGCTGCAGGTTTACAGCCCTTCCTGCAGCGTCACAGCACCCCAGCAGCAGCAGCAGACCTGCTTTTCCCTGGCAGGATGGAAAAGCCGCTGCAGGCACAGCAGCCCCGGCACGCTCACGGCACACGTGTGATGGAGCACTTGCCTCCTGCCCTGCGCTCCACAGGGATTTGTGCCAGGAGAGTCCCATCACCAGGGCATTCCTGGAAAGCAAAGCTGAGAGGCTCCTCTGGTGGGGCTGCACAAAGGGGTTTAAAAATTCAAGCACTGCTCAGAGAGTGTTTCCATTTCCACCGCGTCTGCCCTATCCTGGGTCACTGCAGCTGGCAGGCTGAGGACACACTGCCAGGAGCTGGCATGACCCCACTGAGCCTGGCATATCCCCATCCACAAGCTCTGAGCCGGGAAAAAGCCAGGCAGGAGCATCCCTGTCTCGTCACTGCTCTGCAGCTCTTCAAAACCGCTTCCCTCCCAGCGCAGACAGACCCAGGAGGTTCTTTTAATTCATGCAGCTTCACAATTAAACCTGGGAAACCAAAACAGGGCAATTATTCATGGCAGTGTTTTTGGAAATGTCATCTCTAATTCATTTTGGCTTGCAGATGTTCAAAGGGATGCACTGCTGGCTGCTTCCCTCTGCCAGGAAAGGCAGGACCACGGAGTCCCCAATGGCCCAGTAACACATAACAGGGATTGTAAAGCCTGAAAGTGGAGGAAAAGAGGGATTTCAGGGAGCAATCATCTTATCATCCTTCTCCCAAGGACTTAGAATCAGCACTGTCAGCTGCAGGCGGAGATGCTTTCCTCTGCCTGTGAGATGCAGCCACCTCTGAAGGGAGAGGTAGGATTTGATCAGCAGTGTGGAAGAGCCCTGTTCAGCCACCCAGGTGATGAGGCAAAGAATGATGCTGTATTTAGAGGGGATGAAGAGTGACCAAAAAGGTTGTTTGGTCAAAAAAAAAAGAATTTAAACCCTGTTGAGGTTGTTATTTGTCTTACTGTTTCGGAATTGTTTCCTCGTAACCTTTTAGGTTTGTACTTGAAGGGTTTTTTTCCCAGCAACCAAAAGGGTTTAAAATCTTATTGCTTAAAGAGAGAAAAAAAAAAGAAGATAAAAAAATCCTGCGAGCTGAGTGGCTTGCATAATCTCCAAACTTCAGGAGCTGGAGCTTTTAAGAAAAGCCCTACATATCGCTTGCAATTAACTCCTGAGCTGGGAGGGCTCAGCTGCTGGCAGCCCGGCCCTGGGACCAGCATCTGCAAGGATGGGTGCTTTAATAAAATAAATATAATATAAAATAATATAATATAAAGTAATAAAATGTCAAGCAAAAGCACTTTAGGCTGAATTTTTTTTGGCTTCTCATCCCAGTCCTCCTCTCCTCCTTGCGCTTGTTTCAGCAACAAGGGCAGTGACCAAAAGAAATGAACCTGTGCAAGAGTCAGTGAGTGGCCCCCAGCCCTGGTCCAGCAAGATGGGTCAGGTGGGAGCCCCATGGAGCTCACCAGCTCTTTCACCAGCCAATGCCATGTGCTGGGACCCCAGCTCCCACTGCTCTGCCTCTCTTGGAGGGAAGAGCAGAAGAGAAGAAGGTGAAGCCTCACTCACTCAAGCTGAGCTCTGCAGAAGCTTCAACTTCCCCCAAACTCCTCCCAACAGCTTGGCACCTTCAGCCAGGTGGCCCAGGGACAGGCTCTCTTCCCATTCACCCCACCAGAGCGGGGCTGCAGAGGTGGGAGCGTGTCCTTATCCTCTTCCCAGACCTGTCTCTCCCAGCTCCTGGCTCAGCCTCCGCACCAGGCATCACCTCTCGTGACAGAGCCAGGGGATGGGCTCCCTCCCAGCAGCTTCACACGTGGCATTAACAAAGATGTTGTCCTGAACAGTAAAATCCTTCCTAATGGCCAGCTCTTCCACAGGGAGGCCGGGGCTACCAGTTAAAATACTCTCAATATGCCAAAGCCATTGCTGAGGCTCAGTAACTTATTTAAGACCTTTTCCCCCACCACACCTTATAAAGTGCACAGTGGATGGACACTAAACCCCCAAATATTTATACTTAAACTCACTCACTGTAAGCTGTCCCTTAATAACACCTGCCCCTAAAGCTCAGCAGTGCCAGTTGCTCTTCAGGACACATCCATGGCACCCAGCAGTGCCACCCCTCACAATGCACAGCCCCAGCCACGCTCCAGGACGGAGGAACACCCACGGAAACCCAGGGAAATGCTGCAGCACAGGCAGATGCATCTTCCCCTGCTGCTCACACCTCGTGCAGAGCTGCCAGAGGCACGTCTTCCTCACTAAGGGGCTCCGGATATTTGGGATACTATTAAGTTTCTGCCATCCCTGATTCTGCTTGCTGCTACACACAAGACAAAAACTGTTATGCAAGGCTGCCTAAACAAGTTGCAGTGAAATCTTTGTAACATCCTACACCGACACATAGTTGGGATATGTCACATATTTGTCTTATTTTGTTCCTTCTTTGTCCTTTTTTTAGTCTCCTTCTACTTTTTCCCCCTTGGAAGTACGCTGGTTCCCATGGAAACAGTGATGTTATGGGTATGGACAGAGCTCCAGTGACGTCCACAAGTTCAGTATAAAAGCAGATTTATGTAACAGTTGGCAAAATGAAGGAATTGAAGGGATGGCTCTGCATGGCCACACGTGTGGCATCAGGACTGCCGTGCCAAGGAGATTGTGCTGGTCAGGCAAGTTCACGCTGGAGTGGGAAAGAATGACAGGACAGGGAGGAGGAGTTCCCAGACTCACGGGAAGCTGGATGAGGATAAAACTAGTCCTAAGCATGTATACCTACATAAATTTTTTATCTATGTTTATTTATTTATATTTTAATATTGATGTAATTCCTTGAAGAGCATCTCTCACCCTCCGCTGCTGGAGCAGAGAGTAGATGAGATGCAGGGTACTGACCCTGGGAACAGAAACTCTCCTGCCTGCGCTCACTGGGAGCTGCAGGAGCACAGCCTGGTCCTTGCTGCTGCCCCAGCCCCAGGATGGAGGCAGTAGCTGACAGTGCCTGGCTCCTTGGCCAGGGAAGGAGATCCCCTGTGAGCCAGACCTGCCTGAAGCGGGAAGGGGAGCATCGTCAGGAGGCTCCTGCAGGCTTCAAAGCCTGAGCAAATCAGGCACATTTCCTCTTTTTTGCAAACCTGTGATTTAAATCCCTTCCTAGGGCAGCGCACAGATGGAGGGGATGTCTCTCCTCTTCCTCCTCCTCCTCCACCATCAGTCCCCAAGGAAGAAGCCCGAACAGCTTCCAAAATGAGGCATTGCCATGCCCGGAGACGTGCCACCTTGAACCCCCGCTTCCCGCAGAGGCTTGGCTGGCAGGCACCACACTGCACGGAGCCAAAACCTCCAAAAATCAATGTATTAATAAAGCCAGGGAAGTGACAGGCTGATTACAGTCCCACTGCATCCCAGGGACATGCTGGGGAGAACAAGCCTGTGCTAATTGTCCTGGCAGCTCCTCTGCTTCCCTTATGATCCCTGACGAGCTCACTCTCTGCTCCCACCAACACTGGCTTAACCCTCCTTTTGCCAGGAAAACTCTGTGCCCATCCCTGCAAAGCCAAAATATTCCTTGTGGAGCCGAAATATTCCCTGTGAAGCCGAAATATTCCCTGTGAAGATCAGCACCCTGCCTGTCACAGGTGAAACAGGTTCTCTGCCTGCCTCCACAGATCTCTACCCTGGGGACCACTCTCTCCCATGCCAGCCACATCCTG
Organism: Corvus moneduloides; assembly: GCF_009650955.1. NCBI lineage: Eukaryota > Metazoa > Chordata > Aves > Passeriformes > Corvidae > Corvus > Corvus moneduloides. The sequence continues at coordinate 6,657,470 of NC_045494.1, forward strand.
CTGGAGGATGCAGCCCCCCAAGCCCCCCAAACTCCCATATGAGCTCAAACCCAATCCCAGCCTATTAAATAGACACAAGGCAAGTGCATGAAAGATTCATCCAGGGCAGGGAATGTCATCGGGAGCAGTGCAGGAGATGGAAGAGTTCTGCAGGAGCATCACCACCTCTGCTGATTAATCCAGCACATCCCTAATCACCCAAACAAGTGGATGGCAGGATGGCACCGAGTGAGGATCACGAAACCTGGTGAACACAGGGAGAGATAGAAATTACAGCTGGTCTGCATGTTCCCTACAGCAATCCCAGCTGGATCTTGGGTAGAGGGAGAGGGAATTCCTTCTGCTGACTGAGGGCCAGGGGAAACCTTGGAGGACGAGATGCTGGTGAGCAAGCTAAACAAACAACCCCATTTCCATCCCAGACACATGACCTGTTTCTACCCTGCCCCGGCCTTCCACTCAGCCCATTCCCATTCATCCACAGACACTGGGCAAGGGATGCTCACGGGCAGAATGTGAGAGACAGGGAAATGACAGCATGGGGCAGGAGCCCTGGAGGGAACCCTCCAGAGAGGCAGAGTGTGCACCCTAAAGCACAGCACAGCCCTCAGCAGCAGACCCCACACTGCCAGAGCCACAGAGTCATCACCAAGATGTCCCAAAAGGCAAATAGGGGTGGGGACATTCCACAGCACCTTCCGTCCACTCTCTTTCACCAAGCAGGGAAACGTGTCCGCTGCACTGAGGCAAACACCTTCCAAGGCCCCTAGAGAAGCTCACGCTCTGGGGTTTGTCCTTTTTGCACTCTCCAAGTGGGCAGTGTGGGGCTTGGGGGAGGAAAAAGGGAGACAGGAGGAGAGGCAGAGTTCTGGCTGAGTGGCTCCAAGAGTAGCCAAAAGCAGCCGGCTCTTGGCCACATCTGCTGCAGCTGTGCCCTTCGTGTCCCCAGCACAGTATTTTGATTGCAAAAGGGTACAAGCTCAAAGTCCCTGAGGAAACCTGGCCAAGCCTCACAAAAAGCTCAGAGGACAAATCCAAGGACAAACCCAGGAATAATTTTAACCCTGTGGAAGAAGACAGGCCAGAAGGGCCCCTTATCATCACTTCTGCAGGGTCCAAATGGCTGAAAGCAGAGTTGGGGGACACAGACCCCATGTCCCCACACCTTATCCTTTCCCCTTCACTGCTGCCCTGACCCAGGGACACTGGCCAGGGGCATGCCCAGGAGTTTCAGAGGGCAATGCCTGACTTGCTGTGATTGGAAGGGTAGCTGAGGGAGAGCCTCCTTTGAGGAAACCCTTCCCTGGGAGCTGTGCCTGACCATGGGAGAAGCAAGCCCTTCCCACTTAAAGGTTGGCATTAGCCAATGCTGGGTACAACTTTCCATTGAGAGTGTTGCTGGAGAAATACAGCTTTGGGGCGACTCAAACCACCCACCAATTTTTGTGTATGTTTTCTTACCCGGCAAGTTGAGGGAAAAAGAATATTAAAGAAATTATGTTTACAAAGCCTGAACATGATGATGATTTTCCAAATGGCCTGCTAAAGTGTTTCATTTAGAAACTGAGCCAATGTTTCCTTTATAAAAAAAAAAAAATCAATGTAAAATACAATATTTTGTTGCAGGTTAAGTACTAATTAGACTGGAACCATCTTACACACTTTGGGTTTTGAAGTCTACGATCAATAAAAATAAGAAAAATAGCGGTTTTCAGTGAAAGCAACACAGAGCTTTCACAACGGGGATAAGCGGCAAGGAAGTCATTCTGCAGGTGGGGAAATGGAGGCCAAGGCTACCCCAGTCCACAATCCCTGCCTTTTTCCCTGCATGGAAGAGGCTGCAGCCAGTCCGTGACTGCACTGGGAGATGCTGGTGCGCCTGACTCCATTTTTGAGGTGTCTACAAGGAACACTCCTCTGCGGGAATGGAAACATCCTGACACCACATCAAAATCCAGCAGTGACTAAAATCCATCCCTGGCTTATGTGGAACGACCGGGAGCAGGAAGCTGCTCTCCCCAGGGCTGAGCCACCGTGGGCAGCGGGAGCTGGAGCAGGCTGAGGGACTCAGCAGGGTTGGGTGTTTGGTCTAACTGAACCCTGTGGGCAAATCCATGGCAGGAACTCATGGATTAGCATCTCGCTGGCAGAGGAGAAGGAGGGAGGTGGTAGAGGAAGGAAGAAGCAGGAAGATTAGGGTTGGGATGGTGCTCAGTATGGGAGCCAAGCTCTGCTGTGGCACTTGCATGGACACAGGAGGGGATGCCACCCCAAAACACCTCCCAGTCTCACACACCCACACAGCTGCAGCCAGGACAAACAGGGCAAGACCAGCCTAAAAGCAGAGCTCATCCCACATGCTCCAGCCCAAACCCTGGCCTGCACTCAGATTGATGTCCTATACCTGCCACACCCCACTGCCCAAAAACCAAAGGCAGACATGGAGGGAAGGAGTACAGCCCCAAGAAGCAGCAGGGGCTCCACTGCAGGGTTTGTGTGATGGATGGTAGATGAAATATCTCAAGTCTTAGAAAAGATGACAGAAGTGGCTATTTTGTAGAAGTTAAGGTACATCCTATGGAATCTGCCTGCAGGGATGGTGCTGCCCCTGGTTTCTTCTCCCCAGGCAAGGGCAGTGGCCGGAGAGGGGCACAGAGTCAGCCGTGTCCTCTACTCCTGTAATTCCCTGCCTGCAACCTGCTTGCTGCTAGTGGTAACCCAATTTGTGCTCCGTGTGATCCTGGCATTCCCAGGGGAAACAGACCAGTCCTGCCTTCCCTCCAGGCAAGGAAAGCCAAGGAGGAGGAGGAGGCCTGGCTGGCAGCGGGGGCAGCTTCCCACCTTCCCAACAGGCAAGATGCAGGCAGCGCTTCAGAGCTTCCCGGGGGTTTGGGGCATCGCACCAGTTTGATGCTTTCAGCTTCATGACAGCGTGTTGACGTCTCCTTGCAAAGATGGGAAGTGGGAACAGACAGGGAGTGGGGTGAGCACAGGGCTGGCTGCCTGGGGTGGCAGGAAAGGGAACAAGATGGGACATGGCACCAGGGATGCTCATCCTGCTCCCAGCATTTGAAGATCCCTCTGGGTATCCCAAGGTGCTGCTACCACAGGGAGGGGGCTTTTCTTCCCAAGGATCAGGTAGACAAGCTTGCCAGGGTGCAGGGATATGCACTCATGTGGGGTAGCACCCACAGGGCTGAGGGGTGCAGGAGACTCTCAGGGAGAACCATTCCAGTGCTGCCACCCCGCAGTGGCACTGGCAGGGATCTGGCCAGCGCCCTCCCACTGGCATGACTCAAGTGGGAATTTATTAAACACAAAACACCCTATTTAATTAGTGTCAGGCTTCAACAGCAGCTGACAATAGCCAGGAAGTTCAGTGAGAGGATGGCACATCATCTGTAATGCCTTGAAGGGGCTCTGGCAGCAGCCAGGGACCCGCTCTGACCCCTACTTCTCCTCCCGTGCTGGCAGCACTGACAGTGTGGTGTCACAGAGTCAAACCTCTACAAAGGGAGAGCAGGGACTGAGCCACTGCCACCTCCTAGAGCCTGTCACCTGTGTCAAAACATGGCATTTAAAACGGATTTATTCCATTCGTTCATTCCTGCAGAATAAGCCCCAGAGCCTGCTGGGTGCCCACTGTCCTGGGAGCTGCTTGGTGTTGGAGAGAAATCAGGCAGAGAGACCCTGGCAGCTGCAGAGGCTCCATTTCCACATCCCTTCCACAGCTCATCTTTACTGAGATAGCTGGGAACAAGGCTGGTTTGAGCACATTTGGGTGGAAATTGTCACTTTGAGGGTCTTTATCCTGCCATGAGCCCTGCCAAGGGGGACTGGGCACCTTCGGTGCAGATGCCCTGACCCTCACAATCAGCAGCTGCTGGGCTGGGATGGAGGTGAGAAACATTCTTGGCACTCAGCCCCCAGTAAGAAGCAATTCATCCTTTCCTCTCCAAAACCTTTACTAGACCCTGCTCCTGCAGCTGGATCTGGCCCCACACACTGCATTGTCCTGGAACAGCCCCAGGCTGCTTTGGACAAGCCTCACTCAAGGCATTTGGTCACTTCAGGAACCTTAACCCAAATGATTTCTAATGCTTTGGATCTCCCAAAAAGCTTCATGAAAAATGTACCCAACTCCCCAGGTTCCCAGTCTCCTGCACATCATCTGAGCCTCCCTCACTTTGGCTTAGGAAAAGCAGCAAGGACGACCTCTGGTATTCCAAAATACCCTTGGAGCTGTTCAGTGCCAGCCCATTCAATCGTGTCCTCGCTGGGAGCCCAAGGCCAGCACCACTTGCTTTGGAGCTCAGTAGGGACCAACCCACAACCAGCTAAAAGCCACAAAGAGTCCTGATATTCAGGCACTCACAGCCCAGCACATAACTACGGGATCAAGGTGAAAAATTCTGCTCCAACCACCCACAAGGATTAGAAGGCAGGAGAGAGGAGACAGTACAAAGCCAGCCCTTTGGTTTGGCACACCAGAAACACAATGGGCATTCCTAAGTCCAGGTCTGGAGTCAAACCTCAGACTTTTTTTCCTTTTTTTTTGTGTTTTTGCCCCCCTCTCTGCATGTGACTCATCCTGAGGTGGCATCTCCAGCCAGCACACAGCTCCTGATGAGCTGCTATTGATTTACTCCATGTGCGGACAAGCTTATTGGGGAATAAGGGTGCCTTGTTCCTGCTCCAGGACCCACGTGTCCCTGCACATGGAGTTAATTAAGAAAGAGCTCTGGGTGTAGGCAAGCCCTCCTCAAGCCCCAGAACCCACCAAGGGCACGCAGCCCACCATAACCCACCCCTGGCACCCTCCACGCCCCCGCCCCAGACTCTGGGTGATGCTCAGCAGGTGTGACAGGAGTGTTGGGGTTGGGGTGACAGCCCCAGGGAAGGGCCCTGCAGCCCTGCCCTGCTCCCCCAGCCCAGACACAAACATGGGCTCTCCCAAAACCTTGCAAAGGGCAGCTCCTCCCAGCCAGCAGCGCACTCTGGCAGGAGGCTGTAATGGGAGCAAAGCGCTTTAAAATTTAATGTGGAACAAAAGAATTTCCACAAAATAAAAATTGCAGTTTCTCTTCCATTAATAAGATATTACAAGCCTCGCTAAAGAGGCTGCAGTCTCCAGCTCCTGCCCTTTGCTGTCCTGTCTCCCTTTCCATCACAGCCTCATCATCCACTCCTGCTCCTTGTGCACTTCTCACTCCTGCTCTCTGTGGTGAAAACTCTCTGAAACAGCCAAGAAAGCTCAAACTTCCCCATCTCAGCCCATCGCCAGTACCTCTCTCCAATCCCGTGTGATTTCATCATCTGCCCTCTAATGCAAAATGGATGTTCTAACAAATAAACTGAAAAGCAACAAAGAAGCCGAAAATAAAGCCATCAAGCACGGGACCGATGTACGTTTGTCTCCTTTCTAATCCCATTATTGCTTTGAAACGAGCTCTAGATATTAGTGCTCCCTCATTAACAGCTGCTCTGGTTTCCCTCTGAACCCCAGAGACTGGACCCTAATGAATTTTGCAGCCAGAAAAAGTGTTTTTTAACCACAACAACAGCAACACAGACAGAAACTCAGATCACGGCATCTCGCAGCACTAATATTTATCTTTTCTCTAAGCCTGCAAGGAGACAAGACATTTTGGCTGAGGAGAGGAGGTGCAGAAGAAGCATGTGCATGTATGGAGCCGAGTGGGACATGGATGCTTTCAGGCACAATCCACTTACACCTCATAAAATTCTCATTGCTTTTGCCTGGAACAAGCGCAGTGACCGCACCAGGCCGTACTAAAAGTGCCGGAATATTCTGCAGCAGGCGCCGGAATGCCGCTGTCCCGGCACAGCTCAGGTCCAGGGATGCTCAGGAGAGAAGCACATCCTTGCAACCTGGGGTATCAAATGCCTCATTTTATAGTGTAGGAGATTTTGGGGGAGATTTTGATCTCCTCTGCAACACTGCAAAGTGCAACCAAATCGATTCCCTCAGGACTCTGTCCTTCCTCGTGTCCCGGTACAGGGCAGCACTCTCGGATGTCCCTACTCTTCTTACTGAGTGCTGAAGCTAGAGAAAAGCAGCCCTGGGGCTTCCCGGGGAGTATTTTCAAGCGGAATGGCCTGGGGGAGCCGCCGCAGCTCCCAGCCCCTTCCCTCAGCAGCAATGCTCTGTAGGTGCTGAGGGACCCTGCTGCAGTCAGGGGATGCGAGGTTTCCCTGCTGCATCTCCATCTCTGCCAGCTGGGAGGGGACATGGAAGGGCTCAGCACTTCATTTCCCCACAAGCCCCCCGTACTGAGGGGCTGGGGGCTCCCATCATTCCCCCAGTCATTCCCAGTCCTGTGCCTGTTCCAGCACTCCTGTCTTTGGCTGTGAACTGTTGCTCTGACTGAGCTCAAAATGCTCCGGGGACAGCGAGCACTGCCAGCAAATACATTAGTGAGAGCAAAGCAGCTGGGGGAAAGGAGATCAGCTCTGTGCATCTTGCCAGGCTGCTTTTCTCCTGCCTTCCCTCTCGGCAGCTGTAAATACGGAGAACTGAGCCTGATTAGAGGTTTCTGTCCCGATCAAGGGGACTTCTGTATGTCCTAATTCATTTTCCCCTGATCTGGTCTTTCCCATCCCATCTGTGTCACGGCCACAGTTCCTCCTGCCCTCAGTGCCAGCAGGCCAGGAGGTGCATTTCAGGCATTCTGAGCAGGAGCTATCTCTAAATGACAAGAAAGCAAAGGCCGGTGGGTTTCCCACAAGAGTAGCCACCTGCAAGAGGAGTTGCTTCCCACTGAGCACCAAGAGGGCCGGGCAGCCCTGCTGGCAATGCCCACGGTCCTGCAGCACAGAGGATCATGTCCAGGCTGAATAAAACGGGCAAGGAGCAAAGAATCAGGCCTGGGACCATCGGGCAGTGAGTAGAAAGCAAAATGCCAAAGCCTGGGTGCCTTTTCCCCGCCAGTGCTGCTGGGTGCCCAGCACCCTGCTCCTGCTGAGGGCAAATATTGCCCCGCATTGTGGGTCCCCAGGGCTCTGGCAGGGGCAATCAGGCAGGAATCTGCCAGCACCAGCAGTGACCAGAGGAGCCGGATTCGTGCTTCAGCCCTGCCTGTCACACTGCGAGCTCCATCCTGAAGCAATGCAGATTTGGGATGGAGGAGTCTCAGGGGCACCTGATGGCTCTGGACATGCCCAGCCCAGCTAGCCCTCTTCAGAGGGAAGTGGTTTTGCAGGAGGACCAAACCAAACTAAAGCAAGCTATGGCATGCAGAGGAGAAGATGCAGGTGCCGGGGCTGGGACCAGCCCTTGGTCACAGGAAATATTTATTGCAATTCTCACTCATCAGACAGACCTTGATCACAAAAAAGGAGTTGGTGCTCTACACACATAATTACATTATAATTTGTTCTTGCACACAGAGAGGTGCACAAGGGCTGTCCAAGGATGCAAAACACTAAGACAGGTATTTTGCCCTCTCCTCACATCACCACCCAGCCAGCATCTCCCCAAGGGTCCCCACTGCCCCTGCACCATAAGCTCTGGGAAGTATCTTCCCAGGCTGGGCAGGCATTTTGGGAACAGGTAACACTTCTCAGCACAACCCACCAGCCCCCATTTGTCCTCAGGTTCAACTTGTTCAGCTTTAGGATCCCAGCTAAGCCCACCTAATTCAAAGTTCCACTTCTGCAAGCATTTCCCCGCTCATTCCTGGTGATACTGACCCCGGAGACCTGGCAGACTGCTCAGCTGGGAAAGAGAGATCACGTTTTCCTTTCAAGGGCTTTGGGGTTATATTTGGGCAGCAGGAGCAGGATGGGAGCTGAGAGCAGCAGCCTCAGCCTCAGCACCACTGCAGAGGTGGGAGATGGTCCATGCACTGCCAAGAGCATCCCTGTGCAATTCCCCAGCCCTGGGGCAGCTCAGCTGCTCAGGACAATGCAGGTCCTTAACTCATTTCCTTCTTTTCCTTCACCATCTCCACTATTTATTACTAAATACATTTCAGTGGTTGGGGTGTGATAACAGGGCTGAAAAGCCTGGATTGCTTCTGTTTCCCAGACCCAGAGGGATCCAATCCCTGTCCCCAAGAGCCACCAAAGGATCTGAACTCACATGGCTACAGCAAGGCTGCCCCAAACAGAAACTCTCTATTTTTCTCTTAAATTCAAAGAAATTCAGATAAATTCCTTCTCATTAGTTTCATCTTATCCTAAATCTGAGCAAGGCTCATTGTTACAGTGCCAAACTAAGGGAAGGAGGCTCCCTCTCCAGACCCAGGCCACCTTTGCAGACCTACGGAGCCTGACTTGTTCCAGGTTTCACCCTGGAGACTTGACCAGCAGCCTATTAAAATCAGGTCATTTATTTAGGTACTTAGATCTGGACTTCAAATAGCTAAAATTAGTCAGGAAAGTTGCACTTTTCAGGCTTTCTCATCCCATGCCTCAGTTTCTAAAACCAGGGAAGAGAAGAACAATTATTTCTCTCCAACCCTTTCGAAAGCACTTGGAGATCTTCAGATGACAGCGCGATTTGGTGCAGACGTATTCATTATTCTTCCCCTCCATGGAGCAGTGTTAAATCTTTCTCCATATAAAGTCATTTTCTAAATTAGGTAAAGACGGTGAGTTTTGCACTGAGCACATGTGGATATTTTTATAAAATGTTTAAAACTTCTCGTCTGACTTTTTCTTCCCTTGAAGGACAACGTACCGAATTAAACCCTTCTGTGACCCCATTTCATTTCACCCTCGAGGAGTTCTCAGCAAGACTTTGCCAAAAAGTAACATTAGCGAGTTCTCTTCCTCACAGATCACAAATGGCAAAGTTTGGCCTCATGTGCTGTTTGGGCTCAGTGGGAAGAAGGGGGCTGGGGATGCTCTGGGACAGCCCCCAAAGGGTTTAACACATTGCTTTTGCTACTCAGAACCAGACAGGCGAGTCCACAAGAATCCCACAGGAGCTGCTGTCACAAATGGAGCCTCCAGCTCATCTCCAGTTTCCATCCCTGCCTTGTTCTGCTCGGCTAGAAATGCTGCCAAAGCGGCTGTGTGGCCGCTGGCTCCACTCCCCAAAATGTGCACCCTGATGGAATAACCTGTGGTAGGTCCCAGGCCAGAGGGAGGATACTGTCCTCACTCAGGTGGGCAGGACTGGGTGTCCCCACCTACCCCGGGTCCAGGGCTGGGGACAGGCACCCACCTGCAGAGGGTGTGACCCTGAGACTAACCTTCCAAATTCCCTCCTGGAGAGGGGATTTTTTTCCCTGCTAATAGAGGGTTGTATTGCTGGTAGTGATAGAGAAGGGATAGAAGAGCCCTTTCCATCTAGTCCTTCACTGGGAAATTCATCCCCTATAGGGAGCTTGGCTGGGGACACGCTCCCCGGCTCTGAGGCACGGGTGCAGGAGGAGCCTGGCTCCCCACACGCCTGGCATCAGGAAAACAAGACACAGTTGTGTCCAAGGAGATAGGCCCAAAGCCAGGAGGACAGAAATGAAAAGCTGGAAGTGGCACCGGACCGGCCAGGGAGCTATTCCTGCCAGGTGCTCCCCATGGCCTGCTGGCTGCACTGGGGCTGCAGAGCACAGATGGATCCTAAGCCCAGACAGCAAACACAGGAAAGGTCACCCCTGCCAGCCCAGCAAGCTGGAGCAAAACCGACACTCTGTCAACAGGGAAAGGTTTGAGGTGAAGCAAAATAAAACATCGATGCCAAGAAACGTGCCTGCACAGGGCTTTGGGAAGGTTTGGTGTCTCGGCCAGCAGCGGCTGGAAGGGGGGTCACAGGGGACACTCTGTCACCAACCAGCTTCAGACTTCAGATGGCAAAACCCTTTGGCTGTCCCTGGGCAAGGATGCTGTGCCAGGAACATGAAGGGGAGCATCCGACTCCCACTCTACATCCCACCTGTGACTGGCAGTGAGAGGAGCTGGGAATGCCAGAGAAGACCCCCAGGAAGGCTTTGAAAGGGCTCCAACCACCAGGAATGGGGCAGCCAGTGGCTCAAGATGTGCCTGGCTGGCAGCAGAGATGTCGGGAGCAGGGGGTGGGACCCCTCTGACCTCTGGCAGGGGAACAAACAGCTGTAGTGACAATAACCATGACATGGGGGGATGTACAGGAGCTGTGACCACCCCACAGCAAGCAGGACCCCTGAGCAGAGCCCCACTCGGCTCACCCCTGCACCACCACTTGGCACAGCACAGTTTTTGAGGTTTCCCACGGTGCACCCACTCTCTCGGGCAATAGAGATGATTTCTGAAGACACAAAACAGGACCCAATGCACTGGGAGGAAGGAAGGGACTGCGGGCCCCCAAGGGACACAGCATGGGGACATCAGGGACAGAGGACGGCCAGCACTAGCCCTGGCATCTGAATACCAATGTAAAAGTTTCTTATCCTCCAAAACAACTTCCTGAGCTTAAATTTCTGTTATTTTTAACCTCACTGCTGCATTATAAATAACCACCGGGTCCAGTGCTTGCCTCCCAAGCCAGCCACTGCGGGTTCCTACTCCAGCTGGGGCAAACTTTATGGCTTTACTTTTCCAAGAGCTGATCCAAACACTTGGAGGAGAGCCAGAGAAAGGCCTGACCTGCAGGCAGAGGCCAAGGGAACCAGAGCTGCCCTGTGGAGCTGCAGAGTCAGGAGGCGCTGAGACCATCCCTAGCAGGAGGGGAAGGGGTCACTGGGAATTATCTGTGTGTGGGTGGGAGAGTGGGTCCAGTGAGGAGATGTTTCCCAGGAAAGCCAGGCTTCTCCCACAGAAAGCATCCCAAAAACATCTCGATGCACTCACAAGCACAACTTGGTTTTCCTCACCCAAATTTACCACCTTTTCAGGTCCAGCACCCAGTCAGCCACCCAGCTCCCTGGGGATGGAGCTGACACGGAACAGCTTGGGTGGGCCCCAGACATTCGTGGTCTCCATGTCACTGTCACAGCCCTGAGCAGAGCGCCTCAGGGTCAGTAGGACCCAGGGGCTGGGCACCAGACCAGTGAGAAGGGAGGATGGGGGAGCATGAGAGATGCTCACCCTTGGGGACAGTCCCACCCACTCCAGGGGACACACTAAGGGGACAGGGGACAGCATCTTTCCCAGACCCTGCCTGCATGCGGGGAAGGATGGGCAAGGGCTGCTCAGCCCTTTGCCAGAGCCTCTTCCCTCTCCAGCACCTGCAGCTGGGGGTGAGCAGAGCTCGGCAGGGCAGGGCAGGGCAGGGCAAGGAGGCTGCAGTGACGGGCTGGTTCCCACTGCCATCTTCCCATTCCCTATTTGTGCAGCAAAGGTTGCTCCAGCATCCTGAGCAATTGTTTTTACAGTCTGCAAGAAGGAGATTAAAACCTCCCTGTTCGGCAGACATGAGCAGCAAAGGAATAATAAAAAAGAAAAAACAACCAAACCAAAACAGCAACAACAACAACAAAATCCAACAACGAGAAGAAAATATTCAAGCTGCTCCAAGGCATAAAGTCAGTCCAGCTCTCAGCACAGTCCCCACGGCACTGTGGCTGCATCCCTCCCCGTCCAGGGGGTCCCCACACAGGCAGGCTGGAGGAGAGGCAGACCTTTTGTTAGCAGCTCAGAAACTTTTCCTAGTGGAAGGATCCCCAAAGCGTCGGGAATTTCAGCCCCGAGCTGTTTACTTTCTGTATTTTTGCAGATTTCACTTGTGGTTCAGAGGAATTCAGACACAATTAGAGCCACTGCCATTCACTTGCCAGAGCCCAGCACAGCCACACCAGGACCCTCTGCCCAGGGACATCTGCCCTAAAACCCCACAGAGACAAAAGGCTCTGCCCTGCACCTCCTCTTTGCACCAAGGTGAGGGCCAAGGCCAAGAGCTGCCAGGGAAATGCTTGTGGAGGACAGACTCCCACTGCCAATCCCAGATGCATATCCCAGAGCCATCCTAGCAGAGAGAACAACCTCCCATTCCTTCCAGATGCTTCCTTGCAGTGGGAAGACGGGGGTCAGATGAGGTGCTGTTGGATAACCACCCCTCCAGTGATCCCATCCTCCTCCAGCCCTTCCTCCCCTGCCACAAGGTGAGAGTGCCCCATGGCAGGGCTCAGGAAGCAGCTTGACTGCTTTCACTCCCAGCTGTCAGGGGGTTTTCCCCGCCTCTGGCACCTTTCCCTTCCACACTCTGTTCCCAGGGATGCCTTTGGAGGTGACAGGACAGCTTGCGCTTCCCACGGGGTGGAAGAGGCTGCTCCTCTCTGCAGACACCTGTGCTCTCAGCAGGGATTTTTAAGGATGGCCTCCAGCCTGAGGGCTGGGATGCAGCATCCTCCTGAGTTACTGCTTCTGCTGGACCCCCTGCTCAGCCTGCAGCCCCTGCCTGCACACCAGATTTGCATCGGGGACTCTGCCCCACAATGCAGCCCAAAATAACTCAGAGGAGGGGTCCAGAACCTGTGCACTTCCCAGATACTGTACCCAAGTGGAACAGGACCCCAGCTGGTCTTGGTCTTTCTCTGGGAAGTCACTCGAGCAAATCCCACAGGCACTGGAGAGGAGGGACCTGAACCCAAGTCCTGGAAAAGGAATTAAGAGTGGGGTGCCTGGGGTGCTTTGCACCCCAGCACTGCACAGCTGGGCCAAGAGGGAGGTTTATAGAGCAGCACTCAGTCTGGAGAAGAGCAGCTCCAGCACTGCCTGCCCCATCCCACAGCGCTGAGAACGGGAGAGCAGCAGCCACTACCAAAACCAGGCAGGGAGAGCCAGACAGAAGCCTGCACTCCTCTCTGTCCCCTCTGGCCGCTCTCCCCTTGCTTCCCACGGGATCCTCCCGGCTGCGGGAGCAGCAGCGGTGAGAAAAATCAGGGATCGGCTGCGGAAAACAAATCATGAATTAAAAAAGACTGCAGCTGCTCATGGCAAAGCCCCGGTTCTCAGAGCAGCATCCCACCCTGCCAGGGGTCAGCCAACCCCAGAGCGAGCTACGTGCCCAAATCAAAGGCAGGCGCAATCAGAGGGATCCAAGTAACACACGCAAATGGGCGATTTGCAAATAAACAGAGCGAGCCAGCGGAAACGGCAGGGGAAGGAATGCTCTCCGCTTTCAGAAGGTTGGGATCTGCTGGTGGGCAGCCCAGGGAAGGAATGCAGTGACGTCTGTCCAGCTAATAAATTAGCGAGCTGAATAATTCAGGGTGAATTATTCGCCTGGTTTTCCTTCCCCTGAGGAGGTGCTGAGATCGGGCAAGAGCCAGGGACCCCAGCGGGGACAGGGACCCAGGTGAAGCATTTGCTGCCAGTGCTTCCAGGCAGGGCTCGTATTTGGGCAGTTTTCACCCTGGTGATGGAGCGGGTGGGGAACAACAAGAGGCTGGGATGTCATGGCAGGAGGTGTAGCAAGTGCTGGGGACCACACACGTGTTCTCATGACGGCTGACAGCTGAGGGCACGGCTAGTTTGGGTCACTGGCAGCGTAGTGCCAGAGCAGGGATGGCCAGGGCGGGCAGAGTACTCTGCCTCTGCACTCAGCCCCCAGGGCCGTACCTGCTGTCCCACTGCCTGCCTCTGCACTCCCAAAAGTGGGGTCATGCCCTCTGGTGACACCTAGAATCACGTTCACTGCATATCCCCCAAGGCACCCTGCAGACCTTAACCCCCAGCCTTGCGTGTCCATGGGGAGTAAGTGGAATCTGGGTCTCACATCCCACATCACCACACTCATCCCTTTTCAGGCTCCCTCAAACCAGAGCCGCCTCACACGGGAGTGAACAACGAAGCCCAAGACTCTGCAGGTACAGAACAGGATCTCTGTGCTCCACGTGCAATGAAATCCCCCCAAAACACCGTGGTCCTACACCTGAATTGGGGAAAAACCTTGAGCGTGTGTTGAGAGCAGTGGGGAGCATGCAGGAAGCGCATCCAGCACCAGCCTTCCCGCGCCCCCACTCCCAGCCCTGCGCCAACCCAGCCCCCTTGGGTTTCTTTCCCTCTTTAACAAGCTGTCGCTCCCAGGGAGTGGTTTCCTGAGCAGTGACGTGACCCTGCTCCCCCGAGAGGCAGGGATGGCGCTGGGATTCATTCTCAGAGTTATAAAACCCCACAGCCGCCCCCAGGCTGGGTTTTCCCTCCATGGGGCCATGCTGGGAATCCAGCAGCGGGGAGCAAAGGGCAGGAGCTTCCCCCATCAGGGCCCAGCATCCCCACAAGCCTTTCACTCCAGCAGAGACGAGGAGGAGGGAGATGGTGATGTCCTGTGCCTCCACCACAGCAGCAAAGGGACCATGGCAGAGGCTGCCCCAGCTCTGTGGGTGCTGGCAGGAGGATGAGGGTCCCAAAGCCATGGCAAAGGGCAGAGCATGGATGCTGTGGGGACAAACTGCAAATCCCCTGTGAGGGTGCAAAGGCCATGCAATGCCTTTGCCCCACCATTACTGAAACCCAGAGCGGTGCCCTTGGCCAGTCAATGGACAGACCAGGAGTCCACCCAGGTTATTTTTATTAGAAACCAGCAAGTCATTAAAATCCAAACCCAAAGCAGCGGCTCCATGCTCAGGGACACACTGGGGTAAACTCAAGAACGGGATGCTCCAGGGCTGAGCCAGGACCAGCTCTGCCCTGCACCTTCAAACAACTCAACTGCCATGAAGGGCCCCCAGCAAACTCCAAGTGGGAGCAGGGGAAGGTGACCCCTGAGGAGCCCATCCCCCCGTGGCAGGGTCCAGCCAGGGAGATGCTCAGAGGAGGAGAGCGGAGCAGCAGCGAGAACCCTGCCGGCGATGCCATAAACAACAGCCAGGTTTACGAGGCCCCAGGGACCAGGGAGGCTGTTCCATTACCAAATCCCCATTTTCCCGGGGAAATAGCAGGTGCTGAGGAACAGCAGCTGCCAAGATACAGTATTTATATATACATGTATATGTATTTTAAGAAGTAAAATACAAAAATTGTCTGCGTGAGCAAGAGGAAGGTCGTGAGTGGTGGGAGAAAAGCCAGAGAGCTGCCAGTTTCCAAATACTCATTCCACTTCACTGCTTTGGGATGCCACTCTCCTGCAATTCCTGCATTGCTGATGGGGACAGGACAGACTTTGGGACTTCCTGAGCCCCCTTTGATCCCAAGTTCCCAGGACATGCCAGTGCAGAGCTGGATCCCATGAGATCCCAACCCCTAAGGCTGCTTGCACGCAGGGAAGCATTCCAGCAGGACTGCAACAGAGGGAGAAGCCAGCAGAGCCAGCCACTCACTGCTGGGCTGCTTTCATGGGGCTCCTCCGGGCTGAGCTGCAGGGACCTTTGGGGGGACCATGACAGCAGGATGGGGGACACAGAGCTACCCAACCTCCACCCCATGGGAGCAGGATCACAGGGCTGGCTCAGTCCCAAAGGGACCACCCCAGGGATGTCCCCCTCTCCCCGCTACCACCTCCAGGCAGGAGCAAGCACCCCGTGGGGCTCAGCACTGCCCCTCTGTAACCCCCAGGAGGCAAAATAGGACCATCAGCCTCCTTGTCAGGGATTTCCATCACACGTCTTCCCCTCCCTGGGTGGCAAAGGGGCTGGTGGGACACATCCTCTCTGGAGCCATCATCCAGGAGGAGCTTCCAGCACCAGCTGCTCCCCTAGGGAGGAAGGGGGCTAGGGAAGAAGAAGGCCATGCACAGAGGGAACAGCATGAGAAAACCAACCCGCTGTCAATTGTGCCAAGTTGTGCAACACTCAAAATGTCACTGCGGGTTCCTCTTTTGTTCCCTCAGCCGCAAGCAGGAAAGCCAGATCCCCCCTGCCAACGGGGCCCCCTGCCCTCTCCTCATTTCATTTCCAGCAAAGCCAAAGCCTCTCGGGTTTCCCCGCAGCATCCCCAGCTCAGGCGGCTGCTGCCAATGGTGCGTGTCAGCAGGAGGGAGCTCCAGCCAACAGGACCGTGCCCGGCCCTGGGGGTCACGGCAGAGAGGAGCCATCCCCTCCGGCTGCTGCCGGCACGCTGCAGTGCCTCCCTGCCCTCCTGTTCTGGCTCCCTCCCCTCTCCAAGAAAAATATTTCAGCTTTTTCCTCCTTCCAGGCAGCAGCGCCTCTGCGTATTTTCAGTGGGTGAGCAGCAGCTCAGACCGGTAGTGCTGGAGCAGCAGCCGCCTCATCCCGCACCCAGGGCAGCAGGGATGCTCATGATGCCTTGGACGCATTCCCAGGTGTCCCTGTTCCCAACTCCACCACTGACCCAGCGTTAAAAAAACACTCAAAACCGGGGCAGACGAGGTGCCGAGCAGCAGCCCCAGCCCCGTTATCCACTCAGCAGCCCTCCTTGGAAAGCAAACCCAGCGGGAATCGTGTGCCAGCTTAATTAGAGGAGAGAGAGGCAAGTGGCTGCAAACCGGAGAGGAGCCTCGTTAGAGGTTACGCAACAATTTCTTAATCAATGGAGCTGCTCCGCAGAGTGCGGCTGGCGAAGCCGCTGGGGCTTGGCCGGCGCCGGCTCTCGGCCGCGGCCGCCCGGGCTCAGGTTGCCCGCAGGGAGGGTGCAAGGCAGCGTCGGCGGCGCCCGTGTGACAGCGAGCGGGGACATAACGCAAAATGACAGTATTTACTCTCCACTCTCCAAAAACATGCGTGCGGGGGGTCTCCACAGCCCACCCAGCGCCAGCTGCCCCGACCCAACGCTGGTGCCCCTCTATCCATGGGAGATGCGGTGCCATCAGCCTCGCCAGCAGCGAGGAGCTGCGGAGGAGATGGGGCACACAGCACCCTGCGAGCAGTTTCCCCAGCAGGGAGCCAGCCTCGGTAATTTTAGAACATGCCAGTTTGCTAAAGCACCCTCCGCACCTCCAGCAGCAGCCTGCAAGCTCCGTGTTCTCCCCAGCTTTTATTTGGGCAGGCGTGGGCCAGCCACAAGGAGCGAGGAGTGCCCGGCGATGCCAGCTCGCCCAGCCAGCTGCTTCCCCGGCTGTCCCGGCAGCTGGAGTCGTGGGAACACACCAGAAATCGCTAGAAAAGCATGAAAACATAAATCACACTTCTCATCTGCAGCTCGGGATGGGGCTGGAGGCAAAGGAAGCCGCCGTTTGTGCCCATTCTAAACTCGTTGCGTCGGTGCTGATTTCACTGACTCCCTACCAGCACGAAGGGAAATAACAGCCAAGGGCAGGGGCTGAAGCACTGAGACCACGGGCACTTCAGGAGCTGTGCTTGACTCCCAGGGACACAGCCGGAGCACAGTTACACCAGCGCTCGAGCCCTGACACCTCTCCAGCACCGCAGCCTGCCCGTGCTGCTGCCCCCGGAGCGGTACGGGATGCATCCTGCACCCGCCCTGGCATGCGATGGCCTCGCAACCTGCAGCATCCTCAGCCTCAGGCTGGTCACAGGGCACTGCAGGTGGCCAGGTGGGAGGAGGAAGAGAGGGAGGAAGCTCCCACTGACACTCTCGGCCAGCAAACAGGCTCTTCTCTACCTTTCCATACACAAAGCAAACCGCACCTATTTATCGCTGATGAGGTATTTCAAGCCACGCTCGTTAGCACCTGCTGCGAGCGACTCCGAAGGCACCGCTCATTCATCCCGCCTGCCCACGCGCCCTCGGCGGCGACAGCGGGAGGGGCTGGGGGGTCCCCAGGATCTGTGTCACCTTGCAGGGAGCTGGCACGGGGACACTGACACCAACCTCCTGTCCCTTATGCTCCTCCAGCCAGGCCAGGTGAGACCTGCTGTTTCAGCACCCTGCAGAGACCTGACGTGCTCATCTCCCCCACTGCCCAAGCAGGGCAGGATCAGCCCCCGTGGGAGCTGCCAACGGCATCTTCCCCTTCCCCCTCCTCCAGCCCAGCTGCAGCGAGGGGCCGTGGGAGGTGGGAACGAGGCAGCGAAAAGCATCAAACGTGGCACCGAACCCGGCCATAAATAATCTCCTGAGCACAGCCAGGTTTTACAGCCTTTCCCTCACCTTCCTCCGGCAAACCTGAGAACGTCCTGGATTCCTAACCTGGAAACGGAGTGAGACGGTGGAAATAGCAGCGACTTTCTCCCCCTTCTCTGAAAGGATGAGGAAGAAAGCAGCACCGTTAGGGCAGCCTCACCCGGCTCCGTGGTACAGGGACAGTGTAACCCAAGAGGACCCAAACCACAGCTCCTCCACCCCCTTCACATCCCAGAAGATTTCATCTCACGTTTAAGACGCAGGATTGCCAAAAAGATCCTGCCTCACGTCGCTTTTCCTGTATGCCTGGAGGCAAATCATCTCATCTGCCATATGCATCAGTTCAGTGTATAAATCCGTGGAATAATAACTGCAAGGATTTTTTTTCCTCCTCCTTGCTGTGCTCTCCTGCCTGCTGGGAGTGCAGACTCCCCGGGAAAGCATTGGCTGCCTGCACACTGTGTTGCCCAGCACGGCTGCACCCCATGGGTGCCACATTCCACAAGCACGTGCTGCTGCTCAGCCCGGCTGTCCTTGGAAGATAGACCAGGAAAAACAACCTGCCCTCCGCACCTTCCCTCAGGGTATTTACCACTAATGTGATAATCTCCTCTCCCCACGCACACACGGGTTTTCTTGGAACAGCAATAAAGGAGAATAAAAATGTGAGTCTGGGAATGCTGGACGTTTGCTAAGCCACCGCCCCGGAAAGGCTCAGCTGGCCGAAAAAGTGAGGAGAAGGATGTCCAGAGCTCCCATCCATCCTGATGGGGACCTGGGGGGGAAGTACAGCTTAGCACCTCGGCTGCACCCCACCTTCCCTGGCTGGGCGTCTCCCTCCCCCCCCATCCCCCAGTTTAATATACCCTAGCCTAAAGAACTGGTGATGGAAGTGTAGTGGGTAAGGGACCATGGTTTGAGGGTATAAGTGGATTTTCACAAGGCTGGAGGCAGAAGGAGCTGCCCACTGGTGCCCTCGCCAGCCAACCACCAGCTTCAGCCCACAGCATCCTTCAGGGCTGCCAACAATGACACCTCTGCCAACACCAAAACCTCTGTCAACAGTGAAGTCTCTGCCAACACTGAAACCTCCACCACAGCAGCAGCTCACCCCAGGCCAGCTCTCAGCCTGTATCAGCCCTTGGTGGGGATGTGTTAGTTCAGTCACGCAGACCTATTGATTCAGGAGCATTAATTGGTCTTCACTGTTCAAACACTGACCTCAATTGGAGCCTTTTTTCCTCTTTTTTTCCCCTTTGCTGGCTCCTTCCCCTCGGCTCTGCTAGTTTAAATACCAGAATACCTACACTGGCCTTAGGGAGATGTGGTGTTAACTGTACATTTGTATCTCATTTATAGCCAGGCTCTTCACAGCCTTAATAAGCAGGTCCCTCAAAAATGGGGGAAAAGACACCCACTGCAGGGGATGTTTGCTGCCGGCCCAGAGCTGCCCAGTCATTTAGGGGGATTCAGAGATGGCACTGCCAACTCTGAGTTCTGGGTTTGAACAAAGCCCTGATTTGGACAGTGCTCAGCTAGAGTGGTAGCTCAGTCTTTCCCTGGGAGTGATCCCATCCACGCCGTGCACATCCCAAAGGAGCACCATGGCTCTGTCTCACTGCAGCCCACCCAGCCTCCAGCCCCCCACTCGCTAGGAGCACAACAGCCCTTGAAGTTGCTCTAATTCTCTTTATTTCCGATTCCCTACCCGTGGCATCCCAAGCCAAAGCCCAGGAGAAAACAGGCGGAATTTCAGATTTAATTAAACCTCGTTGAGCCGGCTGCAACCTTCCTCCGAAGCCAGCACTGATGCCGCTATCACTGAGCCCATTCCAGCACCAGGGAGCCAGAGTGGGCAACTCCTGCCCAGTGCTGGCATGGGGGTACCTGCTGACCCTAGGGCTAACTCCCATCCCAGAAGCAAACACCTGTCGGGGTAAGAAGCTCAATAGTTGGAAATTTTATCACAATTCCCTATTTATTTGTTTATTTAACCAGGTTTCTGCTGGTTGAATGGAGGCCTGAGATCATCACTCAGGGCACAGCACTACCGCAGAGGTGTCTCTCTGCTGCCAGCCCCGAGAGCCAGAAGAGCTTCAGCACAGGTTTTCCAGTTTTAATGTTCTTCCATTGTGGCACCAGTTTCACCTCCGACCAGGACGGACCCACAACCCCAAACTTTTCCACAGAAAACACCTCCCCCCACAGCACCTGCTCTTAACTCACGTTTATCTTCCCGTAACACACAAACCACAGGGAAAAATCCAGAAGTTTTCAAGTTCCCCAGTCCCACTCAAAGAGCACTTGAGCAAAGTCAGAACTCCCAACTCCCAAAAAAACAGTGGGATTTGGACACTGAAAGGTGTCTCCCAGCCCACCACAGACCAAGTGAAAGCTGTGAGAATAAAAGCAAATAAGAGACAAAAGGTTGGTCTGAAAGTTCACCAAAAAAAAAAAACTTAACCAGCTCAGCTCACAGCCTTTAAAACACCAAACCTGTAAACCTTCCCAAAGCCATCACATTTATTCACATAGATGTTTACAGAAACCAGGGATACTCCTAAGTGCCCATGCAGGCTTCCCATTAAAAACACATTGCGACAAGAGGGGAAGAAATGCATTTGCAAGAAACGCTTCAACAGCTCCAAATAAATGAATTCCTAAAATTTTCAGCCTCTTAGTGGGTAAATTTGGGGAAGGTTGCCTTTGCTACAGCGGTTCAGAGCGATTGCTGCACCCAGCACACGTAGGCAACTTGACATCCAGACTGTTTTACACCAACCTCAGCATGCTGTGACCCCAACAAACCCCTCACACTCACCAGCTACAAATCCTAATTAACCTGTAACAGCTCAGGCTGGTTAATGAGCTGCTGAACAAGAAATGGCAGAGGCTGCATGGAGAGACAGCGTGTGTCCTGCTGCCTCCCCCTTGCTGAGTGCTGCCCACTGAGGAGGGACACTCCCAGTCTCTACACCTCATTTTAGTGGCTTGGAAAACCCCAGCTTGAGGATGAGGTGACTCCAGAGACCACAAAGAAAACCCACCTGTGAGTATCATACTGTGACACCATTCTGCCTGCGGTGAGGTGGTTTCCAGCCCTCCAGCCCTGAGCATCTTTTATATTTCTTCTCCTTCAGTTACCCAAAGCCCTTCAGATTCAAATCCAAATTATTTTGCCCCCCCCATCCAAGTCCTGCTGCTGTCATGAGGAAGAAAAAAAATGGATAGCAAGCACCTTCCACATCTTCATCAGCCTGGGAACACCCCACTGGACTGCCCCCGGGACACCTTATATGCCTGATTCCCATAAAGCCCCTGGTTTCTTGCAGCCTTTGAGACCCTCCTCCCCAGTTTCACGCCAGCCCCCCCTCCCCACAGCGGTGGGTTCACCTCGGGATAAACCCCACCACCACCTCCCAGAGCAGAGATCTAACAGAGGATGCTAAAAAGCTACCGGGCCGTTTCCATGGGTACGTGAGGCACATGTTGCTATGTGATACTCGGTCCGTTTCCATGGAGACAGCAGGGCTGTCACCACGCAGGGCTTATTAGTTGCCATGGCTATTAAAAGGCGCTTGTCCTCTGGGGACCTGGAAGGACCAAAGCCACCACTTTCCCCTTGTCTCTCTCTGGGATGGCACCAGCTCCCTGGGATTTGGGTGGGCACCTGGCCACGCAGGTCCCTGACACCACAGGGACGGGCAGCTCCAAGCTAAGCTGAAGAGGGAGCCCAGTCCCACATTTTTCCATGGAGAACCACATGTGCCCCAGCCCGTGGAGCGCCTTCTCCATAAGTGAGCAGAGCATCCCAGCCATGGGCTTTTACTGGTGGAGTTACAGCTGACACAGACCCCACAAAGCAGGGTGAGCACACAGAAGGGCCCAGCTGCCATCTGCCCACGGAACCCTGTCACACCTCCCCATCAGCACAGCACAGAGAATTATTGCCCAGCTTTGTATGGTGGATTTGGTATGGCCAAATCCATGTGTGACCAGGCAAAACCACCACAGAACTCACCCCTTACAGACGAGGCAGTGCTGCAAAATACAGGCAAGGGCATCGCCCGCCGTGCCGTGGACCCCTCTCCCGCCTCCCTCAGCCTGCTGCAAACAGCCACGCAGAGCGGCACAGCCCCTGCCAGCTACTTCCAAAGCCCATTTCTCCAAGCATGGAGAGCTGCTTGCTCCTTTCTCCAGCCCCTGGCACAAGAGCCAGCCCCTAGTCTCACCCCGCTCCAGCAGTTCCTGCCACAGCCCTGCACCCACCATTCCATCGTCTCTCTAACTGCATCCCAGGAGCAGAAGTAGAGATGCAAGGAAGTCCTGGCTTTTATTTATTTTTAGTTTTTCCCCCTTTAGACAGTCCCAGGCCCTATTTCAAAGCCCCCGCACTGTTTGGCCAGCACAGCATCTGAACCCATCTCCATCCTATCTCAAATCACCTCCCCAACAGGCCCTAAATGGGTTTTTATACAGCTACATAAACTCCTATACTCACACACTCTATAAAATAAATTAAGGGTATTATTTTCTCATCATTCTGTTAGATTTTCTAGGAAGGATATAATTTTTCATTTAACTCCAATGGACCAAAATAAAAAAAACCCACAACCAAAAACCTATAGAAAGGTATATTACCCTGTAGTGGAAAATTAGATTCCTCCTACACGATACTATAGGATGATTTAAATATAACATATAGGAATATAACATGTTATTAAATTGTGTAGTATCTTTCGAGAAAGACCTACAGTATAGGATTCTAAAAATTACTCCCAAAACCTATTATGCTTCAATCTAGCCCAGCTGGTTTCCTTTCTATTACATGCTGCAACTTTTCCTAAAAGGCTCAGGTTTTAATTGTCTTGAAATGCTGCTGCAATCACACTCCAAGAATGGCTCTAAACTCCTTCAGAAATGACACCCAAGTGGGAAACCCCTGGCCTTGGGGTGGGATGGATGTGGGGATGGATGGGACTCTCCCCTCTTCACAGTCAAAAAATGCCATAATTAGCAGAGGGGAGAGGGGTCCAGCCAGGACCCAGGCCCTTGGCTTCATGGGCAAGAAGCAATTCTGTATTTCAATTCCATTTCTCTCCCAGCACTCACCACCCCAAATATTTGGGGTATTCAAATAGTCACTGATGCTCTAGCACCATGCACCCATCCTCTTCCCCCCCTCTGCCAAAAAAACCCAAAAAGGGTTACAGATAAAAGTTGCCTGTAGCTGTTGCCATAGAGACTCTCCAGCTCAGCACAGAAACCCAAAATCTTGTAAAAAATGGAAGAATTTAAGATTTTAATCAGTGAGAACACATGGGAGGCCAGGAGCATCAATGCACATCCTTGCCTTAACAGCAGGATGTGTTCTCCCCTTGTTTAACATCATCCTAAGAGCCAGCAGAGCGCGGGGACAGAAAGTGAGAGGAATGAAAACAATGAAAACCCCGTCTGCTTTCGAGTATTTTCTGTCCCCAGAAAAGCAGCCTCTCACTGCCCAGGCTGATTCTGGACCAATACCCCACCAGCCAAGCTGTTTGTGTTCCCGTTTCCTTCATCCGCTGCCAGAAAAAGAAAATAAAATTCAACAATACAAGCAAGGCAAAATATTTCCCAGAACCGCGCTATTTCTCCCATAAACTTCACCTCGCCGCCAGCACGGCCAGCAGCGGGGGAGGAAAAACAAAGGAGAAAATCCCAACTTTTAGCACCACGAGATGTTTGCACGACCGTCCCAAAACTGCTCTTTTCTGCTGCATCCTCCACTGTCACTCCCAGCCCGGCTTCCACCGTGACCACAAATCAAACACCACGGGATAAACTCACTGCTCTGGCATTTTCACTGCTTGGCAGAGCCCCGGCTCCAGTCGTGGCCACTGGCTAAGACAAACACGGCCCTGAGCACGCTCCAGTGGCTGCCTTTCCACTGGCGGCATGCTGCGGCGTGCCAAGGTGGCCAAAGGATCCTATTTTACCACCTTTTAAGCCTTGTGGTGAGTTTGGGAGGAGATGGCATCCACCAGCAGCTCAGGGATGGGGCAGTGGTTTCACCTGGCAGCAGGATGCTGGGGATGACGAAAGCCACGGCGTCGGGGAAATGCCTCCAGCGCCAAGGGGTGTTGTGTTTCATGCCTGAGGATACAGAGCTTGAGGAATACCAAAACAAGGAACTTCAAAAAGGAGCGGTGTTGGCCCAGGGAATATTGTTGTATGAGCTCAGCCGCTTCAGAGCGATGGAAAAAATCATGCACTGACCCGAAGGGGTGGCGGAAGGACTCAGTGTGTGGGGGCTGAGCTCCAGACGTGCCACCAGCATCCACCCAAGGGGCCCGGGGGGAAGATGGGTGGGAGTGCAGGTACCTGTGACAACACCCCAGCACCCCAAGCTGCTCCCAAGCCCTGAAGCCAGGGAAGGACCCAGATTTGGGGGCTCAGGTAACTACCCCCACATTGCCCCGACACTCTGATGTAGAGGCAACGTTACCATCAGCTCCCAGCTTAGGCAGGCTGAGGTGTCTGTCCAAAACCTTCTACCACCACCAAGTCCCCATCTGCTCAGCTCCTCACTTTTACCCTCTGCTGCACATTTAGATGCCCACCAGGATGAAGGTTCATTTGCTTTCCATTAACCCCATCCCTGACAGCACTGGGAGATGCAGGATGCATCCACCCTACCACCAGCTCCTCCAGAACCCAAGAGCTGGAATCAGGACCTGGCTGGCAAGGAAGGCCCAGGAGGGAGATGGTGTGGATGGGGAGTTACAGCCTAAAGGAATCATTCCAGCACTGGCTCATCTTTGGAAATAAGATGATTTTGGCTTGAAGGTCACTGGGAGAGGAGTTTCATGACTTCTTTCTGTGCCTTTGCTCTTCTTCCATTGTAAAAGCAGGTCTCACCATGGTGTAGCCATGTCCTGGGCTCTGCTCAGCCTGTGGTGGGGACCTGTGTATGTACACACACACACTGTGTGCAATTCTAAAACTGCCCTGGCGTCCCCCCAGATGCTCTTAGAGCCACTGCCAGGCTCAGGGCAAGGGCTCTGCTGGGGGACCTTTGCTCCTCTCAGGCCCTCTTTGCTCTGGACTAAAGCATCCAAGCACTCACATGGCAGCCAAGCACCTGCATGGCCTTGAGATACAGAGCAAAGGCATCTCCTGCCCTCAGATAAAGGCTTTGGACCACTCCCAGTCGGATTTGCCAAGGCTCTCAGTGCCCCTGCCATGGCCCCCAGCCCTCCCCATGCTGCCCCATCCCCCTTGAGTAGCTCTCTCCCTCCCCTGCGCTCTCCTCTCTTGCTGTGCCTGTGTGTGGGTGTATTTGGAAACGAGATCTTTCCAGCTGAACTGCAAAATGAAATGCAAAGATCACAACTCCTTGAATAGATTCAGTGCACACACCCCCCCCCCCAACCTCCAGCCTGCCCCCCATGCAAAATCCAGGCAATAGTAAAAAAAAAACCCAAACCAGAGGTTAAAAAAAATCAAGGTGTTCAGCAGATGAATGGGGGAGATTGCAGGGGGGGAGGGAGGAGGGGGAGGCACAGCAAAGCACTTTCCTTTTGTCCCCCAGTTCACCATGAGATTTGCAGCTCGACCCCCACTTGCTCAGCCCTCTGAGCTCGCAGAGCTGAGACAGCCCAGCTTCATGGGGCTATGAGAAAAGAGAAAACAAAACCCAGCACAAAGCCAAGCCCAGAACCCAGCTGAGATGTGAACATCCGCTGCTGGAGGAGCCAGAGCCCATTTACTGAGATGAAGGCAGAAGTGTCTCCACCCTCGCTGTGGGTACCCCGTGCTGGCCTTGGGCTCCTCTGCTCTTCTTTTCCTGGAAAAAGACAGGATTCCCCTGTGCTGCTGCCATGAGCAGTTTCTGAAGAAGGGGCTGTGATTTGCCCACAGCAGGGGAAATTGCTCCCATGGGAGCAGCGTGTTGGTGCCTGGAGGGGGCTGCTGTGGGGCAGGATGTGCACCATCCTAAGGGACAGGATGGAAAGATAAAACAGAAGCATCCTAAAAAATACCCTCACCACAGCAATGCCTCATCCAGGCAGCAGGGCCTGAAACAATGGGTGAGAGGAAGAGGAGGTTGGGGGCTCAGAGCACCATTCATGGCCTGGAGACTCCTGCACTAACATTGGCTGTGCCAGAGAAGGGGGTGAACACACACTGCTGAGAGGGGAGTCACCCAGGCAGAGAGTTATCCCCTGTGTAAAACAGAGCCCAAGAGCTGGGAACATCCACCTCAGCTAGAGGAAGGATGTCCTGCCACGGCTCAGGCACACAGGGATGCTCCAGGTCAGCCTCACGAGGGGACCATGACAGGTCAGCTTGGCCCTTGCTGTCACCATCCATCGGTTTCCCAAGCTGCTGACCCTGTGTGCAGCACACACGTGTGGGTACAAAGCCCCAGGACACCAAGCACACAGAGCTGGGAAATGCCCTGTGCCACCCCCATGGCCGGCATGGTTTGGGGTGCCCAGGGTCAGCTCACATCCACTGGCTCATCAACAGGAGCACCCACACAGTACTGAGGGCTGAAAGGGAAGATCTCACTCCACCCCCCAGGCTCATGGATACCCAAAGCCCTGGGCCACGGCTACTGAGGGGTAGGCTGAGAGGCCCATCTTATCCCCCCAAGCCATCCTTAACCCCTAAACAACTGCCTAAGAGGCACAAAATCCCAGGCACAGGGAGAAAGGCAGTGGATAAGAGTATGAGGCTCCAGTTGTGATCCATCCCAATTCCAGAGCCACAAAGCTTCACCTGAACCTCTCCTCCGAGTCAAATCAGGCTCCACACCCTCCAACGCTGAGCCAGCCATGGATCACAAACAATAAAGCAATTTATACAGGGCAGAGACCTTCGAGATTTATGCTGTATGCTTGCCATATAGAGCAAACATATTCCCCTCTGCACGTGGCTGGGTCCTTTGTCAGAGGAATTTGGATTTTTGACCCTAGAAGTCAAGATGAATCTCTGAAGGAACATCAGAGACAGACCTGCACCGTGACCCTGAGCAGATTATGGCCTCGGGGGTATATCCCAAGACATATTTATGGCCCTCCAAAGCAAGATAAGTCAATAACCACATACAGTAGCAGTTACAAGTCAGATATTAATTTAATTCCTTTCCTCCCTATCTGCCCGGATAAGCATTAATTCAATGGAGCATCAGAGGGCTCCATTATTTATCATTCTTACTGGAGTTTGTTTTCTCCCATTAAGGTAGAACTGCTACACCCAGGCTATCTAGACACGATGGTTCCCAAATTGAAGACATTTTGCATCCAACACAGGCACGGGGACCACCAGCCCAGACCTGGGATTTGTGTTATTAGCAGCTAGCACCGATGCAGAGGAGGCTGGTTAAGGAGCAGCCCATCAAATGCACTTACAAGCCTCATTCACCCGCAGCAGAAGGAACATTTTATTCCTACAGACCCCGGGGCCAAGCAGGAGCAGAGACATTTGTTCCCTTCCACAGGATCCAGCCAACCTGGCCCTGGGAGTTGCACACCCACCCACAGCAGAGCTCCCACCACCTTCTCCCCTCCCCGGAGCAGGGTTCTTCCCAAGTCTAGTCTCAACCCGGAGTTAAAAATGAACCTTATTCATGATTAACATCTCTATTTGCATAGCGTGGCTGGCAGCTTAACACCAAATAAATGTTTTGGCAGCAGGAGTCGCAGGCATGGGGGTGAGCCCTGCCCTCCAGAAGGCAGCTTCAGCCTCGCCATGGGTTAACGAGCACTTTCTAATTGAATTAACAAATCATTAACAAGCCCTGTTCGCCATCTGGGCAGGGGAGGGCTCTGCCTTGGGCTGCTCTGGCCACCAGCATCTCGGGAGGCAGCGCAGAGGCGGCCAATAACGCAGGAGGAGGGAGTGCGAAACCTGACCTGATTAAGTTATGAATCACAGGAAATCCTGGAGGCATAAAACCTCTCGGGGGTGGTTGGGCTGCCAAGGTGGGTGAATCCCTGTGAATCCCCTTGCCCAGCTCCACTGCTGCTGGCTGTGGGTTTGCCTTCAGCCCCCAGGCTTAGGGAGCATCTCGAAGCTGGTTCAGTTTTCACTGGGGAAAACCTCTTGGAAGAGAACCAAATTAGAGATAAATATAAGGATGCTTTGCACTAGGAACCCTGTAAGTGTGGGGCTAGCGCCTGGATTACAGTAAATAAATCCCCTTTTCTTTATAAACTCGTCTGTGCCAAGCTCCCAGCTCTCAGTCATCACCGGCTTTAGCATTTTGTTCCCATTTTCAGCCCTCTCCTGCCCTCACCCTTGGATTTTGCATCCCGGCAGAGAGAGAGAGAGAGAGAGAGAGAAAACTGGGATGACACGGGTGACAAAAAAAAACCCCCAACACCAACAGCCGCCAGTCCCTTGCGCCTAGGGAACATGCTAAAAATCCCAACCAAAACAACATTTCAGGCACGGGAGCCAAACCAATAGACAATTTCCATCTACTTGTGACTAAAGCGGTGAACTTCTGGGGGCTGAGTCACGGGCACGTCCCGGTCCCACGCACACGTGCACGGCCACAGCTCCCGCCAGGACCTGCCCGACCGTGCCACACCTCGGGCACGGGATGCTGCTCCTGGCACCCCAGCAGCCCCTTTCCCGTAAGGCAGTAACCAGCACCACGGCAGCCAGCACGGAGAGCAAGCCTCAAAGCTTCTCTCAGCAAATATTCAGGCTGAAAAATGTGGTTTTTCCATCTGCTCAAAGCTTCTTTGCTGAGGCTTTGGTAGGAAGCAGATGTGAGAGCATCCCAAAGCACGACCAGTCGTTACTCACTCCGTTATATAAAACCATGAGAATTTCCTCCTTTTTTCTTTTTTTTTTTTTTTTTGTTTTATTTCTTAGCACCAGGCCAGATTCCTGGGTGAGAGGCCAAGGCTGGAGAAAGCCAAAGCCAAATGAACCCAGGTTGGGGGAAACCTCTGCGTGCATCACCATCCAAAGGGAACATTTCACATCTAGGTTGCTCAGCAGAGAGCCAAGGCTCCGGGGAAGGGAAAGCCACGATCTGGCCTCGTAACAAACCCAGAAACACTTAGGCCTCCTAATTAACTAGGAAATTCAACCCCCTCCAAACCACAGTGAAGCTTCAAAGCCCTCCCAACCTGACTCCGGATGCTCCTTCCCCAGTTCCCCAAGGACGGCCCCGTTCCCTCAGACCCTCCTCTCAGCCAGCAAAGCTGCCGGGGGCAAAGGCTCCCCATGGGTCCTCTGCCAAGGGAAAATGATTTCATGATCCAAGTGAAAAAGCCATCAGGGAGGTTCATTTTGGCCGAAGGTTTTGCTCCCTTCCAGCAAAACAGTAGAAAAAAAAGGAGCGTTGAGAGAAACCTGGGCAGGGAACTTGGGGTAATCCAAAACTTGGTCTTTTCAGAATGGGGAAAAAAACAAAGTGAAGGAGAGTTTCAAATAAAAATGAGAAAGCAGCATTTTTCAGCACGATGCCAAAGCTTCTGCAGTGGGTGCGGGGGGAGAAGAAAGCAGAAATTTTCTGTGCATCATAAAATCCCGGGCATTTCCAGACCGGCTCCAACACCCCGCACTACGGAACAGGGCAGAGAACACAAAAGCCGATCAAGTGGAGAGCAGGGAGTCTGGTGGGAGACACGTCAGCCCCGTGGATGAGCGGCGCGGGGTGGTCCAACCCCACCCCGGATCGCCACCCGCCCGTCTGCCCCTCCTGTCCTGGGCGTGAGGGGCGGGGAGAAAGCTGGGATCCCCTCCCAGCCCCCTGCCCCGGCTGCTGGCCCCAGATGAAAACCACCCCCACACGGGCCATTCACCGAAGAGCTGGACTCGATGATCCCTGTGTGTCCCTTCCAGCTCAGAATAGTCTGTGCACTGGTACCAAGCAAGTCTCCAGAGACGCCTCCCCCCACCCCAGATGGGAGCCCGTGTTCCGGATTTCCTACGAGGAGCCGAAGCAGAGCTGTCCCC
Source organism: Corvus moneduloides (assembly GCF_009650955.1). NCBI lineage: Eukaryota > Metazoa > Chordata > Aves > Passeriformes > Corvidae > Corvus > Corvus moneduloides. Next base: position 6,687,299 of record NC_045494.1, read on the forward strand.
GAGCAGCGCGGGGTCCCCAGGCAGGACGGGGCCACCCCTCCCGGCCGGGATGACATAACCACGGACCGCATGAGGCCGAGCCTTTTGTCTGTGAGCCGGCAGAGAGGGAGGGAAAGCAAGAAATGAAGAAAGAAAGAAAACTTCTGGAAGTCATTACGATTCCTCTGCTCCAGTTTGCTTTTTGGCAGACAGCTTCCCTCTCCCCTTCCCTCCTCCCCCCCACCCCAGCCCGCTTCAAAATGCCAGCCTATGATTTTTAAATGAGAAAAAGCTGCGCTGTACTCCAGCGCTTGGATAAACTCCTACACAAACTTCCAGATGTGACACAACAGCCTGGAAGAGGGAATTCGCAGAAGAATCTCCTTAAAAAACACATACACACGCGGGGAGCAAAGGAAGCGCCTGGCTGTCGGCACGGCTGGGCCATGGGTGGCTCCAGAGATCCCTGGTGAGACGAGGTGTCACCTACATTAGGATCGAGCTGCTCCTGGCTCTTCCAGGGAGGCAGGGATGAGAGGAATGCTGGCCACTGCGCCCAGCTCCGGGAAGTGAACACCGCCTGCTGCTCCCGCTGAGCTCCCAAAGGGTTTGTGAACAGCAGGGAAGAGGATTTGCAGTTATTTGTCTCCTGGGAGGAGGGAAATAACCGCAGCACCCCTGTGCTGCCCTTGCTAAAAGGTGATGAGTCCTGTTTCTCCACGAGATGGTCACGCAGGAGCTGGAGAGAGCCCAGGGATGTGCCAGCACCTGCCCTGGGAGCAGCAGGATGCTCTGTCCCAGGCAGGAGGGTCAAGGGGCTGTGGGAGCCCCCTCGGCCGGGCATCAGCCAGACAAGTCATGTTTCATTTCTCCCCAGCAGCCACGGAAGGGGCACAGAGACAGCAGAGGCTCAGCCACAGCGGGAGAAATTCCATCTGTCCCAGGAGGGATGGGAGGCACCAGCCAGCGAACTGGGTCACAGGAGAAACAAGCTCAGGTGCCCTGGGATGGATCAGACACAGGTGAAGCAAATGGGTTCTGGCTCCTTTGTGGGGTTTTTAAATGAAAACAAGATCCATTTCAGGTCTGACCTGTCAAATCAAAGCGTTTTGCTTTGTTAAACGCAGAAGTGAGGCTGGAACAAATGTATAGAAGTGTAAAGGACACCACGTGCACTCGCCCCAAAAAATACACCCCTTTGATAACAAAAAAAGTGTATTTTTAACCCTGCACCACACTGAACTCTTCAAAGAGCAGCACAAGCAGTTCCTGGCTCTCCCCATGAGCTGACATGGCTGAGGAGGGGGTGAGGGTCCCAATCTCCCACGGGGTGACAGGGGTTCCACTTGCCCACTGCCTTCACTACAGGCATTCCTGTGAGGAAAGGTACTGGGGGGCACTGCTGGGGCTGAGGAGCCCAAACCACAACACAGCTCAGCAGCCTCAGGTCTCACCCGCAGCCAGCAGGAAGGTCCTGGCTCTGGTGCAGTCAGACACACGGACATGCCCCTCCTGAAGAGCTGGATCCAGCCAGACCAGCACAGAGTGGTTCCAGCACAGCCCAGGGCACAGGGTGAGCTCAGCAGGGGCTGGCTGTGCCCTCGGTGGGGCCAGTGCTGCCTTCCATGAAGCACCAAGCTCTGGCACAGCAGCTCCAGCCATCCCATGAGCCAGCCTGGTGCAGATCTCGGCTCCACCTTGGCGTGACGCCATGGGGGCTCCAGACCCATTCCTGGAGGTGTCTGGGCATCTGCAACTTCCAACAGGAGTTGGGGGCACCCAGCACCTCCCCAGGACCCAGCTTTGGTCACCCATCTCTCCCTACTGGGAGCAACTGGAGCCATGTGAGGTGGCTGCTGCAAGAGTCCTCTCTGTTTTACTGCAGACAGAAGGCAGGGCTGGTTTCTGTGACCGGATCAAGATACGTTTCTTTGCCAAAGCCATTCCCAAACCCCAAATCCCAGGGACTGTGCCGCAGAGCAGCCAAGAGGGATGGGAGCACTCCTCCTGGTGCCACCCAAACCTCCCCTTCCCAGCGAGGGAATTTGCAGACCTGCCCTTCACCCTCCAAACCAGGAGGAAAAAACGGGATTTCAGCCAATTTGGGGATGTCTCCCCAGGAATGGCACCTTCCAGCAGGTTTTTGCAGTGCCCCGTTGCCGCGTGCTGCTCTCCAGGCAGCAGCGCTCTGCAGGCAGGCAGGCAGGCGTGGGGGACGAGGCAGTTTTCAGTACTACAATAGATATCACAGGCCCTTTCAGTTACACTGCTATTTCTCTATTCAGAGCTCTTAATGCCAAGTGGTAGCATCCTCCCCACTTTCTCCATCCCCGCTCTTCAATCACTCCACAACTCTCAAGAAATAGCCTCGTTTCTTGTCTCTGATCAGAGGAGCAGCCTGGCACAGACCCTGATACAGCCTTTCATCTTCCCAGCCTTCCTGGTGCTTTTATTTTACAAGTGAAAGTCAAGTAACCAGCTTCCCTCCTCTTTTCTCCCTCTCAGAGACTCCTGCTTCTCCTCTCATGGCCTTGCCAGCACGCACACCAGGACACGCTGCATGTGCCACAGCCTTTCCCATCTCTGAGCCTGTGGGCCCAGCACTGTGACCACTAAAGTTGTCCCTGCTCTTTCTTCCCTCTTGACCCAGAAAGTTCTCACCCAGGGAAGAACCTTCCACCCCAAAGCTACCAGGAATATACAGGCTGTCAACCAGGCTCATCCCCCCAGGTCCTCATGGCTCCCAGAGAGGTTTTCACTCAAAGACCACAATGGAATGGAGGGGGAGGACAGGTTGGCCATCTGGTACATGTTTAGAGTTAAAAATCCCAAGGTTTCAGGCTCTGGAAAAATTCTGGATCAGGACAAACTTCATGACCTCCTTCTAGCCCTAAGGGAGAGGAGAAGGAGAGCAGCACAGTACCCCACATCTCTGCTCCAGACAGCAAGAGAAAAAGCTCCCTGGTCCAGGCAGAGGATGTTCTGGACAGAAACATGGCAGAAAATCCCAACAAACCACCTCAACAGGACTTTGCATCCCTGCTGGATACTCAGCACCTCAACCATCACCCTCCCCTAACCCGGCCTCAGGTACCACAGCCACGCACACTGCCTGGACAGGGATACAGAGCAGAATCCCAGGAGTTCCAGCTGCACCTCGGGGGTACAAACTGTCCTTCTTGGGCAAGAGTGGGTCCTGCACTTCTTCCCAATGCCTCATCCACAGCAAATTTTATCAGTCAGATTAGAGCACCACAAATATGCCTGGAAAAGCCCTAAGCTCTGCATCTCCACAAGCACAGCTCAAACCAGAGCCCTCCCATCCAGTTTCTGCAGGAGCAGATGCAGAAAGGTAAAATCCACCTGAGAGAGTGGCAGAAGGCAGTGAACAACTCCAAGCCCCCGGAGATGGGGCAGGATTCAGCAGGCACATCAGCCAAAGCACTGTCAATCCTCTGCAAGGCAGCTGGTGGCAACAAAGACTTTCCAGCAACGTGATTTACATGGTTTTAACACTGGGGCATGATTCCTAGAAGATTACAGATGGAGAAGGGCCACCACACTAAAGAAAAAAAATAAAAGTAATAAACATAAACAAGAGCAGGCTCAGCTCCAGCACTGGAGCGGCACAGAGGCAAAGGGATGAGCAAGACAACGCTCTGCTGAACAGCTCAGCAAGTGATGGGACACAGTGCAGGTACCAAGGTACTGCCTTCCTCTCTTCTGTAGGCTGAACTGGGGGTTTTTTTGTGTTGTTTTTAAATGAACTCCCCCAATTCTGGGTCAGTGACCCTGAAAACAAACAGCTGCATGCAGCCACACGACTCAAAGACCCACAACATCGCCCTCGTGGCCCCAGGATTCCCGGCAAGAGCTTTTCTTTGTCAGTAACAAGTGAAAAATTGGTGACAAGAAAAATCCCAGCTAGCAGGACTGCACTTAATGCTCATCCCCGGCTCACAGTGGTGTTTTCAGGTGCCCACAATACCACTAATTTTCCAAGGACAAAAGTTAATCAGCTTGTTTTCGCAGCCACAGAGGAGAAAACACATTTCAAGCCGCTACTGGGGTGGGGGATTTTACTGAAAACACTAAAACCATGCAGGTGTTAACACCAGATTCAAAACATTTCAAAGATTAAAAATTTAAGAAAAAAAAAAACAGAACAAAGAGACTTGGAAACATATTTAAACCAGCAATCATAAATAATATTAGTCATAGTAGGCAACAAGAACACACTGACTTGCAGCCTGTCGTTAATATTTCTTTCCAAAACAGAAGGCTTCACGAAGTTGCGAGATTTCCTAAGATGTTTAAATAAAGGCAGCTTTGAACTGCTTAGCTGGTCTGAAAGAGATCTGGGGAGAAGCTGCTGAGGATATTCATGACTGGGAAGAGAAATCTTGGATTTTTCCCTCCTGGGGGACATTTTAGGAGAAAAGGCAGCCTGTTTATCAGAGAAATCATTGCTGAAGCTCAAGTAAAACAATATTCACAACTCCAGCAGACCCTCACCGCTCTTCCCAAGCACACCGACCTCAGCTGGGATGTAATTCCTAACAGCTCCCGCACACCAGGAGGAGGACTTGCACAGGGTATTCTGGTCCTCTGTACCATGTAACATGTCCTCCCTGCTGCTGCACAGCCTCTCCCCCTCCAGATGTGGGGCTGCTGCCCAGACCTACTCGCCTGCCTCTTGCGCCGGCAGCGCAGCACGGACACGGGAACTTCCCGGGAAGCGTCTGCACCAGCCCCTGCTGGAAGCCACATCGCTTCACTTTATTTCATTTCGGGGTTTTGTTTCTGCAAATAATAAATGGAACTGGAGTTTGGGGATGGTAAAATACTCGGAATGCTACAAGCCGTGTGCTGGTTGCAACCCAACTCCAAAGGGAAGCTTTAAAGACACCAAGACTGTGGAAGGAAGAAATTTTTCTATTGTCTCCTCTATTTTTTTTTCCCCCCTCCCTTCTTTTGAAGGCTTAAACTTGACTAAAGCGGCTCGGCCTGTGCCAGAGCAGATAGGGAGCTTGGAAGGAGATCAGAAGCCTTTAGAGGGTCGTGGTTGACCCCAGGATCTGACAAACAGCTGCCCTTGGCCAACGCACACCCAGGGGACCGTGACCCCCAACCTGCCCCGACCCCTCCAAGCAAGGAGCATCCCCCGGGGGACTGCAGAGAACGGGCCCTTCGACTGGGCTCGAGCACCCTGAATTGTTTAGGGACCCTGGAGCTGGGCAGCAACCCCACCCCCGAAAACCTCCACCTCCCTCCAGATTGCAACCCCCTCGCAAACCCTCGGGGAAGGGATCAGGGAGCCTAAAATGGGCAAGAAATGGGGTCAGGGAGGAAGAACCGGTCCACAAAGCAAGAGACCGGGGTTAGGGTCCCTCAGCGTGTCTGGGGAGCGGGACCGGAGACGGTCGATCCCCGGGGAAGGATGGTCCCCAGCAGCTCCCACTCGGAGTCCCCGTGGAACGGAGCGCTGAAGCCCGCGGGAGCCGCGGCATCGCGGCCGGGAGAGGGAAGCCCTGCAGGAGGGGGAGCCCCGCACCCCGACATAGACCGCCGAGCCCCTGCAACAGCCCGGAAAACTTCCCGGGCGAGCGCCGGGGAGGGGGCGAGCATCGCCGGCTGCCCCCCGCTACCCCGGGGACGGCTGCTGACGGGTCCTCCCGAACCCCGGCTCCTTCCCCATCACCCGGCGGGCTCCAGACGGGAGGTGTCCCCCGCCCTGCCGGCCGCTCCGGGGGCGTGCGGGCCCAGTGGGGCTTACCTCGCCTCCGAACACCTGCAAAGGATACGGGTTACAGACCAGCCGGAGGCACCAGCTCCGTGGCCGGCTCTCCTGGCTCAGGTAGAAAAAGACGACGGGGGCCAGCGCCGGGTAGGGCAGCGCCTCCGCCTCCGAGTCGCCGCTGCCCGCCTCCCTGTCCCCCGGCCCCGGGTGGCCCCCGGCCCCGGACAGGTCATTAAGGCGGATGAAAGTCTTGGCTCTGCCCGGCTCCGGATCCTCCTCTGCCGCTCGCGGTCCATCTTCGTCCATCCTCCGGCCGGCAGCCCCGGGGGAGCCCGGGCGACGAGGGGCGAGCCGGTGGGACACCTAGAGTGGCGCGGCCATGGCGGGGCCGGGGGGCTGGGGGCTGCGGCGGGGCGGCTTCAGCGCCGGGGTGACATGGCCGGGCGAGCCACTGCCTCGTCCCCCGCCGGGGCCGGGGCCGGGCCGCCCCCCTCGTCCTGCCCTGCCGTCCGCGGGCTCCGTAGCTCCTCCTCGCCGTGCCTCCGGGGGCCCGAGCCGGCCGAGCCGCGGGCAGGGAGGCGGCGGCGGGGCGGCCCCCGCTGCCGGTGCTGGCCCCCACCCGCGGGGCGGGCCGCCCTTAGCGGCTCTGCCTGTCCCCTCCGCGCCCCAACATCTGCCCGGGGCGGGGGATGCTGCCCGGCGCCCCGGGGACGGGCGGCGGCGGAGGATGCTCCCGCGGCGGCCGCGCCGAGCCGAGCGCTCCGCACAGCTGGATCCCTCACTCCAACTTCAAGTCCCGGCTCCTCCTCCCCCCGCCGCCAATGGGGGCTCGCCCGCGGCCCCCCAGCGCCTCCCCATTGGCTGCGGTGCGTGTCCGTCCGGGGGCACAGCTGGACGGGCAGCGCGGTCCCCGGCGGGGCTGGACGGGGCGCACCCGCCCGGGCACCGGGGCCGGGCACCCCCTGCCCTGCGGGGGTGCGGGGGACAACGGGGACATGCAGCGCCGAGCGCTGGGGGCGGGGAAGAGCGGGAAAGCCCCACGCCGCGTTAGGCGGAGGCAGCCCCCGGTGGGACCCTGCGGCACCGGGAGAGGGGGAAGCCGGGGGGAGGCAAAGGGGGAGAGATGCGGCGGGGGGAGACCGCCCCGCGCGGTCTCTCCTGCGGGAGGGAAGAGCGCCAGGAGTGCAAGGCCGGCCGGGCCAAAGTGCCGAAGGCTGCAGGAGCCGCTACCGAGCCCTCCCGAGCGCTGCCTGAGCCTTGCAGGAGATCCTCGCCCTGCTGCGCGTCCCCAGGGGTTGCCCCCTGCCCCGTCCCCCACCGCCTGAGAGCGGACACCGTGCTCCTGCGCTCGGTGCATGTGGGTCACTGCCCGGTGCCCCCCCCCTCCCAAGTCCCCGGCTGCTCGAGCGTGGTCAGCCCGTCCCGAGCCGGTCGCCCCCGGGCTGGCTGGAGACACGAGCCCGGCCGGCAGCTCGCAGGGGGGCCCGGCCCCGAGGAGGGGAGGGGGACCCGTCAGCCCCCAACCGTGGGAGCAGCCGGTCTCCCCCCGTCCCCCCTGCTCCGAGGACGCGGCCGGAGCTCCCTCTGCCGGTGCGAGTCCCGGCCGCGGCGGGAGCCGGCCCCGACGGCAGCGACCGCGCCGCCAGCGCCCCGGGGGACAAGCGGGGGACACACGGCCCCGAGCGAGGGGCACGGCCCGCTGGGCGCTCCCGACCACTGCCGAGTCAGACCTTCCTCCAGCGGGACCCGAGTAAAGGATTTTCTGCTAGCACCCCGCATTTTGACATCCCCAGGCTGAGCCAGGACCCTGCTTCTTAATGCTTAGATTTTTTTTTTTCACTTTAGAAATAGCTTTCTCACCCTTCCCCAGTAGCCCTTGCATCATATTTATATAAATATGAGCATGTCCTTCCCAAGAGCTCCAGCTAGTCCAAAAACACCTGCGAGAACAACAGGCAGATGCTCCTGTCTGACCCAAAATGCCTTCTCTTGGCCAAATCCTGCTGGCCTGGGAGCACACTTGATCTTGGATTCACAGCCTGTGCTGTCCAACCCGAGACAAATCACATGGCTATTGGCAAAACTTCAAGGCCAGCCAGGCTCTGCTGCAGAGCTGTGAGTGACAGCGTCCAGGCAGAGGAGATGCAAACCCCACAGCCCCCCCGTGCAGGAGACCCTCCTGCAAGCCCAGAGGGACACTGGTGTGACAGCACATGACATGTGTGACACCAGGCGAGCGGAGAGGCCACAACACGGGTGCTAAGGACAGGGACTCCCATTTTTTTCCACAGGTTTCTGAGCGATCCCCCCCTCTGGATGCAGTGTGTGCACGGAAAGGGCAGAGCTCAGCTGTCTTCGGCCTCTCTCTGCCACAGCCAAAGCACAGAGCAGACACACGAGCATGCCAAGAGCTCCCCGAGCCCCCAGCCAACCCTCTGGCAGTGGGGCACACAGCAGCCCTTGCTCCCTGGCAGAGCACAGCCCAACAGCTCGGCTGAGGTACAAATGCAATCCCGGGAAGGTCCACAAACATATTTGCATGTACAAGGTGCAGTCTTAGATCAAGCAATTTCCTCACTACATATGTACAGCCTGGTCACAGCTGCTTTTGATCCGATTCTCTTTGTATCCTGATGATGTACAGAGAGTCTTTGTGTGTCGGTCTGTTTATTTAAATGGATTTGGAGCAAACATTTTTTAAAAGCTGAAGCTTTGAGCCTCTAAGTGGGTTACCAGATTATATGCTGTCTCCATTTTAATTACATTTGGCTCGTTTTGTTTATTGCATACATTTTCAAGAATTATGCTCGCCGTGAGAATTGAAAGCATTTTGCTTTAGAAGATACCTGCCCTATAAAGGCATCCGACATCACACAGAAGAGACATGCAAACCTTCCCATCTCCAACAGCGTTCTCCCTTCAACTAGGACAGGAAAAAAGGAAGAGGATACATGGTCTGTCAAGCCTAAATTTAAAGTGAAGCACCCAAGGAGGATCAAGCCAGCACCACCAGCCTAACAGGAGTTTGGCATGAGCAAATACTAAACTAAAAAGATGTTCTTGTTAGGGGAAGAGTGATCTTGGTTGTGGATCTCAGAGGGATGAGAGCCCAGAGCCTGGCACAGCCCAGCCAGGATGTTCGTTTGCCCACCCCTGTGTCAGGTGGGCAGAGGAGCTAAACCAGGAGCCCTTCCCAGCACTGCCCCAGCCCACAGCATCTCCCCAGGGAGCCTTTCCCTTGTGCCCAGGCTAGACCAGGAATTTTTCTTCCTCAAACAAGGGTGTTTCTTTGAGGGGGGCTCAGCTTCCAGACAGAAGTGGAGCGATCTGTTGAGGACTGGGAACACAGCTCCAGCCCAGAACCTTGGTGAGAAGGATGGAAAGCAGCAAGAAGTGACCCCAGAGATCAGAGCTGCACATTTAGGGATTTGGGATGTAAATGAGTAGAAATTTCAATACTGCATAAGAAACTAACGAGGTCACAGTTGCCTCACATGCACAATCCTGGCTTTCTAATTAGACCAAAGATAGCACAGGAGTGAGGGATGAGGGTGAGCCAGGGACAGCTTTAGTGGCAGGAATTTTAGGGCTGTGGTGGTTTTGGAGGGGCAAGAGGAAGGGGACTCATGCACTTCAACATCAGTTATGGCCCCAACAGCAGTTGAGATGAGCCCCAAATTATGCAGCAGACCCCTGGCAGGGACACCTGAGGAGGAGGAGGAGGAGGAAGAGGAAGTAGCCCCACTTTCATTCCAGCACAGCCTTCTTGCTCTACTCTTCCGCTCCGTTTAGGGTTTTTTTGGGGGAGCACAGCCCTGCACTCTCTTCCTTAGCAGTCCTTCTAGGAAAAGCATTGCGAGCAACATTTCACGTCAAGGGGGAGGTTCAGCCAAGCTGATGCTCACCAAAGACGGCTCCGGCTCCAACATGGTAATGGGATTTGGAATCAGCCATACAGGAGCTACTCTGAGCTGCAACGGGGAAAGCCTACATCTGTAAGCACTTTGGCAGAAGGAGGATTGAAGACAGCCTCAGCAGAGAGGCTCCAACCCGATGGGAACCAGTCGCTATTTGTTTTGCTGTTGACATACAGCTGCAGTAGCTGTGGGTGATTTTAATAAGGCAGGATAATATTTCTATCAGTTCTGGGAGCTATAGACAGAACCTATATAGTATCTGGCTCGGGGCTGAGTGATTAATCGCAACAAAGTCCAAAGCTCTTCTCATGCCTTGGAACCGGAGGGAAAACACACATTTTGTTTCGGATGTCACAGTCTGGGGGCAGACCAGGCCTCCCACGACCAATTCACTGACTCAGGTGCTGTCAAAGAGCACTTTGAGAGCAGAAAATCTACTCTGTCTCTGCTCCCCCACCCCACCAGTGACAGTCAGTTCTGTGGGATTGGAGCCCTTGCTGTGCAAAGGGGTTCCTGGCTGCCCCATCAGTGAATTGACCCCCGGAGAAACACCATTCACAGTATTTGAGCTGACACAGCTACAGCAGACACACCCACCAACCCCAGCCCCGTGCACACCCCGCTTCCCTGCCCTCCCTGTTCCAGGGACCTGGCTGCTCCTCCCGGCCCCAGCCCTGACGCAGCCCTGCTGGGATGCTCCCATCCTCAGTACCCACAGCTCAAAGAATACTTTCCCCCCTTTGGACAGCAGTGGAGGATCTGGGAGGAGCAACAGACCGGCCGCAGGTTCCACACAGCACAAAATAGCTCCTTAACCCTGCATAACCCCGTCCAAATATCTGCTTTTCCCCCAAGAGGTCCTTTTGCTAATTCCCTCTGTCATCATCCAGACATTTTCTTGCTCTTCCCAGTTATCTCATTGATGCCATGGCCTTCCCAGTCTGGTGCTGCACCCCAAAACCCCAGGGGAGGGGCTGGGTACCGGCACCGGGAACGACCATGGAGGGTTTGGGAGAAGCTTAGTGAAACCAGCTGCTAGAGGTTGCAAGCAAGGCTTCATCTTTCATTTTTTTCCTCTTTAATGAATGTTTTTATTGTCTCTCTCAATCTTTATTAAGTGATGAGCCAGACAAGTAGTTGGAGGGAATAAATACTACGGCATGAAGCACAACCACTGCGCAAGGGGACGTCTGTGACCAGCACAATCCACTTGGTGTGCATGAAGGAATTCAGAATTTCGGCTGGGGAATGCTTATTGCTGGCTGATGACCAACGCTTTCCTGCATGATCAATGTTTGCACCTTGACTTTTTGGTACCCAATCAATCCACACCTGAGCACGGCCCGAGTTTTGGAAACTGCTACGTCTGCAAGGGCTGAGCCGCTCGAGGCCATAGCACCAGTGTGGCTCATTCTCCTGACTTGGTAAGAGCTGAGCAGAACCCAGGTTTCAGCTCTGGGGCTCAGAACATAATTTATAGTAAAAATATAATTTATAATAAAAATCCTTCTGCCCCTGCCATCTTTAAAAAATCTACATTTCCCTTTACAACCTCTATTACCTCCAGAAAACACGGAGAGGAGAGGGAAGTGCCCTTTCAAGGCTATTCTGTCTGGGCAGATTGGATATTTTAGTGACCACATCCTGGCTCTGACCATCAGAAAACACAAAGTTCCATCACTCCCACAAAGACAGCCCCCCTAGACGGCACACAAGGACCCAGCACCACACTGGATGTTGTCCCTGTTAAATATCCTCTCACATTAACCGTGGCTTCCTCCCTCCCGAGGGAAAACAAGCTCTGCTGAATGCAGCCAAGATCAAGGCAGGTCCCTGTCCGACACACTAGGGAGGCTCTGCCCTGCTCTACCCTTGGACATGGAGCCTCAGCCCAGCTCCTGCCTTGCTCTCACTGCTGCTGTGGAGACCCAGCTTTGAGGGATGAGATTTTGGGTGAGCAAGCCCTGCCCTGACACCCAGGCTCACCCTACTGAGCACACGCTGTGGAGCGGGTCTTCCCCAGCCCAGCCTGGTGCTCCCCTCAGATCCCTCTCCCAAGTGGGCACCATTATGCAATGCCAGGGGCTGGAGCACATCCCCAAGCCTCCAGCCATAGAGTCAGAGAACCTTTTAGACAGGAAAAGCCCTCTAGGATCATCAAGTCCAACCATTAACTCAGCACTGCCAAGCCCACCATGAAAAAAATCTCTGTAAGCACCACATGCACACATTTTCTAAATCCCACCAGGGATGGTGACTCCACCAGCTGCCTGGGCAGCCTGTTCCAGTGCCTGGCCACCCTTTCTTTCAATGAAGAAACTTTTCCTAATAACCAATCTAAACCTCCCCTGACACAACTTGTGGCCATTTCCTCTTATCCTCTTGCTGTTACCTGGGGGAAGTGACCAAGCCCCACCTGGCTACAACCTCCTTCCAGCTGTAGAGAGCAATAAGATCCTGCCTGAGCCTCCTTTTCTCCAGCATGAACACCCCCAGCTCCCTCAGCTGCTCCTCATAAGACTTGTGCTCAAAGCCATCCCTCAATCCCCTCAAATCTGCATTTCTTGCTTTTTTCTCCCGAGTTTTTGGCTTTCATGGAGTTCCCACTAAGCGGGAGCATGGGGCATGAGCCAGCCCTGCCACTATCAGTGACTCCCCCTCTAACTGAATCTTCAAATCTTTCTGACAGGAAGAGACAGGAGGCAAATGAGATGCTTATTGCCAGGTCCTGGATCCCCAAGCTCTGCTGCTGCCAGCCCTGCGGAGCACCGGGACGCCGGCGAGCATCACCTGCTGCTCCAGAGAGCACCTGCCTTGGCCCCAGCACTGCTAAAAGCGCGTCCAGCACACCAGGGAGCTCAGGAAGGCATGCCCAGAGACAGCAATGGCCTCAGAAAGGAAGGGTATAAGGTGCCAAAAAGAGAAGAGAAGCAAGAGTCAAGGGGCAGAACCAGGGGAACACCTGAGGATGGGCTGTGGAGTTCAGCCTTGGGCTCAGCAGGGATCAGGACACAGATTTCGCTCAGCATGTGCTGGTTGGCAAGAAAAGAAACCTTCCAAACAACAGCAGCACACCCAGAAGTCACCGCCCTGCCCTCACAGCGGCTCCAAGCTCAAGAAAAGCAACCCCCTGGTCTCCATCCAAGATCCCATAGCAGCCAGAGGCACCCAAGGGCACCACCCACCCCCCTCCACTGGCACAAGGGGCACAAGACCAAGAGGTCTCAGCACAATAATTCTGCTTGGGCTCTTACCTGAGTGCTCAGGAGCTCCAGCCAGAGAACAACTCCACCCCAGAGCTGTACCAAACACCCTCCTGCCCCAGGTCTGGCGAGGGGAAGGCAGGAGGTAGAGCTGTGATGGCAACTGCTGAGCAATTGAGCAAATTGCTAACTGAGAAAAGGTGAACATGGGAGGGGGCAAGGGTAGGGAGAGGTCAGTACCTCTTAGTGTTGGTGGCCAGGCATGAGAAAAACAGATCTTGGCCCATATTTAAAAAAAATGAATCAAATTTTTCCCTAGTAAAGCTTTTATCCTGCCACCTTTCCCACCACAGAGCAGCTGAGTCCCATCTCATATAGGTCAAAATCATTAAACCTCTGTGCAGGGCTGTGCTGCGTGGGGAAGGGGGTCACAGTTCCTCCCCAAAGAGGCCAACTCTGTCCCCAAACTCGCAGCTCTGGATGGCAGGTCAGGAGAGCATCACGCCCTCCACACCTCTTCCCCTGTCCTAAAACAGCAGCTTCCCCCTCCAGCTGGGGAGAAAATGACCCAAATGGCTTTAAAATGAATGAATATTAAGTGAGCACGTGGCACTGATAGCAGTGACCGACTGACATGGCACAAATGCCTCCCTCTCTCCGAGGAGCAGAGAACATCGAGGACAGGGGTACAGAGAAACCTGTCCCTGGGGGGACTGGGAGGGGAGGGGTCAAGGCAAGAGGGACAGTGGGGCTTTAACCCGGGGTCTGTGGAGGTCGAGGGCCAGGTATCCTAGGGCCGAGCCAGCAGGGTGCTGGGTTGTGAGCAAGAGCTTGTGCCCTCTACCCCACTGAACATCTCATCCCAGTCAGTTCTGCCCCAAGCTGGCAGCTGCAGGCTGGAACATCTGGGATGGCTGGGCTGGCAGCTCTTTCCTCCAGGGAGGGGGCTCTGCACCCACAAATGATCTTGGCCATGAACTGGAGGCACCCCTGGGTGCCACTGGTCCTTACACACCCCAAACTTTGCTCCTTCACTGCTTAACCCCTCTCAGTCTTATATTCCAGTTCACCTGTAAGAACCCTTGATGTGGAAAGGGATTTTTTTACCCCTTTCCTTCTTATTTTTTTTTTTCATGTAAGGCCTCTGCTGGGAAATCTTTGTAATTAATAGCCCTTTAAAATAAAATATAATTAAAAATAATGTGGAACATGACAAAGCCTGCCAGCAGCTCGCAGTGGGGGTGGCTGATGGGGGGCAGTGCAGCTGGGTGGCTGCAGACAAGGGTGCCCTGGTTGGGGTGTGGGGATAGTGCAGTGTGCTGGGGTGGGGTCATCCTGGCCTCACTTCACCCTAAAGCAATTTCTGCATCACCAAGAGCACTTGGACTTCTCTGTCCCACCTCTGGGGACATTGGGGTGCATCTCATCACCCTCTGCTGGGATGAGATGTTGAACAAAGCGCTGGGCCACAGGGAGACTAAATCCCATCCTGCAATGAGTCCATACAGACCCAGGGGGCCTTCCTGGGTAGAAAACTCTGATTTTGACACTCTTAGAAAGCCAGGCAGGGAGAAGTGGCTCGTTGAGCCCCCACTGAAGCCTGCGCTCCTCAGTCACCCTCTTGCAGGAGCTGAGCGCTGCAGAAGCGTGGAAATGAGGACATTTAAATTTAAAGCTGATGAGGAGATCTTCCTCCTCCTTCCAGCAGAGAGCAGATGTTGTCGCTTCACATCAGCAAGGCATCTCTAAATCACTTCCCCAGCAGCGAGGTGTACGGTGATGTCATTGTTTACAAGTTATTAGTTATTATTTCATAGGCAAACCTGAAATTTTTCCCTTTTTAATGTACATTGAGACGGATTCTGAGCTCCTGCCACTGAAAATATCCTGGCGGTCCCATCATTAGCCTCCTTTCAAGATCGAGGCTGCTTTCCTCATGGCACATAATTAAAACAGCGCTTTGAATTTTCAGCAGCTCCCAGCAACTTCAGGATGCTCGGGAACCCAGGCAACAGAGGCGATGCCCCAGAGCCATGCCAGGCATGGGGACGTGCAAGAAGCCAGCGAGGGATGTGGTGTGAGAGGTGGCAGAGCAGCAGGGTGACCCTGGCAAGGCCGGGGTGTGAGCCACGTGCCTGCAGCTCCGTGCGGTCCCTCTGCTGTGCCAGCTCCTCGCTGTGGCTCCCGGGGAGCTTTAAGCCAGTTCCACACGTTTGAGCTGGATCACCCCGCCTGTGTGTGGCCTTTCCCTTCGCGAGTCCACGGGCAGCACGAGCAGCTTCGCCACCGGGGTTAACCCGTGTGGTGGCGGCGAGGGGCAGCGCTCGGTTTGGGGCTGCCCAGCCCCTCGTGAGCGCACATGGACAGAGACAGCAGCGGCAAAATGAGATTCTCAGGTGCAGGAGGTGCGGGGTTTGGTGGTGTTGCAGTGGGGATACTGCAACACGCATATATCAAACCAGGAGTCCCGTGGAAAGGAAATATATATGGACAGACAGATTCTTGCTAGATGTTTCAGAGATGTTTATTTCTCCAGCCGCATGGCCGGGGCTCTGCCCAGGAACTGTTCCAGTCACGGGACCAAGGGTCCTTCTGCCCGCGCAGGGAACACAAACCAACCCATGGGAACGAGGCTGAGCAGGGGCAGGGAAACCCCGTGTCTGTGCCCTCAGGGCCCCTCTCCCAGGGCTACACGGCGGGGGAGGGACCCCAACATGGTGGGTCAGGGCTGTCAGTGTGGGAGAAGGGCAGAGCTGGTGGGGATCCAGCTGCCCTGTGGGGTGCAGGGAACACAAGGGAATGTGGTGCTGTAAAGCCCCACAACACCAGGGCAGCTCACTGCCAGCCCCATGGCACTCCTCGTGCTCTGCACGCTGGTACCAGCCCAGTGTGTCCCCCCATCCTCCCTTTTCTTGGGGTAATGACTGGGTTTGGAGATTCCAAGGCATCACAGCCCCAGCCTTTCTTATGGGAGCTCTCCAAGGAACAGCCCAAGTCCTCAGACCACCCAAGGATGTGGCAAAGGACTGGCAGGTGCCCCACACCAACCTCCCAGCAGCTCCACAGCAAAGCACAGGGACATCAACAGGATCAAAGCCCGTCTCTGCCCCCGGGAGTTGTTTCAGTGGCAAGCCTGGACCCGACTGTGTCCCAAGTGGCTTCATCTCCCCCAGCACAGCCCTGGGCAAGCCCCGCACATCAGGCCTGGCGATGGCACTCAGCCACCCTCAGAACAGCAAGTCCCAAGACCTTCCCCAAGAGCCACCTTCCCACAGTACCCAGGTCCTGCCTGCTTAGGACAGACACAACTCACCCTTGGGGGGACAAGCCACCACCCAAAAATCACCCAGGGCTTACTCCCACCATGGGCCTGACCCATTTCAGCACCTGAGTGCCCGGCTGTGACAGCCCTGACCCAGCCCCAGCAGGGAGCAGTGGTGCTTTAGTCCACACCCAACCCCATGTGCATCCCCACTCAAGCAGCAGCACAGTGGAGACATGAGCCTGGCTTTATTTCAGCACAGTTCGGTCCTGGCCCTCCAAGGCCAGATCTCTCCCAGCTCTGGAGCTGCCCCTGCCCTTCTCCTGCCCCAGTTCCTGCCCGTAATAGTGTGAGCAGACACAGAGCACTTGCACACACAGAGAAGCCAGCAATGAATGGGAACATATTAATACTCCCCTAACCAACAGAGGGGACTTAATGACATCAAATTGGTTTGCTGTTGTTGGTTTTGATTATAATTTTTTTAAGCTCTGGCTTCTATCTGTCATTACTGTTATATTTCATAACCAGGGAGAAATCTGAATGAAGTTAATACCTGCGGAGTGCGGTGCAGAATATTCATGTACTGTGAACAAGAATGAGGCAAATGTGAATCTTTATTACCAGTGGAGGTTGTTAAATATTTTATTTTCTGTTTGAGACACGCTGTGACACATGAAACTCAATTAGAATATAACTAAACTCCACTCTAAATTATAGATAAATGACAACAAATGAAGGGGAGCAGCTCGAGCTCCCCAGTGCACAGCCTGGGGGAACAAGGGGGACAACTTTGAGAGAAGAGGGCAGCCCCCTCAAGACACCTCCATCCCAGCAAGCAACAACACAGCAACGTGTTTCCTCTGCAGGGCTGATTTTTGCCCTAAGACATCCTGAAGGAGACCCTCAGGGAAGCAGGATGGATCCCATTTCCCTGAAAACCAGCTCATGCATTCACCTGAAACAGCCCCCTCCCAATGCACCACAAGAACTCCTGAGCCCCCTGTGCCTGGCAATAAAAACCACAGCAAAAAAGGAAAGACAGATGTTAAGGAGAAATATATATCAAGGGCCAAAGGCTGCACTGGTGCCATGTTATGGAAATGCTGGGGTTTTCTATCCCTTGGCTCATCAAAGCCTAGCTAAGGACATGGTCAGGGATGGAAAATTAGAGGCTGAAAGGCCTTTGGGGTTAATTCTGTAATTGTTTGTTCTGGGAGATGCTCATCATCACTGGAGAGGTTGCGTGGACTGAGTGAGTTGTAAGTGGCTGCTGCTGGGATCAAGCAGAGCCTCTGAGCAACATCCACAGGGATATTTCTGTGGGTGGACAGAACACACAGGCAGGCAGGCATGCTCTTAACCCAGACAGGCATTTTCTCCCTGACCCTGCCAAAGTTCCCAGGCTGCTGGGATTCCCCTCGGTGGCCTTGTAAGAGCATCCAGCAGGAGCACCCGGCAGCAGCATCCCGCAGTGTTGCCATGGAGATCGGGCTCAGGAGGAGCCTGGGTGCTACACTCCCCGGGGGGGCTGCAGGACTCCCGCTGCACTGCAGCCCTTCCCCTTGGCTGTCCTGGGAGATAAAAGGGATTTGGGGACTTCATTAGTGCCACAAGGATCTCAGCCAGAAACAAGCGCAGGATCTGTGCTGGCGATCAAAGCCGAGGCCCTTCATTAGTGGCAGCATCCAGGACCATCATTAGCATGTGAGGAGGGAGCCCAGAGCAGCAGGGCAGACCGGAGGATGGGGAGGTGGTGTGGAGAGAGAACAGCACCTTCCTTAGAGGGGTTTTTGCCTGTGCTTCTCAAGTCTCAAAGGACACCGGGCCCTTTCTGTCCCCCCCACCCCACTCCCCTTCGGGGGCTCTGCCAAAGCACTGCAGTCACAGGGATGCTGACACTGAACCTCTGCCCTGCACTGACCTGGGTTAACCCAGCTGTGCTCAGTGCTTTCCCTCCCCGGGGTGTGTTTCCAGCCTGATTACCTCCTGATTTTGTCTACTATCTCCTTTCGCTCTGCCTCACTGCCTCTGCCTGCCTGCTCCCAGCACAGGGTCCTCCTCCTCTGCCTCCCTCCTCCCAGACTGGGCTCTCCCTGAGCTCCTCGCCAGTGCTGGCCACAGAAAGCAAAGCAAGAACCCTTCCCCTGCCAGAGTTTAGCCCCTGGTGAAGCCTGCCCATGGGCTGAAGGGTTTCCAAACACCAGGGGGACACCTACTCTTGCCAGGGCACATCCCATCCCCATGGGTTTGCTCCATCAATGCTCAGGCTGCAGCTTCACACTACAACCAGGACCCCTCCAGCACTTCTGTCTTTGTAGATTCCTTCTAAATTAGATTCTTCTCTCTATTACCTCTACCAACCCCTCAGGAGATGGGAAATAGCTTTATCTCCATCTTTTTTCCCTTCAATTTCTATTTGTTCACCAAAACATGGATTTCCTTTATTTTCTTAGAGATAAACACACCTGTTCTGGCAGCATCCCAGAGGCAGCACATCCACAGCACGTGGTGGGGGTAGCAGCTCCCACAGCCCGCAGCAGCTGATGGAACCTTCATTCACAGCCACTAAGACACGAGTTTTAAAGCACAAGATGGTGAGCAAGAGAAGCCAAGAGGTGTAGAAATCTGTGCACTGTTGGCACCCTGAGCAGGCTCCCAGGAAGGATGAGAGGGTCACCCACGGGAGCAGGGCCTGATCCAAAGGCAAGACCTGAGAGTCACTCAGGCAGCCCCAGAGGGACAGGGATCCCTTGCTCCATCCCATCCCAGCTGAGGCACCATGCCACTGCCATCTGACCAGGGGTGACATCAGTGCCACTGCACCCAGCGCCCTGCCTCTACCCAGGGCCCCGTGACTAATTTGGGATGCAGGGGCCATTTTTAATATGCTGCTATAAATATTCATGGACTGTCAGCTATGAAAAAGGATCCTGCCTCGTGCCCTGCTGCCAGGCCAGGAGGCAGCAACACGAGGGAGACAGACCAAGCCCTCAGTGGTGCCACGGGAGCACAGACACCCCAGAGGTCACCGGGACATGCCCAGTTTCCATGCCGCTGTGAGGATGCCCGGTGGGTGCACACCTTGCAGGTGGCCCAAGCCAGCTCATATCCAAATTGTGGTTGAACATCAAACCGGTTTCCCGGCGGCCCCAGGAGAGCGGGGGAGAGCGCACCGGCACTGGCCCCGGCGGGGGCCGGCTGTCAAAGCCGTGCCTCGGATCCCGCAGAGCCGCAGCTCTCGCCTGTCACGGCAGCCTCCGGTCTGCTGAGCTGCACGAACGCGATGAAAGCCTTGTGCTGAGTCGCAGTTCTGCCGTTCTGGCGTGCACCGCCCCGGGGATCGCCCGCCACCCGCTCCCATGTCCCCACCGCTCCCTCCCAGCCCCACAGCGCTCAGGCAGCACCGCTGCCCCAGCCCCAAAAGCATCATCCCACAGGGATGTGCAACCTCATTTCTGCATTTCTGAATACCTATCGATTCCTCCTTTATTCTCTTCACCCCGTATCGATCCAGTTAAGCTTCTGCGACTCAAACTAAATTAGCTGCCGTTAATCCACGGATAATTGCAGCGAGCCCAGCTCTGCCTGTCCCAGATTCATGGGTGTCAGGGACGGGGAGGAGAGTGCTGGGTCACACAGGGACATTCAGGTTTCTTCTCTGTGGGTAAAAACCCCAAACAAGCCAGCAGGCATCAGCCCAGAGGCACCAGGGAAGATGCCTCAGGACATCCACACTGCAGCCAGAAACCTAGTTCCTATGGCTGGGAGCTGCTATTCCAGCAGGAGATTTGCCCCCAAAATCTGGGCATTGCCTCTCAGCTCTGGCTTCCTCCAAGCCTCAGCATTCCTGATGTGGGTTTTAGTTGCAGGTGATATCATGAAATATTGCTACCTGCTCCTGCCAGGCTGCAGCACACAAGGAGTTAATTCCAAATTCCACTCGGCCATGGGGAGAGGAGCAGCCTCAGCCCTCCTGGAGCCTTGGATAAAACCCCAGATGGAAAGCAGAGCTTGTTCCCCTTTGATTAGCAGCCCAGGCTCCCTGGGAGCCCTCAGCATCTCTCACCTCTAATTTAGCAGCTCACAAAGTGCCGCAGGCAGCGGAGATGCCACTGTCACCTCACCTGCACTGACAGCCTGGCACAGCACCTGGGGACATCCCCACACTCATGGCAAGGCCATCCCTCCACTGCACTTCTGATTCCTCTGTACACCCCCCTCCCACCCAGGCACCCACAAACCTGCACCTTCCTCCCTGGACATCCTCCTCCACCCTTCTGTAGAGCCTCCAAAATAAACATTTAATTTTGATTTAATGCAACAGTTACCACAGTCAGTAAATAACAAAACTATATTAAAGGAGGATTAATGGCCATGTAATGGCCAAGTGTCCATTGCATAACCCTTAATTGGTGTCGATGGCCTCCAGCCATCCCTCCCCATCCCTCCCTGCCTTCCCAGCCATGGCATGCCCTTTACAAATGGATGGGGTTGCTGCAGCTGCCAGGCAGGAATGGGAGACTTCCAAGTGTTCAACTGCTCCGAAGCATCGGCCCGTGGGTGCAGAGCCTGTTCGGAGCAGCTGAGCATCACATGGGGATGATGGTCCCCAAAACACCTTGGCCAGTGCACCTGGCAAAGGCAGCCAGCCTGGGGAGAGCTGCGAGCTCCCCTGCACAGCTCTGGAGCACACAGGGGCTCTGGGAGAGGCCAGGCAGGGCACATGCTCTAGGGCCGTGCAGAGGTGATGTAGGGTTTGGGTAGAAATGGCCAGGACATACTTTTGTGGGAGGGGAAAGCAGCAGCTGAGCCACAGGGGATACCCCCACAGAGTCCCCACAGCACAGCCTGGCTGTGTCCCCTTGGTCCCTGGCACTTATCTGCATGGAAAGTCAGTTTAAAAAGAAAGAAGCACACTTTGAGCAAGTGTCGGCCAGCCTCAGCTGCAAATTCACTTGTCAGGGATATTGGAATTAGTTGGAGCTGGATGGTGTGAACATCTGTGCAAGGCAAATGCTGGGGCAGGGAGGGGCAGTAGGAGCTGCTGAGCCCCCCAGCCCCCTCCACTGCCTGCAGATGCTCCATGGGATGCCAGAGGAGGGTTGGTGCAACCCGACCCATACCCCCACCCACCTCCTGCTGCAAGGGGACCGCAGCAAGCACCCCAAATTACCCAGGAGAGGAGGCTGGAATTGAGGGGATTCACCATGGCAGCTTGCTGGCTGCACATTCCCTCTGGGTGAACAATGGAGTTACTGGGCTCAACGGCACAGGACTGACTGGGAGGGACTCCTCATACCAGCCCCACATCTCCTGCCCCCCTGCACCTGCCTGTCGTAGGCTCCCCTAATATTTTGGGGCATTATGGAGCCTCTCCATCACTTTCAGAGCAACCACTGAGCAGCACTTCCCAACCTCCTCCTGCAGCACCCCCAGCTACCAAAACCTGCCTGCTCATGCCCAAAATAACCCTCAGGCAGGAGCTAATCAGCCACTCAGGCATAAGCAGATCAGTGCTCAGGTGTTGACTACTTGGCCACCCAAGCATGGGGCAATGGGGTGCTCAGCCGTGCCAGACCTGGGTGCTCATGTGTGAGTGAACCATGTGCCCAGGTTAAAAAACCTCAGTATTTTGCCTGATGTACCTTCTCAAAGGCTGGCACGCCCAAACTGCACCCCTCCATGTGTTTTGGACAGGGGTATTGACATAGGAGCAGGGTTGGATCCAGGCTTGGGACACCCTTCTCCATCCCCCCTCTCCCGCAGATGCAGCATCCCCCACAACAAACAGCGTTCAAAGCCCATTTCCCATTGATGTCACATCAATGCCACAGGAGATAAAAGCTGAGAAATCCAGAACCAGTGCTGGGTTTTCCAGGGAATATTAATTAGAGGGAAAGCCTCATTAGCGCAGCGAGGGTGGCTGCTGGCGCTGCCTCCCCCTCACCCCACATGTCCCAGACCCCCCAAAGGGGCACGGTGGGTGTCCCATGCCTTGGTGGTCTGAGCAATGGGGTGCCCTGCACATCCCCCAAAGTAAGTGTTAAATGTTAAAGCAGGTGTTTAAATTAAAGACACCAAGGGAAAACCTGTTTCTCCCCATCCACAGCTGCTGAGGCTCCCAGGGGAGCCCGGAGTCCCCAGGCAGGAGGAAGCCCCCTGTGCCCTCTGGAGCAGCCTGACGGCAAACCCAAGTGGTTGTGGGCAAAAAGCAGCACATCAATTATGTGATGTGTTTTTGGAGAGCTTTTTTGACAGCTCTGCAGCTGGAAAGGAGCAGAAGGAGTACAGGATGCTGCCTCCAGCCACCCAGAGCCTCTGCACTGATGGAGAAAGCCCTTGCATCTGCCACCAAAGGGAATGTGGGAAGGGATCGGGAAAATAGACACTCTGAAGTGGCACAGGACCCCTGAGCCTGGAGATCCCATTCCACCATCCTCCTGAGAGCCTGGGCAGCACCCACCAGCCCTGTCTCCTGGTAACTGCCCCAGAAAAGAATCCTCACAGCAAAACAGCATTTGCCATGAAATCAGAGGGTTGGTGACAGGAAAGGGATGACAGGACAGGACAAGAAGCACCAGTGGGAGGGTTTAACCATGGCCACCAGAAGAGCAGCACCCCTGGGTGCCCCAGCACCAAGCCAAGGGGTACCAAGGGGTCCAGAAGGGGGGCTGCAGTAGAACTCAAGCAAAGCCACCCCTGCTAAGGCCATAAAGCCCAGAGGTGGCTCTGGGGACAGGCAGAGTGTGGGAAGCAGAGACCATGGCCACCAGCCCCCAGGGACAGCAGCAAAGCAGAGGCACCGGGAGGACAGAGGTGCCACAACAGCAGTTATTCATCAACAATAACTTCTCATTCTTTTTTGTTGTGTTTATTTTTTACCGAGAGGTGAACCCAATTCATCCTGACAGAGGTTCACAGCAAAGCTCTGCCTGGGGGCTGCTCACAGAGATGCCAACAAGCAACATGGTGTGGGAGGAAAGGACCCTGTATCTGTGCCACAGGGGGCTGGTGGGCACCAAAAGGGGCTCAGCACATCACCCCAGCCCCGTGCCACCCCGGGGACAGCTGGCATTGTGGCATCTGAGACACGTGGGCTTCCACACTGGCACTCAGCACCAGCCCTGCTCTCCCGGCACACACAAACCAACTCGCTCCGAGCACTCCTGAGGATGGGTGTCAAATCAATCCCCGCAGCAGAGATGCCAAGTTAAAAAAAAAAAAAAAAAAAGGCAAAAAACCCCAGAGGAAAGCAGGCAGCCATCTGCCAAACCAGCAATTTTCAGCTGGATTTCCAGAAACACTTCAGCTTTTAAAAGCAAGAGAAGAGAGAAAACAAAATCCCTCCTCTTCCACAAGCATAGAAAGCATTCAGATGAAGTGCAAAATTCCAATTTGACTTCAAAGGCATTTCTCCTGGCTAGTTACCCCCAAATCCTGGCACAACCCACTGGAAAGACAGTGGGCAGTGCGATTTTGCTGCCAGATGACGGCACCCAGCCAGCTGAGATGTGGGGTGCCGTGCTGGGGGAGCCCAGGGTGTCAGAGGGATGCTGAAAACCTGGTACTCACCCATTTGGAAGCAGGGAGGACAAGGAGGGAAGGTGGGGGGGAAAGGGAGAATAAAGCTTTCATCAGTTGTAATCAGCAGGGTTTTTTCATGCACTACATATTAAGTTAATGTATGTTACAATCTTCTCTGTAATGGAAAAATACCACAGCTGTCGTAGCCAGTAACACTTTCAAGAGCACTTGACTCCCAAGTCATCCAGGTGCTTTTGACAGTGTTACCCTGGGTTGCTATAGGAACCCTAACAGTTTTCCCATCTGACTTCTCCATTAACACTGGGATTTATATTTAATTTGTTTTCCTTTTCCCCAGCAAGAAGAGGCAAGAAGCAAGTGTGAGTGCAGGGGCAGGAGTTGTTCCTCAGTGGGTGTCTCCTGGCCATGCCAAAAACAGCACCCAGGACCACAGTCGGTTGTGCTGAGATGCTGCTGGAGCACGAGTGCAAGCAGACACCAACCTGCTGCAGGTGGGGAAGGGCACAGCCCCACTGCACTGCCAGGAACCATCTGGAATGGCAATCAGGATGCCTCTACTATGGGGTTCTCCCATGTTCCCAAGCCAGTCTGTCCCCTTCCTGCAGGCAGCAGGACTGAGGGGCTCATGGGCTGAGCATCCCACGCAGCTCCTGGACAGAGGTGACAGGCAGGGAGCAGGTAAAGTTGCTGCAGATGTAGGCGGTGGCTTTCCCGTCCTTCCTCTCCAGGGATGAAAGGAAAGGCAGCTGGCGGTAGAGGAACCCAGCGCTGTCTCCATCTGCGACCATCAGCACCTGCCCAGAGAAGGAGCTGTGAGGGCCAGAGAGCACAGCCAGCTGGTCCTTCCTGCCCCACTGACACGCTGAGGGCTGGCAGTATCCCCCCCCACTGTTCCCAAAATAGGGAGAGGACAGGGAGTTGAAGGGACCCACTCCAGCCCTCTGCCAGAGTCCCCCAGTAGTCAGATCCCAGTGCAGGAAGAAGCGTGATGGAGATGTGGCAGCTTTGCCTCCCTTAACCACTGGACACTTGGCAGCCAGGATGAAGCACAGGGATCAGCACATCCCAGTGATGCCATGAAGATTTTTGCCTTTTCTTTTATACCTCTGTTATACCTTTTTACAACTTCTGTATTCCTAGTGCTTTTTGCCTACATTCTTGGACTTGTTTGTCAAGCTGAGAGACTCAACATTTTAGAAGCTTCGTAGCTAGGGATCAGTGTGCCCCAGACCCCAAGGTCCTCTCCAGAACATATTCTGTAAACTAAGACAGAACCATCCAGGGGAAGGTTCCTTGGGGAGGGGGGCTCACTTGAGCCTCTCATTGGGGAATCTTGGATAGATCTGCTAATTAGTAAAACCTATAAGGTTATACCCGATGTTGGGGGGATATACAGGCTTGGTGGGGTGCATCTCGATGCATATGACCTGGACGTGTACCCTTAAGGATCCTTAAAATAAATACCAAGGTAAAATCCCTTTTCCCCTTCTAACCATGTATGACTCTTGATTTTAAGACCAGGAAAAGGCATCACCAGCACAGCCAGCTCCTTGGGGACACCTGCCCAGCCCAGGGACAGCCCCAGGAACAGCTGCAGCACTGCCCCACCCTACCTGCAGCTCATCCTCCTGCCCTCCCCACGCTTCCCAAAACAACTCAGGCAGCAATGAGCTGGTCAGGGGCTCTCCCAGCTCACACGGCAGCACCAGCCAGGGGTGATGACCGGGCTGCCAGGATAATTAGCTCTTCTGAAAGGAAAAATGTTTGTTAAAGCCTCAGGGCTTGCAGGCTAATCAGGAGAAAGGCCAGGAGCTGTCAGCAAGCCTCGTGCCGACACAGATGCAAAGGGTGAGCAAAGGTCTGGCCCTTCCCAAGGCACAGAGGGAACATCCTGCTGCTGGAGCACACAGCTCTCCCTTGCCCACCCCAATCCCAGCCCTGCATGCGCCTCCCGAGCACGGACACACTCACAACACGTCCCTGCTACTCACACCAATGCCACCAAGGGATGCTGACACCAAATGCTGCCTCTCACAGCACACATCTCCCACCACAGCATCCTCTACACCAGGGCCAGCAGAAGACCCAGCACCGACATCCAGGGACACCCACACAGCTTCACTCATGCCTGGCAGGGGCTGCCCTTGTGTCCCATGGGGGGCATCACATCCCCAAGTCCCTGCCCCAGATAGTGGCTGCTGCAGTCCTGTCCCGTCCCCCATCACCCCACATCTGCTTGACCCAGCTCTGGCTCAGCCTGTCTCCCTGCCTGCCTTCTGCTCCCCCCCCCCCCCCAACTTCCTCCCCCTTCGCCTTTGTCTGGAATTAATTCCAGGAGTGATTAATTACCAATTCATGTCCAATCTGAAATTCATTATTCATTTTTCTCACAAGCTCCCCAAGGTCC
The DNA here is from genome assembly GCF_009650955.1 of Corvus moneduloides. Taxonomy (NCBI): domain Eukaryota; kingdom Metazoa; phylum Chordata; class Aves; order Passeriformes; family Corvidae; genus Corvus; species Corvus moneduloides. The sequence goes on from NC_045494.1 coordinate 6,713,355, forward strand.
TCTCACGGGGCCAGGATGAAGGCGAGCGGCAGGCGAGCGCTCTGCAGCCAAGGAGATAATGGGATCCTTCGTAATTACCCTGAAGACCATTAACAGGGCAGGGATCTATACCAGGAGCTGGGATCCAGCCACAGAGCAGGGACCCAACCCTCTCTGCTCCCAGCACCAGGACACCCTGGGAACAGCTATCAGCATCACCCCCACTTGCATCCCCACAGAGCTGCTTGCAGCAAAGGGCTCCTCCAGACCCAGGGTCCATTTAAAATCACGACCTCAATGCCATTTTATCATCAGCATCTCATTACAGCAAGGATTTCAGGGTGAGGTTTGTAAGGAATTAATTAGGGGAACGACCTAATTAATTGTGTTCCTGCACGCAAGCCTGGCCCCCAGCACCCTGCTGGCACAGAGGGAGTGAGGGCGCAGGGGACACAGGAATGTTCCCCCAACTCCTTGGCAAAGGCAATTCCCAAACCAGCCATGTCCCTGGAGCAGGTGACCCAGGGCTGCTCTGCTTAGGACAGCTTCCTGTGGTGGGGAAGGAGATCTGGGGAGCAGCTGGAGGGGGATGGAGGCAGGTGGGAACAGGAGCACGCTCATGTCTGTGTGATGCAGCATGGAAAGAGGGACGGCTGCTGGGAGGCAGTGGGCTGCTCCCAAAGGTAGTGCAACTCTCTGAGAAGTGGGATTCTCCCCCCTTCCTCCCATCAGCCCTGCAAGGTGAGGAGCCATTGCTACTGGCCAGAGATGATGCTCCTAACCACTCCTGCACACTCATGCTCGGAGAAGGGGAGATATGTGTCCACAGCTCTTCTGGGGGAGAGCTTTTCCCTCCTGCCACAATTCTTCATCCAGGAAACAAACCCAAGCTGGAACAGCTTCAGCTGCATCCCATCATTGCAACATGAGGAACACACAAGGGCCAAGCAGGGCTAGACTCCCACCCTGCCTGCTGCCAGCCTCCAGCTGCAGCCTCTTGCATGCCCCTCCAAGCAGCCCTGGGCAGGCACGACCCCGGCTTCACTCCCCCATGGAAATATCCATCCAGAATACCCTGCCCTCATCTTCCTCCCTTCCCCAAGGAATGCAAAGGCTTGGGGGCAAAAGACCCTCCCCTGGGGAAGGAGCATCCCCACCAGCCAGGCTTGTTACCAGCTTGGCAGGAGGGAGCCAGACTGCAGGGAAGGAGAGGACACGGCCGTGTATTTGTTCTGCTCCAGACCCCAAAGCTGCCAGTGTGGGCTCAGGGGACCAAGGGCTGAACCAGCTGGGGCTGAGGGTTGTTAACAGTGGTGCTGGGCTCCTGCAAACCGGGTCACCCAGTGTAATCCTCCAAAGGGACAGAAAAGAGTGTGGGAACAGAGGACTCACACACAAAAGAGGCACCTGCATGGAATGAGGGAGCTGCTGGACAGGTGATGGCAGAGGAAGGACAGGGAGCTGTGTGCCCTACTCATGCTCCTGGGAATGTGTCCCTCCTCCAGTGCTGGCATTAAACATTGCTGGGCACACAGGCAGAGGGTCAGGGGTGACACCCCTGTAGGCTGAGCTAACGTGAGGACAGAGCAGAGGATCCTGTGCTGATGGCTCAGCCCTCCCCAGTTCATCCTAGCTGGTGTTACAGAGGGAAAGTGATGCTTTGGCCTCAGCTCCCCACATACACACCAGTCCCTGGCACCAGGACCCAATGGCCAGGGATGAATCCAGTCCAAACACTGAGCCCCCTCACTCACAGCCCAGTCCTATTTCCCTCAGCTCCACAGCTTTGCTGAGGTCAAAGCCATTATCCCCAAGGCAGGGACACTGCCCACCAAACCTGATGGTCACCAGGTGCTGTGTTGCCCTTCCCTGCCAGCTCCAGATGCAGCCAACAACTCCAGCCCCTCTGTGGGATGCACTGACACATCTCAAAGCAGGGATAAGGACAAGCAGAGCCAGGCAGGAACCCCAATACACAGCAAGAGCTGCTAAATAGGAGAAAAGCTTTGAGAAAAGCCAGCCTGTCCCAGCTGGTGGTACCCAGAACTGGACTGAGGTACTGCCTCATCCCTTCCAAGGATGCAAGGGTGTCTCCAGGCAGCAGGTGACCCAGACACTGACTGGATCTGCACAGGACACGACGCATCCACACTGGGCATGACACATTCACACAGGAGTGAAAGGTTCCCCTTGGGAAAGCACTGGGCTCAGGCTGAGAGCAGTGTAAACAGCCAGCAGCAGTAACAACCACTGCTGCAGCCACTTCTGGGCTGGGCTGCCCATGCTCTGTGCAGGGGCTCAGCCCTGGCCCTGCTGGCTGTGCTTAGATACAAAAAGGACAGGATGCTTCCCAGAAGAGAGGCAGAACAGAGGAGGAGGACAGAAGCAACAGCTGCACTGGGAGAAAGGATGCAGCACCAGCAGTGCAGGCAGCAGAGGCCAGGGAAGGGCTGGCAGGCAGGGGGCACCTCTACCTTGTTTGGGCTGAAGACGGAGCGGACGCAGTGCAGCATCTCTTTGGTATCTTCTCCTTGGGGGTCCCCACAGATGACGACCTGTCCAGGGGGAGGGTGGGTGGCAGGAGGGAGAAAACAGAGCTGTGACTGCACCCACACCATTGCCAGCCCCGCTCCCTACAGCAGGTCCTGCAGGGGACACTGAGTCCCAGCCCATACCTGTTTGAGGGTGTGATGGAAGACAGCGGTGGCCCGGGCCATCTCTGGCAGGGTTATTGGGATCTTCTGCAGCCTCTCTGAGAAGGCAGACAAGATCTTCCCAGCTTTTTCCACCCAGTCCATATGACCAGAGTAACAAGCTGCTCGGAGCAGGTTTGTGACAGTGACAGAGTTGGGGGTGGGCTCTGCTCCATCTTGGTCTGCAAGGGACAACAGCTGCCATCAGCCCACTGCCTCACCACCCCACAGCCCTGTCCTCCCACACCACGACCCAAGGAAAGCACGGCCAGGTCCCTGAGCTCACCATCCTTGAGACGCAGGAGCAGGGAGGGATCGCCGGCCTCGGTGGAGAAATAAGCAAAGCCTTTAGGGTCCCAGAAGAGCTTGTCTTGCATGTGCTGGAGATGCAGGGCCCACTCCAGCCAGCCCTGCTCCAGTGATGCTTCATACAGCTCAAAGAGTGCCTGGATGACAAAGACATAGTCCTCCAGGAAGCCCTGGATGGGCACAGCGCTGCAGTGGCAGACAGGGAAGGACAATCAGAATCTCTAAACTGAACAGGTTGGAAAGTTCTCCAACCCAGCAAAGCCCTGCTTACTGGTCTCTGCTACCCAAGGAGATGCCACCAAGCAAAGCAGTGGCTGTGCCACCACACGGCTCAGCCCCAGGGTTCTGTACAGGAGAGAAAGGCAGGGGAAGACACTTGCCAGCATGAAAGATGAGGAACAGGAAAAGGTTTTGACCTCAATTCCTCCTCACTTGCTGGGGGACACTAATCCTTCCTAAACTGCACCAGAGCTCTGTACGAAACAAACAGCCTCTCTCCCTCCCAGGTCAGTCCTGCCTGGAAGAGAGGACAGGGACTGCTGGGGGTTTGGGCAGCACCTGCAGGTGGCCAGTCAAGTCTGTGGACTCTCAGACACTCACCTCTGCTCCACTGAGTTGTCCTTGCCCCGGTAGCAGCTCCGCAGCAGCCTCCCGCTGTCGGGGTCGAAAAGGTGTGTCCGCAGAAAGGCAGCTGCCTGTGCAGCCCTGCTCACATATCCCTGCTCAGCCAGGGCAGCCCCAGCCTGGGCAAAGCCTGAGATCATCAGCCCTGCAGAGGCAGAGACACCGGTACAGGTCAGGGAGGGCTCATGGAACTAAGTGAGAGGGTCACTGTCAGTCCTTTGAAGGATGGTCAACATGAAGCTCGTCCTCCCTGATGCCAGCAGGTCTCAGCTCTTCTGCTCAGTTCAAATCACTAACAAAGTCACTTGCTGTCACCAAAGTGACAGGCAGAGTATTGTAAGGCCAGCAAGAGCTGAGCCCTCACTTGTGGGCAGATACAGGGCTCAAGAGTATTCCAGTTTGCAGGGTAACTCCAGCCCATGCCAGCTCCAGACCCAAACACCCAGGAATTTACTGCTGGGAACAGCGCCTGGGGTCCCGCAGTTATTCCCTGTGGCAGGACCCCCAGACAGACACAGAGCTGTGATACCCCACCCATGCAGCAGTAGGATGGGCTCTGTGCCCACCAGGGTCCTGAGTCCCCAACTCAGTCCCCTTCCCCACAGCCCAGCCAGAGGAGCTGGACTGAGCCACGGGAAGAGTTTTGCTGCTCTCTGCTGGCAGCTGGGGAGGGAAATAAAGCTGGAACAGTATCCTGATGCTCCCAAGCCTTGCAGGTGTGGGGCTCCTTCCACACAGCCTACCCAGTGCCTCTGTGGGAGCTCTCCAGTCCCAGCAGGATCTGTTGCTACCAGGCCCTGGTGGGGGTCCAGCCAAGGCCCGTGCCCCCAGAGCAGAGCCACCTCTCACCATTCCACGCCGCCAGCATCTTGGTGTCCAGGTGTGGCCGTGGCCGCTGTGCCCGGGCTGAGGACAGTCTCTGGCGGCATTCCTGCAGGAGGGCACTCAGCCGGCCCGGCTCCAGCCCGAACCGGGCTGCCGTCAGCTCCGGGGAGCAGCGGGCAATGAGGACGTTCTTGCCCTTCAGCTCCTGATGGGGGTCCTGAAGGGAGAGGGAGATACGTTCTGTGAATGCCATCGGGCTTGGGAGGTGTTGGACTCCGAGTGTTTTGGGGCTGCTCTGCCATCCCTCCATGTGTATGGACGCAGGTCCCTCACCAGTGCTCCTGGCACCGGGCAAGTCTCTGCTCTCCCTCACCTTCATGGGGTCCACGTTGCCAGCCTCTTCCACTCCGTAGTGGTGCATGAAGACATCTCCCAAGGTTGTCCCCTCTGTGGCCCCCTCAACAGGGTCAGGAAGGAGAGCCCGGAGCTCCTCGGCTGTCCACACACAGAAAGCTCCTTCTCGCTTCTCTCCAGATGTGGTGGTCGGGTAGGAATCTGCATCTTCTGCACTATAGAAACCTCCTGCCTAGGAAAAAAGCAACAGAGAGGCCCTCCAGCACCAGGACAGCACTTTCAGCCAGCTCCCCATCGCTGCAGGGCTGGCAGTCTGGCTAATGAGCCTCAGCAGTGCTCCAGACTGAGCTCAGCTGGGAGGGAAGGCAGGGAAAAACAGCCCCGAGCCACATGTCAGGGCAGGGTAAGCAGCTCCCTTTGGCTCAGCTCAGGGAAGAACCTACCTGGTCACTCAGGTCCCGTGAGACATAGAGCAGAATGTCTCGGACAACATCAGCAAAGAATTCATCACCAGAGATCTGAGGGAGGCACGGAGTGAACATCAGTGTTACAAGGGCAGGGGTGAGGCAAGAGACACAGCAAGGTAGGGTGAGAGATTTCAATTTGAAGAGTTAGCAAAGGAGCATTTCAAAGTCCAAGGATTTCAATTGTGGAATGGATTCAGAGTAAGATCTTCAACAGAAATCTACTATCAGTGAATAACTGCTTATCTACAAAGGGCAGTGGAGAGCAATGCTGGAGTCACACCGAGGTCAGAGGCAGCAGCATTGTTTGCTGACTTGCAAAAACCAGCCCAAAGGCTGGTCCCTTCCCCATTATGCTCAAAGCCCCAGGGCTACACTGTCACGGGTTTGTGCAGCACTTGTGGATAAACACCAGGAGATGAAGGGGAGCGCTGGATTGCTCCATGCCCATGGAATGGGCAGTATCTTGGGGAATAGGCTTTGAAGCTGCTCCCCAAACCAGATCTGTCCTGCCCAGCCTGCAGGAGTGGGAGCCCCACAGAGGGATGCCAGAGCTGTACCTGGAAGGCTCTGCTGTACACGGCTGCCAGCTGCCCCTGGTCGTAGAGCATCTTCTCAAAGTGAGGGACATGCCAGTGCTGGTCAGTGGAGTAGCGGTGAAACCCCTGCAGAGACCATGTGGACACGTCTCTACCCCACACCTCCACCCCACACATCCTGGGCATGGCAGGGGCTTACCCCCAAGGATTTACTCCTACCTGACCAATGTGGTCATGGATGCCCCCATGGGCCATCATCTTGAGGGTGTGCAGAGCCATCTGCAATGCCCGAGCACCTTCTGGAGTTGTTCGGTGCAGGGCCCAGTACGTGAACAGGAAATTCAAATTCACTGGAACACAGGGAAAAAACAGAAGGCTGTGGGGTGGGCTCTGCCCCCACAACGCTGTCTGCCCCACAGCAGATCTCAGCAGCAGAGACAAGACTGACCTGGGGTGGGGAACTTGGGGGATTTGGAAAAGCCACCATAGTCTTCATCATAGGATCTAGAGAGCTGCTGGAAACAGGTGTCCATCACCTCTTTGGGTGGTGGGGGCGACACCTGGCCCTGCACACGGATCTCAGATGTGTGTTGCAATGCTTCCAGAATCCTCTGGCTGCTCTCCAACAGGGCATCTTTGTTCTCCTTCCACTAAGATGCAAAGGGAAAAAGATGGTTCTTCTTCTTGCCTTGTACCAGTCCAAACCACACCTCAAGTTCTCAATCACCCTCCCAAAACCAGCTCAAACCCACCTCTAACCCAGCCAAAGCTCTGGCTTGTTCTCTGGACTACTCTTCCTCACAACTGAATCTCCTAACTCAGTCACCCTTCAAGCCCAGACCAATTTCCCTGTGCCCGCCTTGGTTTAGCCCTGCCTGCTACACCATTCCTGCCCCGCACCTGCTCTGCGATCCGGAGCAGCACAGTCCGAAAGCCGACACGATGAACTCCATCCTCAGGAGGGAAATACGTCCCCCCAGCAAAGGGCTTGAGGTCTGGGGTCAGCCAGACACTCATGGGCCAACCACCTCCACCACTGGTGGCCTGAAAGACAAATTGTGTATGCACCAAGGTCACGCAAGAGGCACCTGCAGTGTGCTCTTCCAGCACATCCCAGAGCCTGTGTGCTTCTCTCCACCCTTGTGACCCATCCAGACCACCCCACACACTGGTTCCTCTTGCCTGAGGAACATGACAACAAACAGCACCCTGAAGGAGCCAGTCAAAGCCTCCTGGGGCCCACCTGTGCCTCCCTCACCTGCACGAAGGTCATGTACACTTTGTCCACATCTGGCCGCTCCTCACGATCCACTTTGATGCACACAAAGTGCTCATTCATGATCTCCCCGATCTCCTTGCTCTTGAAGGACTCCTCCTCCATGACATGGCACCAGTGGCAGGTGGAGTAGCCAACTGCAAACAAGCTCAAGTGAGTGAGGAATGGTCCTTTGCAGGGAGCAGGAAACACCTGATGGGGAGAACACTCAGAGCTGGGGAGCCTTGCTACGGGCAACAGCTGCTGCCTCCCTGGAGAAGAGATGGAGCAAAAAAAGCCTCCTGGACTCTCCAGCTTTTGCTCCTAAAAGCTGGCCAAGGACTCTGGTCCTGGATGTAGCCCATTTTCAGAGAGAGCTACTCCAGCACGTGGCACTCTCTTGCTTGGTGGTCATCCACACCTACACGGCTACTCACACACCAGCTCAGGATGCAGCTCAGCTTATCTGATCATCTACTGAACAACACAAAATATATCTTGTTTCTGGTTACCTGACAGGAATATCAGCTTGTTTTCTGTCTTTGCTTTATCAAAGGCTTCCTGACCCCAAGGGTACCTGTGCGGGGAAGACAAAAATCCCTCAGCCCCACAGGCACAGTTAGAGGAGGACGAGGAGGAGGGGAAAAGGCTCCCATTGTTCTCACCAATCCACAGGGTTGTGGGCGTGCTGCAGGAGGTACGGGGACTTTTCGTTAATCAGGCGGTTGGTGTGACGAGGGACGCTGGGGGGGCCGGGTGTCCCCACCGTGGCCATGGCTGCGACTCCCGTTAGAAATGTGCACCTGTGACACCAAACAGGCTCAGGGGTTCCCTGCTCACCTCAACAAAGCTCAGCCTCTGGACAGAGCCGTGACAGCCCAAAGCAGCAGCAGCAGCACCCCAGGTCCTGCCGTGCCCCAGGACAGGATGCTGCTCCCCACTATTCACTCCCCACACCACGAGAACCATTCTCAGCCCCAGCCCCGCGTGCCTCTGCTGGGTCTCAGTCCACCCCAATCCCCTCCAGGAGCTTACAAGTCCCTCCCAGTCACTGGAGGCTCAGAGGAGGCTGCTCTCCAGTTTGGCACACCCCACCCACGGCGCGGTGAAGGGGGCACACCCAACAGCTGTGAGCGCAGGAGCAGCACCTGTGGGGCCTGACCTGCGTGTGCTCAGAGAGAACGATCCCATCCCGTGCCGTGGGTGCGGGCAAGGGGACACAGGCTCTTTATGGTGAGGGGAGTGAGGGGCAGGAGGGGACCAGGGAGACCCCTCTGCTGCCGGGCAGATGCAGGGCCTGGGTGTGGGGGATGCAAGAGGGATGCAGGGCTGGGATGCAGGAGTTGCGAACGGGGGAACAAAGTATGTAAAGTGGTGCCGGGGCTGCGGGAGTGCGAGGAGGATTTAGGGAGGCTACAGAGGGATATGGGGAGGGTGTTGGGGAAGGCAGGAAAAGCGCAAGGGTGCGGAAAGGCTTTAGGAGGGACTCAGGAAGGTGCAGGGAGGATCTAGAGGATATGCAGGAGGGGTACAGGGCGTTGCAGGAGAATTCAGGGGATGCGGGGGGCACAGGAGAGGTGCGGGGAGGATTTGGGGGGTGGCGGGGCACGCAGCCACCGCGCCCGGGGCCGGACCCGCCCCCCCGGCCCCTCCGGTACCTGCGGGCGCAGCGCAGCGGCGCCGCCAACATGGCGGCTGCTCCCCGGGCCCGCCCCGGCGCGGGCCTGGCCGCGCCCCCAGCGCCACCGCCCTCCCTCGTCACCGGCATGGCCCCGCCCCCTGAGCCGCCCTCGCTCCAATCACCGGCCCCGCCGCGCCCCCGGCCCCGCCCCCTGAGCCGCAGCCCCGCCCCTTGAGGCCCCGCCCCGCCGCGCCCCGGTCCCGCCCCGTTACCGGCCCGCTCCCGTTACCGGCCCCTCCCCGTTACCGGCCCGTCCCCGCACGGCGAGTCGCTCGGCGCGGTGTGCTGTCTGTATTGTCCCACAGGGCACCCACAGCCGTGCACGGGGCACCCACAGCCGCACACCGGGCCGCTCAGCGCAGTTTATTGTCGCACGGGCACCCACAGCCGCACACCGGGCCGCTCAGCGCAGTTTATTGTCGCACGGGCACCCACAGCCGCACACCGGGCCGCTCAGCGCAGTTTATTGTCGCACGGGCACCCACAGCCGCACACCGGGCCGCTCAGCGCAGTTTATTGTCGCATGGGGCACCCACAGCCGCACACCGGGCCGCTCAGCGCAGTTTATTGTCGCACGGGCACCCACAGCCGCACACCGGGCCGCTCAGCGCAGTTTATTGTCGCATGGGGCACCCACAGCCGCACACCGGGCCGCTCAGCGCAGTTTATTGTCGCACGGGCACCCACAGCCGCACACCGGGCCGCTCAGCGCAGTTTATTGTCGCACGGGCACCCGCAGCCGCCGTCGCCGCGCCCAAGCCCCGCCGCGCCCCGCCCCGAGAGCGGCGCCCAGCAGCGGGCGGGGGGCGGCGGCGGGACGGGGCCGAGGGGGAGCAGCCGAGGGAGCGCGAACCGCACAGGGTGGGAGGACCCCCAGCTTCCACCCCGGCCCCGCGCTGCCCCAGATCCCCGCAGGCGCCGGGGCAAAGCCCCGCCACGCCGGGGGTCCATCCCGTGCACCCGCCCGGCCCGGTGAGCGCAGCCCCAGCACGACAGCCCTTCGTAAGGGCTCCGCCGTGGCCCCTCACAGGGGAAGGGAGTTCCCTCCTGCCCGTCAAGCAGCGGGGCTCATGCTGGCTGCCCCCCAGCCAGCCCCACCGTGGCCCCCCACAGCGGCCCTCGCAGGGAAAGGGGTCCCCTGTTGCCCATCAAGCACGGGGGCTCATGCTGGCTGCCCCCCACAGTGGGCACGGGGAGGGGCTGGATGGGGGGCACCCTCCCGTGCAGTTTAGCAAACCCCCAAGTCTTAGTGGAAGGAAAGATTGGGGGGGATTGTAACAGCTGGGGAGAGGGTGAGAGTCCACATGTCCAGAGGGTTCAGAGGAAGGGGTTGAGCCCCCCGGGCGCGGACGGCGGGGCCGGGGGCCCGCTCAGCGGCAGTAAAGGCTGCGGCAAGGTGCTGGGGAGTTCGGGAAAGGTGCCAGCCTGAGGAAAGGCACTGGCGGAGGCAGGGAGAGCAGCAGTGGCAGCGGGGACGCTGCTGAGGGGCAGCGGCAGGGACGCGCTGTAGGTCATGGAGTTGGCGGGGTGGCCGGTGGGCAAGCCGGGCACTGGCGAGCTGGTCCGCATCTGATTCAGGGTCGGCTTGGGCTGCTCGGAGAGGCTGAAGGGGTTGGTGGGGGACGGCGTGCTCAGACCTGGCAAGGAGAGGACGCGACACGTCACGGCAGCCAGGCCACCCCCAGCCCTTCTCCTCCTCCTCCTCCTCCTCCCCTGCCCAGCACCTGCCCAGCCCAGGGAAGCCCCTGGCCAGCAGCCCTGCAGCACCTACCCGAGAGAAAGGGGTTGCGGGTCTTGGAGGCCGGAGTAGGTGCGACCAGGGAGTCCAGGTTGACCAGGGAGGAGGCAGCGGGGCCGAGGAAGGCCTCAGGGGTTTTACAGTCCTTCCGCTCCTTGCTGGATTCAGGCAGGGAGTCAGCCAGGTTGGCGAGGTCGAAGCTCTTTGCCCCATCCTGCCTGGTGCTGGGGAACAGGTCACCAAAGGGGTCGGGCTCTGGGATGGAGGGAGGGGAGATGAGACACATGAGCCAGCCAGGAGGCACCAAGGGTGACAGCATCCTCCCTTGTCACTGCACAGGGTGGCTGGCAACACACCCCAGGTCACAGTGTGATGTGGTGGGGCTGAGCCTGCAGCATGGCCTGCCCACGTATCCCCCAAGCCACCAAGAGACACAGCAGAGCTGGGGACACGGGTACACGCAGAAACCAGGGCTGCTCCCTCAGCTGCGGGGCAGACTGAGGCCACGGCGCATGCCCGTGGAAACAAGCTTTGGCCATGCCAGCAAGCAGCTACACACACCCTGGCCAGCCCTAGAACTGCCTCCCTGCCACAGGCAGGGACAGGTCACCGTCCCCACCTGCCCACTCCCAGCTCTTACCCACGGGGCTGCTGGACTTGGCCGAGGAGGGCGGCTGCGAGGGCTCCTGCTCCGGCGGCTCGGGCGGCTTTGCAAACGGGTCGAAAGCGTTCCCCCCTGGAGCTGGGGGGAAGAGGGGACACTCAAGGAGGGGAGCAAGCGGGGAGGTGGGAGGCAGGAGATAGAAGGGCAGGAGAGAGGCAGGGGTGGCTGCCTGCAAGGAGACAGAGAAGAGGGGGTGCAGTGCAGGGCATGGGGTTGGGGGCCAGGAATGTGCACTGAGGAAGGTTCAGATGAGCCAGATCATGGGATCATTGCAGACCAAGACACCCCTACTGCTCTCAGCCATTGCCCCACACGAAGCAGGTCCTTTTCCCAGCCCCAGCAGCAACAGGTGGAGGGGACAGGTCTGCAGGAATGCTTTAGCAACCAGCACTGGCCCCCAGACCAGGTTCTGCAACCCTCACCAGGGACCAAAACTGGGGGCAGCACATGCAGGACCTGCATGGGGATGGAGGGAACACCAAGGAGGAACTGAGAGTGACACTGAGCTTTGAAACAAAAGGCTGCTCCCACAACTGTTTCCCCATCTGCAACGTGGCACCTGCAACTAGCAACGGTCCTGTCTGGTCCTGGCAGGGTGTACAGGGGTCATTTGGGGTGAGCAAACAGGTATCACTAACGGGACACAGCATCACCCCGCTGTTGGAGGCCTGTGGGGCTGCCATCCGCTCCCATGGGACATCTCTATTAACTGCCGTGTTAATTAAAGCAGCCTATTCTGTACAGAGATAAAGCCTAGAAGTTCCTTGAAGTCTTCAGGATGCTGAGGGGTGAGCAGAGGTCCTGCTGATGGTCAGGAGGGTGGGGAAGGGGTGTTTGGGGAGCTGGTGGAAGGAGGAGGGGGGGAGAACCCAGAAATGCCCACTTGCAGGAGGGTAGTGATGGTCAAGGCTGTCCTCAATCCTCAGCAAAGCCAAAAGGTCCATCGAGCCTCTTACCAGGGGGCGGAGGCTGCTCAGGCACAGCAGCCCAAGGGTCGGGAGCTGGTGTAGAACCGGAGCCCTGGGGGGCTGGGGGGGATGCTGTCCCCCAGGGGTCTGCAGGAGGGAAGCCAGAAGACACGGGCACCTTCCCCCAGGGGTCAGAGGCTGCAGTGGTGCTGGGGGGAAAGTCCCAGGGCCCAGCAGAAGTTTGCTGGGATGAGGCGCTCGCCTGGGAGAGGGGCTCCCCACCAGGGTCTGGGACTGGCACCCAGGGATCCGCTGCACCGGTCCAGGCAGACGCCACCGGCTCCACTTTGGGTTTCATATCTGGAAAAAAAAGGGAAACTGTGGGAGAGGGGAACAATGCAGAGCACAGAGGAATGCTGAGTGGTGGGGATGTGGCCAGGGGACCATGGCTTCCATCAGTACCACCTGGGAGAGTAACAGAGTGGGCAGCAGAGGGAGGAGAAAACAGAGGTCCTCACTGTTGAGCTCCTGGGGATTGAGGAGAAACAGAGGCAAGGGACAGCTTTCTGCCACTGTCCCAAATTTTGGCAGCCTGCAAGTTGTCCTCACCTGGCATATCCCACGGGTCAGCAGACGTGTGGCTGGAGGGGGCTGGTGCCGGCCCGAATATATCTGCCAGCTCCAGAATAGAGGACTGCAGACAGAAAGGGAATAAAGAGTTAAGAGGAGCCTGTGGCAGACCTGCAGGATCACCCCTGTATGGCCACTCTGCCTCCAGTGCTGTACCTGGCTTTTCTTCATCTTATCTTCTTCTTGCTCTTCGTCCCTCCCTGGGGCGGTCTCCTCCACGGGTCTCTGCTGCAGGGAGTTCTCCCCTTGCCAAGTCCTCACTTCCTGTGGGGACAAAGGGTGAGGCCTGTGAGCTCAGCAACCCTGCAGCCAGCACCTTCTCCAGGAGACACACCCAGCACAGGAGCTGCCACCGCATCCCCAAAGTCCCAGCATCCGAGCAGACAGCTCCTCCAGGGCCGGATCCCCCGGGAGAGCACTCAGCAGACAGCCCGGAGCAGCGAAAGCAAAGCGGGCACCGGAGCAAGGTGATGTTTCGGGCTCCGGTGCCACAGAGAGAAGGCCAAGTGCAAGGAGAGCGGAGCGCCAGGACTGCGGGACACGGGTACCTTCTCGTGCTCCTCTTTGCTCAGCACGAGCGCGAGCTGCAATTGCCTTTCTTCGTCTGTGCTGGAAAGTGGAGGAAGTGGCTTCTGGCAACAGAGGAAATTGGGTGACATTTCAGCTTGCCCTCAGCTCGCAGGACTCCTTGGAAGTTGTCCCTCTCCTTGCTACTGCTGTTCCTGCAGCCCCTTGCCTGCCTGCACAGCATCTGTGCCCATCCAGCTGGCCTTGCCTGCAGACCCCCAGCCCAGTGTCCCTGTGCTCCCTAACCAGCTCCTGCTCAGGTTCCCTGCAGCCCCTGCCCAGCTCCTTCCCCAATCCCATCACCTGCCACTGAATTAAGGCTGGGATGACCCCAAATTAGGCAGCCAGCATATCCCCTGGGAGGCTTCTGGGGACCCTGATGCAATCAGTGAAGGAGAGGGGAAGAATTAGGCATCCCCTTGCCCTGGCGGCCTGCTGGGGAAGAAGGTTTGTGACACTGACCAGCCTCAGTTTGGGATTCTTGCCAGCCCCACACCTAGACCTGAGCGGACTGTGGGGAGAGGCTGTCCCTGTACCACCATGGTGGCCCTGATCACTCCCCCATGACACTTTTCCAGCAGTGTGGGGACTCACTGGGGCTGGGAGTGAGTACCCCCCTAGGGGTGTGCGTGTGTTGACAACCATACACGTGTGCACACACATGTGCAGCCCAGATGGACTCCAACAAACAGGCAACACTTTCCAGAGAGTGTTTCTACAGTGCAGCATGAGGAAGCTATAAATACTCCAATTCCAGGACAAAAATAGGGATATACACCCTGTTCTGCCTCCAAAAGAGCCTCCATCGGGCAGGGAAGACTGGCAGCAGCAAGCACCATCTCCAGAGCACATCCCCTGCCCTGGCAGGACTGAGCTCATGGTGCTGAGTGCCAGCTCCAGGGGATGCCCACCGGTCTGGGCATGCAGCTCCTTTGGTCCCCATGTCCCTCTGACTTTGTGTACTGGCTGTAACCCACAGGCTTGTCCACGCCATGCCAGCTGGTTGCCAGTGAGCAAATAATCCATCCCTGGTGGAAAAGGGGCCAGCAGATAGGAGAGGGGACAGCCTGGGGTGGCTTCACACTGGGGACAGCAGCTCACTTACTTGATTCCTCCTGGGGCTATTTCCCAGTGCTCCTTCTAGCCCAGTTTGAAAGGACCAGACAGTGGGAGGGAGCACCTGCCTGCAGTGAGCCCCCAGTCCCAGGGATGCTGCTGGCCCTGCATCCACACAAACCACTGGGCAAGGCTTTGCCTCCTAAAACCTCTGTGGGTAGGCAAGAGAAAGGGGGGAGCTTAGACCAAAAGTCCTTGGCAGAAGAGGGCAGCCAGGTTGGGGGGTGGGGGTTGGGACAAGTCCAGAAGACCCCCCACGTTCACCCTGGGGTCTGGGAGGCTGGACAGATCCCAGCCTGGTGCTGTCCTCTCTGAGAACAGGGAGCAGGGGCAGCCCATGCCTCCATCTGCCCGCTGGCGATTTTGGATGCCAGGCACAACGCGAGCAGCCTGGTGCAGTTGCAGGTACATGCACCAGCCCCAGGCAGCCCCCAAAATCCTGCCTCTTCCCAGGGAACTGACCCACTGTGTTCACAGATAAGGCAAGGCGCCAGGGAGATGCCTCACACCCCAGGTCAGGCAGGGCCACTCTACCTTCTCTGCCTCTTCCCGACTCATGGCAAGTGCCAGCTGCAGCTGCAGCTCCTCCTCTCCCGTCGTCTGGGGCCGTGCTTGCTCCAGGTCAGAGGCGAACCGTGGGGATGAGGATGATGCTGGTGATAAAAGAGGAAAAGGGGAAGGAGTGGCATCAGGACTGAGGTATTTTGGGGAGCACACCAGCAGTTTCCAGGCCTCCATCCCAATGCCCAGCCTCCCCAGGAGATGTAGCCACACATCAGAGCTCCCTACCTTGAACAAGCCATGAGTTTAAGGCTGGAGGCACCACCAGCTGCCACTGCTGCTGGCGTCCACCACTGGCCCAGCCAAATCTCTGCCCTATGCTGCAGGATGGGCTTCACCACCACCATCCCAAGAGGTGCAGAAGAATGACAGGCACCAAGCAGGTGCAAACCAAATGCAACACCTGCCTGCCCTGAGTGAGCCTGAGTGAGCCACCAGTAACACTCACAGTTGAATGAGGAGGGTGAGCCCCGTGCCCGGCCGTAATCTTCACCGTAGGGTGATGCCCGGCGGCCATAGGTGACCTGGTGACTGCCACTGCCCATGCCCTCCAGGGCCATGCGCTCCTTGGTCTGCAGTGCATGTGCCCGCTCCTGCTTCAGCCGCTCCTCGTCCTTCAGCAGCGCCATCACCTGCTTCACCTTCTCCCGGATGTTGATGCCCTGGTCCTTGCCGTCACGGTCCACATACTGGAAGTCCTTCAGCGTCTGGATGGTGTAGAGGTTCTCCCGGCACTGGTGGGTCACCTTCTCGGAGCCAGTTTTGATGAGGTAGTCCAGGAGGGTGAGGGCTTTGTAGACGTGACGCCAGTTCTTGCCGCTGTCGTTCAGCCGCCGCCAGATCATGCCCATGACCTCAGCGAAGGCCACCGTGTTGAAGGTGAGGTCGGCGATCTCTGACATCAGGGAGCTGGGAGGTCCCCAGGGATCATTGGAGGTGGCCTCCCGCACCTTGATCTCTGCCTCTGAGTAGTTGTGCACGATGTTCTTCACCTGCCGGCGCAGCGCCGAGGTCGTCATGGCTGTGTGGTGCCAGAGCCCTGCCGGGGGCAGGCGGGAACGGTGGAGAAGGGATGAGTGAGCACAGCCACAGCCTCACCGGCACCTGCAGCAGGGAACAGTGACACAGAGACCTCAGCATCACCCCAACCAGCGAGACCCCTCCCCAGAGCCCTCGGCTGGCACCAGGGACACTTCTCAAGGTGGATGTGACCATCACAGTGGCATCAGGTGCACCCTGCCGGGCTGCCACAGCTCACTAACCTGGACACACAGGATGTTCAAGGGGAAAAAAATCTCGTAGCAAGTGATACCCAGCACTGCAGAACCACCACAAGTTTTGAGTCTGGATTCAGCAAAATTTAGAGATTTTACCCTGCACTTCTGCTTCTAAAAGTAACCATCTGAAAATGGCAGCTCCCTCCTCCAGATCACGTCTGCCTCAGCTCCACTGTCCTGGCAAAGCTGATTTCAGACCCTCCCGGCCCTTGTGCAGCCAGGAGTTCCCCTGTACCCCCAGATGCACCACCTGCAGCTGCACACAGCCCTGCTTGTCCCAGTTGTCAGCTCAAGGCTCTCAGTGCTGTCAAGGCTGTGTCGTGCAAACCCAAAGCCTCGTCATGAGTCAGAGCCTGTTGCGACTCACTGGTGCTGGCAGATGCTTGGGTGGGTTTTCCCAGCAAATTTGGCAATTTTGCTCCTGCGAGAGGCTGGCGAAGTCAGGGTGCTAACAGCCAGCGCCAGGTCAGCCAGCAGGATGGATATTGCAATGCCCCTTTCACCAAAACCCCGAGCTATCTGAGACTCCTCTGTGCCCAGACACAGGGCTTGGGCCACATGGGTTGGCATGGCCAGGAGCTGCCCTGGTACCTCCCCACGGGCAATGCCTGTCCTTGGGATGCGCTGCACCAACACAGATGTGGTGACGTGGAGCAGTCTGGACCTGTCTTCACGTGAGCCTATCACAACCCTTTGCCCTGCTCCATGCTGGCCCTAAATCCTCACTTTCTCCCCGCATGGTGAGAAGACACTGTTCATCCTCCTTTTGTCAGAGGGCCAAGCCAAGGGAGAGGCAGAGGCTGCCTGGAGCTGCCTTGCCCTTGGCAGGGCCACACCGCAGGGCTGGGGCACTGAGCTGCTCCTAGAACCCCCACTGTGGCCGTGACAAAACTCACGGGCAATTTCTCCTCCATCCAAGATAACACGTGTGAGCAGAGGAATATCTCCCCCACACAGCAGTCTGCAGACAGCGCTTATCAGTGTCCATCCCACCACCCACCTCGGGTGCCGGTACCTCCCTGGACCGCAGCTGCTGTGCCACATCCAGCCCTCTCCCAGCTCGGGACACCGCTCCATCCCACCGGAGCTGGGCCAGGGCCATGCTGACGTGCCCACGAGCCATGCAGGGCGCCCACCACGCTCCCACACAACCTGTGCGACCAGTCCAGCACCTCCTGCTCCCGTGGGCCAGCAGCCAGGTGCCCCACGGCTCCGCCAGCAACATCTCCCATGAGTCAGAGAGGAGCCTGGCACCTCCACGCTCGCGGGCAGACGAAGTTTCTCTCGAGACGCTTCCCTGCACCGATTCCCTTTCGCAATGCAGCCCGTCAGCGTGGCCTTTGGATCCCGCCGGGAGAGCCCGTGGTGCAGACGGCCACGCCGCTGCCCGCCTGGCACGGAAACGCCTCCGGGACAAGGGCAGCAACACAGCAAAGTCCTCCAAGGACTTGGCTCCACGCTCTGCTTTCCACCAACACCCAGGTGGAGATAAAGTCACGTTCTCCAAAGGTACCACCAGCCTGGAAAGCACCAGCAAACACACTGGCAGTCCGAGGAGGAGGCAGGGTGGTTCCTTCTGCCTCCAACAGGTTTCCTAGCTGGACAAACCCCAGGTCCGGTGACGGGCTCCCGGCATTGCTCATCCCGGCCAGAAACCTGACCCCAGCTGGACTTTGCCCACCATGAGATGGCCTGGGAAGTCTGAATGGAAAGAGATGGGAAGCATGGGCTAGGGCAGGGATGAGCGGAACGTAATCAGGGCTGGAGCTGTCAGCGGGGTTAAGAGCTGCGGGTTTACCAAACACAATATCATCCCCCCCCCCCACCCCGTAATATAAAGGGAGTGAAACAGAAGCCGTGCGGGAGATAAGGCGGCAGCACCCAGCAGCTCATATGGAATTACTGCAGTGACCTTGACCAAGAGGTGGCCAGGTGGGAGAAGGACACGGCTGCGGAGCTAGGTCCCCATCGCCCGCGGCCCGGCGCGGGGGTTGCGGCGGCGACGCGGCGGCGGCGGGGAGGGGGGGGGGGGGGGGGGAACGAGGAGGAACGGCCTGGAGGGGGAGCGGGAGGGATGGAGGGGCTGGAGAGGGGGCGAAAGGGTCCGGCGAGGGGAGGCGGGCCGGGGGGGGGGGGGGGATTACAGCTCTATCCTTAATCAGGTGCAGGGCTGAGAGGAGCAGCGCCCGCCATGGGGGGAGCAGCAGGGAACGGCCCCCGCAGCGCTCTCGGCCGCGCCGCCGGCTCCTGCACCCGCCCGGCTCCCGCTCCCGCAGCCGCGGCGGAGCCCGAGCCCGGCCCGGGAGGCGCCACGGCACCGAGCTGCCCGCCGGGGCCCGGCATCCCCCGCAGCCCGCGATGCTCCGGCGCCCAGAACCTTCCTCCTCCTCCTCCTCCCCCTCCCTCCCTCCGCAGCCCGGTGCCAGGGGCGCGCAGCCCCGGTTACCTGCGCGGTGCTGCCGCCGGTGCCGCCGGTGAGCGCGGGCTGGAGGCGGCCGCAGCCGCCCGCTCCTGCTGCGCGCGGCCGAGTTGCCGGGCTGGCTGGGCAGGTCCTGGCGGCAGGTCCCGGCTTAACCCCTTCGGGGCCGCCCGGGCACCGGCAGAGGCGCTCAGCCCCCCCCGGTGCGGTGCGGCGCAGCGCGGTGCGGTACCGGCCGCGGGGGATGCGGCGCCGAGCCCCTGCCCCGCCGCATGCGGGAGGCGGGGATGCTGTAAATGCTCAGTCACTGCCCCTGCTCTGGCAGCCAGCCAGACGCTGCTCGCTGCTGCCTGCGCGCCTGTATTCCTTTTTTTTTTTTTTTTTCCCCTCCTCCCCCCCATTATTTTTAGATAGAAATCCACGTCCCCGAGCGCGGAAGAAGCTCCGAGGGATGTCAACCCTCCCCACCGCGGAGCTCCCTCGCTGCTACCCAAGGCCACGCTCGCAATTTGGGTTCTTTAAATTATTATTCTTTTTTTTTTTTTTTTTTTCCTAGGATCTAAATTTGGAGCGGGTTCTTCCCCTGCTCTGAACAGCTCCCGGAGCCTGGCTGGGGGGAGAGAGGGAGGCATCAGATGACATGACAAAATAAGTCATGTCTCTCGATCATTTCAATGCCACCCCCTCTCTCCCGGCCTCTGCCTTCCATTTTAATCACTGACAGCCCTTCAAGTATTATGGATATATATAATCTTTTTAATATCATTGACATTTTCCCCGATGGAAAGCATCTCGGGGGTGCTGAGACATTCGGGAGGGGGGGGCTCGTGCCTTCCTGCCGCTGCTCCTGCCACACAAAGCACAGAGCTGAGATCCATCTTGCCCCAGGGTCCTGCCTTGGGTCTCAGGGGAGGCCATGTGCCTCTGGGGGCTTTGCAGATCTCAGCAGCCTGACATTCCCAACAGGCTCTGGCCATGCAGGCTGAACAAGCATCTAGTCCCACTCCCAGCCGCAGTGTGGGAAAAGAGCACATCCAGCATCCAAACCCTCTGCAGGTCAGCCCGGAGAACATCCCAGCTCGGGAAGTGGCAGGCATTCTTCATGGCAGCCCAAGCTCCAGGCTTTCCTCTTCCTCCACTCCCAGTGCTCCTGCTTCACTGTGTCAGATTGTGAGGCAGACAGCTTGCCTTTCTTCAGCCAGTGATTTTTTATAAGCAAACAGAACCGTTCCATGGGGAAAACACCCCAGGAGGTGTTTTTGGAGCTGTACAAATGTGGGTTTTCTTTGCTGGGTGGCCCAAAAGCCCTCAGTGGGAATGGGACCCAGCAAAGCACTGCTTGTCCTCAGCAGAGCCCGGCTGCTCACCCAGACCCCCTCTGCCATTGAGAAGCCTCTGGAAATGCACTGTAACGTCCTGCTTGCAGCATTTTCCTGCAATTCCCCCTCTTCCCATCCTCTCTGGTGGTGATGATGTCTTCAGGCCCCACTCACGTGATGGGTTGGGAATGCAACTCCCAAGGCCAGGAAGGTCGCTCACCTTGGTTATTTAGCAAACACAACACAAATTATTAACACTAATACAAATAATGCCCACCTTTGGGAGAGGGGAGAGGAGAAGGAATAATTTCCTTGCCTGGCTGCAAGGACTCAGCCTTACAGGGCTGACAGACTTGAGGGTCTCTGTGCTAAGGACAGAGCCCACATCTCACTGTAAGTGGCCTGTAAATGAGAGGTATATGTTTCTAAAACTGCTCTGTGGAAGCCAGCTCTAATACCACTGCAGTTCCCGCCGTGTTACTTCCACAGATCAATGCAAAAAGGGAAAAAAAAAAAAAAAAGCAGCTGGCTCAGAAAAAGCTGCAGCAGCCAGCCAGCAGAGTATCACAGTTGTTGGCCCAGCACATCCCTTCCTGCATGCTGCTTGTACCTTGTCCCCTGAGGACACCCTTGTCCAAGGCTGGAAGAGGCACTGGCAATATTTATGACAAAAATTTATGACAAGAAATTAGACTATTCACAGGTTTGTTCTCCTTTGCAGAACTCCTATGCCACCCACCCGCTCTCTGCCACCAGGGAAGATGCCAGCACAGGACATTCTTCCATTGTACGTGACTGATGTAAAACTTGGATCTACCTGGTGGTGTATTAACAGATTTTCCTGTGGGTAGATGAACACATGGAGCCTGGTTTCAATAGGCTGGACTGAAGATACGGATCCATGGAGACATGGATAGGCTTTGCCATCCTTTACGGTAAAGCTCCAAAGGAAAGGATCCCTGCCTCTGAGACAATCACGTTGCCTCTAGAACGTGCAGACTCCCTCTCTCCTAGAAACAGATGGCTTGAGCAGTTTGAGTTGGGCAGATTCACAAGCTGATAATCATCTCCAGGGAGGCAGGAGCTATTGTCAGAGCCTGTGAGACACACCCCAACTTCAGGCCTTTTTCCTCCTAATTCTCAAAATGTTGCTGAAATTCTCACTCCAGGAATGCTGAGCAGAGACATTCCCTTTGTGGGTCTGTGCCCACTAAGCCAGAGGAGCCTCCTGCTGCTACAGAAGCCAAAATGCTTCCCCACAACCCACTAAGAGAAAACATCTCAAAACACGAGGGGCCTCACCTGGCCAGTGAAAAAAACCAAGCTGTTCTTTGCCATGGTACTGCTGGGAGCCAAGAGGAGGAATAGATCCTCTCCCCAGGGACAGCACAGGAGAGGCAATGAGAAAGCAGAAGACGCCAATTCAGCAGAAGGAGCAGCCATTTCACGCTCCATGGGCAGCTCCAAGCCGTGTGCCAGCCCAGGGACAGGGGCACGTGCCACTGAACTCACGGCTGAGCGCTGCTCAGCACGGACAGGCATCTGCTGCCTAAGAGCTCCAGTGGGATCACCATCCCCAGTTAATGATCTGCTCTGATGTCATTGCTCTACAGGGCCAAAGCCTTGCTGGGGAATACTGTCCAGCTGCTTTAGCAGGAAGGTGGCACTTCCTGACACCAGGCGAAGACAGACCCCACACACAGCTCACTCTGCCCTGGGAACCTGCTGCAAGTGAAGTCCAACGTGCCACGCTCAGGCGTGGGATGCCTCCACAAAAAGCCCCATTCCAGCAGTGATGCACACAGATGGAAAATGGTGATGAGCCCAGACACACAGGCAGATGGACAGACAGGAGGGGTGGCTCTTACACAAGGCCTTACCATGGCTCACAACTTTTATAGCACACATTTTACTGATTTAATTCAAGAGTGATTAGTCTTGGCAGGAAGCATGTAAAACCTGGCTCAGAATGGGGCATGGGTACCTGGAGCTCAGTGGAAAGAGATGGCAAGATCAGCACAAGAAGGAAATTTGTGAGTGCAAAACCAGGCAGGGTGGCACACCCCTTGGGACAGTGCTTTTAGTGGGATCCAGAATGCCTCAGAGAAGCCTCCTATCAGCAAGTCCCAAGGCGAGACTGGACAAGCAGCCAAAAATATGATAAAAACCAGGATGGATTTGTCTACTGTCCTGGTACCAGTGTTCATGAGTACAAGGAACACCCTGCTCACTCACCTGCTAGCCAAGCACAATCAAGACACAAAGAACATACCTCGTGTCGACTGGCACTTTTAAATTCTCCTTTAGCAGAAATACCAGTATTTTCCAGCCTTAACGTTTCCTGAGGTGGTGATATTTCTTGCCTTGTCTCTTCTTGGCAAGCATCATCTGTAGCAGTAACAGATGATCTAGCAATAGTCTCACATCATAGTGTGTCAGAAAAGAGGCAGCCCAGTATTTGTAATCACTGAATCACTTCAGAAAGAAGAATCTCCACTCCATCTGTGTAAACATGGTTATTTATTTTTTTTAAAGGAAGTCTATTTCTACATACAAAGGGCTTCACTCTCCCACTTCAGAGCATGTAACTGCTTTAGATCCTCAAATAAAGATACCATTTCACTCACCATTGAATCCAGAAGCCTGTAAACCTGCAGAAATTCAGAGAAGACAGTTGAGTGAAAACACATGAAGAAGTCCTGGGGCTGAGACTGACAGAGATGGTTTCTGAGGTACATTTTCATATGGGCACACACACAACCACACAGAAGTGGCAGCCTGCTGCTAACAGAGCTCTAGTAATAACTTCCCTGGCTATGAAGTGTGTTTAACATTATCTGAGGCACAATTAATTCAGCTGATCCCTCCAGAGTCTGCAAGCAATGCTAAAGACATCCCAGATACAAGTCCCGCATGTGGCTATGTGATGGCTGGATTTCTGCTAACAGATTCCAGGCTGAAACAAATTAATTTGGATTTCACACTTACCTTGCTGCAGCACAAGGGACATGTGTCTGCCAGTTTTCTGAGTTTAACAAAATGCTTACCTCTCTCCCTGAGCCTCAGTGTGCTTTACAAGAAAACAACAAAACCAAGACAATGACACAAGCTTTGGTCAGACTCACTTCAATGTAGAGCTTTTCCTGGTATTTTTGAAGTGAAATAGAGTCCACCTGCTCCTGAGCAGGTTCTGCCTCATCTGTAGGTGCAGCTCCCTCTCCCACCTTCTGCTTCTCATCTCTTCCTTTGACAGACTTTTCTCCCCCTTTTATGTCCTGCACTGAAATGGAAGATACTCGCTTCTCATCTTTTGTTTTCAGCTTTCTGCTGCTCGAATGATCCTAATCAAGGACAGACCAAGGAAAAAAGGGACATAGGTCAGGACACTGCTCAGACTGCTGCAAGACGCACCTCCCAGCAGCAGCACCTCTTTCACTGGGTTGGAAATCAGCTTCAACTCAGGATATGCAACCTCAGGATGGATCCCACTGTCCCCAGCACTCAGGGTTCACCAAGCATCCCAGCACCTACCGATTTCCCTGATGACCCTCTACTTTTTTTGCCTTCTTTTTCCTTTTTCTCTTCTCTTTTAGTGGCTGTTTTGTCTTCCTTTCCTCCTTTTTTTGCTCCTCCTTGCTCTACTTCCTCTACAAAAGAGAGGACTTCAATTAACCAAAAGCATCCACACATCCAGAAAGTCCAGCCCACTGCACTAGCACAGTGGGAGTGTGTTACTTTTGCAGTGTATTTTCCTCTTTTTATTAATCTGAGCTGTACTGCACTGAAAAACAATACCTTGAAGAGTTCTTTGTTTAAATAAGGAATGAAGAGGTCTCACTGAGGCAGTGTTTGCTGGGTCAGTCCGTGGCTACACCTAGTTGAATTAAAAGGCTTTTTGTGGGGGTGTTTTTTTACTGATGCCAAACCACAGATCCCAATTAGTATTGTGAGAGTCACAAAACCTGCCAGTTTTTCCCTGATGCTTTTTCTTCAGGGAGACATGCTGAAATTGACATTTCAGTTCAAATTCATCATGTTTTCTGTATTTCCAACAGCCCACAGAAAGCAGTTGCTGTGCTAAAACCACCATTTACCTGTTTCCTCTGGAACAGCTTCTACATAGGTGTCCTTCTTAATCAAACCAAGCAGGGATCTCAGCCTCAGAGAGTGACTCACCAGGTCATCAACTGCTCCACGCCACAGCTGGAGGCTGAGAAAAGGATCAGGATCAGAAGGGAGACAGTGCAGCAGCTGCCACCTTGTCTGAGCCTGTGCCCAGAAATGAAGGCACCTTATAGCTGACAGCTGCCCTGTGCAACTAAACCAACAAAACAGCACCCACTGTCTAAATATCTGTGCAGGGGGATGCTAAATTGCTTTCCTCACGTTAGATCCCTCCGAGATCTCAGTGGTTTGCAAATCAACAGGCTCCCAGGAACCCATAAATATTACTGTGAAACTAGGTCTGCTCTTCAACATGACACACGTTGGTAAATCAGCATCAACCTGCTCTGTGTTTACCAAGAGGAACCTGCATCATTCTAATTTAGAAGCGACTCAAAGCTGTTGAAATGTTTACAGTCTGAAAGCCTGAGCAAAGAACAGAGAGACTGTATGAGGGAGGAGACAGTTATCTGAGTAAAAGGGTACAAAAAATACCCAAAGGTTTCATAAATACAGACTGGAATAATCTTGCCAGAAATAATCTTGTACACTCCCCAAAATTACATGCATTTAATATTCTAAACTTATCTCCAGGAAAAAAAAAAAAAAAAAAAAGGCATTTGGGTCCTAGACAGCTGCTACAATTAAGCTATAAAAAACCAGAGTGTAAAGATGACTTCTAGACCTCGTATAATTATGTGCACTCTGAATCACAACACTTGCAACAGAGCTCGCTGAGGCTGTTGATCCCACAATGTTTTCAGAAGCTTCTCCTTGCAAAGGTAACCCACCAGAGTGGATACAGAAGGTCTGACTGAGTTGGTTTCTGTTCAACACACAGCTGCAGAGCTGCCTTATTGAGCTGGGCCAGTGCTTCTTCCCGCTGCTCCTCCCCAGGGATTGACATTATAGCCTGTGAGGGAAAACACACAGGGGCTGTGGAGTACTTCTCAGTCTTCATTCCCAGTCCCTGAGCTCAAAGGAGCAGCCCACAGCTCTCTTCCTGGACACCAGTCTGAAACCAGGCTGCACTGGGCACTTACACACCCAGATGTGGCTTCCTACACAGCTGGGATATGGCCAAGGTACCCAAGATCTGGGGAGCAATCCCAGATTCTCCCATCAGACTGATATTAAGCCCCTTTGCAACTTCAGGTGCCCTGGGAAAGAGGGATTCTATCAAGCTAGAAGGCTCCCTAGTAAAGCTTAGTTATAAAAACAGCAGAGAGATTTCCAAGAGAGCACAATAGAAAAACCACTGACAGAATCCAATGCACTCTTGCTTTAATCTAGGGAGGTCTGTACTTTATCCACAGCCTGTCATGAGCGCCCTCTTAGTTCTCTGATGAATAGAAAGGACTCTCCAAGGAGAGGAGCCCTTGGGGGGAGCCCCAGGAAGCTGTAAACCCAGCCTGCCCCCCACATTCAGTCCTGGGATGACAAAGCTAACAGGGGAAGAGCTTAAAATATCTATTATATTGTGTGGTTCTCTTTTCCTCTTCACACAACAGCCCACAAAGTCTCTCTTGGGAATCTCTTTACAAGAGCGCTGAGGGTGTGGTCAGCAGAGCCAACAGACATCGTAAATCTCTCAAACTCCCAGCACACTGGCAGCAGCCCTTTGGGTGGGCTCACACTGGGGCAGGCTGGGCTGTTTGCAGGGAAATTAACACACCATCAGCTTGTCACAGCACCAGTGGGAACAGAGGTGACCACCTGTTTAAAGTCCTCGAGGGAAAGATTCCATCCTGAAGAACCTGCTTCTTCCTCCTCAATGCTCTTTTCCCTTGAAGCCTCCTCTGATGTGTACTTCCCACCTGGGAGCTCCGTGGTGCTGCTCTGGGCAGAGGGAGTGCTCTCCAGGTACTCTGTATCCCCTGCAGTGCTCCTCTGGTCCAAGGGCACATCCTCCTCCAAGACTGAAGGCACAGTGAGGTGCTGTCTCCATAGTTCATGCAGCTGCTTTACCACTTGATGCTGATAATGCAACTGTGGTAACAGGGGAAAAGGTAAACATGAGCTGCACCTTCCTTCTTCAAACCCAGCTCTTAAAGCTCCAGAATCCCAGGGATGCAACAGCCCCATGAGTCTGCCCTCCCCTCTCACTTCAGTTGTGCAGCCCATCCAATAGCAAACATCACCTTGGGATTTTTCTTGTGGAACAGCTCTTCCTCTGTGACACAGGCATCCACAGGAGATGGGGTGCGCTCGGGGGTCCGAATTCGGTGAAGAAGTTCATTCAGGCTGTCTTTCACTATAGCAGCACGTTCTCGAGCAGCCAGCTCACTCTGAGGCACCACAACAACAACACCACATGTGAGTCCCCATTCCATATGCAAGCACACAAATTCAGTCCCACTTGTAACCACACTATTCATTATACAGAATTACAAGGACATGAACAACTGCAAACCCCATTGAGCAGAGCAAGACTTCCAACAGCTTTTCAAATGAACCCTACAAATCCTCCCCCAAACTACACTTTTCAAACCACAGTGTAATTTTCAATTTATACCTTAACTGCTATCATAGTGTACAGCAGTCAATCCCCTTCTCGCTAAGTAACTAATGAAATTAATTACCAATAGAAATTTCATTCTTTAAGTGTGAACACTTTAGGAGACACAGTCATGTCTTTAGTAACAACATTACAACAGACTGCAGAGTTCCTCATGTTATTTAGCAAACCTGCTCAAGTATGTGCAGATGTTCTGTAAATCTCACTCTCAGCAGCAATTGCACAATAAAAATACCATGTTGTCCGCTCCCACCCTTATCCTCTATTTGCATATAAAGTTCAAAGCTCAGTTACCCAGTTACATGCTTGGTTACCTCCACTTTCTCTCTGAAGTCAGCCAATTTATCCTCATACACAGCAATTCCCCAAAGGGTCACCTGAAGCAGAGCTCCTCCTAATAACAGAGGATGTGTCCTAAATTCCCAGGGCTCACTGAAAATGCCTGGTCTCTCTGACTTGAAAGTAAAGGAAAAACTTCGAGTTTCTCCAGGCAAGATTACACCTGAAATAAGAGAGGAAATGCATTGGTCTGCAAGAAGCCACCTGGTTAACCTGACCCTTTTCCAACACCATCCCAAGTGTCCTTATCTCTCTAGGAAACTCTTTCTCCATAGTTTAGCAGGTTATCACACTTCATCCAGCTATTGTTCTCCTTCCAGACTTACTCCCAGTCCCTATGTTCCTGAACTGGTGGTATTCCCACTGCACTCTCCTACAGCAAGCTCAGTTTTCTCTCCAGAAGATTATGCCCCGTTTGCCATCAGAAAATGATTCATTTCTCAATGTTCCACCCATTTACACAAAGAGCAGGAGCAACCTTCTTTCCTTTAAGTTCCAGGAGAGGGATCTGCCTTGCACAGCTCTTTTAGGGTGAGTCAGCTCTGACACCCAGGGTGGCTTCCTCAGGAGAAATCACCCAGCAGTGCTTTGCCATTAGTCAGACTCCACATGCCAGGTAACTCCCAAATTCCTGCTCTCTGCTTGAGGTACAAAGGTCTTGGAGACCAGCAGGTCTCATACCTGGTCTGGTATCAAAGTAAAAACAGGGTATCCTCCTCCCCTTGGAGGGGATCTGCTGGGGAAGCCTCATCCAGTTGTACCAAATGGCAGCTTTGCCATCATTGGTCACTGTCAGGAAGCTTTCAGCCTTCTCACTGGTCAGAGTCTCAAAGGTGAGCCGGGCAGCAATGCCAATTTCCTTCTACAAGGAAGAAGAAAAGGATAACAATTTCTGCTCTATCTGGCAGGATTTATCCTGCATGAAGTCATAGCTCAAATGAAGGGCTGAGCCTTGGTAGGAGAACTTGTAAGGCAGGTCCAAAGCAGTGGCCATCATACAGAGAAAGCCTGGGAATCTGACCCTCACACCACAACCAGAGCCCTTCTGTTCCTAGATCTCTCTGGAGCAAACATAGGGACACTCTCTTACGTTCAGAATAATTCTGTGGCTTTGGAGTGACACTCATTGTACAACTGTGACTTGGGAACTCAAATAGGCTTAGCTTGACTAAACAATTAAAATCTCACAATTACCCTGCAAGTAGTGATGCCCTTGATCCAACGAGCAGGCTCGCCACAGAAAACTAAAGATGGAACCCTTTCAGCTTCTGGAACCACAATGAAGGAGTCACCTAAGGGGTCACTGGTAAAGAAAACAAAAGCCAGCATTTTGATGGAGTGAAATCCAGAGAGGAGAGAACCAGGGGTGATTTACAAGGCCCTGTAAGGAATAATCCAAATTAATGTTTTCTCACACAGTAATCTTTTTAGGGACAGAGCCCTGCAGGTGAACCCACTGAGCTACATGTCACTGGCAAGGAGGACAGGACAGCCAGAGAGTATTAAAGAATGAGACTTGTCTGAGGCACATGAGTGAAAAAGGACAAGAGGCCCCCAGGTTGTGCCTGTTACAGATGGACAGGACAGGGAAAACCAGGAAATTAATGATGGAAGGCTACAAAAAGACAACCAAATGGAGGTAATTGAGAGTAGAATCCCACCCTGCCTGATGTAAGCTCTGGAGCCACACAGAGCCAAGACTGGAGGAAGAGCCTCAACAACACTTTTCTCTGATTCTTGCTCCTCAGACACAAGGCCCCAAGGCACAAAGGCTCCTAAATCTGGTGATTATAATATAAGAATATGCCTCTTATTATGTCCCAGCGGAGACTCCATTCTAGATAAGAGCAGCTAAGGATACCCTCGCAGACTGGTGGTGCACACCCAAAATTCTTTCTTTAGCCACAAAGTAAAACTTACAGGTTCTCAATCTCTTCAGAATGGGTGGTATGTCGAAAAGCCTCAGCTGAGACAGATGTGAAAGGCTGCCCTTTGCCAATCACCTCCAGTCCTTCCAGATCCTGGACATACACAAAAATGACCAACTCACAAAGTTGCTCTTTTATATAGCAAGGACATTAAAACACTAGACAAATGCACCAACTCAATCAAGTAAAGTGAAGTTGTGATATCTTGCTCCTACAATGGTTTTTAGAGGTATCCAAAGAATGCTCAAGGGACATGGGAAAGAACCAATTCTGAGATTCCCAAGAATCCTAGATGATTGCATTCCCCACTACCAATGATGCATGGAGAAAGTCTCCTTCACACGTTTCTCATCCTCAGAGACAGGTTTCAAAGACAAAAAAGTGAGGTTTGTTCTGTTTTTAGGAGGAGGAGCCGCCTGCCTTCAGGAGATTATTTCAGAGTGTGTCTTCACATGGGTAAAGATCTCTTCCCTCTGCCCCAAGGCACTAAATCAAAGTCCTGCACCAGTACTTGGCAGGTTTTTTCTTTTCCTAGGTCCTGGCAGGGTTTGGGGTCCTTTTCTGAGGCTCCTAGACTACTCCATGCAACACTTCAGGAGGTCAGACAACTCTTTCATAGGTGTGGCCCTTTGGAAATGTGGGAACTTTCAGGAAAAGCACTGTGGGACCAAGTTTTAGTTTCCTCATGCTTTTTTCACGTCCAGCTCTTGGCAATTTAGTTACTGTACAGCACTTGACAAGAGACACAAAGAATGTCCTTGCTCCTCTGGCCTTACCGGCTTACAGAAGCCCAGCTCCTCTAGGATACATTTTAGCTCCTGCCGCCGATGTTTCAGGAACAGACTCTTATCCCAGTTCAGGTGGCAAGGAATCTTCTTTGGAGGCTTCAGACCTGTGGAAACACCCATACAAGAGCTCACTCTCTACATACCCACATGCCTATCAAATTTCATTTTCTGCCAAACTTTGGCCTCGTGGTGTTTTAAAGAGGAGGCTCAGCAGGGAAGGATCTGCTCCCTTCACACTTGTGCCCTCTTTCTTTGGGATCTCCTCTATGCAGTGTTCCCTTACCTGTTTCCCTCTGGACAGTGCGGGGTTTCCCCACATGAGTGAGTGGCTCTGGGTGCCCACATTCCGTCCGGGTCAGGGTCAGAGTCAGCCCGGTGAGTTCATCCCCAATTTGCTCAGGAAGGCTCCAGAACTCGCTTCCCACTCGGTATCCCTAGGGTGGGAAACAAGGCTCCCGCTGACACAGAGTCGTGCAGCTACCTGCTATTTTCACAGGCACTTGAAGCTAAAAAGAAGAGGTCTAACCCTGCCTATATGAGCATTTTTGAAGTCTAGGAATTATCCCTTCCTGCAGAGCAAGCCAAAATTTCAATCAGGCTGCTGTCAAAGACAAAAGGACTTTCTTCTATCCAGTGCATGTGAAGGTTGAATGATATTAAAATAAAGCCTCACACAAATGCAAGTTCTTTGATAGTGCTATAAATGTACAAAAGGATTTTAACACGATACTCCCATAACCCTCATGCCTTACCCTGCCTTTTCTCCATGGCAATCACTAAAATCCAATCCGAAGCTATCAGATCTTTCTGCCCCTGGAACAGCAACTGTGACACATTCCCATGCCACTTCCCAAGGCACAAGAGTCTTTGGTAAGAATCAAGAAATGCCACTTGCTCATCACCACTTTCCCCTGACTGGTATGGATAGCACAGTTCAGGTTTTTTTTTCATGTCCCTGAAAGCTCTGCTCACACACCAGGCTGAGGGACTCAGAGTAGCTTTGATAAACATCTCCTGACAGCACTTCAGAGGGTTGCTCAGAACAGTGTCTGTGCTGTTTCGAAAGAGCAGCACAATCAGGACACACAGGAAGTGGGGCTCTCACCTTTCCAGGAAATAGGGCAGGGAGACTCCGGTCAATGAGGTCACGTTCTTCCTGGATTTGCCTGTAATTGTCTGACACATTCATCAGCAATTCATTCTCTGGCTTGTGAAGAATTTCTGTAAATAAGAAACGTCACATCATCGGTGCTGCACTTCTGGGCACACCTTTGCCACTGTTACCATTCAGCTGTAACCCACTTACACTGTTCCCTGCCAAATCACTGTCCTCTCCCCAACCAAAGCCACCAGCTCACCTTCCCACCACATCCAGAGCCAACAGCACGAGCAGTGTGGGAGCTCTGAGTGATGTCTTAGGTTTTAACTTTCATATTTTCACATCCTGTACTGCCCAGTGTGTAACTCGGAGTTTCTTGTAGCCTGTTAATTTCTGCTCTCTCGTGCCAGGCAGACATAACAAAGCCTCTCCAGGCCTGCTCTTCAAGGACACTCAGACCATCCTAGGCCCAAAAAGTATAAACCAAAAGGCCTCTAAGGGTGGCAAGCTGAGGGAAATTACATCATTAACCTGAAGCTTTAATTGGAGAATTAACCTTGATATGCAAATGAACCAAACCTATAAAAGTGTGAAGAACTCGTGACCTGCTGTCCATCTTGGGGTCCATCTGGGCAGTGGCCTCTGGCTCCCCGGGGTACCTCTGAAGGCCTTTCAAATAAATACCTGCCTTATTCCCTTACTCCTGTCTAGTCTGTTTCTAGGAGGCCTCTTAAGGCATCATGAGAACATGGAATTAGACTGCAATGGCAATAGGATTATCCCTGATGGGCAATGACCACTGCGGGTTGGTGTGGGGACATCAAACTTTTCAACCTGCACACAGAATTTCATGAGACCTCCTTAGCTTTTCTCACCTCCTAGGTGCTTCTCCTGCTTTTTCCTCATTGCCATATGATGGCTCCAGTTCTGGAAAGCTTTGTGCTCTGCTAGTTGGGCCTGATGTGCCTTTTCTTTCTTCTCTCCTCCATGCTCCTCTTTTAAAGCTGCTGCAGTAACATCTGGACAAGGAACCTTAATAGCATCTGCTAGCTGATGAGGAATGGAACATTAAATGAACCTCGCCATGCACACCAAAACTGGAATGGGAGGGGGGGAGAAGAATTCTTCAGATTGACAGCACTTTTACACCAGCACTCTGAGAGGAAGGAAACCAGGGCAGTAGGGACACACTCAGATACAACAGAAGTATTTATCTGACTAGTGAGACTCCAGCAATGGCATTGCTGCAGCACCAGCTCTTCCCTGACACCATCAGCAGGGCACAGAGGGAAGAGGAAACCTGTGTAATTGTTCCTTCCATGACCTGGTCCTGCACACAGGACTCCAAAACCTGCTGGTGCAGTTTCTCCAAAGGCAAACCCTCCCCCAGAGTGTGACAAGGCTGGGAAAACCACACCTCAGGCCTGGCCTGCTCCTGATAGGTGCTGGAAAACATCGAAAGGTACTGCAGGCACCATACTCCACCTCTGGAAAAGTGCCACGCAGCAGCATTTTCCTAACTCTATAAACCAACCTGAGTGTTTTCTCTGGCCAAGGCTTCAATCTCTAGCTCCTGGAGACTTCCCAAAATGTGATGAGGGAGGATCTCTTCACAGTCATCATCAAACTGTCTTGGTCCTACAACACACATATAAAAATACCCAACCCCAGAGCCAGGTCACTGAAGTTTGATTTAGCAAAACCAAAACCCAGAGGTAAGATGTGAATTTGAACCCTACCAGGAAAAGCCAGTGGTTCCCTGGGTGCCTTGGGGGGAACAGAACGTGCTACGAGATGTGCCACCTCCTTGGGTTGGTATTTTCGGATGAGGTTGCTCTTCCTAACTGGAATTCTCCCAGCATCACGGGGAAGGCGTGGAGCATGGAACTTCAGGAAATAAAACAGTCACAGTGCAGTTAGGTACACACTGACTCACCTTCATTCCAGCTGATCCTTTTAGGATATGCACAGCAGTCACATCAGCACAGTTCCTGTAAGGGTCCTGAGAGTCCTGGGTAGGGACTTTTCACACAGACATGTAATGACAGGACAAGGGAGGAATGGATTCAAACTAGAAGAGTGGGTTTAGCTCAGATATTAGGAAAGATTCTTCTCTGTGAGGGTGGTGAGGCCCTGGCACAGGGTGCCCAGAGA
This sequence comes from Corvus moneduloides, assembly GCF_009650955.1. Taxonomy (NCBI): domain Eukaryota; kingdom Metazoa; phylum Chordata; class Aves; order Passeriformes; family Corvidae; genus Corvus; species Corvus moneduloides. The sequence goes on from NC_045494.1 coordinate 6,746,267, forward strand.
AGCTGTGGCCACCCCATCCCTGGAAGTGTCCAAGGCCAGGCTGGATGGGGCTTGGAGCAACCTCTGATAGTGAAAGATGTCCCTGCCCATGGCAGGGGGGTGGAAATAGATGAGTTTTAAGGTCCTTTCCAAGCCAAATCTTCTATGATTCTTCCCCTACAAGACACCACACACAGCTGTGCAGATACCAACTCAGTTACTGTCTCACTCCTCTGGGCCCTGGTTGCAGGGGCATGAAAGGAGAGTTTTAAATCACTTTCCCAAGAGATTTCTGCTGCTGCGTCACTGAAATGCTTCCACTCACACACTGTGACCTGAGTTTTGGAACAAAAGCCATGAGAGCTACTAAACAACTTACAGGTCTTATTAGATCAGAAAGCTGAAGATGTAATTTTGAAGAAGCAAATTACTTATCCTTACATTTGAAAGGACTGTATAGGGACTTCTAATCCTTTACTTTTAGCAATTGAACCTGATGAGCTGACATTTTATCATGATAAAAAGCAGGACAGATAAAATGGAATGAGAAATCAGCTGCAAGAGTGATTTTTGGCTTAAGTAAATAGGCAGTACCCTCTGTTAAACACACAAAAGGAGTGTGTCAGTTAAGGCAGCTGTTTCTACCAGTAAAAATACTCATACATACTTTCTCCAGGTCTTCCACCCTTATTTCAAATGCCTGGATGTCCTCTCCTTGCAGAGCATATGGAACAGGCTCGGGCTCAGGCTCTTCTGCAATTGTTGAACAGGGCCGTTCAAAAGTCTTTTGCTTCTTGCCTAAAAGACAGATGAAGAGACTTCTTCAGTCTCCCAAGGAAGCACCATATTCCTTTCAGCCTGGTTAATGATTTCCAGCTGAACTATGTTTGGGGATTATTTCTCTTTAAGGTTGCACAGAACAATTAAATTTAGCATCTCTTGTAATTGAAAAAATCAACTTCCGAGAAGCTGCAAAAACCAAAGTGGGTCAAGTAGGAGTGAATTGTCTCACACTTTATTCTAGATGAGAGACAACGGGTAAAATAAATGCAAATAAATACAGATCCCTGCAGGTGGAACACATTCCTGGGAAGTTTCCAGCTCCAGCTGCAAGCACACAGATTCCCTGCGCGCACCCAGCACGACTCGGATAACACAGCACCGGATTTCAGCAGCTGTTCAGGGGCAGAACAGCTCCGAAACAGCCAAACCGGGCAGAGCCGAGTGCGCGGCAGCTCCGCCCGCTCAGGGGATCCCACCAGGGGCTGTTCCCCCTTAACCTGCGCGTCCACTCCCACTGGGACCGGCTCCTTTTCAAAAAAAAAGTTATCACAATAATGACAGGAGGTCACTGGCCGGGGAAGGGACTGGCTCCGGCCGCTCCAACCGCGGCCCCGCCGAGGCCGCAGGCCCGGCCACCGCTGCCCAGACGCGCCCTTCTCCGGGCCGTACCAGCGGGAGTCCAGCTCCGGGACCGACTCCCCCGCCGCGACGCCATGTCCCGGCCACCGGCACCGCCTCGGGCACCGGGCGAGCACCGAGCGGCCTCCAAACGGGCACCGAGCGGGCACCCGGCGGGCACCGAGCGGCCTCCGGGGCACCGCCCCCTGCTGGGGCTCCGCGGAACCGCTCCGCCGGGCGGGGCGCGCCGCGCGCATGCGCAGCCCCCGGCACGCATGCGCCATGGACACACAGGAACGCACCGGGGCGCCGAGACAGCCGGGACACCGAGGACCCTGGGGCTGCGGGACACCGGGGACACCGGGGACGTGGGACACTGGGCGACTAGGGACACCAGGGTGCCGGGACACTGGGATCCAGGACACCGCGTGGCAGCGGGATACCCGGACACAGCGGGATACTGGGGCGCCGGGACTCCGGGATACCCGGACACCAGGGACACTGGGGACATTGGAACACCGGGGCTCCGGGGACAGCAGGGACACCAGGATCCTGGGCGACTAGGAACACCAGGGCGCCGGGATACAGGGACCTACCCTGCAGTAACACCTCCCCCTGGCCGGCGCCCCTGCCCCAACACCCCTCAGCCAGCACACTGCTCCTGTGGTTTATTATCCATTGTGGCCGCTTACAGCCCTCGCGTCCCGGCCACCGGCTCGGTCCCCCGCCGGGGTCCCCCTCGGTGGGCGCCGGGCAGCGCCCAGCACCCGCTGCAGCTGCCAGAGCAGGTCGGGCAGCAGCGAGTCCAGCACGGCCAGGCCGGCCCAGGTGCACCGCAGGCCACTGGGGAAGAGGTGGTAGTGAGCCCCGGTGCCCCGGGGAGACCCCCGGTCCTGCCCACGGTTCCTCGGGGCTCACCCGCTGTCCAGGACGAGCCAGCCCTGCTGCTGCAGTGCCCGAGCCTCCCCCGGCGCCCCGAACACGGCCTGCAGGCTGAGCTGGGGGGAGAAGTGCCCCCAGCGCTGTGTGCCCAGGGCGAGAGAAGGATGTTAGTGATGGGGCATCAACATCCCAGTGCCCAAAGGGCTGAAGAGGGGCTTTGGACAAGGGAGTGGAGTGACAGGAAAAGGGAGGAATGGATGGAAAGGGCAGATTTGGATTAGATATTGGGAAGAAATTCTGCTTTGAGAGCGGTGAGGCCCTGACACAGGTTGCCCAGAGAAGTTGTGGATGCCCCATCCCTGGAAATGGTCAAAGCCAGGTTGGACAGGGGTGTCCCTTCCCATGCCAGGGAGTGGAACGAGATGGGCTTTAAGGTCCCACCCAATCCAAACCATTCTGTTATTAGCATCAGGTCGATGTGGGGTGTCACCACGGGTGGCTCCTAACCTCGTGTGTGACGCCTTCATCCGTGCGCAGTCCCAGGGTGAGCAGCTCCTCCAGCCTGTGGGGGCACGGAGAGCTGTGTGGTAGCACGGACAGGGAGGGGGCATGGGGGGGACCCCAGTACTCACTGCTCCAGCGGGCTCAGCACCACCCGACTCCTGGTGCCGTGTCCCTGGCTGTGCACCTCCCGCATCCAGGCGACAGGCTCCAGAGTCTGGACACGGGCTTCCCGGCTGCGGCCGCCCTCACCCCGCGGCACAAAGCGCCCATGCGCCCCTGCAGCAGCCAGGGAGGGGGACAACAGAGTTCAGGGGGCACATGGCCACACACTCCCCCCCACTGGCCCCCCATCACCCCCTTACCTGGCCCCACACCGATGTACTGGTCAGCCCGCCAGTATGAGAGGTTGTGGGTGCTGAGGGCGCCCTGGAGGAGAGCCCTGGGGTGAGGGGGGGCTGACCCTGCTGGGGCAGCATGACATAGGGGGACACAGCATCAGGGGCATCCCACCTTCCGTGCAAAATTGGAGACCTCATAGTGGCGGAAGCCAGCGGCCGCCAGCACAGTGCGGGCGGTCTGGTACATGTCAGCCAGCACGTCCTGCGGCGGTGCGGGCAGGGCTCCCCGCCGGACCTGTGCTGCCAGCGCCGTGCCCGGCTCCAGCGTCAGCTGGTACAGGGAGATGTGGTTGTCACAGAGCCCCAGCGCCGCCTCCAGCCGCTGCGCCCAGGCATCCCGGCTCTGTCCCGGCAGCCCAAACAGGAGGTCAATGGAGGTTCGGCCAGGGAAGAGCCCCCGTGCTGCTTCCACAGCCTTCCACGCCTCTGCCGCTGTGTGCTCCCGGCCCAGCATCCTCAGCTCGGAGTCTTCCAGAGACTGCAGAGGGAGCATGGTGACAATGGGGTCACGGGGAGCTGTGGGGGCTGCGGCGGGGAGAGCCCCTCTGACCTGGACGCCCATTGAGAGGCGGTTGACCCCGGCTGCCCTGAAGCCGGCGAGGCGCGATGTGCTGGTGGAGCTGGGGTTGGCCTCCAGCGTGACTTCGGCACCAGCAGGAAGGTGGGCAGCCACCGCCACGGCCTCCAACACTGCCTCAACAGTGCCAGGGCTGGCCAGGCTGGGGGTGCCCCCGCCGAAGAAGACGGAGCTGACGCTGTAGGGCAGAGGGTGGGAAGCTGCAGGTGGGCACCGAAGGGCCCAGCACTCCCCAAAAGCCCACCCTGTACACCCACCTGTGCACCTGGCTGAGGCGGAGCAGGGTCTGTGCTTCCCGCACCAGGCAGGCGCGCACAGCCGCCTCATCCACCGCGGGCACCACGTACGTGTTGAAGTTGCAGTAGGAGCAGCGCTTGCGGCAGTAGGGCCACTGCGGGCACGGGGAGTGTGGGATGACCATGCCCTCACCCTTCGCCACTCCATTTTGAGGGGAAACAGCGCCAGCCCGGTGCATGGACCCCAGTGCCCCCCACCTGCCCCTCAAGGCACACGACCCACAGGTGTGACCCTTCATGTGCACGGCTCGGGGACCCCCTCAGCTCAGACTAGCCCCATGACATGTGCAAGGTTGGGCTCTCCCCCACGTGTGCAAGCCCCGAGGTCCCACATGCACCCACGTGTGTACGAGCCCCAAGGAGCCACATCCACCTTCCACCTGTGCCAGCCCCGTGCCCCTCAAGGTGCGCAAGCCGCGGGGTCCCTCTCCCCACATGTGCAAGCCCCAGGACCCACCTGTGTCCCCACGTGGGCTAACCCCTGACTCCCCGTGCACCCCGCACAAGCCCCGGGGTCCCCCCGGTGTTCCCCCGGTGTCCCCGCTCACGTGCACGTAGAGCGCGGCCGTGGCGGGGCCGGCCGGTTCTGGGACCGGCTCCGGGGCCGGTTCCGCGGCAGGACCCGGTCCCGGTGCCTGTCCCGGTGCCCGTCCCGAGCCACCCCCGCCGGGCAGCGCCGCAGCGACAGCCGCCAGCTTCCGCGGCCACTTCCGCGCCGCCGCCATGGGATGGGACCTGCGGGCCGCCGCACCGGGCGGGCACCGGGCGGGGCCGCCCCCGCTGTGCGCGGGGCCGGGGCGGGGCGCAGGGCCCGGGGGAGGGATCGGAAGCAAAGCTCTTCGGTCTCGATGAGGGCTATGCGGGGGATGCTCCCTGTGGATGATGGGGGTGCTGGGGTCAATGACCTCCCCCGGGGCCGGGAACACAGGGGTCAGTGTCCTCTCCCGGTGCCGGGGATGCCAGGGCCGGTGTGCTCCCCAGACACACGGCCCCAGTGAGGTTTGCGAGCCGCCCCCGCATCCTTCCCCGGCTGCTCCTCGGGGCTGGGAAGGGTTTTCCAGCGTTTCGGCGGAGGGAGGTGGCCTGTCCCCACACAGGGTTGTGCAAAGCCGCAGCTGACGAACCCCGATGTTAGCAGTTGTCTCTATATAGCCACGGGGAACTCCGAAATGCCCATGACACAGGCTGTGGCTGCAGATTCCTGGGACAGAAACGCGAAGTTCGGCGTAACCCACTCCTGGTGTCACCTTCCCCACTCCGGGGAGTTTCCGAGCAGTCGGCGAGGACTATAAGAGTGGGACTCAGGCACGGGCAGGGCAGAGGCCATGGAGCGAACCTGGAGCACCACTGCACGCACCGAGACCGCCCTATCAGTCAGAAGGACCAGCTTTTCCTCTTCCGTGAGTATTTACAGCCGGGGATGCATCATCCCAGGGGTTGGGAAGGGGCAGGGGGCACCGCGGGAGGTGTCCTGGTTTGCAAGGGCTGGATGTGCTCCGGGGAAGGCATGGGATGGTAGGGAAAGCTTCCCTGGGACCAGGCTCTGCCAGGGCTCAGACCCATGGATGGTGCTGCCCCACTCTCAGAACAGGAGCAGGAGTGGGGTGGCAGGGACTGTTCCCCCTGTGCTTGCTGTGACCAGGACCCACTGGGTTCCTCAGCAGTGTGTCTGTCCTCACGAGCCAGGGCTGGTGTCACCTTCATTTCTTACTCACTGCCCCCCAGCTACGGTGAGTACATGGGGCACCTGTGGGCAGAGCAGGGGTTGTGCCAGGGCTGGAGGTACTGATCAGGGAGGGGAGGAGAAGCTCTGCTCACTGCAGGCCTGTCCTGCACCTGGGTTGGTGCTGTGGGAAGCAAAAGAAGGTAAACAGTCCTTCTTCCCTAGACATCAGTCACTGAGGCCCTCTGTGCCCCAAGGTCCCTGGCTACAGCTGCAGGTAACAGTCCTTCCCTCGGGAAGGAAGGTTACAGAGGTAACCAGGGGAGGGAGGAGACCCCAGTGAAATGCGGAAGGATCAGTGCCGACACCAGCCCCACGAGCAATGTGGGAACAGGAGAGGAACTTGCTGAGAAGACACTGTACAGAAAGAGTCTGACACAAGCCATCCATGTTTTTTTCTTTCAGAGAGCAGATGTGGACAGGAGACTTGTCCCCACCGTCTGCTTCCATGGGTAGAGCCCCCAGTCCAGCTGCGAGATGAAGGATTGAGACCTCACTGACGCTCTCCCTCTCTCCCTGTTGCACCCTTTCTCTCTCCCCCCACTGGAGGAAGCCACAGCACAGAGGGGGCCCAGCCTTAGCCCAGCTCAGGAAGGAAGCAGGAGGGAGACAGCAGGAGGTCAGCGAGAGTTGGCAGCAACATTGTCTGCTTTCCAGCTGGGGTGGGACACTTCTGGCAAAGAGGAGCTCTGCTGTCCCTCTTCTCACAGGAGTCTTTCATGGTTGGGAGGTACCAAATAACTCCCGTAAAATGCTGTCCTAGGTACGCTCTGCTTCACGCTGCCAATGGGACAGGAATTTTGGTATTTCTGCAACAGCCTTACTGTCTTGTCCAAAACAACAAAATAAACAAAGCCATGTCTACCTTGGAGAAGGTTTTTCTTGGGAAACACCTGGGGGAGGTGTGGGAACAGAGTGAGCTTTTCCAGCCGGTTTTAGGGAGCCCCAAAGCAAAGTCTCATTCTCTGAACCCCCTGCCCCTCATTTCAAGTTCAGTTGCTCTTAAATGACCCAGGAGTCTCACAACATCCAAGGAGAAAAGGCATCACGTACCCTGGGAAGCCAGGCCAGGGTGTTCAGACTTAAAAATGTCAGTAAAATACCCACCAGCATCTGTTCAACTCCTCTGAAATGGCTGCAGCCAAACTGCTCAGAGACACGCAAAATTTTTAAACCTTCATAAGGTCTTTCAGTAACTGGACAGAATTCCAGAAATAAGCATCCCTTCCTCACACCACAGTATTTCTGTTGGCAAAGACACAAGCCCAACTAGGAAAAAAAGGTGCTCTGTTTTATTGACTAAAAGTGCCATCAGCCTGATGTCGGGGGGAAAGTCTCCACTGCTTAGACCAAGGCACAGGTGAAAAGCACACTCAGAGCTGACTGAAATGGATGATTCAGCGTGGTTTTTGCTCTGCCTTCCCAATCTCAGAGCTGAAGGTGCTGCTCCATCTGCTCCCTCAACTTGTATTTCTGAATCTGGAATAGAGTGCAGAGAGGAGGGAGAGAGACTCAGAGAGGAGCTGGGACAGAATGCCAGGGTTCCTGCGCTGCCCCAGCCCCCTCTTACCTTGGCTGAGACAGTGAGTGGGTATTGCCCCACAAACACAACATAACGTGGGATCTTGAAATGGGAGATCTGGGAAGAGAAAAACAAGGGCTACACAGCCCGAAAGGAACAGCCTGGCACTGTCAGGGCTGGGTCCCCCAGTGCTCTAAATCCATAGGCTTTCATCCACCAGCCCCCAGCAGCCAACAGGTGTACTGGTCTGGAAGGAAACTGAGGGCTGGGGACCTACCTTCCCTTTGCAGAAAGCTTTGATCTCTTCCTCGGTGCAGTCCTGCCCAGCCCGCAGTCGGATGCAGGCACAGATCTCTTCTCCCATCCTCGAATCCTTCACACCAACCACCTGGTTGGGACAGATGGACGGTGTGAGCCTTGGGGACGTCCCTGTCCTCCCACGGGGTCTGTGCTGGCCCATGGCACGTTCCCTGACCCCATACCACGGGTTGCTGGAGCATTGTGGGTGCAACATGGACCTGTCATCCCTCTGCTTCCAAAAGAATGGGACAAGAGGTTTCACAAACAACAGGAGACTTGGTAGGCTGCCACGAGTGCTTCGGGATCTCCAGATGGAACGGCAGGGGAGGGATGAGGTTGAATTAAAGGATTATTGGAAACCCTTATAATCACAGATCTTAGTGGGCCACTGCCTGTGACACCAGGAAATGGGCTTTCCGAGCCTGAGCCCTCTCCAGAGTTTGCTCCCACTATTCCACAAGACTCCTGCTGCCATTCCCTGCCTTGAACCAGTATTGCAAACTTCTAGAGACACGTCGATCCTTTTGAGTCCAGAGCAGTGACATAAAGCCCTAGAAACCACATAAACAGGGCTGGTTTGCAACCCATCTGCACTGAGACTGTTCCAAGGAGAGATGCTTGCCTGGCACAGGCAGAACTCTGACTAAATAACCAGTTTATTTATGGGGAAACTTGTCTGGCACAAAACCTGGAGAACAATCCCAGCAGACTGGGAGCAGCTGCTTAGTCCTGGAAATCTTTGTTGTCTTGCAAAGGGATGAAACAAAGTCTCACTCCTCATCTCCAGGGACTTGTTGGAAGAGTCTTCCTGGATGTCAGAGTTGAGCAATTATCAGTAAAAACTGTCCTTCCAGACTGCTTTCTGAGTAAGAATTTCAGAGGGAGCTATGAAAGTGGACAGGAAGTTTAAAACTGAAGAATGACAGGCACTTTGCAGACACGCAGCTGGAGCACAAGGGCATTGCCCCAATCCCTATGCCCCATGCCAGGAGCTCTGCCCACCCCTTCCATCCCATGAGCCTCTCCCTCCTCCTTGCTAACCAGTATTACATAGAATTTGATGCTGAAAACAGGGAAAGACAACCAGGTTCCAAGCAGCAATCCCACAAGCTTTATGTGCAGGATTCCCAAAACCAGCTGCTCACCCACCCAATTTCCTCTCACTCACCTGGACCTCCTCAACCTTGGGATGGGTGTGAAGGAACTGCTCAAGTTCTGCTGGATAGATGTTCTCTCCTCCCCGAATAATCATGTCCTTGCAACGCCCTATAATTTTGCAGTAGCCGTGCTCATCCAGGCTCGCGAGGTCCCTGCAATGAGAACACCCTCCTAGTCCTGTCCCAGCTGGGTGGAAGAATGGCTGATGCTCCCACCCAGCCAGGGTGGTATCCAGAGGATAATGGCTGAGATGCCACCTGAACACACGGAAGAGATCAAAGAGCTCCTGTTACAGAAATTGGCAGCATCCACACAAGCACCAGGGTTTACGGGAGAGGCAGCTCCTGCCTCTGCCCTCTACCCCCACAGGCCCTCCATCCACAAGAGGCCAGTGACAATCCCCCTCTCCAGGGACACTCAGCACCAAGGGCTCTGTGCTAAAAGCAGTTCTGAAGTGTCACAGACAGACCAGAGGGATAAACTGGGACAGTCTACTTTGGAAATCCCAGCCAAGCACTCCTATACACACCCATGCATCCCCATCCAGTGTCACCCTGTGGGACAGTCTGGGACGAGTGGGGCTGTTCCCAGACTCACCCTGTCTTATACCACCTCTCAGCAGTGATCACTTCTCTTGTCTTGGCAGGGTCGTTCCAGTAGCCCAGCATGACGCAGTAGCCACGGATCTGAAGCTCCCCGGGAGTGTTCAGAGGCACAGATTGCCCTGTTTCTGGATCCTCAATTTTTGCCTGGAAGAGAAGAAGGGCTTAATTAGACACCAGCACCAGACAGGGAGAATGGAGTGAGGTCTGCTGCTGGCAGAGGACCTGGAGCAGGTGGGGAAGGTCATGGTCACCTCTGTGTGGGGAAAGATGTATCCCACTGTCTCAGTTTTCCGGTCGATGCTGTCACTGGGGAACCCCATGAAGGTGACAGGGCTGTTTTCTGTGGTCCCATAGGCAACCTGCAAACACAGGAGAGGAAATGTGTCTCAAGGGGAAAGAGGACGCCACAGCTCAGGGCATGGGAAAGACAAAGCTGGTCATGACCTCAGGGGAGAGTGGGGTGGGAGGAGGATGTTCTCCCAAGCCACTCAGGTCACAGGAAGCCCTGCTCTCCTGGCTGTGGATGGGGCCCTCCAGACACTTCTGCCAGAGAGTCTTGGAGAAACAGGAGCTAAAGCATCACTGCACCTGCCTGCCATGGCCTTCCTCACCTCCCTCACAGTGCTCCAGACCCCATCACCCACAACACTTGGGGTGTCATGTATTTTTGACACCCCAACTGCTATTCTTGGAGGACTCCAAGGTTCGCCATCCTCCTTTTTTAACCCCTGCTTCTCCAAGCCCTGACTCCACACCATCTCTGCCAGACACTGACTTTGCCTTGGTACCCTTGTAGCCAAGGTGCTGACTTTGCCTTGCATCTCTAACAGCTCAGGGAACACAGGACATCACTTTGGAAAAACCCTGGAGCCAGCAGCAGGCTCCTGTGGGAGACAGTGTGTCCTGCAGCATGGCTGCTTGCTGCAGATGCTTTTGTGCAGACATCAGCCCCCGTAAACCTTGTGAGGGCATCACGAGGCTGCTCAACACTCGGCACAGCTGCCCTTACAGACCCAAAGCCTCACAGCGGGATGAAAGCTCCTTGCTGCTAAACCTCCCTCACAGCTAATCCCGACGGCAGGCTCTGAGCCACCTCAGCTGAAGGTCACTTCTCCTCGGACGAAAATTCCAGCACTTTATGCCCAGCTCAGTGGTCTGGCTGAGGCAGCGGGAGCTGCACAGGAGGTGCCCTGGGCAGCTCTGAGCTGCACCAACAGCACCATTGCTGGGATTGCTGCTCCATCTCCAGCTCCTGGGAGCTGTGTTTCAGCAGTGGGAGCTGCTGGAGCACTGCTCTGGTGTCTCTAACCCACTCACAGTAATGTCACCCCAGTAATGTCACCGGTGGCTGCTTTGCCGGGAGAGCACGGCTGTGAAAGTGCTGATGTGGGAAGTATTTCCTCATTTCTCCTCCACTTCTCCAGACTAATCTGTGAGCAGCTCTGACTCACCAAATTGGTCAGTTCCTTCAGAGCAAATGCCCAGGTGTGCCTACATGGTCATGGCTTGGGCATGGTGCTCACCCAGCCCCAGACACCTAAAGTAGGGCTTTGCAAAGGGCTGTGATGAAGCTTCTGAACAAGGATGAAAATATCCTGAATGAGCTGAACACAACACTGGTATAGTGTACAACAGTGGGTAATAACACTGGAGCAGGTGGTGCTTTCTGCTGCTTGGAGCTGCTGGAGGATCTCATGTTGGGCACAGTCTGTCACAACGGCTGATGCTCTTGTTGACTGCACCAGGGTCAGCGTGAATCCAAGATGGAGCCTGCTTTTATCCAGGAATCTGGAGAAGAACTTCTCCAGGATGCTGCAGGGACCATCTGGTGCAAACTGCTCTGCTTGGAGCCTGGCAGCCCCCAAGGAGAGACTGTGAATAGGCTTCTGCTCCCAGACACAAGGACAACATTCCAGCCGGGTGCAAACCCACAGCATCTCATGCTCAGGCTGAATTTCTCTCCCACCCACTAATACGAGTCCTGTGGCTGAATCAAATGACTGACCAGACCCAAATCCAAGACCTTAAACACTTATTAAAAATCCCAGTGCCTTTGTTTTTTTGTTTTACTCTGCTGGATGAATTGCAGTGTTGGTCCCAGGATCCCAGCCAAGCCCTGAGTCAATCCTTGCTGCCTCTCTGGGTCGCTCCAGCAGTTTAATTGGATGCAGGAGCAGGCAGCTCCCTGGCAGGATGATGCTGTGAGTGCCGTGGCTCACCAGGCTACTCCAGATGCCTGGCCCTGTGCCCTGTACCCCAAACACCAGCTATTGCTGCCTTGGCCCCATAAACACCCTCACACCCTCACAAATGGGCTTCCCAACTGGTCCAGAGGGCACCACGGACCCTGGAGGTCTGAACCTCCAGCCCTTCATCTGCTTCCCAATCACTGCCTTCCCCAGCACATCACTCTGTAGCCAGACACCAGGATGTTGCTCCAGATCTTTCCAAGATGTTCCCTCCCTCTTAGGATGGTTTTCCGCAGCTATATTCCCAGGATGGAGGCAAGGGATGGAGCAAACCCTTGTGCCAGCACTGCTGTCCTTCCCAACCCTTATCTGACACGTGGAGCATCCAACATCTCCATTTTCAGCAGCAGATGAAACCACACTTCCACTAAACCCCACACACCAATTTAAACTTGGAGATATCCATGAAGATTCCTAGCTTTCATGACCCAAAGGGACACTTAACATCATTCAGCCTTGTCATCTGGTGTAATTCAGTCCAGAAAACCTCACCCAATAATTTCAGCATCAGCTCCATAATTTCCACTGGAGCTGTATCTGGTGTCAAAGCAGAGCTTTCCAGAGGCACAGATTCCAGCTTGGACCCTTGGCTTCGAGAGGAGCTACATGAATACAAAATATAATTGACAGCAAAGCCCTTTTTTACTGTAGGACCAGAAGTGACCCCCCAACACCCAGATCAGTCCTGCCCTCAGTGATGACAAGGACAGCTCCAAAACAAACTGCTGCCTAACTTGCTCCTACCAACAAGAGATTCATTCTTTGTGAATCCTAAGCCTCTGTATAAACCAGGAATAAAAAGAACATCTTAGCAGGACTGTGTTTTTTAAAGCACATTTCCCAAACATTTCCTGCTAGTGCTGTTCAAATACTGGTCACTGTGGAACAGGCAAAACAGCCTGAAGAGGGAAGCGTCTAAAAATTAAAAATAAAGTAAAAACAATCAGACTCCAGTCTCTTTAGTAAACATTTGGGAGGCAGACTGATCTGGTGGGGACAGTGGGGACTCTGAAGACCCTGGGTTTTTCCCAACTGTGCTGCTTATTTACTGCATAACTTGGAACAAGCCACATCAGCCCTCTGCTCCTTGGTTTCCCTCTGCATTCAACAGCAATAAAAACCCAGTGCCCTCCACATTCAACTGTTGCTGAAAGCTGTGATGAAAAGGCTGGGGTTTGTACCACCAGTACCCCAAGTGGGGTTATACTGGGTGGCACTGGAGCAGAAGGTCAGGGCTGCAGGAGGGCATGAGTTGCTTGGAGGACACCCAGCCCTGGTGCTCTGCTCAGGGAGGATCTTCACACCCCTCATCACCAGCCTCTGGTTGTGCCACGCTGGAGGATGATGATAGCAGGGCTTGAACCGCCAAACTGAAGCCTACAGAAACTGAGCTTTGCTGGAGACAATATTGGCCTCAGAAAAAAACCAGCAAATTGACCGTGAAAGAATAGGGATTTTTAGACTTCAAAGAGGGCGTAATGAACAACAGAAAGCAGACTGGCAACCCAAGAGATGTGCTCAGGGACCTCTAAGAGGCCCTTTGAACCCCTCTCAGTGTAACATGCTGCATGGATCTAATTATCCCTAAACCCGTGCCGAGTGTGTCTGTCTCAGATATCTCCACCAGAGTCAACCCCAGCCCTTCCCATCACAGCCAGCTCCAAATCATCTTCAACTGAGCAACAACCTTCCCTCACTCAGCTGCTCCCTGCCAAGATCACCCTAAACTTTTCTGTCCTCTGGGGACATGCGTCTCCTTGCTTTGGAGATATCCCGCTATCCCAAATTGTATTGGAATATTCCTGAACCTTCAGGTCAACTTCGCTGCTGCAAAAAACAACTTCTGATCACATCCAGCCTGTGTCACACCGAGATCTCATTTCCTTCCCCAGCAACAGTACCATCTTTGTGTCAGAAACACCAGGACACAAACAAACAGGTCTTGCAGGACAAATCTCCAAGGGTGGCCACCCTGTTGGCATCTCTCCCCACCAAGAGAGCTGCCAGACAGTCCCAGTTTGGATGAGGCTTAAAAAAGATCCCAAAAGTGTTAGGTGCCCAAAGCACCTTCTTTGTGCTGTGGCATGCAATGGCTTTGCCTCAGGAGGAGACCAAAAGGACAACCCAGTGTGCCCCGGCTGAAACTGCATGGGAATGAATCTCCTGTTATTGCCCAGTGAGGACAAGCTGCTCCTCGTGGTCTGGAGTTAAAGCTGCCTCTCTTCTCTCCAGGCCAAGCAGCATCCTTGAGGCTTGGAACTATTTCCCCTTCCTGCCAGCAGTGCAGAAGTGCTGCCCAGTGGCAACCAGCAAAGACATGGGCAGTTACTGGTTTATCCACAGTGTGATAAAGGTCTTTGCTGTGCAATTAACTCCATCCTCCCTAGTGCTGGTGCCAGTGCATTTGGGAAAAGTGAACTTAAAAGCAAAAAGAGAGGGGAAATGTACAAAGTGTCACATAAAGGTAGAAAACCACTGGTTTGGGGATATCTGGATGCTCAAAGCTGTTGGAGAAGGAAATTCAGCAAAAGTTGAGGGGCAAAGGTAACATCCCTATGGATTTGGAGAGCTCAGCTCCCACCAAACACACGGCTAGAAGCCCAGGATCTTGTTGCTTCCATGCAGCATTTTAGATGTTCTCACAGCCCATTCCCGCAGCTACAGAAACCACCCATTCATCAGGTCCTCCCCAAAAACAAGGTGGGGTGGGGAGGCCAGGGACAAGCAGGGAAGCTGTCACCACATGGAGCGGAGGGGACTAATGGCTGGGGAGCATTGGGGAAAGGCAGAAGTCTTGCATGGATCAGTGGTGCTCCACAAGGGAAGAGGCTCTGCAAACCAGGACAAGAGCCCTGGCCAGAGCAGTGGGATGCTAGGGAACGTCTGGTGCCTCACAGGGTGGACACGGCAGGGCTGGGAGAGGCTGTAAGGGCTGGGTGAACTTCACAGGAGAGGCCAAGAGCCTCATCCAGCAGCTGCTGGAATCAGCAGAAGGGAAGGGTGGGTGGACATCAATGGGGAGCCAAACTGGCAACAGATCAATGGGTGGAGGCCATGCTACAGTGGAAGAAAACCATCAGAAGGAAGGAAGTGGACCCACCATCACCTCCTCCAGCTCAACAAGCAGCCCCCACACTGCAGTGATGAGGACCCTTCAATAAAATGGCAATTCAGGTCTGAACTCAGAGCCCTGGATGCCACTGCTGGGACCCTCAGGTGCTGCCTGGAAGAGGGGGGGAACTCAGGAAAGCCTCTGGGACTCCCCTTTGCTCACCCACCACTGCTCCTTGAACACTGCCTGGAGTGTACTCTGCCCTTGGGACAAATCCATGGGACACTGCAGAGCTTGCACCTTCTCCTACCCTGCTCCCAGCCCAGCACCCGGTGCCAGGGGCTCAGCTCCACAAGGGCTGGGGCACTCCAGGACAGCCCCAGAAGCTGCCTGAGCCCTCACCTCCAGCCAAAATGAGCAAAGCTGCACCCCAAGGCCAGCTCCACTGGTGCCACTTCAAGAAGCTGATTGCAACTCTTCACTGACACAGGAAACAAGATCTGGAGCCCCTAAGATCTACAGAATCAGGCTTAAAAGAGCAATGGAATATTTTAACATGGAACTGTCTTGATATGCCAGAACTGTTCATACTTATAAAGATTAAACACGGAAAAGACCATCTCCAATATTGTGCCAAAACAGTTCAGACCCTCAGCATCGAAGAAACACCCCAAATCTGTATTTATAGTGCGCCAAAAACTGTATTTATTTGCTTAGCCCACAGCAGCTCCGAGAAAGACAGGAAGGGAGTCCAGCATCTGCGAGTCACCAGGAATGTTTGCAGAACTGTTAATCAATTAAAAAAAGAGAGGGTGGCAGGATAATCCTGCCTCTTCTGCGATGTCCTTGCAGTGCTGGTCCCAGGGGATGTGTGAGGTAGCAGCTGGCCAGGACCCAGCTCCCCACGCCTGTGGCACAGGGACACCGACACTGCTCCATTGTCACCTCCAGACTGCAAACCACCCACGACCGGGACCCAGGCAGGCTTTTGAGGATGGCTGGACATTTGCTGGCCAGTTGAGGGCTGCAAAACCCAGTGTGGGAAGAGCAGAGCCATCCAGCGAGCAGCTCAAAACACAAACAGCCAGGAGCTGGGGGAGAGGTGCCAGCTGCAGCAGATGCCAAACAGCTCCCACCACAGGAATGTGCTGGCCGAGGCATGGAAATCAAAAAATACTAGGGGAAAGAACTTCCTTTTATTCACCATTTGTGCCTGGAGAAATGGAGCTGAGGAGTGGACACCTCTTCCCTGCTGCCACCCCACTGTGGCACCAAAAATAACCTGGCATCCACCTAAACTCTACTGCAGGTGGGATCCTGGAGCAGGGACAGCTTCCCACCTCACAGCAGCATCATGGCAGCTACGTCCCAGCATTTTCACAAGGAAGCTACAGGTCTCACACACACATCCCTGCAGGGAGAGTGTCCCTGTCCCCCCAAATCTGCAGCCTCAGCCAGCAAACAGATAAAGGGTAGAAGAAAGGGAATTTTATCCCGAAAGGAAGAAAGAAAAGGAGGTTTGAGAAGTTTAACCTTTGAAAAGGGTCTTGTTCCAGAAATACACAGAGTAGGATGTATTTATGGATGGGGTTTGCAAGGCCCTCACCAACTTTTTGCTTCAACCACACTGGCCGAAATCTCTGCAGAAGCAGTAAGCTGCTAGATGATATTTTTTGCAAGGGGACAGGAAATCCAAGTACCAGACTCTCAGGGAAGGAGCACAGATACAGTCCCCAGATTCAGTGCCCAGCAGAAACAGGCAGGGTTTTAAATTTCACCCACCGGTTACTCTTGCACAAAATAGCTGGTACATAACTACAGGAATTGTTCATCAAATAATTACACTGAAAACTAAAGTGATTGAACCTGCTCAGAGAGAGAAAATAAAAGATGAAGATAGAAGATGATGCTTTAGAGGTGATTTTTTTTTCCTTTTCCAATCATTCACCCAGCTCCCTGCCTGAGCTCTATGAGCAGTGCACACTCAGGGGCACTCTCAGAATCATGGAACAGCAAACTGGAGAGGCAAAGAAGGAAAACACAGAAGTTTCTGTCTATCTCCTGTCTCTCTGTCTCAAAGGTCCTGACTAAGACACTCAAAGAGCTCCTCTAGAGCGCAAAGCAGGTGCGTGACCACTGTGGTGCCTACTGAACCAGGCATAAGCCAAAATACCATTGTTTTGATCAAAGAATTTTAATTCCTACAGTAACCAGGAGGTCCCTCCAGCAGGAGCCTGGAGCTCTCAAGGTCAGAGCATCTTTCCAGAGGTGAGAGCATCTTGGTGCTGAGGTGAGCTGCTCCACCTCAGGGCATCACACCTCAGGGCTGACAAACACTGAAAGCCTCACATGGCCTGGTTTGCACCAAGGCCCCACATTACATCATCGTTCGGCCACAGGCTCACCAGAACCACATTCCTACCCCAGAAGCCTATTTTCTCCCCCAAATTAGTCCTGCAGTGCAAACACTGCTCAGACTGACAGCTGCTGACCAGAGTGGGGCTGCCAGGCCGTTTGCATAACACGGTCCGGAGCACGCTCGGCGGCGCCGGCTGATTCCTCGCTGCAACAATGGAAAAACCCAGAAATCTCAGTGAATAAGCCAGTCTGTGTCCTAAGTCAGCCCTTGGATTTCCTCCCTTTCTTGAGCCCGTCTCGCCTCTGCACAGGCTCCTCTGGGGCTCTGCAGCCAGCCTCAGGAGCAGAAATCTCAACAAGCTCACAGTTATGTGCTCGGCTCTCAGCTGCTTGCTGCAGCCAGGAACTGGCTGGAAATCAGTTCAAAATGTTCCAGTTCCAAACCCCACCCCACAACCCCTGGATCTCTCTCTTCACACTCACAGAAGCAGGCACTGGGGCTTTTAACTGCTTTGCTTTAGCCTTCTTTATTGGGAGAGCAGGGGACAGCCCCTGTGGTGTTAATTCACCTTTCCCACCGCTACCCTAAGACAGGAGCCAAGGCAGATCCCAGTCCCAGCTCCAGCAGTGATTTTTTTTGCTCTGCTACCTCTCCATCTCTTTACCAATGCCAGTGCTTTTCCCTTTCCACAGCTCTGCCTCAAGAGCCACAGGCATTGCCACCTACCTCTACACCACTGCCTGGCATTTCATATCCACCAGCCTATGTCCCACCACCTCCTTGCAGGCTCTGATGCTGCCCCATCCCTTGTTGGAAGGTGCTGGGTACCCTGACCATCAGCATGTTATCCTCAAGTGTTCATAAGAAAAGGCACAGTAGAAATTA
Organism: Corvus moneduloides; assembly: GCF_009650955.1. Taxonomy (NCBI): domain Eukaryota; kingdom Metazoa; phylum Chordata; class Aves; order Passeriformes; family Corvidae; genus Corvus; species Corvus moneduloides. The sequence continues at coordinate 6,764,157 of NC_045494.1, forward strand.
AGACTGTCTTTGCACTCCCTTTCTTGGCCAGCTCCTCAATGCAGCCTAGATCTGCAAGTGTTCAACCAAAATTTGGCACTGCAAGAGCAACTGCAGCGCTGTTGGCCTTTGGCATGACCTCACAGCACTCCCACCTCCTCCAATCCTCTGTGAGAACAGGACCAGGAGCTTCTCCCCAAACCAGCTGAGGCTAAATAGAACCCCGGAGTCTGCTGGAAGCTCCAGCAGGAGGTGGCTGTGGAGCTCAGCAGTGCTCCCTGCTATACTGTTCAACCAAAACAGGCTGTTTTCCCCCCTGCAGGTGAATCTGGGCCCTGCTCAGCTCAGGAGGGACCAGGCAGGTTCTCCACAGAGCAGGTCTGTGTTGGTTCTTTCGGACTATTTGCCTCCCATTTTCCTCCAGAGATGAAAACCACCCCTGCACATCGCTCAGCAGCAGGGCCAGGCAGGGCCGTGGACACTCCTCTGCCTGGTGCCAAGGGGTTAAGCTCACAGTAAGTTCCCAAAGCCAGTTGTTTCCAACTGGCTGCTGCCTGCGGTTTGTGGGAAGGGATTTTGCTTTTTAATAACATTATAAATAGGGCTGTGTTCAGTATGCTGCAAACCCAGTTACTCTCTCTCTCTCCCCCACCCCATCTCTCTCCTCCTCCTGCTTCTCTTCCCACCACACTTAATTCCAGATCTGACCATGAAGGGGTCAGGCTTCTTCCTCAGTGTCCTCAGCCTGCTGGCATGTCTTGTCTCCACCACGCAGGCATGTCCCCCCAGCTGCCACTGCCACGGCGGAGACCTGCAGCACGTCATCTGTGACAACGCAGGGCTGAAGAAGATCCCCAAGGTGCCCGAGCAGACACGGCTCCTCAACCTGCAGAAGAACAACTTCCCCATCCTGCCAACCAACGGCTTCCGTGACATGAAAAAGCTGGTGTCCCTGCACCTCCAGAGCTCACGGATCAAGGAGATCTCCACCGGAGCCTTCCGGGGGCTCAAGAGCCTGGTCTACCTCTATCTCACTGACAACCAGATCAGTGTCATAAAGCCAGGAGCCTTCGATGATCTCTCTGATCTCACCTACTTGTACCTGGACAAGAACAAGATCCCAGACCTATCCAAAGGGCTCCTCTCCCCTCTTGTCAACCTCTTCATCCTACACTTGGGCAGCAATAAAATCCGGGAGCTGAAACCAGGGGTTTTCAATGGGGCTAAAGATCTGCGCTGGCTCTTCCTCTCTGACAACTCCCTCACCAACCTCCTACCTGGGGCCATGGAGGATGTAGAAAACCTCGCTGTCCTCCACCTGGACAAGAACCAGCTGAGCAGCTACCCTGTGAATGCAATGAGTAAGCTGAGAGTGCTGGAGGAACTGAAACTTTCTCATAACCCAATTGAGGTCATCCCTGACAACGCCTTCCAGTCCTTCGGGCGATACCTGCAGACACTCCACCTGGACAACATGAAACTGAAGAAGGTGAGTCCTTTCTCTTTCCACTTGCTCCAGATGAGAAACAGGGGGCTTGGTTTTCTTCTCCTTTACAAAGCCCTTGGTTTGCTGTCCCTCCCTTGCAGAGGAGAGGGGAGATGCAGGTCTGCAGGCTCTGCAGGCAGCAAGGCCCTGCATGGCTCAAGCGAGGGATGAGAGTGAGCACCCCACCCTTCTGTAATTTATGAAAGCCCAAATTATCTGATTAAGCCCCCTGGATGGATGCAAGGCAGGGCATTCCCTCCCAAGCTGGGAGGTGACACCAGACATTGAGAAAGGTACCTAGGATGCTCCAGGACAATTAGGAACCCCCCCTCCTCCAAGAAATAAGGTGAGGGATGAGAGGTGAGCATGTCCCTTGTACTGGAGGGCACTTCCACCTTGCAGAGCTGAGCTGCTCTGCCTCCTTTGCTCAGCCCAGGTACCTGCTGTAGGTTGGAAGAGGGAGACTCCTCAGAGGATCTGTGAATAGTCCTGGTTTCTTACCCCTGCCCTTCAGACAGGTAGGGGTACAGACCTTCATCTTCGCCTCCCTGCTGCCTCCCAGCCTGACACGTTACAAGGAAAGGTTTGTTTATTGATGCTCTCTGAAAAAGAAGTCTCGCAGCATCTTACAAAGGGGCCCTGTTCCCACTGGAGGGGAGAAGGGACATTCAGGTATCCCAAAGGGCAAAACAACCCCCTCCTTTTTCTGTGAGAAAGCAGCGTCACATTCCGGGAATCACTTGTGTTAGGACCTCTGAAAAGCCAGGCAGTGCTGCAGAACCCTGCACAGCACCCTGATGCAGCCTGATGTCCTGGGTGAATCCCCCATGGCTGGAAAGGGAGGGTGCTGCAGGCAGAACAGAACAGTTCTCTCTGGGATGATGCTCTGCCAGGAAGCCCAAGGAGTATCCAGGTGAGGCAGGTTGGGACTGCATGGCAAAGCAACACCCACCACCACATGCAGGAAAATGTGATGAAGAAGAGAATTTCTTCACAACTCAGTCTCATGGGCATGAGCAGATCACATGAAAGCTACAAGAAATGCATCACACCAGAGTTTTCAAAGGGATAACATCCCAAAAAGCTCAAAAACTGGAATTACAGCTTGTCCAGGTGCAGAACAACACTAAATAAACCAGCTCAAAAATAGTTCAGTATCTAAGACCTTGTCCACTCAGAACATAAACCTCTCCAGGATGGGACTGAGCAAACTTAACACTTGAAAAGAATCTATTGACCTTACTAGGCAAGACCTTAGATGTGCTGCCACAGCATTTCTGTAGACTCAGTTCTAAGGCACATTCAGTCAAATATTGCAGCATAATGTTGTACTAGCTAGAGATACCAGAGTCGCAAGTTACGTGTTGAAGAAATTAGACTCTGGGGTGTTCCAGGGAAACAAGCATCCTTGGTTTGGCCACGAAGCAATGGTTAACAATTCTAGCCAGCAAAAAGGACTTTGTTTTTTACAGTGACCACCTGTGGACAGGAACTTTAAAGGCTCTTGTGCAGCCAGTGCCTTCTTTCCTCCCCAGCAGCCCAACAGGACACCAGTTTATGGGGTGAGCACTAACAGGTGTGGCTTCTGCAGCTTCAGGGCTTGTAAATACAAATCTTCCAGCTCAGCATTTTCCCTTTAAATCCTCAAAGGCCTCATACCCAAACAGCCCACATGTGAACTTTGCACAGCTAAGAGACATCTAATCACAGAGGCCGCGTGATCCAGGAAATCACCACCAAATGCTCCAAGTGCTGCTGGCATCTTGACTGCAGCTCTTTCTCCTTCACAAACGTGCTGTCCTTAGCTGTTCCCTGCATGGCTGCAAGATTTTTGAGCTGATCAAGTGTAAACCCATGCAATTCTACCCCAGCCTAAATAACACTTGAGCAGAAGGAAGGACAGCCCTCAGGCTCCAGCACAGAGCTTCTCTTCCCCCCCAGCATCACAGACCCACACCGGACCCCACAGGGCTGTGTTGCACAGGCCAGGACCCTCCTCGTACCTCAGCATGAGACAGGCACCCCTGTCTGCGTATTCAGTGTAAAATAAATTAACAGCAGCAATCCTCCATCTAAATAAGGGATAAAAATCACCCTTTTCTTCCCAAAGACACGCTCTGGCAGGCGGCTCGGCAGCTGTTAGCAGCAGATGTGAACTCTTCTCATGGGGCTGGGAGAGGAATGAGCAGCTGAGACAGTAACACCACTGTCCAACTCTCCCGCCCCTTGCATGGCGTGCCAGCATCCCTCGGAGCAGCTCCACTATCAGCACAGTCCAACCTCCCAAGGTCAGCTCAGTTTTGGACAGAGAAGGCCAGCAATGCTGACTGTCCAACAGCTACAGGGATCTGGGAGTCTCCTAGCTAAGCTCTACTCCCATCCAGCAATGCTTAATTTGGAAGATGACAAAAGTTCACGGCTTAAAATAGTGTGTTTCCTCTGTCAAGGTTTTCAGCTTAGAGAGCATGAACACACCCTGATGGTCCATGAGAAGAGCAAGGTTCTTTTCAGAAATGGGAGCACAGGTGCTGGGCTGGGAGGCTTTGGGAAGACCTAGTGAGTGTTCTCTCCAACCTCTGGAGAAAGTTTTCCCCCCACTTTGAGAGGGGGAAGAAATGGTTTGTCAAAGCCAAGAAGAGCTTTGTGCTTTGTCAGGGAGCCCCTCTCCATCCATCACTGCCAAGGAAGTTTCTGTTGAGGGGTTTGCTTTCAACAGCTTTCCAACTTGAGTAACCATGGGCTGAAAAATTTCAGGGATGAGGCCTTGGGGAAAAGAGGAGAGGGCTGCAGAGCCAGGTCTACAGCCTCTCTCTGCTTTTTGGCAGCTTTCTTAAGGGAGGCTCTACCTTAAAGCTTCCCTGTCTACCACAAAAAGACAAACTTTACAGCATCCCTTGCAAAAAAAACCACTGGAAATGAGGAAAAATAGAGGAGGTTGAGGTGCTGGAAACATGCCTGTATTTCTACATTGCTCAGATGCCAAGTGTAACTTTCCACTCGGAGACCCTGGGCACTGCCAAAGTCTACAGCCCCTTCAGACGCCACAAACACTCCCTCCTTCAGCCGCTCCAGGATAGGAAAGGCAACAGGCCTTGGGAGGATTTCCAGCCTTAGAAAGGAATATACCAGAAAATATCTTCATTTAGAATGAAGAAGTATGGCTCAAAAATAAAAAAGGCTGCCAGACTTCAATTTATTTAGGGATGTGGCTGCAAAGACAATCCCACATGGATTTGGGATGCAGCTCTCCTTGTAGGAGACTCCATCACCCACAAGTCCACCAGTCTGTTGCCTCTCAAGTGTACAGAACTTCCAGCAAGCCAGGTCCCTGTTCACAGCTCCTTCTCTTGCTCTCTCCATGCTTCATAGAATGATAGGATGGCCTGGGTTGGAAGGGACATTAAAGATGATCCCTTTCCAAAACCCCTTGACATGGGCAAGGACACCAGGTTGCTCCAAGGCCCGTCCAACCTGGGATGGCACATTCACAACTTCTCTGGGCAACATGTCCCAGTGCCTTGTTCTAATGATACTCAAAGTCTGGAACAGAGGCCCTCAGGTCCCAAGTCCCCATTCCCCAACTCCACGTTCCTCACCAGGAACCCTTGTGCTTCAGTTTGCAGACAACGCGTTTGCCGGCGTGACCGTGCTGAAAACCGCCCACCTGGAGAACAACCGGCTCACCCAGCTGCCCCGAAACTTCCCTTTTGACAAAATGGAGATGCTGACGATCTCCCAAAACCCCTGGCACTGCAACTGCCAGCTGGCACCTCTGCGCAAGTACGGCACCGTCCCACCCCACACTCCCCGGGGTCTCCTTGGGCCTCCTGAGCTGTGCCAGGACACTGCTGGCACACTCAGCAGCTCTCTCCCCACCCTGCCCTCTGATGTCCATGGTTTGTGCCTTTTTTAAGCTCCTCTTTTCTTTCCTCCCTGTGTCACAGGTGGCTGAAGGGCAACCGCACCCGTGCTGAGGACACCTGCTCCACACCAGCGCAGTACCGGGGACAGCCCATCAGGGACACTCCGGCCCTCCGCTCCTGCAAGCTGCCCACCAAGAGGTCCAGGAAGGGGAGCCGCCATTAAACACGTAAGATGGTTCCCTTTTAGTCACACCAGAAGCCCCAGCACCTTCTGTGGCATCGGGCTTAAATGCCACCAGGGTTTGGCTCACAGCAGCTCATCCATCCACCCACCAATGTCTCCACTCAGAGCTGCTCCATCTCCTGGCTCCATGAGCTCCCAGAGCAGAGCACCTGCCTGGAGCATCAGGGATGGAGTCAACTCTGTGAAACAAACACAGGGCTAAAGACAGGCCTGGGGCAGAAAGTGAGGGCAAAACATGTAAATAAATATAAACCAGAGAAGTAAGGATCCTGAAAACACACACGGAATAACTTTGAAATCTTCAGAGCTCCTATTGCAACATGGAAAAAATTTAATCTCTTTTTGCAGCAATTGTTGTACTTTAGGAAAAAAACCAAAAGCCCTGCACTGTAGCAGGATTTAAGCCTCAATCATGCTTCAGGCACCATGGTGATGTGCACACTGTCCTACCAACAAAGCCCCATATCAAGTCAGGAGGTAATTGTTGTGCAAAAGGGATAAACACCGTATATCAAAACAAGGGTGGATTTAGTCCCCTCTTACCCTGAGCTGGGACCACACAAGCTTTATTTTTCTAACCAACTGGAGATGCTCAGCCCTTTGCCCTATAAAGCTCCTCCAGGTCTGGTGTGAAATCCAGGGCAGGACATTGCTGGGAAGTCTTGCCCCAGGCTGCCCAGCCCATAGGAAAATAGATCTCTTCCATAAGGAGCAGCTCTTCATCCAGCACTTGCCTTTCCACAACTACAATTCCCTCCAAGACAGTCAGGTATTTAAAAACAACAGATGTTGCCTTCAAATGAGTATCCCAGAGGAGGGAGGTTCAAGACAGCAAATATTCTTTGGGCAAGGTGTCCTGGGCCAGGAGGTGATTCAGAGACAGGGCTGCCTTCCCCTCCTGCAATGAGCTTTTGCTGACAGCTACCAAGGCAAACACCGACTGTGAAAACCAATCACACAAACACCTTCCACAGCTGGAAACTACCAAGGGTATTAAATTCAGCCCACAGAGGAGCAAAAAAGCCACAACTGTCATCACTCCACCCCAAGCATTTTAGTTTTTCCCATCCCAGGAATAGATCTGGAGTTTGTACAGATTCCAGAGGATTTCGAATGAGCCTGTGAATTTGTAAGCTCTTGGGAAAGGGACCTTTGCTCATTTGTTAAGGGAAGTGCAGTGATCCTGCACTGCACTGTATGGACAGAGGAGCTCATTGTGCCATGTTATGGCCATTTGGTCCCCACTTCACTAAGGATATGCACAACAGGATGGAGAAAGGAAATTTATGACCAAAATGTCAGGGATTATACCAGCTTCTCTGTGCCTTTCTAAAGTGGTTATTTCTCTTGTAGTGCCAAAGGGTTTTATGGATTGGAGATGGAAATACCGGTCATTCCATACAGGGCAGGAAAAGTTCTGCTCTAAGTATGGAAAAACTTCAGTTTTCTAAACCACAGTACTTAAACATAGTTTATTTACAGGTCTGACTCTTCTTAATCTTCTCTCCCTGTCTGAACTCAATCCCAGTTCCCTCCTCCATGGTGAGAGTAAGAAAACCATGACAATAATACCTGGGGTTTTTTTCCTGTAACACTTTCCATCCAGCTCCCTCAAACAGGTTTACAGGGGCTCATGAAATTGAAAACTATTTATTCCAGTCTTGCAGGAGACAAAGCTCGGTGCCTTCAGGTGTCAGTGCCAAAACGCAGGTACACAAACCCACTCCAGTGTTGTGGGCATGAATCTTATGAAAGGACTCTGACTTCATCATGCACCTCTTGAGAGCCAGGCAGCTGTCAGATACAGGGGTCTGTATTTCAGGGATGAGGACTGACTTGGGTCACTGACTAAATTTAAGATAAAAAGCTGCTTGGTAGTTTCTAAAACTCCACCTGCCCTGGATTTTCAGAACCAGGGCATCAAAATAGTCCACTACTCTTGAAAATTTTGCTCTGGGTTTCCTTCCTTTGCCAAGAAAGTGCTCCCTGACCATCAGCACTTTGGGTAAGATCCTCAGGAGTCACACAGAGAGTTGTCAGAGTAGCTCAGAGACAGGACTAATCGATTTCCTCTGCTCTGGCAAGTTGTAACAGCTCCTTGACTCCAAACTCTTCACTTTCAAGTATGGGCTTAATCCGCTGATTTCAAAACAAACAGACAAATGTTACAAGTTTACTGCTCTGCTTGAAAAATCCCCTTAAAGATGTGGCCTTGCCTCTTTTTTAACCCTGGCAGGCTCCAGCATGGCCCGTCCTGGTGACCGGTCACTTCAACCATCAGAAAACTACTGACTTCCGAGTCCTTCCTTGAGCTTCTCCTACCTGTCAGGAAACACTTCTAATGTATCTGAACACCTCCAGCCTCTTCCGAATCCCTGCTTCTCTGCTGATCACAAGGATGGAATCCACCTTCTCAATCTTTTCTGACATCTATGTATTTTAAAAGAGGCCTTTTAAAAAACTAAACTATGCATGACCATACTAAGACAAGCTAAGCTAGATCCTGCCAGTAAAACACAGTCATCTTTCCCAGAAGAAACATAACCCATGTCCCTGATCAAACAGCTGGTCACTGTCTCTCCCATTCCAGAGGAGAAGGAGCAAGTGGGAAGGTAGGAGCATCCCTCCCCCAGCTGCTTGATAAGGAAAATTGATCTCAACCCATGCAAAGAGACTCCCCTGCCTTCCCATGGAGGGGACCCCTGCAGGCCAGGGCTGAGGGGACAGATGAAGCAGTTACCAAGAGCCGGTGGCCCCGAGGCAACAATCTCCCAAAATTGGCCAGAAATCCTTTATGGGAAGCAGTACTGGGAACCCCCAGAACTGGAGCCATCTGAAGACTGGATTCCCTCCCACTCTGTGGGGTCACCAAGACGTCCAAGAGGAGAAGGTGTGCACGGTGCAGTTGGCTTGGGCACCCCTCCTCTCCTCCCCACCCATACTCCAGAGGATCTAGCAGCACACCAGGGTGACTGTGGTTTATTGTCACGGCTATCACAATGCCACAGTTGCAACTCAACTATGTTTTTTAATCCTGAGGAGTTATATAAATATATGTCTATTTATTCCTCTGTAACTGAGTGTAAATGACCTTTAAGAGGGTGAAAACTCCTCTGCCTCCTATATAGAAATCGAATTGTATATTTTCTTATGTACATCTTCTGTATAAAGCTCTTGCTGCAAAGATGAATTCAACAAGTCTCTGTGAGTCTGTCTGAGGGCTGAAGGGATCAGGAGTAACATGAGACCAGTGACACAAATATAGACTTAATCCTCTTTATCCCATGGGCAGAGCAACTGTTTGGGAGGGTTTTATTATTTCTCTTGCTACACAACAGGAACATGTGACACCTAATGAGTCCTGGGCTCTCACAGTAATGCTTGAAAATATTTTGTGAGGCCAAACTCAAGCTTACTATAAAAATAGGTAGCTGTCACCTGACAGAGTTCAAGCAGCAGCAACAAGGCTGTCCCTGGAGTTTCCAGCTCGGCATTAAGAGCATCATATCCAGGAAAAATACTTGGCTGCATCCAAGGCGGCTCCAGGACGGATGCCCTGGATTCCCCTGGTCTGTGGCAGAGCACACAGCTGTCCCCGTAAAACCCTGGTGCAGTCAGGGTCTGCCAACAACAACAGCCTAATCTGACTCCCAGACCCACGTGTTTATCCATCACTACTGGCTGCTTCCTCAGCCTTGGGAAGCAGCGTGGCACCAAATTAATTTCCTTTAGGGCAAAACAAAATAGTCCTTTTTTGGCTCAGCCATTCGCATGCAGATGGCAGGACCTGCCTATGAGATGTGTCACCTGGAGGGCCACTGACCCCCTTGCTGGTGGCCTTTCCCCCACATGCAGCACATGCTGGTGGCTCTTGCACAGGCCCAGGGTGCTGGGACACGTGGTGGAGCTGCAGCACACGTGGCCCAGCATGTGCTGCCCTTCTGGCGATGCAGCATTTGGTGCTGCACATGTGGATGGCACCATGCCCACGACCTGACTCAGACATGACAAAAACCATGAAATGAGAGTTTACATCCACAGGAAATCCAGTATGGGGAAAGAAACTCGACAGCTCCACAGCAAGAGGAATACAAGCATCCACCCACACCAACATAAACCAGCACTGCCTCTGCCATCATCATCCTGGCAGTGTGTCCAACTGAATGTTAGTAAAAGTTTTTAAATGAGCAGCAGAATTTCACTTAATGACATTGAATGTGATGCCTTGTCTTCTTCCAAAGCTTCCTCCCCAGACACCCCAGCAGCAACCAGGCAGAATCCTCACTTCTGTCTTCCAGCTCCTTTGAGCCTTCCCTCTTCAGCCTGATCTCAGCAGCTCAGGACTGCCAGGGACCACTCTGGTCCAGAGACACCCAAACTCAGCATCTCACCATAACAAACACCCCTTGCAGCAACCACAACTCACCACAAGCTCTGGCATGTGCATCTTGGTGATAATTGTCCTCATGATCTCAGGGGGAACAGGAGAACCTGCAATGATTCCTGAAAGAAAGAGGAAAAGACCTTGGAAACCAGCTATTTATTCCCAGGAGAGGTCCCTCAAATGGTTCTGCACTCCCAGATTTAATGCTGACAAGACCTGTGGGATACACTGGTTCCTGTCAAAATACTTCCTAAATGTTTTTATACAGGTCCTAGTTGTTCTAGAAGCAAAGGCTGCAACAAGGCCAATTTGCCTTTCTCGACAGGAAAATACTCCATAGCACAAACCTAGTCCAACCTGTGGTTCCCCAAACAAGGAAAGATTCAGAGCAGAAAGAGGCACAGTTTTATAGTGGGACAAACGCTCCCATAGATCATCACCATAAAACCAAAAACCTTTCCTCCTGCCTTGCACAAAGCAGCCCTTTTGGGAGAGGGCAGATCCCACTTCCACCTATTCCAACCTAGGATGACAGAGCAGAAGAGGCAGGTAATATATGGGTTTTGCTGGGGAACTGGATGAGACAGGATCATTTTGCACATAGCAGAGATGATTAGATAACCTGCTAAAATATTTCCTTATGCTCCAGCACTACCCTCTCTCCATACTGTTACTGCCACAAAAGGACTGGTGGTCTGCGCAGCTATTTGCAAGGTGGGCTGTGACAAGAGAGGAAGCTCCAGCACACGGTATCACACCCTCCAGTACTGGGATGAATGACTTCAGAAACGGGCAGGAAACTTCGGGTCAGAAAGAGAAATCTGAGCATGGCTCTGCTTTAGGGACCGCACCAGCCTGAGGCACAGAAAGCATCTGCTGCCACGCGGTGGTAGTTGGAGAGACAGGAGTCGAGGAAAATCAGGCTGTTCTGACATCTCCCCTTGCAGCTAAAATAGAAAGGTCCTCCCTTAGACTGCCTTAAGATGAACGAGTGCTAAAATACATAATGATGGAAGGACTCGCCAAGGAAAGGAAATGTAGCATCAAATTAACAGGAGAAACATAAGGCTCATGCAACTAAATTCTTCCCACCAGAAGAGATGTTTGCTCACAAAACTTGATACAGCCTCCCAGCAGGGAACCAGGAATATCCTGGTTCTCAGGATTTTTCCATTTGAGTTTTGGGACTTACCTCCCCGGAGAGTTGACAGGTCATAGGAGTCAAAGTCTGGCTGGGAGAGCATGTCTATGAACATGGTGGGCGTGCCGAGGAGGAAGGAGCATCTTGAGGAGAAAGGGAAAAAAAGGCAAAGCTGCAGAGGTGGAACTGGAGGTATCCCCAGCTCAGCACCCATCCCATCCCATCCCATCCCATCCCGGGCTGCAGAGCAGCAGCATGGAAGCAGGCACAGCAGAGTTGCTGCTCAGCAGCACACACAGACTTACATCTGTATAAAACAGAGACACAGGTACATGTATACTGCAGACACAGCAACAGCTCTTTTGTTTCCCAAGCTATACTTGAGGAACAATCTGGAAACACAACTATCCCAGCAGCAGAGCTGGACTTGGAAAAGAAGGGCAGGTGTTCAGATGAGAAAACACTGCAGGCACAGCAAACCAAGACACCACTATGCTTCCCAGACAAAGCCCTGTGGTGACATGAAGGATCCCTGAATTTTGGGAGGAGGGTGACACACTCCCAAGCTGAAAAGGCAGATTTTGGCTCCTGAAGTGCCTGTGCAATTGAGTGCAGCAGCAAATCTTCCCATCGTGGGAAGGAAGAGCACAAGCAAGGTCCTGGCAGGTGGGGCAAGGGAAGAAGCAGAGGCACGAGGCCAAGAACTGCTCCTTAGCAAAACAGGCTCTCACTTCTCTCGAGACACGGCCTCCAGAGCAGCCTTGCCCTCGAAGCTGGGCGATGAGAAGATGCAGGAGGTGCCGTGCAGAGCCATCACCATGCAGCCTCCCACCGATGCCAGGCAGTGGTAGAGGGGCACAGGGAGCCCACAGCGACTCTCCTGGGATCAACCAGACAACAGTGAGGAGAGAAGACCTCCCAGGGCGTGTCCAGCCCACCTCCTTGCTGAAGAGCAAAGATCTCAGCAGAGACATTTTTCCTGATCCACGTGGCTGGAAATCTGACATTCCACTGTGTTCCTGTTAGGTGAAAACACAACTGGCACATCCTACCCTTAATAAAAATCAGTTTGGGAAGTTTTAAATGTCAATATTTCATCCTGTAATTTTGCAATGTCTCTTCTTTGCTGGACACCTTGGTCTGGTACTGCTTATACATCATATGCCAAAGCAGACGAGTGGGAGTGCTGTGAGAGGCATGAAATACGCAGGACTTGGCACATGCTATTCATTTTACTTTGTTTTTTTAAAAACACCAAAGGCTCTGAAGACTGATTGAAACAACTCATCTATGCTCTGGATCAAAGCTGATATGTTAGAAATAAGTACTTCAGAACTTCAAAAGAAAATATTTGTCTTTAGCAGTTTTTAAAAGAAACCACAAATAGAGAGGTCGAACCCTGATAAGAGTTATAAGACTGTAAACATGACATGAAATGAAGTCATGTAAATCAAATTAAAACCTCATTCAACAGAATTCAAAGCTAACATCCAGAGTCTTGTAATTATTCGAAACGAGTATTCACCAAAATGAAAAGTGATTAATTTCATGTTTTTCTCCCACAAAAAGATAGCTTTTTTTGCCTAAAAAAAAAGCTTCACATGAAACTAAAATGAAACATCAATGAATTCCATTGAAATGCAAAATGTTATGCATTAATATCCCTCAGTGTCATTTGCAGCAAAACATCCTGCCCCTTCACTGAGTAAACACCAGCATTCTCCACACATGTGGTCTCTCTGTTGCAGCAGAGGCCTCCCCAAACCCCATTCCCACCAAGACCCACCTGGTTTGTGATCCCCAGCCTCAGACCAACCAGATTGGCATTATTCACAATGTTCCTGTGGGAGAGGGTGGCTCCTTTGGGGCTTCCTGTTGTCCCCTGGAAGACACAGGGCATTATGCAATAACACCACCTTTTCTGAGGGTGAGCTCAGGGGAGGTTCCCCAGGCAGACTCTGGGCTGATCTTGCACTGTTTTCTCCTATCAGACCTGGGAGACTGTTTTTACTTCTTTAATAGCACCTGAATCCCAAAAAATAGCCCAACTTCAGCTGAACAGAATTCACCTGGCCCTGTCTCATCTCCATCATCCCTTGACAAAGGGCTGAACAGAAAGAATGGAAGAAGGGGAAATGCTAGAACACTTCTTCCATCCTACTGCAGAAGCTTGAAGCTTGGTCTCAGAGGGAAATAGGAAGAAAATGTGATGTGTGGCATTGCACATCTCTTTCCCCATGTCCCCAGTGAGGAACCCAACCCCAGGGCATGGAGCCAGCAGGGCACCTACTGAGGTGAACTGGATGTTGATGGGCTCATTGCAGGACAGGGTCTGCTGCACAGCCCTGAGCTGCTTCACGTGGCTGCTGTCCCCAGCCTGCATCACTTCATCCATGTGGAAGGTGCCAGGCAGCTTCGAGTCACACATGATGACAATGGACAAGTCAGGTAGCCTGGCAGAGAGAAAAATACCATCAACAGTAACAGAACAAGGAGAAAAGTGCCCAGGTCAAACCTCTGGGCCAGCCTAACTTGTTCTCTTCAGATGAGAGCCTCTGTGGATCCTTCTTCAGCAAAGCCCCTGTTCTGCAGCTGAGGGACACAAGGCAGGACGTGGCTGTGAGGTCAGTGCAAAGACACCACATGTTCCTAGCTCACCTTTTGCTCTTTATTCCTCCTGGACTGGATTTTTCTAGCTCAGGACATGACTGTTTTAGAATATCATAGTATTTCTGTGTTTTAAATTGAGTGGGGAACACCAGTGCCTGACAGCCAACCTGTGAAGGGAGACAGAAACTCATGAAAAGTCACGTTGGGTTGATGGTCAGGACATGATAAAGAGCAGCCACCACCAATACAGGAACAACATCCAAGGACAAAAGCAAATGAGCCCTTACAGTTGTGCATTCCTAAAAGCCCCCAAAAGCAGGGCTGTGCTGTCACTGCACACCAAGCATCCCCAGCCTGGAGCCAGCTGTGCAGCCAGTGCTTTGCTCCTCTCCACTGAGGGATTCAGGATGATTTTTGCTGGTCAAGAAAGCAGAGCTGCAGCCTAAGGTTTCCTCCTTGCCCAGGATCAACACTCTTCGTTATGGGCACAAGGCAAACAACTGATTTTTCAGATTATGAGTCTCAACTAACAAAAAGCCCAGTCCCAAAATATGAAGAAATAAAGAAAGCAAAAACAAATTAATTTGTGTTGTTTTGGAATGAGCATTTTTGAGGAACTTTGGAAAAACAAGGAATTCTAAAATCTGCCTCTAAGATCAAGCCAAGATTTTTTTGTGGAATTCTTTTGAGCTGTTCCTTTTCCTAAGATTTTTCCACCTCTTTTTAAAGCACTAGCTATTTTGAAAAATTAAAACATTTTTCATTCAACCCTTACATTTACATAATCCCAAAACAAAGCACCTTAATTACTCCAAGAATTTTTTTTCTCTTTCAGCAGAGGAGATTTGCTGAATTTGACCCAGATTTGCAAACTGCTTTCATCTTCCAAAAAATGCATTAGTGTCAAATAAACTATTTACCTAAATGATTTACTCAGCTGTTCTCATTATTTTCCCAGAGTCCGAGAAATAAGGAGACAAAGGCTACGCCAATAAATTATTTGTAAGTACCCTCTGGGCTTTGTCAGAAAGGAAGATAAACATTTGCTCTATTTTCTGGAACAGGCTGCCCAGAACCCAGGGGACTCAGGCTGTTTTGGGCCTCTGCAACTTTTTACTATTAGTTCCTTCAAACTACGATTCTGGTTGAACCAGCTCTGAAAAATAGATGCTACATGAGGAGAGGAGCTTGAAGGGCTGATGCTGGACAAGATAAGAGTCTCTGGTTGGGCCTCTCCCACTTGGTCTCAACCTGAATGGCAGCAGACCTGTCTTCAAAGAATGTAAAATATGAAAACTCGTCATCAGTTTGCTTTTACAAAGCCCTGGAAATACAGCAGGAATCCAAGGAATGCTTATTCCACACATATTTCAATGTATACTGATGGGACTGTACAGACAGACAGGATCCAAAAGGAAAAGCCCTAAAATCTCCAGAAATTTTGTTATGCAAATAAACAAACACAAACAAATCCTTAGGGTGGTGAGGAACTCCAGAGATGCCAGTGTCAAAGGTGCATAAAAAACTGGGAATGCTGGCAAATCTGGAAGGGCAAGACAGGAGCAATTCCCAGTGGAGCTGAAGCACATTTCTGCTCTTACCCCATCAACATTCCAGATTACACCAGAGGAGAAAATCAGAGGAGATGGAAAGGAAAACCAAAGCCTTGCTGGGGAAAAAGGGAAGAACTGAGTTGCGCATTCCAGCAGGAAAGAGAAGCTCAAGGACATCCACACCCTGGAAGAGATGGTGCTCTGCTGCAGCACGGGGTTCAACCCCAATGAGAACAGGCGTGAGCAGCGGGACTGCTGAGAGGATTAAATGAAGGATGAAACAAGAATTCAAATTGCAGCCCAACAACCCAATTACAGAGTTACTGATACAAGAGAAAAGTTGCTAAAAATGATCCACTTTCTAAGTAAAACAGTAACTTGGATGGTGCTGGGAACATTCAGAAGTGGCTCCCTCTCTTCTAATATCAGCCTTTGATTTATAGCTGAACAAACCACAGTGAACAAATTAGCTGCTTAATCTTAATTTTTAGCCATCAAATGTTTAATAACCTGAATTCCTCATTATTTGAGCAAGGGAGCCTGAACAGTTTAAATTGATCAGTGCAAACTCAAACCCAGGCAGGTATTCAAGGGTAGATGAGGTGGCAGGATCAGACAGCAGAGAGATGTTAAACAGTGGCAATACCTAGGACTTAAACCATCTTAAATCCAAGAAGGCCAGCCAGCCTCAGACAAACCTGGGAAGGAGAAATCAAGCTACCAAGTAGACTTGTGCTTTCTGAGGTTAAAATGAGGTCCTTTCTGAGGTTCTACTTTCAAGGCTGAGATGCCAGATGGTGATTTTTGCCCTGAGCAGGGGGGGCAAAGAGGAGATATCTAGTCCTGCATTTTTTCCCTCATCCCATGGTAAATGATTGCTGGCAGGGGTTGTGGGTTGCTGTAGTACTGGCAGTACCTGGCTGTTAGCAGACAGAGAGGGATGAGAAAGATGCAGCAGTTTCCATCAGACAGGGAGGCAGCCACAGGGAACAGCAAGAAATGTGGCCACTGGATTGCAGCTTCAATCCCTCTACACATCCACCACCAGCCCTGATCTCCAGCCAGCTCTTCCCATACACTCAAATCTTAAGCAGCTCATCTGCACCACGTCCCCAGCACCCCCTGCAGCAGACAGTCCGTGCCATACGAACCTTCCTGAGCACAAACTCCAGCTCAGAGGCCTGGTAGGCTGGATTCACAGATACCTGAAGAGCAAGAAACAGGAAGTTTGATCACCTTCTTGCCTTGAACACCCTCCCCCCTAGCAAAGATTCCAACAGAAAAGTTGCCCCAGGGTTAAGCCACACTCAGAGCCCCTCCTCCAACACAGAACTAAGAGCTCACCACCACAGGGATTCCACATTCACAGAAAAAATACCTGAATTCTGTGTTTGTGCACAAGAAAACAATTGCAGAAGAGGTTTATGTGAGGTCACATAGTCAAAACAGAGCTTCAGGAACAGAAACCAGACCTCCTGTCTCACAGGAGTTGATCCAATCCACTAAACTAGATCAAAACTCTTGTGCAAGTCAGGTTTCTTGATGGACAACCATGATAACACCTTCTTCTACTCGGCCCTCCACAGAGTGGCCACTGGAGTTAAGTTCACCCCCAGGTTCCTACTGAGCCACGCTCTTCCACCCTATTCCTGCAGACACTGGAATGAACCAGGATGGAGAAAAGGAGCAGAAGGCAGGGTACAGACCTCAGCACAATGCACTGCCTAAATAAGGTGTATTTTGGTCATGTTATCAAATCAAAATTGGCTTTTATGGATGTGCAGTCTGGACTAGATTTTTAAGTGAGCATTTGTTCCATGGAGCAATACATTTGGAAGGGATCCAACCAGCTGGTAACCAGTTAGGACAGCAACATCCCACATAAAAATGATCCTGTAGAGAAAAGCACATCTCCTCCCATTAACAGCTGTTGCAGGCACTTTTTTTGCTGCTCCTCCCTCTGCAGTCTGCTTCCCTACAGAGTGGAGGACAAAGATGCAGAGAGCTGCACAGACCTTCCTTTAATGCTTGATTCAGCTATAGATGACGTGCCAGGTAACGGCACAGAAAAAAGAGACAAACTTTATTCTCCAGTATTTCCTATTGCTTCTTGGACTCTATTTCCTTTCCCAATAGATTGCTAAGACCCAGACACAGCAAACTCCTTACCAGGATGATTCCTGCCTGGGCAGTTGCAAACTGCATGAGAACCCACTCGTATTTATTGGGTCCCCACATCCCCAGCCGGTCTCCCTTCCGCAGGCCAAGGGCCAGAAGTCCGGCTGCTGCTTGGTCCACCTGAAAAATACAACACAAAAGCCTAAGGATCACACACAGGATGCAGTGGGGATTATTGGTCTCCAGGCACTGCTTTCTGGAGAAAAAGCATCTTCTTTGTAACTGAAATGCAACAGAATGTATCTCCCCAGAACAGTCCATCAGCCCATGGCTGCAGCAGCTTCTGAGCCTGGAGCACAGATCAGCCCCTGCTCAGCAGGTTGACTGAAAGCATAAAAATAACAAACCTGGAACAATACAACAAAGCAGGAAGGAAATCAAAATAGGCAATTATGTTGTTGCAAGTTACTTCTTGCCCAAAGACTATTTATTGCCAAGTTCGTCATCAATTCCACTTAGGACCAAGCCTCACCCATATGCTGGGCCCATCCACATTGGTGGATCTGCTTCCCTTCTGGCTATCACTTACTTCAAAAAGGATCTGGATGAAGAAAATTCTATCAAGTGATTTTTGACCAGGGCTCCTGTCCTCAAAAGTCCTGTGAGGAGTGACTGGGGAAGCTGGGGGGGCTCAGCCTGGAGAAAAGGAAGCTCAGGGGGGACCTTTTGGCTCTGCACAACTCCCTGACAGGAGGGGGCAGCCAGGTGGGAGTCAGGCTCTACTCCCAGGGAACAGGGGACAGGATGAGAAGTGGCCGCAAGCTGCACCAGGCTAGGGTCAGGCTGGACATTAAGAGGAATTTCTTCACTGAAAAGGTTATTAAATATTGGAAAAGACTCCCCAGGGAGGTCCCTATCTCTGGAGGCATTAAAGAAATGACTGGACATGGCACTCAGTGCTCTGACCTACATGACAGGGTTGTGTTCGGCCAAAGGCTGGACTCGGCCTTGGAGGTCTTTTCCAACATGAATGATTCTGTGATTCATTAACTCAAATTCAGCCACTACATTAACAACTACTTTATTTTGCAGGATCATAAGCGTGTTTCAGGTGCACAAATGTATGTATAAATACTGTGAGACATTCAGGAAATGTTTTATAGTTTTGTTAAGTTCACAAATGAATTTATAAAATCTACCTTGTAGGAGATATGAATTTGAGGAACGATTTGATTTAGTTCTGAATTACAGCCCACTTCTTAAAATCAGGGTGAACACAGCTAACCTTGTTTATCTGAATGAATGTGACCAAAACAATAGTAAACCTAAAAACAAACAAAACCATTTTTTCCTTTCAAAGATCATATCATACATTTATTAGAAACCTCACAGGTAGTTAGTCGCTCCATTCCAAAACCAGATAAACATATATTTGTATATGCACACATACATACACATAGATACACCCACACACATCTGTGCTGATGATACTGAGCCCTAGTCCTTGACTTTGTGCATTGCTTTCATGCTTGGATAAAAACCTTCCCCACACTCAGGGCCTCTGATAGGCAAAGTGACTAATCCAGAAGGTGGAGTCTACTCCAGTAGAGAAACACACCATAACACAGCCCATAATCCATCAGATAAGTGTGATAATTTTTAAGTATGAAGGTTCATTATGGGATATTCAACGAGCATTTTGCATATGCCACTTCCTCCCTGCCATGCCAAGGTTCTGAGGAGGATGAAGGCAGCACTCACCCGTCAGTGTGTGCTGGAAATGCGCTGTTCCCTCTGCACCAGGATGAAGGTCCACCCACACACAATTCACCTCAGTCCTGAGCTGAGCAATGAAACTGTTTCCCATTTCTCCATCACACCTGCTGCTGTCATCCACTCACCTGAGGGGTGAACCAGGCACTCACCTCCTCTTTGAACTGAGCAAACGTCTTCCGAACCCCATCCCGGCAGAAGACCAAGGCCTCACGGTCGGGAAAGCGCTCCACAGTCTCCTCCAGGCACTGGCCCATGGTTTTGTCAAGAAGAGGAATGTCTGAGGGCCCCTGGATGTAGCTGCTGGTCACCTTGGGGGACACGGAGGGCATCCTTGTGTGCAGGGCACTGGGAAAGAAAAGAAGAGGTTGTTTAAGATAACCTGTCATTACAGTTCTCCCCATCTGGAGGGATTATCAGCCTGCCAATGACATCGGGAATACCTCATGCACATTCCTGCACCAGTGGGAACCACAGGCAGATGCTTCAGTGGGTCAAGATCAGGAAGACTTCCAAGAGGACTTTGAAAGCTTATGCAGTGGCTTGGGGCACAGGGACAACCTTGGTACCCCCCAGGGCACCCACATGTGTGTCCACACCAGCAGGCAGAACAGGCAGAGCCTCCATTCCTCCATGGGAAACCTGGTGGGGAAGGAGCCTGCACCAGGCCTGCAGAACCACAGCCTGCTCCTACCATCACTCACCTGCAGTGAAAACTACTCAAACATGTTGGAATGCCTGGACAGAATATGAGCTCTGCAGTTCACTGAGAGATGGCAATTGGGTTTGGTCTTTCAGCAACATTAAAAGGTATAAATAGCTGAGAATTAACAGGATCAAACCAATTTGTAGGTAAGTTCTCCCAACTGACTGAAAAGAGCAAACAAGTGAGAGAGAATTAAAATTAAAGAGGTCAGTCTCCGAAATGATCAGCAGAGAAGAGTCTGATCCTGCAGAATTAAAACTGTTTAGAAGAGATCAGAGAAGTTGAGCTGTAACTGAGGTGTCTGCAAAGGAAAGGTCTGTGTTTACAACAGCAAGCAGCTGTACACGTCCTCTCTCTGACAGCTGGAATGTAAAGAGTTTATGGGACTGAAACAGCATCAATAAAACAAGGAACTACCAGTGAGATGAAGGGGGAGAAGAGCAGAGGCAATACCACAGCAGGGAGGAGATGGCCCCCACTGCAAATTTGGGACAGAGGGGGAGGAGGAGAACAGGGATGGGTTTGAGAAGAGCAGTCCTGGGCAGGGCAGGAGCACTGAGAGGTGCTGGAGGCCAAGAGGGAGGCCAGTGAGTCAAGAGAGGCAGCAATGAGAAGATGTGGTCAGAACAATAGGGAAAATCATTTAAAAATCATTGAGGCTCTCCCTGAGGTCTGATCATCAGTGGAAATGCAGCAATCTCCCCTCAAACCACAGCTCCTGACCATCTGAGTGCTGCAGTTCCTACCTTGGTTTCTTTCTCCATCTCCTACAAGCCTCTCTCTGCTCCAGCAGCCACCTCCCACCATGCTGTCCTCCTCCCCAGGCAAGCCCCCCATGTTCTCTGTCCCTCCTCATTTCCTCTCTGCCTTCCTCCACCACTTCAGCTCCTCCATTCCGACATTAGGAGACAACCAGGAGGGACAGGGCTAAGGGACACTTGTAAGGTGCATAGAACAGAGGCTGTGTATAATTCAGTGTATAATGGGGAAATCCCTGCCTTAAAGAAGAAAACCAGCTCAGCCTAAACTCCCATCTACTACGGGATCAATATTCTACAAAGACTTGGTGTTACTGCCCCAAAAGATTTGTTTTTCTGCCCACAAGAAACAAGTCTGAACAGGGAGTTACCTCCTACATGAAGTGAAATTCAATATCCAGAGAACAAAAACTAGATTTTACCTTCAGGGGAGTACTGTTCCAAGAGACAAGTGAATTACCTGACCCTTTTCCCCCCCACTGCTTTTCAGCAGAGGGAGAATTGTGCAAAATCCCATGGGCTCTGTTCAGACATCCCTCCTCACCGAGCTCTTGGGCAACTCACATCAAGGCTGTAAGGCTGCCTGAGGAGGAGAGAGGACAAGTGCTAAACTGAGCTACCTTTTATTGTTTGAAAACTCTTGGGCAAAGCATGTAGATAAATGAGGAGATGAAAGAAAGCTCTGAAGAAAGGCCTTTATAAACATAAGTTCTATAAAATAAAAGGTAGAAAAAACTCTCCCTAAAGCAAGGGGAGGATGAATGCTCCTGGGAGAGCAGTAAAAGCCACCGGACCCACAACCACTTGCTGGTTGAAACAGCGACTGGAGAAGTCCCTGTCCCGTCATAGCTCACGAAGGCAGATGAGGAACCCTCAGGCTGTTTGTTAAAACGTTTAATGGGGCCAGCCATACTCACATCTCCCTCAAGCCGAGTAGTCTCCAGTGTCAGCAGAGCCCGTCTCTAACTCCCCTGCCTGGGAAGGCCTGGAGCGGGCAGGGAGCAGCTGCTGGCCTGGTTGCATAAGAGCTCTTCCCCCAGCAATGTCTCAGGGGGCACTGGGAGCCAAGCAGGCTCAGCACTGGGAAAGATAAACAACAAAAGACCCTCACAAAAAGAGACTGAAGAGGGGAGGAAATACTACAAAATTCAGATTAAGAAAATTCAATCAGAATCCAAAGTGTCCAGCTGAAACAGTTTCCTGCTCTGCAGTCAGCTTTCAAAGAGGTACTTGCACAACCCTGCATTGCCAATGAAAAGGGCAATCTTACACTGTCATGTCTTGGCAAAGCATTACACAGATCAGGCTCTCTGGGCTTACTATCTCAATATTTTCCAGACCTGAAGAGCCAAAGGGTTTCACTGACTTTTCAGAACCAGACTCTTACACTAAATGCAAGAAGGCACAAAGCTCCAGGCTTCACGGCTTGGCTTCCTCCCTACCCCCAAACATGAGGATGAAAGTGCATCAAAGAGCAGTAAAAGATATCATTACAAAGCCACATGCTCCAAAATACTGAGAAAACAGTGCTGTATTTCACAGTGTGAACACAGCTTGCTCTCAGAGGTCCCAAGCATTCACATTTTCAAATGAAAGCATCAGCAGTACTGAAATTAGAGGCTAAGAAGGCTAAGATCTCTCATGCTCATTACTCAGAGTCACTGACTCCTCTCAAAGCACTAGCTCACATCATTTCTTCAAATGCATTCAAGCAAAATTCTCAGCTGCCATCGAGTCTGAACTCCCCAAACTCTGGTCTGACATTCACATGTGCTTCAGCATTTCTGTAACACAGTGGCAGAAGTGAAAGGTGTGAGATAAAACACAGCAGCCTGTTGGAAGCACTGAGGGTCAGGAGTGGAATAAAGGAGGCAGACACAAGATATGTTCATTATCAGCAGCATCGTGCCGGAAATCACATAGGGCTGGTCTCCCTCCTGCCTACAGCCAGCAGCGAGTGTATGTATCTGATCTGAGAGAATGTTATCAAGAGACCTCTACAAAGAAAGAGTCCAAAGGATTTAGAAATAATCTCTGTGTTCATCTTTGTTACACAAAACAAGTAATTCACCCTTCACCTGTTCCTACGAAGCACTGGTGCTGCTGGAGATAAAATCAGACCAACGGTCCGATATTACGACAGCTCTCATTTCCCTGACTCAGCCGAAGGAGAGCAAATAAAACTCTGCTTGCTCTTGGGTGTCAACCACGACTTTTGGAGAGCACATGCCTTTTGTTAGCAGCATGTTTCAGCAGCAAGACAGCCTGCAAATGAGCCAGCCTCATCCACAGGCTGTCCCTGCAAAACTCCGGAACCCTGGAGTTCAGCAACACAGCTGAACAGAGAGATATCAGAGATGAGGGAAAAATGCATCCTCTTCCCTGCAAAAGGCAGGGGAGCAGCCAAATCCCAGCAACCCCAGAACTCTCCTGCCTGATGGCAGGAAGCAGAAATGATCAGACTGAAGCAAGCACTCTGGACTAATCCTAGGAGCTGTTTGTACTTTTCTCTGAACAGCCCCAATCAACAGTCTGGAGTTGTTGGTATAAGATAACCAGCTCTGTTTTCACCTTTAACTCTTTACCAGTCTCTACAGAAATTATCAAAAGGGATGAGAGAGGAATGCAAGGCAGGGTAACCTCCTGTCCCCTTTGCAGCGTGAAGGACACTGACCTGCTCTGTGGTGCCATCACCTCTGCACCTGTGGGAAAGACCCTGCCCTCCCAGGGCTTGGGAACTGTCCTGACTACAGAAATCATACTTGGAATGGTTCACAGATTCCTCTGCCAGTTCCTTTGCTCATGGACATCTACCAGGAGCTTCTCTCCTCAAAGCAAGAGCTTCTGGGTCTTTTGTGTAATATGACTGCAGTTAAAGGGTGCTGCAATTTAACTCCACTCTGTTCTCATTTCCTCTTTAATCTGTTGACTAAAGAGTTAACCGGATTCTTACTTCTTTTTTTGTTTTGTTTATTTTTCTTTAAGGAGAGATCAACTTCCCTGGGTTTTCAGACTCCTCCTGCAGCAACTTTCTAGTTATATTTTTCCACTGTGCCTCTCTGCTCTCTGCACTCTCCCCGCCAAAAGGATAAACAAGCCTACGAGCAGAATTTAATAAACTTTTTTATAACATTACTAGAAAGAGTTTACTCTCTAAGTACATGCTCTCTTTCTCCAAGGGCTTTGTGTTCCTGTCCCTCAGTTTCAATCCTGGGCTGGAGTGAGCTGCAGTGAACTCTCTATCATGCTTCCCTTCTGATCCTATTTCCTAAGAAAGCTTTTGAGAAGGCAATCTTCACACACCCATGATGAAGCAGCTTCAACCACCTCACTCCTAATGTCAAACCAGCTGAAAAGAAACACCCAAACCCTGTCTGTGAAAAACAAGGAACCCACCACCCCGTTCTTGGAATTGCTCACTGGAAGTCATTCATCCCAGTGATTATTACTCTGAATATCAGCTAAACCTTCAGAGCCTGTCCCAAAGCCAGGTGCTTCCCATTGCTGTTTTTTCACACAATCTTGCTCCAAGAGGCAGCACTGAAGAAAAGCAAGGCAAAGAACTTGCCTGATTTCCCAAGCCCCAGAGCTCCTTGGTGTCCTGGACCTGCTGTGTCACCCAGCACCCTGGGGGCTGCAGGACCACAGGGGGACAGGGACACTGACTGCAAGTCAGAGCCCTGAAGAAGGATGGGGAAGCCATTTGTTACACTTCACATTGCTGCAATCCGGATGGAGCTGCTGCTCAAAGTTCAGCCCTTGCCGTTCGTTCACATCCCTCCGCCCACCGTGCAGGGCTCATCCCTGCCCCAGGCCCACTCCCAAGCTGGGGGGAAGCAGATCCAGGGGATGCAGCCTGCCTCCTGCCACTTTGGAGGGGTTTTAGGGTTAACCAAGAGTTACACACCGAGATGAACATGCCCTCCCTGCATGCAGCCACTGGCCTGGCCGGACACCCACAACGCCCTGCAGCTGTCCTATAGCCCCTGTCCCCCATCACACATGGTCTCCACATATCCTCTGCAGCCTCTGTGCCCTACAGCTCCCCTACCCCAGAGCCCTCTGCCTCCTATAGCCCCCATACCTTCTCATCCACAGCCCCCCTGTCCTCTATAGCCCTTATTCCTTCTCATCCACAGCCCCCTGTCCCCTATAATTCCTACCCCTTATAGCCCCCAGTCCCCTACAGCTACCCATCCCCTATAGCCCCACAGCCCCGCACCCCCTATAGCCCGCACCCACCTGCCTGGCGGGGATCCCGGCGGCCCGCCCGCCCGGCGCAGGAGCTGCAGCCCGTGCCGGGACAGCGCTGCCAGACGGGCCGTGGCCATTCCTTCAGCGGCGGCAGCACCCGAGCACCCGGCGGGACGCGACCCGGCCCGTTCTATCCCGTCCCGTCCCGTTCCGCCGCTCGGTGCTCGGGGGCGCTGCGCTCCATGGCCCGCCCCGGCCCCGCTCCGCTCCGCCCCGCCTGCGGCTCCCCGCGGCCCCGGGACCCTTCACCCGCCGGGAGGAGGCACCGGGGGACGGGGAGCAGAGAAAGCGCCCGCCCTGCCCGGTCCGCGAGAGGAACTGGAGGCTCAGAGGGAGCCCCCAGAGTCCCGCCCGGGCACTTGCCCCGTCCTCTGCCGGTCCCCATCCCAAGCTCTGCGCTGCAATTCCTTCCCTGTACATTCCTACTCCATTATTTCTTCTTCCCAGCCTGTTCCATCAGCCTGACACAACCACTGTTACACCCCGAATGAGTGGAGATGGACTTTGGTGCAAGAAAACCACCATCATTTGCCTCCACTTACCTCGTATCACTTGGTGCCCAAGCCCTGTGAGTCACCAACTGGCCTCCAGCCCTATCCCCTCAATGAGTTATCAGTTAGCACCCCACTAATACCTTTAGACACTCCCTGTGGAGAAGAGACCAGCTGGGAACTGCAGAGCCGCTCCAAGGCTGGGCACGCTGAGACCTCCTCACCTAAGGGCAGAGGTGTGGGCAGGCACCAGGTAAGAAGTGTGGTGGTGCTGAGCTCTGCAGCAGCACTGATGCTGAAGAGGTGACACAGTGTATCCGTATCACATCAAGCACAACACGGAACAAGGGCATAAATATCAACCTCAGAATGACGAATGTCAGACATCAAAGCCAAAAATGCGCTTGTAATGGAGTGAAATACCAACTGCCACCAGACCCTGGTGTCTGACACTTGCTTTTAGAAACAGGAAGGATTTTCCCCGATGCGCATCTAGTTCATAAGGAATTTGTTTGGTGACAGCAGTGACAATATCTTCTTTGGTAGGGAAAGGGAGATTTTTCTTTGAAATGTGAAAAATTTGCCTTGGCTGCAGAGGGAACACAGAGATCTTCAGAGAGTCTGGGAATGGTCTCTAACCCCAGGCTGGCACGGCCAGCTCAGGCCCAGTAAGGATGAATAGATCACAATTAGATCAACTGTGTTCATCCCACTTCCCTCAGCATTTCCTGCTCCCTTCTCCTTGCTACTGTGCTTGCAACCCCCAGCAGAGTGCACAGATGTGCCTCGTGCTATGCTTTGCCTGTCGTGTGGAGCTTCAAAGTCTTTCTAGCCTACATGCACAGATACCTCTTCAAGTCAGTCCCACTGAACTCAGCAGCGAGGTGAGTTTCTGGATTCCCACAGGGGATGTAAAGCTGTGTGACTTTTGTGGCCAGAAGTTGTTCTTCGACTGATTTGGACAGAACAGAGCAATTGTCTTTGTGCTGATGAAGCATCAGAGCGCTCGGTGTTGTATAACCACGGGGAAAAAATTGATTGCAAACCTTTAATAAATAAAAATAAAGATGACTTTTAGCTTGATCTTACCACATTATGATCATTAGCCCAGAGGGTGAATCCTGGTTAAAGAAAGAATTAAACCAAGAATTATGCAGAAAATAATGTGACCTTGACATTTGCGTATGTTTGTTTGAGATCAAGGCAAAGGATGCCTGAAGCAGTACCATTTCATACACCATTGCATAAGGTACCATTCCTTTCTAATCCAGATTTAAAAATCTGCCTTCATGATAATCACAAATAAGAAGGGAGGTTTTGTAACCCATCTACACCCCTGTTTTTTCTAGGAGCCAAAGGCTCTTGGATTTGTGCAAACACAGATTTCAGTCTCTGTAGCACTGCATGGACAGAGACCTTTCCCAGAGATGCAGATGGTCTTGCTCAGGCCCCCTCAGAGCCCCTCTGGGTTTTGTCCTCCAGAGCAGGACTGTATTTGGTGCCTCCCAGCCATGGAAGGGAACAGCACAGCACAGCACATCACATGAGTCCCTCACTGCCTCAGGGTAACAAGGGGATCAGCAATCAGCTGCTTCCCTTGGAGATCTGGCAACGAGAGGCTTCCCTACCATTCGCTGGAGCAGGTCTTCTCTGGCCTTTCCCTCCAAAAACAAACATTGTGAAAACTGAGGGATGGTAGAGATTCTCAGATAAGTAGACCTCGCTCTTCTCAGATGAGGGCTCTGTAATTTCTTCTCACATTGGGAGGAACAATGACATGCTCCAAAAACTTCCATAATCTCCTGGGCAGGAGCACCTCAGCCTTGGGCAGACTTTATTGTAGTTTCTGTGAGGAAAATCCTTGTGCACTGTTTTGAGGTGCCTTTGCTCAGAGAATCGTGTGGCCTCAGTTACCTCAGTGCTGAGTTAATGCTGGTTTCTGGGTGTTGGAAGAAATTCACTGGCAGCTTAAAAACAAACTAATGCATCCACAGGGCAGATGCACTGCAGTAGTGAAAACATCTTTGCAATGTCCCATACATACATACATAGCACAGAGGTCAGGAAATTCATGGTTAGTCCTTGCTGTAATCCCATTACCGGGTAACACTAATTTGGTTCTGCCTCAGGCTCTTTCCTCTTTCGCTGACTTTCTCCACAGAGGATTAGGAGAGTGCTCTGCTCCTGTGGCACTGGAGCCTTGGGAGCAAAGCAGGAATATCCATTAAGCGTTCCTCCTGTGAAGAGACATTGTGGAGTAACAGCCCAACTGAGAAGGAATTCACCCCTTGGATTAGGGAGACTGTGGAGAGACTGAAGCAGCTGTATCAGATATTGTAAAATGAGGTATGCATCACTGGGTTTCTGTTGGGATTATTGGCCATAAACCAGTTGTTTCTCTGTGGGGAGGTGTGTGACTGGTGATGTGACTGGGTGCAAACCTCACCCACCCATGGGGCTGGGCTGGGAGTTCTCCTTCCTTCTGCAGGGCTGTTTCATGTAGCCCAGATCTAAACTCCTGCCAGCCTGGCCAGGGTCCCAGGGCTGGTGGGACAGCTGCAGGGATACCCTGAGCCGTGCCAGTGTGTCCCAAAATAGGTTCTTCCACCCAGTGTGCAAGAGGCCAATCCACACCCAGAGTCGAGGTATTGGATTTATTTACAGTTCTGCACTGGATAGCAAATCCACAAAGCCAGCATGACGACTGTCAAAACTTTTCACTATTTATATATTTTAGCAAACAAAGGCATTAATGTTTATTTGCTACAAGTTACCTAGTTCTCATATTAATTAGTATTCTATCTTCCATTGGTTAATGATGCTCTCGCTTCCCATGCTAATTAGTCCACAGGCTTGGTCTTTCTCTTCTTTTGGGTTGGTGGGTTCCTTGGGTCTGTGGCCATGAGGAGGTAGTCACAATCTCCCCCTGACAGAATTACCTTTTACCCGCTTGGAGCTGATTAAACCCAATTGCTGAGTTAGCTTTATAAGTTTCTTCCTTATCTTGGGCATTCTGCCAAATGTCCTAGTAGCCCATAAATCCTGCATTCCTTGTGCCCACTATCAGTAGTACATCCTTCTTCCCAAGCTTTGTTAATCTCGCACTAAGTCTGAGATCATTGGATCAAGCCTTAAAACTTAACAAGGCAATTCTACCAACAAGTAATTCGTCTTTTTAAGACAGCACTTAGACCTTATTGGCTGCTCTCTGCTTCGGGGACTACATCTCCATTCTTGTTGCTTAGGTTTGAAGGTATGCAGCGATCAAACATCAGATAACATCCCTTCTCAAGACAGTTTTTAGGCGTTTTGCGGCGGCGGTGCCGGTGGGGCGGTGCGGCCCCGCTCCGGGCCGGCAGCGGGCGCGCTCGGCCCCGCGGCGGCGGCGGCTGGCGGGGCCCGCGCGGACGTGGCCGCGGAAGTGGGTGGCGGGGCTGGGCCGTGCCACGCCGGGACGGGACGGGCTGGGTCGTGCTGAGCTGTGCGGAGCTGTGCTGAGCTGAGCCGCTCCGAACAGAGCCGCGCCGCCTCCCCGTGCCGAGCCGCATCCCCCGCGGGCTGCCGCCGACGGAGCCATGTCGCGGGGCAGCGGCAAGGGGCTCAGCCTGAAGGACAAGCTGGACGGCAACGAGCTGGACCTGAGCCTCTGCGACTTGAACGAGGTGCCGGTGCGGGAGTTGGTGAGTGTCCGGCTGCAGGCCGCCCGGCGGGGGTGGGTACCGGCTCCCGGTCCCCGGGAAGGGGCAGCGTAGGAGAGCCAGATGTGCTGGGAGGTTGTGACCTGGCCTCCAGGTATTTAAAGCAGTGAGGTTCTGTGTCCCGCGGG
Organism: Corvus moneduloides; assembly: GCF_009650955.1. Lineage (NCBI taxonomy): Eukaryota > Metazoa > Chordata > Aves > Passeriformes > Corvidae > Corvus > Corvus moneduloides. The sequence continues at coordinate 6,793,343 of NC_045494.1, forward strand.
CCTGGCAGCTGCTAGTCATTGCTGTCCCGGGATAAGAACCGCCTTTGGACTCAGAGATGGATCCGGAGATGACGTGACTTCGGAGCAGCCGCGGGGGATGGACAGATTGATGCGGGAGAAACCGCAGAGGCCGAAGCAGAACTAGCAGGTGTCAAAAGGGCTCAGGTGACGCTCCATGTTCATTCAGTGCCTTATTTTTCTTTCAGGCCGCTCTTCCAAAAGCTACTATCTTGGATTTGTCCTGTAACAACCTGATTTCCTTGCCGGTAAGGTGCTAGAGAGCCTCCGTGAGGATGAGTCTGCTGGGAAATATTTGGAAAGATAGCTGGTGCTTCAGTAGAGGCTCACCAAGAGCTGTGAAACTGGCACTTGCCCTGCCCTGGGGTGGCTGAATGACTCCATTGTCAGTGACAGGTCAGTGCTGGCAGTAGGTTTGGCTGAGGCAGGAGAGAGTAAAGGGCTGAACTGTGTGAAGATTGCAGTACATTCCTGCCAGAGCATCCCCAAGTGAATATAGAGGAGTTTCATCAGCAGTGGAGGCTCGGGTTTGTTCCTGTCATATTGTCATCCATAACCTTCTCGGTCCGTCTTACCTGTCCCGCTGTGTCTCACCTCCATCTTCCAAGGCAAAGGAGGAGAGCAATTTCCCTCCATCACAGTCCTGTCATAAGTCAAGGATTGTGCCTAATGCGAGGTGCAGGCTGTCTCCACGTAATTCCCACTGAGGTTCTTCCACAAAGGTGCTGACCAGCTTTCTCTGGGTTTTCTTTGTTTGGGTTTTAGTCAGACTTCTGCAGTTTGATGCATCTGGTGAAACTGGATTTGAGTAAAAATCGGCTGCAACAGCTGCCCTTGGACTTTGGCCGCCTGGTCAATCTGCAGCACCTGGACCTTCTAAACAATCGCTTGGTCACCCTGCCAGTCAGCTTTGCACAGCTCAAGGTAAAACTGTTTGCTGGGCAGTTATGTAAAGCTTTGGGATGCAGCCCAGGGTCTTGTGATCCTGCTCAAGTTGATTTCTCTGGTAAAGCATCCATCCTGCTGACACCCATTCCAAAATTCAGCTGGCTCTGCACCGCAGCTCAGTGAAAATCCTCTCAATCTATTGAAAACATCTCTGCTCATCTTCTGTACCTGTTTCATTCATATGAAAACTAAGCAGTTCTTTGCTTCTGCTTTGGATCTCTTAGAGATCTCTAAGAGACTGCTGTGCTCTTACAGCCTCCTCTTTGTTGTGCCTTTTTGCAGAACCTGAAGTGGCTGGATCTGAAGGACAATCCCCTGGATCCTGTCCTGGCTAAAGTGGCAGGAGACTGTCTGGATGAGAAGCAGTGTAAGCAGGCTGCTGTCAAGGTAAGGAGTCTGCTTTTATTCTATTTTTTTTTTCCTTTCATGGCTTTGCCAGTGATTCTTCCTCTGTTTGGTTAGCAAGCTGGGCAGCTGCTGCAGGAGCCTGGAGTTTCTTCAGGCAGCGAGGTGCAGGTCGACTGCACTGACTCCACTACTGCTGTGCCCGTGGAGAGCAAACACCTGGCAGAAGAGGATGCTTCTCCATTGCCAAGAAAGTAGAGGCATAATCAGACGTAATAATCCGTGCTTGTGCTGATAGTACAAAAACCTCTGGAGAAGTTTTGGCAAACATAAATAGAAATGTTTTGTGATCCTTTGTATCATCAAGCACCAGTTTGCCACATTTGTTTTTAATGGGAAGATCTGTTTTTTAACAACAGAGACTCACATAAGTTGTGAGTTTTTTTCAGAGCCGTAGCTGTAGGGATAAGTCAGGGTTGGGGGTCAGTCCCAGCTGCCTGTCCTCAGCCACACTCCAGCTGTCCTGTTCTGAACTGACTGTGCCACGAGGCTTCTGCACAGCCCTCAGGTTGTTTTCTTGGCCCTTTAAGGTACTGCAGCACATGAAAGCCATCCAGTCCGAGCAAGATCGACAACGGCAGCGGAAACTCCAGGCAGAGAGAGGTAGGCACAAAGAACCCCCATGTGCTGTCTGCTGAGGACAGCTCTTGGTCTCTAACACACCCAAACATTCTGATCTCTATGTAACAAATGGCCATCTAACACATACTTGTGGCCACCCAAACCCAAAGTACTCAGGGAGTAGTAGGGTAAAAGGGCTAGAGGGAGAAAGACAGCAGGGGGGTAACTGTGTGATTTCTTGGCCTGAGAAACAGGAACATCTCTAGATGGAATGTGCTATAGGTTACCTATAAAAACATTAAAGAAAAGCACAGTAAAATGCAAGGTATGTAATACTAAATAAAATTATTAAAAAGAGGATAGTTGTTTAATTGGTTTCCAAGGTTTCCTCGTTCCAGTTGGGATAATAAGGTAATAAGGAAAATGGCAATGACAACCCTTTACATAAAAGGGAAAAATCTTGCTGTTAACCCCCAGAAATGGAGAAGAAACGTGAAGCAGAACAGCGAGCGAAGGAGGCTCAGGAGAGAGAACTGCGGAAGCGAGAGAAGGCGGAGGAAAAGGAACGCAGAAGGCGGGAGTACGATGCTCAGAAAGCTGCAAAACAGGAGATGGAAAAGAAAACTAAAAAGGAAACAGTGCACACCCGAAGTAAGTAGTGTCCATTTTGGGTGGGATTGTGTCAGGTTTCATCTTCATCAGATTTTGATGCTGCCAGAATTGCTTTCATGTACCCAGGTACTGGGAGATGGTGGGAAAGGGTAGGGGGGAACCTGTAGGAGTTTTAATAAACTGCTGCTGTGCCCTTTTCCCCTTTGCCTGTGTTCCCATGAACTGTGGAGCTACAAGTCAGGAAATTCTCCAGCTGTTCCTAATGAGAACTTCCCTCCACTCATTTTTTCTTAAGTCCACTGAACATTTGCGTAATCAGATCTTGTGCAACACAGAGGTGCTTTACACCCTCTTCACTGCTGCCCATGAAACTGGATCTGAAACTTTTCATCCTAAGAAGTTAAATCCTGCACATCTAGTTATTTATCAGAGCTAAGTGATGAAAATTCACAACAAAAGCCAACTGCAGTAGAGGATTAAGTATCTTACCTGAACAGTTTGTTTGTGAGCATAGCCTGTCAAAGATAGTTGATTAATTCCTCACATTCTATCCTGTTCATGTTCTCACTACAGAGCCGGCCTCCAGCTCCCGTCCCTCTCAGCCCCCCCGGCACAAGCCCTCGTGGTCGCGGTCGGTGCTGAGAGTCCTGCTCTTTGTGCTGTTCTGCATCCTCTGTACTCTGGCTGCCTGCAAGCTGACGGAGCTGCAGCATCAACCTCTGTGCGTCAGCGTGAACACCCTCTACGAGGATGTGGTGGCTGCTCTGCAGAACCACAAAATGCTGCAGAACATGCTACAGCACAACTCGCAGCAGTGATTGTCCTGGATGGGCACTTGCTTCGTCAGCATCTCCTTCCACCATCTACGCAGCCAGAATTCCTATGGAATTGTGTTCTGATGAAACTGCTTTGAACCAGTCAGCGTTGGTTTGCTGGTCCACTCCACAGAGCAGAGCTATTGTTCAAACCGTCTTTGTTGTGCATGTCTCTCAGTCGGCCTGTAACTCCCATTATTTGTGCACGTTAACCTAAAGTTGTTACCACTCCTTTCCTCCGAGTGGTGTCCACCAGGATTGTGAGGTACAGGAAGCTGCCAGTCCATAGGAATGGGAACAAGCAGCCCTTGCATCACCTGGGTGAGAGCTGTAGCTCTGAGCTGGAGGTGGAAGGTTTTTAATACATATCCATTCCTTGCTCTCATTTCTGTTCGTGCTAAAATTGGTGGTATGGCTGTATGGGAATAATACACTAAGGCCCCACTCCAGGACCAATTACAGGTGTGTAGGATGGCTGTGCATCCCTATGTTGGAGCGAAGAGGCTGATGGGCTATTGAAAGGAGCTGAAAATTTTCAATACAACAGTTTTCACAGCAATTTGTCTGAACTGGATGTTTATGTCGTTAACAGGGTTTTAACTTTATTTAGGCCTTTTGGGAACAGCCACAAATTATTTCTGAGTACATAGGAATAATTCCTGCCTGCTGCAGCAGCAGCACTGGGTGGCACTGTGGGAGCACTGCTGGCAGGAAAAGGGAAGCCTCGGGGCTGGGGGAAGGCTGGGAAGTTTGGTGGTTTGCACCTCGAGAGAAAACTCACCTCTGCAATGGTCTGTGAATTATTTATCATTTCCTTAGAAATTATTTGAAATTAATTCATTTTAAATTTTCCTTAACCCCACCAAGCAGAAGTTTTTCATATCCTTAAGGGCTTTGCAAGTACTAAAATGAAGTGCAGGTTTCAGAGAATATCTGTGCTACAGACTCCACTGAGACATCATACATTGGTCTCCAGAATCGCTCCCTCTTCTCATACCTGGGATTATTGCTGCCAGGAGCAGTGCTATGGGGAAATCATCTGCAGTGGTTCACACCAAGGTCACTATCACAGCAGTAAATCTTCACTTTTCTGTAACCCAGTGATAAGACTGTGGTTCCCTGAATATCACACAGGAGAGAGCAGCAGCACAAGTATCAGATAAAAGGAAGGAAGAGCTGCCTCTGCCTTAGCAGGGTGCATGTTTTCAAAGCTTCCTTCAAACAACTTTAAGCTTTAATTTGGGTACCTAACTCACCCCATTCTGTAAAAGATCTTCCTATCCAGAAATGTTCAGGAAAACGACAAACAACATCCAAAGCAATGTTTTCTCCACGCAGCCCTTCCTGCCAACATCCAGACAAGTGTTACATAGGTTGGTGAGTGCCAGGCTTATACAATTTATAGATTCAGGTCAGCAGCACTGCTGGCCAGGCAGGGCTCCTGCTGGATGCCTGGAACAAGCAGGGCAGGTGGAGATTTTTTCCACTGGAGGCAGCAGGGTTCCAAAGAGTTAGCTTCCACACATGGGATGCAGTTTAATTCTCTGAGCACTCATCTCAGTAAGTGCTGCTGTCACAAAAACCCTCTCAACTGTCCTTGTGCGCACACAAGTGCTGATGGCTGCACTGACAGGCCGTGGTCTCCAATCTAATTAAAAGGAAGCTTTTTCTGCCAACTGTTTAGACCTCATAATTCCAGCACATATAATCAGATTTCAAGACCCTCTCTAGATTAAGCCGTCTGGAGATTGAATCACTCTATATCTGAAAATTAGTCTTACTCATGCCCACCTGCCACAGCGGAACAATGAGAGGCTGTTTTGTGAGGTGAAGTTCTTTCACCTCACTAGAGCAGGTGCTGGGGGGGCAGCACCATGTTGCTCTAGCATCAGGATTTGTCCCAAAGGAGGAAGAAGGTTAAGTCCTTGCAGTTCAGGAGAGTAGCAGGAAGTATTCCTTTCAACGGAGGACATACCTGTCTATTTTCAAGACAACATATTAAGAGCAAAGGTTTTTCTTCAAAATTATTTATTTTATAGAAAGACAAATAAAACATCAGTACTGTAAGCTGTGTGCAACTCATGCTTAGGAAAGATGTTCACCATCTTTCTTGTGTAAACTGCTGCAATTCAGCAACTTTATCCAACTTTTTCCCTGCTACGATAAAGTCTAAATGTGCTTCAAGTCTTTAAACAAGGATCAATGAGTGTTATCTAAGCACTTCTTCACAGAAGAAAACTGAAAACTTGCAAGACAAACGGTAAAACCCTTATTCCCTGGAGCTACCGAGTGAAATTCAAAATGGAACACTTGAACCAGACAAACAGTAAAACCCTTTTTCCCTGGGGCTACCCAGTGAAATCCAGACAGAGGTCAGGATCGTGGGAAGTCATCTGCAGATAGATGCGTCGGGACAGCTCCGGCCCAATGCGCCGGGAGGTGGCTGTCACCCCCTCCCCACGGTGCACAGGGATATTGGCCAGCATGTTCTCCCGCTCCTGGTCCGAGGAGCATCTCTCATAGGCCTAAAAGCAACACCAAGGGAACAATGAGATCACCCATTTGCATCCATTGCTCAAAAAACCAGTCAAAGCTACGCACCTGTGACTGCTCTGCCCTTCCACAATGTCCACTCATTTTTCACTTGCTCTCTGCCCAGGTCCCATCTGTGAACTTGGAGAGTGGAGCCAATGCTGCTCCCTCAGTGGGGAGCCAGAAGAGTGGATGCCAAGGAATCAGTTCCTTCACTAACTTACTGAACCACTCATACAGAATCACTGTGTCTAATTTAATACTGATTAAATTACTTCTTCCACCCCTTGCATGAGCTGGCTGCCTGCACACAGTGCTGGGTATCCCTGAGGCATCCTCACCTGGATCAGAAGCTGAGGAGAAGGGTAGGCAGACACGATAGCCTCAGCCATCTCAGAGCTGACACGGTTAAATTGCTGTATCTGCCTCTTCCAAACTTTCAGAAGACCCTTTCCGGAAGGATCCACCTTCACTCCTCCGAAGCAGCCCTTCTCCAAGTAGAAAGAGAACCCTGTGTTCTCTCGCTCTCGCCTAGGGAGAACAAGGAATGAGGAAGCAAATGAGACAATGAGGCTGTGAAGAAAATCCTGTCCCTGCCATCTGTTGTCACAGAGCCAGAGCGCCGTCCCTCGCTTGAGATGTCGGAGACATCACTGGCATCAAAGAAATGCAAACAATTTGACCCTGTTTTCTTTACATGCATTACCAATTTCTTTAAGACTCAGATTGCTACTGAAAAAGAAACAATCCTGTACTCAGCAGCAATCCTGACACAAGCCAACTTGCAGACAAAGTGGTAAACAAGAATTCACCTTCTGGCTGTCAACCATAATAAAACACTTCTAGATGTCATTTTTAATGACATCTCATCTCTCCTCATGGCTGACATGGAAAATCCAGCAGCTGCTGTAATAGGAGTATCAGGATTGTGTGAGACTGCACAAGATGGCTTTCCTAGCTATCACTGTGCAACAATCTGCTGTCCTCCCTTGTCAATGGAAAGAGCCAAGTGGTTCATTCTCAGGCACGTCTCTTGGTTACACACTGAAGAAGAAAAGCTGGCACTCTAAGAGCCAGTCCTACTTGCATTCCCTTCCCACTCCAAAAATCTGACTGAGAACAAGAGCTCTACTTGATGGCAAGGCTTCAGTGTGAAACGTGAGGGTAGTGAGGCACCAGAACAAACTGCCCAAAGAAGTTGTGGATACCCTGTCCCTGGAAGTGTTCAATGCCAGGTTGGATGGAGCGCTAAGCAACCTGGTCTACTGGAAGGTGTCCCTGCCCATGGCAAGGGGTTGGATTAGACAATCTTTAAGGTCCCATCCAACCCAAATGAGCCTGTGACTATGAAACCTGGGTCTGTCCTCACGCCTCTGTGGGCAGGACATCAATTTCAAGAACAACTTCTGTGTTGAAGGAGCTGCATTAGCAGCTGCTCTGTCACCTGCACCTTTAAGAACCATTCTACCCTGTGTTGTACCTGCTATTCCTTCCCAGTAGCTTTAAGTGCAGCCTCTCCAAAGGTAGGACCAAACCTCCTCTGCTTACTCACTTGTATGGTGCCTCAGCCACAGCTTTTGTGAACATAGTGGCATATTCCCCAAGCTCCTCACTGCTCTCAAACATGCTGATTTGGACTTGTGTGCTCAGTTGCAGATCCACCAGGGCCTGTATCACCATAGGGAACAACAAATGGCACAATCAGTCTTGTTGCATCAAACCCCATTTTTGTCTGAAGCAGAAAAGGGTCACGACCACCCTGCTGTAGGACAAGAACCTTCACTCTCTCCCCATTTTGGAAACAGTTAATTTAAGACACTGAAGTATTTCGGGGCACTCTGTCTCCTGACAGCTAATATCGCCTCAGTGTCCTCTGAGCTGCCTCAGCTCCTCCGTGGCTCTTGTTACGAACAGGCCACCACCAGTGGGCTTTGCCAACGGCCCATGAAGGGCAAGAGGTGCTGAGACTGACATCAGTACCCAGGTGAACAAGACACATCAGTCTGTGTGGGAGCAGGTACATGACTGAGCAGTGGGGAGCTGAACCCAAAGAGCTCTGTCCACAGACTGATGGACTAATGAATAATGAAGGATGCATACTCCCATCTAAAAAATTGTGTGACTGGGTCAAATATTTAAATACTGGCAGACAACAGATGATGGCTGCATGTCTGTTTTAAAAGCACTCACTTCTTCCACATCCATTCTGGATAAGTCCAGGCCAGAACCCTTAACCTCCTTTTTTCTCCGTTCTCCCCGTTTCTCTTGATTCCCACTCGCTGCTGTGTGTCGCAGCCTTTGTTTTGGCTGACCTTGGAGAGACCTAAAAAGAGTAAAGTAAGACTGGGGTGACAGTCTGGATGGACCTTTGCTTCTGTTTCTTTCTAAAAAATGGTGGAACAGTTCTGGGAATGCCTCTTATACTCCAGTCTTTGCTAGAAGGAATTAAAGTAAACACCTATGGCATTTTTCAAGGCCAGAGAAAACACAGAAACATCTGGAGAGAAAGAAGCCTGACCTGAAGTAATTTTCCACTCCAATTACTGCCAGAGCCAGAATTTTCCCAGGCATTTTCTCCATCATATGAGCTACATAACTCTGCAGGGTCTCCTTCTGCCTTCCTGCATAGCTGTCAGCGTTCTACAAAGATGAATGGGAAAAACACGGAGTTAAACCATTTTGAGGTACACAGAGAAGCACTGCAAATTATTGCCCTCGTTGTAGGTCTGCAGATGAGTCTGTTCACCCTCGCTCTTCAGGGCAAGCAGGCAATACTTGATCCAATGTAAAGTTAGAGCAGAAAGAAAGAAAGAAAAAAAAATCCCACTTGATGTAATAATAACTCTTTGGGAATGTGTGAAAATTTTAACTAGGGAAGAAAGCTTGTCAGAACTTTACATTATAGAACCCATTAATGGCTCCTAAACCCAGATTTCTGTCTTACCGAAATCCTGCATTCCTCCCACACCAAAACCTTCCTGCCACCAAGAGAGATGACAAAACACCGGTTTTGCATCAAGGTATGTTCAGGAGCACAAAAGTCATGAGCGTTCTCACTTGTTTGTAGCTGTGAGCCATGGACAAAAACTCCTCCAAGCCAAGCAGAACCAGGACATTTGGTTCTTCTGTCCATTCATCTCCTCCTCCCATCTGTTCAGATATGAAAACAAACAGGCCACAGTCTGTTTAGGATTCAGACTCCCACTCAGAGCTCTGAGCGGGGAGATTAGAGAGTGTTTACTTGAGTTGATAAATACCATTACTACCGACTGCAAATAACACACGAAAAAACATGCAAGATTATCAAGATTTTATTTGCATACCTGTGATGTCACTGTCTTTCTCCTCCAGGTGATGCTGCAGGGAATATCGTGATTCTCAAACACACAGGAATAATTGGCAGCCTTCAGAGCACTAAGGATCTGCTCACCACCTTCTACCTGTAAGATGACTGAAATCGATGCATGGGTCAGGCCTCCAGAGAGAGGAGACAACAGTCAACACAAGGCAGGTGCAGGCTGTGAGGATAACTACCTGGATCTAGCACCACTGTTATGTATTTCTGGCACTCTCCTGGCCGCTGAGCTTTCAGCATCTGGGCAACGGCTCTCTTCTTCTCTTTCTCCTCCTCCTGCTCCCTCCTCTTTGCTTCCTGCTTCTCCCTTCTCTGCCACGCATTCTGGTAGATTGCCTCCCGTTCCTTCTGACTATATTGTCGCTTTTTGAGAGGGAGCGATGTTTCTGGCCTTTCTCTGCTTACCGGCGGGCTACTAGGCCTGTCTGAGTCGACTGGCAGGGAGCACAAGGAGGGTCTCTTAGCACTGCGCGTAGCATTCTCACTGTCACAAGCCACTTCTCCAGACGGCGCCAGGTCTTCTCCCAGCCCATGGCTGCCAGGAGAGATCAGGTCACCACTAGCACAAAGCCCAGATACCTCTCCTGTATCGCCAGCGCCCAGGCTGAAAGGCTCAGGCTCCGCTCCCTCTCTCATCTTGATCCTCTCACGCCAAGGGACGACGTCCATCACCTCCTCATTCACCTCTTCGCCCTCGCTGCTCACCATCTCGACAACTTCTGCCGCTTCAGGATCAGGAGATGGTACCCGCGGGCAGCTCGGCCCGCCGAGGCACGGGGACGGCCGCAGCAGGGAGGCCAAGGAGGGCAAGTTCTCCTCCTCACTGCTCTCAGACCACGAATCGCTCTCCGCCATCCCCGCGCCCCCTCAGGGGCACCCGTGCCCGCCTGAGGGGAAAGCCCGCGCCGGCCGCTGGTTGGCCCGGAGGCGCGTGCAGTGGGCGGCGATTGGTCCGAACGCTCGCGACGCCGCGCGCTCGGACCAATCGCCGCCCAGCGCGTGCGCGTGCGCACCGCCTTCCCAGCGGGAAGAGGAAGGGGAAGCGGCACCATCAAGATGGCGGCGCTGGGGAGGCTGTGTGAGTGAGGGGCTGTGTCAGCGGTTTGCCCTCTGAGGGGTGGGGAGCGGGGCTCTGGCCGTGGAGCGGGAGGGATGAGCTCGGGAGAGTGCGCCTCAGGGAGGTCACCCTGTGGATTGTCGCGCCCCCGGTGGGATGTCACGGCCGGTAGCGCGAGGCTGAGGCTTTTGCCTTTGCCTGGAGCTGAGGCGGAGCTCTGGTGAAATGGGCGGGCTTGTGTATGTGAAACTGTAACTATAGTTCGTCTTTGCCTAATTTCCTGTAGATTGTCACGTCTCGGAGGCTTTAATTTACTTAATGGGTCATCTCCTGAAATTAATGGGGTTTTGTACCCTTTTCTCAACAGTATTTCATAGAATTATGGAAAGGTTTGGGTTGGAAGGAATCTTAAAGGAAGGAATCTTGTTCCAACTCCCTGCCGTGGGCAGGGACACATTCCATTAGACCAGGTTGCAGTAAGCTCCATCCAACCTGGCCTTGAACACTTCTAGTGATGGGACGTATTTCTAGCTCGCTGAGTGTCCGTGATAATTTAATTAAGTTAAACTAGTGGTTTTACTCAGGTTAAGGAAACAAGATAACCACTGTTCTGCACTAACCTGCTGCTTAAGAGGCTAGATTCAGAAAAACTAGGTTTGTCTCCTAACTGCATGAAAGGCAGTACTGAAGAGATTTTTAAGATCATGATGATTTGGGTTGGGAGGGAACTTAAAGGTCATCCAGTTCCAACCCCCTGCCATGGGCAGGGACACCTTTCACTTGACCAGGTTGCTCCAAGCCCTGTCCAACTTGGCCTTGAACACTTCCTTAGACTGGGAGGATTAATGAAAAGACTGTGCTCCAGACTCCCTTATTGCCACTCCCATTGCTCTCTGTTCCTTCTTAGAGCCATTAATCATAGAATCACAGAACCACTAAGGTTGGAAAAGACCTCCAACACCAGCAAGTCCAACCTTTATGCTCCTTCTAGATAATCCTCAGACTGCTCCTGGCTGGTGATAGATATTTGTATATTGTCCAGAATTGGAGTCTGCTCATTTGTAAGATTTCAGGATGTAACTGTGTAAGTAAATGCCATTTGGTCAAAGGGGAAACTGAAACAAATCACAACCCATCTTTTCTCAAAGCACTGTTAGAGCAATCCACAGCAACCAGTGACATCTGTGCTGCATTTTACAAGAAAGAAACAGGAATTTGTGCACATCCTTTAACATTGTTGCTGAGAATTTAATTCTTACCTGGGGAGCAGCAGCAGCACTTGAGATGTGACCTCTTTTCAGGGAATTTAGGCCATTGTGGTCTAATTTATCCTGGAAGTACTTTTTGTTTCTCCCAGGGCTTTCCTTTGCCTTTAATTTTAAAGCCTGTCTTAACTGATATCCTTTACATCTGAGAAAAGGAATTATGTGTGATAGTTTTTCCAGCTGATGTTGTTGTTCTTTCTCTAAACCTAGTTCTAACCACTCCCCAAACAAGCTTGGTTGCTGTCAGATGGGCTTCTAAGAAAAGTGGGGGCAGCTCAAAAAACCTAGGTGGCCGCAGCCCCGGGAAACGCTATGGGTTCAAAAAAGTCGAAGGTAGGTCTGAGTATCTTATTTGCATTTCACTGGGTTCTTCACAGCTTCTCTCCCCTGGTACGTGTTGGTTGGTGTTTCAGGAGGAGGTGGGCAGGACACTTTTCCAGGAGAAAGGGAAGGGGAGGATCAGTGAAACCTCGTGATTAAGGGTCGCTGGTGGGAGGGCAGGGTGAGTCAGCTCCGGCCATCAGCCAAAATTGCCTACAGAAAATGTACTTGGTTCTAACTTTGCCTCTTCAGAGAGCCCGGGAGGAGGGAACGCTGTGGGACGCCTCATAACTGCACTGCACTTTCCCCCCACGCTGGGTGGAAAAACTGAGCATTTCCAGTGTTTACAAAGGAGAGAATTACAAGGCTTAGCAGAAGCCAAAGTGCAGATTCTTGCAGTTGAGGGCTTAATAATTATTAGCTTTGCTGATGGAAACATATCAATGTAAATGTAATAAAACAAATGCCTTCAGCAGCCAGAAAATGCCTTGTACCCTAGAAGCAGTCTTTTCAGAGATTTGACTTTTTGCCATGGTCTATCCATTGCCCTTTTATTTCCTGATAACAGCACTTTTGTTCAGATGCTTTTAGCATTTGAAGTAATTTTTCCTTAGAAAATGCCCACAGAAAGCTGGGATTTGTAAGTCCTGGAATCATTTGTGTTCTGCCAGGGCTCTGGGGAGCTGTTTCTCTGCAGTCTGATTGTGTCACTCTGTTGCAGGTGCATTTGTCCATGCAGGAAACATTTTGGCTACGCAGCGGTTGATCCGCTGGCATCCCGGCGCTCACGTAAGGCCTTTTCTCTCTCTCTGGTTCTCAGAGAACAGCAGTGCCTCCCCAGAGTCCCACACTCACTGCCTCCTCTCTTTCAGTCTCATTCTTAATGTTCATCCCTGTGTTCTGTATATCCCAACACTGGGTTTCATGACCTGGTATTAGTCACAGAGCCTGCTCAGAGCCTCACCTGTGTCCATGAGACTTAGGGAAGGTCTGCAAGTCATGGACATCCCAAAACACTTCTGTGACCTGACTGGGCACTTGTGCTTCAGGTTGGAAGGGGTGTCTCATGTCTCATACTGAGCACCATTGCACACTGGTTCCTGGAAGCAAGTTGTGTGATTTTATTTTAAAAAATAAAGCAACAGATGCTGTTGAAGCCAGGATATCAAACGAGGCAGACCAGGGATCAGATCTGCTTTACTTGTGGGTGTCCAGCCTCTCCTTTCTAACGCTCCTCATCCTCTCCCAGGTGGGGATGGGCCGTAACAAGACACTCTATGCCCTGGAGGACGGGATTGTGAGATACACCAAAGAGGTCTATGTGCCCCCACCCCGCAGCAGTGAGAGCAGAGATGTGATCTGCCAGCTACCCAAAGGAGCAATCCTGTATAAAACCTTTATCAGTGTCGTCCCTACCACAGAGGTAGGAAGCTTCAAACTGGTCACCATGCTGTGAACCTGCTGTGTCACATGGGCACAGATGGGAAGGACAGACTACTACAGCTGTACTGGCCTCTGAGGACAAGAGTGGCTCTGAAGATACCAGGACTTGTTTAGGACTTGTTTTTGCTCCTGAAGTGCTTGTGATCTGTGTTCAGACAGAGTGAGATCACCTGCTGGCATTTTTAAGAGTGTGTAATAAATGCTGTGGGGCAGCTGAAGGTCTTGGTTGCACATGGAATGTGTTACCATGGTCATTTAGTATCTGGAGAGCCTGGTCTGTTGTGCCACTGAATGAATTCCCTCTACAATCACTCTTGTGTCAGTACTTGTCCCACTAATAATTCCCTCTATTTTTGCTCATTTTTAGTCATTACTGTTCTATTTGTACCTTAATCCACAATGCTGCAGAACAGATCCTTTTCCACATGCACCTAATGCTGTGTACCCGGAAGCTGGATTTTTTACTCTACCTCACTCCCCTCAATGATTAACTTAAATACCTGAGTGTTCCATTCACTGGCCATGTGAGGCATGTTCACAGGCCTAACTCTAAGTCATTACTACGTTCAGGGGGCCTGGTAAGATGCCCATGTCTGGGCTGGTATTTGAAGCTCAGCAGCTGGAGGTGTATGATAAAGCATTATCCAGGATACTCATCCTTTTATCTTTGAGTCATTACATGACATTTTTGAGCTTATATTCCTCAAAATAAAGGAGCCCAAATTTGTTGTGGCCAAACTGATCTCATTTTATCTATAGGTTTGTAAACAATTTGAAACATTGACTCTGCAGTAGAAAACAGGTTATCAAAATCAGTACTGTAAGGACACCGGTGTTGACATTATTAGACAATTCTTCTGCTCTACAGAAGACCAGGTGGACTGGGTCAGCCACAACTGTCCACCTGTGCTTTGCAGCCTTCATGGAGACCAACCAGCTGTTCAGTCCATGCATCTGTCCTTTCCCAGCCTGTAAATCCAGTCCCATGGTTCAGCTTGGTGGTTGGTATTTGGGTATAACCCATGGACCTCCAAATCCATGTGAGGTCTGTACAGAACTGTTGTCAGTCACAGAGGCCATTGGTGCCAGAGTACACTGCAATGCTCCAGAGCACATCCCTTCTGCCCCTCACATGTGAGGATTCCCACCTGGCAGCCAATCCACATACAGTAAAACACTTGATAATCTAAGAAACAGGTGAAGCAGCACAACACCACCAGTGCCTGAGGTCTGATCCTTGGTACAGGCAGCAGCGCTGCCTCACAGAGGTATGAAATGCTGCTCCTGAGGAGCTCTGGCCTAGCAGACCTTCCCCTTGGCTTTCCCCTGTGCAGCTCCAGCAGCTGGACCTTTGCCTTTGGTGTTTGCCAGAGAAGAGTGAGCAGGCATCCCCAGTTCCTCTGCTCAGTGCCATACCCAGCAATGGCTTTGTGGTTGTCCTTGTGCTGCAAGAGGGATGTCACTGATGGCTGGGTTAGGCTTGCCTGTGTCTCAGCTGATTGTGGATCTGGGTGAAGGTTTGGCCATTCCCTGTGGAAGAAAATGGTATCCCAGGCACTTCTGTTGCTGACAGCATGGGAAGCAGCAGTACACCCAGGCCAGGCCTTACACCGCAGTGTTTCGCTGAGTTTGGTAGCTGAGAGGGGCATGGAAAGGGTCTGGAACACCATGTCTGTCCAAGGTCTCTGAGCTTATTCCTGTTCCTGAGAAAGCTGGAGGATGCCTCAGAGCATGCTCATAAGGAGGTGGCATCTATTGAGAAAGGAAGAGCATTACACCGGATCAGAAATAACCAGGAGATTATCCCACCTCTTCTTACAGAGCGGATGAGAAAGCTCACAACCACCACCAGCCTGAAATTAAACCCCCGCAGTCCCCCAGCGCAGCCGGCTGTAGGCAGGGGAACACCTGGAGATGAGAGCATCAGTCTGGAACATAGCACAAACCTGCTGAGAGACACATTCTCCCCTCACACTCTGTGCCAGGTTCCTGCTCTTCCCCGTTCTCCTTCAAGGACTTGGCAGAAGGACAGAACAGACTTGACTTTTGTTGAGAGAGGGCTGTAATTTGTTTTCCCTTGACTAAAGAAAGGCTACTGGGATTTACAGAAGCACCTACAAAGCAGGCGTTGTACACAGGTTTCAGCAGCAAGTCTCACTGCAAAGAGAGAGGAACCTCCAGGCCTTGTCACATTTATTTTGGCAGAGCTGGGCTAGCTTCTTACCCACAAGTGACAGGAAGTGGCATGAGGATGTTGTGGAAGAGCTTCCAGTGCCATTCCTCAACTACTTATCTTTGGAGCTTTACTCTCCTGTGCCCTCACTGCCCAGGTTTCACAGAATCACAGAATGGTTTGGGTTGCAAGGGACCTTAAAGATCATCCAGTTCCAACCCCTGCATGGTCAGGGACACCTTCCACTGTATCAGGCTGGTACTTTTCAGGCAGGTGTCATACGACATAGCTCCAAACACTGAGTGGCAAGTGCTGACTATGCCAGACTTTATGGTACAGCTTTAAGAGCTCAAAATCTAGGTAAATTAGTGAACTCTTGGTGCTTTACTCAGGGTCTCAAACGTTTCTGTTCTGCTTTAGACAATGAGGTCTCTGAACAGGAGCATCTCGGGATGCTGCCACAGGACCTACTTGGCGGATGCACTCACTTTTCCCTGTTCTATTGTGGGAGGGCAAATCTTAAATATGGTAACAAGCAAAGTCTCCTGATCATTAATAAGCCATAAACATTTCAAGGTAATAGCAAGAGGCATCCCCAGGAGTGTCCTGCAGGGAGAAGGAAGCAAGAACCCATGAAAGCCTTAGAGATCCAAAAATAACACTCCCAGCCTGGACTTGTATGGAGCCCGTGATCCGAAGAGCCTGCCCTTTCTCCCTGGGGCTCTGCCATGCCTCCTGGTACAGGCATTTCTGCAAATGCGCTGGGGGAGGGGAGATGGATCATTAACCAGCACAGATGTACACCAAAGGAGCCTCCCGTGCTTTCCGAGAGATAAAAGCTATCAGGGACCGGCAATCACAGAGCACAGAGTCCTCGGCTACCACCAGCTGCTGAAGCAAGACACAGATACGGACCACAGTGGTGACTGCCATGGGCTTCTGCCACCCCCGCAGTGCAGGGAGGGGAGCTCACCTCCTGGGATGGCTCTGCCCACAGCCCAAACCTGTCGGCAATCATCTGATGGATTTCCCGCTGGCGATCTTTCTTCCGCACGCTCTCGTAGCTTGGCAGGCGGGGCTGCTCCCAGGATGGGAGCTGGTACGTGCTGGGGGGTCCGACACAGAAGAGCTCGTCTCCCTAGAAATGCCCATCCCCAGAAAAAGGTCAGTGTGATGGTGGCTCTCTTCACTAGAAGTTCATGTCCTGGTGTCACCTTGAGTTAATTCAGGGTTCAAAGTTGTAGGTAGTTGTAGGCTTCTCTGAACACCCAGAGAGGAAATCCTCCCTCCCAGGATCTACCACTGGCACTTCATGCCCAAACACCTCAGGGCACTGTGGTGTCCTCTGCAATATTCCTTCCCTCCACATGCTGCCTCCCCCGGGGGTTTTTACATACTGGCAGCACTTCCCAAAGTTGTGGGATAGCACCAGAGGATGCTGCCCAGCACCTTTTGCTCCAGGCAAACCCCATAACCAGAGTCTGTTTCCAAGCTCATGAGCACTTTTGCTACCATTCCCACCCAGCTCCCAGCAGGGACCCTGCCATCACCTGCATGCCGGGGTTCTCGGCAGCGCTCTCCAGCCGTGAGGCTCCACGCTGGGGTCCCACCAGCCGCTGGCTGCTGCTGAAGTAGGGCGGGGGGCGGTCCTGGAATGAGGAGGACACGAGCAAAGCTGAAATCCCTCACACCCATCCCAGCAGAGAGCAGAGCTCAGCCAGCTCGCATGGGACAGCAGGACCCTGGCAGAAGAAGAGTTGCTCCCTCTGCCCACGTGGCTCCTGCAGCTCTCGCTGCTGGCAGCAGCCCCTGCCTGTTTGGTGACACCAATGGCTCCGGGACATCCTTCCTGGCAGCACAGGGCCTGCTCCAAGGGCCAGAGCCAGCTGGAGCAGAGCACAGCCTGAGGGACAGTCTGGGTCCCAGGGCAGGGTTTCATTGAAAAACAACAGAACCATCTCTTTTTGGGAGACAACAAAAAACAACCCAACTATTCCACTGGTGTAGATAAGAGCTCCATCACATGCTCAGGGTTACAGAATTTGCAAGCTCTTATCTACTGAGGTTGTCATTTCAGGATAATGCAGCAAGCAAATCTGCAGGGCAATCGCTGTGCTATTCCGGAGCTGTCTGACTCCAGTTAAACTGGATTCCCTGTCCAGGTGTTGAGCAACAGTGAGCAGAAATGCTGTTCACAGAGAACAGCCCCTTGAGCCAGAGACAGGACTTGAGCCATGGCTGTACCTTGCTCTCAGAAAACCCCATCTCTGCCAGCAGAAACCAGCCCAGAGACTCCCAGGGCAACCAGGGATGCACAGGGAGGACTATGAGGATTTACTTTTGCTCTTAACAACCAAGGAACTGTTTGTCTTGGCCCTACAGCACAACTACAGAGGCTGCAGGAAAACAGCATCCAGCCATTGGTTCAATAACTGATGAGCAAAACCAGTGCAACTACTCCTGCCCAAAAGCTGCCTCACACACTACAACTGCTTCACTTTTTCTGAAGGAAATACATTCTATATATGTTCCCTTTCCATATGTAATTCTTTGCATCCATCCTTCAACACAGCCCTTTGCTAAAGGCAAGATGCCTGCTTGAACTTCCCACCCCAGAGCTCAGGGAGCACCCCACACTGCCTCAGGGAGTAGCTCTATAGGGCAAGGGAGCACGGCAGCAGAGCCCGCTCCCAACGTGTGCCATGGGCAGGCAACAGGAGGGAAGAGAGGGAAAGGAGTGGAGACAATGAATCAGACAAGGACACCATCAGTGCAGCCTGTTTCCACAGTGATTTCTGCTGGGGACTTCCCAACCTGTGCTGGACTGTTAGATTTGCCTTTCACAGCACAAGCCCCTCCATCCCTTGCTAGTGAGGCTGAACATCCACTCTTCTCTCAAGGACTGTGGAGTGGTACCTGCAGCCCTCCCCTCAAGAGCCATCCCTGCAGCTCTGGACGCTGAGCTTTCCCCAGGCAGTCACTGCCACAAAAGCAGCGCTGGCTGCACACACTGCTCTTTTTCCATCAGCTTCCCTAGTTGAAAGCCAGCCCTAGGAAATTACAGATGCGAGCGAAAGGGCTTTGTGTCTCACTGGTCCTTCCCCAGGAGCTGTGCACAAGAGAGCCAATTGTCAGGGATGCGAGTGGCTTTGTCTGCTTTTGCCCTTAGCTTCCAACCCCCTTCCCTGCTGGGCCCCTTCCCTATAAAGCAGAGCCCGACCCCACACATGACTGTGCAGGGGGAGGAGGACCTCCCCCCTGAGCTGTGTGGGGAGCAGGGAAGCCTATTAGTGAGGCCTTGGAGATACAACCACAATGGCACAGCCAGGCAGGACTGGGTGGGTGGGTGGATGGATGGATCTCTGGGATAGAGTGGGAGCAAGGAGGTGGCAGAGCCCAGCTCTGCTTGGAGATCCCATGTCCATCAGCAATCCTAACCAGGCTACAGGAGGGTAACCAAGCGGTGCAGCCCCACAGACCCAGCCCAAGGGAACAGGAGCTCGGGGACCAGAGGGGGACTCCTGGGCAGGAAGAATAGAGGGAGGACTTGGAAGACACTCACATACTGGCTGGGGGTCTGGAACAGGCGGCAGGAGCAGAGGAATTGGCAGCACATGGGGTCCCGGTGGTACAGGAGCAGCAGCAGGATGAGGATCGCCACGATGAAGACGGAGGTGGACACCGCTGCCAAGAGACGGGAGAGGCGAGAGAGCCGGTGGTTGGATGGGCCCGCGGGCTGCCTCCTGCTCTCGCCCCGCGGCTTGGAGAAGCCCCTGAGAAGCCGGTTCCACCTGCTGCCCGTCCCAAGAGCGCTAAAGCCCCTTTGCGCCCAACATCTCTCTCTCCCTACGAGACCGGGAACAATCTGCAGAGCCGGGAGGGGCTCACCCCATCCCGGACCGCGGCCGCAGGGACCGACCCGCGGGGACCGGCACCGGCACCCCGCCCGGGGCTCCCGGCTCCCTCAGCACCAAGGCAGAGCGCCGGTTCGCCAGCGCTCCGGTCTCCCGGGAACCTGCGGCTCCCCCTCGGCCCACGCGCGGCTCCGCGGAGCCCACCGGCCCCGCCAGCCCCCGCCGGCCCCCGCCGCCGCTCCGCTCCGGCCCCACTCCCCCGAGCCAGCGGGACCCCCCCGGATTAGGACCGGCCGCTGCAGCGACCGCTCCCCCGCTCGCCCCCGGGTACCGCCTCATCGGCACAGCCCGGGAGGCACCGGCAGAGGCCGATCCCGCCCGGCGGCCGCCCCCGCCCGCCGCTCCCAGCCCCGCCGGAGCCCCCGCCCGCCACTCACTGGCGGCGATGACGATGGCCAGGACGTTGCTGTCCATGCTGGCGCTGGCGGTCGCTGTGTGGCCTGAGGCCTCCCCGGGCTGCGCCATCCCGACCCCGCCGCCGGCAGCCCCTGCCCGCCGCCCGCGCCCCACAGCCCGCGAGGGGCGGGGCGGGGCGGGGCGGGGCCCGGGGCGGGCGGGCTCAGCCGCGGGGCTCCCGGGGCTCCCCCTTCGGACACACGTCAGGGCCAGCCCGGCTCATCCGCGGCCTCCTGCCGGGGTTACCGGCGCCCCGCGGTCCCGGCCGAGCGGCAGCCAGGCCGCGTGTCACTGCCGGGATCGGCGGGCACGGGACAAGCCCAGCGCTGCCCCGCTCCTGCGGAGGGAAAGCTGGGCTGTGCCGCGGGAGGCTCCTGGCCCCGCAGGCAGCGGGAGGTGCCCGCTCATTAGCTGATTAACACCTTAATTAGGGGCCATGTCAACGCTCAGTACCCGAGTACCTTCAGGACACCCGCTGCTACGGTGTAACCGGACTCAGCCCGCGGCTCCGGGTCGTTCCCGAGCTCTCACTCTCCAGCCCCAGGCTTTGAAAACCCCGAGCTTGATTTTGGGTCACACATCACCCATCTGAGGAAGGTGACCCTGCCCCAACACCCTCACAGGCCCTGCCCCGGTGCCCAGGAGGGATTTACACCCTCGCCGGGGACAGCCAAGCTTCCCCCACCCTTCATCCCTTCCAGAACACCACAAAAAATCGACACACCACACTGTAGAGATATAGATGTATTTGTGATGTTGCATATTTAAGACAACTTTACATAATGCTTCTGACACAGAGTTTTGGCGTCCTCCCCTGTGTGGCCCCCTCCCCCCACATTCCTCCACAGCCCCGGAGCACCCCAGGCAGGAGTGGGTGCAGGACGGCAGGGCTGAGGGCCAGCAGGTACCTGCCCTCGCACACAGAGGTCTCAGCCCCCTCCCTTTTACAGTACACATCTTGCAACACCCGCATCCTTAAATTTGGAGACTGGGAGTGTCAGACCTGCCAGGCGGAGAGAGCTGGGACATGGGAGAAGAGTTAGGATGGCACAGATCCATGGAGACAGCAAAACCCCACCAGCCCCTGAGACCCTGCCTTGAGCAGAGGGTTGGGTCAGATGGGCTCCAGATTGTCCCCAGCTGTGAAGTGTCTTCCTAGGGTGAAACCAAACCCAGACTTCTCCAGGCAGCATCAGTTTTAGAGAGAATGTTGGAGGCAGACCCCAAGGAGATCCTGGGGGGACTGCGGGGAAGGGGGATGCTCCACTGCAACCCTTCCCAAGAGGAGGTGGCGCCTCTTCCCTCTGGAGCAGTGGGAAGCAGAAACAGCAGAGACCGGATGGAGGTGGCCAGACCTTCTCTCACCTCTTTGATTTTTGGCCAGGGAAGCGCAGCAGGTCCCGAGAGCTTCTGCCGACGTGGGAGAAAAGAAAAGGTCGGGCCAAGGAGCTGTGGCACAGGGCAGCCCTCCACACATGGCTCATCCACAGCAGGAAGTCGGCCCCGTGGATGATATTTTGGCAGGGGATCAGGGAGTCCTTTTGCTTAACTGGAGACAGAAGTGGCGGGGTCTACAGCGCAGCTTGTTGGACTTGAACCACACACTGAGCACTCCCTGCTCGCTGTCACACAACACACCAGGGCTCCAGACATTTGGCATAGTCGGGCAGCTACACCCACAACCTGGGGGCAATGCTGCCCCAAGGCCAGCAGGCTACAGGTCCCCAGCAGCCCCCAACAGGAAATGGGCAAATGGCAAAACAATAATTAATAATGATAATAAAAATAAAAAAAACATGTAAACGACCCAGCACCCTGTCCTGTAGCATCAGGACACCCAAGAGAACAAGGTATGTTACAGTCTGAGGGGAGATGGAGACACAAGGACTTCCCGGCCAATGCGGGGTCTCGTCTCTATTGCACTTTGCATCATATATATTTCTATATATATATTTATAAAAATACAAACTAAAGGGCTGGGGTGAAGGGATGAGATGCAAGCCCTGGGCCAGCAGCAGCTCTGTGCACACAGCAGGTTTTGACCCATTCTGCTTCTGCCTATCCCCAGTCCCTCATCAGCCCACCGGGGCAGCAGCCAGCAACAAGGGCCCATCCTGCCAAGTTCTAGCCCAGGGCTGGGCAGGATGCTGAGCTGGTCCAGAGCCTGCCCACCCACCAGCCATCCCTCCCTCCCACATCACCCTTTCCTGAGCCTCCAAGGCCTGGAGTAACAAACACACAGCTCTTGCCTGGTGCCGGCCGTGCCCTCACAGGGATGGGCACTCCAGCACGCTCTCCCTGGCCAGCAAGGGCTCATTCCTGCAGAGATGGGCAAGACCCACCTCGTGCCTCTCCCTCTGCCAAAAATACTCCACAGGAGAAGATTTTCCCCTGCCTGGAGGTTCCCGTTTTCTCTTCGAGTGACTACGGTGCAAATGGCACAGGATGATGTGGTCCAGAGACACCCCCCACACCAGAAATGGAGGATGCTCCTTGCTCCCAAGGCCGCCCTCCGGCTGCTCCTGCTACCTCAGCCGCCCGTCGGGTTTGACGGGCCCCAGTTCCGATTTGGGGTCCGGGGAGAGGGAGCTCCAGGAGGTTTTCCTGCAGGTCTCCAGGGAAGCACAGGCGGAGGGGCTGCTGACACAGACATTCGCTGCGGACCAGAAGGTGCCAATGGCAGCGTCCGCCCAGTCCTCCAGCTCCTTGCCCGTCAGCCACGCCTTCCGCACCGCATCCTCCTCTGCCACCTCGGAGCGTGGCAGGCTGAGGATCCCCCCCAGCCCCTGGAAGTTCTGGTCCATGTACTCGTTGCGGGGGGGGCCACCATGCAGCCAGTTGCTGTCGTCTGGGCAGGACAGGGAGAGAAAAGAGAGACAGGGATGAGCAGCGCAGCAACATTCTGGCACCCTGCAGGTCCTATCCCCAACTCCAGCTGGGGAACAGCACCTCATCCCTTTGCAACCCCAGCTCCCCTCCAGCACAAGGAAAAGGACGCTGCTGCAGAAAGGAGCTGACTGACCTGCCAATGGGCTCTCCACAGCTGCCCAGGGGACAGCCCAGTGTAAGGATTCACATGGGCAAGGGGACATCAGTGGAAAAATGGCTCCAGTCTGGTCATCAGCTGCAGCCCAAGGGGCCAGCACAGGGGGAAGCACTTCGGACTGCCCACAGGGACACCCTCCCATCCAGCCCCAAACTCCAGAGCATCCTCACCTTTCCTGAGAGGCTGCTTGCGGTTGAAGGTCTGGGGCACCACCAAGAACTGGTTCTCCCCCAGAGGCTCCCAGAACTGGAGGAGGCGGATGGTCCAGATGCCAGGGCGCAGGGGGTGGTTGAGAGGGGGCTTGTACTGGGTGAACTCTGCCTCAGCATCCACCGTGATGTCGTAGGAGGCGGCAATGACGTAGGTGGGGTCAATCCACACCACTGTGGCCGTCAGGTTGGGGCCCCGTGACCACTTCTGCATGGCCACTGGCTCATCAAAAGGCCCCATCAAGCCTCCAAAATTGCGGAAGAGTCTTTCCTTGGGGTCCCACTCTGTGCCCACCTGATGGGACAGAAGGCACAAGCAGTGGGACACTGGGGAAGGAGACAATATCAACTGAGGTTTTGTGTTTCACCTCCCCGGACCAAGAGAACACATAAACTTTGGTGTCCAAAGCAATGGACACTCCACCCTCCATAGATCACATGCCAGCACTAATTCAGCTGTGCAGGGCCTCCTGCAGCTGCAGGCGCTGGGCACCACAGCCTCAGCTGCCTCTGAAAGATCCCCTGAAGGCCTGTTCTCCAATGATCAGCTCCTCACAAATAAACGAAACTCCCAGACAAAGGTCTGTTCTCAGACACAGCAGCACTGTGGTGTCTTGGGTCCAGCACTGTGTCCCTCTGTCCTCATGGCATGCAGGTGGGGGAGAGGAGGAACGGCAGCATGGTGCAGGAAAGCCAGGGAGGAAAGTGCCCCATTTACCTCAAGGTTTTGCAAGCGGTTTGCCTGCCCTCCATGACCTGACAGCTTCAGAGCTCCCTGGGGCATCATCCACACCTCCAAGGATTCTGCCTGCCCAGTTGCCAAATTCTGCACTTCCTGCATCACCAGGTAACCCTGGAAACGGTCGTCATAGAAATATAAGTGCACACTGGAGGGGAAGCCTCGAGGCTCAAATCTGGAGAGATAGACAGAGAGGTTGCACATCTGAGCATCAGCACCCTCCCAGCACAAGATAAAGGCCACCATTTGGTTGAGACCATGGCAAATACCCTACCTGCACAGCTTGTCAGCCTTGGCTGCTGGCATGGATGCGGCTTTGTGGAGCCCCAGCCTGGAGAAGGCTGTGTAGAAGGTGAGGGTGACATCGCTGAGACCACTGAGCCCATCGACACGGTCGTAGACGTTCTCCCAGTAGGCCTTGAGGGCCGGGGTGTTTGCGGGGTAGCTGCCGTAGAGGTGCGTGTCCAGGATCTCCAGCACCTCCTGATTCACCGTCGACTCAAACTTGCGGGCGAAGAAGGTGGGTCTGGAGAGTTGCTGGAAAAGCACAGGCGTTTCTAACAATGTTGGCTGCACCCACTCTGCCCTCCCACTCCTGCCCACTTTGAGGGCACAGACTAAGGAGCAGCACAGCACAGCCAGCCTGAATGTGGGATCCTCTATGACAAGATCAGTGGGAGCACACCAACAGTTACTGGAATGCAGATGGGTCCCCATCTCTCCCACCGCCTCCCCCTTTCTGTGCCCAGAAGCAGCCGTGTGTCATCCAGCTCCTTTGCTGCAATCTCTATTCTGATGGGCTCCCACCCACCAGAGCCACTGCTGAGCCCTGCATTAGCCCTGGCCATGTGGTACAGCCTGCAGGAACAGGGCCTTGGGCTCTGCAATCCTGGGACTGCTGGAAAATCCTGCCACAACTGCACTTTTCAGGGCTGGCTCTATCTCCCCCAAACCTCCTGTGTTCAGTCCACCCCTCCATGCACTGAGAGCATGGGAGACGTTTTGTCACGAGGCATTTTGACCTGCCAAAGAAACAGCACTCTGAAAGGGTTTTACGAAAAAGGTATTTGCCCCAAGTGATAGGTTTGAAGGGGAAGAGCAGGAAAACAGGAGAGAACGTCTGGGAATAGGAGCAATGCTGCAAGCAGAAGCCTGGCTGCAGGGCAGGATAGTCCGGATAATCCCACTGCCTGTTTACAGGCACGTCTACACTGAGCCCCACTGGGAGACCTGACCCTGCTCCAGTCTCTTGTGGGGACATATACAGCAGCTGGCACTGCTGCCCAGGGTACCCACAGGGCAGCTCGGAGAGGAGAGGACAAGGAGGAGGGGAGAGAGCAGGAAGAGAAAGGAGGATCTTTTTCACCTGTAGCCGAAGGAAGTCCTGGGGTTTGAAGTCATTTGGGGAGCACCCGCACCAGTCGACTATGTGTTTATATTGGCACTTACAGCCCAGCTTCCGGTTCCAGTTGGTCACTCGGAGGTTGTTATCAACCAGCGTCTCACAGGCGTGGCTGTTCTCCAGGACCGTGTGGAAGAAGGACTGCACAAGGCAGAAAAGGGACAGGACACCCAGTGGGATGGAGGACAGGTGGTTAATGGAGATCTCCACACACAGAGCAGAAGGACAGATCTCAACTGCTCCAGAACAGAAACTTAACTCCGTTCCCAGCACAGGGCAACACTTAAGGGACCAGGCTTGCTCCAGTCCTTATCTGGCCCAGAGGGTGACTGGACCTAAAGCTGGGCTGTCTGACCTGTCTGCTCCTCTCTTCCCTCTTTCACACCTGAGTTTGGAAAAGGGGAGGCACAAAACTGCCTGAGCAGAACCAGCAACACCCTTTGCAGCTACCCAGAGCAGGGATGAAGTGGGACAGAGATGTTAAGCACAGTGGGAAGAAAATCTGTCCCGTGGCCCACAGCCAGCACTCACCTCGGCTGGCAGGAGTGTGTAGGTGTAGAACTGGCGCAGCTGGGACACCAGCTGGTCCTCAGAATAGACCACATATTCCACAAAGCTGCGTGTCAGCGAGAACCAGTCGGAGCCCCCATCCACCACGATGCCCTCGGGGATGTGGCGTTCGCCCAGCCGCCACATGTGGGAGTCACACTCGTGGAACAAGCGGTCCAGGCCCTGCTTCTTGATAAACCTGGACATGGGGATGTGAGGAGTTAGGAGTGTCAACCACTTTGCTAAGTGCAGATGCAGAACCTCCCCTCCCTGCCGCAGCTGTTTCAGTTCTTTTCTGAAATCCCTCGTTTTCTGTTCCTCCAGTTCAGCTCTGCCTCTAGCTGAGATTACCTGGCGTTGTCTCGGCCATGTGACTTCAAGAAGTTCTTATCTCGGTATTTGGACAGGAACATCACCAGTTCATCATTGGTCCTGAGATGCAAATTAGGAATCATTACTGCCCCTGGGGTGAAGCAGCCGGGTAAACATTCATTCTGCCAGAGCCATTAGACACAAGGAGCCCCAAGCTGCTGACTCAAACCCTTGTCCCATCACTGGGCAGACACAGACACTGTGTGTCCTCTGCTGTCTGGCACCTCACATGCATCTTCTGCAACACCCAGATCGCAGGAAAAAACAGCCTCCAAGGTACTGGCTGGGCTGCTCTGCACACATGGGTCCAGCCTGGCCCTGGAACATCATCACCAACACTTGTGCAATCTCTAACACCATCTCCCTCAGCTCCCCGCTCCTCCCTGCCCCTCCCAAGGCTGCTGCAGCATCACACAGCCTCAACACTTCCAGCACCCTCCCCTGCCCCAGCAAGGCCCTCACCTCGTGGGGTAGTCAGTGGCACTCAGGTTGATGAAGAAGTCCCAGGGCCACTCGGACAGTTCCAGCAGGTCCTTCATGCTGCGCAGGTACATCTTCAGCAGGCTGGCACCGCCCCAGATGGTCACCATGCGCCAGGGGGTCACACGGATGTTGGGGTAGTGCCGGGCCAGCTCCACGGCCTCGCGATGGAGGTAGTTGGAGCGCTGCCAGGGAACATGGCTCGCTCTCAGCAAGGAGCTCCTCGTCCCAGGGCCCTGCTTTCCTTGCCCGGAGTCAGCCCTTGCAGCAGCCTCCACAGTGAGGGAAGCAGCAAACAGGGCAGGGGGGATAGATCCTGCTTCCGTGGGGTTGCAGAAATAGCGGCGGGAGGGTCACAGCTCCACAGCAGCGAGGACTAACCCTATCTGGCCACTTTCCTCACTCACCACCCGCGCCCCAGCTCTGCTCCCTCTCCCAGACCAGGGACCGACGGAGCACTGTTAGCACCCACTCCCTCACCCCTGCCACACACCTTGTCGACATGGATGTAGAAGAAGTGCTGCTGATGGTACACAGCCTTGATGAGCCGCTTCAGCTGGCGGATGGCCCTGCCATGCACCACCAGCATGTAGGCAATGCGCACAGGCTTGCTGGGGGGCCCCTGCTGCAGCCGGCTTTCGTCCCACTGGATCACAGGGCTGACCTTGCCTGCATGGGGAGGGAGAGGGGTGTCAGCCACCCCCAGCCTTGGTATCTACTACCTGAAGCTCCTGAGCAAGGCAGGGGACAGCAGGGAAGCACTCAGCCTCGGGCAAACCCCAAACTGGCTGCAGTGCTGGGCATGATGGCACATGCAGCCCCTTGTGTTACACTGATGGGTGGTTTTGGGAAAGGGGGTGTCCTCCTCTGGTGCCTCAAAACAGAAGATGCAGCTGGGCCTGGCTCTGACCCCTGCAGAATTGCAGGCTGGGATGAACAGCCCAGCTCAAGAAGGCTGGCACAGCTTTGATTGGATTACAGAGGCAGTGGTAATCTGGGAATCAGTGACAGATTGAGGCCGCTGTTTGCCAGGTGGGACAGTTTGGTGACATAAGGAAGGCGGCCTACGAGCCTGCCTGGGATATTCCCGATGCCCAGGGTGACCAGGAGCACCCCAGCAGGACTCACCGGAGAGCTGGCAGTGGCGAGGCACGGACTGGGGCATAAGGCTACCAGCCCGGTGCAGACACACCACGTTGGCGATCTCCTGTTGGCACTGTTTGCTGCTGGCCCGGGCCAGCGCCGACAGGGCGTCTTTGCCCGTGATTTCACACTTGGGGGTGAAGCTGTTCTCGGTGGGCTGGGGAGCCCCCTCCACGCTGCCCGTGTCACCCTGCTGGAAGATGGCCAGCTGGGCCTCCCTGCGCAGCTCTGTCAGGTTCCTGCGGCTGGAGGAGTCCGGCGCGGCCGGCAGCCTCCATCCCGGTTTGTGCCTGGCCGTGACGGCTCTCATCACCTTGGACACCATGGCCCCGGGGCTGTCCGGCCGGCCCCGCCATCGGCCGTGCTTCCGGCTGGCGCTGCTCCGGCGCCCGGCAGAGCTGTCCGAGTCCTTGGAGCCGTCGCTGCTCTCGGGAAACCCCGCTTTTTTCTGCCGCTCCTGTTGCATGTCCATGTGGATGCAGGAGAGAGGACAGACAGCGTTAACTCGGGCCTGCTTCCCCCAGCTCTGTCAGCACACTCCTCAGAGCATCCCTGTTCCCATCCCCACAGAGCTCAGTGCTGCAGCATGGCAGGTGCTCCAGGAGCAACCACTGTGCAGCAAAGGACATTACACAGCCCTTTCACCACCTAAAACCCCAGGCTAAGACCCGACAGCAGCCCCCTGCCTATGCCCCCATCATGGGGACACCCAGACAGTCTCACTCTCTGTGGTTGGGCTCGCTGGAGACTAATTGGACACAGTGGGTTGTGTCTGCACCAACCACCCTCCGAGGTCCTGCCCACCCAGGGACACTCCTGACACTGGAGATGAGCACTGGGCTGTACTGGCTGGTGATGGTTTTTTCACCAGGAGGCAATTGGACCAGCTCTTCCCTGCCATGACCATGCTGTGAGCCCAAGCCCAGCACAGCCAGAATCCCAGGTAGCCACAGCTGTGTTCTCTGGGCTGCACAGGAATAGACCAAGGCCCTGCCCATGCTCCCTTCCCTGGACCCTGGCTCCCTGTGCTGGGCTGGGGCAGGCATTGCCATCACCACCTTCCCTAGAAATCCAGTCACAAACCCAAGCGGATGTGTAAAGGGAGCAATTAATTACACTTCGTTACTTCTGCCAGGCTGGCTGACCGGCAGAGACAGTCAAGCCTTGGGGAGAGCAGGGAGCTGGGAAGTTTGGATGCCACACTCGTGGGAAAGAACTTTCCCAGTGAGTGGTACCCGTGATGTCGGGGCCATGTGCCCCAGCCCACCGCAGGCACTCCTGGATGACAGCAGGCAGCTGCCTGCTCCAGCCTGGCCTCCCAGGGCTCTCTCACAGCACCCCCAAACCCTGACTGCCCAGCAGCTGTGCCAGGCACCACGGGGAACTGTAAGGAACAGCCAGGGGTATTCCTGAGCAGCGGCATCTCACAAGGATGGACAGATGCCTCACAAGGACAGCAGGACTGAACTAGCCCCTGGCACAAGACTCCCCTGAGGGTGTAGCTGCTGGGAAGGTCACAGCCAGGAGAAAGCACACAATGAAAAGGCTGGAAAGCATTTGGTGATCTGTCCATTCCAGAGTCCCCAAACTACCCATGTTGTGCTGGCACAGCCTGCAAACTATGGCCAAACCACTGCTTAAATCCCGAGGGGCTGGTTCAGCAGGGATCAGCCAAGTCTGCTTCCACCCAGACAGGCGTCACGGGCAGCCCGAGACAGGCAGTGAACCCTTCATTAGCCACCACGCAGGACCATCTGTTCCAGAGCTATAGACCTGTTTTCCCCACAGAGCACCACAGGAGAGGGCAGCCAGGAGGCCACAAGTGAGGAGAGAGTCTCTTCCATGGGCTCAGCCCTGTTCCTACTCCAGAGACTCACTGATCCACACTCACATCCTGCACTCCCCAACACACCTGACCCTCGGGACACCCCCCATTCGATGCCCACCCGTGGTTACAGTCCTGCTCACCCCGCTGGAAGGAGCCCTGTTCCCAGCTCAGGAGCATGCCTAGCTGCCTTTCCCAGCAGGGAAGTTGTTAGAAGCATCGCCAGCCCTTCCGGAGCTGCCAGCCAAGGAACTCGAGGGTTTCTAATTACTGCACCACAGCAGAGTGATCCCTCCACCCCGGCCTGGCAGGGAACGGCTCCGGCCACATGGTTCTGCTGTATTTAAGACCTGTGCGGGACAGTCAGTGAGGCTCCCCATCCCCTTCTTCTGACACACACAGATGACTCCAGGCACCAGCCAGAGCTTGCTTAGAGTCACAGAATCATTCAGATTAGAAAGACTCGCTAAGATCACCCAACTGTTAAACCCCTGTCAAGGCCACCCCTAAACCATGTCCCCAGGTGCCACATCTGTACATTGTTTAGATACCTCCAGAGACTGTGACTCCACCACTTCGTCACCCAGCCTGTTCAAGGGCTTGACAGCCCTTTTGGTGAAGAAATCGTTGCTAATATCCAACCTAAACCTCCCCTGGTACAACTTGAGGCCATTTCCTCTTGTCCTGGTGCTTGTTACTGGAGAGACTTGTCCTGTTCTGCCTCCCCCAAAGCGACACTGCCACCCCAGAGTGACACAGAGCCGTGGCTCAGGTATCCCCCTGCACCCCATCCCCAGCACAGGTCCCACTGTGCCACTGGGAGGAGCAGAGCTAACAGCACCTGGTGTTCTGCAGGATTCCCTCTCTGGCTGTCTCACTCTGGTGTCTGCCACATCCCAGCACTCATCAGGCAAAGCCAGCACCAAAATGGTCCAAAGTCATCAGAGGAATCCCGAGTAAAAATAGCTGGAGTAAGTCCCCTAAAAACAAGCTCTTTGGCAGGAAAAGTAACTATCAAGGAATCTCTTCTCTGGAAGAAAAGAAACTTCACAGGAAGCTTCTCTGGTGGCCACAGCACACAGAGGACACCAACACATAGGCCCCAGAGAGGTGCCACCTCCTGCCTGGAAAGACAAAGACAGGAGACCAAGTGGCTAAAACACTGCAGTGACAGATCCTCTTCTCCACCCACAAGGAAACTTTGTGGTTTGGGTTTTCCTGGTGCCAGCTCCACCATGGACTAAGAGCTTCAGGAAGCTCATGTGCTCACTCAGGAGCTGTCGGTGTCACAAGTGACAGAGGCAGGATCACTCTGGTCCCTCGGGCTCTGCTTGTATGGGGAGACACTCATGCAGTCTGCAGCAGGAACGGGAATTTCCTCTCTCATCCATCAGTCTGGACAGGGATTGTGTTGTCTGATCCCGGTGGAACAAGATTAATTTGGTTTCCAGGAGGTAGGAGACTCAGTGTTGACTCGGGTGGATGGAGACAGATCCAGATACTCCTGGTCCACACCCCATAAAGCATCTGCTTGGTGAATACAGGGAGCCTGCAGGACCCCAAAATAAAGCTTGGGAAGAGAACTGATGGATCCAAGAGGCACAGCCAGCTCCACAGCACTTCCAGGACTGGAGTGTCTCTTTCTTTCTCCACAGCCAGTCACATCCCATTCATGGTGGGGACGAGCTGTGTGCATTAATGGGAAGGAGCCATTTACTTTGGCAATTAAGGAATCCCAAACTTCCAAGCCTGCAAGGTCAGACTCTCCCGGGACTGTTCCTCTGGCTTTACCAGAAATGCCCTTAGGGGAATGGTGTCTCCTCTAGGTCTGGCCAAAATCAGAAGCTGTAGGAGGGCACAGAAACCAAGAGCTTCACAATTTATAGGAAATAAAGGTTAATTGGACTTTTCCCAGCTTGCTAATGGGTTTAGGCTGTCTGTGAAGTTAAGAATGGTTCTTGTCTTCTCCAATGAGGCTTGTCAATTCCCAGGACTGCTGGTGGTGAACCAACCCCTCTCCAGGAAAGGGGAGCCACGGCCAAACCTGTTCAGCTGCCCAGCTCATTTTTGGGATGAGACATGGGGAAACCAGGCAAGGACTGAGGCAGAATGAGCCAACCCAGGAGACCATGAAGGGCAGGAGCAGAAAACAGCAGACAAGCAGTGCAGGATGGTGCAGAGGGAAGGAGAAGCTGGGACAGGTGAAGTAATTTGATCAAGGTCATAGAACAGGGGAAGGAGCAGTTGGGCACTCCTTGGCGCCAGATCAGTCTGCTCTCACGCTTCCAGTGCATCCAGATCCTCTCCTTGCCACATTCATTCCCTGGTTCTGTGTTGGTGATGGGTGAATGGCAGTACATGAGGGTGCTCATGGCCATTCCCTGTGGCCCAGGAGGCCTGAGGCTGGGAATTCACCTGCTGAGTGAGTGGTGTCACTTTAGAGACCCTCCCCACTGCAAGACACTGCCCTGTTCCCCTTCTCACCTCTTTGCTCTCAAGGAAAGCTTTCTAGACCTGCTAACCATGGGATCACCCTCCACACCAGGGAGGCACCAGGAGGCTTCAGCCACTGGTCCACCTAGACACAGCCAACCTGGACACAGTCGGGGCAGTTCCCAACAAACAAACAAATCCAAATTAACAACCCAGTGTGAGCTTTGTTTGAAGGTGGCAGCAACGTGCTTCAGCAGCCTGGGTCCTCTTTGATACCAGCTCTGTGTCTGACCTTGGGCAAACTCCTTCACCAGACCATGCCTCAGTTTCCCCACGCTCACAAGAAAGAAGTGATGCATTTGGCCTTAGCAGGGTGCTCTGCTACAAAGGCATCAGCGACTCCAAAAGGTCCTTGTACTCTTCCACTTCACAGGGATACCCCTCACCAGAACAGCTACACAGGAGCTGACACAAACCTCCCAGCTCTCTGAATTCCAAGTTTTCTGCTTTGAGTGTCCCTGACCCCAGTTTCCCATAACATCTCCCAAACCACAGAGAAGTGCAAGACCCCCATCAAACCCCCCGTACTCCCCACTCCATGCCAGACCCCAAACAGACCCCCCAGGGCCACGAGCTCCCCTTCTCAGGTGCTGTGACCCTGCACTGCTGCAGCCAGAGGCCCCCCAGGCGACATCCCACCGCCCATCCCACTGCCAACATCTCCAGCAGCCTGAGGCTGCAGGACCCCCCACCCCAGGAACCCCATCCTGGGTCTGGGCCTTGCCAACCCCCCAGAGCCCGCCCCCTTTGTCCCCTCCCCAGCTCCTGAGCAAGAGGACACTCCCGTCCCCCAGGGCACGGCTCCTCTCAAGGGCTCCCCCTCAAAAGCCCCTCCCAGCACCCACCGCCCTCCCATGACCCCCCAGGCCCTCAGTCCACCTCGAGCCCCTCAGACCTCCCCTGTCTCCCGCGTCGTCCTCAGCCCCCTCACGGCGCCCCCAGCCCCTTTATCGCCGTCCTTCAGGAACGCCCCGCGCCCCCTCCCCTTCCCGTCCCCCCGGCAGGCCCCGGGCCGCCCCCCCTCCCTCCCGCGGCGCACCTCGGCCGGGCCCTCCTCGTCGAGGCCGGCGGAGCTCCAAAGGACGAGCCCCTGGAGCAGGAGGATGGCGAGGGCCGTGGCGGCCGCCAGCCGGTAGCGCCGCACCAGCTTCCGCGCCCGCCCGCCGGCCACCATGGCCCCGCCGGCCACCATGGCCCGCCGCGCCGCCGCCGCCGCCGCGCATGCGCGGGCACCCAGGGGGCGGGGCTGCGAGGGGCGGTGACGGGGGCGGGGCCTGAGGGGGCGGGGCCAGAGACCGCGAATGAATGGACGGGAGTGAATGAGTGAGAACGGATGAGTGTGAGCGTGTAAATGTGTGAATGGGTGTGAGTGAATGAGTGAGAACGGAGGAGTGTGAGCGTGTAAATGTGTGAATGGGTGTGAGTGAATGAGTGAGAACGGAGGAGTGTGAGCGTGTAAATGTGTGAATGGGTGTGAGTGAATGAGAACGGATGAGTGTGAGCGTGTAAATGTGTGAATGGGTGTGAGTGAATGAGTGAGAATGGATGAGTGTGAGCGTGTAAATGTGTGAATGGGTGTGAGTGAATGAGTGAGAACGGATGAGTGTGAGCGTGTAAATGCGTGAATGGGTGTGAGTGAATGAGTGAGAACGGAAGAGTGTGAGCGTGTAAATGTGTGAATGGGTGTGAGTGAATGAGTGAGAACGGAGGAGTGTGAGCGTGTAAATGTGTGAATGGGTGTGAGTGAATGAGAACGGATGAGTGTGAGCGTGTAAATGTGTGAATGGGTGTGAGTGAATGAGTGAGAACGGATGAGTGTGAGCGTGTAAATGTGTGAATGGGTGTGAGTGAATGAGTGAGAACGGAGGAGTGTGAGCGTGTAAATGTGTGAATGGGTGTGAGTGAATGAGTGAGAACGGAGGAGTGTGAGCGTGTAAATGTGTGAATGGGTGTGAGTGAATGAGAACGGATGAGTGTGAGCGTGTAAATGTGTGAATGGGTGTGAGTGAATGAGAACGGAGGAGTGTGAGCGTGTAAATGTGTGAATGGGTGTGAGTGAATGAGTGAGAACGGAGGAGTGTGAGCGTGTAAATGTGTGAATGGGTGTGAGTGAATGAGTGAGAACGGAGGAGTGTGAGCGTGTAAATGTGTGAATGGGTGTGAGTGAATGAGTGAGAACGGAGGAGTGTGAGCGTGTAAATGTGTGAATGGGAGTGAGCGAGAGTGAATGAGTGAGAACGGAGGAGTGTGAGTGTGTAAATGTGTGAATGGGTGTGAGTGAATGAGTGAATGAACGTGAGTGAATGAGTGAGAACGGATGAGTGTGAGCGTGTAAATGTGTGAATGGATGGATGTGAGTGAGAGTGAATGAATGTGAGTGAATGAGTGAGAGTGGATGAGTGTGAGCATGTCAGTTAATGTGAGAGTGAATGGATGTGAGAGTGTGTGTGGGTGTGTGTGCATGAATGTGAGTGTGAGCATGTGAGTGTGCACATGAATGAATGAATGTGAGTGTGAATGTGTGAGAATGTGAGTGAGCGTGAGTGAATATGTGAATGTGTGTGTGTGCGCACCTTGCAATGTGAGAGTGACTGTGAATGAATGTGTGGAGGACTGTGAGTGATGTGAGTGTGCCCTGGGCTCTGTGTGTGTGTGTGTGTGCACTGGGGTGTGGCCACCCATGCACTGCAGTTTGTGCCTGTGCCAGTGGTGTCAACCCCTCTGCCACAGACAGGGACAACTTCCACTGTCCCAGGTTCCTCCCAGCCTCGTCCAGCCTGGCCTTGGACACTGCCAGGGATCCAGGGGCAGCCACAGCTTCTCTGGGCACCCTGTGCCAGGACCTCACCACCCTCACAGGGAACAATTCCTTCCCAATATCCCATCTAACCCTGTTCTCTGGCACTGTGAAGCCATTCCCCTTGTCCAGGCACTCCGGGCCCTTGTCCTAAGTCCCTCTCTAGCTCTCTTGGATACCCTTTAGGCACTGGAAGGGGCTCTGAGGTCTCCACAGAGCCTTCTCTTCTCCAGGCTGAACATACCCAGCTCTCTCAGCCTTTCCCCTGTAAAGGCTACTGGGGGGGGAAGTACTTCAGCAGAGGAAATAGGAAGCAGTGGCTGGGTGGTGATAGCAGTTTCTGGGAGTTCCATGATCCCCTGTGAACTTTGTGGGCAGATTCTGCTGATAAAGCCAAGGGAACACTGCAGCCTCCATGCCCCTGAGGGTTTTAAGAGGAAGAGGTTTTGGTGAGGGGTCTTCCCAGGCTGCAGAAGGGCTCTGAGCAGCCTGCTGAGCTCTGGGAGGGCTTCCCCTTTGACAGGAGCAATCTGGTCCATGCCTCAAGGGCTAAAGGCTGCAAGATTGCCTCAGCATCTCCACACCAGCAAGAAAAGGCTCCCTACCTAGAATCCTTTAGGTTGCAAAAGACCTCTAAGAACATCAAGACCATCCATTAACCCAGCACTGCCAAGGCCACAACTAAACCATGTCCCCAAATGTCACATCTACATATCTTATAGACCCCTCCAGGGATTGTGACTCTACCACTTCCCTCAGCAGCCCGTTCCAGGGCTTGATAGCCCTTTTGGTGAAGAAATTTTCACTAATATCCAATCTAAACCTCCACTGGCACAACCCGTGGAGCTGTTTCCCCTTGTGGCCCCATTTCCCCTTGTCCTGTTGCTTGTTATGTGGGTAAAGAGACCGGCCTGCACCTGACTACAACCTCCTGTCAGGTATTTGTAGAGAGTGAGAAGTTCCCACCTCAACTTCCTCCTGGTTGTGGTTTAAATCAGCATGCCTGCCCTGAAACCAGCTTGGCTGCAGAGAGCGACAGTGCCCAAATTCCCACCAGCAAAGGAAAATTCACCTCTGTGCAAAACCACTTGCAAACAGCCATGTATGTTTAAGAGCTCAGGTTTTCTGCTCCCAGCCCATCACAAATGGACATCCATCCCTATGGATTTCATAGGAGTGGATGGATGAGTTGCCTGGCACTGGGCACAAGAGTGAACATTCATAGCAGGAGCACCAGCATGCCAGGGGCAAGACTCCATGGAGTGTTCCAGTGTGGAGTGATGCTGCAGCAGCAGCTGGTGGCGGGGCTGTGGGTTTGTGCTGGAGCCCCAAGACTCCTTGTCTTTAAAGATCTGAGTTCTTAACACTGCCAGAGCCCAGCTGGGCACCAGCAAGGGGCAGGACCTGCTTTCAGGGTGACACTCTACAATATACCCCTTAGCAGGTGGGAACCTGCTGTACAAACACAGCCACACACCGCAGGCAATGCTATCAGATTCTCGGTGTCACTGATAAAGCAGCGACACTGCACACAGAAGGTATTTAGTGGGTGCCAGAAAAATAGTTACCAGCAAAGCAGAAAAGAGCAAGGTGATCCACCTGTGTGCTCCAGGCTGAGGGTCCTTGGGGGTGCAGGGAGAGAAAGAGCAGGAGCAAACCCCTTGGGTGCCTGTGGGACCAGGGGTTGGGGGAGATGCCACTTCTGCACCAAGATCCGGATACACCTCACACTCCACACGAGCAAATGCACTTGGATATAACATTTCCCACAGTCCTGGTTCCCAGGAGCTGCCAGCTGGCATCAGCATGAAAAAATGTCAGTCTGAGGCGACCAGTGGGTTTGGGAGCATGAGCCCACAGGAGCAATGCAGCCAAAGGAGTGAGTGGGATGAGTGGTCAGCACAGGGAGCCAGCCCACCCACAACCCCCAGCCCAGCCTCACCTTCCCTGCCCACCTCTCCCACACCCTGCCTGGTGGGTCTCTGGTCTGGACTATCCCACTTCAAGGGGGAGTTTTATTCCCAGCACCACTGCTGTATGGATGAGGACTCCAAGTGCAAAGGGATGACTTTATCTTCAATTCTCTCTGTGCCTCCACACAACCTCATCCTCTCTGACGTTGCTTCAAAGAAACACCCAAGTCTCGGAGAGCAGCAGCTCTGCTGTCGAGCCGGCTCCTGCCTGAGCAGAACGCCAACCCCATGTCCTCTGGGCAAGTCCCCCTGGTGCTGCTGGCAGCAGGAACAGCCCGTGGGGCCGGGTGCTTGCTCATCTGCTGCACACAGTGCTGTAGAGCTCTTCACTGGCCCGTGGAGCTGATGGCACATTGGTGTAGATCTGCTCCTGCCGCGGCATGGGCTTCTGCACCCTGGCATATAACGCCTCTCTGTCCTCTTCCAAAGGCTGGGAAATGAGGGACATAAAAAACATCCTTTGTGAGGCAAACACATCCAGATAAACACTGTCTGCTGGAACCTCTCTGGGATGCTTAAGCACCCAGGAGCAGCCACAGGGACTGAAGAGGGAACCCACATTAGCCAGGGTCACTTGCACCCCAGTTTGGCACTTCCCTTTGCAGCCCTCTTCTTCCCCACCCAGCCCATCCTGCTGACTGTTCTGTCACCCACCCAGCCCAGCCTTCCTCCCACCGCCTCCAGCTTGGCAGTGCTTGGCATTCTCCTACCTGAGCACTCTGCCTGACCTCCATGTACTCTGTTGGGGGGGTTTCCAGGCGGCGGAAAGCCTCAGCATTGCTGTACTGGCTCTCAGCTGTGCCCGTGTCGTGGTTGATGTCCGCATAGTTCAAGGTATCTGCTTTCTGATGGAGAAGGATGAGCTCTTACCCTGCTGCCACTCCCTGCCTGCATCCACAGGGGTGGGAGTATCTCCCACCCTGCTGCCTGTCCTGATGGGTGCTGAGACGGCTGCAGGAGCACTGGGTGGAAATAAAAACTGAAGCAAGGGCTGGCTCAGCATTTCCCAGGGAAATTCTAGCGACACCAGCCCCTCCTCAAAAGCCGGAAGAAAATACCAGAAAATATATTCCGAGCAGTAAGCAAGGAGCAGCTACCCTGCAGCCATTTCAGGTGTGCTTTGCTGCAGGTTTCACCCAGAGAAGCAGCTCCCACCCTTGGAGAGGCTTGGAGAGAAACCTCTCAGTTCAATCCTAAATTCCTTTCCAGGGAATACTCAGCAATAGTCAGGATCTCTTCCAGCCTAAAGCGACATGAACCTGGCTGAAAGCAGCAGCTCTGGCAGCTCGGGGTGCAATGTTTCCCCTCTCCATGTGAACTTGGGGCACAGAATCCCAAGAACTTATGAGGTTTTCCTTACTGTAAGTGACAGACTGTGAGTCCTGTCCATCTCTATGGCTACTCCGGAAAGGGCTGGATGAAGCAGGGATGTGGTCGGACATGAGTGAAAACAGAGGAAAAGAAACATAATGAGAAACTGCACTGCCACTGCAAATCTTGCCATAAAGCAGGACAAGAACCTGACACTCCATGAGCCGTCTAAACTGGACCACTTCTTCAAATAAAGCCAGCTCCACCCGCCAGCTGGCAGTGTCCCCTCCCGTCCTTCCCCATCCTTCACACTGGCCTTAAACTTCGCATCAAGCCTAGTGTAAGCCTGGCCCATGCAAGTGAGCCCATCTGGAGAAGCTGATGGTGCCCAGACAAATTCAAGCAGATTCTGTGCTGGGCAGCAGCCACACCAAAGGCTGTCATTCCCTGCTCCCAGGGAACAACACCCATGGGGTGGTCACACTGTTCCCTCGAGGGAAGGAGACCTCCTTGGTGGAGGTCGCAATGATGGACTGAGGAACTGGATGGATCAGGAAGGGAATGAGGGGAAAAAACGAAATACAGAGGGAAAAATAAGTGAAGCAGAGCAGGCTCTGGTACAGAAACAGGATGTGTGTGGCCATGACAACTTCACTCACCCTTCTTCTTCTTCCTGGAGAGTATTACCAGAACACCAGCAGCCACTGCAAGCAAAAAAAGAACCACGCCGATGGCTGGAGTGAGGATGTGCTCGACCACGTTCAAGCTGCAAGAAAAGAAAGTGTTTATGTTGTCACGCTTCTCAGGAGGAACCAGCCCGGAGCAGGGTTGCAGGAAGTGGCTGTGGGTGACACAGGGAATAGCTGTGCATGGCAGGGCTTGCCCTGAGAGGGAGAACAGCAGGCATGGGCTGGTCAGGCTGCCAGCTGGGCATGGAGCAGAGCAAACCAAAAACTGCAGAAGCAAAACGACGCTCAGGTCTGAGAGCTGCTGCGTCTTCAGTGATTTAAGGATGGGTTCCTGCGTTTGCTCTGTTTTAACTCCACTCTTTGTTAGCCTTGTTGGTAATGGGTAAGCAGGAAAGGTCAGTGAGCCAGCATGCCCTTGAGTGTGCTGATGGGGAGTCTCAGCTTCATCTGCTGCTGGCATCACCTCCCACAGGCAGGAGAGAAGGGGAGAACATCTAACACTCGGGTTTCACACTTTGTTAACTATCTCTGTGGGGCTGTGTGTAACTACAAAGAAGAACAGGGCACTGGCAGCACTTGGCTTCCCACAAAAAGTCTCACTGAGTTTTGGGGAAGGAAATGGGGTCAGTGCTGCAGGCAGAAACCACTTCTCCCACGGCAATAACTCATGTCTTGCTGAAGCTGCAAGATGGACAGGGGACAAACAGGGCTTTGCCAGAGTCATGTGACTAGAGGCACTGGAATTACTGTCACAGAATTAAAGAATGGTTTGGATCAGAAAGGACCTTAAAGATCATCCAGCTCTAACCCTCTGCCATGGGAAGGGACACCTTCCACTACATTGCTCTGAGCCCCATCCAGCCTGGCCTTGAACATTTCCAGGGATGGGGCATCCACAACTTCTCTGGGCAACCTGTGCCAGGACCTCACCACTCTCACAGGGAAGAATTTTTCCATGTGGAGTGGTCTCTAAAGGCAAAAACAGGAGGTCTGGATCCTTAAGGGAAGTGTGAAGAGCCCGATGGTTGCAGGGCTCCAGCTGCACCAAAGAGCTGATGGAGGAAAGTGGCTGTTGTAGGCAGGAGCTGCTACTCACTGTTGAGGGGTGGAGGGATTTGATGTCGATGGCACACTTTCCTTCTGGGAAACTTCCCGTGTGCAGCCTGTTACAGAGGGAGAGAGATCAGGGGATGTGGTGGTGGTGGTGGAGGTTGATGACGGGAGTGTGGAAGAAGCTGTAACAAAAAGAGAAGAGGCTTGGTTGATCTCTGTGGGGGAAAATGCTGTGGGTCTTGCAGTGAGTCAGAA
This sequence comes from Corvus moneduloides, assembly GCF_009650955.1. Classification (NCBI taxonomy): domain Eukaryota; kingdom Metazoa; phylum Chordata; class Aves; order Passeriformes; family Corvidae; genus Corvus; species Corvus moneduloides. The sequence continues at coordinate 6,833,494 of NC_045494.1, forward strand.
GTGACCCATATACTGTCACAGCAGGAGAAGCTGGGTCCCCTCTGCCACATCCAGAGGACACACCTTGAGGTCGGAGGGGTGTGAGACCTTTCCCTTGCCCACAAGGCTTTTCAGTCTCAGTCCCCCCCAAAACATGCACAAAACAGATTCACGCTGCAGAAAGGGGGTCTGGGCACCCCATGCCCAGTTTAGTACTAACACAACAACCCCACATATATACTGTGCTGCCATGCTGGCTGATCCCTGGCAAGGCAATGGAGAGGGATGTTCCCTAAGCCCAGGGCCTGGTGCCACAGGCACTGCCTGTCCCAAGAGGGAAATGGGGCAGCACAGTGGGGTGAGGAACTCCCCAGTGTTATACAGTAAGGCAAGGAGGGCACAGACAAGGCCAGCAAGAGCTAATGAGGAAGAAAATGGGACACAGAGAGCACAGTGCACCTCAAAAATGGAGGTGACTGATCCTGGGGTGCCAAGAAGGGGCTCTGGAGAGAACTGGGAATAGGGAATGAGTGATGGTGGCACCTACTGCACTCTGGCGACAAATCCCGGGGCTGTCCCACCTGCATGGGCACCCACTAGCTCCAGGTTGCCCCCAGTGCAGCCCCTGCTGCAAGCACCTGGAGGGGGACACATCCATGCTGGACCTGGGGGACCCGCAACTCCCAAGGACTGACCTGAGACCACGATCACGTTCACAACTGCACTGGCATCAAACTGGAATGATCCCTTTCGCACCCCACAGCGGAAGGTGCCCTCGTCCCCCTTGGACAGACCATGCACGGTCACCGTGAATGCCCGGCGTGTGCGGTCGTCCCGGATGGAGAATCGGCCCCGCTGCACCTCGGGCTTCGACTCCGAGGTGATGACGATGTCCTCATCACAGGTATAAAGTGTTGCTGGAGTGCACCAGAATTTCGGCTGCTTCTCCTGGTCCGGCGGGTACGTGCAGGTGACCGAGAGGGAACCGCCCTCGAATCCCTGCACGGTGCCGGGCCCCGTCACTGCCCCGCAGCCTGTGGACACACGCGGAGCCGCGGGAGTGCTGCCGCCGCTCCGACACCTGCCCCCGTCGGGGCCGCCCTCTCGGGGCCGCTGCGGCAGTCGGGAGCTCCGGCGCAGCCTTACCTGGCAGCAGCGCCCAGGCGAGCAGAGGCAGGAGCTGCATGGCCGCTCCGGGACTCAGCCGGGGCTCAGCGGGCTGCTGCCGCTCCCGCTTCCTCTCGGCGGAGCCCGGGCCCCTCCCGCGGCCGCCCCCGCGGCAACGCCCGCCCCGTTGGGGTGGAGCGCGGGGAACCCCCGGGGCTGCCGGAGAGTGGGGGCCGCCGGAGAGAGGAGGCGGGGATAAAGGGCGGTGTCGGGGAGCGTTTGTTGGAGCCGGGGAGTAGAGGCAGGAAGGGCCCGGAGCGGCCCCGCTGCTGCCGCTGCCGCCCGCGCCGTCGGGACCGGGGCAATCCCGGGCTGAGCGGCACCGGCCGCGGCCGTGGGGTCCCGGCGGAAGCTCAGCGGTCCCGCAGGCTGACCCAGAGCACGGCCGCACTGTTGCTGAGAGGGAGACGTGCAGAGTCTGACACAAGAACACGATCACCTCCAAAGAAATATTCTTATCCAGCAGGTACATTCCCGTTCACACCCCTCACCACAAGGTGCCCACATCCACAGCCACTATGAACAACAGGTGTGTGTGCTTGTCTGGGTTGGAGATGATGAGGAGGGACAAATGCAGCAGGTGCCACATGGACACCTTGTCCCCCTCCATCCCCCACACTCAGGCTGACACCTCCTGCCTTAGATTGGCCCCAGCCCCCCAACCCTGTGGTCATTGTTGCTGTGCAGGGAATGTGCAAGAAGTGACCTGGGGATAAAATCACCTCCACATCAGCAATCTCATCAAACTGCAATAATCCCGTTCCCACCCCACAGTGGACGGTGCCTGTGTCCCTCTTGGCCAGACCCTCCACAGTCACCCTGAATGCCCAGTGTGTGTGGTTGTTCCAAATGGAGAACCGGCCCTGCTGCACCTCAGGCTTCAACTCCGAGCTGATGACAAAGTCCTCAGCACAGGTAGGAGGAATACTTGTAGCAGGTTTGCAACAGAATTTTGACAATGTCTCCCAGCAGGTCTGGTACGTGCAGGTGACCGACAGGGTTTCCCCCAGGAATCCCAGCACCCTGCCAGGCCCTGTCACTGCCCCGCAGCCTGGGGAGACACACGGACTCACAGGAGCGCTTCAGAACTGACACGTCCTGCTCCTTCTGCTGGATCCAGTGCGGGGCTCCAGCCCCAGCAGCCCACTCAGCCCTCCCTGGCAGCAGTGCCCAGGCAAACAGCAGCAGGAGCCACATGGACAGGGCAGCCTGGGCCATGCATCGGGACGGCCCTGCTGCTCCTCTTCGTTTGGTGTCTCTGGGGCTTTGCTTCCTCTTTTGCCTCTGCTATGACCTCCGTTACCGCTGGAGATTCAGCAAGACCGTGGCGCTTCCTGATTCCTACAGTTGCAGCTTCTCCTGCTCACTGAGAGCACTTGCTGTGCACTGTCCCCTGTGCACTCCCTCCCTCAGGGGCTCCCCTTTCTTCCTCCAGCATGGCCCCCATGCCAGAACACAGCCTGCCTCTCACTGCCGCACTGCCCAGCCCCTCTGGACAGGCAGGGCACTCCGTGGGGGAGGTAGCTCAGTACGGCACAGGGAGCACCTGAACCCCAGACAATCCCCGAGGCTGGGCAGCGCTCCTGCATGGCCACCCTGTCCTTCCCATGGGAATGCAATGGGGAACCCCAGCCTCTTATCCCGCTGCAGCTGGACGTGAGCAGCCACTTCTCTTGCCAGCACATGCCCCCAGGCTGTTCCCAGCACAGCCCCTCTGTGGCTCAGGAGCCCCATGCTCTGATCAGGTCCCTCCAGGCCTCTCCCTGTGTCTGCAATGCCTGCAGCTGCTGCGTGAGGGGCACAGTTGTGGAAGGACACTCTTCCCTGGCTCTTGCTCAGCTGGAGATGGGCATTTGGTGGATCAGGCAGAGGTGGCAGGGCTGAGGCTCCTGGGGCTGAGGGCTCCTCTCCCCGTGACGAAGCTCAGCTGGGCCATGGTGGAGCAGGTGCCTGCTCGGCCCCTGTGACCCCATGCCCCCCCCAGCCACAATGCAGCATGTCCCCGCACAGGTGTGGGCATCAGCATCGGCTGCCACGGGCATCCCGGGCACTGCTGCAGCTGAAAGAAGGAGCAGATGGACAGACAGACAAGCAGACAAGGTCCTGCAGGATACGCAGCCTTTATTGCAAAATTGCCTTCAGCTGGCAGCCGCAGCTCAACAGACACAGGCTCTCTGCACCCCAAACCCTTCCCTCTCCAGCGCAGGGGCTGCCAGGAGGGGCCGAGGCTTTCCAAGGACAGGAGCACCCGGAGCCGAGCACCTCCCGGCACGGGCCGGCTGTGATGGGTGGCAAGGCCCCAGCAGGGCGGGGCCCGGGGGGGCACGAGGGCATCCCTGGGGCTCCCAGGTGGTTGCGACGGGTGGGCAGCCCCGAGCCCTGGAGCTGCCACACAACTCCAAGAGCTGCGGGTTTTCCTGGCCACGGCTCCCACACCGGCTCCTCATCCAGGCTGCCCCACTACAGCCTGCGCTCCCAGCACTTCTAAGAGGACACAACCAGGCTGGACCTGGTGGAACTCGCAAGTGCTGACCTGGCAACGCGACCACCTTCAGAGCAGCGCTGTCATCAAACCAGTAAATTCCCGTTCACACGCCCCAGAGGAAGGTGCCAGTGTCCTCCTGGGACAGACGCTCCACAGTCACTGGGAACGCCCGGAGTGTGCGGTCGTTCCGGAGGGAGAAGCGGCACCGCTGCACCTCGGGCTTGGAGCCCGCAACGCCGCTGCCTTCAGCAATACAACAAAAAGTGTTCTTGTTTTCTCCAGAATTTCGGCTTCTTTTCCTGGTCCGGCGGGTATGTGCAGGTGACCGAGAGGGAACCGCCCTCGAATCCCTGCACGGTGCCGGGCCCCGTCACTGCCCCGCAGCCTGTGGACACACGCGGAGCCGCGGGAGTGCTGCCGCCGCTCCGACACCTGCCCCCGTCGGGGCCGCCCTCTCGGGGCCGCTGCGGCAGTCGGGAGCTCCGGCGCAGCCTTACCTGGCAGCAGCGCCCAGGCGAGCAGAGGCAGGAGCTGCATGGCCGCTCCGGGACTCAGCCGGGGCTCAGCGGGCTGCTGCCGCTCCCGCTTCCTCTCGGCGGAGCCCGGGCCCCTCCCGCGGCCGCCCCCGCGGCAACGCCCGCCCCGTTGGGGTGGAGCGCGGGGAACCCCCGGGGCTGCCGGAGAGTGGGGGCCGCCGGAGAGAGGAGGCGGGGATAAAGGGCGGTGTCGGGGAGCGTTTGTTGGAGCCGGGGAGTAGAGGCAGGAAGGGCCCGGAGCGGCCCCGCTGCTGCCGCTGCCGCCCGCGCCGTCGGGACCGGGGCAATCCCGGGCTGAGCGGCACCGGCCGCGGCCGTGGGGTCCCGGCGGAAGCTCAGCGGTCCCGCAGGCTGACCCAGAGCACGGCCGCGCTCATGGCCAGCAGCGCCAGCAGCTGCAGCCCGGCCAGCACTGGGAAGTAGCGGAAAGTGCTGCGGGTCCCTTGCGGAGCGTCCGGCGAGAGCGTCGGGGTTGCAGATGGGGAGGAAGGATGGATGCAGCCGGTGCAAGACGGGCACCGTGTCTCTGTCACGCTCAGGGTGACACCTCCTCCCACAGTAGGGCCCCGGCTCCCCAGCCTGGGGGTCACCGTTGCTGAGAGGGAGACGTGCAGAGTCTGACACAAGAACACGATCACCTCCAAAGAAATATTCTTATCCAGCAGGTACATTCCCGTTCACACCCCTCACCACAAGGTGCCCACATCCACAGCCACTATGAACAACAGGTGTGTGTGCTTGTCTGGGTTGGAGATGATGAGGAGGGACAAATGCAGCAGGTGCCACATGGACACCTTGTCCCTCTCCATCCACACACTCAGGCTGACACCTCCTGCCTTAGATTGGCCCCAGCCCCCCCACCCTGTGGTCATTGTTGCTGTGCAGGGAATGTGCAAGAAGTGACCTGGGGATAAAATCACCTCCACATCAGCAATCTCATCAAACTGCAATAATCCCGTTCCCACCCCACAGTGGACGGTGCCTGTGTCCCTCTTGGCCAGACCCTCCACAGTCACCCTGAATGCCCAGTGTGTGTGGTTGTTCCAAATGGAGAACCGGCCCTGCTGCACCTCAGGATTCGACTCCGAGCTGATGACAAAGTCCTCAGCACAGGTAAGAGGAATACTTGTAGCAGGTTTGCAACAGAATTTTGACAATGTCTCCCGGCAGGTCTGGTACGTGCAGGTGACCGACAGGGTTTCCCCCAGGAATCCCAGCACCCTGCCAGGCCCTGTCACTGCCCCGCAGCCTGGGGAGACACACGGACTCACAGGAGCGCTTCAGAACTGACACGTCCTGCTCCTTCTGCTGGATCCAGTGCGGGGCTCCAGCCCCGGCAGCCCACTCAGCCCTCCCTGGCAGCAGTGCCCAGGCAAACAGCAGCAGGAGCCACATGGACAGGGCAGCCTGGGCCATGCATCGAGACAGCCCTGCTGCTCCTCTTCGTTTGGTGTCTCTGGGGCTTTGCTTCCTCTTTTGCCTCTGCTATGACCTCCGTTACCGCTGGAGATTCAGCAAGACCGTGGCACTTCCTGATTCCTACAGTTGCAGCTTCTCCTGCTCACTGAGAGCACTTGCTGTGCACTGTCCCCTGTGCACTCCCTCCCTCAGGGGCTCCCCTTTCTTCCTCCAGCATGGCCCCCATGCCAGAACACAGCCTGCCTCTCACTGCCGCACTGCCCAGCCCCTCTGGACAGGCAGGGCACTCCGTGGGGGAGGTAGCTCAGTACGGCACAGGGAGCACCTGAACCCCAGACAATCCCCGAGGCTGGGCAGTGCTCCTGCATGGCCACCCTGTCCTTCCCATGGGAATGCAATGGGGAACCCCAGCCTCTTATCCCGCTGCAGCTGGACGTGAGCAGCCACTTCTCTTGCCAGCACATGCCCCCAGGCTGTTCCCAGCACAGCCCCTCTGTGGCTCAGGAGCCCCATGCTCTGATCAGGTCCCTCCAGGCCTCTCCCTGTGTCTGCAATGCCTGCAGCTGCTGCGTGAGGGGCACAGTTGTGGAAGGACACTCTTCCCTGGCTCTTGCTCAGCTGGAGATGGGCATTTGGTGGATCAGGCAGAGGTGGCAGGGCTGAGGCTCCTGGGGCTGAGGGCTCCTCTCCCCGTGACGAAGCTCAGCTGGGCCATGGTGGAGCAGGTGCCTGCTCAGCCCCTGTGACCCCATGCCCCCCCCAGCCACAATGCAGCATGTCCCCGCACAGGTGTGGGCATCAGCATCGGCTGCCACGGGCATCCCGGGCACTGCTGCAGCTGAAAGAAGGCGCAGATGGACAGACAGACAAGCAGACAAGGTCCTGCAGGATACGCAGCCTTTATTGCAAAATTGCCTTCAGCTGGCAGCCGCAGCTCAACAGACACAGGCTCTCTGCACCCCAAACCCTTCCCTCTCCAGCGCAGGGGCTGCCAGGAGGGGCCGAGGCTTTCCAAGGGCAGGAGCACCCGGAGCCGAGCACCTCCCGGCACGGGCCGGCTGTGATGGGTGGCAAGGCCCCAGCAGGGCGGGGCCCGGAGGGGCACGAGGGCATCCCTGGGGCTCCCAGGTGGTTGCGACGGGTGGGCAGCCCCGAGCCCTGGAGCTGCCACACAACTCCAAGAGCTGCGGGTTTTCCTGGCCACGGCTCCCACACCGGCTCCTCATCCAGGCTGCCCCACTACAGCCTGCGCTCCCAGCACTTCTAAGAGGACACAACCAGGCTGGACCTGGTGGAACTCGCAAGTGCTGACCTGGCAACGCGACCACCTTCAGAGCAGCGCTGTCATCAAACCAGTAAATTCCCGTTCACACGCCCCAGAGGAAGGTGCCAGTGTCCTCCTGGGACAGACGCTCCACAGTCACTGGGAACGCCCGGAGTGTGCGGTCGTTCCGGAGGGAGAAGCGGCACCGCTGCACCTCGGGCTTGGAGCCCGCAACGCCGCTGCCTTCAGCAATACAACAAAAAGTGTTCTTGTTTTCTCCAGAATTTCGGCTTCTTTTCCTGGTCCGGCGGGTACGTGCAGGTGACCGAGAGGGAACCGCCCTCGAATCCCTGCACGGTGCCGGGCCCCGTCACTGCCCCGCAGCCTGTGGACACACGCGGAGCCGCGGGAGTGCTGCCGCCGCTCCGACACCTGCCCCCGTCGGGGCCGCCCTCTCGGGGCCGCTGCGGCAGTCGGGAGCTCCGGCGCAGCCTTACCTGGCAGCAGCGCCCAGGCGAGCAGAGGCAGGAGCTGCATGGCCGCTCCGGGACTCAGCCGGGGCTCAGCGGGCTGCGGCCGCTCCCGCTTCCTCTCGGCGGAGCCCGGGCCCCTCCCGCGGCCGCCCCCGCGGCAACGTCCGCCCCGTTGGGGTGGAGCGCGGGGAACCCCCGGGGCTGCCGGAGAGTGGGGGCCGCCGGAGAGAGGAGGCGGGGATAAAGGGCGGTGTCGGGGAGCGTTTGTTGGAGCCGGGGGGTAGAGGCAGGAAGGGCCCGGAGGGGCCCCGCTGCTGCCGCTGCCGCCCGCGCCGTCGGGACCGGGGCAATCCCGGGCTGAGCGGCACCGGCCGCGGCCGTGGGGTCCCGGCGGAAGCTCAGCGGTCCCGCAGGCTGACCCAGAGCACGGCCGCGCTCATGGCCAGCAGCGCCAGCAGCTGCAGCCCGGCCAGCACTGGGAAGTAGCGGAAAGTGCCGCGGGTCCCCTGCGGAGCGTCCGGCGAGAGCGTCGGGGTTGCAGATGCGGAGGAAGGATGGATGCAGCGGGTGCCAGACGGGCACCGTGTCCCTGTCACACTCAGGGTGACACCTCCTTCTGCAGTCTGTCCCCAGTCCCGCGACGTGGGGGTCACTCTTGCTGTGGGGGGAAGATGCAGAGTCTGACACAAGAACACGATCCCCTTCAAAGCAGCACTCGCATCAAGCAGGTACATTCCCATTCACACCCCTCACCACAAGGTGCCCACATCCTGCTTGCTCAGACTCTCCACAGCCACTATGAACAACAGGGGTGTGTGTGGTTGCTTCGGCTGGAGAGCCGAGGTAGCAGATGGGAAGGACGGATGCATGCAGGGAGTGCCAGACGGGCACCTCGTCCCTCTCCACCCCCCACGCTCAGGGTGACACCTCCTGCCTTAGATTGGCCCCAGCCCCTCAACCCGGTGTCCACAGTTGCCATGGGGGAAACTTGCAGGGACTGACCTGAGGGCACGGTCACGTTCACATCAGCACTCTCATCCAACCGGAATGATCTCACTCGCACCCCACAGCGGAAGGTGCCCTCGTCCCCCTTGGACAGACCATGCACGGTCACCGTGAATGCCCGGCGTGTGCGGTCGTCCCGGATGGAGAACCGGCCCCGCTGCACCTCGGGCTTCGACTCCGAGGTGATGACGATGTCCTCATTACAGGTATAAATTACTCCTGGAGTGCACCAGAATTTCGGCTGCTTCTCCTGGCCCGGCGGGTACGTGCAGGTGACCGAGAGGGAACCGCCCTCGAATCCTTGCACGGTGCCGGGCCCCGTCACTGCCCCGCAGCCTGTGGACACACGCGGAGCCGCGGGAGTGCTGCCGCCGCTCCGACACCTGCCCCCGTCGGGGCCGCCCTCTCGGGGCCGCTGCGGCAGTCGGGAGCTCCGGCGCAGCCTTACCTGGCAGCAGCGCCCAGGCGAGCAGAGGCAGGAGCTGCATGGCCGCTCCGGGACTCAGCCGGGGCTCAGCGGGCTGCTGCCGCTCCCGCTTCCTCTCGGCGGAGCCCGGGCCCCTCCCGCGGCCGCCCCCGCGGCAACGTCCGCCCCGTTGGGGTGGAGCGCGGGGAACCCCCGGGGCTGCCGGAGAGTGGGGGCCGCCGGAGAGAGGAGGCGGGGATAAAGGGCGGTGTCGGGGAGCGTTTGTTGGAGCCGGGGGGTAGAGGCAGGAAGGGCCCGGAGGGGCCCCGCTGCTGCCGCTGCCGCCCGCGCCGTCGGGACCGGGGCAATCCCGGGCTGAGCGGCACCGGCCGCGGCCGTGGGGTCCCGGCGGAAGCTCAGCGGTCCCGCAGGCTGACCCAGAGCACGGCCGCGCTCATGGCCAGCAGCGCCAGCAGCTGCAGCCCGGCCAGCACTGGGAAGTAGCGGAAAGTGCCGCGGGTCCCCTGCGGAGCGTCCGGCGAGAGCGTCGGGGTTGCAGATGCGGAGGAAGGATGGATGCAGCCGGTGCAAGACGGGCACCGTGTCTCTGTCACACTCAGGGTGACACCTCCTCCCACAGTAGGGCCCCGGCTCCCCAGCCTGGGGGTCACCGTTGCTGAGAGGGAGACGTGCAGAGTCTGACACAAGAACACGATCACCTCCAAAGAAATATTCTTATCCAGCAGGTACATTCCCGTTCACACCCCTCACCACAAGGTGCCCACATCCACAGCCACTATGAACAACAGGTGTGTGTGCTTCTCTGGGTTGGAGATGATGAGGAGGGACAAATGCAGCAGGTGCCACATGGACACCTTGTCCCTCTCCATCCACACACTCAGGCTGACACCTCCTGCCTTAGATTGGCCCCAGCCCCCCCACCCTGTGGTCATTGTTGCTGTGCAGGGAATGTGCAAGAAGTGACCTGGGGATAAAATCACCTCCACATCAGCAATCTCATCAAACTGCAATAATCCCGTTCCCACCCCACAGTGGACGGTGCCTGTGTCCCTCTTGGCCAGACCCTCCACAGTCACCCTGAATGCCCAGTGTGTGTGGTTGTTCCAAATGGAGAACCGGCCCTGCTGCACCTCAGGATTCGACTCCGAGCTGATGACAAAGTCCTCAGCACAGGTAAGAGGAATACTTGTAGCAGGTTTGCAACAGAATTTTGACAATGTCTCCCGGCAGGTCTGGTACGTGCAGGTGACCGACAGGGTTTCCCCCAGGAATCCCAGCACCCTGCCAGGCCCTGTCACTGCCCCGCAGCCTGGGGAGACACACGGACTCACAGGAGCGCTTCAGAACTGACACGTCCTGCTCCTTCTGCTGGATCCAGTGCGGGGCTCCAGCCCCAGCAGCCCACTCAGCCCTCCCTGGCAGCAGTGCCCAGGCAAACAGCAGCAGGAGCTACATGGACAGGGTAGCCTGGGCCATGCATCGGGACAGCCCTGCTGCTCCTCTTCGTTTGGTGTCTCTGGGGCTTTGCTTCCTCTTTTGCCCCTGCTATGACCTCCGTTACCGCTGGAGATTCAGCAAGATCGTGGCACTTCCTGATTCCTACAGTTGCAGCTTCTCCTGCTCACTGAGAGCACTTGCTGTGCACTGTCCCCTGTGCACTCCCTCCCTCAGGGGCTCCCCTTTCTTCCTCCAGCATGGCCCCCATGCCAGAACACAGCCTGCCTCTCACTGCCGCACTGCCCAGCCCCTCTGGACAGGCAGGGCACTCCGTGGGGGAGGTAGCTCAGTACGGCACAGGGAGCACCTGAACCCCAGACAATCCCCGAGGCTGGGCAGCGCTCCTGCATGGCCACCCTGTCCTTCCCATGGGAATGCAATGGGGAACCCCAGCCTCTTATCCCGCTGCAGCTGGACGTGAGCAGCCACTTCTCTTGCCAGCACATGCCCCCAGGCTGTTCCCAGCACAGCCCCTCTGTGGCTCAGGAGCCCCATGCTCTGATCAGGTCCCTCCAGGCCTCTCCCTGTGTCTGCAATGCCTGCAGCTGCTGCGTGAGGGGCACAGTTGTGGAAGGACACTCTTCCCTGGCTCTTGCTCAGCTGGAGATGGGCATTTGGTGGATCAGGCAGAGGTGGCAGGGCTGAGGCTCCTGGGGCTGAGGGCTCCTCTCCCCGTGACGAAGCTCAGCTGGGCCATGGTGGAGCAGGTGCCTGCTCGGCCCCTGTGACCCCATGCCCCCCCCAGCCACAATGCAGCATGTCCCCGCACAGGTGTGGGCATCAGCATCGGCTGCCACGGGCATCCCGGGCACTGCTGCAGCTGAAAGAAGGAGCAGATGGACAGACAGACAAGCAGACAAGGTCCTGCAGGATACGCAGCCTTTATTGCAAAATTGCCTTCAGCTGGCAGCCGCAGCTCAACAGACACAGGCTCTCTGCACCCCAAACCCTTCCCTCTCCAGCGCAGGGGCTGCCAGGAGGGGCCGAGGCTTTCCAAGGGCAGGAGCACCCGGAGCCGAGCACCTCCCGGCACGGGCCGGCTGTGATGGGTGGCAAGGCCCCAGCAGGGCGGGGCCCGGAGGGGCACGAGGGCATCCCTGGGGCTCCCAGGTGGTTGCGACGGGTGGGCAGCCCCGAGCCCTGGAGCTGCCACACAACTCCAAGAGCTGCGGGTTTTCCTGGCCACGGCTCCCACACCGGCTCCTCATCCAGGCTGCCCCACTACAGCCTGCGCTCCCAGCACTTCTAAGAGGACACAACCAGGCTGGACCTGGTGGAACTCGCAAGTGCTGACCTGGCAACGCGACCACCTTCAGAGCAGCGCTGTCATCAAACCAGTAAATTCCCGTTCACACGCCCCAGAGGAAGGTGCCAGTGTCCTCCTGGGACAGACGCTCCACAGTCACTGGGAACGCCCGGAGTGTGCGGTCGTTCCGGAGGGAGAAGCGGCACCGCTGCACCTCGGGCTTGGAGCCCGCAACGCCGCTGCCTTCAGCAATACAACAAAAAGTGTTCTTGTTTTCTCCAGAATTTCGGCTTCTTTTCCTGGTCCGGCGGGTACGTGCAGGTGACCGAGAGGGAACCGCCCTCGAATCCCTGCACGGTGCCGGGCCCCGTCACTGCCCCGCAGCCTGTGGACACACGCGGAGCCGCGGGAGTGCTGCCGCCGCTCCGACACCTGCCCCCGTCGGGGCCGCCCTCTCGGGGCCGCTGCGGCAGTCGGGAGCTCCGGCGCAGCCTTACCTGGCAGCAGCGCCCAGGCGAGCAGAGGCAGGAGCTGCATGGCCGCTCCGGGACTCAGCCGGGGCTCAGCGGGCTGCTGCCGCTCCCGCTTCCTCTCGGCGGAGCCCGGGCCCCTCCCGCGGCCGCCCCCGCGGCAACGCCCGCCCCGTTGGGGTGGAGCGCGGGGAACCCCCGGGGCTGCCGGAGAGTGGGGGCCGCCGGAGAGAGGAGGCGGGGATAAAGGGCGGTGTCGGGGAGCGTTTGTTGGAGCCGGGGGGGGCGAGAGGCAGGAAGGGCCCGGAGCGGCCCCGCTGCTGCCGCTGCCGCCCGCGCCGTCGGGACCGGGGCAATCCCGGGCTGAGCGGCACCGGCCGCGGCCGTGGGGTCCCGGCGGAAGCTCAGCGGTCCCGCAGGCTGACCCAGAGCACGGCCGCGCTCATGGCCAGCAGCGCCAGCAGCTGCAGCCCGGCCAGCACTGGGAAGTAGCGGAAAGTGCTGCGGGTCCCCTGCGGAGCGTCCGGCGAGAGCGTCGGGGTTGCAGATGGGGAGGAAGGATGGATGCAGCCGGTGCAAGACGGGCACCGTGTCTCTGTCACACTCAGGGTGACACCTCCTCCCACAGTAGGGCCCCGGCTCCCCAGCCTGGGGGTCACCGTTGCTGAGAGGGAGACGTGCAGAGTCTGACACAAGAACACGATCACCTCCAAAGAAATATTCTTATCCAGCAGGTACATTCCCGTTCACACCCCTCACCACAAGGTGCCCACATCCACAGCCACTATGAACAACAGGTGTGTGTGCTTCTCTGGGTTGGAGATGATGAGGAGGGACAAATGCAGCAGGTGCCACATGGACACCTTGTCCCTCTCCATCCACACACTCAGGCTGACACCTCCTGCCTTAGATTGGCCCCAGCCCCACCACCCTGTGGTCATTGTTGCTGTGCAGGGAATGTGCAAGAACTGACCTGGGGATAAAATCACCTCCACATCAGCAATCTCATCAAACTGCAATAATCCCGTTCCCACCCCACAGTGGACGGTGCCTGTGTCCCTCTTGGCCAGACCCTCCACAGTCACCCTGAATGCCCAGTGTGTGTGGTTGTTCCAAATGGAGAACCGGCCCTGCTGCACCTCAGGATTCGACTCCGAGCTGATGACAAAGTCCTCAGCACAGGTAAGAGGAATACTTGTAGCAGGTTTGCAACAGAATTTTGACAATGTCTCCCGGCAGGTCTGGTACGTGCAGGTGACCGACAGGGTTTCCCCCAGGAATCCCAGCACCCTGCCAGGCCCTGTCACTGCCCCGCAGCCTGGGGAGACACACGGACTCACAGGAGCGCTTCAGAACTGACACGTCCTGCTCCTTCTGCTGGATCCAGTGCGGGGCTCCAGCCCCGGCAGCCCACTCAGCCCTCCCTGGCAGCAGTGCCCAGGCAAACAGCAGCAGGAGCCACATGGACAGGGCAGCCTGGGCCATGCATCGGGACAGCCCTGCTGCTCCTCTTCGTTTGGTGTCTCTGGGGCTTTGCTTCCTCTTTTGCCTCTGCTATGACCTCCGTTACCGCTGGAGATTCAGCAAGACCGTGGCGCTTCCTGATTCCTACAGTTGCAGCTTCTCCTGCTCACTGCGAGCACTTGCTGTGCACTGTCCCCTGTGCACTCCCTCCCTCAGGGGCTCCCCTTTCTTCCTCCAGCATGGCCCCCATGCCAGAACACAGCCTGCCTCTCACTGCCGCACTGCCCAGCCCCTCTGGACAGGCAGGGCACTCCGTGGGGGAGGTAGCTCAGTACGGCACAGGGAGCACCTGAACCCCAGACAATCCCCGAGGCTGGGCAGCGCTCCTGCATGGCCACCCTGTCCTTCCCATGGGAATGCAATGGGGAACCCCAGCCTCTTATCCCGCTGCAGCTGGACGTGAGCAGCCACTTCTCTTGCCAGCACATGCCCCCAGGCTGTTCCCAGCACAGCCCCTCTGTGGCTCAGGAGCCCCATGCTCTGATCAGGTCCCTCCAGGCCTCTCCCTGTGTCTGCAATGCCTGCAGCTGCTGTGTGAGGGGCACAGTTGTGGAAGGACACTCTTCCCTGGCTCTTGCTCAGCTGGAGATGGGCATTTGGTGGATCAGGCAGAGGTGGCAGGGCTGAGGCTCCTGGGGCTGAGGGCTCCTCTCCCCGTGACGAAGCTCAGCTGGGCCATGGTGGAGCAGGTGCCTGCTCGGCCCCTGTGACCCCATGCCCCCCCCAGCCACAATGCAGCATGTCCCCGCACAGGTGTGGGCATCAGCATCGGCTGCCACGGGCATCCCGGGCACTGCTGCAGCTGAAAGAAGGAGCAGATGGACAGACAGACAAGCAGACAAGGTCCTGCAGGATACGCAGCCTTTATTGCAAAATTGCCTTCAGCTGGCAGCCGCAGCTCAACAGACACAGGCTCTCTGCACCCCAAACCCTTCCCTCTCCAGCGCAGGGGCTGCCAGGAGGGGCCGAGGCTTTCCAAGGACAGGAGCACCCGGAGCCGAGCACCTCCCGGCACGGGCCGGCTGTGATGGGTGGCAAGGCCCCAGCAGGGCGGGGCCCGGGGGGGCACGAGGGCATCCCTGGGGCTCCCAGGTGGTTGCGACGGGTGGGCAGCCCCGAGCCCTGGAGCTGCCACACAACTCCAAGAGCTGCGGGTTTTCCTGGCCACGGCTCCCACACCGGCTCCTCATCCAGGCTGCCCCACTACAGCCTGCGCTCCCAGCACTTCTAAGGGGACACAACCAGGCTGGACCTGGTGGAACTCGCAAGTGCTGACCTGGCAACGCGACCACCTTCAGAGCAGCGCTGTCATCAAACCAGTAAATTCCCGTTCACACGCCCCAGAGGAAGGTGCCAGTGTCCTCCTGGGACAGACGCTCCACAGTCACTGGGAACGCCCGGAGTGTGCGGTCGTTCCGGAGGGAGAAGCGGCACCGCTGCACCTCGGGCTTGGAGCCCGCAACGCCGCTGCCTTCAGCAATACAACAAAAAGTGTTCTTGTTTTCTCCAGAATTTCGGCTTCTTTTCCTGGTCCGGCGGGTATGTGCAGGTGACCGAGAGGGAACCGCCCTCGAATCCCTGCACGGTGCCGGGCCCCGTCACTGCCCCGCAGCCTGTGGACACACACGCGGAGCCGCGGGAGTGCTGCCGCCGCTCCGACACCTGCCCCCGTCGGGGCCGCCCTCTCGGGGCCGCTGCGGCAGTCGGGAGCTCCGGCGCAGCCTTACCTGGCAGCAGCGCCCAGGCGAGCAGAGGCAGGAGCTGCATGGCCGCTCCGGGACTCAGCCGGGGCTCAGCGGGCTGCTGCCGCTCCCGCTTCCTCTCGGCGGAGCCCGGGCCCCTCCCGCGGCCGCCCCCGCGGCAGCGGCCGCCCCGTTGGGGTGGAGCGCGGGGAACCCCCGGGGCTGCCGGAGAGTGGGGGCCGCCGGAGAGAGGAGGCGGGGATAAAGGGTGGTGTCGGGGAGCGTTTGCTGGAGCCGGGGGGGGAGAGGCAGGAAGGGCCCGGAGGGGCCCCGCTGCTGCCGCTGCCGCTGCCGCTGCCGCCCGCGCCGTCGGGACCGGGGCAATCCCGGGCTGAGCGGCACCGGCCGCGGCCGTGGGGTCCCGGCGGAAGCTCAGCGGTCCCGCAGGCTGACCCAGAGCACGGCCGCACTGTTGCTGAGAGGGAGACGTGCAGAGTCTGACACAAGAACACGATCACCTCCAAAGAAATATTCTTATCCAGCAGGTACATTCCCGTTCACACCCCTCACCACAAGGTGCCCACATCCACAGCCACTATGAACAACAGGTGTGTGTGCTTGTCTGGGTTGGAGATGATGAGGAGGGACAAATGCAGCAGGTGCCACATGGACACCTTGTCCCTCTCCATCCACACACTCAGGCTGACACCTCCTGCCTTAGATTGGCCCCAGCCCCCCCACCCTGTGGTCATTGTTGCTGTGCAGGGAATGTGCAAGAAGTGACCTGGGGATAAAATCACCTCCACATCAGCAATCTCATCAAACTGCAATAATCCCGTTCCCACCCCACAGTGGACGGTGCCTGTGTCCCTCTTGGCCAGACCCTCCACAGTCACCCTGAATGCCCAGTGTGTGTGGTTGTTCCAAATGGAGAACCGGCCCTGCTGCACCTCAGGATTCGACTCCGAGCTGATGACAAAGTCCTCAGCACAGGTAAGAGGAATACTTGTAGCAGGTTTGCAACAGAATTTTGACAATGTCTCCCGGCAGGTCTGGTACGTGCAGGTGACCGACAGGGTTTCCCCCAGGAATCCCAGCACCCTGCCAGGCCCTGTCACTGCCCCGCAGCCTGGGGAGACACACGGACTCACAGGAGCGCTTCAGAACTGACACGTCCTGCTCCTTCTGCTGGATCCAGTGCGGGGCTCCAGCCCCAGCAGCCCACTCAGCCCTCCCTGGCAGCAGTGCCCAGGCAAACAGCAGCAGGAGCCACATGGACAGGGCAGCCTGGGCCATGCATCGAGACAGCCCTGCTGCTCCTCTTCGTTTGGTGTCTCTGGGGCTTTGCTTCCTCTTTTGCCTCTGCTATGACCTCCGTTACCGCTGGAGATTCAGCAAGACCGTGGCGCTTCCTGATTCCTACAGTTGCAGCTTCTCCTGCTCACTGAGAGCACTTGCTGTGCACTGTCCCCTGTGCACTCCCTCCCTCAGGGGCTCCCCTTTCTTCCTCCAGCATGGCCCCCATGCCAGAACACAGCCTGCCTCTCACTGCCGCACTGCCCAGCCCCTCTGGACAGGCAGGGCACTCCGTGGGGGAGGTAGCTCAGTACGGCACAGGGAGCACCTGAACCCCAGACAATCCCCGAGGCTGGGCAGCGCTCCTGCATGGCCACCCTGTCCTTCCCATGGGAATGCAATGGGGAACCCCAGCCTCTTATCCCGCTGCAGCTGGACGTGAGCAGCCACTTCTCTTGCCAGCACATGCCCCCAGGCTGTTCCCAGCACAGCCCCTCTGTGGCTCAGGAGCCCCATGCTCTGATCAGGTCCCTCCAGGCCTCTCCCTGTGTCTGCAATGCCTGCAGCTGCTGCGTGAGGGGCACAGTTGTGGAAGGACACTCTTCCCTGGCTCTTGCTCAGCTGGAGATGGGCATTTGGTGGATCAGGCAGAGGTGGCAGGGCTGAGGCTCCTGGGGCTGAGGGCTCCTCTCCCCGTGACGAAGCTCAGCTGGGCCATGGTGGAGCAGGTGCCTGCTCGGCCCCTGTGACCCCATGCCCCCCCCAGCCACAATGCAGCATGTCCCCGCACAGGTGTGGGCATCAGCATCGGCTGCCACGGGCATCCCGGGCACTGCTGCAGCTGAAAGAAGGAGCAGATGGACAGACAGACAAGCAGACAAGGTCCTGCAGGATACGCAGCCTTTATTGCAAAATTGCCTTCAGCTGGCAGCCGCAGCTCAACAGACACAGGCTCTCTGCACCCCAAACCCTTCCCTCTCCAGCGCAGGGGCTGCCAGGAGGGGCCGAGGCTTTCCAAGGGCAGGAGCACCCGGAGCCGAGCACCTCCCGGCACGGGCCGGCTGTGATGGGTGGCAAGGCCCCAGCAGGGCGGGGCCCGGGGGGGCACGAGGGCATCCCTGGGGCTCCCAGGTGGTTGCAACGGGTGGGCAGCCCCGAGCCCTGGAGCTGCCACACAACTCCAAGAGCTGCGGGTTTTCCTGGCCACGGCTCCCACACCGGCTCCTCATCCAGGCTGCCCCACAAGCTACGGCCAGTGCCGTGGGCACCTTGATGCTGAGGAGCAGCAGCAGCAAGTGGATGACACTGAGCTGGGACCTGTGTAGGAGAAAGGTGGTTATGCTAGAGCTTTAGTAAGGTCTGGGGAATGAGGATGGGGGCAGTTGTATGTCTGCCAGCTGCCTGCCTTGACCCCAGAATGCTCTTTGGGGGCTCCACGCTGGGATATACATGCATAGGAAAAGAATGTTTTGGCCAGGGGATGCTGTTGGGGGCTTGCCCAGATCCCAAGCCCTGACTCACAGCACTGGAAGCTCCCCACAGTCCCTGGGGCACAGAGGGTTGGTTGTCACTGGGCTCGCATTGCTGTCCTCAGTTGTGTTTGAAACAGCTGTAAAGGAAACAGAATCAGAGCAATTTGGGGACCCCCACACCCCCTATTGTGCACCCTGACCAGGGGTCTCTGCCCTGAGACTTCAACCATGAAGGTGCAGGGGGTGGAGATGGAGCTATCCAGGCAACACCCTGAGCACTGGGGAGGAGGAAGAGGAAAAAGGGGGAAGTTTACAGCCAGCTTTGCTCCCAGCCCTGTGTTACCTGCAGAGACCATCACCTTGGTGCTGTGCCACCGGTTGATCCCCCGTTTCCTCTTCACCCCGCAGGAGTACCGGCCTGCATCCTCCAGTGTCACACTGCTCAGTGTCACCGTGAATGCGTGTGCTGTGTGATTGTCCCTGATGGACACCCTGTCCCCCGTCACTGTCACCTCTGAGCCATCGGTTTGGATGTAGGTCAAACAGAACCGGAGGAAGTTTTTGCGGCACCAGTACTTGGAGTTGAGCTTGTAGCGTGGCTTGTAGCTGCAGGACACTGCCAGTGAGCTGCCCTGCTCAACTGTCACCTGCTTGGGGCCTGTCACTGCCTGGCCACCTGCAGGGGACAGAGAGAGGTGCTGTAAACCCATCCTGGCATTGCCTCAGAGAACCATGAAGAATCCCCCTTGTGTACCCCAGAAGGTTTCTTGGGGGTACAGCCCGAGGGAGGCTCTGCCTGTGCACCCACTATGCTGGTGAGCAGTGGTGAGGTGAGATGTCCCCAGTCATTATAGAAGACCCCCCCATCACGAGTGTATGTTATTAAGAGAGCGAAAAGCCTTATTCCCAGCGTTCACACGGCAGGGAACAAGCAGATCTCAGAGATCCCGCCCTGAAACTGCCAGAGGAAAAGTTTGGGCTTTTGCCATGACCACAGTGAGCTTCCTGGTCTGCCTCAGCCCCAGCCTCTCCACAGCTCTGCCAGAACCCCTGAGATGGATTTGCCTGACCTGTGCTTGTGGCTCTCACGAGGAAAAGGGTCAAAACCAAGAAAATCCTCATTTTCCAGCTTCTTGCTCCCAAGTTGGAATTTTCCCCGTGGTTTTTCACAAAGAATCCTTCAGGATGAAGCCAGGCCCACACGCGCATGGGCGTCCAAAGAGTTTTCCAAGCTGCTTTCTCCTGTCACTTTGGGCAGTGCTTACCCAGAGACCCTAGATATCCTCTTTTTAAGACAGTCACTTCCTTCCCTTCACCCAGGGATCGTGACTCACCCTGGGGTGTTCCATGACAGAGACTCTGTTTTTTCTCCAAAATAGTCACTACGTTCCCAGGAAAACACCAAAACACAGCAGGTTCCTCCACTGTGATCCCCATCCCAGCAGGGAGCAAAGACAGAGGCCACAGGATTTTGGGAAGTTTTGAGAGGGGCCAGGCCAGAGCAGGGATGCAGGGACTGGGGTGGAGTGAGTGCAGGTCAGCCCCTGGGGATGGACTGGTTGGGATGCCAGGATGCTCTCCCAGTTCTGATGGACTGGGAAGATGGACAGCCATCCCACTCCCCTGCACTGCTGCTCCCTGGCTCCCGAGTGGGCTGCCAGCTTCAGCTGGGCTGCTTTTGTCTGTTTTCTCAAGAAGTGTCTTATTTCCTCCCCAAACCACCTTTTCTGGCACAGCTGTGGGGTTTTGAGTGACAATGCTGGTTTTTCCCAGAATTAAATGCTTCCACTAAAAGTTTCAGAAACACAAACACACAAAGCAAAGCCGCTTCCCTGGCAGCTGCCTTGTCAATGGCTTTCTTCCAATATGCCCCTTGGAAAGAGCAGAAAGCACAAACCTCCAGAATCTCCTTCCCTCTCAGTGCCTTGCCACGGCAAGAGGAAGCTCTGGGTTTTCCTTAGGGTCACCAAGTAACCCCTTCCTTCTCAGCTGACCGCTGTGAGCCAAAATGCTGCAAGTAACAGCAAGATCTAAATTGAAAAAGTGGCTGGAGATGGCAAATCTGCTTTGTGCTGAGAAGCTTCCCACTCCAGTCACCTCATCTTCCTCGGGGATGCATCCCTGCCACTGGCTGGAAAATCACAGTGCATCCTTCCCACCCTTCCCTTGGAGTGAGGGGACGATTAGGAGAAGTGGCTTGGAGGTAGAGGCTCTGGATGGAACGTGCACAGGGAAGGTGCCTACAAAGGTATTTGCTGCATGAGGATTTCGAGGGCAGCTCAGCTACCCGAAAGCAGACAGAAGGACATCTTCAAAGAGCCACTTTGGTCGAGCTGTTGGGGAATTTTTCAGGCCAAATCCATGCTGTGTCATTACTATCACATCACCATCACATAACCATCAGATGTGGGGTGTCATTTGCCTATTTCCCAGGTTTGGTTCCCGGGCAGGATGAGCAGCTGCCCAGTCCAGTGCAGGGGCTGGGACTCCCAGCACAGACTGAGGCCACTTCCTCCCCATCATGGCAGTCCCCAGAACCATGTTACACCCCAGAGAGCTCCTGACTCTGTGTGACCGAAGGTACATCTCCTTGCAGCCCCTGAGGATACAGCAGTGATTTGCAGTCACCCAACATCAGCACTGTGACTCCCACGTGGGGTTTTACTCTGATATTTCTCCTCCCACCTGCTGTGTGAAGGGGCCCTGGCTGAGTGGGACACTGACCAGGGGCTGTCAATGAGGGGTTTGCAAAGGGGATGGCTCCAGCTCAGCGCCTCAGCCCCAAAACAACAGCAGCGTGTGAGCATCCTCCTGGAGGGGAAGGTCAAGATGAGAGCAGGCAGGAAAGAGGAACCCCAGAGTGCTGACACAGAAGCCTGTCGTGGGAGGAGTTGCGATGTTTATCCCAATTAAAGTGAGCGTCAGTTGGAAAGGCAAACCAGAGAGGGAGTAGAGCAATTCAGGCACAAACCAGTGCAAGAGAGTGTGATGAGGAATCACTCTGTCTAAAGTGGAGAGAGCCCTGCTGAGAGCCTCCCGACACCCTCCAGCCAGGGCACGGGTGCTGGGGTGCTCCAGAAGCCCGGGGGGGATGGATAAACACAGCCCCCTGCACAGTGCAGGGGAAGGTGCTCTGCTCTGCACCAGCATCTCTGAGGGGCTGTGGCAGGGTCCTGCAAGCCAAGACCTCTCTCTTTTGGCAGAAAGAGGCCCGGGAAGTGCAAGGCAAAGCTGCTCTGTGAGAGAAGAAGCGTTGCTGGAACGGTTCTCAGGAATGCCGCGGATGCACCCTGGCAGGAGCACATCAATTCGCCTTTTCATCTGCGCCACACGCGGGGCTGGAGCGAGGACCCGCGCGTGGCTCGGTGGCCACATCAGCGAGCAAAGTGTGTCAGAGCCCCGGCAGCGCCATCGTGATGTGATGTGGGCACGGCACAGGGAATGAGCTGAGACGAGCTGACACCTGTGCCCCTGCAACCCCTGCCCCCTGCCTGCCCCCTGCCTGCCCCTGGGCAGCGCTCCCAGTCCCTGCCCAGCAGCGACAGGACTCTGCACGACACCATCAGACACTGCTTTTGCTCTGGTTCTGCAAGATTATGGATCTGGGTTTACTCTCTGGTGTTGATCCTAAGAAACAGCCTGAAAGCCTTCCTGAGACAGGCAGTAATTGAGTCAATTGGTGCATGCATTTCCTTGGTTCAAGGCCCATAAAGAGCAGATCTTCCCCAGTTCTCATCTCACTGTATTACCCACCACCACAGCTGAGCCTTTCCAGAGTCCTGTCTGCTCTGGACTTCAATGATATTTCCAATCCCCAATTCTGTTATTTAATCTAGGGCCTTTGAAAAACAATCGAGCCCTTTCAGTCTGTTCTTCCTGGGCAGATTTAGCAAGTTTGGTGAAATTGTCCTTAGGAGATAAGGCTGAGTAAATAACGTAGCTCCTTTAGTGCTGGCTGATTGAGCAGGCACTGTCTGATCTCTCCTTTCCGCTGCCATCTCAGATAACCAAGATAAGTCCTGATCATTCCCAGATCTCCCAATTTAGCAAAGGCAGTAAAAGTGGTAAAAAATACTTGCCGACTTTGTGGTGGTGGAGGATTTACTCTGGGCTCTGCCTGAGGCTGGACTTAGCCAGAAGGGCCTAAGGCAGGGGTTATTCAATGCAAAGAAATTAAGAATCTGTACTCAGTGGATTCAGAGGATGAAATTCTGATTCCTTCCTAGCTCACGGGGAAGGAATGACTCCAGCAAGGCTCCAGTTTCCCCCAAATGTGTTGTACAGTCAATCCAGGGAGATACTACAGCAGTTAATGGGGTTGGGCAGCAGAGAACAAGCAGGAGGACAGTGAAGCAGAAACTCCTGAGCTGGATTTAAATCTTCCACTGTTAGAGCTGTCCTTCTCAAGGCAAATACACAAGTAATTAAGCTACCACATATACAGTCTACCAGCAAACAGACCAAACAATGGATCTAAATTGCAGGTTCATTTGGAATCACTCCTGCTGTTTACAGGTCATTTCCTCTGATTTCATTGCTCTCCATTGATTTCAGCTGGTCAGCACTTGCTTGGGGCTATAAACTGCTCACTGGCTGCCAGAAACCACTGCTGGGTCTGGGGGAGGCTGGCAGACCAAGTGGTTTGCTCTGGATGGTGGGGAAATGCATTCTTTGGTGCGTGAGGGGATGCAGGTACTGGGCTCTGATAAAGCTGCTGATATCACTTATCTGCGATGGGTTACGTCCTCCAGCATCATAAAGTGGGATAAAGCCCTTGGAGCAGGGCCAGGGTGTGCTGGTGCCATGTTTTACCAGCAATCTGTGTTGTCTCATTAGACTGCATTACATTTGGAGATATACTGATAGACAGGAAAATTGTCTTCCTCCTGAATGTGGTTAAACCTGCAGGGCCAAGTGTGTCTCTGGTGCAACACTAGTGTCTGCACAGGGAATAGACCACTTGGCTCTGTGAGGCTCTTCCCAGTCAGCAGCAGCCCCTCCCTGCTCTCCTTTATGATTCAGGATAGTTAGCAAGTGGTGCTGGAGCTAAAAAGTCAGAGAATGCTCTCCAAGCCCCAGAGCTTCACCTGCAGCAGGGACCTGCCAGAAGTTCCCATCCAGGGATAAGCACACCTGGAGCCTCAGACTCAGTGGGCTGTGGGGGGCTTACTCTCCTCTTCATTCCCACCTTCCAAGAGAGGTTTGTCTGCGTACCTGGCCAGTTTGGGTGCCCAGGGCAGAGCCGTGCAGTCCCTGCAGCAGATCTGGGTCTCCGTGGCCCAGCAGGCAGCTCAGGTCAGGCAGTGCCCGAACTCTGGGGAAGGAGAAGGCTGAGCATGCACTCAGGATGGTGCCATGAAGTCTCCATCCTCAAGGGGCCTTGACAGCACTGGGGTATCCACGGAAAGGATTGTGCTGACATCCATGGGAGTTTGGGGACTTTGACAAGTTATTGGTGCGTTTAGGAGTTGCCTTGGCAAACCCCCTGAGGTTTGCTGCTCTCTTCTTCTTGGGCCTGCCTGCTGTGGGATGTGTGCACTATGTTGAACCAGTTGTTAATTTTCTGATCCAGACACCAGGGCTCGTGATATCATTTCTTTTGGTGCTGTTGATTGTCTTCCAGTGCGTGAGGCCATGGTCTGGCTGCAGGATGGTCTGGGCTGGGTTGGGCTTTTTGGCCTCAGGCAAGCATGAACCCCACCATCCCTACTGGTTTTTTAAATTTTTTCTGGCTGTTGTTTCTTAGTCCAATTGTCTGACCCAGCAGAACCATCTCTGCAGTCAGAGGAAATAATAGGCAGATATAATTAGTAATGTCAGGCCCAGGCAGTCAAACAGCAATCGGACGGGTGCAGATGGCTCTTGGAAGCATGGTCTGTTCCTCTGGCTTGGGGCCATCTGCTGATCTGGAACGAGGGAACTGGAGACTGAGGGAACTGGAGACTGAATTGAGTCTCTCTTAAATAAACTTCTGAGTAAAGATTAATTTATTTCCAGTGCAATCGAAAACATCTAGATTGCTCTAAAGGGAGTCATAAAGAAAAGGATCTCAATAAATATTGACTGTCACCTTTAGGTTTAGGCACAACTTCCTCCTGTTTCTAAAATTTTTTTTTCTACTCCAAGCAGGGTCCTAACTGGGCTCTGTAAATGCAGTGGGATCCCAAAGGGGACCTGTTGGGGTAAACCAGGCTCAGCACCAGTTTGGTAAAGAAGCTGAAATGGCCTGGCTAGCACGAGCTGCTGCCCCTCCCTGGGGTGACACGCCGGTGACCACGCAGCTCTGTGGGCTGGTGTCTGGAGGGGTGTCAGCGGGAGCAGCCTGGGTGCGGGCATGAGGCTCCTTAAGTGCCAACGAGTCTGCTGTGAATCCGGGCTGGAGCAGAGCAGCGGACCTGGCTCGGTGCTCTCAGCTCGGCACTGATCGCAGCTGGTACCGAAAACCTCTCTGCCCGAGCTGGCCGTGCCCCGTGGGCGGAGGGGAGAAACGAAGCGAGAAACCGGAGAAACCCCCGGGCTCTGCGAAGCCGGGGGCTCTATCACGGTGGACAGGGATGGGGAGGTGAGGAGGGACCAGCGGTTGTGCGGAGAGTCCGGCGGCGCGGGGGACGCTCCCACCGCCTCCCCGCCCCCGGGCGGGACCGGCCTCTCCCCGCTCCCCCCCCACCGCCTCCTCCGGGCGGGGGAACCCTGCGAGCGGCGGCGACGAGCGCCGGGCACCGCTGTCCTGCGCTGAGCGAGCGGGCCGGGCTGTGCCGGGCCGGGCGGGGCCGAACCGGGCCGGGCCGGGCGGGCGCTGCCCGCGGTGCTGAGCGGGGCGGGCGCTGTCCGCGGTGCTGCAGGGGCGGCCCGGCCCGGGCACCCCAAACCCCCCCGGCCATGGGGGCCCGCGCCGCCGGCCCGGGGGGGGACGGCTACAACGAGGCGCTGCTGCACAAGGTACGGCTGGGGATGGGGATGGGGCACCGGGGAGGGGGCTGCAGAGGGGGGATACGGGACAGGGCTTCTGCTTGAACTTCCCGACAAATTCCGTCCCTCTGCCTTCCTCGTCTCCCGGTGGGGTCCGTCTGTCACCCCCATCCCGGTGCGGCGGCAGCTCTCTCCCCCTCGTGGGGATGGACAGCCCGCAGGGGTTGGCCCCGGTCCCAGCCCCATCCCGGCTAACGGTGGGCAGGGGGTGGCAGGATTCGGCGTGTTTGGGAAGCCAGGACTGCTGGAACGGGGCCAGCCCCGCGGCACAGCCCGCAGCCGCCCTTCAGCCGCTCCCGCTGCCCTGTGCAGGCTCAGGGCGGGTCGGGGGCAGCTGGACCCCGGGGCTCTGTTTGCCAGAAGCAGGTTAATGAGCCGGGACTTCCCTGCCATGAAATAGCTGCGTCCCAGAGACGTCCATTCCTGACCTTCTTGCTTCGAAATTCTCTTTTGCGGTGCTCCGGGGGCTGTGGTTTTTTAACTCCTGGGACTGTGTTTTGTAACTCCAATTGCACGGAGGGTGGTTAGGGTTGGTGGTGTCCCTGTAGGACGTGGGGCGCTCAAGCTTTCCTGCGGGGACAGCAGCAGCAGAGCTTTTTGCTCTCTGCAGTCAGGCGCTGCCCTGCAACTCCTGGAGTCACGGAGGAGATGCTGATTTATGACAGATCCACCCATCACGCCTTCCTGCTGTCCTCACACTGCTTTCCTGCAGTCCCCAGTGACTGTGCAGGAACTGGCACCCTCGGGAAAAGCAGCGACGGGACGGGGGAAGGGCTGGGGTTCTGTGGATCCCTCTTCACAAATCCCAGTCTGTTCTGTATCCTGCTGTACTCAGGGTAAGGTGCCCAGCCCTTGATTAGCAGAAAAATATCAAGTACTAGCAGCTCTCATTTCTGTTGTACACGCAATACGTAGGACATGCCACCAGGGATGACTTGAGGAACTCTGATTCTTTGCAAAGCCTTAACTCTCTCTCCTCCAGGAATGAGCTGCTGCAGTTAAGGAATGACATTGGTGGAAATGAGGCTCTGGGCAGAAGACCTGCCCAGGCAAATAACCATCCCAGTCTCATGCTCCCTGCTGTTCCTCTTGGTATTTTTCTGCATCTCCTGGCTGGGCTGCTTGTCTTGCAGAAACAAGGCTGCTCTCACTCCAGGGAAGTGAGGCAGCAAATACCTCACTAGATCTTGTGTCTGAGCAAGCAATCACATTTCAGATGTGCTGAAAGACCCCAAGAGAGCTCTGCAGTCTGGAGACAAGGATTAAATGATTTCTGGTTGGTGGCTAAATCCAGGCCTGGGGAAGAAACTGGCCAGGAGCAAACCAAAGCACGAACAGTAGAGGTTTGTTCTGGGCTATTCCAGAAAAGTTTTGCTTGATACAAAATGATGAATTCTGCTTTCAGGTGGTTTGACCCACTGCCAGATCATTCTTCCTCCCGTGTGATTCCTGGATCCATTTAGCTGGAACAAGACCCAAAGGCAGAGGGATGTGTTCCTTGGCTGTGGTTGATCCAAGGTGTTAGCAGCGGGTTGCAAACAGGGGTCTATCTCCTGCATGATCTGAGCCAGGTTTTGTTTGATGCACAGCCTTAGAGCTCATGTCTGCAGGGCTGAGATACAGCCTCTGCAAGGACAAGGGCCCAGCCAGGCTGGCAGAGGGCTCCAGGCTCTCTCTCAAGCCAGTGTAAGGGTCTTGGCCGTGGTGAAATAGTGCCTGGGCAGGTGGGGACAGCTCTGAATCTTATGTGGCACATAACAGCTTCTAGCAGCATCCAACTCCATCCCTGGAGCACTTCTTGGAGCAGGGGGGAGGCAGCACAATTTTGTATAAAGAACAGGTTAAAAATAAGTCTCAGGGACTGAGACTTGGCCTGAGAGGCCACGAGAGTAGGGTGGTGAGAGGCTGAAAGCAGCCATGTCTTCACCCTCAGACCTCTCCCAGTGCCATGTCCCAGCTGAGCTCTGCAGGCAGCTGTGCTGGGGGGCACATACACGTTTGCCACAATTTGTTGTGATAAATCCTGCTCACCTGGGCACAAACCTGTGGGTTTGGGGCTCCAGCAGCTCCCTGAGAGCAACACCAGAGCCCGTGGAGGGCACTTCTCCCTTCCCTGCATCCCTCTGACTGGGGTTTTACCCTGTCAGGCTTTCACTAGCTATGTTTAGCTCAGGTCCGGGTTCTGCATGTTAAATCTCGGAAATGAACTGGGAAGACAACCTCAACCCACACGCGCTGTCCCAGATCTCCTCCCGCTTGGCTGGCACCGGAATTGCAGCCATCGCCTCCCTGCACTGCCTTGACAGCCGTGCAAAACCTCTTTTCCCTCAGCAGGTTAGACCAAAATATCTCTTTTGGTCGCTGGCTGCCAGCCTGAGTACGGGAAGTTTGAATTGTTTTGCCTTGTCCCTGCAGCCCATGCCAAGCCAGCGATGATTTTGACTGAAAGTGATCCATGTATGTCTGAATTAGCCCCAAAACTTACTCAAGGTGTCGAGAGGGATATTTGCTCTTCCCCTAAGGCAGAACAGGCAGAAAAGCCTTTTTCAGGAGGGTGTAACAAGCTGTACCCACTTTTCTGTGGGGCTGTGGGGTGGTGGAGTAGTCAGATTACCTCTGCCCACCTAGTGGAAATAATTTCCTTTAGCTGGAAACAAGGATAGCTTTGGCTGTGCTGGGGCTCAGCAGTGGTGACATGGGACTGTCACCATGTGAGTCTCCAGGTCTCAGGAAGGTTTCCCTCTGTGCCTTGCCCAGCCCTGGCAAAGCACTGCTCCATCTGCACACCACCAGGCAGAGAAGAACGACAACACCAAAAGGAATCTTGCAACATTTTACCAAAGTTTCCCATGCAAAAAAAAAAAAAAAAAAACCTGGGAAAACCTGGGGGGATGAGAAGGTGCGGGGGAGGTCAGTCTGTGGCTGAGGATGGGGGAAGAGTCAGGACAGCTACAGAACTTTGTCACTGGGAGGCTTTTTGCTATCATGACTCAGTCGTGTCCAGCCTGAGATTTTAAGGGTCAACTAGCCACATCTTCCCCACAGTGGGTTTTTTGTTCTTGTTTTATGTTTATTTGGTAACCAGGAAGGCCACAGTGATTTCCACTCTGCTGTCCCTCCACAGAGCCCATGAGCTTTTCCTAAAGTCACTAGGAATACCTCTTGGCTGATCCAGGCCAACTTTTACTACTAAGTCATGAAGCGATTCATGAGTTGTCTCTATTATGAATCCCATTTAAATTATTAATAGAGGAATCTGCCTTTTATACATGTTCTCTGTAAACCCTGGGCTCTGGAGGCTTTCTGGTGCTCATTCCAACCAGCTCTTCTCCCTCCATAATTAATGATATTCTCTGCATTAACTGCTCCCAAAGACAGCACTGCAGGGTGCACCCTGTCTTGTTGAACATCCCAGAACCAGGATTTTGCCTGGAAATAGTGTGTAACACCAAAATATACAGCACTGAGGTGCAGGAGCCCCATGGTAATGAATTCTTGGATTGTTTTCCTATCCAGCTGCTCCTGGGCCTATCCTTCTCTCTGCACAGGGAAGGGTTCTGGGCCCTAGGGAAAAGCCAAGAGGGGTTTGGGCAGGGAAATTTCCCCCAGGAAAGGGGTGACCCAGATCCTCTGGCCCAGGGATTTCTGCCTCCCAACATCCGTCCAGATCCCGTGCAGGCTCCCAGCTCATGATGCTGCTCTGAATGTACAAGTGACCTACAAAGAGCCCAGTCAGGGAGGAAGGAGAAATCTCTGGCTGTGGATCTGGGCACAGGTTGCTGCCTCTCAGCACACAGGTCTGTGCCGCAGCCTGCATCTGGCAGAGGTGCAGGGCTCCCTCCTGCCAAGAGCTTTGCTCAGCAGGTCAGGCTTTTCCCAGGAGAGGTTCGGTGTTTGGGATGTTTTTTTCCGAGGAAAAGTGCTGATTCACTGAGGCAAGCATTCACTGAAGTGTATTGGCGTGAGCAGGCTCCAGGCAGGTTGTGGGGTGCTGCTTTTTGCAGAGCAGGATGCTGATTTCCTGCCACTCCACATCTCTGCATTGTTTGTGGTCCTCAAGCTCCTCGGCTTTTGGTTTCAGCCCACTTCTGTGGGATCTGTGGGATGCAGGAACCACGGTGCCAGGTGCTGTGGATCCCACAGAGCCTCCCAGGTTGTGGAATCAGGCCTTGATCTACTGGGGCTGTTCAGGCATTTGATTAAACACATTCCTTCACACTCATCCTGCTGTTTCACAAGGGCAAGTGCAGTGCCTGAAGTGGTGCCAGGGTTGGTCACACCCCAGGGCACTTTGGGACAGGAGAGGGATGGGACCGGATGTGCACAGAGGCCCCCCTGGGTATCGGGGAGGTACTGATGCACCTTCAGGGTGGAGACAAAGGACTGAAGTGTCACAGGATGGAGCAAGGCTGCCGGAGCTGCACAAACACAAAGCAAGCAGGGGGCAAACAGATGCAGCAGAGGTGGATGCAGAGTGGGGAGGTTTAGCCCCAGCACCTCGCTGGCTCATCCCTGCAGCCTCAGGGGGGACAGGGGACCAGGGACAGAGGGGACACTCAGTGTTTGCCGGAACTGCAGCTTCAGAAACGCCCACGTCCCGAAAGACAAAGCCAAAACTACTTCTAAGTAAGAAGCCTGGTAGCAGAGTGTTTATTTTACCTCGTGTCCTGCGAAAGGGTTGAAAGTGCCTGGGTTTCCTGAAAGGATGGGAATGTTTGCACCGGTGGCTCTGCAAACAAAACCCAGATAGCAGCAGAGGGAAGGGAGGGGTCCTGTTTGCACTGCAGGTCTCTCTTAGGTCAGGGATTTTGAGGGATGTGGGCAGGAGCAGAAGGGGAGATGAGCTCCCCAGGGATGCAGTGTGGGTACTAGGGCCGTGGGCTGGCAGGGTGGGAGCTGCCCAAGAGGTGACAGCTCTGACACCTGCACTGCTCCCTTGTCCCTTCTGGTCAGGGATCTGGGGCTCCCCATGGAGGCTGGAGAGGCAGAGGGACTCTGGGACTTCAAACCCATCACTTTGCAGGAGGAGTGCTGTGGGTCCACAGCATTAGGGCAGCACAAAGACAGCTCAGTGACTTGGTGAGGCTGCGTGGCTGTGGCAGCAGCAGTGTGCAGCAGCTGCAGGAGATGCTCTCTTTACTAAACAGTTTTGGACTTAATCCAGTGACTCCAAAGTCCTCCCAAAGAGGTTTTCCAACAGGGTTGTGTGAGCCAAGGCTGTTTCTTCCCAGTAGCTTCCCGAGCTGGGGTAGGAGCGTCTGTCCTGCTCACCCTCCATGACAGGCTGTGCTTTGCTTTCCCCTCCATCTCTCCTCTCTTGGACAGGGCACAGTGGGGCTCAGGCCTGAAAGCTCATCCCAGACCACATTTCATTAATTACAGAGATGGGCAAAGGGATGGAAATTCCTCTCTGGGCAAATAGCAGAACCAAAAGTGACAGATCCAGGGGCTGGGTGGGTCCTTCTTGATCCTGCTGCATTTTCTGCTGCATCCCTCCAGCACCCCTACCCAAATGTCTGCCCCCAGCTGCACTCTGTGCCTGCAGCTTCTTCATCACCTGCACTGATGCCTCTTTATCTGGTCCTTGCAGACAATCCTGGTTGGAGACAGCGGCGTGGGGAAGACGTCTCTGCTGGTCCAGTTTGACCAGGGCAAGTTCATTCCTGGCTCCTTCTCTGCCACCGTGGGCATTGGGTTTACGGTAAGAGCCCAGTCCCTTGTCCCTGGGCTGTGCACTCACCCTTAGGGAGCAGCTTTATTTGGGAAATCAGAATCTATGAATCCGTGGTAAGCACAAAGAATTGGATGCTTTGCTTTGGTGCTGCTGGATGAGGGGTCTGGTTTGGCTGTGTTCTTCTTGGCATCCTTTGGGCTGCTGGGAGGGATGGAGGATGGGTAAAGCTCCATATTCTGAAACCCTTGGTGGGGCTGTGTCTGAGTGCAGCCTTTGGAGCAGCCCTGCTCTGCCAGGGAGATGCCAGCCTGTGTCCTGCCTGTGTCCAGCCCGGGGCCCTGGCGAAAAGTCAGGCAGATGGTGATGGTGCCTGGGAAAAGCACTCGGCTGCCATCCAGAGCTATTTGCAGAGATGCTGTGGGGTCTGAAGAGGTTCTGATGTGTGTCCCCTCTCCTGGGGGAGCTCGGGACCTTACTCCAGAGAGCCTGTCATCCCTTCAGCATCGTGACAAGGCTGGAACTCAGCAAGGGCTGGTACCCATGGGGATGTGATTACCCACAGGAAATTTCTTTTTAGTCCAGGCCAAGGAAGCAGGGAAATGTGGCACCAGTGGGGGCTGTCTAGGGCCAAGCAGCCCAGGGACCAGCAGCCAAGGGTGCCCCTGCTGAGCCCTGGGCAGCCAGAGGAGGCTCAGCCACACCACTGCTCTCTGCCAGCTCCCGGCTGCCTCGTTTTTCCCACAGCAAAAGCCAGCTTGTGGGAGTGATGCTCAGCCAGGCGTTTTTCCTGCCCAGGCAACTCCATGAGCTCCAGCACAGTTTGCCATATCCTTCCAACCCCCTCCCCATCTTGCTGCCGGGAAGCTCAGCCGCTTCCAGGAGCTCCGAGTGCCTCCAGCCTCCAGCTCTGGGCACTTTCCTGGCCAAAGAGCATATATAAACTATAAATCCCCCGTGTGGGTCTGAGCGCAGTTACAGGACTGGAAATACAGGTTCTATTTCCCGGGGGGCAGAGGAAGGCTTGGCTGGTGCAGGAGCTGGCAGCCCCAGGAGGCGCAGAGGTGGATGGTGGATGGTGGATGCCATTCCGGAGGGCATCTCTGCCACCGGACCTCCTGCAGCCACGCATGGCCTTCACCTGGAGGGCAGCAAGGGGCACAGCTCTGCACTGGAGCCCTGCACCCCTGGGTCCCAGTGGTGTGAGCAGGGATGGGGGTCGCCCTGAGATTAACCTTGATGTGGGAGAGATGGGATATTCCAGGGAAAATAGATCAGGGAAGGCTCGAGGCTCCTGTACATGAGGTGATGCCTGTAAGGCTGAAGACCTTGAGCAGCTGTAGTGCATGGACGTGGATGGGGTTTTACAGGGTGGGGTTTTGGGTAACACAACATCCCTCTCCAGGGATTTCTCCCGCATCCCCATGCTCGGGCTTTTCCCAAATGAAGTGCAGTATGAGCTGCGCTCCAATGGCTGGTGCAGGATGCAGGGGGCTGCGAGCAGCCGGGGGAGCGGGAGGCCGGGCAGCCATCCCGGATGAGACGGAGGCGCCGCGGAACCGCCTCGACACACTCGTGGCTTCCGGCTAGCGGCTCCTGCTCCGCTTCCCTCCCGCCTTCCCTGCGCCGCGGGGCTCACCCAGGGCGCAGCTGCAGCTGATGGGGCAAACCCCCCACCCTGGGCCGGGCTGGTGGGGTGGCAGTGGGAGCTGCCGTCCCCACTGTCCCGGCGTGGCAGGGTGGGATTTGGCAGCACCGGGGTCTCCATCCCCACACTCCGTGAGGGACGGGGTGGCTGTTCATCTGTGGG
Organism: Corvus moneduloides; assembly: GCF_009650955.1. NCBI lineage: Eukaryota > Metazoa > Chordata > Aves > Passeriformes > Corvidae > Corvus > Corvus moneduloides. Next base: position 6,865,886 of record NC_045494.1, read on the forward strand.
GCGAGCAGTTCCTCCTCTCCCCACCCATGAGTCCGGAGGGATGTGCGGGGGCTCTGCGCGCCGTGCCCCTGGCAAACCCAGGGTCCCCGGTGTGGGGGTGCAGTGGGGCAGGTTTCCACTCTTCAGCCTCTTCTTCCTCATCCCGTGCCCGGGCTGGGCAGGGAGGCGGCCGGCGCACGGCCTCGGGGGTGGCATCGGCCGGGGGGGGAGGAGGAGGAAGAGGAGGAGGAAGGCGGGTGGGGCCGCGTCTCCCGCTGGCCCCGCGGCGCCGGGGCTCGGCGGCTCCGCTCGGACGCACCATGGGCGGCCCCGATGGGGCGGCGGGGAGCGAGACCCCCCCGGCGGGGAGCGGGGAACCCCCGAAGGGCGGCAGGGACCCCCCGGCGCTGCCCCGGGACTACGAACTGTCCGGCAAGGTGGGAGGCGGCGCGGGGTGAGCAGGGATGGACCCTCCAAGCTCTACCAGAGGGGAAGGTTTGCGTTCGGCCCCCGGCTCGGGGGAGACAAGGAGGGGTTTAGGAAGGGTCCCGGGGGCCGCCCGCTTCCTCCGCTGCTGCGATCGCGCCCAGGAAGCGGCCGCGAGACCGGGAAGGAGAAGGGGAAGGAGGCGGCAGCCCCAGCTGATCCCCCCAGCCCTTCTCTGCCCCGGGAGTTCCCCGGTGCAGCAGGTGCGGGGATTGGGGTCTTCCCTCCCCGGGAAGGGGGGGGAAAGTCTTTGCCCCGGGCGTGTCCCTGCCGGCAGTGGCGATGGGAGGGACCAGCTGCAGGAACAGGGCTTTGGGGGGCTCCCGGGGGAAGGGGGGGCATGGCCGAGCTCTGCCCCCTGAAAGCCCACCAGACCTTTGCCAGGGCAAGGGGCTCCTGCCAGCCCTGCAGCAGTGCCCCCCATGACACAGGGCAGGGGGAGCAGGACCCCATCCAGCCCATCACAGCACCACAAGGGCTCCGAGGAGGGAGCAGCATCTGAGCCCCGGATCCAGCCCGGGGCCCCCCTTCACCCCCACTGCAGCACGCTGCTTGTGAATGTCTCTGCATCCCTGCCAGTCCTCGGGGCAGGGGGGAGCCCTCCTTGCTGAGCGACCCCCTCTTCGCCATCCCAGCCCAGGCAAGGGTTGCCCCAGGAAGGACCTTCCTCAGCAGCTCAGTGGAGGCACAGGACTGATGAAACCTTTACCCCCAATATTTAATATGCAGCCCCAGGCTGAGCCCAGCACTGATGGGTGTCAGCCCCGACACCTCCTGCTGCCTCGCTGAGCCAGTTCCAAAGTGGTCCTGCATGCTTCCACCATCCCTAAACTGCTTTTATTCCTTTGCCTTTATCGTTCCCCCCTCTGACTCCTCTCAGTGGAGAGCAGTTTCTGAGTTTGAGGGAGAAAACCAGGTTTTAGCTTGGTCTAGATTGAGGTGGAGGCAGAACTGAGTGCTCCCAGTGTTCCCAGTGTTCCCAGCTCTCCACAAGTCCTGGGGAAGGATTTGATCAGCCAAGTGGTGGCAGAGCATTTCCAGCCACCAGCTCTGGCATTTGCTGTGCCATCCCTGTGGAACGTGGCCATGGCCCGCTGTGTTTGCCTGCCCCAGAGGATTTGCTTTGCGGGGATTTGCCTGCGGGGATTTGCTTTGCAAACTCCAGCATCCTGGCAAGGTGGGCATGCAGGCATGGAGCTTCCTGCTGAAGTCCTGCTCACTGCTGCTTTTCATCAGGAGCCAGACGCAGTCAGGTTAATGATTGCTGGGCAGGAACAGGTTGCTGCAGGTAGGCAGGAAGAGCACAGCATCAGGAAAGGCTGTGCTTATGGAACCCAGCACTGGTCCTGGCTGCTCCCTGCCTGGGTCTGGCAGTGCCAGAGCGGCCAGAGAGCCTGGGCTGATCCTGTTTGCTTAGCAGGAGGGGAAAGGCACCGTGTTTGCTTTGGTGTCTGCAGCAGGCACCGACAGGGAGAGAGTCCCGGACACGCAGGGTTTGCCCAAGCCATGCATCAGTCCTCGGGCTGGGCACACCCGGGTCAGAGGCAAAGCTTGGGTGGAGGTGGCTCCACGTATTTGGAAGCTGTGGTTGGTTCTCCAGGAGCCTCCTGGGCTGGGAGATGGCCAGGGGCTGGCCAGGAGATATCTCTTGTTGCTGCAGTACCTGCTTTCACACCAGCTCTCCTTCTCTTTTGTGGCTGGGGCCTGCTCTGCTGTTCTGGGGCACCACTTGGCTGCACCCTCGGGGGTCCCATCCCACACCCAGCTCCCACGGGGCTTCCCAGACCCATCAGGACCAGCCCTGGGGAAAGAAAGGAAGGGAGAGAAGGAACTAGGGAGGGCTCAGCACCAGTCAGGGGTGCTGCTCCCTCCCCGTCCTGCTGACACCTCTCCCTGCGCCCATCTTGCAGGTGATGTTACTTGGAGACTCGGGCGTGGGGAAAACCTGCTTCCTGCTCCAGTTCAAAGACGGGGCCTTTCTCTCCGGGACGTTCATAGCCACCGTGGGCATAGATTTCCGGGTGAGACCACCATGGCTGCCAGCCCCTCGCCTCCCTCGACCCCCACCTTGGCCAGGATGGGGTGCTGGGGAGCGGGAACGGGGCGTTTCCAGCCTCTGTACCCCCAGTTATCTGCCAACCAGCCGCAGGTGTTTGCTGGAACCCTTCCACCCCTCCCTGGTGTGAAAGACAGAAGGGCCCACTGGTACTGTCACTTCTTGCCTTTAAATCAGCAAACAGCCTGGGTTTAGCCCATCCCAGCTGTGTTCATGGGCTGGGGGTGTGTGGTGGGCAGCCAGCACGCTCCACCACGCAGTCCAAAGCCAACAGCTGGGGGGGTACAAACACTGGTTGCTGTAATTCCATGCCTTGAAAGGGCTGAAATGGGCTGCTGAGAAGTTGTTAGGGTTACCAGATCCTGTTTAAACCCCCATGCTGCTCTCTGCTCACCAAATTTCAGCTGCAGGGTGTCCAGGGAGGCACAGCTGTTCGCAGCACAAGGCAGAGCAGGCAGGAAGTCACGGGAGTGTCCCCAGGCAGGGCGCTGCCCACAGCCACTGACACGTGTCAAGTGCGGTCAGTGCTTCCTCTGCCCCCACAGCTGCAGCTGCTCCAGTTTTCTGCCACTTTTGCTGCCCTGGCTGCGTTTGGCTTTTGGTGGAACTGGGGGCTTGGTGAGTGGGGGCTGGCGGAGAGAGAGAGGGCTTGGTTTGGTTTGAAGGGGCCCTGAGGCCTGTCCTTATGATAAAGTCATGAAAGAAGGAAAATCTGCTGTGTCCCATTGCTGGCCTCAGTGCCGGTGTCGCCAGAGGTGTTGCCAGCCCGTAGGTACCGGCTCTGCCTCGTGCAAGCATCCCCTGCAGCAGCTCATGGCTCACTGCTCTAGGTAATCTCCAGAGTCTCCTAGGGCACGTTTTTGTTTTATCCAGCCCATTTGCTCAAATGCTGTCATCTCCACATGGGCTGAATTTCCATTTCAAACAATTCCAGGCAACCAAATTATTTATAGGGGTCTTCTCTTTCCAGACTCTGAGTATGATTCTTTAAGAGTCTTAAAATAGCTTTTCTGTACTTTTTGCTTTTCTTTCTTCTGGCCTCTGGAGAGAAGCCCCTGCGCTTCCAAGATGAGAACAGCGATTGCTTAAGCCTCAACAGCTGCCTTCCCAGCTCAGTTGGAAATGCCTCCTTCCTTTCCTGGTTCCAGCCCAGCCTAGCTGCAAACCATCCTGACCCAGGAGATTTCCTCCTGCCATGCTGGATACGGCTGTGTGCTACTTGCAACTCCCCCAGCTCAATGTTTACAGCCACCTTTAAGAACCAAACAAGGCTCCACCAGCAAGGAAACCCGAGTGGGACGCCCAGCATAACCCAGTGCGTGTTGCCCAGGCAGTTTGTAGCATCCAAAGCCCTTAAAGTACTGCAAACAGGCTAAATTTTAGTGCAGCAGTGGTTCCTCAGCACATGGAGCTGAAGAGTCCCGTCAGAAAGATCAGAGCTTTTTGGAGAGCAAACATAAAAGCACATCAAGCTGTTATTAATATATGCAAATTTATGTGTGGTTCACCCAGACCTCCCTGCTTCCCCAGCTCTGCCAAACTTCCCAGGGGCTGCTGCAATCCCGGAGCTTCCCGGCAGGAGTCAGAGCAGGTCGGTGTTCCCGGGGTTCGCTGGACAGCCAGCATCATTAACTACCTTGTTAGGGGACTCGGGAGCCCCAGGACAGGGACACTGGCTGTAGGAGGTGAACGAGGCACCGGACACAAGGCAGGCTGGGATCTCGTCTCCGCTGATTCTGCTCTTCACCCTGACCCGAGGGCTTGCTGCTCTGGGATGTCCCTGTAGCTGCCAAGCAAGCAGGATCATGGTTTGAAGCAATGAGGCTTCAGTGTCCAGCCCCACGGGCAGCCTGGCTTCATTCCACTGGCCTGGGGAGAGGAGCTGAGGGGCTGTGGAATGCCAGCTCTGTGCCAGGGCTGGCTGGCACATGCACCAAGACATGCTTTGGGCTGATGAATGTGCTCTCCTTGTCTTCTGCAGAACAAAGTGGTGGCTGTGGATGGTGTGAAAGTGAAGTTGCAGGTGAGCTTTGGGAGGGGGGAAGAAACTTCCAGATGGAAACCCACCTCAGGCTGGGCGTGGTGGTCCAGCAGGGCTGGGAGCCACAGGAGCACACCCAGCTTGGGGAGGTTCCTCTCCCTGCTCTCACCAGGTGGTTTCTCGGCAGATCTGGGACACAGCAGGACAGGAACGTTTCCGCAGCGTCACTCACGCCTACTACCGGGATGCCCAAGGTGGGTTTGGGGTCCGGTGGGGATGGGGGGGCCATCCAGAGCACATCCCTGCAGTGTAGAAATGCCTCTGCCTCTTCCCTCTAGCCCTGCTCCTGCTCTACGATATCACCAGCAAGATGTCCTTTGACAACATCCGTGTGAGTCCCACTGTGGGTTGGGAGTGTTTCTCCCCAGGGACTGGGGTCGTGGGTGCCCTACTTGGCTGGCTGGGTGTTTGGGGCAGTTGGGAGCCTGTTTTACCTGTAAGCACTGGCTGTTCTGGCCAGACCCAGCCAGCTGGGAGCTCATCCCAAGGCGCCTGGCTGGGTGCTGCATGGCTGGGTGAGTTTTGTTTAAGAACACGGCGAATGCCTGAGGGAGAAAACGTGGTTTGGGAAGGATGTGAACTACGGCTTGGGCTGTAGCCAGGAGACAGGGCGTTTTTAGGGCTGCTTGTCTGTGATGCTGGAATAATTCCTGTGCCAAAAAAAAGTCATTATCTCTGTCCTCGTGGGGGAGAGATGGGGGGGCTGAGGGGGTGTGAAGGCTTAGAGGGAAGGGAGGGGGGTACTTAGGGGTTGAGGGCTGAGTTGGGAGGGACAGGAGTACCCCTCACCCCGACACTGTCCTGCTGCCCTACAGGCCTGGCTGACAGAGATCCATGAGTACGCCCAGAAGGACGTGGTCATCATGTTGCTGGGCAATAAGGTGCGTGCAGGGTCCCCCTCCACCCTGGGGTTTGCTGTGCTATGCCGTGCCCTTGCCATCCCCATGGCTGTGCAAGGATGGAGCTCTGCCTGCACCCTCGGCCGGGCTCTGCTGCTTTCTGGGCTCAGCCAAGGCCAGAGGTGATCTCAGGGGTTTGGAGGGTCGGGGAGGGCAGTATGCCCGGTAGCCAGCGGGTGGCAGCACGAGGCTGAGGCTTCAGGTCCGGGATGGTCCTCGTATGGGATGTTTCGGTATGGGATGCTACTGGCTCTCGGACGCCCACCCAAGCCTGGATGCACCCCTGGACCTCAGGTAACCCCAAGCCCTAGAGGCCCAACAGGGTCCCAGATTCTCTCCAGGGGTGCTAGATGCTGCTGGGTGCCCAGTGCCCAGCTGGATACTGGATTTTCCCCTGGGACTGGATGTCCCCTGGATCCTGGATGATGCTGTGTACTCGATGCCCAGCAGGGTACCAGAGCCTCCCTGAGTCCTGGATGCCCTCAGGTGCTGCCCCAGGTCCTCAGTGGCCGCAGATGCCCCCTGACATCCTCAATGCCACCAGGTCCCAGCTGCTCCACACATCCCAGATTCTCTGGGCAGTGGATACTTCTGGATCCATGGTGCCTCTCGTTCCTGTCAGCCCCCTGAGAATTCCACACTGCTGGCTTGCCAGATGCCCCCAGGTGCCAGCTGGCCTGGTGTGTGGTGACCTTTTCCTTCCCTTGGCAGGCTGATGTGAGCAGCGAGAGGGCTGTGAGGACGGAGGATGGAGCATCGCTGGCCAGGGTGAGTTGTGCCAGGGTCTAACCTGACTTTGGTATCCCCAGACAATTTCATGTCACTCAGGGTTCCCATGCAGCCGTGCCATCCCCTCTGGGTGCCCAGACCTGCCTGGCTCTTAAAGAGGCAGCATGGCAGTCACTTGCATGCAAAACCTGGGGCAAGGCAAGGAGATGACCCTCAAGCCTTGGCCAGGCTACAGGGACGATTCAGAGGGCCAGGAGGGCATTTTGGGGGTGGCCACTGATGGGGCCGTGCTGTCCGTGCAGGAGTACGGGGTGCCTTTCATGGAGACGAGTGCCAAGACAGGCATGAACGTGGAGCTGGCCTTCCTCGCCATTGCCAAGTGAGTACCTGGGGCCAGGAGACTGAGCAAGGGAGTGTCCCCTGCAGCCCCACCACCTCCCACACACCAGCACAGTGTGACAGGGAGTAACACAGCCCCACCACTCCAGGGAGCTGAAGCAGCGCGCGGTGCAGCCGCTGGATGAGCCCCGCTTCCAGATCCATGATTACATCGAGTCACAGAAGAAGAAATCCAGCTGCTGTGCCTTCTCCTGAGGGTGGCCCAGAGGAGCTGGCAGGCCTGGGGGCGCAGGCAGGAGGCAGAGTGGGGCCCAATCCTGCCCTCAAGCACTGGAGGGAACCAAGCTCTGACAAGCCAAGGTGGACGGGACAGTACAGTGGAGCAGAGTGCATGAGGAGGGCCCTTGTCCTGGTGCCAGGATTCAGATCCTGCTGGCCTGCAGAGCAATGACCTGTGGGAATCACTATGGTGTGGTGACTACCAGCCTGGCCAGCGAGCTGTGGTGATCCATCACTTCCATCACATGAGCAGGGTGCAGGACACAAACACCTCACTGAGGGACCCTTGGAGTGACTGGAGGGGCTGTGCCATGGATGAGCCCCCCTGCAGCCCCCAGTCCTGTCCTCCCCTGCAGCTATCCCTGCTCACAGCACTGCTGTTGTCCAACTGGAAGGGCCTGATCCAGCCCCTGTGTCCCTGGTGCTGCCAGGCTCTGGCTTCCCTCCAAGGAACCTCAGCTCTGCCCTGGGCTGCCCCACACCCCGATGCCCACGCTCGGCTGTGGCTCCTCATTTCTGCAGTTGTTGCCATTGGCTTTTATCCTCCTGCCACCACGAAGGCAGTGATGTCCCCATTGTATCCCGTCTCTGCTCGAGGGAAGGGCTGGGATGGGGAAGGGTCCAGCCAAACCTGCTCCCTGCCCACACAGCTGGTGTGAGAAGTAAAATTCCTCTGGGAGCATCCGAGTGATGCTTGGGGCACTTCTGGTACACACAGCAATTTGGAAAAACTTTCCTTCCCCCACATTGTAGCTAGAGGAATTAGAGAATTTTTTTTTTTTAACAAGAAAAGCCTTTTTCTTTTCAGTCCCTCCAGACTAAACCATCTCCAGGCTCGTGCAGGAGATGTTCATGGTGGCATCACCTGGGGTGATGCTCCAGCCCTGCCACCTCCCAGACCAGGCTGGGTTTGTCTCCTATCACTGCCCATGTAATACAACTCTGCCTTCCTGCTGCTGGCAAATAGCAGCTGGAACCCACTTTCTGAAGAGCAGATAGATGCCTGAGAGCCTTCAGTCAGCAAACACTGCTCCATTGGGCACTGGTGGGGCTCAGGGACATCCCTGGTGGTCAGCCCTGCTCTGTTGCTCCCTCCAGCACACTGTCCACTCCCCTGAGCGCTACACAGAGCAGTTAGATGGTGAATATTTGGTTGTGTAGCTGAAGCACTGATGCAGAGAGCAGCTGTGGAGGGTATGGCACTGCTGCACGTAGGAGTCAGGGACTGTCCAGCACATCTGTCCCCATCAGCATCTTCCCTGGCCCTGTACCCGACTCCTCATCTCTCACCTGCCCTGGTGCCTCCTTCACCTCTGCTCTACTCCTGGGTCTCTCTTCGCAAGTTTACAGATTAAAGCTGGGTATTTTTGAAGCTTTGCATCTGTCTGATTGTTTATTGCGTGAGAAATCCCTGCCCTGGGTCTGCAACGTGGGAGGCTGCTGCACACAGGCACTGCAGAGCAGCCGGGCCAGGGGGCCCTGGGAGCAGCCGTGAGGAGGGGGAAGCACCCACGGCCCCTTCCTCCCTGCCGGGGCTTTCGTTGCACATTTCAGACAGACCAAAGGTGAGAGGGGAAGAGTAAACGTGGCCTGTTAAATTAAAACCAACCTCCTCCCCTGCTGTTCTCATGGTGCAGAGTCCAGCATTCCCCAAATAACTCTGTCTTCCCACCAATGGCATTGCTGCTGCCGCTTGGCTGATGTCTGCAAAAAAATGCTGGATGGCTTCAATACAAACAGACGCTGGCTCTTTTCTCTTTTCCCCCTCCTGCCTGAGCTCCTTTAACGTGACTCCAAGATGCAAAGGGCAGGAGGAGGCAGCTGGGGTGTGACAGTCCTGCCTGTGCCCTGGCATCCCGCAGGCACTATTAGACCCAAAAGCAGCTCCAGCTGTTTCCTTTGCTGCTGCCTTTTTTCCTTATCACAGTCCCGTGCTCCAATCAGCCCTGCTGGAGCTGGGTTTTGTTTCCTGACTTAGGGCAGGGTACCCAAAGCATGCCCCCCATCTGTCCTTCCAACAAGCTCACTTGTGGGGCTGTGCTCCTCACAACCACCTCGCCAAGGGGACGGCTGTGACACGGGAGATAGATCCCCCCGTCCCGGGGCCGCACCACAGCACGCTTGCCCTGGTTTTCCTCTCCGCAGGCATCTGCCGCCGGCCGCCGTGGGATTCCTCTCCGCCGCTTTTCTCAGGGCCGAGCGGCCGCGGGCGAATGCTCAGCCGAGTGGAGGAAACAAATGAGCCCACCCTCGGCTCCCAGCTGGGTCCCACGGAGCTGGAGCACGGCCATGCCGAGGGTTCCTCGGCCGCTGGGGTCCCCGAGCAGGGTTTTGGGGCAGAGCGCCCTGTGAGCGACATGTCCCATGGCATGCAGCTGTCCCCTCCTTGCTTGCCTGTCCGCAGCAATGTTAAACGTGATCCTGCCTGCCCTGAGGACCTTTGCCCAGGTCCTTTGCCCAGGAACTTCATCCAGGCCCTGCACTGAGAGACACCGATGGTACCTCTGTGCCACCCTCTCTGGGACAATCCCAGGAGGCAGAAGGCAGCTCTGCCTGGCACCAGCAGCCCTACGGCATTGCCGGAGCAGCCCAGGCTTGTTGCTGCTTTGCTTTGCCCTGGCTGAACCCAAACCTCACGCTGCAGCCATTTCTGCTTCTCAGTCTATGGGCAGAGAACATGGAGCCAGGGCAGAGCAAATCCCCTGGGGTTCCCTCCATCTTCCCCACTTCGGGCCCCCAGCAGCAGGGTGCTGAGCAGGGTTCACAGGCAGCTGGGGGAACAGGGCTCTCCCATTTCTACTGCAAGGCCCGCTCCCTGGCCCGCTGTCCCACGCAGTTTCGATTGGTGGCTTTTATTTTACTGTCGACGATTCGAGCATCCCTCCAGCTCTCTACCTCGGAGCAGCGCTGGGACCGACTGGAGCCTTCGAGGACTGGGCGAGGGGATGGGATGGATGTTCCCAGAGACGCCAGCCGGGATGTGCCGCGGAGCGGGAACAGCGGGGAGCGTCCCGCCGATCTCCGGCCACCGTCGGGGCTGTCTCTGAGACGATGGAAGAGCCGAACCCCGGTGGGGGAAGTTCAGCGAGGATCGGGATGTGCCGCGGTGGGCTCGTGTGGCTGGCAGGGAGACGCGGAGGTGGCTGCGGGGAAGTGGCCCGGCCCCACGGGGGAGCGGTCGGACTCCATCGGGGGAGCGGCCCGGCCCCACGGGGGAGCGGTCGGACTCCATCGGGGGAGCGGCCCGGCCCCACGGGGGAGCGGTCGGACTCTCGAGGGAGCGGTCGGACTCCATCGGGGGAGCGGCCGGACCCCAGCGGGCGGCGGTCCAGTCCCGCCGCGGGCACCGGGACCCGGCGGCGGCGCGCCCGGGACGCCCCACCGGGGCGAGAACACGTTTGCATGCCCACCACGCGGATTTGCATAACCACACCCCCAGTATTTGCATGACCACGCCCCACCACTGTCCTTATTTGGCGAGCGTCGTCCCGTGCCGCTCCCCCATTGGCGGCCGCCGGCCCCGCGCCCCGCCCCCCTATATAAGGCGTGCTGCGGGCCCAGCCCCGCGCAGTGCGCTGAGCGCGAGTGGCGGGACGGGCCCGCCGCTGCTCCCGCCGCTCCCCCCGCCATGAGCAGCGGCACGGGCCCCGCCGCCCGGCTCTGCCGCCTGGAGCGCGGCCCGGACGGGTATGGCTTCCACCTGCACGGCGAGAAGGGCAAGCTGGGCCAGTTCATCCGGCTGGTGGAGGCGGGCTCGCCGGCCGAGCGCTCTGGGCTGCGCGCTGGGGACCGGCTGCTGGAGGTGGACGGCGAGAACGTGGAGCGGGAGAGTCATCAGCAGGTGGTGGAGCGGATCCGCGCCGCCGCCGGCGCTGTCAGCCTCCTCGTCGTAGACTCGACGGCCGAGGATCAGCTGCCGAACCGGGGCGCGGCGGGTGCCGAGCCGCCGGTGGTCGGCGGGCAAGCGGCCCCGGTGCCGGCGGAACCCGCGGCGCGGGAGCCCAGCGGCGGCGACCAGCGGGTAAATGAGCGGCCGCGGGGGGACTGGGGCTCCGAAGTTTTCGGGGCAGAGGGTGTTGTCCGAGGAGGAGGGGTCGCGACCGGCCGCGGTCATCGCCTTCCAGGCAAGCGAGCGGGAGCCGCGGCCGCCGCGGCTGTCCTGGGCGTCCTGTGTGGTTTCGGTCTCTAGTCTTTCTTTCTTTCTTTCTTTTTTTGCCTTTGCTTTAAAGGCGGCTTCCCAGAAGCCCCGGGTCCTGCCGCGCCCGGCTGCTTTGCCTTTTTAATTTTATATAATTTTTCTTCCTTTTTTTTTTGCTTTTTTTTTTTGCTTTATGCTCCTGTCTCCCAGCCGTGTCAGCGACGGGCGGGGCAGGCGGGCACACCGGGCTGGTTGGACCCATAACTGGGCCCGTTGAGCCCGGGAGCCCTTCGGCCCATCCTTGTGCTGCAGGGCCGGTAAAACGGGGTGAGAAAAGCAACAGGGCGAGCTTTGACGTGCAGCTGAGCCCAGGGCTGGGCCAAGGGCGGCTGGCACTAACCCACCTCAAGATACAACAAAAAATCCGTGGCAGAGGGTATTTTTTGGGGCTGAGACTGCAGGTATTGGTGGCAGGGGCACGCTCCTGCTTTGAGTATGTCCAATCTCTGCTGTGGAGTGGAGATAGCAGAGCCCTTCCCGGGCTGGGGGCTTGATCCTGGCAGTCAGTCCCCACAGACCCTTCCTAACTCAGGAATGTCGGCCTTAGCACGCGTGGGAGTGAGCAGTTGCTCAAACAAAGTGATGTAGAAAGGTGAGGAATTGAGAAACAGCTGACCTTTTGTGCCCCAATTGGTTTCTAAGAGACGCTCTGGGCTCCGGGAGATAATACTGCTTTTTATTTACCCAGCAAAGACTTATTTGTTGTTACAACAGACATGTGGATGGCTTCCTGGCCAGCAGCCTCTTGGTGTCCCCAGTGTGAGGAACCTTCTGGGGAAATTTTATGACCTGTTCCCGGAGAGGTTGGTGCAGTGGAACTTTCCCAGTGTGGATGCTGAGGCCTAGGAAGACCTTGGTGCTTGACTGAGCTGTTGTCACATAGGGTTTTGCTGAGGATTAGGTGGTTTTGAGCTGTGCCTCCTGTTGGACTTTAGCCTTGTGCTTGTTCCCCTGGTTGGGCTGATGCACTGCAGGCACAGCTCTCATCCCTGCCTGACTAAAGCATCACTCCAGCACCTCCTTCATGGGCTTATTTGGGTGGGAACAGCCAGGCTCTATCCCTCTGCTGTCTCTCTTGCTCACTGTTCCCTGTATTATCCCACATCCCTCGGGTTTGGCTCCATGCTGGGCTCCGGTGCTGCCCCACATAGGGAGAACATGCCTGCTCTCCCGTATGTCATGGTGCCAGCTCTCCCTCTGGGCTAGCGAGACCGTCTGTGCTCTGCTTTCTGCTCCCAGACCTCTCCATCGGCTGGGGAAAATAAAAGGCATGTCGTTAATTCAGCTCACCTGAGTCCCCGGCCAGGCTTGGGGGGTTGAGGACGTGCAGTCCCCAAAGAGGATGGAGCCCTCACATGCTGTGGGACAGCTGCCTGCTCACTGCGATGGAAAGAGCTTAGGAAGATGAGAAGAGATGCCCTGCAAGATTTTGGGAGACAGCCCCAGATGAAGATACCTCATGGGGTTTGGGGGACAGTCTTAGCTGAAGATTCCCCACAGTCTTGGGGAGCAGGCTCAGGGCACAGTTACTCAGGCACAGTTACTACTGGCGGTTTCTCTCCTCACTAGAGCAGGAAGCAGGTGACATGGGGTGACATCGCCACAAGGCCCCAGACGGTTTCTCAACAGGTAGCAGCAGGAAATCTTGCGGTTAGGGGCAGGGCCCAGTGGAAAAGGCAAGTGGGTTTGGAGACATCGCCCCGGCCAGGCACCCACGAGCAGGGTGGGAAGATGCCGGGCAGGATGCCGAGCCAAGCCGGAGCAGGCAGAAAGGGATTTCTCTTCAGTGAGGCAGGAACATGCTAGTGGCCTGTTCTCTGGCCACTGGCAGGCAGCTGGTGCCAGCTGCCCCATCCCCCTGCAGCCCCATCCCGTCACTTGGGATTCCCTGGGATCACAGGGGAAGCAGGAGATTTGTACACGTCAGAGTCCTGTTTGCTTTATTGGGCTGGACTTGCCTTTATTTGTTTAATGAGCCTGGAGATGCTTAAGAGCTGGGAGAGCTGCTTGTGGTGAGCAATGTTTAATGTGTCCCGCCTTCCAGCAGAATCCATTGTCTCTCCAAAGTCTGCTGGGTCCTGCATGATTGGGACTGCCCAGGCACTCGGACACCCCCACAGATCCCTGAGGCAGTTGTGGGAGACTCGTCATGGGCTCCTTTTTCATTCCTATCAAACCTGGAGTGTGAAAATCCCCCTGATGCTGCAGTGGAGGTTCTGAGCCTCCCCTGGGGAGCTGATCCGTGTCTGCGGTGCTGAGCCAGCATGGTGATAGTTTCACATCCCTGAGATCAGCCCCATTTCCTGGGGCCTGTGCTGTGTCCCCCCACCAAGAGCTGTGATAGTTTGTCTCCTGTTTCCGGAGGCTTCAGCTGCTCGGAAGTGTCTTGAGAAAGTTTCATGCAAACCACACAGTGTTCCCGGGGCAGCACTGGGTGCTGCCAGTGCAGCACCCTGGTACCAGGGCAAGGCATTTGCTACCAGCCCCGGGCTTCCCTCTTGCAAATTTAGTGTTAAATTAGAGCCCTCCCTGCCAGCGAGGCTCATCCCTTCTTGTAAAACCTGGGTGAGCCTCCCAGGGCTGGGTTTCAGAGTGTAACAGGGAGCAGTTCCCCCGGCATTGGGAGCATTGCACAGCTACTGGGGTAGCTGGTGGTTAATTAGGAAATGAATTAAATTTCCTCTCAAGGCAGCTGCATGAAAAGCAGCTCCAGTCAAACAGGACGTGACAGGGATGCTGCAAGGAGGCTGCTTTGCATCCCCTTTGTATGAAGCCCGAATGTGTGCGCCAGATTTTGGGACCCGTGTGAATTTGCTGGCCCAGGCATCCTCAGAGTTGTTGTGTTTCTCTTTGAGTAACCGGGAATGTTGCTGCCGCCAGCGGGCTTGATGCTGCTTGTAGGGCTGCAGGGAATTTCCTGGGACTTGAGGCTTCAAAAGCTGTCCTGAAATTGCTGTTGGGGGGCTGGGAAATGGGGAGTGAGTCCTGACATATTTTGCAGTTGGGGTCCCCACAATCTTTGGATTGCTGGTCCTGCCAGGTGGCTGAAGGTGCTGCGGAGGGAGAAGCATCTGGATGTGCCCCAAATCCTGTTCCAGGGTAGGAATAGCAGTGTGATGCTGCAGAACTCCTCATCCCAAGTGGGCATCTCTGCAGACAGAGGCACCTCTGCCTTCCCTGGGTGTAGAGGAGAGGGGTGGCATGGGATGCCTGTGCTGGGGGCTGGTTCCAGTTTCCCCCGCTGCCCTCCCTGACAGAGGCTGTAATTGCTTGTAACGGGGCTCTGCTGGTTAATCCCTGTCCCAGCGTGGTGGGAGAGCTGCCGGCCCTGCAGGAGAGGATGCAGCAGCTTAGAGAAATTAGGGGCATTTCTGTTGCCCAGCTCCGTAGCCATGGGTCTTCTTGCATCCCAGGTGTTGGCCCCAAACCCTCTTGCCTCGTATTGCTCAGCCCAAAGGGGACTTTGGGGCTGGAAGAGTGCCATGCCATGGGGTGCTCGCCCCATGGATGGGCAAGATAAAGCTGCTGGAGGATCGGATGCATTTGTTTTCGTCTCTGGGAGACAGAATGGTGGCTGCCCGCAGAGTTTCTGCGGTTTGAGGAGGGTGCAGGCAGCCTGGCACACCGGGCTGGTGGGGGGATGCTAGAAGGCTGGGTCATGGCTCAGCCGGGCTGCCCTGGCACTGAGTGCTGCTGCCTTGGCCAGCTGCCTTGGCGGGATCAGTGCATCCCTCACTGCCATGACCTGTCCCCGTGTCCTGAGACATCTGTCCACCCTGCAGGCCTTCCCATCCCCCTCAAAAATTCATGGCACCAGCATCTCAGGGAGCCCAGGCTGCCAGGGCTTTGTTGGTTTGGGTGGGAGCGAAGCCCTCGCTCCTCCTCCTCCTCCTTGCCCGGGAGCACTGCCAGCACCGCTCGCTGGGTGCTCCCTCTGGCTTTGTCCTGAGCTATCGGCATGGAGCAACCCCGCAGTGCTGCCAAGGGCACCGGGAGCGTGGGTGCTCCAGAGCCTGAACCCTTTGCTCAGGGTCGAGCCAGGGCAGGGACCCGGGGAGGTGCTGCCTTCCTCCAGGCTCCAGCAGCTCCTGCCTTTTGTCCTTATTTTGGCTATTGTCTGTCCCCACCATTGCTTGGGATTGTTGCCTGGGTGGAAGATGCTGTCACACCCTGTGAACCTGCTGCCGCCTGGACACAGGGGGAAATGCAGAGTAGATGGGGCGAAGTCGAGGGGGTCACAGTCTTCCACCCAGCCAGGGAATCCACAGCTGGGCTGTTGCACTGGGCATGTGAAGCTGAGACACGTGGGGAACGAGTCCTGCATGCCAGTGCTGAGGCATCTCGGGATCACCTTCACTCCTGGCAGATGTGCTGGGTGCTGCCTGCACCTCCCTTCCTGGGGTGTTGTCAAGTGGTGCTGGGGTGGCAGCCAGTCTTGACCATGAAGGAAGAGTTGTGCAAGAGGATGGGGCTTTATCAGGGCTTATCAGGGCTTTATTGCAGCGTTGGGCTCAGCAACTGTAAATGCGTCACCCCGGCCTGTGTGGGACCCTGTGCCACATCAGTGTATCAGATGTGGGGTGTCAGCACCCCAGGACCCAGGTTTTCCTGGCACTGGACAAAGGGGATTTCATGGCAAGAAGCAAGAGTGCTGTGCAGGGGGTAACGAGCAGCCCAGTGCAGGTGTGGGAGGGCAAATTCCTGCAGTGCCTGTCCTCAGTGATGCTGTGGGTACAATCAGAGAAAAAATTATCATCTCGGATGAAAGACTCAGTACTAACCCCCTTGGTGAGGAATATTCCAGCAGCTTGAGCAAGGCTCAGCTGCTGGGAGAGCCCAACCAAAGCCCAGGTTCTGGTGGTCAAGGTGGGATTAAACCATTTTATATATAAATTGTAGAAGTGGTGTTGGGTGCTAGGGTCAGAGCAGTTCTGACAGTACCACATGCAGGTGTCTGGTTTGTGTCACCTGGTTCCCTCTGATGCCTCCTGGACATCCCACTCCCCACTGGGTGAGCAAAGGCAGTTCCTGTGTGCCAGGCTCCCAGGGATGCTCCTGCTTCTTCCTGCTGCTCACCATGTGGGGAGCTTAAAGGGTGCCAGGTGGGCCAAGAGAGTGGCTGTGGCTGCCCCAGTGGGGTTCCCCAGCTCCAGGTACTGGTGGATCCACAGGTCAAGGTGAAACCAGGTGCAGATGAGCTGGGTGTTGCCTCCTGGAGAGGTGAATGTCCCAGTCGTGCCACTGCGGTGGAGCAGGTTTCTGTTTTGCAATCCTGGAAGGTCATGCCGGGGCATTGCAGCTGCTCCATGTGGATTCCAGCTGCCTGCCCGAGCCCTGTGTGCCCCTTCTGTGCTGAGAGTGGCTGTGGGGTGCTCTGGGTGGTGAAGCTCCCTGATCCCGTGGCTGGGTTTGCCAAGGAGAAGGGCTACAGTTGGCAAGGGGGTGGTGGAGGGTACTTGTGCCAGCACCTAAGACCTCTCCAGGAGCCAAAGCTTCCTGAGTGGGATGGGGTGGAGTGGGGGTGCTTCCCAGCAGCCTGGGCTGTGTTTCCTCCTCCACCTTCATGGCAGTTGCAATCCTGATCCCAAAAGGAAGAGCATGGTCTGGGAACACACACATGATAACATGTTTCTTCAATGCTTCACTGCAATTAGTGTGCCCTGCACCTAATTAATTAATTAGAGCCCAGGATCATAGCGTGTTTGGCACCCTGCATCCCATCTTGAGGTGTCAGTGCCCGCAGGTGACCACCTGAGGATGGTGTCCTTGCCACTCCAGCAGCTGTCTGGGGTTCCTGGTGCTGTCCCTGGGTGTTGGGGGGTCCGGGAGAAGTTCACCCACAGATTGTTCCCATTGCAGGAGGAGCTGAGACCTCGGCTGTGCCACATGAAGAAGGGCCCCGATGGCTACGGCTTCAACCTGCACAGCGACAAGAGCCGCCCAGGGCAGTACGTGCGCGCCGTCGACCCCGGCTCGCCGGCTGAGGCAGCAGGGCTGGCCCCCCACGACCGCATCATCGAGGTGTGCTGGGGTGGGGGCGGGTCTGAGGCGTCTCTCTGGAAAGCTTGGCACTCCCTCGCATCCTGGTGCCTGGGAGACAGCTGCCCTTGGCTGGGAAGGCGCAGTGTCCCTGCTGCCGGCGGTGACTCACAGCACAGCTGCCCGACCTGCAGCAGCCTGCTGGTCCCCACCCAGGGGTGCAGCACTGTGGAGGGCTGGGCGTTAATTAGCTAGCTGGGGGTTAATTAGCGGTAGCACTGTCCTCTGTCCCCGGGATGCCCCTGGGGTGGGGGAGGCTAGGGACAAGGTTCATGATGGTCACCAGTCTTGCTGTCAGGTGTGACCGGGGTGGGGATGAGCTCAGGTTTGTGCCAGGTGGGATGATGATCCATGAGGGCAAGGACCAAGTGAGCCCCAGCCTTGCTGCTCACCAGGGCATGGGGCTGCTGCCTCTTCTGGGGTGAAGCTTTTGATGTTTCTGGAGACCATGGCATGGCACAAGGGCTTTGTGTCTTGCCCATATCCTGTGCCAGCCCCGGGTCCATGCCCTGCTGGGAGTTCCCTGCCAGCTTTGCCCATTCCATCCCATGCTAATCACTCAGAGGAAAATCTGCTTTTAATGAGGTTTTCCTGGCTTCACTGCTAATCCCTTCAAGGCTGCAAATGCCTGTGGGGGCTGTGAGGTGGCTGTGCTGGGATTGTCACTGGTACCAAGGCTGGTACCTGACCCCTCCATGGTGCTTCTGAGGGATGGATGTCCCCTGGCTCCAGTGGTGATGTGGTGCCTGCAGGTGAACGGTGTGTGCATGGAGGGCAAGCAGCACAGTGACGTGGTGGCAGCCATCAAGGCGAGTGGCAACGAGACCAGGCTGCTGGTGGTGGACGTCCTCGCAGATGAGTTCTTCAAGAAGTGCAAGGTGGTGCCCTCGGAGCAGCACCTGACAGGTGGGCTGGGGGCTGTGCTGCTGGGAGGGGTTTGTGCCACCGCTGCTGGCTCTGTCACCTTCTCACCAAACCTAAGGGTGCTGAGCCCTGGGAGGGGGTCTTATCACCCTAGGGCCAAGCAGAGTCACCTGGCTTTGGCATCTCCCTGCCTGGCTGAGGGCCCCATGCTGGGCTGGTGAGGCTGATGTGGGCAGGTTTATGGCCCTGGGTTGCACTTTGGCAGGGTTTATGGCTCGGGGAGCAAACAGGCATCAGCTGCCCTTTGCTCTCCTCTGTGGCCCCCTCCTTGCTGTCATGGTGGTCTCCAGGAGGATGGGGAGGGGGTTTCACTGGGCTCCATATCACATCTGCCATCATGGGGATGTGTCTGGCAGCATCTGCCTGTGCCACGGGGCTGGCTGCACCAGGTGGTTAAAAAATTCAGGACCTGGCCAGGAGCTGGGCAGTGTTGTGTGAGCATTGGCCATGTACAGCCTTGGCTTGCCCTCCGTTGGCAAGGTGACAAAGCAAACACATCCTCATTGGGTGCCTGTGTCCTCATCCCACAGGTCCCTTGCCAGAGCCAGTTGCCAATGGCGATATGGGGAAGGTAAGAGCTTCGTCTTGATTCTAATTCTATCTATGCCCAATGGCGATATGGGGAAGGTAAGAGCTTCGTCTTGATTCTAATTCTATCTATGCCCATCTCCAGTCAGGGACCCTCCTGTTCATGTCCCCTCTGCCTATGGGTGGGTGATGCCACCAGACACTACAGTGGTCCTGGGCTGCCACAGAAGAGCTGGTGCCACTGGGAAGGGGACTGGGAACTGGTGCCCCCCAGGAGGGGGGATGCTCGTGGTGCTGAGTGTCACGGAGGTGGCTATGTTGCCTGTTTTCTTCCTCCCTTTTGCCTCCTGCTGCTCCAGGGCCAGGAGCCCTTGTGCTGCTGTAGGGAAGTAGCACCCAGCCCTGCAGCCACCCTCCTCCTCCTGCTCCCGCTAAAGCCAGGGCAGTCAGGCCTGGGGTTTAATCCTTCCCCGCCCTGGATGGGCAGCGCTAGAGGTATTTATGTGTCTGGAGCTTGCAGGGGATTACGTGAGGAGGATGGATTTCATGGCCCCCTGGGTGGGACTTGCAACCCTGGAGGCTGTTCTCAAGCCCCAGGGCTGGAGCTCACACTCCCTCCCTGCTCCCCCCAGGAAAACGGTGGAGAGCTGCAGTCCAGCTCGGTGTCTGAGAGCCCGTCCAGCCCTGTGCCGCTGGCCGTGTCCCCCAACTCCAGCGAGACCCACAGCGAGGTAGGGCTGGGAATGCCGGGGGGAGGCAGTGGCTGGAAAGTAGGATCTGGGCTGAGCCCCCACTGTGGGGCTGTCCAAGGGACACACAGTGGGGCTGACACCGCCTCTCACCCCCAACCCCACGCACAGGAGGGTGACAAACGCCATTCAGCATCCGGCTCCCTCCTGGACCTTGACATCCCGCTGGCCGTGGCCAAGGAGCGGGCGCACCAGAAGCGCACCAGCAAGAGGGCACCCCAGATGGACTGGAGCAAGAAAAATGAACTGTTCAGCAACCTGTGAATGCCCTGAGGCGGGGTGAGGGTCTTCTAGCCCCCCCCAGCCTCATACCCGCCTCTCCTGCGCTCCTCTCCTCCCTGCCATGGGCTCCCGGTGGGGATGTGGGGCTGCTCCCCACCACCCTGACCCAAGTGCCGGGGTTTGGTGGCCAGTGAGCATCCCTGCAGAGGGGTCCTGGGCCGGGGGTGCTGGGGGTGCCCCCTCCCAAAAGCTCATCCCCAGGGTGCTTCTCCAGCCCTGTCTTGAAGCCCTGCACACCCTGGTAGGCACAAGCAGGGGTTTGGGAGGGATCAAGGATTTGGGGTGGCCTGATGCCCAACACTCCTGGTCCCCACTGTTCCCTGTTTTTTTCCCCACCACAAACACCATTTTCATTTGAGCCAGTCCCCCCAAATTACCCTTTAACTGCAAAACCTGAGGCTTTTAGTGTCTTCTACCAAACCCCACCTGCCAAGCCACTGGCCACAGCTGGGGTGTTTGACCCTGGCCTGGCAAGCTCCGTCCACGATGACCCTGTCCCTTTGCCTCTTCAGCTGCAAGGAGGGGTATGGGTGCCCAGCATTGGGGAGTGCCCAGCACTCTGCCCTGGGGCAATTTTGGGAGAGGAGAGGGTGTCTGGAGCCAGCACAGCAAGCAATAATAGTCTCCTTTGCTCCTGCACACTCCTGGAGACAGAGCTGATCAGGGTTTGAATCCAACACTGCTTAATTTAAAGGCTTCTCATAGACTTTTTTTTTTTTTTTTTCTGAAATAAGCGTTTTTCCAATCACACCATTTTTTTTAAACTGTATTTTGTGGAAATTCTTCCTGTGGATGTTTTGTTTCCATGTGCTGCAATCAGATGTTGTTGTACTGTTGAGCTCAAGAGAAATTCTGTTTACTGGAATAAACCTTTCTGACTTCACGAGTCTGGTTTAAGGCTAAATCCTTCCAGAGCCTGAGGGGGTGCAGAGGGCTTGCTGTGGCCAGGGGCTAGGGGCAAAGGCAGATAACTGGGTGACACTGGGCCTGCTTTTGGTACCTCTCAGCACCTGATGAGGACAGGTTGAGGGGGTTGGGGAGGCACCGGCTGGTCCCAGTGGGGGTTAATGCCTCAGGGTGATTAACAGGCTTTAATCCCCTGGGGAGTGCAGGGGGGGTGAGGGGAATGATGCAAAGCTCTAATCCGTGTCTGCCAGCCAGGTTGGAGGGCAGCAGCTCTGCTGGGGGCAGCCCAAATGTGCCCCCAGTCCCTCTGAGGGGATGGGGGTTGCACCTGGGTTGAGGGAAGGCAGGGGGGATTGGTGAGGAGGGCGGTGCTTGTCCCTCTAAATGAATGGATCTAGCCCTGGGTGGCTCAGTGGGGCCAGACTGGTGGCACAGTGGGACAGGGCAGGGCTGTGCCTGGCCTCTGTTTGGTACCTTTGCTTCCTCCCCTTCTGCACACTCTGGTTTTGTGCTCCAAATCTGCATAGAAGCTCCTCTACTTGAGCACAGGAATGGTCACAGATCTATGCACCTGCGAAGACACCAAGGTGACAAAGTGCCACCAGATTTCTGGGGGATGTGCAGGCTGTCACTTCCCCCAGGAAGCTGGGGGAACCCATTCCAACCTGTCTCATCCTCCAAAGCCGTGTCCTCTGAGGGAAGGTGAGCCCCCATCCCCTGTTCTCCCATCCTCATCCCATTGGGGCAGCAGGACCACCCCTACCTAGGATGGATGCCTCAGGGTGGGGCAGCCCATGCAGGGCAGGAGTGGGCGCACCCACTGGGTCCCACCAGCATCTTTTGCCTCTTGCCCTGGTCAGAGCAGCTGGGCACTGGTTCCCTGTGGGAACCCCATTTGAGCCCTGCTGGGACTCTCCCCCCAGCCTTTGGGGCGGGCTGAGCTCCGGGACAGACCCAACTTTGTTTTGGGTTGCCAGGGAAAGGCTGTTCCCAGCCGCCCGTGGAGCCGGGGCAGCGCCGGCGTTGCCGGGGACCGGGGATGCCAAGCAGGGCCCTCGCTGGCTCCAGAGCAACCAGCTGGCTGTGGGGAGCTGCGACAGGACATCACCCTGCCCCTTCTCCCTGACAGCAGAGGTTCAAAGAAATTATTTTTCCCACCTTGGTTGGGTTTTAGGGGAGCAAATCCCAGCCCAGCTCAGTCTCTCCTGCCAGTTTGGCCTTGTTTCTCTGGCAGAGGGATGAGGTGCTCCATGGAAGGAGCAACAAAGCCAGCAGTTCACCCAGCAGGTTCTGCAAATCTTGTTGTGGAGGACAGAATCCATTTCTGCCTGCAGCAGGTGATGAGGAGCAGGAGGATTAGTAGCCCTTGCCATGGTAATCCCAGTGGGAGATAGAGCTGCCCTTCACTTTATTACCACACAAAGCTTTTGCTACAACTAAATCCACGCTAAATAGTTGTTTAAAATGCCATGATACGCTGTTCCCACGCTTGGCTTTAATATTAGTCACAGGAATCATGTATTTAAATTAGCTAAAATTGGAAAACTAAAGCCCCCAGGCCCTAAAAATACAGGCACAGCAACACAAAAAATTCCACAAACTGCCAATCTCCAAAACATCCCTGGGCAAATCTGAAAGTTATTACCTGATCCTCCATCACTGACACAGATAATTTGTGATCTAGGATTAACCACTCCAGCTGCTGTTACAGTAGGAAGACACACAGGAGCATCAGTTATCCTTCTGACCTTCTGTCCTCTCCTGTAGCAGCTTCCCTGCTGTGGACAGCATGTGTAGGGCAGGAGAGGTCAGGCTGAGTAACTGCACAGGGAAGTTTGTCCAGTGGGAGTCTGGCAAGTGCCTCTTTTTCATCCACAGACCTCACAACTACTGTAGCAGAGGCTGGATAACTCCTGCCCTAAATGTATCTGCCCCCCAGTAAGAGATATTTCCCCCCCATTCATCTCAGTGGAGAGCAACAAATGGAGCCTCCAGGCTCAGCAGAGCAGTCCTGAGCTGCTGGAAGAAGGGAGCTGTCTCCTTTCAGTGTGTTCTCCTCTTTGCTTTCATCAAAGCAGCCAAGGAAAATTAAATGCAACATCACTGCTGGCCTGAGGTTTTCAGCTCTGGAGCACAGCCCTGAAGCTGAAGGGCCTTTGTCTCAGAAGCCTCCTGCAGCTCTCAGCCCCTCATTGTGGTGGGGCTCAGATCTAGTCTTGATCAGCCAATATCAGCAACTTCCATCATATTAATTTGCCCTTTGTTTGTGCTCACTCACACCTGGGCTTCTCCCTACCAGGACCCAGCAGTGCCCCCTGCAACCTAACAGACCCCAGGACATTTGGTTTAAAGAGTCTCTGCTGTCCTTTACAGCTTCTAAACCACTCTTTGAGCTGCCAAAGTGAGCAGCTGAGCCCCACATAGTGCTCAGACACCTCAGATCTTTGTGATTTTTTTTTTATTCAAGAGTAAAAAAGATTGAGCTGCCAGTATATGAAACTGCCTCGCTGATGACTCCTGATTTAAGAGCAGTGGGAAAAGTTTCTGCTTGTCCAGGAATCAACTGCTGGTGATTTTAGGCTCTGCTGGAACAGCACATCAAAGTCAGAGTCATTCCTAGCCAAACGTGTGAGTTAATGGCTGTTCCCCAGGCCCAAATTTCAGGCAGTAATCCTGGCTGGAGCAGCAAAGTGCAAAGTTGACAAGATGACAAAGCAGCTGAAGGAGACAGATGAAAACAGTTCCAGTGCTGGCTCAGTGGTGTCCTCCACACCCAGACCTTGAAACAACGTCCAACTTCTCCTTGGAAACCCAGCCGGTGTCTGGGTGTGTCTGTCAGGTGTCCAGCACCCCAGCTGCCTGCTTCAGCTCAGCGTAGCTCTTCTCCTCCATGTGGTTTGTCTGCTCCAGGAGCCACCCTCTCTCCTGGTCACTGACATCCAGCCTCAGCGTCACCTCCTGGAAAACGCTGTTCACAGCAACCTGCAGCACACAGAGGAAAGCAGCTCAATCCCAGCCACAGGGCAAATGCTGCTCGCATTCTCTGTGGAGAAGATGGGCGTTACTGCACCTCCTTAAAGTGAAGCTTTTTGAACATGCAGATACTGGCTTCATTTTCCTGACCAATCTTAGCCTCAAACTTGGTGATGCCCAGGTTTCTCACTCCTGCAGAAGTAGTCAGAGAGAGGTACTTCTATTACCTGCTACATCTGTAAAAGCACAGGACTCCACTTGTGAGGCAGATGCATCCCTTACCACCCTGCCTGTATCACTGGGAATTATGTGCTCCCAGATCCCAGCCCCACCACACTCCTGTTCCCTCACCATAGGCCATCATCAGCAGAGTTGCCTCCTTGCCAAACCCTCTGCCACGGTAGCTGGGCTCTGAAAGAGACAGCACAGAGTCAGCATCCAGTTAGGGGACACAAACCAGCCACACCAGACACTTCTCAGAAGAGGCTGTGACCTGGACACGCCATGGACTGATCAGTGCTGAACAGCCATGGTAAAGCATGAGACTAAAAAGCTGATGCAGGAACATCAACAACTGCCTGCAGCATGCAGCCACAGTGACAGAGCCCCAAGCTATGAAGGAGAACTTGACCTGCAATCATGATTTCAATCTCGCCCAGAGTCGGGTCCTCGGCGTTGGTGAGGAAGAGATTCACATCCCCCACCATGGAGTTCTCCTCTGCCTGCCCAGGCCAGCACCCCGCATCCAGCACAATGAAGGTGCACTCTGGGGAAAACAAGAACGTGGCAGCACCTTCAGAGTGTGCTGATAATGATTCATAAATTACCAAAGAACGAAATTAAAGGTATATAATGGACAGAGGAACAACAGTTTCCACGTGTTAACAGCAAGGAAGAGTTAATAATTAGGCTTCCCACACCAGCTGTGCCTGTTCCCACCTGCAGAAATGTAAGAAATACTTTGAAAAACCCACTGTGAGGATGGCACAGACACCAAGACTAGAAACGGCCTGTGGAAGAAGTGTGAGAACTTCCTTCCCATGTCTGAGGTCTCCCTGTCTTGTCTTACTCAGCA
Source organism: Corvus moneduloides (assembly GCF_009650955.1). Taxonomy (NCBI): domain Eukaryota; kingdom Metazoa; phylum Chordata; class Aves; order Passeriformes; family Corvidae; genus Corvus; species Corvus moneduloides. The sequence continues at coordinate 6,890,368 of NC_045494.1, forward strand.
GCAAGTTGGGGCAAAGAATTGTTTGGTGCACAAGAGGCTGAGACTGAGTGATTCACCCGGTCCATGTTATTGCTGCTCTGAGTAAGGTTTTTAATGCCACCTAAGGCAAATGCTCCAGAATGAGGCCTTTGCCAGCTTCAGTATCTTCCAGCTGACTAAACTTCTACCAGGCTTTTATGGGCAGTGATTCATTACCTGTAGGAGAGTCAGGGAACCAATTTAATCAACACACCTCAACCAGGCGATCATAAAATCATTCAATTTATCAAGGAGAAATACAACCTTCTATCCACCTTTATTGCAATGATCAGACCTGGGGAGTGTTGGCTGTGTGGGAGTGATGCTGAAAGATTTTTAGCTCAGCACAAAATGCTGTGGGAAATGAAGCACTACAGTCTCTGGAAAACTGCATAAAAAGGACACAAACAGCTCGAGGAAGTGGATATTCTCCACTTCCTTCAGTATATACCAGCTATAATGAGAAAACCAGTTCAAGCTGCTGTTGTAGAAAGTCTCACATCCCCTCTGGTTTAGGGGAACCCACTCACAGGGTACTCCCAGATCACTGTGGGTCCTTCTCAGAATGGAAAGGACCTGCTCACCACTCCCACCCTCCCTCAGAAAGCGTTCCAGATGCTCACTGTCAGCGTCATCCTGCCAGCTGCGCTGCATTTCGTACTCCTGCTCCAGGCTCAGGGGCTCCGAGGCCGTCAGGCGCTGCAGCTCCTCCGACTGCATCCACTCGTGGTACCTGGCAATGGATCCGGGCCCTCATCACTGCCCCAGCTGCAGCACCGCAGGAGGAGCCCCAACAGTGCTCTAGGGGTCAGGCCATCACAAAGCAGCTCTGGCAACACCAGCCTGGCTTTCATGGCAACTTAAAATGTATCTGCAAGCCTCTGTTCCTTAGCTAACACAGTGCTCTCTGTGGAAATTTAGGAAGCTTGCCGTCCTGGGGCTTTGTCTGGAGTGCCCAATGCAAACCTGATGTTTTTAGAGTTCTGCTGCATTTCATCCCGAGTGACACTGACACAGCACCTCCTGGACACTGACAAAACACTAACGCTGGTACCTTTGTGCTGATTTACTTTACAAACTGCTGGCATGCCTAATTTGTCAAACATCCACCTGGCTTTACACGCTGAAGCTTTGCTCTTCCACTGTCACCAGGGAAAGGCCTCCATGAACAGAAGAACTGCTGCGTTCACCCACAGCCAGGTATTTCCCTTTCCCAGGGGCACAGGTGAAGTTCTCTCTGCCAGCAGGGCTGGCACAGACCACAGCCCTGGCAGGGACGGTGCTGCCGGGCACGGAGAGCATCTCACTGAGTTCCTAGGAGTCCTCTGACTGATTCCCAGGGGGGAGCGGGCCCTGCAGCTGCCACTCTGCCCTGACCTTCCTGACCCTAACATCGTCTTCAAAGGGAGAATGGAATCAGACCATGCAGGAGCGTCCGAGGAGGGCACGGGGCACGTACCGGAGCACGTGTGCAGCGGTGTAGGGCACCAGCGTCACCTTCTTTCCTCGCAGCACCGTGTCCTGGTTAATCTTCATGGCCTCTGAACTGAGGGAGAGACCCAAAGCCCCACTCCGTGTCTCCGCCAAGGCCAAGGGATGGGGCAGCGTTGGCCTGGAGCCTTTCGGGAGCGCCCGGCGGCTCTCAGTGTCCGGATCTCTCAGGTCGCACCAATACCCCTGCATTAAAACGCCCGAATCCCTGTTCCAACATCGCGGCGGGACCCCCGGGGCTGGGGGCGATCCGGGGGAACCGGGGGGACTCGGGACGGGCGGTCACGGGCGCCCGCCCTGCCCCCTTCCGCGCATGCGCGCAGACCCCCGCACCCCCCCGCCACGGGATGTGTGGCGTCATCGCCCCGCCCCGTCTGCCCCGCCCCCCGGCCCCGCCCCTTATTGCCCCGCCCCCGGCCCCGCGAGGCCCCGCCTCTGCCTCCGCCCCGCGCCTGCCGTGACCCAATCGCGCTCGGCGTCTTCACCCTGTCCCCGCCCCCGCTCCGTCCCCGCCCCGCTCCTGCCTCCCGGCCACGCCCCTTTCCTGCACGGCCCCGCCCCTCTCTGGCCCCGCCCCTTTCCCGGGCCTCGCCCATTCGGGCCCCGCCCCCTGCAGGCCCCACCCCGTCCCCGGGCCCCGCCCCCTGCCCTCACCCAATCGCGCTCGGCCCCTTCGCCCCGCCCCGCCCCGCCAGCCGGTCACGTGCGCGGAAGGCCCCGCTCGAGGGCAGCGCGTGCGCCGTGAGTGCCCCCGCGCGGCCGGGGGCGGGGCCGCGGGCGCGAGCTGCTGCCGCCGCCGCCGCCGCCGCCGCCGCCGGTGAGGGGTCGGGGGTGCCGAGGGGTCCCGGGCGGGACGCGGCCCCTCAGAGGAGGTTCGGGGGCGGCCCTGTGTGGGGACAGCGTGGGATGAGGGCTGGGGAGGGGCTCGACGGGCGGGGAGAGGCCTGGGGAGGGTCCCAGTGTGGGGCGGTGGTTGCACCGGAGCGGCGGGACACGGGCGGGGGGAGAAGGCCGTGGGGTAGGGGAGGCGGCTGCCGGGGCTGTAGGCGCTCTGTGGGGCGGGGGGAGTTCTCCGGGGAGGGCAGCGGGGGCGAGCAGCGTTCCGTCTGTGGGACAGGCCCGGGGGGAGCCAGGCCGGGGTAGGGCCGGGGGGCTCTGGTGCCCTCGGTGGGCCCCGGGCCCTGGGGTCGGTTCCCCCGGCTCGGCTGGGGGCCCTGCACGGGGACACGCTGTCCCCGGCCGCGTCCCGCGGTGTTCGTTGTCTTGCTGCTTGCTCTGACTTTGCCAAGCTTGGCTTCGGTGTTTTGAGCCGAGGTTTGTTCTAAAAGGTGGTGTTATGACCTGTCTTTCTGAGGCTGGTCCAGTTGTGACCTCAGTGAGCTGTGCTCCCTGATTCTTTTCTGTCATGCAGCGTAGGTGTACAAGCTTAGAACTGTTTGGGTTTTTTAGTGGAGCTCAGCTTGTGCTGATGGCTTGTCCCAGCTGGTGTGGCTGAGTAGGAGCACATGTAGAAGTGTGAGGCCCTTAAACAATTCAGTTATGGCTAATCATTGACACTGAAACCTTCCAGAAGGCTTCAGTTCCCCCCTACACCTCTAGTTTTGTTTTTAACAATGTAAAGCTTCTACAGTGCTTCTGCTTAGGAAATGTTGGTGTGTGAAAAGCATCTTGGTGTGTTTAATTGGTCCAACATTTTCATTTGTCTACTTCTTTCTGAATTTAGGAGGAGAGACTTTAGGCTGGTTTTTGCTGTTTGGTTTGCAGGAGGCATGTGTTTGTAAGGAGTAGTAGCTGCATGAGAAGCAGCAGTTTGAGATCATCCTCAAGGCAGTCATTTTTCCTGTTGAGGTTTTAGTTGTCTGAAACAGCTCCTCTGGCTGTTTGGAGAAGATGAAATTTGGTCATCACATGCTGTGAAAGGGCAGGGTCTTTTGGTTGCTTTTAAACCAGTTTAACAGGTATGAAAACTTCTCACAGAGCATTGAACCGAGTGGTGTTGGTGAGTGGGGTCTGTCTGAAGGACAAGGTCCTGCTGGAATGTGTTCAAGTACCAGAAAACTGGTGTGCAAAAGCTAACTTGTGAGTTCTTCCTTTTTCCAGCAAAGATAACACAGTGTTACGATGTTTCCCTAGGTTAAAGGCAACAGAAGTTGAAAACACCCTCCCAAAAATATCCTTCTGGCTTTGCTCTGGGGTTCCCCTCCACCTTCAGGATGGCAGGTGGCATCACTGACACCGGAGAGCTTTACTCTCCCTATGTAAGTTCCACTGCTTGTGGGTTTGGTCACAAGTTTTTTTTCAAAATCCTCTTGCCTCAGCGTTGTGTTTGCAAATCCTACTTCCTCATGGACACAACCTCAGCATTTCGGGAGATGATGGAGGTCAAAGGTGGTTAAAAATGCTTGATGTTTGTAGTTATTGGGGGTTTTTTTACATCACAGATCACTTTTCATAAAGTAAAGGGATGATGTCTGCTTAAAGTATAGATCTAAAAGTGCTAAAAAGAGTTTAATGTCCCATACCAGCTCTTCATCCTACTGGCCACTTTCTCACATTTTGTTAATGTTTTCATCTACCCAAATTGTCATTGGCATAAATGGGGGGACTGGGACATTGAAACTATCCCACTTTCTTCTCTTTTGTTGCTTTAAATAAACAATTTCTCCTGAATTTCTCAAAGTTTACTTAGCTGCAGCTGTTGCAGTAATTTGTTTTATACCACTTCATTAAAAGTGAGTAATTAAGAGGTTTCTTCCCTGTAATGTGGTGTCCTGTGCAACTGCAGAGCCAATTACTGCTTTCCTATATTACTGGAAATACCGGTTTTCATAGCCACAAGTCTTCATAAAATGTCAGCTTTTAAAAACAACACTTTGTAAACAGTGTTTTTGTTTTTTTAAGTGAACTCAATAAATATAGAACCAGCCCTGAAGTCTGTGTGTTGGATTTTAAATGCTTTAAAATTTTCATCTCCATGTTAATGATTGAGTGTAGGAGGAGTGGATATTAGGCTGCAGAAATAGGTCACAACTGAGAAAATGGAGAAGTAAGACAATAACTGGGATGTCTGGACCTTCAAGGATTAGTGTCACCTGCTCTGATGTTGTTATGCTGGTGCTGCATGAATTTCCTAGAGTAATCTCAAAGGCTGAGACTCTCCTCTTTCCCTGAAGATATCTGACCAGGCTGAACATACAGGCACCCTCTAAACTCTGCTTGACCAAAGGAAAAGCCTCGTTCTGGGATGTTCAGCAAAAGATGAATTTGCTGTGCTTATGCCAGTGAAGTGCTCTCAGGGTCACCGGGGAATAGTTCTCCTGGTGTTAATTGCTCCACACCCAGAAAAGTCTGCTCATACACAGCTCTTTACTGGCTTTCCTCTGGAGGGACTCTGACCTATATTAAAATAACCCCACCAAAGCACAACAACTTTGGCAGCTTTTGATCTTGAATTCAGCTAAATTCATAGCCTGGGGGGTCCTGTCCAAGTGCAGAGTTCTCTTTTGTCTCTGGACACTGAAAAAGCTCATTGCCAGGGAAGATAAAATCCTTTCCCTTCAGGAAGTAAAATCCCTTCTTCAGCATTTGCTCAGCTTCTTACTGGTGAAATGGCAAGCAGGCTTTGAATTAGAATTCTGTTTGGATATTTCCTGCTTGACTGAGAATAAAAGATCCTGAAAGGTGCATAGTCATAACTACTTGTGTTCAGGTCAGAAAAAAAGGAGAGACCCCAACCCACTTCTGGTAGAAGGCAGTGATTTGAAAACAAACAAAAAAAAAATCTCATGTACTTTATAACTTTACAGGCTAGAGAGGAAAAAATAATTTAAAATAATTAGAAAACTGGAGGGGAATGTCAGTGTCTCCAGAAATGTGCTGACACCCACATTGTTCTCTTTGGATGGCAGTCCCCTCCTCCAGTTATTTCTCACGTGGACTTGCTCCCACCCTGCTGGCTCAGGGATTGCCCTGTCCATTTAAATCAGGGGGTGTGTGAGGTGTTTTGGGTGATTCCCGGCACGCTCTGATGCTGGATCATGTGGCTGGTTGCAGGTTGGCCTGGTTTACATGTTCAACCTCATCGTCGGAACGGGAGCCCTGACCATGCCCAAGGCCTTTGCCACAGCAGGATGGCTCGTCAGCCTCATCCTCCTGCTGTTCCTGGGATTTATGAGGTAGGATGTGAGTGTGTGTCTTTAGGGGACTGGGAGGTTCAGCAGGGTGAGGACAGTGTGAAGACTTCTGCTGTTTTCCTGTGTGCTCTGTCCCTCTGCTCCTTGAGTGTTGGTTTCTGCAGTGGTGTTGCCTGTGGACCTGATTTGGGGGGGGATACACTTCCTGACTCTCTGCTACATCCCATTTCCTGACTGATGGGAAGGACTTTTTTTCCTCCAGTCCAGAGTCTTCTGGAGCCTTTATCCCAGCTACCTTTTTGACATTGTCCTCGCTGTGGATACATTCCATGCTTGCCTCTGGCACGGATCAGTTCCCCAAACACCAACCAGGTCACAGGTAGCACAGGGTCAAGTCTTTGCTTTGTGGCTTGCAGATGTGTAAGCTTTCTCTTTCTCACAGCTGCAAGAGTGTCAGGAACACAAATTCCTGTATATTCAGGCCTGTCTTAGCCCCTCCAGACCTGTGCTGCTCAAGACCTTGGAGGTGGTCTCCTGTTTGTCATGCTGGCTCACTGTGAGCCCCTGCCCAGGTGCCTCCCTGCTGGAGCAGCAGGTGGAGCTGAAGGCTGTGGATACAGCACTGATTTCTAAGGAGTTACTGATACAATTGCCATCTGGTGGGCTGGGAATCGCTGCTTGCTCCTTGCTTGGTTTTAAAATAAGATAAAACAAAATCCCCTCCTGCCATTTGTATAAATGGACTTTTGAAGTCCCAGCCTTTTCAGTAACCAGCTCTGCCAGCCTGAATGTGCCTTTGGTTTGGAGGCAGAGCTTTTGGGATCTGTTCTGAGCTGCTGTGCAGGGGGACTGTATGGTCAGTACTGACTGTACAAATGCTTGTGAGTGCCTCACCTCAGAGCTGGGTGCTGCAAAGGTTTGATCAAATGCTATCTGTGGGGTTACCAGTAACTGGGAGCTTTAGAAGCAATTCGTTTTAGCTATGTTAGTTTAAAAGCATAAATTCAATATATGGAACTCAGCACCAGCAGACAATCCTTCAAGGTCAGCAGAAGAGCACAAACCTCCAAACCTGTGCACCCAAACTGCAGTGGATTAAGCTGAGAAGACACAGCTCAAAGTGCTGCATGCCTTGGGAGCTCTGTTGCTTTTGTCCTGGTACTTGTGACTTCCTTGTGCCCACTGGGCACCCTCACAAAAAGCCTGGGTGGAAATTGCTACACAGGCCTCAGCACTTCCTTATTCTTGCAAAACTGATCTCTTATTTGAGCTTGATAGGCAAGTCCAGTTCCTGAAGCAGTGAGAAACCACTTTAAAGCCTTAGATTGATTTGAGGGGGTTTTAAAATTTATTGATTCATATTATAGGACTGGTTTTAGCTGAGATAATGATATTCCTTCCATCAGTGGCTCTCCCTATCTCCCTGGATGGCTTTTTCGCTGTCCTCCAGTATTTGCCTGCACGTGTGATCTGCTCCTTGTTCTTGTATTGATGCTTTGCTTCTGATGCCGTGTGTAAGATTCTTTAAGGGACCAGAGTACCTTTGCCACAAGCTTCAGAATAGAACTGGGTTTGTCCTAGGTTCTAAAAAGAGGAAGGAAACTTGCTTTCTAGCAAAGGTCAAAGTCCTCTTGCTGCCTTCAACCCACAGGAACACCAGGAATGTGCCTTCCAAATATCTAAAGTGTTATTATATCTGAAGGTGTGTTATATTTTACTGCATGTTGTGGTCTGCTTGAACACCTGAATCTCAAGAGCAGAAGGGAGCAATAAGCTGAGATGAAACACTGTCAAAACAGTGTGTGGGGAGCTGGCAAAAGGATTGTTTTGGTCTGTTTGTTTGCTTCAACAAACAGATGGGAATTATTCTCCATCTCTCTTCAGTGACAGTTCTTGACTATTAGTGATGATATCAATTGAATTTTTCTCTCTGTAGCTATATGACTACGACCTTTGTGGTGGAAGCCATGGCTGCTGCAAATGCCCAGCTGAGATGGAAGAGAATGGAAAAACACAAGGTTTGTGTGGGGTTTAATTTTTCCTTTTTCTCCTGTTGTTGTATCACATAGGATTTTCCTGGCATTCCCCTGCATCTTTGCCTTGCCTTGTTACTAACTCTAAAGAAATAAATTTCTACTGTACTTAACTTTGCCATATAAAATATAGCTGTTAGTTCCCTGTGGGGTTGCTCATTAAAGACAGGATTTTCTGTTCCTGCTTTGAAAAATCTCTTGTGCTGTTCACATTTCTTACTGATCACGCTCTTCTTGCCCAGAAGCGCTGCTCACTGAATGTGGAGAGGTGGCAGCCAATATATTGGTGCTATTTGGAGTGTGCTGAGGACTATAAATCCTTGTTGATCTCAGGTCATTTAACTGGGACAGGCTGGGATGTCCTTGCTGTTCCTCGGGCTGTATCCCAGGTTGTGGACAGTTCTGAATTATGTCCTTGCTGTAAAACTTGTGGCATTACTGGATCAGAGGGAGGCATAATTGTTTGCACTAATTTAGACCCCTGCCTTGGTATTAGTGGGATGGAGTTAGGAACTAGACCTGCCTGCTCTGGGTAGATATGGTTGGATTTATTTTTTTCTACCAGTTCTGCAACACTGCAGATCTGCCGGAAGTTTCCAGCTTCCTTGTGCCACTTATCGCTGCATGAATTGGGCAGTGTTGCTGTGTGTGTGTTATGACCCGGGGCTGGGACAGCAGAGCCTGTCACTCACTTCAGCCTGCTTTGCTAGTGTCCTCTTCTGCCCTCCATAGCATCCCAAGGGCTCCCTGGTATTGCCTTTGCTTGCATGTCCTACCCTCCCTGTTTGGGACCTTCCTTTGAGTGTCTGGAACACTCAGTGTGACCACGGCACTGGGGGTGGCACAGCCTGTACTGTGGGTAGCAGATATCTCAGCAGTGGTCTGGTCTTTTCATGCAGGAGGATGATGAAGATGAGGATTCTTCTTCTGGAGTGTCTGACAGTGATGTTCTCCTCCATGATGGCTACGAGCGAGCAGAGACGTGGCCTATCCTGTCAGTTCGTGAGTACCCAGTTCATGCTTTCACTGGTGTGAGGCCTCTTCTCTGCAGACAGTGTTCCAGTGGTCTCTTCTGTCCGTTTCACCCTTAATTCCACCTGCTCTCATCCCAAAGTCCTCAGCACTTGCAAGATAAGACTCATTGAGAATTCAGTTTGCCTTCTGCTGCCTGATAAAGATCTTTTCCTTCTAGGTCACTAAGATGAGAGCATCTTATTTTCCAAACACTTCTAAACTAGCTTTAGCAGAGTAATTGGCCCAGTGACTCTGCAGCTGTGGAGTTGTACATACTGTCCTTCAAACTGCTGCTAGAGCCTCCCAAGCATCCAGGTAATCCGGCCTCAGGGCTTATTGGAGGGACTGGTTGAAGCACTTCTTGTTTTTAACTTGCAGAGAGACGTGGCTCAGCCAATATCTTTGAAATCACTGAGAGGGTGGAAATGGGCCAGATGGCTTCCATGTTCTTCAATAAAGGTAAGTGATGAACATTTTCACGTCCCTGTGGGTCCTCCTGCACGTTGTGTGTATGGCTGTTCTGTAAGTTTGCATGCTTCTCAGTGTGGGTTTGCATCCTGAGTTTGTGATAATTCCACCCAAATGTGCTGTTCCTTCTCTCTGTGGACTGTATTCATCCTTCTTTGTGATGTTTCTACAAAGTATTTATGGGCCAGCTGGGCCAGAACCTGCTGTGGTGAGCATGGAACCAGCAAAACACTGCAGGTTATGGGACCAGTTTCTTGATACAGACAAGTGTAAGTCAGTGCCTTTTCTGACTGCACTTCACCTACCTCTGAACTGCATCTGTCCTCTGTGACCTCCGCTGTCTGAAGCCCAGCTGTAGTGTTTTCCAGCTCCATCTTGGTTGTAGCATTTGAGAGTAAGACATTCAGGCTTCCTTGAGCCCTGTAAATAGCAGTCTGAAGGAGAGAGACTTCTGATAGGAGCTTCTAGGAATTGTCTGCGTCTGGGGAATCATCAGGAGAGCTGGGACATGAGCTGCTGAAGAGGTCCCTGCTGAGGATATGATAGACAGCTGGCTTGTCTTTTTGCTTTTAAATGTCTTTTGTATGCCAGGGAACAAACTTGTAACCCCGCTGTAATAAAGCCCTATCCGTTCCTGTGTGTGATAGAAATGCAAACCACAGTGATGAGGATTCTGAAACCTGTAAAGCAGGACAATGAAATGCTGTGCAGAGCCAGAACATCATCAGACACCATGGCTGTGCAGTTTTGAGCCTGTCAGGCCCCATTTTTTGTGGAAAGTGATGTTTTTCCCTTGTTCACTGGCCACCTTGCAAAGAGGTATTGGAAGGCTGGGTTTTTTCCACTGCATTACATCAGTATTATGCCAGCGTAAAGCTGTTGCCTCTGAAGGACAGCTGGGCTTAAGGAGTGAATATTCTTTGAACTTTATTTTTTGATTTTAAAGTTAATTGAATAAAACCTTTTAATTTTCCTGCGTGCCTCTTCGGGGATTTTGTAGATTTGAATCCACTTAGGACTATCAAAATAATCCACCTTGGACTAGGCTGCCATGTTTTTAGTCAGAGAAGTGAAGTGTGTCAGAAACATCTTGTTCCTGGTCTTGCCTCTAGCACTGAGTTGTTACAACCTTAGGCAAGTTTTCTTGCTTGTTTGCTTTGCTGTGTGTGAAATACGGTGAGCACATCCCTGTCTCCGATGTTCCTCTGAGGAGTAATATTTGAGAAGTGCTTTGAGAGCAATCATGTGAAAGGGTTCAGCAGTATTACTGAGCATTGGGCTGTGGAGGGCTGGTGATCACAGGAGTCAGTGTGTTCTCATCAAGTTTCGGGAGGCCCCTTCTTTGCATGTGCTTCACAGGGGAGCTGGAAAGGACCCCCAGAAGCCAGGCAGGTTCTGGGCCTCTCTGGTAGTAGAGGGTGCCTCAGCCAGTAGAGGGTGCTGGGAATATGTGTCCTCTGTCTGTCGGCGCTGATGTAGCTTCTGAGCAAAGTGAAATAAACTGCTTAGTACTCTTAAATCTTAATCCCTCTTCTTAATGTTGCTTTAGCCAGAGTTATCTGATTTCTGTGTTAGGGATCCTCCCCAGGGTGTACTCAGCCCATTGCGAAGGGCTGAATCCATCTGCAGGAAGGTGGCTGGAACAGCTGCAGACCATGGCCTGACCCCGCTTGTGACTTGCAGATGGGATGAGGTGCCCGAAGCAAAGGGCCTGGGGCAGCTATAACTCATTTGCTGCTCTCCCTCTGTCTGAGCTCAGCAGTGAGGCTCCATCCCTGTCACTGAGTCCCGATTCAGAGACACCCTCTGGCCTGCAAGTGGCTGCAGAGACAGACAGGTGAAGGGCCTCCCTCTGCAGGTCCCTGCTGAGGTGCTCCCTTCCCACAGCTGCACAGAAAGGCCTTCAGCAAGGGCAGCTGATCAGTGACCACTTAGTGCAGAGAAACTGGGCCACACTGGGGAGTTCCCAGCTCCAAGCACCAGCCTGTGAGGTTTCACAGCTGGCAAATGTCTGGGTGTTTACTCATGATATACAAAGTATGGATCCAAACCCACGGTGATGGAGGGCTTCACAGCCTCCAGAGGAAAGGCTGATGAAAGCTGTGCAGTAGACCTCAAAACCCCTGATTTCTAGTGAGTTCTCTGCTCCTTTCCCTTGACTGATTTTTATTTTCAACAATCTGACAGGAGTTGAATCCGCAGTCCTAGGAGATAAGATGGGGATAAATCTCAATTTCAGATTGTCTGCTTTCTTAAAGGGAGCTGACTTAGGTTTAGGCTGTGAAGATCCTGTGTGCTCTTTTGAAAGAGCTGGCTCTGAAAAACTACTTTTTTTCTTGATTTAATATTTTTATTTTTTAGCATGCAATGTTGGGTGCTTTCTTCTGGGACTGAGCAGTCATTTATTGCAGCAATAGATTCTAGGCACATCTATCATGCTGTTTCCTCACAGGAAGTCATTGATTTTTTTTTTTCACCCTGTTTTGTGCCCAGTAATGAAAGTATTGATCAGGGAGGGTCAGCAGCAGTTTATAAAAGAGCTGATGCTAAATGTCTTGGAGAGGATGAGTTTGGGAGAGGAGTGTCACCTGTGCTTCCTGCAGACAGAGAGCTCTGCACTGGAATGGGGATGGAGTGTGTGCTGCTGGGTACTGGCTGGTGCTTCTGTGGCTTAGCTGGTCACATCAGCCTTATTTTGGGTGTGTGGGGCAGCTGAGTCCTGAGACCAGTCACAGATCCCAAAACAGAATATCTGTCTGAGTCAGTGTAGTCCTGAGCTTCATGTCTCTGCAGCTTCTGTCCTATGTCAGACATTTTTTAAAACCTTTAACCCTTCTTAATGGGAAATTGGAGAAGACTGGTAGTTAGTTTGTTGCTGTTTCCAAAACAATTCAGAGACTCCCTAACTGTGAAGATGTCTTTCACAGAGCAAGAAAACAAGGGAAGAGCTATATGGAATGATCTGACAATTTCTGTGATAGGTCCATTTGTCTCCAGGAACAACTCCAGAGCACTGATTTAGTGTGCTACTGTACAGAAGCAGGGAAGTGCTCTCGGTGCTTTCCTGATACAGCCCCTTTTATGCTAAGCAGGTTCAGCATATGGAATAAGTTATTTAAACAAAGGAGAATGCCTATTAATGTTTCCTGACATCCAGGGATCCAGGGGCAGTGTGATGGCAAATCATCAAAACATACTTTGGGGTACCCAAGCACACTAGGAATGGGTCCTCATTCCTGCAGCAGTGTTATCCTTGTTTGATAGTTGTCACAGCTGTGAGTGTGAGGTTTGCTAAGCTGCACTGGGATTAAGCATCAGGTGGGCATCACAACTTGAAAGTATGAGCAGGTTTCTTAAGCTGTTTTCCTTCAATGTCAACTTCCTAAATTAAATAAATTTGAGGCTTTTATTCTGTAACTCATCTGACTCTGAAATAAAATATCTTCCAATTTGTTTTTCCTTGGTGAGATTTATACAGACGTGCTTGCAAGAAGAGAATCCTGGAGTCTCATCAAGCATTTCTTTATCCCTGTAGATTTTAGCCCTTCACAGCAGTGTCTTCTTGTGCCTCAATAAGGCTGTTCTATGCACCCAATTAATTTGTGTAAGGTTTTTTTTTAATCTCATAGGTGAAGGCAAGGCAAGATTTAAATTAAAAATAATTTTTAAAAGCTGAGAAAAAACCTATCCAAAAAAGCAAGTAGGGGCAGGAAGAGTGTATGTGGTGGCATCAGGGTAAGTAGGCTGCAGAAAGAGTTTTAAAGTTTGCGGGATTGGACCTTGGCTCAAGTTGCCAGTGGTAGGGAATCTCCCAAAGCAGCTCCATTTCAGCCCATTGGAATCTGAGCTCTGCAGGGCCAAATCCCTACAAATCCGTATTGTGAAGGTCCTGCAGGTTTGCAGTCAGAGGGTTTGGAATCAGCAGAGCCTAAAAACATTCTCTCTACATTTCACTTTGTCAGGCTGTGCTCACACTGAGTCTGAGAGCATCACCTGGATGTTTGCCTGTGGCTGTTCCGAGCTGACAGCTTCATCTGGCCAGTGACTTATGTGAGACCTGTTGGTCTTGACTGCAGGATGGGCTTGAACTAGAGGGTTTAGTGACAGTGCCAGCTATTGAAGGAGGCATAGTGGAGCTCTGAGACCCCTCATGCCTCATCGGTTCCTGTTCCATGGTTAAGTTCCCTGAGCTTGGGTAGAGTTTGCTGTAGAAACTATGGAGACAAATGGTGATTTAAGACCTTAAAAATTTTGTATATTTGAAGCGCAGAGTACAAGAGTCTCCGTGTACTCTGCTGAATCTGGACAATATTTTCTTTTTCTGCAGTGGGTGTCAACCTCTTCTATTTCTGCATAATTATCTACCTCTATGGAGATCTGGCAATCTATGCAGCAGCGGTGCCAGTCTCTCTCATGCAGGTGACCTGGTAAGTGTGCTTACTGCTGAGGGGCTGTGTGCTGCCAGGGGACAGGGCAGGCTTAGGGTTTGATGGGGTGATAAGTCTGACTAGGATCAGCTGTACTTTCCAAAACATGGGATGGAGAAATAACTCAAGGACAGCTCATCTCTTGTGGGTGGGAGGTGAAATTGTTTTGTATTCCCCACCTGAGTGCTTGCTGCCTGCCTGCAAAGTAGCTGACCTGATTCCAGACAAGTCCTCAGATGTGAAGTATTTCCAGCTTCAGCACTTGCAGACATGGGACTTGTTGCTCCACAGTTTGATTGCAATACTCTGCAATGTGTTCCCTTCTCTGTCTCTTTGGGTAAGAGCTGGGAGGTGTAATGCTTACTAAGCCTGAGGCCAGTGAGTGATGATGGTACATGGACTTAGCTCTGGACTGGGAGTGGTGCCTTTCTCAAAGAAACAGATAATGAAAAAGATTGGTTTGATCAAATCTGAGCTGGATTTGGACTTGTATCTCGAAAACGGAAAACCTCAGTGAACCATAAAAGACTTGAGCTCACCAGCTTGATGATCAAATGATCAAACTTGCAAATAACTGCAGGCAATTCAAGAATTTGCCTTCAAACCTCTGGTGCTCAGTGACTTGCTGTGTTACACCGTCCAGAAAATGTAAGAAAGTGAGTGTAATCAGGGACAGAGAGGAGGATTGGCCTCTGCTCATTCTTCTTTCTTGAATGCAGGAGAGGGGAAGACATCTGCTAGGAGTTAATTACTGTCTTTTGTTTCTCCCTCCTTTCCCAGCAGTGTCACTGGCAACCATTCTTGCAGTGTTGGAGATGGCACAAAGTACAACGACACGGACAAGTGCTGGGGGCCAATTCGAAGGATTGATGCTTACAGGCTGTATCTGGTGAGCTTCTTGAATTGGGATGACTATTGTTGCCATTTAAACTCTGCTTGTAGTGCATAGGGATTTTTATTTCTCATAGAAATAATGTAGTTCAAGTGAACAACAGAGTATGAAACTTTTGGTTCAGTCTGACTTTTTTGGCCAAATACCCCCTCCCTATTCTTGGGGACATGTCTGTGTTTGAACTTGTTGGGCATCAGAATGATCCTTATGGTTTTGAGTTTGAGTTCTGTCCATCTTGGTGTGTAGTTTTATATTGCTTAAGCAGGTGAGATGTTTTTGCCAAAGGCTGGGTTTTTCTTCACTGGGTTTTTCAGTGGCTGGCTAAGTAATATTCACTTGGGGGTAATTGTTGTCAAGATACTGAAGTCTATTAAACTCACTTGAGTGCTTTAGAATATAAAATAGCCAGAGTTGGAAGGGACCCGCAAGGATCATTGAGTCCATCCTTTATGTGAATAAAATTGTTAATGCTGCAGGAGAATCTGCTACTTGAAAGATGATGGAAACAACCAGCTTAGACAACATCCAGTGCAACTCACTGCCTTAGTAATAGCTTTGTCTAGTTCAGGATTGTCTATTGCATCTAATGCTGTGCTGGGGTTCTGCTCTGAACCCAGGGTTCTTCCCAAAGGATGATGAACATGGCTTCTCTAGAGCTTGGGGAGCGCTGAGTGCTTGTATTTGGAGACAGATGTCGGTAGGGCAAAATGGGAGGAGGGAAGGATGCCAGTGCTGCATAGTGTGGCTTCTGTTAAGGGTCTCAGTGAGAATTTTAAGTAAAAGGAATGAGGGTGGCTGCGTGTGTGCAGAGAAATCCAGAGGTAATTTTGGAGTTAGTACATTTTGGACATGCAGTGGATCACATCCAGTGTTATTGCAAAAGTAAGAGATAGGCCTCAGAAATATTAGTGAATGTCAAAGTCTAGTTAATTATTTAAGAGAAATATTATTGCTTTATTAAATTCTGTCTTGGTCTGCTTCTTTAAAACTTCTAGAAGATTGAAGATTTCCTTCCTGAATTTCAATAACTCTCCCTGACCCAGCAGAAGGAGCTAGTCAGAAAAAGCAGACATGCATTAATTACTGCCTGCAACTTTCGGATATTATGTCTATAATTCATGAAGATAATTGTTGTTACGTCTTGCAAAATTAAAAAAATTAAGACTCTGTAAGCATTAGACTTGCAGTCTGTGTACATAACTCTCAGAGGAGCTTTTCTCTCTGCTTGTCTTGTGGATTTGGAAAATAAATATCTGCAAAGTCTTTGCTAGTGGTTAATCCTTTCCTGCTCAGTTACTGGGATGAGGCTTCAATGTTGTTCTCTGTGCCCCCTTAGATGGAGGGTGGGATTGTTTGTGGGAGAGCAGACCAGCCTATACTGGGTTACTGGTGGGGTCACAATCACTGTTTTCAGGAGGCTGCTGGGTGTCAGCATTATCTCCAAGTCGTGCTTTTCTGTTAAGGTCTCTAATGCTTATTACTGGGTGAGGATGGGAGTAAACTGGGACTTGTTCTGCCTTCAGCTCTTCTGGTCCCACTCCCTGCTTGACCTGTGTGGTTTCATTCTCCAGAAAGCAGAGAGGATGGTGACCTCCTTAGAGAGGGATAAGAGATGTAATAATTTATAAAACACTCAGACCACAGTACTGACCCTGGCTCTGAGTTTGGGCTGCCTCTGAAGTGGCTGTGCTGGCTAATATTTTTCCCCTGCTGTCCTGGTTAATATTTTCCCCACTGTCCTGTTTGCAGTGTGGACAACCAGTGACCAGTTGAGTTCTTAAACTTTCTGAGAGAAACTGGGGGATGGGAGGGCAGGGGAAGGAAGTCACTTGACTTCAAGCAAACAATTCAGTAGTAAACCACTGTAATTATCTCTACACATTTTGTCCAAGCTTCTTGTGTATAGAAATAGAGTTTTGAACATGCCAGAAAAGCTGAAACCTGCCTGTCTGAAGGGGAAAACGCAATATGAAAGTGAGGAGGGGTGAGATGCATCAAAAGCACAGCTTCTCTTGGTCCCAGGGGATCATACCCATAGAGAACTATTCTGTTTTCTTAACTTTCTATTTTGAATTCTTGCCTGATGGAATAATTCAGGTTCCACGTTTCAGTGGACAAACAAGGTCTCTTTTTGCAGACAAGTTCCCCTGTGGCAAGGGGACAGATGGACACTGTGATCCCAAAAGAAAGCAGCTGAGTTTTTGGATCAGCCCATTTGTCCGAGATGCCTGCCTCTAGTTTTCCTACCTTATCTTAGTACTGTATTTAGGTTTAAGTGACTTTTAGGAGTAAGATGGGTGGATGTAGCTGAAACTTCTTGCCAGTTCCAATGAAGCAGTTCTCTGGAAGTAGTATTGTATTTCATACTCTGTGCATGACCCTACAGAAAACCTATTTTGGACTACCAGGAGAATGATCTATTTGAGGTTTTCTGGACAAATGGTGCCAATGGGAGCTGCCTTGTGCCAAGTCCCACCAGTCTGCCAAAGACCCGTGCTGCCTTCCTCCTGTCAACTTTTTCTCTCCCAAAACTGTGTCTTCTTTTCAACAAAAACCATTTCAAACATTGACTCTTCAAGCTGGGGATGGAGAGAAGAATAATGACTGACGTAAAAATCCTTTTTCACGCCTTATTGTCTAAAAAGGCTTCTGGAAGCTGTCTCTGCTCTGATTACTGTGAATGGAAGCTGAAAACTATGTACATAATGAGAATATTTAGACAGATTAAATTCTTCTCTTGAGACTTGCTTGTCTGTGCAGCATCTTTATTGCTGCTCCAAGATTTCACACCTAAGTATGTCTGCAGAGTCTTCAGAGACCGCTAGGCCCCTATTAACCTTTGTCTGAACAAATGGTTGTCTCACTTCTTGTTTATAAATTGCTTTGGAAAATAAAGACTTGCAAAACAAATAAGTGAAGGCAAGGGCAGGAAATATGTAAATAGACTTTTTCTCCTGTCCCATCACTTGCTGCTAATATTTGCCTCCTTTTTGGGATCATAAAAGACCTGAGAGGTTTGAAGGGTGAGCCTTGCTGTGCTGTTCCACTCCTGTGAGGGCAAGACCCTGCAGGACAAACGGGCTGGAAGAAAGGTGTGTGTTGGGCAGCCCAGCGACCTTGTTGAAGAAAAGCAGTGATCACAGTTAAAGCAGATCGATGGCTTTCTATCTTTGCTTCAGACCTGTCACCACCCTGCCATGTCCTCAACAGCTGGAGTGACTCCCAAGTCCCTTGGCTGTCTCTGGCAATGGGGAGGACAGGGTCACGTTCTCTCAGTGCTGAATTCACACTTCAGTGCAGTTGCTTTATCATGCTCTCTGTAGGGTCCACAGGGCTCTGCTGTGGAGGTCGTGGGGAAGGGGCAGCAGATTTAAGTTTCAGATGTTTCATTGTAACACTTCCTTGTCTTTCTGTCCAAGTCATGTACGAGTGAGACATGATAGTCCCTGTTTCTAGAAAGCAGATACCGAGATAAATAAGAGATTAAATCCTGGGGATCAGCAGCCATTCAGAGTGTCTGATCCAAACTGTGTTCATGACCTGGCAAATAACGCTTCTGTTCTGCACCAGGGCAGCCCTTGAGGCTGAAAGCTCTACTCTGTTCCCAGCCCTCCTCTTCTGGCAATCTGGGACATGGTGTCTTCCCATGATGGAAAGGAAATGGCTTAAATTCTCAAGGGGAGCCGTGTGCCTTTCAGAAGAGGCACTGGCACAGGTACTCCTGGTAGCCTGGCTCGGTAGCGCGTCAAAGCCACGAGGTGCATCTGTTCTGTCTGAGTCTCTGTTGGTTTTTTTAGCTGATTGGAAAGGGACGCGGCATCCGCTTGTGCCGGTTCACAGATGCTGCAGTATCGCAGGCAGCCCAGCGGGTGCGGGCCGGGCGAGGATGGGAGCGCAGATGGTTTAATGGAGATTATCCCAGTTGGAAACGTGCTTGTGCAGTGAAGAAAGTGAGCGGGCTCGCAGGCGCTTACTGTCCCTCTTCAGGAGGGACAATGTCACCCCGGCCTGACGCTCTGATCGGTGGCCAGAGCGGGGCCGGGCTGCAGCTGCAGGAGGCTGTGCAGGGGGGTGAGGGGGTGGGCTGAGGACACACGTACCATTGTACCATTGTAGCATTGCTCAGTGCCGGCAGAACTTCATCAGCAAATGCCAAGGCTGAGCTGATAAGTGTTGATGTGGATCCCGTCGGCCTCGGCGCGGGGCTGCCTTCCTGGAGTGCTGGGCTTTGTGTGTCTGCTGCTGCATGTGCTCTGCTTCCCTCTATGGCATTTCTCCTTCCAGGCTCTGCCTGTGCCCTGCTCTGGGTAAAGGTGTCTCAGATTTTTATTGTCGAAACGGATCTTTCCAAATGCATTTACCAGCACTGGGGCAGTTTTATCAACTTGTTTGGTACACGATGCTCTTGTGGCCTCTTGGTCCATTGTTGGCCTCTGTAGATTTTTATTTTTCGTTTTTTGATTTATATTTTGCCTCCCAACACTGATATGAGAGGAGCCCTCATGGCAGTACTTGAACATCTATGCTTGATCTAAACTGTCTGTTGCCATCTGGGAGCTGGAGCAACAGAGCTGGAGCAGTGCTGCAAGCCAGAGTGCTTCTTCCAAGGGCACCTGGGTTTTCTCCATGGTTCCCTTTGCAGCAAGTGCTTTTCCTCTGCCCTGCCTTCCTCAGCTGTACCCTGCAGCAATATCCGGTAATAAATGGGTCACAGCTGCTGTCTCCTGGATATTTATTCTTACAGGTCTCAATGTCTAGAGACCTTGAGAGCCCATGGTGGGGAAGGAAGCTGCCTCAGTGGCAGGAGCTGGAGCAAGGAGGGCTGATTTCACAGCACATCGGTCAAAAAGGTTTGGGACACTTGTCCTGGGCTCCCAGAGTGAGCCAGTAGAAGGAAGGAAAGCTGATGGAAGTTTATCCTGATGGTGTGAAGTCATCATCTTATTTAAATAAATTGCTTAAACTGTAGCATTGTTGTGTTCTAGGTTACCTCAGCTTGCAGTAAGGATGCAGCAGGACTGGGGCACTATTAGCTTGTCACCCTGCATATCCTATAAGAAGTTGTTCATGGGTAAGACCTTCTTGCCAAAAATATTGCATTATATTCCTTCCCACAAATGCTTTGATGTGGTTTATTATGGTACTGATATAGAAATAGAAACTAATGTACAAAAAAGTCAGCTGCTACTTCTGTGCATAAAGGCAGTTCTGAAAGACTTCAAAATAAGGAAAAGCTTTTCAAGAGTCCAGAATATTGTGCCATTTCTGTGTGTACAGGCCACCTGAGTTTTGAAGCATTGCTGTGCCACGAGAGGAATTAGTACTGCATTAATTATCAATATCAGTAGGGCAAATTGTTACAGGTGCCTCTGACATACAGCATTGCTTGGCTAAAAGCCCTGTCTCAGAGGCTGATTGGAGTCTTCTCATGCCTCTCATCTACTCGGCCTCCAAAAAGTAAGGTCAGTTAAGTTGTTGCTTTGGTCTGAAGTGCTTGAAGAGGGATAGGAGCCAAGTTCTGCTAAAATAAATGGTGTCTGGATGTGGGATGGGAAGGCAAGTCTCAGCTCTTTTTATTGAACAACTAATAGGTTGAAATTGGCATACAGCCTTGTTAATATGGCATAAATCCTGCCTCCTTCATCCTGGTCCATTCTTCTGTGGCCTCATCAATAAATCCTTTCAATTGCTTGCTCATCATATGCCTGTGACAGATAAACTGGCTCTACTGGAGGTTTCCAGACCCCTTGCGTTTCCTTATGCAAAGGGATCTGCAGATAATAACTGGCCTTGTGAAAAAGAGGTTCCTCCTGAGCCATCAGGAGGAGAGGCAGATGAGTGTGGTGAAATATGAACTTGTTGTACCAGTGACCTAAGAGCTGGAGCTCAGCTTCTGATGGGTGATTTTTCTTGCTTCCTTTTAACTGATGGCATTTTAAGTAAAAGAAACATCAGCCAGAAGGCAAACACTGGGTGGGAGAGTCAGCCTTTGGGACCAGACTGAAGCAACTGCAAGAACCATGCTTTGAAGCAACTAACATTAATGGATTAGCTTGTCTCTTTTCACTGGAAAATCAATAGTGCAGGGGACTGGAATGTGTTTTCTGTACAGAGCTGTCTGTTCACTTCACAATGAGAAGTGGGTTTTTCCTAAGTGGAGCTTGGGTTGTGCTTGTCACTTGGACGCTGAGCTTTTCCAAAGGACCAGTCCTGCCTCTCTGGCTCCTCCAGCAGGCTGGCAAGGGCTGTCTGGAACGGAAGGGTGTGGTGGTGCTGCTTGAAGGCATGGCCAGGTGTGCTGTAGGTGCTACCAGGCCTTCAGAGAAGCAAGGTGGCTGATGCAATGGGCAGAGGCCATCAGTGAGCTCAGACACTCTTGGCTTCCCCAAGGAGGACTGTCCTGCACACTTTAGTGCTTGGTTTAACTTACTTGGTGTTGGATGGTGAGCATGAACCTTGGAAGCTAACCAGCTAAACAAACTGGATGAAGCAGTGGCTCTAGATAGATCTCTGTTTGCTTTTCTGCACATCCTGCAGCTGGGAGCTCACCAGAGGTGATGCTGGGCTCAAACCACAGCCCTGCTGCCCAGCACAGCCACCCTGCCAAGGCTGAGAGGCCATGCTGTTGCTTTCCCTGAATAAAGCTGTCTTTTGGAGTCAGCTCACTTGGGCAGCAAGGCACCAAAGCTGACACTGTTCTCTCCTGATACTGGAGACCAATCTCTCCTGAATAGGGCAGGTGTCAGAACCAATATATGTGATCAGCCTCTGCCCACACCGAGTGGTAAACGTTTAAAAAGGGCCCTTTAAAATTCCTTTCTTGGACTAGGCTGTTCCAGCAGAGCCACAAATCTTTGGTTTTCAGAACATTTGTAGAAAATAAGTAATAAATACATTTCCCCTGTGCAGTGTTACTTTTTGGACAGCATCCTAGGAGCCAGAGTTGGAGAAGACCTGTTAAGTCAGCTAAACAGACCCCTGGGAAATGCAATATAAGCCTTTTTCTTAACAGCATATTTTCCAGTATTTTGTTTGGTGCTTTAGCACCAGCTTTGTTTTTAAACAGAGGTCTGACCTTGCTGCCTGCTTGATTCACATCAGCATTTTCATCGAGTAAGACAGCAGTCTTGATCTCTCATCCCCTGAAATTACCATTGATTCCTTAATATACAGGTAGAAAGCACCAGGGCTGCAGAACTGTGCAGTTCTGCTGCTCTGAACGTTATCAGAAGCTGTGGAGGAAAGCTCTGGACAGACCCATATCTCTTTTTACTCCTAAATAAGTCTGCAACTTAACGTCATCCTAAATAGCGCTGTATGACTGAGTGAGATCACTGGCGCTCTTGTCCAAAAATGTGGATTTTTGGACTACATCAGCAAATCCCACACGTAGCTCATGCCTCTGTAAGCAGGACTATAAATACAAATAATGCAGCTGGGATTTATCTTTTAAGTTGAAGGCAGTATAATGCTCTGGGGCAGAGCTGATCTCCCAAGCCTGTTGCACCAGTTTGGTGTGCACCTACAGGGAAGAAGGCTGGAAGTGAACAGACACCCCACTAGCCCCGGGCAACAAGGCTTAATCTCTTCTTTTGTGCTAAGTAGTTACAAAGTGAGGGACTTTCCTTCCCTTCAGGCAACTCCTGCATGACACAGTGAGCAGGGTGATGCTGCCCCTGAAGCTGCATCCTCCAGGCAGCTGGAGAATCCTGTGAAACTCAACTGAGAAGTTTGTAGGGGAAAAAAGTAAAGAGGAAAACTAACAGCTTAGTGGTGGAAGCACTGTTGGTGTTGTGGCAGACAAGGGGTTAGTGGCCTTCAGGAACATTCATCCTTGCTGAACCCAAGTACCTCCTAACCCTGGCAGCTTGTAGCTTGACATGTTTGCAGGGCCCTCTGTGCATCCGTGTCATGCTGGTCCACGTCTCCCTTGCTTTGTGCTGTCTAACCCCGGGGCTTTTGTAGTCAATACAAATGCTGTTGTAGTTGCCAATGCCCTGCCAGGAGAGGCAACAAATATGCAGGAATTTGGGGCAGTATCTGTGTATAAAGATGATGCCCTCACACTTTCTTGGGGGAAACTCATTAATCTCTCGTACCACGCTAATGAATTGGGGAGGCAGAGAGCAACTCCTCAAGGTCACCCAGTGTCAGGAAGGAGGAAAGCTCCACTTTCATACGCTGTGGGAGATCAGAGCAAGCTGGTGGTGGGGGGTACAGCCAAACTTGGCTCTGCACCTTCTCTGCTGTCCTTCCAAGTATCACAACCCAAGCATTCAGCTCTCCTGCATCTATCCACTTTGCTGCTTCCCTCCTGCTTGTTCAGATGCAATTAGGAGATGCAGAATAAGGGGGAGCCAGGGGTCAAGGAGGCGGTAAAGTGATTACAAGACGCTGCAAACGGCTGTGCCATAAATACTCCAATGATGAAAAATTAGATGCCAGTCACCTCGGGGTTATTGCTGGCCTCTATCTCTCTCTTGTTGTGAAAAATGATAATGGAAGTGTATTTACCCCAGAGAGCGTAAGCTTGCCGCTGGCTGTGATCCTGCACACCCCAGGTATGCCAGGGACAGAATCCTTGCACCTAATGACTTTCTGAGAACACTTTGTGCCTGAATTCCTTCAATTTAAGTGGAGAAAGAACTGGTATTTCTGGGTATTCTTTCCAAAGTGGAATGTTCCCGATGCTCAGAGATTGGCCAGTTCCAGAAACAGACTGTGGCCCTGAGTAAGGACAGGGAGAGGAGAGCAGCACCCTCAAGTACTGCCTTGCTGTCCTTGTGCTGCTTCTGCCTTGGCCTCCCAGAGCTGCATGTGGAGGCTGCCCAGTTCACAGCTGGTTTTTGGTGTGTTGGATGCCCAGCAAGATCAGAGCTTGTAAAGAGCTGGGGTGACTACACCTTTTTGCTGGGTGGGCAGTTAGAATCAAATGCTTGTTCTGGGCTAGAGCCTTTGAAAATCTCTAGATAGTATTCAGATCCACTGAAGTTGGTATCTCTGGGGATACAAGCACTTCTTTTCATCCCTTGCAGAAAGTCTTCCATTTTGGAAGAGGCCTTGGGATCGCTGTGGCACAGGAACTGTGGGAGGCAGCATCCAGCTTAAAGGGTACTGTGGGTGAAAGGCCACTTTGCTTCGCTGGCACAAACCAGCCTGGCAGCAGCAGAGGTCTTAATTCCTGGAGGATACCTGCTCTCTGCCTGAAGGAACTGGGGAAAAAGGTGGGTGAGGGCTCCTCAGTGCCAGGAATATGCCTGGTGTGAGTTATGATTATAAAGCTCTGCCAGGTGTCCCGAGACCAGCACGTTAGTTACCAGAGCTGCTGTGGCAGCTGCCTGCTGTACCCAAAGCATAACTGCCCTTGTTTCTTCAGCTATAAATATTCCTTGTGGGATGTCTGGTGGCTGCATCCTCCCTCCATTGTGACTTCCTGACTCCACAGGGGATCTGGAGGTTAAAATCCCTCTTGCCTCTCAACTTCTTTGAGCAATCCTTGTTCTGTGGCTGGTTTATCTCTTTTCAACCAACTTTGAGCTTCATAACAGCTTGTCTGCTGATAACTTGCTGCCTATCAGCACGGCCCCTGCTGCAGCCCTGCCTCCAGCCTTGAGAGGCTGTGGATTTTCAGCTTTTTTTTTTTTTTTTTCAGCTCTGTAAAAAGCTCCTTCCTGAACAATCAGACTCTTTCCATGTATTTATATTTGTACTGTCCACTGCAAGGGGTAAAGCTTTACCAAGGAAAGCTTGGATTGCTGCCCTTGCTGATAGGCCATCTGGCTCTGTAGCTTGAGATATGAGCTCATGTAGGACAGAAACATGGCCTTGTCACCCTAGTGAAGGGGATGAGAGACGGCAGAGGGGACACCACGCTCAAGACCCTTTTCCCTTAAGATGTTTCAGCTGAAAAGCCCTGAGGCCCAGGCAGGAGTAACTGGAGCCCACCATGGGGTAGCACTGCAGTAGCTACAACTTGAAATGGGTGCAGAAGAGCTTGCAGAGGCTGTAGGTGTGTGCTGGGGGAGCTGCAGGTAGGTCTGAAATGCCATGAAGCTGTTTTCTTTATCTAGGAGTCCCAAACAAGAGTGGGGAAAGCACCGTGCCTTTAATATTTCTCTCCAAGTCAGCCCTAAAAATTCCCTGAGGATGTGAATAGAACACCAGTTCCTAAGGAATTACTGAAGATGATAGGTCTGGTTCAGCCTTCCAACCAGGAATAAAACCTCTGACCTGTACCCATGCCAATAAATCCAGCTTTGCTTTTTGGACCTGTTTTTTTCCCTACATGTGACACACTCTAGTGGAAAGCACCTGAGGTGGGAACAGAGTATCCCAGTTCCCTGACATCTTCTTTGCTCTCTGTACTTGCGCAGTCTGGTTTTGTTGGATTGTTTCATCTGTCCCTTCCAGTGCTCATCTGGGTTGTGAAATAGCTCTGAGCTCAGGGACGTCTTGCAGAAGCAGAGTGAGTGTCAGAGTTGCACTTTTGGCAGCATGTAAGAAATGTCTGCTTTTTCCTGCCATGCTCAAGGAGACTTTCCTTGCATCTGAGCACAGAATCAAGCAAAGCTTCCTTTGGCAAGTGCTTGTCCAGTCGAGCCTGTGTCTTCTTGTTGGTGTCAGGCTTTGCTGTGGAAACGTTGTGTACCCACAGTCCAGTATCAAGCATTCAACCTTTGGCTCTCCTGCAAAAGTATCAAAGTCTACCAAGGAGAGTGATCCGTTTTATTATAGCAGTGACTTTTTTAATGAGATCTTCTCTTACCCCTCTTTAGGGCAGGGTTATTTGCTGTGCTGTCTTCTGGGGCAGAGGTACCATTGCTCAACAGCTGTGAAATTTAAACATCAATATCTGCAGAAATGGAGTTGATACCATCCTAAGGTGAAGTTTGTCTGAGATGTTGTCACTTCTATCAAAAGGAAGCAAGAACTCCAAATAATTAAATGGTTTGGGGTAGGTTCTGGTTTTGAATGAGGGTGTGAAAGGCTGGGATGAGGAAAAGGAAAAGGCAGGGTGGCTGGGGGCCCAAATGGAGATGGATATCTAAGGAGTGAGCACTACAACACCTCTTCTCCATCTTCACATTAAAACTGAGGGATCATTGCTCTGTTTTCTGAAACTTAGTAACTTCTCATTGGTATGATAGCCCTGTGCTGCACAAATTATTTTATTCAAAAGCTCTTGAACTTTTTGCGCTGCTCTTGGCACATTTGCTGCATTTAACAATCATGGTCTCACTTTGCTCAGGTACCTACCCTGCTTCCACCCAATCTTTCTGAAAGTTTCAAGGCTCTGAATCAATAAGAAGCAATTGCTACTGGTTTTAATTCACTACTTGGCAAGCACCAAAGATAGATGTAATTCTTACAGATGAGTTTGTGTAGCATGAAAACAATCAAGTTCTGATGACAGTTATGAATGAGGCTGGTTTTTCAGATGGTCCTCTTGCAAATGTATGCAGGCACTAGCCATAATGCTGTTAAGTACTGCATCTAATACATGAATCAGCCACGTTTTGGATGCTAATTGTGCTTCCTGAGCTGTATTGGCTGCTTCTGTAAAAGCCACATGCTGAGCAGCAGATGAAAGCTATTGAACTGTACTGGTTCAGAGTGATAGATGGACCCTTCAGGTCAATAAAGAACCTGTTTGGTCAAACAGCCCTCTGACTGGCTTAAAGCATGTTTGTATGGTCTGAAAGACTCCTGGCATTAGCTGGCCATCACTGAGTGGTTGAGAGCTCTCTTGGTGGTCCTCTTGGCTGCAACTAAGCTGATAAAAACCAACCAGATGTCCTATTAACGCTTGATCTTACTCTTGCTTTTATAAGATAATCCAATAAACAAGGTTATGTAACCAAGTTTTAACAGAAGAGCTTTAATAAAATATACTTTTAAAAATATATAAATATATATAAAAATATATTCCAGGCAACGGTAAGCCCTAGCTAGTTCCCCCGTGGCAAGAAGACTCGAGTTGACCAGCCTGCTTTTTCATTTTGAAATACTGAGAGCTGACAGGTGCAGAGGCTGGGAAAGTGGTGTCAGCTGAGTTGCCAGCTCAGGAAAGATCCCAAACCTTGGTGCCTGTACTGCTGTGGCTTGGCTTGGTGGGAGGAATGGATTTGAAGACCCTCCCAGCAGTTGAGGAAGCTGGTATGCTGCTTGTGGCTCCTACTAGCCTGCAGGGAAGAGTATAATTCAGGGTGACAAGCTGCTGTTCTTTCTTATACCCTCGCTGGTTTCTCATTTTTTGACTGGGAATGTCAGTAAAAGCAACAAAAACACTGTCCTTTTTAGTCATCAGCGTGCTGGATTTTCATGCTGTTTTTCAGCATGAGAAAGGAAGGAAAAATAAAGAATTTTTCATTTATTTGCTGTGTGTAGGTTCCACACACCCTCCACTATGAGCCTGGTGATTTACCTGGCCTTTCCCGTTTAATGGAGGAGCTTGGAGGGAAATGAGGGAATCACTCTTAATAGCCAGCTCTGTGCAAAGGCACTGTAATGGCTTCTCTCTGACATCCTGTGAATTTAGACAGCATTTAATAGTTTCAGTTCTCTTCAGCTGAAGGAAGCATTCCTTTACCTTGTTTCAGTTTAGCAATAAGCCAGCCCCCTATGCCTGCTTGTTTCTGTTAAGAAACCACTTCACTAGCAGGAAAATCTTACTCAAAGTAGACTATGCCCATTCTGCCTTGGGTGGGTTTATTTGCTGAAGCTTAGGAAGAGAATGATAGACTCCTAGAAAATACCTCAACTGACTCAAGAGGTGAACTGGAAAACTTGGGAGGGTTTTTTTCATGTGCCAGGGCTCTGCATATTTGATATCTGACAGGGCTGATACAGTTTTCTGTGTAGGTTTTAGATTGTTTGAATTATGTGTGTAATGAAGCACTTGGTAAATTATTTCCCTCTGGGAGAGACTTGAGCTTGGAAAACATCAGGTAGAAAGTTTGGGTATATGTCTGAGGTGCTTATTTGGTCTTATTTTTTCCTTAGGGAGAAGTTATAAAACTAATTAACTTAATGGGTCAGAAGAGCATTGAGGTGTCTGGCACAGCGAGGTAGAGGAAGCAGACATCCTCCTGCTAAGAACTGTGATCTCATCCTTTTGGGGATGTGTTTTTAAATAGGGTTCCTGGCCTTGGGACTCTTCTGATGGTTGATGGTGAGATTAGCTCTAATCCAGGGACTGAGTCTTTGTCCTCACATCCTGACTGTTGGTGAGAAACTGGCCCCTTTTTCCTGCCCTGTGCTCAATCCTGTTAAGCTGTACACAACTTCACTTCAAAATGATGTTAATCTGGCTGTTTAACATCCTGTTCTGCCTAGCCTTTCTCCTCCCAAGCAGTCCAGTGTGTTCTTTAGCTTTCCTTCCTAAAAGTGGTTGGCACAAATCCCTGCAGAGCAGGGCAACCTCAACTCGTTGCAGGCTTTAGCATTGTTTGTATTGATCCATGGATATCCACCTTGGATCACTAATGGGTGTCAAGTGGAAAAGGTAATAAATTTCTGTTGCACTAGAATTAACCAGGATCTTGTTAAGAACAGAAGACACTGATCATCCTAAAGGATTGGGGGAGGCATTCAACCATTCAAGCACAACAACTTGTATCTCTTCCCCATGAGTTAAACAGTAAAGGCCAGAGAGGAGGAGAGTTGAAAACTTTGCTGAATGGATTTAGTTGTTTAAGGTACTCTGCAGACTGGAGAATAACTGCAAAAGGTGAAGGACACCCAGGTTCTTCCAGCACCTAAGGATGCTTTGTGATGCTTTTCAGCAACTGAGCCCCAAATCTACTTTAATATAGCGTCTTTCCTCAGTGGGTGAGGCAAATCTGTGTTTCAGACCCAGCTGCTTTGGTGCTTGGTGATTTTGTGTCAATCCTTGCTATGGTTTGAGGGGCTGTTTTGCCAATTGGATCTGGAGCATTCTCATTTGCAGCAGACACCTGGTCCTTAATTATCACCATCCTTAGCTGTGTCTCTGTGTTCAGCACTTTCTGATGCAGGAGCTATAAACTGATTTGAAGGGAGGCTATGTTGAGCAGTGTTGGGAGAGAAGGTTGAAAGAGATTAGTCACAAACCCAAGAATACTCTTCAGTAAGAGAGTTGGTGTCTACTTTTGTTTGGTTTGGGCCCTTGTCCTACGTCACATTTTAGTCAAAGGTTTATTTAGTCTGTTGGGGTTTGTGCACTGCTCTAGGGTGGAGTGGCAGTCCCTACTGGGCAGGAGAGTGGAGTTAAGCTGCCAATTAGAAGAAAGGAACAAGAGGGAGAAGAGTAAAAAAAGGCTTGTAACTGGCTGGTTTGCTTCTGTGTTAAAACCTCAAGTCCCATAACTGTTAAAGCTGGTTTGGCTCTCAGTCTTGCCAGTTATGCCTGTGGCTTTGTGTTCTCTGTGATTTCGGTGTTTCCTCCAACAACCATCAGCTGCTTCACAAATCTGAATTCTGTGCATGCTTCCTGTCCTTTTTTTAAATCTGAGCAGAAAAAGCAAGACTTGGTGTAAGCAATGGTCCTGGATCAGAATATATCCCTACCGAGCAACATGTCAAACCAAGGGTTCTCTCCCCTGCTCCCCTTCTGGGTTTACTTTCATCACCTGAGAATACTTGTGATGTGAGGCATTTCCAATTTGCCTTGCAGATATTCTGAAACTGTCTCAAAAAAGGTTTCTTGGGGTTGTGCTAGTCTTAAAATAGCTTGGATTCTGTTCTGTCCTGACTCTGTTGGGGTTGACAGAGACCTTGAGGCTCAGCAGACCTGCCCCTTTGAGTCCCAGTTCTTCACTTCTGGTGACACCTTTTCTTGAACTGCTTTAAGAAGTCATGGAAAAGAGCAATGTGTAAATATTAATGTTGAATATTTGTCTTTAAAAATCTCTTTGGGATGCTCTACAAACCTTTGCTGTGTATGCTGTGGCTTTCTAAGCACTGCCTGCTTACAGCGTTTGGATATGTTAGCGTATCACTAGCTGGTGCCGTCCCATGGAGGACAGGCAGGGCTCTCTTCAGTAACACCCATTTTGTCTCCCTGTCACAAGTAGCTTCTCTCAGTCTATGTTCAGACTGCAGCCAAGGTCTGTTTCTTCCTGCAGTGAAGCCTTTTCTCTTCTCTCTGGGGTAAGTAAGGCTCGAGTGCTGCGTAGTGCCCAAGCAGAGGTGACAGTGCTGCGCAGGACATGTCACCTCTGGGCATGGGCTGATAGCATGGTTGCCTTGTGTGCTCTAGGAGGTGCTAGAAGAAACTCTCATGGGCAGCTGTATAGTCCAGGATTCTAGGATGGATCTTTGTTGGATGTATTTTGCAGCCCAGCTGGAAGAGATGCAGCAGATTGGTGCTGCAGTGTACCCCAGTTTAATTTGCCCCGTCCCTGGAAGTGTTCAAGGTCAAGTTGGACAGGGCTTTGAGCAACTTGGTCTAGAGCAAGGTCTCTGCCCATGGCAGGGGGTTGGAACGAGATCCCAAATCTCAATCAAACCAATCTGTGATTCTATGAAACACCAGTCTCTTAATAGACATCCAGGAGGGCAGTGAGGAAGTTCTTCATTGAAGAACCTTTACTTTCCACACTGAATTAAGCTCTTTCTTATGAGTATCTCTTTGATGACTTTTTTCCTGACTTTGAACAGGTTTTCAGCTTCCTGGAGCTGAACTGTTACACTGTAGCTTCCCACTATTTGATTTTACATATTAAAAAAAACCTCTGTGTTTTACACAAGCTACGTAAAGCGTGGGGGGAAAAAGCTCCAGGCAGACCTGGCTCCGTTGCCGTTGAGCCTGGGATACCCCGAAGCCACCCTATCAATGTTAATGGAAGCAGACTGGTCAGGGCTGTTGCTATTCAGACCTAAACTGAGCCTGTACTTGGGCAAAGAGGCCACAGTTTAATATTTAATGTTCTGTAAGGCTACACTGAGAGCTTTTACTGAAATGTGTCAGTAAAGGAGTGCTGTAGCAGTGATAGCAAACGGCTGAGAGCTAAGAGGATCCTGAGCTCCACTTCTGCCTGAGGCATGTTCTCTGATACCCAACAGCTTACTTGACCCCCTGTGTCTCAGCCAACTTAGCTGTAAAATTAAGCAACAAAGAAAGCTTCATGACAAACGGACATGTCTGGAGTGAACTTTCAGTGCAAGCTTTGTTCTACTGATAAATTCATCTTGCTGGCAGAATTTCTGTTTTTTAACCTAATGTGTGATTTTGTTGTCCTTCCAGGCAGCATTCACGCTCCTCCTGGGTCCTTTCACCTTCTTCAATGTGCAGAAGACCAAGTATCTTCAAATCATGACGTCCCTCATGAGATGGATAGGTGAGTCTTGGCAGAGACTCGGCCACCTCTTTACCATTGATGGAACCTGAGTCACGCCACTGACACTTCTCTTTGGCAAGATCTTCTTGTTTGGAAGCAAGTGCTTGTCAAAACAACCTCTTTGAGGACAATTGTGCAGGCCTAATAAATCTTTGAGGAGAAAGTTTTTAGTCTAGGATGAAATTGTTCTCAGTCAGACATGGATGGTAAATGAAGTTTTAGTCTGGTTCGTGTGAGGGGCAGAAGAGGTTTGGCAGAGTCTCGTGTCTGGGTGCTGACTGTGATACCCACCAGTTGGAAGTTTCTCCTTCTCACAGCATATGCACAACAGACTTTAGACAATCTTTGTTTTGATCTGAAAACAAAAGGCATTTCTGTCAGACTTTCCACCCTTAGTTTTATCATCTGCTTGCATTTATTTTCCTGGGCCTTCCTTTATGGTAGGATGTGCTGCATTGGAAACCCCCAAACCAATGTGTGTTGTCCTTGGGAAGTCCTGCTCCTATGAGTTCTTTCCAAAATATTGCCAAGAACTTCTGGGAAGACAGATCATTCCCTTAAGGGAAGTAAGACATCACTCCTCTTTTTTTTCCCCAATGCCTTCGTCATTCAAAGATGCAGCTGCCTCACGTCTGGCTTGTGTGTGTACCTGCCCTTAAAGGCTGAGAGGTGTGTGTGGGTTGTGAAGGTTTATGTTCAGGTTTGTCTATTTTTGTGTCACCTAGACAGAGTGACTGATACTCAGGGTTAATAAAGAGCATTTCTGCAGGTTAATGACTAGCATTTCTGCAGGTTAACAGTCTCCTGGTGTGTGAATCCAGACCATTCAAGCACAGAATTAGCTCTGTTTATATCTATTACTGAAATAAGAAGAAAAGCTGCTTCTCTAACTATTTCCCATTACACACATGCTCTTGACCTGACTGCAGTTGGATATTGTCCCTTCTCTGTGAATTCATCCTGTCTGGAAGTGGCTGACAGTCACTGCAGAGGAATAGAGATCCTCTGTTCTAGAGAATTCCTGAGATGGGGTTAAGCAGTTGACACCCAGGAAAATTAAGTTGGATTTTAAGCTCTCAAGTCTCAGATGTTGAGCAGTTTGAGTTAATAAATCCTGACTTTGGATGGTGTGAAAATCCTGAATGCCTGTTTTTCTCCTTTGTTGTCTGAGCACATGAAAGGTTTGAAAGCCCCCCAGTTCTTCAGAGAAAGAGGTTATCTCATTAAGGGGTACTAAAGGAAATGAGGAAGTTTTGCGTTCGGGTTTTTTTTTTCTTTAATGAGAGTGATCTCTGCTCAGCTGACTGGCCTGATTCCAATCACCCTGCCTCCTCTTCCCTGGTAAAGACATCAGTGAGACCTCATCCTGTCTGTGTGACAGCCTGATGCCTGCCTCATCTGCCATTGGTTTCCCTTTAGCCAGCTCCTTCCAGTATGAGGATTGCTAAACCTTGGCACGATGGCAGAACTGTTCCTCTTTTTCATCACTTGATGGAGAGGGATAAAGGCAGTGTTTGGAGAAGTGTAGGGGAAATTCATGCTTTAGCCTGATTGATTCCTGCGTCAGCACGCTGGGGAACAGCTGCCCCAGATAATGATAGTTAATGACCCTGACAGCACCTCAGTGGCTACTTAGAAGAACGGATTCCATATGTGTACAATGAGGGATAGATTTATTGGGAAAGATAATTCATCAAAAAGCCATGTGATGCAGGGAGCAGAGAAAAGCTCTTGCTGCAGATCCTGGGGTAAGGATCAATCCCGTACTGCTGAGATTTGTCAAGCTGGCTTCTCCCATGTCCTCACATCACTGCTGTCCCCTCCTCCAAAAGCAGGGCTGTGAGTTAAACACAGGTTGGTACTTTTTGAGCTTAGATCCTAAAGAATAGTCTTGGGTAGTGTTTTGTGGTCTTCTGGACTTTTCCTGCCTGTATGCCAATGGCCAGATGTGAACTCCTTGTCCTGTATAAACTGTGCCTTTCCTTTACCTTCCTTGGGCTGGTTTTAGCCGTGTGGTGCTGAGGGTGGTTCTGCAAAGCACTCTGAGCAGCAGAGCAACACTGGAGCTTCCCTCCTGCCTGTTTGTTGTGCTGGGGAAAAAAACATTCCCATGTGGACAGTGGCTGATTGAGCTTACCTGTGCTCATGGTGTGGATGGGAATCTGACCCATGCTTTGCATCATGATTTGAAAAAAATCAAGCCTCCCTGAGCTGGGAGGTCAGTACAGACTTTGCAATGTGCCTGTCACAGGACCCACCACACACCCTTCTCTCCAGCCTGGTGGAAAGTTCCTGGATTTCAGAGCAGAAGGGGCTGATGTAAAGCAGCTCTGCCCCAGGTGTACTGGTGATTCAAATGATAGCGGCTGAGAGGATGGTTCTTGGCAGCAGAGAGAGCTAGCTGTGTGTGAAGGTCATTTCTGCTGGTGTTTGTAACAGTGTCAGCCTTGCCTTTGAAAGTTGCTTTCCCTCTTTCTCCTGATCTAAGTGATAATCAAATGTCACCAAGCCTCTTCCGTAGCCTTGTGCTCATTACAAGCAGCACATCGGCTATCAAAGCCTACAGCAGTCTCTTTCCACACCTCACAGATAAAAAAAAAAAATCATTCTCTCTCTGAAAAATAGGCTTAAACACTGGGATCTGAGCTGGAAATTAAAAATGGGCCAGTTCAAAGAATGTGGAGATGTTCCAGGGATGTTCATCCCTTCATCTGGCATCCTCCCAGGATAAGGGACTAAGCCAGGACAAGCACCTCTGAAGCCTCTGAAAGGAGAAAGTTGAAGGAGGAGCTTGCAAGCCCAAGTGTTGTGCTGCTAGAGAGCCCAGACAGATGGGCTCTTCTTGTCTGGGCCTGTTGATCACAGACAGCTCATCTGGAAAGAAGACTGGCATGGCAAGGCACTTCCCTGCCAGGACTGATAGGAGCACAGAGGGTGGATCTGTGTCTCCAGGTGGAGTGGGGCTGGTGGCAGAGAGGGCTTCCAGAGGAATCGAGCTGTTGCCAGTCTTCTGAAGAGTAGCAGCTCACACGCTTGGCTGCAGAACTGGCTGTCACTTGCCATGGGTGAGTGCCAATGGTTAAATTCAGTGCAGCAGTTGGTGCTTGAACTGCTGGCCTTATCCTTGCTTAGAGATCTCTGTTCTCCAGGAGCTGGCAGGTGTGTAAGGCTTTGCCTACCCAAGTTCTCATCCCTTTCCCAATGCAGAAGCTCCTCAGACTGCTTTGTCAGCCTTTTGCAGGTACCTAAAGCTGCCTTGGGAGATGGAGCACAGGCACCCTAAGGGGTTCAACAGGGAGCCTGCCTGCTGTGCTTCCCTGGAGAAAGGGCCAGTCATGAAAAATCATTTGGTTTAAATCCTGACGATGTGCTTACAGTGAAGCCTTGTTTTGATTTGTGGTTAGAACCTTGTTGGCTCACCCGGCTCTGGGGCCATGTGAGTACAGATTGTTCCTATGGGGTGGGGAGGTGTCAATCACCCCAAGACAGGAGGGTCCTTCCCCAAAGTGTAATTCCTTCCTTCCTTTCAGCTCCCCTCTACCTCAGCCTTGG
Source organism: Corvus moneduloides (assembly GCF_009650955.1). NCBI lineage: Eukaryota > Metazoa > Chordata > Aves > Passeriformes > Corvidae > Corvus > Corvus moneduloides. The sequence continues at coordinate 6,924,715 of NC_045494.1, forward strand.
GAAAGTGTAAAGCTGTTATTAGGTCAATTCCTTTACCAGTTTTGGAGCCTTTTTCCAGGTCTTGTACAAAGTTATTGGAGCAGGGCTTCCTGCTGAAGGCTAAACCAACTAAGCCATCAATAAATTAGAGCTGTTGATATTTTCAATTCTGCTGTTTGGACTTCTGGCACTTTTTTTTTTCCTGGAGGGTTTAAATCTATGGTGGCGATGGATTACTCTCTAAAGAGATTTGATTGTCTAGCTGGTTTTTTTCCCCTCATTTCTTCAGTCCTGATCAAGTGGATGCTGTTAGGGGAGAGCTGCTGAAGGTCACAGCCCAGCAAGAGGGACTGAGTCAGGCGAGTCCCATGCACCTCTCAAAGCAGAGGGGACACAGCTCGCTAGGGCACAGCCCTACCTCTTTATTATTGGATAATATTGGATAATAACTGTCTAGCAGCATCATGGGTTAGGATATGGATTAGGAAAGATAACAAAAGGACAGAGCTTGGTGGAGCTCAGCATCAAACATTGGGCTATTGTGTATTAAGCAGCTAACCCGATTAATTGCAGCCTGTTGCAGCCTGAGATGTGGAGCTCTATAGGTGAGGACTGCTGGCTTTAAAGACATTGGTAGAGTGATTATCACTGCTGTTATTAAATTGTCTCTGCCAAATGTTCCCAGACAGCTCCCATGTGGGGCCCGTGCTCTGAGTGCTGCTTGTGATGCTGTATTGTAGTTATTAGAAAGTATTGTATTTTAATGAAGAGATGGTTTATAGAGTAATAAACTTCTGGGTTTGGTTGAACAGGCTCAGTTCTCTCTCCCTGTTGGATCACACCACATCTATTCAAGTAAATGCAGCCCTTGAGACAAAGCCTTCCCAACCCTGCCCAAACAATGATCTCACAATTACATGCCCAGGAATAAAATCTCTCCTCTAGCTCTTTCCCCTGGCCAGTAAGATGGAGGGAAAGCAGACAAGAATTGCCAGGAAGTCTGTGTTAAACCCTTTTTTTTCCCATCCCGTCCCCTTCCAGGATACTTGGTAGAAGGCTTCTGGGGAAGAAACTAGGAAAGGGCTCTGCAGAGCGTGACAGTGGGGCTGACTTTCTGTATCTGCTGCTTTCTCTGGTAGTTCTGCTCTTTCCACCAGAGCCCTGCTCTTTACAGCACTGCTCTGCAGAGAACTGTTCTCAGACCATCTCACCTTGTGAGCAGTCTCAGGTAACTGTCACTGCCATCCTTAGCAGCAGAACTATCTGTGCTGGAGTTGATTTGGTGCAGAAACCTGGAGTCACTGTGCTACATCCCTTCCACTGCTGAGACTAAGAATTACAGAGGAGGCTGATTTAGGAGGGAGTGACAGTTATCTGAAGTCCTGCATTTCCAGTCTCCTGCCGAGAAATTATTCTGCCAATGCCCACAGTCCTCAAGGTGGGTGGTCTCTTTTCACATCAGAAATGGAGCTTTCTGCAAATAGCTTAAGGAGGGATCATTGTGATCTCTGCCCCTCTCCTTTCACACTGCAGGGCATACAGGAGGCTGAGGGGATTGGACTGTAAATCAGGACACTGTTGCATGTTCGTTCTGACAAGCTGCTTCAACAAAGTTACTTCGTGTTCTTATATCTCTTTTGGAGCAGATGAAGCTGCTGCCAGAGCCCAGGGTAAATAATTCACTAAGAGAAGTGAATATATTTATGAAGAGTTAGTTAAAATGCTGTGCTTCTGTCATGCCTGCTTTTGGAATTGTCGACTGAGGAGCTCATTTCAGTACTGTTTATGGGGGGCAGTGGGGTGAAGCAGTGCCTGTGTGAGGGAAAGAGCCTTGGGAGCTTCAGATGCAGATGGAGAGTGATTTGCAGTGCTGGACGGGACCACTGAGATCCTGCCTGAGGAGATGATGCTCCTGAAAAGAGCACTTTATTCAGGCAGCAGGAGACACTGATGAGTCTGAGAGCTGAAGAAGGGGAGCTGGAAATGTAAGGACATGTTCAACCCTGCAGAAGGGTCTGGATGACTGTGCCCAGGCAGGTTTTCAGAATGGGGCTGTGGCATGAAAAGTTGCTCTCTGTTCAGAGTGGATGTTGGTTGAACAAGATGATAAAAAACTTTGCTGTGTAGGGCCCAAGGCAGGATGGGCAAGATGTGGCTAAGTCTGCAGAGCACCTGGATTTCAGGGGACATGGGTGCTCTGCAACTAGTGCTTTCCAAAGCATGCACAGCCATAGTTTGGGCTCACAGCGACACTGAAGTGTGTATTATTCCCTTCTCTCAGAAGAGTAAATTCTGACATGGACAGAGAAGTGACTGTCAGAGCTAATAGGCCAAGCCAGCAGCAGAGCTGAGAGCAGAGTCCTGGTTGCAGAGGCTTTATGGTTCTTGTGCCAAAGGTGACCGGCAGAGAGGGGACCATAAACTACACGGGTAATTTTCCACCAGAAGCAAACAAGCCTTGCTGGCTGCTCTTTCCTTCCCATGTGTTGAGAAAAAGCATCTGTGATAAATGCCCAAGTGCAGAGCCATTTTTCTCCCTGTGAACTGTTACTGGTGTGCAGATGTCTATGGGACCAGCTGATGTGGGCTGAGATGAGGCAGCTACACTGGTTTCATGGCAGGAGTTGTTACCACAATAGGGGAAGCTACTTGTAAATGTTGGTTATGGTATTGCAAGCCTGATGAAGAAAAGCAGGGAAATTATGCCCTTAGAGCAAAGAAGCTCCACTGAACTGCTTTTGACAGCCAAAAAGTCCTGGTAGTACTTTTTAAATGGAATTTCCCTTTGTGAAGGAAAGGGGCTCCACCTGGCCCAAGGCAGCAGGTACAAGCCAGGCCTGGGGGAGTGGAGGTGCTTTTTCTTGCCTTCTTGGTAAGCTGTGTCACATTTCTGTGTATGAGCAACAGTCCCCTGCCATGTGGATTCTGCCTTAGGCTTTGGGGCAGGAAGGGTAACACTGTCCCTGCAAGTCCCTGCTCTCCATTAGAGGAAGGAGCCACAGTGATGTTCCACAACTTTTGCTCATACCTTTCTTCTGGGAAGTAATTTCCCTCCTCTTTTCCTTGTGATGTCTCTCTCCAGAGAATTGCTGTCTTCTATGAATATATCCATCTTGCTTCCCCACAATCTCTGCACTCATAAATCCTTCATCTTCCTAGAGATGGTGTTTTAGGCTCTGTCATTGTCAAATCCGATCCTTAACTACTGCAGCTCCCACATCTGATGAAGCAAACCTGGTTTTCATGTTACCTCTTTACTGTCAATTCATACAGAAACCCCCTCTAAGGTTGGAGAAATTAATCAGTTGCTGCTCTGGAATTTATGGAGAACCGGAGATCATGAACAAATGGCAGGATATAGCTTCTGCAAAAGAAACTGGCTAAATGAGTTTTAAATTTAAAAATCAATGTCTTAATTTCAGATACTTTGTTCTGCCAGCATGTTGAACTCCAGCTGTGCTTTAATACTTCAAATGCCACAGGATCCAGAATGCCTGGTGGTTCCAGAGCTGCAGTGGGCTCTTCAGCTTGCCCACATCACTGCTGGAAGGCAGCTGGCTCTGAGAAGGGGCACCAACATCCTAGAAAGACATCAGCAGGGAAGTAGACAGCACAAGTGTCAGGTGGGGATGCAGAAGGTAGGACTGTCTCGATGTGCTCCTGGGCTGTTCAGTGTGTACAGAGCAGATGCTCCTATTTTTATGCCCTTTCTATGAAAGAGCTGCCTAATGTTAAATTAAATGAGATCTGTTCCTCTGTTTAAGAGTGGCCTGCTGTGTTTTGACTTGATAGGGGATTGAGGTGGGGAGAAATCTTCCCCTTTCTAAAGAGACTGGGTTTAGGAAGCTCCTGAAAACATCTTCCTCTTGGAATCCATCATGCTGCTTAATGTATGAAAAGGGAAGCAAGCGGCGTGCATTGGGATAGGGTGATCCGTTATCATTATTTCCTGGCATATTGATTCTCTGCTTGGACAGGAAAGCTCTGTCACACCATCAGCCGGCAGTGACGGATGGCCCTGCCACAAACGTGTCATGGCAGCAGCTCAGACAAATGGCTGGGGGGTAGGGGAGCAGCCAGGCGTGGGGTGGCTGCACACCACTGCCTCTCTGGGTCCCTGGAAGGGATGGCAGGCAGGTGTGGTGATGTTCTCTCCAGGCTTTCCTTGTAGAAGGAGGAATGGGAGTAGGGACAGGGCTGGAGAAGATGTGAACATCTCACAAGTACCATGTCTTGCAGGGATGCAAGGGGGGGCTTAAGCCAGAAGCTTGTTCTGAGCATCAGTTCTTGCAGGAACCTACCATGACAGGGAAAAAATGTGTTTGAAGCTTGGACTTATTTTCTTCTCTGCAATAGCCTTTCTGCAGAGAGATGAAGCTCATGTACAAACACCATTTTTCATTTACAGAGGTGTTTTCTCTGCCTTTGTAAAATGATCCTTAAACTCAGAATGGCTAAATTATCTCCACTGCTTCTCTGCAGCTCTGTTATGTTTCTATCAAAATGCACAAAAATGTATTTCTTAATATCCTCAGACTCCCATATTTCCCAAACTGTACTACTTTGGATGTCTGCTCATCCGTATTCATCTTTACTTCACCTGCAAGAACCAGAGCAGAACTGCCCTGTCTCTGAATCAACATCTCCTGAGTCAAGCAGGAGAGGCAGCAGTAGCTGACTGCAGGGTCTGCTTTATCTGAGAAGAGCATTTGTTCCTCAAATAGTGAGGGGAACAAAGAAAGTCTGTAGGAGAGGCAGTTGGATGGTTGGGATGAGATTCATCACAAGTTTTCCTTTATGGTGTAGCCCTTCTTTATTTTTTTCCTCAGGCTCACTCATATCCTTCACTAAAAATGATGCTCGAACACCTAGAGGAGACAAGATGAGACAAGAAGTGGCCTCTGTGCCTTGCTGACTGCCAAGCTTGTGGTGTGGGGGCTTGGAGTGGGTTTAACATTGTGGAAAAATCAGGACAAGCAAAACCCTTGATTGCTTTTTAAGCATTTATATAAAACAAGGCTCAAAGCAAATTTTTCATGTAACCAACTAACAATCCTTGGTGCCATCACTGTTGACCTTGCTTTGTGGCTCCAGGTGCTGTTGATCATAGTCTGAAGGTGTTTCATCCCTGGAACACGTTGCTTGTCCTCTGTTCTGTGTGGAGAGGAACACATCAAGGGGTTTCTGTGAATCCATGTCTTACTTCACCAGGATCCTTGTGGTGAAGGAACGCTGTTGGACAGCTGATGTGACAACAATAGGTGACATGAAATAGTGTCATGTGACTCTGCCTTCAGCCTGCTGTCCCGGGTAGGGGATGTGAGTGGGATCTTCGTGTGTGCCTGAGGATCCTGTGCTGCCTCTTTTCTGCTCAAAGCTGCCTGTCAGTCAGCCTGTCATCTTCTTTTCATTTTGACTTATCATCCAGATCATATCTAGGTTTCAGAGTTTCATTTTTGGGTTTGCCTCCTCTCAGGGACAGAGAGATAAATTTGACATGCAAGTGTTTTAGCTCTCCAGTTCCAGGAGTGAGAAACTCTTCTGCCACAGGGAGTGAGAGAAAACAACCGTGGGGCAGGGCTTTTGTTGTCCTCTCTGAGGCTGGAACTGTGCAAGGGAGGTGTCCAGTTTACCCAGCACCATTTCTCTCAAGGATCTTGCATCTGCAGAGCACCAGTGCTCAGGCAGGGGAAGCAGAGCTTATCTTGTTGGAAGCAAAACTAGTTTGGATCTTAGTATTGGATCCTCACTCCTTGTAATTTTAATAAATTTCTGAAACGCACATTTAATGAAAAACAAATGTATTAAATTCTAGTTGCTTAAGCCAAAGACCATCCATCATTTAGGGAATCCACAAGAACTCTGTTCCTTCAGTGTTCCCTGCCAAAAAAGCACGTGTTGGGGCAGAGGAGAGCCTGTGGGAGACACTTCAAGGATGGGGTGCCTGCCTGAAAGTGCCCCTGAACTGGTCCTGTTGGCACTGGTGCAGAAAGTGGGGCTTTGAGCCAATGGTAAGAGTGAGTTTGGGGGATGGAAATAGGTCACTCATTACTGTGTTGAGCAGAGCCTGAGGAGATTCACTGTCTAGTGTGCAGGGGAAGAGGTGTGAGACTTCTGAGTCACGTCTAGCTCAGATACGGGACCAGCTCAGGATGGGGCTGCAGAGCCTGACTACCTCTCCCAGGCAAGCAGGAAAGGAACAGTCTCAGCACATTTCCAGAGCTGCCCAACCTGCTTTGTTTTATTACTCAGGGCATCTTCTCCTCTTCCTTGTAGCATGTGCAGCCCCAGGGAGTGCAGCCATGTCACATCACCTGGAACACAGCTCTCTCTGGCTCTCTTGCTGAGCAGATACGGCTGGCAAGCATCACCCCTCTGGGGAGCAGTGGGGGAGGCACAACAACTGTACCCATGTTCGCAGTGCCCCTCACTTGCTGGGCTTGAGTGAAGGCAAGGGGAATTGCACACCTCCAGAGCAATGAGCTGTTGCCTTCCATAACTCTCTGTGACTGCCCTTGGGGGAGGAAGTAGAACCTAGCACTCCCGAAACGACCTGGCCTTGTGGTACCGTGAAGGAATGGCTCTGCTGCCTTCAGTCCAGTGTTTGGGGAGGGCTGGTAGACGTGCCTTGTCACTGGAAAACAGTTGGAAGGGAGAGGTTTCCTGAGGCAGCACAGGATGAAATGCAGCATGTGGCTTGGGAAGGGTTCAGCATGGAGCTGGTGTTTGCTGCAGGAGAACGTGAATTTCTGAGAGAGGGTTTTGGAGAGTGCTGGGGTTGTGTGGGAGGCAACGTTCAGTGAGGTTAATCTGATCTTGCCGGGCACAAGAGAGGCAGCATTCACTAACTGGTCTGCAACTGTCTTCCCCAGTCGCATCCCTGGCAGGGGTTCCCATCTCCAGCTGCCTGTTGTGGGGAGCAGGACTGGGCACAGAGCAGGCCCATAATCTTGTCACCCCAAAGTGAGCCTGCCCAGCTCCTAGCACTGGTGCCAGCCTCCTATGGATTTGAACTGTGCACTGCTCTGTTTAATTCCTCTGGATTTATATTAATGGCATTCAAAGTTGTCTGTAGTAGTTGTCTCAGCATTTTGTTGATTTTTTTCATTACCTGATAATTCACGGCTCTGTTCCTGTGCCTCAGGCTGGTGCAAGGACAGCTCTGTGCAAGCCACAGTGGCCCACCCATTGCAGTGCCAGACTGTAAATCTCACTGCTTGCTGCCCTGCCAGGCAGGTCCTTTTCTCCCTGTCGCTTGTTAACTCCAGCAGCTGATGATCATCTTTCCCAGGTTGATGCAATTTTTGTGACACCAGAATTAGTTTTCTGCTGGTTTTATATGCCGTGCTGGGAATGAGTCTCACAGTAACTGCTCTGGCTCAAATTTCCACCCTCAGAGTAATAAGGGCATTAGCCCAATCTTCTCAATTCATTTTGTCCCTGGCATGTTGTTATTTGTAATAAGCTTTGTAAAATGTTGTTAGGCTTTTTCCTGACATAACTGAAGGGTAGACGAGCAGACTTTGTGTCTAGAAACGATGAATTTTAATAGCAGTCCTTCAGTGCTGCTTTAGTCCCTTCCAGACTGGCTTCTCCACCCTGGGATTCGCCACAGAAAGCCTGTTCCTCCTGCCCAGGAAATGCCTGGCTAGCTCTTGCTCTATCATGCTTGACAGATCCCAGGGACAGGAAAGCATGGTAGTAGCTGCTGCTCCTGTGCGCGTAGGGGAGGTCTTGAAAACATTAGTCCGGTTGGAAATGTGTAGGAATATTACTGGGGTTGACTGGAGCCAAGTCAGAGCTCAGACATCTCTAAGGCTTTTTTAAAAGGTGATATTTAACCCGTGTGTGTGTGTGGCAGAAGCATCCATGGACCAAAACCCTTGAGGGCTTAGGGTTCACCAGCCATGTCAGCCTTCTGCCTCCAAAGGGCTCAGGGCAGCCCTGTGCTTTTGGGGGTGGGAGGGTGAGTCCCTGTGGGAAGGAGACTGGAGGGAGATGCCTGAGCCCAATTCCCTTATCTGCTGACTGGCACTGACAGCAAATCACGATTAATTCCTGTGCACCTCGCCTTTGATGTAGCACCCTCAGATAAGGTGGTACATCAAAGAGATAAGGAGATGCTCTTGCATAGCAGGAGAGAGTTGGTGCCAAGACTGCCAGTGCAATGGGAGGAGGGTCATGGGGAGTGCGGGCCTGGGCTTGACCTGAGACCTTCTCTCTCTCCAGCTTTCATCCTCATGATTATTCTGGCCCTCATCCGCATCGGCAGAGGCCAAGCTGAAGGTCACCCGTCCGTGGCCCAGCTGTCGGGCATCCACAATCTGTTTGGGGTGTGCGTCTACTCCTTCATGTGCCAGCACTCCCTGCCATCCCTCATCACTCCCATCTCCAAGAAGAAGCACATCAACAAGCTTGTGGTGCTCGATTACATCCTGATCCTGGCGTTCTACAGCCTCCTGTCCTTCACTGCCATTTACTGCTTCCGCAACGACACCCTCATGGACATGTACACGCTCAACTTCACCAACTGCGAGATCATCAGCGTGGCCTTCATTCGCTACTTCCTGGGCCTCTTCCCGGTCTTCACCATCAGCACCAACTTCCCCATCATTGCAGTGACCCTGCGCAACAACTGGAAGACCCTTTTCCACAGAGAAGGGGGCACCTACCCGTGGGTGGTGGATAGGATTGTCTTTCCTGCCATCACGCTGATTCCCCCAGTGCTGGTGGCTTTCTGCACTCACGATCTGGAGTCCTTGGTGGGGATCACGGGAGCCTATGCCGGGAATGGGATCCAGTATCTCATCCCAGCTTTCCTTGCGTACTGCAGTCGGAAAGACACTCAGCTGGTCTTTGGCAGCGGGACCGTGAACAAGCACCTCTCCCCTTTCCGGCACACCTTCTGGATTGTGTTTGTGCTCATTTGGGGCTTCTCTTGCTTCGTGTTTGTAACTGCGAACATTGTCCTGAGTGAGTCAAAGCTCTGATGAGGGGTAGCAGCACACTCCCTCTGGAGCTCCAGAGACTCCAGCATTTCAGCTCCTCCTCTGGAACTGTGCAGTGAGAGGGAGAGGCAGTGTGAAGGGAAGTTTCCAGGCCGTTGGCTTGGTGACACAGACTTTTCTTCACTCCACTTTGGGTGTGGATGGAGTGGACTCAGCCTTGTTACAGTTCTGGTTCTCAGACGAAGCCCTGGGGCTGAGCCCTCGGCAGCCTGCACCATTAAACAGTGTCCAGCCATTCCTGCCTTTGGCTCTGTCAGAGCAGCACATTCTCTGTCTGTCCCTCCCTGGCTCTCTGTGTGCTGCTGGTCTCAGCACACAGGAGACAGCCTTGGCTGCATCACTAAATGTCCCTTCTCCCAAAGGCAGGAATGTGCTGTGCAGAATCCAGCAGGAGTTTGGGAGAACTGAGTCTCTTCTTTCTGCTGAGACTCCTTCAGACCAACCTTCTGTGCCAGCTGAAGGAAAACATAAGGGTGGAAATAGACCTAATTCAGAAGGAAATAATTTTGTGCTGTTACACTTTCTTTTTGTAGAAGCATTATCATGTTTATGCACATTGCCTGGGATTGGGGATCTTTTGCTTAGAGCTGGATTTCTCCAGCCTGGGAGTTTACATTCACACTTCCATCCTGTTCTCCAGTGCTGTGGCAGCCCATTTGGGCAGAGCAGTGCCCCTCTGCATGCAGGGTACAGCTCTTTCCACTGGAAAGGAAATCAGCCTTGCTTCCCTCAGCACCAGTTTGCGACTCTGAGCTTTCCACCGGCAGAGCCCTTCTCCCTTTCTCAGCTTTGCCCGGGGCTGGTACAAGCAGCCAGACCCTGACTCCAGCGGCCGGGATCGGTGTGGGCTGGGGAGGTGCTAATTACCCAGTCCTGACACGCGGGAGGCTCCGGCTGTGCACACTGATGCGTTCCCGGCTCCCGCGCTGGGTAATTAGCCTTGAAACGAGGTGGGTGTTAACTCAGGGGAATGAGCCGGTGCCAGGAGGAAGCGCTGTGCCCTGGCTCAGCCCTGCCTGCAGCAGCAGAGCTCCCGAAACAAGGGAGCAAAACCTGAAACCCTGCTGGAACTGGGCTTGAATTCCCCCTCTTGTCTTTCTGCACAGGGTCAGGGTGGGCTTTGGGCTGCTCCTGCTCTGCTGCTCTCAGAATTGGGCTGCTCCTACCTTAGGCAGCTCTAGGTGAGTCTGCTTTTAGGATGAGTGTGGTCACTGTAACACCACACTCTGTCTTCGGGTCCTGTGTTCAGAAGCCCTTGGGCACAGATCATCCAGGGTTTCCTGACAGAAGGAAGAACTCTAAAAGTTTTCACCTGAACTATTTTAACCCCCCTGTTATCAAAGCAGGTTCAAAGCCAGGTGCATGTCAGATCCTCCTGCCCTCTGCACTTGCTGCAGTATTAAATGTCATTGCTCACTAAAGCAAGCTTTGAACTGCAGCTCTTTTTAATCAAGCTCTGTTTTCAAGTAGGACTTTCTGGTTTCCATATGACCTGAAGTGCTCCTCCTGGGGGAATATGCAAGTACCTGGAGCTGTATAAAACCACTTCATGGCTTTTAAAGCAAAACCCTGCACCTCTCAAGCCTGAGCACCGCCACTGTGTCCTTGCCGAGCTGCCTGGAGAGGATCTGGAGGGACTGTTCATCTTCTCTCCAGCTTGATCCCAAACAGGCATTGACAGCCCCTGCTAGTGAGTTTAAACATCCCCAAGTGCTCCTGCAAAGCTGATGTGGTATCTTCAGTACCAAATTAAGAAGGGGTTTTACAGGTAGCTGGTGCTGGTGTCTTGTTTAGGCAGCAGTAGTTTGGGGGGCAGGTCCATGGGGCAGCTGAGCTGGGAGCCACCTGCGTGGCAGCTGGGAGCTGGGCAGAGCTGGAGGGAGGAATTGAATGCTGATGAAATGAGCCTTTGGAAGCTGGAGAGGCTGAGGGGGCTGTTCCTCTGCACGAGTGTGCAGGTGTGGGTTCATGGAGAGGCTGAGGGCTGTCTGCCCTGGGCTGCCCATGCTTTGCAAGGTTCTTGGCTCAGCCCCTGCCCTCCACATGCCCATTTCAGTCTATTGCCTTCACGTTTCATTGCAGCCAGGGAACGGGGCTGTTCTCTGTTGTTTCATCTCCTCTCACCCTCCCCTTCTCAGGGTTGCCCCACTGAGGGGGAAGGGAGGGGGCCCAGCCTGGCACCCTCTTTCCTGCCATCTCTGACATTTAAAGATGTGCCTTCTCTTCCCTGGCCCATGTGTCCCCCTCTCCCCCTCAACACAGTGTGTGACAGTGACTTCTGAGGGGCTGCACCTCCAAGAGCTGCTGGAATCCAGGTTTTGGATGCAGTGGCATGCTGAGGGCTTGTGTTCCAGCCCCAGCCTTTGCCGTGGTTCCTTACTGGGAAGGGCTTTGCTCCCCAAGGAGCACGAGTGCTTCTCAGATAAAAAACCGTGAATTCCTAGACACCTGCTGTCCTTGCACAGCAGCAAAACAAATTGGGAATTGGAATTGGGGTGATTAACAGTAAGAAGCTCTATGGAAGAGAACATTTTTCATATAAAACATGACATAGCAATGCCTTAAAAATTACTGGAGAAAGCAGGAAGGGGATGGTTCAGTGCAGCCAGCACTGGCTGAGGGGATGCTGGGTGACCCCATGGTGCAGGGCATGAGCTCTCTCCTCTCGCTCATCACGAATAAGTCTATTTTTATTTGGCCATTATCAGCACTAACGTTTCATTATTACAGATTCACACGTGATGCTTTGTCCTGACTGTAATTAGTTTTACAAAAATGGGATTAAAACCAATAAAATGCACATTATACATCTGGTTTAGTCTGACTTCTTTTTCCATCTCTTTCTTCCTCGTGCTTAGGCACAGAGCAGCTATTCCTGGAGGGGATGGCCGTGACGGATGGGGGTGCAGGCCAAGGAGAAATGGCAAGTGGAGAGGCTAATGGAGACCCTCACCTCTTCTCTATTAGCCTCCTGCAACTCTGGGTGCTAGCTGCAAACTCAATTAAAACATCTGTACTTTCCCCTTCTCAATTATGGCTCTTTACACTTAAAGCCAAACAAATTGAATTGCTCTGCTGCCTCAGGCTGCAAAGGCAGTTTCTGCTAGCAAATTTATTATCACCATAAAGCGCAGCTTGATTTATGTTAAAATATTAAAGCAGATCTTTATGATGGAAATAAACACTTTCTGCTGTGATTCTCTCGAAGGACCTCACAAGCAGTGGCGGATTTTGGGGCTTGGGCTGTAAATCTGAGGCCAAACTGGCATCGGGGAGGAATTCAGTCTATTGCAGTGCTTGGAATAGCAATGGCCAGGGAAAGAAAAACTTTGAACCTGAGAAGAAGCTTTAGGCAAAGCTTGACCACCACCACGGAGCTGCGTGTCCCTGAGGGGATTCAGCTGTTTGAAGGTTTAGGGAAAGTGCTCACCAGCCTTTTTCCTGGATGGATTTGGGCAGCCCAGGAGCTGTCAGTGGCTCAGGGAAGGGCACCTGCTGCAGGGTCTCAGCTGGGGAAGGTTTTGTGCCATGGCTTTGGCCTGGCAGGAGGCAGTAACCAGGAGGTGGCTGCACCTGCTGCTCCCTCAGGCATCCTCAGGCACAGGCATGGCAGCTGTCCCCAGCACCTTCCTGGCCCCATATCTGTCCTGGATTGTGATTTAACCAGTTCCCTCTGCCTTAACCTGAGTTACCATCTCCCATAGCAGCACCAGCATCTCCTTGCCATTGGAACCCCTTCTCAGTGGCTGACCTGTGCTGATCTGCTTCATTCCCCCTCTCCTCATCAGGATGGATCTTATGATGCTGAGCAATGGGGCAGTGAAAATAGGACCTGCCATGGAGATGTCAGAGCTGGCAGAGGCAGGGGGTGGGTTTGGGGGGACACTGCCCACCCCCCGCAGTGGGGCTGAGCCCCAGAGGTGGGTGCCCAGCAGTGATCCAGCCATATTTCTCTCTGCACAGCAGCTCACAGCCTCCTGGGGTGTCCCGGGTGCCAGAGCAGGCTGAATTAAAAAGTGATTGATTAGACAATTTCACCAAAAAGAAATAATATCCCTCAACGTCTGTTAAACACTAAATTACCCAGCCCCTCTTTGGAAAGCTTTGCTACACGGTGCTTCCAGACTACTGCTTCCCTGAAGCTTTGTTCCTTGTGCACCCAGGAGCAGGGAAATGCTGCAGGAGCAGCTCGGCCCTTCCTTGGTCCTTGGGGGTCACAGATCCCACCGGCTCTGGGCTGGTCATGCCCCAAACACCTCCTTTCCCACCAGTGCCCAGCACCTGGCACCAGGAATGGGAGAAAAACTGTGCTTTTCCATCCCAATTAGCATGTAAAGATGATTATGCAAATGCCACCATGATGGCCAGGGACGTGGGCATTCACATGGGGCACCCTGAATAGCCCTGGCCTTACACCGGGTGCTGACACCCAATCCTGAGGCCACCTCCCCTGCGAGCACCCCCTGCACCCCATTTGCCCTGTTCCTCGCTGTCCTCAGCCTTCCACAGCGAAGTCCTTCAATAAAACATGAAGCAGATCCATTTGGCTTCTGCTGAGTCACCAGGGACATCACTAATTAATTCAAAACGTGGGTTGGGGATTTTGGATACTTTTTTCCCTTTTCTGCTCCCCTTTGCTGTTACAGCCCCAACCCCAGCTGAGGTTTGACTGCAGCTGTGTGTGCTGGCTTCCTCGAGCCAGAGAGCCGCAATTTGAGGGAAAGTTCCCAAGGCCACACTGGAGCTTCCCGGGGACCAGCGTGTCACCCGACGAGGCATCTGGGGCATTCAACTGGGAAGAGCTGCCCCAGGTGAATGGGTGCCATCACCTGGGGCAACCTGGATGAATACCCTCCTCTTCCACCGGATTTATTTATTTATGGCCTTTATTTATACACCAGCACCTCCCACCCTCGCCAGGAGGCTTGGAGGGGCTGCCAAAACAATTAAGAGACAATTGCGATGATAAATAAGTAAAAGGAATTAAAGCGCCGGCACCAGTGTGTGATGGCAGCCAGGCTGGGGGATGGGGGACTGGCTGGATTTAACCCCAGACAGATGGATGGACAGCCAGATACTGCCAATGCTTTTGAGCCTGGACCACGCGTGGCCGGGCCCTTCTGGACCTCCTCGGGGCTTTGCAGCCGTCCCTGCGGCAGGGTTGGGTGTCCCGGGGCAGTCCCTGCCATCGTCCCCTCGCTGTTACCGGCCCCGGCTGCTCGGTGGCTGCCAGCAACCCCCAACAACTGCGTTTTAATCGGTAAATAATAAAAAAGGAGAAAAAAAAAAAAAAAAAAAAAGAAAGGAGCTCTAGAGCAGCTTCCTGAGATGTTCATGGAGGAAGGCGATGCCAAACCGGCTGGGAAGAGGGGCTGAGGGCTGGCATCTCCCTGGGACAGCCTGCCAGCCAGTCACGGGCAGCTCCGTGTAGTCCTGGTGCTGCTCTGGGATGAGGCTGGAATCTCCCGGCAAAGCCCTGGCTGCAGCCCGGAGCCCCGGAGCCTCAATTCCCATTTCCCAAAGACCCTCTCCCCTGCCTGTGAGTCACGGCCGCCTCTGCTCACGCCCCAGCCCGGCAGGGAAAGGACTGTGTCAGACGTACCTGAAGAGAAGAATTAAACCCTGCTCATCTATCACACCTGATTTATGGGTCCATCAGCCTGGAAGGAATTTTTCCCTTTCTCATTCCCCACAGAACACCTTCCCGGGGCTGCTGTGCCGAGCTGGAGATCCCTGCCAGGCTGCCGTGTGTAGCCGTGACCCGAGCCCAGGGCTATCAGTGCCCAGCACCCCAAAACCTGAGCAGGGGGCAGGAACCCCGGCTCCGGTGCTCGGCTCCAGCCTCTGCACAGGCTGACGGCTCCTAATTACCCCTCAGCGCAGTTGCCATTTGCCTTTTCCAGCTTTCCTTTGCCGGTGGGACGAGCCCGTGCCCCGGCTCAGCAGTAACGGGACACGGACGGGGAGGGGGTGCACAGCACCACGAATATTCATAGGAATCCATGATACCAAGGGCAGCCCCGGAGGATGGAAGAAGGGTCCCCAGACAGCTGAAAATGTCTTTTTAATGACCTGGACGTGGCGTTTCGAGTCCCTTTGAATGAAAACAAAACGTGACGGCAAAACGGCGGCGATGCGTTTGGCGTCCCCGATGCCAGCCCTGCCTGTGGGGAGAGCTCGACCCAGCATGTACCAGCCTTTGCCAGGCTCCTCCGACTCCCCCAAAGAGCGCACCGGGACCCGCCGAGCCGCTTGGAGCATCCCGCTGCCGGCGGTGCAGGACCCCGGGAGGCCGGAGCCCGGCCGGGAGCCGCTGGCTGGCCCGTGGGGACACCCGGGCAAAGGGCAGGCAGAGGGGTGCGAACACCCCCCTGTCCCCCCATCACACCTCCGACTCCAGGCTGGAGACCCGCCGCCAGGACCCGCCGGCGCAGGGACTCGCCACCCCGCGGGCCACCAGCGGGTCCCTCCTCTCCGCCCCCAGCGCCCGCAGAAAGGCCAGCGCCCCGCGCCTCCCACAGTCTCTGCAGGCGCTGTCCCAGCGCCCGGACCCCCGGTCACAGGGGTGCACCCCGGGGTGCTCCCGGGGCGGCGGGGACCCCCGCGAGAGGTGTCCCGCGTAGAGGGGCAGGTTGGCGTAGGAGTTCATGCAGGCGTGGGGCGCGCACGCCGGCACGGTGGCGGTGGCACGGGGGTTTTGCCGGCAAGCCTCCCGGTAGGACGGCAGCCTGGTCACGGGCGAGCGCGGTGGGAGCCGGCCAGCGGCCTGTGGACAGCGGGAGCCGCAGCCGTAGCCGGCCTCGGCTTCGGGGAAGAGGTCGGGCACGTCGGTGCGGGCGGGCGGGCGAGCGGCCCCGCAGCGCCGCAGCCCCCCGGGACGCCGCTTCTCGCCGCGCCCCCCGGGCGCCCTGGCCGAGCTCGCCCACCGGTTCGGCTTCTCCCGCTCCATCACCGCCGCCTCCTGCCGCGCCGGCTCGCCCCTGGCTCTGCAAGTCCTGGTGACTTTCGGGAAGGCTCCGCGAGAGCAGGATGGAGGCAGGAAGGCGCTGCCCACCTCCCGCTTTTTCTCCGCTGCCGAGAGCAGCCGAGGCGGAGTCCCTGAGCTCCCGTGTGCCCCGTCCCTCTGGAGCAGGGGGTTGTTTTGGAGCTGGTCCCCCCGCCCTGATGGCCGCTTGTGCTCCCTGTAGATGTCCGGTGGTGGGAGGTCCCTGGGGGATGTGGGGGGCGGGAGGGGAGCCCCGACATGGTTCCCCACCAGCACCTGCTCCCCATAATCCCCTCCTGGGGAAGTCTTCACCAGGAGGTGGGGGAAACCTGTAAGGGCTTCATCCCCTACACAGCCACCCCGAAACTTCAAGGGGTGTAGCAGGTGGAGGTGCTCGTTTGCCCCTCTCCAGTTCTCCTCCCCGTGCAGACGGGAGTCCACAGGGATGGGCTGGGGCAGCGGCAGCCCCAGGGGAGCACCCTTGGGAGCGTAGGCTCTCCCCAGCCTCTCGGTGGGGTGCGGGCCAGAGGGGGGGCCCCGGTGTGCGCCGGTGCTGTTCTGCACCACAAGCTGGGGTGTCCTCAGGGAGAAGGTGGTCTGGAGGCGCTCGCTGTGGTTGCTCCAGTCCTCGATGGTGCGGGTGGCCTGCTCCAGCGAGCCACCCACGCTGGCCGTTGTCACCATCTCCTTGGCAGCCTGCAGCATCTTCAGCACGTTGGCCTGGGCTGAGCTGGCAGTGACATCGGGTGTGGGCGCCCGGCCGGGGCTCGACAGGCTCTGAACCCCATTGAAGCAGCTGTAGATGCCCTGTGGGGAGAAATGGGCCCCCCCACCGTCAGCAAGGTCAGTGGGGTCCTGCCCCCTGAGCCCACCCTCCTGAGCTGAGTTCATGCTGCTGAGGTGAGGTGGCTTCAGAGCACTGATGCCCCCTCCCCAGCATTCCAAGAACTGTCAGGGTGGGCGACACCATCCTCTATCACCCCTTTCCCCAGGGATGCTAATAAGGATGTGGGGTCATTCCAGGAGTGAGCCCTTTCTTCAAAAGCTGGCTTTTCTCACCAAGAGCTCACATCAACACAAACATCTCCAATCCCTCCCATGAGGGTCAAAGGACAATGCCCACCAAGCCGTGTCCATCCCTGTGACACCGTGTGAAGACATTTGCGCCCCTCGAAAGCCCCTGTCAGCATCCCTCACCCTGCTGATGGCCAGGAGGAAGTCAAGCTTGTGGGACTTGGGGACGGAGTGACGCAGCTTCCAGTAGACGAGGTGCTCCCAGGCGAAGACCAGCAGGCTCAGCCCCATGGCCACCAGCAGCATGTAGAAAACCCCGGCCATGTTGTCGATGTCCAGCTTGCTGCTCATCACCTCATTCTTCTCATTCTGGCAGATCCCTGACAGCCAAACCGTCTCCAGCTTCTGGGTCTCGCCTGGGACACGCACAACGGTGCAGGGGGTGAAAATCCACCCTTGGGAATCACCTTCCCAAGCACGTCCTTGCCCCTCTCCACCCCACTGTGGGTAGAGGAGGAGAAGGAGACCCTTGAGCCTCTGGAGCTGTAATCACCTAATGCTTGCTGCTGCCCTTGGCCTGAGCATCCCACCGCCAGGGTCCTCTCCTGACTCTGTCCCCCACCCATGCGCCAGCCACCAGTGCTTACTGTCCTCTTCCCAGGCTTCTCCTCAGGACCCTCAAATCTTGTGCACAGCCATTTCCTGGATTTTACAACCCCAGAGGGAATGACGAGCACAACATCCAGAGGATTTAATATCCCCTGAAAGGAGCTGGTGAAGTCCCTCAGTGCCATCCTGCCATGAGGATGTGAGCCTGGGTTTGAGCACAGGGTTTGAGCCCTGTCCCCTGGGTTAATCTGCAGGGCAGGGGTGGGGTGAGGATGGGGACAGGGCTAACGAGGAGCTCACGCAAGCACTCACCGTCTCCCAGGAACTGGAGCAGGGCCAGGTCGATGGCCCGCTTCCAGTGCGAGTCCTTCTGCAGGGCGATGCCGTAGCCCGTGGTGGCAAACACCTTCCCACTGCCGATGGTCACCAGCTTGCAGCCCTCATCCTTGCCCGCCATGTAGTTGAGCACCGCCGCGTCGTAGATGAAGGCATCCAGCTTCCTGCCCCACCAACAGGAGGAAGGGTGAGGGGGGGTCTGAAAGCCCATTTTTGGGGGAGGGCTGTGCCTATTTGGGGAAGCTCTATCCCTTTCAGAAAGCTGTAGCCCATCTGGAGGGGGTTCTATATGCTCTTGGGGCCCCTGACCCATCCTGGAGAGCTGTAACCGCACTTGGAGGGGAAGTACCCAACCTTGGGGGGAGTTGTGTCCCACTTGGGGGAGCCATGCCCATCTGGGGTGAGCTGCATCCCTTTTGAGGGGAGCTGTATGAAGCTGCACCCCATCTGTAGCAGGTTATGTCCTGTCTGGGGGTCCTGTACTTCATCCAGGGAAGATGCACAGAGCCATACGCAGTCTGGGAGAGCTGTACCCAGCCTGGGGGGCCCACATCCAGCTTGTGGGGGGCTGTACCCCAGTTGAGAAATCCCTTCTCCATCTGGGAGGTCCTGTACCCCATTCCAGGGAGCCGTAGTTATTTGGGGGTGCTGTATCCCTTTTGAAGGAGCTCTAAGAACCACACCCCATCTGGAGGAGCCGTACCCCATTTTGAGGCTGGTGAGGGCGTCCTCCACAGAGCGCTGGTTGTACTTCACCATGTGGGTGTGCATGTCGGGGTAGTTGCTGCGGATGTTCCTCTCGGTGCTGCCGTTGGGGACAGTGCCAAAGCGGAAGGGTGGGTACTGCTCCTGCGGCCTCTGGAACTGCAGTGGGGAGCCCCAGGGGTGGCATCACACAGTGCCCATGTCTTTCCATGTCCCCTCCCCACAGCCAGCCCTTGACTCATGCATTCATGCCCAGCCAACTGGCAGTGATGCGCAGCTTCACACACATCACTGCCAGTAACTTCAAAAAGGGGTTTTTTTAGGGATTTTTTTAGGGCTCCCACCCCAGTGATCAGCCCCACCTTCCTGTCACTCAGCCCCGACACAGTGTCAATGTACTGCTCCTGGATCATGAAGGCAGCCAGGTTGGCTGTGTAGCTGGCGAGGAAGATGACAGCGAAGAAGGCCCAGATGAGCACCATGATCTTGCTGGTGGTGCCCTTGGGATTCTCGATGGGCACTGAGTTGTTGAAGACCAGAGCCCACAGCAGCCACATGGACTTGCCGATGGTGAAGGTGGGACCTCCCGGCCCTGCGGGGACAGGGAACAGAGGGGACAGTTGTCAGCCCAGCCAGGGGTGTGTCCCCCCTCCCAGCTCCCAGCTCCCACCTGCCCAACTCACTCTTGCCACTGGTGAGGTTCTGGTTGTAGCCAACGGGGCTGAAATACTCGAACACGAAGACGGTGATGGCCACCACGGTGAGGCAGATGACGAACATCATGACCCACACGGCTGGACTATAAGGTTCTGCAAAGCAAGTGGAACTCTGTGAGCCTCCTGGGACATCCCCATGTCCTCTGAGGACTCCCAGGAGCCCTCCCTGGTGGATGGGGCTCATCCTGAATATTGCCCCTCCTTGGAGAGGAGTCAGAGCCTGGCAGCACCATGGCCAAGCAGCTCCACAGGGAATCAGGAGGGAAGGGGGTTGGTGCAGAGCTAGGGGATGCAGCCCTGCCTAGACCAAATCAGGTCCTCATCAACAGGGAGATGTTTACAAAATGCTGCCCATCTCCAGGGTCACTGCAGGAGAGTTTCCCATGGAATCACAAGTTCTCCCCCGTGATAACTCTGCCCACAGGACTGTGCCTGCATCAGGCATGGAACCAGCCCCCCAGC
This sequence comes from Corvus moneduloides, assembly GCF_009650955.1. Lineage (NCBI taxonomy): Eukaryota > Metazoa > Chordata > Aves > Passeriformes > Corvidae > Corvus > Corvus moneduloides. Next base: position 6,944,529 of record NC_045494.1, read on the forward strand.
CTGCTTAGCCCGTGAGTGGGGACAGGCAATGAGCCACTGCCCGCCCGGGATGATCTGGGATGGAGCAGCAGGAGCACTGGGGATGCATCCGAGCTGTCAGTGCGCGGCCGCCGAGGTCCATTTGTCAGCACGTCCTTCGCTGTCAGGGAGGAGAGGCCTCCCCTGATGGGGGTGTGGCTCATTAGCGCAGAGGCAGGAGACACGGGGACGTGGGGACCGCAGACCCCGGCCCTGCCAAAGCAGGGCAGGATGCTCCGTCTGTCCCCGGGGCTGGTGAAGGTGACCCTGCTTCCTTGGGAGGTTGGGCTCTGTGGTGTGGGGGGGACAGGATGAGGAAGATGTGCCCAGGCTGGTGGTCCCACCTTCCATGGCATCCTTAGCAACCACCTGCACCTTCCCCACACAAGAGCCCAGCTCCAGCTGAGCTGGGACGTTGCTGCTGTGCCCTTGCCGAGAGCCTCAAGCCCTGCCCAAGCCGAATTTCCTGACGACCTTGGCCAGTCTCCTCCCCTTCCTAGGCTGCAGCTTTGCTGGTGTAAAACTCATTAAATAAAACTTTTAGCACTGGAGGTTTCCTGCACTTGGCTTAACCACTGGCTCTGGTGACGGTGGCAGAGATGGATCCCCAAAGCAGAGCTCCAAGCTGGCAAATCCCCCCACGTCCCCATCCTCCTCCTCCACACAAAAATGAAGGGGAGAAAACCACTGAGCCCAGCCTCAGTCTCCAGCCTCCGTCTCCATAATAAAAGGATTATTCAGACAGGGAAGGAGGAAGCCCCAAAGCTGACAGCACAATCTCCTTCCCTTATGACTTAGGCTTTTTTTTTCTTGAAAGTTATTAAAACTGAACAATATTTCCAATTTGCATTTGTAGGGAGCGTGGGATGAACCTGCAGAAAGACGGGGGGACACAGGGCTCACCCAGGAAAGCGGAGGGGGACACGGTGCCGTTGCTCCGGGCCACCATGACGCTGATGCCCGTCTCCACAAAGGGCACGGAGAAATCCACAATCTCGGAGCGCTCCTCGTTGATGGTGAGGGAGCCGATGGCCATGTCTGCACGCTTGTAGTACACCTGGAAAAGGGGAAGGTGGGCTTGGCATGGGCAGAGGGACAAGCAGAGGAACCCAGACCACTTTCCCCAGGCATTTCCTCATCTCCAGCATTTCCAGCCTTAATTTCTGCCTTTATTAAAAAAAAAAATTAACTTCTAAAGTTAGCAGTGGCACAGACACAACCTGCTGTGGGGTTGTAAATGTTCATCTGACTCCTCCTCCAAGGAGGAGCTCATGCCAAGCTGTCCCCTGCCCACAGTGCCACCACAGATCTCATCTCCACCAGCAAAACCTCAGGTCAGGGGTGAGTGGTGCCCTCCAGGGAGTGTTGAAGCGGGGGTCTGAGCCATGCCCACCCCTACCTCACCAATCATGCCATTCCAGACCCCACGGACGATCTTGCCATGTTTGCCATTGGTCACCAGGTAGAGGTCGTAGGAGAACTTCACTGTCTTGGCCAGCTTCTTCAGGATGTCTATGCAGAAACCTTTGCAGCACAGCTTGGTGTAGGGATCCACGAGGCCATCGCCACTGGAAACACACCGGGAAAGAGGGGTTGGACCAACCAGAGATGCTCTGAGCACCCTGGACACCACATGCCAAGGGAGTGGTGGCCAGAATTGTTGAGCTCCATGTCCCTGCTCACCTCTGGGAGGAGTTGGTCTGCTTGCGGCAGGGCACGGTGTTGCGCACGCAGACCCCAGTGCTGGGGTCCGTGTTCTCCACGATGACGAAGGGTCTCTCCTCCAGGGTGGCCACTGTCAGGTGGCGGTTGTCGACCACGGGCTGCATGAAGGAGCCGTAGCGGGGCCACACCGGGTACTTCATGTGGATGATGCCTTTCTCCCACTTGCCCACCTGCCCTCAAGGGAGAGCACATGGTCACCCCAGCAAGGGGCTCTGGGGGATCACACGGGATCCCATATCCATCCTCCCACCTTTGGGGCTTATTCCTGGTGAGCCCCATCTCAGCATCCCTTTCCCCACACACCCCCGGACCACGGGGTGAGGTGTTTCCTCCTGAGCCCCAAGCTTCACACCTGGGTGAACACAAACCTGGCCAAACTTTACCCAAAATACTTTCAAACTAGCAAAAACCCCTCCGCACATCTTGTTTCAGGTCTAGGTGTTTGGCTGCTGTTCTCCAGAGGTGGGCATCTGCGTTTCTGACTGAACTTATCAGCCAAACTGCAGGGGAGAACCATTGCTGCAAACCCCCACCATGGCACCACGGGTACTTTTGGGACCAGCCACGGTACTTTTGGGTTTCACATGGTACAACCCACCCCAGGGTGGGACCCTAGCCTGTGCATGGCCCCAGGCTCACCCTGCCCAGCCACCCCTCAGTGTGCCCATCCCGGGGGGCCTGGGGGTCCTACCATCTCCCAGAGCCGGTGCTGGTTGAGCGTGATCACCACCATGGTGGGCCTGACCAGGTAGCCACCTTCATTGAAGGAGAAGTCCCTGTGCTCCCACGTCACATTGAGGAGGTGCCTGGTGGGACACAGAGCCTGTAAGCTCCTGGCTGTGTAGCCCTGCACTGTACAGCCCTCCTCCTCCTCCTCCTTCTCCTCCACCTTCAGCCAGGCTGCCACAGGTCCCATGGAAACATGTAGGGCTGAGAGCTGGGGACCAGCTATAGCCCCCATGCAAGGGGCAGAGAGGAGCTGGAGAAAGCTCTTCCAGCAAGGAGGCACTGAGGATGATGGTCCACTGCAGGGCTGAGGATGCACAGACTGCCACAGCAGCCCCAAGGTGCCACAGAGCTATGAAAACCCCCCTGAGATCCCCAGGGGTCCTGAGTTGCCAAGAAACGTGGGAAAAGGCAAGGGCTGCTCTGGGGAGATGCTGCAGGAGAGTCCCAGCCAAGAGGCATGGACCACCAGCTGCAGCCCTCAGGGAGCATCATCCTTGCTGCCCACCAGCTCTGTACCCCTCCTCCCCTGGCCTTTCCCTCTCTTTTCCCCACTCCTCCCATTTCCCACCCATCCCAGGGGGACCCCAAGCCTCACCGGTAGAAGCTTGTGTTGGTGGCTGTGGCCCTGGTGGGGGTCCAGCAGTCCCGCCCCACCTCTGGGAGGTAGCCATGGGCACGGAAGAAGCTGGCTGCCCCCATGGCAATGATGGCCACCCCATCCCGCACCTTCTGCCTCAGGCTCAGCTTCCAGCTCTCTGTCACCACGCTGATGAGGCCGACAGGGAAGGAGGAGGGCGGCACCTCCATGTTGCCTACTGTCATGCTGGGCACGATCCAGACGTATCCTGGCCCCACAAGCCCAGCTTGTTCCGCCATGGAGAAGAGATACTCGGCCTCCTCTCGGGAGCAGTAAACAATGAGGACCTGGGCATCGATCTGGCGCAGGAGCCGCTGCATCCTGGAGCTGCTCTGCTCCTGGCTCATCTCGAAGGTGAGCACCTCCTGCAGCTCCCAGCCGAAGTAGCTGGCATCCGTGAAGGAGCGGATGACATCCAGGAAGATGTTGTAGCCTGGGTAGAGGCTGGTGATGACAGCAAAGGAGCCCCAGTCGTATTCCTCCAGCACCTTGAAGATCACCTGGATTTGCTGCTCGATGGAGACACCCAACTGCAGGAAAGCTGATCCGGGCTCCTGCGGGAGGAGAGGGGTCAGGGGCTGCTCTGGCATCATGATCCAGGTCTCTTGCACCTATGCAAGCCTCCTTGAATTTGCCATCATGAAAAGTTTACAATTGCCATGAACCAGTACAGTCCATGAGCTGGAGACACCCAAAATCAGACTGATCCTCCTCCAAAGGACCTCACCCCATGCAAAGGGTCAACTCCTGCAGCCTCATATCCAATTCTGAGCTTATATACCAGAAATTCTTCCATCCTCCAAAGGAGATCAACAGTTTCTCCTTAAACCAGGAGAAAGAGGTAGGCAAGAGCTCTGCCAGGAGCATAAATCCCATCCCTGCTCCGTCTCACTACCTGCAGCCAGAGCCTGTGAAGCTCCTTCCCTCTCGCCCCACCTCCCCGGCCATCTGGCCTCTCATTAGCAAACCTTAATTGATCTGATTCTGTCTTAAATGATTCAGCGAATGGCATTTGCCGAAGGTCACATGCAGGCAGCAGGGTTTTGCCACCCAGACCCCCTCCACCTCCAGAGAAGTAGTCTGGGGTGAGCCCCAGGAAATCCCAGACAGGGAGGAGGAGACAAGATCCCTCCACTGACCCCAAAACATCCAACCCCTGGAGAAAGATGCAGAAAATCACCTGGACCGCAGCAAAGCCATGGATTATTTTCCATTGCTCCAGGCTCCATCTGAGCCCTCTACACCCACATGAGTCCACTGCCCCCACCAGAGCCCACTGCACCCACTGCCACCCAGCCAAAGTGAGCTTTAGGTGCTCCAGGAGCACCAGCGGGTACAGGCAGGGCTGGGGGGGTGCAATCCAGAGGGGTTGGACCCCAAACCACTATGCAAGAAAAGCACAAAATCTGTGCCCTGAAGAAGGGCAGGATCTCCAGCCACAGGAAAGAGCAAGCACTGAAACCCCTCCAGCACCCAGGCCGGGCAGGGTGGGATGAGCCACTATGAGGAGATAACCCAAATCCCCAATGCCCAGCACCCTCCAGCCTGGCTCCAGCTCTCCCTGCCACCAGCACTTCCCAGCAGGCAGGGGACAGTAACTGACAGTGTCTGGTGCCAGCGAGGAGCAGGGAAGACAGAACTCCTGTGTCAGCCATGGTGCACCTGAGATCGCCACCACAGCTGAGCAAGGCTCTTCACGCTGCCCACCCGGCCATTCCAGGGCTGCATCCAGCCCCAGCAGGGTGAGAGGAAGACGAGGTTGTGATCACCTTGCCACTGCCCCAGTAGCCCCAGTGCCACCAACCCAGCACCCCGTGGTGGGCACAGGAAGCAGCACACCGGGGAAGGTCCTTCCACAGGGCGTTAAGGTCCTCTCCCACATCCCATCAACGGGGCCCCTCCTTGAAGTCCCCACCACGTCCCATCACCCCAGCTGGCCACACTGCCACAGCCACTGCCTATTCCTGCCCCTGATCCCAAATGCTGCAGCCCAGCAGCTCCTCTGCCCTCCAGCATTCCACATCCCTTACATACTCTCTCTAATAATTCCTCATTTCTCTCATCCCCCTTGGAAATACCAAGTGAGGGTCTCACCTTTGGGGTCAGGACCACTGCAGACCCGCCACTGATGCTGATGATGGGGACCTGGGTCTGGGAGGAGATGAAGTCAAGGATCTGGGCCACGGCCTCCGTGCCCACGTTGTCCTCAAAGACGATGCCGTGGATCTTGTGACTGGCGAGGATGTTGCAGATCTGGGTGAGGAGGGTGCTGGGGTTGGTGTTGTTGACGACGACAGTGATGGGGTGGATCTCCAGGGGCATGTCCAGGAAGCTCTGGGGGCTCAGGCGGGAGCGGATGTGCAGGGGGTAGGACGTGCCCCCGAACACCACGGCCACGTTGACCACCGGCTCCTCAGGGCCCGGCAGCAGGATGTCCGTGAAGGCAGCCGAGCAGCCCAGCACCATCGACAGTAGCAGAGCGTGCGCCGGCGCTCTGCCCATGTCCACCAGCGCGTCCCTGCCAGCACAGGACACAGCCCCTCGCATCCAGCCGAACACCAGGACCACCAGCCCCACTCACCCCAGCCCTCCCCACTGCCCTGGGGCATCACCATTGCAGGTTGACCCCGGGGGAACAAGGGGACCCTCATCCCTTGGATACTGGATGTGGTGAAGGAATGGCCACAGGGCTGTATTCACCACCCACTGTACACCTCAGTACTGTGTCACTTGTCTCCAGTCCTGTCAAGCACTAACCCTTCACAGAGAGTCCCTGCTTCCCACCACCACCCTGCCCCCATCCCACCACCACCATCTCCCTCCCACTGCCCTCCCACCCCATCCAAAAGCCACCACTGCTACGCTGGTCCGTATTGTCCCTTCAGCTAGGGACAGGGACAGCTGCAAGAGGTGCCAGGAGGGGCTGGCAGCTCCTTGGTGCCTCTCTCTGCAGCAGACAGCCACCCTCAATATTCAAAGGCTTTGCCCTTGAGGAAGGGTTCAGCTCTGCACCCCTCTTACTGAGATTTTGCACATCACAGTCCCTGAAGCAGGTAGTCCCCTGCCTGTCCTGCTGCCTGTCTCCCGCCCATCACACTACCTCAGCCCCTTCTCTGCCACAAAATCCCAACCAATGCACCTGTCTGGCTCCGTATCTCCAAGTTTTCCCTCTACACAGCGTCCTTCATCTTTCCTCCTTCTTGTCTTTACCCACAACGTGTGTCCCCTGCTGGTAGTGCCCGCCCAGATGGGACGCCCTTCACACCGTGTCTCTGCTGGCTGCACCCCAAATCCAGGCTCTCAGGGGCTGTTTGGGCACATCCTCCCTGCCAAGTCCCCAGTTCCCCACTGCCAGTGGGTGCTCATGCTGCAGCAGTTGGGGTGACAGTCCCCTGAAGGGGGACACATCCCTGCCCACAGTGATGCACCCCTGTGCAGGAGCTCACCCCTCAGAGCCCACCAACCTGTGGTCAGGAGCATCCAAGCCCCTCTGAGCCCCATTTCCTCCAGGGCTGTCACCCTCGTGCCAAGCTGGGCAGCGGGGAGGGGGACGAGCAGCCCTCCGTGGTGGCACCAGCCACGCGCTGGTGTTGCTTCATGCAGCAAGGTGCCAGCTGGTTCTCAGAAACGTCACTTGCAATTAAAAGCTGCTGTTGCTTAACGTGTTTACAGCACAGCCAGATGCTTCTCTCACTGAGTCCCAGCTGGTTTTGGGGTCTGGGCTGCCCCAGTGACCTGCACCCCAACACTCCTCCGTGCCGCAGTGACGGACACCCCTTCAGCACACTGCGAAAACGCTGCCGGCATGTTGGACTCAAAATGCGCGATTTAAACCCAATGGCTGCCAGGCTGGGCACCCTGCAAGAGCTGCGTGGTGCAGATTTGAGCACCAGGACTGTCACCTCCAGAAGACAAGGAACACAAAGCTTACATTTCCCTCCTGTGCTCCATGGGTACCGGGAAGGCTCAGGCAGCTGTCCAGGCACTGATGCTCACCGGGCAGCATCTCTCTCAACCAGGTGAGTTTCATCAGGGAGTCATCAACCCCCAGCACCCACCATCACCCAGCGGGTTCACCCTACCTGACTGCATCCCCCACCCCACTCCCATCACAGCTGGTGGAGCTGCAGGAGCCACAACGCCACACCGATGGCCGCAGCCAGGGCCCCTTGGCCAGAGAGGGCAGCAGGTGAGTCATGCCATGCTGGCAGCATCCCATGCTCTGGCACGGCCAGCTCAGTGGCCGGGCAGCCTGCGCTGCCTGCTCCTCACTTCGAATTCCCAAGTATTTTTAGTCCTGTGATAAATAATTCATCGGGAATCCGGCATCAGCTACCCGAGCAGAGAGGAAGGGGAGCAACACGCCACCCAAAACAAACAGAACCACCCTGCCAGCAGCACTGCCCGTCTGAGCCCTCCTCAAGGACGTTTAAATATACTCTGGGCCCTTGTGGTGGCTGATGGGGTTTGCTTGTGCCAGCCCTGGCACCTCACCTACTCCAGGGCCCTATCCTCCTCTTCCTCGACCCAGCTCTTGCCCAAGCTCAGGAGCCTCTTCCAGTACCGAGTAATCCAGGCACAGAGCAGCGGACGCCCCTTGCGATGCCAAGCTCTGTCACCCCCTGCTCCTGGCTGTGACTGGGGACAGGGTTCAGCAATCTGGTTTCCCATGGACCAAGCCACAGGTGGAAAATATCCCCATCCCTCACAGCCAGAACGCACTGGAGCGGCAGAGGGGAGGTGGGCACGGGCTCATCCCATCGTTCAGCCAGTGCTGAGGCAATCAGGGCAATGAACTTCCATCCTTCCCAGGAACCCAGTGCCACCATGCAGAGTCAGGCTGGCTCACCACAGCCTTTGGCAGACATGGAAGAGGATGGAGGGGTTTAAGGCCAGAGAGCCCATGGCTGGCAAGGGGTCCATGCACAGCTTGGAGACAGGGCCACTCCAAAATGGCCGAATTTGGGAGGCAAAGGGCAGCCAGCTCCTCCAGCCCAGCCAGCACCATGCGTTTCCAACCCATTGTTTCTCGTACTGAGCTAGAGGGGTCCAGGAAAATTCGAGTTTTTGGCGGGGGATGACAGATTGCAGGAAAGTGGTGGAGGCTGAGGAGAAACTGAGCCCATCCCTGAGCTACTGCCAGAGCTGGGGCTGCTCTTGGGCTCAGCACAACACAGCAAAGCCCTGCTGACTTTAAAGAAAACCCACATTTTCCAACCCCTCGTAGGAAGCACTGCAGAATCGGTCCCTTTGGAAAAGGCTTTCCCAAAAGGGAGGTTTTCCAGCCGGGTGAAGCGCCAGTGGCCAGTCTGGGTCAGGAAGAAGGTGGCCATGGCCAGGAGACTGGGCAAGGCAATGCCACCTCCTGGCAGCCTCCCCAGAGGACACCACAAAGCTGCTTGATGGCTTTGGCACTTGTTTTTGTTGCTTTGGGGTAGTTTTGAGCAGGTTAACCCCCTTCCTAGGCACAGCTTCCTCTGGTGCACCAAACTCACAGAAGCCTCACGCTAAAGGCACCGATAGAACCCCTACCTCCCACCAGACCCTGAGATGTCATTTTTAATGCAACAGGGAAAGTTTGCTCCTAATTTTAAACCTCCTTTTTTGCCCTCACTCCCTCCCCTGCTCCAAGAGAGGGAGAGCTCATGCAGATATTTTGACCTCAGGAAGGGGAGAAATAAAATTCCGACACGCAAAATATCATTCAGGAAAGAGAAACCTTATCCCCCCCAAAAAGCCTCCGAGCCTGAAACCAGAGGGAAAACGCAGCCTGCGCCAGGGGATGGGGAAGTGCTGCTGATGGACGGAAAGGACAGAGCGAAGCCAAACCTGGCAGGAGCCAGGTGGGGAAGAGAGGCGGCACAGAGGAGGGCACCAGGATGTGCCAGGGCTTGTCATTGCCCCGATAGGGACACCCCTGTGGAACAAGGAGACCACGATGAAGCCCCTCAGAAGGGGAAAAAGCAGCAAAACCTCCTCAAAGACAACTCATCACCATCCCTGTCCCCATGCAGGGGGGATGACTCGGGAGAGAGAAGCACTGGCAGCCCCCGGCAAGCACCGTCTCCTTTCAACCTTCATCCGTCACCACCCGGGATCACCCTCCTCTTCCTCATCACCCTCCCCTTCCTCGCCCGCACCTCCGACAGCAACAGTTGCGGGCCGGGGGCTGCGGGCCGGGGCGATGGTGAGGGCCCCACACACGCACGCACCTAAACGCAGCTTAAAAAGGTCGAATATGGATTAACCAAAAATAAACGCCAAGTGTCCTGCCTGCCGCTGGGTTACGCAAGGTGGCGGCGGGGGACACAGGGCTGGTGGCACCCAGGGAGGTCTCCTCAATTTTTCCTGCCTCCCACTCCCCCCAAAACCCCCCAGAACAGCGCCCAGGATGAAGGCTCATTTCTGTCCCGTGCCCGGGATGGGGAACGGCAGCTCTGGGGATGCGGGGGGATGCTGAGGTAGGGAGAGACAGACGGGGAAAGCCCCCACCCCAAAAAAACAACCGCCTCATCCCTAAAAGTTGCTGGCGGCGATGGCGGGGCGGCAGCGGAGCCCGTCGGGCCCCGGTTGCCCCCAGCCCGCCCGGTACTTACGGGACCGCCGCTGCTCGGTGCCTACATGCCCCGCGGCTCCGGCGGGGCTCGTCCCACCGGGGGCTCGGCTCTTCCAAAGCTTCTCCTCCTGCGGGGCAGCCCCCCGGGGCAGGGTCAGCCCCCGCCGCGGCTGGCGGGGGGCTCCGGCGGCCGCCGTCGGTCCCGGCTCGTCCTTGGCGGCGGCGGCGGCGGCGGCGGCGGCGGCGGCGGCGGCGGCGGCTCTGCAGCGGCGGCTGGAGGCAGGGACGGGAGCGGAGGAAGGAGGGAGCGGGAGCGGAGCGGGTGTGCACGGGGGGGGGCCCGGTGGCAGCAGGTGTCTCGGCGACCTCCGAGCCCCGGCAGCCATCTCCCCCCGCCCCGGCACCGGCGGGGCTGCCCGGGCGGGACGGTCGGGAGGAGCGCGGAGGGATGCGGGGATGGAGGCTGGGGGGAGCCCGGGGGCGGTGGAAGGACAGGACGTGTGTCCTCCCGCCTCGCCGCAACTTCGGGGCTGGCCGCCAGCCCCGGTGGAAGGGGGGGGACGGGGGACGGACAGCCCTCCCTCCAGAAACCGGCCCGCCTCTCCTGGCACCGGGGCCGGCCCCAGTGCCGGAGAGAGAAGAGGGCAAGACCCCCTCCTTTCCTTCGCCCCTCTCCTCCATCTCCAGGAGGGAAAACCCATGGCAAAATGGCACAGACGCCGTCTCTGGGCACTGCCCGTCCCCAGTCCCAGGGAGGGCTGGAGGAATGCGGTTGGACTCCTTCCCTCCCGCCAGTATCTTCCATCCCTTTGGTGACTGAAGTGGTGGGCACTGGCCAGCTGCCCACCCTGGTGCCCCCCAGCCGGTGCAGGATAGCCTCAGGGTCCCCATCGGTCACAGGGAGGGGGGTGACTGAACAAAGCCCCCGCAGGCAGCAGCATCCTCCAGCTGTCGCCAGGGCCAGTATTAAAGCGTCAGCTGATCCCGGAGCACTGGTTTAGAGCAAGCCAGACTGGGGGACGGGAGGGGGGGGAGAAAAGGGGGGAGATACAGTAAAGGAAGGGGGGAGACAGGCAGGGGCCCTGCTGGGGCTCCCTTGTCCCTGGGTGGTGCCCACTCTGCCCCAAAACGAGCCACTGTCTGCGGGCAAAGGGACTACGGCTCTGGCAGGACCTGGCAGGAGTTAGAGCCCAACTCAGACCACACTGTGGGGGGCAGATTCTCCCGAACCTCCTCATGTCCCGGCTCAGAGCCACCAAAACACTGGGCATCACCCCGAGAGCAGCTGCCCTCTCAACAGAGCCCAGGCACTGCGCTTCTGCCTTCCCCAGGGACAGACGCCTGGCTCCGGGACAGGGTCACCCAAGTGGGCGGTTGGGTGTCTGCCACCCAGACTGGCACTGCAGCCACCTGCAACAGCATCCTTGTGGCTGCTGGGCTTGGAGAGGCCGTTTCCAGAGAGGTTTCAACTTGCCTAAAAACCTTCTGTCTGTCCTCAGCCATGAGCTGCCTGATGCAGGACCTCCACACACACTCCTAGTCCCTGAGACAGCCTGGCCACCTTCTGCCCAGGTGCTGAGGGTGCCTTCAGGGCACCCCGGGGATGGAAGAGGTGCCAAAAAAAATTGAAGAGAAAAATGCATCTAAGGCTACATTTTAATCCCTGTAAAGCAGCACCCGCTCTCTCTGCAGGAGAGCTCAGCCAAATCTCTGAGGCTGCTGCAGTGTAAGGGCTCGGGGCAATGGGGGATGCAGGATCTATCCTGTCCTGGATCCCTGCTGGCCGTGTCCTGCTCCCCCAGCATCAGGCTGCCCACGTCTGCCTGATTCTGGCAGCATTGTCCCTCTCTTGCCCTGAGAGAGATGTAAGGGTAGGCAACAAGTCCTCAATGCCTCAAATTCTTCTCCTAGGACTACAAAAGGGCCGATCTTGGGTTTAACATTGAAGGAGGCAGCGGCTGCATTTAACCCTTTCTGTTGCCTTCATGATCCAGTGTGACAGGGCCTGGGGGATCAGCTTCCCAGGGATCTGGTTCCTTGGGGCTGGCATAGAAGCACTGAGCTGTTCCCACACATCTATTGCTTCTCCAGCAGCTCAGGGTCTTCATCTATCTCTCCCAGGAGTGGCTGCTCCCTGGACTGGATCCCTCAGAGGGTCTTGGCTCACAAATATTTCCCAGCAGAGCTTCCAGGTGGATTGAGGGGGGCAACAGCAACCCCACACCTGGGATAATACCCAGCTCCACCATCACATCCATGACTCCCCAGCATCCCCATCCCATGGGACATTTGATCCCCATCCGAGCCCAATCCCCACATGTGAGACAGAGACAACCCCAAGTCTGGTGCACAACTGGGCACAGCTGGAAGGTGTCTGCAGTGGGGACAAGCAGTGGCGGGCAAGGACTGGTGGTGACACTCTCCTGCCAGGCCCCCCAGCCACATCTCCTCTCCACTGGGTCCAGTGGCTCACAGTGAGCAGCTGCACCGAGAGCCCAACTCCAGGTTTGCAGCTTTCCTGGCCAAGTCCTTCAGTGTCTTAAAAAACAAAAACCCCCAACATTTTTTTTTTGGGAAAATGCAGTGAATTCCCAAATCCAACCTGCTGCTGGGTCTGGGCCACCAGACACGATGCAGCCTGTGGGGGCTGTTCTGCATCATCAAAATAATTCATTTGTGCATTTAAACACCTAAAGTCCTTTTTATATTTTTTTAAAAGTGCCCTGATGGCTACAAAAGTCCAGGTTGAAACACAAGCACCAATAGCATCCCAAGATGAAGCCCACAGCCCCAGGAAATGCAACTGCACTTTTCCTCTTGCTTCCCCAGCCCCTTGATGCCACTCTCTCAGGGGATGCTGTGCCCTCTTTGCCCAGCTTTCTGGGCTGGGTGGCGACAGCACGGGCACAAAGTGCCTGTCTCCACCTTCGTCCTCCCTCCCACTGCTGTGGTAGTGCCCCAGTGTGTGACCCTCGGCATCCCAGCTTGTCCCTTAACCACGGCACAGTCTCAGCAAAAGGGAGCTCAGCCAGCTTCTCCACTGCCTCGTTACCTTTCCCTGGCATCTCCTCTTGCAGGAGGCTCTGTAAGCAGGTTGATAAATGCAAGGCACTATGCTCCGACAGCTCCTGGTGTGCAGCCACCTCCTGCAGGGAAGAGCTCGCTGGCAGCCGGGCCAGGGGAGCAAGAGGAATGTGGAAGGTTCGTGTTGGGATCCTGATGTTTGTCCAGCTTTGCACTGGCCCATCCAGGCCAACACCAGAGTCAGAGAAGTGCTCTGGGCTCCATGCAGACTCCTCAGAACCCACGGCAACCCCACTGGCATCCCACATCCTAAACTGGGGAAAAGCCCCACAGCCTGGCCCAGCCCCCTCCATTCTGGTTCCCCCAGAACTCCAGCCTGGCAGAGCCTCTGGGAGCCCCCACCTCCAGCATAAACCTGCACCCCAGACCCTACTCAAAGCATCCACCCCAGGGCACATCCCCAGCCACGAGAGCAACACACCAAGGCTTTGGTCTCTCCAGCTCTGTGGGGCAAACCCCAGCATCACCCTCCTGTTCCTAGGAGAAAGTCAGCCGAAGGTTTCTAACCCATGTGCATCCTAAACCAGGACTTGGGGAAGGACCTGCGTCTGTGCACTGCCAGCACAAAGCCAGAGCTGTCCCTGGAAAGGCAGGGTGGCATCTGGGTGACACAGCCCTCTTGGGCTGTCCCCACAGGCATCTGCATCCCACTAATGGCATCTGACATCAGATGCCCACAGGTCCCTCTGCCAGAGCTGAGTCTTGCTGGTGACACTTGTGACACATGAGATTTGGCCATGGACCTACACCCATTCCCTGCCCTGCACTTGTCCCGGTCCTGCATCCATCCCAATCCTTCCTGTTGGCTGCCAGCCTCCCCTTCCCAAGAAGTCTGGCCGAAAATTAAGAAGATCTGAGCCAAGCTGCTCCTATCCCTGGACCCACCTGACCCTGTCCTGCTGGGTCTCACTTAAGAAGTAAACATAGGTGTAGATCACCTTCTTCCACCCTGTGCCACCTTGAGCTGACAGGACCATCCCTCCTTCCCCACCTCCCCTATCTGCTCCATCCCCTAGAGAATTCAGGGCTTCAGTGTTTAAATAATCACACAGAGCTGGCCAGTGTCTTGGATCCCCAGCAGCCATAAAAACAATCAAGGCAGAGAGTGGAGCAAGGAGAAAGGTGGGACAGAAGTCACGAGGATGGTGCTGTGCACGGTGCATGTCTGGCACGGATCCGGCGCAGCTCCGATCTGGCACAGCTCTGCTCTGCTGCCACCGTGTCCTACCCTCACAGTAATTAAGGGAGCAAAAATAAACAGGGATGGTTTCATCCCTGCAGGGATAATTCCTCCCCCTGGGGTGCTGTGTGCCTGCAGGGCTGCCCCAGAGGTTGGGGATAAGGCAGACAAAGCTGCTGGAAATGGAAATTTCCCAGGAAGGGAGGAAATCGCTTCCTTCTGGGGCGTAACCAGCCATCACCCGCCAACAACTTTATTTGCCTCTGTCGTATCCCTAAATAACTCCTGGAAACAGCTGCTTGGAAACATCTCCTACACCTCTGCTCCTCTCTTGACCTTGGGAAATGGGCTCATGCAGTCCCAGTTTCCAAAGTAATTCATCCCAAGCAGAGGGAAAACATCTGGGCTTACAGCACCTCTACCCGACCCTGCACAACCCTTCAACCACAAGCAAGACTTCGGCGAGTGCAGAACCCTGGCAAGGCTGGATCCGTAAGACTGAGAGTGGAAACCATGAGCCTCTGGTGGGTCTGGAGTCAAGGACATGCTTGGGGTCCTCTGGGAGAAGGGATGATGATGTCCCTGGCGTGAAGTGGCTTCCTGGGCACAGTGGGGTTGGTATCCCGCTCAAACGACCCCGGAGCTTGGTATGCCAACATGTTCTCCACCCCTGCCCAGGGCTGGGGATGGATCTGGAGGAGAAAAGAACATGAGGGATGTGCCCAGGAGAGCAAGCAGCGAGGGTGGGTTGAGGCAGGGGCCGGTGCTGTGCTCAGCCAAGGCGCTGAAGTCAGCACTCTCCGGAGCCATCTGTTCCCGGCGAGGCCCCGGCGCAGACGGACTCGCCCGGGCTCCCGGCAGCGGGTGCCGCAATTCGGTGATTCACGCGGCGAGGGGCCGGCGTAGAGCCGGACACCGCCTCTGCGCCACGCCAGCTCCGGGGATGGGGCTGGGAAATCGTGTATTAGCCACGTTGGGGAAAAGCCTTTTCAACCATTTTTCTGGTCGCGTGAGCTGGCTTTTAAAGAGCAACACACCACCTCAGTGCCAGGCCAGAGATCCAACTCAAGCTGGTTCTTCCCTTATTCCAGAGCGCAGGAAACCTCCTGCTTCGTGGGCTCTAAATACTCGTTGGAAAAGGCCAACTTCAGCAGGCAGTCAACTAGCAAAGCCAGTGAGAGATCTGCACTTGTCTTCTGGGAGTGATTGGAAAACGCAGCATCAACAGGAGCTTCTGGGATGTGTCAGACTGGGATGTGCTACTCCAAGGCAGGAGCCCACGGGCAACGAAGAGCTTGCCTGGACAGTCTTTCAGACAGGGAAACTGAGGCACGGCAGGGCAAAGCATCAAGAAGAAGTTGCAAAGACCCCACCGAAACCATGGCATCAGCCCACAGTGTGACAAGCTGTGCCCCACAGCCAGCCCGGAGAAGCACACAGACAGCAAGGAGAGCACGGAGCAGGGAGCCATGTCCTGCTCATCCAGGCTATCGCTCACCAGATGCTGACCTCCAACAGCTTTGTGCAGCCTCATTAAAGCTAAGCTGAGCCATAACTCATCCGAGCGGGGCAATCCACATGCAGAGCTGGCAGCGAAGACTTTCAGGCCTCTTTCCAACAGCAGACGGGTGTCAGTCACAGCATCGCCTTCCCAGCTCCTCACCTGCGTCAGAAAATTGCCTTGGAGCTGCTCCTCTGGCAGCTCGGGAGAGCGGAGGGCGAGGGGACGGCTGCCCAGCGAGGCTGCCCTCTCTCACCTCCGCGGTGGGGACACACCTGGAGCAAACACAAGGTTATTCATGCCTAAAAGCAGAACCCGAATGCGAGCGGGAGCCTGCGAGAGCCCCCCAGGCTGCCCGGAGCCCCGGCGGGCAGCAGGAGCGCTGAGACCCCCCCGGCCCGGGGGTGCCAGGTCACCCCCCTGCCCTCCCTGCCCCTCCGCTCCCCGGTACGGCCTCCCAGCGCCATCTAACGACACGGCGGCCGGGGACAGGGACCTTCCCTTCCCGGTGCTGGATGCATCCCGCTGCCCCCAGGAGGATGGAGAGCAGGGAGCGCGATGGGGAGGCTGGAAAAACCGGGACACGGGGCTGGGGCTTGGGAGCGTAGGCGGCAGAGGAAGGGGAGCTGGAGGTGTTGAATAAGAATTTACACGATTGTAACCATCCTCCCTCTGCCCATGAGGCTCAGTCCCCTGTCCTTCACTGACCTTCATCATCCCATGGTTTTCCCACAGACCAGCATTAACCCCAGGGCCTTGGCCAAGTTCAGGGTTGAGCAAGGTCACTGAGCTCAGCAAGGACAGACACTCCCATTAATCTGTTATCACAGCCCAAAAACCACCCTGAAGCATCCTCAGCTTGGGAACAGCCGTGTGCCGGGCTCAGCGCGAGCACGGTGGCCTTTACCAAGGCTACAAAAGCACCCTGGCATCAACATTCAAGGCGATGTGGAAGAAAACCCTGGGGAGGAGCCGTCTTCTCTCTTCCCAAAACCTTCAGATTTGATGCAGCCACAACAACCCCTTTGCCATCACATTCCTGGCTGGGCTGTCAACCTGAACTGCTGCTCCCCATGGTAGGTGCAGCCCCCCTCGCCTCCACACCCCCCTTGCCAAAGCTCTGAATCACCTCAGAAACCAGCACTGATGTAATCTCCTGCTCAAGAGTTCAGCATTAGGACTGCATCAGCCGCGAGACGTAAGGAGAGCCACAGCACACAAGCAGCTGTTCCACAAAAGCTTTATTGCACGTTTGAGTACGAGTTCCCATTATCACATTTCCTGAGTTTCTTAATGAGCTTGCAAATGAGATTTAAATAGGGAGAAGTCAGAGATCTCCCTTCCTTGAGTCGAGACAGAGATGAGGTGGGAGAACAGTGCCCTGTGGGCAAGTCCTCTGCTGTGAGGTGGGTTTACCCTCTGCCTCCATCACAGAGCCACTGCCACCGTCACCATTTCCACAGGCCAGGGAGGAGGGGTTGCAATCCTGCAGTGCTCTGGCGGGGAGCACGGGGGGGGTCAGGGACAGCCAGGGAAGGGGCCCCGCTGACGCTGCCCCTGCGCCACGGATAAAGAAGAGATTACAGCTCACGGCTTGTAATCTGGCTTAAAACCTGACACTGTCACTGTAGGCAATCTGGGCTAAGAGAAGCATTTAATAAGCTTCAAAACACACAGGCCAGAAAAATAACCTCACCAGTGAAAGGAGACAAAGAGCTCAAGGCACTGCTTGCACCAGTCAGCACTGGCAGGTACTGATGGACACAGGACCCCTCCTGATCCAGAACAAAGCAATTACATGCTTATTATCCCAACCTACCCCATAAGACAGAACCCAGGATTTAACTGTGGGAAGCAGAAAGCAAATTAATGCCCTTTTCTGCCTGTGTAGAGCTCACAAGTGGAGAGCACCCGGAGCTGCCTTGCCTTGGGATGTTGCAGGAGCTGCAGCACTTAGAGGCTGCTCCGAGGTTAAGGCAGTGGCAGACAAAGAAGCCAGACTCAAGTAGCAGGTCTGTTTTGGCTTCCCTGGAATGGTTTATTTAAAAATACAATCATTATTAAAAGATGCCTGCTCTGGCACAAATGACAAGGCAACAAAGCCATTTGGCTGGTGGCTAAAGGGGAGGCAGCAAGACACAGGGAAGCTTCTCCATGCGACTTGCCACAGGAAAGTGGCTGGCCAGGAGTCCCCCAGGTGCATACACACCTCCCCTCACCTGCAGTACATGATTCATTAATGCTCCAAGGACACAACAAGAATCACCCCCAGGAATGGCAGCTGGCTGCAGGGATGTGGGGCCAGCCAGCAGCCTCAGGTCTTGAGATTTTGGGAACCCAGAGTTCATCATTACCAGAGAGGCCTCAAGTGTCACACACCCCTCTGGAGCCACCACCAGCCCCAGGCACAAGCCCTGGGCTCCCAGGCTCTGCTCATGACCCACTGGTGTTGCCCCAGGATGGAGCAGCGCCATGTTCCCACCACTGCTGCCTTAGTGGCCGATGATCCGCAGCATCTCCGCGGGATCCACGATCTTCTCCCGGGGTTTGCCAGCAGCTTTGCCTCTTGCCACCTCAGCAGCATCAATCTTCTCCCAGTCCGAGAAGGAAACAGGACGGACCCCTGGGGTGATGGTGAGAGACGGGAGAGAGAACTTAACCAGGTGAGAACAAGTTCAGCCTCACCTCCCCGTTGGCAGGGCCCCGATGTGGCAGCAGAGCTGCCCTTTTCCGACACGGTGTCAGAGCTCAGCCTCGCAAAGGAGAAATGATTTCTAACGCCACAAGGAGAGGGATGGCAGGTTCCAGTCGGCTCGGATCAGTCAGACCTTTGTGAGCCGTAACAACTGCAAGCACAAACCACCTCAGGGGACAAAATGCTTCCAGCTCACTGTTAAACCTCAGACAGTTTAAGAGGCAAAACACACACACACTTTAATTGAATGTCTTTAAACACGGCTACAAGAAATTACTCTCCTGGGCATTTTAATCTTTCCCCTAACTTGCTTGGAAGGATTACTAGGAAAACCACTCGAGCAATAGCTCACTGTCTCGGCAGCTGACAGTGACATTTTACCCAAGGTCTGTGCTGCTTTTAATGGCCCTTCCCAGAAAGTGGTCATTAACCTTAGCAATGACACAGATATTTGAGAAAATTCAAGTCCTGTTCTCCCTGGGTTTTGGAACATCGAAACAGCAGCAAAATCCATTCCCATGGTTCAGACTCTGCTCCCTCACAGATCCAGGAGGAGTCTGGCTGCATTGAACCCTCCTGCTGGCTGCTACCAAGCCTTGCACTGACCTCGGCTGCGCAGGATGCTCTCCACGACCCCAAAGCCTTCTCTGGAGGGGGATATATCCAGCACACCTCGCTGGAGATCCTCCAGCACAGACTGGGCAGTGTCAAAGCTGTCGTTCATGGTGGTGATGATCACGCCCGTGGGTCCTCTCTTCACCCACCCGCTGCAGTACAGACCTGCAGGGGCACATGGAGCAGCCAGGCTGGGGTCAGCACATGCCCTCAGACCCTTCTGGCTGCAAGTCCTTGCCCTGCTCCCCACCTTGGTGGTGTGAACAGACCCTTAGACAGTGCTGTGGCAGGAATCTGTGTGCCTGCAGATCAGCACCAAGCAGCTGCGTGGGCTGTGTCACTTCAGTTAACAGCATCCAGTAAAACCCCCCTGTGTTAAACCAGACAACCCTAAAAAGAGATGGAGAGTGGCCAGCTCTTAACCCCTGATGGAGGCAGCATTTCCCCAGCTTCCACCCTCTAAGGTGTGCAATATCCATCCCCTTGGTGAATGAACTTCCCACCCCAAAGCCCCCAACCCACCCGCTGTGCTCAGCATGTCCCATGCAAATCCCTGTGGATACAGACCTGGAACACCCTCCACTCTGCCCGAGCTATTGGGGATGACCCCATGCTGGCTGTCAAAGGGCACAGCCGGGTCCAGTGGCAGGCTCCGGTAGCCGATGCTGCTGAGCACCAGCCCACACTCCAGCTCCTCCACATCTCCAGTGGGAAGGGCTTTGGCAGAGTCACCCGAGCCCTGAGAGAGGGAGGAAAAGGCTGCTGACCACCCCAGTCACCACTGCAGAGCAGCAGCCCCCTCCAGTCCCCTTTGGCATCTTTGACCCCTGGGTATTTGCTAAAAGCAGCATCAGGGAAGGAGCTCCCTGTGGAAAAACTCCTGGTGGTACCAGAAGCTCTTGTTGGTACCAGATCCCCTGAGAGCCTGCCAGAGGCCACTCCAGCCACACAGGGAACACAGAGCTGTCCTTGGAGAGATTCCCAAGGGATGCAACAGTGTTCTGCTCCATCCCAGCTTCCCAGGGCCACACCAGCCCCCCTGGTACCTCCAGGCGGGTCAGGGCCATGCGGACGCCCCTCGCCCTCCTCCCATCAGCACTGGGCAGAACTTCCTGGGGGCTGCGCTGGAACTTCAGCCCCCACGCCCGAGGGGCTGCTGCCCCTTCCTGCACCTCCACTGGCTTATCCAGGGCTGTTTTGATCATCAGCTCAGTCAGTCGCTTCCTGGGCCTGGGAGCATCTAGGAAAAGAGAGAAATCGTCGCAACAGGAATCAGCAAAAGCCCCTCGGGACACAGCACGGGGCCAAGGCCGCGTCAGGGCAGTGTCAGTATGTGAGTCTGTCATGTTGGTGGGAGTCTGACACCTTTGAGATGACAAACTGCAAGGCAAAGTGACCAGGGGACCTCCTGAGGCTTGAGGCCAGTGGGACACACAAATCAAAGTCTGCAATTTCCTGTCTTGCTGGTGCTTGGAGGCAGCAGCCTGTGGAGAAGAGCAGGTCTCTGGACACCCTTGAACTCAGTGTTTTCTTTTTAGGTTTACAGGAAACTCTTAAATCAACAGCCTTGGGATCTCCCCTGCAAGGTTCCCTCAGCCCTCCTGAGTCTCCTGCCCTCATCACTCAGGTTGTAAGCACTGAGTGGCTGCACAAACAGAGATACACAATGTTCCCTTGTCTTGGTGCCTCCTGGCACTCTGAGGACGTGACACACCATGGTCACTGAGCCTGCACGAGCCAGGCATTAAGCAGAGGACAAGAGGTTCTCTGATGTGCACTCTGAGCACCTCCAGATCGCTCCTGGATGCTCGCCTGCCAAGGTGATTCCCTGTCTGGAGGAGCATGGCACACTTCCCTCACCTTTAACAGCATTTTCGAGGCCTGTGAAGTCGGCAGGGTCCAGGACAGCTCTGGCACCAGGCAGGTTTATCATCTCCCGCAGCTCCTGGGAATTGTGGGCAGGAAAATGTTACCTCCAGCAGAGAGGACATCCAACAGCCCCAGAGCCCCTCCCTCAGCAGTCCAGGCTAGGAGCCAGGAAATGGGTGCAGGAAGGAGGATGCCTGGGATCCACACTCACCCTCAAACCACCTCTCCCCACCAGAGACGAGCAGTTTGGGGCTCAACTTTGGGAAACAGCAGCACCTCCAGCCTCACCTTGATGGTGAAAGCGACTTGGAGAGGTCCCCTCCTCCCAACCAGCCAGACACGCTTCACCTTGCTGCAGGCAAGAGCTGCCAGGGAGCTGTCAGTGATGTCTGTCTTCTGCAAAACAGAGACAGCAGAGTGGGACGAGGGCAGATCTGGAGGGAGCTGGGGGGAAGGCACAGCCTCTGAAGGTGAAAAATCAGCAGAAAAGCTGGCTGTGCATGCAGAGAGCCCGGGGAGGACGGGAAACAACTCATCTCCCTTTGCACAGAGCTATTTGCACAGCTGGTCCCTCATCACTGAATGTTCCTTCTGAGGCCATAATGCACCAGAGGTAACGAGCCAGCACTCCCTGACTGCCTCGGGGCTCCACCCAGCAGGTTCACCTTGGGGCTAACAGAGCAAAGCCCTCCAGTGAGCTCCATTCTGAGGTGCCTGCAGATGCTGTTAGGTGACTTCCCAGCTCAGGATATACAGGCTCTGCCTGAAACCAGCTGCAACCCACAGCTCAAATCACCACCTGCCTGCCCCAGGCAGCTCCAGCACAAGCACGGCCAGGCCTCAACCTGGCACTGGAACCTCACAGAAATCCTGTGCTCTGTTTCAGTCATGTGCGTTTATCTAGATTGCACGATCTTTTCCAGAGAAAACAAGATGGGAGGGACACCAGGTAACCAGGATAAACCATTCCTGCCCACCCTGGCACTCATTCCAGTGCCATGTCTTTTGCAGCACAGCTCCCAGCTGGCTTTAGTCACTGGTTGGCAGAGCCTCCAAGTTTGGGTTTTTTTTTTAAATTAATTTAGATATTAATACAGGAAGTTGTTGCACAGCTGTAACAAACCTCGTGGCATTTCTCCCAGAGGGAGAGCCTTTGCTGCCAACATCTGGGGCAGCAGCTGGTGCACACCAGCTCCCAGCTGTCTGTAGGGATGAGGTGCCCCAGTCTGCCCAGTGCCACCAGCTGAAACCAGACTGCTGCCCTCAGCTCCAGTAGGAAAAGATAAACCCCAGCAGAAGTTTCCAGTTTGGTGGCAGAAGAGGGAAAGCGGCTCCTCTTTTGCTTCTCATGGGAAAGCAAGGGATGATGCTCGATTTCCAACTTTTTGGATGCCAGAAGAGCAATCCAGAGGGTTCTGCAGCATCACCCAAGGCATGGCCACAGCCTTGGATCACTCCCTACAGACTGTGAATCCATGGGTGCACCCGAGAGGCAGCAGCCTTCCCTGGGGAAAGATCCCAAAGGCAGGGGAGTCTGTCTTTGACCAGGAGACGGGTGGGAGCCAGCAGCCACCCAGCAGGGAGGGAATTTGGGGCCTGGGCTGCCCTCATGGTGCAGAGGACCCATCACTCACCCTGAGGAGCTGCAGTGGAGACAGGAGGATCCGGGCAATGTCCAGTGCCACGTTGCCATGACCCAGAATCAGCGCCGTCTCACAGCTCAGGTCAGGCTTCAGCTGTGGGGAGACCCAGCTGTGACTGAATCCACATGGCCTCCATGATGTCCAGCCCTTTAGACCCGCTCCTACCACCCAAATTCCCTTCCACGCTGCTTTGCCTCAGAAAGAGGTGATGCAGATGGGGAAACTCCACACGAGCCTCCTCCCCAAGCAGACACAGCAACAGAGCCGCCCCAGGCACCCCACATGATCCCTCTTCCCAGCTTGCCTGCTCTCCTGGGAGCAGGAGCTGTTTTGGCCAAAAAGCCCCCTCAGGAAGCAGAGCATCACCCCTACAGGTTCCCATCTGGCCCTGCCAAAATGTGCTGCCAACGTGCAGAGCCAGCTAATCCGCTCTCACTGATGTGCAAATTGTTCACATTTCTACCATCTAAGAAGGATTTAACATGGCTCCTGCTAATCTTTTCCAATTGCAGGCCTTTCAGGACTTAATCTGGAGCTGAATGCCTGCGTTGGGATGGGAAGAAGGATGGGAGGAAGGGCAGGGAAGCACAGGGCCGTACTCACGTCCCGGTTCTCGGGCAGCCCGTTGTACCAGCCCACGAAGGCTCGGGCTGAGTAAACACCAGGGAGGTTCTCCCCTGGGATCCCCAGGACCCGGCTGTCTTCAGCACCATAACTCTGAGGAGGGAGCAGACAGTCAGAGATGTCACCATGTGCAGGGTTGGACACCAAAACACAAATCTCCCCTTCCAGCTGCTGCCAGGGTCGCTGCATGGCTGTGATATCCCATGCCAAGGGCTGGGATACTCAATGGAAGGGCTAAACACAGCCCAAGCAGAGGGGCTTCATCCACCTCATCATCTTGGGCTCCAGAGCCAAATTTGACGTCCTTGGTCCAAGGCAGAGCATGACAAGCTGAGGACTGAGCAGCAAGGACAAATGCATGGCAGGCTGAAATAAGCACTGGCCAGCATAGGGAGAGGTTTCAGAGACCTGCACTCGATGCCAAGCTCCAGCACACACTCCCCCTGCAAGGACTTCGGACAATCCCCGAGCTGTCCCAAGGCTGGGAAGAGTTTCCCATGATAACAGGGCACCCAGAAACACCTCACCCAAACACTCTTCCCAAGATCCTAGCGGGGAATAACCCTGCAGACCTTTCCCAGGACCCCTGGGGCAGCAAGGTGGTGGGTACCCACCAGCACCACGGCGTGGTAGGCCTGCTGCAGCTCCGGCACCATCACGTCCCTCCCCACGGTGACGTTCCCGTAGTAGGCGCAGCGCTCCGAGCGCGCCGTCTGCGTGAAGGTGTTGATCACGTTCTGCAGAGAGCACAGACCTGGAGTTATGTCCCACAGCCAGGGACAAGGCCTACTGCCAGCAGGAGATCCCTGTCCCCATCCCCTCCAGCCTTGAGATGCTCCACCGTCTCATCGCAGTCAAGCTATTCTGAGACTCTTATCTACCAACAGCCAGAGATAACTCACAGGGAAGATAAGCACAGCTGTGACTCTCCACCAAACTTTGTGAAAGAAAAATCCATATTTTGCACCTACCTGAGGAGGACAAGACCTTACCAGTACATTCAGCCCCTCAAAATAAACCCCTCTGCAGGGGAGAACTTCCCAAAAGTGAGATGTGCAGCCCACCCGACCGCCTCTGTCAGCATCTCATCTCAGCCCTTCCTGAAAGCCTCGAGAGAGGATGCAGGCCAGGATGGCATCCAGACCTTTTTCTGAGTGATCAGGGCTACACAGCAAAACCACCACTCCCACCCCTGCAGCTCCAGATGGACTCAGCCTGAGGACAGGACAGGACAGGACAGATACCACCGTAACAGCTGGGGCAGCATCTGCAGTATGTCCATTCCTCCTCTCTCAGCACAAAGGGATCCAGGCATTTTGGTCTTATGATCTCCAGGGATTGAGGAAATTGCTGCAAGATATTGCTGTGTCTGGATCTCCTGTGTCCTACCCTTCCAACCTCCTCCACTCCAGCTCAGATACAGCAGATACCCCTGGGTACAACTCACTGCCAGGCAAAGGAAAATAGTCGGGAAATCTTTGGCTTAGCTTTTCCTTGCCCAGGAGAGCACCTACAGCCCAACTCCACGGCCCCCATGAGGAGATCTGTGTGTTCCCAGAATGGGTACTGACTGAGGGGCAAACTGCAGCAGCAATGAGCAGGTGAGATCTTGCTGGTACAAAGTGCCCAGGGACAAAGAAACCCATCCATGCTCCTCGGCCTTGCTCTGGGCCAGGCTGACCAGCACCAGGAGCAGCACCTCCCATCACAAGCCCCTGGTTCTGACCCGCTGTCCAGAGCCCTAATACCAGGTGTCCCATGTCACCTGTCCGTGGCATGGACAAGGAGGAGATCTGGACCTCTCTGGTGTGACAGCTCCATGTCACAGAGAGCCTGACACACCAGGAAGGACAGTGACCACCTCAGCTGCACCCACCACTGTCACCACATTCACAGGCAAGGGCAGGGAGCCAGCACCAACCTTCACCTCAGGGTGGTCTGGGGCCACCCCAAAACGGACGAGCCCGAAGGGAACAGGCAGCTTCTCATAGATGTCCACCAGGGCCCCGCCATGGTGCTGTGGGAGAAGAAAGTCACAGTCAGGGGATGAGGACAGAAAGGTCACAGGAGCCTAGCAACAGTCATCTGCCACTGGGGGAAATGCAGGGCAGGAGGGGGGGCTGCAGCAAGTGAGAAACAGCCTCGCCCAGAGTTTTCCATGAGCAGGATGATGCTGCACCTGTTACTGCCAGCTCAGACCACAAGGTCTAGCACAGAGCGACCCCCAACCACCATCAAGTCCACCTTGTGGGGCTCCATGTCCCTACCCAGTCCTGAGCTCCTTTTCCACACTAACCTGGTGGGATCCAATACCCGGGGGGCTGATCAGAGAGCCCCCAGGCCAGCTGGGAAGCTCCCAGTGCAGCACCCTGGGTGCTGGGGGGCCTGCCAGACATCTCCCAGTCCCCAGTAGAGAAGCCCATGCCCTGAGCTGAGTCACCTCAGGGTCAGAGCTGTAGACAGATGTTTGGCTTCAAGGCTTTTGTTATCTTGTATTTTGAGTCAGCCTCTTCCCAAGATTAAGCAGCCCTGAAATTCGTCCCTGAGGCTTAGTAACAGCTATTTTCCAACATATTCCAGAGACAACACAGCACGGTTTAATGATGGGGTTAAGCTGCTGTATCTCTGGAGGGTGCCAGCAGCCCAGTTCTGTGTTCAGGTCTCATTTCCCAACAGACCTGACTGCCTGGAGCACTGAAGTTTGCAGACACAAGGTAAAGCACCACCCATGTGCCTTAATTCTGGTGGGGAA
The DNA here is from genome assembly GCF_009650955.1 of Corvus moneduloides. NCBI lineage: Eukaryota > Metazoa > Chordata > Aves > Passeriformes > Corvidae > Corvus > Corvus moneduloides. The sequence goes on from NC_045494.1 coordinate 6,970,157, forward strand.
GGAGGAGGGAGGAGAGCAGGTCCTACACACCCACTTTTAACACACAGGTAATGTCATTCCTGCTGGGTGACAACAGCTCTGAGAGAGGCAGATCCCTGGTGATTACTTGATTCTAGAAAAATCACCTGGAATGAACTCGCAGCAACCAACCTACATCCTGAATGGACGGGCCAGGCACAGGGCAGGGATGAAAGCAGCGCTACCTACCCCAACCAAAGAGGCCCAGGAGGACCTTGTGGCGTCTGGGCTGTCCCAAGCAGCCCCACAACAACACAGACCCGGCTGGAGCAGGGCCAGGAGCCCACTAAACCACCCCACAACCTGCCGAGAGCCAGGCAGCACAGAGATGCCTCCCTCGGTGCCCAGGTCCCATCCCGGTACCTTGAGGATGTGCTGAGCCGTGTAGAAGCCGGCGGGGCCGCTGCCCACCACGCAGACCCGAGGCGCCGCGGCAGGCGAGGACAGCCACCGCCGCAGACCTGCAGGGCACAAGGACAGGCAGGGCGTGAAGCCACAGGAGCGGCCAGGGCCGGCACAGCCCCTCCCTGCAGCCCGGCACCCACCCGGCGGGGCTCGTCCCCTCGCGCCGGCCATGGCCGCAGCGGAGCACAGAGCGGCCGGGGTTGATGCACCGCACCCGGGCAGGCGGAAACACCCCTAGGGCAGGGGCCTTGGCGCTTACGGCCGGGCCGGGGCCGGCGGTACCGGGGTGCCCGGAGGGGTGTCAGCTGCTCCAGAGCGCCAGAACCGAGACCCCCGACCCCGCGCACCGGGGTCCCCGTGCGTCTCAGTCCCCCCTGGGCTGGCGCACGGGCCTGCGGGGCGCGGTTCTCGTAGCCCCCCGGGCCCACAGCCCCGGCTGCCCCGCTTATCCCGGTTATCCCGGCCCGCTCTCCCCTCGCACATGCGGCCCCCCCAGGCCCGGTTCCGCCGCCGCCGGGCCCCGCCCCCGCCCGTCCGGCCCCGCCCCCTCCTCTCCGCCGACCAATCGTGAGGCCGGACAGCGCCTTGCTTAGCATAACCCCGCCCCCCGCCGCCGCCTGGCCCCGCCCCCGCACCGACAGCCAATGGCGGCTCGCCGTTTCCCTTGAGGCTGACCGGAAACGAGGCGATACCATAGAGAGCGGGGAAGGAGCGGCCGGGTGGCGGCCGTTCGCACCGCCGCTCTTTATGGTGAGCCGTCCGCGGTACCCGGTGCGCTCTCGCAGCGTCATCATCGCTGATGCTGCTAATTGCCTGCGCCCCTTTATCACCCAAAAAAGCGACCAGCTGCCGAGGTCAACCGAGGGAAAAAGAAGTTCAGAGTGATTTTAACCATGCGCTGCACAGCCGCCCTGCTCTTACCAGGAGAAACTCACAGCATCCTTCGATAGAGGGTCAAACATTAACGACAGAGAGAGTGGAAAAATGACAGAGCTCCTGGCCCAGCGTCCCCATGGTCTCTGCCTTATTTCCTCCTTAATCCCCATCACTCAGCTCATTTCAAATGCTGGCGCTCACACCTCCCATGCAGGAGCACCACATCCCATCTTGGTTCAGCCTCTGCACAACACACCAGCCAGAAATATCAGCTCAGCGGGCCCAGCAGACGTTTAAAAGTTGGCCAGATGCCAGAGCACACAGGCGAGTGCTTCACGGGCCTTTTTAAATGCAATTAAGACCATGAGGAGTTTACAGCCAGGAGCCGGTTGTAATACGGGTCATAAAACCCACACGCTCTCTCCTGGTCCTGGAAATGAGTTGATGGCTTTCTGCAAAGACACGCTGAGAACGGCAGCTGGCTCTGTGCCTCCCTCTGCAGCTGCTCCTTCAGGGGGGTTGTGGTGAGGACCAGGAATTCCGACGGCTCCAACCCCTCATCCTCAGGTCAGCACAGCAATCATCGACCCCCTGCCCAGAGAGGCAAGGCTGAAGGCTCCAAGTATCACCATAGAGGTCATCCACGAACGCTTAAATTTGGAGGGTTCCAATCACAGGAGTCAGAATCCTCCTTTTTCCCAGAATTCTCCCTTTCCCCCATTAACTTCTGTATCCAGCAGTTCTGGCAGGGAATAACGCACCTGTTTCCCAAGTCACAGGCCGTCCCCCGCTGGCTGAAGGACCTGCAAACGCCCGCCTTTAGATGGCACTGCGTTAAACAACACCCATGAAATCCGGCTGGGAAAAGGGCTGTTGCTCCCACCAGCGCTTGGCACAATTTGGGGCTGATCTCTTTGCAGCAGGAGAGAGCAAAAGAGCATCTTGTGCCCTCAAACGGGAACACGTGAGGTTGAGATTACCCTGCCTGAACAAAAAGCACCTCTAATGACCCTCACCCCCTCACTGGAGCTGGGAATGCTGCTAATTCATCACATTTATCTTAAATTTTCTCTGATGCTCAACTGAGAGATGAATCAGGGAGGCAGTTCTGGGGAGGGTCTTTGACCCCCGGGACCATTCAGGCCATTTAGTTTGGTCAAACCCCTCCAGCTGCTCCCCTACCTACAGACCCAGCCTAACCCATGCTCAAAGGATGGGAATTTGCCCTTTGGATGTTTCATAATGTCCTGGATCGATGACCCACATGGGCCTGGAGAGAGGTGGCAATGCCACCAGATCAGTGCATCAGCATTCCCTGGGCACCAGCCCAGGATAAATCAATAATTCAACATTTCTGATGCCAAAGGGGTCACACTGGATGGACCCAGGGCCACTCCTCCTTGTCCTGAGTCTGGATCGTCTACACAGGAATGCCATGGCCATCCCAGCTCCAGCCTCACATCACAGGGACACTTCCCCAGTGCATCTGAGGATGTTCCTGGTCTTGGTGGAGGAGAAGCGGGGTAAAGCACCACGGACTGCCTGCTGCAACAATCACCCTGCCACGGGCCAGGACCGGGCAGAGCCTCCCTGTGCCTTGGGACACATCTGTTTGTACAGCCTTATAAATCCACACTGTGGGACTGTGGGGGTCCAGCCCTGATGGGAGGAGAGCTCAAATCAGGGAATAAAACCCCAGGCTCAGAGCAAAGCCACGCTGATCCCAGTTTGGCCATCTGCCCTTTCTGCTGCCAGCTCCCCACCGTGACACTGGGGTGGACTTTGTCATCGGTCTTGTGGGTCAGGGACAACAGAGGACCCTGGTAAAGCCAGACACAGCTTCCCAGAGGAGGTTGGAACTGGCCACAGGAGCATCCTGGCCCCTGGCAGCAGCACAGGGGGCAAAGATAACCCTCCCTAAACAGGGAAAATCTCCCAAGCCCTGGACACCTGCCTGCCTCTGGCAGATGATTGCCCTGATAAATCCTTGCCACAGCAATGACCAGGTCTGGGGTCACCTCTGGGACCCCAGTGCAGACACCACCCTTGGGGTGAGGGTCTTTCCCCCAGTCCTACCCTGGGTACCACAGGATACCAGTAAGACTTCCACCAGCAACAAAACCCAATGATAAAGGAAATCCACCCCAAAGTGTTAAGGCTGAATCTGCCAAATCTCTGTTCCTAGAAGCGACTGATTTAGCCCAAAGCCAGGCAAAGCACAAGCAGCAGTGACACAATCCCCTCCCCACCATCCACCCCTCCCCTGAGACCCCGACCACACAGCTGCAGCTCCATCCTACAGATCCTGGTGCTTCTCAGTTCTGGATGTCCTGGATGTGGCACCGCATCCCCCACGGATGGGGGAGGTTTCCTCTCCCCAGGTGTGAAAGCAGAGTGAATAAAACTAAGCCCTGGCTGGGAATAACTGTGGGGGGACCCCGATTTTTCCGTCCCTGGTGTTGCACCATGTGGCTCTCCCCCTGCAGTGGCTCCGTGCACCATTTTCTAGCCAAAAGCAAAACTTCAGGGAGGGCTGTTTCCTACGCCACGGCTTCGTGGAGGTGTTGGTCCTGTTAAAACCATCCCTGCTGCATGTCCCTGTGGGAAACAGCCCCCCGAGTGCTGTGGCCCCCACGGTCCTCACTGGATGCCCACCAGCTCCGTTATGGGGGGAGCGTGGACCATCAGCTCCTCGTATCTCTGGAGGAAGAGCCGGAGCCTGGAGCTGTACGTGTCCTCGTTGTAGGGCAGCTTCTTCTGCTTCAGGTACTGGGAGACGATGGGTTTGATCTGCAAAGGCAAAGGCAGCGTCACCTCTGTGCAGGACGCCCTGGTGTTTGTACACGGTGCCTGAAACGTGCCCAGAAAACCCATCCCCGATCCCCAGAGCTAGGCTGGAGCAGGCAGCACCAGCTGTAATATCTTTGTTGTGAACATTAAGAGGAAGGTAGTTTCCAGCTGCAGCATCACAGGGAGTTCACCCTGGCAAAACGCCTTTGTAGGGCTCTGAATTAGGAGAGATGCCCTAATGAGGCTTCTAACGAGAGCCAGCCACGAATGCTCATCGTTCACACCCATTGTTATCCCCACGTGCCCACACAGCCAGCTCGGTGATGGGACTGGGAAGTTCCCACAGACTTAATTACCCCCTTCCCTGCAACACCCCTTTGGGGGAGGTAGGTTCTGCCAGCCCTGTGAGCTTGAGCAAAGGGCACTGAAAATAAGGGCACAGCATTAAGTGAATGGCGATCCTGTGCTGAAGGGCAGTGTGTGGACCTGCCTTGGGATCCCCTCCAGCCAGGGCAGTGCTCAGAGCCCACGTTTTAAACACACCCCACACCTCAGAGCAGCAAGTGAGAGCATGACCAAAGTGATAGGAGGTTTGCTTGGATGTTGTCTGAACCAAAAACTGCACAGTGCTGGGGATGCTTTCCCAATGGAATAACTGGGAGGATCCTGGACTGCTGAAAGGCTGTTGCAGGCTGGAACTGTGACCAGGAGAAGGGGCAGGGAGCAGAAACCCAGGAGAAACAGGAATGGGATAGCAGGAGGTGGGTTACGGGCTGTGGCAAAGCAGCGAGTGCTTTCCAACACGGGAAGGAGCAGCACAGACAGGTCTGGCAGTGGGGACAGGAGGTGGTGGATGTCTCATCCCCATGTCACCTCCCAGCACTCTCAGCCACCCTGTGGGGTCGTCTCACCTTCAGGCACATGTTGTCAGAGAGGCTGGGGAAGAGGTGATGCTCCACGTGGCAGCTGATGAGCGAGTGGCCGAAGGACCAGTCAAGGAGGGCGTTGCGGGGCAGGTTGAGGACACCCAGGCTCATGAGGTGGATCCGCTTGGGTTTGCGGTCGGCCGCGAACATGGGGAGGCCGATGTGCTGTGGGAGAGGCAGGGTGGGCACCTTGTGGCACCTGTCACCTCCCCAGTCTCTTCCCAGCAGAGCCAATGGCAGCTCTGTCTGTGTGTGGGCATGAAGAGCCACATTTTGGGGTCTCTCTGCCAGCCCCAGAGCTGGGTTGATCCCTAAAGTCACTCCATCTTGTGTTTGTCTGTCCATGGAGCCACCAAGGAGCTCCCAGGCTCTGTTCCCCCAACTCATCCACACTTGGAGCCACCAGCCTCTCCCCATCCCAGGGCCTGTAACACCACCTGAAACCCACATCAGCCCTCCCAATCCTGCCAGCCACTGCAGAGGACATCATCCTCACACCCTTTGCACTCATCTGCCCTGACATTTTCCAAGGACCACCACTTTCCACCCAGCACCACCAGCCTGATCCTCCCAGTGACAACATCAGCACAAGGCAGGTGACCCACTCGCCTTAAGGTGACATAAGCTCCAGCCATCAGCATCAGGGCTTTGCCACCAGCCCTGGGTGGTGGCTGGCCTGTCTCCAGCACTGTTGGGATATCTTGAAGCTTCAGGTCTCTACCTGGAATATGTTGACATGGATGTAGGGATGGGCCAGGAGGGAGCGGGTGAGCAGCATGCAGAGCAGGGCGGACCACGGTGACTGGAAGCCTGAGATGTGGAGCAGGAGCCAGTAGTGGCAGTAAAACCCCAGAAACATGCAGCAGAGGGTCCGGAGAGCTGCTTTCCACTCCACATTCCTCAATAAATCTGCACAAGGAAGAGGAGGCAGCACATGGGAGAGGTGTTGTTTCCTTACCACCACTGCTGCTCCAGCAGCCAGGCTGCCCAGTGTGCCAATAGCCCCACAGCCCAGCCCAGCCCATGAACTCACTTTCCCCATCCTCCAGGTTGGCCCAAACTCTATAGAACTGCTGGGGTTTGGGTCTGAGAGCCTCCCCAGAGCAGCAGATCCAGCCGTGCATCATCACTCAGGGGACTCGGATGCATCTTCATTTCTTACAATTTGCCAAGTCATTGTCCGTGCATTTGGCACTGCCCAGAGCTGGGTCATGCAGCCTGGAGGGCTTTGCTTCCCCAGCCTCTTACTGCTCTCTGGGCTCTTCTCCCTGATTGTTTTCTGGCACCATCACCTTTCCTGCCCAAGCTCTTTATGTCTGGCCCCTGCCCACCACACCTCCACCCCATACACAGCCATCAAACACGCCGTGTGATGCTCTGATCAACCTGAGACCCACTTGTGACACCCATTATGGCCACAGATCTGAGTTAAAGGAGAATGGATTTGGGGTGCTTCAGGCTCATGATGGCTTTTGCCAGAGATTTCGACATTCAACAGAGGAAATGGTGAAGGGTTTTCTCAGCATCAGCAGAAAGTAGATGCAGCACATGGGGTCCCCAGGGCAAGTGCAGCATCTCCTGCCTTTCCTGCAGCCCAGTGTCCCTCCAGGGGCTGGTGTAGTTAATGTGATGCCTCCAAACAAAGCAGGACCCTTGGGTGGGGTGGGCAGTACAAGCTCCCTGCACCCAGCACCCTGTCCCCAGGTGCCTGGGACACGTACCAAGTGCAACCAGAGGGGTTAGGATGGGCACTGCGAGAGGCGCGATGAACATGTAAACGTAGCGGTTCAGGAAAGGAAGTTTCCAGGTGCTGGAGTCCCCCAGGCCGATGACGTTGGTGTAGCCGTGGTGGATCTTCACATGGTTGTAGGTGGCCTGCTCAACTGTGAAAGATGAGCAGAGCTGGGAGGGAAGAGAGAGAAGTTGTGGTGCCAGGGTTGGGCACTGCCTGGCTTGGGCTTGTGTGGGAGGAACCCAGGGAGATGCTCTGGAACCATAACGAAGCACCATGGGGAGATGCTCTGCACCCCACAGACCCCAAACCAGTCTGGAAATGGACTTTTAAGAGTTAAGCATTAGAAACCATTCCCACCATTCCAAACATTCCCCACCACGGCAAGGAGCTGATGGGGTGTTTTTGGGGGCTGCCCCACTCACCTCAATGAAGAAGATAGCCCACACTTTGCCCCAGGACTTGGACTCAGTCAAGGCATTGTGGCTGGCCAGGTGGCTGCCCTTGACGGTGAGGGTGTGATGCACCACGCCAAGGGTGAGGACACCCACCAAGAAAGGGATGGCCTGGGCTGACCGCAGGCACAAGAATCCTGTGGAGAAACCAGCTGGGCAGGAGCTCGGCCATGCACGTCCTGCAGCCCTCTGAGCCAGGCTGGAGGTGTTGCTACACCCAAACACGCCAGCCACGGCTCTAAACCTGTTCTTCAGCCATAGTTACAGGTATTTAAACCACAGAAGTCAGAGTCTGCCTCCTCATCACCCTCATGACTGGGCCAGTCACACTCACCCTTGTGCTGAAGGTTTGGCCACTTCCAGCCTTGATGGCAACAGCTGCTGCAGGTGCCCGATCCCACCCCACAGCTCTGGGATGTGGGATCCCCCTGCTGTCATGACCCTGCCAGGATTTCAGCATCCCCAGGAGTTCAAAAGCAAGGGAAGGTCCCAGCTTTCCAGCCAGAGACCCATGCCCAACCGTTTTCCCCTGCACCCACCACAGCCAGGGCCATTGCCACCAAAACCACCACGGTTTCCCTGTCCCATGGTGGGACACATCACCCCCCGTCCTGCCCTGTGTACATCTGCCTGGGCACCATCCCCTCAGCCCAGGCTGTACCCCAGATACCACTGTCCCCACACCCCAGGCTGTCCCCCGGGTGTCATTGTCACCCGCTGTGGGGTCAGGGTGCACCAAGTCACGGGGTGAAGGAGTTACTGTGGCTTTGCTACAACCTCAATAGGTGCCAACAGGCTCCCAGCACAAAGCAGTCACGAGGAGGCAGTGGGACCCCTGGGGACTCCCCTGGCTGTGGTTTGGGGGGCACTGAGCCCGGTTACCTGCTGGGAGCAGGAGGAAGCTGCAGGCAAGGATGCTGATGTCCACACCGTGCCGTTCCCACCAGCTGCTGCTCTTCACCACCTTCTGCACCAGCTCCGAGAGCTCGGTCATCAGGGCTTCCTCGGGCTGCCCTGCTCGCTCTGGGGCTCCCCCGGGGGTCACGTCCCCGTCACCCAGTGCTGGCCCCCACTCCCAGCCCTCTGCCATCACCTCTGTCCTGCTGCCACCAGGTGCTGTCGTGCCGCGGAGCGAGGGGTCCCCCATCCCCCTGAGCCGGGGAGTACCGCCGACCTCACCGTTGACCTGCCGTCCCCTCGGCCTCGCCGGGTCCCCATCCTCCAGCGGCATCTCCCTGCTGAGCAGAGGCCACGCAGGGTGTCACCCCCAGACGATCAACCCCAGCACCCCGACCCACCGCGGACGGGCTTCCCGGCTCCTGCTGCCGCCGAAGGACACGGGAAGGGCAGGGATGGAAAAAAAAACAAACAATCCAAGGAGGACGCAGCCAGCGGAGACGGCCGGAGGAGCCACCCATCCTCCCACCACACGGACACCCCGGCCACCACAGCCCCCTACTCACGCCAGCCCTGGCTCGGTGGCTCTCCCGGCGCTGGCCATCCCAGGGTGGCCGGGCAGCCCGTGCGGCTCCGCGCACCAGGGCAGCTGCGATTTGGAGAAGGGAGGAGCGGGGGAGGACTGGGGGAGGGCGAATGCAGATTAGCGATGGCAATAATCCGCCTTGGTGGCCCATTTCGGGGAGCAGCCGTGGCAGCGGGGCCGCGGGGAGGACGCTCGGCGAGGGCACAGGGAAGCGACGGCAGCAGAGGAGGGAAGGAGTGGAAAAAAGATGGAGAGAGGCTGGAAATGCTGGAGGCGAAAAAGCCAAGCGCCAGGAATAGCCCTGAGAAACCCAAGCGGAGCACAGAGGACAGGGATAGGGTTTCGCTTCTGCCAGGGAGAGGGAGCAAACGTTGTCTGTCCCACGAGGGAGCCGTTTTGGGGAGAAAACCGACCTTTTCCACAGCAAGGAGAAGGCTGCGGGAAGGAGGGGCTGCCTGTGCCCGCCTGCCCAAACTGCTGCTGCTGAGAGCCGCCCAGCACCCTCCGCTCTGCCGGGGGCACATCGAGCCCGGGGGCACCCGCCAGGGGCCAGGCCACGCCAAATCTGTCCCTAGCAGCTCTGGCAACCAGCTCTGACCCCCGCAGGGTCTCTCTTCTCTTCTGACCTATTCCTGTGTGAATTTCCTCCATTTTCCATCACTGTCCTCCACCCACCCACAGGCATCCAAAAGCTTTGGGGATGCCCCTGCACAGACCAGGACCTCCAGAGCCCTATTTCTTTATGAAGGAAAGCTAAAATCGCATTGTTCCTCGCTGTGGCACTGGATTTCTTCTTGCTTTGTTATTTTCTCCTTGCCGAACCTCAAATCAGCTCAACTGATTCACCAAAACCTTAATGAACATTGACATCCATCAAATCCCTATGGATTTGCAACAAACAAGGCTGGTTAGCTACACCCATCACTAGGGTATCCCAGCCCCAAACTGGGATGGGCTCAGCACCTCCAGTAACACTACATCGCTGCCACAATTTGCAGGGAAGCAAACCCCACGCCCAAGTTACACCAAGCCCCAGGGAATTGCCATCATCCTCTGGGGAAAAAAAAAAAAATTAATAACAATTAAAAAAAAAAAACCCAGCTGCTGCAAAAGGGGCAGAGCTGAGAGTCCATCAGAGACCTGCTGAGCTTTCATTTAGGAAAGACCATTTCTAGAGCCAGGGGCGCTGAGGAATCACGGCGGTGTGTGAAGCCCAGCCAGCGATTCATTCTGATGAGCAGAATGGCTTTTGTCACCTGCCCACGCTGGGAGAGCACCCATGGGTGCTGCCAGGCCGGGGGAGGAGGGTGTCAGACCCACAGGTGCATCGGGTGGGGCGGCTGAGGCTGCTCCTGAGAGACACAAACCTTCACTGTCACACCTCGGATGTCACCACAAAAGGGACAGCGGCAGGAGGGTGGCAGCCCTGCTCAGGGGGTGCTGTTTTGCAGGGCCAAGGGCGAGCAGTGCCCCATTGCACAGCGGGGCAGAACCGGTTACGTGGTGGCAGCTGAGGAGGAGCAGGGGGTGGGAATCAGCCACACATCCAAGACCAACACGATCGATGAGGATCCCACTGCAGCTGGCACAGGGAGAGGCAGCATGGCATCGCTCAGTTCTGTGCTGCCACCAGGACCAGAGACCACCTGGGAGAAGAGAACAAATAGTGGGTTGAAAACCACACGGGAGAGGCTGAGTTTTGGCTCCTGAGGAAAAGTGCTGAACCCAAAAGAGTTTCTTCCATCAAGGTACAGCCAAGGTGTGATTCACAATGCTGACAACAGACCAGAAATTGTAGGAGTCTGCAGAGCCATCAGGACAGGCAGCAGGTTCAGGATTGTAACCCTAGATCTGCCACCTTACAGAGCTCCATTTCCAAAATAAACTTTTAAACCCCAATTTACGTCTGATTTCCCACCACACACCAACTCACACCATTGCCCTGACACAGCTGAGATCTTAGAGATCAAAGCAAATGCTGGCCTGGCCCTTGCACCGTGGACACAAAGACCTCCAATTTAGCAAGGAAAACACGTGTAAGGCTCAGAAATCCTTCAGCACACAGCAGGGCAGCTGGAGGGGATCAATGTAATCCCTGGAGCAGCGAGCTCTGGCCAGCAGCTGCTGACCCTGTGGCTGTCCCTTGTCCTGGGCAGCACGAGGGTCCCACAGGCAGCCCCCACTGCCTCCTCAGGCATCTGCCAGCCTGAGGGAGCCACGGGAATCAGAACCCCGCCACGGTCCTCATCTGACCCCCTCTGCCCCTAGAGCTGAGCTCCTAGAAAGGCTACACCTGGCTCCCAAAAAGCTCCCCCCATGTCCCTGCTCCCAAAAGAGGGGAAAACAGGTCATTTTAGCCTGGCATAAGGACACACACGTCAGGCCATCAGGACCCAGCAGCTGCACATGCTTCCCTGCTGAGCCCTCCCAGGCTCCCCCCAGCCCGTGGGACAGCACCTGCTGCAGCCCCAGAAGTGCAGTTTCCAGCTCAAATCCAGGAGTTTGGAAAAGCTGCAGTATTTGCACCCCAGGGCCGTGATGACGGGGTTGAGCTCCCTCAGCAGCCCCTCCCTCCCTCCAATTGCCTACCTTGCACACCCTCATCCTCCTCCCTGGGGGAGGAAGGCTCAGGCTGCAGGGGCTGGCAGTGGGACACCACCAGATCCCCTGGTTGCCTCAGCCAGACACTCCCAAAACCACCACCTCCCCTTCCCCTGACGTGGCTGACTCTGCAGAGATTCACTTTTATAATACCCAGGTTTGGGGCGGCACTTCCCCCCACCTCTTTTAGACCAAGCGCTTTTGGGTAATTAACTTAATGAGGAATTAATTACCACTATCCCCTGCCCAGCAGGGAGACCTTAAGCACCGCCTCTCTTTGTCTTTTGGGGTCTGGCTGAGCTGCGGGGTCCTCAAAAAGGAGAAAATCTCCGGATTCATCCCCTCACTCCTCCCTTTTCCCTGAGCCCGGAGGCCGAGCGAGGAGCTCCATCTGCAGGCAAAGCTCTGCCTCCATCACCCCCAAAACCAGCTCCCTCCTCCCGCATTCCGGCCCTGGCACACGGTGTTCGTCATATCCCGAGCTCCAGAGCCGAGCAGCTCCCGCAGCTGCTGCCAAGCTGGGAGATTAGCTCCGGTCCCCACTCACTCATCCACCCCAAGGCCAGCTGGGGCACCCCAAACCCTCCCTGCCTGGGGCTGTGGAATGAGGAAAGGGCGAAGGACGAGCTCGGGAGCCACCGGGCAGGCACCAGAGGGAGTCACAGCTCCGTGCAGCGGCTGCTAGCACTGTCGTTTGGCCAAAAGTGCAGGAAATTGAGCTGGTGGACTCCCAAGGGATGCTTAGCCCTGAGCTGCTGGGCTCCCAAAACGTGAGACCCAGCCTGATCTGTGTGTCAGGGCAACAAGCTCTCAGGGGACACCAGAGCTGGCACAGCCACCAAGCCCTCACCCAGAGGTTGCAAAGTCCCCTTCCAGGGACCAAAACCTTGGATGCTGGGGGGGACATAGACACTGAGCCCCATCCCATGGGTTGCAAACTCCCCTCTTAGGGATCAAGACCTTGGGTGCAGCCACAGCCTCTCTGAGAGCTCCAGTGGTGCTGGCAGGGGGGGGTGAGATGCCAGACCTATCAAGGGCTATTTTTTAGTCCACATCCTCCTTTGGCAAGGTCATGCTTTTAACCTTAAATAAAATAATCCTCCCCAGGATGTCTCACTGTTTGCAGGGCCCAAATGGCCACTTTGGGCCACAGAAAACTTCCTGCTCATGCTCAGCAGCTCCGGGAAAAAGCTGGATCCTGCTGCTGGCTAATCTGGCCGACCTGTTTGCATGGCACAGACCGGATGACGGCGAGACGGGGCGGGCAGAGCCCTGGGTCATGCACTGGCTGTGGGGGAGGAATTGTGGACAGAAGCCTGGTCTTATCCAGGCCTCATGTTGGTCCAGCTCTGCCCTGCGCTGCCCCAGCACCTCCGGCTGAATGGCAAAACCCCACAAAGGACATTGTCCAGCCAGAAAGGCATTGGAGGCCCGACACCCCCAGTGTCATTCACACCATACTTTTCATTGCTGCTGTATTTTTCTCATCCATTTGACCCCGAGATGGATGCTGGAGGGGTTGTAGGTGGGGAATTGCTCTGCTAAACCTCAGTGATGTTCACCCCGGGGTGAGAACAGCTGGGATTTACCTGCCAGCAGCAGCCAGGTATGGAGACATCAACCTAACTCCTCACTCCTGTAAGATGTAGGGGCTACATGGCATTGTAGAGCCTGAACCCTCCTGGCTCTGGGATTGGGACAATGGTCCTCCAGGCCCCAGCTAGGCCAGAGTGCTGCTGTGCTGCAGGGATAGACCACGAATATCCCCCCACTTGCAGGGTGGGGACAGACTCGTGAGACTGCCTGACAGAGTGGGAGATTCTTCCCTGCATAGAGTCAAACACGTGCCTGGTATCAGCTGTGCCATAGATCCAAACACAACCATCTCCCCTCTTCCCTTTCTAGTAGCCACGTGCAAACACAAGAATCCCAAAGCTCAGGGATCAGCACCACGTGTAATTTCTTTACTTCCCAAGGCTGTATGAGACTCGCAGCAGTGGCTCGTGAACAGAGGTTTATTCAAAGCACATGAAAACCAAACCCAACAAAAAGCCCTGCTCTGAGTCCTTGGACATCCCAGCCCAGGGCTCAAATCCACAGCACCAAAATCCACCTTTCCCCTTGAGCACCCCCAAAGCCCCTGGGGACTCACTGCATATCCACCATCAGCATATCCTGATACCGTGCCTAGGCTGTGTTTTCAGTTTTATATATCAGCAGTGAATAAAGCAGTTGTCATCCACCCCTGCTCCAGCCCAGCTTAATTTCCAAAGCCTGGCTGGAGGTGTCAACTAATCACAGACTTCCTCCACTTAGCAGCTCAGGGCCAAGGTAATCACTGGTTTGGATGCCTCTGCTCTTGCCCCGACCGAAACTGCTTGCCCCCACCCCTGTGTCCCTGGCGTCACAGCCTGGCCAGGTGTTACCCAACGCAGGTGCGCGGTGGAGATGCTGTGGGCTCCGTCCTTCTCCGCTGCCAAAATGCTGAGCCTGCCCCCAACAGTGCCACCAAGGGATGGCCGAGTCTTCTCTTCTGCCAGCCCAGCAGCTCTTTTGTAACCCTGAGGTTCTGTGGGGTCCTGTCCTGGCAAGGATCAGCCCTGAGGAGGGAACCAGCCATGGCTCCAGTGCCAGTCAGCAGCCAGCGGCTGGAACGATGCTCCTGGACACAACTCTACGCTTCCAGTCCTCAAAAATTAAGTATGTTTCTCCTTGTAAACATGGCATTACCCAACCCCAGCCCTCCCAGCTCCCAGGTGCCCTCCTGGTCCCCAGCCAGAGCCACTGGGGCTGGCCACACACATGTCCCTGCAGGCAGGCACCCAGGCCGGCAGCTTCCTGTCAGACGCCCACACAAAATTTTTACCACTCGGTGCAGGCAGTGTAACTCCAGGCTCCATCCTCTGCCCTCTCGAGGAAAGAGGGACATTTCCAACCTCCTCAGTGTGCAGAAGGAGGATATGGACCCCAGGATGGCATTAGCCAGCACTTGCCACCTTGGGCCAATCTGTGACTGAGCAAGGACGGTTTGCTGGGGTGGTTGAGTGTCACTACCCAGAGCTGCTTTTGGGGGGCAGCTCTCCCTGCCAGCTTCCACTGCTGGCTTCACATGCCAGAAGGGAAAGGGCCTGGCAGGGAGTGCAGGGCTCAAGGCCGAGTGCCTCTTCCTTTCTTCCCCAGGAGTTTTTGAACAGGCTCTGCTGGGGCTGTTGTGTTTGCCCATTTTAAGAAACCAGAGCTAAGGTGGGCACCAACCAGTACCTGTCTTTTCTCTGTTCCTGTTCTTTGTGGTATCAGGATACCTTGAATTCATGGAAACCAGGAATTCCTGCGAGACAGAAAGCTCCCTGCTCATTAAGAAGCCCCAGTACAGCTTTAATTGGCAAGAGGAGAGATTGCACTGTGCAGCCCCTGCACCTGAGATGGGCACTGCCCTCCTCTGGGCATGTGTCCACGCTTTTCCCTGGCATGGCAGGTTGGTGCCACCCTGGATGCAAACAGCAATTAGGTGCCACAGTCCGCGGGCAGGTGCCCGACCCCACGCTGCTCCGGCCGCAGGGTAGGCGAGGGCAGCCAGGGCCATGATGTAACTGGCTGTGCCCGGGAGGCAGTGCTGGAAGGGAGCGAGCCGCCCAGCCAGCCTGGGAATCCAGTGTGCTGTGTCACTCATTCGGGCTGGAAAGTTGGTTGGGAGCCAAAGGGCTGCCCAAATCCAGCTGGACTCCAAGAATGCATCCCCACCTCACTGGTCTCGGGTGGCTGTTACCTATTTTCCCACTCTCAGCTGCTGTGGAGAGATGATAGTTGAGCTGAGGGGATGGGGAGAGGGTCTGTCTCAGCTCCATCTTCCTGCCAGGCTTAGGGACACATCCAACCAGCACCCAGTGTGTCCACTTTGTCCATTACATCCTTCCCAGTGGGCACAGGCAGACCACCAGAGCCCTGCTGAACTGGGCACTCACCGAGGGCAGTTTTTGTTTCTTCTTCCAGGTGAGTGCCCAATGCTCCCTGCCATCCAGAGGGATAACTCACATGCTGCCTGGCAGCTATTTCATCAGCACAGCCAGACCCATACAACCAGTTAGCTCGGAAAAACATGATTCTTCTAATGACACCTTTGGAGAAATGGTGCTCTGGTTCCCAGTCGACCGAGGGAATATCTGGACGAGCCCTGAGGAGGTTGTGGGTCAGCTCTGGCTGGCACATGGCTTCAAACCCAGCCCTGCCAGCAGCACTGGGTGAAGAAGCTGCCTTCCATCCCCAGCACCTTAAAAACGGCTTTTTTTGCAGCCCACTAAGAAAACACAAACACCGGAAAAGCTGTTAATCCTCCAAGTGGTTTTCCCATGAAAGAAAAGTCTCCCTGGCCCCATTCCTCCCGCTTTTCCCCTCCCACCATAAGCCATTGCAGGTAAATCCAATGTGCTGCTCCTTAATCCCAGCATGGGGAAGCAGGAGCCACCCTGACCCAAGCAACCTCGCCTCACCAGTGCATTTTATTACCGACTTCAGCAAGGTCCTGCTGGGATCGGGGTCAGTGGCAGCTGGACCTCACTGGCAGGAGGGCAAAGTGGGGCACAGCAAAAGAGGGAGGAGGCCCATGAAAAAAAAATAGGGCTTAGAATAGAAACCAGGTTAGGGCTAAACTGTGGGTGTAGAAGCTGCCGTGGCAGGTGGAGCTGGCTGCCCTGCCAGCCCAGGGGACCAGAGCGCCTCCGAGCCATCCTCTGCATCCTCACCAGGTTTCCAGGGTTTTCCATCCTCTGGTTCTGGGAGCTGCTGGGCTGGAGGCCACAGGGAGAGAGGGACTCCAGGGATGAGGCTGGGTGCAAAATGAACAAGAGCTCAGCCCTAAAGCCATTGCTTCATCCTGCAAGGGCTCTTCTGGTCCATCGGATGGCCACATGCCTCCAGAGGGTCCTTGCTGCCCCAGAAGTGTCACACCCAGAAGTGACACATCACAAATGGAGACTCAGAGAAGTTCTGCAGAAAAAGTAGGGTTTGTTTTTACCTTTCTTCCTAACTGGGAAGAGAACAATCAACAATGAGCCAAGCTGGGCACAAGGTGAGATAAGACTGGCCTCCTGCAGCACCTACAGTGGCACCATGAGAGTCATAGGGCCCTTGGCACAGCCCAGAGGGTTCCTGCGAAACACACAGAGCACTCACGAGGTGCCACCAGCACCACCCTGGCACCTGCCAGCCCAGGGAGCCCAAGGGCAGCTGGGTCTGCCAGAAAACACAGAAGGCATCTTGTGGCCACATCCCTGGCTGGACCACAGCCAGCTGGAGCCAGGCAGGGAGCTGATAGCAGAATTTGCCAAGAGAGGCCAGAGGCAGTTCTGGGAATAGCCCTTCTGCCCAGCCTGAGCCTGCTTCCAAGGTTGTTTCCTTCTGGCACGTGGCAAAGGTGATGCCCTCAGAAAACCGGGAAATTTGCTGGACGGGAAGTGACTAAGACTCATGTTTTGTTGGAAAAAGGGGTGAAACCAGCCTCCTTGAAATTCATGGGAAATCTCATGTTGAGCCTGCACATGGATTGATGGCTTTTCCAAATCTGACGGGACAACTTGTCACCTAGGAACGCACTCCATCTGCTCTAGAGTGGGAGAAAACCTGCTGTCAGACAGCAAAAATATCCCCATAATCTCTGCTTTCCCCTAGCAGTAGGTTTCCCTTTCCTAAGAAGCCCTGTGGTCAACAAAATTACCTTTCCTGAAGACAAGTCCACAGTGATATCATGAGTGGGTTCCAGTGCCCATTCCCTGTCCCATGGAAGTGCAGGGCAGATTGCCCTCAGTCCCTTGGGAAGGCTCTGCTGGTGGCAGGTCTGGTGGGGATCCAGGGTGGGGAGGACATCTGAGGAGAGAGAGTCAGAGCTGCCAGATCCCACCCCTTCTTTACATACATAATAATTTTGGGAAGAAACAGTGTAAAAAGGTAATTCTTTCAGCCTTCAGTCCCTTCACAGCTTTATCCTGCTGTCAGGGCAGGCACAGTCCTTGGCATCACCTGTCCCTGGGGTGGTGAGAAAGCGAGCTTGCGGTCCCCTTCACAGAAGAAGACACCCATTCCATGTCACCTCCTTCAGGCCCTGGTGTCTGAGGGATGCCTGGGGAGGGCTGGGGACCTGCTCATCCCCCCTGGCATGGAAAGCCACCCAGGAGGCACTGGCTGATCCTCCCTTGGGAAAGGCAGTTTGAGCACGTGGCATCTCTGCCCGGTGGAGCCAAGCAGCCCCAGGCCAAGTGAGTAACACCTTCAGCCGCCTGCCTCGAATACCGGGGGCTGATCTCTCACCTGATGCCAGCAGGGAGGAGCCATGCTGCTCTGCTGGCACCAGGAAGCCTATCTTGGCACCTCCAAAATGCCTCCTGGGGAGGGTCAGGGAGCCCTCACTGCACCCCGGGTTTTCGTGAGGGATGCCCAGCACAGGGCAGGGCTGTCCCCATTCCTGTAGGTGCTACCCTGGAGCTGGAGCAGGGCTCTGGTCACAGACACGCCAGTGCTGCTCCCAGCACCCTGCCTGCACTGGATTGTATAACCCCTTACGTCAGGCAGCGCTGGGCCACGGCTGAGCCAGCTCCTCTCCCAACCCATCCTGGCCTGGCACTGCATCCAGTCCTGGGACACAGAGCTCCGAGGTCTCACTCCCTGGGGATCCCTGCATCTTCTGATTACCCTGGGGACCTCTCTGCCCTGTAGCCTTCCTGCAGGGATGCTGGCAGCTGCTGTCACCTGATCCCCACTGTGACCCAAGGATGCTCATCCTCCACCTCACGACCTTTTGGGGCACAGTCCTGCTTCTCACAGACCAGCACTTGCCATTGCCTGTGAAAGCAACTGGGGGGGAAAAAAAAAAAAAGAAGATGTTTTTATGCTTTTCCCAGGTGAGAAGAGAAGGGGCAGGATGTGGCCAGAGTTGCTCCCTGACCAGCAGTGGAGATGAGTCCAGCACATCCCATCACAGTCTGACAAGTGCCCATAAAGCCTCCACCTCCCCAGCCATCCCTGGCCTGCTTTTCAAACCCGACTGGCTGGGTTTCGGGGTACTGGAGGGGTGCCAATGCACCATGGCAGCGGGGTGAAGGCATTCCCTGGCACTAAAGCAGGCAGGACACCATGCCAAGAACAGCACCTGCTGCTCACCCTCCCTTCCCACTCCCTGAAATGCGAGCAAAGCCCCTGGGGAGATGCTGTCTGTGGGTGTCAGCGAGTGCCCTCGAGGGCTGTGCAGCACCCATGAAACCACAGCTGGGGTCCACTTCCCTGGGCACGGATGACCGAGCCCATACCCCGCCATCGAGCACCCACTGTGGCCCCTCGGGCATCCCTTGAGAGTGTCCCAGTGCCGCAGGGTTGGGTTTGAAGCCGGGTGCTCTTATGTAAAGGAGCAGGAGAGTGGCGGGGATGAGCCGGGCTTTGTAGGTCAGAAAATGGAAGTGCGGGGCAGTTCGGGGATTGGGCTGGGTCAGCTCGTGAGTCAGTGGCAAAGGAGGGACCGGCGCGGCGGAGGCTTTATTAGCGGATGAGGGGTGGAGCGAGGCTCCGCAGGCAGGCGAGGAGCCGCGCCGAGGTTCGGCATCGACGGAGCGGGGCTCATCCTCCCTCCCTCCCGCCCGGCGCGTCCCCCGCGCCCCGGCCCGCCGGCGATGCGGCCCCAGCCCCGCTCCTCCTCCTCCTCCTCCTCGCCGTGCCCCTGAGGGGCCGCCGAGCCGCTCGCCCCCCGCCGCAGCCCCAAACGCCCACGGCGCAGCCAGGAAGGCGGTGATGGAGCAAGGTCAGTGAAACAGGTTTCTCCTCCCGGATCCCTGGAGCAGGCGTCCTTCCTGCGCCGGCTGGGGAGCTGCGGACTTGTTGACAGCGGCTCTCGTTAGCTCGGTTATTGAGCCGGGGCCGAGGGCTGGGCTCCCTGCTCCTCCGGAGGTAGCGGCTCCGAGGGGGTCATGGATGCCCTGTGCAGCTTCCCATCCCTCTCCAGGTGGGCAGCTGTGCTGCTCAGCCTTCCCTGGCCTCGTGGGACCCCACGGCATCCCCCTGCCCTGGGAAGTCTGCTCCAAAACATTGGTGGGGTCGAGGTGCTGAAATAAGGGGCGTTGGTGTGGGAGGTGTGCAGTGCCAGGGATGTGGAAAGGTTTGGGGGTAGCATCCCCGTCTGACTGGTGCTGTGACACGCAGGCATCCCGGGTCAGCCGAGCCACAGTGCCACGCTCAGGGTTTGTTTGTGGCTGTGGAGAAGGGCCAGGCTGTCGGTTTATCACCGCAGACGTAAAAGGCGGCACCAGGCCTGCTTCCAGAATCCGCCTTCTGTCCTGTTCAGGCCTTTTGGCATTCTGGAATTCCCACACATTTCTCTACACTGGTCACCAGCGCTGCCCACAGCTGCTGGCACTGCACTCCACGTATGGGGACGTGTGAAGCCCGGCCATCCCAGACATGGGTGCATTTCCAAAACGCAGCCAGAGAGCCCAGGGCAGTGTCCTGGGGGGATGAGTGTGGGTGAGGATCCCAGGCTTTGCTTGGACATGGTCATGCCCACCGAGTTTTGCTGTTTCCTGGGGTAGAGATAATGGATGGGAACAAAGGGATGTTGTGGCAGACAGATCTGTCGCTGGCGCCTCCTGTGAGGGCAGAGCCCGGCCTTGGGCTGGAGCTGAGCCTGCTTCTACCTCTGCCCAGGCAGCGGTGGCTGCAGCCTCAACAGAGAGGAGATGGGAGCCTTGGGAAGTCCATCCATGCTTGCTTACTGTCTGGGTTTAGGTGGTGTTTGGACTGGATGCCACCCTGGCAGCCCTGCACTTGCTGCTCCAGCCAGTGCAGTTCCATGAGGGACTGGGTGGCCCAGCCTTCACCCAGGTGTCTCCTTTGGTGATGGCTGCTCCTGGTTCCACCAGGACTTTCTGGGCTGGGTGGCTCTGCTGGCTGTGTAGAGTGCCGATGTGTTAGAACAGGAAGATATAGTTGTTGTCAAAGTACAGACCGAAAGATTAAAGCTTAGACAGAGATCAGGAGCAGCAGGAAGGTTGTCTCTGTCACTCCAAGAAGGAGAGAGATAATGATGAAAGTTGGGATCACCACAGCCCTCAGAGGCACCCTGGAGCTCAGGCTCTGTGAACAGGGATCCCCGGTGCCACAGGGCAGGCGGTGCCACGGCACATGTAGTGACAGTCATTGGCCTGGCCCCACACCAGCCAAGGGTCCCACAACCCCCTCAGTGCCTTTGCCCCCCACTTTCTCCCACCAAAGTGTCCAGAGCAGGATGTACAGGCCATCCAGAGCATCAATCCTGCAGTGCAAGTATTTGCCCCAGGCACAGCATGGTCACAGCTACCAGCACTGCCAAGGAGCCACTGTTGGTATTGTCCTGGCTACTGAGGGTTTCCCACCTGCCATCACCCCTGGGACCCAGGTGTCCCTGCTGAGCTGATTTGTTGTTCACACAGGGGATGTTGTGGTGCTGGGGCTGTTCCTGACTGCTCAGTGTTCTCACCCCAGCACGTGGAGGGCACAGAGCCAGCTCCATCACTGGGCTTGAGTCAAGTCCTCCTAAAATAGTTCCCCAGTTTCAGTTTCCTTGCAGCAGTGTTTCCAGGAGCCCATCCTCCCTGCAGGTTTCAGGGCTGTGCCAGGGCCTGGGTGTCATGGGGGACCAGGGATGTTCAGCAGCTGGGGATGATGATGTCCTGGGCAATGACCTGGGATAGTCAGGTGGTGCCTGTGCTCCAAGTACACTTTTTCCCAGCAGCACTGTCAGTGCCCAGTGGGATGAATCCTGAGTGGGCCCAGGACACTGGTGGTGCCTCACACCTTTCTCTGCCCTGGCTCCCCCCTGGGATGCTCGGTGCCATCTGCAGATGTGTCCCTGTGCTCCTTCTTGGGAGCAAGCCAGGATGATGGGTACCAGGACAGTGGGTACCAGGGAGCTCACTCCAGCCTTGAGAAAACTGGTGTCAGAATCCGTGGCATTGCTTGATATTTTGCTAATACTTATGAATGGGCATTAAGTGGAAAATTTATGAGTTGTAAATGTAGAAAATTATTTGCCCTGTTAATATCTAAAGCCAGAATTTAAATAAAATGGCCCTCAACTTCTCCCACTTTCCTGGCCCACTCAGCAAGTGTGCCACTGGGAAGACACGCTGAGCTGTGTCCATGCTTCTGCTTTTTGGGGCACTTCGGTTTTGGGAATAGCCATGGAGACTCCCAAAAGCAGTTGCAAGGCCCCTGTGAGGTGCTGCATCCAACCCATATCAGTGGCACATCCATCCCTGTGCTGGGCTGCCAGGGAACACCATGCAAGGCACAGCAAAGCCAGAGCATGCTGGGGGTGCTCTGCAACAATCCCCTTGCCCCTCGCCTCCATCCTGGCCATGCACCTTCCTGCAGCCATGCATTACTCAGCTGCTGGGCCAGGAAGTGAATCCCTGGTGGGATGGGCAGGAAATAGTTAAGCAAGTGGGGTGAAATGGCCCACGCTGGCCTGGCAGGTCCTGGACCCCAGAGTCACCCTCCGGTGTGGGCACCGTGGCTGTCACCAACTCCGGGCAAGCCTGGGGGAGAGGAGCACCAGGCAGGGCTGAGGACAAGGTGCTCCAGCCCAAGGAAGATGCCTTCTCCTGGTCCTTTCTACCTGTAGGACCTATCTAGTGTCCTGTAGGACCTACCCAGTGTCCTGTGGTCGATGTCCTTTCTCAGTTCCCATGTCAATCCCACGTGGCAAGGCTGAGCACACGTGCCATCTGAAGGCAGCAGCCAATAACCTGGTGCTGCCAGCAGCCTGGGGAAGCAGCCACGTACCCAGCAGCCAAGCAGGAATGCTTCAGTGGTGCCTGCAAACCCACATCTCCAACACCACCACTGTAGGACCTCAGTCATCCCCAAAAACCTCCCCTGCTCTCTCCCAGCTCCAGACTGTGGTCTGGAGCACCTGAGTGCTAATGAGTGCCAGTACAGCCCCTCTTGCAGCAGCTGCCTGGGGATAAAGGCAGGGCCTGGGAATCAGCATCGTGTGAGCAATGCTCCTTTAGCTGAGGAGCTGAGGATGTCCAGCTTAAGGATGGAGTGTCCATGCCATGGCTTGACCACTGGCATGGCCCATTGGCCTTTCTCCACTCCCTACAGACCACCTTCTACACCGTCAGGAGCAAGGAAACACGTGTCCAAGCTAAACCCAGGGGACGGGTTTTGCTGGGAAGCCCCATTTAACACAGGCACAGGGTGGTTTGGTGTTTGTGGCTTGGGGTGTTACAGGACAAGCATCCCCAGGGTCACTGGTTCCCTGACGGGCACATGCTGCCATCCACTGCAGGCCCTGCCTGCTCTGGTGCCACAGGCCGGGACAAGGGACCGTGTTTGCTGGTTGGCAGCAGTGGGACGGGGAAACCTGCTGCCTGGCTGGGTTTCTGTTTGGGAGGGTATTTAAGGGTGTTCTCCAGGGTGTGCCAGCCTTGGTCTCCACCCTGCTTTCACAAGTGCCCTCTCAGAAAGGAGCTTGTTGTTCTCGTTGTGGAGTGTAATGAGCACCGTGAGGTTTCCCCGTGGAAGTTCCGATGGGCAGAGCAGCCACAGGGCAAGCTGAGCTCTGAGAACCTGGGGACAGCCACATTTCCTCCTCATGCCCAGGGCAAGAGGAGCCTGGCTGCATCATGAGCCCAGTGGGATGCAGCAACTCAGCTGGACAGGGGGGATTGGAATGCAGGAAACACCTCTTTGGCCAGGGCTTTGGATGTTGTGTCCTGCAAGGACTGTGGCCCCACACTTTGTGAGACAAACCTGGCTGGAAACTGTGGACCAAACCTCAAGACAAGGAACACACATGAGATCCAAATGCAGGTGCTTGTTCTGGGGCTTTTGATGCCAGTGACAGCCACCCCATGCCCACAGACCACCCTCCTCATCCCACAGAGCCCATCTCTTTGGCTCTGCATTGATGCCGCAGCTCAGTTTTGGCTCTCCCTGCATCACAGAGGTGACCACGTTGATCTCAGGGCTTGGTGATCCCAAATGGCATTTTTGGGCTTGGTCTTAGCTATGCACGACACGTCCCATGGCACTTGGGTACTGTCATGTCACCAAACATTTCACTGGCTCTTTGAAGGAAAGACAAGTTGGGAGAAAAGATCTCTGTCAGCATCAGCTCAACATCAGCAACTGCCTGGGTGCTCCTAAGCAACAGTGCAAAAGTTAGGGAGTGTGCACACCCCAAGTGCCTAGAGCTCTGAAATACCCTCCACATCCCAGTGCCTGGCCTGCTAAGGTCTCCAGTGGGTGCCAAGCCAATAGATCCACTTCTCTTTGCCATCTGCTGGGATAAACTGGTCCCCATTGCACTGGAGTGGCACTGGAGTGAGCCATGGCAAGTCACTCCCCTCCTGTGCCCAGCACAGACCCAAAGGCACAATCCGTCCCTGGGGATACTGGGGCTGGGGACTGGTTCGTGGTGGGCAGCTGGCACTCTGGCAGTTATCCAGAGAATGGCCAGAGGGCTTGGATGAGGTTCACATGTGCATGAGGAAGAGGGTGAATTTAGTCATCACAGCCTCACCTGAACACTGGCCTGAGGGTGCACGTCCTGCTGGTAGCAGTGGATCCCAGTGGGCTGTGGGTCCTATCCTGCTCTCCCAGACCCGGTCCCGGCAGAGGGAGCTGTGACATCAGCCAAAGCACTGCTCTCCCTGCTGGGACACAGCCCTGGGCTTTGGAAAGGGACCAAAGAAAACAGTGCTGGGGCCGGGGTAGTGCAGCCTTCTTGGAGAACTCACTGACTCAGCACATCTGATCTGTCCCCCTTTTTCCTGGAAATTGAGCCAAGAGTTATGCAGAACTTGTAATTTCAAATATAAATGCACTGTTAGGTCTACAAAATGCTTAAAAAAACCAAATCAGTTTGCATCTGTGCGGAAAGATCTCGGATCCTCAGCGCAGTGGTGGTGTGTGGGGGATGCTGGAGCATCCCTGTGTGCAGTGGCACGAGGCTGGGACCCCACACCTCTCCTGGTGGGGATTCAGCAACTTGGGGAGCAGCAGGACACCTGAGTATTTCTAACTTGCAAAGAGTAATTTTCCTCCCCTACACCCACACACCCAGGGCAAGCACAGGCAGAGTAGCACAGCTGCTTCACACCAAACCAGTCCCTGTCTTCCAAACAGCATAACCACAGCCTCTGCAGCTCCAAAGGGACTAAGTGGGGTCCAGATGCCAGCCTGGCCTGGGACGAGCACAAACAGGTCATTCCTTATCATTTGCATCCCTGCAAAATAAAGTGGATAAGCAACGCCAGTAACAACGTGCAGCATTTTTCTGATCTGGCAGTCTGCATCACAGCCTGAACAGGCACTTTGCCAACACCCCATGGCATGGGCTGCTGACTCTCCCTCATTAGGATATGTCACTGCCCATCCTGCTGCTGCACCCCAGAAACTCCTGCCCCCCAGGAGCCATTCCCAGATCACCTGTAAAATGCTGCAGTGGAGCTGGGAGTGCAATGGTCAGTGGGACGGGTCTGTGGAAACACCTGACACTGCAGTTCAGAGCTGTGCTTTGAGCACTGATGCATCAGGGATGCTCAGAAGAGGCTCTGGGCTGCAGCTCGCTGCTGTGCTCAGTCCTGGGAAATTCCTGGATTTCAGAGACAAGGTCCTTTGCACACAACCTGCTGACACAGCTCAGTGCCCCGGAGAGATGGGACAGAAATGTTGCGTCTGTGAAACAGCCATTTGACCACTGGAAGGCAACTACCAACATGTTCAAAGCATCATCTTCATTCTGGATTTTGCCCTCAAGACAGCACAGACCGGACTTACAGACTTACTGGGCACCAGCTGGCCAAAGTTAGGGCTGGCACGTCTCAAACTGAGACCACGGTAATCAGAACTCCCTTCCAAAAACACAGCACCAGACAAGATGATCCTTCTCACCAGGAGAGAGAGCAAAATTCCCCAACCCTCCTCTCCTCAAGCCCAAACCCCAAAACAACCACTTGCTCAGGGAAGAATGGATTGTAATTATTTATTTTGGATCCCTTTGAAAATATCATGTTATCTCCTTCCGTTCATGGCTTGGTGTGGTCTCACAGCCTGTGACAGCAGCGTCCCAGCCAGCTGTGCAGCTCACTCCTTCCTCCAGTGAGTGGTCCCTTGAAGGTTGGCAGGTTGGAGCTGCCTGGTCCAATCTCTGTGCCAGGAACCACCCAGGAGCATCACACAGACAGGGAGCAGAGCAAGGGAGCAGTCCTGTGGGACTGGTGGGGATGGCTGTAGCTTTCAGCTGCCCCAGGAAGGGAGTCTCTGGCTTGTGTTTTCTGGCAACTTAGAACTGGGTTTGTTTCTCGAGCATAAAAAAAAAAAGATGCTGCTGCTATCTGCAAAGGGAGAGAGAAAAATCTATCAGCACCTCCAAGAACAAGCTGTACTGAAAGGCTGTGAAAGCAGCACACAGATATCTGAAGGCTGGGAAGCCCAAACAACCCAGTGAATTGGGGTGTCAGTGCACGTGGCCTTCCCTTCACCTCTCTGAAAGGCACACGGTCCTTTAACTCTACCAACCAAACCCTGGAAATACCATAAAACAGCAACAGCTCCAACCCAGATATGCAATCTCCAGAGGCCTGAGTAAGATCTCAAGCACTTGGGGAAGGATTCCCAATGCCACCGGGCACTGCCGTCAGCCGGCTCCCACCGGGAATTGCGGTTGATTTCCTAACGTCTTCAAAAGGTGAAGAGTCAAGACAAGCCCCAGCGTGGTTGAAAATCTCAGCTACAGGGACTGAGAAGCATCAGACCACAGAGCAGTCTGCATTCATATGGGTTATGAAACAAAACAAGGGCTTCACGTCCTGCCCAGTCACATTAGGGCTGTTGAGTAATGAACTAACGCTACTGCCACCTCTCCAAACTCTCATCCTTTCCACACGAGCAGGAATTTGCCCACACACGGAAGTGCTGAGGTTACCTGGACTCCTACTCTTCCAAGCAGGTTGAAAACAAGACATTACATTATCCACATCTCCACCTGCTGAAGAGTTTAACCTCTCAGACACCCCATCTCCTACTTACAGTTCAGTGTCTACAATGACATCTGGCTTCTCCAGCGTTTGTCGTCTCCTCTGGATGGCATCCACAATCTTTTTCCTGGGGCCTAATGGGATATTGATGCTCTTCAGGTCATTGTCTGAGCACAGCATGAGGGCCTCCAAGTCAATCTTTTCCTTCTTCAGGATGGAGATGAACTCAAACATGTGCAGGGAAGCCAGAAAAGTTTCCAAGGGGCTGGTGTCTGGTTCGTCGTCATCGTCTAAGCCCAGCTCCACCTCATCCCAGGGCAGCTCCTCCGCGTTCCTCTCCTGCAGGCTGTTGGCACTGCCAATGCTGTCGTTGAGACTTGGCGAGCGCTGCAGGCGGCTCCGCAGTTTGACGCCCATCCCATCGGCGCTGTCCTCCCCCAGCGCGCCCCCGTCCTCCCGGCCGATCCCGAAGAGCCCGCTGCTGACGTAGTTGCGCCGGAACACCATGGTGCCCAGCCCGGGGCGGTTGAACAAGGAGTCGTGTCCGGAGTCGGTGCTGACCTCCGAGTGGGCAGAGTCCATGTGCAAACCCGGGTCGCTTATGGCACGGGAGACAGTGTCTTCATCCGTGAGGAACATGTCTCGGATATTGCGGCGAGTCCACTCCTTGGGGCTGGCGTATGTGCCCTGCTTCACAAACATGACGTCGTTGCCCAGCTGCAGACCGGACAGAGAGCGCACGCTTTTCCTCCCATCCTCGTAGATCTTGAATGTCCCGTCCACCTGCTTCTTCTTCTCTAATTTCTTTTGTATTTTCGTCTTTCCCTTGGCTGTGCCGTGGATGGTGGCTTGTGAATATGGCAGGGAAGTCACCATAGACATGTGCTGGAACTTCTTGCTTAAGGTGCTGCTTGAATAGCTGGAAAAGCTCATGGTATCCGAATTATCTGACATCTCCTTTCTGTACCGTTTCTCCATCCTTTCGTGGTGCTTCTTCTGCAGCTTCACACAGTCCTTAATCCTCCTCTCTGCATCTCGAAAGGCCTTGTCCTTCAGTTTGCTCACCAGCTTGGGGTTGAGGCTGCTCTGCTTGGCAGCAATCGAGTCCAGGTACCGCACACACTCCATGTGCCCCTTCATGGCTGCCATGTCCAGTGGGGTGTGGTAGTCATTGTCCAGGCACCAGATGTTGGCCCCAAAGGAGATGAGGAAGGAGAGGCAGTTCAGGTGGCCGTTGGCTGCTGCCAGGTGGAGGGGGGTGTTCCCCCAGATGTCACATTTGTCTGGATCTCCCCTAGGCAGCAAGAAAAACAACTGGTTAGCATGCAGGGATTGATGACAGACTCCACTGAGATATTCCCAGCTGTGCAGGGGCAAATCAGCAGCATGAACTGTTGGCTCTTTGAAATATCAAGCTACATGCCTCTGGTTCCTGCAATTTAATTTTAAAGGGGTCTTCTGGAGGGGTGTACTACTGTCGTGGAATCATGTGCCCCACGTGCAAGTCTGTGGCAATGTCAGTTGAATTTAGGTCTCAAGACAAATGTATTCCTGCATCAAACCAACTTCTGGGGGAAGGCAAGCCAGGTTCTGAACAGCCCAGAGCTGAGGTATGCGTCTGATTCCAGCTTAGGCCTTAAGCTTGGTAGGAAATTTCAAATCTCAAATATCCCATTAAATTCTAGTCAGATTTTGTCTTCAGATCTTGGCTTCTTTCAGACTCTGTGGGGGGGCATGCCAAAATGCCTCTCTGTATGCCACATCCTGGGTGGGAGACCTTGGGATCCCACCATGAAACACCCATCCTCAGCAGTGGTTCTGAAACCCCCCAGCTGCTGTACCTTCCCACCCACCTGTTCCTTGGCACCTGGGGAAATCTGTGGCACAAAGGGGAATGCTGGCAGGAAAGAATAAGAGTGAATTGGCTGTCCTTGGCCTCGGCATTGGGGTTCTCTGGGGGATTTTGCCGTACTGTGCTTGGTCTTAACAGCACGGCTGGAAGCATGTTGGTATTAGCACATCCTGAGAATCCAGTTTCAGAGAAAGTGGAGATTAGGTTTCTGCACTCCTCAAGAGCTGGACACTGCCAGTAGCATCTGCAGCCCCTGCCCCAGCAAGCTGCTGGCAGGACACAACCACTTGCCCACATCTCCTGCCCCCTGTGCCAGGACGAACACAAACCTGGGATTCAAGGGAAGTCTGTCCTCCTGACATTCCTCTGTATTTGTGCTCAGGTGAAACAAGAGAAAGTTCACACCCCTGCTGGCACCAGCCCTCTCCTGAGCGTGTGTGCTAATGATATGCAGCCAGCAGCAGTATCTGTCAACAGGGCGCTCTCCCTCCATGCACATGGATATGGCAAAGCCTTTTATTAAGGCTGGGCAGCTCCACCACCCTCAGGAGCAACTCCTCGTGGGCAGCAGGGCCCTGGCAGAGCTCTGGTTCAGCACAGCTCCTGCCTGTTCCCACACCACCCTTTCAGCGAGCTCTGGAGGAACGCAGCAGACCTCATCTCCAATCCATGGTGACACCAGGAGTGCAGAAAGCAAATCATAGAATATGGAGAGTTGGAAGTGACCCATCAAGGATCATCAAGTCCAGCTCCTTAAATGCACACTTGAGACCTTCAGCAAGGGTTACTTAACTCCTTGCTGCTTTAAGTTCTGTGGTGACAAAAGCTGGGAGAAGCAGAGCCCAGAGCCGTCTCCCAAATCCCATGTGGTCTGAGCTATGGCTTGTCTGACTTCAAACAGTCCAAAAACTTCTCCAGGGAAAGAGCAGGAGATCACAGGAGCAGAGGGACCTCTTTGCCCTTCTGCTTTGCACCTTCATCACTTTGTGCCAATGCACAAACCCCAGAAACAGCCTCATCCAGCACATTCACCCCCACACAGGGACCCCACTGCCTGCTTGGAACACTCTCCAAGGGGCAGCAGAGACAGAGAGGAGCTGCCCAGTCAGTGTAATGCCAAGTTTGCAATCCTCAGGTTTTACAGAAACAATAAAGCCTGTCCAGAGTTTAAGCTGGAGATTATTTGGACCCAGAGTATGAGCTTCCTAACTCCCTGAAAACTGCTATGAGGTGCACTCAGCTTTCTCTGTGGGAGCATGAGCTGTAACTCCATCATAAATGTGTTTTCACTAAATTCACAGAAACGTAGTAAGTACAACCTTGAGCTCATTGGCAAATTCAGCAAGTTAGTCAAAAGGTTCAAAACTCTGTAAGGCAAAAAAACCCCACAAACCCTTCAGGACTTCTGAGCCAGAGCCTTTGACATCTCTCATAGAAGGAGAAAAAGGTTTCAAAGATGGGTGGTAGGGAGGGGGAAGGCAGGAGATCACGGGGTTGAGAAGCCATGAAGCCAAGAAAAGGAGAGAAGGGAGCTGATAGTACTCTGGCAATGCTGAGTTCCCAGGAGCAGTAACTCCCCAGCCCTTGCCTCTACCCTCGTAGTGACATGTCCAGGCTGGGAAATGCATGGGGAGGATAAATATTTGATGAATTGCAAGAGAAGAGTAAATTATTGATGGAGCTGGATTTAAAGAGCCAGTGAAGCTGTTCCACATGGAACTGCTGGTGCTGGTGGAGAGACTCGGGTGTGTGAAGGGCTGTTGGTTTGTCTGGTGTGCTCTGAAAGGGCACTTGTGTGCCTGGCACGTGTGGGCAGGTGAGCCAGGGCACCACGAGGGTCCCAGTGTGTACATGGACTCATGATGTGCACAGTGACTGAGCAGTGGACTCCCTGGAAACAGTCTTGCTCCCTAAACCAAGTGTGTGGATGCTCAATCCATAAAGTACCTTTTGGAGCCTATTCTCAGGTCTCTCTGGTTCAGGGCTAAGCCGGGGAGGTCTTGAGGGTTTCATATGTGCAGGTCTACTTTGCTCAGAGAGTGAGGGGAAAGAACATCCAAACCAGCTTTCCGTGGTCATTTCCACTGTCTAGAAGCAAGAGTATCAGAGCAAAATGAGATCTCTCAGGCCCTCTGCCCTATAAATGCCTGCCACAGGCGCTAAAAATGCATCAGAAGAAAAGAAGAACGGTGACTTGCAAAGTAGAGATGTTTGATTCAACTCAGATAATAAACATGAGGCCCTCCCTCTGGCAGGTGTCTGTCTGAGCAAAACTTCACCTCCGGGGTGCTGCACATGAGGAGATGCTGACTGCAGGGTCCACTAAGTGGGGACATATTTTAATAACAGGTGTAAAGTGCAGCACTTCTCAGCTTCAAAGCGTTTTCAAGCACTGAGTCAACTCCTGTAATAATCATTATTAAAACACTGTTAATTGGGCCCCTTAGGTGGACATGTGCATCTCCTGAGTCACTGCGTTTGCACCATGACATGCACACTCACTCCCTTCCTGCTGGTTTTTCCCCTGTGCTTCTCCCGTAGGATCCCAATTAGCGAGTGGGGAATCCAGTGGCACTTACATATGTTCTTCCCTGGCTGCATGTGTGAAGTTCCTCCAATAGCAAAGGGCTGGCTCACCCTTGGCTCTTGGCTGTGTGTGAGGAATCGGGCCTCAGAGCAGGAGCTGGCTGGGGTGCAGAGTGTCTCTGGCTCCCATAAAATAGTTTTGAATAGAGGAAGAGTAAAAAAAATAATTTATGGCTTGAGGAACAATCCTCACTACCTTCAGCATAGTCAGTCAGGACAATGAGCCAAGTAAAGCCTAGAAAAGAACAGAAAATATGAGGTTTTGGGCCCACAGCAGAGCTTTGGGTCCTATATGCCAAGTTTTGCCCAGGTGGTGGTAGCCCAAGGATTCAGCTGTTCTCCAAATTCAAATCCCAAAAAATCCAGCAGAGACACTGTAGATGAGGGTCGTGCCAGGGCTCTCTGCCTCTTGTCCCAGCAGAAAGCTGGGCTGGCAGTTCCTGAGCCGGGTGACTGTCCATGCTGGGGCAGTGCCCGGGGCCACGTCTCCTGGCTCAGCACCTCGCCATGCCCAGGGCTCACCCTCACTCCCAGCAGACAGCTCAGGTGCCGGAAGCCACGAAGCTGCAGCAGTGCCCCACCCTGCTCCTTCACCTTCCCAGCAGGGAATGTCCCCACCAGCACAGCCAGGCTGCCCTGGCTCCCACGTGGCCTCCGGCCCTGTGGCGTACAGAGGATGCACATCACCTTCACGTGCCTTTGCTGCAACCTCCGCTGCAACCCTGCCCTGGCTGGGGTGATGTGATGCCCTTGAGCAGCCTGGCTGATGTCAGGAGCCACCGTCACCCCCAAACCATGGCTGAGCCACTTGTCCCCTCTGCCACTGACATTCAAAGTATCCCCACCCCCTGTTTTTGTAAGAAGGGAAACTGAGGACCAGCTCTGCTGGGTGACAAAACTGAGTGAGGACCTGCAGACACATCCTCACCTCTCCTGCTGTCCACTCCAAGGAAGTCCTGGCTGATCCCAGCAAAGGCCCCCAGACCTGCCTATAACTGGAGCTGGACTGGCGCCCGCCACAGCCACCGTGGTTCCTAATGAACCCCACTGAAGAATTACTGTGTCTGAAAAGCTGCAATGCTAAATGCCAGCTCGCCTGCCTCTTCCCAGCCATCATGTTAATTGAGTTTGTTTTCCTCACTGGAGCCCAGCCAGGAGGAAGAAAAAGGCTTTTTGTGTGGCAAACAAGAAGGATGAGCCACTGCTGATCCCTCCATCCCAAACCCTCTCTCTGTCCGTTGCAAAGGGGGCACAGAGGCACAGACACATCAGCAGCTGGTAAGGGCACAGCAATAAGTCTGCTTCATTACCCCTTCCATGTGGGTTGGGGCAACAAGCTTCCCTCAAGGATCTACCAAAGGATTTCTTTCCCCCTCCCTCTTTCAGCCTGACACCACAACCTGCTGAGCACATATGGATGGTGCTCCTTCACTGATGACAGAGCCTAGATGTGCCCACCTGCCTGGCATGACCATTAGAGCCATGATTTTGGCCCCCAGGAGCCCCCTCCCACAGTCCTGCTTTCTCAGGGTTTCTCTGGCCACCCTCACTAGGACATTTCATAACAGCCTGGTCCCAGCACTCTATGCCTTGGCTTGTTTGGGCACTGGTACAGCTGCCCAGAACTGGCAAGGAGATTTTGGTGTTTCTTGCTGCCCCAGGACTCCCCCATCACCCTCTGTGCTTTGACATCCCCATGCAACCCAGCTGGAGGCTCACCAGCCTGCTCAGACCCTGAAGATGCCTCCCACCCCATCCCTGCATGGAGCCAGGCCAGCGCCAAAGCCCCCACTCCCCTAGACACTGCCCCGTGCCATAGTCCCACACTCCCCTGCCTTGTAGTGTGGGGCTCTCTGAACCAAAGGAGGAATATTTTGGCAGCAGAGGCCAGAGAGCAATTCCCTGACATTTTGGGATACTCAGAGCCCTCCCTCTTGCCTCACAGTTGTTACTGTGCAGGTGTAATAGTAACCTATATAACACAGCATTAAGTTTCATCTCTGAACAAGGCTTAAATACTGTGGCACATCATCCTGGGCACTGGCAGAAAATTACAAGGTCTGCCCTCAGGCTCTCCTGGGTCTTGCACAATTGCACCTCTCTGGTACCCTTGTCCCCAGGCTGGGGCTTTCCCTGCCTCTCACAGGCCCAAAGCCAGCTCCAAGGAGCAGGGATGTGCCTGCCTCCATGCCAAGCACTTTGCTGGTCCCTCTGTGGCCCTAGGCAAGGATCTGACACATGGAGATGAGTGCAAGAATGCAAACACATCCTGCAGTCGCACAGCCACGTACCTTGCTCCACCATCCATCATGTAAAGGGCACTGGGCTTTTGCCAGGCTGTTTTCCTTGTCAGGAACAAATGTGTATTAGGTTGTTAATTAAACAGCAGCCAGGCTGCACTCGAACACAATTTAAGCCCACAAGGACCTTTTAAGCCAATGTGAGTTTATAAAAGCAGCCCTTGGGCTTTGTGGAGAGGCAGAAACTGCTGGCTTGGATGGGGGTTGGCAGGGCAGGCAGGGGTGCTGCAGGGTGCCCTGTGATGGAGATGAGCAGTATGAGGAGATACAGTGTTATAAAGAGATTATAAAGTCAGTCCAAAAGGCTTTGCCTTTCTGAAGGGGCATTCATCCTCCGCTTGAGCCTTCCAGATTGACTTCTTGGCCATCAAAGTCTTTGGAACCATTTTGAACTTCAGGGTCTCATCCCCTGAGCCTTCCTCCCATGTCTCTCTGGCCCTGGCTAGCAATTCCTGTCCTGACAGGAGCTCTGGGCAGGTTTTTGCTGGGTGCAGTCTTTCCTGGGAGGTACACAGGGAGTCACAGAGCCCCCACCCAGAGAAGCATCACAGGGTTCTCAGCCCAGGACCATCTCAGGATGCTCCACTCGGAGCACTGTCTTGCTCTCTCCCTTCCAGACTCTGAAACAATCTTTTCCTGAACACACTCTTGCTGCATCAGGTGCTCAAGGACTTCTCAAAGCTACTCTGTACACAGCCTTTCTTCCCCCAGGATCTGAGAGGAAATGATTTACAATGAAAGGACAACAATGGATGGAGGAGCTCTGCCTGTGAGCACAGCTGGGGTACTGGCTGAAGGTTTTGCACAAGCAAGCCAGAGTATCAGGAGATGGCAAGAGCCCAGGAACAGGTACAGTGGAGATGTGGCTGGACAGGTACAAGAGCTGCTAACACAGCACAGGATGGACCAAAAATCCCTGCATGGGAGCTGACAGCCCCACCAAGCCCAACATGGAGAAGCAAAGCCCTTCCAAGGAGGTGTGATGTCCATCCAGGCTGCTGACCTCAGTACCATCCCTCAATATTAGCAAGACATAAATCAAAATCAGCACCAGCAATCTCTCAACACAAGGCAGAAGCCACTCCAGCTTGGATGGCTTTAGATGAGATGCTCAGAAAAGCTACTGGAGCAGAAGGAAGCACTGGGATGTGTCTTTGGGGGGTTGGTAAGAACTGGAGAGTCACAGACTGTCCCAGAAGAACTAGGAATGGCAGATCTTGCTTTAGCACAGACCTCCCCCAACACCAAGGCGTAAATCCCTCCAGTCTAACAGGTCCCCTAAATCCCACTCCCACCTCTCCACCACATCCACATTTAGGGAGCCAGAAACTCTAAGATTTGGCAGCCCAGGGTGAGGTACAGAGAGATAGACCAGTATGGAGCAGGCCCTGTGGGGGAGGCTGGGCTTAAAGAAATCTCCTCTTGGAAAACCCGAATTTTCCAGGCTCCAAGTGTATGACGAGCTGCCCAGAGGTCACATACTGAGACCTTGCTTTGGGTAAAACAGACAAGTGCCACCCACTGCCAGCTGGCACTGCACACATCCCTCTGTGAGCATTCTTGGGACAGAGGGAGCAGTTATTCTCTCTGCCCCCTCACTTTAAAGGGCTTTTTTCAGTTCAGCAACAGAATGTGTTTGTCTTTACAGGAGCTGTAAAAGATTACAAAGCACTTGGAAAGGGCAACTCATCCCTACCCAGGGTGCTGCAAGCAGGGCTGGGGGCAGGAGCACTTACAGGGTCAGAGGAGCTGGGAAAACACAGAGCAGTTACCAGGAGTGTCGGATTAGATTCAAAGCACCACAAGCAGAGAAAAGTAACAGCAAGGAGGACAGGAGCAGGGGTCTTATGGACAGAAGCCATAATTTTGTGGGGTGCACTGACCTGCGAGCAGGGAAGGGGGAAGAAGGGGGTCTCCGCTACTCTGTTCCCCAGACCAGCACCGTGCCCTGGCCAACACTCACCCTCTGCTGACAATGAGGCGCAGGGCATCCAGGTTGCCGTGGTAGGCGGCCCATAGGGTCGGGGTCATGCCATCCTCATCCGGCGAGTTCAGGTCCTTCTTGGTGGCTTCCTTCAGCAGGTCCAGGTAGCCGTCCCGGGCGGCTCGGTGGTACTGGTCATTCATGGTGTGAAGGGGTCCCCGGGCCAGCACATGGGTGCTCAGGGGGTTCAGAGCATGGGCACGGACGTGGGGCAGGGGCAGCTGCCAGGAGGGCCCCGCTCGCCTCGCACAGCTCCGCGTACCAGGACACCTGAGAAGTCCTGGCCGGGGAGGCAGGAGTTGTTCCAAGCCCAGCCAGCCAGGCTCCACAGCGCTTCCCCTGGGTCCTAAGCATCCTCCGGCCCCGGCTCCTTGTAACACGCACCAGCTCCACGGCACATTAAAAGCTCCAATTAAGCAGCATCGCTCTGTCGGGCTCAGCACGGGGTCACACAGTGACAATTCGCCAGGTTTACGTGTCCCCAAAGCACAGCAGGCTGTCAGAAAGGCTCTCCTGGGCTGTGTCCTGCCCAATATGCCTGTATTTCATAGCGACCCCATCTCAAGGAAGGGGCAGCAGTAGCCAGGGGAGGAAGAGTGGGTCAGTGGAGCACGAGCCCCCACGGCCTCCACTCACAGCCCTGTGATAGATAATCCTGCTCTGTGCAGAGCTGGCTGAGAGCAGTTTGGTGACTGATTCCAAAGTAATACCAGGGGTGTTCACAGCTCAGCTTTTCCCATTGGAAAAAAAAGAGAGAGAGAGTGATACATATATATTTATATTTATATTTAATCTCCCTAGTATCACTAGGAAGACAACAGCAGACCCAGTCACCATCCCTGTCCCCATCTACCCTGCCTATACCCACAGAATTCTGCTTTCCAAGGAATTGCACAACAAACTGCACAACAGGAATCTGATAAACCAAGGAAACTCATAAAGGCTGGAAAAATTCCCTTCCTCACCTCTTTTCCCTCTCTGGAGACTAAAAAAAAAAAAAAAAACCCAGACTCTGTGTGTAACTCGGTACTTCACTGCGATGTGCAGGGGGTGCAGTGTTCGGCCTCTGGTGTCTTTTATGCTGACACAGAATTCCCGGCTGGGTGAGACCCTCGGGAAGCTGCACGGCCCCAGGCAATGTCTCCAGCACCGCATTCCCGGGTCCCGGGCACCCTCTGCTGTCGGAAAAGAGGGAGCCAAGCCTGGATGCTGACCGAAGCACGAAGCTGTCCCAATCCATTACACCCAAGGGTGAATCGGTGGATTGTATCCCCTGGGACATGCTGACGTGGAGGAGGAATTTCCTGCTACTCTCTTGTTCGTTTTACCTGTCATGTCCTGACTCTGGGAATGGATCCAGATCTCCAGGGCCGGATCCTGTGTGTGTCACCATGGCCCTAGGACAGGCACAGGGTTTGTAGAAGGTGAAGGCAGAGCCATCAGATGGTTGAGAAATGGGAGGAGAGTGGAAAAAATGGGGAAAGACTGTAAGACAGCATCAGGAAGTCTTGAAAGGCAATGAGCAGAGAGGAGCTTAAACAGTGAGAAAGGCAGCTTATTTTTGTAAGGAAAAAAAATGCCCCAAGACAGGAGGAGGGCGGCCCTAAAGCAGTGCCAGGTGCACCCATGCAAGATGCAGTGATTAATCCCCGGGTGACCGACACGGTGTCACCCTCCCGGCTGCCCGGGGACACCTGGAAGTGCATCAGAGCCAGGCTCTGCTCCCTGCGGGCTTTGCTCACCTCAACAGGTTGGTTTGCACCAGCTCAGCCTCCCTGGGCAAGTCCTGATGGGATGTAGTAGCCACGGAGGTATTTGTTGCTGGGATCCTCGCAGGTGAAAAGCAGCACAGTAACGCCTGCAATTCATTACCGGCGTTATTTAATGATTCTTGTATTGTTACTAATTAAGTTCGTTGCGCCGTACGGTGGCTGCCAGGGGGACTGGGAGCATTGCCCGAGGCAGTAACACTCTTTCCTCTGTTGCTGGCTGGTAAGGACGAAAGAGGAAGGATAAACCAGTGCGTTTAGCCCGAGGGGCCTCTGAACCTCTGGCCTCTGCAAAAGCACGATTATCAACTCGGGTTTAGTTCAGGGAGGCCCGGGCTTCCTCGGGAAAGGCCGCAGGCTGAGAGGAGAGCAACCACTTAGCCCAGCAGGAATCCCTAAGGATCAGCAGAGGCCAGGCAGGGCAGAGCCGGTGCTGCTGGTGGCAGCACGGGAGGGACGCACGGAGCTCTCCCTGGGCTCTACAGTGGATCCTGAGCTCTCCTTCCCCATCCCACACAATTCAGTGCTGCAAGAGGGACACGGTGAGCAGGCAGGAACAGTACTGAGGAAACACACAGCAAATGGCCCCAGCTCCGTGCTTGCCCTGAAGGGGGAAAGCAGGAGAGACATCTCCAAAAGAGGCATTTCAAGGACTAAAACTTGTCCCCATCCACCCAGAGCTGCCGTGGGACTCCTATAGCTCCCCCACAAAACATGCAGCTGGGTGAAAGGGACCTTGAGCAGAAACTGTCCCCTTACCAGACAAATGTTTGAATCATATCTGCCCTGTGGTTTGTGACATGGTTACTCCCTTGGAAGGAGAGGAGTTAAGGTCCTGAGGTCCAGAGAACAGTAATCCCACCCTGAAAAGTTAAAGGCAGTGCGTCAGCAAAGGAGAACACAAATCCCAGTCTCTAAATCTGCCCTTCTCTAGTGCTAAACCTTCCTCGTTGATGACATCATGGGTGGGACAGGATTGAGTTACCCTTGGCACTGAACAGGTACAAATGCAAATTTCTTCCTTTTCCTCAAGAACCTCCGAGGCATGGAGTGGACTGATTTGAATTGCACAGGGTGGGGCACAATGTTTATCGTTCTCCAGTAAGCAGAAACCCAAGCACAAAATCATTGCCAAAGATAAGTTCATCACCTAAACAATCTCCTCTCAAGGGAAGAGACCTCATGCATGTAAGGAGATGGATTTGGTGGGGTGGTCTTGCTCTGTGGTGACCATGACCCTATGACCAAGCGGTCCATGCCACGCTTAGCAATGTTGTCAACTCCTGTTCTCACTAGGCAAATAACCCTTATCTCCTCATCTCTCTCCAGCTTTCCCAAAATCAGCTATTGCACAAAATGGATCACATGAGTTTCTCTGAGAAGCCCACAAAGCCCTGCTGTCAGCTCCAGACATGGTATAAATCACAGAGACGTCCCAACGGGTATAAATTCCTCAACTGACCAAGCTGCAGCAACAGGGAAACTTCTCAGCCTGGCAGGAGCAGAGATTTGGATCCCAGGCAGCAAAACAGGTTGGTGGAATGGCTTTGTTTTGTCAGGAAAATGAATCCACGAACACCAGAGGTTTATGTCCAAAGAGGAGACAGAGGAGCCCTGCTACTTTATTTGAATAAAGGGAGAGGCCACGGGGCAGTTCCCCTGGGGTCTCTCAAATTGTTAGAGGACGCAGCCTCCTTTTTATCCTTATTTCCTGGCTGCATTTCCCTCTGTCTTTCCCCATTGGCTGAGGTACTTAGGAGGTAGAGACTTCCCGAATCACCTAATACAGCCCGCCTTCTGATGTACACCCCCCTTTTTCTTTTCCTATGGAACTTATGGTTCTTCCCATTGCTTCTTTCATCTCTCAGTATCTATCTTTACCTATCAGCAGACCCACAGTTTGTTTGTAAAGACAAATCCATCGCATTCCTTTCAGTTTGGATGGTTAATTTGCTTTGTTTCAGGCTTTTCACAGAGAATCAATGAAATCCCAAACTTGGCAGAGACAGGGGGGCTTTAGAGGACATGACAACTCAGGTAGTTCACACCCTTCCTGCAGGAACTGCTACAAGCTATGATGGGATGGTCCAAAGATTCCCGGGGGTTTCTTACCTTGTGCTAGCCTGTTCTTCAGCAAGGAAGTATAACAATTTCTCAGAATGTTTACTGTTTGACATTTAGAATTCAAACCACACTGGCTGTTTGCCCCAGGATATTTGATCCTGCGAGTTCTTTTTGGTGCTTCTCCAAATCTTGCATCAATAAGCACATAAATGTTGTGTGACCAATTAAACACACTTGATTAAACTGACCTGGGATCTCCCCGAGCAAGAGCATCTTAAGCAAAAAAACCTCCAGGGAACCAGGAAAGGAAAGTTCAAAAATGAGCTCATCCCTCTTCTTGCACTCCCTGTCTCAGCCTTCCCTGTTCCTGTGATACATCCTCTCCTCCTCATCACGTGTCCTGCTTTGGCCCAGTCCTGGGCCGTTCCAAATGCACCTCTCAGTCATGGGCCTCTCTTCCCAACAGCACAGACCCTCAGGCAGAGCCTTGGTTGAACCATGACCGAGGAGCCTGGGCGGAAGGACAGCGAGCTCGGACACCCCCACTCCAGCATGGGCTGCGGACACAAGGACGACAAAGCCAGCCTGGCTTCGAGCCAGATAGCATCTTTCAGCCACCAGGCCCCCTCCACTCCTGCCTCCAAGGAAGTGTGGAAGAAGGGTGGCCGCATGTTCTCCATCCTGCTGGCCGTGCACTTGGCCCTGCTGGCCTGCACGCTGGTGAGCAGTGGGGCTTTCGAGAAGATCGCTGTGCACGACTACGATGTCTTCTTCCTGCTGACTGTCATGATGCTGATAGTCATCATCTGGATCATCTTCTACCTCGCCGGCACCTCCCGGTGCCCGGGTGCCATCCTCGGCAAGGACTCCCACGCCGGGCCCATCTGGCTGAGAGGTACGTGCTGGGGCTGGAGGGGAGATGCAGGATGGACAGGTCATGGGAGCATCAGTTATTACAAGGGAAGCAGCAAAGATCTGGGCAGAGCCTCTTCCTGCTGATGGACTGGGGCATGGCACCGTGCCCTGCTTCAGGTCAGCTCCTGGTCCCTCCACGGGGTTCACTGCCTGGTCTCCCTCTATCCACAAAGGCTCTTGGTAACTTACACCAGGATCCCTCCCACTGCCGTTGCAAGAGCTGTTAGCCCCAGCATACCAGGCTGTTTGAAAATCATATCCAGCCAAAATTATTGTATTATTTTGTTGTTGCCAAGATAATTTGGGTGCTGAGAGAGGAAAAACAGCAGTAGAAGAAAAGCCTCTTCATGACAACAGTTCCTCTTCTTCCTCTCACCCATCTGCATTAGCTCATGTATGCACATATGTGTCCAACCACAAGTATTTTTGTTCCCCAACAGGAGGCTTGATCCTATTTGCCATTTTCAGCCTTGTCATGGATGTGTTCAAAATAGGATATTACTCGAGCTTCTACAGCTGCCTGTCTGCAATCAAAATCATCTACCCCATTGTGCAGGCAATATTTGTGGTTGTCCAGGTGAGATGGTTGTGCTCTGTCTTGGGGAGGGGTAGAGAGACACAGGCACCAGTGGAAGGAGCTCTGATCTCTTGGATTTAATTCAACTGCCCCCACAGAAAATACAAGGGCTTAGCTCAGCCCCCACCCAGCCCACATCTTCTCCCTCCAACCACGACAGCTGCCATCTATGGCAACTCAACTCACTCTAAGGCATTGATTTAAACTTGTTCCCATCCCATGACATTTTTGTCACAAACTCTGAGAAGCCCCCAGCCAGCCAGGCCTCCTTTTCCATGAAGAACAAGGGAGGAGAAGGACAGTCAAGGCAGGGGCTTGCAGTTTGAGATCCCAAACAGAGGACCCCCTGCTCTGGGACAATGCCAAGGAGGGAAGAGGTCAGAGAGGGACAATTCAGACAGAACAAGGAGTGGCCATGGGCGGAGCAATGGCAGTGGAAGCAAAGAAAGAACATCCAGCAGAGGGCCAGCATTATGAACGAGGCTGGGCCCAAGTGGACCCAAGCAAAAGAGGCTCCAGCTTGCTCTCTGCTCTGCAGGGAAACCCCTCCTTTGGAAGGATGTGCTTTGCTTTCTTGTTTTGCTGGAAATAACAACTCTCTTTCTTTCCCCTGCAGACATATTTCCTATGGGTCTCTGCCAAAGACTGCATCCACGTGCACCTGAACGTTACCAGGTGAGCGCTGCTGCTCCTTGAATCCCGCTGGCCAGCAGATCTGGGCCCCCACAACCCCTCTGTACTCCCTCACACAGCTAAGATGTAACCAGGGGATAACCCCTTAATGCTGTCCAAAACTAAACCTGCTCAGTCTCCAGCTAAACTTAGATCCCAGCTCAAGCAGCTGTGGTTAATGACCTGTGCATCTATCAGGGTTGGGATTCAATTCAAGAATACAAGCATTACTCAAAGTAGACAGTATTAAATAAATAATTGTCATTAAATAATGATTCATAGTTGACTTTTTCTTCCCTGGGGAAGATAACTATGCAGTGGGCAAGCCTCAGGCTAAAATATGATCTTGTCCACTTTTGCACTCCACTTTGGATCTCCTGGAGACCAATTTAGATCTACTAATTTATTCACTATTGAGAAGCTCTTTCAAAAGCAACTGTGGGAATCAGGCCTTGCTAATTCTCATGAGCATGGACAAAAAGTAGGAAGAGAGTGAGGGCAGCAAAGAAAGGATCAAGATTTCTAGCCTGGACCACTGGAATCCTCACACCACTTCAGGCAGATGCCACAGCCCCTCTGAGCACACCTAAACCACAGATGGGAGAAACATGGCCTAGAGCCACTGCTTTAATGTCACAAACCTTCTCCTCCTCCTGCAGGTGTGGCTTGATGCTAACGCTGACTACAAACCTGGCGGTGTGGATGTCAGCAGTGACAGACGAGTCTGTCCACAAGGCACATTCAAAGCTGAAGAAAAACATGACAGAGGAAATCTTCAGGTGGCTCCTGAAAGGTAGTCTGCCCCTTTGTGAAGCTATCTGGTCCAGGGGGGGATCCCATCAGGTAGAAACTGTTTAGCAAGTCGGGTTTTATCCCTTTTCAGAAGGTCTGTTTAGAGCTGGAGGTTCCTTTGGCAGGGCTGGTTTGTTAAAAGCCAAGTCTGGATGTTCATTTCTTGACCTCTATCAGAGAGGGGTCAGAGAGGTGGAAGACTCTGTACAAATGGGATGGGAATGAAGAAGGGAAGGGAAAAAAAAAGATTTAACCTGACAGTTAACCTTTTAAGAAAGAGCCTGGGCACCAGAAAGCTGAGGGTGAAGCATGCTTGTTTTCAAAGTGGTCACGTATTCTTCTGTCCTTTGTCTTGATTTTCACTGACCCCAAGCATCCCGTTCTTCAGGGAGAAGTGTTGGCTCCTTGTTTTAATACCTCTGCATCTGTCTGGTTTTGTCCTGTTTCAGTGGGAATGAGAAGCAGCTCAGTTGAAGAATGCAATTGCAACAGCCAAATCTGCCAGATCTTCAAGAACGGCTACTTTTGGCTGTACCCCTTTAACATTGAGTACAGTCTCTTTGCCTCTGCCATGGTCTATGTCATGTGGAAGAATGTTGGACGCTTCATAGACCACCACTCCCACCACATACAGCGCCTGAAGTTCAGGCTCTTCCGAAGGACCTTCTTTGTAGGCATCATGTTGGGCCTCATCATCCTCGTGAGTGGTCTGGGAGTCCTCATCCTGTATGAGGTGCAGGTAAATTCCAGCACTGAATCCAGCAAGAAGAGCCAAGCACTCACTATGTACTACATCTTCAACATTGTTTGTCTGAGCCTGATGTCTCTTGTCTGCATCGGTGGCTCCGTCGTCTACCGGTTTGACAAGAGGGACATGGACCGGCACAAGAACCCCACCAGGACCCTGGACGTGGCCCTGCTGATGGGGGCAGCCTTGGGGCAATATGCCATTTCCTACTACTCCATTGTGGCCATCGTGGCCAGCACGCCAAGGGACACTATCAGCGCGCTCAACCTCACCTACGCCCTCCTAATGATCGCCCAGCACACCTTCCAGAACGTCTTCATCATCGAGGGCCTCCACCGGCAGCCCCCCAAGGAGGACTACAAGCACGAGTCTCACCAGAAGGACCTCTATGGGCTCACCTTTGTCAACATCAACGCCGTGTCCCTGCGGGTGCCCGACACGGGCAGCACCTTGGCCGCCGGTGCGGCATCTGGCACGGAAGCCACGCACGCTTCTGACCTCGTGAGGTCCCTCACCGCCCCCAAGAAGATGAACTGGAGGAGGAAGTTCTTGAGGGAGATCTCCATGTTCCTGCTGCTGAGCAATATCATAGTGAGTACATGCAGGGAGAAGAGTTTGTGGGGGAGGGAGAGGGGTACAAGCACAAGGGAGAAGGGTTTGTGAAGGAAAGGATGTGGCCTATGGAAAACAGTCCTTTCTGTGCAGAAAGCGCATCAGTTATATTTATAAATGCAGAGTTGTGATTCCCTTGTTGCCTAAAAAGAAAAGAGCAACTGCCCTGAAGTTAAGACATTTCAGGCTACATCAATAGACCTGTCACTTATCACCAGAATATCAGACACAAGAGGTGGGGGCAAGAGAAGAATCAGTTTCAGTATTTTTATTGTGTATTAGTGGATGTGTAGGATAGCTTATTAAAAGCAATAAATTACATTAAACCATTCCCTTCACCCCCTAAAGAAAGAATGTAAAGTGACAAATATCTGGGGTCAAGTCTGGGTTTTCTTGAGACATGGTAGCACATCTCTTCTCAAAATCCACGGCCTAGGAGGTTGCTCCTTTCCTGGGCAGGTCCCTGATGTACCACACGCCTTTCTCACTGTGGTGCTGTTCTGTTTCCTCCCACAGCTCTGGATCATGCCAGCGTTCGGTGCCCGGCCCCAGTTTGACAATGACACAGAACTGAACTTCTATGGCGATTCCATGTGGCCGGCCATCGTGGACATTTGCCTGCCCTTTGGGATCTTCTACCGAATGCACGCTGTGGCCAGTTTGCTGGAGGTCTACATCATGTCCT
This sequence comes from Corvus moneduloides, assembly GCF_009650955.1. Taxonomy (NCBI): domain Eukaryota; kingdom Metazoa; phylum Chordata; class Aves; order Passeriformes; family Corvidae; genus Corvus; species Corvus moneduloides. Next base: position 7,014,001 of record NC_045494.1, read on the forward strand.
AAAGAGCTCCCTTGCAAGGAAGATGAGATCCTCCTTAAGCAATCCACCTTCTTCCTACCCCAGGGCTGGGAGGCTGCCCAGAAGTCCCCAGGGGTCCCCAGCACTGCCTGAATCATGTCCCCTTGCAGTGTTGGGGCGTTTATGAACTGTCAGTGAAGATCATCCAAACATAGTTCAGATTTTATTTTTGCTACTTATGTGTGGGTGTGCCTGTGTGTGTCTGAAGTTCTTAAAGCTTAAAAGAGAACAGATTAAAAAAAAGGAACGTGTCTAGGGCGGGACATGGTGATTACCCTTGGTTCATGCAGAGACTCACCTTCCTAGTAAAGCCTGTTCACTCCGTGCCACCGATGGACTCTCCAGAGGGTCCTCAGCACCCTTGGGCAGTCGGAGCCTCCCTGCACGCAGAGAGCTGGAGAGTGCAAGGGGCTGACACAGGCCTGGAAGGACAGAAAGGGAAACCACTTCATCTCCTGGTACGGCCAGTCGGAAATCACTCCCCTGCAGAGATGTGAAAAACAAACTGGTAACCACCAAAGGCTTTGGGAACCATTTTAATCTTTCCGCTCTGTATTGCCCGTGTGTATGGGCCCTCTCGACCCTTCCCTGTGCCAGCCCCTGCCTTCCTCTCCAAGGAGGCACCACTGCAGCCTCCTCTTCCCAAGGAGGGAGAGCTGTGCATGTGGTCCTGGGCTAGCCCTGATATGGGATTGCTCTAGCACACTTTTTTCTCAGCTTTCCTGAATCAGGGCTCAAGAATCATAAAGATGATGTGGGCAGTGGGCAATACAGTCTGGGGGATAATAAAGAGATTTTTCTTTTTTTTCTTTTTTCTTTTTTTTTTTTAATACATAATGATTTTTTTTTTAAATATATGAACATTTTTGTATGCAAAGTTATTTATTGATTTTCACTGTAACTGAACTCCTGAAGGGACCCTATGACACAGAAATCAATGCAATGCCATGGCCAATTTAATCTGCAGTGTCCTGAAGGATGCTGGTGCTGCACCCTCAAGCCTGTGTGTGCTTTGAGGCTTAGAGCACAGCCCTGCACCCGAGCCCTGGGGCCCTGACTCAGGTTTCTGGGTGCCTGCAGCTCTCCATGAACCACTGAATGATTGAGGGGGCTTTCAGAGCAGGAGTCCTGGGCTGCAGGAGGTAGAAATGGGCCCCTCTGCTGTACCCAGCATCCAAGCAGAGCCTCAGAAAGCCCTCGCTGCCAGGACAGGAGGGTGCATGTCAAACTGGCACAGCTGAGCTCTGTCTGCATCCTCAAGAAATCAGGGTTTAACCATTCCAATAAAGGGTTTATTGTTCCAATAACAAACACTGCAGAGGTGGCAGAAATCATCAAGCCTTTTCCTACGGACGTGTGCGCATCTGCCAAAGTAAAAATAATAAATGGAAATCACGGTACTTGAAATGGAGTGATGCAATTTTCCACCCCACAGCCAGGCTGACGCATTTCCAACCACCTTCCCCTCCAAGCCCAGATCACCAAACCAGCAGGGACCAGTGCCTCTGGCTGGTCTGACACCAGTGTTCCTGTCTGCCAGCCTTTCTCTGATCTGGGTAGAACATGGGGAAAACCCCAGATTCCCCTGCTCTCAGAGGGCTGCACTGATCCAGCATCTCTAGTTGGGTCAGTCCTTCCCCTCACCAGCCTGGGAGTCCTCCCCAGCCCCACCGACCCTGCAAAGGCCTGGATCTATTTTTACCATTGCTCTGGTAAAGATAAAATCTTTCTCTAGAAACCTTACCTTTCCTAAAACAAAAGCCTCATTATTCTGTGGCTCCTGCAGTTGAAATTAAGTCAGAAAAGAGACGCAAACAGTGCACAGACGTCAGTCCTACGTACAGCCCCACACATTGTTTGAGCCCAAGCTGCTGAGCACACGCAGGGGCAGAAAATACTTTCAATGACCCAGTCTGTTCCCAGGGGGCACACTAGGTTTGCTCCTCCATGCTCTTGCTGGTGGTGCCTGCTCCCAGGTTCCCAGCAATGGGTGCACTGGGTCAAGCAGGGCACATTTTGAACTGCTCTTTTCTCCAGGACAGCAACTGTAGGGGCACTTCTGGGGCCAAATAAACTCAGGGTGGGTGTCAGGAGAACCCCCCAACAGCTCAAGCAGCACTGATACAGGCAATAATCCCAAATCAACCACTCCAGGGTGGTAGGTCAGTTGGAACCACAACATCCAACCACAGTCCTGTTGGGATAAACCAAAATGCTCTGGGGATGGCAGAGGCTCCCTGGCTAACCTGAGGTATCTCCAGGCTGCAAGCACAGGAATGGCAGGGGCTTCCAACCAAGGGCTGAATTCTTCTTCTGCCCTCCAGCCACAAACCCCAGTGAACCCCAGCTATATACCAAGAAAGGGGTATATCCATAGAGGAGGGCATATGTATTGCCAGAGGGAAAGGGAGCACAAATCCAAAAAAGGAAAAAAATCCAAACCCTAAGAAAACTCCACTGTAAACCCTCTTGTGGGTTCAAGAATCATCTACTAGAAGGTATCAGCTCATGGTCAGTTACTGTGCAAAGGGGTGTGCTCCAAGGCTGATGGAGAATCATCCAAATGTCCCTGGGCAACTCCTTGGCACACCCAGTCTCCCAGGCGTGTCACCCAAACCCAGGCACACTCTGGAGTGGCACTGCCATCTCCTAAGTGCACAGATCCATGCCTTTCCCTGGGATTCCCCTCTGGCAGGTGATGCAGGTGCCTGCTGCTGGCTGCTCCATCAGTGCCCCTTCCCCCTCAGGTCTGGGACACAGCTCCTCAAGCCTGGTTAAAGAGTGGGATGCATCTTCCTGATGGTGGATTTGGTGGGAAGGGAGGACACCACAAACACAGAGTACCTGAGTTACATGAAGGGATCACGCTTGGCCCTTTGTACACACATCTTTGTGACAGATCCCTGCAGAAAAACACTGCTGGTAGCTCCATCTTCCATGCCTGGAAGGAGGGAAACTGAGGCACGGGAGCTGGGTGAGCAGAGAGCCTGTGTCAGAGCAGAGGATGAGGTTGGGCCCCAAGGCCATCAGCAGCATCCTGCTGACTGCTCCTGCCAGAGCCTTATGGAGCAGAGATCCCATCCCCATTCAGGGATGGGGGACCAGGACAGAGATGTGCTTCAGGATGGCTGTTTAAATGGCAGTCACTGCAAATGAAGAGCTATGGGAAAGCAAAGGGCTGCCCTGGGCCTCACCATGTCTCGCCAGGGGCTTCCAGTTTTCCCCACTTTGGTATAAAATCCACCTTGGCCTCCCAGGGATCTGAGCATCTGCTGTGCTGCAGGGGTTTGGTGGAACTTGGATCCCCACAAATAGAAATCACTCCCCAGGGGATGGCAGGGTTAGGAGCTCAGCACTGGTTGAGCTCAGGAGCTCCAGTCCCAGGACTTGGGACAATGTGTGAGTGTTAAAAAGGTCTCAGTTCAGACCCTGTCCTGAGGGACATGGTGCCAGAGCCAGCAAGGGAGAGCAGCAAGAGAAGGAAGAGACGAAGAGCAGGAGACAGAAATCACTGCTCAGAAAAGAGCAGGGAAGACCATAGCCAGGGTCAGGCCTGAAGCACCACCCCACCCCTACCTGGGTTTTGCGTCCCCTCCTCTGCTTCTTAATCATCTGTTATTTGAGGGTGAGATTTGTTTTATTAGGGGAAAAAAAACCCCAAAACAAACCACCATTTATCTGGGTGATTTGCTCTGAGGTGTGCCTGAGATGGGAGAAATCCAAGTTAATTATTATCTGTCAGTGCAGCAGATGGAAAGTGGATGGATTGAGAAGGTCACACGGCTGGCGATGAGGGATGGGATTGCAGCACAAGGTGCCTTGTGAGCAGGATCGGCTCCAGTGGTGTGCTGAGAACCAGGTCAGGAGGTGGTGGCAGCAGAGGCACTTCCCAGTGGTCCTTAGCAGTGAGGAGCAACTCAGTGCTGGCAGGAGGTCAAAAGGTACCAAGAGGCAGCAGGGAAGATAGAGACGCACTCGTAAGTGGAGCCAGGTCATACCCCCAGAGCCCATCAGAGGGGAGGAGGGAGGCAGCGAGGCAGTGCAGCACAGCTCACCCTCACCCACATTGGATGAAGCTGCTCTTTGCAGTCACCCCAGAAGCCTCTCGCTCCCAGCCCCAAGGAGATGTCACCGCCTCGGTTATCAGTGCCAAAGGAAGGGCGTGGGCAGGCCGGGGAGATGTGAGGAGCCTGGCATTCCTCAGGTGGCCTTTGGACAAACACAGCGGCTGGGCACGGACCTCCTTCCTCCCAGGCCCTGTTTACAGAGCTGCTGGGCCTGGCCTGGCTGTTATTACAGCTAAGTGCACAGATAGCACCATTAATAAGCAGTCTGCTGATAGCAGAGGGGTAAACATGGCTCCTGACATTTACCAGCTTTCTCCCAACCTCTGAGTAAAGGCAGCTTCTCCAGGGCAATGAGTTCTGTGATGGAACCAGTGAGCTGGACTCACCTCTTTTCCCGCCCCTCTCCTGCACACTTGCTTACTTAATGACTTAGTTAAACTTGTGTCAATACATGCCAGTAAAACACCTGTTCTTCTTCAAATCAAGGACCAAATAAGGAGGATTAACCAGTTTCCCAGGGTTTTACAACTCCTCTGGGTTCAATTTCAGCTCCAAAGCCAAGATAGGGCAAGTCAGATTAGAAAGGAGGCCTCATCTTTGCAACACAGATGCACAATCCCATTGACAAAACTAGTGGAGCACAGCAGGCACCGACATTTTATTTCAGGTCCATCTTTGAAGGAGAAATCCCCAGTTTCAGCCAAACTTTAGGATACATTCTGACTCATGGCCTCCATTTCCCACTTCTGTATGGCCACTCCAATTTAGGATCATAGCACTGAAAAACAGCAGGTTTGTTAATGCCTTGCACAGAAATAGCTGGCTTTGGCCAACAAAGAGGCCACCAAATGGCTCTTGGAATATTCCAGTTCCCTGCTAATCTCTGGAACAGAGTCTGGAAAAGAATGAGGCCCCTGAAAGAGCTCAATTGCACTCAGGGGATCTCAAAACATGAAAGAAAGGAGCAAGGACATCCAAGCAGGCTGTCCAGACAGGCTGGAGATGCTGATGCTTTGGGGGAAGGCAGAACAAATCCAGCCATGGGTATTCTTGAGCACCTGCCCAGACTGGAGCACCTGGGCTCCACCACAGCAGTGCAAGGGGTTGGTCAGACATTAAACATGACCCTTTTGCTGGCAGACATCAAACAATGGCTGCACCAGCACACACCCGGTGCTCTCACCCAGGAGAAATGGGCCCCTTTCGCTCTTGTTTTCCATCCCTTTCGTCACAGCCCCACACACGATAACCTCTGCTCCCCCACCCACTCCTACCCCTAATCAGTTTCTTGGGAATTATTTCATGGCTCTGAACTCCCAGCTCACATGTTTGCCAGCTGTAAGGACCTTGGGGCTTGGGGGTTCATCCTGGGACATGCAAGTAAGTCCTCCCGTTCCAAGGAGAGGTCGGTCCATCCTCTCCTGATGGACCCCCTAAACTCACCAACTCAGAAATGCTGAATCCCTGCTGCCAGCCACAAAACCTGGGCCATTATCTCACCACAGAGTCCCAAGGCAGAATCAGTTTGCCCTGCAAAAGGAGAGGGGTCAAGAACAGCACAGCTTGGACCTAAAGCATCCCTGACCCCTGTGGGGTTGGCACCTGTGGGTCTCACTCTGAGGTCAGCATTAGTAGGTTGTAGTTATCACCCCCAAAACCAGCACCTTTCTGCCAAAAAGGCATCAAACTGGTGTCATTCCTGCACCAGTGCAGGGGTGGACTGCAAGCTTTACCTTTTGGGTCAGATTTGTGCCCTGGATAAAAGCACAAAGAAGTGATACATGTGAGAAAAAAAATCTTAGGATCTACCTAAAAACAAGGGAGTGGGGAACTCAAGTGGATTTGGCCAAGGCAATGTGGGTAAGCACTCCCAGCACAAGCCTGTGCCAGGAGATTAGCTCTACACCTGCCTGAGCCATGGCACAAATTAGTCACCACCGCTTGTGGTTTTACCAGTTGGCACATCCTGCGCTGAGCCCATTGGCGTGGGGCAACCCAGCAGGTGCATAAAGGAGCAGCTCCCCATTGGCTGCCCACGGCAGATCTGAGAGCTTCCCACTGAGTAATTAATGTAATGGCAATAATAGACACAAAGTAAACAAGGTGGAAAGAAAATAAATCAATGGGCTGGGAGCAGAGGCTGCATTTAGTGAGGAGCGGCCCTGACGGCTCCTGTCTGCACCTTGGGCTGTCAGGATCTCCCGTGCATCCTGGTGGCATTCCAACCACTGGTTTAAGATCGGCCATATCCGAGGCTGTGCCAGCTCCTCAGGCAGCAGGAGGCTGCAGACAGGTAAGGGCTGTGGTCCCCACAGCACAGCTACGGGGTCAAAGGCTTGGGTGCCTCTGTGTGCAGCCCTGGCTGGGCACTTGGGTACCTCCTGGTGCAGCCTGAATGGGCTTCCTGCTGATTTTATGGTCTCTAAGCCCACTTTGGAGCAGAGGAATTATGGCCCTGGAAGAGGGGAGGGAGTTTGCTCCTCTGCTATTAAGTTAGGAGCATTTTGGAGACAAATGGGGAAGATTCTAGGATCAATCTCCAGTAAGAGAAGTGCCAAGAAACTCAGGGCTTGGGGCCTCATCCTGGGACACACGAATTAATCTTCTCCTTCCATGGAGAGGTCCATCCTCTCCTAATGGACCCTCTAAACTCACCAACTCAGAGAGAAATGCTGAATCCCTGCTGCCAGCCACAAAACCCAGAGGATCAGCTCACCTCAGAGTCCCAGGGGCAAGGGCAGACTGAGCACCTCTGTGCACATGCAGAAGAAAAGGGAAACACTAAATTTCCATCCCTCCTCAAACAATTTCTCCCCAAGACTACCTATCACAGAATGTTTAAGGTTCCCCTCCACCCCAAGCACATCTCAGGGGGCTTTTTTTTCACTCCAGCCACCCTTCACTACAGCCAGAGCCACTCACTGGAATGAAAGCAACTTTCCATGTACCAAATCTATAGAGAGGCTCATCTTGCCTGATTGCTTTATGTGAGCAGTATTTCACTCTCAAGAGCAATATAGTCCTACCAAAATTTTACCAAAAGCTGGATGGAAGCACTCCCAGACTCTGAATATCTACCTGGGCCCATCCCTCTCCAGCTCCTCTGTGTCAGTGTCCTCACAGCCTTGTGCTACAAGAAGAAAAAGAAAGAAAACAGGTATTAATTGTGTCCCAGTCTCAGCCCACCTGGGTGGTGGGCAGCTTATTCCAAACTTTACAGACCCTTTGTTTATTCTCTCCAGCTCTCCCACAATTTGTGTGACCATTCAAGGAACCTGCAACTTTCAGAGCCCAAAAACAAAAGGAAGAGGTTGGACCCATCAACTGAAAATCAAACAGCTCTGAATTTCAGAGCAGGTCTGAGCTTGCTCTTCATTTCCACCTAATCCTTACGGCAACAAAGGGAAAGGAGAAAACCTGAACCCAGGGCTGGAGAAGCTGTGAAAGGTGAGGGTGGGAACTGTTTGAGCACCTCTGGTCCCAGCAGCTCCAAGTACTGGTGGGGCAGGGCAGAAACATCAAACACCCACTTTAATGCTGGTGTCTCTGGACAGGTTTTGGCAGAAGGGCCTTTCCCCAGTGCCCTGCAATGACTCTGTCCACTGGGAAATTTTTAATGCCTAACCTGGGCTAAAAACCAATCTCCTTTTCCCCTTCATCCAGCTTCTGGAGAAGGAAGGGGAAGCTGCAAAGCAAGGAAGGGAGGTCACCACATAAGTGGCCTTCACAGCAGAGCACACAGCCTCCCATCTCAGCACATCCCCCTTTTAAACCTCCCCTCTTTTCAGTGCAGCAAGTGACTCCCAGGCAGATGAGCCATGTCTGACAAGAAAGTCTCCAGGCCCTGCCATCACTGCAAGAGCAGGTCAGCATCAGCCCCAACAGACACCTCCAAGATCCACTATGAGAAGTTCTGGCTGTACCGTCACTGCTCTTCGGTGCAGCAGAGGGACCGGCAAGCTCAGAAGGCTGGGCAGCTCTTCTCGGGGCTGCTGGCCATGAACGTGGTGTTTCTGGGCAGTGCCTTCATCAGCAGCATGATCTTCAACCAGGTGGCCATCACTCTGGCAGACGTCTGGATCCTGCTTTCCATCCTCAAGGTCTTGTGCCTGTTCTGGATTATTTACTACCTGCTGGGCACCAGCCGGCAGCCACACGCAGTGCTCTACCGGGACTCCCATGCCGGAGCCATCTGGATTAGGGGTAAGTTCTGCTTTTATTTCTTCTCTCATGCCTTCTTCCAAAGGCTTGGAAGGCAAAGAAATTCTTCCCCTGTTACTAGAAGAGCTAGAAGCCATAGGATATGCAGCTAGGGCACGGGAATCTCCCAGTTCCTGTCAGGCTGATGGGCACAGTGGGTACCACAGAGAGGAACCAGAGCAGCCAGGAGAGCCTGAAACTCAGCTTCCCGTCAGCCTCCAGTCCAACTTCACTCTCTGGTCCCTTCACAAAGAGCAATCCAGGCATAACCCACTTCCAGGCCAGCAACTGAGCACCGTGGGAAAGACATAGGAAATGTTTTAGGCAGGAGCACCTTGAAAAGTGAGAGGAGAATCACTGTGTTTACTCTCCAAGAGCACCAGTGGTCCTATGTCACCGTCATCCTTGTTTAACATCACTGCAGCCTCATTGCCAGGGAAGGATTCTTACCCAGTGAGTCACATCCCAGTGACACCCAGGCTTTCCGGGGAGATTTTCCCTTCAGTATTTGCCCCACTTTGAGAAATTACCCTTCTCCCAGCAGCCCTGCCTCTGGTCTATTATGGAGTTTTTAATTAGGCACTGTCATGTTAACTAAGCAGGGAGAATCAATTGAAGGAAGCTGCAAGGTACCTGAGAGCTGTAGAGACATGTCCAAGGCAAAAGGGAGAAACAATCAAAGGGTCCCAGCTCCTGCAGATGGGGCTGCTACAAGCCTTAGCTGACCTGTGTTCATCTCAGGTTTCTTCCACAAGGCAGAAAGCATCACCCACCCTTAACTTACTCCTGTCATTCCACATTGCACAGAAAAGCCCAAAAACCCCATTCCCACCTTGTATCCAAGCACAAGAAAATATCCTGCGTTTTCTTAACACCTTTAACCAGTCAAAGCACACAATCAGGTTCAGGAATAAAGCTCTTCTTTGTCCTCTTCTCCTAAAATTATGAGAATTCCAGGAGAAAGACTGCCAGATCCACACAAATCCAAGAAGCACAACACCTCCTGTCCCCAGCCAAGCTCGGATGCTCCACAGACGTGTCTGTGTTTATTTACTGGTGCTTTGCTGTTTGTCCAGGGTCAGTGCTGCTGTTTGGCACGTGCAGCATCCTCCTGAATGTGTTTCACATTGGCTACAGCACAATCCTCGTCCAGTGCAAATCCAGGGTGGAAATTGTGTTCCCCAGCATTGGAATCCTTTTTATTTGCACCCAGGTACTGCACGTTACCCTTCTGGAAGCTTTTTTATTCTCTCTGTCCCATTCCTGGGAGCCCCAGGGTTGAGGGAAAGCTGGGAGATGTGGGAAAGTGAGTGAACATGGGGCATTCTCCTGAGCATTGAAGGCATTAAAGCATCACAGGCCACTTCAAATGCTGCTTGCACTCCCTGTGTGCCACGTTGAGAGACAGGGGAGAAAGATTAAAAAATTACCCTAGAAATCAGGCTTACTTTCTGTGGCATCACTCTAAGGACTGCATTCAAGTCCAGCACAGGTAAAAAAAAAGAGGAGAAAAGGTGCCTTCTACTGGTCTAAAGAAACTTCTCCTTTCTGCCTGTGATGTCTGCTAAGATTCCTGCTAGGACTGTGTTCATATGACATACCATAGGATCCAGAGGAATTTGATTTGAAGCAAAGTAAGGAGAGAGGAGAAGAAATTTTCAGGTTTTGCCAGAGATGTCTTTGCACCAGTCTGAGCCTCAGCCCCTCTTTGTATTTGCCAATCCATCCGCCCAACAAAATCCTTCGTACACAAAGATATCTCACACCATTTTTACCTTGTAATTCAACACCAGCCCTCTTCTTTACAGACCCAAAGCCATATTTGAAAAGTAAACTAATTCCCACCTCAGCAGCAAATGCCCACATGGACAGGACAGAGGAACACAGAGCTCCAGGATGTGCATTCAGTGCAGTCACACATAAAAGCTGCCCTTACCCAAGGATGCCAGCACCTGCCTCAGCAGGTGCACACATGTCCTTGCACCCTTGCACAGAGGCAGGCCTGCTCCTGCTTTGGACCTGTACCTTCTTGTCTACCTGTCCCTTTCCACCACGTGTGCAGCCAGCTGCCAACTTCACCCTGCTCACGTTGTTATTGTTCTCCACTTGCAGGCTTACTTTCTGTGGCATCACTCTAAGGACTGCATTCAAGTCCAGCACAACTTCACCAGGTAAAAAAAAGAGGAGATTGCTCTACTGGTGCCTTTTACTGGTCTAAAGACACTTTTCCTTTCTGCCTGTGATGTCAGTTATGATTCCTGCTAGAACTGTGGTTATCTGCTCCTACACAGACCCTGTATTCGGGGTCACACAAGAACCAAGCTATGCCTTGTTCAGACCCATCCTCCCTCCACTGACCTGGGCTCACCAGCTCCCTTCAGTTTTCCTTTGTGCCTTGGACTGCTGCAAAGCTTGTTCCTTCCCCTCAAACATCTTCCTGCTGCCTGTGTCAGGGACCAGCTCACAGACTGGAGGATGAGAGAGGGTAGTCTCCCCATTCCTATCTCTGGGAGATGTCTCAGCTTAGGTCAGTCTCACCAGGCACTGCCTGTCCTGCTCCTTTGCAAATGGCAAGTGGGAATGTGCTCAGCTGTGTTTGTGCAAAGCCACGCCCCATGGGCCTCAGGCAGAGCAGGCACAAACATCCCGTGTGTGCTCAAATCTGTGCGTGGGCCAGCAAGAGGGGAAGGACACACTGGCCATGAACCATCTCCACACATTGTACAAGTCCTGTGTCTCCTCCCAGGTGTGGGCTGATGCTGACCATAGCCACCAACCTGCTCCTCTGGCTCCTGGCCGTGACCAATGATACCCTGCACGTGGAGATTGAGTCTCAGCTGCGCGAGGTGGAGCGGCGATTTTCAGGCAAGGCTCCTTCTTCACATCCCCATTGGTGTTAGGCTGACACAGGTGACTTCTAGGGAAACAGCATTTCACAGAATCACAGGATATGCTGAGTTGGAAGGGACCCACAAGGATCATTAAGTCCAGTTCTTGGCCCTGTACAAGACCATCCCCAAGAATTCTACCATGTGCCCCAGAGTATTGTCCAAACCCTTTCTGAACTCTGTAGGGCTTGGGGCTGGTGCACTTCTCTGAGGAGCCTCTGGGTCTCAGTGATTCAGATAGCTGCAGTTCCCCCAAATGCTGCAACTTTCCTATTATTGGAGGCTGTCTCGAGGAAATGGGCTGCAAGGGGAGAACATCTTCACCTGGAGGGAGGGGATCTGCTATGAAACCCTGAAACTGAGGGCTAGGAAAGGAAAAGCCCACCATAAATTAGCATTTTTGCTCATTTTTACCTATTAACTGCAAGCACAAGATTGCCAGACTAGAAGAGGCTCGTGTAATTGCTGTGCTCTTCTTTCTGAGGATATAGAGGAAGAAAAGGGGAATCTAATATTCCAGGGGTAGAGATAGAGAAGGCTTTGCTGTGAAGGAAGAGGTGTCTCTCATCCATGCTGACCATGGATGGGAAAAGACATTTGCTAAATTGTGTTATTCTGAATCCTCACATCCTCTAGGACTGAGCAGCAGCCATTTAACTTCCTGCTGATCCCTGTTTCCAAGGCACAGACATACATGACACACATGTTGTGCCTGCACACAAGAAACTCCCAAAGACAGCCGTGAAATCCAGGCCATCTCCCTCTTAATTGTCACCTTCCTCTTCTCCTGCTCCAGGCAACGAGACTACCTTGTGCACATGCCCAAACACAACCATCTGCAAAGTCTTCCAGAAGGGCTACATCCTGCTCTACCCCTTCAACACCGAGTACTGCCTAGTCTGCTGCTCCGTGCTCTACGTCATGTGGAAGAACGTGGGGAGACGCATCAGCCACCACCATGTCCTGCACACCAAGCCCAAATTCAAGCTCCAGGGGGTGGTCTTTGGGCCACTGCTGGGCACCGCTGCTGTAATCATCGGGGCCTGTGTCTTCATGATATATCAGATCCAGGCCACCAGCTTGGCCCCCAGCCGACAGGTTTTTGTGATCTATTATTCCTACTACATTGTGCTCCTGCCCCTGATGAGTGTGGGCGCTGTGATCGGGACAATCATCCACGCCTTGGAAAAAAAAGAGCTGGACACACTGAAGAACCCAACCCGCAGCCTGGACGTGGTCCTGCTGATGGGGGCAGCCCTCGGCCAAATCGGCATGTCCTACTTCTCCATTGTGGCCCTGGTGGCCACTGACCCCAGGGACCTGCTGAACAGTCTCATCCTGTCCTACTCTATCCTCCTCATCTTTCAGAACATCAGCCAAAATGTTTTTGTCATTGACGGGCTCCATCGGCGGCGCGTTGTAGCAGCGACTGAGGCCAAACACGCCAGACACGCCGGGCAGCACACGGTGGCTGCAGAGCTGCCTGGGGAAGAGGAGACCACGCTGAGCAGCAAACAGGAGCACAGCCAGACACCTCCTGGCAAAGAGGAAGACACTAAAGAGCAGAATCGTGAAGCCTACAGCCAGAGACGAGTGAGCGTGCTGGACCTGGGACAGGAGATCCGGAAAGCTTCCCTGTCCTATATCCATACCTACTCTCACCTGAGCTGGAAGAGAAGAGTATTGAGGGAGATCTCGTTCTTCTTGGTTTTGTGCAACATCATAGTAAGTATTGTGCTCTCTGCTCCATCACAGGTCGGCTGTGCCACAGTGACCTGTGACACAGATGTGATCTCCTTGTCTTTCTCTTGCATTCCAGACAAAAAACCTTTGCCCACCAAGTTTCAACCTACTGGTGAGGCAAGTCAAGACCGGTTTTGCTGTTAATACCCCACTCTCATAATTAGGAAGTCTCTCTTTCACCCTCAGAGTCAAATATTACTGGGTTTCATGGGTGCAGACAGCTGATAAATCCTTACTTGCCAAGATTTTAGCCTCTGAAAAAACCCCCATTAGGCTCATTAAGGGTGTTTCATGAGAAAGGTGGAGAAATGTGAGGCACCAGCATTAAGCCTCTGTAAATACGAGTCTCCAGGTTTGAAACTCACCCAATAAAGTACACTGTGGTCTGGGATCTTGAGTCAACCCTGCAGCCTTAATCCAGTGAAAACACATTGCCCAAGGAAACAGTGAAAGCCCGTACAAAGATGAAGCAGGCTGGGGCAGAATGGGGCTGTCATTAGGTTTCCAAGGTTTCAACATGATTTGAATTATAGCAAGGAGTCAACAGCATAACTATGGGATTTTCCTTCTCCTTCCTGGCAAGGAGACTACTATGATACTCCTGAAATATTCCTACAACCACTTGAGCCAGTGCTGAGATTAGGGTGCAGGTAGAGGACAGTTTGTCATCCTCTCACTTGTGTTTCTTTCCCTCACATCTCTCCAGCTGTGGGTCATGCCCACATTTGGGGCTCACCCTGTCTTCGAGAATGGAATGGAAAGGTCATTTTACGGCTACTCCACCTGGTTTGTGATCGTGAACTTCGGGCTCCCCTTGGGTGTGTTCTACCGCATGCACTCGGTCGGGGGGCTCCTGGAGGTCTATGTCACAGCCTGAGCCAAGCTGGACCCCCACCCCAGGGGCTGGGGAGAACCAGTGATGCTGAACAAAGATGCAGTAAGCAGCAGATATGCACGTGGAAGCTTCTAAGATATTTCCCCTCCGGCTTCTGCTTGGACTTCTCCTTGTACATTACCGTGAGTTTCGGGAGAGGTTGTTTCATATTATCCTTTTCCACCATAGAGAATAGACTCAAAGCCCATAAATAAACTCTCACTGCTCTCAGGAACCATGCATGCAGTCACAAGTCTGCCAGTGGATGCTGTTTGGCAGCAAGTGGGACTTTACCCACACCTGTTGAGATCTTCCAGATAAAAGAATGCAAGAGCAGCCTTTAGCAAAAGCAACAAAGACTGGCCTGCACCAGTTCAGAAAATCAAAAGCAATCAAAAAATAAAAGCTATAACATGACCTTGCCTTACTGAGAATAAACACTACTTCTCCCTACAGGCACTCCCAGAGCCTCAAATGGGAATCACTAGGGAAGCACTGTGGGTGATCTTTACTCACCACAGATGATGTTATCACTGGTGTGGACTAGCCAAGGTCCCATCCTTGCACACAGGGCTAGTTCAAGAGCAAGCCACTGCCACATCCACTGTGAATCCCTCCCCACCCCAACACTTTGGCCCTTGCTGCTGCCTTGCACATCCACAAACCTTTCTCGAGGTCACCATGCACAAGGGAAGGCAGCTGCAGAGCGAGGTGCCTGCATCAAAGACCTGCTAGGATGTGCTCCATAGGCATGCCTGCTTTGAAGGCACGTGGGAGAGCAAGGGGCTTTGTGACTGTGGTCCCAAATCCAGAGCCTGATGAATGGAAATAAAGAGATTGAATTTTCACCTGTGTCTTGTGAAATCTCTGGGTCTGCTCTGCACTCAACGGGCTCAAAGTCAACTCACTTAAACCGCTCTTGCATTCCGAGGTTGGATGGGGCTCTCAGCAACCTGGCCTAGGGAAAGGAATTCCTGCCCATGGCAGATGAGCTTTATGGTCCCTTCCAATCCAAACCATTCTGGGATTCTGTGAGATTTAAGAGCAGGCCTGCTCTATAATCAATCAAAATCTGTCATGACCCTTACCCAAGCATGGTACAAAAGGCATTCTCAGTATTGCTTCTGTTCCTCTGTAAATCAACCCCAGGATCAGTGTGGGTTTAGGATTAGAGCCTATTTCTGGGGGTTTTTTTGTGATTCCGTAGAAAAGCAAACTCTCCCAAGACAGTAACAGTGAGGATTCAGCATTGAGGCAGTGATAGCACCTTTCTGTGAAACTCTAAGTGAGACTGATTTCATGAGCATGAACTTTGCCCAATCAGTGTTTGTATTTGGGCCCATGTCAACAGAAATATGTAATGAGAAATAACAGCTGGATAAATTAGGCTCCAATAAAGTTAATTATTATTCTCATGTCAGTGTTTGTACCACAGGATCCACAGGACATACATGCTAAGGTCTGACCTCAAACATTCTTCCCAGTGATTGACAGCCTGGGGACAAGGAAGGATGACACTTCATGGGCAAACCATGACCTGGATTTTATCCAGTTTAATGGATAAAACACTGGTTTAAGTTACTGAGCTTTCACAGAGCAGGTGACTTTGGAATGAACACTAAATACATGACTGAAGACATGATCAGCATGGACAGGAATGAAGCCCACCAGCTCCAACTCTCACCTACAGCCACACAGATCAGATAAACAGTCAAGGCCCTCCATGCCCTTTCCTAACAGCCCCCAGGGCCAGGGTGCCTGTTTTACAGGTCTCAACTGCACAAAGGTTTTAGCACATGGTTCACTAACTCAGGAGACTTGATCCTGTTTGATCTTTGATGATGCTATAAACATAGAAACAGCCAAACCCACACAATTCAGGCTCATTTTCCAGAGTCAAATCTTAATTTCTGATTATAAATAAAATTACCACTGCAGAGAAAGCCAGCCTGTGGTCCCCCAGTGGCACAAATCACCTCAATGTAAGACAAACAAGATTATAAACTTCTCTCTGGGGAAGAAAAAAAAAAAGGACCCAAGTGCATGTTTCAGTTAATCTTTATCTTTCTCTCCGTAAGTAAGCAAAGAGTTTACAGTGCAAGTTGATTTCCACAGAACAAGGATCAGACTCCAAACACCAAGAAACAAACAAAAAGGCTTCCAGAGGAACTCACAAAGAAACAAAGCAGAAAAGAGAGGACGGAAGAGATTGTGAGAACCAGCAGATCCATGGGAGGGAAGAGGCAAAGCACGTGGGACACGGGAGGCCCCGTTCCAGCTGTGAGGTGCGAGTGCCATACAATCAGAGTCTGGCCCCACCAAATCACATTCTTATACATGAGAGATTCTCCAGGTGAAACAGAGCCCTCACCCTGTTTACACCAACAGAGGTGGGGTCAGGATGGGAGTAGTGCTGGGTGGCAAAGTGGGTTAGAGATGGGAGGCAGGTGGGGGAATAACCTCTATTTCACGCATTTCTTATCCTTCAGAAAACCATTCCAGTTTTATTTCACTTTCTACTGGCCTGGGACTCTATCCTCTTTCAGTGCCCAGAGAAGGAAACCACCTGACTACAGGCCAGTGGGAGCCAGCAGCACACTGGAGCAGCTCTCTGGGAGAGGATGGTCATGCTGTTATCACTGCAGCTGCAAAGCTTAGGCCAGGGTTACAAGTCACAGACTTGTGTCACACTGTCCCTGTACTTTAATGTGACAGACCTGTGGTCTAACCTGTGGCAAACAGCTCATGGCCAGCAATCCTCCCAAGAGCCTGAATAAAAGAGCACCAAGGACTATGCTTTGCTGGAGAGGGAAAGGACTCAGTTCATGACAGGACCCCTCACATTTCATTGTCTAAAGACCACGTGGGTCTAAGACAACAGCCCCTCCCAGCAGAACATAAAATTTGACTCAAACCCCAGGGCGTCTCCACTTACCAATGTGTAACCCCACGATGCTGAACCAAGCCAGCAACAGCGGATCTCCCACCAGTTCCCATTCTGGCTTCCCAGATTTTACACGTGCTTGGGACCCAATACATTCAAGACTCAATAACTTGGTCAATAGCAAAATGCCCTGAAGAATTAAACTTTGCCTCAGCAGTCTCCACTCCCTACTGACATGGAGATGCTTTTCCTCCTACAACTTCCAAATTCCTCCTACAACTTCCCTGAGTGCCTCCCTCAAACCCTTGCCTTAACGGTAGTGTGCAAAAGACCCTTTTGCTCCCTGCATTGCATCAGCCTGCCAGGCAAAGATGGAAGGATGTGGTTCCTTTCAAACCCAGGTGACTGTGTCCTTTCAGCCAGTGGGAGAAGACTTAAAAGAATTTAACAGTCAGGTCTCTTCTCCTTGCTCTCACTGAGCCAATCCCTTCCTCCTTGTGTGCTCACACAGATTAAACAGGGCTTTCAAAAGTGAGACAGGCTCCTTTGCAACAGCCCACCATGAAGGACAGGCTGCTGGGCCTGGAAGCCAAGGAAAAACTTCTGAGCCACACCAACAAAACTTCTCAAGCATCTTTCCAGGAAAGGACTAGAGAGATTCAGAACTGAGACACAAAGTTTTCCTTCAACATCTTCTCCTTTCATTTAGGTGGGAAAGACTTCCCTATATGCAACTGAGACACCAGAGAGACACCTGCAGCCAGAAGGGATGCCCTGGAAACTTTATGGAGCTACACGGAAGTAACTGCAGTTTCCAAACCCTGTCTCCTGCAGGAATAGCAGCTTCTCCCTTGCACCCAATGTACAGCTCGTCTTTTTCAATTAAATGCTGACTCTGACCAGGGCAAGGACAGGGTCATATTGGTTATCAAACCACATCCAGAAGCAAAAGAGTAACAGAGGAGCTAAGAACAGTCTGATTTCTAGTGCAACCACAACAATGGACAATCCCTTAGATATCTTTAACTCAAGGTTCATGGTGAAGGGTGAGGGAAGAGACATGAACTGGGGGGAGGGATGTCCAAGCAGGTCCCGATTAAAGCTTTAAATGACAGGGAGGTAAATGAAGTGATTGTCCTTTTGGTCTCTCAGCTGGACGTGAAATGCAGGAATAGTTGTGATGAAGCAGCACACCGCAGTCCTTAGATCCAGTGTATTCCTCTCAGTAGAGGTAAGTGCTCTCTTTAGACCCGTTGAATTTCAAACAGCTTCACATCTGTGTCATACCAGATCGGGGGATCCACATTCCTGAGAGAGAAAGACAAGAGCCACTTTACTCCCTGTGGCCAGGTACATGGAATTCCAATCTCACAGCCAAGGTTACAGGAGCTGGCTGCACAGTGTGCCTTCAACTTTGCATAAAAGGAGATCACTGGCTGAGAGACAATGCACCTTACAGGGATGACAGTATCTACAAGATCCCACAAAGCCAGAGCTTTGCATGAAATCTCTGCACCAGACCCTCTGGGCAGCTTTTCTATTCCCTGCTGCTGCCAGTTCCCAAACAAGCAGCACTCCCAGAACAACCCCCTTCATGTCACCCACTCAAAGTTTTGGAGCAGCTGATTCACCCCAGTCTCTTCCAAGGGAACAACATCTTTCTATCCTGTAAATATGAGATAACCCAGGGCTGGCTGAGCACACGCAATTCTCTCTATAGGCCTCCCAAAACTTTGGAAAAGACCAAGTCAGGCTGCAGCCAGCTGGTTTACCTTAAATAAATAACTCCCCACATGTAGGTGCGGAACCACATGGCAGTGCCCGAGTTTGCCTGGTACTTGCGGATGAGGATGGGGTGAGGCACCGGGAGCAGCCCCACCAAGGTGCCATGCTGCAGGAACTTGAGGATCTCTGACTCATCTGTGAGACCCCTGCCAAGACACAGACCAGGAACATCCTCAGCATGTCCCACAGACATCTCCAAAACTGCTGCAGCACAAAGGGTCAGCCTAAACAAACGCAGACACTGAGCCATAGCCAAAGTGAACACTCCTGCTCCCCTCTGTAAACAGAGTGGAGAAGGGATCAGACAAACAAGATGTTTGGCAAGGAAAGTAACAACTCTGCTGAGCCCAGGATGCTTTCAATTAAACTTCACAAGGTTTCTCTTATGAGCCCTCCAAATTCAAACTCTGCCAACATCATATGGCTCCTTAAAACACCACACAGCCCTTCCTCTCCAAAAATCTCCTTACTTGTCAATGCAGATCTTCTCCACCTGAGGGACCAGCACCTGTAAGAGCCGCATGATTGTCTGCAGGGGAAGCTTTGACTTCCAAGACATCACCTGTAGGTAGGAAAGCAACAGGGACATCAGCGCACTACATTAGCAGGCTTTTACAGCTGTCTCCACAATCTCTGCAACAAATGAAGTTTACAAAGATCACAAAGCTGGTGGGTGAACTGAATGCACAGGAGCAGTACAGTAAATCCTGGAGCACTAGAATTATGAGGCACCCAATGAGACCAGTGGGGCATTGGTTTGAAAGAGGTAAAACAAATCATTTCTTTGCAGATGTCAGTAAATTAAAGTTCTGGAGCTTTGACCTCAAGCACCTGTGAGGAAATGCTGCTTGAGTCTCTGATGGCAGGGGAAGGGGTAGGGGTTGTGAGGCATTTCTGCCACAACCCTTCCTCATTATTGATTTCCTCTGTTCAGATGCCCTTACCCAGTCAGGAGTTGGAGTCCACTGTCCACTGGAGGATGCACTAGAGAGACGCCTTCGATCCCGCCGGGAATGTGATGCCTCCTATCAATAAACATTATTTTTAACAAATAAAAAAAAAACCAAATCTAAATCACACTTAAGAGTACGAAATACAATCCATTTTCTGCTGATATTCTCCCCAGATTTTCTAGACCGCTACTGGGAAAGACAGCTCAGCCTGTCCCTAGAACATGTCAAACCACCAGACCTTCTTTTACCAAACCCATGTGCTCTGACCCAGTGAGTGGCAATATTTGATGAAGTTGGAGGGCCCTGTGGAAGGTCACAGGTCCAGTCACCACTGTTGACACTCTGCTGGAACGATCCACAGTGGCAGAGTTAAAACAGGACTGACAAGAGACTGTTCAGGCATACTTATTTCTTTTGGCACAGAGATTAAATAGCTGAAGGCCACAGATTTTCCAGCCTCTGTCTACTGAGTATCTCTGGGATTTTTGGTGTCCATCCTAGAATATCCTGAAGAGCATTTTTCCAAGGGTAGGCTCTCAGCAATTCTTATCTAACAACTCTTGCTCCTTGAGAAATGACACACTCAACCTGGCTTTCCACACTCATGGTGGGAAGGAAGAAAATAACCCTCTAAAATCACTGTTGATCTCTGCACAAGGTGAAGAGAGGCTTTTTCCTTTAGCAATGCACCCTGACCATGCACTGCTACAGCCTAGAGCTGACTTTTCTACAAAACAAATGGGCACAGCACTTCCAACAGCCATCCTACACCTCCTCCACATGCACAGACTCATTCACTCATCACCTTTACAACCAGAAACAGCCAGCCTGGGGTAGAGCTGTGTCAGTGCTTTTCCAGCTGGGGAACAGCTCTAGCCAGCTGCTGGACACAGATGGAATGACCCATGATTATGTTTCATGTGCTGCTAGAAGAAGAAAACCTTTCTTCTGCAAGTTCCCAGTCAAGATCTCATTTAATGACAACATAATTAATTGTGTGCTTAAGATGTCTCATTGGCCATGGGCCTTGGTATCAGGCAAGGCCAGGAAGGGTAAATAAAATTGGTCCTGGAGTATTAGGGAATTCTGTACATTCCAATTTATTCAAAGCCACTCTGAGGGCAGCACCTCAGCCCAGCCTTCATGGGAACACATTGCTCACAGCACCAGCTAGACAGAAGATTCTGGTAGAGT
The DNA here is from genome assembly GCF_009650955.1 of Corvus moneduloides. NCBI lineage: Eukaryota > Metazoa > Chordata > Aves > Passeriformes > Corvidae > Corvus > Corvus moneduloides. The sequence goes on from NC_045494.1 coordinate 7,034,607, forward strand.
TCTCCATCCCAAGGGAGAGGAAAAAGAAGCAGCAGTAAGAACCTGAGTTGAAAACCTCAGGATCAGGAGGTTTCATGGCCTCCCCAGGCAATTTTACACTCACTGCTCTGTCAGAGTCTTCATGTTGGAGAAAGTTCACTCAAGTGCCCCAGCTCTTGTGTCGTAGCACAAACATGAAACACCCAAGATGATGCAACAGCCCTTCTGAACCACGTTGTGTCCCAGCACCCTGCACATGTGCACACTGCCTTTAGTGCAATGCCTTTCTTCAATGGGGCCAACAGACCTCTTCTTCTAACCCCTCACTTTTGTTCACACCTCGACCTTCCCTGCACACCAGTGTCTGACCTTACCCCACTCCAGGGCTCCCCATCACTCAGGGCTGTGGGTGGATTTCCCTCTGGTGACAGCTGGGAAGCCTCGGGCTCCAATGAACGCATGGTCCCATCCTCCGACACCTGGGACTTCTCCGTGAGCTTGTCAATCCCTGTGTTCAAAAGAGGAAAAGCTCAGAAACACAGGTTAATTAAGTATGTTTAAAAGCAAAGGGTTCTTCTCTGCCCCACTATGCATTGACACCCTGTGTCTCTGCTGATACCGGAAAAGCGCTCCTTTCAACAGGAGAAGGAAGATTTAGCCTTGATTTCACAACCCCAAAGGAGTTTTTCTCTAGAAAAATGCTCCCTGAGGAGGAACACAGGTTCACATGGATTGAGTTAACCTAAGGCAATAGGTCAAGATTAGGACAAATGGTCATGGCCACACTAAGTCTGAGAGGACAGAAACTGAAGGCAGTTTGTTTGTGATCAGCTTGGGCCAACTGATCTGAAACTCAAGACTGAAAGGCAGTTAAGTTATTCACAAATGTAAACTCTTAATCTCTCCACACCCAGTGAAAAGGTGAGCCCACACCATATCTCACAGAGAAAACAAACCTCTCTCCTGTTCCAAAGGTAAACTAAAGCTCACCTGGAGTAGCCACCAGACTGGTCTTCAGCGTCCCTGGTTCAGCAGGGGCAGCAGGACGTGACCCTTCCATGGAGACCCCGTCCTGGGAGTTGGTGCGAGAAATGGGTTCGGGGGTTTTCTTCTTGCGCTGCAGCCCCTTCTGGATGGACTGGGAGTCTGTGGGCAGGTTGGCCAGCTGGTGAAAGACATTCCGCTTGCGGATAACAGCATAGACCAAATTGGAGTTCCCTGGGAATCACAGCAACAGAACGAGCAGAGAAGTAAGGCTCAAAGAGCTCTGCCAGCCCAGCCCAGCTTGCTGCGTACACAAAGCATGGTTGCTCCCGCCCACAAAGGCAGTGGCACAGGGAAGAAAGAGCAGAGATCAATATCCTCCTATCTGTTACTAAGCAGTACAGAAAATTCAGAGAAATCCTTCCTAGGCTGGAAAGCTGACAAGAAATGGCTTGGTGAGGGATATTCAAACAGCTGAGAAGAAAAAGGACAGTTTAAACTACATATTAGCGTCTATTTTGGAAGAAAAGGTTACTAGCCAAGGTTCAAGATTCTTCCATCTTCAAAAGAACTCACAAAACAAAACAGGGCATTTAATTTAAGGAGACACAGGCTTGAAATAGCAAAGCCAAAAAGCCAGAATTCTCACTGCCTGCAAGATGGCACAGAACAGAATGAAATCATCCTCTAATATAAAACACAAATTACACCCACAAAGGTTGGTTTTGGATTTGGCAATTGCCACATGAAAGATTCCCATCAGGGAAGCAGAACGGCTGTTCTTGATTTGCAAGTTTAAAGCAAAACACTAAATTTTGACCAGGTTTAGGGACTTGACTTTATTATTTCTTTGAGGTAAAAGACTATCATTCTATTAAGAGGGAAAGCATAAGGCAGTTCCTGGAAAGTAGCACATGGCAGAACTTTCTTTGCATGAGGCAGTTTGGTCTTCAGCCCCCAGTAACCTGCCAAAGGAGAACTGAGAGGCACTTGAAAGTTGTTTTGTCCCATCAAATACATTGCTGAGCAACATGAGCAGTTTCACAGCAACATCCAGCCAGTCACAACTTACGTGTTACACACTCACTTTGTGTCTCTTTTCCTCTCTATGCATCTCACCTTCTGCAGGAGGGCTGAGGTTATGCTGATAATTAGCTGCCATCTCATTTTGCTCTAAGCAAATTTGCCTGGGCCAGGACCCAATGCCGATTATCTACTAACTCAACTTCTCAGTCCTATGTAGCTGATTTCTCTACACTTCTCATCTCCTCAGACTTCCTCTGAACCTCCATCTCACATTCTCTTGGACTAAACTAGTGCAAATCCACTAAATAAAGCAGTCTCTTACCATCAAACTGGTACTGAATGATGTTGTTGAAAACTTCCAGCAAGAAGAAAACAAGATGGTGGTTCTGGACAGCAGAGAATAGGAACCAGGTGGTGGAAAAAGCCTCCAAGAGATGCAGTAACTTGTTAGCAGCCACCATGGAGAGAGACTTCAGGTATGGAGACACTGTGGAAGGCAAACAAATGAAAACTAGAGAAAGAACCAAGGTGTATTTATTCTCAAAAACACACCACTAAAAATGTTGCTTTCATGACCTTCCCACCCTTGCACTTCTGAGAAAGCCTCATGGAATAGCTGAGCCAAACAGGGTTCCACAGAAGTATTTCCAAATACAGAGGAAATGAAACAGAGATATTGCCTAGTAAAAGGAGGCATTGCTGCTTTCAGAGGGTTTTGTTTAGTCTTACACTAATAATAACAGCACCTCTGATGCGCCTCCTGAAAAGCTTCACAACTGGAGCCACGTGGGCATTCACTAAGCCCAAGGGAAGCACCGCCACCGTGAGGAGGTGGCACTCCCTGCTGGAAAGGGACAGCACTGCTAACCACCCTCACCAGGCCTGCTGACAAATGTCCTGCTGATAAATGTCCTGCTGCCACCCCAGGGGAGCTCCAGGACTCTGCAGTCCCCCCCCTCTGCCCCATCTGACCATGCAGGCAGATCTGATCTGCACTGGCCCCTCCAGCACAGGCTGGAAGGGATGAGTTTCCAGCAGCAGGCACTGGCCAGTGTTAGGGGACACAGGCAGGGGCAAAGGGAGAGAGGAGTGAGAGCACTGTGGGCTGTGGTTTCACCCCACACAGCGCTCACCGTTCACAACGATGGTGAGCAGGCAGTCGAAGAGGGGCTGCAGCCGCTGGTGCCCGCTGGTGATGATCTTGTGAAAGACCTGTGGAAGGAAGGAGCTCTTGAGCAAGGCAGCACCTTACTGAAAGCACCCTCTCAACCAAAACCAGTGCCACCCCCACACTAATCGCTTCCTGACACCATTCCTTCCTAGGCAGGGCCCTGCACACTCCACAATTACACAGGTGGGGAAGGCTGCTCTCACTGCAGACTCGCGCTCCAGGAGTACAAGCTTTCATTTACAAGGAATCCTTTGGGAACGTGATGAGGGCCCTACAACACCGCAAACAGAAACTGACTGTCAGCTGTTCCACAATGTTCAGGCAGCCTGGGACAAAACTAAACCACCAGGAAGTAAGAGACACCTTCATCTCCAATGGACTTTGAACCCTTACGATAGCTGCTTGAAATGCCACAGAATGAATCATTTTACATTTGATTTTAGTGCAAACTTCTAACTCAAATGTTTGTCCTATTTTTAACTATATCCTCAGACATGAAAAGATTCAAGTGCCTTGTAATCAGTTCAGACATTCACAATCTTGGCCTTCCCACCTTTATCTGGCATGTCTGTGGAGAAGTCCTGAGCATAATTAAAACAAAGAGATGATCTGAGATTAATGGAATGCAAGAGCAAAACACATAGCATCAAGAGCAGTTACAGTGGGCAGGTTTCTTCCTACTCCTTCTAATGGGAATCTCCTTTCGGAGATTTATCAGAAGCTGCTGAGAGACTCTTCTCTGGCAAATGAGAACACGACAGAAGGGAAGCACCTGAGGCTGGTGTCACAAAGCACGCAGCTGCTCATAGGCAGCGTTGTGGGCAGACTGAAAGGTCAATGAAACTTGCAGCAACCCGAAGCTGTAGGGCTGAGCTTGGTATCACTGTTGTCCCCATTGACAGATGTGATCCACACATCCCTGGTTACCTGGGACAGAGCCAGATCTCCTGCCTTCCCTACCTACAATCAAGTCTGGTAGAGGGCATGCATCCACCCCCCTCATGCCAGTCCCAGAGTCCTCTGAACAGCAGTCCAGCACCATCAGGAGTCCGGATTTTTGGGATATCATGCAGATGGAATTGCACCTCATACATATGCACCCTGCCAGACACATCACCTCAGGTTAAAAGTGTGCATCCCACACAATTCCTAGCTATTCAGTGGGCTTCCAGTCTAGGGAGGGCGAGCACATTGAAGGAGGACAATTCTTTGTGGAGGTAGGAGGGTTCAAGAAGTGCTGGAGCTGTACTCACGATGATGAGCAGATCTGCATGTGTCCCTGTGAAGACAGGGATGTCCATAGGCACTCGTACAGAATACGGCTTGTTCAGTCGCACCCCAAAGTTACGCTCCCCACTGAGGAGCAGGAGGATAAAGACCCCAATGTGCATCAAGCCCACTCGTGCTGCAAGGAGAGAAAAAAAACAACAGAAAAACATGTCACAGGGAGGCCAGTGGAATTCTGAAAACAGAGGGGCAGTGAGGAGAGAGGAGAAACACTATGGGACTGATAAAAAACTGCACAGACTAAACCACCCTGATAAGGGACACACAGAGCTCCCTCCATTGTCAGTACCAGTGTCCTTCCCAAGCACATCTGTGTTAAAGTCTTATCAGTGTTAAGTCTTGGATGCTTTTCTTCATTATGTCCTTAATGTAAACCCATCCTCATAGTAGGGATGATCTGACTATTTCACTACACAATGATGGAGTTATGCCTGATTTATTCCCATGGCAAGAGCAGATTGCTCATTTTTCCCTTTTCACTGGATCAGGGACACCATTTTCAACATGAGGACTCAAAATGTTAACACATGCTAAGGAAGGATCTCCCTTCCCTGTGTTGTGGGATAGATCATGTCCTACTTCTAGCCTCTTGCAAACATTAAAACCCAATTAACTGGACAACTCCACACCATGTCTGTAGAAGCTCAGGAACATGCACTCAAGACGTTGTCAAGTGGTAGGGAGAAAACATCTCAAAAACATTCTAGCTCAAATGTCAGGCACAAATCATCTCAAATATTGAAAATAACCAACTTACACTGGTCTGCTCTGGCATCATTGAGAAAATACAAGATTGGGACAAGAATGTCCAGAACGTCACTGCTCTTCAGCACAAAGAAGAGGAATTTCTGGAAGAAAGGGGAGGATTTCAGACAATCATAAGCATATACCCTGCACCATCCACAGGATTCAGAACAGGCAGTCTCAAGCTAATCATTCTCTCAAGAACATTAGAAAGGCTGCTGTATGCACTACCTCATCAACTCCAGTGTTACTTGTAGAGTTTTTATAATACCTGCTGCAGAACTTGCTTCCAGCACAGACCTTTGGAGCTGCAGCCCCTCTCACAGGCTGTCCCTACAGCCAGACCCCCAGCCCCTGCATCAGGGAGCAGTGCTGCTGACCACAGCACCCCAGAGCCACTGCCAACTACCCACCACAGCCCTTCACCAGGGCTTGCTCCAGCCAGAGCCACAACATCCAAGCTGGGGTGAAGCTCAGCAAGAAGCAGATCCACACCTTGTTGAAGTCACAGAGTTTCCAGAAGAGGACAAGGAGCTCCTGATGGAATTGTATCTTCTTGGCAGAGTTTGGCAGGTAGGTCTGGACCAGCGGGTTTGATAACAAGCGAGCCACTCCTTTCAGGATGAACTGGAAATCCTGCCAATAGCCCAGGGAAGAGACTGTGGTGGGCCCAGGGCTAATGCAATCAGCATGAAATCGGACAGGGAACAGTGCAGGATGGGAGCATGTTACCTCCTCTCGGTGTATCCTTGAGAGGTAATTCACAAACAGATTGTCTGGTCCAGGAGGCTGCGTTCAAAGAAAAGGAGGGAAATGCTCAGCGGCAACCAGGTGAATTCAAGAAGTCAAAATGTAACCATCAAGGTCTCTCGCTTCAGCCTTCTGCTCTGAATGACCCAGCTTTAAATGCAAGGAGACAGAGCACTGCACAGAATAGTAAAGTCAGGGGCTTTTCACTTACAAGCTCCTGATTCAAGTCAGTGACCAAAATCTAGTATTTTGTGACTACAGGACTGAAGCAGGATTGGACCAGAGAGAGCAGATTGTGAAGGGAGGAGCAGTGCTGAGTCCTACAGCCTAACATTCAGTACAAGCTGGTGTGAGAGGACCCCAGTGAGTTCAGGAGAGCAGCAAATACAGATTCTAGTATCACTCACATCCACATCATCCATAGCTGTGCCAGTGGTTGTGCCATCCACAGTGGGGCTTGAACTGGTGGAGCTGTCATAGTCCAAGGTGACGATCAGCACCTGGGCCGCCTCCTCCACCAGCGGCTCACGGTAGTCGGAAAACAGCAGGTGATTGTAAGGGATTCCATAACCCACGGGGTCGTAGGCACAGACGACATTCAGGAGCGAGGTGAAGAGTGGGAGTGCATGTCTGAGGAGGAGAAAATGCTCTCAGAAGGCAGCAGCAGGAAAAAAAAGGCACTGACTTGGAGAGGGACAGGCATATCTCTCCCCAAGAGTCTGGGGCCACGACAAAACACAATCCTCTTCTCTAACCTGTGACGGCAGTCCATGACTGAGCAGCCCAGACCCAAGAGCCAACACTCCCAGCTGGGCTCCTGGACTACAGCTGAGAGGGAAGGGGAGATGAAAAAGGCCACGTGGCCTCCCAGAGGAATCTTGTGCAAAATGTGAAAACGGGAAAGGACTTCAAAGCTCTATAGCCTCTGGAAAGACAAAACTGTATGTCTTCAGCCTCCAGCCAGGTTTGTGCTCCCCTACGGAGAGCGAGTGTCACCGGCAGAGCTGAGAGTCCCAGAGGTACAATGTCACCAGAGGGCGGCATTCATTCGCCACCAGCACCACACCCTCTTCCCAAGGGTCTACAGCAGAGAACGGGATCTGCCATTTCCCACAGCGCAGGGATCACTCCTGCAGCACACTCCAGTGGGCACCGTGCTCAGACTCTCCTTTTGCTGCTGGGGAACACTTCTCACTACGCAGAAATACTAATGGGGTGTACATGAGACAGGGACAAAGTAAAAGAACAGCCCCTGGATGTCGGAGGTAACAAGTCCTATGGTTCCCCATTACCAACACACTCCATGGAAGAGATTTGAAAGTATTTCTCCCCCTGGCACCCAGGCCCCCATCCTTCATCCTCACCTGTTCTCCGTAGAGCAGAAAAACTGTACCCAGGGGTTGGTGTTGCTGCTGTCTGAGGAGGGAGGGAGGTACATAGCCTCGGAGAAACAGGTCAGCAGCAGCTTCAGCAGCTCTGTCCTGGAAGGAGAAGTAAAGGCCTGGAGCCATTCAGGAGCAGGGACTGGGCACAGGAGGCACAATCAACACAACACATAAGGAAGGCTCAGTCCCACCTAGAATGTCCCTCCCAGAGAGAGCTAAGCCCATTTCATTTCCTAAGCCATACTGCTGTCACTGGCACAAAGCTCAGCAGAATTGCTACCTTACAAAAAAGAAATCCAGTACAGAGCTCCTTGGCATTTCCAGAACAGCAGTGTTTACCCACTTCCTGCTGCAGACAGTCTGACTCCCATACAAGAAGCTATTCAAAAGGTCAGCTGGGTTTTTTTCTGTGTTGCCAGTCTTGTTAACTCAGAAAGGAGCAAGCAGAAAGCTCTTTGGGAATCATGGATAGTCGAGGAGGCAAAGAGAGCTCATCTTCCCCAGATCTCCTTCTCCTGAGCCCAGTTTCTTTCCATTCTGCCTTTGCAGAAGCTCTTACCTATTCAAGTCATGGATGTAGTTGGGCTGTGGAGAATGAGCAAAGCCCACTCCTGCCTCCCAGATGTACTCACAGCTGTCAATGGAGTGGATATCTTCTGCTGTGTCCTGTGGGAGAAATAAGAGGTTGAATCACAGAAGGCAGGAGCCAGAATTGGCAGCACTGGTGGTATCCAAGGCAGTTCAGCCCCCCCAGCAGAGGAGCATCCAGACAGTTGAACTGTACAGAAGCTCCCCAGGCCTGAAAAAGCAGGTGCTGATATCTTCAAAGTGCTCAGCCTTTGCAGGTAAGGGATAAAACACAGAGATACAAGCACTGTGCACAATGGAGGGGGACCACGTTTCTAGCCATAATTTTAGGGCTGACTTCAGTGGGAATATGGGTGAGTCCTGTGTCTCCTTTGCCCATTCTCTCACAGTTCTTCCTCTTTACTCAGTGGTACTTCAGCAAACATCCACCATAACGTCTATCTCTGGGGCCTCATGCTGCTCTGCCATGAACATGAGGTGGTGGTACCCATCTCCCTGCTCTTAAGCTGCAGTCAGACCAAGCCCAGAGAGGGAAAGTCAGCTCAGCAAAGACTACAGAGGTTGCAGGCAGCAGACGAGCAGCCAGCAGCAAGGAACATAAATCATTCACAATCTCAGTGTCAAATTCTAGTTGCCCAGAACCCTGAAAAACCAGTCTGGCTGCTGCCAAGGGAAAAATCACAGGTGCAGGTGGTGGAGGGAGGCTCTCCCAGGAAAACCCATTGTTACCCTGACTTGTGCAATCCATCCCAAGTGACAGCACTAGACAGCAAGTCCATCTGTTTCAGCCCCACTTACTCATAGTACACGAGTAGCTCTGATCCAGCCTTGCCCCTTCAGCCCCAGGTAACAGATTTCAATTCTCTTTCTGCTACTCAGAAACCCCAAGCAAGCAATTTAGTACTCAGATTTGTCAAGGAATTTTGCAGCCATCAAATACACCACGGTTTAGCATGCTCATTTTTAGTTGATGTCAGATCTACCCCAAAAAGGAGGGCTGTTTTTTTGTTTATAGACTGAACCTACAAAAAACATGAGAGTCACTGGCAGGGAGAGAGAAGGAGGGAGATGCACCAAAATCTGTCCTCTGTTCTTAGCACACCTGGTAGGAGATCCCTGCTTCAGGAAACTCCTCTGAAGTACAGACACTCACCATAAGGATCAGAACATATTTAAATGCCTTTGCTGCCATGATACAAAGAGGGAGAAGAGGTGGAAAGACACCACAGAGACCATCTACTCATTCAGATCACAGCACACATGAGCAGGCAAACAGCTGCTTCCTGCCCCAGACTCCACCAAACCGCCAGAGAAAGGAACAAGGTGCTAAAGGTCTCTGCTCTGCTGGCAACAACAGAAGAGCAAATGTTTGCCAGCACAACCACCTTTTCCTGAGGGGTGAGCTGTAGTGGGGGGGTAGTTGCCAGCCACTCCATTTGAGACTCATCCTCAGAATATCTGTTTTAGAAGGCACAAACATCGTACAATGAACCCAAAATGATGATCAATATTAGTCACTGTGGGCTCAAGCTCAGCAACTCCAGATTTTCCTGCCTGCAGGCTTGCAGGAAGCTGCTGGGGTTTCCTAGGGTCCCCCCCACTGTGCAGCTAATCTGCCTCTATGCAGACAATCTCATGATTCAACTTTCAACTCACCACCGTGCTCCTCCGGTGGCTCTGCACAGTGAAGTCGGGACAGAAGAGCAGATCCGTGACAGCGAGGAGCAACGACTCGGCCAGTGGCCGGGCATTTTCATCATCTTCATCTCCCTGAAGGGACAAACAGAAGAGCATCGTCAGCTCAGGGTGAGCAAAGAGAACACAGTAACACCAGTATGACACAGCACGAGAATATACCCTGTCCAAAAACACACAAGGAGGCAAGACATTACACAGGAACAGGAGGGAACAGGAGGGAACAGGAGGGAACAGGAGGGAACAGGAGGGAACAAAAGGAACAAAGGAACAAAAAACCCAGACAGTACAGGAAAGAAATTTCTCCCCGGATGGTGATGACTAAACAGGAACTAAACAGTCTCTTTAATGACAGCAAACTGAGCAGACAAAAGCCTGGAGATGTCAGAAGAGTAGCAGTGGGTACACCTTGCCACGTGGCTTGGCTTCTTGAAGACAAAAAGGAAAGGGAAGCATTGACAGAGAAGAGGGTTTTACATTCATGAAAGAGGTGATTTGGAAGGTGCAGAGAGACAGCAATGGGGAGAAGCCAACCAGCAGCAATAAGGTGTAAAACCCCTCAAAATTCTGCATGGGCTGCCCAAAACTGGAGGTGACAGAACAGGGAGAGGCATCAGGCAAGGCGCTGCCCCAGCCTGCCACAGCAGAGCGAGCACAACAGCAGAGAGGATTGTGCCATCTCCAGCGTTCAAAGCAATCTCTCCAAGCACGCATGGCTACTCCTCTGCAGCTGTTGCCACGGGAAACCTTGCCAGATCCTGCCTGTCAAAGAGCATCCTGCTTGGGAGGCCTTCCCACCACACACTGGTGCTTGAGGAAAAGGCAGAGAGCAGGAATGGCAGGAGCTTATCTACCTCAGCCAGGCCTCTGTCAGCCTGAGCACAACACATGGCTCTTCAATCACAGCAGGCAGCTATGGAGATAATGGTCTGTGTGGCTCTGAATCTGTCTCGGTGACAGCAGGGAGGATACCCCAAACAACCTGGATGTAAGGACAGGCACAGAGAGGACGGATGGAGCCAGCGAAGATGCCTTGACTTGTGCTCACAGTCAGAGGCCAAATGACAAGCATTAGGGTCCAAGGGGATTTACTTTCCAAGAATGATCTTTGCTAAGAGTATTTTGGCTGCCAGAAAAAATGCCCCTGCAGGCTCTAGGTATCACCACATCCAAAATGGTGACGCACAACAAACCAGTAGATCTCAACATGATACAGACTCCCATAGAGGAGGAAGGATCCATGGCTCCATGGAGCTCTGCCATCCATCACTCCATTGTGAAGCAGGTGGAGGATAATCACAGAGATATTTGCTAAGAGTCCAGGCATACCATCATCTTCAGTTCCCAGACAGAAATCAGCCACCAGACAGCAAAGCTATTGCCCCTAGATTAGATGTGATCCCAGCTTCCCTAACATCTGGGACTGTATTTGTTTTCCCAGCCTTACAGGTTAAATGCACATGGTTAAATGACTGAGCACACTGAATCACAACAGCTCCACCCACATTCAGGAGGGTTCCCCAACACAGCACACATGGACTGGGCTGGATCACCTTGGGGTGACCCCACCACTCTGAGGCTGAGATACTCTCTTCTAGGTGCTGAACGAAGTGGAAAAACAGGAGTAACAGCAGCCTGGCTGGATCAGAACACCAGGCACCCCTGCACGTTCCTTCCCAAAACAACTTCCTCCATTGTTAAGCCTCTCCAGCACTCCCCGGCCCCTGCAGGGATGAACGGATGGACAATCACCACACTCCCAACATACAAATCACAAAGCAGGACTAGCTAAGACTTCCCTTTTCACCACCCAGAACTTCCTTTTGACGTGCCCTCAGGCGAAGCAGATTAGAGATGAGAGGCAGAGACAGAACAAGGTGCCAGTTTATCCTGTACCAACCACTGCCAACCCTTCTTAACTGTCCCCAAAGACACTGCAGTGCACTTAGACTCAGGAGAACCACATTCTTCAGTACAGCCACACTGACCTGCAGATCAGAAACTCAAAGGAGAGGGCTCTCACAGAGCAGCTGCTGAGGGAGCAAGCAGGCAAATACCTACTCCTGGCATAACTCAGCTGTGTTCTCAGTGCTGCTATCCCTCCTATTTGCAGAAGATCCTAAAGTACTTTCACCCCGTTCCTCTGAGAGATGCAAAAGAGCACTCTTGTGCTTGTTCTCCAGACAGAGAAATGTGGGGAGGCTGAGATACTCCCCGGGGTTATGCACGTCACTGACAGAGCCAGAAACAGAACCGCTCTTTAACTGCTCTTGCTCAGTTGTGGGCTTCATCTCCCAGTTTAGGCCCCTGGCTAAAACTGTATCACTCAGCTCATAAGCAGGGTATTGCATCATGATGCCAAGAGCTTCTCTGGCACTGTTCACTTTAAATGTGACATTGTAAAATCAGTGGAAACAACATGCTGTTGCTTTGACTTGAAACTTAAATCAACTGTAATTAATGGAACAAGGACATTTCAGTCAAAGAAAGTCATACAGCCTTCAGTACAGCTCTCATATTCATTAAGATTCACACCTCCGGTTGTACTGGAGAAGCATTCCCTCACATATCAGTGCTCTCCTACAGCTACACACACAAGTGAAACATTCAGAAGATGCAGCAAGAACCAAAGGAAGGGAAAGAAATTACAGAGTGCCACCTAACTTCTGACCACATAGAAATAACTGGAATAAAGTTGCCCCCAAATATTCAGTGTCTCCTCACTGCAGCTGCCCCCCTCATCCTCCAGAAAGAAGAATAAGTGACAAGAGACAGACCCCTCCTCGGCCAGCCCCAGGGACAGTTGACCAGAAGAAACCTCTCCAGTCGGGGTCCTCGAAGATGTAAGGCAGGATACGGGTGAGGAGCCGACAGCAGTTCAAGACAATTTGTCTCTCCTTCTCCGTGTGGCAGCCACTCTCTGCTCCCTGCACCAGCTTCTCCACAGCCTGAAGGAAACAAAACCAAGGAAGGCAGCATTAGCCTGGGCACAAGTTAGCAAGAGTTAGGCAGGTCTGTCCTGCTAGTGACACCCTCACACAGAGTTGTAAGCAGTTCTTGGGAGTTAATTTTCTCTCAGTTTAATGGCACTGTTGCTGTCTGAAACTCTGCAAAAAACAGGGTTAATGATTTTAAACAGACCTTCTTGAATTTCTGCTGTTCCACTGCAAGAGACCTCAAATGCCAGGGCTAATCCATGCAGCACACGTGTGGTGCCACGTGAGACAGACAGCCAAAGCACCAGAAGGTGCTTCCTTCCAACACTGCTCCATCACACCACACACTGAAAAGGGCAGATGAGATTAATCAGCTGCAGCAAGTACCCGAGATGCAGGCAGGAAAGACCAAGGCAGCAGCACTGTGCTGCACCGTGTGAGGCACTGGCAGGGGATGATCACACAGAAACACACAGTCTGACAGTTCTGTCTGTGCTGGTGTGATTACAGCAGGGACCTCTCCTGACTCAGGAAGTGGGAGCTAAGCTGCTGCCTGTGTTAAGCGTAGGGATATAGCCTCCAGCAGCATCTGTAAAGGTCCTGCTGCAGAAGAGGGTGGTAGCCTGGGTTTCCCCACTGCCCCTGTGAACAGGACTGCTGCTCTGGAAAGAGCTTCTGGGCTGAGACTCTGCAGCCCATCCAGTGGCTGCTGCAACTGCCGGTGGAGGGTCACTGGGCTTTTCAGAATAGATGTGGGTCTCACCAGGAGGAAGTGACAGGAGGTTTTACCCATAGACAGAAAAAAGCAGTTTCTTCCCCCCACAGCTGCACCCACTTGCTCTTACTCCCTGATCCCAAGGGGAAACAGAGGGGAAATGAAAGCTAAAACATTTAACAAGGATTCACCTTGCTGCTTTTTAATTCATGAGGTCATGTGCCCCTGCTTATTTTCATGGCAGACTGCCTGGGTCACTGACTCTGCCAGCCTGCGTCACTGCATTAATGGGTGTTTAAGTGCTGTTTGTCCTGGCCTGTCACACACTAACTGAGCTGAACCACTTCTTCAGGCACATTTACGACTGTATAGCCTGAGTCTCCAGCCATGACTGTAAATTACATTTCTCCACGATCACACAGCATTGCTAAGTCCAGTGGCACACTGCACATGGCACAGGTTGGGGCCCTCAGACTGGCAAAAGCACTGCTGGAGTCTTGCAGGCCCCTAAGACACTGATATCCCAAGACCTACGGCTCATGGATAAACAGTCCCACAGTCATGACATCTCCCAACACACCTGCTTCCAGTAGGGAGAAGAGACAATATTTCAGTCTTGGTTTTGGGAGAAAGAAGACACAGAGACAAAGGGGTTACAGGTCTCCTAAGCCCTTCTCAACTCCCAATATGCTAACTGCCAGAAGCCAATACCAGGAAAAAAACATTGCATTTTCCCTCGTGTTTGTATTTTTTCTCAAGTATCCACTACACACATCTGTCTACAATTCACAGTCGGAGGTACCTTCACTATGATTCAGTAAGTCTCATTCATATATTGTGGAGGAGGAAAGAAAAACAGGATGGCAGCAACTATTTAAAACTGGAAAAACGCCATTCCAAATGTTTTCAACTACAAATTCAAGGCTACTCTTGGCACGGCTCAAATCAGGAGCATTATTAACACCTGCACTTTCCCAGGCAGAATAAGTCTCAGGCTGTTGCTCACCAGCTTGCAAATTGGCAAACCTGGCAGGGCAGGAAATGCTGTTCAATGTCCCTGTGCTCCACACAAGGACGTGACAACACCAGAAGCAGCATCAGAAATGTTCTGTTGTCACAGCAGAAGGAAGAAAAGTTTCAAGATCCTCCTTGAACTTCATCCAGACACTTGTGCAGTGACAGTCTGCACATCCCTCTGGGATCTCTCAGCTTGAAGCCAGACTGGTGCATGGTGAGGTACAATTAGGTGCAGACAAGGAACGGGATGTTCCAGACTCACTGCAAACGTGCAGCCTTGCTACAAAGTCCCCTGAGCAAGAAATAATTTATAGAGCAGGCAAGACCCAAGAGGACAGAGTGAAACACAGGAAGGGGACAAGAGGAAATAGGCTCCAAACTGATCAAATGCCAGCTGTGGTCTGTGCTAACCCAAGAGAGGAAGGGTTGAGAATTACCCTCAGGAGGAGATAGGGACAAGCGAGCACATTGTGTGGTAAAAGGTACCTGTTACCCCTTGGAAACCACGGCGCTATTGATCCAGGGACACACCTGTTAGCACAGCTCCAGGGAATAAAACAGCACCAAACTTACCTTGTAACACAAAGTTGCCAAATTTGAAGGTGATTCTTCTCTCACCGCTCGGATCTCTGCAGCTGGTACAAGGGCAAAGACATCCTGCACTGAAGTGGCTGTGTCCGCCCAGAACTGGTCCCAAAACGCATCATCCGTGGCCTCCACAGGCTGTGGAGAGACAAATGTGGTTACAGATGCAGAACTACCATTCCATAAGATCCAGTCATCAGCAATTATGCCTGGCTTGGGGATGGGATGAGGCAAGAAGAGGTTCAATAAAACATATTAGCACTGGTTTTATACCTCAGCCTCTGTTTCCAGGGCTTCAGATGATTTATCTCCCAAACTAAACATTCCCTCAGACATACAGGAGGCTTCGTGTTTGTCTGCAACTACTGCAAGTAATCCAAGATCTTCATGACTGCATGTGGGCCGGGCCTTCCTTGTGCACTCTGCCACCTTCAGAGGAAGCCAAGGAAGCCCTGAGTGTGCACTGGAATTACTTCTGCTGTAACCAAAGTCTCGAGGAAGCAATCAGGAACATCTCACATTAGGGCACGAACAGACCCACGGAACTGACAGACCCACCTCAAAGCACTTACAGATAAAATGCAATTGATCTTTCTGAATCAAATATTTATAGAGAACTGGACTCGGTGCAGCCGGTCGCTGCCAAGGCTTTGTTCTTAAAAAGCACTAAGTGTGCCATTCAAAGAGGAGATGGAAGAAAGAGACCAAAGAAAACAATCCATTTCAAACCTGTGGTCTCAGAAGCCCAGCCCCGGCCCTGGGGAACACGCCTCTTTCCATTACATTTTCTGCTAATACTTGCCAAGAGATAGGCACTGCCCAAACACAGCTGGGAGTGCTCATCCTGCCCAAGGGTCCAGCTACAGAGGTGGGATAAATATGTGCCTGTTTATGACAAGCAGTGTGAAAGACATGGATCCACGATTTCAGTCAGAAGAAAATGTGAGCTTTCACAGGAGTTTCACCAGCCACGGTGTGGGCACGCTTGGAAGATCAGAAGAGCTGCTCACCTGAGCACCCCCAGCCCTTGGCGTGGGGCAAGGAGGAGCCTCCTGCCTTCAACCAGCACCGGCTCCAAAGCAAACAGCAGTGCTCAGTAAGGGCAGTAATCAGCACCGTGGGCAGGTCTTCCATGTCAGATAGGAAAGGGGCAAAAATATGACTGTGTGTTTAATTTAAACAACTCCTGCCCACTCCCAGATATGCTGTAGAAGGCAGAAAACTTGCCCAGCTCTATGCTGTGTCTAAATGCAGCTCAGATGCCGCTTGTGGGAGAACAGGTCATTCAGAGCTCACACAGAGAAGTGCTGCATTGCCCCCTTGCCTGTCACCTCCTGGAGTAACAGCCCCAGCCCATGGGCACGTGATGTGTCACCACCACCAAAGGCCAAAAAGTGAGAGGGGCCGGCTACCCCAGACCCTAATAACCGGTACAGCAGGTTATTGCCTTGCAGCTTTTTGCCTTAATGCTTCAGTGCTGCTGGTCCTGGTCCTTCCAGTCATGCAATGAACCAGCCCAAGCAACTCTCCAGTCTTTAAAAATAAAACCAGAAAAAAAAACCCATGTGTGTTCAGACATCTTATTAAACTCAGCCCTGGTGTTGAAAGCCTAATTTTATCACCTGGACACTAATGCAAGATCCCACCAAATCTCTTCCCAAGGGAAGAGCAACTTTTCCCAAATGGTTCAAGATCACAGCTCCTCAGAGGGGATCTGTAGGAACAATACAATCCAATATTCACAGCCTGACTTTCAGCTGAGCACATGAAGGAGCTGTGCTCTTTGTAACCTGGGCATGAAACACTTACGTGGAAGGAAAGTTATTTTGGACATCTTATCTCTAATTGTACTCCTCTAAAAGATCCAAGTATTTGGAAATCTGATGTATGTAATGCATGAAATACCCTTCAGTTCCTACACCCCATTTCAAACCACACACCACAACCTCATGTAGAACTACCACATGTACATCCTGGCCGCCTGCCACAGCCACTCCCACTGACAACAGCAAGCAGCAATTGCTGCTAATTGGGCATCATGCATAAATAATGCCTTCACTCTCATCTAGAGGGGAAGCAGAAAACCATTTCCCTCCAGTAGACACCGATCCCTTTACCTCCCACTAGCCTGAGGCCTCCTCAGAGGTTGAACACAGGTGCTGTTTTACAGATGGCAGCACAACACGGATTGAGGAACACGGCCTCCAACTGCAGTCCCTTGGAGTAGGGAAGCACAGGCGTGATTCCCTGAACTGCAATGTTGGATGTGCAGCACCATTCATGTCTCAGCTGCCATCTTGGCAACCAGACTACGCTAAAACACTGGTACCTTGCATTTTTAATAGCTGCAGCAAGTCAGCTCCTCATCAACAGATGGTATCCCATGTACAATGCTGGGACATGGATGCAGTACTGAGTCATTCACATCCTCACTGCCCCCCTGTTTTAATTACCAGCCCGGCATCATGAAGCTACTCGATCCACGTAATATTCATCTCCTTGATAGAACATTACTGGCTGGTTTTAAGCTGATTGTATTCTGCACGCAGCATCTCTGGGGATCTAAATATCCATTTCCTCACGCTGAACTCACCCAACACACTGTATCCAGCCTCACAGAGGAGAGAAATACAGAGACCTAGAATAGCCTTGTTCACCAGCCAGGGATATCTTCATTTGGATATGTCAAGATTTAGGTACAAGTGTTGGTACAGCACACGCTGTACTCATAAATCCCAGAGCACCCCTAGCCTTGACAGTGCTTTAGCCAGAGAGCTCACAAGGAGCTGCATCCTCGGCACAGGTAAGAAAGAGCCTAGTGTTCCTCCAGCACAGTGCAGACAACCAGCTCTGCACTAGCAGAGGAATGAGAATATGAATTGAGGGATCAGACGCTCAACTCTACTCTGGAAACACAGCTGGCACATCTGGAGAGCAAAGGAAGTTCCTGACCCATACACATCTCATGGCAGAGGCTGCTGAAGGTACAGAGCAGAAAGAGACTCTGAGGCCCAAACCAAGCTCCATACCAAAGGGGTGAGGTAACTGTAGCGCAGTGTTGCTGCAGTCACAGTGGGCAGATCCAAGGTGATCTGACATCTCAGAGTGGGCAAAGTGGGAGACTTTTCCCTTCAGTAAAGACCTCCCACCTGCACGCTGGCCAAACAAAGGTAAAACCAGTCCTTCTAGACACCTTCATTCTCTGTTTTCTACTAGCTGTAAATGTTATGTTTCAGGTTCTTTGAAGCACACCACACACACGCTGCAGGACTTGGAAGACTCAGTTTGCAAGCCTTGTGCCACTTACTGAGCAGAGAATCACAGCCTGAGCAGGCAATCCCCAGGCAAACAGGATACCTCACAGGAAACAGGAAAACAGAGAGGGGCTGACCATGTCCTAAAAACAGGAAAAGCTCCCAAGGCACAGTCTCCCCTATTCATTACTGTCCTCAGCCTGACACCAACACCACCTTTACTTTCTCTTTCAGACACAGTTCCTCACAAACTCCAGCTGTGTGTGTGTGTATGTGTGTGTGTGTTTGTACCTCCTCCCAACAAAGAGCTCTCTGCACTTATAACTTAAATCAAATGTCCATTCCTAACAATTCCTCCAACAGGCCCCCACCAGAGGACTGTCCTGAAACTAATTCTAAGGTTGCTGCAAACCATCAACAGAGAACAAAGGAACAAGCAGCCACTAGCCTTGCTCAGCATGTTCTCTTTTTGCTTCTTGCCAACACGCCAACTGAGCATCCCACCAGCCAAGGCAGCAATCCTTTGGAGCAGGGGCTCTCGTTTTTCTGGAGCCCAAGAGCAGAGCAAGTTCCTCATCCCTGCCCAGGGTTTCCAGCCAGTACTGCACAAGTTCAGGTGGTATGTTACAGCAGTTGCTCCTTTCCACCCCAAATGTGGCAGAACTGCAGTGTGTAATGACCATTCATGGAACACCTGATTGAGCTTTAGATCAGGTAACCCTGTAGGGCTAGGGATGAGTTTGAGGCAATTCCCACATCTTTGTACTGCCTGTTTGTGAGCCACTGTGCAAAAGGAATGCCTCAAGACAGACTTATTCAAAATATAAATAACTAGCAAGATTTCATCCCTGCTGCCAAGGACAGCACCTCCACACAGGCTTCAGAGCAATAATATTTTTTTCTATAGGATCTTTGCAGTCAGCAGTGCAGAATCAATGAGAGACTTCAAGTCTGCCACCAGTTCTCTGCTCTCACAGCAGAGACAGTGTTGCAAAGCAAACTGGAAAATGGGATTTGTAGAAGTCTGGCAGGGAAAGCCCAGGACAAAAGTCAGCTGTGTGAAGTGTTAGTTACAGCTTTGCTTTTAAGACAACTTTGCTTTTGATCAACCTGAGACTCCTGGACAACTGAGTCAAGCTTGAACACTGAAGAAATGGGCTGCCAGACACCAGCCTTTCTCCAAGCACAAGATGTGCATTTATCAAACTCAAGCTACATTGAACTCCTGCATTTCCACACCAGGGAAAAGGAAAGGACTGGGGTTTGTCCCACATGTTTGAACCTACCTGTCTCTTTAAAAGCAGAGGCATAGCTCCCACTAAAATCTAACAAGCTGGTACACAAGATTGAAATTTCTTCTCTTCCGGCTGGTTGCTGGCAGGAACCCTGACTGACTGGGAAAAGAAAAGGTGGTTCCCCAGCAGTTAAAGCTCCCAGACCAGTTCCCTGCAGTTGACCAGCCCTGACGAGCTGTCATATTCACAGTCCATGTTACCCTTCATCTGTTAAATAGACAGCACTTTTATGGGCAATTTGGGAGGGCTCACACATTCTCTATTATGAAGCACATCTGTTTTATTATCAAAGGGATGGGCCCTACCAGTATAAATGTGTGCAGTGTAATGTAATATATACATATCATATAAAAATCCTAAAGACCATTTCTCCATGTGTGATTATAAATATACATCTGTAGCGTAAGTTAATTTCTTCCTTCTGGTATCACTGCCCTTTTTAATCACTGAAATAATTCTGAAGTGATTTTTCCTTTTTAATACTCTTACACCTTTAGAGTTTCTCTTTGGCAGTTAAAAAAATCAATTAAGTCAATTCCATTTGCATCCAGACTTGGTTCCACTTTCAAGTTCTGGGCTCCACGTGTGCTGTAAACATTCAAGTGTTATGTTCCTTACAAATTTATTTAATTTTTTTTTTTAATGCTCACATGGGATCACTCATTTTTTAATTAATAAAAGCCTGGAGATTATAAAAACTTATTTTTAAGAAAAAAGTAACTTCTGTGCCAACTCTAAACCTTCACCAATGAGTGAACAGTGACTTCTGCTCAACCACTTCTTCCCACCAGAGCCTTAGGAACACCTCACAGTGCATTCTGAGCTCAGAGTTTCACGTTACTGATGATTTGATGAAAATCTCTTTGTCCAGCTCCCTAATGTTAGAAGAGAAGGCTGCAAAACAAGAGGCAGGCTGCTGAGGAAGCAAAGTGTGTTGTGAGCCAATAGCTTAGAAGGATTTGTCTCTGTCCATTATTGCAGCCTGGTTTTGGATCCAGGATCTCATGGACCAGGAGGTTTTGCTGCTGGTCAGAGATCAGAAGGGTTCAGGAGAGCCCAGTCACGCGTTCTGCACAAGCAAACACCGGTGCCCTTCTACAGAATGTAAATATGGGAGCGCCAACACCCCACCCTTTTCCACATGCAGTCAGTTTCACCTAGACCACAGAGACGTGAAATGAATCCAGCCAAGAATGAAGCTTTTGCTCTTTCCTTTTTATTCCGGGCCCCAGTGAACCTTCTTCCCTTACACAGGTCGATAAACCAGAGGAGGGGAGGGCTCTCGCCTGGGCTGACGATCCAAGGGATTGCCTCATACAGGATTTTCTTTGTGAACAGTAGACTGGGCAGAGCCCTATAGGCTTGATTTACCCCCCAATCTCACTTTATAAGCACATTTCCCAAGGAAGAACAGCCCAAATCTGAGGGCACTCTGAACTATTTAGCATACAGAAGAGACTTTGGAAGAATCCCTTAAAACATCAATTCACCCACTTCTCTCTTTACCTACATCCACAACTAGTGGTTTTTAAGAATATATTCACAAAAGACATTCTTTAGCAATGCAGATAAACGTGATACTGCTTTAGAAAGTATAAACATGTTTTTTCCAGGCTCTTCCACAGCTTTACCCATCTATAATTCAACTCCCAGTAGTAGCCTGTCTCTTGAGTTTTCACAGATTTTCTCCTATCACCCTTTACCCCTTTGCATCTATACCCTCTTCTTGAATTCATTCCCCATCATTAGCTTTCTGCCATCATCCCCATGTTTTCTTAGCAGTTGTTACTGCCTCACTACTAAACGTGGATCATAACAGCTGTTCTCCATTGTAGCTCAGAAGAACCTGGGATGTGACTTCTCAATAGAGCAAAATCCCTCTGCTCCTTAGACAGAAGGACAGGCTACTAATTTTCTGCCAGTGTGCTGCCGCTACTGGGCACTCCACTTAAAGCAAAAATTAAGCAAGCTCCCAGGACAGGCACAACATATGTTAGACCTCTAGGCAGCCACCCTCCCTTCCCACAGCCCTGACTTTCACTTAACCCCTTCTCCTCCTCAGCCTGCAGAAATAAAGCATTATTTCACAGGTCACAGATGGAAATCTCTGCTGCCAACAGCACAGCTGCCCAACAGCCTTTTGCATCAGCTATTACCTAAAAACAGGGCAAGGTTCTCCACCCATTATGCGCGGGGGTGTGGGGAAAGGATACAGAAAAGGGAGCAGTGGCAAACCGTGTGATGTAAACCCGCAAGCTGAATACATTAGGAGCTGTGGACATCCCTTATGACAGCAGAGTCTGCTCAGTTAGCACAAGACGTTGTTCAGCAAGGCACAAGATGTCACCAGAGGCGGTGACAGGGCCCGACCAGCTCTGGCGGCTGCCCCGGGGACCGGCTGGTGCCCCTCCACAGACCGCTGACACGGGGATGGGCGCAGCCTGCCCTGAGCCCCACCGGCCCCCAGCCTTCGGGCACGGCCTCGCCGGGAGATCCTGGCCAGGGCCGGCCGTGACTGCAGCCCCGGCCCCGCCGGGAGATCCCGGCCAGGGCCGCCCGTGACTGCAGCCCCGGCCCCGCCGGGAGATCCTGGCCAGGGCCGCCCGTGACTGCAGCCCCGGCCCCGCCGGGAGATCCTGGCCAGGGCCGCCCGTGACTGCAGCCCCGGCCCCGCGGGTCCGCAGCAGCCCCGGCCCCACACGCAGGGACCCGCTCGGGGACCGCGCACAGGAGCGCCGGGGGTGTCTCGGGCAGGGCCGGGTGTGAGGGGCCCCTGAGGGCGGCGGCTCCCGAGATGGCGCGGCCCCCTCGCCCCCCACCCGAGATGGCGGCCCTCACCTGAGTCTTGGTGGTGAGCTGGATCACCGCCTTCCTGAAGTTGAGCTTGGAGTCGGCGCTGCCCATGGTGCGGCCCGGCTGCGGGCAGGGCCGGGCAGGGCTGTCCCCTCACGCCGCCGCTCCTGGGGCCGCCGCTGACGCCATCCCCGTCCCCGCGCCGGCGGCTCCCGCTGCCTCCCTCCCTTCTCCTGTCAAACCGGGGCTCGCCGGTCCCGGCCCTCCCTCCCCTCCGCCCGAATCCCTCCCTCCCCTCCGCCCGCGGCTCCTCCTCCGCCAGCTCTCCATCCTTACATCCCGCCCCGCCGCCTCCCCTCTTTTCCCACCTCCGCCTGCCATCCGTCCGCCGTTTCACTCTTTCCTTCTCGCCCTCCTCCTCGCAGTCCTTTTCCTCCGTTCCTTTTCTTCCCACACTTTTCTCCCCAGGCCGTGGTCCCCACAGACCCTCCCTCATCTCCGCTCACGGCAGAGCACAGCTTTTCTCATTTCTTCTTCCTCGCTATCCCCTCCTGCCTACGCTCCCCCCGCCTTCTCTGCCCTTCGCTTTCCTTTACAGCCCTTCTCTTCTGCTCCATCCTTTGCCTTATCCTGCATCAAGGTCCTCTCCCCTCATGTCATCCCTTCTCCCCTTTTCTTGCCCCTTTTCCCACTCCTCTGCCCACAGCCTTTGTCCCCTGAAGCTCCTGTGCCAGGCTGCTCTCGGGCACAAGCCCAGTGACAGCTCTGTCAAGCCACTACCGCCCACTCTCAGAGCCTGCTCCCAAGCCTGGATGGTTCCGAGGTGCAAGCACGATGCCAGGACAACAGCCAGCTCCAGCCTGTCCCTAGTCCTGGGTTGAAAGGAGACGAAAACAAGCAGGCTTGTACCACAGACCCTGTTTGAGCACCTTATGAGGAGCTCATTGCATGTGGTGGCCCATTAACCCTAATGAAATTCCACCCACACAGAAGGAGAGGATGTTTTATAACCCTGGGTGCTGGGAATTCAGGATTTGGCACTCACTGAACACCTCAAAGCAGCTGTTTGAGGGCATTCAGTGTTGCCTTTGAAGCCATCGTCGCAGTTTTCTGCTCCGAGCAGCTCTGTGAACTGCAAGCAGGTCTTTTTGGTGTCCCTGAGTTACATTTCACATGCTCAGCTCTGCGAACCTCTTTTCTTCAGAGGAAATGAGGTAATTCCAATCGTTCTGCAAAAGAAAGCAATGTGCTGACTCTCCAGCTGGGGCAGACTGTGGGAATTCTCATTTGTTGGCATATAACCTGTACAGGAGTGGTTTTTTGTTCGATTGAGTGGCATATCAGATCTGAGACATTCTCGTAAAACCTACAGGAAAAAAATATTTTCACAAAATCGTGTAATCTGGCTTTTGCTGCCCAACAGCCTAGGACTTTGCATCCAAGCACTCAATATGGCTACAATATACAGATAAATTATATGAATTTATTGTTAGGAACAGAATACTTTCCAAAAGCAATTATTTCTCACAAATAATAGAAGAACTCTAGTCCAACTGCCTGACCACGTCAGGGCTGACCAAAAGTTGAAGCATGTCATTAAGGGCATTGTCCACATGACTCTTCAATAGGTGTGAGAAAGTTAAGATTTTCCCATTTCTGTATTAAAATTGCTTAGAAAAAGATCTAGTACCTAGAGATGGCCTTCTCCCAGATGCACCAGAAATGCTTGATTATGTTTGCTGAGTTATAAATGCCAAGTTAAAAAGAATCCTTGATTCTGGTCTGTGACTGTATTAAGGCAGATGAATTTCCAGGCAGCCACTGAATTTTCAGAATGTGTATGTGTCATGGAGAGGTCTATGAGGAGAAAAGGAGAGAGGAATAGTCTATAATTCCTCTGTTATTCCCAGCTTTATCCCCCTCCTCTGCTGCTGTACGCAAGAGCTGAGTACTAGCCCTCGCTTTAATCATCCAGGAGCTCCCAGCTGCCTGTCACTGCTGGATTGGATAGAGTTTTCTGACACAAATCCCATCTTTTCTGGATGCACAGTCTGCTGCTCTTGCATAGACACTTTATATTGCCTTTTCTGTAGGCATCACTGCAAGGTAATGCAATCAAATATAAATCCATGGAGTTCCATCACACAGAAGGCCAAAAAAAAAAAAAAAAAATCGTCTAAACCCAGGGTTACTGTCACAGGAGTTGACTTGGACCTTAGAATCTCTGATAGATTCCAGGGCTGACAAGCACAAATAAAATCCCTTGGACCAAACTCCATCTAGGAGAAAGACCACCATCTCTAACCCTTATTCTATTAAGGTGAAAAGCAAGTACCAAAATCCCAAGATTTTTGCTGAATTTACTTATATGTAACAGACACATTTCCTCCTCAGAACTGTATCAATCCTCATTTCCCTGAATTTTAAGCTCACTCCATCCTTCAGCAAGGTAAGAGAAATTAAAGAGGAACCTGCATCAGAGGCACTGATTTCCCATCAGAGTGCAAAACAGGGTTGGAGGAAGACACCACACTGAGGTGATGCTGTGGGGCTGTTTGTATGGGGTGTCCCCTTTTGCAGCCCCAGCTAAGGGAGGGTGGATGATCTTATTGAAGAACAACCCACACAATCCCAGCAAGGCAGAGAAGACCCTGACACCTCCACTGAGAGGTCCCGATAATTGTCCCAAGCCACCGTGAAGCCCATGGCAAGGCCAGGACACGGCATTCCAACCGCAAGCCCTGCTCCTGGCAGACCTCCCAGCCGGGAGGGACAGAGCAGGAGCACTGCGGGACAGCTCCCCGTCCTCGCAGCCCGAGTGAGCCCCACCCCGACGCCCCACGCTCCTCTCCCCGCAGCCCCGCGCCCGCCCCGCTGTCCGCGGCAGGGCTGGGCGGAGAGGAGGAGGCAGAGGCGGAGAAGAAGGAGGCGAAGGAGGCCGGTCTCGCCTCGCCTCCCCCTTCCCTCTCGCCGGTTTTCTTTGCAGCATTTCCATGCTAGAGGTCCCCACCGAGCTGCGGAACGAGGATCTGCCTGGCTGCGCCGGGCCCTCTTCCTTCCTTTGTGCATCCCCCAGCCCTGTGCAAGCCGTGCCCCCCGCCCCGGCCGCCACGTCCCCGCCGCATCCCCCCCTCCGGAGCCCCCCCGGCCCTGGAGGCAGGAGGAAGCCGCCCCTCCGGACACGCAGAGCCGGGGCAGCGGCCAGGCACCGGCTGCCACGTCGTGCCACCTCCTCCTTCCCGGCCCGGCCGGGGCACCGAGGCCGCATCCCCGCCCGCATCCCTGCCCGTATCCCCGCATCCATCCCGCTCCGCGGTTCGGAGGCGGCGGGGCCTCCTTCGGCGGATGCTGCGCGTCTCCCCGGGCCGCTGGTGCTAAATGCTGAGCGCCGACAGGATGGAGGAGTTTCAGAGCGAGGAAGAGGAGCCCTGGTACGACCAGCAGGACCTGGAGCAGGGTAAGGATGGGGGCACGCCGCAAGCTGCCAGGGATGGTGGGCCAGGGGATGCGCGGGCAAGAAAACGGGCAAACCCCGGGGATGGGAGGGTGGGATACCTTCTCTCTGGTCTGCTGTTTGGCTGGCAAAGCCAGCACCTCATCCTGCAACGGCAAATCTCGGCTCTGCTGCTCCAAACCACTGTCCTGGCCAAGGAAAGTTTAAAGCCGATGGATAGAGGTAGGAGCCCAGAGCTGTCCTGAGCACCAGGGCAGTAAATAATTTGTTGTGTTACATCTCCAAGAAAGCTGGTTCCACAAAAAACTTGCTGCAGGCAGAATCAAGCAGGAGTAGTTATGACACTGCTTTTATTTCAGAGCAGTCCAAGGTAGAGTTACCAGGCACATTAGTTAGAAATTAATACATGGGAAATAATGTATTGCTGAGGATGCTGAAAGTCTCTCAAAAGCTTTTGCTATCCAAGCCCAAATCCAGAGGGATCTTCAGCTTCTTAGTCACCTAATTACTTCTGGAGATTTTTCCAGTCAGCCATAAAACCAGGAAAAATAGAGGAAGAGAAGAAAAAATCAAGGCCAAGTTTCAAACAGCAAAAATAGCCGTGTTAGAAGATAAACGTTCACTTGTGTAGTTTGCTTTGAAGTAACTGTACCTAGTTCAATGGAATATTTATCCTAAGGCTGGACAGTTGGTGCCTGTGAGTATTTGGGGCTTTTTTAAATATTATTTTTCTTATCTTAATATTTTGATTCAACACGCAGTAAGTAAATAACTGGAAGAAGTCCCATTTCAGGCCAGTGGCCCAGGAATGAACTGAACTGATTTGCCAATGCATAGCAAAAAATCATTCCTACCTAAACACAGTTCCCCTCCAGCATGTTGCACTATAGGTACAGTTTTACATTCGCTTTTCCCAGCTGACTGTCAGCAGGGATGTGCAGTCCAGCTGCAGTGCCTCAGCCCACCATTGCTCCAGTACATTATGTCATGATTTGAAGTTTATACAACTTCAGCTGCAGGACAGGGGCCCAGCAAGGAATGATAACCAGCCCCCCAGGGGTTGTCACAGCTGGGCTTTAACCCCGATTTCTCAATTAGCAGGAAGTAGTGGGATACTGGGCTCTGTTCTTTGAAACACAACACTCAAACGAAGCCAAAAGCACGGAGATGGAGCTATCAGCTGGATAAACAGTGCAGCCTTTGAATGCTCAGAAATTCACATTTCTGGGTGACGTCTTCCCATGGCTCACAAGGGGCCTGGGCACTGGTCCAGGGGCAGGATGCAGGCTGAGAAACAGCAGAACTAGGGATGAATATAGGGAGTGTTGAACAACGTGGGACCAATTGATTTTTAGCCTAACGCTGTCCCTGGTGTCAGGTTCATGAGTCAGCACTGGCACTGTACAACTGGCTCACAACAATAAAAGCACCTTCCCACTGCAGGCCACGTTCCCAGCTCTGCCCCAGCAGCCTAAATAGAGAATGACTGTCTCCAGATGATGGATTGATGCTGGGGACAGGCCCCACTTTTGAGCACATACAGAACTGGAGGAAAACACAAACCCAAAACAAAGCCCAGCTGTGGGCTTGCAGCCTCCTGTTTATGAATAGGGGCTGCACAGGCTTGCACAAACTCAGAAGGAGAGATGTGGGAAGGCTTTAACTGGAATCAGCCAAGTGGAAAGGTCCTACGGGGTAATTACAACCGTAATTAATTTGCCTGATGCACAAAGCATCACGAAGGACAGTGCTAGACTTTGTCCACATACACTGCGCCTTTGCAGGACACCGAGAGGTCTTTGGTGGCGGCACAGCCGTGGAGCTGTTGGTTTGGGAATGGGGGGTGGAAGCGCAGCACAAGACATCCAGCGTGGCATGATTAGAGGCGTTACTAAGAGGATTGGCATGCCAAGAGCCCAGGGTCGCACAGAAACCCACGCCTGGCAGCAGCGCCGGCAGGGCAGAGGACAAAAGCAGAGGCTTAAAGACCGTTCCTTAGGAGCGAGCGGTGGGAGAAACAGGAAACAATCCAAGCTAGGAGAGCAGAGAAGGTTCTTCTGTGAACCAGTTGGTTGCTGGGCCTTTATCGTCATTTCACAGCATCATCAAATATTTATTACATTTACATCCAAAACTGTTTGCTAAGCAACAGATGGCTTAACTGGGAGCTCTGCGATGATTATGTTAATTAACCATTTTAGCACCAGAGTGGAAATCATGCCTCCAGCTCCACACCAAGCACCTGTTACTTTCCTCCTCATCCTCCATGAGCTTCACCTTGCCAAAGTAACTGATTTTTTCAAAAGAATAAATCCCAATCACTCTTTCTTTCCCCTAAAGTGTCCACAGCAACTGGCTGCATCCACCACATGCTTTGGAAGCAGCAAGATCTGGTCCCCAGTACCAAGGCCCTTCCAGCCTCCTTCAGATTAAGCCAGTGCCTTTCAGATTCCTTTACCTGTTTCCTGCAAACTGTAACACTCTGTGGCTCAAGGCATTATACCAAGATGCCTTATTACATAGAAGCAGAGACTCAAATCTCAGCCAGGACCCGCAGCAATGACGTGGTAACAGCAGTGGTGTCCTGTGAGGTTTCCTTTGTAATGATGTTCCCTCTGGGAAGGCTTTCTGATTTGAGGAAAGTGGTAAAAATGGAGCTGCAATTCCCTGGTACCACGACTTAGCTGATTGCTTTGTAAGCATGAACAGATATCAGTGCTGCTTTGGTCCAGCCACCTTCCATGGGCTGGGGAATCTGTGCCTCTAAGTGTTAAAACCAGAATACAATTCTGGTGAAGCTTTTTCCAGCTGTTGAGAACTGATGATGTGGCTACAGTTGCATCACACCCTGCGCACAGGGCCTACGTGCAGCCAGACCCCAAGAGAATGAATGAGCTAAAATTAGAGAGTCTGAGCTGCGGATAAGTGGGGGCACCTTTCCTGTTCATCAGGAGTGTTTGTGTTTGGGAGGGCTGTGTGCCAACTCAATTGCATCTGGATCCAAACAGACCCAGCAGCTCTGCCAGCCACTTCCAGCCATCATCTCCCCCGCAGCAATCTCCCAAGATGAGTCCTTGCAGTCATCCCACTGCATTCCCTGATCTTCCCAGCCTCCCTATCCCCCTGCCAGCATTCAGGTCTGCACTGAGCAGAGTGCAGCCCAAGAGGAGGCCCCTCAAAGCCACCCTTATGATCTCTGGACCTAACCATAGCCTAAGGCACATGGGGGGATTCTTGGGGTGTCCTGCACAGGGCCAGGAGTTGGACCTGATGATCCTGATGGGTCCTTTCCAACTAAGCATATTGTGGGATTCTATAAGTGTGGGGTGATTCCTCCCATGTCAATAAACAGCCTCTCACTGCTCTGAGATAGGCAGCAGGGCCAGAGGAAGTGCAAGAACCAGCACATCACCTCATTGCCCCTGTGAGACCAATTGTCCTGGGCAGCCACAGAAACTTTTGGGCCAAACCATCTGCAATGCAGGCTTAGGATGTTACAGCTGTAACCTCTAAAGGTCTCCAGATTTAAGGATCTTTTTAAAGTCCTCCTCCTCTTGCCAAGCATCTGATTGCTTGCGTGCTAAGAAGGAAAATGACACAAGGTGCTGAGCTTGCACCACTTCCAACTCATCCGTGTAAAGACACAGGGTCACCAGTGCTCCAGTGGCCAGATCCTGGCATTAGGGTGAGCCCAGGGGATCTGTCCTGGCACCCACTAGCACCCTTACCTGCACCACCCAGGTGGTCCAGAGCACTGCAATCCATTATCAGCTTCCCCAAAGGATTCACTGCACGGGGGAGCTGCTGAAACTCCATATTCTGCCCCTCATGATGCAGTTATCCCAGCAGTCCAGGGACAAGGCACACACCTTGCCTGTCCTCCAGGAGCACAGCAGTTAACTCCCCTCCCTCCCTCCCCAGAGGCAAGCCAGAAGGACAGAGCTTTGCCTGCAGTAGCTGAGCCACTTATTTATTTAGCAGTACAGTACAGCAGGTAGCTTATGGAAGTGGAAAGTTTTCAGTGACTAATTGCTGAGCTGCTTAGGAATGACAAGAGGGACTAGAAAAGTCACAGGAGAAAGGGAAATAAGATGACAGGTTAGTCTAAGGAAGGGATGAGAGGCTCCAAATATGAGGGGGGGGAAAAAAGAATATATATAGATGTATTTTCCTAGAGTGAAAATTCCCCTGTTACATGAAGACAGCAAGAAAAAGGGACACAAGAAAGCCCCACACAGCAGCTCTCAGTGAGAGACCAGAAGCTCCTCTCTGCTGAACCCAGGCACATACTTCCAGCTGTGGGAGGGAGGAGAATTAGAGGAACCTCTGGAAAGAAAAAAGGCAAACAAACAAAACCAAAGAAAAACCCCACAAAAAACCAACCAAACAAAAAACAAACCACACCAAAATCAGAGTTTTCCGTATCTTGTATCCTGCAACAATCAGCTAACAGTGGCAATTCTCCTTGGCAAGGCCGTGTATGAAGGATTTATGGTCTGAATCCTGAAGGACATTTTCCTCCAGCGGCTCTGAGCCTGAGGGACTGGGAGCCAAGGCACCGGCCACTAACACGCTGCACGTGGAGCCTGTCCCCCCACCCCAGCATTTTCCAATCCTCTTTCTTTGCTCCTGTACCAGCCAGTGCTGGCTGGTGACAGGGCAGATGCACTGACTCAGTGTGACAGGCAGGAACCACTTAGAGCAGTGAGAGCACCAGGGTCCCATCCTGCTCCTGCTAAAAGCAGTGCCAGCACTCAGGATAACGCACGGCTCGCTCACTCCCACACTCACACACTCCATCTCCTCTCCCAAAAGGCTTTCCCAGAGCAGCACAGTGCTAAATTCCCACCTCATCTCACTCCAACAGATCTATGCGCTCACACTAAACATATCTTCAGGACTTCCAAAGCTTCTACTTAATCTACCCAAAACAGGTACATGAGCCAAGAATTTAGGAAAATATCTCAAATACAAAACACCCCAAAGGAAGGAGACCAGATGTTACACAACTGCTGCTTTTTGCACAGCTGGGAATTTCAAAGGGATTTTATGTTACAGTTTATTTTTCCTTTTTTTCCATGTGTATTTTACAAACAGTTATAAACCATCTCTCCAAGAGACAGTTCTAATGGTTTAAACAGCCTGTTCCTCTGCAGCTTTCTGGGAAGTCACTGTAGTCTACCCCATGTGTTGTGCAGCTGCCCTGGCCCTGCTCAGTTAATTTGCCTCCTCCCTGAAGAATTCAGACCTTTGAGTGTGTAATATCCAGGTCCATGTTGGCCTCTTCCAAATATGCAGCAGTTGGAGCAAGGACATGATCATGCCATCCTCCAAGTTTTCTTGGTCTATGAGCAAGTGTTGAGTCCCGGGAAGGCACCTGAACTGGGAGGTGGTGACCAAGCACTGGTGCCTGCAGGAGGAGGCAGAGCAAGGAGCAGCACAGCACATCCCATGAGCATCAGTCTTTGCAGCAGAACTGTGTCAGGGACACTGGTTTTGGTGTTGGGCCCCCAAAAGAAGTACTGCTCTGCATCCTGTTCAGGACTAGTGATGGACATAACACCATTTGGAGAGTACATCAAGTATTCCATGACTCCCTTTCCCTGGAAACTCAGACTGGAAGGTTACAGCCCTGTGCTCTTCCTGTGCAGCTGCACAAACAGCACTGATCACTCATCTGAGGTCAGGATCTCTTTCCACATGGGCAGCATCTCCAGCCTGTGCCAATAGCCAGGCACAAGGCAGCTGGGCTGTGAGCTGAGTGCCTGGAGGAACAGGGCTTCCTAACCTCCCCGGGAGCAGTAGTGGGGCAGCACCCTGCAAGATGATACACTTTTCTCCAAAGTCAAGAAACAGGGCTGCTAGATAAGAGGTGGGCAGGTTTTTGGTGTTGCTGCAGAGGGTCAGGCTGTTTCTGCATTTAGCTGTAACACGTGGCTGTGGAAGAAAGGTCTCTGTACCTATATGCCTCTGGACATGAGAGGTAGCAGACAGAAGTAACCAGCAGTGGCAGTGTTGGCAGGGGTCTTGGGGGCTGCTACAGCTGCAAAGTGACATTTGTGCTGGAATGTTTGCTCCCCGAGTGTCCAAATCACTCAGGATCAGTGGTTCCACCTGCCTCCCTCCAGCAAGAGGGGAACAAGGGCATCCAAGTTGGCTGGGAATGGCTCAGAGTAGGGGAATATGTTGTGTGATCAGGAGCAGGGCAGGAGAAGTGACACGGTTGTGGCAGCCCGGTGCTGTGGGCACCGTCCCTGCCACGTGAGCACAGTGACCTGTCCTTCACAGGGTGCCTTTGCTCGGGGCTCTGCACATGCACAGCACTGTGCTGAGCACCCTGGTGCTCATCCTCCTTGTCCATCCTGTGTCACTTACAACCTCCTGCCCCCAAAACACACAGGGGAGAGGAGTTCTGCCACGTGGCAGCCATCCACATGCCTGTGTCTTCAGCTTTAAAAGAGTAGAAGCCTTTATTCACGGTTTTCTGCAACCCAACACAATTAATTAGTTGGAGATTTGCTGCCCGGGGGAGGAGCGCATGCAGGAAAGCTCTGGCTGCCTTTTTCCCTCCTCTTTCTTTGCTCCTTCTCTTCAACAGCCCCACTTGTATATATTTATTTAGGACATTCTGATCCAGGTGCACTATCAGAGCCCCACAGCCACCAGTCACCAAGCTCTTTCAAACCATTTTAGCCTATAAGGCAAACACAGGCACTGAGGCTGTTTAGATAAGAGAACAGCAGGAAAAGATGCAGATGGGGCCTCAGCCATGGTCTAATAACATCCTCTGTGTTCTCACGCTCTAACAGCTTGGCAAAAGGCACAGCGATTGCTGTGGGCACAGGGATGGGACTGCTCTGTGTGTGTTTGTAGAGACACAGCTTGTAAGCAGAGGTGACCATCCTGGGTCTCAAGCATTGATATAGAGGGGAGAATTTGGGGTGCAGGATGATAAGAGAGAAGACAGAGAAGGTATAAATTAAATCTGAAATGTCTGGTGAGCATCTGAGAAGAATAAAGGAAAGCAGATAAAGAAAACACCGAATAGAACTGAAAAATACAGAAGGCAAGGAAGGGAGCAGCAGGGGCTGAGGGAGCTGGAGGGCTTCTCTGCAGCACAGCACAGACAGTGTGTCCCTGAGCACCTTGTCAGGGATTTCCACTCCTTGGTGATGCCACTTTTGCTCAGGGGGCTCAAGATAGCATGGAAGGAGCTGTTCTCAGTGCACTGGGGTTGCCTTGACCCCCTGCCAAATACCCTTCTGCCACCACCTGAGGCTCCCCACCAGGGACACTTGCAAAGCCAAAGGCAGCACAGGAGCACGTAACAGATTACACAAGAGAAAGAAAAGGAAGAAAAAAACCAAGCAGGAAATCCAGCAAATCTCATTAGGGTAACGAAAATGCCAGTGTGACCAACATCAGCTCAGCCCAGCGAGAGCCACAGCTTGAAAGGGGGAGAAGGAAGAGGAGGAGGCAGCTGTACTGCCAAGGGCTTACACACCCCATTTGCTCTCACCCAGCCCAACAGCGGCTTTTCCCCACCTGCTTCATTGGGGCTGTTTTACAAAGCAAGCCCTGCCTTTGTGGAACACCACATTACACCAAAGTAGCAGATCCTGCCAAAAAACACACAGAACACCAAGTACAAAGCTGAACTGAGCAGCAATGTCTGAGTTACACCTGTGTAAAAGGGATGGGGAATCCATGTCCCAGCAGCAACACTGGTGACTCTCTGGAAGCTCTGCCTGGCCTTGGGAAACACGATCTTCTGTGGAAGGGGCATGTTGAAAAGGTTTTTTCAGGTTGTTTTTAAGATGTTGCCAGATGGCATTTGCTTCCCTGCACCCCAGCAAGTTCCATTGTAATGCCTTATACAGGCCAAGTACAGAGATTGCTTCCATCACCTGCCATGGAGCAGCAGTAAGTGATACACAAAAGCTGATCTTCATTGTAATATATCCAGACAGCACAATCCCTTGCAACTAAGAAGGAAAATAAATGAGTAGCAAGTATACCCTACCCCAGGGTAAACCAGCATAGCATCATTCATTTAGACTTTGAAAGGAATAATTGCACCCACCCTTGACTTTAAGTACCCGTGTGTAATGGAGCAGACAGCAAATGCCATTAAATTAAACGTCAACAGCATTAAACATCAGTTCTTAACTCTCAATGTACCCCATCCATCAGCTTACAAGCACCCTGAGCTTCCTCCAGAGACCTCCACACCCTCCTCCCTGCTCTTCAGCGGATGCATTCCCCGTGTGCAGCACAGGGCAGGAGCAGCCCTTTCCACAGCCCCACATTTAGGAAGGAGCCACAAGTAATTCCTTTATAGATGCTCAGCTGAAAGGGACCTGCAAATCCACAAGCCCCTGCTCATCTGCACCACATAGCAAAGGACTTCTGTGCCCCCTGCAAGCTGCTGGCTTTGCAGGACAGGGACAGGATTGGTTTATTAAAGGTGAGGAGCCAAGTGCAGCATCCCCAGTGTGTTCTCTCACAGCCTAAACATGAGAATCCCTCGCTGCAAGAGAGATGACAGGGGAAAGTCCAAAGCAGCTGCACCAGATGGTGGCTTCCTCCAGAAAGCCGCATTTACGAAGAGCATCTGAACAGCTACCAGATCATCATCGTGCCAAGAACAGCCGAAACCTGTACGGCACCAGGCTTACGCTCTCCCAAAGCCGCAGCCAGGACGTGCTGGAGGGAAGAAACCCCTCCAGAGGGCGGGCTGTGGCAGAGTGCTGTGCCCAAACAGATGCAGGCCAGCACTGGGAAGGCAGAAACAGCTCCGAATCCTCTCTGAGCCTCGTTGCAAGGCTGGGGAAGCGCCCAGCTCTGCCGCAGCCCCATGCAGGGAACATCCGTCTGTGCCAGCACTGCCACACGATGCTGCCGTGAGGGAATACCCTGCAGTTTGTCCCTCAGCCTCCTTCCATCAAAGGCAACCTGCTACAGCTTTTGCATCAGGATGGGGTTTTTTCAAGTTTCCTCAATGGCACAGAGGCAGCAGAATTATAGCTGGGCTGCTGCTGCTGATCTCCTGCTGCTGCGGCTCCAGGACAGTGCCTCCTTGATGTTCTGCCCAGCCCTGCTCCCCTGTACCAAGCACTGCTTGGAGTCAGCTCCCGCTTCCTTCCTGCCATATGTCTCTCTTCTCATCCCCACCCTCCTTGCTCAGAGGCCTTTCCCATGGAAGCTTTCAGGGAAATGCAGCCTCCATCCCTCCCCTCCAGGGTTCCATAGGCACAGCCCTTTGTTTGGGGACACAGCCTGGCTCCTTGGCTGGTGTTAATTAGAAGGGTCACGTCAGTGCTTGCAATACAGGGTGCCAGGCTGGTGCTGCCCGGGACAGTTTGCTTCCACAGTTTTCTCCTGATAGGATTTGGCAGCATCGAGACCCCATTTTTGAAGATGAACATTGGCCATTTCACAGCCAGGACTGGCCAGCACAGGCAGGATGTGGAGGGATGGGGCACATCGAGCGGACACACAGCACTTTATTTCTCCTCCTGCATCCAGAGGGGAGGGGGAAGGGAGGCATCAGCATATCTGCTAAATTAGGGCAAGTCCTTCAGCACTGGCTGGCTGATCTGACAGTGGAGAAGCAAAGAAGAATACGAAAAATGTGGGGAAACCTCAGTACTATGTAGAAAGGATTCCTGAATTCCTAAACAGTTCTTTTTCTCCCCCAAACAACTTGGTGAAATTTCAAATTCAGCCTCAGGTTTCCGAGGTCTCTGAGGAGAGGAGCTGTGTGCTCCCTCAGCCCAAGCAGAGCCACAATTAGTACAAAGATCAAGAGGGATCTGGTCTAAAGACGACATTAAAGCACTTCTACACAGCATCCCCTCCCTCTCCACAGGCTGGGGGGACCAACAGGTGGGGAAGAGGACTCGGGCACAAGGGGGTGGATGAGACAGGATTACCAAGGATGCTTTGGCTGGCGGGCAGAGAGTGAGGGAGTGTGTATGACAACGACTGAGGCACTTAAAAGACACTAAAAGAATCAATTCCCCCATGTCCTTCAAGCTTGGAGTCTCCCAGGCCCTTATGCTCAAAATGGAAATGAAGACTCAATTTCCTCCTCAGAGCTGAGCCCCATTCATCTTTCCCACTCATCCCCAAATGCTGCCCATTTCCCCCCATTAAATTATCGCTGACAGAGCCCTTTAAATTACAATGCAGGGTCTTGCACTGCCTAATCCACTTAACTCAACCCCAGCTGATTAAATTGGATGCCATATGGTGGGAGAGCACTGGTGTAATCCGCAGGGACGGGGACACACTTGACTCATTACCTGGAGCACAGCACAGAGCCCTCTCACTACACACCTCCACCTCGAGGCCCTGCTTGCTGCCAGACATGTGGTTTCCAAGGTGCCACTCTCCAGCAACAACACTGGCTGTAGCAAGGTGATGCTGACATTAAACACAGCCCCAAGCAGCTTAAAGGCACAAATTATCCTTCATCTCTGCTGGCATCTGGCTGTTCCCCCAGCCCCAGCTGGTATAGCAAACACTCGGGTCTCCCAAGGGCACTTTATAAACTAGGGAAATTTGGTGCTTGGAAAAAACCAAATAGGTGGAGGAGGTCTGTCCATGGGGAAACATGCCAATAACTTGATTGCAGGGAGAGCTGCAACTGCAGCTCTCAGACTGAGTCACTGTGCAATGATGAGGATTATAATTAAAAAGGTCAGAGCCCTTTTAATAATAACACCCTGCAATGCAGGGCACAGCCGGAGAGCACATTCCCATGGAAAGGGGAGATTCGAGGACACACTGAGCAGCTGTTGGCAGCACCACATCTGGGGAGCCAGCAGAAAGAAACACGAGTAACACACAAACTAATAACATATCAGCACATCCCACAGCACAGCATTATCCATCAGGAAAGCCCCATCCCAGGCACTGACAGTGCTGTAGCTCACCCACTGGCAAGCACTTGTGTCCAAGGTCAGCGTGAGCCTCATTTTGTCATGTGTGAGAGGTCAGGGCTTTCCCAGGCACAGAATACATCCCAGGAGTCCTGGCTCCCCTTCTTCTTGTCTTAGTGACCAAGTATCTCTCTTTCTCAATCAACT
Organism: Corvus moneduloides; assembly: GCF_009650955.1. NCBI lineage: Eukaryota > Metazoa > Chordata > Aves > Passeriformes > Corvidae > Corvus > Corvus moneduloides. The sequence goes on from NC_045494.1 coordinate 7,071,358, forward strand.
CCATGGCCAAATGAAGTACTAGAGAAAATTACAGCTGCTCTCAGCCCTGGCAGAGCCTTTACAAAACACATCATTAGATGCAGACTAGAGAGGAGCATTACACAGGCTAAGAAAATGCCAGGGCAGGTCCCCTCATATGCTGCAGGATTGTCACTCCTTAATTACCTACAGCTGCATGATAACCACACCAGAGAGACAAAGAGCAGTAACACACACCAGGACTTGTTTCCTTCCTCGTGGAAGGTTTAAAGTCAGATTTGCACTCTGCCACCCTAAGAGCTGTTACCTCTAGAAGCATCAGGAAAAATGAAACCCATGTGCTCATAGTCAGGCTTTAAGAAGACAACCAACTCCTGTAAAAGCAAAGGGCTGTTCTCAGAGCCAGCTGTGCTGTCCCAGCCCCACAAACAGCATCACCTGTGTGCTCAAGCTTTGGCCAACAACAAGATTCACAGGGCTTGGAGGCTTTTTCTTTTCCCAGCAGCAAAAACAGTATTTTAAACTGACCACACTGGCAACATCTACTTTTCCCTGCACTTCTCCTGAAGTCCAACTATTTCTGTAGCTTCCTGCGGGCGTTTAGAGGTGGCGGAGAGTGAACACAAAGCAGTTTGTCCTTTCCCTGGAGCTGCCCCAGGGAAAGAGCCTTGGATTCAGCCACTGCAGTGCTGCCAGGGTGGCACATCTGGGAGATGCCTCCAGTCCCCTCGGGCCACGTGGGGTTTTATTACTCCTGTCAGTCTATTAGCAGGTGATGGATGGAGGCTGACAGGGAAGGCAAGGCACTCCCTTCGTTAGAGATAATAATATAATTTACAGAGCATCCCCAAGGCCCTGCAGGTCTTTACCAACCCTTTGCTCTATTCTGATGGGTGCTGAGCCCTTCTCAGCAATAGGGGATGGAGGTGCTGAGCACCTGCCACAGCCCAGATTCTGTGCTGATCCTGGTTACAGTGTGCAGGGAGTGCAGAAGGGTTTTGCAGCCAGCAAAGCACCAAATCTTCATTGCATGGAGGAGCTGCAGAGCCCTGAGCTCAGCCTCCCCTCACTCCTGCAGCCCAGCAAGACAAGAGGCCAGAACCTGTATGTTCTGAGAGCATGCATCCAGGTCAAAACATGCCAGTAAAACCAGTGCCATGAAAAAGGTGCTGCTGTGCTCGGTGTGGGGTCATTTCTGGTGGCGGCAGGGGGAGATCCCACCACACCCAGCCCTGGAGCTGTGGGAACTACAGCAGCTTTGTCCCTCTGCTTTTCAGACTTGCACTTGGCTGCAGAGCTGGGGAAGACACTGCTGGAGCGAAACAAAGAGCTGGAGGACTCCCTGCAGCAGATGTATGCCACCAACGAGGAACAAGTGCAGGAGATCGAGGTAGGTAGGGACACAGTCGGGACAGGGGTGGGGACGGGGGCTGCTTGGCCACCACTGTCACTAAGGGTGAAGGTGGGAAAGGGGCACTTCCACCAGTGCCAGCAGCTCAGATGCCAGCAGTAAGGCAGGGATGTGCCATGGGGCATGGAAGTTGAAGTATCTTCTGTAAGTGCCTGAAGCAGGATGGATTAAAGTCTGTTCAAGCTCATCCCAGCCCTGAGGAGGGTCTCTTTCCCCCACTAACTGGCATTTTCCCTTTTCTCACATCCTCGCTCCCTGCCCAGATGTGCATGCCAGATTTTGGCACCAGATTTTGGCATCAGGCTGCATCTGGGTCACGTTTGTCCTTCCCCTGCACATCCGCCAGCCTTCACACTCATTTCTCTCTGCTCTGCTGCAGCTTTCCCTTGATCCCAGAGACTCAGAATCGCGTTTGTTCCCAGCTGGCCTCTCAGCACCCCCATAACACAGCCCCCTTTGTTAGAGGCATTAAATAGCTCTTTCTCCAAGAGCTGCAATCTAAACCCCCATTTCAAGCATCCTGTGAGGTCAGGGCAGTATTTCTACGAGCTCGCAGAACTGATCTTAGAGGCTTAAACCTGCTGTGCCTGGGAGGGTTTTCATCCACTGGAAACCTTCTAGGGATCTGTGAGTTAAAAAAGATTGGACACCTCTGATTTAAAAGGACACAGGGCAGAGGAGGGCTGCAAGTTCACAAGAGCAGCACATGATGCTGCAGGGATCAGACAACCGATGTTTGAGGGAACAAGTGGATGGATTTAGCCATCCCCCCTTCAGCAGCCTGTCAGAAGCACGTCCACCATAGGATTTGGAATCTGGCACCAGCTGAGAGTGAGCACCAGAGTAGATGCTCCCCTCCCAGTCTACCCAGGATAAAATTTTGCAATGGCAGACTTACAGGAAAGGGTGTGGAAATCCACAGGAACTGCAGGTCTCCTCATATTTCACGGACTAAGAGTTTTAGCCTGAATTCCCAAGGAAACACAGCTTCTGCAATCGATCTGTCAGAGGATCCAGTAACCAACCAGCCAATTTCAGTCAACTTTCAGTCCCAGGGATATCAACTTTCTTTAGTACTGGGAATAAAAAAAGCAGCTGAATAGAGAGACATTGAGGTTACTGCCCTTCATAGAGGGCAGGGGAAGCTCAATCATATTTACAAGTTCAAACTATTTACAGTGGGCAAGGGGATGAATATTTCATCTGTGGAAGAGGCTTCAACCAGGCAGAGCCACAGAGCACATTGTCAGAGGAAGCAAAGGCTGCAGGAATTTTCTGCTTGTGAAACAACCTGAATTTTGGACGTGGAGTGCTCATGCTTGACTTTTCCTTGCAGTACCTGACCAAGCAACTGGAGATGCTGCGGCAGATGAACGAACAGCATGCAAAAGTCTACGAGCAGCTGGACCTGACAGCACGGGACCTGGAGCTGGCTAACCAGAAGCTCGTGCTGGAAAGCAAGACATCCCAACAGAAGATCCACTGGTACGGCCTCCCCTGGATCCTCAAGATGCAAGAGCCTTCAGCTCACCTTTCCCCTGCCCCAAGGTGCAGGCTGTCCTTGCTATTTAAGCCAGTCTCTTGTCGTATCAGCCCAGTTTTGCAGCTATTTAGAACACAAGTGTGTTGCAGTAATGCTGGTTAGCAGGGGTCAGCCACAGCACAGACATCCCTGGGATGAGGGCTGGATAAAGGAGTATCTGAAACTGAGAGAGAGGCACAGCAGCCTCTCCTCAGATCAGTTTCCTTGAAGAAGAGGTACATAATCCTATCAGGGAGATCCCCAGCACACAGCCCAGCAGAAACACCAGGCACAGATCCAGCAACTCATGAAACCCTGGCTAGTCCACGCTGAAACACCAGTTTATCACTAATATTTCTTTCCTGAAACAAACCCATGATCAAGGTCATCCCTAGAAACACCAGCCTAAGCCATGTCCTTGCAATGCATCGTCATTTGCAAACAACTCTGTGGAGAGGGAGTTTCTGAGCAGAGTGTTTTACAAACTATCCACAGACAGAACAAAACAAAATCTCTGCCCAGTCTCTGTATTTCTCTGTAAGATAAACAAAAGGAATAGATACTTGTTTTAAGTGCAGAGATATTCCAGGATAGTGCTTATGTCCCAGAGGTGACTCTTTCAGCCAACTGATTTGAGGACAGAAGGACTCAAATCAATCCCCCTGCCCTTTTTTATAACCAACCCCACTCAAGAGTGACCACACAGAGAAAGACCAAAAAAAAAAAAAACAATCAAGTGCTGTCATGATCCTAGGGGACACACTAGAAACTGGAAGCACCTTCCCTAGATTGGCTTTCTCTATAGGAAAAAACCATCTTTTAGGAACCTGTAGCACCTGACTGCTCACCTGTGCTCCCTCCTCTCTCTGCAGCTTGACAGAAACGATCGAGGGGCTGCAGAACCAGGTGGAGGAGCTGCAGAAGCAGGTGGAAGAAATGCGGAGCTTGGAGCAGCTCCGCATCCGGCGGGAGAAGAGGGAGCGGCGCCGAACCATCCACACCTTCCCCTGCCTTAAGGAGCTGTGCTCCAGCCCCAGGTACGGAGCCTTGGCTTCAGCCACCCCTCCAAACTGATCCAAACAAACAAACAAACAGGGGAGGCGGTGGGTGAGCCGCTCTGGGGGTGCACAGAAAGCCCTCAGACATCGAGGTTGGGCATCAGAGCCTGAAATTCATGGCTGGAGCTGAAGGGGGGAATGTTCCTCTCACCAACCCACCTGCCTAAGGTGGTGTTGGCAAAGCAGAGCCTTCATGATCCCAGCACAGTGATACTTCCCTTCCCCAACTAGCACAGCACCAGCACCTCTGGCTCCCCAAAGGCAGTTGAGATGGTGCATTTTGTGCTGTGTGACTCCAGAACTCCCCAGGAACACCAGTCGCACAGCCGGATACACCACGTGCTGCCAAGTGCTGTACAAACACCTCCAGCACTACTGCAGCCTTAATCCTCCTCAAAACCCGGCCACTGTGTTAATTCACTGACCTCATGAGGGCACTTCTTGCTCAGCTTTGTCCACAAAAGAGGGATCTTTAAATAGATAAGCAATCAATAAACTTTGTTACTGAAAGCATCCTCTGCCAGAGGGTATGAACCAAAGACATTTTCACTGCAGCAGCAATGGGGATGTTAATCAGGCCAAAACCTGACCCCCAGCAAAATCCACTTATGTCTCTGTTGTTCTTTTCCCCCCAGTCCCAATCTCCCCCCATACCACAGGACCTCGGGTCCCCTTGCAGCTCCACAGTTGGCTCTGAAGGTCAGGCTGCCCTTCAGTGCCTTGAAATCCGTTCAATACCCCCCCCCACAGCCGTGCCTCCCAGGGGAAGCCATGGAGCTTGCACTGTTCCAATCTGCTCTAAACAAACAGGGTGCCATGGGTACTTCACTGAGGAGAAAAACCCAAATTCCCGAAGGGAAGGGGGAAGTGCTTGTTATCACTTCCCAGGCAATGAAGAAGGGGCACCTCTATCAAAAATCTGTCTGCCTTGCCATGTAAATCTTCCCTCACTCCCTCCAGAGCAGCTCCCAATCACAGGGCTGCACAGGCAGAAGCACACATGGCTGGGTGGGTCTGGGGTTGTCACCGTATGCAGTGGGTAGTTGGTGAACCCATGGGGCAGAGAGCAGCTGATGGACTCCCACTAGGAAAAACCCAAAGCCACCTACTTTCAGCTCAGACTGGTAGCACTTGAACACTCATTCTTGCTTCACTGCAATGCTGGTGGCTTGTCTGTTAATCAGATGTGTCTTTTACCTTTTAGGGTCTCATTTCCCTCCTGTCTTTTATTACTGCTGTCCAATAAAACTGCAAGTTCTGTGGGACAGAGGTTTGTCTCTGTGTCCAGAAGACCCCCAGCCACACCTTGTGGTCTCCTGGCACATGGAGAAGGCACATCTCACTCCATGAACTCATGTCCTTTTTGGACATCAGTGGAGTTACTTACATAACAATAAAACACAAATCCCTCACCAGAGTATCGCTTGGTCAGACTCGCTCAAGCATCCTTCTCCTCTTTCAGGTATGAGGATGCGTTCCAAGTCCACAGCTATTCCACAGAATTCAACCAGAAGCCGCTGGAGAGGGAGAACGAGCGTCTCCAAGCCATGGTGAACTCGCTGAGATCCCAGGTGAACCAGGAGAAGCAGCGGAAGGAGAGGGTGGAACGCGAGTACACCTCGGTTATCCAGGAGTACTCGGACCTGGAGCAGCGGGTGTGCGAGATGGAGAACTGCAAACTGCGCATCAAGGAGCTGGAGGCAGAGCTCCTGGAGCTGCAGCAGATGAAACAAGTCAAGAAGTACCTGCTCAGCAGAGAGGACAACCTGTCCGAAGCCCTCCTTGAGCCGCTGAACAACGCCCCGGAAGCAGATTACATCGACCTGTCCGAGGAGGAGGGAGGGAAAAGCCACGGGACATCCATGACCCCTTCCCCAAACCACCCCGTGCGGAAAAGCTGCAGCGACACGGCCCTGAACGCCATCGTGACCAAGGACGCCGTGAGCCGGCACGAGGGCAATTACACCCTGCACGCCAACAACGTGCGCAAGCGGGGCATGTCCATCCTGCGCGAGGTGGACGAGCAGTACCACGCCCTGCTGGAGAAGTACGAGGAGCTGCTCAGCAAGTGCCGGCAGCACAAGGACAGCGTGCGCCACACGGGCGTCCAGACCTCCCGGCCCATCTCCCGCGACAGCTCCTTCAGGGACTTCCGAGGAGAGGGGCACGAGCTGGAAGAGCGGAAAACCATGGAGAAGACCATCAGCAAACACGTGGACGCCGTGGACAAGCGGCTGGAGCAGAGCCAGCCCGAGTACAAGGCTCTTTTTAAGGAGATCTTCTCCCGCATCCAGAAAACGAAAGCGGACATCAATGCCACAAAGGTGAAAAACAAGAGCAGCAAATGAGTCCTCGCTCTCCACTGCTCCCACGTGCAATTGCAATGGCCACGTCTTCTCTTGAGCCCCAGGAAACGCCACGTGGCCCCTCTGCTTTGAAGGTTCGAGAGGTCTGCAAGCGAGAGAATGTCACAGGGACCCAACTCACTTTTTTAAGCTTGGGCTCTGGACAGCCTGTTGGGACAATTGTACATTGTAGTTAGAGGATTTCAGAAACCACATGACGGATCTCTGCATGAGTTACTGCCGCTGCCAGACATCACAACAGCAATGTCAACCCCACCATGATAAAAAAGAAACCAATCTCCCCCTCCACCCTTTTTCAGCTTGTCCTACAGCCCAATTATCTGCAAGCAAAAGCCTGGATGTCCTCCAGTGTCCTGCCACAGCTGGAGTACAGCGTCTCAAAGTAACACAAAAAGCCATCAGAACTTTAGGGGCTGCCCCAGCACTGTAGCCCAGTCCTCCAGTTTGGTTTTATGGCTAAGAACCTACGCTTGAACCCAAGAGACGTCTATCTCTGCCTTCCCCAAAGGGCAGTACGGTCTTGCTATTTAAGCCATTCTCTAATCAGTCAGGTTTTTCAGCTCTTTACAATGCAAGCTCATTGCAACTGGAAAAACTTGAAGAGAAACATAAAACTGATTGTTCCATCTCTGTCAGCGTCACTCAGTGTTTCAGTTCACACTCTCCAGACCTTGCAGGCATATGGGATTTACTCGCTTTAAATCTGCCCTGGTATTTCAACCCAGGTGAAGCACCGTGCCTGGTAGGAACTCGGTGCCCAGGGCTTTCCCATAGCGAGACAAGAAGTGCTATTACAATATCAGAGACACACTCTCATCTCATGGTCTGGGTACCAGCTCTCTTCAAGAGGTTGTCATTGTCCCATCATAGCAAATTCCTTAAAAACAGCTTGCATGGGCTTACAAAACTGACTCCCAGGGACTCGCACACAAGCCAGGGGATGCAGCATCTCCCGGGTCAGGAGTCTGGCCCTGGCAGTAGCACGGATCACACATCACCCCTCACTCCTGCTCCAAACATCTCCCCAGCCACAAGGACAGATTTCAGCTTCCTGCTGAAAATAATCTTTCTTGGCTGAGACACTGTCGCCTCTCATGTTCCAGTTCCCTTTCCAGCACTGAAATCTCCTCACTTTTGCTTCCACAGACATGCAAACACACAGCCAAAAGGCCAGTGCAGTCTCAGGAATCACCAGTGTCCAATTTCCACGAACTAGATGATGACCTAGTACGGTCAGACATGTTTTAGGCAGAGAAGCAGCATCTCATTACAGCTTAGGCAACACCCTGAGCATTGAGCCACAAAACCCAGCAGTTCAGTGTAAGCAACCTACTCTGTACCCGCCTGGAGCAACCATCAGCTACATCTGGATTCTCGTTTCACCAGCTTACATCCCAAAATCTTGGGTCAACGGCTGGGACTTCTGCAACATTGAGATAAATAAATGAGAATGTGGCTTTGGAAGGGGAAGACTGTTCAAATGGAATTATCCCTCAAGTCCAGGGCTTTGATGCTACAAGGAGCGACTTTTCTTTCACTCCCCATGGAATTAATGCAGAAAACCCCCCAAAACCACCCTGTTTTGTTGAGCTGAGTACCACAGAGGTAAGCTGGCAGGAGTGTGATGTGCAAACCACCCCTGCTCCAGAGTTCTCCTCCTCAAAACCACCAACTGCTCCGCTCTTCCACGCTCTGCATTTCCAGGTGCCCCATGGCTCCCGACACATCAGGAGCTGCACACACGGCTGTGGCTACCAGCTCTGCAACAGTATGGAGAACCTTCATGCCTTATTTATTTATAATAGAAAGCAGTTGTCTAATAAAATAAAATAAATAAAAATGAACAACAACAGCAAGAGAAGCGTTGTTGATTTCCTGGGAGCGTTCACCACCCGTTGACTTGGCACTTGTAGCAGTGTTGGTTTAAGCCAGGCAGTGTTTGCCCTGCAGTCAGCTGATGCTGCAAAGGTGTGGGAAGGGAATCACCCTCACCTTCTGTTTTAAACAATCCCATGTGGATCAGCATCACAGTTAATTGCACAACACATTAAATATATTTTTAAATGCTCTATTCTCCTCTTGAATACAAAGAAACACCAATTTTCTCACAGCTCTTACAGCTCTTTTTACTTTTAAGAACAACACAAGAGTTAATTCTTTGATTTTCATGTACAATTTGGGTCAAGAAAGTGCTTCAGGCACCCTTGCAGAAAGGAAAGAGAATATGCTGAACTATTCTGCTACATTATTTATATAACACACATTTTTGTGCACTTGGACTGCCAACACTGCCACGCGATAAAACCCCTCTTTTGTCAGCTCGGAAGTCTCTGTAAAACCACACAATTTCTAAGCTCCCAATTCAAATCCTAATTTTTTTCGGCCTTTTTTGCAAACCACAAATCCAAAAATGACTGATGTAAGTAACACGATATTAGTACTTGGCTTGACAAAGGCACAGCTGCCGTGTATCAGCAGCATGTTCAGCAAAGTGCTGAGGGCAAGTTTTTTCTGCATCCAAAAATATTAGTGGCCATATATACATGTCCTGATTGACTGTGTGAGTCAGAGTCACTTGATTCCTGCCTTAAGTGAGGCTTTCAGTGATCAAAGGAGGAGAAAATAAGCATCTTCTGGCCTCTGGTGCCACCTTTGATCTAAACTTTTCCAATTGCTTTTGGAACACCAAGGAAAGCTACACAACTCCACTAAGAGGGAACAAGATAGTGCTGAGCAACCACTCTGCCAGAGAAACTGGTGTAGCAGAGAGCAGCAGCTACTTAACAGCACACCCCCATGGTTCAGGACAAAAAGGAAAATTGCTGCATGCAATTAAAAGGGATGAGGAAAAGTATGATGTCACAGGAAATAATTCTTAATTTCAGATTTGGCAAAATCAGTGACCCTATTCAGCTCACAGCATTAAGATCAACAAGGGCGCAGCTTGTCAACAATCTGGTTTCATGCTGAATTTGAAAGCTGCCATTTAGATACGTGCAGTTCCATCAGTCACTGTACCACCAGCTGGAATAACCCTTCAGAAGGGCACCTGTTGTTATAAACCAGGAGGGGCCACTTGAAGCAAAAATTCAAGGGATTTACAGAGCTCAAGCCCCCACAGGAATGATTCAGCATCTTCCCTCTCTTACAGCAGCTGAGACCTTCTGGGAGGTCTCTCAAAGCCCTGTTTGCTCCTACATTAACAGCCTGTGCCCTCACTCACACAAGGAGTGACCAGATCCTTGGACACCTCAGCCTTTCCCTCGGGTTTTTGGGATGGCTCTTGACAGCTGTTGCTCACCAGTGACCACCAAACAGGCTGAGGTGGCTTCCTCAGCCAGGACCAGTGACAAAGCAGTTCATTTTTCCAGGTGGAATGCCAAAGGTTTGGCTCTCTTTGGCTCACACCAAAGTCAGACCTTGCCATCCCAAGCCCTGCCTGAGAGGGAGAGCAGTTTCCAACCATCCAACAGAGATCACCCAGCTTTTTACCAAGGTTCTGTGGACCAACACAGGGTGGGAATGAAGCAAAACCACACAAATGTCCTTTTAGACTGGTCTGGCTTCACCTGTGTGACCTTCCAACTCCTTTCCCAGCCCTTCTGTGGCACTGTCCTTGGAGGATGTTCCTGCACAACAACCACCAGACATGTTTGACAACAGCTGGTAAATGAGTCATCCTGCTTTGAGTATTTTACCCATCCCTCTGGCTACAAATCACAAACATTTACCTGTTCCCTGTTAGAAATTAAGGTCACCAGATGGCACGGTTTGCCTCTGACAGCTCTGTGTTTTTTCCTTAGAGCATTTTGTTTTCAGCTGAGTTTGGACAAGGGCAGTGGAGCAGAACCCCAGGACTCAGAGGTTCGATTCAAACAAAGTGAGGAGCCCTCTGTGGCCCTGAGCTGCTCAGCTGCAGCCAGGGCAGAAAACCATCCATGTTCAGGACTTGCTCCCTCCCTAGGACTGAGTTCCCTGACTTTAAATGGATTATCTGGGTGGGACTCAGCTCAGATCCTCAGTCACACAGTCTCTGTATTGGCTTCTGAACACCCATTTTGGCTTCATCCACAGTTTTAAACGAGATTGTCAGCTCCTGTCAAAACACCAGAGCAAATGACAGCCCATCCCTGCCTGTGCATTTTCCTGCTGCCAGGAATAGCAATCCCTGCCCCTGTGGAACGCACACCCTTCTTGTCAAGCCAGCCTGACAGCTCCAACAGGAGCAAAAGCTGAAGGATTTCCACAACTGCCTCATTCCCCTGCATCCCACATCCATCTCGGCATCTTGTGCTGCTTTATTATTCAAAGAAATAATTCTGTATGTATGTGTGTGTGTGTGTTTGTATGTAACTCTTTAGTGCTCTAGAGAGGATAAAAATGTGAAAACTGAAGCACCCCCGGTGCAAAAACTAAGCAATATATAAAAAAGGCTGGATGTATTTTCATTTTCAGCACCGGCCACCACGAAGGTCTGGGGTGCACAGACACCATAACCACTCCTGACCCCCCTCATGCCCCCGCGCTGCCCCACAAGCCCCATGTGCCCCCAAGACGTCCCACATCCGCCTCTCTTGGCAGCCCACAGACCCCATATACCCCCCATACACCTCCTATTAGTGCTGCAGACACCTCCCCGGCCTACAGGCCCCCCCAGCCCGGAGACCACGCTCAAGATCCATCCGCACGGCCCCAAAAGAGCCCCTTTATCCCCCGAAATCGCCCCCCTGCTCCTTCCGCCCCGCCCCGGAACGCGGCGCGCGGTCGCCGTTTCCGCGGGGACGCCTGGCGGTGGCGCACGGCAGGGGCCAACATGGCGGCGCACACGCTGCGGGGCCTGTGCCGGCAGCGGCCGGGGCTGGCGCTCCTGTGCGCCCGGTTCTCGCAGAGAGCCGCCGCCGGCACCGAGTACCGGAGCTCCCACAGCCTGGACAAGCTGTACCCGCCACGACAGGACGGACCCGCCGCCCGCACCACGGTCAGAGGGGCGGGGGGGAAAAGGAAGACGAGGCGGAGTTTGGGCGGGGGTTATTTGTTTGATTGACAGCGGGTGGGCGGGGTTTTAGCGCACGGAGTTGCTGGGGTGGGCGGGGTTAGCACGGGGGGCGTGAGCGGGTGGGCGGGGCCACACTGAGGGGGCGGGGCTTGGTACCGTGGGTGGGCGTGGCTCTGCGGAAGGGGCGGGGGCATGGCGGGGGCATCGCGGGTGGGCGGGGCCGGAGGGACCCCGGGAGCCCCCCAAGACCCCGGGAACCCCCCCGGGACCCCCCGACACCGCCCCCGATGTGTCTTCCAGGAGGAGCTGCAGCCGCCCGCCCTCGACATCCCCATGGGTGAGCCCCCTCCCACCCCAGCACACCCGTGCCGGGGGCCGGGCAGCGCCCCCGGGCACCGAGCTCGGCCCCGTCCCGGCTCAGCCACTGCCCCTCTCTTCCAGCTCGCCTGACCGTGTCCTACAGCCGGAGCAGCGGGCCCGGCGGGCAGAATGTTAATAAAGGTGAGGAACAGCTCCTCCCTTGGAAAAAAATCACCGTTTCCGGTTGGTTTTCTGTACCGTGTGGCAAATGTTGAGAACTTGAAGTTAAACAGCGTCTTCGTGCTGCTGGATACTTATTCTTCATTGTCGTCACCCTGCATTTTAACACAACTTCTGAGTCTTCGTGGTGCTGGAGACCAGTGGTAGCACGTTTGATGCTCCTAGGAACACTTAGAGGGATCATTCCTGCTACAGGTGCCACATGGAGCACCAGCTCTATCCATACATCAAATATAATAGAGCCAGCTGGATTCTGAAGGTTCACTGTGCAATAAATTCTCAGCTTAATTCAAATAAACCTAAAATACTGCCTGTTCTGCCATTAAAAATGAGGTAGGCAGTGGCTGGCAATAAATTCTGTAGTGTCTAGAAAGGCAAATACCACGACAGGTACACGTTTGTCTTGTAGAGTGGTGTGTAAAAATACAGCAAGAAAAGAATTGTGACCTTTCAGGAAATTCATCATGGAATCATCCCATGTTGAAAGCCAGCAGAGATCAGGCTGAATTACCCCATAAATCTGAGCAAGGCAGGCTGTGACATGGAAACAAAGACCCTGTTTTTCCTCCCAGTGAATTCCAAGGCGGAGGTTCGGTTCCACCTGGCATCGGCCGACTGGATTCCCGAAGCTGTGAGAGAAAAAATGGCTCTGATGGTACCAACCCTCCCCTTCCAACCATAGTTTCAATGTCTTAGTGTCAGAACAGGACAGTTCCAGTGAGGTTTCAGTGGTCACATCACGTTTTCCCATCCTTTCAGCACAGGAATAAGATAAACCGGGCTGGTGAACTGATTGTGACCTCGGAGGAGAGTCGCTACCAAATGAGGAATCTGGCGATTTGTCTGGAAAAAATCCGGACCATGATCACGGAGGCCATCGAGAAACCCAAGGAGGTGTCTAAGGAGACAACACAGAAGCTCATAGAGAGGTATCTTCATTAAAATGGTCTCTATTTGGGTTCAGGCTATCACGTTACACAATTCAGTTTGCAGCATTTTTAAACAATCTTGTTCATACTCATTTAAATTACCTTTTTTAAAGACTATCACTGATCCATTTGATTTTAACTGCTTTCCTGGTTAATATCCCCAGAACAGGGACTGGGTTTTTGCTATCTGAGGATGTTTGTTGGTTCATCAGATCTCAGAAGCTGAATATTTAAATGTTTTCTTTGTACACTGAGGGATCTTTTGATTTTGTTTTAGGGTGGAAAAAATGAACCGTGAACGGCTACGACAGAAAAAAATACACTCAACTATAAAACAGAGCAGGAAGGCAGATTTCGACTGAGAACAGCAGAGATCCAAGTCTTTGGCATTCCATCTCCCTAAAGAAGTGGTGTTGGCAGCTGTAGATGATGCTAAACTCATGAGCTGTATTGAATAAAAATAGCCTGAAAGTGTAAATAAAAATATTTAACATCTTCTTTTGTAGCCATTGATACACTGTGATGGCCTGTCAATCATTTTCCAGAATAATTATCGTTCACATTTGAGAGGAACTAAAAATTCTGATTTTTGTCAGCCACTCTCTTGTTTTTTTAATGTTTTTTGTGTTCCTCAAGCAGCCTGTGCTCCATCAGAGCACCGTCTGCTGCTGAACACAAAGCTACAGCAGATTTTTAGGGAAAGAAAGGGAAGAGAAAAAGCAGTCTCAACAACATATCTAAGTAGAAAATAGAATCTTAAAGCATTAAGGTTGGAAAAGACCACAAGGATCATCAAGTCCATCCCTTAGAGTATCCACTGTTTCTTTCCTTCTATTTCCTTCCTTTCAGCTTTATTCCTTTTACTGATTTTTATCTAACCAAACAAAGCACATCATTTGGTTAAGCTAAAGCCACATCAGGAATTTGGCAGAAATGTCAGCACTAGGAGACAGAACGCACCCTGTGAGTACAGGAGGCTTCTGGCCTTTGAAGTGGGACACCAGAGTCCTTTGGATGAGTGTTCCAGGCTCGTTCATGGACCCTGTTTAATGAGAATGAAGCTCTGTGGTGTGATGTGTTTCACCACTCCACTGTGGGAGGCTCAAAGAAACCAAAATGAGCCTTTTTTTGATGCTTGGCAGGGCCCCAGTGGCCTAATGGATAAGGCACTGGCCTTCTAAGTCAGGGATTGTGGGTTCGAGTCCCACCTGGGGTGGGGAGAGGTGGTCCTGCTTTTGGAAAACCCCAAATAGAAAGGGAAGTCATCCCTGGGGTTTGTTTGGGGTACAGGGAGGTGTCAGGGCTTTGCTGCATCCCCTTTGGAGGGGGAGCTTTCAGCTCTCCCCTGACAATGTTTGCATCTGCAAAGAGAGTTCAGAACCCAGATCCTCCCCGGAATGGAATGCTGGGGGGATGCAGGACCACACCAATGCATCCTGACATCCCGGGAAGCCCTGCCCCGGCCTCATCACCTCCACCTCTGCACTGCCTGCTCAGCACCAGGAGCAGACACCACATTTCACATTTTCCCCCACCGAAAGCTTCTCTGCATGGAATCACTGAATCATCCAGGGTGGAAAAGACCTCTAAGATTTATCAAGCACTGCCAGGTTCACCATCAAACCAAGTCCCCAAATGCCACATGCACACACGTTTTGAACGCTTCCAGGGACGGTGAATCCCCTTCTTCCCTAGGCATGGGAGGGGGGTCCCTGCCAGCACCCCTCTCACAGGCACAGGTGTCTGAAGCTCGGTGCCGTGCCCTGGCCTTTACAAACAGGGGGATGTCGCTGCTTCCGACGTTTTTGTGACACTGAACGTCATCCCGCCATCATCATCCAGGACAGCAACAGCCTCAGCTGAGCCTCCCCATCCCCAGGAGACCTCGCTGCCAGGATCACCCGCTGCTCAGGGCTTCTTTCCCCCAGATTTGCAAAACCTTGGTTCAAGCAAAGGCGTAAAGCCCTGGACAAGCCCTGACACCGGGGCGCGGAGGAGCCGGGAATTTCAGGGATTAAAAGCAGATTCCGAGGTTCCGCCTGGTTTAGTACCACGAAAAACGCCTGACCCGTGCCGGGACGTGCGAGACGCAGACCGGGGCGCCGGCAGGGGCTGCAGGAGGGGGCGCCCCGCGTTCTCCCCCGCAGCGCGGCGAACGATCCCGGACCTCCTCGGGGACACCCCGGCACGGAAAAGAATCACCCCAGATGGGACTCGAACCCACAATCCCTGGCTTAGGAGGCCAGTGCCTTATCCATTAGGCCACTGGGGCTGCGTACTCACGTATTTTAGGCGCCCTAACTTAACTCTCCTCTAGCCAGACGGGAGTTTGGCTACCGTGGGCAAGGATGGGGGGGTCCCGTTCGTTACCTCCGGGACCGCCCCGGTCTGAACAATCCCCAGAGCGAGGCCCCGCTCTCCTGCCCCCCTCCATCTCCCAAACCGCCCCGGTGCAGCTCAGAAACGCCAAGGTGAAGTGGGGATGTGTGTGGAGGGGAATGGAGATCCCCGCGCAGCGCCCTCCGCCCGCTCGGCCCCACCGGGAGCTGCCGGTGCCGGTTTTGGGTGCAATGAGGGCCCGAACCGTCCCCGGAACGGGGCGCTCGGAGGGAGCGCGGGGGGCCTGGGGCGCAGGGCGGTTCCTGTGCGGCCCCGGTGGCCGAGTGGATAAAACTCTGGACCCCTAACACAGCATTCAGAGGTTCGAGTCCCACTTAGGGTGTGAAAGTCTTGAACTCCCCCTACTCCGGCTACATCCACATCCGGCGGCGCCCCGCACACAGAAGGGGCACTGGGTTGATATTCCCCCCCAGGACTGACCAAACCAAACTTTGCCCCGGCTCCCCGGTAACTCACCCGGCGCTCCTGGCCGGAAGGGAAACCCCGCTCAAATCTGGCTCCGCCCTCTCCTTTTCCCACGAACCGGCCCAAGCTGGGGCTCAGCCCCGCCCGCCGCCGCTTTCGGCTCCCCCAATTCCCGGTCCCTGAGCGCTGCCCCGCCGGGGAGCGGGAATTGCCCCTCCTTGGCAAGGGAGCCGCGGGGCAAATCCCATCCTGAATGCGCTGAATGCGCCCCCAGCACCGGCACGTTCCCCGAGTCTTTGCCGATGTCACCCGCAGGGATCCCCCGCCCACCCCGGGCGCGAGGAGATTGAACGCCTCGAGCACCTCTCGTGGCTTTAAAACAACCACGAAGGGACTCGAACCCTCAATCTTCTGATCCGAAGTCAGACGCCTTATCCATTAGGCCACGTGGTCACCCACAGGAGTGCCACCGGGCAGTGTCGCACACTGGGGGGTCCCCGGGTGCCCCCGATACCCCCAGGGCATCCCCCGCATTCACCCCAGACACCCCCTGGGCATCCCCCGCATTCACCCCAGACACCCCCTGGGCATCCCCAGGGCATCCTCCGCATTCACCCCAGACACCCCCAGAGCATCCCCCACTCTCCATCCCTCCTGGAAGTGTGGGTGGCTTTTCCAACCCAACCCTGGTGATGGAGGTGCCCCCTCCCCTGGGACCCCGTGTGCTACTCGGTCACTGTAGATGTGACAGTCACCGTGCCACCAGCAGAACGCCATAACACCACTGGAAAAACACCACGGCCTCATTAATCTCCTGTTCGTTCTCCTCCCGCTGCAGCCACTCTCCCCAAAACCTGTGTTTCTCATCTAATCCCAAGGACAGTTTCCCAAAGCCCGTCCCAGGAAGGTATTTTAATCAGTGGTCCAGTGCCCAGGGCTTGGGCAGGTTCGTTGCTTTCCAGGCAGCAGAGCCATTTCCTCCCACACCTAAGAGAGAAAAACTACTTAAGAAGAAACTTCACTTTGTGTTTTACTGGTGTGGCATCACCCTGACCACAGCTGCCTTTTAAAATCCATTAACTCCGCAGGAAAAGACCCTCCAGGCAGCTTTTTAATGCAACAAATCTGAGAGGGCGTTATCCCAAAGGCACTTATGGGGAGGATTTTGGTCCCAGGGCACCACAGCCAAACTCTGTGACCCCACTGACCAGCCCCTCATGGAGACGTGGTTTCTGGTGGAGTAAAGCTTCCTGCCCATCAGCTTGCCCTGCTCTGGGAAGAGGTCCCCCATGCAAGGTAGACATGAACCAGCATTAATGGGCTTCTTGTTGGGGTTCAGATGCAGCTGATGATACAGGAAGCACCCAGAGGGGGAAAAAATGCAGCTGAAATTCCCTGCTCAGCCCTGACCCTAGAAAAACCCAGCTCTGCCCAGACAAAGATAATTAAACAACTGCAGCTGCTCTGCTTCAGCACCTTCTGGGACACCTTGAAGGATGTCTGTAACCTGGCCATGCTTTCACTAACATCCCTCCAAAAATCAGCTTTTCATTAACACCTCTCCTCTCATCCACAGGTCCCAAAGCAAAGCTGGTTGTTACCCCCTTGATCACAGCCTCACCTGAGCCCTGGGACCACACACCTTGCTGGACAAAACATCCACCTTTGCACATAAGCCTTGGGCAGTTTGTAGCTGCTCCTCGTTGTTTCTCTTTTCCATGAAAACTAAACAGGGACCACTGGCCGGGAGCAGACAGACACATCATCCCATCATCAGTGGCTCTTGGCACAGGGAGAGAGCCTGGAGCTGCCATGGGGACCTCGCTGTCCCAAAACACATCATGGACCACCCCAACCTCCTGCTTTGGTCTTCCCCTCATCAGGGTCTGTCTCCAGTGCCGCGCTCAGACAGGTGCGCTGGTTTGTCCACACTTCTGGATTCTGCCGGCACATCAGCCCCTGAGGAGATACAGCTGGAAAGCGGAAGTGAGAGCACTGCTAAACTCGGAGGAGGAGAAGGAGAAGGAGAAGGCCAAGGCCCGGAAGCACTGAAACGGGGAGAAAGAGCATGGAAACGGGGCTGAGCCGAGGCAAAAGAGGGACGCTCACCCCAGATGGGACTCGAACCCACAATCCCTGGCTTAGGAGGCCAGTGCCTTATCCATTAGGCCACTGGGGCTGCGCAGGACGCGCGCCCCGGCCCGCGGGAACGGCCCCGACCCCGTGGGGGCGTCCCGGGACCACCCGCGAGACGGGGCCGGGGCTGGGGCGGGGCCGCACCGGCAGCGCCGGGACCCAGTCCGGGCTCGCGTTTTCCCTGCACCCCCCCGGAGGGGCAGAGATGCGAGGGGAGAAACGGGAAAAGATGATTTTAAAGGCGGGTGGGGCGGGAAAAAAAGGCCGACCACGAAGGGACTCGAACCCTCAATCTTCTGATCCGAAGTCAGACGCCTTATCCATTAGGCCACGCGGTCGCTGCGTTGCAGCCCCCTTAGTGATGCTGGCAACCCCCGGCATCGCCCCCCGCCCCTCCCGGGTACCCCCGGAGCCGCCGGGCAGCGGCCGCGCCGGGAACACGGGGACAGGGGGGGACGCGGGGGTCCGCGGGGGACAGGGGGGTCTGTGGGGGACACAGAAGTCTCTGGGGAACACGGGGGTCCGCGGGGGACAGGGGGGTCTGTGGGGGACACAGAAGTCTCTGGGGAACACGGGGACAGGGGGGATGGAAGGAGACACAGCTGGGGAAGGACCGTCTGCTGCCGTGGGGGTTTTTGCTGCCAGAGGGGGAATCAAGTGTGGGACTTGCTGACTGCAATTGCTGCCCTGGAGCCATTCATAGAATCACAGAATCCTGGAATATCCTGGGTTGGGAGGGACCCACAGGGATCACTGAGGTGACAGCAGAAAAAAAAGGCAGAGATGGAGAGGAAGGCAGCAGAGGAAAACACAGACAGATAAGAAACCCAGAAGTCTCTGAGCCTTTCATCTTAACTGTGAGGACTTGGAAAAGAACATCGGGAGCATGGGAGACCAGCAAGGAGGCAAAACCAGAAAATCCATGGGTGCATGGAAGGCTCAGTGGGAAATGAGGACACGGTGTGGTCTGCGGGGGAGCAGGACAGGGCTCAAAGGAGAGCAGCCTCCCCCACAGCCCTGAGTCACACAGGCACTAATTCCTGATCCATTTCAGTGGGGTTGCAGCAAACTCTCAGCCCTGTAAATGAGACCAAATTTGCTACTGAGTAGCTCTGGCTGTTTGCCTTTTCTTTGTGGGAATGGGCCCTTTCTTTTCCTCTCCCTCAAATGGTTGGATTTTTTTTTTAATGACTTACTTTTCCTTGACCACACTAAAGGCTGCTCCCAAGAGCTGGCTGAGTGCATCAAACCATTAGCAAATTCTTCCTTCCAACAGATAACATGTCTGTTTACAAAAATCCATCCCTCATTAATAAATATCAAATCAACTTCTACATAACAAATGACGTGTCCTGGACCCGTTCATAAGACACACGGTACCATCCTCCTCCTTATTTGGAAGCAGGAGATGATGGAGGGAGTTTTTGTAGCCATCCTCGCCTTTTCTCTTGGGACAGGTAAGTGCAAGGGGGATAGAAAACCTTCAAGGAATTCTGTTCTCATCTGTGTGAGAAGGAATGTTTGTGTGTTAATGATGATTTTCACATCCACAGCTCCACACCCCTTCTCTTTTGGTGCATCTCTCACAGGGTGAGGTCTTACCTGATGTTCTTGTGTTTCAAGTGGAATTCTCTTTCTAGCAGGGGCTGCTCCAAAGTACCTCTGCACCTACTATGACATTGTTGACTACCTGAACATCTCCTCTCACGACAAGCTGCACACGTACATTCTGCCCAAGACAAACCTAAAGGAGCCTGTGGAAGTGAAGATGGATTTCTTGCTGGTGGCAATTCTCTCTGTGGTAAGCACTCAAAATGTCTTTACAATAGGAAACTGGGCTATTACTAGGCTAGGGTTTAATTTAAGTCTTCTGCCAGCAAGGCCACAGGGGTGAGAATCAGCCCCTTCCACTTCAGCTTTCTGCTGTTTGAAAGCACTTTTGGAAGATCTGGAGTATTTTCTCCCACTCCTTCCAGAAGTCGCATCCAGATGAGCAGCCTTTGTAGAAGGCTCCAAAAACCCTGCAGAGTGCCTGAACTGGGCAGTGCATTTCCAGGACACTGCCATGGAAATGTTAACAATAATCTGTTAGTTTTTCCTCGGACCGTGTGCTCCCACTCTTCAGCTGTAGGAGCAAGAGCCATGAGCTCTCCTCCCCAGCCAAGTTCCTGCAATCTGTGCTCAGGGAAGAGCTTCTGGGTTCTGCACTGGATGCCCTGGATACATCTAAGAAAATCAGCTAAATATCTTTGTTTCTCCAGGTGGAAAAGCTCCAGACAGTCAGTTTTTACTTTGTCCTGAACCTGGTAGGTCCCTCAAGAGCATTTCTCTCCTCTTGCTCAACACAATGCCTGGTGCCCAGCCCAGAGCTCATCTCTCTCCGGCAACTTCTTCCCTCAGGAATGGCAAAACCCTTTTGCAACCTGGGACCCACGGGATTTCTGTAACATTTCCGAAATTGTCCTGCCCATGGATACGTATTGGTCTCCCCCCATCTTCATCTTAGAGCGGTAGGTTCCCCTTTCATTTTTATGCACTGGCTTAAGAGAAATCCAATGGATGCAAACTGTTGGTTTTACTGTAGGAAATGGGATAAACTCAGACAGCTAAAAGTTGTTCCCTTGACCTCTCTGTAACTGAGAGCCTCCTCATTTAGATTATTGGTGACCACAGTTTATACAAAGCACTTAGTGGCTCTGTAATACTGTAACAGCTCCTGAAATATCCCATCTGGGCTGTAGCTAAAGCTGAGGAAGCAGCAGAAACCAGCACTGCTGTGGAATAAAGTGACCTTTAGTAGTGTATGGAAAGGTATTGAGAGTCTGACAGAGGGATGGGCACCTCCACCAGCTCTCCAGAGGGAGAAAGGAGTTGGAGGCAGAGCCAGGAGTGAGCCCCTGCCCTGGTGAGGGCAGGAAGCAGAGGGCAGAGAGGCAGGAGGTGCTCAGGAGATGCGGAGCTACAGCAAATCCTGGTCCCAAAGGACTCATGAGCCCTTCTCCCAGCCCTGGTTTCCTCTCCTCCTGCTGTGTCCCATGGCTGGGTGGTGGCTCAGAGCCAACAGGGTGTCCACAGCCTGGTTTTATGGGACAGGCAGCATCTCAGGCTCAGTTACTCTCCCCTTCTGTTCCCTCCAGAGTGAACGGGCAAAACCCGGAGCTGAATTACATGGTCCTCATGCACAACGGCAGCTTCAACTCCACCCGGCCCTTCCAGGTCACCCTGACGTGCAGTTTGATAATCCTCAAGTTCCCCTTTGACACCCAGATGTGCAACTTGACTATAGCTTCATTCCTCTACCCAGGTACAGCTGCAGGCTGGGCTTTACCACCTCTGGGCTGAATTTGGAGAAGGAGGAATAGATGAGATGGGCCCTGGTAATTCCTGGGCTCCCGAGCAGCACCACACGCTCACAGTGGGGTTGAGGTCATGTGAGACCAGGGAAAATGAGTTAAAATGCTGCCATTCTGTCCTGGCACATTTCCCAGCAACACCTCTGGAACAATCCGGATGTTCTGTGGCAAGTCCCTCCCAGGACCAGTTTCTACAAACCGAGAGACCCAAAACAAGAGGCTTCCTGCAAAACCGCTACTTGTTCACAAAGAATTTTGCAGGACTGATCTTTAAACACACCTGAAAGCCATGGAAATGGGAGGAAATTAATCATAGAATCCT
Organism: Corvus moneduloides; assembly: GCF_009650955.1. Classification (NCBI taxonomy): domain Eukaryota; kingdom Metazoa; phylum Chordata; class Aves; order Passeriformes; family Corvidae; genus Corvus; species Corvus moneduloides. The sequence continues at coordinate 7,092,775 of NC_045494.1, forward strand.
GAGGCTGGGAAAGATTTCCAAGGGCATCAAATCCAGCCATTAACAGGACAGTTTCAAGGATTCAAACTGCAGTCAGAGTTCATCCCAAGAGGTAGGGCTGAAATATAAGCAGAGGTGACACAAAATCTTCCGAGGCCCATCCACAAAGAACAACTGCCCTAATTCACCAAATGTTTCCCCTCTGATCCACATTCCCAGAGGTCCAGCTAAGCCTCTTTAATTTTTCCCTCATGGGCTGAGAAACCCGAGCAGTGCGTGAAACCTTCCCCTTCCCTGTCTGCACACCCTCAGCTGTGTGGGAAAGGGAGAGGAATAACTGACCACTAACAAATTCCTAAATTCTTCCTTCAATTTCCCTCCCCCCTCTGCCTCCTGCCCAAGCAGTAACAGACTTTGTCATGAAGACAAGACGGACACCAGCTGAGATGATGAAAGACAGCCAGAGTTTCTTCCTGACTGATGGAGAATGGAAGTTCACCAACCTGAGCATCGTTGAATACACGGAAATGATGGATGACAGAGGATTTTCTCTGGTCACCTATGTGGTATGGTGGCACTTCCATATTATATTGCACTGATTTGGCACCAAAAAAACCCTGTATAAAACAAGAGGATCTTTTACATTAGGGGACCAACATTTGCCAATACACTGAGTCATCTCCTGCTCACCTAAATTCTGCCCATCTTCTTCAACAGATTTCCATGGAGAGACGACCGACTCTCTACGTTCTGAACCTGATCCTCCCAACATGTGCCCTGTACTTGCTGGACATGGCTGTGTTGCTTGGACCCAGCTCTCTCGAGGAGAAAATCAACTTCCAGATCGCCATCATCCTCGGCAGCTCCATGCTGGCTGTGATTCTCAACAACAGCCTCCCAACTTCTTCCAACAAACCACCCATCATAGGTACCTGTACCCACCTTTATTGAATAAATCCTGATTTTCACCCAGGTACCAGCCCTAAGGAAGGTCTTTGGTTGTTTACAGACACGTTCATGAACACTGAAGTCATGAACAGCTAAGTTTGATCAGCTTGCTGGAGTTGAACTTTTCCTGTTCCCCACCAGGCAATGGAATGTAAGAAAATGCCACTTATCCAGAGCTTTCTCTGTTTTCCTGTTGTTCTGCAGTGGTGTTCTTCCTGGGCACCTTCCTGCTCATGATCATGGCTGCGTTAGACACCTTCTTCCTGTTGTACCAGCAGCGCAAATCCCTGCGCTTGGACAAGGTCCTCAGAAGCTTCCAGCAAGGTAAAACAACCCGTAACACCTTTAACAAAGCAGGTTTGGGGCATTTTCCTGCATGTTTGTTGGAGTCAGGATGGGTTTCCTCAGGGCAAACAGTGCCCCAGGCAGTGTGAGCCGTGGTGGCACTGCCCTTTGCCCTCTGTAGACCCACACGAGCTGCCCAAGAGACCCCCAGGCAACCTGGCCAAGGGGAGCCCCCAACTGCTGCACCCTCCCAGGAAGGCCCAGGGACAAGGGCAGCCAACCAAGCACCTCTGGCAGCTGCAGGAGCTGGACCCGTTTCTGCCAGTTCTGGAGAAGGTGCTTCTTTACAGCCACCTCTTCCTGTCCCTGTTTTTTTTTTGCTGTGATTTCTGTAAAATGGAGCAGCTGAAGATCAGCTCTGCCCAGTGCCAGCTCAGTTGTTCTCCACTGTGTTGCTTCTGACCCTCTGCTGTAGTTTGCTCCTGCTCAACTCATAGAGCTGCACTTGTTTCAGTTGCCTGAATAAAATAAAATTAACATAAAATCCAAAGCCACAGGACCTGAGATCTGTATGCATAGTGCTTTGTACTCTGGTTCAGTAGAACTACAGATGTTCTTGAAGTATTCTGGGGGCTACTAAGGTATTTGAATAAAACAGCTGTAAACTCTGGGGATGACACCTTCATTGTACGTATCTGTAATTCTGACCTCAAACATGCCCTAGGCAAAAGGGAGTTGATTCCCTTCTCTTAGAGAAGTCTCCACCTTGAGGGAAGGTTTTTAAGAATTACACCTCAGATTATTATATAAAACAATGCAAGTCTGTACTACTGTTTCTGTGAGTTCCAGCATTCAGAAATCCAGGGCAGAGAAGAGAATAGGATCACTAGAATTAAATATTTTTAAAAATAACTAAAAAAAAACCCCCTTTTTAAATATGTATCTCAACACACCAACACTTCTTCAACAACTTTTGCAATTGGCTTCTCCTAAACAATCACAACCAGCCCAGAAAACAGCCCCAGACTTCTGCCTGTAGAAGTCCTGAGACACTCCAGACACACACAAATCACTGCCACATACACTCCAGCATCTCAAAGGGCTTCACACGTTCAACTTCTGAGCAACTGTCTGCCTGTAAGGGCAGGAGAACTCCATCCCCTGCACCTTGTGCTTACAGAGAGGGACAGGGGGTTTATTTGCATTTCACAGGGCTCAGTTTGATCAGCAGGTCAGGCTGGGAGCTTGGTCCTTGCTACAAAAACAAGCTCATGGGTAGAAAACACCAAATCCAGGAAAAGTGGGATGTTTGCAAGTTACCGTATTGCTCCACACTACTCAGAACTCATGTCTAAGACGTAAGCCACAGAGAGAGAAAGCTCTTTATTTATAAGATCATGGAGTCTGACAGTCATTAAACTGCTTCCAGACCAGTTTACAGATCAGCAATTGGCTTGTGGGGCCAGTATGGATACTTCTCCTTGTCCAATTTGGTTTCAGGGAAAGCTTCACTCAAGTCTTCAAACGTCATCTGTTCAAAGGGAATCATGTTCTTGAGCTTCTGGAGCTGTGGAAGCAGGCACAGACACATCACAAGTCAGTGGTCAGCAGGAAGGAGCAAAGCACACCCAGGAGAACAAGGGGTGTGCCAGGGGGGTCCAGAGAACATTCCCTAAGCAAAGCCCAGCCTCACCTGCTGCTCGTACTGGGCGATGCGGGCTTTGGAAGCCTGGATGTACTCAGCAGTGCTCTTGGCCTGGGGAGAGCAGAGGATGTGGGCAGTGTGGTTATGATAAAGACACTGACCCAGAGTGAACCTGCACACACACCCCCCTCCACGCTTTAAATTGGCATTAAAATCCATCATTGTTACACTGGGTAAGTGATGGAATTTCCAGCAGATCCCAAACAGCCCAACCCTTCCCTGTGCAGGGATCCCCTTGCTCAGAAAGCCAGGGACACGTGTGAAGGGCACAGCTGTGCCCTGGCTCAGGCTGCGCTGCCCGTGCAGGGGCACAGCCAGAACATCCCCTGCCTCTCACTCCTTCCCATCCCCACAGAAGGCAGGGACAACCCCAGCAGTAGGGAATGGTTCACTTACAGCTTCCTTCTCCTGGGCATCAATCTTGGCAGTTTCTGTATCCACTGGCTCAGGAACCTTTAGTGCACTGAACTGTAAATTGAAAGACAAATTTTTGTAAGGTTTGTTTGACTGAAACAATCCTTCACATCAAGGTCATCTTCTCTAGCAGCAGGAGAGCATTCCCTCCTTTCTTCATAGGATTTGCTCACAGACATGTAAGTTAATGAGCTGAAAGTGATCAGTGCAGCTGTCCTCTGTCCCTCCCAAGCAGTACTTGCTCACCCAGGAGCTTCCAGCCATCTCCTCTGTCCCGCCCACCACCCCCAGGACACACAGCACCACCCGTTCCTCCAGCACTGTAACGAAGCAGGAAGGTCCCACACCCCAGACTTACCCTATCACAGAGTTATTGCCCCCAGCACAAAGCTCCCAGACCCATCTGAGCTCAGCAGGTACCCCCAGTCTTGGGAGGCAAATTTTCATAGTGACACAACCAACCTCCTCTGCCAAGCCTGGTGTTTTCCTCTCAATTTCCCAGTTAAACTCCAAAGAGCAATACCCAGCTGGCAAGGAGACTGACCTTCTTCTGGAACTCATCCACCATTCCAGCTTTGGCAACATTAGCTTTGTAGAAAGCCCAGTCAATGGCCGGGGGCTTCTCTGGCAGCGCGGCCAACCTGAAGGGATGGAGCACAGCAGACATGAGCAGCAACCTGAGCATCAGCACAGCCTGCTGTGTTTAGTTTAAGTGTTTTCAGGTTTGAAACAAATCCCTCTGGCCTTGGAACAGGCTCCTCTGGACAGACAGGCAGAGCTCAGCCTGCAGCTCAGCCCTGCTTCACTCAGCCCCTCTGGGTGCACCCCTAAGGAAGGGTGAGGCTGTTCTACAACACTGAGCCAGAGGCAATCAATCAGCAACATTCCTGCAACAGCCAGCACTTGTATCAGGCAGAGGATGCTAAACGATTTGAGAACTGTACAGGAATTTGTAGAGCATTTAACAGAGTGACAGTTTGTGCCAAAGCAAAGTGCATTCACAGAACCGCAGGTACGGGGTTTACTCTGGGGAAGATTAACTAAAGGTGACTTGCCAAAAAAAGCCACCAGCTGCCTCAAGGTGACCTGCTTTAATACCTGTGAGGACACTCCTGCGGGACCACAGACAGCGACAGACACCAGCACTCACAGCTGGGTGGCTGGGCGAGGGCTGAGCGGGCCCTGCCGGAGCGGGGCGGGCACTCGGGCGGGCACTCACCGGGTGGTCAGCGCATCGCTGCGGGTCTTCAGCGCGTTGAACATGGCTCGCTGGTTCGGGGGCACCCGCTCGGCGAAGGCCGCCCAGTCCACGGCCTTAAGGGCAGCTCTGCGTCCCGCCATGGCACCGCCTGGCCCGGAGACAGCGGTGGGTCACAGCGCCGGCGGGACCGGGCAGCGGGGCCGGAGAGGCGGCTCCGGCTGGGAACGCGGCACCGAGGGGGCGGGATAGGGCGGGACACGGGGACACGGGACGGGACGGGGACACGGGACGGGGACAGGGACACGGAGAGAATGCGGACACTGCGGGATCGGGACACAGGGGCCGCTCCTGAGCCCCGCCGCGACCTCGCGCTGGCCCCCGTCCTCTCCCACCAGCCTCCTAACGCCGAGGACCTCCCCAGCCTGTTCTGTCCCGCAGTCGCAGGATTCCAGATCCCCGTTCCCGGCTCCCCGGCCGCTCTCCGTCCCCGGGACCCCTTTCCGGACCCGCTCCCGCTCCCGGGCCCCCGCTCACCTTCACTGACCGACACCGCCGTCCCTGCCGCCGGAAGCTCCGCCCCCTCTGCCCCGTCGCCCAATCAGAACGCGTCCCCACCGGAAGTCATCCTCCCGGAAGCGGCGCGGGCCGGAAGCGGCGCGGGCGGCGATGGCGGCGGGCGGGCACTGAGGCTCCGCCATGGCCGAGGGGCCGCCGAGGGGCCGCACGCCCAGCCCGAGCCCCGGAGGGGCACCGGGGCCGCCCAGCCCCCGCGCAGCCGGATCGGCGGCGGGGTCCGCCGGGGCTCTGTCCCCGCCCGCCGCCGCCTCCAAGTGGGTGCGGCTGAACGTGGGCGGCACGTACTTCGTGAGCACCCGGCAGACGCTGTGCCGGGAGCCCAAGTCCTTCCTGTGCCGTCTCTGCTGCCAGGACGGGCCCGAGCTCGGCTCCGACAAGGTGAGGCCGCGGCGGGGCCGGGCCCCCACGCACACCGGGACAGCCCCTCCCTGAGCCGCCACGGCAGCCGGTGTCACCAGCACCCGTCCCACGGGCGGGCTGGCACCCCCGGCTGCCGGTGGCCCCGAGCCTCCTCTGCGGCCCCGGGGTGTGGACGGGCCGATCTCCCACGGTGCAGGGGCGCGTTACTCTGACACATCATCGCCTTGTCCCCCGTGTCCCGCGGCCGGGGAGGCGGCGGCATCCCCAGGAACGGGAGTTGGGGTCTGCCCTCGTGCCTGTGACACCCAGATGCCGCAGGCTCTGATCCCTCCACCTCCCACGATGACAAGACTCCGCTCAAGGAGCAACCCACCCTGCCGTAGCAGTGACAGCAGGGAAGGAAACTCCGACAAACAGGATTGTTACAATTTCTCACCCTGAGCGTGTTTGTTGTTGTTTTGGTTTTTTAATATATTTCACTTCGCTCTCAACAAAGATCACGGTGCACATTCCTTGCATGGCTGGACAGTTTTGAAGTCACTGCAGTTTATTATAAGGATTTTGCAGACAATTATTCTTGCAACAGCAGATTTTCCAAAGGATGGGCTGCACAAGGTGTTGTCAATGTGTTGTGAGGGGGTCAGCCACAATTAGCCAGGTCTGTTGCTGCTCCATTCAGGGTTTAATCACAAGGTAAATCCTGGTTGTGATCGAAATATCAGTCAGCAGTGTCAGTGAGGAGATATTCCCAGTGGGTTTGCACAGTTTCTTACTGCTTTAGAGTCGATTGGCAGGAGAAACAATGCTTTGAAGTCATTAGGAGAGGGATGTGAGAGTTCTGCAGAGGGTTTGTCAGTGCTTCAAAGCTGCTCAAGAGGTGCTTTTGGCTGCGAATTGTTGGTTATTTAATGCCAATAGTTGTTGCATTGCTGGACACATGGCTGGAGCACTGCAATGTGTGTTTGCAGTAGTGGAAAGGGGAAAAAAAATGAGCTATTTTGGCTCAGGTCAGGTGCCCTTAGTTAGAACTGGAGATCCCATTTTCCTCCAGAGCCTCCTAGTTAAACTAGTCTGGAGATCAGGCTTAACCAGAACACAGCTGCCAGGTTTTCATTCTTATTGCAGTGAAAAAACCCTCCTAAGCCCAGATTTTTTTTCCAGGTCCATAAACTGTGTGTACAAGTACTTCATATAAGGCATCTGCCAGCGTTACTGGGCTGCAACGTTCGTGGATCAGATACTGAAAAACAAAAATGGTTTAAATGTGGCATTTGTACACCTCCCACAGGCAAATGAATCCAGGTTATCAAAGAGAAACTTTTCAATTTATTATGTTAGGTTGAAATTATTTTTCCCTTATACCACTGAACCATGCCTGTTTTGTTCTCAGGATGAGACAGGGGCCTATCTCATTGACAGAGACCCCACGTACTTCGGTCCGATACTGAACTACCTCCGGCACGGGAAGCTCATCATAAACAAGGAGCTAGCAGAGGAAGGTAAGAGAAAAACACCAGGAAATGCTGTAAGTGCTGTTTGATAGCACATCCAGGAGCCCTTATCAGAGACTGGTGTGAGGGTGTGAGCAAGTTTCCCAGGAGTGCTGTTAGTACTGTTAATTGCTCATTAACGGGGATTAAGTCATCAGGTTCTGTGTCTTCCTGAAAGCAGAGGCTGCAGCTCACAGCACACCTTGTCACTGTTCTGCTGAGCCCAAGGTCTGTTACAGCCCATCTGCCCCTCACAGACCATGGTTCTCCCCAAACAGGCAGCTCTGAGGGCTTTCCCTTGATGGGGCTGGGTGAAGAAATAGACACTGTACCTGGAGATTTCTGATTATCCCAGGGAACGGGGAACAATCTTTCTTAAAGATCTTCTTAAGTCACAAAAGGAGGTGACAGCTAGTCAGGCATTTTCTCCTAGCCTGGGAGCAGGAGGTGGGTGGCACATTTGGAATTCTGACATTTGGGCTAGATTTGGAGTCAGGAGCAGGTGTTGCATCCTTGTGGCAGAATCATCTTCACTCTACCCTGTGCAAAGTAACAGAATTTGTACTTTGGGTTCCTCTCTCAGGGGTGCTGGAAGAAGCTGAGTTTTACAACATCGCGTCCCTCGTGCGGCTGGTGAAGGAGCGGATACGGGACAACGAGAACAGAACCTCTCAAGTAATGCACCTCTGGGTTATGGAGTCAGTTCTGTGCCACAGAAAGGACAGGCATGGCTGCAGACCCTTGCAGTAGCATTTCTTTGGTTCAGCAGTAACAGGGGAATAAATGCTGTGAGGTGGATGCAGGGTGTGGCTAGGAACGAGTCTCCAGTGTGGCTCTATAAAGCACAGACCACTGAGTCATCACAGCACTGCAGAGAAAGGCAAGGGGCACTTACAGGAGAGGGGCCAGGAGCAGAAATGGGTGGTTATAAAGCAAAACATACTGCTTTGGTAAAGAATAGCTCAAACTCTTCCTTCTCTAAACCATTGTCTTCCCTTTGTCTCTCTGTGGCATTTTTCCCATTGATGCTCAGCTTGTATCAGCACACCCAGTAGATGCAATTTCAGAAACATTTTCAAAAAGCAGCAAATGGCTTTGAAAGCTAAAGAAGTTTTGCTGTCACTATACCTTAGACACCTGGAAAGCTTTTAAGAGAAGAGTGCCAGGCATATGGTTCTGTTTTGGAATCAGGTGGATGAAAAAACCCTTAGAAAGCCTGTGGGGCTCTGACTTCCTAAGACAAGAGCAGGAGAGGCTTATTAATTTTCTAGAGTGATACTAGACAGGAATTACTAAACTACAACAATTCTTCTCTGTGCTCCAGGGACCTGTGAAACACGTGTACAGAGTGCTGCAGTGCCAAGAGGAAGAGCTCACACAGATGGTGTCCACCATGTCCGACGGATGGAAATTTGAACAGGTACCATTACCAAAGAATGGCAGAATTCCTTTAAAAGCTGAATATGAAATAAGCAGAGTTTCCTGTTGAGTTGCACTTCACACTGCTCTGCTCTTCTGAGTAAGCAGCCTGACCTGAGCAGCAATCCACTTGTGTCCAGTTACTGATGGGGGAGAGCAGAAGTCACTCCAGCTGCCAGAGAGATTTCATTTTCTCTCAGGACATCTTGTCTCCTTGTCAAATCCCAGAGCAATTCTTCCCTTCTCCTGCATTTCCTCACATACACCAGGCCACAGTATAACAGTTCTATCCACCAGCAGTATCCAGGAAAATTAACCAGAGTCATGAAGAAACAGCACGACTTTCTTGGAACCTCAAAGCCACAACTACTGCATTTGCTAAAGAGGCACTGAGTGATATGAGAACTTTGTGCAGATGTCTTTGCAGTGCAGCTGGTTCCAGGGCTGGGTGTCACTGCAGTTGCATATGGCATTAGTTCCAGGTTTGGTTTCTGGGATCAAACACAGTTCCCTTATTTCTGAGGAGGGAGAACTGGAGCCAGCTGGCCTGTGTGTTATGTTATATTAAGAAAGTACAGAATGGGCTCTGTGGTTTACAGCAGTGTCTTCCCAGTTGGTCCAGCTTCAGTACAAATGGATGCTGTGGGAAATGTGCTGACACAAAGTGAGGCAGAGGATTAGGAACAGCAATTCCCATCATTTGTTCCTATGGATGTGTTTTGTAACACCTGAAAACTATCTCAGAGTGGAGAGGCGGCCAAAAACTTGCCCCTGTGAGGAAATAGTGAAATCTTGTGACCAAGAACCACTCACTGCTCCATGGAAGTGCAGTTCTCCAACTCCCATGTTTTGCTGTCCAACAGGTCACAGAATCTGCCTTTCACACATCCATATCTACATCCCCAAAACCTTGAGGCTACAGGCAGTGCCTTTCATGGGAACCTGCACCCTTAGATCTTTCCTAATCTTTGTTTTCAAATCTATCATACATAAATATGGAGCTGGCTCTTCTAAAATCCATTAGGACATGGAAGTTAAGGTGCATGCTGCACATTAAGGTTTCCTGGATACACACAGTTGATAAGAGTCACAATGCTTTCTTCAGATGACTTGGATTTATTTTCTGGAAAGCAGAACTGAGTTGTAAATGACAAATTAGCTCTGCACTCCAGGATGTCCCTTTAATGTAATAATGATAAATGAGACAGATGGGATTTCTTGGATTGACTCCAGACCTCCTCAACACAACAGTAATAGAATATAATCCCGTTTACACAGATACCAGATTTCATCTTGGCAGCATCCACATAAAGGACAGTGTCTGTTTGCCACATGTCCCCAGTTAATCCAACATCTGCCTGGGGTAAAGAATTCCCATTTCCACATCAGTCACAGGGCAGGTTGGGAGCTGAGTTCAGCAAGGACCAGGCAATTTGCAGTGCCTGCCCACGTCTGAGTGAACTGGATATTATATATTGCACAATCTGTTTTCCCTTTTTCCACCCTCAGAAACTGGGCAATGTTCTGCTGTGTTCAGCATTAGTTTCAGGCTGGAATTCCTTCCTGGGGCTCCAGCAGCCACTAGAGGGCTGTGGAGCTCGGCTGTGTCTGTGCCTTACACACACACGCACACCGGAGGCTGCAGGGGACACTTCGGGTCCAGGACAGATCTCCCGGGACAGTCCTATCTCACAGCAACTGTAGGAATCAAATCAAGACTTCTTGATAGTTACCTTGGTTGTCTCCTGTTGCACAGTTGATCAGCATTGGATCTTCCTATAACTATGGAAACGAAGACCAGGCAGAATTCCTCTGTGTTGTGTCCAGGGAGCTCAACAATTCTACCAATGGCATTGTCAAGGAGCCAAGCGAGAAGGCCAAGGTAAGGCACTTGCTCAGATGTATCAATTTGGATTCCCCTAGGAAAGAAAAACCTTCCCTGCACCAAGCTGCTGCAGCAGTTTTGTGGATCAGCTTTCCCATTGCCTTCTCTATCATCCCTTCTTGGAGGATTTCTTGTTTTACTGTAGGACAAGAGCTAAGGCTCTTTGTGCACTTCAAATTGAGACCAAAATACTAAATGAAAAGAGTAACTTGAAGAAGGAGAACAGAGTAGCAAGGACCTTTGAGGTTAGTCAGGTTTTGTGGTTGAAGGATGTTGCAGGGAGAAACAAGATTTTTGTTCTCTTTCAACCATCCCCATCCCTGGAAGTGTTCAAGGCCAGGTTGGATGGGGCTCTGAGCAACTTGGTCTAGTGGAAGGTGTCCCTGCCCACGGCAGAGGGGTTGAACAAGATAAGCTTTAAGGTGCCTTCTGAACCAAACCATTTATGAATCCACCTTTTTTTTTTCCCCAGAATAGAAACAAAAGGCAACATCCTTACCTCCTGGCAAGCAGCTGAGCAGTATTTCTAGAGAAGGGGCTCACTCACCCTTAACCAGCCTGTCAGTTGTTGTGGTGGCATAAAAGCCTGCAAGCTGATCTCACATTAGTCTGTGTTTCCTTTCTCTGCAAAAAACAAGGACCCTGAACAGGAACTTTTGCATTTAAACTTGTCAGAGGTTTTCATAGAAGGTCTCTTCTGTTTCAGATTCTTCAGGAACGAGGATCCCGGATGTAATTCAAGTGTCCACTCCATTAAACTCCCAGATGTCACAGGGCAGTCCAGCTGGGAAGAGCATCTCTCCGCAGAGCAACCCGGCCCTTGTACAGTAACCAAGCTAATGCAAAGCAAAGCCGAGCCTGTCCTGCCAATGGCAAATAATTCTGGTCATAACCAAAGGCTTTTCTCTTACCCTGGAAACCGAGGAAGGAAAAGACTCTTCCATTTGGATAGTCCTTTCCACAAGTATTTGTTTTATTTTCTTGGCCAGCGCTGTATTGAATTTTTCCAACAATGGCTGGGCCGGATTCCCAGTTGGAACCTTTGTGAAGGTTACTCAGGTCCTCAGGCCCTTGTAATCAATCCCACCTTCCACAGGCTGCTGTGGGTGAGAAGGTCTGTATTTTGAGCTGTGCCATTTCTTGCACCCAGGTCTGCCACCAAAAAAGCGCAGCAACCTTGCAATGCTCCCCCCTTCCCCCCCAGTCCAAAGAACAGGGCTTTAAAAGGAGGAACAAAACAACCACTCCTAAAAAACCCACACAAACCTTTTCCATCCTTGCTTTGTATTTGTTCCTTGTTCAATTCCTAAGAGCTGAGTTTAGATCTGAGGGGAGGGGAGTTGTGTATCCATCTGACACAGGTCTCACTGTTAACACTATTACACATGGGCTCCTGGTATTTTCCAAAGCCCATTACTTTGCATGCATAAACAAAGAGGCCTGTGTTCACCCAAAATAGCGATAGAGTGATAGTCCTGTCCTTCACACTTCTCCACAGAGGAAGAGTGGTGACATCTTCCTGTCCAGTACCCTGCCATGGCCATGTCGTAGCCTGGTGCAAAGTCACAAGGTTTAGGGACTTGCTGCTGCCAAGTTCAGCTTTGCCTTGTTTGTCTCCAGCAGTGTGGGCTCTGTCTCCTTCCCTCACCAGGGAGGGCTCCAGGCAGAATTTCTTTTGTACTGTACCAAGCAGGTAGGTTTGCCTGACCTCACGAGATCCTTTGCGGAGGAGATCCCCTATTTACACACAGTGATTTACCTGCAACCCCCTCATGTCCCCACCTTTAAGAGATCACCTCAAATTACAGAGGGACATCACGGAGCTGGGGTGGGGGGGGGGGGGGTTTGGTGAAAAGTTGCCAAACTGTTGTAATGTTTCTTGTCCAAAGTGATGTGTCAACTTTTGTGACTTTCCTTTTTTTTTTTTTTTTTTTTGGAATGCCTTGGATGGATGTGCAAAATGTTCGTTTGTGCCTCTCTTGAATTCTAATCTTAGCCAAACTGCAGTCACTGGTTCCCCTCTGTTACTCTGTGCCACCCCTAACCAAGGGCATGTCCCTCCTAGTCTGGTAAATGGAATTTCATAGGAATTTGCTGCATGTTTTTCCCCTTTCATCCTGGCTTTGTTCTTTGTAGCCCAAGTGTCCTGGCACTTGGGTCATTTTCAGTCAAGTCCCAAACTGACATTACAGCAAAGCTTCAGAGATGCTGGAATTCAGACACTGAAAAGCTCAGAGCAGATGTTTCTCAATAAGCTACCAGAAAATTCCTCACCTGGACTGAGGAGTTGGGCTCCTTTCTGGAGGGCTTCAGCTACCCATGTTCTGCTTAAAGTTTTGACATAGAATTGGGCAGGTTTCCCATCTTAACCACTTGTTGCTGAGAGGGTCCTACCAACAGTCCAACAACCAGTTCAGTGACCAAGACGTGCAGCAAAGACACTGAGTGGCACCACTGTGCTCTGCCTCTCTCCAGTCCTTTTCACGTCCTCTTGCCTGTCCTCCCCGTCCTGCTTTGCCAGTGTACCTCCTCCGGTGGAGCCTTTGCCTCATTCTTAAGACAGACTGGTTAATGTCTGGGCTAGATTAGTCCTGGTAACAACAGACTGTGCCAAATGTCTTTGAATTCACGTTGTGTCAGTGACAGGCTGTTGAATCACAGCTGGCTTTCCATCACACTGAAAAACCCAGCTCTGCTTCCCTCTGTCTGCCCTGTTTATACCATGGTGAGCTGGTGTTGGTGTGATCAGACCACACACCTTGGCTGGGCCTGAACAACACTGTGATGTGTACAGATCTCCCTCCTCTGTCCGTATCCTGTAGCCTCAGTCACTGTCTGTGCTCACAGCTAAGAAATCAAGAAGCACATGTATGCAAGTTAGCAGCGTAAAAAGCCCTTTCACATTCTCATTTGTCTTATTCACCTTCCTCAGAGGAGGGAGTTTCTGGGAACTGGTCAAGAAATACCAAACTAAAGGCAACAGGAACTGGTCAGGCTGTGTTTGTCACATTGATGCCAGCTGAGCACCTTGTTCAACCATGGAGCTCAAAGCAATGCTGGCTGCAGAGGGAGACTTTCTGTCCAGTACAGCTCAAGTAGATAAGAATAACAAACACCTCCCTAGCTTTTTTGTGTCACCAAAAACGCCACACATGGTGAAGCCCACTGGAGGGTTGCCTGATGCACTGATGCCATTGCTCTCCCCTTGGAGCCACAGAGCACCTAAAAGTGACCATTAGCAGGTGAATGGCAGAGCTGTTTAACTGATGAGCACAAGAAAGATCAGAGTTGTGTCTTGGTTTTCCCTTCTGTGCTGCTTTTGGCAGTGAGGAGGTGCCAGAGGACCACAGGCTCTTTGGGTTCAATTGCAGGGTCCTTTGAAGTTCCACAGAAGTGTGTGGTAGAAAACTAATCATTGGTACTGGATGCTCAAGCTTTTGGGTGATATTTAGGACCAGGCATGAAGTCCATCCAGAGCAAGTACATTCCCAGTGAAGGATTCCTCCTTCCCTGACTGTGCTAGGTCACCTTTAGCCTGAGACAGGGCTGGTCTCAACATTATGCACCAGTTGCATCCCTTCTGTGCTCAAACAGGGCTTTTCCTTCCATTGCCTTTCACTCAGTCACAACTATATCAAAATTAGTGCTGAATTAGGATGAAATGTGTCCCATCCTCTCTAAAAAAGTGTAGCATGTTGCAATGAGTAGAGTAGGAGAGCAGGGGTAGATCTACTGGCTGTCCAAGAGTGCTTGTGCCTCTTGGGAAGGTTCACTTTAAAGCATTAATCCTGGGAATGGAGCGTATGACACTTTGGTTTTTTTTAAAAACTTTCCCAGTGGCCTAAATTGTTCCATTATGGCAAAACTGGAAATAACCTCTTGAAGTGTCTTTGTTTCTGCACATTTTTAAAAACTGATTTTTCTCAGGGGTGACTGAGTGGGCTGAGGCGAAGGGGGCCTGGTTGGCTGCAGGGTGGGGGCTGGAGCAGCCGGGCCATGGGCTCCTACCTGGAGGTTTTGTACAGTTTGTCACATGTCAGTGCCCTTTGCTACTGTTTCTCTTTGTTTATTAAATGTGTTTGAATAACAGTTGAGATGCTGTGATTAATTTTTTTTTCCCAATAAAGATTCTGAAATGGGTTTGAAAAGTTGGAAGGGTGGTATGCAGCCTGCTGCTTTCCCTGCACCACACAGATACTGCATTATGGGGGAAGAAATGTGCAGATTGGGCGCTTGCTTCTGGCTTCATTTCATTTATAACAATCATTTGCTAAAAGGAGAATCTAATGAGATTCTGGAGTCCTAGGCTGCTTTCCAGGATAAAGGTACAACTGAAGCTTGTTTCTGTTTTCTTCTATAAAATAATCTCAAATTCCACATTTATCTTAACCATTTCCACTGACAACTACAAGCAAGTAGAACATTAATACAGCCACTAAATGTAAGTAGCTAAAAAAGGAAGAGGGGTTTTTTTGTCAGCTGTCACTTGCTAAACCCCTGCTTGACACTGGACCACACAGAAGAAGGGTCTTGACTGTTGCAGCTTTGGTGCTGCCAGAAGTTGGCGATTCAGGCCAAACACAGTGAAAAAGAGGAGCAAGGACACAAGTGAAGAATGGGAAATCCTGGATTGATTTAATCCTGCTTTTGATTCCAAGTGGCTGTTGCCTCCTCTGGGTGCTCTGAAAGCTGCCTGTCTCCATCCTCACTGCCACCCAACCCTCAAAGCCACAGAGCAGGGATGGGTTGACACATCCCCAAACCAGGGTTTAACACCAGCACAGTGGAAGAGGATGAGACTCTGTACACAGGGAGCTCACCAGAAACCATGGCTGAGCCAAGTCACCACATAGCATGAGTTGATTTAAGACAGTATTTTCAAACCTCTTGACCCATCTCTCTATCCTAGACCTGACTTGAGGTCTGCACTGCCAGTGAATTTGCCCAAAGCAAAGCCACACTTCAAGTGCCAGCAGAGTCTTGGGCAGAGGTGGAAACTGCAGGGCTGGCACTGCTGACACCACACATGTATTTGTTTTCAGGGAGGGCTTGTCAGCAGAAATTCAGGTTACAGCCAGCAATTTCCATAATGCCATAACCTCCCTGCTACCCCACCTTAGGGCTGTCCTATAAGGCCACATCAGCTGGAAAAGCCTTTGTGCAGGACCTTTAACCAGCTCCAGGTCTGTCAGGCAGGCGGTTCCTCTAACACAATGCCACATCACCATGCAGGAGACACAAGCATCACTCAGTGGTTCCTACGGAAACCACAAGCTGGAGCTGCCAGGTCTTTGCACCATCCCTCACTTTCCCATCCAAGGCTGTGCAATCCATTAACTCCTTTAAAAATTTATTTATTTACTTGCTGCAGGAAACAGGTGATGCCTCAGCATTACCAAGCGACGAGAGGTTGTGTGGGATTGGCAGTGTGTGTTAACTTAGCCAAAATAAAAATGAACCCTGTACACCAGCTCTTAATGTGCTGGTCCTGCTGCTGCCAGGAGCTAGCCCAGAGCTCAGCTCTCGCTGTTACCAAACCCAGGCTGCTCTAGAGCTGCTGCAGCAGCAGAGAATGAAAGGGGGATGGTTTGCAGCAGAACTGGCCTCAGCTGAGGGTTACGGCCCTGACTCTTGTCTGAGTTGGTCAGAGCACCCCAGGCTACCTCCAAATGCTGTTGCCCCAAGAAGATGTGAGATACCCAGTGAAGGGACATCCCCAGGGACAAGCGGCTCCTGTGAGCGAGGGGCTCTGTCCATGGGGCTGTGCCACCACCAAGGCAGGAGGTAAATGGCACCACAAAAACACCCAAGGGATTTAGTACCTGCCCATAGCAGGACTTGATCCCTCCTACCCCCAGAGACAAGTAGGGGGAAAAAATTCTCCAGGTGGCTTTGCCAAGTGCTTGGGGGAAAGATGACTAACAAAACATCACAGATTTTCTGATAGCCAGGGTAAAGTCAGTAGGTAGTGCATGCACCAAGCTATGAGAGAGGGACTTGAAAACCCCATCATCAGACTTTTCTACACTGGAAAGCACATGAAAGGAGCAATTCCACATCCTCCTCTGGAAAGAGAGGCTCAGGCTCCCTCTTGTCCCCCAGGCTGTGTCCAGAGCCCACCTGACTCCCTGGGGCTGGTGCTCACCTCCCCACAACATTCCCACTAGTCACCCCAGCTGGCAGCTCACCTTGCCCAACAGTTTTGCCTGGAACACAATTAATTTGTTTTTCTGGCCTGCCTGCTTGTGTCTGTGGACAAAGAGGAAACAGTAATTGACATTAAAGATAGGAAAGGGTTTCAGCAGTGTCAGGCACCTATCAGCATCCAACTGCTTGGCCTGGGGCTCCAGCAAAATGCAGTGGAAACTGCGGCTGCATTTCCCCTCTGCACATGCGGGAGGGTGAAACCCAGAGGTGCAGAGGTCCTGCTACAGCCATACATGCATCTTGCACAACCCCTCCACACGCTGTTCTGCTCTGCCTCAGGCTCTCGCACACTGGCAAAGGTCAATTTGTCACTTACCCGCCCACCCTCACCCGGAACAAAGTAATCAAGCCAGATCTGTCTGCAGACAGGAAGCCTGCAGATATTTTCAACCCAGCTTAGTAACTTGTTTGGGAAACAAGGACCTTGGCCATGTCCTTCCACCTAGATCTGGTTTTGAGGCAGTTATTGAAGGTTTAACCCAACTTTCACATGGGTAAATAACCACCACATACCCTCTTGCTTCCCAGGCTGGAGAAACACATTGGTTACTCCATACCACGGTAAACAAAGAGCTGCAATGCCCCAGTAATTACCTTCAGATTGTGGTGTAACAGATGAGAAAAGGCTTATCTCAAAAGATAATTGACCTTCTGGCAATATTTCCTATTGGAGCTCTCCTAGGTGTTTCCCAGACTTTAGCAGATGGGAATGTGACCCAAGTCCATCAGCAGTCTGAAGTGCAGAGAGTACTCAAGTGTGAGACACATGAAACTGTCCCTCAGTGAGCTGAGAGCTCCACTGGTCTCTGTGTCACCAAGAAAATCCTTGAGCTCAGGACAGTCTGGGCAGCAGGTCCTTTACCACAGCCAGGAAAACATGCACCAGTGATCCTGATGAATTCAAATGACAGCGCCTAAAAATGAGGAAAACCATTTGGGCAACCAAGCAAGGAGACAGGCCTTTAACCTGAGCACTGAGTTCAAGATGTTTTAGAAAAGCAGGCAGATTAGACAGGGATAGAAAACACCTAATAAATGGTCATCCTCAATCTAATGTCCCTAAAATTTTAATACAAAGAAACATGTAAAAAGTAAGAAGGGGATGGTCATATTTGCCAAACCAAAGGGGATTTGCCCATGAAACACAGGGTCAAAGCCACATTTTACTGTTTCCATACCCCCCCGACAATATGACCCTAAGGTGTACAGGGATCTGCACTTCCCACTGGGATAACAAGCTCCTGCCTTTCCTCTTCCAGAAACCACAAAATTGAGCATTATGATCACTCTGGATATGGGCAGGAAGAGCCTAAGTGTCAGCACTAAGTTGCTGGATCTTCTCTCCTACCCTGTTGTGACCTCTAAGCATCACCTATACCTTTCTCAGAGCAGGACATCTTCCTTGGACAGGAGATCTGAGCAGGGCCTGGCTGGGGTGGCAGAGCATCCGCTGAGAGATAAAAAGCCAAGCTGAATAGCTGAAGCCCAAAAACCAGCTGGCTTCCTAAAAACCATGCTCCAAAATTTCTGACTGAGCACCTTCAACCCCCCACAACCTCCTCCATCGACCCAGCAGTCAGCCACAAGGAAACACTTCTCTTGATCCTACTCCCACTGAGTCCCTTATTCCTCATTAATAAAAGCCAATTATAATTATAATTAAGAGCTTGTTAGAGGGAACCTTCAGCCACAGCTCAGGCTCAAAATGTCAATCTGTGAAAGAGATGCCCTGCAGCAGGGTTAGACTGTACCCACAGCTGCATCGTATCCCACTGCCCCTTTCCTCTGCCACATCTCACCTACTGCAGGAATTTTCCTAATTCCTAATGACAAGGTAACTTCATTTCTTGAAAAGCCTCATTTTCCCAGGAACACACCCCTCTCCTCATCTTCACAAACGCAGGCAATTGCTGGAAGAAAAGCACCAGCAGCTTCCAGATATCCTCAGCAACCTCAGCCAGGCTCCTAGCAAGGACCTCCATGTGTTTAGATACTCCATGCCACCATCAGTCCCGCCCTCTGCCCACTCCCAGGGCAGGCCAGGGCAGTGTGGCAGGTTAGAGTGCCACACAGCACGAGCCAGACCCGCTTCCAAAGACACCTCCAGCGTGAGTTTACGCAACATCCTCTTCAGACTCATCTCCAGATCCCCATTGCCTCAGGGAATGCTGTCCTTCTTGGCACCACACTTCTACACAAAGCACAGGCTCTGGTAGCAGTCAGGAGGGCAAGGACCAGCATGCACACAAACCATCTGCAGTCACCCACAGCCAGAGATCTACCACCGGGATAAATAGCAGGGACAAGCCACATCTTGCTGAATTCCTGCAGGCTAGTGGGAGCTGTCAGTGCATGCTCTGGTGCCAGCTGCCTCCTCAGCTCCCATTTCCCATCTCCAGGCTAAGCTGTGTTATCCCAGCACTGGCTGATAGCCATTAAACCTAATCCCAAAAGGGGCACTTCTCACCTGGTCTTATACCCACATTGTCAGTGATTAATGAGTACAAAGCAGCCAGACAGACCCAAAGTCAACCCAAGAGAGCAGAAAGCAGCGGTGAAACTGAGCAAAAAGCAAGCCAGGCAAGGATCTGGACTTAAATGCAGCTGGGGAACAAACAGGGTGGAGGGGGTGTGGGAGGAGGACACAGATGAGGCTGGTCAGGCTAATTAAGACCAATTACTGCAGGCAGGACCCTGATCCCTTTTGCAGGGGGAGGATGTGGGAGTGATGCTATGGGAACTGCTTGGGAAACTCAGGATAAACCAGCACTTCCTCCATCCTTGGCACAGCACCATTTTCTCAGTACCAGCAGAGCTGGTCTGAAGGGGTTTTGCCAGGGTTGTTCAGATTCCTGTCCTCAGGAATCTGTTTTGAGGTGCTCTGAGAGCTTGGTTTCTCTTGGGTCTGTCTACATTCCAGGGATGGATCAGAGCAGGAGTTTGATTTGTGACTGAAGCTGGGGCAGGAGCAGCTCCCTGCCACAAAGCGCTCTGCAATCCCACAGCTGAAATGTCACTTCATTTCCCTTGCTTTAGACAAAAAACAAAACCCAAAACCAAACAACCCCCTGCACTTCCTCTGCAAGAATCAATCTGCCAGAGGATTTGCTAATCTGGATCTCTGGAACAAATTCAACTGGTCTTTCTCAAGTGTGATTTGCAAGCTCTGAGGCGTTTCCACTTTGGTTTCCAGCCACAAAGAATCACAGAACCATTTGGGTTGGAAAGCACCTTTAAGATCATTGAGTCCAACAGTTAACCCAGCATTGCCAAGGCCACCACTAAACCATGTCCTTAAGACATGGCCTGCCCGAAAGCTGCTGCTGAGGCTCCGGAGCACGGGGCTGGTTTACCAAGCTGTAATGTGCTGGTAAGGACAGGCAGAGAGCAGGGGACTTGCAGCCACCTCCACCGTGCCCCAGGCACAGCCTGTCCCCTGAGGGCTGCAACCAACGGCTGACAAGTGACATCCAGCAGAGACAAGCCCGTAGCACTGGGCCAGGCTGCACCACTTGGGCTGATGCTTTAATCAGAGCTAAATCTGGATTCTCTGCTGTCACCTCACTGGGTGACCTTGGAAAAGTCAGCTGGGATATAATATAAGCTACATGGGAGAGGATGGCAAAGCGAGACACGGTCTCAGAATGAAAATGTACTTAAAAAGTCACTTATAAAGGTATTTACCAAGACAAAGTGCTTTGCTTTCCTACCCTCAACAGACACTTAGCGACCCCAAAAAGCAGTTTACTGCCCCGCTCAGTTTACAGTAAACATCTCGATTCTGTACAGGCAGATTATTTTACACATTCATAAAATATGTGTCCAGCGCATACCAGGGCTGAGCTCAATGGCAGGAGGGTGCAAGAAACCTTCTTCTCCATTCCCATTCCTGTTCCCAAGCCACAGGCATTGTCCAGTCTCTGAACACCCTTCCAAGCCCCATTGCTTTGGGCAGTGGTTCTGCCTCCCCCCAGCCACACTCACTACTTCCCTGCTGCATCCTGTGGCTGGGTGTCCCTCCTCAGCAGCTCCAGAGAAGAAGTGGGCTGCTCATCTCCCTACAGAGGTGCCACCAGCTACAAGTTCTTACTGAACACTATAAATATCCTTATTTGCATAACATAAACCTGAATTTGCAAAATATAAACCTCTTCCTTCAAGGTGAGCTACATAAATGCCCCAGGCCCTTGTGTCTCTTGGCACAAAGGGCTGCATCTCCTTGCAGGGAGCAGCCAGGAGCCCTTATGCCAGCAGCTGTTTGTCCCCTATCGGAGCTAAGGGAAACTGAGGTACAGAAGAAGAAGGGAGAGTCACTGTGTGAGCATTCCTGGTCTGCTGCCGTAAGCAACAGCTACCAGGGCTACTCCACAACACCTAGGGAAGTCCAAGGTTTGAATGCTGATGTCTTGGGGATCACTGCAAGAAGAAACAACATTCAGCCATCAACAGGAGAGGATTAGCTTATCAGGGCAGACAGTGACTGCCAGAGAGTGGCTGGAGAGAAAGACTGAAACAGGCAGTTATTCCCTGTGTCCCATCCAGGGCACTCACATGTCCTGAGGTGCTCCACAGGCTGGTAGAGAGAAGCACCTTTGCACCGTTCACCTGCTCCCAACAAAAGCACACTGTTTGCAGTAGGCACCCAGATGTGGCTATTGCTGTGAACTCCAATCCTATTCCCAACCCTACTAACGTGGGATGATCACGTGTGTGTGAAAATCTGCCCGTGTTTCACAGGTGTCCCGGTGCTGTCACGTTCATTGCTCAACACCAGGAGCAGGTTGCCTGAGAGCATCAAGCCCGTAGGAGCAGGACAACACACACCAGCCTTCCACTTTCACACAGTCCATCCTATCTGGATACCTTGGAAGGGTTAATCCGAGGGTTTGCTGCGCTGCTGTTGCTCGGTGTGGCACAGCCGGCTAAGCCAGAGCTGGAACAAACTTGTTCCTTTACCTACATGCAGGCAGGAGGCAGCGAGGAGGTCGTGTGGCACCTGGCAGCACATCCCCAGGGTCCTTGCAGCGACTGTGCAGGTCGGGCTGCCCAGGAGCAAAGGTGTCCTGCAGCCAGGGGCAGAAAGTGGATGAAAGCCATGGGGTCTGCAGCCCCACTGGAGAGTCCTCCCCTGTGAGCAGGCGCCCAGGGAGATGTGAGGGGAGCCAGGAATCTGCTGGACAAACTCAAGAGTTGGACAGGGCAGCTGGGAACAGAGAGGAGCTGTGCTTCTGCCTTTTTTTGCAGGTTTGCTGTTGCCGGGGAGAGGTTTTAGGCTGTCATCCAGCTAATTCACACCACAGAGACAAGCACTTGAATTAGTTGCATTATCTGCGCCCAGCTAAAGTGGACAAAGGATTAAAGTGTGCTGAGCACCACCACCGTGATTTGCATCTCAGAGCCCCTTCCCACGGGCCCCTTCTGCTCCCAGCCTTTTTTTTTTTTTTTTGTTTTCTGGCTGTGAGCCAGCCAGCATAAGAGCCCTGTTTACAGAAATGATGCCTAGGTTAATATTGCAAAGACTTCATCAAAGCCTGTAGTCGCTACTGAAGCAGAAGGGTCTGACCGCGGGCCATGAGCTGACCGGGCTGCGCACACAGGGGATGAGCCGCAGCCACGCGGCGCCGCCCTTCGTTTGACCAGTTCTGGTCTCAGCCTGAGGTACGAAACTAACTTTCTGCCACCAGGGCATATTTGAAATAATGAGCAAAATCAAACTGTTATTCATCTCTAAAGCTGCACACAAAACCTATATGCAGCTGTTGTGTCAGGGAAAAAACACCATTTGAGTGCTAAGTAAATATTGCGCTGTGCAGTGACCTTATGGGCACTTTTTCTGAGCTCATCCAGCTGCCAGAGATTATTATTTTATGCATGTTTATTCATGTGGAGAGGATGGGGAATGCTATTGCTATACCTTCCAAGCTGCCAGTCTCAGAGAAATCCAAACTGGGATCTCTCAGAAGCAGCTCTAGACCTAGAGAGGTAAAGCAAAAGCCTATCTGCCATCACTGGATTCTAATTAATTAATGGCTTTAAAAATGTTTTTTTATCACCACCACTTTGTAGGTAGGTGTAGTTTTCCTGAAAGGTTCGCACTGAGCTCTGCTGTGACATGCAACCTTTATAGGTTTCTATTTTACTTGGCATTTGCAGTTTTTCTTCCTCTTCTTGGCATGGGGACTGAGTGACCTTAGCAATTGCCAGCAAGGGGACTCCATATGACGAAAGCAGGTGAAAGAGAAAATAAGGGTGGAGCTAGGTAAAGCCAATTCATACCTCAGAGGAGGTGTGGTCCTGTCCTCTACCTGGCTGTGGTAGCAGTCTTGTGAAATATAAAAGAAGGCAGTGGTTTCTTAAGCAATCTGGTGCCAGGATCCTGTAGTGAGAAGGAAGGGAGGTGCTGGAAGAAATGCAGAGCAAGAAGTCAAGAGTGTCAGCTGGGAAAGGTGTGGGAGACCGGTGCTCTGAGCCTCAGGAACACCATCACGCTCTTCCCTGAAGGCCTGTTTGCTGGGCTGAGGGCTGCATGGTAGCTGCACTCCCTTCCCCGGCAGGCTGGCTTAGAGGAGAAAGGAGCTATCATGTCCCAAGGAGAAGCAGCAGGACACGGCACTGCCAAACCCCAGGACCGAGGATGGGCATGGATGGTCCTGCTGGCTGCAGTGCTGCTGCAAGGGCTGACGCTGGGCTTCCCCTGCTGCATCGGTGTCTTCTTCACGGACCTCCAGCACGAGTTCCAGGCCAGCAACAGCCAGACATCGTGGTTCCCGTCCATCATGGTGGCCGTGCTGCATGGAGGGGGTGAGTGACAGCAGGGAATGGCCTCCTCCACCTCCTGCCCTTGTGCTGCTGGTGGAGGGATGTAATGAGGATACTTCCACCATTTAATTAAGGCGGGCGGTGGAAGGGATTGGGAGGTCCAAGCAGAGTAGCTGTTTGGCAGTACACAGCATCTTCAAGCCACTTGGATCCCACAGTCCAAAGCTAAGTGTCCACAGATTCTATGGTCCCTTTTGTCACTCTCAGAGTCAGCCAAGACCCTTGGTCAAAGAAGGCAAATCCCTTTCTCAGCCCAGTTTTTCAGATCAGCAAGAACATAGTTATTTCTCACATAAGCTCTTTGAATAAGCCAGCACACAGTGCTGGAGCTCTGCTACTTTCTTGGTTTATCTTGTCCACAAGAGCACATCTCCTTCCAAGTGCCACATGACAGCTCTGTTCTTTGTGGCTGAAGAGATGCCAAAAGCTGAGCTCCTCCAAGCTGCCAGCTGAGGCAAAGCCTTAAAAGCAGCTCCTTGGGTAGTGGCACGGAGCGCACACCCACGCAGGCATCAGGGTGGACATGCGCAGGGCTGGATCAGTGCAGAATGTGGGTCAGGCAGCACCCTCCGGCTGCAGGGGTGGAAGGAGCATTGTGCTCTGTGGATAGTAGAGTGACTCACTGGTTTTCCCCTCAAAATAAAATGTGGGAGTAACACAGGACAGTGGTCCCAGATTCCACACGCAGATGCAGGGATGCTTTTCTATTTCTGCAGAGAGAAAACCAAATCCCCAGCAGCTTGAGGGCTTCCCAAAGAGTGGCCTGTGCTTTGTGCCCCATACAAATCCTGTGCTTACTCGATAAACAGACAACCCAAACCCTACCAGGCAACAGAGGGAGAGTTCCCAGGGTTGCCCATGTATCCAAGCTTCTCCCTGAGTTCATACCTGCTCCCTTCTAATGCTGGTGAAAGTTGACACTACGTGATAAAGGAAAAAAAAAACAACCCCAGAGCCCTGAGTCACACTGATGTGAAGGCTGTGGTAGGACATGGCTGGCAGCCACCTGCATGAAACTGAGAGTTTACACCTTAGCAGAAACAGCTGGGTCCAGAATATCAAGGTGCAGATTGAAAGAGGTGTCGAGGGAAGCGATAAGGGGAGGAATCACCACTGAGAGTCAGCAGAAATAGAGCAGTATCCTTGGGGCTTGGAATTTGGAAGCTGTTGGGCATTCCCCATCCTGCCTTCCAGCCCCTGTGATCCTTCTGTGATTAGTGGGAAGGATCCAACTGGGACCTGCTGGCTCTAGGAAATGGTCTCAGAAGCAGCTTGGTCCCAGCATGTCCAGGAAGGACAATTCTGGCAGTATCTACAAGAATGTCAATTATCCTGTCATCTTTAATGAAGTAATTTTTGTGTAGGAGGCTGGAACCACAGTAAAAGGTAATACAAAGATCCAAAAGTTATAAATTAGATAAATGTTGGGGTCCCTCCCCCGCCGTGTAGCCCTGGGAGAGGGGCCCTGAGGGCACAGACACGGGGTTTCCCTGTCCCTGCTCAGCCTCGTTCCCGTTGGTTGGTTTGTGTTCCCTGCGCGGGCAGAAGGACCCTTGGTCCCGTGACTGGAACAGTTCCTCAGCAGAGCCCCGGCCATGCGGCTGGAGAGATAAACATCTCTGAAACAGCTATCAAGAATCTGTCTGTCCATATATATTTCCTTTCCACGGGACTCCTGGTTTGATATATGCGTGTTGCAGGATCCCCACTGCAACAAATGGTGGAGATTTGTGAGCAGAACGATCCCCGATCCCTAAGCGACTGATTTGTGTGAGTAAACCCTGGAAACTTTGGATTCCTCTTCTTGGTTTTGCTTTGCTATTCCATATCTAAACTATGGAGGAACCGTGGGAAGACTCTTGGCTCTCCGAGCCGCATATGGACATTTATCTTAAACTTAAAACGATTCTTGAACAACGATTTGTAAATTTTAGCTTGATTCAAGCTCAAAAAGAACTGAAACACTTCCTGGCATGGTTGTTTAAGAACTTTTTCTATGTTTCTTGGGATTTAATTCTTACCAAGGGCTTTTGGAAAACCGTTTGGACACAGTTAATACTGGAGTCAAAATATATGCCGATGGAAGAATATTTTCGTGAATATTATTTAGTTACTGAGACTGTTGAGCAATGTCAGCTGTGTCCTGGCGAAGGGAAGCCTGGTGCAGGGACTGTGCGGCCCAGGCCACGTGCACCGTGTGCTCTGCGAGCAGCAGCGAGGCAGTTCCTGCGTGCGGGCGGAGCCACGCGAGCCGCAGTGTCGGCGGCGGAGCGAGGAGCGGCGGGAGCGGCGGGACCCGGCAGTGTCTGTCCGGCCCTGCGCAGCGCGTGGTGGAGCGAGCCCCGGGAACGCCCGACCGAGAGGGGCGGCGCGCGGGCGGCGGCTGGCGGCAGCGGCGGTGGAACGGAGCCGCGCCGAACCGAAACACGCGCTGGAGCAGGGCGCGGGGGGGTCGTCGCTCGGGGGCCCGGCCGAGACGTGGATGCAGCGCCCGGCATTGGCAGCGAAGCTGCGACCAGAGGAGGCGACGCACGGAGAACTGAGCGGCGTGGCCCGGCCCGGCCCGCGCAGCCCCGAACGCGACCCCGGGAAGAGCGCGCAGGCACCAGCAGCCCCGACAATTCCAACACGGGAGCGACCGAAGGAGAGAGCAAAGACGCAGCGAGACAGAAAACAGCAGCCACTCGGAAAAAGGAAAAGATCATAGAAACTAAGATCTTAGGGATAGTAAAATGGTATAATGTTAAGCAAAATTATGGTTTTATAACAAGGTGTGACAACCAGCAAGACATATTCGTGCATAGAACTGCTATTAAAAAGAATAACCCTGAAAAATGCATCCCAAGCTTGGGAGATGGAGAGGTGGTGCAATTCAAAATTATACGAGGTAGAAAAGGGTTACAAGCATCGCAGGTCACTGGGCCTGATGGTGTTCCTGTAAAAGGCAGTATATATGCAAAAAATCGTAGTCATGTTAGACAGTATCTCTATTGTAAGTCCCCCCTACAGTCTCCCTTTCCTAATCCCACCTTTCCCTTTTACCCTATGTCCTATTACCCCCAGTGTATTCCCAATCCGTTTTTTCATCCATGGTTTCCCTCACAAAACCATGCTTTTGCCAATTGTTTCCCCAAAAATCCCTTTCCAATGCCGAGTGGGGGATGAAAAGGGGGAGGGAAGAAGTTAAACCCTCTCCTGCCTCAGTTTCCCCACAAAGCATGCTCAGAGAATTCTGTCTCCCTTCTGTCAGCCCTAAGATGTTCCAGAGAATCTGTTTGGACATTTAAAGACTCAGGAGGGTGGCTTGTTTTGTTCTGAAACTGTTCTTGTTATGTTTATCCAGTTGTTTTCATACTCCTTTTATTAAAATAAAACGGGTGAGGTGTTGGGGTCTCTCCCCCGCCGTGTAGCCCTGGGAGAGGGGCCCTGAGGGCACAGACACGGGGTTTCCCTGCCCCTGCTCAGCCTCGTTCCCATGGGTTGGTTTGTGTTCCCTGCGCGGGCAGAAGGACCCTTGGTCCCGTGACTGGAACAGTTCCTCCGCTGAGCCCCGGCCATGCGGCTGGAGAAATAAACATCTCTCTGAAACAGCTATCAAGAATCTGTCTGTCCATATATATTTCCTTTCCACGGGACTCCTGGTTTGATATATGCGTGTTGCAGGATCCCCACTGCAACAGATAAAGAAAGAATAGCCTCACATTAATGATATTCACAATAGAATTTGTCAGGGCACAGCCAGAAAGTTGTACTTTTCTTGCCAGTTATGTCTCCTCTTGCAGGGTGTTACAGCACAGGGGGGCTTGTTCTTGTCCCCCAGTAGCACTAGGCAGCAGTAACATAAACCAGAAGGAAAAATCAACAAAATAAGCAGAGATCAAAGCCTCCCTCTCAGGCCAAGCACATATGGCTTTTGCTGCAACTTCTGACGTCCTTTGCAAGGGGCCAGGCTCTACTTGATTCAGGTTCTCCAGTTACATTCATCATTTCAGCACTTAAATCTTTCCCAAAATTGCATTCCGCTGTCACCAGTATCTCTTAGAAGTGCCTCTCTCTTTTCTTCACCTTTATTCTTTTTAATTCAGAGGAACTGAAGGGGGGGAAAAAATTATTTGTTGCAAAAATTGGAAGAGAAAGGAAAATGGGCAGAGCAGCCTGTTCTCAGAGCAGTCAGTCCTGGGAGAAGGTTCGATGCAGGAGAGCTATGGAAGGAAACGGGGAAGGGCACAGGGCAAACAATGGCTCATAACTCAACCAAACATATCCCATTATTGGTGCTGTGTTCCTAGGTAAAAGCCATTAACGATTATTTTGTTATAAGATAATTTGAGAGATCTCAGGGTCCTACATCTGTCTCCAAAAGGGAATTTCAGGCCCTTACAGGTTCCTGCTCCTAGATATCCATGCACACAGAAACTCTGGACTAACTCATACAAATGCAGCACTTTAGTTGATACTATTCTTGCAAAAGAAACCACAAAAGCCCCAGGCAAGTGAGAAATAACATTTGAAATCCAGACAACAAGCAACCAGGAACTAATAATGAAAAACTCTGATGGTTTTTAGAGCCAATCTCATTATTTTGTAGTGTTCAATGTATGCCTTCTTGGGCTAGTTAAACAGCAGTACCATCCTTAATGTCTTTAGCAGGAGGAAAAATAATCCAATCACATTTGCTGGACAGTTTTTCAAAGGCCAGTGAAGTCTGAAGCGAAAATTTCCCAAGCAGATCAAAATACAGACAGCTGCACTCGTAATTTTAATAATGTTCCACTGTTCACTTGACTGTGTGGATTTTATTTCAAACCAGACATTGATTTAGTTCACAAATACGCCACAGGTTATATTTCCTACACTGACTGACTCCTAATTCTGCAGCTTACAGTAATTTTGCATTTGCTTGCATAACCTTAAATGTTCAGAATTGGGGAAAAAAGTTAATAAAACCTGGAAAACCTTGAGGATCCTCAAAGGAACAGGAAAAGAAACTCTACCTTCAGATCCTCTTCTGCCAGAACATGCAGAGAGAAGCACCTTCCCACT
Organism: Corvus moneduloides; assembly: GCF_009650955.1. NCBI lineage: Eukaryota > Metazoa > Chordata > Aves > Passeriformes > Corvidae > Corvus > Corvus moneduloides. The sequence goes on from NC_045494.1 coordinate 7,121,106, forward strand.
GATGGACTGCAGGTGGGAACTAATCTTTCCCTGCCCCAAAATGAAGGATGTTAAATGTCATTAACAAACCAGTAATTTATCACAATATCATGGAATTCACCAGAAGTCCATTTCCAAGGGTTTTAATGAAAATCCATCACATCCTACTTGATGGTCAAAATCCCAGCAGATCACAGACTTCCCCTCAGCCAACAAGCTGGCCAAGCACTTGGGAGGATCACAGAACAGATTTTCTCTTCCTGTCTCCCCCACTACATTAAGCTGCTGGGACAACCCTTGGGGTCTTTAGACTACATCATTCGATAATTGCAGCAATCCAGCACATACAAAATACTTCCTTCCTCCCTAACTGCTTCCCCTTTTTCTTCTCTGCTTCCAGGGCCCCTCTGCAGCATCCTGGTGAAGCGGTTTGGCTGCAGGTTTGTGGTGATGCTGGGTGGGCTGCTCAGCGGGCTGGGAATGGTGTCCAGCTCCTTCTGCAAGTCCATCAGCCAGCTGTACCTCACGGCCGGCCTCATCACTGGTACGTACCAGAGAGCAGGGAAACTCAGCTGCTGTGCTGGAGATGGGAAATGGGAGAGCCCCAACTAAGTGGTCACATTTTTCCACTCATCTGTGAAATAGGAGAACTCAACAGCCTCCCAGCACAGCAGGAATCCTACAGCCACTAGACTTGGCCTTCACACCCCTTTAGCACACACCTCACCCACTCAAGCTCGCTGGGAAGTGTTTCTCTGGAAAAAGCTACAGGTCTCCAGAGGGTAAAATGGAGAAAAAGGATGTCTGTTCTTTTTAGTAGCTTCTCAGCCTTTTGTCTTTCAAGAAGGGAGGGTTTTTTGCTGTTTTTCCAATCTTTGAACATAATGTGTTGGGATAATGTCCTTCCCAGGTTCCCTGGGCTTGTATTTCACCACTCCCAATCAGGGGGAGAATGGAGACATCTTTTTCTAACAAAAGACCATGTTGGTTTTGAACAGAAGTAACAGATGGGAACTTTTCCTTTCCAAATATTTCTCCTATGTAACGGACATTCAACTCTTGGTTTTTAATAACGCAAGAGAAATTAATTCCCCACTCTGGGACCAATCCTGGTGGATCTTGCAAGTTAAGCAGTGGCCACTGCATAGAGAGAAAAACAAGCAACTCCCTAAGCCCTGATGAAAGCATCAGGAAAGCAGCAGTGCTTGTTGCATGTGGTGTTACACCCAAGTTTTTAATGAACAATTCCATAACAACTTTAGGAATTGCGGTGTGTCCCAGAAAAATGTCCGTTTAGATGAGTATATTACTATACTCAAGAACACAAATAGTTTAATTTACACACAACATCCTTCTTCATCCCTGATGTGAGGTTTCTGAGTATTAATCAGTCCCTGGGGGATGTGTGGCCTGGCAGGTCAGAAAATGCTTCAGTGGCAGATGAAGTCATCTGTGGGTACACCCTGAATTTTCGCCCTTTAAGACAACATAGAAGGATCATTTACTCTTTTATTCTCACTTTTAGGTCTGGGATCATGTTTCAGCTTCCAGGCAGGAGTGACTGTGCTGGGCTACTACTTTGTACGGTGGCAAACACTGGCCAATGCCGTAGCCTCCACTGGCGTCTCGCTCGGTTTCACGGTGTGGCCACTGCTGTCTCAATACTTGCTGGATGAGATGGGTTGGAGAAACACCTTCCTCATCTTCGGAGGAATACTACTGAACTGCTGTGTTTGTGGAGCCATCATGAGACCCATTCAGCTGGCATCAGGGTCACTCTCACAGTCTGCCAAGCCTGAAGAAGAGCCAGGGAACAGAGCACAAGAGGCACAGCTGTCCAATGGAGCATCTCCTCACCACCCCATGCTCCAGCAGCACACCAGAAGGACAAAATGCTTCCAGGTGTTGCAGAAGTACCTGGCTTTTGACATCTTCTGTCAAAACAAAGGTTACCAGATTTACACTATTGGAGTGACCTGGATGATGATGGGGTTTGCCTTACCTCATGTCTACCTTGTGCCTTATGCCATCCACAACGGGGTGGAGGAACACAAGGCAGCCCTTCTCATCTCCATCATCGGGTTCATCAATATCTTCATCCGCCCTCTCACAGGGCTGCTCTCAGGACACAGAGTCTTCACAGGGAGACGCATCTACCTGTTCAGCCTGGCCATGCTCCTCTATGGGCTCAGCAATTTCATCTGTGTCATCTCAGCTGAGTTCAGTGTGCTCATCCTCTACTGTGTCATCCTCAGCATAGCCATGAGTGGCATCGGGGCGCTCACTTTCCAGGTGCTGATGGATGTGGTAGAGATGGACAGGTTCTCCAGTGCTCTAGGGCTCTTCACCATCCTGGAGAGCATCACCCTCCTCATCGGGCCCCCGCTTACAGGTGAGAGAGGCTATGAAAGCTGGCTGGGGGAAAGGTGGTGGTTTGGAAACTGGTGACAAGTGTTTGGGAGCATCAAGAAGAGGAATAAAGGAGTTTCCAGACCCATGGTGTAGGTGAGTTATGCAAAGGGAGCAATATAAAGGACAGGGTGGGAAAGGAATGACCAGCCTTTTCTGACAGTTGGAAGGTCATTTCTGCAGCTGCATCAAGAGCAGACTGAAAATATGACTCGGTAAGGGATCTGATAGGTATGGGAGCAATGAGAGCTTTTTTCCAGTGAGTGGCAAGAAGCAGACAGGAATTACTGTGAACTCTTTCACCATTTTGCCAGTTTGCATTGTTTTATCCATGAAGTCTCAAGGAATTGTGAACATCCCATTAAAAAAATTAACTGTTCAGAGTTATTACCAGTCCTACATTATTCAAAAGCCCCGTGGTAAAAGCTTCTGTTCAGTCTTTCTCTCCAAGTTCTGGAGTGTATTAATTTTTCTCTGGAGACAAGAAAGGAGCTAGTTATGACTCTCAGTCCAATAAATTATTCACAGTTCACTCCAAATGTCACTAAGTGACCTGTCCAAGACACACCTGCTCCCGCAGTACAGCAGTAAATTCAAAAGACTAACAAACAACAAATGTCAACCTGAGCATGTCAACCTCAGTTCAGGCTTTAGTTCTCTTCTCCAGACAATGAATTGTGGCTATTCAGCAGGAAAATTATGTCTGGTTCAATAATGTGATGGCAACATGCACCATGCTTCATGGTACTCCCTGGCATTAGTGTGTCAGTCACTTTTCTCAAAGAGCAAAAAAGGTCCTTTCTTGGACATCTCTGACAGGAGCAGCAGATGGGCAAAACAAAGCACAGTAAAAGCAGCTCCATTTCTGTTTGTAGTCCTAAAATCTGCTACGGAAAAGTGCACTGTGGAAAGAAACATCACTAATCTTGACTGAAAAATACAAGCAAATAAACATTATTCCAGTATTTCCGCATTGATAAGCAGCCTATGGAAAGCATCATGTATTTGGCCCAAGCATCACTTTTCCATCTCTAACATTAGTGTTAAATTACTCCCTTGATATCTCATGCTTCTAAACGGTTTATATTGAGGTCATTTAATGTTAGTCATAATCTTGTTGTGCTGCGAATTTCCTTATCCCTCATTACACAGGATTAGAGACAAATGTTCAGTTTAGAGACCCTAGTATGTAAATTTCTGAGCTATTTCTCTCTCTAGTTGTTCTATTTTCTGCCCTAGGATGTAATAGGGTCACTCATTCCAAAAGCCACTGAGTGGCAGTGGCACCAGTGTCCTCTGCTGAGCAAATGAAATGTAGCAGCAGGTTGAGGAAAAATTGCAATTTCCTTTCTTTCCTGATTTCTCTGTATATTGAGAAATACTTTCTACAGAAGTATCACCTGACTTGAGACTATAAATAAAAAAGTAAACAATCCCTAGAATCTAGAGAAGAGGAGAGAACTTAACTCATCAGAGAATGCTTGTCTTTTGTATATGGCAGTTTGCTGAATGATGCAGGTTTAACATTCAGGTAAATGTATACCTTTAGTGTGCTTCTTCTCTTTGGCTAAGCTATGGCTTCTACTTCAGGTCTCCTGGTAGACGTAACCAGTGATTTCCACTACGTCTTCTACAATTCCAGCTTCTTCCTCATATCAGCTGCATTATTTATGGGACTCAGCTTCTGTGCTCTGGAAAAAAAAAAACAAACTGAGAGAGGCTTCCAAAGCATATTTGGACAATCCCTCCAGATATCAATACAGTGAAACATCAACAGAACCAAAGGCTGAAAATCAATCCCCTCCAGCAGTTGAGTACATCACAAGTGTATGAAAATAAAGAAGGGGAAGAAAGAGCAACACAATGAAGTGGTCTGTACAAAGCAACACATGGCCCAACACTGGCAGCAGATGAGAAAAAACCAGTCTGCTTTCCACAACTGTCATCTTCCTTTTGCACTTCCACTCCACAGGTCCATGGCAGACTCCAAGACAGCCATTCAGACCACGGGCCCAGCCCAGAACCCAGCGCCAGCCAAGGAGACAATGCACAAAGAGATCTGAGCTCTCCTAAATCAAACCATGGGATAACAGCCACAGAACCCAGCGCCAGGAGACAAAAGCTGTGTCAGTTCAACTGGGTTAATTGACTTTAAGAAGTCAACGGAATTTCACAAGCACGTTCCAGTTGGAAGTGCTGGCTAACACGTATTAATGGGTAGTTCTTCACAAAGAAGTATTTTTGCCTCATCTGAATATGCAGTTTTGGTGCACAGGCTTCCTGGTTACTTCCCATGTTGGGGGTGGCAAGACAAACACTTTCTACAGGACGTGTGTTATTATTTTCCACATCTCTAAATATTATACAGAAGCAGCTGTGTGGGTTGTAGAACTCAAACAAGTCTCTAGTAAGATCAACTATTTTATCCTATGAAACATATACAGGAGTTCTTCATGCCAAGGACAGTTTCAAAGCCTCAAAATTCAGCTCCAGAGCCTCAACAAAAAAAAAAAACCAACCCACCCACCAAGGCTTGGAGTGCCTGCTTTGTATAACTACTGATATCTCAAGTGCTGTTTAATGTAACATAAAAGAGGATTCGTGGTTCATGTAAACAGCATTAACTGGAACTCATTTGGGGCAGGGAGGGTGGTATTAGACCTAAGAATAAGGATATGCATTATTTTATAGGGCAAAATTCAAAGCAACTGTATGTCCTCTTTGTGGAGATCAATTCAGCTCTTTAGTCTTAGACTTCTGAACTTAATTACACCAGCATTCTCAGTATAGAGAACTTTGTACAAACATAACTTATACTTCTTATAAGTACAAGCAGAACTTACAAAGAAATCTGTGGAGAAAGCATACTGAGAAAAACCAGTGTTGCTGACTTTCTAGCCATGCAGCCTTGACTGTAAGTGGCTTTTTTCTGCCACATTCCCGGGATTTAGGCTTGTCACTGCTCAGATGATGGCTGCAGCACCCTCAGCATCAGCTCAAGATGCAAACTGTTCGTGTTCTGTATCATTCCTGATCCAACAGATGTGGATAACAGCTCATGAAGCACACGGATGAAGATAACCCAACACATCAGAACAATCAAAGAGATGGAAGTACAAAATGGGAGTGAAATGGAAGAAGTAACAGCTTTCAATGGAACTCCAGCACCTGTCTAAGAACTGTTATATCAAACTCAACTGCAGTGCTTATCTGGAAAACTGTCCTATCAGATTCCTAGTGATAAACCCACAGTTTTCATTAGAGCTCCTCAGACAAAACAAACCAACCAACAAAAAAAACCCCACTCTGGATGAAACCACTGGAAAACTGACTCCAAGGTCTTCAGAGACTACGATGGCTTTCACAGCTGGCTTTTACACAGAAAAGGCATCAGCCCTTCAGAAGGGTTCCTGCTCCCGCAGCTCAGTATCTTCTCTAGTACTGCCCTGGGATTACGGACCCAGGAGGATTTGCATTGTCTGATCAAACCTATACTTAAATAAGATTATTAGTGGGAGATATACATATCTAATCTCTCATCACATGTGTTTATTAACTTATGTAATGCTTACATAGTCCATAACTATGAAGCAAACAGGGGCTGGTGCTTCTCATCAAAACAGACCAGTGTACATTCCTAGGAAAATGAGGGTGCTTTCTCAAAAAAGCAGTGAAAAGGGATTAAGTCCCAAATCTCTTCTAGCTATTGCAAATAAACAGCTAAGCATCCGAACAGACTGCTATTTTCTCTGTGTGTAATTCTTATATTTTAAATTCTGTTCACCTTTCTACATTCCCTTTCTGTTTTCTTATGGAAATATGAGGTTGTGTTGCTCCAGATCCTCCCACTGCTACAAATTACCTGGGCAAACCAGGCAAGATATGGTGTAAGCTACAACCCACTAAAATTTCTCACATGAAACAAAGGTTAGGTGAAGGAGCAATGGAATGGCTCTTGTGTGGAGCCAACTGCTCCGCCTGTAATGCTTTTGCCCTGGCTGCTTCATAAGAAAGGAAATATACAGGACAAAACCAAAAAATCTTCACCAACTGAAGCTGACACAGAGATCAGCTCCTCCTACACCAAGGCAAAGAAACCTGTTTTGATCATTTCTTGATTGTGCACAGCAGCGCAAGATAATTTAGGATGGAAAGCAGGGAGAGTGCTTTCCAGAACTGCTTTTTGATATTCCCAGACTCATCACTGGGGTCACTGGGACTTATTCGCAGGCACAGGGAGTGTTTCTGGGAAGAAAAACAACCAATTCACAAACCTGTTGTTTTAACATTTCTCAACTTGCTGACTGAAACCTTTCTAACAGCCTTACAGAACTCAAGCCTGAAAACAGAGCTGTCTCCCCTGGTTACTTTCCACAGACCCTTTAAAAGTAATCCACAACCCATAGGTTTGAAGCAAATCCTCGGCAGACAAGAAGTAACATTTTATGCTGTGTTTCCACAGGTGAATAAGATGTCTGAGTTCCCGTAACTCCTTTCCGCAGATCTCTTCTCCCGTGTGTGTTTCAAACCTGAACTCCAAGCTGCCTTGAGCAGGAGCTTGGCAAAGGATAACAGGAGGGACCTGAGCATGCTACAGAATAATAAATGTTCCCCCTCAGAGGGATCCTACAGGTGCAGCAACACTCAGTCCTTAGGAATCTTGGGGACCAGAAGGAAAAGAAAGCAATAAAAGTTCCCCTCATTAGTTTAAGGTCAGCCCTTTATGCAAGGCAACCACAGCCCAACTGAAGCAGTTTCTTTAACACCAGCAGACAGTAAAATAACCCTGGCTTTAATTCGGGACAAACACTAATAACTCAGCCAGGTTACAAATCTCTGAGAAACAGCAGAGCAACAAAAACTGACCAGAATTAAATGTTCCTTTCTCCCCGGGTCCCCTCTTGCCCCTCCCCTGCTCCCTTTATCACTGAAGATACTCTGACTCTTGCAAGATAAGCATTTTGGCAAGAAGCACCTTTACTCGCTGAAATTAAACATTCACTGGGAAGCTCACACTGAAGTATTGCAAGATCATGATCCTTTAAAGCCTAAGGTTCTCTGCCGGGGTAATAATTGGGAAAGTTTATGATTATTTATTTATATTTAATAGCAATAAACCCCAAATAAAGGTTACAGCAATCTAACACACTCTAAGACACCTCAGAAGTTCAAAATCACTTAATTTAAGAGCTTGGCTTGCTGTTTGCAGACATGGCTAGTAGCTATAAGAAAAGAAACAACTACTAGAAATTAAAATTTCCTGAATTCTGGCTTCAATATGCCATGGAAGTCACCAGAATAGCCCCTGGAGCTGTGACTACCCCAGCTAGCCCAGTCCCTGCTCTGGGAACTGCTCTGGCAAACAGCAAGTGCTTGGAGCACTCAGACCATTAAACTATACAGCCAATATTGGGTGAGTAAATGCAGTTCTTACAAACAGAAGAAATAGCATTTTTCCTTTTTAAACACAGTTTCCCCCCCCTTATTAGTCAATCCCAGTAGTGCTCTGTTTGTATGGACTAGCTCCCGGTGTTTGCTTTCTCTGCTCCTGCTTTCCCACATTGCTCATTTACCTTCTATTTAATGACAGATGAAGCTTTAAAGTGTATCAACACTTACCACTTACAAAGGCACACATAAGAAGAGATTTCTTAGTACAGTAGCAAAACATTCTAATATAGACATAGTCTGTAGCACCTTTGCTGATCATCTTAACATATATATACTCAAATATGCACATAAAAATACATATATATATTTAGACATATACATAAATACATACTGACTTCAGTTGATAATTATGCTAAGAGCTGAAGTTGCTAGTGCTTAGTCTGGCTTAAACTTTTGTACCAGGTAGAAATAAATACCTTCCCTTTCATGTTCTGTGTCTTCCCACACCATTACAATGTTAAAATATTTAGCATTACTGCATTCAGTGAAGCTTTCTTTGCTCATCCTTCTATTTAATGTAGTCATGGGCAGATAATTTTAGTGGCCCCAGCTGTGTGGGTTATCAGCCCACCACTCTTGTCACTGGTGCCATGTGGATCAGTCCATGACTAATTTGCTTGATATGAAAATCAATTGTATTTGAGATAACACAAAAGACAACATGTTCTCACGGCCTGTTCCTTGCCTTATCCACAGAGAACATCCATGCATGTAATTGCTTCAATAAAAGCAATACAAATTTCTGCAGAGTCCACTCCCACAATTTACGATCTTTATTAACCTTTACCTTGTTTATTTGCACGACATGAACCATAATTGAACCCTCTTGCAGCACGTAAAACTGCGGTGGTTTCACTGAGCTGTGTTAGTTCAAGACAAGGGAATTGCTCTGCTCTGTGCCCAAACCTTTGTACAGCCAAGGTGGAATCACCTGCTGCTCTTTTGATTCACTCCTTGGGTTTGTTTCATTTTCTTTCCCAGGTAATTTACCTCACTCTGCACATATGTTTTTACCTTTTCTCCCTCAGCTTCGTGAGTTGCAATCCCGTTATTTAGACTGGAACTGATCCAGGAGCAGCACTACCACAAGGGCAGCAGCACTGGGATGGAGCAGCAAAACACATACAGAGGTGAAAATTCTTTTAAGTAATCAGTGGGGAAAGGTCAGCTGGTTTGCAGAACAAAGCGTTTAAACAGCAAAGCTTTGCCATATAACGAGACAGTCAAATACCTCGACGCAGGTTCATTTATCTTGAGATATTTGATATATTTATTTATATTTTGATATAATTATATACAATACATTTAGGGAGAGAGAGGAGGGACAGGCACCACCGCTCCTCCTCAAAGGAGTGGGCCCGCCCTCCGCCCACAAAATGGCGGCCGCCCCGCCCCGCCTGAGGGAGCTGGCCCCGCCGTGCACCGCCCACAAAATGGCGGCCGCCCCGCCCCGCCTGAGGGAGCTGGCCCCGCCGTGCACCGCCCACAAAATGGCGGCGTGTGGGCCTTGCGTTCCGCCCTGAGACAGCCGCTTCCTCCCCATCCCTCGGTACACCCGGTCCTTGAGCCGACGCTGCCCCGGGGGAACGGGCAGCCCCGGGGGTGTGTGTGTGCCGCGATGGAACTGGGTCGGCTGGAATACCTGCAGGCGCTCGTCACCGAGTTCCAGGTGACGGACAGCACAGGTAACAAACGGCGCTGCTCGCTCGTCCTCTCCGTGTCGAGCGTTTCCTCACACACCCGACCCTTTTTCCTTGCAGAGGCCAAGGAGCAGGTGCTGGCGAACCTGGCCAACTTCGCCTACGATCCCAGCAACTACGAGTACCTGCGGCAGCTCCAGGTGCTGGACCTGTTCCTCGATATGCTCACCGAGGAGAACGAGACCCTCGTGGAGTTTGCCATGGGTAAGGGCTGCTCCTCAGCTGACGCCTGGTCAGGGAACACCCGGCCCTGCGCTCGGTTCGGTCGTTAATCCTCCCCAAATTCACGCAGGGCTCCAAAAACAAACCCACACTGTGCTGGTAAAGCCTCCTTTAGTGCAGAATAGGAGAGAGGTCAGAGGCGGGCATGACCCTCCATGTCCTCACAGGGCTTAATAAAGGCACTATCTGGAAAGGATTTTGGGTTGTTTGTTTCTTTTCTAAACAATACCTGATTAACTTTTTACTGACATCTCTTCTATAGAGAAGCAGTCATTAATACATAGATTTTGCCAGGTCTGTTGTACAGATCCATGTAACCATTCTGCTGTTGGCAACTGGTCTTCTAGAATACTACCTGACATTTTTAATAAATCCTCTGAGGAACTGCCTTACCGTGATTTTTCATGGTCTGAATGTAAGCTAAGGGGGCAGATCCTGTGAGCAGCTCTATGAGATGATATTAAACGTATTTGATTTTTAAGGTTTGTGGCTGCATCTCAAAGTTTCATATTTCAAACATTCTGTGGTTCTTGGCTACTTACTCTGGTTATCTCCATTCTCTGGCTTCCTGTAGCACCTGCAATAAACTGCTGGCTTGTGTCTTCCACTAGGGATGAGTGATCCTGGAATCATTCTGTGGAAGCAGTTATGTGCAGCAGTAACAGTGCCCTCTAATGACACACAGGAGGAGGAGTGTGCTGGTGGAAAATCTCGGGAAAGAATCAACAAAACATGGCCTAGGGAACCGTTAAGAATTTTCCGTCCAAACAGAAGATCTGGATGTTAGAAACAGGATGAGCAGTGAATTTGGACAGATGCTTTTCTTTTGCCGTTCCAGGTGGTCTTTGCAACCTGTGCTTGGATAAAACAAACAAAGAGTACATCCTGGAGGCCAACGGGGTGGAGCCCATCATCAACTGCTTGTCCAGCTCCAACGAGGAGACCGTGGTGTCGGCCGTGACCACGCTGATGTTCCTGACGACGCCGCGCTCGCGTGTGCAGACCACGGCACTGCCCGTGGTGGAGTGCATGCTCCGCTTCTCGCTCTCGGCCAACACGCGCCTCAGCAACCTGGCATCCATCTTCCTGCAGGATTACTGCAGCCCTCCGCAGGTGGAGGAGGCCAGGAACCTCAGCAGGCACACGGCAGTGGGGATTCCTCTGCCCAAGGACTGAGCGCGGGGCTGTGGAGAGGGGAACCTCCTGCTGTTCTCGCTTTCTGCTCAGCAGGTCAAGAGCAGCATTAAAGACGGGGGGGTTGGTCCCACCAGTGCTGGGGTTTAGTTAACAAAGAGGATGGAACAGCACTACCATGGCAGCTGGGCCAAGCACACAGCCAAGCCTGCAAGCAAATATTTAAAATAAAGCAGGTCATGGCTGCACATTGGAGAGTACTTTGCCAAGTGCAGCTCAGCACCCAGCTTGCTCAAGTAACCCTTCCCAGCAATGAGGGGTTTTCTGCTTGGGTTATTGGGCAGAATTATGTCCCCTCTGGTTCCTGGATAGTTGTGCTGCAGCTCTCCCCTTCAGTGTCAGTGACAAGGAACGCTAAGTGTCAACTCAAGTGACTGAAATGTCACAGAAATTTATTTCTCTTGCAGAGAAAAGAGTTTCCCTGCCCTGGCAGTTCACAATCTCTGCATCCCTGTGGCACTAGTTATGCCATCCTCCAATCATGGCACAGGCAGCCAGCTAGGGAATCACTGCATAGGACAGGCTGTAGCTACCCTACAAATGAAGAAGTGGTAAGTTTTTCTTTCATTACCACTGGTGAGAAAGGTGAAGTCAAAAAAAAAAAGGGGGCTCATGGCAGTCTGCCTCATAAGAACAGCTGTCTTGTAAAAGCTTCTCTTAATAAAACATTAACTTAAATGCTGTGTAATCAGTTCTGTGTGAGCTCATGAATGTTTTTCTCCAGCACTTGCAGCCTTTGCCCACTCTTACTGAAGCACACGGGCCAGAAACCGAAGCCAGCTTAGTCTCTTTTCATTATCAGCCAATGAGGCAAGAGAAAACCCAAGAGCCAGGGTGGCTAAACACATAACATTTATAAGGTTTGACTTGAGCCCAGTGCTCCCTGACAGACACCCACACTGGATCTGCTTACCTTTCAGAGCCTTCCTCCTTCCTCTTTTTCCCTCCCCTCTGCCCCCAGACAGCACAAACCAAACAGGAGTGAGGTTAAACACACACAAAAATCCAACCACAGCTGCTTGTAGTTTATAATTTCTCTTCTCCTACAGCAAACATCCAAAACGCTACAGAGATTAACTGAGTGCAGAGCAATCTTCCAGAAACCCAAGAGCACTGTGTGACAGGAGCAGCTCATTTACTGTGACTGACCCCTGCAGTGACAGTGCCTCCTGGCCATGGGAGGAGATGGGCTGGTTGTTCCCTGGCAGTGGGAAGAATGCAGCATCCCCTTCCTGCACTACTTCCTCCGCTTGCTTTCCAGGATGGCCTTCCAGTCGTCAGCCCAGGAGCGCAGGCGCCGGTGCGGGGCCGGTAGCTGGACGTGCCTGTTGTGGCAGCAGGTGAACAGGATGTGCTCCCAGCTCGGGTTGGGCTCTGCGCCTGTGGGAAGGGGGGGAAAAGCTGGAATCAGCTGGGGATGGCTCCCCAGCCAACAGCCAGCCATGGAAACGCTGTTCAAACCTTGGATGGTGTCCTTGTCATCAAACAGCAGGTCAGCAGCCACCACGGTCTTGTCTCGGGTCAGAATAATCCGCTCCACAAACTCGGGTCCCAAGTGTTTCTCTACCCACTTATACTGCAGAGACAAGGAATAGGAGAAAATCCCGCTGTGCTCTCGGTTTGCACACCACTTATGTCAGACCAGCCCTAATAGAGTAATTTTTTCCCCCTGTAAACCTTCACCTGTGTCTAGGAATCCCCACATGAAGCCTGGCTGTGGCCCAGGATGCTGATTAAACCTGTCTGTGTGACAGCTGCCACTCAGCACTGCCCTGGCCATGCCCAACTGTTGAGTTTGTGAGAAGCACTGGCTGCTTGCCCAGAGCATGTGGGTTGTACCCATCTAAGTCATTCCAGTGACCAAATTACCCCTTCCATTCTCATGCCACTGACAAGAAGGATTTATTCCAACACTACAGCCTCCTGAACACAGCACTGGCCTCTTTTGGGACATCTCAGGCTCCAGATTCAGACTGAAGTAAGTTTTGTTGGTTGATGGTTCTCCAGAGTGGAATCCCCTGGGAATATCCCATCCCTGTGGGCCGCACTGTAACAGTTCCTTTGCTGTCACCTGCTGACACAGCTGGTCCCAGCCCAGCTCCAAAAGCCCAGGGATCACATGCTCCACAGTAATTCTGGCACCATGTGGCACTTGGAGATTCCCTGTCCTGAGTTACTGCTCTGTGTGTGGGAAGCTGTCCCTCAGACAGGGATTGAGGGAAGCCTGGCAGCTGGAGCAGCTACTGTCTTTAGAAAGGAATAGCTCCAACTTGGGTAGTATGAAACAGCAAGGCCTTGCAAAAGCAGCATTAAACCCAATAAAAACAATTCCCTCCCACCTTTTCCACAATGCAGTGCTCGTATTTCCGGAGAGGGCTCGTGCAAATGAAGACTTCAGTGCTGAAAAGAAACAGCCTTTGTTAGCAGTGAGGGGAAAGTGTGTAAGGTCCTGGAAAAGGGCTGCAGGGTGCGAAGTGTCCTTACTCCTGCATGTGGAGCATCTCCTGCACAGCTTCCAGGGCTCCTGGAATTGGATCCAAGTCTAGGAAGAAGCCAGGCGACTCATAGACACTGGCTACCTTGGCCTGCAGGAGACAGAGGACGATGAGCAGCGGCTGTGCTCTGTCACAGCACTCTCCAGTCACCCCCTGTGTGACACCCCAGTGCTTCCCCCCAGGAGTGAATTATAAAATTTCTCACCTTTCACTTCTGGGAAAGGTCCAGTTTGGGCAGACAAGAAGGAGAAGTCACTTTCTGGTGGTTCATGAGGAGGCAGAGATGCCCCTGGCCTGACTTTGCTCCTACAATCAGCCCTGACCCACTGGAGTCTCTGGGGGCTGAGGGAGACAGAGCTCCCATCCCACCTCTTCCCAGCAGGTCTCTTTCAACTGACTGTGGTGAAAACCAAAGGAACAAGTTGGAGGCTTCTCCTCCTCTGTCACATTTGGCTGAGTTTGCTGAGGGCTCAGGAATTCACCGGGGATGGGTGGGCAGATGCAGGTGCTGCCCATCAGCCCCCTTTTCCTTTAGAGCAGACAGGGCACGGTGGTGACCGTGCCAATGGCCAGGCCAGCACTGCCACACACCTGGGGGGAATCCCTTCAGCAAGAGGGAAGGATGAGAGCGCTGGGAAAGCTCCGTGTCTTTGCTGCTTTTTATGATTTTCAGTCACCCACTTAAAATATTGTTGAAGGAGCAGACCTTGGCTCCAGCCCGGATGGAGGTAACCCTGAGGTTACCCTGAGGTAATGGGCTGGTGCAAAGTCTGCTCCAAAGAGTCTGAGACTGCAGCAGGAAGTTCAGAGGTGATCCCTGTGCTTCCCCAAGAACCTTTGGCTCCGTGAGGTGACCTGTGCACCCCATGAGCCCCATCTGGGCTGGGTTTGAGGGTGCTCTCCTCGCCTGGCTCAGCACTGGGCTGAGCTCTGCAATTAAGGCCTTTATCCCTTTTGTGTCTGCACCTGCTCTCAGTATAAACCCACCTTCCATACAGGCATGTGAGATGCCACGTGAACCAGAGAGGAAATTAATGATAAACAAGTGGGGAAGGAGGTTAGCCCTAAAGGCAGAATCATTTTTAAGTGAGTGTAAATAGGAAAGAAACAAGATTACTGGAGAAACAATGTTATCCCAAGCTAACATAGCCAAAAATGGGACAAAAAGATATTTAATATGATACAGTACAATGCATCTTTAATCTCTAAAAGGAAGAGCAGTATTTCCAGGGCAATTTCCAGGTAGGACTGTCCTTCCAGTCCTTTTTCTTCTTAATTTACTGGTAAGACATTTTCACACCTTTTATTATTAGGAAATTTACTGCTTTGAATCCAGCTCTGGTTAGTTAATTTTAAGGATTGCTCCCTGGTGACTGTTCAGTGGCCTGTGTTAAATGAGTGTTTCAGAGTGGGTCACAGCTGATGGGTTTTCCCCTTCCTTATCCCACATCCCATCATGGCAAAGGACCCACAGCAGCACCGAGGGCTGAGGCCCCTTCCAGGCCTAAGTTTCACCCTAAGACAGAGAGATTAAGCTTCCAGTCTCTCTTTACCCTGAGACACACAAATCTTAACTTCCTTGGGGTCACGTAGTGAAGTTCAGAGGTGTCAAAGCAGCATTTTTCCACAAGCATTAAAGTCATACATTGCCATGCCACTGAACAGTTTGGAAAACTTAATTCTTGTTAAGTGTTCTTCAAAGGCAGGCTGCAGCCTTTGCTTAGAAGAGTCCAGCTCTAAAGAGTCCAGCCGAAGGTCTCCTTGCTCTGTATCACCAGTGGAACATCAACATAAAACCCATTTCAATCAAGCAGCAGTGAGGAGTCAAACCAGACTCTCAGATCCTGAAGCTCACTCAGTTATCACCACCTACAAATACTCATAAATCAACAGCCAGAAAGTTGGAAGCACTGTCTGATTTCACACGCAGATCAGAAGAGGTTAAGGAGCCTGTCTAGGTGCAGACATGGCAATCAGATCTGCCCAGATCTCTGTTTCCATGCAAAGCCTCTGTGATCCCAGCAACAATTCCCTGGAGCTCTTCCCAAGGAGATTGAATTACAGACTTGGGGCTCGTGTCTGAAAGCTCTTTTATCCTACAGCAAGACACCAGAAACTGGCAAGTTTCCACCACATCACAAAAAAGTCTGGCTTTGTTGGAGAAAGAAATTTGATTTGATGACTCCTGGAACCAAAAGCCATTTCCTCTCATAAAAAAAGTGACTAGAAATAGAAAGTAAAACCATTTTCTTTCCTCATTTTCATGCTACCAATGCTGAACACTTCCTTTTAACCTCCATTAGTAAGATAACAATTTGGATACAAAACTGGAAGGACTACATCTGTCCCTAAGCTTTCCCATTTACAGGACTTAAAAATAATTCTAGAAATTTTTACCACTGGTAGGGATGTTGAATCCTTTTCTTGAAGCTGTCTGGGGCCAGGAAACATGGAGATAAATCCCCACCAACAAATTGACCACAGACACAGGAGGGCAGAGAGGCAAGTGCAGTGCAAAAAACTTGAACAAAATAAAATGGATTAGAAGTCCTTCTAAATAAAATGGATTTACAGTGTGAAATTAATGATCAACTTGCAATCAAAACAGAAACAGAAATGAAGTAATGGCTCAAGTTTCAAGCGGCAGCTGCTCAGCACCAATTAAGCATGAACACCACTCAGGAAGAGGTGATGCATAAATCATCACCACAGCACTTCCCAGCCCATGTCACGAGAATATCCCACACCCTGGAAGTTCATGGACAGACACAGCCAACAGCTGCCACAAAGAGCCTGGTGTCCAGCTGATCCCCTGGTGTCCAGCTGACCCCCTGGTGTCCAGCTGACCCCCTGGTATCCAGGCTCACCCCCTGGTGTCCAGCTAACCCCCTGGTGTCCAGCTAACCCCCTGGTATCCAGGCTCACCCCCTGGTGTCCAGCTCACCCCCTGTTCTCCAGCTCACCCCCTGGTCTCCAGCTGACCCCCTGGTGTCCAGCTAACCCCCTGGTGTCCAGCTGACCCCCTGGTGTCCAGCTGATCCCCTGGTCTCCAGCTGACCCCCTGGTGTCCAGCTAACCCCCTGGTGTCCAGCTCACCCCCTGTTCTCCAGCTGACCCCCTGGTGTCCAGCTGATCCCCTGGTGTCCAGCTCACCCCCTGGTGTCCAGCTGATCCCCTGGTGTCCAGCTAACCCCCTGGTGTCCAGCTGATCCCCTGTTCTCCAGCTGATCCCCTGGTGTCCAGCTAACCCCCTGGTGTCCAGCTGATCCCCTCCTTTCAGCACTGACAAATTGCAGGCTCAGTTTCCCTGCATGGACACGTGGCCCCACAAACTGCCCTGTGTGGGCTGCTGGTTCCTGCCAAAGCTTTCCCTGCAGCTTGTGCCAAGGACAGACTTTCCATGGGGATTCTCCTGCCCCACAGACACCCTATACAGCCACAGCAGAACAAACAAGGGCTCTGTTTTTAAAATAATGTATGGTATTTACATAAAACCCAAAGGAGCCTCAAATCTTCAAAACTATAACTTCACTGTTCTGCCAAACATACCTAAACCAGCCCAAAGCTCCAGAGATTACTGAAGGAGACAGACACACAGCACAGCTCCATAAAGCTAATTTCCTTAGGAAGCCAGGCTAGAACAGCAAGATAAGAGCTTTTAGCCACTGCTGGTGTGCGTGGGATTCAAACCAGTTGTCTGGTTATTTCATTGCCACACCTAAGGTCTGGCAATGAAATGAGCATGAACCAAATTAGGGAATGGGGTTTCCAGAAATAGAACAAAATGCAATTTTCTGGATAGATCAGACTGTAAGACCTTCCAAAAAAGAACAAATAAAAAGTCATGACCCCTTAAATTTCCTGCAACTTTTTTTTCGTCCATGAGATTCACTCAAGGACTAGTCATTTAAACAATAAATCATGTTTGTTTCTGCAAAATAATAGCCAAATTTATGTCTGCTGACTATATTTACAGGCTTCTGGTTCCAGGAGCTTCTTACCATCAATAGTCATCGATTAGAACGCAGGCAGTTTGGAGCCTGTGGAAATGCTGACTGGATCCAGCACTCCAGCCCCTTATTCTGGTGCAGGAGCCTTTACCTCACTATGGAACAGCAGTGAAATTAATGTGAATTGTCGTTTCTTAGCAGTAAAACCCGCCAGGCTCAGTACAGGTTTTTAAAATGAGCAATGAACTTCTCAGGGACGGTGTTCAGCACAACCCAGATCAGTGGTTTCTTTACCGAGTCCTTGACTGTCCTGTGGTGACCAGAAGGAAGGGTGAAGCCTGGATTCACAGTATTTCTAATTCTGTGTTTCATGCAGCCTTAATTTGTGCAGTGATAATCAGTGACTTCTTCCAGGAGGATCACCAACCCTTTACAGAGGGATGTGTGTGTGGGAGTTTTGTCATCAAACCATTCACTGAACCATCTGAAGATGCTTGCTCTTTACCTACTCATGTTCTTGCTCTTGCTGTGCAGCAGAACAGTAATTTACCCAAAGCTCCCTGAGCACTCTGCACATGCTCACACGGCTCCACAGCAAGACAAGAACTATAAATGTTATATCTGGGTTTGTACAGAATGAAATCCTGCATCCATATTCCCTCTGCATGCCCTGACAAGCTGAGTGCATGGCAGGTAAGAGATCAGGAACAGCAGGAGAAGGCTGGTGGAACACCCTCCATCCATGCAAACTGCTGCCATTTTGAATGTTTGCTGATGGCTGAATGAGTAACAGAGAGGTTTGCAAAGCAAAATTACAAATACTGTAAATCCAGACTTCACCCTTCCTTCTGGTCACCACAGGACAGTCGAGGGCTCTGTCAGGAAATGGAACAGATGCTGATCTGGGCTGTGTTGTACACATTCCCTGAAAAGTCCATTGCTCATTTTAAGATCCTTTACTGAGCCTGGGGGTTTGTTACTAAGAAATGACAATTTCATTTCCCTCCTGTCCCATAGAGTGGCTCCTGCCACTGGCTGATAGACAGGAGTGTAGATCCAGTCAGCATTCCCACAGGCTCCAAACTGCCAGAGCTCTGATCGATGGCAATTGATGGTCCCAAGTTCCTGGAACTAGGAACCTGTACATATAGTGAATAGCCATGATTTTGGTTATTATCTTACATAAACAAACACGGCCTTGTTTACGTGAGTATCCCTTAAACGAATCCCATTTAGGTATACATGAACAAAAAAACCTGCAGATAACTTAAGGGGATTTTAAAAACCACTGGTCCCACGCTGAGTTGTGCCCAGCCTGGCGGGCAGGGAGAGGTTTCCCAGCGGGATGGGGAGGGTGTGTTGGCCCCGCAGCCGCACTCACCGCCAGGTCCTCCCGCAGGCTGCGGTACTGCTCCCGCACCGAGAAGCCCCTGCGCTCCTCCAGCTCCACGCGCGGCTCCGCCGGGAAGCGGGCGCGGAATTCCCGCAGCACCGCGCCCTCGAAGTCGGCCAGGACCCCGTCCATGTCCACCAGCACCCGCAGCGGCGCGGCCGCGCTGCCCATCCCGATCCCGGATCCCGGATCCCGGCTCTCCGCTCCCGGCACACGCGGGCGCAGCGCCCCCGGCTCCGGCACACGCGAGAGCGCGCATGCATATGTATTAGCCACATGAATATGCATGAAGGGGCGGGGCGGGGCGCCTGGAGGGCAGCCCCGCGTGGGAACAGGGTGGGGTCCACAGCAGGAATAGAGAAAAAGCCCACAAAAGCCGATCCCGGCACTCCTGGGGACCCCGCGGTGGCCGGGATGCGGCTGCCACGTCCCCCCCGAGGAGAAAGAAGCGCAGTGGAGCCTCAGCAGCCATCAAGGAGCATTAACAAGTTCCCCTGGGCATGGCGCTTGCAAAGGATATATTAATTTCTGGGTAATTCCCCATGCTCTCGATGCAGCTGGTGCAGGGCACGGAGCACATCAGCTACAGGGAAGCCCCCCCAGATGGAGGAGAGGAGGAGTACGGCAGAGCAAATCCAGTTCGGTAGGTTCAGCACCCCAGGGCAGGGCTTCTCCAGCAGGGATCTGGAAAGCCAGGGTGCTTTCAGGCACCGGTTCTTCCAGAAGGCTGGAAGAGGCACCAGCAGACACGGGAGCTCCATACAGAGCCTCTGCTGTGGCTTATTGGGCAGCAGAGCCCTGCCAGGACAGCAAAGAACGTCATGGTTTGGTCTCAATTCCACCCCCTCCCTTTTTAGGGTCCTCCTCTCTTTTCTTTTTAGTGAGGAAAATACACTTTCCTCAATTTTGAGAAAAAACAGTATTTTGGATAAAACAGATTATATATATCAAGCCATATTCCACAGTTTTCTGATCTAGAAGACAAAAATGAAGAGAGAAGTCAGATCTCTCTTCAGGAGAAGATGGCATATGTTGATGACCTCGAGCCAGGTTTAAGAACTCTCCTCTGTTAGAACAGGGCAGGTTGGCTGAGACAAGGACAACTGAGAACAAAGCAAAACCAAAACCATGAAATAAAACCCACACAGGAAACACTGCTTCAAAATTTCTATATTATTTACTTTTAAGCAACAATCCAGCTTCGTGAAATTACAACACACACTTTAAAGGATGAGATTTTCACCTCATGGTCAAGCACCAGCATGATCATGCACAGCATTGAGTCAGTTGTAAAAAAAAAAAAATGCCCTGTAATTCTTAGTTATATAATCCACTCCACCTTTACTGAATAAAGTCTGAATCAGCCCCTTCCCAGCACTAGGCCAGGTGGCTCTGGTCATCAGCCCTCTATTTGGCACAGACCCTGTGTCATAGTAGTCCAGTATCAAGATTTATTTTGTTTTTAAAGGCAGCATGGTGTACATTAACCACTTAATGATTTATATGGCACAGCAGGGCACAAGGCATTTACCACATGCAGTCAATGAAGCCTTTTAGATCCCTAAATCCCACATGTGGAGGAGGAAGGGACTGCTCTTGCTGATTGTTTGCTGGCCTGGTTAACCAGGATTCTAGACCCTTGTAAAGCTAAGGGGTTCTAAAAAAAAAAAAAAAAAAATTCTCAGTACAAAAACCTTCTAAGCACACTTAGAACCAAGCTACTCTCCTTTGAATTACATTACAATACTTCATAAAGCTTTCCCTCAAGTCTATCACTAGAAAACACTCATGTCACTTCCAGTAGATCTGGGGGAAACACAGGACAGAAGTGGAAAAAAACCCTTGATTTCAAAAAAAGATGGAGTACATAAAGTGCTTCTCTTTAATGAAAGAAATTTGAGATGTACAGTCAGGCTCAAGTTGTGCAGTTCACAAGCATGGGGGAAAGAAAACAGACACGAGTTCAAAACAGTCAGGAAGGGAAAGGTTTAACCGAGGACTAGGCTGGACTTGCCACCGGGTGGATTTCTCCTGGAGGGTGCAGGTGCTGGTGCTACTGGGCTAGGAACAGGTGCAGCAGGCAGGGACTTTTCTTCACTCTGACCTGGGGCAGCTTCTACATCAGCCTCAGTGTTTTCTAGAAGAAAAGAAGCTTTTAAAGTGTTTGATGTGGATGATGAGAGCCAGATGTTCGGCTGGCTCAGATGGAAGCTCAGCTCCTGTCAGTTTTGTCCAGGGGTACAGACACACTCCAATGCTATCAACCACTGGCAGGGCAGACTCAGCCCTCAGAAGTGTTTCTCAGATCAAATCTGAGGCCTTACAGCTCAGTCTCAGGCGTTCAGCAAGAGCCACATTCACCCAGCTGTTATTAGGGGACACCAGCAATTCATCTTTGTTAATGACAAGCAGCTTAAGGTTTAAGTCTTGTACATATAATTAGTCAGCGTTGTGACTCTGGCATTGTCACTCGAGTTTGAGCAGGTGCTGGGAGTCACAGCAGCACCAGCAGGAGCTCAAACTGCATCCCCAATTTCCTAACTGGAGGGAAGAGGATCTGACACACTTCTGAGGCTTCACACAGGACACACCAGGGAGCAGCCATGCATGGGGAGGCTCTGATTGTACACTCCCTGGAGAGCACGTGAGAGTTTTATCTTAAATCCTTCTGAGCAACCACAGCAAAGACAGGGCACAGAAGGAATTCTTCACAGGAAGCACTTTAGATACTTGAGCAAACTAATGTATCTGCTTTGACAATTGAGTACAGGAAGTACATCAGCATCTCACATTTTTACAGGTTAGCACGACCAGTTCTGAGCCAAAGGCCCAAATCAGCACCAAGTAGCCCCTGATATTGAGGGTGAAGATGAACCTCACCTGTTTTCAACAGACCCTTTTGTTTTATCTCATGCTCACTAATTCTGGGTTGGGAGAATTCAGGAAACTGCTGCACATTCACCTTAAGCTTCATGATTTAGTAGATCTTGATCAAATTGCCTCCCCTAGCCTTCTCTTCAAACTGAACAGGCACAACTATTCCAATCTCCCCTCACAGAGCAGCCACTGCACCCCATCCTCTTCCCTGTCACCTCCACTACAACCCCCTGCTCTTCACGTGTCAAGGACTGCACACAATTCAAGGTATTACCATTGTTTACAGAAAAAAATGATGTCATTTTCCATCCTCTCCCTGATGAAATTCAGTATTTTGCTGGCACCTCCAAACACCTCAAAGAATTTCAAGGAGAAGGAGTTGAGGCAGATCCTGGGAGCACCACAGCACAGAGCTGAACATAAGGCTGCCATGGTTTAGTTTTTGGGGTTTTCTCCCCTCCTAGATTCATTACTTTACACTTGCTTACACAGGGATTATCCTGCCTACCTCATTTAGCTGAGTCCTTCTGACGGTGAGATTTTCCCACCATCAGCACAATTTGACTACTTCAAAGAGGTAATATCATCAACAAAATTGGAGACTTCACTGTTCATTACCTTTTCCAGGTCACAGACGAAGGCACTGAATAAAACCACCCCCAGCATCACCTTCCCTAGCTCATTTTTCCAACCTGAAAGGCAATTACTAAGTCCTACCCTTTGCCTCCTATTCCTCCTACCCCCAGCAGCAGCTTGTCTTACATCCTGTGTCAACTCAGTTTATTTTTTCCAATGCAAAATGTTATCAGAAACACCAAAACCCCACTTGTGTCCACTGAACCTCCCCATATTCATGCTTATTATAATCTCAAAGAACTCCAGCATCTGAGCATAGTCTGCATGCAATCAGGAATAATCACTACGGATTCTCTGCTGCGCTCACTAACCCAGCGTAGCTGAAACAAACACTTAACACCACGTTTTAAGCCTGAAGCTCCTGTAGCTGCTGTGGCTCAGTGTCTGCTGACACAGCAAGTGCTGAATGTCCCTGCCTGGGGACAGTCCCAGCACTGTGCAAGATCCAGGCTCCACCTTCCTGTGGGTCATGTACAGTCAGGCACTGCTGACACTCAATCGGGCACTGCCTAATTCTCCTTAGCTGCTCACATTCATTCAGCTCACACTGTCCCTGAATCACAGAAGAAACAAGAATTACCAGCACAGGAGGCTTTGGGGGAAGTTTCTGTAGCTCCCTGTGTAGCTGATAGACATTAGCACTTCCCACATAGTCAAAGTAAGTTTGCCAACCTGATGAGTGACGTGGTAAACCCAACAGGATCAGATAAAATATCAAAGCTCTTCCCTTCTCAGAAAGGGTCTAATGCCTGAAGCAGCTCCCTGCTGAGTGCACTGCAAGCCACTGGGAACTCTGATGCCCAGAAAGGAACTACAGCTCCCAAAGAGGAAACAAGAGCCCTGCTGTAAAAGAAATGGGTTTTTTACCCTAGACAGGCTTGATTAATAAATATACAATTCCACCTGACACATGGAGGAGTGACACAGCCAGATGAGTGAGACTGGGCTCCATTGAGCTACAACACCCAAAGCTGTCAACGGTAGGAATCAATTTAACAATCCATCAGGACGTTTAGGTATCTACCACAGACAACTTCTGCAGGAGGCATTGATTTCTACTCCTTCCTGAGTACCATCAGTGAAAGTTTAACATTCAAACCTTTGCCTGCTATTTTTATTTCAGCTTGGCCACCTTCAAAAATTTAATATTCAGTCATGGCCACAACAGGAAACAACCCCAGTTACTTTCCATAACATTTGTTTTTTAACCACCTCCCAGCACAGATTTACCTGACCCTTGATAAGAACTTCCTTCACTGTCACTTGCCAGAAACAAACCAAAAGACAAATACAACACCTGTAGAAATGTGAACTTTTTTAAAAAGTCAGGAATACCACTCTGCACTCCAAGTTTCAGCCAGCTGTCCTGAGGCCAGGCAGCCCTATTTCTGCTTCCTGGCATCCCAGTCCTTGTCACCTCCCTGCTGTTTGTGGGATCTCCTCTGCCCTGTGGGGAGCTGGCTTAAACAAGCAACAGGCAAAGCAGCAGCCCTTAGAGCAGTTTTCTTCTATTAGCAAACCACATCCTCCTACTCAAGGCATAAACTCTAGATGCCTACAGTGCTAATTAAGATCAGACAGACATGGGAAAGAAATCCTAGAGCCTGTACAGTTGCATTAGAAGCAGCCTGCTAGAGAGGCAACCCTTATTTTGCATACAGATACCACTCAGAGGTAGTGCAGAAGTTCTGGAAAAGCTTCCCCCCCTCCCAGCAAAAGTCTTTTCAGGACACGGAGGTGCTAATGGCCTCAGGGATGTCCCACCACTCTTAGGTGTTGAAAGTAGCACTTGGAAAGCAGCAGTCAACACACACACTCCTGTCATCAGGAAGTCAGCTATTCCTAAAGTGAATCTTGCAAAGGAGACATTTCCAGCCTCAGAGCTAGAAAAAGTACTTGAAGGGGAAATGCCTCTGTTTACAAGCGATTTGCAGTATGCAGATCAACTTCCTTGGCAGAAATCAGCATTTTAAAAGCAATAGGAAGTTAAGAGCTGGTTAATGCAGCTACTTCCAGAAGCAGTAGCTGGGTTTGATTCTTTCTGTCAATGTGGAGTTTGCTGTATGAGAAGACTGTGGGAAAGAAGGAAACTGCTAAACTAAAATCAATTATTTTGACTGTCTTATTTAATTACAAGCAACCCTAACAGCAGTCTGGCCTTTCAATCACTGAACTCTTTGCAAAACAGTCTCCATCTTACCTTCTAGTACTCAGACACGTCTTGACACCAGCAGCTGCTGGCAAAATAAACCAACAGGACTGTTCTCCTTTTTACCCTGATGAGCAACAGCACTACACCATTTCCCTCCAAGCCCACACTCCACTGAAGCAGTTGGTCACGTTGTTTTGATGGATTCCAGTGACAATCCCAGGCTTCCTCTTTCCTAATAAATGACCATTTATAGATCCTACATCCTCTTCTACTGCAAAGTGACCTGCAAAAGGCTTTTACTAGAGGAGTCCAAGGGAGTTACTCACCAAAAATGTCACCACCAACATCTCCTCCCTAGAAAAGAGAAAGGAACATGTTACACCTCATGTCTCACAAAGCATTTTCCTATTCCATGGAGTGGATACTCCTGCATGGTGTGACCACTGGCACATGGTGTGACTGGGCACACTGCTCTATGTGGCACCACAGATGCAGGGAGGCACTTTTACAGCAGCAATGGGCTCTGGGTTCCAAGAGAGGGACAGAACCCAGAGTGGCACAGTGGGGTCTGCACTCATAATCTGCAGACTGAAATCATGGGTTTGTAAGCACCATTTCTGACAGATTGACTTATAACTTAACCAACTCTTTCTTTACCTAACATACTTCCAAAAGTTGAAACAGATATTGGAGTAATCCTGATGACACATGGCACATTTGTTATTCCCACAGTGAAGGACACAGGTGGGTATGAACACTTTATTGTACAGAGCATCCCACATCAGGCAGCACTGACAGGATCCAGAACATTCCCACTGCCCAGCAGGAAGGGCAAAAAAATTACTATGACAGCAACAAGCAAGAGTTGAGTGTCCTCTGCTTTCTACTGAGCAACTCTTTGCAACACTGAACATTTATCTGTTGGCAAGGCCAAGAGCATTTGTTCTGCCCAGGGTATTTAACTTCATTTGTGAAATACAGATCAGCTTTTTTGTTCCTGATGAAGCTTCCTTCACTACATAAACAGTTAAACATTCTTTGCATACTGAATCTGTTCACAGGCTGCAGCTTGACACAAAAATAGGGAGTTTCCCAGCAGCAGCCAAGGCTCCTCAATGGCATCAGGCTTATCAGCTTTTATAGATTTAACATTGCTAACTACACAGTGAAACTGCAGAAATTTGGATTAAAAAAAGCACAGAAACTGACACAAATGTATCACCTTAAGTCTCAGGCTGTTTGCAGCTGAATTACTGCATAAAAGTAAAGTATTCCACATGGGAAGAATCTGTTTGCAAAGCTGAGAACCACAGTATTCAAAACAATTTAGCAGAAAGTAGAATTAGACTAAACAGTTAAATTTATAGCAGAAAATATACCACAGAAAATAAACTCACTTATATTTGCTAAATTGAAACAAGACATTTTTCGTAACAAATAACAGTTTTGTGACTTAAAGCTACAATTAATAACAAAAATGGGCTGTGGTGCTTGATGCCAATTACCAAAATAAAACCTATGATGAAAGGTGTCTGCTACAACATTTGAGATCAATTACTTACCTACCCAGTTCTTTTCAGAAAACCTACAGCTGGAGAGTTTTAAACAACAAGATTTCTTTTTTCCACTTTGTTCATGCAAACACAGGCTATCATACATTCCTAGGGACCTAAGTTCAGAGGAATTACTGGTTTTTTACTGAATTTACTGTGTTTCAAAAGAACCCTGTTTTTCCCATTAAAGGTAGTCACACATCTAGCAAATTTCACTTAATTAACACCATTAACACTACAAATCATGCTCCATATTGCCACTAAGTAAGGAGTTTATATAGAAAATAACACACCTGATGGTATTATTAAAACAAAACAGGCATTGATGCTACTGAGGTAAGAATTTGCTGGGATGTGAAACCAAGTTCTTTGTCAGACCCACACAGAGTTTGCTGTAGTAACTATTGTTTGTGAGATGTTTAAACCCACAATTACACACAGAGCTGAAATCAGATTTCACACCACTTCATTACTGTCTCAGCAATGAGATGGGTAAAGAGCTCTACAAAGTGGTCCTTGTGAAAAATCCAGCCCTTCCTTCCTCAGCATACTGGAAGAGTACCAGATGGAAAGGGGAACCTTCAGGAAAAAACAGATTTGAGAGAAAGGCTTCAAATCCTACAATGCTTCCAACTGTGTGAACATCCGTGATAAATTAATCCCACACAGAGTGTGAATTGTCCATTATCAGGCTCTTTGTAGTCAAGTACTGACCTTGGGATCTACAAAGTCTCCACAGTTTGCCTCAGTTGAGTTTGTTCTTTGTGGTCCAGACGATTCACAGCTGTCTCTGGTTTCACCTGGCTTAGCCCCTACAAGCAGAGATTGATTCTAACCAGTTTGCAAGATAAACTTGATGTGAAAGCAGATCATAAACAGTCATAGATTTGGGTACACTGGGAGAGGTTTTTCTTTTAAATTACAGCTTTGCCATTCTAAAGAGTCCTGGTCCTTTAGATAATAACTCACAAATTACTGTCTTACAGCAGCACCCCATGCAGTGAGGGTGTCATTTAAACAGATGGAGTTTGGGATCCCAAGGCCACCCATACTGGCAGTGTTCTGCAGAAAGGGAAGCTTAATCCCAGCTGTGAAAACACGAGGATAAACCTCCTCTGAATAATCAAGACCAATTAGTGCTACTCCAAACAGTAAGACACAAGTCCACTTGTGTGACTTGGAGAAATTGCATCCAAAATACAATTCTCTGCTTGTAACATGCCCAACACTTGAATAAAATAAACCCTCCTGGAAGAAATTAATGAGAAATAAACAATCCCCTGCAAGCAGACATGATTTATAGCCCCAAAGTACCAAGCAGGAAGGGAACTCTGGTTTCCACACAGCCACCAGCAGCATCAGGCTAAGCCACAAAATGAATCAATACCCGTCAGCAGATGTGGAAACAAAGCACTACAGCCTTACCTGATGCTTTAGCCCAGGAAGGTGGGTTCTCCTCAGGAGTTCCAAAGATGCTGGATGCCATTTTGTTCCTCCTCACGGGTTGTTCTTTGGGCTCGTCAAAGCCCAGGGAGAAGTTGGAGCCGCCGCCGGGAGGACGCAGCACTCTGCAGAGAGAGGCAGCTTTACACCCTGTGCCAGCCCCCAGCTGCACTCCCAGCACGTCAAACAGAGGCTCCAGCACATCACTTCAACTACCCAGGTAAGCTCCAGCCAGAATTCCATCCTGGCACTCTTATCTCCACTGCTCTTCAGTGGCACTTACAAAAATAAAATGCTCCCGCGCTCTACTTGTGCCCTTGTTCCACCCGGTGTCACAGCAAGGGCTGCTCCCATCAATCTGAGCCAAATAAAAAATAAAAATAACTATGTGGGCATGTCAAATTCCAGCTTTTTTAAGAGTACCCGGGGAAGGTTAATATTCATTTTCAAACTGGCTGCACAGCAAAGACTGAAGTTTGAATCAAAGGACTGGTTGCACCACTGATGGCTGGGGGCTGCAGCCTTTATTTAGATTTGTTTCCTCAGGAAAAAACCCTCAAATCTGCAGCATGCTGCTGGTCTAGAAGTAAAAAGTGAAATTAAACAGCTTGCAGTTGACTATTATTAGGAGAGACACGTGTACAAAGCTCCAGATATGTAACCTAAATCTAACAATCTGCTCTTAGACAGACACAAAAGAAGCCTGCTCAGTACTTCAAGAGCTTGATTGCAGTCTGCTTTCCAACCTGCAGAACCCAACCAAAATGAACAGCTGCAGCAGAACAAATCTTGAAACATAAACTCCTCCTGATCTTATTTTCATAAGCAAGAGATTCTGGGTTAGCTGGAGAAGCCAGACAAAAGCCAGGAGAATAAAACTGTGTGTGAGAACTTTCAAAACTCCCAGAGAGATGTGAGGACATCAACAGAACCTGGGGCTTCCTGGTCTTTAAAGACCTCCAGGGCTCCAAAATGAACACCAGGACAAACTAAGGATGGCGCACACTTCCTCTTCTTAGCAACTTAATCAATCAAAATTAGAACAGGAAACAGCACCCAGCTTGTTAATGCTCCAAACCTGGGAATTCAACACAAAGAGTGTGTCAAATTGTACAATTCACATCTTTGGAGAACTTGTGCCTGTTACATTCCAGCTGCAACACAAAAACGCTTCTCCATGCTACAGAGCTCAAAGACCCCAATGGCAAGGGAAATTCCTAAAGGTGTGTGACATGGATATTTTCTTAACCAGAAAAATACTTTTCCTAACAAATTCTCTTACTAAGAATTACTAATGCTCAGCCGCTAATGGGAGGATCCCAGGAGACTGGAGAATGTGTTTTATTATGACTTGTTTTGTCTCCTTTCTGAATCAAGATGTGGTGTAATGGTCTTGAATCACTC
This sequence comes from Corvus moneduloides, assembly GCF_009650955.1. Lineage (NCBI taxonomy): Eukaryota > Metazoa > Chordata > Aves > Passeriformes > Corvidae > Corvus > Corvus moneduloides. The sequence continues at coordinate 7,149,964 of NC_045494.1, forward strand.
CTTTATCTTTTTTTTCTGTGAGGAAACGTATAGAAGGTTTATTTTCTTAGTTATAGGTGTTGCAGTTACTAATCTGAAGAACAGTCTGTTCAAAGCAGGGCTTGTTCCCAAACCTTAGATCACCTCTTTTTACCAGAGCAGTGAAACCAGTACTCTCTTAAGGGCACAACAGTTTCCACTGACAGACTTAATGACATTAACAGAAAAGGCAACTGAAGGGGGGAAAAAAATCCATCACTCAAACTGTTAGAAAGGAATAATCGCTTTTACCAACCTCAGGTAAATGCTGACAGATTTTATTAGAAGCCTCTCACAGCATCAAATGCTGTAACCTGCTTTATGAAAGCCACGTTTAAACTACAAGCAATGACATGCTGTTAAAATTCCACCTCATGCCCAGTGATGTCCACCGAAAATCCACCCACAGCTCCAGGAAGAGCTCAGGTGAAAGGTTTAAAAACAAGCTTTGTAAAGGGTTGGGTTTTTTTTTTTTTTTTCTGCTTTAAAATACACTCTGAAAAACCAAAAGGGAACAGGAAGCATCCGCTTTGTCAGGCCACAACCTTAGAGAAAAAAGCCACGACAGTGTGGAAAACGACACGATCCTCTCCAGCTGTGACTCCCGAGACCGCGGGTGCCCGACCCAGCGCTGTGCATCTCCTCCAGACCAACCTGCCAAGTTTTCTTTGTTTCCAGACAGGCTCCGCTTCTCGCCCCCCGCCCCCCCCCCCCACGCCCCTTCCAGCCCTGGGTCGCCCTCGGGAGCGGGGCCGCGGCCCGGGGAAGGGGCGACCCCGGTTCGAGCACCGGCAGCTCACGGACCGAACGGGCCCCCCCGGGCAGAGCGGCGCGGGGCGGGCGGGGGGGGCGAGCAGCGCAGACAATGGAGCTCGCCCGGCCCCACCCAGCCCGCGGCGGCTCCGCGGGGCCGAGGGGCGCGGGGGCCGCGGCGACGTGGGGAAGGCAGGCAGGCGGAGGGGCGCGGTGCCCCCCGCCCCCGCGCCGTGGCTGCGCGGCGAGGCGGGGAGTCGCCTCCCTTCTTTGTTCGGCGCCGGCGGCGGGGCCGCACCGAGCGGCCCGGGCGGGTCTCGGCAGCTCCCGCACCTTCCTCCCCCGGGCACGGCGCGGCCCCAGGATGCCCCCGTAGCCCATCCGGGTGGGCGCGGCCGCCCCCGCCCCCGGCCGACCCGCCCGGGAGAGGCCGGGAGGAACCGCACACCCACAGCCCCGGCCCGGCCGGAGCCTCCGCCCCAGCACCACGCCCCAGCACCGCTCCGGACATGCCCTCCCCGGGACCCCCAGACCCACCGCCCTCTGGGTCCCAGCGGCCCTCTAGAGCCCCGCAGACCTGGAGCTGTTCCTGCCATTGGGGTCCATGCCCGAGAACGTGGCCGTGGTGGTCATGGCGGAGGGGCCGGACCGAGGGAAGGGCTCTGTACAGTGAGGACCCGAGGGACGGAACTGCTCCCGCTACCGGACCTTACCGCTACCGGTGACAACTGCAGCCGCCGCCCGCACCCCCGCGCCTTTTATACGCACCGCAAGCCCATCCCACCTCCGGCCTCCTCATTGGCCGGTTCAAATGAAGTCGCGAGATCCTATTGGACAGCGCCCTGCCACTCTCCCACTTGCCCCGCCTCGCTGTCTATTCCGAGGCGCCTTTGCCTCACCGCTGGGAGCCCATTGGTGAAGCACTACGTCTGCTCTGCGGTGACTGGCTGTGGGCGGTGCCGCCCCTTGCTGCTGATTGGCGGGAGCGCTGTCGCTCACCGCCGGCGAGCTGTGATTGGCTCAGGCGCACCTGAGGCCAGACAAAAGTCCCCGCGGCGCTCCCACTCTGAGGGGCCCCGGGAGGGGCCGGGCCGTGCGGGAGGCTGTGCGGGAGGCTGTGCCGCCCCATCGCTGGCTCCGTGACCCCCTGCATGGCTCCTGTCCCCACAGACACCGCTCAGGGCACACCACCAAAGCGGCCATGGTGCCACCAAACCCACTCCTGGCATCCCCTTGGCCGCGCAAGGCCCGGCTCCCTCACACTCATTGCCATGCCCGGCCTGTGCAAGCCCTGCAGGTGCCTCAGAGGTGTCACGGAGCAGCTCCAAGGTACGGGGATGAACCGCACCGAGGCCATCGCGGTGCGGGAGGTGTTGGCACAAGGCTGCTGTGGCCTTGGAGGTTGGATCCGACGAGGGCTGAGACACAGCCAAGGGCCTGCAGGGCCACAGGCCTGGTGAGGAACGCCCAACAACTCAAAAATCACGGCAGAATAAAATAATTTGCAATATCGGTGTATTATTTTGGATTATTGCATGAAAATTGAGTTCCAGCACGGCTATTGTAGCTGGAGTACAAGGCCCAGCGACGCTGCTCACCTGGCTGTCAAAAGCACAAGGCTGCACATTTTGGGTTGTGCATCTCCCACCAAGACCAGCACAAAACTCACAGCACTGGGTTTAAATCACATGTTGGCTGCTGACCTGTCTGTCACATCCACCTTTGATTTGGTGACTGGGAGCTTCCCTGCAACTTCCACAGACACAGATGCTTCCCTGATCACAACTTTTACTCTAAAACCTATGCATCAGCAACATTATTGCAATTAGCACTTGCGTAAAGTAGGAAGAAAGGGGAAAGAAAACCCATCTGTGCCAGCCACCCCTCCCAGTTTCCACCAACAACAGCCCCAAAACACTTTCTAGATAAAGGTATTTCTTTTTGGTCTGTGTTACATCCCTCTATGCACAACATGAGTTGTCCAGCATCTGAATTAACACCAGCCTTAAAATTAACACAGATCATGAAAGAGAAGAACTGTTAAATATACACAAAGAGGACCAGTGTTTTATTTTTGCTAATCTAGGATCCATTAAAAAAAAAAATCCTGGGTTTTTTTTTAATTTAAAAAGCTCCAACCACTATTTAGATCCCCAGGGAATTCTCTGTTGCATCACATCTTTTTAGTGGCAGATTAAAGGGAATTTTTAAGTAACATGACACAGTTGTTTTAATTCTATTATCCCTTAGGCTTGGGCATTAAGAAGTCAAATGATGCCTACCTGCACACAGGTAACCATCTGCTCTCTCAGGAACTTGCAGAAGTATTTTGTAATCTAGATGCTTCTTATTCAAACCCACAGGATTTGACTCTTTAATTTGTACCCCTGAGACACACACAGAGCCATTTTTTAAAGTCAAGATGACGAAAAACCCATTCCCTATGACAAAGCCAGTTTTAACATGGAGCTTTAGAATTCTAAACTGTGTTTCCAAGGGGCCCCACTGATCTCTCACAGGCCTGGCTGCAGGGTGGCCCTTAAATAAAAGCTGCTTTTCTGACTATTCATCCATTGTAAGATGAAGGGGTTTATGAAGACGGCTACAGAAACTGGGCTTACGATCCATCTCAGGAAGATGACATTTGACTAGAACAATTCTCAGCAGCTGTCTGGAAGACTCAGACACCAAACAATTCCACCTGTTGTTGAAATTCCACCAGCAAGGAATGCACAAAGCATCTGGAAGTCTGAACAAGACTCCAGGAAATGCAAGGGTTAGGCAAGGAGAGATACCATTGGTTTGAGAAAAGCCTCAGCTTGGTCATCATTCTGTGACCACGGGTTTCTTCATTCCAGTCTCTGCTACTTACGGCTGTCACAGAGAGCATTCCTTCTTTATTCCAAGCACATGGCACAAAAAAGAGGGTTTGACTCAGTCTTCTCTTGACCTGTTTCACTCACAGCTGAAGATAAAGTGCCAGCTAATAAACAATCCTTGCCACAGCTGGATTTGCCGCTGTCAGATTTTTGCATCTGGAGTGATGCACAGAGGAGGTTCAGTGGAACGTGGTATCCTACAGATCCAATGGTTTGTCCTACAGAGCTGATGCTGTTGTTTGCAAGAGTTGTAAAAGTTGCTCTGGTACCTCTCAACATCTTCAGGAAACGTTCCCAACAGTCTGTCACTGCTTGAGGAAGGGGATTGCACCACAGTGCCAGGACTCCTCTCAGAGCTGCAGATGTAGCTCTGAACAACACGAAAAGCAGAGTGGCCAACTCACACTGCTGTTCCTGTCTGGGCATCCAACACCACCAAGCCTGGTCGTGGTCAAAGTGTTCCTCCTTAGTGGGAAAAAGCAGGGATTGCTGGAAGGGGAAGTCAGTGTCCCATTTTTGTTTTGTTTCAGTTTTCTTAAACAGTGAGGTTTTCTTATTCAAGTGGGAAGTTTTCTTACTGAAGTGGGATTCAAGTCTTGATCCTTCAAGAGCCTTTGCAGGGCATCGGATGTGCTTTGATGGGATCCATGGACTGGGTGCTGGAAGGGGGAGATCTAAGCCACCAAAACCAGCACAAAATTCACCACAAAGGGTATCCCTTGCATCCATGTTTCCCTGAAGAATATCCCTTTCCAAAGGAGAAACTCTATTTGCTAGTTGGGCTTCCACAACCTTAGCCTTTCCCCAGTGCTCCAAAGTCATCCTCATACTGGGATTGTTTAAACCTACAGCTCTTCCCACAGTGCCCATTCCCACTGCAGCTCCTCACTGACTCACACACATCCCTTGTCCTTCTCCAGCACCTGCTGACCTTCCCTCCTGGGATCTCTGCTGACACCCAGCCAGTCCTTTCACAGCACCACCACCCCACCTCACCCCTCCCATGTAAACTGAAATCCTTCTGGGATTAGGGAAAACTCTTCCCTTAAAGGGACTTCAACCATTGTATGAACACCAGGTGGGGCTCCCGGCACCTCCATGTTACAGTAAGATCACCATCCCATGCTGCTAGGGGAGAAACCAGGAAACCCCAGTAATTAAGCATCTTGGAAGTCAATCAAAAACTGAGAACAGGGATCAAAATTCCATCTTCCACTTATCCTCATACTCCTACATCCCAATCACCCAGGAAAAGTGCTGTACCACCAATTCCTTCTGCCCCTAAGTACTAAAAAGCAAGACAAACTACAGGATTGATTATTCCCTACCAGAACACATTGTTTGGAAACTCATTGCAGGCAGAATGAACAAACCTCAATAAACCAGTGAGTTAAATGCATTATGATGGTAATATAATTAATAATAATCCAAGTTATTTAAATTTTTTAGATTAGTACTCTGTAAGAGTCCATCACAGCAGCTGACACACATGTAATGAGAAGAGGCCACTACCTAGAATTCTAAGAAAAATACTCAGATTTATTTTTCACATGACGACCAAGGAGGCATCTTGTCATTTTTAGCTTTGAAAACAAATTGCTATTCCTTAGAAATTCAGTTATTTCCAGCTGGCTGAAGCCTAGGAAGTCTCCTCTCTTTGAGCGGGTCACATTATGCCTTTTCATTAATGTTGCAGTAAGAGACACAATAGAACCAGCATCCACCAGGCAAATGACAGCACTTAGTTACATTGACTCGGAAGTAATGAAGTGAAGGTACTAGAAAGGAAAATTCCTGCTGAAAAATCATCTCCCTTTGACCTTAACCCTTGCAGAGATGGTGTCTCTGTTCTGATATTGCAGTTATCTTGAAGCAACAATTATCTTAGTGTTAACTTGAGGGATTTTTCTTTTGTTAAAAACACCTCCATACGCCAGTACAAGAATCTCTCTCATGTTACCACTTGGAGTATTTCCTTACAGTCCTGGCAGCTTGGAAGATTCCATGTCAGAGCAGCCTTGCACTGCTGAACCCCTGTTCAACCAGCACCTCAGGCCAGTTAACACTGACCCCCACAAGAGCCCCCTGGGGTGGGTGTGATCCCCACTGTGCAGATAAACCAAGGCACTGGTTTTCAGGTGTCAGCCACCCAAAGCAGCTGTGATTTCAATCTGTCATTATCTCCCCTGCACATGAATAAAAATGCCTTACTTAAGGTATCTGACACAATTTTGGTTACCTATTTTTAAGTAACTGGTCATGTCCATAACTAATTTGAGGGACTAAAACCCCAGCACAGGCTGAAGGCAGGGTCCAGCCATCTCCCAGAACTCACCGGGAACTGGATCCAATTATGACTTACTCCATCTTTTTTCATTTAAAAACCATGGGAGAAATATTAACTAAATTGCATGGCAATCACTTTAGAACACATTATTTGAAAATTGTGGATAATAATATAATTTTCCCAGGCTCTTGAAAGATCCCAGCTGCTTAACAAAGCATGAAGAACTTACCTCCCAACTAGCCTGACAAGATCTCTTTGCCCGGTTGTCCTCCGACACGTGGACTCCCAGAAGTCCATGTGGCTACCACTGTAAACCTGGGAACTGCCACAAACCAAGCCAAGCAGCAAAGGGAACTCCAAATAAGTTGATCCAAATTGTCCATATCCCTGTACTCCATACCACTTCCAAATTCTCACCCCCAGCAGCAGCTTCCTTAGCTAAGAGGTAGTCACAGTAAAACCACTGAGGGGTCCAGCAATCAGGAATCCACAGGTGAATCTGTAGCACCAGAGGAGTACAGACAAAAACAAGTTCTGACATAAAGAGAGTATTTGCATGACCATGGAGGAAGAGTGCTAATTTTTTTTTTTTTTTTTTAAGGACAGTATTTCTGCATTACTGTTACACAAATGTGTTATGCATCAGAACCAGAATCAGAAATCAGCCCACTTCAGTTTGCTACACTAACAGAAATTCAGCTTCTGAGGCTCTTGAGGAACTACATCCCTGAAGTTCTTTGAGATGTTTTCATGATTAGATTAAAAAACCAAGAAACTGTCTCAGAAAAGACCATTTTATCAGTTTTTGGCTGCAGTCACCACCTAACATAACAAACACCATTCAGCATTGTTAGAAGAATCATTTCAGGAACATGCGCAAGCCCAGGTAACAGCAAAAGATGTGAAAAATGGAGGAATGTAGGTGAATGCTGCACATAAGTTCATGACAGATGAAGTAACACTTGACTAATTCAGGAAATGAAGACATTGCTTTTAAAAGCTCTTCAGTACCTGTCACTTGACTTCTGTTGCCTCAGGAAATAAAAAGTAAAAGGCAAGATACAACAGGGAGCTTTGAGCTTCACAATCTTAAGTTGAGCTGAAAAAAAAATTGTATTTAAGGAGACCTCACCCTTTCTTCAGAAACTAAAGCAAGTACAAACACCTTTTTGGGCCAAACAAGATAAAGATAGCTTTCTCCTGAAAAAAGTCTTGGCATGACATCAAGTTGAAAGAATTTTATACACTGATATCAGAAGTTTAGCCATCTTAAAAGCCAGAGATCCTAAAGCCAAAGAGCAATGTATTCCATGTGTAACCTAGGAAATATGTTGAAATATATTCCCCCACCGCCCTCTTTTTTTCTTCAAAGTAGTTTTTTCTAGGCCTTTTAGAGTTTGGCTATGCATACATTTGTTCACAAGAGGGAATTTCAATCCTGCAAAACACCACAGAAGTCTACAAGATACATCCCAGAATGAGAAGTAATCTGCTTAGCAGTAGCATTTCCTTGAATCAAAACAGAGGCACAGTAGATTACATTCTTCAGCTACAGAGTCAAAAGCAACTGCAAAAACAGATGTTAATTTTCCCTGTATCTCCATTAGATGTAACTAATGTAGCATCAAATGTGTTATTCCTGACAGAAGACAAACAGATCACAACTCATCAGCTAAATGCACACACCCATCATTCTGCCACAGAACTTTCAGCTCAAGCAGGCCCCACATGTAATAATCATTCCTTGAATTAACTGTTACAAAAAATACCACCAAAGTGTGGCCTCTTCTAACAAATTAATACCTAAAAGAGCATTAACTTACTGCAAACACTACAAAATATCAGAACATTCCTAGGACATCAGAGAATAACATGGGCTGTGGGTTTGACAGGTGTATAATCTTCCACGAACGTCCATGGATTTCACTGCAACCTCTAAACTTCCCCCAAGAAGTTCCCCAAGAACTCGAGAACTGTGGAAAAGACTTGTGAAAAACACCGCCATCACTGTATCTCCCTTCAGTACTTCCAGCCTCTTCCCCTCTTCCAAGCAGAACAGCAGAGTGGGATAAAGCAGAGCTTGGAACCTCCACCACCATAGCTAAATACACCCAAAAACAGAACTCAATTTTTTATTTTTGCTTTACATTTCCAAGCATCTCCCATTTGATACCATGGTAAACTGAATGGTTAATGAAATTATTTGCTCTCTTTAACTTAATGTTTACATCAATAAGCATTCAAATACAGAGTCTTACTGCAACAACAATATTGATGCTTGTATTAAAGACTGACAAAAAGAGCTCAACCCAAAGGCATTACTAAGTAGTTCAGTATTTTGCAGTTTGCCTAATCAAACAGTTTTGGCTTAGCAGAGCATTCACCAAAAAAAAAAAAAGAAAAGAAAAGAAAAAAAAAAAGAAATCAAAGTAAGAGAAAATTGACTTCTATTTCCAGTTCAACTGCTGACTGACAGGTCTCAAGGAAGCCTTTCATTTTCCAACAGTCTTCTGCCTAGACAAGGGGGATTATGCTTACTTACCACAGAGAAAGCTGAGATTTGAGAGGCATAAAGTGCTGCAGAGAAAGAAATACAGGTGCTGAGTACTATTACTCCGCAGAAAAAGAAAGAAAGCTGGTTATTTTAAACAAGAAGTTTATTTAAACAACAAGACGTTTTACTTGAAGGGAAAACTATCTAGGATTTTTTTTTGCCTTTTTTTTTTTAAAGAGTAATTTACCCCTACTTAGACAGAGATTGCTCTACATGTAACAGCTACGTACAAAAAAGTTATAAAATTGCCCTTGGTTTTACAATGATAAAAGAAAAACATTGAAATTATCCAATCAAACAAGGTATGCAAGGTTTTTGTTTTGAACAGTGAGAGCAAAATAACTTACTGGAATATAAAGATAACTCGGCTTATTCTGTGATTCTGTAAAAGTAGAAGGAGCATGCCACTAACGGAGAGAGGGGCATTTTCACAGAACCAGTTTGTTTTCCCACCCCATCTCCATTAAATGTTGATCAAAACATACCATTGGCCATTTAGTTAAAAAAAAATATGCATTATGTCTGTGCACATCACCAGTTACTTTATGTACAATAAAAGGAATAGGAAAAAAAATCAGAGAGAAGAGAGAAAACTATACTGCAGTAGTCAGGATGTGGCTGAACCAAGTCTCATTTTTCTAATTGTGAAGTGTCGCCTGTGGTAGCACAGTTCTGGAGAGGAAAGTAGCAGGATCTTTTTTGTGTGTTTGTTTTAGTAAACTCCTCCTGTTTGCTGCTGGAACACATCAATTGTATCTTCATCCTCCATTTCCAACTACAGCAGAAAAAAGAAAAAAGGGCTTTCAACTCTTCTCACATCTCTACAGCAGCCTGGGTTGTTCTTACAGTTCCTGACTTTTTATGTTTACTTGCTATGCAACTTAACTAGAGCAGCCCCACTCCCCTCCACCACCATCCCTTTGTACATTTAACAAAACCCACTAACTCAAAAGCAAAGAAACATCACAGAAAAAAAATGCCAATTGATAACTGTTGACCTAGAACAAATTCTAGTACTAACTTCAGGGTACACTGTGTGACTCCTAAGAAATAGATTTATAATATTTCATTTCTGTTGCCTGCTTTGCCATTGCACCTTTGTTCTCCTATTTACTCCCTCCGTTTACCTTAGAACATTGCCACAATTCCACTTGGCTGCTGCTGCTCAAATGGCTACAGCCCTGGGGAAGCAGACTGGAATTAAGGCCTCTGCCCAACCAGGCAGTAAAACCAAGAATCGTCAAGCACAAAAAAATTAAAAACACTTTGCATGTAGCCATGTAACAAACTGCCAGTGAGGAGCAGAATACTTCATTAATATAATTCTCTTTTTTCACCCTAATTTTTACAGTTGATATTCCTGGGATGTTAATGGCACCTACTGACAAAATCTGTACCAAAACTGAAGGAACTGCTGTAACTAATGCAAGTTATATTTCTAAACAGACTCAGCTGCTGCTCAGGAAATCAAACTGGTCTATGCCATTGACCACAGATATAAACAGACTGATCTGAGCTTCAGCAAAACATGGCTGGAGAGAAAAATCATCCTGTTGCCTCAACTATCAGTTTTCCAAGTTAAAAAGTTACACAGATTGGGGCCATAAGACACACAATCTTTGAAGCAACAGCTTAGAAAATTCAGAACTAAAAACTAAAGTCCATTATTTCATAACAAGTGGTTCTGAAGAGCAGATAAAACTATCACTTGGTCAAGCTGATTAAACACAGCTCCATGGAGCAGGACAGAAAAATGCTCCACAGCCACAGGGAACCATTCTGTTCTTGGAATGGCCTTCATTCAACTACTTACAGACAACCCAAACTTCACCATATTCATTAATTTTATGCTGCTGAAACAGCTTCAAATTACAAACAGAAAAGTACTTTTGTACTACAAATGCAAGCTTGCAAACAGGATCTCTGATAACATCCTGGCAAGCTTTTATATAAAAAATAAAGCCATTGCTTCAAGAAAAACTCAATTCTTAACTTACCATCCTTATCTCAGAGCCATGACCTAATAAAGTGAAAGTTTTACAGGACTCACCATCTGTACACTGTACTTAATTTTTTTGTTTTATTACTACAGTGATACAGATTTATTATTCAAAACCCTAAATAAAGTCCTGGATTCTATTTCTAATAATCCCAAACTAGTTACACCAAAATAATGATTAAAAAAATCCAGTTCTATCAGTAATATACACATTTACATAAGTATTTGATAGGAAACAGAAGCATCAACTCCTGCAGTGAATTTCAAGTAGTTCTTTAGCCTTGCTTGTGCTGTTTACCTGTGCAGGTGTGTCTGTTTCATTAATTGGCTGCCCATCGAACCGGAATCTGATTTGCCTCATTGACAACCCCTGGACAAAGAGAAGCAACACAAAGGGAAATAAATCTGGTGTCAAAGTACTCAGTAGTTTACTCTTGAACTTTTGTCACTGAATTGCAGCACCATCATTAAAAGCCACCATTATGCAGGACAGAGATTCTGTTCTCCCCTCACGCCCTGACTTTTAGGCATTTCACTCCAAATCCCTGCAATCTGTTTTGTATTAAACATTGCATTGTGTCCAACAACTCGTGAGAAGCAACAGTGCCCCCACTGACTGAGTTAAAATAAAGCCATTTCTGCTACACTCCAAAGGCCAGCAGGTTTATTGTGCTTTTGAGTAATTCACTTAAAAACTAGGTAACATGAACAGTGACACTCAATACTTCTTTTTGATCTTCTCCAAAGAAAAAGGTATTCTGAAATATTTCTTCCAGAAATGCAACAACAAAATTAAGTCTTCAGTAGCAAAGAGTAAGCAATGGGAACTTTTTGACCTCCAATTCCTATTATCAAGAAATCAATGTATCAAAGTTTTTCCGTGCACAGAGGGAAAAAATGAAGGAGTTTTCTACTTCCAAAAATTACCCAGCAGTATTCTAGATAAGCATTTCTACCACACAACACTCATTTTGCTGGCCTCTTCCATCCCTAGAAGAACATCTCTCATTCTCACCTGAGCCAACAGACTGAAAAAAGTAACTTGGGAGTAACAAACAACCTCTCCGACTGATAACATCAGCTCCAAAATCACCAGTGAGTTTTCCAAGGTATTTTATAGCACCCCACATTCTGCAAGGGCATGTCAGTGACATTTGGGGATACAAACTTCCTTTCCAGTTCTATCCATTCTCTCCAGAGTATCTAAATAGCCAAGAAGCCCAGTCTGGTTTTGAAGCCAATCCAATGGATTGCAGCGTCGTGCTTTGGCATCTCTGAGTTAGAAGAGAAGCCTTCATTCAGCCTGGCAAGAGCGGATGTCACACACAACAGAAAACAATGTAGTAATTATTTCTGAGGAGTAGATTTGTCAGGAAAAATATTTTAATAAATGTGAGTAAACTTTTTTTTTTTAATTAACTTTACAGTTCACAGCAAAATGTCTTCTCCAGCATGACCAAGACACTGCAGTGTTCACTCAGAACATCATCTGGTCTAAGGAAACTGTGTGGCTCAGTCTCATGGCAGCAACACATTTCTGCACAGCAACATTTGGTTTGAGCCCTTTTCTGTGACACTGTGTTTCTTAAAACACGTATTTCCTATTCCCAGTGTGTTGGTTTTTTCCAGGTTCATGACAACTTTATGAACTAAATAAATGTTAGTTGAAAACATACTGAAAAACTGTACTTTGGTGAGCTTAGTGTCCACAAAACATGAAGTATGGTCCATGGATGATTTTTTCACCATTTAAAATAATCACAAAATACTCTTGATCTTCTCAACAGATCACTCAAGTTTAGCTACTTCCCTTTTAAATCTACTACACACAACAGATGATTATCATCCTTTATAGCTGCTAAGTTCTCTACCACCTCTCCAAAATTAAATCTAAAGTCCACAGTTTAAGGATTTAAGCTGGGGTGTACCTAGTTAGGTAAATAAATACATGAATAAAATCTAACTTTTAGAGACATGCAATACAAATGTTTTTAAGCAAAATTTCAGAAGTAAGCACCTAAGAAATAAAATTTAAAGACAAATCCACCTCCATAAAAATATTCTTTGGATACTTACTGCTTACAACTGAGATCAGAAAAAAAGTCTCCCATTCTCAAGATTTACTGATTTTTCCCCTCCAATCTGGGGGGTTTTTGCTGGCTTTGGTTTTGTTTTCCTTTAAGCAGAGTAAACATTTTGGCAATCTAAGACAACTTAGTATGTTATTTTTGTTTGTTTCAGAGTAACTAGAAATGAATGATACTTTTAAAAATCTTATTTCCCAGGACTTTATAGACAAATAACTAATCCTCAAACTCCCTGAATGCCAGATATAACTGCACTCTATGACTGGAAAAAGCAACATAGTGATTTGCAAAATGTAACAAGAGTTTGTATGACTGAGGCAGGAAAAACAAACTCACAGCTTCCAACACTCACAAATTTCTCCTCCGAACACTCATACAAGAACATATTCATATGTTCAGTAAGAGCTGATTTTTCCTGTCTTTACTTCTATTCTGTTGTGGCACAGAGTAAACTGAAGAGGTTTTACTACTCTCTGTGTGATTTACAGGGTTTTTTTCCTGGTAATGAAATAGTTGCTCCAATATGTTATACTGACTTTATTGTAGTAATAGTAAAACTGAATATTTGTGTTTAAAAAATTAAAAATTCACGAATTCTAAACACTTTTGTAGAGCTAGAACTTTTTAAAGGCAGACAGTAATTAAAAAAAATCATGGAAAAGAAAGACAAAATTTCCCTGATCAGATGTTTCAGAAGGAAGAGTTCCATAGCTCTACTCAAACAGGTGGTTTTAAAACTTGCAATAGCTGCTTGCAGCCTCACAGACCGGCTGCAGCTGCCACCACATCAGCAAATACAGGGGATTTGTCTCTCAGAAGATTCATTTGTCAACCAGGCCACAAGAGAAAAAACAAAGCTCATCATTAAATGTACAAGCTCCTTCTCAAGGCAACTTCTCATCTCACTACAATTAAGCTAATAAATCAGAAGTCAATGACCAGTCCAGGGAGTTACTCAGAGCTGTAAAAATCCCTGATTATCACTCAACTCTCTGTCCCCTAAGTTCATCCCAAACCCACCCTTTCCACACTAATATTTCTGAGCAGTAGAGCTGCAGGTACCTCCCAGAAGCCTCCACCTATAAATGCAGATTTCACACATGACAACAGATCTTTATTTCACCCGTTTCCTGTCACAACCTTCTCAGTCCTCCCTGTAACAAACCCCAAGGACAATACAATTCCCACAGCACAATTAGTTTCTGTTCAACGTCTATCATTTTGCATATTTACTTAAGTTTTAAGACTTTAACTGTCTCCCTCTATCCCTGTGGAGAGCAGTTCTCCCCCAGACACCGTTTTCCTGAGATCATACCTGTCGTTCACAATAGGCTTTCATTAGTTTACTAAGTGGTGTGTGCCTCTTAATCTTAAACTGCACCACAGACCCATCTTGCCCTGCCACCTTCAGATTAATGTGGTCATTGTTTTCAGTCTTCACTCCTTCCTGTGGAGGAAATAAAAGAAAAAAAAAATAACCAACACTTTGTAAAAAAAGGTATGAAACAAGAAGTTAACATTTTACCAAAGTGCAACAGGTTATTAATAAGGAGGAAATAAAGATATTATAGCTATTTACTGACTGGAAACCTTGAATTAGGGAATAAAGGTCAGTACTTTTCAGTTGAAAATTTAAAGAAAAAAGCCACATACAAAAAAAAAAAAATCTGATATTAGCTGTCATCCTACAGACTGGAAATTTAGCAATGAAGAATTACCAGGCCAGGCGTTCAAAACAGATGTTAAAAAAAAAAAAAAAAAAAAAAAAAAAAGTTATTTCTATCAAAAGCAAAACAATGTGCAACACCAGTGCTCCCTCGGAAAGGAATTAAGTTACTTATGTTATAACTATGATCTGTTATATCTGATTTGTATTATAATAACTGTGATCCCAACCAGCACCAAGGCTCTTTCTCATTGCATCTCAAACTTTCTCCTACCGTTTGACGTACTTATTAAAAAAACTTTACAGATACTTTAAAGGGCTATATTTGAAATGGTGATAAAACCTGAAGCGGCCCAAGTCGTCTTCTTCAGAAAACGTTCAAAAAAAACCCACATCAAGCAGCCCGACCCTCTCGGAGCGGAAAACTGCGGAGGATCAACTTCCAGCTCGGTCCCTCGTGTTCTGGCCGGCCTCAGGGCAGAGGGACGGGGATCGAGGCTGTCCCGCTCCGGGGGTGCCCGGCACCCCCATCCCAGCTTTGTTTTCCCTCTTTTCTGGGAGCCGGGTCCCGCCATGTGTCAGCCCGCGCGCGGCCCCGCGCCCTCCGCCACTTCGAACTCGGTTTAAAAATCGTGTGGGGGAGGCAAAAAAAGGAAGGAGGGGGAGGGAGGAAAAAAAAAAAAAAAAAATCTACCCCAAAAAAAAAAAAAAAAAAAAATCCAACCCCCCGGCGGCGGCCGCTGTTAATTCCTGCCGTGCGGAGCGGAGCCCCCGCGGCTCCCCCGGCCGCGAGTGGGGCCAGAGGCGGCACAAAGGGGCCGGAGCCGTGAGGGGACCGTGAGGGCAGCGGCTGCCGAGGCGGCCGGCGGGGATGCTGCGGCCGCGGAGGAGGAGGAGGAGGAAGGCAGCAACAACCGCCTCCAGACCTGCCTCTCTCCCCGCGGAGGGCGGGAAGGCGGCCCGGGCTCGCCCCCCCTCTCCCCGGGGATCCCCCGCCCGCCCCGGGAGCCGCGGCCTCGGCCCCCCCCACCCGCGCAGGAAAATGGCGCGCAAAGGCGGCGCGGGGGCTGCGGGCCGGGGCCGCCGCCTGAGGGGCCGAGCGCGGCGGCGGGAACTGCGGAGCGCGCCGGCCTCACCTTGGGCTTCTCGTCGGCCATGGCGAGTCGGCGATGCGGGGGCGGCTCGGAGCGCGCACAAAGGGGGGGCAGAGCCGGCCGAGCGCGGCGGAGAGAGGGAGAGAGAGGGACACAGAGAGAGGGGAAGGCGGGGGGGCCGGGAGCGCGCACGCACAGCCGCGGGGCCGCGCCTTGCCCCGTGCGTGCGCGCACCCGCCGCGCTTCCCCCTCCCCCCCGGGCGCGTTCCCGCCGCCCATTGGGCCCCGGCGCGCGGGGAGGGGGCGGAGCCAGGCCCGGGCGGGGGGGGGCGAGGCGGGAGGGAGGGGGAAAGGGGGGGCGGAGGGAGCGCGCGCCCGCCCCGCGGCCGTTACATAACGCGGCGGCGGCGGGAGGGGAGGGGCGCGCGCGCGCCCGCGGCCACGCTGCCCGCGCGCTGCGTGCGCGCGCCCCCGCCCCGCCCCGCGCGGCGGGCATTGTCCTTCGCAAAATGGCCGCCGGGTCGCCCTCAGTGCCCCGCACCGCGCCTCACTCCACACCCTTCCCGAACGCACCTTCCCCTGGCCATCCCCGGCATCCTTGGCCCCCTCAAATCTTAAATCTCCTCAAAGCTGCCGGGCCGCCTGCCACAGCCCCCTCAGTGCCTCGTCAGTGCCTCACATGGGGTTCTCCACACACACCTCCCCGCGACCACTCCCAGCCCGACTGAACGGGCTGCCCGGGGAGGTGGTGCAGTCCCTGTCCCTGGAGGTATTTGGGGGAAGCGTGGACGTGGCACTCAGTGCTATGCTCTGGCTGACAAGGTGGTGTTGGGGCACAGGTTGGACTCCCTGAGTTCAGAGGCCTTTTGCAACCTCATTGATCCTGTGGTTCTGTGATGACCCTTGTCTGTGGGTCATCAAATCTCTCCCTCCTGCTTGTGTCCCTCGCTGTGTTATGGAGGACACTGATGGTGTGGCAGCCCCCTGAGACCGTGGGCTGTCCCTGTGAAGGGGGTTGTTCTGGGAGAGATGCCATGTCCGTGAGGGAACCGAGCTCCTGCAGCACCCCAACAAATACACTACATAAATTACACTACATAAATCAGAGGATATACCACCAATGATGTGATTTCTTAAAGTTCATTCCGATGGAAGGGAGGAGGCAATTCTCAGTAACTTCAGAGATCTCACAGGTTCACACAAAACAGTTCCTGTGTCTTTTTTCATCAGCATTACGCCTGCCACCATAATATGCCAAATGCTTCTCTATATCACGCAGATGGAAAAGAAACACCACAAAAATGATCCCTGTCAATCCCTCAGGGATAGATTTTCCAGGTGGACATCATTCCACAGCAGTGCTGCTCTGTGTGGGAACATGCTGGGTTGTGACACCGAGGTGGCCGTGTGGTCACACACCCCCTGCTCCTGGCAGGACAAAACTTTCTGTACCATTTCAGAGATGTTCCTTGTCCAGAGTAAACTGCTCACGTAGTGGATTGTCGACTGAAGAGAAACTTCACTTACTGGCAGAGCTGCAGATTTGCTTTTCCCTGTCAGTTCTGGTCCCTCTCCTCTGCCTTTGTCATGTTACTTCACATTCCAGCTCCTCCCTTCTGAGCACAGATTGCATTTTTACTGCAATTTTCTGGAAATTGCAGAAGAGTAACACCCACTGGGCAGAGGAAGTTGAAACCAAACCTTTATCTGAGTCCACGGTTGAGAAAATGGCACAGCCACGGCCCTACCTGAGGCCCAGGCAGCCACCTGAGCTTCCACAAAACGTGGGCAATGAAGTCTTTTACCATCCGTTGCAGTCCAAAATTTAGCCTGAAATTTCATAGAACCTTTTAGTTTTAGTATTTTACTCCTCCTGAAGGGTCTTTATGAGTCAGTTCTGAAAAAGTCCCAGGCACTGAAATGTTCAGTTTGACCCGAGAAGGCAACAGATGTTGTTTCAAATTGTGACTGCGACTCAAACAGATCCTCCTTTGAGCTCTGCTTTCCACACCTACCTGTGTCAATTTACTTGATTTATCATCAAAAGATCAATCAGTTGATCCTGCCTGTTTTCTCTGTGTTGAATTACTCATGGTATTATTTTTCTATTTGTTTAAGGTAATGGGAAGTGAGAAGCACCCGTGGCTGGAGAAGACCATGTGCTTTTACCCAAATCCCCCTTCATGTGTGACGGTGCCTCAGGCTCCTGTGATCTCCCTTCTCCTTTCATTTGAGCTCTGAAAAACAATGGGCAACGTGGTTTGGGCCTTCTCAAGTCCATCACCACCATTAAGAAGCAGAACTACTAGTAAGAACAAGGAAACAAAGCACCTTAATCCCCGCCCTTCTACCTCATTCATGGCTTTTTAAAGCAAAACTCCAAACCCATGGGGTACTTCACAGAACAAAAGACGAGTGGCGATTCCCAATGGACTTTAAGTTCTATTTTTAGAGATGATGCCCTTCCTCACACTCACATATTACACACTCACAGAGAAGTGTGAGGAAGGGCATCATGGGGCTTGATGATCCTGTTGTATTTTGTTCTTGTCACTTCTCCCCCCTCCCTCCGTGAAGATCCCTGTGCTGCAGGCCCAGGAGGAGGATTTTTGGGGAGGTGGGATGAAACTGGCCAAGGCCTGAGCATGGCATGAAAGAGCTGAAGGCAGGACTGGCATCAAGTGAGACACACGTTAAGGCAGCATCACAAATAGAACAAATGTGCTAAAAGAGACAGGAAAATACTCTAGAATTTATGAGAACATATGGGAGTTAGACGTGCTCAGAAAGGCTGAAAACGGCTTCAGCTGCACCAGCACTGGTCTCACCACCAATCACAAATCCCAAATCACAGAGCAGGTTTCTACAAACCTCATCTCTGTGTGGCTTTTCTTTTTACATAGCAACAGAGGAAACTCTGAGAAACTGGAGCTCACAATAATCACTGCTAAAACCTGCAAAGGAACTGGCCAGACGGCAGCACTGGGAGCGAGCGGCGGGGGGAGAAGCCACACTGGGAACTACAAAGGCCTTGCTCCTGCAGGGTCCGGGCTGCAGCAGAGGGGAGCAAAGCAAAGCTTTTTGTCCCTCTGAGCTCCTCCTCTTCGGTGCACCGAGCTGAAGGGAAATGAATGGGGAAGCATCACAGTGAGAATTCCTGAGAAATTCCATCTCTGGGAGAAAAAAATTCCACGTGTTGTTTCTTAAAATATTTCCCTGTTTTATTTCATTATTGTACTGCAGTTTTATAAGGAAGAAATCTAGATCTGTCTGAGCTCTTTGGCTTAATTCTCCACCCTCCGATGAAGAGGGCTGGGAGCACAGGCATTCCATATATATGCCCTTCACTCTGGGATTTTAAAACATTACGTTTTTTGACACCAAGACAGCTACAGGCAGAAGGTGTGTGCTCCTGCACATCAGCAAGCACTAGCCTACAAAACCAACTCCAGCCTCTTTAGAACTGGATGTTATTTTGCACTGAGTCCAAGGCAAGAACAGAAAGCAAACAGTAATTTGGAGGTGTAAATGAGTGTGTCGGGTTACTGGCTCAGACCCTGCAGGTCCGAGTGCTTTACTCAGGCTTTGCTCTTCATTAATTGTGGCTTAGCCCTGGGAATAGAAAATACCTTTAGCCTACAGCCCTGCCTGTGCTGTGCCTTCCCTGTTCATGATGCTAATCATTCCCTCTGTTCCTCAAATAGCTTCCAAACCTCCTATTTCACAAGTTAGTAACTCCTATCCTCGTCAGACCTTTTTTTTTTTTTCTTTTTCTCCTGACTGTAAAACACACAATTTCTCTTTGCTTTCCTTGCTGGACCCACAGCCTGTACTCCAAAGCCTTTTTGAGCAATGTGAAGTTCCACTGACACAGACACTCCCAGTTTTGCTTACTTACATGGACTGGAGAGGCACAGAAGCCTCCTTGAGAGGTGAACAGGAAGGCTTCCCTTCTAGATACATGCAGAGCTCCAGCCAGTGTTCAAGAGGACTGAAAAATGTCAAGATTTCATACTAAAACTCACCTTTCCCAAGATGATTTCCCCAGGAATCATCCATTTAAGAACAACAGATGCTGCGGATATGAAAAGCCACTGACACTTTTAGGGAGTGAGCAAAGTGGACTCTGTGTGCCAAGAGACAGCAGGAGAAGATCAAAGAGTTCCAGCTTTCAGTGTCTCTTTACACAGATGGATCTGGGAGCAGCAGAGGACACTGTCCCACTCCTAGACCCACCTCCTACATGGTGGCTCCCTACACAGTGTTACATGGATGTTCTGAAGATGTTCTGCCACTCACAAGAAACTGCTGCAGTTATAAAAGCAGCACGTTAGCCTTGAGGAACAGTGGCAGGAGGCCTCGTACTCCCGGGTTTTCAGACATGCGATTTTGATTTGCTTCTAGAGCCTTTTAGTGATGCGTGGAATGGTATTTTGGATCTAGGAATGCCCACTAACATCCTCAGAAAGTCTGCAGCACAGAGCAGCACCGTTGTGTAAGACAATAGGTGATTTTGACTTTGTACAGCAGAGATTCAAATACAGGCACATCCTCAAATAACAAAACACAGACCCTTACCCACAATAAACAATGAGGGATTTTAAACTGATGAGTCTTCAGTTTCTCAAGCAGCTTTCTGAGCATTTAAATTGTTCTACCTGCAAAAATTCATTCCTTCTGACCTGAACAGACACCACTTCCTTTTCTCAGCATGACTGGTGACATGACATGCTCCTCCCAGAGATAACTGCTGGCTTTATTTTTATTGGAAATGATGGATGCAGCAGCTGATAAGTAAAAAAGGGCAATTTAGCCATGGAGTGTTGCAGCATTTGTCATACGAGGACAGCAAATGATTTACATTATCTTGAAAAGTTAATTTTTAGTGAGGGTCTTGGGAAGGCATCAGCCTAAGAGGGACTGGTGGGTTCCAGCTGTAAGACCAACAAGGCAGCACTGCTAATACTTGTCTTGAAAAGTGTATTGCTGAAGAACTTGGTTATTGGGCAGCACCGGCAAAAAGGGAGGAGTACACAGAAGTGGGAAGGAGAGCAGAAGGGGAGGAGTGGGGTGCCATTAGTGTTTTATTGCACCAGGTTATTGAGTTGAATGCCATGGTAGGTGAGCTCCTGGCATTAACAGAAAGGTGATGAGCCTCCAGCAGCCTCAGAAGGCTCCTCTGCCCAGTATCCAGGGGATATCGATCTCCTCCTGGACCCTGAGGGAGTGAGTGAATGAGGCACAGTGGGAGTTCTTCCTGCTGCGATCCTGCTTCATGACGAGTCCTTCCCCAAGCTGCAGGCAACTCACTGAAGTCAGAGCACATAATTTGATTCGTCAGCTTTATCAGTGCCCAAGAGCTCCAGAGAGCATCACCTTCAACATCCCAGAGGCTCCTCTACCCGCACGTGTTTGACATGCGTAAGGAAGTAGGAGACACTGGTTGTTACACAGCAATCAGTCAATGAATTGAGCATGAAAACAACACTGTGTGAGTGACTGTGCACTTGAATAGAGATCAGACAGGGTGTGGAGTTTCCCTCACTGGAGATATTCCAGAATTGCGGGACACAATCCTATGCCGTGTGCTCTGGGATGACCCTGCTGGAGCAGGGCTTTTGGACCTGATGACCCTTTGTGGTCCTTCCAGCTTGACCCATTCTGTGAATCTGTGAACGCTGACTGGCCAGCTACATCACTGCACTACACACCCAGGGCCAGCAATGCTCCTACCCAGCACTGAAACTGTCCTGACAAGAAAATGAGGCAGATTGTGATGGGGCAGCCTCCATTCATTTCATCCATCGCATCGCATCGCATCGCATCGCATCGCATCGCATCGCATCGCATCGCATCGCATCGCATCGCATCGCATCGCATCGCATCGCATCGCATCGCATCGCATCCCATCCATATCAGCCCCCACTGCCTGCTCGCAGCAGCCCCTGCCCGGCCCGGCCCTTGGGGACGGCGGCTCGGGCAGGGGCGGAGCAGGGCCCGTCCCGCCCCGGCGGGGCCTCGGGAGCGGGCGGCGCTTCCGGGGCGAGCGGTGGCGCCTGCCCCGAAGCGGCGGAGAGCCGCGGTCCCTCCCTGTGCGCTCCCGTGCGCGGGCGGCGGCTCCGCCGGGGCAGCAGCGGCCGGGCCGGGCCGGGCGCGGGGCTCGGGGCGCGCAGGCGGCGGCGCGGGCAGCCCGGAGGGGCCTCCGGAGCCCCGGCAGGCGGGAGCGGGAGCAGCGCGGCCGCCGCCATGGACGAGTTGGACACGGAGCCGCCGCTCGTGGTGCGGGACGGGCGGGCGGGACCGCGGGCGGTGCGGGGACATGAGCGGTGCGGGGCCGGGGCGCCGCTAATGGACACTGTCCTCCCACAGGTGGTGCCGGGCGCGGACCCATCGGCCCGGCAGCTTTGCTTCGCCTGGGGCCCCGCGGAGGTGCTGGTGTGCGAGACCCTCTTCGGCCGCGCAGGTGGGTCCCGCTCCCGGGGCCTGTCCCGGTCTCCGTGCCCGTCCCGGTTCCGGGGTGAGGGCAGGGGCGGGCACTGCTGCCCGGGTGCTGACGGGCTCTATTGCAGGTACCGGGGAAGGAGCGCCGAGCTCCTCCCGCGTCTTCGTGGTCCGCAGGGATCAGGACATTTACATCCAGACGCTGCGGAAACTCTTCAACGAGTCGCACGGGATCTTCATGGGGCTGCAGCGGAGCGAGGAGGAGCTGGCGGGGAAGTCGCGGAAGGCGCAGTGAGTGGATGGGGTGGGTGGGAGGCACCCGCTGCCCCTTCTCCAGCCGGGTCAACGCCAAGGGCTGATGAGGCAAGTGCCGCTGGCCAGACTGCTTTGACCAGCTCTGGAATCAGCAGTGGGGCAGATAGAGTGACCATTTTGCGGGGATCTTACAAAGCAGGGCTCGGATCCTTCCAATAATCACGCTGGTAGAGTGTGGCACAGTCTCACTGATTCCAGCTGGATCCACCCAGGTACTGGGAGTTGCTGCTGCAGAGAAACTTGTAAGGATTTAGGGAGCATAACAGTAACACTCTTAACAGCTCACTCCAACCAAAGTTTTTCTGTGTTTGGCAGATTGGTTCAAGTGAGTAAAAACTACCGGTCAGTGATAAGGGCCTGCATGGAGGACATGCACCAGGCAGCTGGTAAGTTTGTTTGTTTGTTCTGTTACTGCAGGAAAAGGAAACACCAGTTGCAATTATGAAAGTAATATTTTAATGGTAACTTATTGCAACTACCGTACAATAGCATGTGTAGGTTTCAGTAATTAACAAGACTCCATTTCCATGCTGGAGATTTCCAAGTTGGTTTGTAAATCTGGTCAGAGACTGTTTCTTCCTACTGTATTGTAACTGATTTTCTGGGGACTTGCAGCCTTTTTGTATCTCATGTGGCAGATACATGGAAAGCTCTCAAAGCTCAGAAGGGACTGTCAAAGGTAAATATGTTGCTCTTTGACTTTCCTTGTTTTTCCCTCAGTTTCGACCCGGGACCCTGCCCTGCAAGGCCAGTACAGCACTCAGGTAATCTGCAGTCGTGTCAGGGTGAGCGTGGATAACTGGCTGGTGAATTCACCAGGCCACCATTGTGGCATGAGGTGCTTCACATTTAACTCTGCCTTATATATGAGATGCAGTTCATGACCAAGAATAAATGGAAATAAATAGCTAATTCCTGTATTTCTAAAACAGTAAAGATGCCTAACACTTCAATTCACTGCCATGTCTTAAACATATTTGCTGTTGTAGATGTGATGTTTTCTTGTCATCCCAAAGCTGACAAGAAAAGTTTCAGACTTGCCTGTGTGGTGTTTCACCTCTCAAACACTCAGATTCCAATCAGCTGCCTCTGAGCCTCGTAGCAACCTCTGGGTGTTCATAGTGAGCTGTCAGATCCATGGGAGTGTTCTGGGAAGAGCAGAGTGCTCACACCAGTTTTGTCCTATCAGCTGCAGTGATGTTGCTTCACTGGCCTTTCTTCCTTTAAAGTTTGTATTGAGTCTTAAAAGTGCAGAAAGGCTGAAAATAAGACCAGTTAGATAGCTCACTGGTGAGAGATTATTGCTGCATTTCAGTACATAGTGTCAGTGTTTTCTGATAAAAGTGTGAAATTGTGGCCTGTGTCTTTTAATTTTTATCTCTGAATTGTCAGTATGATATTTCTCTGTAAAAACTGATTGCTGTGGACAGCAGATGCCTTTGTGTGGTTAAAAAACCCAACTGGAATAATGACTAGCTCTGAAACTTGGCCCTGCTTTCCTTCAGGTTTCCATTCTCTCTGCGATGGAGCTGATCTGGAACCTGTGTGAGATTCTGTTTGTTGAAGCAGCTGCAGGTGAGCTGTGAACTATCCTGGTGTAAAGACTGAAGGGTTTCTTCTTTGCATATTTATTTGTTTAAAATGTATATCATACTCACTATGCCATAGTTTAATGTCTTAGAGATATGCAGAGTGTCAATAAGTCTTTTAATACCCTTTCTGCCTCAGTTAATTGCCTTCTTTATATTGAATTATGTCAAACTACTCAATTTGCCTTCTATTTTTCTCCCTCACTGATTTAAATTGTTTCTTTGTCAGAAAGGTTATGAAGAAGAGGGATATCAAAAGTTGTTGCCAATCTCTTTTACTTACAAGCTTAAACATGTCTTTGAGCATCAAATGTGTCGATGCCAGCTGACATTTACACAGCTGTGATACAACTCCTTTTACTTTAGGTTGCCATTTTTGAAGTCAGTCTGTTTACATTGGCATTTTAAAGTAGTAAATAATTTTTGAAGGAAATCAGATTATGCAAACCAGTGTGCTACTTACACAGTCCCAGAATTCAGGAGAGATTCACAAGTTATAGGTTACTTAATCTAAAGTAATCACCTAGTGCGAGATTTCTTCCTCATATTCAGTTAGTAATAATGAAATGATGCTAAAATAAACAGAAATATTCTGTTTGTCTCTTGGCATTGCAAGATTTATGATCTGAATCACTCACTTCTTATTTCTTCAAGTTTGGGTTTTCTACTGGACCGTGTTGCCACAGGAAAATCTGTCAGAGGCCGGGTGCTCCCAGGGCCTCTCTGCTTAAGGAACTCTGTAATTTGGGGGTGGCAGGTAGAAAATCCAGTCAGTAAATCTCATTGTGTGATGTCAGACTGTTACAAAGTGTGTGAGAGCAGTTTGGGAACAAACACGTGGGAGCTGACAGAGGGAAATCTTGTCTGCACAGCTGGGCCCCTCCTGCTGCGCCTGCTGGACTGGGTGCGGCTCCACGTGTGTGACGTGGACAGCATGGTCCGGGAAGTTCTGAGCAGCGAGAGTCCATCCAAACACAAGCTCTTCTGGAACGTGGTGAGTATCACCACCTGGAAGGTTCTTAAACAAAGGGAATTCATGTCTGGGCTTTCTTTCCTCTTCCCTGCTGGACTCTACACTTCATTGCTGTCTGCCTGTGTAGGCTTTAGGATGAAGCCATTCTCATTCCCATCATCATCCTTTATGACCCATAGAGATCAAGCCTTACACTGTTATTTGAATTAGCAGTGCCTACAGAGTAAACATTTTAATTCCACTTCCCTTGCCTGAATCAGAGGTTGAAATTCCCCTTTGATTCCTTTCCTGGGTGTTCCATAGCCTTGCCCAGCGTGGAGCTCATGGACAGGGGGTTTTTGCAGGTGGATGTCTTTGTGCTCCAAGGCCGGATGGACGAAGCACGGCACCTGCTCTCCAAGGAAGCCAGTGCCAATCCCACATCCATGAACATGTACAAAATCTTGGATGACTTGATGAAGAAGATGCCTGTGCCCAGTGTATGTACAAAGTGTGTTTTTTCATGCAGTTTGTTGGGAAAATCCACTGTCTTGTGTCCCCTTGTGTAACAATTTGTTCCCCTTTAGAACATCTCAGTCTTACTCCTTTACAGTAACAATATTTGTGTTCTTGAATTGCCCAAAGACGCAACAGTTCAGATACAAGCATGTTAGGTGACAAATCAACCTAGAAAGATGACAGGCAGCCTCATGTTTAGCTTTTTATCAGTGAGTTACTGTGAGTTTGGCCCCAGAACCTGGTGTGATTTGACTCGGTGTTTCCTTTATTCCCTGTCTTCCTTTATTCCCTCTGTTCAGCTTGGCAACACCCAGACACTGACAGAGCTGGAGCTGAAGTGGCAGCACTGGCACGAGGAGTGTCAGCGGTATCTACAGGATGGAACTTTTGCTTCCAATCCCCACATGGAGTCCATCTGCAAGGTGTGTTTTTGCTGGGAACAAAGGAAACTTTGGACTAAAGTATTGAATCCATCATTGTGGATTTCAGGAACCCAGTGTAGCCATAAGTAACTTTAGTATGTCTCCTATCCTCTGTTTGCCAGCCTGGGCACATGGGTTTCTCTCCCTGTTCAAGGCCCTAAGGCTGATTTGGAAACTGGGCTGTGAGAAGGATCTTTATTATGTAATTTTGATTAAATCCTCACCTTTGCAGAACAGGAGTAATGCCTCTGGAGAGCTGGAGTGCAGCTGTGTCCATTGCTTACTCTGCATCATTCCTGCTGTGTTTTTGTCCCATTAGATCCTGCTGGGAGATGAGGATGCCATTCTGGAGAAGAAGGAGCTCATGACGACATGGTATCACTTCCTGGTCACCCGGCTCCTGTATTCCCACCCAACGGTGAAGCCGCTGGAGCTGCGGTTCTATGCACAGGTAGGGAATACAATTATTCTTATATTCTCTACTGTTGCAAGCACACAAGGGTTACTGCACTGAAAGGAAAAATCTTACAGCAACTACATCCCTGTAAGATGTTGTCTGGAGTTTGTAAAAGGACTGGGAGACTGATAAAGTTGACAAATAATTATTGAAGACCCACTTTTCAGTGTCTTAATGTTGCCAGTCTTGTTCCTGCAAATTGTTTTCTCAGTTCCCTTATGCTAAAATAAGGAAAATTCCATTTTGTTAATGTGTTCAGCCTCCATGACCTGTTATTTCACATAAAATAACTGCTACATGCAAACAAATGTCTTGCTTCTGCATTTATCATGTCTTGTCATCTCATTCCACAGTCTAGTATGGACCTGTTCCTGGGTGGAGAGAGCAGCCCTGAGCCTCTAGACATGATTTTAATGGCAGCCTTTGAATTTGAGATGCATCAAGTGATCAAGGAATGCAGGTTGAGTTTTAAGGTTTTTGATTCTCTAGTTCTACAGGATTGCTTCTGTGTATTTGGGGCAGGGGGGTATGGATACAGAGCCTTGGTCATCCTTGCAAGGAATTTAGCAAAAATATGTGAAGCTGGCAGCAACTAAAAGTATTCCATTAGGTCTGGGACATTGCAGCCAGACCTTGCACTGTAACAGAGCTGTGTATTGGTAAGAAAGGCCTGTGGAAAACCTGACATAGGCCTTGGCAGTGGTAGGCTTAGTTTTTTCTTTTGCTTCAAACACAGCATTGTCCTGAGCAACTGGTGGTTTGTGGCTCATCTGACTGACCTGTTGGATCACTGCAAACTCCTGCAGTCTCACAATCTCTAGTAAGTATTTATTTACTTTATTTGAATAAAGCTGATTGAGATAGCCCAGAGGAAAAAGAAACAAAAGAAAACATGCTGCAGAAATTGAAAGCACTTGTGAAATAAAGTCAGCAGGTTTTTCCAGTGAGATGCAAATAATAATATCTGGATATTTGCTCTCTTTCCCCCCCAGTTTTGGTTCAAATATGCGGGAATTCCTCCTGCTGGAGTACGCCTCAGGACTCTTCTCCCATCACAGGTACCAATTTTTGTTTTATTACTCATAGGACAGACTAACACTGAGGCACCCAAAACAAATAACTGCATGTTCATGAAGTAAAAGGGCAAAACTTAGAGCAGCCACTGTTAGAATTTCAGCAGAGGTGTCCCTAAGGGATTGTACAAGATGGGCACATTTCCCTTCCTGAATGGAGACAAAAGCTGTTAGAGCCCTTCACACGTCATGACCTGGGCACAGCCACTCCTGCCACTGTGCAGAGTGCCTTGCACTGAAGCTCTTACGAGCTGCACGTATTCCAAAGTTGTGGCATTCCAAAGTTATGTTACAGGGAGCTGGCATGGGGTAGAAAGGAAAAGCCATTTCAGGACTGAATACAGAGTTAATCAGAGCTAACAGTTATTAATGCAGGCTCAGATTCTCCTTGGGGCTTTACTGTTGTGCTCATTGAAGATTTCTAGGGTTGGAATGGTGGTGATTTCTCCCCTCTCTCAGCCTGTGGCAGCTGGGGGTGGATTACTTCGACCACTGCCCGGAGTATGGCCGAGTGTACCTGGAGCTGCACATCGAGCGCATCCCGCTCAGCACGGAGCAGAAGGCCCTCAAGGTGCTGAGGATCTGTGAGCAGAGGCAGATGCACGAACAAGGTGGTGCATTTTCAGTCTCACTGTTTTGCAGTGATCCAGCTGAACCTTCTGACACTAATTCTTCCCCTCCTTTCCCCCCAAGTGCGCAGCATCTGTAAGATCATGGCTATGAAGGCGCTGCGGAACAACCGCCTGGGCTCTGCCCTGTCCTGGAGCATCCGGGCCAAGGACGCGGCCTTTGCCACCCTCATCTCGGACCGGTGAGGCTGAGCCAGCAGCTCCCAGGCTGGGGGGGGACAGGGGAAAGGTGGCTGCTGTGCCAAGGGCTAGGAAAGCTCCCACTGCTGCAGGTGGGGCCAGGCACCTTCTTCTGGACCAGAAAACAACACCCTCGGGTGCTCTCCCCTGCAGTACCCCCAGCTGTGCCTTCTCTGTGTTGTTTTCCTTCCTGACATCTAGAGACAGAACAGCTTTATCTGAGAGTCCAACCCCCTTAGACCTTGCTTGGATAAACATTTCTTTTAACAACTTCTGTTTTCTGCCCTTCACTTGCTGTGACAGCTGTTTGATGGGCTGGACAGTGACCCAGGGGGCTGATTTGGGTGGAGGATAATCCCCACCTGTGCTTTATTCAGCAGATTATTTATAATCAAGTTCACAACCTCCAAACAAGTCAGTGGCAGTCACTTAAGCCGCAGTTTCTACTAAAAATTAGCATCAAGGAGTGGTTTTATCATGTCCCTGGCTTTGCATGAGACTCTCAAAATTCCTGACCTTTTCTGGGGTGGGAGGGTTGTTATCAAAGTGAGGAGAATGCTGGCACTTGGCTCAGGCCTCAACAAAAGCTCTGGCAACTCTTTATGCTTTTTAATCTGTAACAATCCATGTTGTGTGGGT
Organism: Corvus moneduloides; assembly: GCF_009650955.1. Lineage (NCBI taxonomy): Eukaryota > Metazoa > Chordata > Aves > Passeriformes > Corvidae > Corvus > Corvus moneduloides. The sequence continues at coordinate 7,178,517 of NC_045494.1, forward strand.
TTTGCTAATTGGAAATAGGCAGAGACCAATCTCTGCATAGTTAGAGTATAATTTTGAAATTACACTCTGGGTAGGTGGCCAGGCAACACTCTGTCTTCAGCAGTGGAAAAAGGAGAGGTAAGAGATTGCTGGTCTGAGGTTTTGGGGGGTTTTTGCGTTTATTAGAGGGAGTGGGAATCGTTACATTTCCTTCAACAGAAGGATGAAAAAAAACCATCACAGGAAGCAGCTCTGCAGAAAGCAGCATAATGGAGGCTGTAACAAAACAGATGAAAAGCTTTTAGCATTGTTTTTGTTCCTGCTGCTTATCAACTTTTTTACACAGCAGAAAAACAGAGCTTTTGTTATGATCTGGGAGTGTTACTTATGCATCCACCAGCCTCAGCTTCCTGCCTGCCTTCCTTCACTTACTCGTTTTAAAGAATAGATCTCAACTACCACAGAATGTGAAGAATCAATAAAGTGTCTGTTAAATGTACTTTACACCACTTCCTTGGCCACTTCCAGGGAATGTTTGACAACTTCTGAAACCCTCGGGGAGGTCGATCAAGATGGAACTGAGCTGTACAGTCAAGTTTTCTGGGAAGGGATGAGGAGGTACAGACTGGATGTGGATGATGTCCTTCTCTCTAAGCTTTTCCTTAACTTTCTCCCCAGATTCCTTAAGGACTATTGTGAAAGGGGGTGTTTCTCTGACCTGGACCTCATTGACAATCTGGGTCCGTCCATGCTGCTCAGTGACCGGCTCACATTCCTCGGTGAGAGCTGCCTACAGTGTCCATACTGGTCTGTTATGGAGAACTCCATGGAATTACTTGGATTTATGCTTTCTTCCATCTGGCTATCTCCTGGTTTAGTGATGAGGGGAAAGCAAATGGTGAATGTGGTTTGGGATGCAGCTTGTACCAGGGGTGGTATTTACCACTGCCCTCACACCAGGTACCTGCTCTACTCTGAGCAGGACAGGCTCAAATCCTGACACTCTTCCTGAACTTCCCCTTCCTTGCTTTTTCCAGACTGTATCACTGCGTCAACAGGCTCTGGAATACTAACCAATGCTGCCTTAGGGGGTTCATTGGAAGAGTAATCCACTGCTTTAAGTTACGTTGACCGTGTTATAATTTTACCAAGTTCTCCAAAGTCTCCAGTGTGTGGGTTCAGTGTGCCAGTCAGGCTCACTGGAACAAGAGCCCTCCCTGCCCTCTCACTGAGCACTTGTGCCAAGAGACACTGGGGGCCTCCAGCTCATTTCCTTCAGGTACCACAGCTTCCTTCTGCCTGGCACAAGGCAGGCTGTGGTAACCTGCCCCTCTGCCTGCAGCTGCTCTGAGGCCTTTGATTCATGGACCAAAACAGGAAATCGAGATAAAATATCCCTTTGTCTGATGCTGTGAGTTAGGAAGCTCCATTTCAGGGGCCAGAATCTGATAGGAATTTGGAATAGCTGTCAGCACTGGACTGACTCTTCCCTACCTGATGCCACCATTACAAGGGAGGGATGAGCATGAGTTTTATCTGTTTCCCCTTGGTCCAGCTTGCAAGACTGGAGCTGAATTTCCTTCATTAAAGCTTATCCTGAGTTAGGTCTAGAAGCTGAACATGACTTACCAAATTGGTAATCCCTCAACTCTGCATGCCCAGCATCATCTAGTGATGCTGTCAGCCTCACAGAAGCCATTTCCCTTGCTGCTCTTTATAAACAATCCTAAAAGGCCTGAAAATATTTCTGCCTGTTTTTCTTTTGGGCTTTTTAGAACATCAGGTGTACTTTTGCTGGACAACTTTCCCATGTCTCTGCCTTGAGCTCAAGCATTAGTCAAGGTGAATCTGAATGGGAATCATTAACTTCCCGTATTGTGACAGTTTAGTGGATACAGAATGAACCCCACTTCCATCCTCAGCCACTTCTCTCATGCTGGATATTGATCTCACTAATGCTTAGCAAAAGCAGAACTTTCCCTATTAACAAAGATCCCCGTTTCCATTTGAACAACCAGGAAGACAGTGCAGCCTTTCAGACCTCCTGATACTCTGTGACCTGAAAGAAGACATTCTCTCTGCTCTCTAAGCCACTGGGGCATTGCTCCCCTGCAGACACTCAGCATGAGGCAGCAGCAGCCACTGACCAGGCTGATGGAAACCCTGAAGCTCACCCAGAACAGCAGCAGGGTTTGGCTGCCCTTTCAGGAGGCTCTGCTGTCACTTCCCTTCATGCACCAGATTCCCAATTCCCCAGACCGGGCTGCTTTGGGCTCATTTTGGTTGGGGGTGGTTCTGCCACGTGCTTTGTGGGAGCAGAGGGATCTCCCAGGGCCCAGCAGCCCCTGATGCCTCGCTCCCTCCCCCCGTGGCAGGGAAGTACCGGGAGTTCCACCGGCTGTACGGGGAGAAGCGGTTCCCGGAGGCGGCGCGGCTGCTGCTGACGCTGATGACGGCTCACATCGCCCCCTGCTCCTTCTGGATGACGCTGCTCACGGACGCGCTGCCGCTGCTGGAACAGAAGGAGGTGAGGTCCTGCTCACACCCCCCAGGGGGCCTCTTCTCTTTTCCTGAAAAGGGAGCTCAAAGTAGGAGTGATCCCCTTCCTGCTCCTGCCAGGACCTGTCCATGGCAGCTCCAAGTGTCCCACCAGTGGGAACACTCAGGGACCTCGGTTCCCTGCTTTCACAACAGCAGTAGAACTCATCTGCACTGGTAATTTAAGCACACACTGCATCCAGCTCCTTTGGGTACTTGGCTTGAAGATTGTTCCAGTGCTTCCTTCTTCTAAGCAGAGTTTTTCTGTTAAGATCCATCACGACAAGGACAATTCAGCAATTACAGACCCAGAGCAGCCACTCTGACCTCATAGCTGAGCCTGCTGGGTGCAGGAGGTGGCACCTCCTGCAGACCTCCCAAAGTCACATCCAGCCTGAATTATCCTTGGATCCTGTGATTTGAAGGGTCAGAATGGATCTGTGGGAGTGTAAAAGCATTCTCTTCAACTGCATTATCTTCTCAGCCTGTGTGATGTCCTTCAACTTGATGTTTTTCAGTAAATACTTTGATTTCCACAGGTCATATTTTCAGCAGAGCAGACTTATGAGTTGATGCGATGCCTGGAAGACCTGACAGCAGGGAATCCAGATCAGCAGAAATTCCAGGTAGCCCCAGTTCTGAGGACAACTGGATAATGAATCGAGGGGGGCCATGGGAAGGGTCAGGGAGGGAAGCTCTGCATTTACATTCCTAGTGAGGGCTTAAGAGAGGGACAGCCCAAATCACAGAGACTGGCACAGGGGGTTCAGGGCAGCCAAATGAAGCATCAACAAGAGACTGAAGTATTCACAAACCCAGTGCAGGAGTGCTTCTACTCCTCATGTTCTGATGGTTTGCACTGGACCATGATGCTTTTCCAAGATAAATAATTGCACATTACACGGGCAATGAAGAGCTTAGCTGTTGCCATCCAGCAGCTCTGGCTCTTGAGCATTCCAGGCACAGAACAGGGAACTGTTTGCTGCACACACAAAGCCTTGCAGCATCCAGGGAATGAAAAGGCTTGGCAATGCTGCCTTGGGTTGAGCTATTAAGTAGGAAATGTAGCTTTTGCTCTTCTCAGGAGGTCCCTGTAACAGGTAATTAATTACCTCTTACTGACCTGCATCTTTACTTTCGACACCCAGAGACAGACCCTGTCACCAGCTCATTGCTGTGTGCAGTCCCCTAACCCAGGCTGTGCTCCTTTCCAGGATGATGATGTTGAGACAACCAAAGTGGAAATGCTGAGACTTGCTCTCGCACGGAACCTCGCACGAGTCATTGTCAAAGAAGGCACTGTGGAAGGGTCTTGAAGACTGCAGGGTGTTCCTCTTCCTCTGGGGCTTGCTGTACATAAACTGACTTTTTCTAAGATTAAATGTTTTGTTTTGCAGATTGCTTGGTCATTTGTTCTTGTCTTCCATAAACAACTTTACATAGATGTTTTTTTAACTTCTGTGAAGGAGCTGCATCAAAATGTTACAGCTGCTTGTTCCAGCTTGGCCTGGCAGCCCTCCCCTTGTGAAGTGACCCTCACTACAACTTTTCCTTGGATTTTATGTTTTCTTTGCCTCTAACACCCAGAACTGAAATGAAGGCCACCTCTTAAACCAGTGGGGTTTCAGAAACAGCACCTTCTCCATTTTTGCTTAGGAAGGTCTTGAGTCGAGTTTCAGTTTGAGGCTTTCCAGAAGCAGCCCCACATTGCAGAAGCTGTCACGAGAAAGGGCGAGCACAGAGCCAGGTAGGGAAAATGATTTATTCAACATGCAGCAGCACAAATGCATTGGAGATGTATGTACAGGTAGGACTGCTGGGGATGAAGCAGGAACCTCACCCTACAGACAAGGAACATTCATAATTTAATTTCCAAAGCAGCAGGACCGGGGTGCGTGGCCGTGTCCGCTGTTTCTGTTCACAGAAAGCACCTGTGCTCTCCTGCCTTCCTCCAAGTCACAGTGAGATCCACGTGCAGGCAGGGCAAGCAGTGACCCTGCTCCTCAGGACATACCACCCAGGCACTGCCCCCATGCCTACCGTGTCTAAAGTGCTGGCAAGAACATGTCTGATGCAGAAAGAATTCTCTCCTCATCCCTTATCTCCCAGTCCATCGATTTGAAATAGCTTTCTTTAGAATCCGAACAAACCATCCCTCTCGCCTGCCTTCTACATCAGGAAGCTCACAAGGCTGAGGTCTCCACAGGCTGCAGACCAGGACAAGCTTGGATTCCACCTTCAGGGGCTCCTGCAGCTGCCTGGTGCCTCTGATGAGGGCCTCAGGCTTGTGAATCCCCTGCGTTTTTCATCTCTAGGGATTTTTACTCTGCAGCACAGTAGAGAAAATTCAACTACAAGTTACTCCAAGCTGTGTTTGCAGCAATGGTTTTACAGCCACCATTCATGTCCCGTGGAGTTTTCCTAAAAGGCAGGAGCCTCTTCCTGTGTACTGCTTTTCTCTGTCCTGCTCCCACATTTGAGAAGAGCTGTTGCTTGACAGCCCTGCTGGAAATGCAGAGCTGAGTGTCCAAGGACTGTCCAAGCACCTCTCTGTGCTTGTGTCAATGGGTTAGAAACCCCCATTAATTTACAATGGGCTGTCTCAGAGCTCACTGAGGCACTGCTTGAGACTGGAAACTGAGAAGAAGGACAGGGCTGCTGGAACCAAGTTTTGCTGATTTGAACCTTACTTCTAGGAGAGTGTAGCTAAGGGATCAGCTCTTCTGTTAGCACAGAACACTGATGTCCAGCAAAACTGCTTTCCCCTTTGTGGGCACAATTGCACTTTGCCACTTAATACAGGGAACAAAGAAGATGGGGCATTAACCCAGGGGCTCCCCCAGGGGAACCTCTTCCTTCCTCTGCCTGCTTGTTCTAATATCCTACAGCTCTATTATTTACATCTTGTAGGTCACTGTACTCAGCCCAATAAAACACAGTATTTGACTATACTAATAATACTGCCTGCATGAGGGGACATGAGAGGCATCTCTCCTTACCCCTGGATTCAGTCACTGCCCCAGATTAGTGATTGTAAAGACAGTTCTGTGCTCCAGGTGCTGTCCTCCTCCAATACTGACCAATACCTTCCATCCCTCTTTTCCCCTCACTACGCATTTCCTCTTTTCCCCACACTATGGAATGCAATGAAGGCAAAAAAATAACCAGTGTAACCATTTGCAGACAAAACTCAGCCCTAGCTGCCCCAAATGGATACCCCCGGGCGGCAGCCAGCAGTGTAAAATAAATACAGCAAGTAAAGGTACAGCAGTGTGGCACACACGGAGCGAGGGGCTGCTTACACGGGCCCTTGGGAATGAAGCAGGAGAGGGGGAAGGGAGCTAAGTGCTATTTCAGTGTAAAAAAGGAAGCATTCCCTCACGGAGCAGCATTATTGCTCAGCATGCTCACAGGCCCGTGTGGCACAAGGAGGTCACAGTCCCAGGGAGGGCTCTGCGCTGAGCTCGCAGCATCATCACCCCACAGCCTGTCGGGATCTCTGGACAGCAGTGCAGGAAAAGCCAACTACATCCCCTTCTGCTGACAGGTCTCCCCTCAAAATACAATAACTTCAAGTTTAATAGAGTGGAAGATAGAACCAGATTCACCCAGAGGTCAAGGTAAAAGCAGCCAGCACTGCCTGTCACTGGCTGCCACTCAGTTCATGCTTGGCATAAGTGTTCCAGGGCCCCTTCAATGTGGGGCACAACATTCTGGACTAAAGCTACAAGCAGAGTGGTCAGGACATGTAAACAAAGCTGAACATCACCAGTGGATAGCATGTGTGTCCCTCCCCACGGCACATCCGTTCCAGTCCTGTGGGATCCTGCCCTGGTCCTGTCAGAGTCTCTGGCAGTGTCCTAAGGTCATAGATTCCCCCACTGCTCTACCGGGGGAAACTGATCCACTTCGCCCACTTCTGTGCTGGGCTGATCTCCCAGGGTGAAGGTCAGTCTGTACCTCAGCCTCACCTTCTCCTGCAGGAAAGACAAAACCCAAAAGCAACATGAGAACAGCCCCAGCTCAACAGCCCCAGCTCAACAGCCCCGAACAAAACACTTCACTGTTACAGCTCTACAGAGAGCACAAGACTTCTGTGGTACAGAGCAGGGGCAGGAGGGCTCAGGTTAAGTTCATTAAGTTCAGCTATTTACAAACCTGAGTTATTCACCTTACATTTTTTATACCAAAAAACCTTTACTGCTTAGCATGGAGCAGAAGGAGAAAAGCATAAATGACCTGTGAGCAGACACTGCACAGATGTGGCCAGCTGCTCAGCTGCTCTCCGGAGAGCCTAAAGACTGCTGCTGGAAAAGTTCAAAATTTTCAAAATTAAATTCCTCATTATGTGGAGGAAGATAAAACAGTTCCTGCTCTGAAAAATGCCTTGCAATACAGTAAGCAAGAGATGGAAGCAGCTCTTCAATGAGGGCACCTCCATGTACCTCACAAAGTTTTTAAACATCCACTAAACCCCTCTGACATCCATCTTTCTATCTCAGAGCCGTCAGCTGATACTTGAAGGACACTGTTGTAATTCTCAAGTAGAAACATCTGATTTGTCAAACAATTAGAAAGTCCTTCAGCTTTGGACTTTCAGAGCTGGCTGACTGAATGAGTGACTACAGCAAGCAAAAACAGCTTCTCAGCTGCTCCCAGCATCCTCAGCAGAAAGTAAAGTGTTAACCCTGTTGTGTCCCTGGTCACAGGTACTTCCTCAGAGAATGATGGAACAGACATGATCTGACATTTGTCTGTTGGTTCATCAAAAGTACTGCTACAGCACCAGTTAATTTAGCATTGATCTAATTATCAGCAAAGCCAGGCACGTTCAGTGGAGTCAGGGGAGTCAAACTCCTGATGCAGCTTTGCTATCCTTTAAAGCTGTGCCTGACATGATCCTTGCTCCTTTTGCTGTGAGAGGTGTAGTGCCCCTTCTCACACCTCTCCTTGCCAAATACTTCTGGGAAGAGCTTCCTCTAGCCCTGAACTGAAACACCAACATTCCATAGTAACCACTTCCAGAGGGCACATTAGAATCACAGATAATTAAGGTTGGAAAAGACCTCCAAGATCATCAAGTCCAAACTTTTAGGAACGAACAGCTGTAGCTGCTCAAATGTTTGGTCCTACCCCTCCAGAGAGTTCAGCTGGTATCAAATGTGTCTGAGGAAGGCAGGATAAATCCCACTGTCCCTCTCACCTTCGCAGGATTTGCCAGAAGCATGACCTGAGTGATGGCAGCTGGCGGCTGGATGGGATTGAACGGAGACAGCTCAGTGCCAGAGGGTGGCTGTAGCTTCACTTTCATGGACTGCAAGTGAAATAGAAAGCAGAACCTCAGGGATGATCTCCTGCCTTGGGGACAATGAAGGATGCATGCACAGGCTGGGGGGACAACAGCACACATCCAAATGGAAGAGAATCAACCCACAAGTGAGGATGAGGGAACAAGAGCCAGCCCAGCTTGCAAAACACAATAGGAACAGGCAGTTCTTGGCTTATCCTGTTCAGTGTTTTCTGCCCGTGACAAGAACCTTTGTGCTTTGGAAAGGGGCACAGCACAGCCTATGGCAAGGTCCCCAGTCCCTGAGTCCATGGCCAGGCCTCCCTGGATGCAGTCTCTGTCCCGTGTGTCCCTACCTTGGGCACGGCCGCCTGCAGCACGATGTTCCTCACGGGCAGCGGCGCCGTGTTCAGCATGGAGACCACCACGACCAGCACGTCCGAGCGCCCTGGCGGGCACTCCCTGGCAAAGTGCAGCAGGATCCGGAACCCGTTCTTGTCGTAGGCTGTCACTGGCAGGGCACTGCCTGCCACAGAGAGAGAAGGGAGAGGATCCAGGTTCGTGCTGCAGCAGGTGGGCTGAGGCAGCATCAGGTGTTCAGGATGTTCAGCTGGAGCTGCTCATCCCTTCTCTCTACTTCATGAGCTTTGCCAAGAAGCTTTGCCTTTAAAAAATGTTCAGAGCAAGGTGAAAAGCCTGAAATACTTACTGGGTTTAATGGATTCCAAGGGAACATGGACGTTGGCCAAAGAAATTTCAGGTGCTTTCATGGGACTGCCTTGCTGCTGGAATGACGCCGGCTGGAAGAGAGGACTTCCTGATCCAGCAGTGCAGCTGCTTGGGAAGGGAGCTGGAGGGGCTCCAGAGGCAGTGGCTGGCAGCCCTGCAGGTGCTGCTAATGGGGCAGGGGTGACAGTGGTTGGCAAAGTAACCCCAGGGAACACTGCAGGTGTCGCCATGCCTTGGGTGGCACTCCTGCAAGACAGAAAAGCCATGGCGAATGGAGCTGGAAGTGAAGCAGGAATTTCTCCAACACACAGAGATAACAGCACATCACGAGGACAAAGCAGCAGCTTGGAGCTAGGCTGGAGCCTGTGACTCTGCACAAGTCTCACATGAGGAGAACTACAAGGACAGGGGTGGTGGTAGGGGTGGGGTCACTTCTCTGAGTCAAGAAGGAAATGAGGCCTCTGTACCTCAACAGCTCATTCCCCTTCACACCACACCTTTGGATCAGGCAACAGTACAGCTGTGTGCTCTGCCTGAATTTCCCTCCCAGAGGTGGGAAACTTGTATTAGTTTTTAAACTGAAACCTCTGAGAAGAAAAATCCCAATCCCACATCTCTACCAAACCAGAGAGTTGAAAGTCAGCCTCAGAACCTGGCACTGCAGCAAGCCTGGCTTTCTAACTGCAGAGCCAAAGCAAAGTCAGGACTTTTGGTTACCCTTTGGCTTCTTCAAGGAGTTGTCCCAATGCATCCATCTTATGTGGCATGTTGCTCCCCACAGACGAGCTGAAGTACCCAGGAGCAGCTGGAATAGTCTTAGGAGGCCCTGCAGGGGCAGCTGGGACAGCAGGAAATACAAATGGTGCTGAGTTTGGTGCTGGGATGCTGGGAGCAGTCTGGGAAGCTGGGAAAGCAGAAGGCAGCGTGGCTGATGTCCCACACGTGGTCTGTGATGTGTGATGGAGAAGAGGGTTCCCTGCAGGGTTGCAAGCAACAGTCACCATCTTCGGATTAAAGAAATCCAGGTCCAACTGCTCATTCTGAAAGAGAGGACAGATAGATGCTCTAACTCACTGCTGCCCCTGATGCAGAAATGGCACTGCTCTATTACAGAAGGACAGAGGTTTACCACAAAAACAGGTGCTGGGTGACAAGCAGCAAAGTCTGTGGCCTAAGTCAGGGCTACTTCTGATCTGTAATTTAAGCAAAGGAAGGACTAACATCATGGGGACAGATAGGACACTGAGAAAGCCAGGTTCAGGGATACCTACTCTGTTTAAACACATCTATCCCTATTTTAGGGCTAAGCCAGACTGCCCCTCTGCCTGTGTGTGTGATCACATGCTTCTCCAAGGTGACAGAGACCTCCCACAATGTCAATCCCTCCCTCCCCTTCTCTGAGACTTCTCCTTTGTACCTCAAACATGCTCCATTGGTTGTTTTCCGAGGTCTCCTTCCCTGCTGCAGGGGCTGGGTCATTCAGGCCTGGAGGGAGAAACAATAGGAGGAGAAAATGAACTCAGAGTCATTCCTTGGCTGCTGTTTCAGTACCATCAAAACTTGATTCAGCTCTGCCAGAGCCCAAGAACCTGATGAAACACTGAGATGGGCTGCAAGGCTATGATGAGGAAAAGAGACTGACAGCACCAGCAGCCAACAGTCATGCCCTGCACCCAGCTCTTCTAACCCATCCTGATTAGCACTGCCTTCTGCTGCTCACATCTGGGCTCTACAAACAGGCATCCTGCAGGCTCCCATGCACAGCCTCTCTGAGGCACCTTCCCTTTAGCACACCCACAAAATCAGGGCTTAATCTGTCCCAAACTAGTGTAGCCTGTACACCCAGCAGGATCACCCAACAGGAGATCAGACAGCAATTGCACTAAACAGCTGCTTTCTTGCAGCCAGCTCTGGGAAGAGATTTTAATACTGACTCACTGAGGTCTAATATTCAGAATGATGCAAGGGATTCCCTGGAATCCAGGAACATGGAGAACACAGAAGCAGCCTTTGTTAGGATGGATTGAGCAGCCCTTTTGCAGACCCCTCAGTGTCTTACCCAAGCACAGGAGCTCCTCATCCAGCAAGGACAGGGAGTTGGTTGTGCTGCCCTGCTGAGCGGGTGCTGTTTCCACCTGGCCGGAGGAGCTGCTGCGCAGCGGTGCCAATGTCTGGGGAGGAGGAGGGAGGATGGGGATTTCAGCTGGGCCAGGGGCTGTGCTGGGGGCTGGTGCCAGGCTGCTGGGTGGCATTGGAGGTGGCGGGGTGCTGGTGACGTCCAGTCCAGCAAGGTCAATGAGGGTGTTGAGATTACTGGTGGAGTTACTCCCTGCAGTGGACAGGAGAAGAGCACTACTAGGAAAGAAGGCAAAAGGCTCAGAGTAAACCCAGTGTGCAGAAGAAATTAGCAGAGAGATGGTTTAGATCCTCATCTCAGCATAGCTTGTGGCTCTTTGTAACAGAGCAAGGGTATTTGCTGTCCAGACTATGTAAATCAACAGAGATACTTAAAGAATTTCCATGTGAAAACCTGCTGCAACCACTGCTCCTTCCCCAGCGCTTCACAATTCATGATCCCTTCAAAATTTTTTGAACTCAGATAAGGCTTTGGGAGATCCTACAGCATTATAATAAACAAAGGCTACCAGAGAGCTGGAGAGCTGAGGGAAATTCATACCATCTCAAACTTCATATTTAAAACAGTCTTGTCCCAGTAAGATGCTGCCAGGCAGCAGCACAAATGTTTGAGTCCCAAATGGTAATTCTGTCACACTCATGTCCAGAGCTTTAAATGGTGAAGCTGAAGTGTGAAGTGGGCAACTGGCCTGAATTCACAAATGGAATTACTGGCAAAACCAGGAAAAGGACCTCTGGTCCAGCTCCTACTCTCCAGCTCTTGTGTTTTTAATAAAATTATCTTTTTATTACACATCACCATTAAGAAACAGGACAAATGTGGGGAGGAAAATGTATGAGAACTTCCGGCCACAAAAACTGCTCAGATGCAGGTTTGCTACTGATGTCACAAAGGTTTCAGTAATATGGACTGAGCAATGGAGAATGCAAAGCTGCAGCACTGCTGCTCCTGTCCAGAATTGTTTATCCACTGCTCAGGAGCCTTCTTGTCCCCCTCTGATTCACAAACTGTTCTCCACAAGAACCACCAAAAGCTACTTTAACAAAACAGGAAACATTGTTCAAAAGACTTAGAACTGCAGGATTCAAAAATTAAACAATTGGCTTCCCAGGAACTCACCTTCCACTACAGACATCCCAGGGAGATCCACTTCACCATTGATCACTTGCCCCTCTATTATTTTTTTATAGGAATTTATCACACGGGATAAATTGTCACTGGCCTGCAGAATATCCCCTACAAGAGAGACAAAAATTACCTCCAAGGCTTCAGTCACTTTGTTCCCACTAATGCTGAGAGTGCTCAGTTGTCAGCTAAATAATCAGCAAGAAAAACCATGAATATCTGGCTATGAGCTCCATCACTCTGCCTGTGCCACACTTCTCTAAGCAATACCCTAACCTCTTCTAGCTCCACACACATTGCAGTAACAAGGAAAAAATGAGCCCAAGGTTGTTCCTCACAGCAACCCTCTTCCCCTCCCAAAGCAGCAGCTGTCCCCCATTATTGTTCCCATCCTCCTGAACCACCTTTACTATCCAGTCGTTGCCTGAACTGAAATGATAAGCACAAAGAGAGAAGGATTGTCCTTTACCAAAGCAACGGGAACCCACAGTGAGGAGGTGACTTTACAGCTGAACCTTTGCATGGGCAAGGAGCACAAAGCAATTAAAAAAGGACAGGTGTAGCTTAGTTTACCCAAACTGCTGTCATTATCCTCTGTCTCACTGGCCAGCTTGAACAGTGTCCGTCGTTTGGTTTCACACCTTTCATAGAGCTCCTGGAAGACAGGTTAGGACAAAGATTTCACTTTGTGGCAGGAGCCACTGCCAGCAGCACCAGTCAGCACAGAACAACCCCCAGAACAGACCAGTCTTACTGCGCTGACCATGCCAGTGTGGCTGCACAGCCAGGATGGCCCTCCCTGCCCAGCTCACAGTGCTGAGCAGCGTTACATGAGCCTGGGGTCTAAACACAACCTGCATTTCCAACACATCTCTCAGTCCTCCCTCACATCAGCACTTATGGCCAAGTTCTAGTCTAAAAGAGATGTTCCTTCCTTGTATAGTAGTCCCTAAAAGCCTGAGGAAGAGCAGAAAATTGTTTCAGCAATTAGGCTTCAGTTGTGCTGCAACCACTACTGAGTCTGTAACCACACGGCAGAAAAGTGGCAGTAACAAAATGGTTCACAGAAACAAACCAGTTTCTTAAGCTTCTTACCACTGTTTAAGGATCTTGCTGTTAAAAATAAGTGGGTTTAATTTTTTTAATTAGATAATGTGCAACTCTTAAAGGCTCTGGGCCTACCAAGTCATCCCTGGTGGCTGTTTTGATTTTTACTTTCCTGATGTTCTCCTAACCCTGTAACACAAGTTAAAACTCTTCCTCTGAAGGAGAGGGACTATTTCCTGCCCCAGTCAGCCTTTAGTTTATTCATCCACAGTGCTGCAAGGGACAGTTATAACCTGCAATCCGTGTGTCCCTATAGGATCCAGAATTACAAACTGCAGCTTCTTGGTTCTGCCACGATGCACCTTTGGAGAACAATTGCACCTCACTTCAAGCATATGTGAAACTGAGCTACTCCCCACCCAGTCTTTTGGTAAAAGGCACTAAAACCATGGATATTTTCTTGCCTGCTGTTTGCAGCAACTGCTCCTGTTTCTCACCACTGCTCTCCATTTTACTGCAGTGTTTGTAATTCTCTGCAAAACTCAAGTCTGTAAGAAAGGACTGACTCCAGGACTACTGGGAAGAAGGAGCAGCTCAGACCCACCTTCATGAGCTCCCTGTCGGCCTCTGATGAGTCCTCTTTGCTGTAATGAACCAGCATCTCATTCAGCAGCTTCACGTTGTTGTTCACCTCCTCCAGCGTGTGCATGCGCTTTGTCACCTTCTGGATCCGAGCCTCATCCTTCAGGGTGGAAAGCACAGACAGAAAGGGTGAGTTTGTCTCTAGAAGTTCACAGTAACACAACCACAGATATTACCTGTAAATGTGTCAAGTGATGGCTATTTAAGGCTAAGCTAGGAAAAAAGCAAACAAACCCCTTCTTTGTTCATGTGAAGCTTTGCATATTTTATTTTCACCACCATTCTGAAATTACAGGCAACCCCATATTTTGAAAAAGTCTCATTAAATAGACTTCAATGTATAATTACACAGCTAAAAAAGTTCCCAGAAATTCCTTTCTGACCTTTTCAGAAGATTTTTTTTTTGTTCACTTGATGCCATTTAACAAAAGAGATGTGTTTGAAGCAAAAAATTCACTAGGAACAACATGCACACTCTGGTGGAAAATGTCCACCCATCTCTGATTGGAGATTCCAACTGAAGACATAGGAGTCTCCCCTGGGAACAAGAGGAGCTTGAATGGAAATATTTTAGTAACCTATACAACCACTACAGTCCAGAAGGTACCCTTTTATTTGCCAGAATCCCAGTGAGTCATTTCCTGGACTCCAGAGATTGGAATGACTGTCATGGGTGGATGCAGCACAGCTCTACAAACAGGAAGGTGTTTCCATGAACTTGTTTGTGAGAAAGTCCAGTGACTCAGTCCTCAGCATCCAGGGGTGGTACCACGACGCTCCCACCAAACCTTGATATGAAAGCCCATCTTGAGTGATGGGAATCTGGTAATTACAACAAGGGATATTCAATTCCTGTCCGATCCTCCACCAGAGACACCAACTGTAGACACTTCTGTGACACAAACATCTCCCAGGTACAAGCTAGAGACCAAATCCTAAGCTCTCCACCATTTGAAGTCAAATTGCTTAAAACCTGGAAAGCAGACTGCTGACCTGAACCAATCCTACAGGAATTTCTTACCTCTTTTACCATGGATTTTATAAGTTTGTTGGCCTCTTGTAAATCATCTGGGTTTTTGCTTTTCAGCAGCTTGGCTAGAAGCTGAAAGACAAGATGATAGTCAGGAGACAAATAAAGACCCTTGGGTAAAGGGAAAGGAATCTGTGTGAACAATTCAGGGGAAAAGGGATACAGCCCAGTATTGCAAAGCTTACACAGCTTCCATAGTTACAAGGACTCCAGCATGAGTCATTTAGAGTTTATTATCTATGTGAGCTCCTGCATTCCTGCTTTTACACAGGACATATTCTGTGAAATCTCAGAGACTTCTGACACCAGATAGCTATTCCTCCCATACATTATTTTTCCTCCTGTGTGTGAAACATTCTCTGCTTTCCAGTACTTCAGCAGGATGGCACTTTAACAGGAGTAACCCCATAATGGTAAAACAGACAAGGTCTTAACTGGAACTTTGGGTTAAGTGGGTGGACAAAGCAGTGAGTTCTGCAAAAGTACAGACCATCCTCCCAAAACTAAAAGCCACATTATTATACTTTGCTTCCTTATTCCAAATGTGCACTGAGTAATCACTTTTCATTAGTGATTTTGGCACAAGTCTTCACTGTACCTTGGATTTCTCCTCATCATCAAACACCGGGTTCTTGGGACGAGGTGGTGGAGAAGGAATGAGTGTTCTGTCTGCAGGAATCACAGGATCAAACATGACAATCCCTGAAAGCAGAACGGGAACCCCTGTGGTCAGCACACACCCTCACACCAGGCAGGGCACACAGGTACTCCCAGGCTGCTGTCAAAGCCAACACACATCTGCCCCTGACACTGCCACGCTGTTCCAGTGAACAATACATCCAAATCCCTGAGCTGACTTTCACCTGGATGTTCTCCCAACCCCACAACATGAGCTAAAACTATCCCTCTGAAGGGGAGGAACCATTTTCAGCCCCATTTAGCCTTTAGTTTATCCATCCACAGTGCTGCAAGGGACAGTTATGACTTGCAATCTGTATGTCCTCATAGGACAGGATGGTTTCCAGAGCTTCCATGGAATCAATTTTTCTTATGAAGCTACTGAGTTTTTTTCACTGTGCCTACACAAGAAATGTGTGTCAGCTGAACTAAAGGTACAGCTGCAAAGCCATTCATTTGAAAGAACACAAAAGGCTGCTTGGAAGCTCTTATTTCACTTTCAACTAGACTTGTTCAAATAATTTAATAACTACTTCCACCAAATAAAAAATTCAACTTAAAAAAGGCCCTTCAAACCAAAACAAAAGTATTTGCAAGGTATCTCATTAATTTAGTTAACAGAGCCAGCCCAACCCTGCCCAAGGCATTTACACATAATGAAAAGCTTTTCAGAGAATTTCTCCCTTGTTCTATCTCCCCTCAGAGTTTGTGCTGACCCCATTTAATTAGAAGCTGTAGATTTTGTGATGCTCTTGCTCAAAGCCAAGGCTGGAGAGAATGCATGAGTGAGCAGTTGACTCCCTACCTTGTCTCTTCAGCATGTAGTAGGCATCCTTGATTTTGGATTCCTCTGGCAATGCCACTGTCCAGCTATACAGCAATTCAATGACTTTGGACTTCACCTTCTCTGAGACTCGGTCTCCCAGGTACTAAGGGTGGAAAAAAGGATCCAAATTCTTCATGTTCTTAATTCCTTTTTAAAAATAAAGCTTTGTGGAAGCTCAGTGATATACATTACAAGGTGTATGATCCAAGTTCCAAGATGGCCTGAGGTACATCTCACTAGGAGGAAAAACTGCTCCTCTAATAGATTTGAAATAACAGTGAAGAGAAGCTTTGTGATTATCTTCAGCAAAAGAAAAAGCAGCTATTCTGCTAGCTCCAAGATTTTGCTATTTAAAAATTACAGCAATACAGAGAACCACCCCCTCCCCTGTCTTATGGGAGAGAATGTAGGAATGCATTGCTGCATCAATCACACCATAGGGAAGATTTTCAGCACATTAAACTCATCATGAATGTTGAGGGACTTAGCCAAGCACTCTTTACACAGCAAGTCAGCAGAATGAGGACTAGAACTCCATGGTGTGTTGTCAAACCTCTTGTTTTAACCTCTGCATCACACTTCTCTTCCACCACCACTGGAGTTCTGTTTTTTAAAACAACACAGCCAAAGTTTTAGAAGCCCTTGAGTTACCTGAAGAATTGGAACAGCCCAGAGACTGCATAGTGATGGCACATAAGTACGACTTCCTGAGAAATTTAGTAAGGCATAAAAAACCCCCAAACAACAAGAGCTTAGCTAATAAATGCTCTTGAATATAGACTAATAAGTGCAATGAGCCAGACAGAACACTGCAAATATTTTGGATGCTGCCTTTAGCTTACAGAGATCAAAAAGTAGCTACAGCCATAAGGTTCAGGGACTAACCTTTGGAGACACAACTTTTATTAACTCGTTTAAAAAGCGAAACTTCCCAACTTCATTATGAAATCTTCTCCCACAATTCTTCATACAAGCTTCCAGCACCTGCATTCAAGGAACAGAAACAGGGGCTGAATCAGCAAAACCCTAAAATAACAGTGTGTGTTCTGCTTAGAGGGGAGGTGAAGAGCCCCTGTCAGTGGGCCAAGTATTCCTGCTCCATGCAGACATCAATCTCCCATCTTTAGGGACGACACATGAAGACAGGCTGGTGTCCCACCCTCAGCCAGGTGTATCTGGGTCTTGATATTTGGTCTTAACAATGAACACAAATCTTGCCTGAAGATAACAAAGGAAAGCAGCTCAAACTAAACCAGAGCTGTTTCTGGACACTTTAGAGACGGAACTGTGCTCCCTCCCACTTCCCACTCCCTCCCGGGGATCAGGGAACTCAGCCCCCAGCTGACCCCATGGACACTCCCTGTGCCCCCCCTACTCCACACAGGTGATGCCATAGGATACATGCCTGGATTTAAGAGGAGGGGTAAGGACTACCTACTGTCAAGGCTTGGACTGCCTCCCATTCCTGTGGTGACTGGATTTTATGAGCCAGGAGTCTCACAGCTATCTGTGGCCTGGAACAGAGCAGAGCCCCGTTACAAACAGAGCAGGTAAACACCAGGAAGGATTTTCACACTTTCACAAATTCTGCTGCTTAAACAAAGTGTCTTCCACATAATCAAAGGGAAATGCCATTAAATACTTTTATTTTTCCATCACAAAGGCTAACAAAAAATGTTCATGGTAACTTTGTAAGCCTGGCTGTTTGCATGCATGAAAGGAAGAGAGGGCTGGTAGTCTGAGCCAGCAATTCCAGATTCCTCCTTGGGACGGACCAAACAATTGCCAGTACAGGCCCTAGCCCAGGAAATCATTACTCTTGCATTTGTTTCCTTTTTTCAGAAGAAAACACTTCTTCCTTAGCTCTCACGAATGCTGTGAGCCAGGAGGTTTCCTCAGTTAAGTCCAATAAGGATTTTAAAGATGCGAAGCCCCACCAGCACTATCAGTGATAACCCAATTTTATAGACTGTCAAATGGAATAATTTTGGCCAGATGAGAACCCTGGAGCTGCAGAAGCTGAAATTAGAAGCAGATTCAGAATTCCCAGTTTCCCAGTGCTCAGTCTGGATTAGCCACGCTGCCTTTCACAGGAGAGGCAGCATCTTCTCTCTGTTGTAGCCAGCTCTGCCTTGTGATATCAGTATATATAAAAGAAAATGTAAATGTTTGATGATGGAATTTCACACTTTAAACGGTGAATGTTAATTTATTAAGTCTAGAGCAGTTTGGAACACCCACCCTTCAAGTTCCTTGTTGATCTGGTCACAGAATCCAATGATGTATTCCCAGTCTTCTTGCCTGTTAGATGGGTTGGTGGCTTTATCTTTGGCAAGGAAAAGAGAACATATTACCAATCAAGAGAAGAAACAGTATAAAAGGTCACACATTTCTTAGAGAAAAGCATCTGACATCCATTGCCAGCTCTAAAAAAGGAGAAAGAAATTCACACATGGTATGTCTGTTCAGGGAAAAGGGTGTGCCCAAGTTGAGACATCCAAACATCCAGTAAGAACCACCGCTTTCAAAAGAAAACAGGTGCCAAATCTCAAGTATTTAGAAACAGGCTATTCCCATATCCTCAATGAGAGCACAAGATAAAAGATTTCAGCTCACAGCTTCCTCTGCCTGAAATGCTGTCTCTTTCTATTTGGCTGTAACATTAAACTCTTTAAAGGTTAAACCCTCACATTTTCTACATATGAAATTATTTTTGTATTCCCTGGGAATTTTGCAGAAGCAAGAGCTGGAACATCAGCTGTTTAATATCACTCATTTAGCATTAGCACTTGCTTTTGGAGTGCCAGCTGATTTGATTGATGCCTTAGCATTTCTCCTGGGATTTATGACTGAAATTTATTATTATATGTTGAGTTCTTCTTGCAAGTAATAAACACTGCAGCCTGCACCTGATCAGGAACTCAAATCCTACATGCTGAAGCCAAGAGATCGATGCTTTACTGACAGGGCTATTTCAGGCTCCTGAAGGATCCTCCCTTAAGCAGCAGGACCTCACTGACTGTACTGATTGCAGAGTAGTGAGGCTATCAGCATCTCTTTGGTTATGAATGCATCTTCTCCATATATTTTACTTAACCCTGATGCAGCAATGAATTTACAGGAGATCTTAAGCCAAGACGACCAAACATTATGGGTTTTTTTTTCTTGTAAGGGAAGAAACAATGCACTGTACCCATCCCTAAATATCTATGTATATCTATGAGCTGGCATTTAAGAAACCTTCCTCAAATTTTTAACATAACAGAAAGAGGTTTAGAAAATAAAATACTGCTTAGTCAGATAGTACAGAGCAGGGATGAAGAGCAGGAAAAAGCCCCACACATATCCCTGTACTTTCATCTCAGAGGGAAGTATAACAAAACAAACACATGTTGCATTACCAAGTGTCATTTTTTATCATCATTAAAATGTATCCTTTTACCTTTCCAGAGACAGATAAAACCAGCTGCTTTGAAACTCCAAACCCTCCCTTTCCCAGTGCACCTCAGCCCTCCTACTGTGCCCATACTGCAAGGTTTGCTCAGGTTTTCCTCCTCACTGAATGATACTTGTAGAGCAAGTAAATTTTCCATGGATTGCATGTAAAATATTCCACAGGTGAATATCTGTGCCTGCTGCTGGTCTTCCTGTGACCCTAGATAAGCAAAGACAGCAGCCAGGGAGGAATAACTGCAGGATCACATCCTGTAGAACTAAGGAGGAATAACTGCAGGATCACATCCTAAGAACCAGCTACAGGCTGGTCTTAAACTCAAGAGATTCAAGGGAGGCTCAGTTTAAAAGACAACTTCTGCAGAGCCAAACAACTGTTCCAAACATGTGGCACCTAAACCTCATTACCACTTTCCAACTGCTGAACATCCTGGAAGCATCATGAAACCATGACTTACAACAATCTAAAGCCTCTTCATGCAAATCAAACAGCACCGTGGTGGTTTGGTGCTCCAAAGCACCTCTTGTGCTCGGCAGCCCCAGAAGAAAAACACTCAGTTCCAGGCTGGAATTAAGGGAATTTACTTAATAAATGCAGGAGGAGCAGAAACAGATATGGACACACAACCAAACGGACTCTGTTGGCTGCACAGCCTGAAATTAGGAAAATGATGTGGTACAAACATGAAAATGTAACCAACATTTCCATGCTCCAAGTGTTAATTTTAAAGCTGTTCCAAGTATCTCCAAAAATTTTTTCCAATGACACTGGATTATTCCATGCTCTCAGACTCATCTAAGTTTTTTTCTGCAAAAGCTCTCACACGAAGACAGTGAAGCCTCAGAAGGAGAGAGTGACTGCCAAAGGGAAGTGCTGTTCCACATGAAGAAACTCCCTATTTCCAACATCCATAAAACTTCCATGTGAAGCCTTGGTTCATAAAAGTTAATGAGCTTGATCACAAGTCTTGCCCTGGCTCTGGAGATTGGTGTGTTTGCATGACACAACACAACAGGGTGTATGGATACCTGTTCCCAGTCTCAGCACAGCCACATGAACTCAGCATTCCAGCAGAGCAGAATCACCTCACTTCACCTTTTCAGGTCTGCCCCACAGGAAGCTGTGTCACGTCTATCAAGTTGTGACTTAAAATCCTCTATTTTTATGAAGAATGCTTAAAATGTGGGCAAGCAGCTCATCTGTGCTGCTTTATAAATATGCTTCAACCCTTATGTGAAAGGATTCACTCCAGGATGAAGAGTTGGTGCTCTGGAATATCAAGTCCTTGGCTTTTCCGTTGAAACTGCCAACCAAGGCCCATTTGGTACCAGTTATTTGCTTCCAGAGACACTTGTCCACCTGGTCCCCTCCTGAAAATCCCATTTCACACTGGCAACCACATGAATCTAAATTAGCAATTGGCACTACCCCAGTCCTGCTAGCACTTTTGCCTCAGTTTTCAGCTTTTTTTTAATGTGCTCAGGACAAACAAAGCTGCTTCACACCCACCCTGAGCATCAGAGCCACTCAGCCCTCAGGTGCTCTGCCAGACTGAAATGCTAATGAGGCAACATTCAGATTAATAATTAGATATGAAACAAAGGTGTTCGTTTTCTCTAGAGAGAAATGATGCTGGAACGCAGAGAACCACAGAGCAGCTGGAATGAAGAGAACCACAGACCATTAACTGGCTGGTAATGAATGCTCCTGTTTTCCTGGGTTCACTTCTCTACTGAAATGAGACAAAAGCCACCCCAACAAAGAGTTTCCCCAGGTCAGGCTTAGCCTATGAATTGGGAATCCCCAGCCCGGGCAAGTCCAGTCTAACAGTCAGACTCTGTTTGCATCCCTGGGCAGAAAAGAATGCTGAGACAGAAAACCCAAGGAAAAAAGAAATTAAGACAATTATAATATTTTATGCATTTGTATCTGTTCCACAGTGGAACACTGCCTTAGCCTGACATGAGTGGGATATAAGAAGCTTCCTTCTGGATGCAGCAGAAAAAGCAGCATTGGAGTCAAAGGCTCCAGCTGTGTTTGTACAACTGACATTATCTCCTAACCTTCTTCTGTTTCATCTCAGTGCAGAAGCAGAGCCTGCCAGCCAGGAGGGAACAGGAAGGATCACCTTCTCTCATCCCAGCTGCCTGGAATGAGGCAGGATATGCAGATGCCAGATCATCACTGGCTGAGGCGCAGATCTTGCTGCAGCAGCTGGACACGAGGATGATGTTACTTCACGGGTCTGTGACTCCACCTGATGCCAGAGGCAGGGCAGCAGGAGGCTGCACACCACCGCAGGAAAAAACCCCAACATTTTCAGTAAGAAATTCTCCATCTTCCCATGGCTGGGAAGTTGGCTGTGCTGCTGAGCCATTCTCTTTAGGAAGGGCACAGCATGGCACACTGTCAAGGCTGGCATTAGCCACAGCTTTGTGATGATCACAGAAAAAAAACCCTCGGGAAGGCAGGTGAAAGCCGGGAGCTGCACCAGCTCTGCCTGCCCGGCCTTCCGACTCCGCCGGTAACTCCTGGGCACGGAAGGCTCCGCGCTCCCTGCGATGGGAGGGGCGATACAGCCGCACCAGCAGCGATCACTGTAGCAGTGACCTGGCATAAAAGCATCCTCCTAAATCAGAGAGCAGCACTCAAGCCTTGAAAAACGTGTGCCCCTCTGCAATCAGGCTCGCTGCAATTCTTCTCACAGTGAGTAAGGCCTTTGCAACTCTTCCCTTTAACCCCTTGGCCAAGGACAGATCACCTGTCCCTTAACTTCCTCAATTAAAGAAATATCCCCACAAAACAAGCAGTCAAGAAACATTCCAGGCTATACAACCCAAAATATCCTTCCTACTAGAGATATTTTCACACACAAACTGAACTGGGTGAATCAGCTCTCCTCAGAGGAAGATTGCAAGGAAGGGATGTGGGTGTTCCTTCTTGTGTCTCACTGGCTACAACAAAAGATATTGACAAATTGTGGGAGTTCAGAGGAGGAGCAAAAACGGTAAGGGGACAGAAAGGATTGAGCTAAAATGAGAAGAGCTGAAAACATCTTTCAGCCAGTAACTCGTATAACAGATCATGACAGCATGTACCTGTTTGAATTTTATATAAAAATACCAAGAAAGAAGGAGAATTATCTAGTCTTGTTGATGGAAGGATAGCTCCAAGGGTAACAGGTTTTGCACTCTGAGGTATTTGGGGTAATGACCATCTTCTGCTGTTTGCCCAGTGCCTGACTACTTGGAACTTCACTTCCTGCCATAATTAAACAAATAACTATTAAAACAAAAAGAAGAAAATCAAGGCAACAGGCTATGATGAGCAGGATGGCCTCCCAGGGACAGCAGCAGGAGCTCCTGTGTGTGGAATATACAAAAACCGGTTACAGTTATGACTGATTCATTCAGGAATCACATCCCTGTGTTCTGTATAGCCAGAGCTGAAATGCCATGGGCAGCACGGACAGACACACAGACAGAAGACACTCAGAAGGGGCTGGGCATCAACAGACAACGGAGGTTTGTCCCCTCTAACCTTTAAGATACCTTATCCTGACAAAGGGTTTTGATATATTCCAGCTTGTACAGAATGGATGTCCACAACTACCGTGAAACTGCAGCCAGGCATAAAGAAGGATTCGTCTGCTTGAAAATCACAGTTGTGTAACACATGAATACAATTCATCTGGGAAACCCCACAGTTCTGAACCTCAGGAACGGCACTCAGGCTGTACACTCGGCTGGCCACAACCCAGGCAAGGGAAGAGACGGAAGGGACAAACACGAACCGTGACCCTTTACGGACAAGAAAAAGCAGGTGCAGAGCACGGCGAGCTGCAGAGCCGCCCGCATCTCCCACGGGGAGCTGCTACCGGCCCCCACCCGCTGCCGCGCCCCGCACCGAGGTGACCGCCGGGAGGGGCGGCCCCGGCTCTTCCTCCGGGACGCCGCATCCCCGGCGTGCTGAGCCCCGGTGCCCGGTGTGCTGAAACTCCCCCGCGCCCGGGGGGGGGGCTGTGCCAACCCGTCCCTAAGGCGCTGACACCCCCCCGGCCTCCCCGGGACGCCCGCCCGGCTGAGGGGGGCGGCGGAGTCGGGCGACCGAAGGCTGCAGGGAGGTGATGGGAAGGGGCTGAGGGGCCGGGGGGCGGCGGGGCCTGGGGTCGGACGGTGCCGGAGGGGGGCGGGCGGTGCCCCCGCGCCCGCGGTACTCACTCAGCCACGACTCCAGGCTCTCCCCCTCAGCCTCCGCCATGTTGCCGGAGCGACCCGGGGCCCCGCCCCGCCCGCGCGAGAGCCGCGCGAGGGGGGCGGTGCCAACTCCGGGCCCGCCCCCGGCCAGGGTGGCCCCGCCCCGCGCGGCCGCGCGCGCAGGGAAGATGGCGGCGCCCAGCGCGGCGGGGCTGGGTTGGCGGCTGCGGGCCTGGCTGCCCCGGTGAGCGGGGAGAGGGGGCGAGGGGCTTCCCGGGGGCGCACGGGCGGCACTGGGGGCTGCGGCCCACCGGGGGAACACGGGCAGCGCGGGGCGAGGCCGCGGGGCGGCTCACCGGGAGCGCACGAGGGGTGCGGGGACGGTGTGCGCCGCACCGGGAGCACACGGACAGGTCGCCCGCCTGTTTTTGCTGGGCTCATACAGGCGTAGAATTATCAAGGCTGGAAGAGACCTTTAAGGTCATGCAGTCCGACCGTGCACCCAGCACTGCCACTGTAATCCCTGAACCGCATCACCCAGCGCCAGGGATGGTGACTCCACCGCCTCCCTGGGCAGCCGCTTCCAATGCGAAAATGTGAAAAAAGGGATAGAACCCCGCCCGAGCTGCTCGCCCCACTGCCACTGATGCCTCTCACATCTAACATGTCGTTCTGAGGCGTGTCCACATCTGTCCACGTCTGTCCAGCTGCATCCCTGTCACGACACAGCGCGTGCCTTGGGTTACAGCCCCGCTTCTCCCGTTCCTTGCAGGATGGTGCCGGTGAGATGGAGCCGCTACAACCCCAGCTACCTGGAGCCAGAAGTGAAAAAGGAATCGTATCAGAAACCTTTAGAGGAGCTGACTGAGGAGGAAAGGGAACAAATGGAGCTTAAGGCTGTTCAACTAATCAAAGCTGCTCCTCCCTCTCTCTCCAGTTCCGTGTTCAGCGACCCCATGATTAGGTCAGAGAAAGCAGCAGCTACTCCTCTCTTCAGAAACGGCTGGGAGCTATGCTGCCCTCCTCGACCTTCACCTGCTGGCTGAATATTGCCTTTTGTTACAGCATAATCCCTATATTCTGGGTTAATCTTTTCCCATCAACCAGTCCATTGTCTTACAGTGATTAGAGATAATTACAGCAGATCTGGCAGCACCCACACTTAACCATGGGAACAACACAAAGGAATGGGGGTGGGGGGCTTATTTCTGTGTGTGATAAAATCAGAATTCATATCAGATCCCATTTGACTTTGTGTTTACAGTAAATTCACCAATATGATGATGAAGAGTGGAAATAAAGTGCTGGCCAGAAGCCTCATGTCTCAGGTAAGAATTCATGTTTCTTCTCACTGTTACGTTAAAACAAGACAAAATGGAAGGCTAGGATGTCAAACTCACTGGAATTGGAAATTACCAGAACTTGGGTGGTCCATCTCTGTGGTCTTGATGTGTTTCCCTCTGCCACACGTTGCTCTCAGCATGATTCCTCTGATAAACCATGGTTTGTTTGATAAAATGTACATTGCCCCACCCTTGTTGGCTCACAGACCAGCAGGTAAGAGCTTCATGGAGAACCTTCTCTTTCCATCCTTCAGTATCCCTGTGTCCTTCTGTACTGCATAAAGCATCATTTTCTCTAAACATCATCTTTCCAGCTCTCTGTCATGCCTTACCCTCTGTATAACTTGCCCTTGAAGTCCCACAAATGTGTCACCTATATGACAGAGCTTTGAGCCTGCTCTGACCCACAGCAATTGGTATTAACTGGTGGTCCCATCTGGTCTCTTCCACCCTTGAAATCCCTTGAAATGGGAACACATTTTACCCAAATGTTTCCAATTGACTGCTGATTCCTTGTTACAGAAGAGCACATGGGCTCTGGGCTCTGGAGTCCAGGCTTTGCAGGGGAGGATGCTCAGTGCACAGACCCCTATTCCAGCCTCCACTTTGTCCCTGCCCTTCCCTGGCTTCTGGCCCGGGTTTGTGCTGCTTGTCCCCCTCACCCCAAATGCAGTGTCTGATAAAACAGTCTGAAGAGCTGGAAGAAGGTGAAGTAAAACTTGAGTTAAAGAATTCCCAATGGGTCTTTGGCCTCTGGGGCTGGAGGACCAGCTGCTCAGGTGAAAACGGGGTGCCTGTAAAAGTGATGTAACATCATGGAGTGGGAGAATCCATCTGCTCTGTATGTCTTCTTTCTTGCCTTTCTTCCAAGACTCTGGAGACCATTAAGAGGAAGCAGCTGGAGAAGTACCACAAAGCTCCAGAAAATGAGAAGGAGACAATTGAATGCAACCCCTACGTTATCTTCCACCAGGCTCTCAAGAACTGCCAGCCCATCATTGGGCTCAGCAACATCACCAAAGGAGGCAAAACCTACCAGGTGAAAGGGGGGCTGGGAGCACATCTGGTTGGGAGAAATTAGGCAGGGAGGCAGATGAACTGATTTCCACCCCATCAGCTCAAGATCTTCTCTCCTTGAAAGAGCCCCTTCGCAATCTGGAATAAACCAGCACCTAGAAACTGTCCAGAATCAGGATCCCCACCTATGAGTATTGTGATTCCCCTGTCACAGAATCACTAAGGTTGGAAAAGACTTCTAAGATCAATCAAGTCCAGCCATTAATCAGCAGCAGTCTCTGGTTCTCTGACTAGATGCGAGGAGAAATACACAGCAAGTCTTTTCCAAGGAGACAGAGATCAGCAGCAAAAGAATTGGTAGTGCTTGGATTACCAGTCCTATCCACTGCACCATGTTGCTTGGGGAGAGGTCCCACAGCCCTGGGGTAGGTCAGCGTGGCAAAATGGGTCACCTAGATCCTGTGGGTATTTAAAACACAAGCAGAACTTGTCTCTGAGTACAGGCTCTGCAACCCTTGGGACCTGAAGGAGAGGTGAGATGTGGAGGTATTTGGAATTAGATGATCTTTAAGGTCTCTTCCAACCCAAACCACTCTGATTCTGTGACTTCTCTGTATTCAGTGCAGGGATGGGGTGACCATCTCCCATCTCTGCTAACACACACCAGCCTGGATCCAGCTCCCAAACAGGCCAGCATTTCCATTTTGGTAGCAGTGGCCAGTTCCTAAGGACAGAGCAGGAGAACTGGCAGGGCTCAGCTGTCGGGAGCGGGTCTGGCTGCAGAGAGCAGCACAGTGAACATCTGCAGGTGCCAGCTGGTGCTGTGTGGCTGCTGGGGAGGAGCAGGTTGCTGATAACTGCCGTGGTTTAACCCTTGCCCAGGTGCCCGTCCCACTGACGGACAATCGGAAGCGCTTCCTGGCCATGAAGTGGTTGATCACCGAGTGCAGGGAGAACAAGCACCGCCGGACAATGATGCCAGAAAAGCTCTCCCAGGAGCTGCTCCTGGCCTTCAACAACGAGGGGCCCGTCATCAAGAGGAAGCACGTCCTGCACAAGATGGCAGAGGCCAACCGGGCATATGCCCACTTCCGCTGGTGGTAGGGACCCTGCATGGGACACGCTGCCACGGCCTGGAGAGCAGAGCCCCAGGGCTGCCAGCCTGGGAGAGGGAAAGGTGGAACATCCCTTGCAGGCAGCTTCTGATCTAACCCAGGGAAAGCTCACACGATCCCCATGAGGTTCTTTTTCTTTGTGCTTGTCTGGATGGGGAAAGGGGGGGTCTGAGTTACCAGCCCCAGCAGGGATGCTCCAGTTATTTCATAATCACTTCCCTGTGAAGACAAGCCTTAGATGTTTTTCTTACAGCAATGCTAAACAAAATCACCTTTCACTCACCTGTTTCCTGGGCATCTGAAAGTATCTCTGCTCCTCAAATCAGCAATGTTTTTGGCTACAGAGCTACGAGCAGAGCTGGATCCTCTTCCACACCATAACCAGCCTTAGAGGGATTAGTACAACAGGCAATAAAAGGCCCTTTTTGATTTTTGGTTCTGGTCATCAGCAACATTGTCTGCACAGATTTGATGGGAATGTTAATAAAACCAGTTTTATGGGAAAGGTTTCCCGATTGCAGACCTTTGTCTCTGTTGCTCCAGCCACCCTGGTTATGTAAAGCCCTGAGGCCCTACACTGGAGCAGAAACTGAGTTATCACAGCTTTAGGGCTTCAGGCAGGAGCAACCCTTCAGTATTGCTCAGAGCTCAGCAGCTGCACAGGGAGAAAGCAGGGCACACATTAATGGAAAACTTTTATTAGAAAAAAATCCTTCAATAGACTGTTTCCTTTCTTCCTCTCCTATTCTTATAAGAAACATACTGTAGCTGAAACTTGAAAAATTCTGAAAAAAAGGTGACAGTTATTGTATAAAACTTACAAATCCCATTCCTGCATGTGCTCAGGGACCTCTCCTGTCACAGGCTGCCCCATGGCAGGTATTCCTGGCTGTAAGAGAGGCTGTGTGCATGCAGGTGCAGCCAGCATGCTGGAGGGAGTCTGAGAAAAATAGCACTTGGTTGAGTTGTTTGTGAGGCCATGATGTGTTCTGTGACCTGTCACAGAGAACCACGTACAACCTGAGCTGGGAGATTTCTCCGCTGCCTCCCACAGCTCTGCTGGCTTTGGGGTGAAGCAAAATGTTCTCAGCCTAAACTGTGCTTTCCTTAACACTCATAGAAAATGCTGGTGTGAGCTAGAAGCCTCCCAAGCCCTTGGCTGGCAGCAGCCCAGTATTAAGACAAAATCAGTGGGAGAACTTGGTGGGTTAAATCTGCACTTTCCACTGCTCTGAACCTCCAAAGTCAGACCAGCACCAGCTGCATCTGACAGTAGGTGTACAGAGGCTCTAGCCAGTATAAATCCTATTTACAGGAAGTGCTAAAAAATTAATGTGAAAAATTCCAACTTGGTATGAAGCTTGCTGGTGAAGGTGCTGGGGACTCCCCTTCTCTGCCGCGGGAGTTAATCCGTCACTTCGCTGTAATAATATTTCTGGGCAGCGTCCGTCATCTTCCAGTCAGCAGCCCGGAACTCGATGATCTCCAGCAGCAGGAGCTGGGACAGGGAGCTGAGCCCCTCCTGCAGAAGGAAGCCATCTCGGAGGAGGGAGAAGAGCTCATCCATCCGCTGGGAATTCATCTTCTCCAGCTGCTCACCGATGCGGTGGAGCTGCAGGACCAAGCAGTCCACCTTCAGAAGGAAGAGCAGATGGCTGAACATAAAGCAATGGAGGCTCCTCTGCACCCCCTGGGCTGTGCTTTTTACAGGTCCTTGGCAGGACAACAGGCACATCAGCAGCTCTTCCCTGCACTCACCTCCTCCTCCTTCTGCAGGCTGTCGGGCTGTGCCAGCCGGAACAGGCAGTCATACACAGGGTTCACCAGAGCCATCATGGGCATGTTGTTCACCTGCAAGGAGAAGGAACATCATCAGCCTGGAGCCAGAAAGGAGTCTGCAGCTATTTTAAATAGTTATTCCCTTGCTGCACTCCAAAGGAGAATGGAGCAGGATTTAGCTGTGCTGTATTAGTGGGATTTACATCAGAGATCAGACATTTGAGTCTCTAGGAAGCAGAGGAGCTGAACAAATGATGTAAAAAACATCTATTTTTAAATGTAAGCAGGTAGTCGTGGGAAATACACCTGTTCCAACAGTATTTTTCCTGCCTGCAGCTCTACTTGCATCATTTTTACATCTACTCCAAGCAGGAATTCAAAGTTCACACACTGCACAAAGGCCTGAAGGCAAACTCCGTCAGCAAACTCCACAGCAACTAAACCAGTGCAATCTGGGACATCTGGGAGCTGGCAAATCGGGATTTCAAACACCAGGTACAAAATGAGGAAGCTGAGACTTTGTGACTGTTCCTGAAGACTTCCTCTGCTTCTCCAAGCCTGTAGGTAGCACGAGCCCTGACAGCATCCTTGTGCGGAGAACCAGCTCTGGCCCCCATGGCCCTGGGGCTCTGTACAACACGCACCCAACACTCCTGCCCTGGTATCCTGGGATGCCCAGGCCCTTCTGGCACTCCAGGCAGCAGCAGCTGGGTGCTCCTGCTCCAGCTCCTCACCCTCAGGTAGTCGAAGATGTTGCAGATGAAGGTGACGTAGCAGATCCAGGCCTGGAGTGAGCGGGTGCGCAGCTCCTCCCTGTCCTTGTACTCCTGCTGCAGCCGGTTCAGCAGGCTCCTCCGGAAGATGCTCTGGCCAACTTGTTTGCTCTCTGCCTACGAGCCCACAAAAGCAGGATGGAGGGATGAAACAGGGCTGCCAGAGGGGCAGGGGGATGCAGAACCACACAGATACCCTGCTGTGATTCCCGGAGAGGCAGAAAAGCTGCAACTCGCTGCCTGTGCCAGCCCACTGCTCCTCTGGATGCTGCCACTGCATGGGGCAAGTGGGAAGAGAGGAGAGAAGAGGGAGAGGGAGAGGAGAGATGGCCAAGGGGTCAGAGCACGTGGCTGGGGCAAAGCCCTTCCTGGCCCAGCCCAGGGACAACCCACACAACACAGCCCAGGTGTTTCGCTGTCCAGACACGAGCTCTCACCTGGATGATGGTGTAACAGATGCGCCCAGCCTCCTTGCTGAACACACAGTCTTTGAGGGACTGGTCCACTATAATGTTGGCCACTTTCTCCAGGTCCACGTTACTGGGGTCTGCAGAGAAGAGAAATACTGTCAGGACGCAGCCCTCTTTGGCCCCTGATTGCTCTGGGGTACCTGGAAAGCAACCAAGGTCTGTGCAGGGCCCGGTACAGTCACGTTAAATGGTGCAGAAACTGTGCGTGGCAGAGGAGCTCATAAAAACCTGCTGACCTTTGAGGGCTGTTTTCAGCAGCTTCTGAGTCTCGGAGTCGAAGGACTGTATTTTGTACTCTTCTTTGCCTGTTTCCCCCATGACTGGTTTCCTCCAAGGGCAAGAGTCAGGGCAATGGATGAGCTAGTGACAGTCCCTGGGGAGGGAGCACACAGAGCTTAGTTGGACAGAGGCAAAGCTTCACCCATTTGCCATTCCACAAATCCCAGGTAGTGCTGGAGCACAGGCTGTTTCCTGACAGCTCCCCACCCCAAGGAAACTCCTCTTTTATTAGGGCACCAACTCCAGCCCTAGATCCAGGCAAATCCTCATTCCCACATCTTATAAAGCCTTGTTTCCTACCAGCTGATGATAGAACTTCATCTTCAGAGTCTTTATATTTTTCTGATATATGTTACAGGCAAAGCAGACCCAAAATATACCTATCTCACTTCAGAATATTTCCCTGTGGCTGTATCACAGGGAAGCACACACTGCTCCCTTGGGCCTTGGAAACACCAATTCAGCTGCTTTCTTACAAAAATCTAGCAAGAATCAAAGCCAGCACAAAAGCATCCAACACATGCTCACCAGAGCACCTCTCCTGCACCAGAGCCAGGCTCCCTCAGTTCCCAGCACAGCACAGCAAACTCAGCAGCCAAATCCCCAACAGCAACAGCTCCCATCCCATTCCTCTGCAGTCAAGCACTGCTCTGCAGCACCAACAGTGCTCCTAACTAGTCTCTAAATTGATTTTCTTCTGCTTCGTGACACAATGAAGACAGCAAGAGGGTACGCACGGCACAGAGAGAAACGGCTTGCTCACACAGGATCTGCTGGATGGAAATGCAGGGCTGGCCAGACCGACAGCACAAACACGAGAAGGCAATCAGCCAAATGAGTTTTGCCAGCTCGTCGAAATTCTTCGGCCATTACTCACCCCCCTCTGCAAACAGGTCCCTACCCAGATCAAAGCCCAAGAGCCTTTAGGGGCATGGGACAGGTACA
This sequence comes from Corvus moneduloides, assembly GCF_009650955.1. Lineage (NCBI taxonomy): Eukaryota > Metazoa > Chordata > Aves > Passeriformes > Corvidae > Corvus > Corvus moneduloides. Next base: position 7,209,906 of record NC_045494.1, read on the forward strand.
GTGGGCAGACCCTTCACACACAGCACAACAGTTACTCACAGCAGAGAGCAGCCATGGGGGTGACCACCTGCCGACACTGCTCTCGCACTCAAAGCTCTCACCTACCCGGGGACTGGCACACGGGTTTCTTTCCCAGGTGGATTCACCAGCAGCTGGGTGCCCTCCGTGCCATGCCTAGTTGGCAAACACGTTGCTAGCCGACCTCTCGTCTCTCTGCATGTGGACTCATGCCATGCTGCACTGCCAGTGGAGCAGCCCGAGATCACCAGCAGCCCCGTGTCCCACCGGCAGCATCTCCACGCAGAAGGAACCTGGCGAGAGCTCAGTGCCTCACGCAGCACAGCGGGAAGCGCCCGAGCCCGTCTGGCAGCGTCTGTACCGCCGCTGCCCAGCCCCTCTCCCGAAGCTTCCGTCCCCACGGCTCCCTGGGATGGCCACGGCTGCTTTGAACTGCTGTGCCAAATAACCCTGCCTAGAGCAAACCACAGCGTGTGAACACCGAGCCAGCCAGGTCTCGTCAGCACTAGAGACTCTGCTGCCAGCACCTCCTCGTCTGAAGGGCTGGTAGCAGTGGATGACATGGGGCACCTGTAGGCACCGACTGCTCCTCTGCCACTGGCCCCTGCTAAACGAGCCGCCCCGGGGACTGACACAGTTGGAGTAGGCACCCTCAATGTGCCGGTGATCCATCAGCTCAAGTGCCAGGGCACCTATGACCCGCGGGGTCACACCTGGCCGTATGGGCTGAACAAGTCCTGACCACTACAAGGAGAGAGAGCAGTGCAGAGTCTCCTCTGCCACCCCATAGTATCTGCCCCAGGGGCTCTGCCAGCCCCCGGGACTCCCATCCCATCCCCGCCGAGCCGCACGTGGAACTTCCCAGCGCCGAGACGCCTCTTGCCCGGGGCAGCTGGACCACCGGAGCCCCCAGGAACCGCCGCCGCTGCCTCCCGTCGCTCCAACCCCGCGGCTGGCACAAGCCCAAGGGCCACCGGACGGAGGGACAGGCGGATCCCGGGGAAAGCAGCCCCCGCGCTGCCCCGGGCCGGGCAGGGGGAGCCGGGCGCAGCCCCACCGACCTGCCGGCCGCCCCCGCTGTGTCCTCCGGCCGCCGGGGCATCGCCGGCACCTCCCGAGCCCCGCGCCCTCCCGGCACGGCCCAGGTTTCCTCTTAGGTCATTTCCTCGCCCGAGCCGGGGGAGGGACGGGCCGGGACGGGCGGGGGAGTGGCGGCAGCTGCGGCAGCGCCACCGCCTGCGAGCGCCGGGGCACGGCGGGCTGAGCCCCGGGTACGGCCGGCTGCTCCTCGGGAAACTCCCGGGGGCACGGGCGGCTGCCCCTCCAGACACCCTCCCGCGCACGGCCGGCTGCCCCCCGTTCCCCTGGACACCCCCAGGCACAGGGGGCTGCTCCCGGGTGCCTCCCCAGACACCCCCAGGGCACAGCCGCTGCTTTTCCGACTCTCCCCCCGCCCCCGGCAGGTCGCGGGCAGCACTCACCCCTCTGTCCTGGTCCCCCGCGGGGCTGTCCCGGCGCTCTACGGGTGATAACGGCGTGAATTCCGCCCTTCTCTCCGGGCCAGGGCAGGCTGCAGCCGAGTGGTATTAAAAACTGAGTAGAAAAAAGTCAGGAAAGGGGAGATGCACTAAACCAACGCATTGCAACAAGAGCTGAGTATGGTATAACACACTTCACGTTTTTCCTCTCAAATCTCAACCATTTCACGAGGGAAGACCCCGCAGGGGGTGAAGCCTTCACAGCAGAGCAGCCAGGCTGCTGAAACCAGAGAATGGCTGAGGGAACACAGAACGGTTTGGGAACATTCTTGCTAGCACTGCATGGCCTGGCTGAATACAAAGCCTGAACTCACCCACCGAGGGTGTGAGGCTCAGAACTGGCCACCACAGTTCCAAAAGCCCCTCCAGGACACAGCAGTGGGACTGGGCTGCACAAATCCCCCTCGGCCGATCCCTTTTGGTGCAGTTCTCAACAGCGATACCCAACACAGAGGGTACCGTTCTGCCTACTGCTGAGGAGCATCCACAAGCAGGCAGTGGGAAGGGAAATCCAAAAGGCTCCTGTTGCCCCACGCTCTGGGCCCTGATTATCCTTCCCTTCAGGAAGGCCACGCTGTTCCTGCGGGGTCCAGCATAGGCACAAAGAGGATAGGAATAAACCAACTGCAGCCAGACATGTACATAACAAAATATTTAATGTACCTTGTCTCAAAGGTAGGCACACACTGTGCGTGTTGTGCTCGGACGCCTTCAGGAAACAGCAGCTGCAAAATATCCACTCAGGCAACACAGCAAAATGCCACAGTTACAGTTTCTACATCACAAGAGAAACTTAAATCCAAATTAAATACGATCCATTCCAGTCCCGACTGTAAAACATTAATTTCTTGTCAAAAATGATGCTGTGCAGCTCTGGATGAGCATCCTGAGAGTGGGACTGTCCTAGGAAGTCGGTGAGGCAGCCATCGCTGCAGGAAGCAGCATGTTCCTCGCAGATCTTGTGCGTACGAGGCTGGCTCAGTGCTGTGGTGGAGCTGCAAACAACCACGGCACAACTCCTCGCCTGTGCTCTGCCTGCTAAGGAGCTTTTGGACGTTCTGATGGTAAAAGGCACTAGAAGAAAACAAACGCAACTGCTGAGCAGCTTGTGAGGTGAACTGCAGGCAAATCCCTGGTGATAGGATTAGCTTGGAAGGAAATCCCAATGGCCAAAACTGGCCAAGTCTCACAGCGAGGCACTTGCTGCGTTGAGTCACTTCACACTAAATGGGAGGGCGCAGCTTCCAAGAGCAAATCTGTGCCAGCACATGGGAGAACAAGGTGACCACAGATCTCTCACCTCTCCTGCTCCTCTAATTTTAAGAAATTTAGCTCCTAACAGCGTGCATTTCGGCAGAGCAGCATGACAAATAAGACCTGTCCTCCTAGTGCTTCATTCAGCCTCAATCCCGCAGAGAAAACAACATTCCTCTTAGAGTGCTTTCCCCAGCAAAGTGCACATGAGAAATCTGTGAGGGACAGGTGCAGCTGATCAGAGGTGAATGATGAAGTGACTGTTGGATGCAGCTCCTAATATTGTTGAGGTTTTCATGTCTTTCTCCCTCTCACTGGAAGCCCAGATGCCTTTATGGGCCTGCAATATTTGTGACTCGCAGCCCAAAGTCCTGCGACCAGAGAGTGTCTCTTCCACAGCCTGGGCCAGACAGACACAACTTGAACTCCGGCTGTGCCATCTGTTGGGTGGAGGCAAGCTCAGTTAATGCAGAGTGGAGGAAAAAACTACCCCAGAGAGGAAAAGCTGCTCCATACTCTCCAGCACTACCCTCTCTGTGGAGCAGCCAAGCTGCCCATGCCCATCACCCCAAACTCCACAGAAGCCTCGAGGAACGTCATCTTAGCAGAGCACAGATCTTCCTGTTCTTTCCCACTGCTGAGTTCCCAACCAGTTTCCCCCTATTTAGTGCAGTTTAACAGCAGCTCTTTGACATAAAGTGGAAAACAAGTCTTGCAATGTTTAGACAGGACGGATGAGTCCCCATTTCCTAAGGAAGCCTAGGTCAGCACTGAACATTTTCTGCTGTGGCCTGTCCCTGCTAACCATGACGACATTCCTCTCACCAGCAACAAAAGACAATAACAAACCCAACCTGTTTGTGTCTGTTTTGAAAGGACACATTTCTCTCCCTCAGAAGGATGTCATGAGGCTGAGTTCATTACTCCTTATGATGTCTTTCCAACAGCAACAGGTGAACAATAAACAAAGGCTAAACATTGTTAAGAAGATTTTGAGGAATCTCAGCCTAAATAACACAGGAAAATGCCAACAGGATTGAGGTGCTTGGAGAAACTCACTCCACATTTTCTGCATTGTCTCCTCTAAACAAAACAGCCATTTTTAGAGTACATGCAGCTCTCTCTGCCTCTTTAAGACTCACATATTGGCCTCCTGCCTGACACCAACACTGCTCAATGAACTTAATTTTACGCAGCTCAGTCACCTGCAGTGAAACGGCCACTTTGTACTCCAAGATCTCAAACCCACAGCAGACACAAAGTTATTTGGCCTGGATTTGCAAGGAATTTCTCCAGATACCTCAGCCACCAGTGAAACAGCTGTTCTCTAAAAACAGCCTCTCACAATAGCTCAGGATAAGTGAGCAATGCTGATATGCTCAAAATCGCCAGGAGAAGTTGCGTCAACGGAATGGAATTGGTCACACTGGAATTTGGCCAGACCATTTGGGATTAACACCCTGAATACTGCAAAAGAGCTGGGAAAAGCTCTGTGTTAAGAGAAGAACCATCAAACCATCCTCCAAATAACTGCAGTGCTCTGCCTTATCCACCCCTCGCAGATGACTAACGTGCTTTTGTGGGCAGGGTTCAGAACTCTGCCTTCCACACAGTCCAACCACACCCTGCTAGGCTTGAAAAAACACAGAATAAAAGAGGAGGAAGAAAGTAATTTTCCTCTTTTCCACTGTTACATAAATCAGAGTTGTTGGTAGGTTGTTTTGTTGGGATTTTTAACCTCTCATAAAACCTTTGAAACTCCAGAAAAAAACCACTTTTCCATCTCTAATTCAATCACCCATGTGAAACACCACACTCAGCCAACCAATTCCCATTTGATGTTCATTCCTTTCACTTCAGCAAATCTTGTCAAAACATTTTCATCTGCTAGCACCAGTATGGGACTGAGGTTCTGAAATACAGAAATACTTGCTAGACACAAACGTGCTCAAACGTGCTATATTAAATAAATAATAATAAAAATACTACTAGTTTCCACAGGACTTTCCCTTCATTATTTAGAGTAATTACTTCTTAACTCTATACAGCATTAGTTTACTCACTGCTTTGAAGCAAAGAACCCTGAAGTAAGAATTGGGTTTGTGCATTGAATCCCATCAGAGTGGGGCTCTTAATATGCAGGTTTGCTTGTAAAAAGTGTGAGTGAGGCACTGCAAACCTCTAAGATATGTATGGCCACACACGCAGGAAGTGAAATGGGAATTCAGGATACAATCAAGCTGACTGGAGTTAAAGGAAGAACAAGTCTGGTCCACAGCATGATCAGAGAAGATGCTGTGTTTAAGATGACAGAGAATGCACAGCCAGCAAGTGGTGACCAAGAAGCAGCAGCTGGCAGCAAAGGAAAGGAAAACAGAGGGTCTGTGTACTAACGTGGCTTTACCCGACTTCACAGCAGCAGGACAGAGTGACCTGTGCAACACTGAGACAAGAATCTGGTGCAAACAGCAGGCACAGAGCAAGGGAATAAAGCTGTGCAGATGCAGTGCTAGGAAGTGGTGTTTGGCTGGTTAAGCAGCACTAGGCTGGGCCAGGATCCCCACTCTGGGATCCAGGGCGAGCTCAGGGATTCACCAGCTTTATGGGTGCCTTTCCAGAGCACAGGCCTTGCTAGGGAGTGGTCTGTTGGTTCCCCCTCTCCCCACTGAATGTGCACTGATATGAGAGGAGACAGAAGAAAAGTGCTCTGTTGAACAGCTTCCAGCCAAGCAGCTCAGTGTCTCCAGCAGAACTGCAGTCGCCTTCTCCTTCTGCTTGGTCCCAGGAGGTGATTCCCCACAGGATGGGGGAGCTCCGACATTTCCAACACGCTCGTGACAGAGCAGGGCCATCAGTCTCCCCTCCTGAGGAGAACAGCAGGCAGCCACACACATCCCTTTCAGCCTTCCTTCCTCCTTGTGCTCTCGGGGCTCTTCAGGGCGCACAGGAGGCCGCAGAACAGCTCATACCAAAAGAAGATGAGGCCAGTGGAGAAGGCAGCCTTCAGTAAGCTGGGAGAGAGGCCCTTGAAGAACCCACCTGGGCCCTCCTCTTGCATGATCTGCCTCATGCAGTCCAGGAGACCCCCGTACGTCCGCACCTGGGAGAGAAATGGCAACAAGGTTAAACAAGAAAACTTCAGGACAAATGGAAAAAACCACAAAGATCTCCAAACTATACCACAGAAACATTATCTTGACATGCAGCCTGGAGATGCCTTTCTGGATAATATTAAAACTAACTGAAAGTTTCAGAGACAGTTTAGAGAGAGCAGGATAGAGGAAATGTACACATTTAGGGTCAGCAATGGTTTATGCACATCATTCATTGAATGGCTGTAAAACCTCTGCATGCAACAACAGCATGACTTTAAATTTATGGCACAGGTTTGTGAAGTCATTATTTCAGATTGTGCGGCTGCTGTTTTCTATCCCCTTCACTCTCTAAGAAGGGACAATTTTTGAGTTTTCTGACAGAAAGAAAACACAGTTACAGCACTTAGAAGTTTCCAAATTAGCTGTCTGCATGTCGTTGTGTTACACTGTGCAGTTTTAACATCTTGTGACACATCAATGCTAAGAACAAATTCTGTATCTCACTGCAAGAGGAAAAGCATCCAATGCAATGGGCTGAGACATCCAAATCCTATTCCAGAATTTCTTATGGTACAGACTGATTTCCTTCTCAGATCCAAGGAATTTTAAGGAAAAGAGAAAATTTCCACGTTTCATGGAAAAAAAGAGAAAGTTCCTTGAAAGATCTGTATTTGTCTTCAAGTGTATTTCAAGGTGGTAACAATGGTGCTAAAGAACACCAGAGTATTTAATTAGCTTTGAATTTCAGGCCATTTTCATACAAAAGACACACGCTGAACACTTGGTGCCTATTCCTTGCGCCAAAATATTAATTGCAGAAGAGGAGCCTGACAGCCAAGTGACCCCAGCACAGAGCCAGTGTCATCCTCTGCTAGTAATTGGTTCTGGATCAGAAATACCAAGCTGCAACTAGAAAAGTAAAGTAAATCAAAACCCCCTTTGCCTGCCTGACTCACCCCCAGCTCCAAGACATAGTTGATGGAGAGGGATGACAAGCCAGAGCACAGGTATGTTGGACAGTGTCATAAAATAAACCCAGTATGTTCATGCATAAATTCACATTATTAACGAGACCAATGCTCAGTGGCAGCTCCCAACCCCAACATGAACTCAACAGGTACCACTGGTGGATTGTCACTGCATTCCAGTGCACTGGACTAGCTCCATTCTCAGGAAAATCCACCACTTCCAACATTTCTCACCTGCCCAAAGGCTGCCCGAGCATCCTCAAAGCCACCCACTTGCAGTCGCTTTTTGACCACATCCAAAGGGTACGTGAGGGTTTTGCTGACGACTCCAGCACAGCTGCCACAAACAAGGTTTTTAACATTGCCTGAGAAGCAAAAAAGGAAAAGCACAGCAATGAGGGAAAAGAGAGGATTAGCAGGGAATTCTGATTAAAGATCATACAAGGTAAGTTAAAAATCACTTTTCACAAGAAGTAAGGTCAAAAAAGTCCTTTGAAGTTACATCACCTCTTCTGCATAGTTTGGGCCAAAGAATCTCAAGCTCTATTTTTTCAGGGTTGCAGTGTCTGTTGGAATCAGAGGACCAGCTCCTCTTGGTCCATTACACTGACTAATGGTTTTGCTCTGCTCAAAAAACCCCAATCTCCAGTCACCAGACAACTTGCTGACAGTGGATGGAAAAGTTTTCATGCCCCGCCCCAGTAAAAGCCTGATCACTGGAAATCTTGCACCCCTGACTGCTCAGGCTGATTTATTCTGGACTGGAATGTCACAAGCTGACACTGCCTGATGATTTCAGAGGCTTGTGGGAAAGGAGTTCTGTATTAGACTCTTTCCTGATAAACACGAGCCCCCAGCACAAAACCACCATCAGCCTCTGCCACCTACAATTAAATATGCAGACACGACATTGAAAAGTCTAGTTCCTCTGCTGAAGAGATTCCATTGAGGAACAAAGCCAGGCTGCTGCTGCATCCCTCTCTCTCAAAGAGGCACAGGTATCTAGAACTGCCAAGATGACAGGTTGCATCAGGATGAGGTTCTCTTGCAATGGAGCTAGAAACCAACATAAAAACATCAAATCAAGAGCCTAGCAGCTTTAAAGAAGACTAAATAAATCCTCTTCTCTAATAGCTGTGCTGGAATTTGCAGGCAGATTTACTAAGGAAATCCTGTCCCCACAGCACTAATGAAACAGAGAAGGGTTATGCCAGCACTGTCTTCCCACAGTATCAGTAACGTGACACTGCTCAAGAAAGAGCACCTGGCCTGTGACACTTCACTTTCCCATCCACCCACTTCCATCACGGTTATTCCACAATGGAAGCTGTTTGTGAACTCCATTGGACTTAATGTGGCATTTCGGTGCAGGGCTAAGAATGAGAGGTGGGAAATTGAGATACTTTTCAGATGTTGCACCAAAAAACGTGAAAGGACTAACAGAGCTTACATCAGTCACACAAACCAGCATTCATCCTCTTTCTCTCCTGACTGCAGCCATCACTGTCCCAAGTTCCTACCTCCATTCTTTCCTTCAGCTGGAATCACACATTTGGAAAACTGCTGCAGGATGTTGTAGAAGAAGAACTGGAGACCAGCATATGGGAAGATAGCAACGAGTGTGGGGGTCAAACCTCTGTAGAAAGTCCGAGGCCCTTCTGTCTGGTACATGGTCACCACTGCATGGCGAAGGTTGCGGTAGATCTGGACAACAAGGAAGAGGCTGAGTGACTCTCCAGTGAACTTAAAACCAGCAAAACAAAGGTCAGGTCATTTCCCAGCAATGGGTATAGGAATTTCCCACTGCCCAAAATACAACTGACTGTCCTCAGCACAAAGTGATGAGCAAGGTGATTTTCCACACCCTCAGTGTTCTGTGCTAAGCCCTTGTGACTTACAAGAAACAAGGCACAGAGCTGAGTCCTGAGACCAGCTACATCACAGACATGACTATTTTTCTTTTAACAGCACTTAACTCCTGCAACACAGTTCATATACAGGCAAAGTACAGAAATGGCTCTGGTAAAAATCGATCTCATTATTACAGACCTATTTAGCACAGAGACCAATTTTTGTGTAAATAAGAACATGAAGCACAGGTGAAAGGTGACTGGTTTCAAGTATCATCCCCATCATTATCTAAACATGACTCTCTGCATGTGGAAAGTTTCAAAAATGCAATGTTCAACACCCTGGGGAGTGGGTTCTATAAAAGGTCAACAGCGAAAGCAAAACTGAGTTATCCTGTTAAGGACGGTTTCTCCTTTCTGGATCACCTGTCAGGATCAGAAGCAGCAAAACACAATTAGGAAAGCTGTGTCAACAGCACAGAGGATAACTGGGCAACAGTGCAAACACTGCCTGTAACAGCACCTGCTCCTTCATTTTAACCCACATGCTGCATGTACTTTCAAACCTCCTGCATCTTCAGACCCGTGAAATATTGCCACTGCTATGGATGACAATTCCAACACGAATGCTAAGCCTCACCTTTGGCTCACCCTGGGCAGCAAAGCGGGTGCGCAGCATGTCCACAGGCTGGACTGCGACCGTGGCTGTGCAGGCAGCCAGGCCCCCGCACACCAGGTGCACCAAGGAGTCGCGGGCGTTGAAGGAGGTGACGTTGTGCACCAGCTCTGTCAGGCTCTCAAACACCATGAACTTGCAGAAACAAACGCACACTGGTCAGGAAGCCGATCCTTAGGACTCACAGAGGTCTCCCACTCTTTCATTTCACCAAGAGCTCCACCCCCCCCACTTGTTACCACCTTCTCTGTCCTTCAAAAGTCCTCCCCAACCTGCAACGTGTAAAAATCACTAAGCAGCGCGGGGAATGCTTGGGATACTCTAGTGTCTAACACTTCTGATAATTCTTGCATTTAGAATCGTGAAAAACTCATTTTAATGTTCTATGTATCCAGAAGAGTGTTCACCATGTCACAAATATGCAGTCCTTTACCCTTTCAGCCACTGCTCCTAAAACTGTTGTTAATGTTTACAAATTAAGCATAACAATGCTGTGTAAAACACCCTCATCAGCTTCACTGATTTTCTCCTAACAAGCCCTGACCAGAAGCAAAATACTGCCCAGGCTTGGGGCATGAACAGCTAAGCCAAGTGTCAGGAGCAGAGAAGGTTTATCTACGATACCAGATACAGACAGAGCTCAGTTTGCTCTCGCCGTGCTCCAGTCTGTTCAGCAATCTCAGGAATATTAACTTAGGAATTATACACCAGTTTTAGACAGCTACACATCCTTCCCACTCCTGAACACAGCCGGTCTGAGGGAGCAGAGCAGTGTCCTGTGTACATACACTTTGCCCAGGTGATGCCTGGTCGCCTCACCTGAACGGCTCCAAAGCCAACAGAAAGGAACTGAGCGGGAACATGGCCCTTCCAGAAGGCTGTCAAGCCCTCCTCCCGGAAGATGCGCTGCACAGCTTGCAGGATGCCGTGGTACTTGGCCGCGGGGTTTCTGGAGGAGAGCTGCTCGATCTGGAGCTGGAGGAAACGGCAGAAAATATTTTCAATGTCACCCTTCAACATTGGTTCAAGCGTCCAGTTCAGGAATTCACAACCCTGTCAGCCAGCCAATGCTAAGGGATGACATTCTACCCTCCCACAGAATCACAGTCAAGATCTGACTGGGATGTTATTTATGAAGGGTTCTAAAAGAATAAAAACATCCATGAACACAAAGAAACAGGAGGGGATGATGGTGAAATTCAGTCAGATAGTGGAAGTCATTCACAAAAGCAGAGAAAGAGAGCGAACTATGAGAAACACAAGATTCCATTCCCACACAAGTTAAGTTATATAAATAGAAGTTGTGGACACAGGATAGCCCTAATTCCTTGCATAACCTGTACACAACGTAGGTGAAGGCTGACGAGCGGATTTAGTGCTCTCTGGTTGCACAAGTGACCTGTTCACCCAGGACACGATCAGCTCTGCTCCCTGACAGGCTCATTCATCCTTGCCCCAGGGCACGCCGCGAGTGAGGTACCTGAAAGCGGATCTTGAGGACATCCAAGGGGCTGACAAGGACCCGAGTGACCAAGCCAGACGCTGATCCTGCTGCAGCCGCTTCCGCCGTAGACACGCACTTGGCTTCGGGGTCGTAACCCACCATGCCTGCCGGCTGTCCTCAGCCTGGGCAGGGGCACAGGGGCAGTGATTCCCCCCACACCGAGCCGACAGCCCCTCCCCCCTCACAGAGCCCCCATCCCACAGACCCCTCACGCCAAGGCCCACAGCCCCCTCCTCACTCCAAACCCCCTCCTCACCCCATGGGACACACAGACGCCCCTCTCCACCACTCCCTCTGCCCCGCAGCTGCCGGCCCCGCCCGTGGCAGCCACCGGCGGGGAGTCCAAGCCGGGCCCGGTGGGACCGGGGGTGTCCAGCCCTGGGCCGCCCCGCGCCGCGCCGCCTCACCCGCTGCCGCCAGCTCCGCACTGCGCCTGCGTGCCGCGGGGGCAGCTGGGAGATGTAGTCCCGGGAACGGCGCCCGCGCCGGCCCCGCCCGGAATCCGCACCACGCGCAGGATGGGGCGTTCACAGAACCACGGGATCTACGGGGCTGGAAAAGACCCGAGCCCATGGAGTCCAGCCTGTGATCCAACACCACCTTGCCAGCCAGACCATGGCACTGAGTGCCACATCCAGTCTTTCCTCAGACACCTCCAGGGACGGTGACACCGCCCTGGGCCGCCCGTTTCAATGTCTAATCACCCTTTCCATAAAGAAATTCCTCCTGATCTCCAACCTAAAGTTCCCCTGGTGCATCTTAAGATTATGTCCTCCTGTCACTTGTTACCTGGGAGAAGAGCCCGACTCCCACCTGGCTGCACCCTCTTGTCAGGGAGTTGTAGAGAGCAAGGTCACCTTGATCTTCCCTTCTCCAGGTTAAACAACCCCAGCTCCCTCAGCCACTCCTCATCACACTTGTGATCCAGACCCTTCCCCAGCTCTGTTGCCCGTCTCTGGTCCCACAAGCCAGGGCTGTGAGAGGGGAAGGTCAGCACATGGCACACACAGCCCTCAGCACTGCTCCCACCACCACCACAGACCAACAAACCTTCTCTTGTCCCTATGGCACAGGGGAAGCAAGAGTCTAAGCAACCCAAGGTACAGTAATTCACCACTTCGAGCAACATATTCTGCTACAGCATTCCAAAAAAAGTCGAGCGCTTCAAGCCACACCGTGAATTTTCCAGTGACTTCTGGCACAAAAAAAGAGAAAGAACTAATCATAGGAATATCCAGGCATTTCCACCATGACATCATCAGTATTTAAGCATAATAACTAAGAGCAACTGTTAAAAAACCACTCAAAACTCCCATGTGGGCCTTTTCCTATTGTATGTTAAAATTGGCTGTAACATTCACGCCCACAGGCACTTTCTGACCACTTACAAAGGCTGGGGAAAAGCTGCAGAGAGCTGCCCACACACCTTGTTAGCACAACAGAGCCATTCTTCCTTCGGTAACAGAAGTGAAAACAATCTGCAGGGCCCTGATAGAGCAGAGCCAAAGCCACAACAGCCTGAGCCTGGCTGCTGTGCTTACATCAGCCCAACATCCACCTCTCCCTTTTAGCAAAAGGCTCCAGAAGTGTCTGAACTACAAGCTCAGTCATACCTCGGTCAGTTAACTGAAAATAACAGACAGATGCTCAAGTGAAGAATTCAATGTATATTTATTATTCACAGTTAATTACTATCTACCAAATGCTGCTGCAGAGTTAAAGGATTAAGTACATAGGCCTTTTTTTTTATTTAAACACGGAATTTTTTTTTAATATATATACACACACAAGACATATGTCTGCAAGGCTGCATGATATACACCAATTCCAAAATAAGGAAACAATCAAATGGTCCAGGTGTAGAATGCCATAGATTCCTTTTCCAATCACTTTACAAAGTGGGAAGAAAGTGAGTGACAGCTAGCAAGGAGAGGGGGAGAAAGTAATACTCTACAGGGTAGCTCTCTCTTTCATTTGCTGGAAAATTAAAGTGTAAGGCAGAGTCCATCTCATGAGTAAAACTTTTGTAACACTTAGTACAAAAAAAGGCACCCTCCAACAAAAGATTGCCCGTGCTGAGGCAGGGCGGGAGGAGATCTCCGCTGCAGGTTGGGATGCGTTGGTGGGGTGAAGGGATCCAGCCAAACGGCCACCGAGGGAAAAAACGCAACTGAAGATTGGCACAGAGAGCGCTGCGGGCTGATTGCTTTCCTTCTGTCCAATTTAATGTCACACTGCTCTGGCGAGGAGCAAAGGGCCACCAGAAACGCCCCGGGGGTGCAGGGTGGGGAGAACAGTCACACACAGCCTGCTGTGAACGGGAGCGGGCGGGGAGCTACTTCAACAGGAACACTGACCTGAGGAAGGAGGAGAGACTGAAGAACGGGGATGCCAACTCCACTTCTCAAGAGCAACGACTGCAAATACTGCCTATCCAGGCCGAGGAGACAGGCTGATCACATGCATCACGTAGAAACATTCACTAAGAGCGTAAAGTTTTTTTCAAGCACTATTTCTTGAGGTTTCTCTGCATTATGAAGTTTTCCACCAAAGGAATGTACATTTTGTAGGACATCTCAGGCCTATTATTTCTCAAATTCCCCCCTTAACCCTCCCTCCCCAAAATATTCTTCCTCATTTTCCCTGACCATAACTTTCCCCTTTCTGTTACTTCTTCTGAGGCTCCTGGTTGCAGCTCTCCACCTCTGAGCAGCCTAAGTTGCCACTTGAATGCCTTGATTTTATCTTCCTTGGAATAAGGGAAGTTGAACAATAAGACAAATCTGAAGATTAAAGCTCCATCTCTGTTTGTAGATTTTTCTCAAGTGTCCATTGATAAAACCACCCTCCTTTGCCCCCTTCCCCCAAAGTATTTATTTACACATAGGCAGAAAAAAAAAACCCTCTGAAAAGCTCTGGACTGTCCTTTTAACTTAAAAAATAATAAAAAAGAAAATAAGGGAAAGGCACTATGGAAAAAATTACAGAATGTGCTCAACCGTACACCTTTAAGAAAAAACAAAAAAGCTGTCAGCACAGCATTAATAGACTTCAGCTGTATGTTGGAGTTTCTCAAAGCAGCTCTGTGACTCAAAAGAAAAAAACAGAACAAAAAGCCACACAGCTCTTCTCCCTTCCTCTGTTTGGAAGCTGCTGAGCTTCAGAAGAAAGTGCCAAAGGAGAAGAGACAATAAAAATTAGATTAACACCTCATCTTTCCCAGGCGAGAAATGCTGAATGTTGAAGGCAAAAGCAGAGACTGATGATTTTTGTTTTTTTTTAAAGGCAGGACTGTAGATTTGGTTCTTCTCTCATGTCCCTTCATGTCAAATGAAGACCGTTTGCAGAGAGAGAAAATACCAGCAGAGTTTCTCCCTTTTCCTTTAACTGCATGGCTAGGACTTTATATGGCATTAAAACTTCATGCACTGATGGACAGAGGAGGAGGGGGAAACAAGAAGAGTTGTGGTGGTGAGACCTTAAGTGACCTTAAAACACTCATTTGCAACAAGAGTGAATAAAGGGGGATAACCCAGGAGCAGCTGAGGAAATTCGTTATTTTCATTTTTTTCTCTCTCTCTCTCCTTTTTTTATTTCCTTTTTTTTTTTTCTTTAAGATAAGTTTTGGTGTGTAAGTTGAACTCTTCCCCCCCGCCCCTGAAGTTCCGTACTGAGGGAAGGAGGATCACCTCACGGTGAAAGGTGACTCTGGTTTTACCGCCGTGTGATTTTTAGGTCACTGGCTGCAGTTAGGCTCTGTATGTGTATTTACTGTTTCTCTGGTTTCCTTAAATAATCTCTAATATTTATCTCTAGATGTTCCGGTTCACTGGGGTCACGTAGTTGCGTGGGAACATGCCCGTCTGTCCACGGCACGCTCCCTTCCACCAGTTGGGGTCAGAATTGTCAAGGACTTGGATAAAGTCTCCACGATGGAAGCCCAGCTCTCCTTCCTCTTGGGGATCAAAATCAAACAGAGCCTGAACGTATGTTGGTTGCTGAAAGGGGAAAGAGAAACATACACACAGTGAGAATCACCCACGGCACTCCAGGCACCTGCTCCCGCAGGCAGGAGCTGCTCTTACACCACAGTTTAACAATAAACATTTGGGCTGTTCCCTTTCCCTACAAGCCAGCTGCCAACAGCTGCAACAAGGTGCTAAAACAGCAAAGCACAGGCTATAGAACACCTCAGAAAAAAGTCAAGCTTCTGTGAAAGAGCTGAAATAGAGCAGATGATTCTGATGTTTTTCTAGTATTTTTCATTCTGTGGCCTACTGTAAATCTGTGCTCTACTGCAATACAACAGTCTTGCTGCTTACTTGTCCTGTTTTCGCCAACTGACAGCACAAATATTACCGATCTACACAAAGTTCCCCCTAAAAACTGGATGTTGGTATTTTACACATTTTTCTTAACTCTTCTGTCACAGAACATTTTGCCTGGTCAGCAAGTCTTCCATTCTAAAGGAAAAGCTAACAGTTCATTTAAAATACATTTGCAGTCTTAAAACTGTGAGGCCAGGAAGGTCTCTTCATGGTTGTCCTTTTCAGCCAGCTGTTTTCTCACTCTGTTTATCCCCAACCTGGCAGTGCAGAGCCAGGTGCTGAGTGCAGACAAACTGTGACAAAGTTGCCTGTGGCACCTGCAGCAGCACCAATTCCACACCCCTTGTCTTCAGGCTAGAAACAGAATGCTGTATGAGGAAGCAAAAGGATTTATCCAGAACTGACAAAACATGCAGTTACATGAAATACAACACTCTGAATGACCTGGAAAATGGAACAAAATAAAGAGTTGGATATACAAAAGCTACTCTGCTGGCACTTCACAACAGTTTTTGGAGTCTCTTCACACTGGCTAGATCCAAACCAGAAATATTCCATATGCTGTAACCACCTCTTCAGGAAAGGCCAGTATCAAAGCCTCACTGGGGGCTGCACTTCTGGCTATGATCAGGTATAAATCAGAACAGCATCACAGAATTGTTTAGGTTGAAAAGACCTCTAAGATCACCAAGTCCAACCATTAACTCAGCACTTTCCTATCCTTTCGGACTGTGCCCTGTAACAGGGCATATAATCCATTTTTAATTCACAGCAATCAGATTACCTTCCTGCAACAGAATCCACAAACATTACAACAAGCCAAATGTTCAAGCAGCAACAATAATTTTGCCTCAACTCAAGGGAGACCAGGAGCGTGGACAGGCTTTGCACAAGAATGCAGCTTATTTACCAGTATAATTTTGACTGCAGGATCTAAAGATACACTTACAAAGGTAAAAAAATGTCAGTCAGCTTCTTTCCATCCCTATCCATTCACTCTGAAATGCAATCCCACTTCAGACTGTGGCTGCAATAGCCTGAACAGGGCACTCTGCAGGGACACTTCTCTTACCTGTGGCACCTGCTCAATGTCCCGGAGAAATATTTGCTGGTTCCTGGAGACAGATGTGGATCTGTGATAATCTACCAGCTCGTTCAAAGAATTGAACTTCACCACCCAAAGGAAATACTTGCCAGCCCCATCTCTAAGCACCTTGAAGTGCTGCACATCATTTCCAAACCTGTGTGGAAAGAATGAAGAACACAGAAGAGCACATTGTTAGCCACGGAGAACTCCTTTTGGGGTCATCAGCACAGAGTTTAGAACAAAAAGGTCCTTCAGGGCACAGTGAAAACTGTCAATGACATTGATACCATAAATGTAATCCCACAGCTGGCATCACACGTACTTCTCAATGTATGTTACATATGCTGTCACCTGTGTTGCTGAAGATGGTGCAGAGAATCCCAAGGACAAATGCCATGGCCTTTGCAAGGTCACAGTAACACAGCTGCACCATGGTGCCTTCCACTTTACATCCCCAAACACAGGTTGCCACTCAAGCACAAGCACTTTGGTTTAGCTCTTGACACCCAACAGTTCCACAACTGACTTGAGCCACTTTCAGTCTGTGCTACTCTTGCCATGGTTCTCTGCTTCTCACAGTCCCAGTCCCTCCCTCCCACAGCACCACTGGGTACGTGCAACAATGCAATGCATAAGCACCAGTCCCATTATAGGCAAATTCCTGGGAAAACACTGCCATGGGGAACGTAGGATTGGCTCTTCTGGCAACCAGCATGGGCTTGTGCAAAGGGCTCTCTTACGAAACAAAAGAACCTCTCTGGTCCTTAAAAAAAGAAACCCCAAAATAAAATTTAACAAAAAAAACCCCCTCAAGCCCCAGAATGTTCAAAGATGCTGCTGCACACATAAACCAGCAACTTCAATTCTGTGTTAACAATTTTTTCCGACAAACGGTGGCATTCAGTTGAAGCTACATTTCCAACGGTTTTACTCTGAATAAAGAGGAACTCTGGAGAGGTCCACTGGGATTTTCCAGATGAATGGCACATTGGTATTTTTATTTCAGCCTAAAACACTGAAAACAGAAGACAACTGTTCCCCCTTGGCATACACGGCTCCTATACATCAGTGGGGAAAGCAGACACTGCTTTGAAACGACTCCTGGGTGCTGCCTCTGCTCTGCCTTCCTCAACCCGGGAGCTTCTCACTATTTCAAATCCTACAGGCCACTGTTTAGGAAAAGGACTTTCCTAAATTATACACACAGTAAAAACCATCCAGCTGAGACATTACCACCAGATGGCAACACCAGGCTGAACAGGCAGGCCCAGCTATGCCACTGTAACTTTCTGTTTCTTGAAGGAATGCACTTTCTGCAATTGAAGCTTCCATTCATTTCTGATATTCCAGCCCAGATGACTCTATCCAAGACAGAAATATAAACATCTCTAAAATCAGTGGCTTTAATCCAGTTTGCTGGCATGACTCAATGCTGCTGTACAGAAGGACGAAAATTTGGTTACAGACCAAAGATGACCAGAAAAAAAGAAACGAATCCTGTTGAGACAGATCACTGACAGCCACAGAAAACAGAGCCAGCTGGAATTGCACATGAGTAATAAAAAAGTTGTAAAGATTCTAAAGAAAATCTTGTTTATTTATGGAAGGAAAGGGGAAGATTACAGAAAATAATTTTTAAAGAAAATGCCAAAGCCAGCTGCTGAGGACAGATTCCCTCCCACCCTGATCATACATTAAATTACTTCACATACCTTTTCAAGTTTCTAATACCTCTATTTGACTGACTTCAGAGAATCACAGAACTGTTTGTGTTGGGAATCACCTAAGGATCACCTCATTCCAACCCTCCTCCCATGGGCAGGGACACCTTCCACTAGACCAGGCTGCTCCAAGCCCTGTCCAACCTAGCATTTAACATTTCCAGGGATGGGACAGCCACAGCTTCTTTGGGCAACTTGTGCCATGGCCTCACTACCCTCACAGAGAAGGATTTCTTCCTAACCCATGTGGAATGCACTTGTGAGGGTTCCAATGGACCTCTGGTTTCAGCTCCATGTCCCAGTGCTGGTCAATGGGAATATGACCAAAGCATGTGCCAAGCAGAGAAAAACATACTTGTACTACATAATGTACTACAGAGAGGGAAGATAAAGTAATAACTTGCACTGCAGAGGAGGAAGGAAGGAGGATGGGAGGTTGTCCACACTGGGTGCTTTGTGACTGTAAGAGGGAGGAATGGGATCTACAAAGAAGCCACCAGACAGTATCTGGGCCTGTGTGAGCCACGTGCCACCAGGTCAGTCCTGTGGGCTCACTGCAAACCAGAGCAAACAGATTTGCTCTATAGAGAGGGAATAAACGTCACTAGAAGAACAGGAATGCCGTAAGGCATCTGTGAGATTATTCCTGCTCCTCAGCATTGACAATCACCTGCCCTTTACTCCCCAGCCCAAAGGAGCAGCAGATGCCTGACTAGCACA
Organism: Corvus moneduloides; assembly: GCF_009650955.1. Taxonomy (NCBI): domain Eukaryota; kingdom Metazoa; phylum Chordata; class Aves; order Passeriformes; family Corvidae; genus Corvus; species Corvus moneduloides. The sequence goes on from NC_045494.1 coordinate 7,228,665, forward strand.
CAATTGCTCCTGGGCATGACTTACTTGACTGAGAGGGAGAAGTCCCCGGGAGCACTCTCACTCTCCCTGATGAGGAAGGCACCATCATGTCTCTGTTTGCCCAACATCTCTTCAGCCTTCGCTCGGGGAATCTTTCCAAAAAACCACCTGTGAAGGGAGGAAAAGAAAACAATAGGAGAAGTTAAGAATTTTAATCCCTTCATGAAAGAGCCAGAAATATCATGGCTCTGGAAACAAGATCCTGTCTATGCACTGCCCCATCCCGCACAAGTCAAAAGTGCATTTTGTATCCAAATCAATTTCTAGTCTCTTTCAGATCAGGTTGGTAAGACACATCTACTTCAGTATAAAGAATCAGTATCTTCATCCAGCAGCTGTTAGCTCCAGCAGCCCAGAGTCCAATCTCTGAGTCCTATGGTCCGAGACAGGTATCATCTGTCAGAAAGCTGAGGCAGGTGCCAGGACTGCAGTTACACATAGACCAAATTCCTTCAAAGTCTCTCTGCTCCACTGCAGAGGAGTGCTGAGCTAGGCATGGATTCCGTTCCAGCAAAGATGCTGATGCCACTTGTTTCAGGAGCCTCTTTTCTTGCTTTCTCCCACAGGCAGGACAATCCAGCAGCTTTCACAGAAAGAGTCACATGAAGTAGCTGCCTCATGGAAACCACATGCAAAATTCTCACCAGCCACTGGCTGACCATGACACCGAGGCTGAACCTACCCCAGGCCACCAGATCGTCAGCACTGACCAACAGCCTGGTCACGGGATCCTTGCCCCCATTTACATTTGCATTTCCAGACTAATCCAAGATTAAAGGCAAAGAAGGGATGAGTGGTAGGTCACAAGGCATGAGAAAAGCAGAAGCATCTTCACAACTAAAAAGCGGAGCTTTCAGCTCTGAGGAACAGATCACACAGGACAGCAGCACTTATCACACCCACACCCACGCAGATGACTGACCTCTGTTAGAGGAAAGCATTTCATAACAAGAGCTCCACTCACACAGCCCATTGTCTGCAGTGAAGGTTTTGCTGCAGCAACAAGGCAGGAGTTGCAGAATCCTTCCTGAAACAGTCATTCTTCAGAGAAGTTGGAGCTCTCCTGACGTCACAAAGTCACCAGATCTAAGGGGAAACTACCTCTAGAGCTGAAGAAGGACTAATTACTTGATCGCCAAACATGCTTTACTTGCTTGAAACTCTCATTGTGTGTTTTTTATCACCTGGAATGAAAAGGGAAAGCTTCCTCCCTCAACCATCCTATCAGTGATCAAGAACTTCACGGCATTTTGTACATTCTGGGTGGCTTAGCACCTGTGCTGCTTCTTGGTACCTGAGTTGAGGTGGTGGGAGACCACCATGGGAGACCCACCTGCCCCTCACTGCCCTTAAAAATCAACCAAGAGAAATCATGCAGTGAAACTACTTCAGAATTCAAAGGTAGTATTTAATTTCTTGGGCTTCTGGCACTATTGTCAGATAGACAAAGAAGCCTTGAATTTTCTCTCTGCCAAATGCTGCTTTAAAGCAAGCTTTATATTACGATTTTAGATATCTCGCCATATTTGTTTACGAAGTGTCTTAATCCTGTTTAGTTCTCAAATAATTCTCAATTACTCACATGTGACAAAGTCTCGTCTTAAAAAACAGCCTCACCTTCCTCTGTAAAGTAAGAAGAAAAGCCTGAAAGAACTTAATAGAATCCTTCCTGAAGCCTCAACAGTATACCTGTCTTCCCCCCCAAATTTTACGGAACCACTACAAAGTAGAAGTGTACTATTCTTTTAAAAGAAGTAACACTTCCAAAGTGACATTGCCAAACTACTTAAGTTTTCTGCCAGCTGCTTCTAAGGCACTTGAAATAGAAAGACTAAAAATCTTTCACAATTCTTGAGCTTTCTTGCAGTTTTATGGCTTCACTACCACATTAGCCAGAGCAGAAGAACCTGAATTAGAAAACTAAAATAAAACCCCAGAGATTAAACAAATGAAGTTATTTTGCAGGACTACTGTCTACTTAAGAACACAGTTGTAAAGCAGCAGAAGTGTTGTGCACGTATCTTTGTTTGAAAAAAATTAACAAACATCACAGTACATCAAAATAATTAGTGGAGAATTAGGCAAAGTGACCACGACATTCCCACAACTTTTCTTCTGAAGGGCTAAGCCTGATAAGGCTTGACTCCAACAAGCTCTGTAATGCAGGTGAAACTCATCCTGTCAGCACTGCAGAACCAAATGCAGGCATTCCTGCTGATGCTGCACAGCCAGAGGGAGCTGCACTGATTGTACAGCACAGGTTCTCATCGCTTCCAGCCTCCCCTCAGTCGGCACTTTGGCAATTCCTTCGGCTTCACTTCGCACAATCATTTCACTTGGCCGAGTTCCTCCATAGAAATTACAATACTGCAAAGTGAGACTTCAGCAATATCCCTCAGGACAAGCTGATAACAAACACAAAGACCTGAGATAGCCTGGATCAGATCCATGATGTGTTTCATAAACAGCAAAGTCTTCCCCTGCCCCCTTCAAGAGCAAGGTGTGCTGTGCCTTCACAGGAACCTCCCTGCCCAGAACTTCCTGCAGCTCTTCTCTGTCCTGCCTAGTTCTGCTCACTCTTTGCTTTGTTAATTGAGGTGGCAATTCAGATTAACCCTTCAGATTAATCCCCAGGTGAGTCTGGTCACTGAGAGGTGCCACATTTTCCTTTCAGTTTCATTTGCTGGTAGTTACAAAGTGATCTGTAAGATTTGCAAAATACAAGTAAGGAGGAACACTGCATTTAATACTAGCTGTGTAGTTGGATAATTTAAGTCTTGGATCCTAGGACAGGATTTAAAGTCATTTTCAGTGGCTTTCTTTCCAAAATTTCTTGAAAATTATTTGATACTAGTCTGAGAAAAGAACATTCTCAGCTCATTCTCTGCTCAGCTGCCTACAGTTTGCTTTTTGTATGACCTGTATGACTAGAGAGCTCTGCACTACAGCTAAGCCAACATTATGCTATAAAAACTTTTGCATAATTTCCCAGGGTTGTTAATGCAGTAGTTAAGACTCCCAGCATTGCTGACACATGGCACTGCCTCCATCCAGATGCCATCAGCAGTTTAAACATCTTCAGATAAGATCAAATTAACTATGCTTTAAAAACCACGATCAAATTCGCCCACTTGCAGGCTCGAATATTGTTCATTCCCTTTTGATATAAAAAAAAGTGAAAAACTGACAGCTCTATTCCTCTAAAACAAAACACAATGGAGGACCACAGAATAAACTGATTATCATAGGAGACATCACTGCAGGATAACTCAAATGCCTGGAAAATTGTCATGAGAAGGTGCAAGTATCAAATCAATGTGAGAGAAATTGCAATGTGATCCCCAGTGGACTGGCAAAATCAGGCCAAACCAGACATGTTACTACAGAAAACAAGGCTTTAAACAATTTCAGAATTTTCTTGTGGGTCCTTGCTTCACTTCCCACTTGGCTGCACTAGAAGCATGACACCTCTTCTCCCTTCTTGGGGCCCAGTCCCTCAGAAGCTTCCTTCTGCTATTTCAAAAGAGCCCTTAAAAAAATAATTCTTGATTGCATTTAACTGCTATATCTTCATTATATAATGACAGTCAACACTTACATAAATCATCAGTTTTTGTGAGCAAATGAAATGCTACAGCTCCTTGTAAAAACCCTGATTACAGGTTTTGCTGCTCCCTCCTAAACCTTCCTTTGAATCTGTTACCCAGAGCTTGCTGTTCTTGTTCAGATATTGCAGGATCTCAAAGTTTGGCAGAACCAAAGTTTAGCAGAAGACAGCAGAAACACATGAACTGACAAAGAAAATACCCAGTCATGAAATGCTACAGTTTTCATATGCTGGGTTTATTACACCTAGGGGGAAAGGTTCAAAGCAGTTTCTGGAGCAGCAGATCAAGGCACCAGTACTTGTGTAACAGCACTTTGAGGTCAGCCTGTTTTGTGAGGAAGGTGTTGGACCAGATGACTCTTACAGGTCCTGTCCAACCTTAACAATTCTGTGATTCTGTACTCAGGATGTGACAGACATACTACAAGTTCAGCTCCAAATACCCTTCACCTTTTGCTGAGCTGTGAATGCCATGATTTTTACTCTTAGCTGCTCAGTAAGTAAAATTGAGAATTGTCACAAGAACACAGACACTTTTCCTGGGGCAGTGGTAGTGACAACTCTCTCCTAAAGGGTTTTCTGCTGGTTTATGGCTGCTAACCCCAAGGTTGCTCCATCTGACCCTAAAAAACACCAGAGCAAGCACCAGAAAAGCCTCCCAAAACACCCTGCCATGCAGCTACTGTGAAAGGAGTTAAAGCAAACACTACAGCCAGAGACACACAACTTACCAGCCGTCCTTTATCTGTCCTTACATTTGAGTAGATCTGGTAAAATTTTAGCAGAAAACCATCCTTCTGCTTGTGAGGATGCCCAGAGTAAGATCAAGGGAGTCTATCCCAAAAGCTCTACTTACGGATGGGGTTTCATTTCTATGTAGTTCTTGGGAATGAAGCCGTCTTTTCCATTGAGTTCTGCCTTGTACCAATTCTGATCGCATTCTTCATTCAAAACCTGAAGGAAGGAAGCACACAAAAATTAAACTTGAGATACATTCAAGATACAAGCAAAACTGATGGAGGTAATTCCTCCCATTTGTGTTGAGCCGTTTTAATAAACACATTCAAACAGCAAATGTAGATGAACAAAGTTCCTTCTTTTTATTTTTTAAGGGGATACTTTTCTTGCTGTCATTTTAAACATGAATGAAAGATCAGGAGTCACAAGAGAGGAGCCACATGAAAAAGTAGTTTTAAAAAGCACAAATTGATACTTCAAAGCCTAATTACAAAAAAAAAAACTTTGATGCTTTATTTTTCATTGAATTTCTGCCAACTGGTACAGTGCAATAGGCAAGCCTGGTACACTGAAAGCAGTCCCTCCAATATTGTATTATGTTCTGTAACTAAAACCATGCTAGTGTTTGAAACTACCTCTCCTCAAGATGATTTTATTTTGTGTTGGAAGTAAGCACCCCAGAGAACCTGCCCCCTTTCCTTTAAGATTAAACACCACAACTACACTTTTCCTGGAGCTCTTTCATTTCTTCTCAGGAGGATACAATAAAAAGCTAGATCTGAGTCAAAAAAATAAAAACTTAAAGCCTCAAGTCACAAAAGTATCACATGACTAGCACTGCCTGAATGCAGGAAGATGAGGAAATGCAAAGAGAAAGAAACATGAATGCAGATCCAGAGATCGCATACTACACACACAGAGTTATGGTGAAGATATCCACCAAACCTTCAAACTAAAACTCTTTAGCTATGCCATTATGTTTCTTTATTTCAAGGGTGGTGAGAGGAAATTTAAAAAAAAAAACCCAGAAAGTAAAAGCAGACAAGAATTTGCAAGTGCATGTCTTATTCTTACAGCTGATGGGAGTGCTTCAGAAAATTAAACTGTAAAGATCAGTGCTTGCTGCCTTTCAAAAATATGTGACACACCAACACCCTAAATCTGTCTCACTGCTGACTGTATGACAGAGAAAAACCACAAAACCTACTGAAAAGAAATGTGGTAAAGGAAAGAGAGCGTAAAATGTGAACCTCCTCAGTCAATTACAGTGGGCAATAGTTACCTGGATGTTCCTTAACTCCCAAGGGAAGAGGCTGATGGGGTGTACATTCCCCGGGTGCCAGCACTTCCACTGGGGAGCTAGCACAGCTGCAGGGCCACATCTACAGAACTTTAGGTGAGCAAAGATATCCATCTTTATGGCCCATTTCAGGATATTTTCAGCTGAAGAGGCTTTAACACTTAGAAGATCCCAAGTACTTTCATATGGATGAAAACATTCAAGCTGTCTTTTGTGAAGTTACTACTTTGGGTTTCCATGCATTTATTTACAAGCACTGTTCCAGCATGCACAGCAGAGTTCAGTCATTTAGCTGGGATAATCTGAGCACAGGTCAGGAGCAGTTCAAGCGTGGCTCTGTTAGAGGCTCTGAGGTAAGAGCTCACACAGGGAGAGCTGCCCTGGATCAGCTGATGTCTGCTGGACTGCCTTTGAGCTTCGAGACAGCGATCTGGGCAGGGACTGATTCCTCCTCAGCATGAAATACAGGGAGAGACACCAGCAGGAGCTCCGGGATACTGAACAGCAATGACAGAGATCCAAAACAGGTGTGTAAAAAAGTGAACTGCACAGAGACCAGGGAGGGCACAAGCTGAAACCCAGATATATAACTCAGTCATATAAAGATTTCAGCACACGGCTTCCAAGAACCAGTAATTTGGGGCTGTTCTGCAACTCAAGCTGCCTTCACTAGAGTCCTGCATTATGTAACACAACTCAAACACAACACATTTTAATACCATTTCTAATAAACCAAATCTTACACAATGGTGTGCATACCTTTATCAGAGGTACCCCCCCAATGAGCTTTGGCAAGCTCATGTGCTACAGACTTGTTTCATCACCATCAGCGAGCAGTTAAGGGATCTGGCAGTCTGTTCTTTTTCCAGAAAGTATGGGTAAATTGTAGTTTCATCTGAAGGACACTGCCACAGTTTTGTGGGTTTGGCAGTAGGTATCAAAAAATTATCAGAAATTCTAATGCCCAAATGTAAATTATTTTAATGAGTTTTATCTTGCTCTGAAGATATGCTAATAGATTTGGAGGAGTCAAATCACATTGGGCTTGAGGTACTCATTAATGCCTGGCCTGAAGCCAAATGCCGGCGAGGGAGCAGTACTGAAGGATGCATTAAGTTTTGTGACCAGAGTGAAAAATCGCTGATTAAAGGCAGGGTAAGGTAACTGCCTACATACCTGCACGTCCAACCTCTTCAGGGGACTTCTGCTGTAGTGATGAGCCCTTCACACCTCCCCTCTCAGCGGCTTTGTTTGCTCCCAGGACCTTTTCCTGCCTCACACCCAGGCTGACGTTATCTTCGCAGCCCGTTGTCCTTTCTAGGATCATTTTAACGAGCTGTCACAGCTCTATTCACACCCTGGCAGGCAGCCAAGGATCCATGCCCTGTGTTATGGACCAGAGAGCTCATACACACACACTCACCCAGTAAACACCCCTGGGTTCCCCTTTCTGGCTCTTCAGAGAGAACAGAACACACTGTTTTCTGTCCAAAGCTCCATGTTCCTGTATTATTTCAGCAGGAGTCATCTCCACAACACAGATCTACAGAATAATTTTTTCTGACAGTGTCAGACACCCCTGGTGCTGCTCCCAATGCTTAGCACCAAGCAAATTGACTTGTACTGAAGTGCCTTAAATTCAGGACAACTTTGCAATCACATGCACAAGGCTGGAATTCTGGTAACTCCTATGAAGTTATGAAGCTATTATAATGAAAACTGCAGAATAGTCCTGTAAAATTTCAGCTTTCAAAAAAAAATACGTCACTAACATCCTTTAGTGAAATCTAACTAAAAAGTAAGTCAGGAACACACATAGGAATTTTGTGCATTGGTGTATCTGCCTTTGATGTTTACATCTGACACTGCTCTCTTATTTTAAATCATGAATCCACTGAAATGAAAGAACTAACTTTAAGTAATTAAACCATTTTACTGCAAAACGTTTCATGAAAAGCATCCAGTAAATCCATCTATTCTATATCTCCACGTGATTTCCAGATAATAAATCATATTAAAATTTATCATCTGGATATTAAAACACAGTGCTATGCCTCTAAGAAAAAGAATGATTCTTAACTGAACCACAGTAAGATTTCCCCGGACTTACCAAAGCCACAAAATTTAATCTAACTACAGCATGCATCACTGGATTTTGCTTTGAATAATTTGCCAAGTCCAAAATGAAAACACAAATAAATTAAGTAACAAAATGAAACTTTAAAGATTCACTGCTCCAAACTGAACAGCCTTCAAGGTCTGCAAAAAATCTGAAACACTTTTTTAGCTCAACTGTTCAAAACTGCTGCTCTTTGGATAGGTCAAAACCTAAAGCGTTCCTCTGCATCCAATCCCATGGCTGCCATAGATCTAATCAGGTCTGTGCCAGAGTGACTCTTCCATTCACACTGGGGCACCTTTGTCTGAGAGGAGGAACAAGGAAGTATATTTTTATCCCCTCCATTTGAAGCCATGCTGCCATGTGATATCCTCAGCCCACAGTCAGCCCTGGTTTACAGTAAGAGTGGCTCAACTGCATCCAGCAGTTTCTCAGTTTGATAACAGCTCTTATCAACAAAACCCCATCTGTTCCCATGGAAATGGAGAAGAGGAACCTCGGAAGAGTTGCACAGCAAGGCAGCTCCCAAGTTTTAGCTAGAACAGTTCACACACAGCAACCATCCCCAGCCATGTTCAATTCCATACCTAGCGAGTATTTCCAAGCACACCCTTGGGAACTGTACACCAGTCTCAAACCTCTCAAAACCAAATCACCCTCAGGAACACACGGGCACCAAACAGGAACATAACAAGCAGATCTGGCTCAGCTCTCAAGCTGACACCCATTTGCAAACATGAAACTAAACATAATGCCTCAAATGTTACGTGCTGTGAGTTTAGCCAAATTAATCAACATCCTTCAGTTTTGGAGAGACAAACCCCAAAAAACATATTCAGAGAGGGCTCTGAGTTTGGACTGAAGCTCCTCTTTTCCCTGAACTCCAAGGTTTTGGGATTCTTGCTGTGCTAACTGAAACAGAAAGTATAACACAACTGCTGCAGTAGCACCTGTTATTGCCAATGTGGTTTTTCTCCTCCACAAAGTCACATTGACAATGCCACAAGGAAAACAATGCAGTTGATTAAAAACATTCCCATAGTCTGAAGAATCCAAGGAAAGCACCCACGACACCCAAACTAGGGCAGGAATTAAAACTTACTAAGTGAGCAAATGTTTCAAAGGCAGCAATTCTGCAACTGAATTTCTAAGCCTGGAAATTACTTGTCCCAGGATGGAATGGCCTTTGGGAGAAGGGGGCTCACCCACAGCAGAGGTGCTTTAACACAGCTTTACATTTCAGAGAAAAATGGCTCCTTTTCTGCTCTGAGGGTTACAAACTAGCTATAAACCAGCAAGTAGAAACTGCTTCAAGGGAAACTATGTCTGGATTCAACAAAGCAAGTTCACCACAGCCCAACATAAAGCATTTTTGTTCTCTGCAAATTTACTGTAAATGGCACCACAGGATATTCAAATTCATCTCTTCAGGGTTTTGCAAAGACAACCCAAGATATAGCCTGGTCACCTGTACCTCCTGTCTTATCCTCCTCCCTCTGGCTGCATGTCACCAAGGTGGCTGTGGGGCAGGAATGGCATCTTAAGGAAACCTGGGGAAATGTGCACATCAAAATGCCATTGTGACTCAGATCAGGCCAAATCAAATTTTCTTGTCTTTTCTTGATTTACTCATCACACACAGTACAGTTAACTTTAACTGCAAACTTTCAATGCAAAAAGGTACATTGGACAATTTGGGTGACTCAAGAACACGTAACTGCTAAAATATTTTAGCCTTTTCCTTAAATTCAATTTATCATGATAACACATAGGAAATGCAAAATATCCACATTTTTCAGAACAAAGCCTGAAGTACCACGTTTGGACATGCTTTAAGAAGACTGTGCATACTTGTTCTCTAGGTAGATATAAAAAGCTGTGGAAATGCTTAACAACCACTGAGCAAATATTACCAAAAACAGCCAGAGAAAAGACTGTTTCTTAAATTGCACTCAACTACCAAGTATTATAATATAATACCTAAATAATGGATGTAGATTGCACTGTAATGCAGTAATGTGTTATGGATACAGGTTTTCCTTCTCACGCGCCCCAATTCCCATTATCACTATAGAAACACTTCTTCCACCCACAGCTTTTTAAAGGCACAAGAGGAGCACAAAATATAAACTTAAAAGAAAGTAATTTTAGAAAGTCTCCCCACCACAACAAAGTCCAGGGTTCTTTTTTCCCCATTCCTCAGTGGTGCTTTTGTCAAAAGCCTTATCTGAAGTGACACTGCTGCTTCAACACACACGGACTTTGCACACCCACAGCCTTTACCACAACAGCCAAGCAGCTGGAAGCAGGAGTCCAGAAGAGGAAATTTCGAAGCTTTTCAAAGCAGAAGGCTGATGTCTGGGTTACCAACTGCTGTCTTTAGTTTCTTTGAGAAGAAATTATGTCCAAGTTATTTCCATTCATCTTGAAGGAACCTGGAAATTCCTCCAAAGTAAAATACATGACAAAGCTGAGAGACAACAAACCAACAATAAAGTCACAGGACAAGGCCACTCTAGGACCTAAACTTCTCTTTCCAAACCCTGAATAATATTGCCCTCCATATCTGCTGCACAAAACTACTCACCATGGGAGGTTTGTGCAATATAAACATTTATACATAAATCCAGGATTACCCTAAACTTCTGAGAGGGTTGATGGGGAGAAGTAGCTGGGTAAGATTAAAGGAAATGATGTTATTTTTAACTGCATGAGATAAAGACAAGTAGTCACTACAATTCCATGCAGTATTTCACTAGGAAAATCTCAAATCCATAGGAGCATTGGCTAAAGTGGTCAAGAAATCCACAGTTGCACTGGCTGGCAGCACAGTAAAATCTGTTGTAACAAAGAAAAGTCCAAAGAGAGGACTGGAGCAAGGAATTGGCATTCAAACTTTTACAAAGCCACCTTTTATGTTTTTTTGTAGGTAACACAAGAATACTTGAAACAACTTTATGTTAGCTGAGGCACAATCAAAGTCTAGCCACCAGGGCAGAACTCAGTACAGACTAACTCACCCCGCCTCTCAGGCCTTGCCAGTCTGGTACTACCATGTCCCCTCTTCAGTTGTGAAGTTATTTATTTAAGATAACAGGAAAAAGAGAAGTAAAAAATGAACAATCTAGACAACAATTCTCTTTCCCTATGGCTCACCTTTTCTGGTTCATGTGGCACAAAGATGGGAGGAAAAACCCCAGTATTTTAAAGTATACTGCAGAGAGCTCCAAAATGTCTAATGGAGATGCTGGATGGAGCCAATAAATTTCAAGAAACTTTGCCACAGGTCTTGCATTTCTTCTGTGTAGGAAGTTTCCACTAGCACAAACACATGGAGGTAAAATGATAGCAAATGTGCCAGTTCTGCTTCTATTCTTGTGGTGGATAGAGAGATCTCAGCCCCAGTGACTACAGAATTCCCTTCAAATTAGTCCTCCCACTATTATCATCTGTATAAAGGTTAAGCTGTAGATACTACAAATAGCCTATTTTCAAAAAGGTTGATGGAAAATCTCCCAAACAGAAAGCATGGCAGCCTGCAGCAAAAAATCAGTATTCATGATTTTACAATTCAAACAAAAATAGCTTTACAGAACTTGAAGTAGCTACAGCTCACATTCTAATTAGGCTTCCCACATCTCAAAGACCCCCAAGTGTTTCCAAAACAGCAGGGACTCTCAGAAGTGAGATTCATTTTATGTTCAGCAACTTTAATGGTACTTAAATGAACACTAATTCTGACAAACTTCATAATGTAAGGACTACTTCAGCATTTGATGCTGCAAGGAATGCACAATCTCATTCCAGTGCCTGATCAAAATGGAGTGCAAAGCAGTAAAAAGCTTGTTAACACAGCCTGAGCCCCACAGCTTGGCTTGAACATGTGGAGAGCAGAATGCTCAGGGATTCACAAGAGCAGTTTCTTAAAAAGAGGAAGGGGAGTGTTGTTTTTCCCCAACAGACCAAGGGTTAGTTTACAGTGACTAAAAACCAGGATCAGCCGCCTTTTATAACGAGCTGTAGTGCTCAGGATGTTATCACGGAAACAGAAGACAAAACATCCTTCCTTAATCTCAAACCCAATCCAGACCAAATTTGGAAGCCCTGAAGAGCACAGCATTTGGTCGGCTTTCTGTTGTGCAGTGTGAATTACTTCACTCAGGTACTACTAGGGATGGGCATTTGCTTGCAAATGAGCTATTCACGGAGGTTTTATTTAGCACTGCTTAATTTAGGATTAAACAGGGTCCCAGAAAAAACACCATTGGTGAAGCACGAACTGAAGAACAGGTCACGTGCGGAAGCCTAGAGAGCTCTATGCCACCCTCCCTCTTTTTTAATGAGGAAAGAAAACAGCCTTGAATTCTGAGTACAAACCTGCTCTATCTGGGAAAGGTTCAAAATTCAAAACCAGACCCCAAAATAACCCAAATGCATATATGCACAAGTCTACATAAAGAACAGAGCACACATTGCCTTAAGCACCAAATAAACCCTCAATTTTGAGAAGAAAAATTTTGAAAGAAGTCTTTTTACCTGCTGGTCAGAGTAAGGTCTCCTGGTTTCTATTCCTGTAATCTGCTGCTAACACTAGTGCTATTGATGCCATGATGATTTTTTGCCTTTTTTTTTATATCCCTTTTATATACCTTTTTATACCTTTTGTATTCTTAATGTTTTTTAGCCTACATTCTTAGACTTGTTTGTCAAGCCAGGAGACTAAACATCTCAGGAGCCTCGTAGTTAGGGATCAGAAATCTCCAGACACCAAGGTCCTCTCCAGAATACATTCTGTAAACTAAGATAGAACATCCAGGGGAAGGTTCCTTGGGGAGGGGGGCTCACTCGAGCCTCTCACTGGGGAATCTTTGATAGATCTGCTAATTAGTAAGACCTATAATGATATACCCGATCTATTAGGGGTGTGCACTGCGGCGTGCATTTTGGCACATTCCACCTGGGTGTGGTGCACCTAAGGATCCTTAAAATAAATACAGAGATAAAATCCCTTTTTCCCTTCTAACCGTGTTTGATTCTTGATTTTAAGACCAGGAAAAGGCATCACTATAAATTCCAGGCCATCTTACAAGGGCTGTTTCGAGCTGCAACTTCAAGTTTAGCAACATGGACACCAAGCATAAAACATCTGTTATCATGTGCTCTAGACTATTTATCCAAGTACAACCAAACTACAACCTTTCAGGCATTTAATGAAATTGTGAGGCTTTTGTAAGAGCTCTTGGCACAAGCTCTGAGGGATGATGGTTGAAAGTCACTAACAGAAAATAATAAAAAAGAGCTATCAAACATTCCAATGAGAGTGTTTCAGAACTGCTTTTGAGCTCAACAGAGAAACGGCAGAAATATCAGCAGTGGGCTTGTGGCAGTTTGCAAGCATATCAAAATTATACATTTCTCACTTTCTGCACTTCTCTCATTGTGCTGGCTCTGTTGTAAGCCTGGACTTGATAGTGTGTCTCAAACAAGAACTAAAAAGGTAATGAAGAACAAGCAATCGTAGCATGTGCTTGTCCTTTTAGAGCTTTACAATACAAATGAAGCTGGTCACCACAGTAAAATTGGAAATACCCCAGGGAAATACACATGCCTGACAGCCCATAGGTCAGACATTCACTGCTTACAAAATCCATTCGTAACCTGCTTTGCATAACAATTTTACTTGAATACCCAGCAGTTCCTACTTCTATATTTGCATGTGTCCTACTTTGTCCTGCTATCTCTCACTAAAATGCACCGCTGGAGAATGAATTTCTCACCATCTCAGGAGGAAGCACATACACCTGTCCCAGAGACAGGGACAATTCCTTTGATTGTACAGCAGAGGCAGGACCAGAAGGCAGAGCTCTTGGCTGACTGTCCCACATGGTGCCTTTGAACACACCACAGTCAGGGACCAAAACATTCACTAGAGGACAAAGGATGGTTTGTATGAAGCACAGGATGGTGCACCAGTAACAACCAGCCCTTGATCATCTCATGCTTGCTACCCCAAACCTCTACAGAAAATTTGGACAGAAAATTCCAAAAAATTCCTCTGTCAAGAATGAAAGGTAAAAAATGCTGAAATTAGGACAGTTGTCCTTTCTGTTCCAAATAGAGGGTGTGTACCATTACCTCTGCTACACTTTGCTGCCCAAGAAACCACCAAACCCAACACTCCATGTCAGTACTTTCACTCTTAATTACTGCTTTTCCTAGCACACAAACTCAACAACTGACCTATCACTTTTGATCAGACAGGAACAGTTATTTGTGGAGTGACATCCAGCAACTGCTTCACTAGGACATTCTCCATCACAAGCATCTAATGCTTATACACAACAGAGGTGCTGTGATGTACAGAAGTAACAGCAGGTTGAAGTCCAACAGGATGTGTTATGGGAGACAAACTAATTAGGAATACTCAGCATCCTGCAAAAGTATCACACCACATAAGGCACCTCGACTCCAGTACTGGAAAAGCTCGGTGGGAGGAACAATGACTATTAGTGGGACAACCTGGACTTAATCTTTGATCAGAAATTTAGGTTATGTGACCAGAGGGCAGTTTTGCAGCAGCCTTGTGGACATCAAACTACAGTGCTCCCCAGCCACAGCCTTACATGCACTGAGTGGAAGAATTACTTTGCATGATGGGCAGGAATTACAGCTCTGTCTGTACAGCTCAATATGAGGTGACATCAGTTTGATTTCAACCAATTTTCCACTGTAATGTTTGAGGTATTTCCAGAGGAACTGATACCAAGTAAGTGAGTTATCCCCTGTCCTGCACTGGTGCAGCTGATTATTTCTGCCTAGGCCTCTGACAGTTCATTGATCCTTGTTGAACATCTTCCTGTTTTCACATTTCTTCAAACCACCATGACAAGAGGTGTCACCTAAATGAGGTCACTCTGCTTGTAAAACAGACTGACAATGGCAGTGGACAGAGTTCAAGAAGCATTTGGACCCTGCCCTCAGGCACATGCTTCGACTCTTGGAGTTGTCCCCTGAAGGGTCAGGAGCTGGACTTGATGATCCTTGTGGGTTCCTTCCAACTCAGGACATTTTATGACTCTATGACAGGATTGATAACCCAGGATGCACTGGTAAGTCTGAGTGACTAACAACATGATGTACTTTGAAAACCTGGAAAAAATTAAAAGAAAAAATGTACATGCCTTGCACTGACAACCAGAAATTTGGTGAGGAGCAAGCCACATACCAACGCTGCCTGCTACAAAGCAAAACTGAAGGAAAAAAATGTGAAGGTTGTCCAAAACCCAATTATGTTTCTGTGGGAAATACAATTAGAAACATTATCTGCTGCATTTTAAAACACACTAAGAAAAGATACAACCCCATAAAGTCCTTAAAAAAAAAAACTCAGAAGAGTTCAAAGAACCAACTTTCAGTTTTTGTGTCGAAAGGAAGCAAATTAACTTGAGCTGCAGCTGCTCTGTTTTTTCCAGTGAAAAAGGTATTGCAAACACATGAGCAAAGGGTTCAACATGTTTCCAAAGATGAAAACAGGCACATTTCTGCTATTAATGACAGTAATATAAGAGGAGGGTCAAAAAAGGCGCTTTTTTTTTCTCTAAATGCACGGTTTTCTTTAAAATGTTTTATTACAGTATTCAGTACACATTCATTTTACACTGCAGACAAGTTAACACAGCAATAAAAACCTTAACTTTGCTTCATCTGGTTTTGAAATGCAAAAGCTTTAGGATTCTACTAGCATAGATTCTTATTTAATATTGATTGCTTAATATATTATTAATATTATAGCATTGTAAATTTTACAGAATGTGAAACAGCCTTACTCAGCCCTTTGTAAGAAAGATTCCAGGAATGATATTTGACAACTAATTATCTACAGGACAAAGTTTCCTAGGTTAATTACACCCCGATAGGACATACTGAAAAATGTATTTGAAAAGCACTATGCAACACTGCAGTTATTCTGATATTACTGAACTTTTGTACATCTCTTACTGATGGTCCTCAGAATCCACAGCTAAGTCATGCCTTGAAAGGCACAAAAACTTAGTGTACTAAACACAGAGCTATAAGCCAAAATCTAGTTGATTTAAGCCTTTATTCAGGAATAAGGATATTTGCAGGCATCTCTCAACACAGTCAGCAATCAAACTGTTAATACTGATACTGCACATATCTTGACCTTGGAATTAACCACCTTACTTGGGAATTCACACTTCTGAGCAGGAATTCCTACCCAGCTACAAACTCAGAGGCCACACTCTCAGTTTGGGGTGGCTCCAAGTTTGGCAGCAGCTCTGTGAGCTGGTTTATGCAGTGGCTGCACCCTCCCACCTGTGCTCCCCAAAGTGGGAACAGGCACCTGTTTAGTTCCTCATTGGAGGACTGAACATTGGAGAATTGATGTGCAGAAGAGTTTAGGGAGGTGCTGCATTTCTCACCTGCCTGGTTGGCTCCACAGAAAGTGCAGGGCACAGCTCTGGGTGTGAAGCAACAGAGGAGACGGGAAGGAAAGGAACAGGGCAGGACTGCTGGAATGGGCACTGCCATGAAGGAAACACCCTTGTTCCAGTTTCAAAGGACACAAATTCTCCCCAATTCTTGCAGCAACCCACCCCAAAATGTACACATGCAAGAACAGTTCCACTTGCTCTAAGATTTAAACACAGCAGATCAGGGGAAGAGAGGGACAAGAGCTCAAGAAGGAGAAAGTGAGTAGTCCTGCTCTGGGGCAACAAAAATTCAGAACTCACTGACTGCAAGTGGGAGGAAGGGAAATGGGGAAGCTGG
Organism: Corvus moneduloides; assembly: GCF_009650955.1. NCBI lineage: Eukaryota > Metazoa > Chordata > Aves > Passeriformes > Corvidae > Corvus > Corvus moneduloides. The sequence continues at coordinate 7,245,261 of NC_045494.1, forward strand.
AGTGAGTAACTTAGCTGACACCTAGATGTATTTGTGTTTTCTGATGACAGTCTTATTTGGACAAGTGTTAGGACTATTTTTTTCAAACTGTACACAAGCTGGGACTTTTAATGGATAAAGATGGAGAGTCAGGTCAGCCGTACCAGGTTAAGCTAATCCTGGCAAGACACATCTGAAGATAGACAGGAAAAACTCAAACTTCATGCATGAAACGGCTCTAAAGTTCAGGGACACACAAGAAATGCTGGGGGGCTCATCCATCAAGTCTCTTTCTGTGCTCTGTACTGTCAACAGTGACAGCTGCTGGTCCTTCTGACAAGTTTAATTCTTTACAGGTTACATCACCCACGTGCAGAGCAAAAGTCATCCCTTCCATCCTACTACACGTTGCAAAACTGCACACAGGAGAAAGCAGGGCTTTATGGTGTTTGAAATTACATGTTAATACCAGTGCACAAACCTCAAACTTTTTGGACATCGAATGTCAAGAGAGTGCTGACTGCAATAACCTCTCTGCAGCAACTGAGCAATCAGAATTTGACAATCAGTATTTACTAATTTCTTTCACACCTAAGACCCACATGGACTTTTCTGCCAGTCCCCGGGGCATACTCTGCAATTTGCATTTGAAAGTACAGAAGAGGGAACAGCGCATGTTCCACTACCCTGAGACAGCTGCCCCAAATGTCACCACCACCCAGGTCAGGCCCCAGCTGCAAAGGCATCACTGGCCAATGAAGCTCAAGTTGCCACTTCCTCTTAGCACCAAAAAGGTTTTACAGCCTCAGTGATCTAAGAATAGTATTACCACCATCTATTTCAACTGCATTTTCCCCCATTTCAAAATACATCCTGACCTCCCCATCCGTGCATTTCAATCCCCATCCTGCTGAGGAGAGTGAAATTAATGGTGTTGAAATCTAATTCTGAGATGAAAAATGAAAATTACTTTTAAAAGGACCACACAGGATTTTCTGAACAATTGCTGCAAAGCAACAATGCCAAGAGATCCTGGGCAGGGTCTGAGAACCCCTCCACAAACTACTGTCAGTCTGTGCAAAAAAGCCTACTGAAATACATACCTATAAAATACGTATGATTCAATATAATATATTTCAATATAATAAAGATATAATTAAATATATAAAAATATTTTTTCCTATTGTTGCTAGGACGGGCAACAGCAGTTGCACCTGCACCTTTGAAAAAGCATAATTTAGCTTTGGCCATAAAATTTCCCAGGCTTATTGATGGAGAACAAAATGATATAAATGCTTGTGGGATGGAAAGACAAAGATTTTTATTAAGCAGACTTCACACACAAAATGGAAAAGAATAACTAGTGATAGTTAGACCAGAAAATAGTATTTAAAGTAATCTAGAAAGCCTCATTACTTTTCTACTGTGTTATGAAAAATCATCATCCAATCTCCACGCTATATGAGGCGTTCAGATGCAAGGCTTACTGCAGCTGCCTTACACCACAGACACCACAAATTAAAGACTTGCCTCATCAATCCAGGGCTTCAACAACTCTGTTTGCTAGAATTTTGTGCAGGAGTCTTAAAGATCTTGTTTACAGAGCCAACCTCTGCCTCAAAGGGACTGCAATCTATGCTCTGCTTTGCCAAGAACCAAGTTCAGGGAGAAAAGAAGAAAAGCTTTGTGTTTGCCACAGGAAGGGTTCACTGTGCTCATTTGAATGATCCTCCCCTTACAACAGAGGAGATATGATTCATATCAAGTGTCAAAGTTAACGAATTCTCAACATCTTTATTTTTCCTTCCACCCCTGACAGCTCCTCACTGAAGTTATTACTGGAGGAGTGTCACAGCAACAGCTCTTACCTCACCATCTATTCCCCCTTCCTCCTCCACTACCCCAAATGGAACAGACTTGCTATCACTGAGCCAGCTCATGCAATTCTTTATTCTTTGCAATTTCCTACCTCTCATTTGAAAAACAAATACTTCACTGTTATCTAAAAATATATTAAAACATTGCCAGCAACTCAGCACTTAAAGCAAAACAACCATCACCACCCAGTGTGAATGCACAATAGAAGTAGCATTTTTGGTAAGGCAAATTTTTAAGGAGTTCTTGAGAACTGCAAGAAAAATAACTCAAGTTACAAAAATAAAGGGCTGCTTTGCCATCATGAGACTTGGCCAAATGCACAGCCCCAGGGCAGGAATGGAGACTGCCATCCACCTCAGTTTGCGGTGGCTCATCCAACTTGGATGGGAGCACACTGAGCACAACTACTTTGTATCAAATCAAAGACAACCTTAGCTTAAAAAAGAAAAAAAAAATATATATGTAAACTCCCACACAAGTCCAAAAAACCAAGCCAAAACAAAAAAAAGCCACCAAACACAAAAAACCCCAAAACACAAAACCATAACCAAACCTCACCAAACCCTTGTCCAGTTCACAGTGCAACTCTACAAATGTCTGTGCTACCACAATATGAGTGACACTCAACACAGTGTCCTGTCTGTAAAGCTCAGATATGACCCCAAGATAACTGATTCCACAAGAGGAGTTTGTGACAGAGCTAGGTTCAGCTTCTCCCTGTATTTTCTTCCCTCCAGCCATTCATTCTCACCCCTTATTCTCCACCCCCATGCTATGCCGGCCCAAGTGTTTGAGGAGTTAGTCAAGACAGGACAAGGTGAAGGAAAAAAAATTAAACGTCATTTTCAAGGGCTCCGTTTTTTCCAACTTGCTCAGTCCCAGTGGAGCTCGGTCACTTGGGTGAATTCTATATCCACAGAGCACAGGAATTACAACTAGAGGAGAAGCTCAAGTGGTCTCTGTACTGCACAAAACAATAAAGTGTGATTAGAGTCACACACCCCAGGCAGGGGGAGTTCCAGGGAGCATCTTCAGTGATGTTCCAGCATTGCAGGTTCTCTCAAAACCAGCTGCAACAATATACACCACTGTACAGAAAGGCACCCTTTAGATGACCTATAAAAATAACAGACACAGGAGGAGAAGGAACTTGCTTCTTCCTATCCCAGCTTCAAAGCACTAACACATATTTTCCCCTTTTTCCATTTCTACATTCTGAAATGTAGCTTCAGAATGGGAACTGGCAAATATGCTCCATGTTCAAAGCTGACCAGCAGAATAGTCAGACCAATATCCAAATGCTTTTAAAAGAATTCCCTACACTATCTAATCTAGAACTCCATCAGTGTAGTACAATAAAATCTCAATTATCCCATGAATCTGTTCGAACAGGAGTTACAATAAAATACCAATCTCTTAAAGACAGAGAATCACGTTTGCTTTTTAACTCCCACCATCACCAGCTGTCCTTTTGCTTTCTTTTCATTTCCAGGCCTGAAGAAGCAGTACCACTTGTTTCACAGTTGATGTCCAAAACTGTGTAGAAAGGACAGGGCTTCCTCCCCAGGTTTCAGACAAAGAACTCTTGTAATCTTCAAAGTCCACCTGACAATGTTTGTTCAGTAAAACATGTTAGCCCAGTGCAGAAGTGTCTTCTCTGTTACAGACTACAGAGTTAACCCTTTACAGTTAACTCTTCAGTTAAAAGTGAAACGATTTGCCAGTAACAAGAGTGAAGCTGTAGATAAGGAAAAACCAGGGAATTTTGTGCTCCAGTTGAGTTGTCCCTTCTGCATTTAAACTGCCCAGCTACACACTTTCCAGCATCTTGCATTAACTTCTGTGTTCTTGTAAGAAAATGAGGAGACATTCCATGAAGTTTTATATTTTTGTATGTCAAACACTGAGACAAAGCTCTGGAAAATCCTATTCTGTTTCAGAAAAGCTAGTAAATAAAATAATTCTGACCTATCGGGAACTAAGAATTTCCCAAAATTTTGAACTGTAATAGCCAGTACTAATTTGTTGTCATGTGTGAATTGCATCCTTTGTTACTGAAAAGAGTTGATTTACCCATCATTTTAGACTGTCTGTTAAGACAAAAAACTCCAAACAAATACCCCCAACAAACCCAACCAAAAAAAACCCCCAACCAACAAAGTGTATGACTCCAAGGAGCAAAGTCTTTGAGTGCTTTACTATCTCAGGATAAAATAAGCATTTAATCTGAAGTTTGCAGAACACATCTCAACCACCTTTCTTTTTTCACTACATTTTTTGTAGCTGTTGAAGAAAGGGTTAAAGCCAGGACATTTTCAAATCTAGAGATTAAGCGTAATGAGATCAGAATAATAAGATTACCATAATCTGCCTCACACACATAGCTAGGATCAGCCCTAATCTCTTCATTTTCAGACAGATGGAAAAAGCATGAAATCAGAGATAACATGAGGCCAGTTTCCTGGAATCGGCGCTTTACAAGGTTCACCATAGCTGTAAGTCAATATTTTGCTAGATTTATACCTATTTAACCAATTCTAATATAACATATTGGATGGGACAATCAGGCATCTCTAAATCCATACTACATAAACAGTAAGTGATACATCAGTGTAATTTTAATATATTGCAGAATATTAAAGACTAATTTACTGAGACTGCAGCCAGTACCATTCCCAGATGCTTTAACTGGGAATGCAACGAGCAAAGAGCTAACCATTGAAAAACAAAGATCTTACAACTGCGCATGACCAGGGGCTGCTCATTGATTTTTCTTATAGGGTGGATAAACACAAACTAGCAATTTGCATCTGTGGTCAGTCTGACAGAAAGCAGGCACAGGAAAGGACCGTTTTAACCTCGCTTTAAGACAGAGTATTAAAGAGATGCAGCGTGGAACCATCCCTTAACTCTTCTTTCTGCAGGATATAGGCAGGGGGGGAGAGGGGAGCTATGAAGTAGCCTCAAATACACAACAGAGCGGTTATGGTGGCTACTGTCCTATCTTGGTGGAAGCTGGCTAAGAACCAACAATAGGGAAACATAAGAAAAAAAAAAAGAAAAAAAGAAAAGCATGCTGGATTTTAGCACTAAATAGGATGAGGATGATGCCTTGAATTAAGTAACACTGTTAAGGGAAACCGAGGTGAGCAAGAAACCATCCAAGGAATTAAAAACAGACTGGTGGCTGTAAGATGAATGGAAAATTGCTGTTCAAGCAGCTAAAAGATCCTAACTTTTTCCCAGAAAAAGTAAAAGTAAAAGCCTCAGTCTCTCTAAATCAGATCCTGCAACACAGCACCTTTGAGTTTCGATGTGATGGTTTAGCAGCACTTTAAGACAGTTATGCAAAGACCTGAGAAAGGAAAAAAAAGTGCCACAAGATCCAATCTCTTACTGAGCAGGTTCACCTGTCAGCTCAGACTAATTACTCCATAACTCTCAGAGCACAGTTCCCATTCATCTGCTCTTGGCCAGTGATTTTACAACATGTCTTAGTTCAGCCCACAAAAAGCCTGCTCACACAGTCTCACAGCCCTCGTGATTTTGTATTGCATTATATAGACACAGCCACAATTAGGAATTTGGTCGGTCTCCACACAAAGCTCTTTATTGCCTCAGCCCTGTCTGTACATATGCAGAACTTGCTGCCCCACCTCTTATCTGCTCATTTAAAATGTTAAATTTAACTCTCCTTTGTGGGGAAGACATGCAGATCCAAAAGCACTTATCACCCATTTCATTTTGGGATGGCTCCCTGGAGAAAGCCAGAAGAGGAGACCCAATCCCATCAGTTCTGCAGGGCTGCACCAACAATCCCATCCTCGCAAAAAGAACAGCAGTACCAATAGTGTAATTTTATCCTCCTGGCAGAGATGAATTTTTGCTATCAGAATCTTAATCCAACTGCATGTAAACAAATCCTTGCTTAAAAAAAGACACTTTCATGACTAGATTAGAAATTCAGTTATAAAGCAGCATTGACTAAAATAAAAAGAAATTAATGAAGCTGGTTTTTCCCTGTACAAATCAAACCAATTTTGGCTCAGTGTGACAGAAGAGCTCAGTTTTCTACAATATAAAAACCACCGTTTAAGGCATTTAAACCACTAATTTACGACTGAGGAACTGCAATGATATTTATCAGACATTTGTCACCTGCAGAGTGACGGTTTTAATCAGTGCATTTTTGATTAAGTTTATTTAATGTTTTTACAGACTTATATCTAGGAACATCTTGAATTGAAGAGGAAAGGAACAGGTACATAGTCTGGCTGATCTTCAGAGTGAGAATATTTAAGAGAAAAGGGAACTCTCCTCGTTTTCCTGTAACTGCGAAGCTGCTCCCACTTCCTTCTGCTAGTGGGACAAGCACACACAAGAGGAAGACACTTGCAAATGGTTTCTGATCCGAATGTTGAACATCATCTGATTCATTTCTGTCCCATTTGCATAATGCAAAGCACCCCAAGAGCCTGCAAACCTCTCTGAGTGTAAGTGAACAGATCGGACCACACCAGGGGCAGTTTGCACCACTGGCTCTAGAACGCTAAACTCACAAACATTTCACAGGATGTCTCCAATCTCACCAAACAGAACCAAACGAGGAGAAAAGAGATGAAGCTTTACTGTACAACATTACATGAGCACCAGTGATTTCCCTGCTCATGTAACACTGAATGGGGGAGAAAGAAAGAATAATAAAGAGGCCACTTAATGCAAAAAGATTTTTAGGGGACTTGCTTTTAAAGGCCTGAGACAGAACACAGCTGTTTCCTTGCCCCCATGTTTCAATGGATGGGTGCAGGTCATCAGTCACACTTTAAAAGACACCAAACAAAAAAGCCCAAGCTGGTTAGTTTAAAAACAACAACAAAAACCCAACCAGGATTATGCTAGTGTTGCACTAATAACCCGAAGTTCAAAGACAGTTCAAACAGTCCATTCTTACAGGCTGTTCACGCCACTCTGAAGGTTGTTAAGAGATGCAACTCTGATCATTTCCACCTGGCCAGGTTCTATTAAGAGAAAAAGATTTCAAATAACAAATATACTGAAAGATCTTTGTTCACCAAAGCCATGAGGGACACTGACTTCAAACTTCTAGGCCTGCAAGAAGCAAACCTTAAATTAAAAAAAAAACAGTCACCAAGGCAAACACATTAAATACAATACATATTAGAAAACCATATAGGAAAAATGAATTTCAGTGGATTTTGCAGTTAAATAAGCTTTCTGAAAAGATATTTAATCACAACTTTGCTTCACAGGTTGTTCTGAGCAATTATTCTAACAGTTTTAAAAGTCAACAAAACCGAATTGCACCAACTGGTTATGCTCAGTGATCTTTCTAAAATCTATAGTTTCCCAAACAACTTGTTTCAGTTATAAATCCTTAATTTCTTTTCCAGGTTTCCTTAGGTCTTTGATCATGAGGCATAGAACTTGTATGTCAATATTCTTAACATCGTACCTTAAGTAATTTTATTAGGAAGACTTGGACAATCCACTTATCCACCATCAATCCAATCTTTTACACAAGTGCCAATATTCCACCCTCTCCAGCACAAAGCCTCCTCAGTGCTTTCCCAGTTACTTGTGCCTTTAGCATACGCAAGCCTCAATAGGGCAAACACACCAAATTCTCTAAAAACAAAGTAGGGCTGGTGTACCAACATCTCATGTTGATCTTCAATCCATGATAACTTTCAGAAGGAATGTATGATTGTTTTCAGGCTGCTACAGGATAATGAACTATTATATTCCAGAAATCTTTTAATGACATTTAAGTTTAGCCTATTTTTGTGTAACAACAGGCCTGAGTCAAAAAGTGATGATTCATTCCAACATTAATCCATTTTTCTTTCTTTTCCAAACTCATCATTAAATGAAGGTTCAATGAGTGGAGAACCAATAGGATACAGAATGAAACACCCACAATTCTGTACTCATAACTTTGGAATAGTAAATTCTGGAGTCACAGTGGCCTCAATTTAACCATAAAAAGCTCAACAATTTCTGGCCAAACAGGAAAGCTTAGCCTTTTCTCAAAGAGAAAAGAAAAACACCCTCCCACTGGAGCCTGTAAAAATCCACACTCCTCAGGAGACTGAAAAAAGAACCTGCTTTGATAACTGCCGATGGAGAGAGGAGCAGGAGAAAAGGCCATCTGAACCACAGACACGGAATCAGATGGCAAAGGAGAAGGATCATTCCTTTAAAACAACAAAAGCTATCAGAGCTAAATGGCCTTCGTGTAAGCCCAAAAAGAAGTGCCAGAAGTAATTATGAATGGCAAAAAGTGGAAAGACACCAATAATCTCCTCTTTTGGAAAGGAGGAGGAAAGATGACACTGTACAGCAAGGACCACACGTGTGCCAGAGCTGCTGATGGTCTGTGACATCCACTCATGCCAAAACACTTCCTACTCTGACATCAACTGGGAAAGTACAAGGCTCAAGAACTCCAAAGCAAATTTAACTTTCATTCTACCTCAGAAAAAGTCCAAAATCACAGCTGCGGGGGCTTACTGAAAGTAAACTGCTGAATTACACACTGGAAGGGAGGGGAGAAGGGAAAATGAGAAGAATAAAGAAAAAAAACAGGGGGCAACATCTGCACATCAAAGTGATGCTTAAAAAAATCCCCTTGCGTAATTAAGTTCCTCTTTCACTTCAGAACTAGTAAAATAGTATTTGTTCATGTCCAATTCTCTCCGTAAAAGGAAAATAAAGCATTTAAATACAATTTAACGACACAAAGTTAGAACAGAACTTTGTATCACTAACAGACTGAGGCTACACTAGTCTCTTGCAGCTTACTATCACATGGATTGGGCTAAGAAACAGTTGTCCAGAGTTACTCAGGGTCAGGAAGAAAACCAGTATCCTAATACAGGAATACTTTTATTTAATTTAGAAGGAGACAGTACTTACAATATCTCAGAGGAACAGAAAATATCAAAGTGATAAATGCTGCCTTTTTTTTTTAAATATAACATACTATTAGAAACACCAGCTATAACTACAATAAAAGTCTATTGCTGCTCTCTTGGCTCGTGGGCAAAAAGAAAAAAAAAAAAAATCAAAGAGTCTCCTTATATGAATAATGCAGAAATGCAGATACTAAATGCCAAAAGCAGTAACATGCTCCAGAATCTTAAAGTCAAGACAGCTGAGGCACAAAATTCTTTATAGAAAAGATCAGAAATAACTAAAACCATCTCCTAATTAGTGTCTCAAATTAGAAGAATTGTTCCAGGTCAAGAACAAATTAAAACAAGAATAGAACTCGTTATGGCTCCGTTGCAATAACCTGGAAGGGATATCACAATGCAGGTCACTGACACCCGAGGGTGTATTATTTGACCACAGACTAATTTTAAGCTTCCAGGTACATTACAGCAGCACAGTATCTCCATTGTAAGCCTCAATAAAAGCTAAGGCATTAAAACTCTCCCTTGCTGGGAGATTCCAATCAGGAGATCAATGCCTTGACCGCAGAAAACTCCCCCCAGGGCCCTGACAAGGGGTCAGTTTTTCCTACACAACAAAATGGGATTTTCAGACCATGCATTAGTGTGGATGCATCCAGAAACATTCCTGGAAGCGGAGCTCTGGAAGACCTCAGTGTGTGGAAGCCAACTCAGGACCAGGCCTTATCTAAAGATTTTAAAATACATATGATGAGATGACAGATGCTGGATGGTCCCAGCTGCTTTGCAGCAATATTGCCAGTCCACAGCCATAAAACCTCCCTGGAAGTACACGGAATATCCAATTAAGGTGACTAAGGCAGCTGTTTGGAGGCTGGGCTCTTCTGGCAAAGCTATAAAAGCCAAAAGCAATCTTCACCTCAGACCTCCACTTAATCAGTGGCAGGAGAGAACAAAAATATAACTCCGTATAGAGGACAGATGAATCACTCATTGAGATAAACTGGAATAGTCACAAGGCTTTTCTAGGGTTTGTTTGAGCTGCTTCATTTAAAAACCCAACAACTCACACTTTTGGCTACTTGTCCCCACAAATGTGCTCATTAATAACACAAGAACTCCACCCTTGGTGGTTAAAAAGGAAACCAAAGGGTCACTGTCTGCAGCAGAGGGAAGCTGTGCCACAGGATCCCAGGACTGGCTGCAGCTTCAGGAGTGATCCAAGAAAGTAACAGAGGGGTGAAGTGGCAAAGTTCATCAAGAGAGTGATTAAATGTACTCAAACCTCAAAATTCATCAGTTAAACTGATAACTTTTAATACTGAAAGGCCAAGGGCTAAATGTCAGATTAAATACGATATGCAAAATAACACGTGTGAGGAAAAACATAACCAAAAACCCCAAAGAACTGTAACTGTATGAAGCTAAGGGTTTTTAACTATTACTCCTCAGCAATTTTAACACAATCAAGGGGGCAGCAGTCTGAAATTAGAAACATTACCTGTTTCTCTTAAGAACGAAACAAAACAAGTATTTTGACACTAAATTTGTGTCAGCCCTTCCATACTCTGAGTACTTACATTTAGCACTTTTTGAGATGGGTTAAAATGAACTAAAAGACTTGCAAAAAGAACCAAGATAAAACAAAGTGTGGAATGGGTTTTGGACTGTATCAGACTCTCCCAATTTCCTTCTCAGAACAAAAAAGCAACAAAGACAAGAAGACATTTGCAAATCAGTTCTTCCCATGAGAGGTACAAGGGAGATGTTTTCCTATTGTTTCTTGCAAGGGGAGGAGGAGAGAAGAGGAAAAGAGAAAAATCAGTAAAACTCCTAGGTAGCATGTTTCAAATGAAGAAAGTGACTTTATTCCACACAGTACATGTTTACATCATGAGGATTTCATGCTGTAATGTACAGATGGATTCAAAATGGGTTTAGAAAGATGCACAGAAAGCGTAGCCGTCAATACCCAGGCACAGCCTCCAGCGGAGCGAGTCACTCCAGCCTGACTGAAGGAAGCCAACCTTACACAAGGAGATGATGATGTCCAGGGCTAAACATCTGACCAATACAGTAAGCACTGGAAGGGTCCATCTAGCCCAGTCCAGAACGGCAAATATTCAGAGTACGCAGAAGAACAGAGGAACAATTGATGTGTAAAGAGTTTTCAGTTACTTTTATTTGTGAAAGCTGCATAATTCACTTCAGATGGGAACTGCTCCCAGAACATTGTGAAGAGTAGAATTTACTTCCACAGAAGTTTAAAGCATAATCCATTATAAAGGTACAACAAACTGAGTATTATTTGTGGCAACCAACAGTGAGTGAAACTTTCCTAATACAGGTAGCTGGCAGCACAGTACAAAGGCCATGTGAAAGGTCAGCTCAGGTCTGTCTGTGGGGGCTAAAAAACCTTGGCAAACCCAAGCACACCCCAGGAGTGTTACTTGATCCCTGCTATGAGGACATGAGAGTTAGTTTTCACCCATTTGAATGATGGCCTCTCCCTCCCATTTAGTAAATGGGAGTTTTGGGAACCATGAGTGAGGGAAAACAAGTGCTTTCAGAAGATTTTGATTAGGTACGGCCAGACTTCTCAGTCTTGACTGCAATCCCGACCAAGAACAGCTAAATCCAGTTAGCATCAAAGCAAACTTAGAAGATTGCATAACATTATTTTCTTTGTGAGGACTTTAAACTAGGGAGCCCCAAAGGGTTCAGAAAAATGCCTTTGGGGGGTAGTTCAGCCACTTCCACAGAATTTCAACCTGCAGCACACGTGAATCACCCATGGATCATTTTCACTAGCTGACCAGCCTGTAGAGCAGCTCTTTTATCAACATATTGCCCTATGTTTAGTAACTTTAGCCTTTTTAGAAAGTTAAAAATAATATTTTCTTCTCAACAAACAAGCTTTAAGGGGAATTTATTACTCATCATGCAAATAGCATCAACAGTGCCTCTAATCTTACTGTGACATCATGCAGGTGTTTGTAATCCAAACAGAGACAGGTGGACTGAAACAGAAACTTTTCAAAGGAAAGAAAGCTCAACAGAGTTTATAGAAATGTTGAAAGCCTTTCTACTTAGGCCCTTCCTTTTTATGTTACCTAAAAAGAGCAAAGGTAACAGCTTGCAAGATTTCCAAACACAACAAGCTGTAATGGGAAGGGTGAAAGTCAAGAAATGTGGATCAACTACAATCACTCTGGTCATCTTTGTTTTTTGTGACTCTGCAGAGAAAGTTGTTAGTTTCAATCGGAATTTTTCTAGGTAGGAAGGTTGAACCGGATGAACTTAGGGGTCTTTTCCAACTTAGGCAACTCAGTGATTTTAGGGAGAGTCACAAGAGTCTTCAGTTGCCCATCCTAGCAGAGAGCAAGTGACATCTTAACCTTACATGCAATTTTCAGGGAAAAAAAATGAGGAATGTATGTCTTCTTAGTAAAGAGTAAGGAAGCATCAAGATAGCTTGATGCTGGAAGAAAGTTTAACACCCTGGCACAGACAGTCAAAAGACAAATCCACAGAGTTTTTGACAAATTATAGTTTCAGGAGAGGTATGACAGAGGCATTAGTGCAAATGTATTTTAAGAAATACGGACAGAAGTGAAGGCAAGGAAGAAGCAGAAGCAACTTCTGCTTCCTCCACTCCAGTGGTCAGCAGGGAGCTGAACTGCCAGCCCATGCTTGAGCACTTCCAGGGTTAAGGATACATCTTGTGTAAGTAGTCTTTGAGAACATGTAAAACATTATAGAAACAAAATTTAGCTGTGAAATATGTGCACAGCAGGTTCCCCTGATACAGCCTGGACAAGGCAAATCTGTCAAGCTGATGTTCATGTCACCAAAATTCAAGCATTGTTCGAAGGCAAGGTTGGGAAATAGAACATTTTAAATGCCAAATTTCACCTTTAAAAGTGTTCACTGTCCTTGGCTGCCACTTTCTCCTCATTTTCCTCCTTGCATTTGGTTCTTCCCTTCTTCTGCAACTGTACAATGCACTTTGAACCCTTGTTTGCCTTCCCCCTCCCAAGAATTTCCCTGATTAGTTGTGCCCCAAAAAGCAATAAAGATTAGAGCAAAGACCTGAACTGCACAGGAGCTCAGGAAAATACCTCTAAAACAAAAGTGGCAGATTTCCCAGAGGTACTCACAAAAGGCACACTTCTGAAGCTTAAAATCCTATTTATTCTAGAACAAATCCGCTTAGACCAGGAACCTAAGCATAGCTCTTTCCAAGCAGACCACCATCTATTGTTAACAGCAGTAAGTAAAAACCAGACCAAATGGTTAAAATATCATTTTCATATTTATGCTAAAGAAGTGTAAGTAACAAAAGAAGACTCAAAATTTGACTGTACATAAGGACTTACAATGGCAAAACCTACTCAAGCTCAGCAAGAGTTGCAAGAATTTAAGATTTTGTGCCAATTTCTCACAGACCAGAGGGCTGACTAGCTCATACTACAAGTCTTCAGCACTAGCAGAGCTGCTATGCTTAGTGGAACCTGCTGGCTCATACATAACTCATGAAGAATTCCCCCCTTTCCTCCCAAGGGAAACAATTTTGCATAAGAGCAGCACTTCCACCCCCCCCCCCCATCCCCCGTAAACCTGTAGAGTTTTAGTACAAGTTAGAGCAAGAAGTAGGTTGGCTCCACAGAGAAACCATGAATTCCAGAGACAAATTATTTAAATAAGAGGTTTTAGAGACTAACAGTATAATTACAGTTCAGCTGAAGAGGAAAAAAAAAAAAAAGCTTTCTGCTCTCTCTGCATGAGGTCCAGCTGCAGTGGAGCCAACAGGCAGCTCCCAACACGGCGTGCAGGCTGACACGAACTCATGCAAAGCAGTAAATCCAGCAGGTACAAACAGAATAATTCTACTCTGTTAAGTATTCTCTTCTTATATTTTATTTATAAAGGGCAGTAACATTTGAACATCACCATTCTAAATTAATTACTCTACAGAGGCTGACAATCTACTTCCTAGACAGAAATAGCTGTTCATAGCTTTTGCCTTATTCCAGTCACTCTTCTGACCTGCCACCACAGGATCAAAACCCAACTGATTTAATGAATCCCCAAGACCAGGACTATTTGTTTTTCACAACCTCCAACAGTTGGAGACAAAAGAATCCAAGATCAGGTACAGAAATTCAAGTGAACAATCACTCCTGAAGGGGATAAAAAGCTTCTTAAGCTCTTCAAGACACTTAAGACATTTTTAAAATGGGTTTCTAGTCAGTATCTATAGAAAAACACCATACTTTTCTTAAAGAGAGAAATACAGGCTGAGGAAAATTATGAACACAACCATTTAAAATGCAAATTTCAGATGCATCTAGTAACTAATCAGGAAGTATTGTAGAGTAGCATCTGGGATTCAGGAACATAATAAGTACCCTAAAAATAACTTTCATGAGCAGTTTTGGAGACTGTCAGTTCACTTTTTGCTCCATTAGAGCTCAGCTGTATAACCCCGTGTGTTTAGCACATGTCATCATGAAAAAACACATTCTTAAGTTTGTTAAACCAATTCTCACTTGAGTTGTCAGATGGTGGCACCAATCATGCATACAAGCCATGGGAACAAGTTCAGGCTCCACCACAGACATTCTGCTTCACATCTTCTGTTCCATTTGAACACCTACTCCTAGGAGGTGTTACAAGACGTCTTCAAAGCTGAAGGCATGTGCCACTCACACAGTGCTTTAAATACTCAGCAACAGGGCAGGAGCCTCAAAGTGACAAACAAGGACAAGCCCAAGGCTTGACAGATTGAAATGGACAATGCTGCTGGTCTGTCTAAAAAGATTTGGCTATTTGAGGGAAAGAAACAACTTTATCCAGCATTTCCCAATGTAGAAAATGAAAACAAACCCAAACCACCCCCAAAATCATAGGAAGTATTCTCCTATCCTATTTTCCCTCCCAAGGCCCAAAGCATTCAAAAAACACATTTATTTCCAAGTGTATATTAATTATTCCAGTCACTGGTGCTTGCCCAGCCTGGGAGATAACTTAACTGACACTGCAGGGCCAGCAAAGGAAATGAAGGAGCTGTGGGATAAAGCTGCAGATAAGAACTCGCGTATCAAACTGCTGCACTATCAGTCCCCTGATCTGCCTCGAAACGCAGAACACACAGAAGTCACCTACTCATTTGCATTTTGAATCTAACACAATTTTCAGAGAAAACTGGAAATGATAGAGATCAAAGGCAGCTTTCCCAGAAAAATGCTAAATGAAGCAAGTAAAAAATAAAACACTTGGACCTAGTGCCTCTGTTCACTAGTGCCCCAGTGAAACAGATAACTGCATAAATGCTCCATTTCTAAGCCTGTAAGACTGGGCACCAGAGAAAGAACAAACACATTCCCTTGATCACTTTCCTATTTAAATATTCCATTCCCAAGTCACAGCTTCATCTCCCTGGCTAGGACCCATCCCACTAGCACTGAAACAAGTGAGGGCAGCGGGAAGAAGGGAAGATAGCTTACCCTTTGCTACACCTTGTTAATTAAGAGTAGCTGCTCAGACATTAACTAACGCAGCAAAGTATTCATCCAGAGTCCTGTGTGAGTTTTGTAATTCACAGTGAATCCCACAGTGGGGTTATCATTACTCCAGCCACCTCGAGGTCAGCTTGGCTGTAGCTAGAGAAGATCCAGTCCCTTCTCTTGGCCACACAGCGCAGACAAACCCACAGACCTGACAGACACCTCAGGTCTCACTGCTGCAACAACCCTCTGCTGTCAGAGGAATATCCTGGAAAGGACATTCTGCAATTCAACACCACAGATCAGAAGAAAGGTGATGCCACAGAGACACACGGGAAAAACTCAAACAAAACTCATCTCCACTAGGTCCCATCTGCTGTCGAATCCTTTGCTGATGTCCACTATGTAAATGGCTTTAAATGTGCTTTTTTTGGGGAGGTGTGTGTGTGTGTGTGTGCAGGTGTGTTTATTGGATTTTTCAAGTTGTTTGTTGTTATGGTTCTAAAATTAGCTTTGATTCTTCAAACCTTTTAAAATGCATATAAATAGAATTATTAAAAATTCAGCAAAGGTTTTAATTCAGGGATAAACAGCAAGTATGGAAATCTGCCATCTTCAGTAAAATAACTTAAAATAATACAACACTTCAGTCTCACAGCAATTCTGAAAATGTCCAAACATTATCTTCAGTAGTTCTTCTAGTTTAGATTTCTACTGTAAAATTAATCAAGTTTGGTACATTACAATCCCTTTTTGCTCAATTTGAGATTATAAGATTTATTTGCTCCAGTGTTGTTAGGACACTAATGCCTAATTTTCTTTCATTTTCAAAAAATAGAATTAGTTTAGCCCAGCACTTTTTTCCCCTGAGGTTTAGGCTTTAGTTATTGATTTGGTATGTAGCCCCTGGCAATTTTAAAGCACAAGGGATTTTATCAAGGGGTCATATAGTTCATTGCTTATGTTAGGCTGAGCTCTACACAGACAAACTGGATTCCTTATCTTCCCTTGCTTAGTTGGATCCTTATTAATAATAGAGACAAATCAAAAAAGTCTGAATATCACTACAAACAGGATCCCTCCTCCAGCAATTAGCAGGGCTCTGCACACAAACATGGAAATCTATGAACACACTCCTAATCCTTTATACATGCCACTAAAAATCATAATCCCTCTTTTCTTCCCTCAAGCTGTGATCAAGCTTTTACCGTTTTAATTTAAAACAATAAATTAAATCAAAGTTAGTTCATTAACACCCAGGATGTCCAAGAATAACAGGTTTTATCGATCTGAAGTTCTCAGACAATCCTTAATCACAGTAATTAACACAAGAGAAACATCACCGAACCAAAGAGGGGAGGCAGCATTTTTCTGTTGCCAGTAAATAAAAACAAAAGCACATCACGTAGGTTGCAGTTTGACGAGCAGGTTGAACAAAGCAGATAAATAACTTATCAAGCCAAAATGTGATTTGCTGCTATGCCTGTGCTAACACTTGCCTGTCACGCCCCGCATATCACAAGCTGGACCTCACAGAGAGGCTGTAACAGCTCCTCCATTAAACTGGCAAAGGCAGCTGAGCTTCAAATCAGCATCATCTCCCTGGTTATCACAGAATGCAACACATGCTAAGGCAGTGTCACAAAATCAGCCGAGCTGACCACTAGCTTTAATCAGTGTTTGTTCAACATTCAGAACTCCTGCAGCCTTCAGGTAGCTCACAGAGGTCACCTTTCTCAGCTTTCAGGGACAAGTTTAAATAATCATCACAAAAAGCTTCTAAATAAAAACAAAGATGCCATATTTAAGGAGGAATGTGTTTACTCCTTGCTTGCAAAGACCACTTTACACCTTCAGACTAGAATACTCCATATTTATGTCTCCTGCACAGAAATACTTTCAGCAACACAATCTTGGTCTAAGCAGGTCCAAGCTCTTCTACAAATACAGAACACACTTTGCGAAGGTTAGGTATTTCCTTCCCACACACTTCATTCACCCTGATGCCCACAGAAGTTGGCTAATGGAACATAACACACCTTCAGATTACTTTCATACATAAGACGAACAATAATTGAGAAGTTTGCACTACAACCAGGCCTTGAACACTTTGGTAGATCAGAAGAACGCAGCCCCTTATAGAAGCATCTCTTTGTGACGTAGATCTCCAACTGCCAGGCTGCCAAATCAACTACATTTCAGATAATTGTACTTGATTTTATGTCTCTGTAATGTTCTGACAGTTTTGCCATCTTAGACTGCAATATTGATCACATATTGATGGCAATTATCATCTTAATTCAAGGCCACCAGCCAGAGAACATGACCTAAGCACACCTCTACAAATCAACCATCACACACAGCAGAGCTGCCACTCACAGCTAAGCCACAGAATAATGGAGCTTGGAAGGGCTCTGGAAGACACTCAATCCACCCTCCTGCTCAAAGCAAGTCTAATTAGACCAGAGCGCTCAGGGACTTGTCTGGGTATCTCCAAGGATGGGGATTCCACAACTTTTCTAGGCAACCTGTTCTAATATTTGACCTATTTCACTATAAAGCACATAGTGCTTGCAATTTGGCTGAATCATTAATTCAGAAAATTCTCACATATTAAAATCATCAAGACCACAGTGAGTCCATCCCCTTACAACAGATGGGAAATGATGGAGGAGTGTGTAAGGAAAGGAAAGGAAGGATGAATGAGAAGACAGTTTCACCCAAACCAGGAAAAATATTGGCACGTCTCTTCAGCAAGCCATGAATTTCTGTTCTCTAGCACAGACATCACAACATAACCAATGCAGGTGAGGTCACAGACAAGGGAGGGGAAAGAGCAGAAGGGAGACAGTGGTCCCCTTATTTATCATATTCCTGCCTCTATTTGAAACTGTTCCACTTGCATCCTGACACAGAAAAATGGTTTTCATGCAGGAACTGAAAATGCCACCTCAGCATCAACTGTTTGCAAACACTCAATCCTCTTAAGGGCTGACAAAGAAAATAAGTGTGGTGACAAACACTCATGTGGACAGAACCTGTGGCACTGTCAAGTGTGTGATCAGAATGTGAAAAATAATCTTGATTTTGCTGAACAAAACTGTGAAGTGATCAAAATCCTATCAAGGAAATCCTTCTTTTAGCACATAAGGAAGCTGGTTTGTGCATCACACAAAAGCGAACACCTCAAAATTCAAGATGATGGCCGTCTACTTAAAACATCACCTGAACAATTTGAGTCATAAAAACAATCTTTAAGCGCCCCTGAATTAATTATGCTGACATCTACTGGGAACAGGAACTTATTCACTTCTTCAGAATAACACTTTCCAGCTATGCCCCAACCCTATGACAGAAGGAGAAAGAGGAAATGGAGCAGTGGTTTATAGTTTAAAAACAAAATAATTCTAACATTTAAGATATTAGTTAACATGTTTTTGCTTCTGCATTAACCACACAGAAACAGTTCTCAGAGCACTGTGGCATTAACTTTACACTTCTGATTAGATTTAGGAGTAGAGAAAAGCAATTACAATGCAATGACAAAGAATGGTGATTTTTCTTCTCTTTTCTCCTCCTGGTTCCTGCCAAACCGTCAGCAAGTATTAGCTCACTTTAGATCTGGGTATTTTCCACTTAGCATGAAGGCATATAGTTTTGGGGGACATAAAGCTTGAATAACAAACACAGAGGCTGAATTTAACTCCTCCCAACTTCAATATATACAGCAAATGAAAGGGGTGAAGACTGTAAAGGCATCAGGACAACTGTCAACTGTTCCAAGTGAAAAAACAGTAAATCAAGATTTCAAGTAGGAATCCCTCAGCTTCCTTATTTTACTTTTTTATGTAACAGGACAGGCCATCTTCACCCCTCCCAGCAGGACCCCAGTCACCAACAAGCTCCTGTGAAGCAACAGGAAAAGCACGGAGCTCGAGAGCTGCAGCACTGTCAGAAGACACAGAAGGAAGCAGCAATCTTGCCTTTCTTAGGAAAAGGCTCAGCAAGTAGTATTTAGAGTACCTGAAGTTTAGAGAAAGCTGCCAGTGAGCATCTCCTGAGTGGCAGTACCACACATTGCTACAGAGCCACTGGACAGAAGGGTAAGGGACCCACTGTACTGCCAGGGTTACAGAAATCATAGAAGCAGCTTTTACCACCTAGTGCCCACAAAAAAAAAAAAAAAAAAAAAAAAAAAAGGCCAAGCACTTTTCCTCTTCACTCAGCTGTTTTACAATTGCAAGCCAAAGGTCAACTATCTTCACTCACTTTTGGAAACCAGCCACAAGATTACTAACAACCAGCTTAATGGCTCCAGTTCAAGTGCTATTCAATCAGGTCCTGAATCTGTGGGTAGGCAGCAGTAATGGCACATGACATCATAGGCAAGTTATCTGCTGAGGTCAGAGCAGCCAGACTGGGCATCTCTGCCTTCTCTCCCCACAGGGAGAAACATGGACTTCCAAGGACTGGGAATTCAACTGTTAGAGATTTTGTTCTTGCCTTGTGTGACACATTTTGTGCTACAAATCAATCCTCTGCCATCCTCAAATGGCCATCAGGCTGATGTGGTTCTCTGGAGTGCATTAACACAGGTGTCTCACAGCCAAAAGGCTTCACCACACATGAAGTGACACATGGCCCTCAGCCAGGGACACTAAAGAGCGCAGGCTGCAGGTGCATTCAACGTGTTACAAGTTTATTCCTCTTTCCAACTCCTTTGAGGGCAGGAGGACTGACCTGGTTAATGAGAGACATCACACGGGGCACATGACTGGGATACCCTGAGATTTCACAGTCATGAGCACAGCTTTAACAAACAGACCTGGCATTTCTGGTGGAAATTAATTTCCACAACCTCAAACACATTCGAAGTGAAACAGATTTTTCAAAGCAACAAAGTGCCACAGAAGTTTGTCAGTTTGGGTAAATTAGAACAGTTCTAACTCGTTTGCATTTATTTGCTGAAATGAACCAGCTTTACACAGTGAATCTCACCATGGAATCTCACCATGCTGCACAGAACTCAGCTCAAATATGTGCTGAAGGATTCCTGAAACTCCTGATGCTTCCACTGACTTTAGCGATAATCTTGAGCAATTTACCATTTCTATGGCTTGGTTTATACATCAGTGAAGTAAACATGTGAAATTTGTGAGCATTTTCATATGAATATGAGCTGAAAAGAAAGGAAATACAGATTGAAGAACTGTTCATAAATGCTTTGAGGAAGTGTTCAGCCTAGGTTTTGGGTAAAGTAGGAAAATCCCTCTTTGTATTCTAGGAAAAATATAATTATTAATGTAGTGTAACAGCATACATACCACCATGTTTCTATTTGTGTGACAAAATTTTTATCTATGGGATGACATCAAGTAGGTAGGACTCAACATCTTACTATCAGACACTGTGCACAGATGTAAGACTTTTAACACAGACTAAACTTTAAAAACACTTTAAAAAGTTATTTTTCCTTTGCTTCTTAGAGAAGAACATATTTTTAAACAAATGCAAATTTTACTGTATTTTTTAATGTACTTAAGCAAACTTCTACCCCAAACTAAATGAAAATAGCTGAGAATACACTTTACAATAAACTATATTTCATTATACTTAATTTTTCCTTCCTGTTCAGCATTTTCTACAAGCTGACTTCAGCTATGCTCTACTTCAACAACACTATAAAAGTTGAGGCAGCTAGTAGTAGCCCAAAATAGAAGAATACAGCTCAGGTTAAAAAAAAATAAATGCAAGGTTATCACAAAAAGTTTCCAAAATTCTGACAGTCTCAAACATTTAAAAATAGCCCAAGGAAATATCCTGGTAATTTACACACACAGTGGCACTGAAATGTACAGGTCTAACAGGAGTGTTTAGGCCAGTTATGAGCCAGGGATGTGTAGAACATACACAGATGCAATCATTTTATAAATTAAGATCTCAAAGCATCATATGCTTTTGCAACCTTTATCTGTTGATGGCATCACACTTTTAACAAAGCCACAGTTGAAATATCAGCTATAAAAGACACATATTAGGTTTACATGTAAAGGTTATATTTTTCAGCTCATTTTAAAATAGTAGTTAAAATCAAGCCCTTCCCTGGCAAAAATGTTGAGCAGATGAGTAATCCCACTGAGGTCTGCAGGACTTGATTTGTCAGCATACACACAGTTACAGCCTTATATCTGCAGAAAAGGCATCTCTCAAAAGTGCTTCTACTCCAAGCATTTTAGAAAAAAAGCAGCTTAAAAATACCTTAACACCAAAAATATCACACTAGGAAGGTAAAGACCACCTTTATGGGGAAATACTCTGAATGAATTCCATTAAATCATTTTGCAATATGGCTCTTATTACTTGGAAGCAACAAAGCTCTGAGCTACACTTCACCAAGGCCAAATCACTAAGGATTTTTGTATTTTACTCCCCCTCCCCCCCCCCCAAAAAAAAAAAAAATTTTGGGCTTGTTCTGTGTGTCCAGTTTTATTACAGTTGTAGAAATTCAACTGTTTTTTTAAATTCCTGTAATATAGCCAAGACGAAGCCTAAAAAGCCTTTGATATACTGAAAGAACTATAGACCAAAATTCCTCTAATGCACTCCAGCATTCACTTACATCTGCACAGATCCATTATATATTCAGCCACAAGCTTATCACTTGAGTTCATCAGGACTGAAGATAAAACTCAGCTTCAATATTTGACAGCCTGATGCTAAAAGATTATCTACTGAGAAATAATCCAATCACTGTTCTTTGATATTAGAATCTTTGGCAGGAGGCAAAGAAAAGGAATACCAAATTGATCTTGATTACTTTATGGGGCTTCCTCTCATAATCTCTACACTGAATTCCCCTTTATCTTGTACTTCTGCTTATTTGCTGCCGTGTTTATGACTAAGTTTTCAAATATTCCAGTCTCAGAAGAGAGAATTGAGAGACTTTGGGATGGATGCTTAATACTGAAACAAAACAGCCTCTCCTGCTCTCAGAGAGGTGTGACTGGGGTTTAGGAGATCTTGAGGCTCCCTATTATATGGAGATGACGTTCTCTGGGGACCCAAAAGAGGGTCAGGTCAGACGGACAGGAAGAGACTCACCGAGAAACTGAACAGCCCAGGGGTAAAGAGGGAACTCCCGAGCCCGACCCCTCTACTTACCTTAAGGATATCCCCCCGTTTGAAGCTCAGCTCGTCATCCGCGGTGGCTTTGAAGTCGTACTTGGCGATGGCTTCCATGCTGGGGCTGCCGCGCCCGGCGGTGCGGGCGGTGGGCAGGAAGCACTCCCCGAAGCCTCCGCTCCTCCCGCAGCGGCTCCCGGCTCCGTGCGAGACGCCGGCCCCGTCTCTCACATACAGGGAGGCCGGGGGACGATCCGCCCTAGGGGAGGGGGAGGAGAGGGAGGAGGAGGAAGAGACGGGCCATTAGGGGAAGTGGCACGGATCGATGGCCGGGGCCGCGCCCAGCGCCGCTCCCTCCGCCCGGCGCGGCGCGGCCGCCGCTTCCTCCCGCCGCCGCTCGCCCGGGCCCGGCTCGCCCGAGTGACGCGTCCCGCGGCCAATGACCGCCCCCGCACTCCCGGGGGCGGGAGCGGGAGCGGCACCGCGCCGCCACCGCCACCGGCCCGCCGGGAGCCACCGCCGGCCCTCGCCCCGGGGCTCGCAGCGTCCCGCTGCCCGCGGCGGAGCCCTGCCGGGCGGGCCCTCCCTGCTCCCGCCTCTCCCGGGAATCTCTCCCGCTCCTCGCACCGGTAATTACAGCGATGTAGCGGGGGGAGGACGTGGCCAGCCGGCCCCCCGAGGGCCCGGGGAGAGAGCCCCGGGCTCGGCACCACGGGACCGGCACAGCCCGCCATAGGGGACACGCTCCGCTCCCCACCGGCTGCCCTGGGAAAGACCCGTCTGGAGATGCCCGCACCGATGGTTTGGGTTCTGCCATTCAGGCAGCTCATGTCGATTTAAATACAAGCTAGACAAAGCAGAGAGTGCTGCTGAGTTTTTGGAATTGAAATGCCTATCAAAAAGTGTCCTCAAATAATATGAGACAGAAACAAAAGTTTGGGCTGACTCTAAGTAAAAGCAACCATCCTGAAATTCCAGTGCTTTGAGCAGCAGAACACGTTAAAAAATCTTTGTAATTCAGTGCGACAGTCAGCAAGTTTGTGCCTCTTATGGGCTCAGAAAAGACATTAAATCAAACCTGGCAAATCATATAATACACACTGAAACCACTGAAAAGGCTTAAATCTTGCTCTCAGGCTTGAATAGGAATGATTTACTATAACTCCAGCTACACTTGATAGCAGAGCAGCTAAATAATCAGAAAAACCACCAAAACACAAATAAGACAATCTGTAAGTTAAAACCCACCATGAATACCCCCTTGAAGAGCTAACAGAGAGCTGGCACTTGTCAATGACAATTCAAGACAGAAGAGATCTGACAAACACTGGTGAACCCACGCACCTGCTAATTCAGGCTCTGTAGTTGTGGCCCAGAAAGCCCTGCTGCATGCAAAGGCAGCAGATGGCAACAGCAATTTCTCATTTCAGAGAAAAACCTGCCTTACATAAATGCAGTTCAGCAATTAACATGCTTGTATTCCATGAGCCCCATGTTTGCCCAACCTTCAGCTCCCTGTAGAGAATAATGAAGCTTGAGGCAAACACCAGAACCGAGATTCTATCACATGAATCTGGCAGAATGAGAAGAGCTATTTACAGGATTTACCTTGATCAAAAAAAAAGGCCAGCTTAGCAGGGTCCCCACATGGACAGAGCTTGGGGATTTCTCTGGTCCTCCTACACAGCGCTACTGAAATGTCAGCAAGGCTGAAAACAGTCACCTGCCACAAAGATCCCAACAGAACAATCTCCCTGTACTGCCGTGACTGATGGAGATAAATGTACTGGATCCAAGCTTCGACCAACACACATAATTAAATCCGTAAAGTGGATCATCGTAACTACATTTTGGTCATTCTGAAAGACTTTAGTCTCAAGGCTGATGAAAAAGCTTCCTTCTGATGTGAGTCTTCCACATCATACCAGCACACTCATCCAAACAACAACAATAGCTTCCCTTCACCAGAAGTATTTTCTCTTTGCTGCTTCTATTGTGTTGTGTTCACTATCTCCTCACCTTTCCAACCTGGCCTCTTGGGGTTTGTCAACTGATGGTACTGATAATTTTCTGCTATTATAGCACCATTAAAGGGTAACATGACTGACAGTGTACGACGCAATGAAAAATGCAAACTGCTCAACGCTTGTTGTCTACCTGTCCCGTATCTTTCATGGTAAACATCATCTATTTCCCGTCCTTCTTACTGGCAGCAGTCTTTGGGTATTTCTAACACCACACCACATGTGAAGATGTGATTATATGGGCGCACAACAGCTTGAAAACCTGAAGTTCCAAACCTAAGAATATAACACCAAGTTGCACAACTTAAATACACTAAAGGCTTGAGACACATTTAAAGAAAGAAACTACTTCAACTGGTGAATGTTCCTTTTTTGGGGGCACAGAAGTATTGCTACCCAGTACTGCATTACCAGCTATGAATTTATTTTTTTAACTGAAGATGTTAATACACAACTTTCTTAGAGAAACCGATGCAGCATTTCCAAGAACTATACTGGTATTTCCCTGAGCTTAGTAACAGCACAATGTCGGGAAATTTTCCAGCAGAATTCAAGATGAAAGAGATTCATCACGCAATACTCTTTAAACATGCATTAGTATTACTACCACCATCAGATATATTGTCAACATACAAAGGAGTGATGTTTCCAGGTAACAATGTTAACAGCAGCTGCACTGTAGAACAAAACTTTAACCTTCCTGACTTTAGGCAAAACTGTAGTTGAAGTTTAGGCACTAAAGTTACACCTGAAACAGAGAAAAGCTTTGAAAATACTAAACCAAGATACTCACGCAGCAAATGTTAGGAAAGGTGAAGTCAAGGCATAATTTCCTTCCAGTGTCTTAAAGAAGCATTTGCTATTCACAGTCTTATTTAATAAGTTCTTACAGACATTCAGCCATGTAGTTATTAAAATATTAACAAATCAACTGCGTGCAGGGGAGGGAAAAAAGCATAGCTGTATCTGCTTCAGGCAGAGAGCAGTGCAACAGGACACGTTACTGTAGCGAACCCAGTCCACAGACTGCAAATGGAGTAAGAGAGGTATAAACGAGTAACAGTCAATATATGAATACAATGATTACACGTTACAAAACTTACCTTGCTAGAGAAATGACTAAGGTTTCTCAAAATATCAATGTCTCTCACCTTACTGTGACTTGGGGTAAGACTTCCTTTGCTCTTAAAAGTACTGGGAGGGGGGAGAGGAAGAAAAGGCAGCAGATGCAGCCAACAGTAAATGCTCATTAGCAGGAGTGCTGCAGTTCAGGAGGGAATAAAAGTAATTATAAATACAAACCTCCCTGTTGTGGCCAACAGGAAACAATTCTCATGTTCACTTCAACAGATATTTCAAAAAGCACACGGGCAAAGGTGGGCTTTTTACATTACTCTTAGAAACAGCACCGTTTTTAAACAATAGAGAGCTTTCTCATTGTTCTCTTTTCACTGTTTTACTACTCTTCTGGAAAGTGATACAGGCAGGAATACAACAACAGACAGTTTAGAAAAGCCAAAGAGAGGCAAGATAGAAGATAGATTCATTGGGAGATTTTGGAAAGAATCGGATCCTAAACTTCATCAGCTGTTTTAGGACAAAACATTACTGACGGTGGTGGAAAGAAAAATGTGTGCATACATCATCTGGAAGACATGCAGAAATGGAGTGTCAGGCTCTAGACAAAAGAACAGAAAGTAAAAATTATAGAGGCAGAACACTAATTCAAATTAGCCATATAAGGAAGTATAACATAATAAAGGAACAAAGTAAAATTGAAATTAAATTATCAACATATAAACCCCAGAACATTCAGGATCACAAATGATCCCCATGATCTACCAGCTTAAAATGATTCAACTTCCTTCAGCGCCAGACTCAAGATATCACTTACAAAACTAAGCTACAGCACAAAGCACAGATAATACTTATCAGATCAAAACATTTTATCAGGTAACAGAAAACTTCACCTCTGCCAGAATTTATTTACTGGCAGTTCTTTTTTTTTTTCTTAAACCGTCTAAAACTGCTTTAAATGTTACAAGCTTGGCCGGTATTATGAAATACTCAAAACACTGCATGACAATCAACGTAACAGATGATAGCAACTGAAATGTCTTTTTTGGCACAAATTCTCAATATCCAAAGTTTGCACAGAAACGGTTTACAAACAACACCGTGTTTGAAAAATTGATTAACCATCTGTGGTCCTTCAGATTTTGTCCCTTGGCCCCAGGTATTTAATAATTTTTGAAACAAAGAATTAACTTCCCTAAGCACTGTATCTGTGAATTGCTCTTGCAGTTATTAACTGTGCTACAGAATAGTTTGCACTGTAGGTTATAAAAGAGGTGTCTGAGTCAGATGTTGTGGGAGTTAACAAGGCTGCATCCTTGTCTTCTACAGATTATTTGAAACTACGTTGGCAAGTCAAACCTTATCCCACAAAACCAGCACTGGATCTCAAGCAGGAAGTTCAGAAGAGAAGGAAAAGGACAAGAGAAAACCGTCCTTCTCCATCATTGAAACTCACGTTTGAAGCACGACCCCAAAGGTGTTTGGAGACAGTGCGGTAGGGATGTTATCCTGCCTACAGGGTACTCGCAGCCTTTTAACCTCTGGAAGCGACCTGAAGTTATGGAACTCTTTTTAAGGAACACAAAAGATAAACCCCAAGAACCACTACTAGCCAGCACTCCCTAGCCATGGAGCAGAGGGGAAAGCGACCCCCGCCCGGTGCTCCCCAGCACGGAGGGCTGTACGTGAGCCGGCAATCTCACCGAGCAGATGACGCCTCTACAGCCAGAGCTTATTTCAACCACCCCCCCCCCCCACCGCCAGAGCCCGCATCCCCTCCACCCCCCGCGCCCCGGGCAGGCCTGGGGCCGGTGGGATACGGGGCCAGCACCGAGGCGAGTCCTCCGGAACGCACCGGGGAGAGCGGAGCACCACGGGGCCCAGGCCGCGGCACCGGGGACTCAGCGTGTGAGGCCCCCCCCGTCCCCGCCCCGGCACGGCCCGCGGTGGGCGGGGGCTGACGGTGGTCGGCGGCCCTCCACACGCCCGGACTCACCGCGCAGCGCTGGGCGCTCCCGCCGCCTGCCCGGCCCCGCGCGGCCCGGCCCGGCCGCCGCTCCAGCGCCGCCTCAGCCGCCGCTCCGGCCCCGGCCCGGCCCCCCGCCCGCCGCGCCGCCGGTGCCGCCGCAACTCTCGCGAGAGCCGCCCTGTCAGCGCCCTCCGCGGGAGCGGCGCCTGCGCGCTCCCCTCCCCGTCCGGAGCGCGGGCACGCCCCGCGCATGCGCAGTGCCCGATCGACCTGCCCTGCCCCAGCCCCGGGAGCCCACCGGGAGCCCACCGGGAGCCCACCGGGAGCCCACCGGGAGCCGCGGGGCTCGTGTAGGAGCGAGCGGGGAGCGGAAGGGGAGCGGCAGCATCCGAGCAGCGCAGCAGCACGGGCCGGGCGGCATACCTGAAAGGAGGGTGTAGCCAGGCGGGGGTTGGGGTCTTCCAGGCAACTAGGGATAGGACAAGAGGACCAATGAAGCTGCGCCAGGGGAGGTTCTGGCTGTACATCAGGAAGAATTTTTCCGCTGAAATGGTCATTAACCACTGCAACGGGCTGCCCAGGAGGTGGTGGAGGCGCTGTCCCTGCAGGTGTTTAAGGAAAGACTGAATGTGGCACGCAGTGCCATGGTCTGGTTGACATCATGGTGTTGGATCACAGGTTGGCCTCGCTGGTCTCAGAGGTCTTTTCCAACCAAATTGATTCTGTGATTCTGCAATCGAGGCTCTATTAACACCCCAAGGAGGAGGCCCTGATTACCGGTTTCTGGAGGAGAAACCACACCAGCTTTTTGCAAAATAACTTGCCTAATTTGTCAGTGTCTCCACTTGTGTGTAAGGCAGGGCCATCTACCACACCACGGAGCCATCAAGGAGGAATTGATTTAGAAGCTCTCTAACTACCAGAGATACATCCCAGCTTGTCCCAGCAGTGTTTGAGCGGACACCAAGGGGTGCAGAGCTGCTCACCAGGCTCAAAGCAAAGAACACCTGGTGAGCCATTACTTGACAACTGGCATCCCTCCTGAGCAGTGATTAAGGCACCTGTGGTATGGGAACAAACAGTTTGATCATACATGGCAATTACAGCATCCACAGAGGCCAAAATTCAGATTGCACAGGCAACTAATGTCGGGTTTGCATGGATGACCCTCCTGACATTCTTTTAGCTTGAAAATACTCTTAATTATATGGTAAAGCAGTTGCTCAGGTAAACATCGGGCTTCAATCCTTCGATAAAGGAAATAAAAAAGCTTTCCTCTGGCTTTAGGGAGGAAAGGTGGTTTCTGAACAAGAAGATTTCTAGGACTTAATTCCTACCCCCTGAAGGGATGAGCTACTACAGGGTTTATCCCTCCCCACTCCCTGTCTGCAAAAAGATGCCAAGACTGGAAGTGGGCAGTCGAAGCACAGCACAACCACAGCATGCAGACATCAGCTGCAGAGCTCACAGCTGGGCTCATGTAAATTTAGGATTATTGTGGAGACCAAAGTCTACAATTTAGGCACAGGTAACTGATATTTTGTTTTATGACAGAGATGCACATTTTCAGCC
Source organism: Corvus moneduloides (assembly GCF_009650955.1). Taxonomy (NCBI): domain Eukaryota; kingdom Metazoa; phylum Chordata; class Aves; order Passeriformes; family Corvidae; genus Corvus; species Corvus moneduloides. The sequence goes on from NC_045494.1 coordinate 7,274,326, forward strand.
TCCAATTAAACCCTTTTTTTAATAATAAACCATGACACTGGTTGCTCTCCCCAGCTGGACTCTGCAGGGGGGTTCTGGTTACATCCATACCAAGACTGGAGTACCATCAGAATATTTACCACAGTCTCAGACAATCTGGCTTACAAATCATGTTCTGCAAACATTGCCTGCTAACATTGTCATTATAAATGCTTAAGCAGCTTGATAAAGATTGGATGAAATTTGTGCTTTAAGCCCTTGGCAGGATCATTTTCTCATCCTAACAGCATTGTCTTTAAGGGGTTCTAACTTACTCCCAGATTTGGGTACTGGGGGAAGGTGTGAGTTCTCCCCATACTTCATTAAAAAAGTTGGACAGGGTGGAGAAAAGGAGCTTCAGGAGTTGAGATGTTACAAATGTTTCAGACATTCTTTCTGCGGATGCAGAAGTGATTCATTTAGAGTGACACAAAGATTGATGAAATTGGAGCTAGATTCCAAGATCCCTCAAGTCCCCAGTACTTGTTCCTAGAACAGTCCTACAGAATCTCTGGTTTCATGTATGCCCTCAAGATGGGGATTCAGAAGTTCTTAGTAAGTTTCTGTAAGTTAAATAACATCTCAAAGAAGTTATATGAGCTACTTTTAGCTGGAGTTGAAAAGCCAGCTATGGCCAACAGCTGCCAGTTGAATGACAGCTTCTTTATGGGGCTGCAGCTGCCTGACTGTAAAAGGGCAGTCCTAGAAAATCAAACAAGCAACAAATTTCAGAAATAGCAGAGATTAGAGCATTACAGAGAGATACTCCTGACTGAGGAGTTGCTGAGATGTACTTGCTTGCAAACCAATCCATGTAGAATGTTCCCCAGCTTGCAAACAAGTTAATACTTTATAGAAACACACAATTTATTGTGCAATACTATGCAGCTTTGCTACAGCAAAAGCCAAAATCCTGACATAGCTGTGAGCAAGGGTGAAAAAGGCAACAGAGACATTGTTTTGCTAAAGGTTCCATTTCAATTTTTTTTTTTTTTTTGCAGTCTAGGAATAGCTTGAATTTTCTATGACAGTTCATGGTGATAAAATATAATCCAAGATTAGCTCTGAGTATTTTAAGATGGTAAGAAAAATTCTTGTGTCTGACATTTCTTTTTGATACCTTTTTAAACTTCTCAGAGCAGTCTGGGGAAATAAATGTATGAGTTTTGCTATCAATAGATCAGAGGAATATTTATCAAAATGGGTCAAGCAGCCGCTCAAGGTTTAAAATTGCTGCTTGGAATACTCGTATTAATGCCATGTTCCTAAGTCTGTTCTCCTCAGACATGAGGATCTGTCATCATCATGAACTATAATACACTACTGACAATTTAAGGAACTTTGTGTTTGTTGCAATGTTTTTTTTTAAAGGCATCTGGCACAATAATTGTAATGAAATACATTTATAATATGCACCTTTCTTCCTCTGACGCATTTCCTGCTTTCAAAGAATTGTAGTGGTTTTTTTTTTTTTTTTAAAGCAAACCCCTGACTGGCTCAGCACATCTGAAGATGCTCAAAATGTCAGGCTGTGATTCTGCATTGTACTGCTGCAGTTTGTATAGGGTAACACTATATGTATTGTGTATAAGTTGTATCTAAGCAGCCTGATGTATGAAGCAGGACACAAAGCTTGCTCCCATGGAAAAATCAGACATTCTGCCACAGGGAATGTGGAATAGATGTAGACAGACCCTGATCAATTTTCTTCCAAGCTGAAAATTTACTGCCACAAGACTGTTCTGACAGCTATGGAGGGACTGCCTGGAAATGCACCTCTGTCTGAGATGTGCAGGGATACAGCGGGTGTGGCACAGGGGGAATGACAGGAATGTAGGCACAACACGGAGGGAATGGGGAATGCTGGGAATGGGGCTGTTGAGATTTATTGCATTAATATTACCTTCGTGCCTTTTTCTTCTCACATCAATCCATGTTGGCCTCAATGGGATAATCAAACCAGGGACATTAGCCATAAAATCCAAAACTATTCCATTTACTACATATTTGGGTCTGTCTTTGGAACAAAGTTGCTTGAAACATGCCTGATGCACCTGAAGAGCAACAAATATGACCTGCTCTAGGAAGATGCTGAATACCTTGAGAAAACCTAACATTGAGGTTCTAGTCTAAAGTCAGGCCACAGACACAAAACTGGAACCATGTACAGACAGAACTGGCAACAAATTCACTTCCTTTGTCAGCACATATTAAAATGGACACCAAGGAGGGATTCTACAAGTCTTAACTGCTACTACTAGAATTTCTCCAAAACCTTAATTCAAGCTTTAGGTTTCTGGTCTATAGGATTTCCCCACATGCCCATATTTGGAACATTGTGTGACCCGACTAATTAGGGAATCAGACAGCAAAGCTAAGGCAAAAACCCTGTCCAAATGTGTTTTCTGTGCCTATTCTTTAGAGAGCAGGATAATGAATGAATTGGGTAACTACTTTGCTGTATATTGGTGAGTTGGTCTCATTTTGATTTGCAGCTTCGGGTTAGTGCTAAAGGCAACAATATCGAAGGGATAGAAAAGATGTATGATAACAGATAATAGATGTGTACACATATAAACATGTAAATATCCATATTCTGCAAACAGGGGAACAGAGGCATAGAGGGCTTGCCCAGAGCCATACAATAAACTAATGCCAGCGTTCAGCAGCATTAGGAACAGAATTGGTAGTTTTTAATTTCTGAGCCAGCTGAATCCTTCCTAATGCTCTGCTCTGACTTCTCACACACAGCCTGAACTGTTGTCACAACTGTCTGTCTCTCTAAATCTGCCCAAGTGCAATCAATAAGTGTTGGTGCTTGTGACCCAGACAGAACAGCTGATCTGCCAGAACAGCTTCACAATTTTATTCATTACAGATCCCAAGAGCACTTGTGAAGCAGCTTAATCACCATGTGAGACAAACAGGGGCTGTTCTGACTTTTATAAACTAGGAGACAAGAAAACTTAACTTAGCCTCAAAACTAGAAGAAAAAAGGTCCAAACCAAAACTACCCATGAGTCTTCCACTCAAGCTGAATGTAATAAAAGCAGATTCTTTTCCATACTGCCTGTGTTTCTATGGTCACAAAGAAGAAATGACAAGATTAACAAAACTGACTATGTAGGAAAGGCTGTTCTACCTGGGACCTGCAATAGCTGTCACTGACATTAAGAAATTAAACAATAAAATCAGTTGGCCAGGGTCACCCAGAGCTGCTTAAGCTCTGAAAGAGATCTGTAAAAGGGAACCAGAGATCTGTAAAAGGGAACCAGATCCAACTATAGTGTGCCATCTCCCTTTCTTTAGTACAAAAGGACTTCTGCTTTCTTCCTACTCCCAATCCAGTCATTTGTCATTTTCAGGACAGCCTGGAATTGTCAGTTCAATTACCTCTCAGTTTGGAGAAAAACAAAGCAGATGCTGCTTATTACAAAAAGGCAGAATCTCTCTCTTTTATTTTTTATAATTAGACATTGAATTACATGCAAGTCCTTTATTTATTAAGCAATACAGAGGAGCTGGGAAGTAATGTAATTCAGCTGAAATGAAATACCTTCCCTTCAGCTTTGGTAAAGGTGGTGGTCAACTCAACTACTCCTTTTAATTTTTAAGACTCAGGCAGCTTTTGTATCAATCTTCCCCTTTCAATTCCTTTTTCCATTACACACATTATAAATACAGTCATTTCTTAGCATCTGTCATGAAATATGCAAAGGGGTGGGGGAATCAGACAAACAGCAACTGCCTGTTCTAAACAATACAAAATTTTCTCACTGATTTAGTTATATTTAAATTATTTTGCACTACTGTTCAGAAACTCTACTTGTCAAATACTGATTAAAATGCAACTTCAACACTTTGTCAGAGAGCTTAACTAAAAAAAAAAAAGGCAAAGAAAGGTTTGGGGTTTTTTTGCATACAATACCTGCTTTAAAGTGGTCCTACTGAAATTCTCATGTCTGCTCTACCCGCAGCAGCCACCCTGGTGAGGACCGACTGAAAAGCACATGCAGGGAGGTCAGATAGTTCCCGTGGATCTGCTGGGCTCCACGAGCTGTTCCAGGCGGAAGCTCACGGCAAACTGAGCCCTGACTCTGCCCATATGTTGTGGCCCCAGGAGGAGCCAGCAGATCCCTGCGCTGAGACATGGAGAGCATGAAATGAAGCTTTTTCAGACTACCCACATGGGTTTGCATTGTTTCATTTCTGTAAGCTCACTTTCCAAAATGATACAGGAGGCCTTTACACAATTCCAAGAAATACAAGGATGTGGAGAAAAAAGGCACTCCAGGAATAGTTTTGATAGCTATTTAGAAGCAAGTATGGGAAGTGATCTTAATTTGCAGGCAAAATTGACTACTGATTTGTGGTTTTTGCCATACCAAAATATTACATTACTATAAACACCCAGAGCTAACATTAGCTAGCTTTACCATTCACTGACAATTCTGTAATATTAAAAAATAGAGAGGATGATGATTTGAGCACTGTCCTGTGGAACAGGTCTTTACAGCAAAGTTCTCCGGTCCAAAAATCACAGCAGCTTAGTGCCTCTTGAGTGCTTCACAGCATTTTCCTCAAGTTTCCCTTTGTCATCCACTCCTAAAATACATGGGAAAAGTGCTCTTTGGATACCTGTCCTGTTTCTGAATCTGTAGAAACACTGGCCAATTCAGGAGTGTTTCTGCTCCTCCAACCACCCCTGTAACAATGCATTTTGATGTTTCTCATTTATTCTCAACACTCTGCAAGCACGAGGTCCCTGAGGTGAGCAGTTAGATCAGGTTTACCAAGGAGGAAATAAAGGCACCAACAGGTTAAAGTTCCAGCCTGCCTCCCCTGTAAGTGCACATTTCACTGACAGAAATTCTATACACAGTATACTTGTGAGTGAAAACAGGGTTTATTAGGGGCTTGTTTAAGATCCGCAGGGAATTCATGTCAGAGGCAAAATAACCCAGAATCTAGACCTCTGTTCAAGACGTATCTTTACTCTGACCTTTTATTTAAAACCTTCAACTAATTAAGTAGATTTTATTAGGGTAGAACAGTCTAAAGAGGAACTAATGAGATGCCTGTGCAGCACTAAGCACAACTCATGATTTTGTGTTACTGCAATTGAAGTAGGACATTTATCTCCTTTTCCTTCCTTGTACTGTCTCTAAATTACACCATCAATTCCCCAGAGCTGCCGTTTTGCTTCCTTCTAAGTCACCAAAACCACTTTCAGCATCAGGTGTTGTGGGGGTTTTTGTTATCTGATTCTGAGTGACAAGCTCAGGAAATCCAGGAATTTGGTGGCCTTGATTATCCTCATTAAAATTGTATTTAAAAGAGCTGAAATCACACCTGTAGAATCCTGCACTGTGTGTATCCAGACACTGTCAAAGTAAACTGTCTCAAAGGAGTATGGAGAACACTCCTAAAATGTTACATTCTTATCTGCATCTGCAGGGAAAACAATGCAGAGCTGAAGCTCTTTGTACAAAATTGCAAACAACTGCACCAGGCTTTGGTATTTGTAGTTTAGCAACCTAGTCAACATGAGTTTTGTAACAAAATACCGCACGTGGGAACTGCCACATCACAACTCGGGATAACCCAAGCTCTGCAATAAATTACAGGAATAGGAAAGGAATTAAAATTGACGGACACACATCTTTTCAATTTATCCAGTCCACTACGAATGCAGAAGTCAACCCCCAAATGTCTGCAGGCAAAGGACAGCAGTGGGGCATCTGCGTCACACCTTTAACTTACTTCCTTTCCAGATTCGGCAGAGGCTTAGATTTCACGTTAAGATTACCGGCTGGGTAGGTTTGTGTGATCGTCCCTGCCACGGTTTCCTGTGCACCTGGCACCCTGCGTGACTTCAACTCATGGCTCCCTAGACTGCCAGTCTGCTGGTTCTCTACGGAAAAGTGGCTTTTCAGAGGCAGATCTGCAGGTGTCACCCTCCTCTTGCAGGTGTCACCCTCCTCCTGCAGCGGCACAGCCCCGGGAAAAGGACTCCCCTAAGGTCTCCCTCATCCCCTTCCCTGGGGCACCCACCACGGCGTGCCATTGACGAGGGCATGGAGCCTCGGGCCACGGACCGCCTTCGGGCTCTCTCCATGCCCTCCTGCGTTCCCTTCACCCCAGAGTCACTTCACTGCCCCTCACCACCGTCCCCACGACGTCCCCCCAGCAGCCTTAGGGCGACCCTTGCCCGGGGTCTCCGCTCCGTCCGCCGCCCCTCAGCGCCGCCGCCCTTTCCCCTCAGCCTCCCCTCACGGCTCGCCCCGACCTGCCGCCAGGGCGGGCGCCCGGCTTCGCGCGCCACCGCGGCCCAGCCAATCAGCGCGCGGCGTGCGGGCGGCCGCGCGGGCTCGCACCAACCAGACAGCGGCTTCTTGCGGCGGCCCCGAAGCGCCCCCGCGGGCCCCCGGCGCCGGGGCGTCCCGCCTGCCAGTGACCGTGATGGCGGCCACGGCGGCGCGGCGGGCGAGCGGCCCCGCCGGCAGCTCCCGGCGCGGCGGGTGAGTACGGGCCGGGCGGCGGGGCAGGGCCGGGCTGTGGCCCGCCGGGGAGCGCGGCCGGGGGTCCCCACCTCGGCTGAGGAGGCCCGAGGCAGAGCCCGCGGCGGTCCCGCAGCCCCGCGGCCCCGCTGCTCGCAGTTCGCCGGAGCGTTAGCCAGCGGCTTAGGAGGGAGAGGAAATTAGAAAAGGACACACAAAAGGCGGTCCAAACACGTGTTGGCGGCTCAGCGCACTGGCGGGGCTTCTCCCACAGCTGCGGGACAGGCTCCGGCTCGCGGCGCCACGGAGCATCCCCCGGGGCACCGGGCTCGGAGCCAGGCCAGGGGGTGCCCATCAGCCGAGGGTGCGCTTCGGGTAGCCGCAGTGTCATACTCCGCGTAAAGGTTTGGTGTCTGGTCCCACATTCTGGCCTTTAGGAGTTTTTCCAGACCCTTTCCAGCCGGTTCTTTCATATCGCTTCGCTCCTGTGCCTACGTCATCGCAGTGTTCTGATCAGCAGAAGTTCACGGCACACTTCGTTTTGCCCCAGACGTCCACCTGTTCTACTTTCAAAAGCTGTGATCCATGCAGTTCCTTCTGTTTGTCCGTTTGGGAGCTTTCCCCTATCAGGGTAACACAGGCCGTTATTGATAAGGAAAAGCCTAAGAAATCCCTTTAAAAAATCCCATTACATAAAGCACAAGAAGTTTGTCTTAGATGATACTATCTATCCAGAAGATAGGAAGAGAAAACCCATAGACAGGAGTGGAGAGTGTTTTAGTTACACATTTAACACTCACTGAGTTTTCATAGGAACTCTTGTGCCTCGGAAGAATTTCCTTAAGTTAGCCTTACCAGTCTTAGAAGTTACTAAGGTAGTAGCAGAGAGCATAAGCACCCATCCATCTTCCTGAGGCAGCTGCCAAGTCGTAGATATGTTCATGTTTTCTCAGAAAAGGAACCTACTAAGGCCTGCTTCTCTAAAATCCTATAATTTCCCCCAGCAATTGTAGAATAAACTTCCTAGCTGAACAGACAGCTCACACACAATGGGACACAATGGAATAGTAGTACACGAGCTCCATGAAACACTTGAGGTTACTTAGAAATGCAGGTTTCTATATAAACAGTTACTTAACAGCTGCTGTACTGCATTAATCTACAGGGCTTGCTCAGATATAGTAAAATTTAAATACCCTAGCAAGCAAACTAAATTTATTTCCCAAGAAGCCTGCCTAATATAGGCATACGTAGAACTAGCTACATCATGCTGGTTTTATGCAAGATATGTTTTGTTCTTTTGAGAAGTGATTTATATTTCCTATCTTTTACTCAAGCTTATTGAAAAAAATTTACATAATATTCTTTTTAACCATGACCTTTTAAACAAACACCTTGCCAACATTTTTTATGTCATGAGAGGATTAAGATATTAGTGCTTCTAGCCTTGGTCACCAAACAAATTATTATTGGTGCCACAGGTGGAAGCAAGAAAACAAGCCTTTGTCCTCTAATCTTCACATTACAGCTCTGTTTACAGCTTGATCTGTCAGAGCCCTACCCAAATTAGGTGCTGGAAGCCACTGCAAGTACTCAAGAGACCAACCTACTCCAGGCAGAGACACAACCCTGAGAAGGTGTGGGTTGGGAGGGTTTTTGTCCCCCTGTGGCTGGCTGGGACTGGCCAGGAGCAGGGCCAGGGGCCATGGGGGGTTGGCCAAAAGACAAATCCTTTGGTTGGGTTGGCCAAAGAGAGTGACCTGCCTGGGCTTGGGCAGCATTGTCCTGCACTTGGACCTGTGGGAGCAGGGTTTGCATTGGGTTGGTTGGGTTCACATCTGTGATAATGTATGGGACTGTTTGAACACTAAATAGGGCAGTTTGGATCTCTGGAATACTCTTGAGTGAAGACTGGGGGGAAGTTCTTCAGGAGCTGCAGAGAGCTCTGGTTTCCTTTCTACTTTCATAGTAGAGTGAGGCAGCTCACTGCCCTATTTCTAGGCATGGCTCATCCTACACATGTTCATCATAAAACTTTCATGGGGCTTGTGAGAATAGCAAAATACACAATCTGTGAGCTGCTCAGTGCCTTTTCTAGGTAAGGGCTGTGCTGTGCTTGGAGTGGGTGTTTGAGCTTGGTCTGAATGGCCTTCAGCTGCTGAGTCTGCTCTGGGGAACTCCCAGAGAACACCTTCCCATTGGCACAATGTTTATCAAATATCTCTAAATGGCAAACACTGGTGTAAGAATGCTTTTTTACCTAGATTTACTGTAAACTATGAATACAACACCTTTATTTGTAATCTAGATTTAAGAGGAAAAGCTGCACTTTTGTCTCTGAGTCAGTGTATATCAGCAAACATTATTTGCTAAAAGGTTCTATAATTACAGTGCAAGCTTTTTAAATTTTATTTTGGGCCATTGTCTTTCTGTGGTTTTCTAACATTTCAGGATTACTTCTTTTTAGATGGAGGTAGTTATACAATCCTGGTTACCATAATAACTAATATCATTATGATGAATGGCAGCTGTCACTTTTGCAGTGAATTCTTCCATAGATTTGCTGTAAAAATTTCTGTTCAAGGCATCATGCCACAGCAATGTCTCATCTCTCTGCAGAAGGTGGAAGGGCCCTTCCACCTTTCAGAATTGTGCCTTTTGTTGCATATTTCACTTTGATCCGGACTCTGTACATGCTGTGTCTTTCTGTGGCGGGCAGTACCTGAAGCAGAAAAAATAAAGCAATCCTTTAATTCCCAAACACTCTTTTTTCTTTTTAACCAAGTAAAGAAAAATGAACACAGCAAATACTTTTCAGATTTACAATACCTTAATTTGAGACAGTATCAGCCCCTGTGGAAACAATAAGGTAGACTAAACTAGCTTTATAATTCTTTTGATCATATTTCTTCTGATAATCGCTTCTCAGCTCACCAGAATGAAATGAAAACAAAAATAAAAGTGTTCTTTCACTTGTGGAACATCTTGTTTTATCAAACTTATCTTGTAAGTAAACCAAAGGTCTGACTCTTAAAAGTGTGCCAAAGCCATTCCCTACTCCCCTTCTCCCTCTTTGTTGCTCAGGTTTCGTTTTGAGCAATGTCTCTCTTTTGTAACAGTCCAATGTGCAAGTCCTGAATGTGCTGAAGAAAGAAGGAAAGAGTCAGATATTTTTTATTAGAAAACTCTCAGCAAGTAAGGTTTAAACAAAAAGTAGTTTCACCTCCAAGAGACACTTGTCAGTTGAAGACAAACTCTTAAGTTTTCATTTCAAGTTTAATCCTGTTTGTGATTCAGTGTAGATAGACCTCTCTCTGATTCCTGTCATTTAGGAAGGGAAGCAGAGCCTGTGTGAAATCAGCTCCTGATTCTTCACAGCCAGGCTCAAATGAGATATTTGACTGCTACTGAGTTGATAATACTTAGCACATATACAGCAGTATTTCAGAGGATCTCACTTTACAGATACTAATAAATTTACTTCACAGTCTCCCTCTGAAGCAGATACACATATTCCTATCTACAATCTGGGGTTATTGAGGCAGAGAATGTTTAGCTGGCCCAAATTCTGACAAGTCTTTTTCACAGACAGATAGTGAAGCCAAGAAGCGTGGCTGCCAGCTCCCTTGCTGTAATTATTCCGTGCTCTCGGTGGGTCTCAAAGCAATTGACAGTATCACTTGATGCACCTTTGGAAGGCCATGTATCAGCAAATGTTGCAAATTATCAGGCAGACATCAGCTCCTCATGAGTAGGAAGACCGTATGGTTCTGCTGATATCAAAACAATCAGCTCAAATCGAAGCCATTTTCTCCAAGGCAGCTGCTTTTTTTGGTTATTATCTGTTCCCCCGTGTTTCTATTCTTGGTGACAGATCAGGCTTCTGTTCTTGAGGAATTCACTTTTGGCAGCGAGAAATGTTCATGCTCCCCATCATTTTTCGTAGAGTAATCTGTGTTGGGAATTTTCAGTAAATAACATGAAAGCATCAGTGATTGAACACTTTAGGGAAAATAGTATCATTAGGTTGATTTATTTTTCTCCCTAAAGACAGCAGCTTCTGAAACGTACTTTTCTTGCCAACTGTCTGTAGGTTCTATAATTACCTGATCTTTCTGTTTGCTAGTTGTTTTATAAATTCAGTAAGTAATATATCATGCTGTATAGTTTTTTATTAAAATTCAACTCTGCTATCTCACACTGATGGTTAAGTGATTTGAAATCCTTGGATTTCAAAAGAAAATCTGAGCCATGGTATTTTTTACCTATTTAAATACACTGGCTGCATAACACATTGCTATTCAAGAGATGATCTGGTAAAGAAAAGGGTGAAAGGACCCTTGCAAAGTTCTGCTGTCCAGAGGGATGTTTCAAATACTTGTTGATACTCAGATCAAGCTACAAGACTTGCTCTTTGCTCAGGGCATATCCAAACAGAAACAAGTTGCAGGGGGGGATATGGATGTATTTTTCAATTTGAAAAGGATATCAGTCACACATGGCAACCCAGGCACCGAACTCACTCAGTTGTATAAAATAGAGATATTCTAAAGTGGATTGCAGACCTCTCCCCCCGGCTGTGGGATAACCATTGGCTGTTTTTGGCATACAGGGCTTCCAGACAGTTGGCTTGCTGTTAGTGTTGGATTATTTGGTGAACCCTATCCTGGGTTTCACTCTTACCCAACGATTTGGAAATATTTCTCAGGCTGAATGCAACATGATGACACTTGAACACCACATCCAGCCATTCCCAAGTTTCACAAACTGCTCTAGGCTTGAAAATGCTGAGGAGAATGGAGTGTAGGAAAGTGGAAGGGGTAAACTGGCTGCACTGGGAGCACGTGGTGTCTGATTAGTGCAGCCACAGCTTCAAGCATCTTTGATAGTCTGTGGCTGAATATTTAACACCCTCCAACATGTCCCAGCAAAGCAGCCCCACTTCATTTCTGTCCTGCAGAGTGTAACATGTCGACGTGACTAATTGCCTGGGCAGACAGAAGAGAGATAAGAACAGGGAGGGCAGAAGGAAGCAGATATTCCACTGTGGAATAGCCGTGCACAAAACTAGGGTGAGTCCAGAGTGTGGAGAGTCCCTGCAGCAGGGTAGGGATGATCAGAGACGTGTCTGGAGGTGGAAATTGCAGGAGTCCCTGAAACAGAGGAATCTGGGAGGGGAGCACACAAGGACAGTGCAGGGTCAGGAGTGAGTGGATGCACAGCTCTGCAGATCTACAGGCTGCCTCCAGAATTTATTAAATTGCTGCAGCCTCAGTGTGTGGAGCTGTTTCCTGAGTGTTTTCAAGATCTCTGTAATGCATGTGAGGTGTTTAGTTGGAATGACAAAATTCTTGCAGTTTTGTTTTGAGAAATTCTGCATTTAAAAGAAAGCATGCAAATCACATCTTCTATGGCTCCAGTGCCAGTCCAGGTGCAGAAATTGAGGGAGGTTGGTTCATCATCCTAGCCTGTCTTTGCTATTGGTTTCAGTTAACCCAAAACTAAGATATCCCAACCTATCTGGGACTAGCTGTGTTTGGAATTTTTGGTTCTAAATGACAATCCTTTTTAAACGTTGGAAAATTAAATGTCCTCCTTGTTCTGTGTGTCTGGATTGGCACAGGGAGGACTTGCCTTCTTGCTTTCTATGTGTGAAATGTCTACAATCTACCGTTGCTGATACCTTAAATTTGGGATGTGAGAAAAACTAAACTGCTTCTGGGTTGGTCAGTGTGTTCAAATTTTGGAGAAGCCCTGAACATGTATGATGATGAAGCAGTGCTTTGTGCACCACGGATTATTTTCACAAGCTCATTATATTGTCCATTATAACAGCTTCTGAATTTCTCTAAACGGGGAATATTCACTCTTTCCAAACAATCCTTTATATTTTTAACACCCTTGGCGTGTTTCCTGCTTCCTAGCACTGAAGGACTCCAGGGTGTGTTCCTAAGCATGCAGATGATGTGCTGTGAACTTTAAGGAATGGCGTGTTTTGCATTCGGGATCACATTTCAGTTTGCTGCCAGAACCAGAATGTCACTGAGGGCAGTGCAGAAATCCTGCCTCCTGCCCAGCTCATCCCCCTGCCCTCCAGCCAGAGCCACCCACTCCTGCTGGATGCTTTTGAAATCCAGAACCAGAGAGAAATTCAGGCTCTTAGTTTTGTTTGAACAAGTGAGAGCATGGTGTGTAAGTCTTTCAGTAGATCAACTAACAAATCTTCTCTCAGAGGGGACTAAAAAGAAAAATCATGGGTTTATCTTAGTCCTTTTATTGTTAGTGACCATTTTCTCCTTAAAATCATCTTGTCTTGCCTTCCCTTATACTGAAGTCGTTCTCAAATTAAAAGCAAGATACTAAGGCTCTAAACTGCTGTGTGCAAACACACAAAAGTACTTTTTCCTCCTTCCCACTCCCAGCCCTTTGCTGGGAGCTCTTTGTCAGCTTCACTCCAGTAACTTTGATCTTCTCTTTGCAGTTGCTAATTGGCCTGGCAGGGATATGAAGTGACTGAAAATAACTTTATTCCCTCGTTGTGTGCACATTGAAAGGGTCACAGAACAGAAAAATAGGGCAGAGTCCAGACTGGTGGCTCATGCCAACCAGCCCGGCAGCCAAAAAATGGCACTTGCAGGTGCTGGTTGTGGTTCTGCAGGCAGGTCTTTGATAACCATCACTCTGAATATGGAATGCCTGCTGCTTCCCCCCCCAGAATGCAGGTGCAGGATTGCCTGCAGGAGAGGAAATACTGAAATCTAACTCTGCAGAGTGGGACAGAGTGGCTTTCTGAGTAAGCTTTGGATGCCTTTTGTTTTCCTTGAAATTGTGCAGCATTGTCAGAGCAGTGCTGTAGGTGACTGCCGCAAGGACGGGCTCTCCACAATCCTTCTTTGAAGAAGGCAGTGTTGTATAAACCAGGGTAGTAAATCCCAGCTGACAAAGGCCAGTCTCTTTGTATCTATGAGATGTGTGGGTGGTTTGGGTTGATTTGCATATCTAGCTGCTTCCTTGTTTATTTGGATTTAGGAGAAGGATATGTCCAAGCCCTGAGCTACTGTGTGATATTAAAAGATAGAACCAAGAATTACTAACCAACAGAAAGAGTTTCCCAAGACAATCATAGCATAATCTTACAGGATCATGTTGTGTTTATATGTAAGAGAGTCCTCTGGAGCAATGTACACAGATCCTTTGTTTTAATCAGAAAAGACATTTTATGAAAGGAGAACAAATTTGTGCCATGGGAGGTAGAGGAGGGTTAGCTAGAAGAAGGATGTGAATTCCAGAGCTGCGCACTACCTCAATTCTGTTAGAGTCCCAGTTTTGCTAAAAAGAGAAAAGGCCTAGATCTGAGGTCATCTGGAATTGTTTTTAGGACTTCCGGCCTACTTACTGGTTATCAGATCCATGCTCAGCCCAGCACCTTGTCTAAGGTTGGATGTGATGTTCAGCAAATGGAAGAATCACTGCTGGCTCCATTAGAGAATAGCTGGACAAAGCTTCTGATAGATAAGATTAACAAGACAAATAGCAGTGGGTGACAGCTTGCTCCAACACCTGGTGGAATCCAGGCTTTATCAGCCTGTTTTTGGAGGCTTGCCCAAAAGCCTGTCAGGACTATGATAATACTCTTACTCTGCACTGCAGGGAACTTAATTCATCTATGGATGCCAGATTTTGGGGAGAGTTAAGCTGGCTTAACTTCCGAGTCGCAGGGTGGGTTGACGTACTATTTAGGAGGACTTTCATCTCTCTAGTTCTCCTTCTTTTAAATACCAATTCTGTAATTTGAATTTTGTGAATTTCATCACTTTCTTTATCCTAAAGGAAGTGATGTGGGAGACTTGACTGCTTCCCTTTCTGTTTCTACAGATGGTGATGTGGTAAATGTAGCCAAGCTCTTCTCTACCTAGGAGACATTCTCCCCTGAGGAGCAGTCCCCTTTTGCTGGACATGCTTACAGAACTGCACAGCCATGGACCTCAAGGAGAAGCGTCAGGTAGGTTGGCTGATAACAGTCACACCCAACTTAAGTGTTGAGTCCTTTTAAATGTCTTTATTATTTTGGGTCAAGATTCACCAGGTGGCATTATTATGTAGTGGTATAATCCATGGTTAGTATAGAAGTTGAGAGTTCTGTCACCTTCACATCCCTGTATCAGCCAGGAAATCGTTTGCAGGCTGGGACTGAGGCAACCATGGTGGAACAGCACAGGTGGGGTGTCCAGTGTCACATCTGCTGTGTCTCTCAAGCTCTAAGCTGGGGCTCCATTCCCATGGACACTCTGCTTTACTTGACAGGCTGAATTCACTGGGAAGATTTTTTCAATAAATCATCTGAGTCCGGTTTTGCTGGTGGTAACTTGGGGTCTCAGCCAGCTCTGGTGAGAGAGCACTCTTGGCTTTTCCCTCTGGTGTCCCTTTCCCCACCACACTGTGAGCTTTCCTCTGTTGGCTGTCTCTGTTTTCTCCATGCATCCCTTCCTTGCTGTTTTGTTTGCAGCAGTGAGAAGTGGTTTTGTTCATTAGCACAAAGTACCTGTTAGGGACTCACCTAGACTCAGATCAGCTCTAAAAGATACTACAGCAGTGTAAGTGACTTTTAAAGGTCAGTTTTTCACATCAGCTGTGGCACTTGCTTACTTAACTGCTTCTTTGCTGGGTTTCTGCTCTGAGCTGTGCTAGGCCAGGAAAGCCTGGGCTCACTCCTGCCCGAACCTCTTGGTGCTGGAGTGCTCAGAGGACATGTTTGACCTATGTTACTTTATATCAAACTGCTTTATTACCATGGAGTTAACATTCCGATGAGGACAATTATCTGCTTATTCTCTTGTTAATGACATCATGGGCTAATCTGGTATTGATCATTTTAAGAGATGATGCACTTACCACTCTGTGCAGGGATGTGTTCTGTGTAGGATCTGAGAGCACCACAGAGAGCAGGGCATAGTGGGGGCACTTTCACTGTAGGTCACTATCTTTGGTTCATCTTTCTCATATGACATTCTCCACTGTACAAAGCAGGAAGATCATATCAAATTGCTGGACAGGCAGCAGCATGGATGCTATTGTAATAGACCTTTAAAAGGCCTATTAGGAAAGTGTCCTGACAAGGAGGTTACAGGGGGAGTCATGGTGTTCTCAAGCCCTAACCTCCTCTCCTGACTTCCTGAAATTTTTTCTCCTTCCTTTCTGAATGGGAGTTAAAAATGAAGGCAGGAGATCACCACAATCTTTTCAATAGGAATTAAAAAAAATCATAGGTACATAGAGCTGCATTTTGCAACTAATTTTGATTGTATTCTGAGGAAAGACAATGATTTTATTCCTGTTAGCAACCCCATGGCAGGGGACTTGAAACTAGAGGATCTTTAAGGTGCCTTCCAATCAAAACCATTCTGTAATTATTGTTTGGTGCTAAGGGGTTTGCTCCTTTTTGGTTTTTTTAAATACTGTAGATCCTTGTTTCACCCCCTTTAAGGTGGAATCCATCTTCCTAAAGTGAAGAACTTGGACTCATATACACTGATAAAGGAACAAATTAACCTGCTTTGTAACCTCAGCAGTAAATTCGATGTGCTAGGTTTATTTTAAAATGCTAAAATTAAAATGAACCCACGTGAAAACATCAGTCCCAAATCTGGTTGAAAGCAATCTCTTCAATATACATGTGTGATGGAGAGTTAGCACTCCTGGAGCAGGAGACGTGCTCAGAGCACTGCTGCAGCACAGACATCTGTCACTCAGATGAGAGACTTGTCCTCTGGCTCCAGTTGGCTAATAAGTTCCCTTGTCAGGAATGGCTGAGGATCAGAGTTTGTCAGGTGTAATGCAGGCTGCCTTCCAGTTTTTGCCAGAAACCAGACAGCACAGAGAAAGGCAGAGAGTATTTTAGGACCAGAGCCAAAACCTTCTTAAATTAAATGTGCTGATATCTTGTTCTTTCTCCTCTTCCTCTGACTTTTTAATTTTCTATGTATTTCTGAAGTGAATTTAATCCTTGTGACAGGTACCAGAATCTCTGCTCCAAGACCACTGAGCCCATACTGAGAGAGCAGCACTGATTGCCCCAGGACAGTGGGAGGTTCCTGAGTTTGCGTTGCGTTAGACGTAGGCTGGATTTGCAGCCACACAACTAATAAAAATTATTGACATCATCCATTGCTCAGTTACCCATAACAACTGAGCTGTATTGTCCCAGTGTAATTGCTGCAGCCTGGATACAGCACCGTGCCTCCTGGCCAGAGCCTGGAAACGTATTCAGGGAGCCTGTGCTGTGCTCCACATCGCTGCAGCTCCAGCACTGTTGGTCCTTGTTCCAGGTTGCCTAACAAGAGCTACAGTCCTACCTTTGGACTGAAAAGTAGCCCAAGTCCTTTGCCACTTCTCATCCTGCCAGTGACTGTGTCTCTGTTTTTATTCCCTGCTGTTCTCTAAAAGCTCAGCTCTTCTTCCAAGGGCCTTTTCAAAGACCGATCCTTTTTCCACAGGCGTCTCTCATCTATGCTGCAGATTTTGTATAGGTCAGTCCCTGCCTTTGTACTCAGCCTTTTATTTCAACTCCCAGTTTTATCTTCAGATCCCAAGTTTTTGTCTTCTGCTCTTTCATTCTATTATTTAATGCACAAATGCATTTCCAGATGCAATTTCTGATACCAGTTGATATCAGAAGGAAGCTACATAGTACAGGTTACTGCCCTACACAACACTTTAGAGCAAGGTTTCTCAGCAGTGGGGTAAACAAGAAGAAGCAATTTGATCCAATTCCATTTGTGTCCATGACCAAAGCTGGAGGTTTTGAGGTTGGGACCTCTAGCTGCATGAAGCACAAGGATTGTTCCTGGGATTGCACAAGCAAGTTGTTTTATTCGCTTTCATTCGAGTCTCCAAAAGGTACAAAGCCATGGGAAACAAATCAGCAAGCACTGTGATAAAGAAGGGGTCTTACAAGTATGTTGTGTGAAGGTTTATCCACTCTCACCCCATCTTGTTGTTGATCTTTTCTTTTTTCTCTCCTTTTTTCTTTGTGTTGAAAGGAGCAGGTGAGTAGTTCCTTAGCAGGCAGGAAGGAAAATTGTGCCATTAGGACATTTTCTTGTTTTCTGCAGTTTAAAATTGTTGTCTAGGAAACAAAATGCCCTGCAGAAGGATAAAGGATGTTTTGCCTCTCTCTCTTTTCTGCTTTCTCCCGAAGTTACATGAAATAAATACAAAGTGTCTGCTTCCCTTCGCTTTGGCTCTAAGAGCTTTGTGAGATTACACATCCATGTGTAACTCAGTGCCAACACACAGGTGATAACCAGACCCTGTGTTGGGTTTGTTGTGAATAGAGGCCACTTAATCTCTGCCCTTCAGGCTTAAAACAGAGAATATGGGCTGTGTCTATTGAGGCATTTGAACCTCAGGAAAAGAAAGGAAGTGAAGAGCTTGTCCAGGCAGGTTTGGTGAGTCCTGACACCTGTACATGGTCTTCAGAGCTGCAAAATATGCTGAGACTGGAAGCCTTTGCAGTGCCTGTCCTGTTTGGTACCAGCTAGCTATAATCCTTGGCAAGCTATTGAGGTGGTGCTTGGCTGGGCCAGTTCTTTACCCCTTTCTGTGTGGAATGAAAGCAGTTGTTCTAGTGATTGCTCTGCAGAACTAGGAAGCCCCAGACAGAATTAGGATGGCACTGAAGCAGGAGCTATGTAAAAACTCACATAACAATGAGAAGGAAACATTCCTGTAAAAGATGAGAATGAGAGAGAAGGCTCATTCCTTCTTCACCTTTTTATCCCCTTGTTGTTGTTCTACCCAGCCCTTCCCTATCTACACTACTCTTTGCCATGCCCAGGTAAATGTGGAGCCCCAGGCATGGTTATGGTGAGTTTATGTGCACCTTTTAGTTCAGATTGTGTGGTTCAGGATGAATATGGGCTGTGGAGAGGGGCTTTTGCTGCATTCTTTGTCAACAGGAGAAAAGGGAGGGAACACTTCAGATGGGACCTGTAACCATCTCAACTTGTTTAAATAGCAAATACTTCTATTTTTGATTGAGCTTGAATCCAAAGCTGCGGAGTCATCTGTGGGGCAGTTAGTATTCCAGGGTCTCTTGGTTTCAATTTAGTCATTTTCCATGCCTATTCAGGTGTTCTTTCCCCTGTACTGTATTTTATAGCACTTTGTCCTACCTAATTTGCCATCTGCTTTTGCACAGACCCCTGTCTGTCAGCATCATTCCTTCCTGTGCATGCATATGCAGCTCTGCAGGCAGGGAGCCCAGGGATCCTCACTGTGTCGGCTCCATCTGATGAATGAACCATTCTCACAGACATCTGGTGCTATCCTGGGCAAACTTTCTTCTCTCTCTGCTTTTTTCTCCCCCTCTTTCCATCCCTCATCCTCCCTCATCCCCCACCCCTATCCGCCGCCTCCTTGCTGGATCTGCAGCGTGACTGGAAACAGGCTGAATTAATCAGCAGACTGGTGCTTCACTCTGCTGCTTCTGTCTCATTCTCTGCGGCGCTGGGCTCTGCACAGTCTTGCTCTCCCTCTTTGCTCTCTCATTTTTGGAGAGCAGCAGCAGTGCAAGTTGCTGGGGAAGTGGTGCAGGAATTTAGCCCAGATGCTCTTCAAACAGGCTGATCTCTGGATCCCCCACCAAGGCAAATGTCGCAAAGTAAGTTCCTCTCCCTTAACATTTAATTTCAAAATGGCTTTCCCTGTCTCCCTCCCCAGCCTTCATCCTGCCTGATGTGATGGGGCATGAAGAGCTTTGAGGTTTTGGGGAAGGCGGTTATGGCAGGACATGAAACAGGGAGTGATGATTTTTGCTAGGGAATAGCTTCTTGTTGGCAGTGATGGGGAAAAGAAACTGTTTTAAACAAACTGCAGTTTTAACCCCAGGACCAACAGGAAGATCCACACAGGAATTTAGGTTCTGACTCCTGCTTTGCTGCCCCTCTGCCTCACAGCTTAAATTTGTCAGTTGCTTCTATAGGCTTTGATCTGTAACTGTTGAACCTCCTTATCCCTGTGGGATCCATCCAGCAGTGCAACTGCCAGGCTGGATCATCATTTTAGTCCCCAAAGTCTTCAGCTGAAGAAGTGGGGATGGGAAGGAAGCTCTCAAGGGGATGAAAGATGTGCTGAAGTTCTGTGGATTTCTGAGCATTGCTGGCCTCTGAGAGGGGATTAGCATTCCCTGGAGGGATCTCTGCACTGGCATAAAGCACTGCTGCATGTTGAAGCCAGGATAAATACAGACCCCTAAC
Source organism: Corvus moneduloides (assembly GCF_009650955.1). Classification (NCBI taxonomy): domain Eukaryota; kingdom Metazoa; phylum Chordata; class Aves; order Passeriformes; family Corvidae; genus Corvus; species Corvus moneduloides. Next base: position 7,294,100 of record NC_045494.1, read on the forward strand.
TGCTCTCTGAACTTGGAGGAGTAATGCAACTGGCTAAATTACAGTGATTAAAGCTTAATAATTGTGTAGTGCTTCAAAGTGCTGCATAGACCCTGCCTGATCCTGCAGCCTGGTGGGACAGGTAACTATGGTTGGGGATTTGCTGCTGCAAACAGGACTGAAGGGACGGACTGAGGAACGTACAATTCCAAACTGGGCTGTTTCCTGGGGAGCAGCTGCCTCTTTCTTTGCTGCTGGGCTGCTACTGGGGAGAAGTAAAGTGCTGGGCTTTGCATTACCTCTGTAGAAAGGTTGATTGTGCCTGTTGGCATCTTACTCCATGCTTTATGGAGAGCATAAAATGTGGATGTTGTTGAGTGGATTAAAATGGACCCTGTGCACAGAAAAGTGCAGCAGTGATTCAGGCTGGCGAGCGCTGCTTTGGCCACATCTCAGAGCTCAGTGCTCCTGCAGCTCTGTCTCTTTGCAGGGGGAATCTGCAGGCCCCGTTAGTCACAAGCTGTGGGGAGCCTCAGAGCATCCACACTGGAGCCCCTGCAGGCACCCAGTTACCCAGCTGGGGGGCTCTTTTGTCTGGGGGCAGCGGGAGGTCTGGGCTGCCTTTCATCCTGGGCTGCACAGGGAGGGGGAAGGAGATAGTTGCTGCCTATTGCTCTGTCCATTAACTTGGGCACTGCTGTGCTGAAGACTTGGCTTGTTTCACCTGATTTGAGACCACCAACAGCTAAGCTGTGGCTGCCAAGCTCATGTCAGGTGCATTCAATCCAAGTTCAATAGCTGTGTTCCTTGTGCCTTCTGGTGCTTTTCCCAGCATGTCCAGGTTTAAAGGCAGTGGTCCCCACAGAGCCATGGTCTGCTTGGTGGAGCTGCCTGATTTGTGCAGATATCAACATACATTTATTTTTCCTGAGCTTTCCAGTAGTGTTCAGGTGGGCTGGTGAATGTTATAACCTTCACAATTACAACAGTTGGTGGGGAGTTGGTAGCCCCATCACAGAATGAGAAACTAAGGCACAGAGGAGTATCTGATTTTCCCACTGTCATGCAGAAACCAGTGACAGAATGAATTAGAGAATCCAGCTGTCCTGACAGTCCAGAATCTTAATCAAAAGTTTATCCCATGGAGTAGGAATGTGTCAGGGGGGATGATTGATGTAGCCTGGGTCACTAGAGAAGCGTTCTTGCTTGGACTCAGGGATCTGATCTCTTAGGAAAAGTAGCCAAGAGAGCACCACGAAAGACAGAAAGCAAGTTTGGGACCAAGGATGGGGTAATAAAGGGAAATTTGTGCCCAGAGGGACTGATGCATTGGCTCTGCTGGTTCCATCTGTGTCACTCTGAAGCAGGGATAAGCCATTTCAGGCAGTCCAAGCACTAAATCAGCAGCTGCAGGTGTACAGGAGCTGTAGCATCCTGATGTGTGATTTGCTGTAGAACAAGAATAAATCCCTCTCTAGCACTAGGCTGCTGTATGAAATGCTACCCCAAGAAATTGTGTGCTGTCATGTATTTGATGTCTGTCATCCTCTCTGATCAGACCCAAAAACCCGACTTTGTGTCATATTGTGACTTATCCTAAATAAGAATTGGACTTACAGTAATAAATGCAAATGTATTTGGTGGAGTTACTCCTTATTGTGTGTTTTTGAACCTGTGAATAATGCTTACATTTCAGGAGGTGTAATCCCTGTAGTAGATTATTCGCCTGCAAAGTGTCATTGTTAAATTAAAAACTGCCTTCTTTTTCTGCTAAGGAATGCAAAATAGCTCTCAGAAAAAGGAAGAACATTCTGCTGCCCAGTTTCCCACCTCCAACTGTTCAGATCTGAAAAGCAATTGAGTAGAGGTGTTATAAAAGGAACCTAGTGAGTGCAGCCTGGAAAGAGGGAAACAGTCTGACAACTGCCTTGCAGGGGTTTTCCACCACTCTCAATCAGAGGGGTGGATCTGCAATCTATGAGAATTGAAACTTGTAGCAAATATTTTGCATTCTGTTCACTTACTTGTTTAAACAGTCTTTGTAAAGGCAGTTACATTCAAGTATACAGCAATCTTGGTGAGAAGCCCTTATTCTGCAAGAGACTGAATCCACAGAGGATGGAGGATGATTCAACCCACTTTGCTCTGGAAAGCAAGGAACATATTTGTGTTCCAGTATTATTAAAAAAAATATTTGGCACATATTATATCAACATTTACTGGTACAACAAATAAATATGCTACTATGGATGTGTAATGGCTGTGGGAAAATATAAGAGGACTTAAATATACTAGTATTTTGTGTCCATTTCTCTGTACACATTCTGGGCTCTACTTCTTTGTTCCTCTGGAAGGAAGCTGCAAGACCTCTGTCTTTCATCAGATAGCAGAGAATGTGACATAGCTGATAAACTTTTAAGGTAATCTTAAGCAGTTCTATGTGTAAAAGAACAAGATGGGAATTTTAGGAAGAGAGCTCAGTGGTGAATTTGTGTGAGGATGAAGGTGGGCTGCAGGAAGCAGACATGGGGGGGTGGTGTTGCTCGGGAACAACTTCACGTTGTGGGAGGAAAAATCAGAAAATAACCACACTTTTCCTACCTATCAGCCTGAAAATGCTCCTGCAACCCCTGAGGAAGGCAAAGAGAACCTATTTGCCATGAGCCAGACAAGGCTATGGATTTAAACAAACTCCTCGGTATTTGACAACTGATTTACTCCTGTCAGACTATGGAGGCTCAGCTGAAAGGACAAGGCAAAGAAAAGCCTACAGATTCTGTGATTCCTCATCTCCTGCCTCTGAGCTGCTTCTTGTTTCCTTCCTGAAGAGCCAAACCAGCTCCTAAACCTGGGCATTTGCAAGATCTCTGTCAGGTTCCCTTTCCCTAATGTTTTCAGGCAAGCTAACCAGTAATTTAACATGTAGAATATTTACTACGAGTGGAGAAATTCACACATCTTTTCATGTTTCCATCCAGTCCACACCTCAGCACATTCATTGCCTCTAGAAAATAAAATCACACTCTCGAAGGAAATGTCCTGCACTGTTTTTTCCTTAACAGCCATCCCACAGATCACAACTCCTGAGAGCCCTGGTATCATCCCAAAGCAGAAGGATGCAATCATCCCGTTTTTACCTGGCTCCAGCCTCTCTCATCACACTGAGGCTGGGATGGCCAGGGCAGGGGTCAGCTCCAGAGGAGCCCTAAGTGCACTTAGAGGTTCCTGTGCTCTCCGGGGCAAAGGAGGAAGCAACTGCTCATTTTCTCCTTAGGACTTTTTGCCTTTAGGCCCAGGCAAAAGGAAAGTACAGCCTTTTAAAATGCCTCCTGATACCCATCAGGGGTTTGTTTTCACTGTAACCTGGAATTTACTGTCTGCTCTTTCTTTGTTGTTCTTTACAGGAAACGCTATGCTAAGGCAGCTGGGTGGGAAGGTATCTTGCTGTTTCTGTTTGGACCGGAAAATTTGCAGATTTCTCTTTGAATGTAACTTTCCAAAGCAAAGATGTGAATGTTGAGGTTTTTTTATTAATGAACTGACACCTCCTGTGAATGGCTTCTTCACCCTGGGGTGCTCACTTCCTGGTTTGTGGCAGGAAGAGCACTTGCAGCTGATGAAAGGCTGGAAAGATCCCTCTGGGACAGTTTCAGAGCGCCTGGGTTTGCCATATACAAAGGTTTACTTCAGGGCATTTGAAAAATGCCTCATTAGCAGTTGATGACTTAGCAGGGCAGCTCTTGTTGTGAAAACCTGGAGCTGCCCCTTGCTGGGAGCTCAGGGTGGCTCTTCTTGCCTGTCCCTTTCACTTGGGTCCCAGGCTCTTGCCCTTGATGCTCACCCACAGCAAGTTACCCGAGTGCCCCCAGCAGTCCTCACTCACAGTATTAGAGTGTTTGTTTACCAGACTGGCTCTGCCTCCTTTGCCAAATACTCCATGTTCTGAGTGTCAGGATGGGTGTTTAACAATTCCTGCCCTTCCTGCCCTTCCTCTTCCCCAGCCCTGCCACACTGCACTTGTCCTTTGTCACTTGCTACAGCCACATTCTTTGTGGCTGCCCTTATCTTGACTGACACTGTGCCAAACCAGTAACTCCTGTGTAAAGTCTGGAGCAGGTGTGCAGGTGTTTCAGGAACCTTTTTTGATTACCTCTGGATTTGCTGCCTTTTTGTGCTTGCTGCCTGCTGTGCTGAGGCAGTTTCTCTTTCCAGGCACTGTATGGCTGTAGTAGAGGTTGGCATTAAGTGCAGCTTTCCTCTCATTTCTTCTGTAGCTTCTGATGTGGCCATTGGAACCAGCTCAGTGGCCAAGCAGACTTTGCTTTTCAGTTCAAATCCCTCTTATTTTTTCTGCCTTCTGTTCTGTGTGTTTTATTTATCTGTCTGCTTTCCCCATGTTGGAGAGGATTTATATTTCTGTGGGTGCCTTGCTCTGCCCCAAACAGGCAGCAGCCAGACAAGAGAGAGAAGCCTGATTGTTCCTTGCTTGGTGTTGTTCTCAGACACTGTTGTTTCCAGCACTCCATGGTGCAGCAGCATGGCTGGTGCCAGCTCCACTGCCATCTTCTCCTCTGGGAGTCTTTGAGAGACTCCTACGTTTAGTCCTGTGCTGATGTTACCTGGGCTGCTTCCAAGAACAACACAGAACTGCTTCCTCTATTCCTAAAACTGACACAGAGAATGAGAACTGCAGCAGGATTATTTTTAGTTCTGTAAAAGTGCAGCTAAAGCTGCATTGCTGGACTCTGCCTGGACAGAATTTGCTGTTTCAGGTTGTCCCTGATAGGTGGGGAGAGTGTGTGTGTGTGGTAGATGGTATTTTAAAGAGAATTTTTGTGCTATTCCTCAACACTGCTTTACAGTTTTGGATTGGACCATCAGTGCAAATGAGTCTGAAGTCCAAGATTAGTTTCCAGTAAATGTTCATCACGAAACCATGCAGTTAAGGAACAGGAAGAAAAGATCAGAGCCAAGCTGCACTTGCAGAGCTGGGTGTGTGCAAGCAGCTCCTGAGGAGCAGAACTGCTGCGGTTTGAGAGCATGGTGGGTTTGGCAGGGCTGGGAAGAGCTACAAGAGCAGGAAGAGCTGCAGCTCCTGCCTGAGCTCTGGGCTGTATCACACTGGTGGGGACAGGAGGGACAAACTTCCTGCTGGTTTGCATTCAGTAGTTCTGTATTCTGTGCACAGTATGACACACCTGAACATTTCCAACATGCAGGATACACTATGTGCTGTACATGCTCAATGTGTTTGTATTGAAACATGAAATGCCCATGAGAACTTTTATTTACCAGTTCCCTGCTGCAGCCCTCTCATGGACACCAACGTGCTGTTCCCTGTTGATTTGCTGTCAGTGATATGGTGCCCACAGTACCTCACTGCAATCTGTGATTTGAAAGAAAGGAAAGTGCTCATGCTCCTGACCCAGAAAGGCGAGTGTTTACCCCACTTTGTTGTTATCAGCATCTTATGGTGGTGTTTTCCATGTGACACACTCCTGGGATGTGTCCTTTGGGACTGCTGCCTCTTTACTGAGTGCTGAGGGAGAGGTGCTGTGAACTCTGTGCTTCCTGCAAGTCCAGATATCTCTCTTGCAGCTCAGCACTTAAAACTCCGGTGTTTGCTCTTGTAAAAGGAGGAGTTGATGGCGGGGTCATGTCTGGTCCTGAACTGACCTACAGCCTAGCACTTAAATCTGGGAGCTTCTGCATCAAAGTAGCCAAAGAGGCCTGGCTCACAAATAAAAATCTGTAGTGAGCAGCTGTGGAAATTGGACCACTCTTGTTTTGAATTGCTGATATTCTACTACTTAGTTGTTAGTATTGTTAACAAATTCATCCTGTATCATTAAAATTCTACCATAACTGTGTTCTGTTCTCTCTACAAGCTGACACCAGTTCAAGCCTGGATAACCTCTGTTTGTATTGTCCTCAGCCTCTACCGATTAGATCTTGTTTCACAGAAATTACTTAGTATTGTTCTTTGATAAAGTATTTATCAGCACAGTCAGGACTGGTTTGTTTACCTGATACTGTCTAAGTGCTCTAATTCCAGCCAGCAGTCTAAAGTTCACAGGAGGGAAGATGATTTCAGGAAAACAGAGAATCAGGCTGCTGCTGCTGAGTACAGGGCATTCACCGTCAGCTGCTCTGTCAGCCACCAGGAGAAAGCCTAAAAGGAAAATAGGGAAGCACTAACCAGTTTATTTTTCTGGCACCTCAGGATGAGATGACCTCAAGTTTGGGCCTTACCACAAAGAAAGCCCTCACAATCCTGAGAGACCAATTGTCAGCACTGCTGGAGGGGCATCAGAAGGAACGGAAAAAAGGGACTTCGTGGAAGGTGAGGCACCAAACAGCACAAGTTGGGCACTCGGTCTCCCCTTCTCAAGGTAAAGATGAGGGTTAAACAGAAGTTGGCTGCGTTCCCCTCCAGAGTGCAGCTGCAGAGTGTCCAGGTGTAGAACTGCTAAAGTCCTTGGGAACAAAGCAAGGAATCTGTCTAAGGGTGTGCTTCTGTCAGCACTTCTCTCCTGGATGCCAGAGTTTTGGGAAGATGCCTCTTGCCATGTGAAGGATCTAAGGACTTCAAGAGCCACCAAGGGCAGTGAGCTTAGAGGGTCCATCACAGGTGGAGATAAAGAGCTGTGAAGCTTAACAGTCTCCCCTTGTCCACCGTGTTTGCCTGGCGTGTGTGTTGAATACAAAGTGCCAGTGTTTATGCACAGTGCTTAAAAGTGTTCCTTGGTTGGTCAGTGACAATGGGACAGCCTGGCACAGAAGCCTTTTCATTCTTCCAATCAAGAGAAAAGCAGAGTGTTCACTCAGACTCACCAGCTGAGCATCCACTGGTGCTGTAGGATTCACACAATGGATCTGGGATGCTCTGTGTCATGTTCAGGGGTTTGGCAAAGTTCTGTTCTCCCTGGAGCACCAGCTGCTGCCTTCACCCTTTCTCACTCTGCTTTTCCAAACGTCTGGCTCTGTGTTCCATGAGTGCTGACTGTCTGCTGCTCTCCCTTTGCAGGAGGTGTGGAGGAGCAGTTTTCTGTACCATGGTAACCGCTGCTCCTGTTTCCACTGGCCTGGTGCGTCTCTGATGCTGCTGGCAGTGCTGTTGCTGCTGTGCTGCTATGGGAGCCAGCCACAGGGGAGGTGAGCAAAGCTTCCTGTGCTGCTTAACTGAAGCAAGCTGCTAGTTTTGTATCATCTTAGTACTGTATATGGTTGACGTAAGTGTTGTCCCTCATTCTGTCTGGATGTCTTGATATCAGCATACTCACACTGGTAATTCCCTATCAATCCCTTCCACAGAACTTCAGCCAGCTTAATTTTACTTCTAATAGACCCAGGGAGTGTCCTATGGAGAGACTGAGGGTTTTTTTTTCTACAGCATTCCTAGATCTTTAAAACTCCTAGGGCATTATAATAGTTAGGAAGTATTTTGAAACCAGAGAATTTAGTGGCTGATGAGAGAAGTTACTGTGCCATACATGCCTTGACCGTATTTGTAAAGTATTTCTTAATTGAGATGGGTCCTTTCAGACCTCTCTGGTATCATTATCCTAAAGAAGAAGTGTGATCATGCATTTCTTTTTGAGCCATGAATCTGTGAGATGTGGGAATAAACAACCAGGCAGTTGTGTGTTTATCTCTGTGGGTGTCTGGCAGTGTATTCTGCTCGTTTACTCAAACCTCATCTGCTTTCTGCTTCCTCCTGTTTTGCTGTGTGAAGCCAAGGTGCTGAGATAGTCAATGCACTGGCACTCTTCCTCCTGCTCCTCTTGGATCTCCTCATGATCGGGCGTCAAGAGAGGCTGAAGTGCAGAGAGGTGGAGAGGAGGCTTCAAACCATCGTTGATAAGATAAACGGTGAGGTCGCCTTCATCTGTCCCATTTGCACTTTGTTTTCCTCCCATTGAATCTTTCCCCAAACCTGATCACATGCATTCCTAATTAAGCTTGCTAACCTTCCCCTGTGTTGCACGGAAACAGGCTGTGGGAAGTGTGTTCTCCTCATGCCTGTCCTGTAAAATAATTATTTTGAGCTGTCATGTGGCCATGTGCTTCCAAGCTGTGTGCTACCAGGTGGGCGTCTGTTATGGCTGTGCTTTGGAGTAATTCGAATCCTAACATCCTTATAAAAATATCTGCCTTGAGCAGATGATGGGGGGAGAACACATGGGGTTGTACCACAACACAGAGCAGAAGGAAATAAATTGCTGTGCATGAGCATCGTCTCAACGGGCGCTTTGTGACCTGAGGGGGCAGTTCATTCCAGTGGGGCAGTTTCAAGGACAGCCTTTAGCTTTTCTGTTGTACAGGGTTTTAATTGACTGTTTAGTTGCCAATACTGGGTGGAGAAAGAAGGGAAAAGCCATCACAGAGGAAGAGAGAGATGATAAAAGATCATGGGAATGGGCTGAGCTTAGCACTGGGGGACCTATAGCCCACTGCAGGATGTAAAATCCAGAATTGCTGCCACTTCATTCTTTCACACTTTGTGCTTTCAGATACACTTGGCAAAGAGGTGAAATGGTCAGATTCCATGTACCCTGACCTTCACATGCCTTATGCCCCATCCTGGTCCCTTCACTGGGCCTACAGGGATGGGCATCTTGTCAACCTGCCCGTGAGCCTCTTGGTAGAAGGAGATGTTGTTGCTTTGAGGCCAGGCCAGGAGTCATTTGCTTCTCTGAGAGGGATTAAGGTAACTTGCTTGTCTAATTTCCCTGGCCTATAACAATATATTTCCCAGGTTTTTCTTGCTAATACTCTTAATTCCCAGAGTACAGGTTATGGGAGTATTTGGTTTCTTCTGACCTTGAAAATAGCTTGAAATTCTGGTTCAGTCAAGGATGGCTCATAGTTAGCCAGGCTGCATCTTCTCCATGAGCTCCCAAACCCACTGGACAGGAGGCACTAATGTTATACAAAAGCACTGTGTTTCCTCCTCTCCCAGGTCAAGGGGAAAATGTAATGTACTGCTAAATATAAGTGGAGTGAATCTATCCAGTAGGATAATATGACATACAAACCCCATCCGTTATCCTGCTTTTTATGTGCAGAAATAAAGTTTGTCTGCTTTGACCTTCTCCTTACTACTGATTTATTATAAAAGAAGGTAATATAAAATACCTGGGGTAGAAGTAAATTAACTAATCACTTACAAGATCTATACAAAGATTTTACTGTTTGAAGAAGGTTGGAAAAAGTTTAAAGCTTGAAATGTACCTTTGGTGGGTTTGATTTCACTCCAAATGCCAATTCTCATGAAATAACCGGATGTGCTTGAACACAAGCCTCTGACCTTTTCTCTAGGATGATGAGCACATAGTTCTGGAGCCTGGAGATCTATTTCCACCCTTCTCACCCCCGCCCTCCCCAAGGGGAGAAGTGAAGAAGGGACCTCAGAACCCTCAGCTCTATCGTCTCTTCCGTGTGTTGAAGACCCCAATAATTGATAATGTCAGGTGGGTTAAATGCAGGGCACAGTGCCTGCCCAGCTGTCTATGTCCTTGTTGGTGCCTTCCTGTTAAGCAGGTGAGGGGTCCTGAGGAGTTTGCTTGACAACACTGAAAATGTACCATGGCAAGTGCCACACTCTTATTGTGGATGTTGGCTTCTCTTTTGACAGCCATCCCTCATAGCATAGGCTGAGCACAGTGTTCTAATCAGGTCTGCTAGGAGGTTTATATCCAAGGAAAGTGAAGGGTTAGAGTCTTAGTTGCTGAAATTTCAAGCTGTTTTCTGTTTTTTAGGTGGTGCCTGGAAATGGCTCTGTCACGGCCTGTGACAGCCCTGGATAATGAGAGGTTCACTGTACAGTCAGTGATGCTGAAATATGCCGTCCCTATCGTGCTGGTGGGTCTCATTCCAAGCCTTTGTCCTTGAGAATAGCCATGTGTTGTCAATAAAGGTGAAGAATTTGCTGCCATCAACAGGAAGTTGTGGCCAGGCTCACTCATGCAGCTGACTCTGTGTGTACCTTGGGCAGTTCAGAGATGCTGAGCCACGTAGCCGTGAGAGTGGAGGGAGGAACTGCAGCAGCAGATCATAAATACGTTTTTCATACTTTCCCAGGCCTGAGAATGTTACAAGGCACTGAAAACCCCTTCCATGCAAGTGCAGGTAGTCAGGTGACAGTGTCATCTCTGAATTGCAGGCTGGATTCCTGATAACCAACGCCGTGCGCTTCATTTTCCAAGCTCCTGGAATTGCTTCCTGGCAGTACACTCTTCTTCAGCTGCAGGTAAAGGAGAGCTCTGAGCTTCACTACACCTCCTCCCCAGAGCACCACCAAGATGGATTCCCTCCCTCAGTGACCTAATTCATCCTGTGACAGCATCCTATGGCAGCATCCTGGATCTGGAAGCATGCTGGGTCCAGGAGCATTCAGTGGAGGAGGACAACAGAACTTCCCTGGCCATTCCTTATAGACTTCCCTTTAAGTGTTTTGCTCTCTCATTTGCCATGTATGTGATTATCTGTATCTATTTATCTATATCTATATATATGATATCTTTTGCCTTTAAACTCATTAGAGTTTTACACCAAATTCAGCAGGAAAAACAGCTGCAAGTTGGTGTGATTGATTCCTGGCCTCCTTCAGTAAACCCCCCTAAGGTGTGCACTGTTTGGCACTGCTTCCAGTCCCCTTCCTTCCTGCCCTGGCCTTTTATCCTTATCCTTTCACTGTGGTGGAAAAGATGTCACGTGGGAGATTCTGCTTCTTGTTGTCTCTCTGTGCTTGTTGGTGATCACAGATTGTTTTTTTCAGGTGAATGGTGTCTTACCCATCCTTCCATTGCTCTTTCCTGTCTTGTGGATTCTTGCTACAGCCTTTGGAGAAGCCAGAGTCTTGGCCCAGATGAGCAAGGCCTCATCCACCTCACTGGTAGGTTTCTCCCACATTGCAGAGACAAGGGCAGGAGATGAAAAGGCTCTGTGAAGTGACCACACTGAATTTAGCAGATGTGTCTTCATAATTATAAAACCTTGTTATATCTTTGTCCCAGCTGTTCCCTCTCCCTGGAGTACAACATTACTTCTTGAACAGATGCTTTAATTTTTTCAACCTCTCTACGGATATCCCAAGGTGATAGGAAGCTCTTGTGATTCCATAAAACTCTTCAAGACATGTGCTTTCTGTCAGATAAATATCATTTGTCACAGGGGTCAACAGGGAGATAAATGCCCTGTGGTGGCTATATCTGGGCAACGCGTAGCCACTGAGAAGGAATGTGATACATCATATCCTCTGCAGTGTTCTGTGGGCTGAACAGTCCTTTCCTGAGACTCTGGGGCTTTGTTTGCAGGCATGGCCTTTGAGTAGGTCAGGGAGTAAGAGCAGTTTCTGGTGGTTGTGCTGGTTTGGGGAGTGGAGTTTGGTGGTCTGATGGGGTGTGATCCTGAGTTGGATGCACTGTGAGGTGTCCCTTCTTCTGTCCTGGTGGCAGTGCTGATGAGATGCACTGAGCTATGTTTGTCTTCTGTGCTGATTTCTGTTACTTGGACAGAGTTTCTCCCTCCTCCTTGTCCTTCCTTGGCCTCTGTGGCCCTGGATCTGTGTTTCCTATTTTCCCTCTAGTTGTACATGACTAAGCTGCCTATGTCCTGGGAGGAAGGACACGTTACATCCCGTAGTAGCATTTGCACCTTTAGAATCTCTTCTCAGTGTTTTCTCCACTTTGCCTTTCCTACCCATTCTCAGCATCACTTGGTTTGTACTTTTGAAGCCTCCCTCTTTCCCTTCACAATCTGCTATTCAGCTGGGAAAAGCCAGAGCTCCTTGGCCTCCTTGCTTCATCATTCTCAACATTCCCATTTGCCCTGTCACTCATACTTGCACCTTCCTTTTGTTCTTTCCTCTCTTCTCATTTTTCTTGTCCAGGCAACCCTGTCTCTCCAGCCAGCTCTTTCTGTGGCATCTCAGACATGATCCTCCATCCTTGCTGCTGCAGAACAGCTGTTGTGATGTGCCTTGGTCACTCACCCCCTGACCAGGGCAGTCACTTGGCCTCTCTATTTCCCTCCTTCCTTCTCTCTTCTCTGTTCAAAATGTAGCAGGTAAGACCCTTTTCCTCTCCAATCACTTGGCCTACTTGGTGGCGACTTGGCCACTTCTCCACCTTCTTCCCCTTCCTATCATGTTCAAGCTGATGGATTCCCAATTTTTCAAGGCTGGAGGTGACCTTTGTGCCTGGTTGAAAGGACACAAACCAGTGCCCCCCTAAACAAGCCCCTGCCTCAAGCTGCATTACTACAGTTGGACTGCAGCAACATTCCTTTTAGAAAGGAATTTGCTGTCGGTTTGAAAACATGTACTGCCTTTCATAGGTTGTCTCAGTAACTATTTACCTTCACTGTTAAAAATGGGCATTCTGCATTAGTGGGAATTTTTGCAGTATCTGATTTCCAGCCTTTGGAACATTTACATCTTTTGTCTCCTAGATTTAAGAGCAAAGAGCACGTCAATCAAAATTCTGGTCTGTTGTGACTACTCACATTCCCTTTTACCATCTCTGGTTAACAGTTTAAGCACCTTGAGGCACTATAAACATATTTTCCAAACCTCTAATCTTTCTCTTGGTGTTCCTCTTAGCTTTCTCCACTGTTTCAGGATCGCTGTAGGGTTATGAATCTCAAAACCCACAAAATATTCCAGTAATAGCTGTGCTTTTGATAAATTTCAGAATAATTTGGACTTTCTGCTCTGTGTTCCCTTGTTTGTGCAACAAAGGATCCCATTAGATCTTTTAGCCAGTGCTTTAAAAGGCCAGGCTTTATTCAGCTGATAGTCTGCAGTTACTGCTTTCTGAGAGTCCTCGTCCTGTAACTCCAGCCTTCATTTTTGCACCTAAATACACAGCCTTTGATTTGTGCCTGTTCAGATACATGTTTTTGCATATTGCCCAAGCAATCCATATTGTTCTGTGACAGTGGTCTTTTCTCTTTACATTGCACTCTGCCCCAAACTTTGTGTCATTTACAGTCTCTATCAGTAATGTGTTGTTTTTAGTTGCTATTAACAAAATACCCAGATTTGTCCCTGCTTGAGCTAGTATCACATTATTGCAAATAATTTCTGTTTCTGTTCAATTTAGAGATAGTCTATTTCTAATATATCTACTATGGGCCCGATTTCTTTGGTATTTTTGTTAGAAAACCACTCAAACATTTAGAATCAAGTCAAATTACCAAATGGTCTATGTCAAAAGCAGTACTTTTATCAGTCAAATCTGTAATTTTGTCAAAAAAGATATCACAATAATTTGAGGAGATTTGCTGCTCATATAGTTGTGGTGTTTGGCACTGGTTGTATTATTCCACTTCTTTTCTTTTAATTGAGTCTCATATTAGCCACTCTGTTATTCTGTCTGAAATCAAAGTCTGTCTGGGGTCCTGTGGTAATTTGGATGGTTCTCCTTCCCTTTTTGGGCATTGGCACCACTTCCATTTGAACTGGGACTTAATCCATAGTTCAAGCCTTGTGCAAAATCAGCAGTAACAGTCATTGTCCAGACCTGCTAATTTAAACATATTTACTTTCAGTAGCTGGTGTTGGAATGGAAAATATTTCATAGTTATCATATGGTATGATTTTATCACTGAATAAGGAATAGCAATATTTATTTAACATGTCTGCCTTGCCTACAATGTCATTTGTAATTTCACCGTCTTTAACAAGCAGTGGTCTGGTTTTAATTACCTACTGGTATACTTTTCGTTATTTTTTATGTTAATTTTTACTTCTGTTTTCACTTTCACTCAAAACTGGTCTCTTACTTTTACTATGGGATTGTTGCTTTTTAAAATTGTAACAAAATATTCTTAACCAGTTCCTAATCATCCTTTGTAGTTCTCAGTTTAAATGATTTCTGACAGATTTCTCTTGCCTTTTTTTGGCTTTGTTAAACTGATCCTTTTTGAAGTGCCAGATATATGCATTATTATTTAGGCTATGGTTTTATTTACATATAAATGTAATTGCCATGTTCACTTATGGTTATGAATAGACTTAAATTTAAACTTTTTCAGAATTACACCTAGTGTGGAATGCCTTTGTGCTGGATGCAAAACTTATGAGTTAGTGAATTTCTCAGTGTAATTCCACAAGCACCGTTGTAGTGCCCTGCTGTAATTTCTTTTCATTTGCTATCCACATCCCATTTGTATCACCTCATTCCTCTGTGTCCATTGTGTTCCAGGCACCTGCTTTTCCAACCCCTCTTCCAGCTCCCTTTCTGTAACTGACCCATATAAGTTAAAATCAGATCACTCAATCCTGGCTCTTTCTGACTAAAAATAGCCACACAGAAAGAGCCTCCTCTGGGTCTAATTGCTATTATTTTCTCTGTAGACATTTAGGTAATGACTGTGTGTTCCTCTGTGATGTACAGCACCAAGCACTTTGCCTGTGCTTCACAAGTAGATAAAGACAGAGTCCATTAAAGGCTTAATTGCTTTGTTGAGTTATCGGTCTGCCTTGGTACAGTGATTGCCACAGAGCAGGACTCCTGCTTTCTCCTCCCTGAAGGCACATCCTGAGGGAAGGATGTTCCTCCTGGCACATTTCTGAGCACAATTATAGTAACTGGTCTCTTCTCTTGCTGCAGCTTGCTAAGTTTTCAGAGGACACTCTCAGCAGCTACACAGAGATGGTATCTTCTCAGGTACTATTATTATGAATTGTTTTCCTCCATCTTCACTGCAGAACTTCATGATATCCTTTCCCTTCCTCTCTGATCTCCTGCTTGTTGCTAGACCCTTTTTACTTGTGTCAGTTGTCCGTTGTCACTCATTTGTTGCTTTAATTTGCTGTGCATGCAGGTTGCATGTCTTTCCCCTCCACCTCCCCATGTAAATACTGCTCTGCTGACCAGAGATTGAGGTGACCTCGATACCGAGTCCAGTTGTGTTTTTATGAATATTGCAAATGGTTTGAAATCAATGTTTTCTGTCCTGAACACAGTACCTCTTTCAAGGCCTGTTCCAGAAGTAAAATAAACTTTTTATGATGTGTGTCTGAAAGAAGGGAAGTATTTTGCTTGCAGCAGAAAAACCTTGTTCAAGCCAAAACTAAAACCCAGAGGGAATGGTGGTCAGCACCGAGACCAAACTGCAGAGGGGACCATGGAATGTTCAGGCTTTTTAAAAAGTCTGATCCTGTTCCATGGGCTCCTTATCAGGCTTAAGCACATTACTGGTGCTTCCAAAGCTGGGGCAATTAAACATTCAGGAGCCCTTTTTCTGGGGAAGGAACTGCTCCGGCCACTCTATAAATTGCATCATCCAGATTAAACAGGTGGGTAGAGGAAAGATACTTCTCTGTCTAATCTGGCATCAAGATTCCCCTTTCCATAAGGAGGCAGATGCACTCCAGGAGTGATTAAAAATCCCTAGATTTTATAAGAGTCAGTTCCTGTTTCCTTGCTCCCAGTCGCTCAGAGGAATGCACATGGGTGCACACACACCTGTTTCCTTTGCTGAATGTTTTGTTGCCTTTCTTTGCCAGTTCATCGTTTAGCTGAGATGTTTTTCAGGTACTAAATAGGAGTGATTTCAGCTGACCTACCCTGTTGAGAAGATCTGTTTCTTTTCTTTTGTAACATTTTTGCTTAGGAGAACCTGGTTTAAATAAGAGCTTTTTTTTCTTGGTGATAGCTCCGGATTGTTTTGCATTTGAGCTTACTGCTGTACTAATCATTAGGATCCAGAGAACATGATTTGAGGAGCTTTGGGGGAAGTGCTCTGCAGTGACAGTATTCCAGAATAACAGCTAAAAAGTGGTAAAATAACACAGTAATTCAATCCTGGTTTTGCTGGCTTTAGGATTGCACAGAGGAAAACACGCAGCTCTGGTGCTTGGATTGATTGCTGCCATCCAGACTCCCTCTGAAACATGTTTGTGTGGAAAATGAAGGGTGCCAACTGGATATTTTAATTTTGCAAAATATCCCCTTCTTTCTGTTTCATTACAATACCTTTGTAATGATGGAGTAGTCAGGGCACCTTGGCTTTATTTCCAACATTGTCACTGCCTCAGTAACTAAGCTTGGGCAAGTCACCTGACCACAGGGACCCCATCCTTTACCTGATTTGCAACGTGGTGGTGGGAAACCAAAGGCCTCAAACTCCATAATCCGAGGGGTTGAATTACTTCAGGAAAAAAACACTAAGAGGTGACAACTGATTCACTCAAAATGAGCTCACTTCAGAATTTCTTTCTCTGTTTTTGGATAGACAGAGGTAGTTTCAGTGAATTCTCAGTTCAACAATCAGACTGACTGTTAGCAATCAGTGGAAAGGGGAAGAAATGCTTTTCCCTTGAGAACACCAGCACTGTATCAGGTAACAGGTTCCCACAGAGGCTGATGTCTATCTTACAGTGTATCCCTGTGTTGAAAGTGGAAGCAGGTAATGTCATACTCCCTTTTTTCCTTCTCTCCCTTCATCTTCCAATGAATGGGTATCTAATTGGCTGATGTCCTCTGCTTCCCTCGTCAGGAAATGATACGCTGTATCTGGAGCCACTTCCTCTGTGTTCTAAAAGGCAAATCCCCAACTCTGAGCTTCACTTCCAGCTTGCTCCACAGTCTGGGATCTGTCACTGTGAGTATTGCTGGGTTGTCAGAAAGAGGAGCCCTGTGAGGATGCTTCATTTCCATCGTTCATGTCGTCCTTCCCCGAGCACAGACTGTTTGCAGTCAGTTCACTGTGTTGGAATTAGAAACCCTTCAGGCTCCTGTCTTTGTAGAAGAGTTTATAACTGTCCAGTCATGTCCAAGCACATTTACAGGCTAAAACAATGGTTTGAGATACTCTGTGACATCTGACAGGATGTCTGTATTTTCCAGCTCTGGTTCTGGTCAAATTGCCCTCTTGATTCCTGTGCAAGAATCAGCTGGTTTGGGTCCTGGTACGGTAGTAGCTGGTGAAATAGGTTGAGTAGTTGCTTCCTTCCCTTGGTCTTCATGCCTAGTTTGTAATATGCTGAAGTAAAATTGGTGTTAAACAACCCATCAATCTTGTTAGAGCAAGGAATTCTTGGATTTCTTGGAGTGTTATTAGGTGCAGTTTTTTAAGAGAGAAAGTTGATGAAGGAGAGACTTGTCTATCCTCCCATGTGTTTAATGAAGTAATGATATTTACAACTAAGCATGAACATTGAGACATGTCTTCACTAAGATTTTGCTTTCTTGGGGGTGTTGTGGGATGTTCTAGGTGCTCTGCTGTGTAGACAAGCAGGGGATTCTTTCCTGGCCAAACCCCAGCCCAGAGACTGTTCTGTTCTTCAGTGGGAAGGTGGAACCACCTCATGACAGCCACGAAGATCTGACTGATGAGCTCTCCACACGGTCTTTCTGCCATCCTGAGATGGAAGATGAGGTGAGTGATCCATAATCCATAATGTAGTGTGTTGGCTGCAATCATAGTTTGACTGACACACAATGTGATATTATAGAGGGGCCTTGTAGAGAAGTCCTGTGCCATAATTCTTTGCTTAAAAGATGAGGAAGCAGGAAGGATCCTTTTCTACAGGAGTCCTAAAGCAGCGGGTGAATCAGCAGTGCCTTGTGTTCAACCACTGAATCACCACCCTTCGCTCTGTTGGTCTCCCACAGCCCCATGAAAGAGATGCTTTGCTCTCTGGCCCCTTGGCAGACACAGTGCACATGGCCAATGAACAAGAGAGGAACAACTGGTCTGGTGATGCTCCAAAGGCTCCTGAAGCCTCTGCCCACCGAAAGCCAAACAGCAGAAGCAAACATCCCTCTGGATCTAACGTGAGCTTTAGCAAGGACACGGAGGGTGGAGAGGAGGAACATACTCAGGTAAGACATACTGGAGGGGCACACAAGTAGGCTTTTGTGAAACTGTAACACCGACTCAAACACACAGAGTACCCCCTTTTGGGCAATTTAGCTGGGATCCCTGCAGGATTCTAGGCTCAAGCTGTATTCATTGTAACCAATTAGAATTTCTCTGCCTGTTGGACCAGGTTGTTGGGGACAGCGAGGTGTTGGCTTGTGAGGCTGAAGACTTTGTGTGTGACTACCACCTGGAGATGCTCAGCCTGTCCCAAGACCAGCAGAACCCCTCCTGCATCCAGTTTGATGACTCCAACTGGCACATGCACCTGAATTCCCTCAAGCCTCTGGGCCTGAACGTGCTGCTCAACCTGTGCAACGCCGGCGTGACCGAGCGGCTGTGCCGCTTCTCCGACCACCTCTGCAACATCGCCCTGCAGGAGACTCACAATGCTGTGCTGCCTGTCCACGTGCCCTGGGGCCTCTGTGAGCTTGCCAGGCTGATAGGTGAGGAGGAACTGGATGAGCAGACACAGAGAAATCAGAGCTGTCAATAGACACTTAATCCTTAGAGAGCACAAGAATATTTCCCCAGTCCTGTTTGCTGAGGAGGTGGAAATTCAGAGCTGACTCTGTTGTTGTTTGGTTGCCAAAAGAGTTTATTAAAGAGATGGCTTTTGGCAAGTTCTGACGTTGTCAGCGCTATCCAAGGAACAAATGTCATCAAGCACAGTGCCAGCCAGCCCTGGCTCGGCTTCGTATTCTTCTGGTGTGAGTCTGCCAGTCTCATCAGGAGACAAAAATACCTGCTAATGAACAGATACCTGTCCTGTCTTTACAGTAGGGCTTTACAAGGAGTTTGGGGATAAATGGTGTACCTCAGCTATAGATGGGAAAATGGAGTCATAGGGGATGTAAGAGGTTAGAGGTAACACTAGGATTAAAACCTGGAAACTTGAACTCATTTCTGTGCCTGTCCTGCAATGTCACAGTTACTCTCTTCAGTGAACAAGAGCATGGACACTGTAATTACTAATCTAGTCCTTTTGAGTGTTTTTCATCCTAGATCTTGAGCCATATTTACGTGATGCACAATGAGCACAGCTCACCTGCCAGTTGCTGGCGAGGTGTCAGAATGAGCACAAAGTGGGTGGCACAGAAGCAGGAGAAGGGACTTTTCTTTTGCATTGATTAGAGCCTAATTTTCCTCCTTCTTGTGTTCATGTTTCAGGTTTCACACCAGGTGCTAAAGATCTTTTCAAGCAGGAGAACTATTTGGCTTTGTACCGCTTGCCAAGTGATGAGATGGTTAAGGAAACCATCCTGGGGAAGCTTTCATCCATCACCAAGAGGAGACCACCCCTGAGCCACATGATTAACCTGTTTGTGAAGGACACCACTACCAGTAAGGCTGCCTCTTCCTTTGGGTACCCACTTGGCACAGGGGAAGCTTTTCCTTAGATAGCCCAGAAAATGTCATGCTGGAAGAGCCTGGAGTCCCTGTGGGTGATGGCCCTGCTCTGCCCATGGCCAGTGCAGATATGATTAGCAAACCTCAGTGAATCATCTGTGGTATACTGAGAGGGAGAATTCTTCCCAGCCTTGACTCACTCCAGAAACATAAATAATTAAAAAAATTATCTTAGCACATAGTAGACCTGTTTTCTGGGACCAAATGGCAGTGCAGAGCATGGTATGGGTTTATTGAGCTTTTAATAGACTTTATGATGGTAGTGCAACTAATACTGCACAGGGTTGAATATCACTCTGGGTTTTAGTTAATAATGCTCATGGTTCTGATAAATCATAAACTATTATCTTTGTGAGTTGTCTGCACATTACATTGCACACTCCTATATTGCATAATAATAAGAAATCACAAAACTCCCATGCAAACTCACAGTCACCATAAATACAACACCTGAAGCCATGCAGACTTCTCTACTCTTTCTACTCCTTCCTACTCCCGTAGGAATGGGCTAGGATGGGAACGATGTACAGCTGGTTGAGGTCTTAAAGCACCTCAGAAAGGTTTAACAGCTTACTTGTCAGAGCTCTTAGTCTCTTTGTAATTCCTTAAATTGTCTGAACTTGGCTCTCTGGAGTTGACATATGTTCAATATTGAATCTGAAATAGATCATTGTGCTGGCCAGAGTTTTACCAGGTTAACTGTCTTCTCTCACCCACTTCTTAAATTTTTATGTTTCTCTGGGAAGGAGCTTTTTCATTTGTTCTGATTGCTGCTATTTTGCCTTCATAAGCAGGAATTATTTTGATGCTGAGATTTTTAGTGTAGAGGAAAAACCTTTAATGTTGCCTCATTTCAACTCCTTATCCTCACTTTTAAACAGTTTAGGTTAGAGCCTGGAGCTCAGACGGATATGTGTGACCTGGATTATGCTGTCTAGAGTAAATTCTAAGAGGAGTTTTGCCAGTTGGGTTTAGTTAACTGTTGCAACACCTCTCACAAGGGGTCTTATCCCTTGAAACTTCCTAAAATGTTGCCATTTTAGAATCAGAAATACTGGATTGTGCAGGTAACATTGGGTGAAGTCAAATGGCTCTGTTTATGCAGAAGTCAGACCAGATGAACATAACTTACCTCTCTCCACACATTATTTGTGACTAAATCTTTGAATCCTCCCACTCCCATGACACGCTGCAGTCAAAGGGAGATACATAATAAATTCTACAGCTGTAGCAGAAATAGGAGGCAGCTTATCTGTATGTTCCCTTACTATTCCATTGAAATATGTGTCCCACCATCTGGCAGTGTTCATCCCAGATCCATAGTAACCACATGGAAATGAGGGGCTCACCGGCATCTTCCACGAATTAGAACGGCTCGATACCATCTCTGTCTTCCTTTGCTGGAGCTGCACTGCTCCCTTCCTTTTGCTCTGTCTCACTGGCACAGCTGGAGCAGTTTGGTTCTTCCCAACGAGTCCCAGCAGCCATCAATGCCTGATCATACTCCCTGCCCTGTTGATTATTTTTTTCCCCTTTTGCCAGAGAAATTCTGGCCTGAGAGTTCATGATTTGGGAAGGGAAAGGGCTGAGCTCATTTTACTGGCAAAGACAGCTCAGTGAACTCCTTGCAGTTTGTAATGTCTGCAGCCACTGCCACTTTCCCCTTAGCAGGGCTGTGGTGTGAGATTCTGGTGGGAATGAATGGGAAATGGGTTGCAGTTGCTGTCAGGCACGAATGTCAGTACATCTGTGCATGTGGTCATTGCAAGCTCTTGCTCTGTGTCCAGGACATAGGTTTTACATGGATAAACATCCCTTGTTCCTTCTTTCCTAGCAAGGACTATCTGACCTTAGGAGCAAGGTGGGAAGGATTAGGTGTTTATACAATAAAATTAACCAGAGCTCTGCACAATTGCTCCTTTGTGTCCCTGAGACAGGCTCCTTCTTTCACACACAGCTCTTATTCCTCTTGGAGGTTTGTTATGCTGATAAACTTGGCTTGTGATGACTATTTATAGCTAAAGCAGAGAGCTGCTATGTTTTGGAAAATCCTCCAGTGTTCCTGAAGGTCCCTGCCTGGTTTGTGTTGAGGGGATATTCTTGGCTCTGGATCTCACCAGCCAGTGTGAGCATTAGCAGTCAGCAACAATGCCTGCAAAGAAGCCTTTGGGCTCATTTTTCTTGGCAGTAGTTTTTTTTTTTTGGTTTTTTTTTTCATTAGTTCAGCTTTGAAGCTGTTGGGGGCAAAGTCACAGAGCAGCTGGATGAGGGAAGGGAGACTCTACGTGCAGGAAATGTTAATGGGTCAATACAAATGAGAAGGAGCAGGAGGTGTGGAGGGGAGGCAGCCCCACATCCCTGAACTTGTGTCCTGTGCCTGGGATCTGCATCAGTGATGTCACACGCCTCTGAGACAAACCTTTTAACACCTCTGTCTACAAGAGGGAATAAGAGATTTTGAGTCTGTATTAAAAACTGAAAGAGGGGGAGAAAGAAAAACAGGACGAGCTGTGGTGTCCATTGATTTTCAGTTCTTCCCTAAAGACAACATGAGTTGCTTTTGTAGAGTCTGTTATGTTGAACTTTTGACCCATCCTGATTTAACACATTTTCAGGGTGAAAATGTGAAACAGGCTGTTATGTGGCAGGTCACACTGTCAAATTATCTTCTGCTACTTGAATGAAAAGTATTCAAGAATAGCTCTTACCCTTCGGTTCCACGTCTGGCCTAAAACTGAATGTACTTTGCAGCGTAGGCAGACTTTGATCCCCGGCTCATCACTGGTATTTGTACTTTCATGACAAGAGGCACAAAGGAATTTCTCTTCTTCTGCTCTGTGGGATGCAGGAGCAAGATATTATCCCACCTTTATAGGAGCAGGATTGATACACAGGGTAAGGGGAGAATAGGAAGGGACTACATGGCTCGCATTTTATCACAGCCTTGTTTGAATCCACAGTTAGACAATGGGCAGCTGCAGGTGCATCATCAATCCTGAATACTTTCTTGGTGGAGACTGAAGACTTTCAGCAGAGGAAAAGGGGATATCTGGAATGCATCAAAGCATTTTGTGGGAACACTCATGTTTTAACAAATAAGGGAGCAGTTGGTGTGATATCCCCTTCCTGGGAGCTGTATGTGTGATGCTGACTCATTGTTCTCCTGCACTTCAGGCACTGAGCAGATGTTTTCTCATGGGACAGCTGACATCATCCTTGAGGCCTGCACTGACTTTTGGGATGGTACCGATATCTACCCCCTCTCTGGCTCTGACAGGTGGGCAGCTTTCTCATTTGGGGCATTCAGGAGCTGCAGATGAAATGCAGAGGGAACCTGGTCACTCTGTTAAAATTCTTTTTGTGATGCTTGTTAAGCTTTTTAAGAGCTTCAAGTAGGTTATGAACAGGAGCCATCTCTGCTTGTAATTAATTGTTATCATAGCAATGTAAGAGATTAGACAGCAACAAGCACTCAGTTGGACTGTAAGAGCAAGCCACTTCATACTGTATCTGTTGGGATATTGTCCTCTTTTAAGTGGATTCTGACTGTACTGTGTTGTAGGACTGAATTATAATCAGGTCATGCTGGTGGCAGAGAATTTTTGTTGTTTTTCAAGAAAAATGTGTTGTCTTACATGAAATGGAAAATGATCAATTGTGCCTGAACCAGTCCACACACTGCATCACACCCTTGGAGTCCTGCTTCAATATCTGACAGTGTGTGCTGTATTTTCATCTACAGGCTGAATTGCTGTTCCTGTTGGCACAGCAGACCAGTAATGTTTGGTTTCACTGACTTTTCACATTGTTCTTCTAAATCTGCTTATCCTCAGGTGTGAAAAAACTCCCACTGATCTTGTTACAAGCAAATGAAATATCTGATATAAAGTCTAATTTGTTACCTTTGTGAATTCAACTTAGAGAAGGAACCTTACCTTATTTCAGTGACTCAGTATTGACTAAATACAGCTCCTGGGACCCAGACTCAGAAGGGGGATAGGAGAAAAATCTGCTACTGCAGCTATCTCTGCCATAGATCCTGTTGTCAGAGTTGTCAGTTCCCTCCTTGGTGTTTATCTCCCTACATATACATTATGTCTGATGAATTAAGCTGCTTCTGTCATGCAATGAACTTCCTTGGAGTCATCTGGCAGCCATATAGAGCATATTATATTAATAAGTGTATTCAAAGAGCTCCATGTTCATACCCATCAATCTGATGGGCAAACAGAAATATTCACCACTGCCCCTGTTGGAATATGTGTTCTTGTTGCCCTGCAGTGCCTGCAGCTTGGAGAATGCAGAAACAGTAGGGAAAGGCTTCTTCAGACTTCCTATCCACTCTTTGAGGAAGACATTTTTCCAGATACATGGAACTACAGCATACATTGTCAGAAACACGGCACATTTTTGCTAACTTTGCCTGTTTTTTCTCTCTTCCACATAGGAAGAAGGTGCTGGATTTCTACCAGCGAGCCTGTCTGTCGGGATACTGCTCTGCCTTTGCATACAAGCCAATGCACTGTGCCTTGTCCTCCCAGCTCAATGGCAAGTGCATAGAGCTGGTGCAGGTGCCGGGGCAGAGCGCGATCTTCACGTGCTGCGACCTCCCCGGGACCACTCCCATCAAACAGAGCAGCCGGAGGAACAGCTGGAGCTCGGATGGTATGTGTGTCTTCAGTCCTGGCTGTAACCAGATCTGCTGCTGGCCCAGGGGCTGGATCAGATCAGTCTAGAGCTGTAAGAACGTTGTTATTCAGAGTAGCAGATGGAAATTTGGAAGGAAGGGTTTCTGAAGTAGATGCGTTTTCAGAGGAAATAATGGTGTGGCAGCTGGTAGGGGTATTTCTAGTTAAGTTATTGAAGCTTGCAGAGAAATTCTCCTTGTGGGAAGTCTGTTTCTAAAGTGGGCTACTGAGAGTCAAGACTTCTGGGTGTTTCAGTACTTGATTTACTATTTGTCTGATTTTATGGAAATCACATGTGATGGGCTTTTCAAAGGAATGAAATTTGTGGTGCTATGCCACTATTATCCCTTGGTGGATTTTACTGCTGTAGTGAAGGAACTGTTTCCACTAGTGTGCTGTACATGTCCTTCAGAACAGCAGTGGAAACTGAGAAAGAAGCACGTACCATTACATAAATCCAGGAGGCTCTTTGGAAAACCAGTCTTAACCTCTTTCTGCCTTGGTCTCCCATCCTGTAAAATGTGACTAGCGGGGTTTCCAGCAGCTGGGGACAGTTGTGACTGTTTTCAGAACACTTTTGAGTCCCACCTGTGGCAAGCCTTGCAACTGTGTGAAGTGTTTTATTATTTTGTCCTTCATGCTGCATCCAGCCCCCATTCACCACAGGCTGATGGGGTGATGGTGAAGGAACCCTGTGAAAGAGCCTTTGGAGGCTCTTTGGAAGTGTCTGCAGGGAACATGATTCAATTCCTTTGCATCAGCCCCTCGTGCTCTGATGCCACTGTGCCTCAGCTAGACTCACCATGTTGTTTAGGCACAGTAGGATGTGTTTAAAATGCACATGTGAACATTATGCAGCACACATCCTTGACCTTTCTACCCAAATTCCTTGTGACTGATCCCTGCCTTTTATCTTTTTCCTTTCCACGCTTGCTGTTTCCCACTTGTGTTCTTGGTCTTGTGTGTGGGGATGTTCTGAAACCGCTGCTGTGACTGGGTATGCTGGGACAAATGGATGTCTCTTCATCTTTCCTCCTGTGTTTGTGTTCCTGCATGTTTCTGTGTGTGGATACCATGTCCTTGGGTGTCACCTTGGTGGCCTCCCTACCTCGTGTCCTTTGTCTGGTGCACACGTGGCCCCTCTTGTGTCAATGTGATTGCGTGTTGTTTGCATGCCTGAAGAAGGGATTGGGGAAGTGATGGAGAAGGAAGACTGTATCCAGGCTCTGAGTGGACAGATCTTCATGGGAATGGTCTCATCTCAGTATCAGGCCCGCCTTGACATTGTCCGCCTCATTGATGGATTGGTCAATGCCTGCATTCGTTTTGTCTACTTCTCCCTGGAAGATGAGCTCAAAAGCAAGGTAAGCTGTCTTTGCTGAACCCCCTGACCTTGCATGGCCCCTCGTTGTCTGACTGGAGAGTTTAGCTCCAGTGCAATCTAAGGTTAATCTGATTCAGCCCACTAATGAGTCCAGAAGGTACCTGTGCTCCAGTATGGCATCAGTCTGCAGTGCTCTGGCCTGGGCAGCCCCCCTAAAACCCTTTGTCTGCTCACCCACAGGTGTTTGCTGAGAAAATGGGTCTGGAGACTGGCTGGAATTGCCACATATCCTTAACACCCAATGGTGATGTGCCTGGCTCAGAGATCCCCCCCTCCAGCCCCAGCCATGCTGGCTCTCTGCACGATGACCTCCACCAGGGTGAGAACTGTGCCTTGGCCACTCTGAATGCCATGTGTTTCCTGGGTGGTTCTTTTAAACCTATTCATAGGTTGCCGTGTCCACACCTGACACCTGATCCATCAGAGCTTTGAGCACAAAACTGGATGGGCCTCAGGTGCATGTGTGTGTAAGCGACAGCACTTTACATTTATAGCCTTTTCAGCCAGCCAGTACCAAGTTTTTGGAAACAGACATCCTTCTGTGCACCAGCTGCCATGAATTTAGGTCCTCAAGAGTGCTTCTGGTTCTTGCTGGGACCCTGGTCAATCCAGTGAAGGTCCCTTGCCTGTGCATTACTCTTTTTTTTCTTACTTCAGCTGGGATTTCTTTATTCTCTTCCCCTAGAAGGACAGCAGAACAGATAAAGTATCATGTCTCAAAAGAGCAGAGACTAGGCTCCCATATCTACCTCTGAACAGATTAGTCATCTAAAAATACTGCATTTTAGATGACTGAGTGGGAGATCTGAGTGTTGCTAACCCAGAAAATCAGGCCTCACGTTTCCTGGCTTCTGCAGCGCCACGTGCATGTCCCACGTGGGTGGCACAGGGGTGGCAGAGGCAGGTTTGTGATTATTGTTTATGCTGCTTCTCTCTGCTCCAGTTTCTCGAGATGATGTGGAGGGGCTTCTTCTGATGGAAGAGGAAGGGCACTCGGATCTCATCAGCTTTCAGCCAACAGACAGTGATATCCCCAGCTTCCTGGAGGACTGCAACAGGGTGAGGGCCCCTTTCCCTGTACACCTTGTACTGTTGTCATGGTCAGGAGTGTCACCTCATTAATCCCAGAGGGAATTCCTCTTCGAAGCAGATTCACTGGTTTGTGTTGGGTCTCCTGATTTCCCTCACTCTCTTCCAGCTTGGTTATTTAGAGCCTGGGAAATCTGGGGTTCTCTTAGTTAGTTTCTTTTGCTGAACAGCTCTTTGCTTTGGAGAACTGGAGGCTACTACACATGGGGTAACCTTGAGAGCTGCATCTCAGTTCCTCTGGGTCCCATGGGCTGGGCAGGGTGTGGGAACATCCCCACTTTCCATGCAGACAGAAGAAACACTGTCTTCCAGCTGTGACCCACAGACTGGTGCTTCCCAGTGGTGAGAGTGTGAGACCTGTGTTCCTGCTTTATAAAAACCTCACACATGCTCAGCAGAGATTACAGGAATATCAGAGATACAGATTAAAAAAAAATCTATTAGGCCTGGTTTTAGAAGGCAAGAACCCTTCTTGCATTGCTGCAGGTTGATGTGGCTGCAATTGAAATAGATCCAATTGCTGGGAGACAGCAGATGTGTCTGACTAGACTCTCCACACAGGCAAGAAGTCCTTAGAAATTCTTGAGCACAGGTTTGTCTCACTGACCTTACAAACCCTGAGGGCAAGCACAGGCAGCTTGGCAGGTCAATGTAGAACTTTATCAGAAAACTTTTGACAATGGCTCAGGAAAGCCAGTTCTGTCTGCAGGAGCATGTATTTGCATAATTCTAGGAATCATCATTCTCATTTCAGCAGTTCCCTCTGAAATGCCTCTCCCTCACACTCCCTGCCTTATCTGTCCTTTCTCTTTTTCAGGCCAAACTTCCCCGGGGAATCCACCAGGTGAGACCTCACCTGCAGAACATTGACAACGTGCCTTTGCTGGTGCCCCTGTTCACAGACTGCACCCCAGAGAGTAAGTGGCCTTTCCTGCTCCTGTCCATTAATTCCTTCCCCAGCTTCTTGGTCTGGCTTATCCAAGAGTAGACATGGGTGAAGGGAAGGGGATACATTCCAGAAATCTAGGTCATATTGATATTAATTACCCTCTGTTGCTACCTGTGGGGAACCAGGTGTTAACTTAATTTAAGTGCAGCTGTTGCCCAGCTACTGAATTGGGCTGAGAACCACTCCTTTCAATTTGCATTCGTAAGAGACACAAAAGTAAACATCCACAATGCTACTGCCCTTCATTAAATAAGTGTTATCAGTGTACCAGGAGACTTTGATCTCTGCTCACAACTGTTATATAACTCAGAAATCACTTCCCAGAAGAATTTTCCCTTGGCAGTTGCTGTTAACACCTTCTGCTTCTTTGCAGGTTTTGATTGCAAAAAACAGAAAGGACAAAATTTCTCCCTCTCTCTCTCTCTCTCTGAGGTATTATTTTATCTAAGAAAGGGGCTGAGTGCTCAGCAGGCTAATACCTGCCAAGTCTCCAGTAAAAGTGTGAAGCATCATTATGATTTGGCATTTTAGTACCTCTGGTCACAGTTCGCAGCATCTCAATCACGGTCCAGTCTGCCTTCACACTTAGTGCCCAAATTTCCTCGCTCTCTCTTTGACAGAAGTGGCAGCTCCCCACCTGACCCAACCCATCACTGTGCTGCAGGTCTCTGTGCACCAGGCATTTAGTGAAAGTGTTTACAAGGGAGTCTGCAGAGGGGAGGCTTGGGGATTTTTGTCTGGAGCATTCTAGAAAATCCATGTACACACAGAGAGAGCACTGTGCATAGAGCTACAGAACTAAAATCAGATCAAACAGCAGCTTTGACGTAGAGGCCCCAGGGATGTTGATAAACATATTGATAAAGGGTAGAGGTGGTGGTGGGTGGGAGAGCAGGAACAGTGGCTGAGTGTGGCACTGCTTTTGGAGTGGTTTGTTACTCTACTCCTTTACACTTGCAGCAACACTAGTGATGTGCTGCTGAGCAGAGTTTGAAACACTATTTATTTTCAGTTTGAATGCTTCAGGTTTATTTCATTTCTGCTGTTTTCTAACAAGACCTTTTGATGCTGAAACTGTTTCATGCACCCAGGTTATACCTACAGCTCTGGTCTGAAAAATGCAAATCTCTGGGTCACAGTTCTCTGAACCACAGCTCAGTTCCTGCAGTGGCAGGTATACAGAGCACCTGGCCTGCAGTTCATTAACTGTCTAATTGTATGCTTTTGCTGTGGATCTCCCTGTACATGACTGGCAAGTATCAGTTGGGGCAGTTTTAAAAGATCTGTTAGTTATCCAGATTGGAAAGGGTGTGGAACACTGCATTTTTGGGTGCATAATGACATAACACACTATTGCTCCTTCTGTCCCTCTGCAGCCATGTGTGAGATGATCAAGATCATGCAGGAGTACGGGGAGGTGACCTGCTGCCTGGGAAGCTCTGCCAACCTTCGGAACAGTTGCCTCTTCCTGCAAAGTGATATCAGGTGGGACAGGGTCTATTCATCCTCCAACTGCCTTTGCCTTGATCTTAGCAAGTACCCAGCCATGGGTCACACCACATCTGTGCATTGTGCAGGGAGATGCTCACAATTGCTCTGCCCATTTTTAGCTGCTTTTGTCTTCATAATGGAGATTTGGGGGTATTGGATGGGATGACTGCTTAGGGCCCTTGACACACAGAGGTATTTCCATGTCTGAAAGGAAGGTAACTCTCTTGCATGCTGGACTGTTGTGCCCCAAGTGGATTACAGATGCTTCCCATTGGGTGAAAGAGTGGAAACACCCCTCTCAATCAGCCAGTATGTTGACCTTGTGCCACAAACCCAAATATGTTCGTTATTTCTCTGTGGATAACTGAAAGTCTAGGGAGATTGATCCTAAATTCATGTCATAGCTCAGGCTTCTCTGCCTGAGCAAGGTGTACAGAGCATGGCACAGCACAGTGTGACCTTCCAAGCTGGACTGCAGTGAGACAGTTTCTCCTCTGGGATGAGGCCTTTCACCAACACCCCTGTGTTGTCCTTGCAGCATAGCCCTGGACCCTCTCTACCCATCCCGCTGCTCCTGGGAGACCTTTGGCTATGCCACCAGCACCACCCTGACCAATGGCTCAGAGGAGCTCACCCCGCTGCAGCTCTCAGGGCAGCTCAACAGCCTGCCCTGCTCCATGTCCTTCCGCCAGGAGGAGAGCACCAGCATCATCAGGCTCATAGAGCAGGTGAGCCAAGCAAGCCCCTCTCCCCTCTGCAAGGAGCACAGCCAGGAGCTCCCGCAAGCATTCTGCTTGAGGTGCCCACAGTGCTGCTAGCAGGAGCTTTGCTTGTGTCTCCTGGCCTTTGTTCAGGAAGAACAACAGGGAAAGTCTTCCTGCCTGACCCTCCTAGTCCAAGGTGTAGTGGATGGTTTGGGAATAGTGCCTTGTGGCAACAGAACATGAATATTGTTCATCAGGATGAAGTATAATCTTGCAGAGATCCCTAGCCAGACAACAATGCAGTGTTAGGGAGAAGTGTAACCCCAGAAAAGCCAAGAGTTTAAACAAACTTACCCCTTGGCTAAATTCTACCTTTCCTTCAGAACCTCTCCATGTAGGCAAGAGACCTTCCCTTTTTGCTTTCATTGTGTCCAGATCTTCTCCCCTCCCACTTCCCCTGCAGGCCACATGTTCTGCCCCTGCCTGCCAATAACTGCTCTTGGCTGGCAGCTGCTCCCAGCAGGGCTCTGAGGGCTTGTGCTTCCTTCCAGGCCAGGCATGCAACGTATGGGATCCGCAAGTGTTTCCTCTTCCTGCTGCAGTGCCAGCTGACCTTGGTTGTCATTCAGGTGAGTCCTGGCCTGGCTGGGGACAGTGTTTAACTCAGAGCACAGGAGGGCTCACGTGGATTTGGTTGGCTGCAGTGGGGCAGCCTCGAGAGAGGAACGTGGCCTTCAGTCAGGTTTACACAGCGCATTTGGGGAAGTTACAGATGGATGTGATCTCAGCCTGCACTGCCTCTGCTCCCTGACCCTCTTACATTTACTTTCAAACACTTTTTCCCTGGAGACAAGCATCCCCTGCAGCTCCTACCATGGGAACATATGGAGGGGCTGTGCAGTGGCAGTCCAGTTACCAGCTCATCCCAGTGTTTTGGGGGAAGACAGCAGCATTTTGGGTAACAAGTGTGTCCTAGCACTGCTCATGCTCTTCACTCTGGGTTGTTTCTGTCCAGTTCCTCTCCTGCCTGGTGCAGCTGCCACCCATCCTCAGTACCACAGACATTGTGTGGCTCTCCTGTTTCTGCTACCCACTGCTCAGGTGAGTCTGTCAGGGTGGAATCTCCTCCCACCCTGCACAGGATGCACAGACCAGTCTCTCAGCCTCACTGTGTCCATGCTAAAAGAAAGCTGACCACCCACAGCATGCTAAGAAGGCTGCAAGGATTATTCCAAGCACCTACTTTGACAAGGTGCTTGGAAACAGTGACAGGAGCTGCTGTGTTAACCCTTGCCTTGTGTGATGGAGAGTCTGGGGTGTCAGGTGGAGGTCAGGGTACCACAGGTGGTTTTGTCTCCCTCATATATTTGGAGGTCACTTCTCTCTCTGTCTGCACCTGCCATGAATAACACTTTTTACAACATATGTAAAGATAAGTGCCAATGCTTCAAGCAGTCGGAGTAGGTTATTTGGGTTCAAATGTTAGACACAGATAAAAGCACAATATCTCTGGTGCCTGAACACGTTACTGAGACACTTAACTTGCCTTTCTCCAGTATCTCGCTCCTGGGCAAGCCTCCCCACAGCTCCATCATGACCATGGCAACAGGAAAAAACTTGACTTCCATCCCCAAGAAGGTAGGTGGCCCCTCAGATTTAAATTGTCCACGCATTTTTCTCTTCTGTTTTGTCCCAGTGTCTATGCATAGCTGAGGCCCTGTGCCTTCCTGGCTCTCTCAGTAAATTGATCCATGGCATGAGCCAGGAAGGGAATTCCCTGTTCCAGCATGCCCAGAGGGCAGATCCTCAGTGCAGCATCTCATCTGTACTACAGCTTGTCTTTTGCAGCCACTGATTCTTTGATGGTTCACGGGGAGGAGGTTGTACCAGTGACATGCCTATGTCATCCTCCTTCCTTTCCCTTATTCACAGACTCAGCACTACTTCCTGCTCTGCTTCCTGCTGAAATTCAGCCTGACCATCTGCTCCTGCCTCATCTGCTTCGGGTTCACCCTGCATGAGTCCTGCAAAGGGGTGAACACCACCAGCCTCAACCTCACAGCCTGCTCCTCCATCATGCTGCACAGGTGAGGAACTGGGCCTGGCACACACATCCTACTGCTCTTGCCCTTTCCAAGGAGAACTGATTCCAGTCCTCTAACAAGCTTCAGCCTCTTCCATGACCCCCCAGGGCTAAGTGCTCTCCCTGTAGCCCTGACAGCTACATCAGTGCCTGCTGATGATGTCCTGGTACCAGGACAGCCTGAGCTCACACAAATTCCTCAGCTGTTGGTGGAAACAGGTCAGACAGTTAAGTGCCCTCTGCTGACTTCTTTCCTGTGTCCTCTCATTCACTAGCAATGCTGATGGTGCTCCTGACTGGTTTGGGACATTTTCCAATGCTCTCCTGGTAGCCCAGAAGCTCACAGCTGGCCTGATTGTTTTACACACAGGTAAGTCCCTGTTCCCAGAACCCCATTCCCTGCTCTGGGGAAAAACTTGCATCCTCTGTCTCTTTCTGTGCCCCCTATGCCAGAGCACAAACTCCCTGATAGAAGCAGACACTGCAGTGGCCTCACAGCACAGGCACAAATTCCCCTGTCTCACTAAACATTGCCCTGGCAGATTAAAGACAACGTTCTCAGAACTGATTCTGCTTCCTACCAGCTTGGTGAAGTGCTGGTTCTGTCCAGTCTCACCAGGAGAGCCAAATCCCTTTTGCCTTCTTGAAAGTTAGTAGCAGCACCTGTAGCTCTCCAAAAATATTCCCTGCCTCAAAAGTGTTTATATCCCTGCTGCTATTTTGTGAAGTACCCCATTGCCTTCCTCCAAAGGGCACTGGTGCAGCTGTGACTGTTTGAGAGCTGGAAGCCTTTTTAAACCCTCTGGAGGGGTGTGCAGCCAGCTCCTCGCTGACCTTCATCACCTGCACCCATTGCCTGGCAGAGTAGGTCCAGTTGCTCCCTGTCCCCTCCTTTGGAGGGGGGGGTGTTGCAGTACTTTTGTGTCCCTCAGACCACTAAGGCAAGGCAGGGGTGCTTTGCCTGGCAGCTGTTTGGAAGAGCCCAAGTGAAAGCTGAGCAAATGCAGACAGCTCTGGGTCTCTGGCTAAATCTCCCTCTGGGCTGGAGCTTTCCTTTGGTGCAGCCCTGGAACAAGAGCACACCCACCCTTGTCCCACTCCCCAGACCTGGGCCTTTCCCTGCTCTGTTTTAGCTTCTCAGGCTGTGAACCGACCTCCCAACAGTGAATAACTGTGTGCAGTACAACCCCTGCCCTTCCCCCACCTGCATTCCAGGGACTTGGCATTGCTGTGAGGAGCCTGGTCTGAAAGAGCCTTGAATGGAAGGTTGCTTCCAGGGACGTGAACCTCATATCCCTTAGGAGTAACAGGTGTTGATGTACCTTGTAAAGTGCTGTATCTGTGTGTGATGCTAAATAATGCCCTTTTCCCGGCAGTGTTCATATCCATCACCCACGTCCATCGCACCAAGCCCCTGTGGAAGAAGAGCCCCCTCTCCAACCGGTGGTGGACGCTCACTGTGGCTGTTGTGTAAGTACCCCCAGGCCCTGGAGAGGTGTTCCAGGGTGCTGGAGCAAGGAGGTCTCCAGGCCCACTCCAGCACCACTTTGCTGGTGCTGAGGAGAATAAAGTACATGGCGATTGATCTCCACTGCTGAACTGGTGAAGTGTCTCTGTTGTGAGCATTTCATCTGGGCCTGAACCCTGATCTGCAGATCCGGGGAAGCTTGTCAGGTCTGCTGAGATTTGCTCTGTCTGTTTTTAATCTTAGATTGCTGGGGCAAGTGGCACAGACTGTGCTGGACCTGAAACTCTGGGAAAACCTCAATTCTTCTTTGACATTTAACCACGTCTCCATCTCTCCGGTCTCATGGCTCCTGGGTTTTCTTTCCTTGGTCCTTGTGGTTATTATCAATGAGATAGTCAAGCTGCATGAAATCAGGTATGGGGGTTGGAGGGAGGACGGGGAGAAAGGGCTGGAGCCTCCTTCCAGCCTGGCCTTGAGCTGCAAAAAATAATGATGCCCAGGGAACAGGGTGGGGAACAAAAAGGAAGAGCTGATTGCATTGTGTAAATCACCTGGCTATTGTGTGCAGGCCCATGTTCCACCTCCCAGGGAGGAAGCGCAGGGGAGGAAGGAGGGTCAGAGAAGGGCAGCGGCAGTGATTGGGAGCAGGAAGGGAGAACAAAATTTCCTTATCTCAAACCAAAGGGAGGGAGGGAGCCAAGGTCTGTGCAACACAAGTATGGAATTGGGGAGGGCTGTTCTCTCCATCTTGTCCCATGAGGACAGAGAGGCACTGAATCACAGCAGAGGAAGTGTGCCTTCACACAGAGCCTGGACTGTGAGACTCGTTTTCACGGGAAGTGGCTGAAGCCAAGAATGAGTAGCAGGCAGAGTGACTGGCTGTTCTTCCCTGCACGGGGAGCAGCCGGAGCTGGGAGTCAACGCTAATGAACATTGATTCAGGAAATGGGCTGGGGAGGAAAAGCAGCAGGGATTACAGGGAACCCTGATGGGGATAGAGACACCATCTCAGTTCCCGAGAAGGGTTTCTGGACCTTTCTGTGCTGTGTCTGGTGTCCCTGGAGATGGGATTTAGCTGGATGGGGTAGGACTGAGACCATGGGTTGCTCTCTGGATTTGATTCCCCTCCCAGGCTACCATAGGGCCCAGGCCAGGGGCTTCCCTGCTTCTTGGGACTGGCAGCTCAGGAGTGGCAGTGGGACAGTCTTGCCGTTCACCCCTCCACATACTGACTCTCTTCTTTCTTCTCCAGGGTCCGTGTCCGTTACCAAAAGAGGCAGAAGTTGCAGTTTGAAACCAAGTTGGGGATGAATTCGCCATTTTAAAAGCACCCAGCTCAAGTTCCCTGGAGCCAGGGCCAAACAGCCACCAGGAGAGTGGCTGCACCAAAGGCTCAGGGAGTTTTCCCTCACACATGCAAACCTGACAGCCTCCTGGCAAAACTACATCTGCACCTTCCCAGGCCCCAGGCAGGGATCCCCCCACAGGTATGCAGCCCCTCCCCAGCCTGCCAGGTACCCTCACGGGAGCCTGCAAGCTCTGGTGCCTGTTCTGGCTGCTCCTCCTTTATTTATTTATTGCTAGAGGTATTTGTTAGTATCATGGTGATGCTAAAACGAAGCGACTCCTTTCCTCTTTGTGAGCAGATGGGTTTCCTGGGCCTGTCAGGAGAATCTGGAACCAGTAGGGCTGCTGAAGCAGGAGATCTCTATTGAAACCCGTTTTGTTTTCCATCTCTGCCTGCCCTCCGTGTGTGCGTGCCTGTGCATGCCCTCCCCGCCTCCCTGCCCTGTGTCCCGGGGCAAAGGAGCCATCCCTCTTGCAGTCTCAGGAGTGCTGGGAGCTCACATTCCCGAGGGGACAGTGGAGAGGGTCTCTGGACAGCCGGGCTGAGCCAGCCCTGCCCTCTAGTGTCGTTGTCACAGCTTTGTGCTGGCTGTGTCAGAAGAGGGATGAGACAGGGCTTTGGGAAAAGCTGCCTGTGATCCTCTGGTCTGGTGCAGAGGGAGGGCAGCTCTGCCTGCCTGCAGGGAGCCAGCATGGCTCAACTTCCTGTAGCCCTGTTGAACCAGCTTTTATCTTCTTTAACAACCCCCAGAGAGGTTTTATAGCTGTTCTCCTGCTTGTGATCCGAATTGCTGTTCTGCTTCAGTAATGTGCCTGCTTGAGAGAGCCACAGCTCCAGATAAAGCCTGAGCCCTGCCTATCCCACCCTAGATGGAGGGGACGTCTTTCCAGGCAGGATATCTGCAACTTGCAGTTGTGACTAATACAGAGCTGGTGAATGGCTCCTTTCCCAATCCCAGGATTGTGCTGCATCCACTACTTGCTCTCCAAGGCACAGGGAACCCCCCAATCATATCTGTCTGTGATAGTGCTGGGAAGTCTCTCCCCTCTGTGCTAATGCCTTCACACAGAACCACAGAATGGTTTGGGTTGGAAGGGGCCTTAAAGCTTATCTCATTCCACCCCCTGCCATGGGCAGGGACACCTTCCTCTATCCCAGGTTGCTCCAAGCCCTGTCCAACCTGACCTTTAACAATTCCAGGGATTGCCACAACCTCCCTGGGCAACATCTGCTCAATGTTTTTCTGGAGGTCTCTTCCTTTGCCTGGAGAGACCCTCCCCTGAGGGCTGCAGCCAGCTATCATCTGCCCCAGTGCAGCACACAAGCTCCTGAGCTCTGACCAGACCCTGTCTGTACTGGGAGCACTGGTGCCCTTGTGGGCTGACAGCCAAGGGCCACGCAGGAGCACACAGGCTTGGCTGCCAGAATATTTGCAGCTCATGGAGATGTTGACTCTAGTTCTAAACACTGACTAAAGCTGGTAAATCCTAGCCCTGTTTTTGGTCCCAACATTAACACTACAATATTTGGCTGTTACTTCCCCTTTGGTAGCTGAGATTAACATTTGGCAGCTGGTCCCTCCTGGGCAGGCAGGGAGCTGGCTGGAACCCCCAAGCTCTGCTCTGCTGCTCCACCTCGTCTTCCTCACTTTTCAGCATAACCAGAGAGCACGGACACGTCTGAGTGTCTCTAAGCAATACCCTCACCCTGCTGTGGGGCTGGTAGAGGAGTAGAGCTGGGTACAGCCAACCCCTGAACTCTGGGGACACACTGAGGATGCTGGAGGGGGGCAGCTGGGGGTGTTCCAAGCCCTGAACCCAGTTCCTGCAGCTGGGGAGATCCCGTGCTGGCAGGATTGCATGGGATAGGGAGCCAGCAGCTCCCTAGGGAAGCACAGGGCTGCTCCCCTGCACCACAGCAGTGTCTGCCCAGCTTTGCCAGCCAGGCTGGACTGTGCCCTCACTCCCCTGGCACCTGCAGGGCTCAGGGAGAACAGGCTGCCACCTTTCACTGGCACTAAATGCCAGCTCCAGATCTGTGACACCTGGCCCTGAGAAATCAGCTTTCCTTCCTGATGCCAGGGTTGGATCACAAGTGGGATATGATCTCCTCTGTGACAGAGCTGAGCTGCAGTCAGAGGCAGCACAGGGCTGCTCACTGCTGTCCCAACTTTCTCCCCACCCAGACCTCAGCTCTTGCCCTGTGCCATGAACTGTTGTAGGTGATAAAAGGCAGCAGATTCCAGGGCTTCCTGCTGGCCACACCTTCTGCTGGAGGAGGCACCTTCAAGGTTTCCTCCTCTGGGTGATCACAAATGTTTATTTTCCTGCATCCTCCTTCCCCTGCTAGACTTGGAGGGAGCTAAAGTGTATGAATGGAACCTTTTGGATGGTCTTGCCAGTGCCACCCTTCCCTCAGCCATTGAAGTGTCCAAGGGTCAGGGTGTACGGCTTCAGAAGGAAATTTCCTACATCAAAATGTTTTTAAATGCTGTATATTTTATATTAAATTTTTGGGATGTATGTAAAAATATTTCATTTGTATTAAAACTTGTAAATTGTATAAAAAAGAAAAAAAGAAACAAACCCAGACCCACAAGCATCCAGTATATGAATGGCAATAAATGATTGTCTTGGATAACACACCCAAGAGTGGGAACAAGTTTGCACCCAACAAAGCAAGGAGGTAAAAATGTCTGTGGCTGCTGGGGTCACAGGGTGTGATTTTTCTATTGTAGGGACACAGCCTGAGAGCTTGATGCTCCTGGGATCCAGTTCTGGCCTTTTTCCCAGTTTCTGCTCAGCTTTGGGCAAATCTGTCCATCTCTGAAGGCCTCTTCCTACAGAATAAGTTTGCTTACGTGGTGGTTTCCTGGATTCCAGGCACTGCTTCAGTTGAGACTGGTGGCACAGTTTGAATCCCTCAGGATGGATGAAAGGTCAGGGTGAGCTGAAGAGGCACTGGGAGCACTGGAGACAAGCAGTGGTGGGATAAGGAGGCCTGGGCTGCTTGTCCTGACCAAAGCAGGCCCTGGGGTGACAGTGGCCGCACTCTGAGCAGGCAGGAGGAGGGGGGAATGCTCTGCCTGGCACAGGGGGGTAGTGGAGGTGTCACATGGGCAGAGCTGGGCACTGCGACACCAGTGCTGTCACCACGTTACTGCCGTGGTGGCGAGACTCACACTGAACATTAACCTCACTGGAGGTGACTGCGACTCACCAGGGGAGATGATCTGAGGAACCCTGGAGCACTCAAGGGACAGGATAAAGCTGATCCTTGATGGGCTTCAAGCAGTAGGAAACAAGCTTGTGCCATTTGACACAAAGGACACAACTAGGCAAAACTATCAAAAGGGTAAAATATGCCCCACTGTTTAATAGAATTTAGTCTTAATGGATGTTAGTGGAAAACAAAACACATGATTAACACAAACAGAGCAGATGGTTTAAAATCTGTTGTCAGTCTGGTGATTACATGGGCTATTTTTTCCCCTCACTGTCTCGCTGCACGGAGCAGGTGCAGCTGGGGTCAGTAAGTCCCAGTTGCAGTGTACATAACTTACACACCATACAGTAGCTTCAAAATAGAGATCTAGAGCTCAAAAAATAGGCATTCTTCTGCAAAATCAAATGTTTAATTCCCTTATTGACAATGAGAGCAGCGTTGTGCTGCCCTCAGGTGGCTCAGACAGCGGCAGCTCCACCCCAGTGTCCTCTTATCCCTGACCCAAGACTTGCAGTTCTGGTTAGTAAATATATATAATAAATCACATTTAAAATATATACATTGGCCTTTAAAAAAAAAACATTTACAGTTTATCAACATTGGAAAAAAAAACCAACCTGGGCTTGTCCCAGGTTGACTCATGAGAGTAAAAATCAGTTTTAAAAGGTTTCTGTGAACCTCTTGATAAAGTGCCACTGGTTGTAGCTGTTTGAAAACATCATGTTCATGACGTGGCACTCAGACATGGACAGTGGATACACTCAGTGTGGAACAGAAATCAGAGCCAGGGAAGAAGTGTCTTACCCGCCTCACACTGACCTCAAGTCCTGGCCAACGATAGGATTTTAGGTTTTTTCAGGGCTTTCTGTCTTTGCTTTTTAGCCCAGAAGGTGGGCTGGCACCTCTTGCCTGCAGCTCAGCTGCCCTCGGGCACAGAGACCCTCAGGAATGTTCAGGTGGGCTTTGCTCTCCTTCCCATACAACAGCACAAGGGGCTGCAAACAGTCCAGTCCAGCCACAAACTCCCAACAGGATTGGGAAGCAACTGCCTTCTCAGCCACCTTCTCCCTCTCCAGTTTGGTTTTGCACTGGTGATTTTTTTTTTTTTTTTTTAAAGGAAAAGATGTGGATTTTTCTTTCCCTTTGTTTGGAATTCTTGTAGCAAATGGCACTTCAGCACAATCTTCGGTTCCCTTCTGGTGCTCCGATGCTTTCATTTGCTTGGCATGCCGAGCGCGAGCCAAGTTCGGGGCTCTTGGACATATTTAGCCATGCACTACTGAGCAGCCCCTGCGAGAGAAATGTGTCTCGGAGCGATGCAGCCGCTCCTCCCGCCTGGATGCAGGCAGCTCTCGCTGCCGTTCCCCCGCTGCAGCCACGGGCTGCGGCCGCATCCAGCGCGCGGGAGCTGCTCCCGAGCCGAATTCCCCCGGTGCATCCGGGGTCAGCTCCCCCGCTGGGCTGCACAGCCGCGGGGAAGGATCACGTCCCAAACGCTGCTACTGTTGAACAATGCTCACGGCGGGGTTTGTGCCAGCAGCTCCTCAAAGGAGGGGCACTGGGAAAAGGGACTGTTTTCTCCCAAAAAAAAAGGGATAAGGGAGGGGAGAAAAAAATTTTGAAAGCATTAATCATGCTGCTGCTTCACTCTGGAAGGACCAGGGTGGGAGTTTGCGTAGGCACAGTGTTGGCAGGGGGCAAACTCCATTGAGCAGCACGATCCAGACAGACTGGCCCAAATTCCCAGGTTTTTGGCATTGCCATCACCATCCTCATCACTCTGGGAAGGGGCAGGAAGGCTCCCATGTCCGGCAGGGCTGTGGCGGAGTATCCGCTGCTCCGCGGGCTGTGCCAGCCCCATCTCGAGGGGTCTGTGGGTCCCACTGGAGGGATTTCGATCCACTTGGATTTCATGCTGGCTGACGCTGACGCGTTTGGAAAAGCGGCAAATAAAGCAGAAAGGTTCCTCCTCGCTCCGCAAGCTGCCAAATTGCGACAAGCCCTGTCTTCTTTTAGCTGCTGTCAGGCCTGGCCAGGGCTGGGGCTGCTCAGTGAATCGCCAGCTCGGTGGCGGCTGCCCAGGGAGGTCTCTCCTGTGACACATTGTTGGCAGGGGATAAATAATAACAGGCAGGACTGAACAATGCAGCAGGGAAAGAGAAAGGTCCCTTGTGGAGGCTCCTCAGCTCTGTGCAAGGGAACGAGGGCTTCTCCGTGGCCTCCAGGACTGCATGTGCAGCCCCTCTGGGCTCTCCTCCTGCTGCCAGTCTGGTGGGAAATGCCTGACCCCCTCAGAAACCAGCCCAAGGCCACGCTGGCACGTGTGACACAAGAGCCAGGGGTGGGCAAGGAGGGCAGCTGTGTTCCCAGCCGCAGTGCAAAGTGCGGGGAGGGAGGTGGCTGGAGAGACCTGCAGGCACCACTTGGTGCCAGATTCTCTCTTCCCCATCGCGAGGGGCACTGGTGGAGCAGCCAGAGGCAGGGAGGGGAAGGAGGGAGCAAGCCTCAGTCCAGCATTGCATCCAGCTGGTCGGCCAGGTCGTCGAACATGTTGCTGATGTCTTCCAAGATGTTCTTGGCTGAGTGCGCAGTCCCAGGGTGGCTGGGGAGGAAAGGGAGAGAGTCAAAGCACTGCCCAAAGGCTGCAGGTGGTGATGGGGAAGGTTTGGCGAGGCTGGATCCAACCCAGCAGCAAGAACTCAACACAGAGCTGGGCTTGAGCACATGTGACCTGTGTGGTGCAGGCATGACGTGCCCATGCACAGCCCTTCTCCTGCCCACCCTGGGACCTTCCCAACCCCCCTCAAGGGGCCCAGCTCCAGCATTTCCCTCACCTTTCTGCCTCCTCCACTGTTATCTTCTTCTCTGCTGCCTGCAGTGTGGCAGCCAGGCTGGAGTTGGTCTGCTCCAGCCGCTGCTGGGCCAGGGTGGCCCCTGGGACAGCTGCCAAAGGCTTTGCTGACACCTTGCTGCCCGTTTCCAGCATCAGTGAGCCGGGAGTGGGCAGGGACCCGATCATATCTGGCACCGCCTCGGTGGCCGCCCAGGGAGCAACAGTGTGGCGGGAGGGCTGCAGGACCTGCTGGTAGATGGTCTTGGGTCCAGAGAAGACGAGCTTAGTGGATGCCACGGAGGTGTGCTTGGCAGGGACATCTGCAAAGGAAGGGGACTCATGGTAGGTGGTGACACAGGTCCTCCTCACCACCCATGCCGACATGGGAGGGAGCCCTACCATCACCACCTTGGAGACAGCTCCACAAACCCCCATACCTGGAGTGGGTGTCCTCACCACGGCCGTGCCGACCAGCTCTGTGGGGCTGGGGGTTTTGGTGGGGCTCGGGGCCTTCTTCATCCCTTTCTCCAGCGACAAGATGCTTTTCTCTATCTCAGCAATCCTGAACTCCACACTGTCATCATCAAAGGCATCCCCAGCTGGCGCGGGCCGTGCTGCCGGTGCCGGGGGGCCCGCTATGCTCACAGCTTGGGCCTGGGCATACTGGGGTGTGGGGGTGCCCCCCGCCTCTGCCTGCCCTGCCATGCTGAACGCCTTCAGCACCGCCTGCAGCGGCTCCCGCTCCCTGAAGCGCGGCCGGCGCTTCACCGTGTCCGACTCAGTGAGGTTGAACTCCAGCACGGGTGGCTCCTTGGTCACAGCGGGGGCTGCTGGCTCCTTCCCCTGGGGCTCTGCTGGCTGGGAACCAGGCTCTGTGTCCAGCACGGCCGTGTCGGCCTTGGGATGCCCGCTGGGCTTTGGCCGCTGTTTGATGGTTAAATTGCCTTCTTCTGCAAAGGGGATGCACTCACTGGAGCTGTTCTGGGACGATGAAGAGGACACCCCCGGCTTGGCCTCCTCCTCTGTGTCCGAGCAGGCATCCTCCCGCTCACCCTGCGCAGCCACCTCTGTCATAGGAGCGCTGGGCTCGCTCACTGTCCGTCTCCGTGGCTTGCCACTCTCAAAGGGGTCCCTGCTGCCATCGGGAAGCGTGGCACTGCTGGTGTCACCGCCATTGTGGGACTCCTCACCCACATCTGCCCGGGGGAGACAGTCCTGAGTCAGGTGCAGCGGTTTTGGGGCTAGGAGGGGCTTGGATGGACTTGCATCTGGTGTTCCCTCCAGCGCAGCTGCCAGGCTCTTCACTGTCCTGCCACGGCCGGCATCACTGGGGGTGTTACCTGTGTCAACTGCATCCTGGGGGGCTGCGGGCTGCCGCTCGGGGTTGGGGGGCTGCTCACCATCTGCCTCGGCAGCGAGGGCACTGGACACGGAGCTGAGGCGCTTGGGAGGCGGCGGCGGAGGGCCCTTGCGCTTGGCCCGGATAGCGAAGGACTGGCTGCGGATCACCTTGGCATCCGCCTGCAGACAGGCCCGCGGCATCTGGCTGCGGCCCGGCCGCCGCGTCAGCGTGGCGTAGGAGCCCAGTGTGCTGCTGGGGGCCCCCTCCTCCTCCTCGTGCTCCCCGTCCGACAGCGCGTAGCGGTTCAGGCTGTGCGAGCGCTTCTTGTGCTTCAAGCCTTCGCCCCCGTTGTGCTGCTCCCCGGCCACGGGGGCTGTGGTGGGCGGCTCCGTGGGGCCGCACTGGCTGTGCAGGTAAGAGAAGCCTTTTTGGGCTGACGTCTGCAGGCTGCTCTTCTGTCCAGGGGAGACGGAGGGGTACGGGTGTGCCAGGGCCTTGGGCTGCTCTGCTCCCAGGACGGACGGGACTGTTGGGGATTTCAGGGAGACATGCGGGTACATGAAGACATAGGGGGCTGTTCCCTTGCTGGGAGTCTGGGGAGGAGTACAGGGAGTGACTGCTGGAGTCCCGGCTCCTTTCTGAGCCACAGGCCGGGAGTACTGATCCGTGCCTTCAGGTAGGTTCCTCTCCTTGAGAGGGCTGCCCCCGCCGCCATTGGCAAAGCCATTCAGCCCCTCAGGGGACAGGAGCTTCCCGTAGGGCTCAGGGCTGGGCCGGCCCTGCAGGCTGACCGGGCTCTCCTTGCTGCGGGGGGGTGCACAGGACTGCCCACTGCTGCTGCTGCTCTCGCCGCTGCCCAGGCTCTCCTGTGAGGGGCTGGAGAGGCGCCGGGACAGCACATTGTCCTGCGAGTGCCCCGAGCCCCGCGACCGCACCCCGATGCTCTCCTGGCTCCGTGACATTCCCTGGCTGCTCTTGATGCCGAGTGTCTCGTGGCAGCTGTTGGACATGGCCGTCTGGAGCTCGTAGCTGAGCTCGCTGTCCTGGAAGGTTGTCATTTTGGGTGTGTGTGGGGACTGGCACTCCCCATTCTCCAGCGACTCGATGGTGACAATGTCCAGGGAACCGGGGACTTTGCGTCTTGCCAGAGTTGCTTCTGCTTGGTTGAGGCTTTTGCGGAGGTCTCTGAGCTTCTTGACAGCCAACATGATCTTCTTCTGGTGGCCTGCAGGAAGGAAAGGGACATCAGGTCAGCTCCAGCCCCCAAGGCCTTTGTTTCCTGGCAAAAAGAGTAGTAGTTATGTCACACACCGGGGCAAAGGCCTCGGGGTTATCCAAACTCTGCCTATGGGAGGAGACAAACTACTGCTGGCATCTACCTGGCTGGGCCCAGCTCCAGCTGGCCAAGGAGAGTTCTTAGGGACAGCTAGGAACTGCCCTTTCCGGGCGCTCAGGACATGCCTGCACCTCCCAGCCTGAGGGAGAACGGGGCGTGGGGACAGACCTGGGTGGGAAACTTGGCTGCCCTGGGCCACCCCAGCATGGCAGGAGGGACTCACCCAGCTTGTTGATGCCAATCTCTTGCAGATCCTCCCACGTCAGGTCCGTCACGATGGTGATGGAGTCGTAGCCGTTGTTCACCAGCTTTTTGTGGTACTGAGGCAACCCAATGGCACTGAGCCAGTCCATCAGGTCAGCCTGGAAAGAGCATGGAGCCATTGCTGTGAGCATCAAGGAATGGGCAGCACCTTCAGCGTCCCCTCCCTGCCCTGCCCTGCCCAGGAGACTGTGTTTTTAGGGTGCCTCTGAC
The DNA here is from genome assembly GCF_009650955.1 of Corvus moneduloides. NCBI lineage: Eukaryota > Metazoa > Chordata > Aves > Passeriformes > Corvidae > Corvus > Corvus moneduloides. The sequence goes on from NC_045494.1 coordinate 7,337,777, forward strand.
TGCTCTAATGCAATCAAAGCCATTGCAGTGTGTATTTACTTACAGACCCCATCCTGTCCTATCCTGGGGTCAGAGAGCTCTGAGAAAAGACTTGGAAAAAGGGGGTGACCAAAGCCTCATTGCCAGGGACTCACCGGGATGTAGTTGGGCAGCCACTCAGCGATGCTAAGCTGCCCAATTTCCGTGGAGATCTTCTTCCTGTGGCCTGGTTTGGTCACGCCAATGGCTGTCAGATCCTAATGGGAGCAGAGTGGGGCCGTGGTCAGCAGTGGCTCAGGGAGCTCAGAGCAGTGGGTACCCACTGCAGGCAGCTCGGGGTGGGGAAGGAGCTGCCTCACCTCCGGGGTCATGCGGCTGATGGTGGGGACGTCGTAGCCGGCATTGAGGAAGTTGACAGTGTACGACTCCAGCTGGAACTCACGCAGCCAGTTGTAAATGGCTTCTGCATCCTGGGGAGAGGATGGGACACAGAACAGCCCATGATGGTGGCTGCAGGGGCTGGAAGAACCTGGCTGCTCCAGGCACAATGACAGTATCTCCCTGGGCAAGACCCATTTGTCCCCAGTGTCCTCAAGACCCAGTTCTCTGTGTCCCCGCTGCAGTGAGAGCTGAGCTGAGTGCCCCAAACATGGCCCTCTCACCCAGCACACCACTCCCCAGTTGTCCCAGTTACCTTCCCCTCGAGGAGCTGCTCAGGACGCAAGAACTGGTGGGAGAAGAGCCTGTCTCCAGGGGGGCAGCTGCCTGGGGTCTGGAGGCCCTGTGGCCCTGGCAGAAAGGAGAGAGGAGAACTGTCATAGGGGCACTTAAACAGCGAACAGCCCCTAGGGCTGGGAGGACAGCTGTCCCCAAGGCCCCACGGAGTAGGGACAGCTCTCACCTGCCGGGGAGGTCCCATTGTGTGGCTCTGATCCCAAAAGGTGTTGCTGAAGGTCATCACCAGTGGAGGGTAGAGGCTGAGGGAGAGGAGGAGTGAGTGGAGGAAGGACCCCGCTCTGGAGTCCAGCTTTGTCACACCCCCAGGAGCAGAGTGGGGGTCCCCATGCTGGGCTGCTGGCCACAGCTTCACCCAACAACAGGCTGGTCCCCAGCGAGAGATATGGGCAGGATTTGGCCCAGGGTCTTTTATTATCCTCTCAGGTGACACAGCACATGGTGGAAATGCTGTGTGATGCCAACCACAGCCTCCAGCTCCACTCAGAAAGGCCAGCTGTGCTTTGGGAGACAACTGGGGTCCCCCCAGGAGCATTTCCCTGCTGAATCCTGGCACCAAGTAGGTGTTTGGTGTAGGATACTCAACTCCAGCAGCCCCTCCTTTGCTAGGAGGGGGCATGGAAGCGGATAGGGCTCCATCTCCAGCCTGAGCCAGCACAGGGAAGCAGCACAGGAGGAGCAGGGGCTGGTACCTACCCTGGCATTCTCGATGAGGATGCTGGTGCTCTGCCCATTGGTGCCCTCGGTGCTCTGGCCGCTGCCAGCGCTGCGGATGCTGCCAATGCTGCCCTCGCTGCCCACACTGTTCCTGTCTCCTGCTGCTCGGGGCAAGCAGGGAGCCTGTCAGCAGCACCCCGGGATTGGGGGTAACACAGGGCACAGAGGTCCCCAGCAAGGACCCGTGTGCCAACACAGTGATCCCAGTAAAAAAACAGTCTCCCACAAGATCCCTCCAGCCACAGACAATGCATCAGTTCCCTCCCACCTCCCAGCATGCACAACACAGACAGGGTGACCTGGGCTGGCAAGGGACACACAGAGGGCTGAGACACAGGGAGAGAAGGGGCTGCTCTAAGGGCTCCCCAAAACTCCCTTTTCCTGCATCTGCTTCCTCTCATCTGGCTGCTTCCCCATGGAGAGGTGGGGGGAGAGTCTCCCCCTGTGCCCCTGCCCAGGTAGGGCTGGGAACAGGGGAAGGTCCCCAGCCCCTCTCCCTCCCCAGGTGCTCCCCTGACCTGAGCTGTCAGGGCCTGGGGCCGTCCGGGTTAGGGTGAGGTGGCCAAAGGCCGCTGGACCGCTCGGGGCCGCTGGGTGCGGACACTCGTCGGGGAGGTGCTGCAGCCCCCCAGGGGGGGCCAGGAGGGCCCCGGGGGGACCCTGGCGCTGCTGCACGGGTGCCACGCGGGGGACAACCATGCCTGCATTCAAAGACAAAACACGCGTGGTCAGAGCTCATGCAGGAGGCAGGGAGGGGGGCAGAGCTGAACCACAACCCCCAGATTAGTACCCCACCCATGGCACACCCCCCGAGTCCTTCCATTCCCCCCTAGCTAGCCAGGGCTGCAGGGCCTGTCCGACAGGAGGTGCTGGGAAGGCTGGGAAGGTTTCACACAGGGGACTGTCCCCAGGATGGCCACTGACCTGTCCGCTTGCTGATGACTTCAGCAATGGAGGGGGGGAAGTACCCGACCCGATCGGTGCCTTTCTGAGCGTCGTGGATGTGCCCCTTCCATCGGCCATCTGGATGCTGTTCCAGGACCTGCCATGGGACAAGAGGGATGGGGCTGGTACCTGGAGCCATGGTGGGGCAGGGGGATGGGGAGCAGAGAGCAGCCTCACCGTGATGATGTCTCCTGCTCGGACATTGAGAGCAGTCGGGTCATGGAGGTTCCAAAAATCCTTCAAAGCTCGGACCTTCAGGATTCCTGATGCCTCTGAAGGCAAGGGACAGAGGAAGAAAGAAGGTGCCAGAGCATAGAGAGGAAGGACAGGAGGCCAGGGAGAGCAGAAGGAGAAAGCGAGAGCAAGGAGACGAGAGAAGAAAACATTAATAATGCAGGAAGGACTCGATCCCCGGACACTGCCCCACGATGGGGGCACATGTGAGAGGGGACTGGGATGTTGGCACTGGTTTAGGCTGTTCAGGAGCACTGGGAACCCAGGCAGATCCCACGGGGAAGAAGCCCCTCTCAGTGCCGTCCCAACCTCACCTCTCAGCAGCTGTTTGATGTCCTTGCTGGCGTGTGAGGTGGTGAACTGGTTGACGATGTCCAGCGCTGTCTGGTTGTAGGTGTTCCTGATGTTCACGTCGACACCGCCCTGCCCGGGAGGAGTCATGGTCAAGGCCAGATCCCTCCCTGCCACCACACCCAAGGGAGGCAAGGGACCAAGGGGAAGGGGTGCTGGGTGACCTCCAGGGGCTGTCCCCCCACGCAGCTCCGTCCCCACCACGCTCACCTCCAGCAGGAGCCGCACCACCTCTGTTTTGCCGTAGAGCGCAGCCTCGTGCAGGGCTGTACCTGTCTTTGTCTGCTTGTTGATCTCAATCCCAGCCTTCAGCAGCTGCCTGGTAGGAAGGAGGGAGAGGTATGAACAGCAGGACATGGACATCAGGCATTTGGCTGCTTTGCGGTGGGAAGGGGACAAGACCTTGCATTTGCTTTGGGGATGAGGGGTTGAAGCCTGCAGGAGGAAGATGTGTTTGGGAGGAAGCAGGACTGAAGCCCAGATGGGTTTTTTCAGCATAGGGCAGGGAGTTACCTGATGATCTCCTTGTGCCCGTTCTTGGCTGCCAGGTGCAGCGGAGTGGTGTAGTTGGGGTCAGTGGCATCCTTGGATTGTCCCTCCAGCAGGGCGACACACAGATGGCTGTTCAGCAGCAGCTGGGCCACCTGCATGAGACACTGGTGAGCAACAGGGTGCACGTACCCCCACCCGCACCCTCCCAGTGAAGGGCTCATCCTTGGGGCCAGCCCACCACTCCCCATCCTGCCACTCCCTTCCATCCACAGCCCCAGGCTTGGCTGGAGCTGGACAGTGCTTGGCATGGCCACACTATCGTGAGGGGCTATAAAAGGTCACAACAGCCAGAAATAGTCTTCCCATAATCAGGCTTTTCAGACCAAGCCCTAAAAACCTCCAGTCTCTCCAGCCCAGAGCAACTCTCAGCATCTCAGGTCAACCCAGAGGCACAGAGGAGTTATTTTTACTGCCCTGTTTATAGCTGCAGACATTATAGATACTCCAAAAATGGAAATATCCCCCTGGTCCCCTCCCAGAGGGGTACAGAACAGTCTGGCTGGCCATGCTCCAGCCCAACCCGGTGGTGCTGGCTGGGCCAGGGTCTCCCAGAGCATGAGGTGGCCCTGTCCCCACAAACTGTGCTGGGGACCTGGAGTAGGGCTGGATGCTCAGAGCTTGCTGGGATTAGCCAGCTCAGCCTATCTGTGCTTAACTGTGAGCAAAGCTGGGGTGGGTGGGGGGAGGCTGTGGAGAACCGGGAGCAACAATTCCTGGCTTCTCTCCCAGCCTGACGCTGCCCTGCTGCGAGGTCAGGGGCAAAACCCACGGCTCCCAGGTTCAGGATCCGGCCGTGTCTGGCCATGGGAGGAGGCAGGTGCTGCCTGCCAGACTCTGAGTCTTGTGGTGGAGGGAGAACAGTCGTAACCAGAACCAGCACTTTGCTCCTGGAGGAGCCAGTGGGTTCCAGAGCAGCCCCCAGAGAAGCCCCCGGCACAGGGCAGAGCCCACAGCACCCACCTTCAGCCGCCCAAACTCGCAGGCCAAGTCCAGTGGTGTTTTCTTTGCCTTGTTGATGAGGCAGGGGTTGGACTGGTGCTGGAGCAACATCTCCGACTGCGGGGGAGCAATGTGGTGCAGGGGCTCAGCATCACCCCGCAGCGGCACGGCGGGGTTTGCCCCCACCCATATACCCCAGAGAGCCCCAGGGAGGGCATGTGGGTGGCTCTGGGCTCTCACTTACCACCTCGTAGTGGCCGTACTGCGCCGAGAGGTGCAGCGGGATCTGCCCGTCCAGCGAGGCCATGTTGACGGAGGCGGCGGCACGCAGCAGCACCCGCACGGGCTCCACACGGCCCTGCCACGCTGCGTAGTGCAGGGGCCGCATCCCTGTGGGCAGCGGGGCTCAGCAGGGCTGGACACGGCCCCTGGCCTGGCGCAGGGGGCTGTGCTGGCGGCCGGAGGGACCGTGCCCAGGGTCACCCCTTACCGTTGCTGTCCTTGATGTCGACGGTGGCCTGTGCCTCCAGCAGCAGCAAGATGAGGTCCAGGCTGCCGCCCAGGGCTGCGTGGTGCAGTGCTGAGAACCTGTGGCATAAGGCAGGGCTCAGCCTGGCCCCCAGCCCCACAGTGCTGTCCCCACAGCCACCCCCTCCACGGCGACATGGGCTGAGGGCTGGGATTGTCACTGGCTGTTCATGGCTACGTCCTCCCCGATTCCACACTCCCACAGTGCCTCAGATTCCCCACAGCAATACACTGATAAATCCCTCCAAGCTGTCCGTGCCCCAGGGCCCAGTAAGGGATGTAGGCACACTGTGTGTGCTTTGGGAAACCCCAAGTACTTGTGTACTTGGGAGTCACTCACCCCGTGCCCTGTGTTGAGGGAAACAGACAGGATGGAGGGAGATGCATCTCCCCTCTCCATGGAGCAGCCAAGCAGCCCCAGCGCTGCTCACAGCATCCAGCAAACACATCAGCCCCGTGGCCACTCCTGCCCCCTCTGCCAGCTGCCCCCTCCCCATGCCAGCAGGGCTGCCAGGAGCCCACGGCAGAGCGTGGGAGGCCCCTGGTAATGAAAGAGCCCAGTGTGTTGGGGCTGTGAAAGGGGCCTGTCTGCCTGGCACTCCCCCCAAGCCATCACGTGAAGGGCCAAGGCCAAGAGAGGGGTCCCTGTGCCACCGGGGATTAGCCTGTGTGCTGCTCCAAGGGACGTGGGGGCTCCTGACAGCACCAGCATGGGGCTCTGATGGGCTCTGCAGTGTCCAAACCCAATGCTGGGGATGCAGCCCCTCCAGCACGGCTCTCCTCATAATCTGCAGTCCCAGAGCATCCCCAAATCCCTGCGCAAGTTAGTGTTGAGACTGTGCAAGTGTCAACACTAACCCCAGCAGAGAGGGCTGCTCCCTCCTCCAGTACACCCACCATATCTCTGAGCCACAGCAAAACCTCTGCCTCAAAGTGTGAAGTTGGGGGGTACAAAATCCCTGTGGGGTCCCACTCTGCCCTGAGGTGGCTGCACAAACCCACACTTGCCCACTCCATCCTCTCCAAGCCCTGAGCAAGGTGATGCCGAGGACACACCAGCACCATGGCTCTCCCAGGACACACACTGCCATCCCCGTGCTCGTGTCTCATCTCCCCATCATCCCCCTCCTGTGCCCCAGCAAAACCCAATGCCCTGCCCGTGTCCCTCGGGCAGGGAACAGACCCTTTACCCCAGTTCCCACCATCAGCCCTCCTGGAGCTGCCTGAGCACAAACCCTGTGTCTTATCAGAATCAGATCATAGCTTCTATTATTAAATTCTTTTTCTATTAAGCTCCATCTGCACAGTATTATTTTAAGACTGAGCCATCCTGCAGGTTCCCAACCCCCCGCTGGCCTGTTAGGACTCATCATGGACACCTCTTCCTACAGAGTCCTCCAAAAGAAAACATGCAGAAATTAGGTACAACAACAGCACATAAAAACAATGCTAATGACTGACAGGTCAGAGTTAATTCAATAAGAATAATGCGCTTATTTATTTTATGGGCCTTTGTGGTTTCTTTAACTCTCAGTACCCAGCTTATTAAGTACTTGGATTTTGGAAGTGATGAGCCACACAAATATGCTGTGGTCACTTGGCAACCTCATCTTTTCTTTCTCTAACTCTCCCCAAAACAATGGGATTTTGCCTTTGGGATATTAAACAGAGGCACGTGCAGGCACTGAGGCCGGCCGGGTGCTCCTCTGGTCTTCAACCAGGGGAAAACAGGGCACTGGCTGGACATGCTGCCATCCCTATTCACCCCCATCCCTACAGAAGGGGACACAGAAGGGATTTATGAAGGATTTTCAGGATGGATTGAGCACAGCCCTCAGCTTAGATCCAGGCAGGCATTGGCTCTGCCTGTGCAGGGCTTGCCCTGGCTCTGGGATGTTGTTGTGTTCTCCAGCTCCCCTGAAAAGCTGTATGATACCCTGAGCTGCAGGACTGACTGGATACTGGGGAGAGGAGCCCACCTGGGCTGGCAGCAGCACCCAGCACTCTCCAGGGGAGCACTCACCCGTCCACATCCTGGTAGTTCACGTTCAGGCGCTTGGCAGATCCCAGGAGCTCTGCAGAGACAAGAGGTGAAGGTGAGGGCAGGCGGCAGAGCCTGCAGGCCCCCACAGGAACCCCATCCCACAGCCACACTGACCTCCCAGCGCACAGAACAGCGCCTGGCCCATCCCAGTGGTCTCTCCTCTGCTCTCCTCTGCCTCCACATTCACCTCCACGAACCCTCAATGGGCTGACCCAGCTCGAGCTCAGCACTTTCCTCCCTCCATCTCTCCTGCCTGATTCCTGTGTGCCCCTGGGATGGGTCAGACCCCGCAGCTCCTGCCAGCCTGGCTCAGAGGAACAGCGCTTCCCTCCCCTTTATAGGCACTGACACCCCAAAACTGCTGAGTGGGGCCATTCTGCCCCCCACTCGCTCCCTGTGCCCGCCACTGCCACTAAGCCCTGGCCCACAGACCACATGGTTGGCATTTTTATGGCCAGGGCAGAGGCTGAAGCTTCCAGCTGTGAATGCAAGGATTGTACTACCTCAGATATCCCCATCCCCCTTGCCCAGCCCTCCCTCCCCTTTGGGGACCCAAAGATTGTGCCACCTCAGATATCCCTATCCCTCTGCCCATCCCTCCCTCCCCTTTGGGGACCACTGGGCAGCAGAGGATGCTCAGCCCACCCTCAGCACAGCCTCACACCCAGTGCACCCCCAACTCCCTGCTCCTTCCCGCAATTAATTTGAATGGATTCCTTCCTCCCACACAGAGAGGACATTTTATTCTTCACCGACGGGTTGAGAGCGGATTAACATCTCTGGAATTCATCCGCCAAGTCAAAAGGGAAAGAAAGGGGAAGGTATGTGGGGGGCCAAGAAATACTGCCGCTCCTCCTCTGCCCTTCCAGGCAGCCCCATCACCGAGCCAGGGAGGATTAAATGCTTTGAATGGTTTCTGTGCTTTCTCCTACAGAAAATCAAAGTCTGAGTGCCAGGCTCCGAGCCTGGGGTAAAACAGCTGCTCAAACCCCACTCTAAATGTGGTTGGTCTTGAGGAAGGAGCCCCTTCCTCACAGCCAGGGAGATCTCCAGGGCTGAAGATCCCTGCTTTTCCTTCCTCTCCTCCTCCTCAATTCTCTTCTCCCTCTCTCCCGAGGTCTCTGCCCACCTTGCATGGCAGATCCCATACAAAGCCATACTGGGCTGTGTGACCCCTCTGCTGGAAAAGAAGGGCTGAAGACAGGCTGGCTCATTCATCATGCAAATGGATAATTAAAGGAAACCAAGGACTGGGGTGTTCATTACGGCAATTTACAGTGTTTTGTAAACAGCCTAATTAACACAAAATGGGCCTGGAGTGGCTGCTGGTGAAGGGCTCGTGACTCCTCACCAGTCACTCGCCACAGCTGAGGGGATCAGGACAGGATCACCCTAATTACCTCTTCCAGGGACTGTCTTTGAGCCTCAGTCACCAATCCGACAGCCCTTCCCAAAGGAACTGGCTCCCAAAGCACTCAGCAGAGCTCCCACTTTTCCCTCCCAGCCCCAAGAGTCCAGGATCGGGGGCCTTCATCAAGGACAAGTTGCTTCCCTTGATCTCAGCAGCCCGGAAAAAAATAACATTTCACTTGTAAATTGGCTACTTCTGATCCGAGTTCTGGAGCAACCGTAACCACTGGGATTGCTCCCACTGTCTGCAAAACTGCCACCAGAAAAGGGCAGGATGGGGAGGAGGAAGAAGAGGAGGAAGAGGGGTCCTTACCCAGGGCAGGAGGGGCAGACCCTGAATGATGACCACTGGGAGTGCAGTGCTGGGAAGAAGAGAGGGGCTGGATGGAGATGCCCAATGAACACCAGCACCTCCAGAAGAGGCAGAAGCATTCCACAGCCCCTGGGGGCTGCTCCTGGAGTTAAGCAATGCCCCACTATTTAAAGAGGGAGAGCTCACCCCAAAATTCCATCTCTAACCCCACCTTCAAGGGGACTGAGCTGGCTAGTGGGGTCCAGTAAGCAAGGCTGGGATGTCCCAGGACATGGTGGGTGTCCCTGCCTGCTCCCAGGCACCTGTCAGCATCCATATCTCCCTGAGCAACATTCCTCAAATTTGTTCCCTGCTGCAGCAGCCCAGCCAGGTCAGGACACAGGGCAGGACCACACAGGCATGGTGTGGCTGGCTGAGAAAGCAGCAGGTTACAAATAGGAGAGCCAGGAGCAGTGTTCCATTTGGAGGTCTTCCTAAATGCTTGGATCCACCTTGGGCAGGAAGGGAAAGAGTTCATCCCTGGTTTGCAGCTGGGTAGATCACTGCTTGGAGAGCTGGAGGGTTTGCAGCAAGGCTGGAAGGTGAAATGTGGGTGGGAAAGCGTCTGGGTACCCCAGCATAAAGGCATGGGAAAGGAGAGGAATGGAGGAATGGAGGGGAGCAGAGCACAGCCAGGCAGCTGGGACCCCTGCACCAGTGCTGTCCTACTGCACAGTCTCAAACTCCAGGGACCCGGTGACCAGGAAGGCAGCTGATGGGACATTTCCCTGCATGCCCCTTCCTCATTTCATCCATGTGCTCCTTTTGACCAATTTCCCAGGTTTTCCCCACATTTCTTCAGCCCCTTCTCTCCCCGCTGGTGCCCAGGGCACCCATCCTTTTCCACACAGATGTTTTGGAGATCAGCAGAGGTTGGGCCAAGCTGTTCCCAATCTCACAGCCCTCTCAGACTCGCCTGTTCAAAGGTGCAGGGGACTGCAGAGCTGGGCTGGGAAAGGGCTGCAGGGTTAATCCAGCTACAGCACTGGGATGGTGTGGCCAGACCCTTCGAAGCCACATCATCACCCCCGCTGGGTTTGCCCTGGGGCAGGGGCGCTCTCAGGACTGATCCGCAACCCCCACTCCCCACCAGGAGCACACTCATACCCCGGGAAGAACACGGACACGGCGCTGAAATACGACACACCCTGAAGGGGTTATTTCCAGGGAAAACCCAGCTTGGTGCACCCCAAGGGTTAACTCCAGCCGTGGGTTCCCCCTGCCCGGCCCTGCTCCCCAGCACGACCCCCGCGAGGGGTCCCGCCAGGCTCCCAGCCCGCTCTGCCCCGGCCCCGCCGCGTTCCCCGGCGCCGGCCCGGGCAGGACGAGGCTCCGCAGCGCAGGGCCGGGCCTGAGCGAGGCCTCGAGGGAGCCGGCGAGCTTCTGTGCGGCGTCTGGCTGCCAAGCGGCAGCGGGAAGCACCTCCGGAACGCTCCGGCAAATTGCTTACAAATGTCGGGCCGGCCGCCGGCCGTGGCGAAGGCAGAGCGGCCGCCCAGCCCCACACGGGGCCGGGACCCTCATGCCTGGCACGGCCCGGCTCCGGCCCTCGGCCTTTGGGTCCGCACCGTGGCACAGCCCCGCACGGCGCATTCCCAAGCAGCCGCCTTTGCCTGTGCCTCGGTTTCCCCAAGGGCTGCACTGCCGTGGCGGGGGATGCCAGGCTGGGCTGGGCTCCTCGTGGGATGCAGGGGGCACCCGGGGAGCGGCCGGCCGGGGCGGGCACCTCACCCGCCGCGCTGGCAGCCGGCCCGGCACAAACCCGTATTTACCCCCCCGAGGCACTCGCCTGGCGCCGGCTGTGCCGGCTGCGTGGAGCCGGGCGTGCCCTCGCCCGGCCCAGCACCCCTGTGCCGGCACACCGGGCACCCTGAGTCACCCCCCGCCCGCCAGCGGAGAGCCCGTTCCTGCGGGGACAGCCGTGAGCTTCACCCCGAGATCTCGGAGACGGACACAATCCTTCCGAAGCGCTCCCTGGGATGCAGTGACACGTGCTTGCCTGGGTTTGGCTGCGGAAGGAAATGCCCAAACATCCCGTGGAGTCCTGCCCTTTGGAGACTCCTGCCCTGGCTCTCACACGGGAGTCAGGCTCCAGAAGGCAGTTCTTTTGCTGTGACCCCCCCACCGGTTTTGTCCACCCGGGGCAGCCACAGCAGAGCTCCACCACTGCAAGGCTTTGTTGCTGTGCAGGACACACAGATCCGTAACTGGAGATCAAACACCCCTTTCTGCCAGTCCTGTGTCACAGACTCTCATCCCATCCCCTCGTCCTGGGAAATCACATCCCCACACTGCTGGCTGCACCCCTGTGCCATGAGCCTCCCTGTGCTGCAGGTCTGAGCATCCCAGTGTCATGAGCATCCACCCCGAGGATCCCTGTACCATGAGCGTCCCTGAACATCCAGTCCTGGCCACCCCTACACTGCCTGCTACGAGTACCCTGCATGCAGGAAAGCCCTGCAAGGGCACTGCAGGAACACCATCCTGCTTCCCTGGGCAGTGGGAGAGGCACTGTGTGCATTGGACACACCACATACCTGCACATACCCTCTTGGGAAAAGGAAATCCACCTGGGGATTGTCACCACTAAGTCAATAAACCAGCTGGAGGGGCTAATCAGCTGCTATCCCACAGAGCACCAGCCGTCTCCAATGGTGGTGGCAGCCTCTGGAGCTGGAGGCGGAGGTGGCAGGAGTTGGCAGCTTCACCCAACCTGCCCTGTGATGGCCTGGGGTGGCCCTGCCTTGGCATATGGTGGGTTCGTGCTGGGGCTCAGGACAGACTCACTGTCTTGGCCAAAATCAAGACCCAAAGAGGTGATGTCCATCCCTCTTCTGCAGGAATCACCCTTCCCTGTTGCCTCTCCATCCACAGGCACGTCCGCTGTGGCCACCCACACCCGGCTCCTCCCAGTGCAGCCTCCTGGCAGACTGCCTGCTTCAGGAGCAGTTTCCCAATAGGTTCAGAAGAGATTCACCCACCTCGATAGGGAAGGAATTCAGCCACAGAGATGTTAAGAAACTCAACCAAAGCTGCCCAGCCAGCTCAGAATAGAGGCTGGGTGAGAGCCAAGGGCTCCTGACCCTGGCTCTCTACTGCAGCCACCAGCTGCAACACAAACAACGAGCCCAGTGCTGTGCCTGGCTCCCCAGACAGGGGCTCCCCTAATTCCCCCATGGTGATGGTGGGTGAATTTGGCTGCCAAGGTGCTGCTGCCTGGGATACCTTGCTGAGCACCCATTCCTGTGCCCAAATGCCATGACTGTCCAAACACCACGGGTGTCCAAATGCCACAGGTGCCTTCTTGCCCACAAATAGCCCGTGCCGGGTCTGAGGCTCCGCAGCATCACTGAAGATGGGCTCCCCACCAACGCTGACAAACAGGTCCCTTGCCAAGCCAGGCACTATGGGGTTGGTGCGACTGGTGCAAAGCCACTGGGTTAACTGGCAGGGATGGGGAGGCTGCAATCAAGGGGGCAGATTCCCATCAACAGAGGGGAAATGGCAATGACATGAGAGCAGCTGGGAGCCCCTTAGTGTCCCTACACCAACACCTGGCAACTCCTCAAGAGTAACTGGCATTTTCATCCCTTGAAAAACCGACCAAACCCTGGACCAGACCAGGGCCCTGCCTGCTCTGACACTGCACAGGCTGCAGGGTGGCCCTCACACCAAGTCCTGCTCCTGGTTTCAGCAGCCTGGAATAACCCCAGCAGGTGCAATAACCTTCCAGGAGCTGAGCTCCAAGTGGCTCCTCACAGCATCCTGAGGCTGGACACAGCACCCCTGTGCTGTGAGTATCCCTGCACCTAATGCTCGTTTCTAACCTCAATACAAGTCACCATTTACCCCTGGCTGGAGCCCCAAATCTTAGGGCTTACAGCCACGCAGAGCCCAAGCTGTTCCTGTCACCAACTTGTCTCTGCTGATGGCATGTCGAGTCTCCTCTGGCAGCTTGGCCTCCTTCCTCATCTCCTTTAAGCAATCCTGTCCTGCAACATGTTTGGATATGATGGCGGATGATGATGAAGGCAGGTGATGGCAAAGGCAGAGGAGTTTGAAAGGTCCAAGGATCTGCCTTCCACCCTGGGCTGGCCTGGAGGCCCACCACTGGCAAACAGGGATAGGGCAACAGGACCATGGAGTCAACTGGGAGCCTTTTACCTTCTTTGGAAAAGGCTGGGAGTCATTTTTCCAGGGGAAATCAAACATTTAAGGTTTTTTAAGAGGCTGGCAGCAGGTGAGACATGAGGCAGCATCCCCACAGCACACTGATCACTCACCCCCAGCCCAGCCACTCCAGGACCCCCATCCAAACCCCCAATTCCCCCCTGCTGCTTCCCCTCACAAGCAAAGCAGGAAAAAACAGGCAGTTTGTTCAAAGGGAAGGCTCCCAGAACAATGAAAGGAAAAGCAGAATCGGAAACCCTGTCTCCATCCACACAGCTGGGAAGAAGGTGCAGCTCTCAGCTCTCGACCCCAAGGTTTGAGTGGCTGAAGGGGACAAACGCCAAGAGGGGAAAGGAGCATCACAGGAGTTCTTCGGGGCTGGATTCACCCCTTGCAAAAGCCAAACACGTGCTCCTGCTCTGAGTTTCAGGTCCCCAGAAGGATTTCAGCTGGGGTGGGATGAATGGTGCTTGCTCCCCTTCTCCACAATAATTTGTGGGTTTGTAGTGGCTGCCTACCCCAAAATGATGCAGCCCAGCCCAGCTCCCCTGGCCGGGAGGAGTGGTAACACCCCTTCCCCACAGAGCAGAAATTGCATCCCCCAGCCCCATCCAGGATGGAAACAGCTGGGAAAGGCTTCAGGTGGGGGAAGCCAGCCGGCTCCTTCGGAGATACAAGGGCTCCTTTCCCAGCTGGCCGGGGAAATGCGTTACCGGGAGGTGAAGTCACCATCCCTGCTGGGACCTGGCTATTCCGCTCTCCAGGATATGAACTCAGAGGAGCTGTATTTGCCCAGGGAAGAGGTGGAGCCTTTTCCATTTCCCCCATCCTTCCGAAAGGACAGGACGCCTCCCGAGCGGGAAGAGATGGGCCGATAGCAGTGGGGGCCAGCGGCCAAGTGCGAGCACTGCCTGAACCTGCACTGGGCACTCCGTGGGGCCAAGGGCCATCCCTGGGCTGTGGGACACGGGGAGCAGCAGAGCATGGGCTCCAGCATTAACAATGCACCTTAGCTCAAGTCCAACTGGTTCCCTGGAAGGCAAGGAAGGACTATCCCAGATACCCTGGCAAAGGGGCTGCACCTACAGACACTCTCAGTGCTGTCATTAATGCCATACCCAGCAAATGATGCATTAAAATAATCTGTGGTGGATGTGCTACACATTGACAAGGCCAGAAATAACACAAAAAGGACTTAGAGAGATTAGGAGAACAAACCCAGGCAGATTCAACCTGGGAAAAATGCAGATTGCAGCATCTGGGGAGAAATAATCCAACCGGCAGCAGGTCAATGGGAGGAAGAAAGAGGGGAAGCAGGATGTGGGGGGACGGTGAGAGGAGCAGTGTGAGCGTGGGCATGGAGGGAGCTGCTGGTCAGGAAAACAACCTCAGCAGCCCTGCATGGGGGGATGCTGCTTCCCAGGGTGCCAACTCCCACCATGTATTCTGTTGCTTCCTGGGGTACCATCTTCCATCACATACCCAGGGCTGTGAACATGAGAAAGGCTCACAGGGGACATGAGAGGTGAGCGACAGGAGTCAGCAGCGAAGGGCTGGCCTCGCATAGGAAGATTAGGGCAGGTCAGTAAGTCTGGATTAGCTGAGCAACAGTTAATTAGGGAGGGCGGACAGGGACGCAGCAACCCAGCAACCCACCTACACCTGGAGGAGTTTGACGCTCCAGAGCAGCACGTACCTATTTATTTTATGGTTCTAACAATGAGCCCCAGATGAAAATTAGAGCAGCCAACAGTGGCCAGCAAAACCCTGTGGGCTCAAGGGAGAGAAACAAGGATCCAGCTCCTACATTGTAGCTTGGACATTGCAGCAACCATGCAGCTTCCAGAGGAAGCAGGGCAAGGCTGAGGCTGGAGGACTGGGTTGCCACAGCACTGTGTCCCCATCAGTGCCAGCCCTGTGCCTGCACACGGCAGCTTGGCACCCAGGAGCTGCTCCAGCCGGTGGAGCCAGTACTCAAAGCACACAGCGATGCAGAGGCTGGAAATCCTGTCACATCCTCCTCCTTTGGCCCCAGGGAAGCTGCCGCGCACCTGGAGCAGGCGCTGCCAGGGCGAACGGAGCGGCTGTCCCCACCCCGGCTGCGCTAATCTGGGCAAGGCACACACAGGATGGGAGGGGAGGCAGCGGGAGGTGAAGCTGTTCGCTCGAGGTCACCCAGAAGGTCGATGGTTCAAGTGCCGCCACTCCTTCCGAGGCCGCGACACAGCTGGGAATTGAATTTTACTCAGAACTCCCCCCTCTCGCCAGCAGCCTGTGGGCAATCAGCCGTCGGCAGCCCGGGACTAACCTCAGATGGCTGCTGGCGGCCAGAGTTCGGAGTCCCACGGTTAAAAATACCTTGCGGATGCCTTTCCTCAACTCTGACCCCGCGAGCCGGTGCTGCCGCCAGCCCCACTTGGGGACGTGCCGGTGGGGTCCCCCGGGACAGTCACAGCCTGTGCTGTGCAGGGAAGTGGCAGCTGCTGCCTGGGGACTGGGTTTTCTTCTCTAAGAACCAAGGATTTCCACTTCTGGGGGGCTGCTGACTATATTCTCCATTGCTGAACTGAAACAAGAGGCTGAGCTTCCTAAAGCTACCTTCCAGCAAGTGATGCCTGGGCTGTCCAGCTCCCTCTGAACTGCAGCCTGGATCTCAGCACCTTCAGCAAAATATCTCCTCCCCTCCAGGACAGAGCCAAAATGTGGCCTCTGGTTCCTGCCAGTCTCAAGGGATGCTGGATGGGTGACTGCTCCTGCAGATTCTGTGGTGCTGCAGCCATTTCTGGCATCTGCACTGGGAAAGAAAGTAAGGATATCACCCAGCAGTGGCTGCTCAGCTCCCAAGCCATGATGGACGGGAGGGATCCCTCTCCGAATCCCTTGTCCAGTGATGGTGAGGGTGCAGAGGGCACCTTGTTGTTCCCATTCCCCGTGCAAAGGTCACCTACCAAAATACATGGGAACCGACTGGCTGCTCCACGCTGTTGCAAGTGGGAATGGGAGAGGAATGGGTCCATCCCCAGCAGGCACGGGCCAAGCTCTCTCCAGCCTGGGACAAGCAGCCTGAGAGAGATGGTCCTGCTGCCACTCTCTCCTTTCCCTCCCAAGGCAGGGAAGGCAGCATGGTGTTGTCCATGCCCAGAGTGAGCATTTTTTCCCAGGTGGATCAGACCCTCCAACTGCCCATCTGGGTTTCTGGCTGGCTGGACAATGCCAAAGTGGGAGAAGCCATTGCCAAAATCTTGTCGAGCATCTGCCCCGTACCTTAGCTGGATCGGGCTATTTTCATGCAGCTGTGGCAGTGAAGGATTTGCCTGGGGTCTACAATAGGATTCCATATGCAGTGGACAGGAGAGGGACACGACAGCTACATGACCAGGATGTCCTGCACCACCCTGCATGTCCCCACATGGAAGCAGCAAACACTTAGCAGCCGGTGACAGTCTGTGTCCTGGGAGAGGCATCATCCCTTCCCTATGCTGGAAGCAGGAACCCACCCCAGGATCCCACACCCACCTTGCCATCCCTTCAGGGCCCTTGGTGACTGCTGAGTTATTCTGGGCACTGCGTTCCTGACCCCCTCCCCTTGTCCCAGCTGCTCCGGGGCCGGCAGGGAGGGCAGCGGGTTCCTCCCATTGCCCAGCCCGGACGCCAGAGTCAGGCAGCAGCTGCTTGGGGACCAGCTGGGGACAAAGGCGACACGGAGCAGTCCCATCCCCCCACGTACCTTGGAAGGGACAAGGGCTGACTTACAGCAAGGTCAAAGGCATCACAATACAACTCCAATAGAAAAGCAGGAGCTGGATCTGACGACCCCCAGTTCATGGGCTGAGCTCTGGTCAGGAGCTCCCCACACAGGGATCAGGAAGGGGTTTGGGGGCAGCACATCAACACCTCCCACCCCCCAAAGAACAGGCCCACCTCAGCACCAGAAGTAAACAGAGGCAGAGGCAACATCCTTGGCTCCTTGTCAAGCATCCCGCAGGGATGCCGCTGCCTGCGGGGACCCCTCTGCCAGGTCAGCCCCCTCCATCCCAGCCCTGCCTGGGAGCTCCCCACACCCCGTCCTGACGGAGCGGTGGTGGGACACAAGCCAAGGCCTGCCCGCTCCCTGGACCCCTGCCAGGAACCCGATCTGTTTACGCCTTCCCAGCACGGCGGGTGCGTGTCGGGAACGGCCCCGGCAAGCCCGACTTGGCTGCGCAGGCAGAACGTGGGAGCGAGCCCTGAAACCCCCACCTGCTGCCCCGCAGCATCCTGAGGGGGGTGTGGGGAGAAAGTGGGGGGAGCACAGGGGAAAATGGGACCCTCCTGCCTCCATCAGCTCCTTTTTGTAGGAAAAGGCACCACTTCTTGCTCTGTGCCAGCCCTCCTGAGGCATCCCACGCCCCCCACCCTGGCCATGAGATCATGGCAGGTTGCTCCATCCCCAGGCCTGGCAGGGAACGGCTTTCTGAGCTGTGGCAATCCTTCTGGGAAAGCACCTGGAGAGCCAACCAGCCCTGGAAGGTGCATGTCCCCCCCTGGAAAATGAGGTACCATTTTTGCAAGCACATGGCCACCAGCAACACATGCAGGTGCAGGGGGCTGGCGGCCACATGCTGGTCTCTGTTCCAGGGTCTGGGTTGTCCCCCACTGAGGCTGAGAAGAGGCACCCACCTGCACTGCTCCTGGGAGGAGAGTGTTCGTCCAGGACCACTCACCTGGTGTGAATTCAGTCCCGCAGAGCCACAGGCATTAGGAGCAGGCTGCAGTGGGACAGAGTAGAGCCATGACTTTGGGGACTCGGAGCTGGACACCTGCACATCCACACCAGGTTTGGGGTGGAAGGAACAGAGAAGCAGCTCCAGGATATCCATGTGCTGCTAAATATAACCAGTGGGACAGATGCTCCAAGACAGTTTCCTGCACCTCAACACTGTTGAGGAGGAAACTGAGGGCTCTTCCAATGCTTAAGTAGCTCCTGAGGTTTGGAAACACAGAGCAGGCTCAGAGGCAGCACCTCAGTCTGCAGGAGCCTCCTTCCCTCTAAGGAGGAGCGTCTCCCTTCTTTTTAAGCCAGCAGGATTAGCAGGTACTGGTTCAGGGAAGCCAAGAGGGCTCATGAAGCCCTTCCCATCTGTGTCAGCCCCACAAAACCAAACCAGAGCTGTTTCAGATCGACCAGAGCAGCCTGGCCTGCAGCCCAAAGCAATCCCTGGGCCATGGCCATGCTGAACCCCACGCTGCTGGCCAGACTCACTGTGTCCCTGTGTCCCCCCTGCAGGCAATGATTAGCCACCAGGGAGGACTCTGGCTGCTTTTGGAGGCCACTGAGGCAAGTGGTTCTCACGTGGCCTTGCCATGGTGGGGATACATCCTGGGTTCCTGAGGGGCTGCACAGGCTGCAAGTTGGGTGTCCTGCCCAGGGAGACAGGACACCCATGGAAGGGGAAGATCCATGGGGCTCCCAATCCCCAGTCTCCATATTGCTGTTTGCAGCCAGTTCACCTCCAGTTGGAAACCCCCCTTCAGGCTTATCCACACCTGTCGTGGCAAAGAAACAAGCAGTGCTCGAGGGGGAGAACGAGGCAGGCAGCCCCTGGGATCGATGCTCCACAGGGGCAAGAGGCACCAGCAGAGTGGGTGGCAGAGCCTGAGCGACCCTCGCTGCTGGGGACACCTCGGTGACAGGCACCTGACGCCCTTGCCGTGCTCACCAACTCCCTTCCAAGCAGACAGGGCCTTACACAACCAGCCGTGCCCAGCATTACAAAGTCGCAGGCGTTTTACTGCTCCCGGCACAGCTGCCCACCTCGGGTGGCCGAGCCAGACCCAGCTCCCGGGATGGCACAGGGGGAGGCCGGGGCAGGGGTCTGGGCACGGCAGCAGCGCCGGGGGCCACGTGCTCCCTGCGCAGCCTTGGCTGGGGCCCGCGGGGAGCGGCGCTGGCAGGGCTTGGCGGAAGCGCAGCCGGACGTGTTGCACCAGGCCTGGGATGCTGCGGGAGCCGCATACCTGCCTCGCGCAGGTTCTCCCTGCTCCCTTATCTCGCCATCGCAGCCCTGCTCGCTTGCAGCTCCGGCCTTTCTCCCTGGGGTTGCAAACGGCTCGGGGTGGCTGCGCACCTACACCGGGCAGCATCCCGCAGGAGCGAGGGATGGGCCAGAGTATCCAGCCCTTCCCTGGGAGGGGAGAGATCATCCCGACAGAGCCATTTCCAGGCAGTTTGGGCATCTCCAGACAGGTCTGTGACTCACCAGGACACCTCGGCAAGGCTTGGGTGATATTACAGCCCCAAGGTTCAAACAGATCTCTCCCTCTCCATCCCAGGCGTGATTTTTTAGGGAAGCCAGGATAGGATTTCGGGGGAGCCAGAATGCTCGCAGCTCCTCCCCACCCTCTCGCTTGCTAGAGCAACCAGGAAAAAAAAAAAAGGTGGTTTATTGTTATTTAGTTTCTTGCCCCTTTCATACTCCTTTGCCGGAGTTTTTTGCCAGCGGCGGGCCCCGGGTCTGGCAGGGATCCAGGACAGCCGAGGCGCTTTTAAAAACAAAGCAGGGCGCGTGCATGCACACACACACGCACGGCATCCAACCCCACTTTTAACTCTTGCCGGAGTGATGCTGGTGGAATCATCCATTTCCAGCAGGAAACCATCTTACACGCAAGTCCATTGCCACTTGGATCCAACAATTCACCTCCCACCTTCCCAGAAAAACCTTCTGGCAGCACTGGGATCCTGACAGAGAGGTGGCAGAAGTGATGCTGGTTGTTGTCATGGTCCACCAGCTCCCTCCTGGAACCAGCCGAGCCAGAGGATGGAATGCCTGTGCTGGCAGTGTCCTTGCCACGTCCCCTTCTCTCCAGCCCTGGGGAGCATCGTCCTGGTTATGCCGCCCATGTGCTGCTGGCAGCCAGGCACACGGTGTCCCAGTGCTCGGGGCTGCCCTCCCTGTCTGTCCTTAAGCTGTCGTCATCTGAATTGTCCCGTGTTTCTGGGTCAGACAGCCAAAATGGCCTCTGCAGCCCTTGAGAAGGGGCAGCTGAGGCCCCTGGTCTGGGCTGAGTCACCAGGAAATGCCCAAGGGATGGAAATTCCCCTCCTGTCCCAAACCTCAGCCTCCTGCCTGTGACATTGGGGATGGCTGCCAGTGTAGCTCCATCCATGGCCCTGAGGGACCTCCACAATTCCAGGAGATCCCAGATTCCCTGGAATAGCCAGACAGCGCTGGGGTATCTCCAAAGGATGGCAACATGGCCTGGAGCAAGCTCAGAAGTTCCCACATTCATCCTCTTCCCCAGAATTAGCCTGGTTTTCCCCCCAGTCTTTTACAGAGACAAGAAAAGTCAGCTACAATGGCCCAGGCTGACAGCAGGGACCACAGGCTGCCCTGCCAACGGGCGTCCAAAGGCTGAGGACAGAAATACAGACCTGGAACAGGGGGAGATGTGGAGCTGTGAACACAGGGGAAGGGGGTGCAGAGGGGCAGGGGCTGGGCTTGCTGAGCCAGCACAGGCTCCTCCACCTCCCCGTGTGACGTTGCTTGCTCGTGCCTTATCTCCTGCACTCGGCACAGCGACGCTTTCCCTGGCTCCGGGCACTCCGGTGGCAGCCGGGCCCCTTTCCAAACACAACACCCGTTGGAGCCCAGCTTGGAAAACCAACTGTCCCTTCACTCCTTCCGCTGCCCGTGCGGGCCTTTTCCTTCCCAGCGACAGAGGTGGAAATTCCAGGATGTGGATGGGAAAACCCACCCAGCAAACACCAGGCTACCAGAGGAGACCCCCTTCCACGGAGGTCGGGAGCCACAGAAGGAGGAAGAAAGGATGGACCCCTCCTTGCCACGGAGCTGCAGCCCCACCACCATCCAGCCCCGTGGCTGCCGCACTCTCCGGAGCCTTTGAAGCCTCTTTTCTCCCGCTCCCACCACCCACCCACCGCAGGCTGGTTCAGGAGCAGGTCTGGGCACGCTGTGGGGTGCTGGGGTCCCCGGCACGGGGCCGCCGCCAGCCCGGCTCCCCGGGCACGGCGCCTCGCCCCGCTGCTGGCTCAGTCCCAGAGGAAGAGGGAGTTTTGCCCGTTTCGGCAGAGTTTCTCGGCGTCTCTCCGCAGGCGTGCCCACAGCCTTTCCAAGCCGGAGCGTGGCTGCGGAGCCGGTCCAGCCCGTCAGACCTACAGCGGGGAGGGGAGAGGGGAGAGGGGAGAGGGGAGAGGGGAGAGGGGAGAGGGGAGAGGGGAGAGGGGAGAGGGGAGAGGGGAGAGGGGAGAGGGGAGAGGGGAGAGGGGAGAGGGGAGAGGAGAGGAGAGGAGACTACCAAGGACGCTTTGGGAACTCATCCTCAAAACTTGGGCTTCATGTGACAGGGCCGGGTCCAGGCTCCTGCACTGCCTGGGGCAGGACTGGAGCGGGAAAGGTGCCCAGGCACCCCTGCACCACTGCCAGCAGGGAAAGCCATCGTGTGTAACAGAGCCTGACACGATAAGGATCCTGCCCAAGGCCAGTCTTGGCTCTGCCCTGCAGCCAGACCAAGGAGTACCCAAGGGTTTGGGACAAGCCTCCCTCAGTAGCAGCAGCGAAGAGGAGGATGGTCCTCCTCAGTAAGGGGGGTGACACACTGGGCTTGCTGTGTGGCACAAAGGCACATCCAACATCATTACAAAATAATCCCCAGATTGCAAAAAGGAGCAAATTCTCCCCCAAACAACTACAGACCTGCTGCTGCTAGGAGAAGCAGAAATCCCAGCAGAACATGAAAGGAGGACGGGCGTTTCTTCAGAGGACAGGGACACAGAGTGTCAGTGGCAAAGGTTAACAAATCACGGGAGAGATATTAAACCTCATACTTTGAGGCTTAAGCTGATACAGCTACTAGGGATTAGGAGGAAATTCAAGGGGGAGGGAAGGAGTGAATTATCCCACACCTGCCTGCTACAGTCTCACGGCACACGGAGAAGCATCGTCCCTCTCCTGCCAAACTGGATGGTGGCAGCAGCATCCGAGGGCTGGCACAGCTCCTGGGAAAACCTTAACGTGCTTTGTGCTGCCAGGACGCAGCAGTGAGAGGCTCCAACACAGGCATGGAGATAAAGCCAAGACCCCTCTGCAAGCTTTGCTAGCATTTAACAGCTTGCTAGGTCATGGCCCAGACACAGCCACATCCCAGGAGCCCACCCCAGTCCTTAATATATCTAAGGTCTGGAAAGCAGCAACATAGCTGGTGAAATGGGGCAAGTGGCTGACCAAACCTCCTCAAGGCAGCAGCTGAACCCCAGCAGGGCTTCACTCCCCGTCCTTGAGAGTTTCACACCAGTTTGCTCAGCTGCTGCCCTTTCTTTGCACTTCGCACACGTTTAAATAAAAACCTTCACCACTCCCTCGAGGAAGGTAAACAGTGAGTCCAGCTCCCATCACCTTCCACGGCTCCTCCAGTCCCTAGCTATCACAGGGGCACCCCCTCTCTCAGCATCACCCTGGCATCCCCCCATCCCTGCCCCTTGATCCTGCATCCAGGCATGGGGACACCCAAAGTTTGCTGAGCACTGTTCAGCTCCAGAAGCTGCTGCCCCTTCGCAGGATGAGATCCCCTGGCCAGAGAGGCTCTGCCTCTCGCCTCCCCCGGGAGCCCCAGCCCCTCAGTGCTGGCCCTGGCCGGGCCAACTGGTGCATTGTTGGCGAGGGCAGCAGCCCAGGGACGTGATTGATCGCGGGGGAGAGAGGCCAAAGCCGTGACGGGTCGTTTAACAATTTCAATTAAACTCTGCAGCGCTCCCGACGCAGAGGGGAGGGGAGAGGGAGAAGGAAAATAAAAAGCGGGATGTTTCCATTGCCAGGGAACCGCAGTAAAGCACGGCTGGCCCGGCAGGAGCAGCCTGGCTCTCCCAGACCAGAACCCCTTCCCTGGCTGCAGGAGTGACCAGGGCGTCGCGCCGACGTCCCCTTCCCGCAGGCAGGACAACTGCCCTCACCTGCCCTTTCCCTCCTGCCCCCAAAAATCTTGTCCCTGCCCACCCCACCTTGGAATGAGAGGTGCTGTGACCCATTTGTGCGGCGGCGCTTGCGCAGGGAGGAGGCTGCGCACGGAGAATATTAAACAACGTGTCCCTGAAGTTCCCGCTGCCGGGACTGGCGCTTGGATTTTGCTTACATGCGGTGACTTTTTTAGGCACAGGAAGCCCCAGAGGGCTGATCACAGTGATCGAGCTCCCAATCCACTGAGACAGCAGAAGGACTCTTAGAGGGATTTAAAAAAAATACAGAATAAAAAATAAAAATAAATAAAAATCAGCATCTCAGCCTGTCATATGGAAAAGGCGCTTTAATAAGCAGCAAAGGCAGCAAATGCTTGGCTCGCATGGCATCGGTGAGAGGAGGGAGAGGGAACCATAAGGGATGGGGAGCAGTGGTGCCCTCCATGCCAGGGATGAGCTTCCAGGACTAGGCAAGCTCCCACAGCAGGTCAAGCACAGGAGCTCCCCTGAGGGCTTGCAGCAGTGGCCTTGGAGGAGTCAGGTTTTTCTGCCCCCTCCTTTTACAGGAATAAAATGAAAATAAGCCGAGGGAGCTGCTGACGCCGCTGCAGCGGGGGAGTTAAACACACATGTTCACGTGGGTGCCCCATGGCTGCAGGGTGGGGAAGACTCCAGAGAGAAAACAGACGGGATTGAACTGGGAGAGAGTTACTGGAGGGTACAGGAGAAAACAAGTGTGACTTCACCCCTCTGGGTGTGCAGGAGGAGGAGAGCCATGGGCACCCCAGCCTGCACACACTGCCCGGCCATGGGACACCAGCTCGGGAGACAGGGCTGCGTCAGCCAGCAGGACACTCACGTCCTGACGTTATTCATTGCCTTGGGGGTGTCCTTCAACCCACCCACACAGGCAGACTGCTCCTGTTCAGCTCAGGGACCCTGTACAGGCACAGTCCCTGAGCAGCAGAGGCAATGGCACCCTGTACCTTCATCCAGGGAAGGGGCACCAGATGCCCCCAGTCTGGGGAAGGAGGTGCCTCCCAGCCCTTCTGAAAGCCCAGCAGTTGGGATTTGCAAAGTTCTGGCCCCAGTCAAAGCTTTCCAGTAGACGACCCAGGGGAGCTGATCCCCTCCTCACGTTTATATTCCTCAGCCTAACTCAGGTTTCTCCATGCCAACCTCTCTCCTCTGAGCTGCTCCTAAGAAGCCTTAAAGCTTCTCCCGCCTGAGTTTCCCCTTTCCCTCCTCCGGACAGCTTATTCCCCTTCAGCTTTCCCACACACACCCACGAGACCCCCCACGATGAGCAGCCCTGGCAGGGGGATCCACACTGCCACAGCCCGGGCAGCCAGGGTGCACCTTCCCCCAGCCAGACACGGCACCAAGAGCCCTTTTATTTACTTTTCCCAGTTTCCTTCTCTTGGTCCGTCAGGAAAAATGACCAGGAGCTCAGCTCTATACAAGGGCTTCGTGGCACTGGCCACGATCTCCTCCACCTTTCCACCCTCCCCATCTCCTCCAGATGCCGTGCAGCATCTGCAGTGCCCTTGGGGACCCCCGCGAGCCCTCTGTTCACTCCAAGTTGTGCTTGCTGCTGACCTTTCTGAGAGCACATGCAAGAAAACAGCCCTGCTGAAGGGTTAAACATTACCAGACTGAAATTCAAGGCTTGACGATTGGTTCCAGTCGACTGGCTGGGATGATAATTTTTCACAAGATAAATACAGCCAGGAGTGAGCAGCAACCGCTAAAGACCCTTTGTAGGAGCGTCCCCCCCAAAGGCGTTCACTTCCCCCACCATGGCTGCTTCCCTTCACCCATCCCTGCTCAGTGGCCCACACTCCAGGGCCCCTGGCCCCGAGCCCAAGGGGAACCCCAGCTCAGCTGTCGGATTGCTTACAGCCCAGTCATTCATCCGCACAGGCTGTGTTTGCACTCCCGCCTCTGGCCACGGCATAACTCATGTGCTGGGGGTCAGAGCCAGCACTTGCACCCCGGCTTGGCCAGCACTGAGACTCACACCCCAGGACTGGCAGGAGTGTCCAGCCAGGGGGAGGGAGCCCACGGTTCTGTGCCCAGGTACTCACTGCTCTTGGACGCCTTGATCTTGGCCACCAGTTTCTGCACGCCGGGTACGTCCCCGTTCTTCACGGCCTGGATCAGCTCCTGCTCGCGCCCCATCGCACGCAGGTGGGAGCAGTGGCAACGTAGAAACCCTCCGATCCCAGAGGTTTATAAAGCCATGGGAATAAGCCCTAATTCCTCAAAAAACTTTGATGAGAGATGAAATCCAGCAAGAAAGATGCTTTACAATCCCACAGGGCATAAAAGCCAGAAGGAAGAAGTCTTTCTGTTAAGAGCAGAAGTCCCTTTCTGCGTCGGGAGGAGCAGGACCCAGATGGGGTTTGGTTGGAGAACATGCAATCAGTTGAAACAAAAATTACTTCAGTGCTCGGGGACAGGCTCCCGGCAGCACCAGGGCTCTGTGAGACAAAGCCAGGCAGCTCGGGGCAGGGTGTCCGGCGCTGGCAGCATTGGGATGCCCTCAGCCTCTCACAGCACTCCTGGAGCCAGAGGTGTCGTGCTTTGCTCCCCTCAGCAGGCTCTGCTGCGTTGACGAGTCCCTAATTCTTCCCAAAGGGATTATGGGCTCGTTGCCATCTGGAAGTTATAGATCCTCCCTCTCTGGTGCTCATTAGCCCCTTCGTTTCGGCATTCCTCTCGGTGACAGCACTGCAGGCACGCTGGGGAGCCCCGTGCCTGGATGAGCCCCGGCGCGGCAGCCCGGGACCTGCAGAGGGAAGAGCAGAGTCAGCCCCCAAAGGCCATTTACCTCCCGGTTCTGTCGCGACAGCTTTTGTATCCGTGCCGAAGAACGAATACTTTGACTATATTTAGTCCTGGAGGGACTTGGCTCATCCTTATGTTAAACGGAGAAGGAAGAACCTGTGGAGGAAACCTCCTGAGGGTGCTGCCCCCGGAGCGGGACAGGGGCACAGCTCCTTCCCTGTCCCACCCCCCCGGGGCCACACACACCATGTCCTCCCTAAAGGCAGCACACAGGGCCTGGGGCACACAACGTCTCCCCCTCTCCTTTCCCGGTGGCAGCACACAAGGGATGGAGCTGGGAAGGTTTAGCCAAAGCCCTCTGCAGCCCCCGGGAGCGGATCAGCCTGCCTTGCACTCTTCTCCTCCTGTGCAAGGATAAACCCTCACCCTCCAAACCTCCCGTGAAGCTCAATGCCCTGGGACCCAAGACACTCCTTCACCAGTTGAGGAGCTCTCTCTGGCCCCAGTGAGGAGCTGGGTGTAATTCAGCAGGACGACCATGCTCAGAACAAGATCAGTGCCATATCCTGGCCAGCCAGGGAACCCTGGAGAGGGCATGGGGTCCTGCAGGAGCAGTTCACATGTCCCAGCCTGTGCTCCCACACTGTGCCCGGGCTGCCCAAACTGTGTGGCAAGAAAATCCCTTCTGGTTCAGGGCCATGCATCTGGGCAGGCTGCTCCGACGCCGGGGAGGAGTGTGCGTGCAGGAGAGCAGGGAGCACACACCGTGCCAGCTGCAAGGCCATCGCCAGATCACCCCTCCACTTCCCCTGTGCCCATCCAGGATAGATCAGAATCAGCTCTGGTTCCCCCAGCCATGGCTCAGTGGAGTCTGGAGCGCTCACCCTCCAGAGTTTATATAACAGCGAGTGTCGCTTCCTCCGAGCAATCGAGGTCACTGTTTGGAGGATGGAAATCACAGGGGAGAGAAGGCAACAGCGACAGGTCCTGCTGGGGTGGGGGCAAAACCAGAAGGAGAATCCCATGGCACAGCATGGCTCAGCTGGGAGCTGCAGCTGCCCGTAAACAGGGACCCCTCATGGGTTCCCCATGTTCCAGCACTCCCCAGGGTGTAGCAGTACAGGGCAGACGAAAAAATGATCCTTAGGTACTGGCTCAGCTTCTGGGACAAGGGGGGTGTGATTCCCACACCAGGCTGGGGGGTTCTCCCTCCACCCACAGCTCATTCAGCTGATGAACCCCCTCGGCACCGAAGCTGGTGCCTGTCGGGGTCAGCTCTCACCTCCCCTCGTCCTGGGGCACCTGCACAAGCTTATCTACCTTACAACAAAGTTTCAGCCACTTGACTCAGACTAACCTCTTGCTGCAAACAAATCCCCTCCCAAAACCTCCTGAGTTGCACCGTCTTCAGAACTATTTCGTTTAACCCTCTGCACTGCATCCTCAAGACCGACTCTGCGCTGCTCCTCAAGACCGCTCACAAGAAGCAAACGCGAGGCGGTGAGGCAACTTTACGTTTGAAAAGTCTGCCCGGCCTCACTTGGAAAACGGCCCCGGTGCTGCTGCCTCGGCTCCCGAAACACGCGGGGCTCAGCGGGCAACTCGGAGGGATCGAGAGCTCCGAATGCCGACCTGCACCTCCTCAGCCTTTCCAAAGAGAAGCAGCGAAGGTAAAATTCGAGAAACGCACAAAGCTGGAAAACCAACAGCAAAACATCCCTCCCACACGAGCAGAGCTGAGCCTCCAGCGCAGGAATCCACCTGGAGAAACAAAGTATCCCAAACATTCCTGCAGCCAACGGCAGCGCCGGGAAAAAACAGGCGGCAGGGGAGGGGGAAAAACCCCCGAACAAACCCAAACCAGTTACGTAAGTGGCGGAGGAAAGATGCGAACGAGCTGAAGGCACCCAGCCGGGTCCCGGGAGGCGGCGGGGGCAGCTCGGTGCCCCCGGGAGGCTCCAGCCCCGCTGCGGGCGCGGCCGGGCGGGCAGCGAGGGGGGCCCCGGCCGCGCCTCCGCCTCCCCCCGCCCCGAGACCCCCGGGCGGGGCGGCTCCTTCCTCCGGGCGGGCTCGGGGGCATTTCTGCTCCCATCGAGGAGAGTCACTCCGCGGCTCCTGGGGCGAGTTGCTCCGCCGGCCCCACTCACCTGGCGGCGCTCCCAGCCCGCCGCACCGGGGCGAACCGACGGCACCGGACCGGACCCAGCCGCGCCGTGCGGAGCCGCTCCGGACCGCAGCGCACCGAGCAGTGCCGAGCCCGGCCCGGCCGCAACTTCCCGAGCCGCGCGGGGCGGGAGCGGGGCCGGTACCGGAGCGGAGCCGCGGGTCCCGGCTCGCAGGCGGCGCGGCGCTCAGCAAAGTCCCGCTCGGGCCGGCCCCGTCCCGGCAGGAAATCCCTCCCCGGCCCGGCCTGATTGGAAAAGCCCGGCGGGTTGTGCGGCGGGGCCGGGCCGGGGCGGCTGTCACTCACCGTGATGCGGCGTCGAGCGGGGCAGGGGCCGGGCCGCCCATCCCGTCGCACCGGCACCGCTCCGCCCCCGGCCGGGCTGCCCCGGGCTCCCGGGCATCGGCTCGCTTTGAACGGGGTCCGGCTGGACGCACAGCGCGGCCCGGGACCGGCGCCGGGGGGGCGGGACCGGCGGCGTCCGGGACCGAGCTGGTGGGAGGTTCCCCATTCTCGATCCAGGACCGAGCCAGTGGTTCGGGACCGGCTCCGTTGGGAATCCTTCATCCTCCTCAATCCAGCGCCGAGCCGGTGGTCTGGGACTGGCACGGTAAGGGACCGACCTCGTGCTTGATCCGGGATCGGTCCGGTGCTACAGGACCGGCCCCGGACGGAGATCCCCCATCATCGATTTAGGAGCAACACGGTGGTCTGGGAACCAGCCCTCCCCCACCTTCAGCCCCAGCCCTCCCCCGTCAGCCCTTTGCCCCCTCCACCCCCAGCCCCCTTGGCAGAGGGGCTGCATAAAGCCGCTGGTGGCACCCATGGGACTAAAATCCACCGATCCCCAGCTGTCCAAGACCCAAATTAATCCTGCTCTCACAAAGCACTAAAACCACCAAAAATCACCCATTTCTGCCAATCTTCAGCAGAAACAGCAGAGGCAAGTGCTCCCTCGAGCACAGTTCTTTTAAAACAAGAGATTGCCTAATAAAGCTGGACAGTTTTTGTTGCATGATACCACTGGATTATCATCAACTAATCAGATTAAAAACACACGGAAGCTTTGGTTTTATTCACTAAATGGCCAGCCTGCAGCTCCCTGGGGGAGTTGCAAAGATCCCACACCTCTTCAAACCAGGCCCCGAGACATTTCACCAAATGATGGTTTCATGAGCAATCCCAAGGAGGGGGATCCTTGGCAAGGAGGAGGGACTGACGTTTCCAGACACACCCTGTCTTTTCAGTTCGGGAATAAAGAGATTATTATGCACATCTAATTATAAATGTCAACATTTTACGGCTGCTATGCTGAAGCATGAAGCTCTAAGTAGCCCTGCTAGAAAGGGCTGTGAAGTGAAAGGTCTTGTTATTCCTCCTCTGAGTTTTTCCAGAGCTGGTAAAGCTCAGTGACATTTATAATAATCCCCTGGATTTATGTAGCACCTTTTGTCCTTTTAAGGATCTTAATTAAGCTTTGCAGCTCCCTGAGCACAGACTAAACCCACTTTGCAAAAGAGGAGCCCAGGTCCTGCTTTGTACAAAATGTGTGCCCCATTTCAGGCAGGAGAAGGACTTTTTCACCCCAGCGACCTCCAGCACACGCTGTTACATCACAGTCAGGGCACAGCACCCTGACATCCCCAGCCAAAGGTTGTGCTGCTGTAGCCACACTCGTGTGGTTAAAGCTGGATAATTCAAACTTTAATCTCTGGTGTCACACAAGCCTTGTGAATGGAGGGTGCCACTGGAGGGATTTACTAGAAATTTCTGGTGCAGTCTTCAAACATTTGACTACCTATTGGCAGGCCTGACATTGCCCCGAAGCCCAGCGCCTTCCCCCTATGGCCCTGCCTGCAGGGAGTGAAGCTGGAAGGAGCAGGCCCCCATTTCCCACCATGAATCCCAGTTTTCCATCCACTCCTGAAGGTTGAACAGCTGGTTGGTGACACCAGCCCAAAGAGCTGCCAATGGCTTCAACCGTGCCCACCTTGCAGAATTGGCAGACCCCCCGTGACATTTATTCCCCCGTGCCTGCAGAGCAGGTGCTGAGAGCATCACTGAGTTTTCACTGCAGAGAAAGCCCTTTAACAATTCGCCCCCTTCTATGCACCAGGACGAGAACTTTTAGAGTTTAGGGGGTTTCAAGGTGCAGGCACAGTTGCGTGGCCAGCTCTGCCCTGAGCCCCTGCAGAAAGGTGCCCAAGGCAGCACTGACTTGTGTTCCCCACTTCGGGTGAGGGGCCTGGGGGCTCCAGCCGGGTCAGGCTGCTCCGTTCTGCGGGGCCCCGGCTCCTGCTTGCAGCTCCTCAGGTCGATGTTGCCATCTAGAGGTGCCTGCTACAGCGATCGTCTCCTTGTAAAGTATTGGGGAGGAGGTTTGTTTTTGTTTTTGTTTTTGTTTTCAATTCAATGCAACAATTCAAAGCGGTTTTTTTAGGTTAGCCCATCTCTTGGGTGGCTGCAGCTCATCCTGGCTTGTCTCACAGTCCCTGCAGCTGTGCAAACCTCTCCTCTCTACTCTGACATTATTTTGAGATGGAGTAAAACTCAAAGTGATGCATTCCCCGGCAGGGAAGCAGCCACACTGGCAGAAGCAATACACACAGTGACATCCACAGCAGCTCCATGGCCAGTGCTAGCTCCAGGTGGGGCTGTGACAGACACGGCTCCAAGTCTTGGAGTGCAAGACTCCCACTCCCAAATCTCACCCATGAAAACCAAACTTGGAAATTCATGGCTGTTTAATCCCCACTGAGTGGGTAGGAGGTCTGCAAAGGCCCATACCAGACATCCAAAACATTTTAAGTATGTTATGAACCAGATGGGTGGAAATACACATCCCCCCTTTCAGCTGTGGCTCGGGCTTCTCCTTTCACTGCTGGTTTTTTAAAGCATGCCCAGCTCGACCCAAAGACTTGCTGCAACCCCACACCTGGGCAGGAGGAGGCTCAGGCAAACATGGGAGCAATGGCAGCTTGATGCCCATGGCAGACAGGGTCAATTCCCTGGATGGGTGTGCAGACTCCACTGCCCAGACACTCCCAGTTCAGGGTCAGGACAGGGCTGATGTCTGGCACCTGCACAAGGGCAGCACCACCATGGCAGAGGCTGTATTGGACCATGGGATCTGTCCTTCAGGGAGGAGGGTGCAGGCTGAGGATGAAGCAGGGCGAGGAAGAGCCTCTCCTGCACTGAATCAGGTCAGAAAGCAGGTTATTGCCCAGATTTAAAGCCACCCACAGGAGCTCTTCCTGCAGCTCCTGACACTGATTCACACATCACCTGGCTCCCTGAGCACTGAGGGGTGATGGGTGCCCCACTGCTGGGCTTTGCTCGTGTCCTTAAGCAGCCCAGCAAGTCTCAGTCTCATTCCTGATCCTCAGAAGTCACATCCTGTCCCCACGGAGCCTTTCCTGTACAGGCATCCATCTCCTCCCACATTACATCCAGGCCAGGCATTTCCCACCCTGCTCAGCGCTCCACCTCGTTGGCACCAGTGTCAAGGGCAAAGCGAGAGCAGGATGGAGGATCTGGACGCAAAGGTGCTTACATAGGCATTTACTCCATTGCCTCTCGCACACCCTCCTGGCAATAGGTGCTGCTGGAAGCAGTCCAAGGAGATGAATTAGGGGGCTTGATCAAGAGAGAGATGCACTGCCCACGAGGAGGAGGAGGATCACAGCTCCCAGAGACCAGGCTCTGGCAGAGAAGGATTTGGGCTGGTTTGGCCCCAGACATCTCCTGTCACGCCAGAGCACAGCTGTGCAGCCTGCAGCTGGCCACTGCCACCAGGAGGGCTTCAATGCCAGGATACATCCCAGACCCAAGCCAGAACCCGGACACAGCTCCATGAACTCATGCCCTGTGAAGCTGAACATCAGCCTTAGTATGAAATGCAGCAGTGACTGCCCTTAGCAGACCTGGTGGGACTTGCTGGTGGCAAAGAGCTACAGAAACCCACCCAGAGTCAGCTCTCAGACAGGTAGCAGGGCTTGGTGATCTAGGAAGCTCTGCTCAGGTAGTATCTTTTCCAAAAAACATTTTCCTCCCCAAAAGTAATCAGGTAACCAACCCTTCGCTACATCATTCCGTGGCAGTCCAGCTCTGAGCTCCCTTGAAAAGCAGCTCCACAGGCCTGGCTCGAACACGTGCAAGCCAGGAGCTGCAGCCTGCACCAGCCCCTGCCCTGGCACAGCAAACCCAAATGCTGAATCCCTGTGGGAACTTGGGCAGGTGCTGGCATGGGGCTCCTTCCCACGTGCCAGTTCCTGGCTCCCGCCGGACTCACCTCTCCAGGCACACGTGAGCTGCTGCTTGCACTGTCCTCCTTGTCCTGCCTTCCTCCTCTTCCTCCTCCTCGAGCCTCCCTGTGCTGACAGTCACTTCTTTCTGGTCTTGTGCCTTTCTTTGCTCTCCGTCTCCCTTGCTTAGTCCCTCACTCAGGAAATTAAAGATAATCCTCCCCTTTTTTGCAGCCGGATTCCCTGTTTAACATTCGCTGCGTGTGCTTGCACTGATTCAAAACGGGATTAGACTTTCTGTTGCTTTGATGTCAGTTGGGCTTTGCACTTAAGGCAGAGGGAGGAAAGAAAATGTCTGTTAACAAACCTCTTGGATTCCACCCATCCACTTGCATCC
Organism: Corvus moneduloides; assembly: GCF_009650955.1. NCBI lineage: Eukaryota > Metazoa > Chordata > Aves > Passeriformes > Corvidae > Corvus > Corvus moneduloides. The sequence continues at coordinate 7,370,280 of NC_045494.1, forward strand.
ATCCTGGAAATGAAGGTCAGGCACATTTACCTGCAGAAACTGAGCCCCCTTCCAGGACTGACGTGGGGGGAATAACCCAACGTGCAACTGCAGCACTGCACTCCCTGCGCTGGGCCTTATTCTCTGGAAACACCCAAATTTCGCCCTGGCTCCGTTATCATCCAGCTGCGTGGAGGCTGAATGGCCCCCATGAGGAAGGAGGGGTCATTAATCATCAGAAAACCACAACTCGTTGGCTGTCAGTGGATATTGCAACCTCCAGCTGCCGTGCAGCAGGGAGCGCGTGGGCCACCGGCATCGCTCCAACGGATCGGGGCTCGGGGCTGCCTGCCGGGAATACCCCAAGCTGCTCATTTCTGAGGGGGAAGCAGGTGCTGCAGGGTGGCTGTGCTGGAAATCCATATCCTGCTCCCTGCGGTGTGACATTTGTGCAATGGCATAGTCCATAACTTTCCAGGGCATTGCCCTCTGCTTCCTTGGGCCTGAACTTCTCCCCCTTTGGAAGATGAGGATTTGGAGTTGTTCTCACTGCTGGTCCTTCCAACACCAGTCTGAAGCAGATGAAGAACGTTTTTCTCATGTTGCCTGAAAACATCGTGCTTTGCTTCCAAGACACCACTCCTCGAATCTGTGATGTCCAAAGTGATGTCCAAAGCAGCACAGGTCAGAGCTGGAACAGGATCTCGCACCAGAAGAGAGCCTTTCACAAGGGATTCTGCAGAGCCATGGCCAGGGCTGGGATGTGACAGTGGGTCCTATTCCTGCTTATCCAGGACAGCCCTTTCCCACAGTTTCCTGAGCCTCGCAGGTGGTTTCTGCTGCCTGATGCTCCTTCTCCATTCCCACCAGAGCTTCCCTTCACAGGCAGCTGGATCTCCTCTGGCTAACAGGCAGATCTGGGGGCTGCATAACTGGAGATGTTTGGATGTCCCTGAAACCATCCCAGGACCTTCTGCAGGTTGTTCAGAAGAGCAGCTCCATGGATGAGCACAATCCACCTGTGACCAGAACCGTCCTCACAGCCCTGAGCCCCTGGAGAGGCACAGCCAGTGCCTGTGGAGCAGAACTGGGGACACACCTAGGCACTCCTGGGGCTCTGGCAGCTGTAATCTCTGTCACCCGCACCTCACTGCTGTGCTGCAGCCCTGACTGGCACTGCCACCACATCGGGCTTCCTCCAGGATTGCCCAGGGACTCGGGACGTGCCTCTGCCAACAGCACAGTGTCTAATCCATTTTGCCTGGTGCACACTCACAGACTTGATTAATGTCTGCAATGAGCTCCATCCATCATCGGGGAGTAAAGGAGATTAACTCTGCAGCATGCCTGCCTCGCGTTGATCCCATTCTCCAGGCCTCCTGATTAATGGCGAGGCCGCCTTATCTGCCAGGCCAGGAAACACGAATATCCGGGTTGCCTGGGGATGGGGGAAGCTCTGGGAGCTTGGGAGCAGACGGGGCAGTGCCGGCACAGCCACAGCACGCTCTGCCATCGGGGCCATGCTGCTGCACCTCTGCTTCCCACACTGCCAGCTCTGCTCTCCGTTCCTATTGATCCCTTCATTCCCATTGCTCCCTCTCTCCCTTCCTCCTGGCCCTTCCCAGCCATGCTAACAGGGATGATTGGAAGGAGAGCAGCAATTGGAGTGCTGATGCATCCGTGCAGGAATGCAGTACTGAAAACCAGAGTCTGGGGCTCCATTTTCCCTCGATGGGTCAGCAGGGAAGATGTCATTCCCTATCCATAGAGGGAATTCGGATGAGCTGATTTGGAGGCCTGGAATAACCCAGGCAAATCCCCCTCTGGGGCTGGGGGCGAGGCTGCAGCTGACCAGCGCTGCGCAGAGCGGCCGCTCGGCCGAGCTCTTCCCGGGAGGACACGCGTGTAAAGTGGATGCAGGGAATTAGTGGTGCCATCTGGATGGGTTCCAGCTCCTGCCCCTGGCTCGCTGCTGATGCTTCATTAACAGCTCCCTCCTTTCAGCTCCGTCTCCTTGGCTTCTGCTGTGATCAGCTGGGCTGGAGTTTTGTTGTCTTGGGCTTTTTCCAAGTGGAAATTATTTCTCATTTCTTTTAACAATCAGGACACAGAGAAAGAGACAGGAGAGGAAGGAATTTCTAGGAGATGAAAGGGCAGGATTAAGGACACGGCTTTCACTTTGTTATCCCTCTAGTGCAGCTAAGAAATTCCTTTCAGAAGAAGGCTTTAATTAACTATGTTTTTCTGATGGGAATAAATCCTGGACCTAGAGATAGGTCTGGCTGCTTGGGTCTGCTGACAACCCCAGCTGCAACCTCAGCAGCCCAGATTCGTACACACACACACGGTCTTATACAAAACTCAGCACATTTAAAATGGCTTTACAAAGGCATTGACTGTCACCCAAGTCTGGAAAATAAGGAACAGAGGAAAAAACCCCAGGCATCAGAAGGCCACTGTGCACAGTGCCAGTGGAAAGACGATCTGAATGCGCTGAACCACGGGGCTGTGGTGGCTCAAGATGTGGGAAGGGGCCTTTTGCACAGAGGAATAACCCAGAGCAGGAGGCAGTAGAAATATCTCTGTTGCCTTCTAGACCAACAACCCTTCTCACACAGCAGGAAAAATCAGGGGGGGAGAGGAGAGAAAGACACCCAGTGGCAAACTGGGACATTTAGAAAGCGTCACAGTGATGTATCCGCATCCTCCACTGCCGCAAAACCCTCCAGGAGCTGAGTCAATCAAAAATAACATTTGGGGCTGATTTTTATCCAGATGAACTCCCTCCAAATATTTTAAGGCAACCAGCAAAATGGACAGCTTCTGCTTGGTTAACCCTTCTCCTGGAACCTGCACTGTTTCTGAAAGAAAGCACCATTGGAGAAAACATTTTTTCTGTGAGCTTGACCTGCAAAACTGAACGTGGTACCAGGTCTGTTCATCCCCAGCATCACCCTGGTCACCTCCCTGTGCCCTAACTCTATCCTGACTCACTCGGTGTTTCTGCAGATCAACTTTCTATGTAGATCTGGACATGAAAGATGAAGAACCCACACAGGTTTCCAGAGGAAGCCTCGCCCCTGGTTTACACAACAACAGTAACTCCTGCCAGGGAAACATCACAGCAGGTCCCTCTGAGAATTGCATTTACCTTTTTCTGAGCCACGTTAAACAGGGAGCTCACACTGAACCCACATCTTGCTCCTCTCCCATCTTTCCAACTAATGAACTCCCAGCTGATAACAAATGCTGGCTGCTGTTGCTGGAGCATCCACCTCTGCTCTCAGTGTTCAACAGCCCAAGAGGCAAAGCGCTTTACCAATTATTGTTTTCATAAATGTGCATCATTTTACTTTTTCATTATCATTTTAAAAGGTTCCCACCTCTTCCACTGCCCTGAGCAACTGCCTCCGAGCCCAGCAGATGCCTCCGAGCCCAGCAGTGGCAAAGGGAACATGTGGTTGGTTTTCCTGGGGGGAAGCAGAGAGGAAAGGAACATCTGGCTGCTCCAGCGACCCAGTTGCTGAGGTGAGCAGAGCTTTTCCTGGCGCCTGCAGGTCCATGTCAGGAGGGTTTCCCATCCCATGCTACCACTGCTAACAGCCCCCTCAACACAAGGCTTTGGTCTCACTTGGGATTTTATTCCCTATTCATTTTACAGGTTTTGTGCTTGTCCACATCTTCTGCAAACTAAAAATTTCCTGTAACATGATGCATCAAATGTTTTACTGGACTTCATGTAGATTCAATGCACCACAGCTCAAAAATCAACTATTACTTCTTTCTTCCCACCCCTGCTCCTTCGCAGAACCAGGCAGCAGGATTGCAGTCTCTGGTTATAAAACACCACTTTTTTATTAGCTGTCATAAATCCTTACACTTGGATTTGCAATTTCATGTGACAGCTCTTTCCAGACACCGAATGGAGTTTATCTCGTTTCCCTGACTTGAACCTCTCAGGATTTTCCCTTTTGCTTCATCTTGGATCTGTAATTTCCATTTCCAAGCTTAACAACCTGCTAATTCTCATTGAAAAGAAGGACGGCATAGCACTCATTTTGGGTTGGGCAGACACCTACTCTTGGTCATCAACCCCCCACATCAATCCTCCTGCTCTGCCTCCTCTTGAGCTCCATGAACAGTTATCCACAAGCCACAGATCCGAGCCAAAACTTTTTCCCCCCCAGTTCAGACTCACGAGGAATTCAGGTTATGGCTGCCTCCTCCTTGTGCTAATGCCTGTTCTTGTAAAAGGGAATCAGTGACTAACAACAAATACTAACCCTGAGGCAGGATTTGTCTCCCTGAGGGCTCCTGGCTGTTCCTGTCCAACGTCAAGATGTGCTGGCAGCTTGTTATCCCCGACAAGGGGATGTCCCCGTTGTACCAAGCACACATCCACATCCCTGACCTCAGCACATCGGCTGACCTGGCCCTGGAGCCCACCAGCTCCTCACAGGGCAAATCCTGCTTAGCCCCTTGTTATTTTTGGCTGTGCCTTTGTCTCTGGGATCCTCTAACCTTTAGCAATGAAAACGAAACCACAGAAGGTGCTGCCCTGGCCTTTGGCTCACTGAGAGCAGTGGGATGGGCAGAGGCTGAGGGCTAAAACCTCAAATTAGCAGCGTGAGACTGGAATGAGCCAGGCAGCTCGGACCTGTCATTTCAAGGGCAGGAACCTGTGGGGAGAGAGGAGGTCATCATCTGGTTTCAGATAAATGCCCACTTCGTGCTAATTAGTTAGAAACCCAGCACAGATAACAGGAGAGCTTAGATGACCATTTAGCTGAAGCATTCCTGTAAAGCCACATGTGGCTATGGAGCAGCTGAGAAAGGGAATTCACCTGCTGCTTTCATTAGAGATGCTCATGTCTAAGAGAAAGCAGAGCCTGGGAGTTGGGAAATCAGGAGTTTGCTCATGGCTCAGGCTCCTTGCTCATTAATACCAGCTCGGGGCAGAACTGGATCACACAGTAGCACTGACCTAAATCACGTCAGGCACCAACACAACATCAGCTTCTTTCCAACCGACTAGACCATACATACAGCTGTGCACACCTGGATCAATGACAGCAGCACCTGAGTCACCACCAAGCTGCCTTCACAAACCTCCTCCTCCAGCCATTTTGAGTTTTCTGTGTTAAGGTTTTTCTTTCAATCAGATCATCACATTCAGTACACATCCCTCTGTGAAGATACAAAAGTTGTGCTGAGATAGACATTGCAGGAAGATGGATAAGGTGCTGCCTAAGCCAGGGCTGTTGTAGAGAGAATTGCTGTCAATTTCTGACCTCAAGCTCAGCATGTGGCTTTAGGGAAATTATTTAAGTTTGCTATCACTTCTCATCTACTGGGAAGGAAAACGTAATGTGGCAAAGACCTGCTTTCCAGAATTAAGGGAGGTAAAATGGGACAGCAGTTGGAAGCTACTTTACCACTCTTGCTGTAAAGAAGGGAGACTGACATGCAGCTGTCAAAGACAGCACTCAGCCAGTATGGGGGGTTGATGCACCATGTCTAACACATCCTGAGTGAGATCATCCCTATCCCTAAAGCCACTACAAGGACAAAACTTCACCCATTAGGCTCCTTGATCAATATAATCACAGACAAAGAGCTAAGCAATAAAAATGCAGAGGCCCATTCTGTATGACTGGAGTCGAGAGCAAGGAGAGCAGTGAGGTCGCAGGGAGGATTTGCAACTTGGCTCTTAGTGAAGGCCCTTCTCTCCAGAGTGCGAATCAGAGCAGCAGCCAGGTGCTAAATAAATATTTAGCAAATGAGAAAGTCTCCATTTAATGAGAAATTATTTGGTGAAACCAGCTGGGGAAATGGTTTCAGTAGCACGGTAACAGAAGCTGGCGCTGCTCTCTGCCCCACGGGATGCTGTGGTTCCACTTGTGTTGCGTAAGTTAGGATCTCCAGCTGGGACAGGCACAGGAAATATAACTCATTACTGAAATGCAAGAGCCTTTCAGGGTTAAACCACTTTTAGATCAGCCAGATTCATTCCCTGGTTGCAGAATTTGCCTAGCAGCAGCTTTGGATGATTACTATCTTTCTTCATAAGAGCGACGCTGCAGACAGGATGGTCTAAGTGTAGTGGCGATGCCAAGTTTGTAGGAAGAAGAAATTTTTCTTTCTTTTATGTTCAAGGGCTGAGCTTCATTTCCTCACTTTTATCTACATCATTAGGCTGTCGAGATGGCAGTTCCCTGCCTAAACGTTAATTACTATATCTCTCTTTTAAGGGGTGTTTTCAAGGGGTTAGTGCCTCCATCTTCCTTGTAATTACATGCAGTGGGTTAGTACAACTCATTGGCTATATCCCACGGTCCCTTGAGAGCTCATCCCCGCTGCAGTTTCCAGCAGATGAACACTCACAGAACCAGTCCTTCAGAGAGCTGCTGTCTTCAAGCGTTCAGCCAGATAATGAGCCGATTACTGTGCCTGCTCCCGCTGCCGACGGCGAGCTCTGTGCACAGACAGGCTGCGCATCACCAGTTGCTGCAGTTAATATTCCTCCCTTCTCTCTATCCCTTCGACTCGGCAAAACTCTGTACAACCAGTCCCTCCCCAGGGCAAGAACTTCCACAGATTATTGACAGAGCAAAAAAAGGGAAAACCAAATCTTGTCAAAGCCTGAGTATAAAAGCCCAGTAATGAAACAGTGACACAGCTGTGGTGGTGAGGGAAATCTCAGATGCTGAGCATGGCTTTGTCATGTCGGCTGTGACACGTGTGCATCAGGGGCAGAGCTGCTGTGGGGTTTTATGCCTCTACAGCTGAGAAGAAGGAATTACAGCTTCCTCGTGTGAGGCGTTTCTAAGTGAACAGCAATGGTTGAGATCGAAAATTAAAAATAAAGTTGTGCTTTGGAACAACTGCTACATTTAAATGTCAGATTCTTTCCTTGAAAGCTATAAGATAGCTCCTTCCTCTCCAGGGAAAGTGAGTAGGAGCTTGCTATGCAGGGAAAATGTTTGGAATAGCATCTGCCTACCAGTTTCCCATGCAAACACTCCTAATCCATACTTCAAGCCTGGATAAAGCTAAATTACCTGAAGGCAGTCTCTGCAGAGGACAGCACCCTGTACACAACACTCCATCACCCGCACGCAAACCACTGCTTGCTTTGCAGCAGAAACCCCAGACAGGCGAACACTAACTTTCACCCAAGATGTAAAGGAAAGAGTTTTTAAAGAAAATATTAGCTGGGAAACACCACTTTTTCACAAGCTGTACATGTTCAAAACTTAGATACCGCAGATACCTGCCACGAAAAAAAACTCCTGGGCAAATCACTGACTGAGGCGACTCCAGAGACTCAGCAAAAACCTTACAGCAGAGCAGACAGATTGGCCTCAGCCTGTGTCTGGTTTCTAAGAGCTGTGATGCCAGGGCAAAATGTGCTCCAGGTTTCTGTCTGCTGCTGGTCCACTAGAGGACAACCTAATAATGATGAACTCCTTTGGGTTACACAAAAATGGCCCATACTGAAAATGCTGCTGCCAAATCTGGCTGACAGCCCATGCTGGGATCGCTGCTCTGTGTGTGCTGGGCCTCCTTTTTAATGGTACAGATTGATTCCTACAGACTTATGAAGCTCCAAAAAATGCCTCCTACAGTTGATGCCAGCCTTTGCAACTACAGAGAGAAAGAGACAGAAGCGAGGGAGATTTCCAGACAGACATATGCAGTTTTTACAAAGCAAATCAAGTCCCCTACACTGTGCTCTGCCACAGAGAAAACCCTGCCTGTTGCTGCCAGATTTCCCACAGTCTTCTGACATGATATCATGTCTTTTCAGTGCAGGAAGTGCTCTGAGGTACAGAATGATCTGTTTGCCTTGGTAACATGTGATTTATCAAATCATAATGGAGGAACCTATCTCAGGTATAAACAGTGGCCAAGACCACAACAAAATCAGCACATCAGCTCAAAGCCACAGAAAAGAACAGGCTACTGCTCTGGCAAGGCAAAGAAAAAGAGTAAAACAGCTTCTCAAAACCCGAGGGAGTCCTTGCTTAATATTTTTAAGGCAAATAGAAGATGAATAAAATCTGAGCTAGCAGTAGAGCTAATTTCTGGAGCTAGGAAGCAAATGAGCTGTGGCAAGAAGCAGAACAGCAGAAAACAGCAGAGAATTAATTGCAAGTGAAGTGTCTCAGGTTAGAATTGAAGTTAGAGGGGTCAGAGTGTCAAAGCAACAGTTTCCAGTGGGTAATTTGCTTCCTTTACATTCCTCAGTCCCACCGGGGCTGTGCCTGTGACTCGGGGATGAAAAGTGCATGTGTCTGTAAAGAGAGAAAAATACACACCGAAGGCAGATCAGAGCTACCTAAAAGGCAAAAATCTGATACTCCTCCCGACGCCGGCGAGCGCAGGCTGGCTGTGACCGGGAGGGCGCAGATCCAGCCATCCCCTCGGGCTGCGATGTGAAGGGGCACTGCCCAGCCCCCCGTCGGCCCCGCTCCATCCCCTCCCACCGGCGGCGGCGAGGGATGCTCGCCCCCGGCGTGTCTGCCCGAGTCAGCTGCTCTTGATGTCAGAACTTGCTCCGGGCTCGGCGGGGCGGCAGCGGAACCGAGCGCAGCCGGGGCTCAGCCGCTGCTCGCCGGCTGCGGGAGCGCTCCTTCCTCCCGCATCCCGCCGGGAAAGCGCGGGGGCCCAGCCCATCCCATCCCACCGCGGAGCCGCCGAGGCAACTTGCCCAACTTTTTCCGTCCCTGCTGCCGGCACTCGCTGCCATGGCCCCCGGCAACTCTTCCCGCAACTTCTCGGCGCCGGAGGCTCGGAACGGCTCAGGTGAGCGGGGCTGCGCGGGCCGGGCGCTCAGCGGGGCTGGGGGCGATGGAGGAGGGGGATGATGGGGGGCTGAGGCGCGGACCCCCCGCACCCCACCCTGGCCGTGCCGCCTTCAGCACCCGCGGGCGGACAGCGCCGGGCGGGACGGGCTGAGGCCCCCGGGGTGCGGGACCCTCTCGGGCACCGCACAGCGCTCGGACAGAGCCCGGCCCCGCCGCTGGCCACGGCGGCTCGGAGCCAGCCGCTACCTGTTGGCTGCCAGGCAGCAGAACTCCAGCAGCCCGCAGGTCCTGGCTGCTGGGAAGGGAGGAACCAGCCCGGCTAGACAGGGAGGGAAGCGAAGAGAAGATGAGATAGGGCTGGAGAGGGATGCAGAGATCCTCGCCAGTCTCCCGTTTTCTCCACGCTGCCCTGCTTTCAAATCGATAGTTTAGGGTCAGGCAGGCCAGTTGTCAGTGGTGAAAGTTAGTGAAACTCTTCAGCAGAGGGTGGTTTATACGTGGTCTTTGACTCTGCACCAGCAGAGTCCTTTAGAAACCAAAAATGTGCCTTAGGTACTTCCTTCTGAAATGCAGTGAAGATGAAGTCTCTTACGTATCAGTGCATGGCTTAGAACTACAACCACCTTAGAGAAAAAAAAATTAGCCCAGCCCTCATTCAGTTCACATCGTGCAGCCACTTTGGGACTTTAAGAAAAGCTATCAGGGCAGCCACAGCAAGGACAAATCAATGCCTGAAGTAGCTGCTTCAATACAAAATATATTCACTTGGATATGCACAAAAGCAGCACTGAAAATTCAGATTCAATGATGTCTCAAGATGAAAGAGACTTTAGAACAGAGAGAACTTTTGAGCATTTGATAGTTGTGCTCTTCTGACACCAGCCTATAAAACACACATGAACTACAGCTTCAAATTAGCACAGCTGATAATTCTTGAAAGCCCTGCTTGTACAGACACCATCAGCAGGACAGATGCCACAGCACTGCACAGGCCACCTCTCACGCAAAGCCTCTGGCCATGCACACATCCTGCTTTGAGGCCAGCCAAGCTCATCCCAAATGTTACGGAGTCACCATGAGCACTGTATCGATTATACGGCAGGAAAAAGACATTTTGTCCCAGTTTCCAGCTAACCATGTGCCATTTGTGTTTCACTCAAACAGTCCTTTCCCACCACACTCATAAAGTTTGTGGTTAAAAGAAAGGAGATCAGAACTCATACAGCTACATGCAGAACAGCAGGACCAGAGTCATCACCTTCAGCATTGAGGAGGTGTGAGATCTGTTTGGGTGCTCAAGGGATGCACAGGTTGGATGCTTGAGAGTGTCAGGTTTCAACAGGGTGCTGATGGCCGTAGGTTTTCTACTAAAAATCATAACAGGGGACATTTCCTTGCATTAATGAGTCACCAGGAGGAACAGGAACCACTTAAACCCCCACACATGGTCTGGACAAGGCTATGTCATCAGCTAAGCCTGACTTCCACCTTCAGACCCCGGCCAGTTCTCCTGTGCCTCACTGGCTGCTTTCTGACACCTGCAGAGAGGCTTCCCAATAAAGTGGTGCAGCAACTGCTTTACTGTGTTCTGTCATTGGCTTTGGACTTGTTCACGCCTAAGCTGGCTGCTTCCTAATGCCAGAAGGACTGAGCCAGTGGCAGCTCATCATGGCCCACTTTTAAGAGCACTGAAATACAGCACACACATTTCCAGCCACAGGCCAGCAGTGTAGCCCCAGCTATCTTGCCAACTCCATCAAACTTCTCTGTCACACCGAAGTAAATGTGGAGAAGTTTGTACTCAAGAATTTGAGAGGTCAAAGTCAGCAAGTACCACTTCAGCACACAGACACCGCTTTGGCAAAGACCACACCTGTAAGTATCTGTTATTTCACTTAATCTCATTTTCAAGATTTCCCTAGGTTCTGTTGGAGGAGGCTTCCCCTCTTCTGCTGCTAAGGGGATCCAATTGCTCAGCGACTGAAAGCATTTCCAATTAACAGCACATTGAATCATCTGCAATTCAGTGAAAGGCAGCCTAGGCTGCAGGGCTGTCACACACAGTCCTTGTAACAGCCACATAAATAACTCACACAAAACCTTTTCCTAGAAAAAACCCCGCCAGGTCCCATAGGAGAGGAGTAATGAGATGAAATGAGATTTGCCTCAGCTAAGAAGGGCTATTTTAGACTCCAGCACACGGGAACCCTGCAGAACAGAGAGCGTCACCATCACTTCAACACCACCTCCCATGCCCAAGAGCTTGTGGCTTCAAAATGTGATTTTACAGCCAGGTGAGGGACAAGGCCAATGTGAATTTGGTTATGTTTGGGCCTCTCACCCCAAAGAGGGACAGTCAAGCATTGGCATGGATAAGCTAAGTGTTATCAGGCAAGAATTTTGCCTTGGAAATCCACCCACATCCAGAACTCAAAGAGAGCAGCTTTAAGCTGTTTTTCTCCTAGGACAATCCCTGTTGAAGGGCTCCTCTGAAACACACTCCCAATCCCTGTCTGGCCACACACTTGGATTTCTTTGTAGGAAAGAAACTAGAGAAAGGGAGAGAGGCAGGGAAGGAAGACGGAAAGGAGAACGTTCTCTGGCCTGACCTTGACAAGAGAACAGGGGGACAGCCAGGGCACAGTCCTAGATCTCATGATACAGATGAGCATGAGCTGTCTGCCTGCATGGTCAATGAACTCTGTGTCTCATACCATACAACAGATAAACTACCCAACAGATGAACTGAAGCTTTCTGACAGCAGCTTGAGCATTGACTTTATCCAGATTTTGGCACCCACAGAAAGGTTTTACTTCTCCACTGTGTGAAGCACCAGCTGCCTCACCCACTCCCCTCAAAAACAGCTAAAAACACTTCACTCCATGGAATAAAAGTTACTCTCAACTCTGTCAGGTGCTGGTGAATACAGAGACATGCCAGCCAGAGGTTAGTCCTTCAAGAAAGGGCTGGGGAGCTGCAGAGCAGGACAGAAGCACATCAGGAGAGCTGAGGAAAGATGCCTACACATGGCTAGGTTTGGGTGGCGTACTGCATACACTGAGGCAGAGAAGGAAGTGCCAAATCCCCAGTGCAGCCTCTCCAAGTGCTACAAAGGGTATTAAAAATCATCCCAAGCTATGTCTTTCATGGGGATGGGTCCACCTGCAGTACAGGACAAGCACACAGAGTTGTAAAGAGGTTATCTCTGGGTTGCACTCACTGCCTTGCTTTGTTTTGGCAGTAGCAGAGAAGCCAGCACCACACACCAACGTGATCATGCCCAGTCTCTTCAGCATCATCTGCTTCCTGGGCATCGTGGGGAACCTCATTGTGATCTACACTATCGTCAAGAAGAAGAAGCTGAGATGCAAACAGACCGTGCCTGATATTTTCATCTTCAACCTCTCCATCGTGGACCTCCTCTTCCTCTTGGGCATGCCCTTTCTCATCCACCAGCTCTTAGGCAACGGCTCGTGGTACTTTGGAGCTCCCCTGTGCACCATCATCACCGCCCTGGACACAAACAGCCAGATCACCAGCACCAACATCCTCACAGTGATGACACTGGACCGTTACCTGGCCACCGTCCACCCCCTCAAATCCACCTACGTTCGGACGCCGTGTGTTGCGGCCCTCGTCATCTGCCTGGTGTGGCTCCTGTCCTTCCTGACCATCATTCCCGTGTGGATGTACGCAGGCCTCATGCCCCTGGAGGACGGGACTGTGCGCTGTGCTCTCCTGCTGCCCAACCCAGAGACTGACATCTACTGGTTCACCCTCTACCAGTTCATGCTGGCCTTTGCTGTGCCCTTGGTCATCATCTGCGTGGTCTATTTTAAGATCCTCCAGCACATGGCCACCACCGTGGTGCCACTGCCCCAGAGGAGTCTCCGGGTGCGTACGAAGAAGGTCACCCGCATGGCAGTCGCCATCTGTTCTGCCTTCTTTATTTGCTGGGCTCCCTTCTACATCCTCCAGCTGGTTCACCTGGGCATCGACACCCCATCCATGGCCTTCTTTTATGCCTACAACTTTGCCATTAGCTTGGGCTACGCCAACAGCTGCCTCAACCCCTTCCTCTACATCGCCCTCAGCGAGACCTTCAAGCGCCAGTTCCTGGTGGCCATTCGCCCTGCCAAAGAGCCCTGTCGCAACAGCAGCTCTGCCAACAACAACAGCATGACAGAGGCCAGTGTGTGCCTGAAGCTGGCGCCAGAATCCACCCAGCAGACTCAGTTTCTGGAGGACTTCTCCCCACGCTCGCTGCCAGTGACTGTAGCTGTTCACTAGGGCACTCTGAAGGGAGGGCAGCAGAAAGCCTTTGGATCTGTGAGTTGATGGAGGAGCAGCAGCTGCAGGCAGGTCTTAGAGAAGCCTGTGGACTACAAACTTCCAGCTCCAAAAGTCCAGGTGCCTCTCTTCCACTGCTCTGCTCCTGCTCTGCTCCCAGCCTATGAGATGTTCTGTGCTGCTGCTTTTCATCCGGGACAGGAGGACTCTGCCACCACTGGGCCCCCAGAGAGGATGAATGGAAAAGAGAGTAAGGACAACAAGTGGATTTCCAGGGGGAATATTCACCCTGGAAGAGTAAAACCTCTATCAACACTGCCCAACAATTCCTCACCTCTTGTCCCGACCAGGGTTCCTAAGCAGCTTGTCAACATAGAGCTTCTTCATTCAAAACTTGAACCTTTGAACCACAATACCATATTTATTTTTTTTATAAGTAGTCTGCAGACTTTGCTGGCTGTGCTGATGTCCTAGAAGCACACAGCAGAGAGATCCTGGGGACAGAAGTCTCACCCAGCCCTGTTGCTTGGCCTTTCAGTCTGGCCCCATCTGCCTCCAATGCACTGTATTGTTTGGCAACCAAAACATTTCAAGAACTGGCTCATTTTGATGCTAATCCTAAATATTTCAGGCAAAATCAGACACATAATAATCACACTGCTTCAAGGGACTGCAAAGAATTCTCAAAACTACTGCTGCTGACACCAGCGTTGTGGCTTTTCATGCCAATGAGCAGATTTTCACAGTGCTAGTTCTTCATGTTGCTCTTGTGCCTCACAGTCTGCATGGCCATTGGGGAACCCCCGGCAGAGGGTTTTAAACAGGACTAAAAATCACAATGTGCAGAGATCTGTGGAGCAAGAAGCTGTGGAAAAGCAGCTCAGGGGAAGCAGAGTTGCTTATGCAGCTTCCTCAAAAATAACAAATGCTTTACACAAAGTTAAAAGAGGGAAAATTAAATGTCTGCGTGTTGTATATGCGGCTTTAACAGTTGGAGGTTAGGAAATAACTCTGCTCATTATAAAGTAGAGAAAAGACAGCAGAGATCAGCTCAAAGCGGGGATTACACCGACAGCCTGTGCCAGGCTCCGCAGGGACCACGCAGGCATTGTTCAACACTTTGTCAGACATGGAGGGACTGGTTACTGTCGATGGATTTAATTTAAAGAACTAAAAACATCAAACAATCCAAAGGAATTTGTTATACCACGCTTACGGTTTCACGCCACCAGCCACCCACGATATGCCCAGAACAGAATTTCACCCTTACTCAGCTCCAAAGCAAAATCGTGTCAGCTGCACAGGATGTCCTAAGCCACACACACTTACAGGTGCACCTAATGCACCCACACCACACTTGTCAGCATATTTAAGTACAGCCAGTACTTCAACCTACACCCTGTAGAGAGCACACAGCCATTCGCTCACCTCTGGCGATCAAAGCAGTCAGGTGTGCAGCACCTTTGACACCATCAGATGCAGCACGTTGCTTTCTGAGTCATTGAACAAACCTCAGGACAGGGTCTCTGTATTTTCTTCCAGGCTCTGTCAAAACCAGCCCATCCACACCGTGACTGAGGGTATCTCATGGATTTTCCGCCTGCGTTTCCCTGACCAACAAAGCCAGACACCTGTGGAGCTTTCAAGCTTTATGGCTCGAAAATCTTTGCCCCGTTTTAACTGCCAGGAATTTTCACCTGCTGTTTTTCATGGAGCTGCTTTGCTCTTTGGCCAGTACTCTCCCTGAAGGGCTCGGATGGAGCGAAGGTCGAGGAGGATGTGTGCTGTGCCAGCCAGACTTGCCCTCGGGACAAGGGAAGCTATTGTGCTACCTTTCTCCCATGAGGCAGAGAAGGAAAGAACTGGCACACTTTTCTGGGAAAGGAGGTGGTAATGACTGGGTGGGTGTTTCTTCCTCTAGTGCCAGCCGTAAGGAAAGTATGAGAAGTGAAAACAGACTGAGCTATCGGGGCTCTCTTGGAGAGCAGTGTATTGAAGATATTATCTTGCTTACACAGTAAAGCTGTTAATGGTTGAATGAGTCTGTTCTCATCTGAAGTGAGTCAATCTGGCCCAGTGTGGCCAAGCCATGTGCTAAAAACCACAGGGGCAAGTGGGCCAACCAAGAAGGGAGGCCACCCCAGCACCAGCTGGTGCAGCACTCCAAAGGGGTTTTGTGGGGCAGACCTTTCCCAGATCTCATCACACTGAAGTCAACACACCAGTCCAACACCAACCACAACATGGGCACCTTCCCAGCTTGAAGCCCTCTAGATCTCATCTGTGTGAGGTGGAAAGCCATACTGGAGAGACTGGTCCCAACACCAGGGACAGGGTTTCCCATATAGCCAGTGTCCCAGCAGAAGCATGTGCCCCTTCCCACCACCCTGTAAAAGCTCATGGTTTCCATTCCCTCATGTTCCTCCTGCCTGTCCTGAAGGGGCTTCCTTGTCCAAATATTTAAACACTGACTGTGGGGTCCTTCCCTTTCCATGTACATCCATAAAAGCGTGACAAATACTCCTTGGGAAGACAAGGATGAGGATGCCTGTGTGTGTATGGAGAGGCTGGGAAGAGAGGCACAGACAGGAAGCAAACTAGCAAAGAACACAGCCAACATAAAACTTTTGTCAGCTTCCCAAAATCACCCCAAAGCACAGGGCAAGACGAACAAAAGCCTCTTCTTAGAAGCAAACCTATTGATCAAATGCCTTCAGAGGTGTCACCCTACCTAGAGGATAAGGCAAGGCCTTTCAGGAGCTAAACAGTGTCTGTGCACCTTGGTGTGACCTACTCCAAACATCCTATACCTTTTCCAACTTTTTCAGAGCTGGCTTTGTTCAGTCAGCGAGTCCATCAACATTCTGGTTTGTGTTCAGCTTTACCTCTTTGTCTCTCTGCTCTTTGTATTTATTATGGGATCTCCTGTCTCAGTGCCTTGGTTACCAACGGCAGAGCCTGAATAAAGGGAATTGCAAAGTAGGGAAGGGCACAGCTACTCATGCAGGGATAGGGAGCCTGGAGAGCTGCGAGGGCTGCCCGAGAGGTGACGTGAGAAGGGCACAGAGATAAGGCAGCTCATTTCCCGGCAGTCCTGCTTGCCGTACACAGCCCACTTTCTATCTTGTCTGAGAGAAATCAAAGGGAAATCCAGCTGAAAAACCAGGGGAAAAACACTCCCAGAACCAAAGGGTGATAGAAAAACTATTCAATCTGTTCTTTCAGATCAACAGCCTACTACGCTCGAGGAGACAAATTTCCTCTGCTCATTTTGCCAGCACTTATCCCATGTGTTTGTGAGCTGCCTTGTCAGACAGCAGGGTGACAGATGGGTTCACTCTCCAGCCCCTCCTCTTCCCCTCATTGTCCTCAGAGGTGCGAGTGAAGCCACATGTCACAGCTCTGCTCTTGATGAACTCCCACAAAAGGGCAGATGGTCCAGTTACTTTTACTCCTACTTTCCCTGCTAGTGACAAAGCCATCCTTGCCCGGTCATGGCAGGATTCAGTCCCTGGCTCACCTTTCTCAGTTACCTCTATTCCACTCTCCACCTCCCTGCGTCCCCACAGGCAGCAAAATAAACTCCTGCCTTCTCCCAGTCACAGCTCTGCCGAGCCACCCCTGGAGCTGAGGTCCCTGGAGCCCAGCTGGTGACACCCTTCCCTGGACACCCTTCTCCACCTGAAGTCTCTGCACAGCTAAACCTGCCCAGGAGAAAACTTCAGCCGTGATGGAGCACACAGACAGAGGCTGCAGGGTGGGGAGAAGGGAAAGGTGGGGTGACTCACTGGCCCCTGGGACACAGCCAGAACCTGACTAATCCTGTTTCCTCAATCCCCCATGGCTGCTAATTGAACACATTTCATTCAGCAGACTCACCGGTGGGAGAGGAGCCACGTGGCAGGTACGGATACGTTCCCAGCCCATTCGCTTCTCCTAAATCCTCCTGCCAGATGCAGGGACCACACAGCAATGCCCTTCTCTGCTCACCTCCCGTTAGCAAAGCAGCGCAGCCAAACCCCCACAGCAGCCTTTCCACTGGCTCCATCCCTGCTGGGGGGGCTGGGGAGGGGCAGCAAAAACGAAACACACCCACAGAAGAGAAGGGGGAAGGATGTCTCATCTATAGCCCCCATCTCCCAGTGAAAGGCTCCTCCTGCACACGGGAGCCCTCCAGTCTCCAGAATCTTTACAGGGCAGCATTAGAACAGGGAACTCGCTGCACCACTGGGGGGAAAAACCTTGCTAAGAGATGTAGACCACAATTGCAGAAGGGTATGGGAGAGGATACCAGCTCTGGGATCCTTTGCCCCTGTCCACATCCCCTTTGGGAAACAGCTCCTATGATCATATAAGACACAATAATCATTCCTCTCACATCTTCCTACCAGTAGGGCTGCCCTGGCCATGGAAAGCACCACTCCTGATGTCCCAGTCTGGCTCAGGGAGAGCAGCAGCACTGGTTTCTCCTGAAGGGTAGAGCTGGGCTTCAACCACTGCAAAGCTACCCTTGAGAAGTGGCTTCAGCGTGAGACGTGGCAGTGCACAGAGTGGTGCTTCCAGAGGCACCTCTGGACGTGCTGAGGACAAGCATATCAGAAAAGCCATCAGGGTGTCACCTCGATACCTTTCACCATCTCTAAACACTGCTGGAGTCAGGTCCACACTCCCTGGGGTCCAGCCTTTGCAGGAAGCCCTCCCTCCTCTGCTCCTCCAAAGCCAAGTCACTGCATCAGCCTTGCCCTCCCCACACACAGCAGCTGAACAGCACAAGCACCACTGAAGGCTCAAGGCCATGTCCTGCAGGTGCACACAGGGTCAGTCGTTTGGAAAGGAGAGCCAGGTTCTGCCCATCCTGCAGGTGCACACAGGGTCATTCGTTTGGAAAGGAGAGCCAGGTTCTGCCCATCCTGCAGATGCACACAGGGTTAGACCTTTGGAAATGAGAGCCAGGTTCTGCCCATCACACCAGGGTGAGCTGACACCACAGCAGTGAGGGGGTTTTTAGCACCCCAGGGAGTGGACCCCACCCCAGGTACCAACTGCATCATCATCCAGCACTGGATGGCAATAGGATCTGCAGGGTCTGGATCCACAGAAATGCATTTGGGGCGATGATTTTTCCAAGCTTCAGTTAAACCAAAACCTGTGTCACTGTTTAAGCTTTAAATCTTATTTCATCCACTTAAAACTGAGTTAACAGATGAGTCAGCCCTACCCTCCAACCTGTGCTCCTGTGTCCCCTGCAGGTTTCCACTTGCAGAGTAGGCAGAGCCAGTGACTTCATTTTAATTATTCTGGTGTTTAGCTACTATTCAGTTGCCTTTGCTAATTCTGGAGGAGCTCTTACAATTATCTTCCTACACATGCTGCTGTAAGCACATGCTTGGAAACACCAGGCTGCCATTCCCTGCTCCTCCAGACACTTCAGGGGAGAGAGCAGAGCTCTCCTTCAGCAGCCACAGCAAGGAAGACTCCTGCCTCATCCAGGAGCAGGACTTCTCACACCCACACCGCCCTCCGGGCTCCAATCCTCTACCCCTTCTCCCATGGGGCTTGAACACAGAAAGCCAAATTCTAACATTTTCATGCACATTTTGGCACAGAGGACTCAATAGGGACAAGCAGAGGGATGGAAACAGGGGGTGAAGTTATCACTGATGAGAGTTTCTAAAAGTTCTGATTGACTTACTCCCTTAGGAACTTTGCTCCTGGAAGTGCACCTTCTCCAGCAGCCAGGTCCCTCCCA
Organism: Corvus moneduloides; assembly: GCF_009650955.1. Lineage (NCBI taxonomy): Eukaryota > Metazoa > Chordata > Aves > Passeriformes > Corvidae > Corvus > Corvus moneduloides. The sequence goes on from NC_045494.1 coordinate 7,389,109, forward strand.
CCATGAAATCAAAACAGATTGTGAAAGGACTGTTCACATCAGGGCTCCCTGCCCTCCATCCTGTCTGCTCATGAATTAAGACTTCAGATTTCAACTTGCACAAAACATTTTTGGGAACTTAACTCCCTCCCACTTTTGTTTTTTCTTAAAGGTCAACTCATTACAACCACCTAGATTCCAACTAGGATTTCAGTTGAGACCTTCAAGTGCTCTGGACTTGTACATTTGTCATGTTATCAACACAGAAACTATTTGAGAAGAAAAAGGAAAGAGTAAAACGTCACCTCTCAGAGTGAGAACAAGTCCTTTGCTTTCATTCAGATCCAAATACTTTTCCTCAGCCAACTGCTGCCGCTGAAGAAAGCACATGAACATTTGCTCCCAGGCTGTGCCAGCCACAGCCCCCAGTCACTACTGGGGGGCTCAGGTCTAAGAACAAACACTGGCAGCTCAATGAGAAGGGGCTCATTTGCTGTAATTAATATTCAGCCTTTCTGCAGCATGGGAAACATCGATTGTTCCGTGAGAAATAAATCATGTGTCTTTCTCCGGAGGACTTTAATGAAACCTCCCCCCTCTTTTCCTGACAGTCTCAGGCTCAGGGTAAAAGGAAAAAAAGAACAACAACATTCCAGCATCTCCCCATCAACCCTGAATCATGTAGTGGCCCAATCAGGCTAATTAAGATGTCTCCTGTGTGCTGAGGGAGGCTTTACCCAGCAAATCCAGCCCCACTGTTCATTATATTGCCACAGCACAGCTAATTACTCCTGGCTTTGGTGGGAAGAGGGCAGACCAGCTTTGTGTGCAATTGGGAAAAGGGCTGTGCTGAGTACAGTCAGGTTCTGCCTTTCCCTTTGGTTCTACCAGACTTCCTGGTGCTCTGAAGGCTACAGGATGGAAGAAGAGGCTGAGCTGGGTAGTTATTTCTCAGAAGAAGAACATCATAAAGACCTAAACACGCTGGAGACCCCTTTATTTTATCTTCAAACTCACCCTCTCACCTACAACAACAGCTAACCAGGAAACCTGCCCTGAACATGCTCTGGGACCAAACCACCCCTCCCAAGGGGTATGGGCAGCTGTTCCAAAATGGGATGGCACCCTGCACATGTGCATCCAGGAGGCAATGGCAGCACTGCCCAGTCCACGATGGCACAAGGAAAAGGGCCAGGGGCACGCGCAGCCTCAGACCCCTTTGACCCCTCGGCTAAAGGAGGAAATCCAGAGCCTCCTCTCACTCACCACCGCTTCCTCTGCTATTAATGACATGGGATTAGAGAAAAGCCAAGCAAAACAAGGTCTGAGTCATGCCAAAAGCTTCTTCTGGCTGCCTAAGAGTGGAGTTTGACATCCTAGGGCTCCGATTTCACCACCAAAATGAGCTGCTAAGGAGGAAAGCTGACATGTTGCTGTCCTCTAGCTCCTGAGTCTAAAAATTTCAGATATTTTACAAGTATTTGTTACCCAAACCTCAGATGAAGGCTGGAGACAGGAGAATAATGAGGATCATTTTATCCTTGGAAAGTGTAGGCTGTTGTCTCAGATAAAATCTACAGTACTGCTGAGAAAAGCAACTGCTTATCTTGACTGTCCTTTAGAAGAGGAAAGGAAACCAGGAGAGAGAGCAGTGGGTGGCTCAAGAAAAGACAAAGCCACCAGTGACAGACCAAAGCTGCTGAGGAGCTGCAGCACCAGGGACCAGGCAGAGCAGCTGAGCCCTGATGTGTTACAGACAGCACATAACCTCCATTTCTCTAATCTCATGGTCCTAATCACCTCATGGTCCTAATTCTTTAAAATATGCTTATTTGAAAAGCTGCAAACATCTCAGATACCTCCCATGGGCTGGGGGAGTTGGCCCAGCAGTGAGTGTTGCTTCAGATGAGAACAAGACAGGGTGACACACCTCTGATGTACAGAACTGCTCACAGAAAACAGATCCCAGCAGCCAGTGAGGAGGAGCCAGCCTATTCTGGTATACCTAGAGCTGCCAGCTGTGGTTCCCAGGAGTGTTTAATCCCTTCTTTAAAGAGGAATGGGATAACTTCTGAGGATATCAAGTTTTAAGCAAATTCCACGGTTCCTTTAGTCTGCTCCTTCCTCACCTTGATGATGAGCTAGAAAAGGGCAGTGTTACCCAAACGGGGTTTGACTTGTAAACCCTGCACAGGAGGAATATGGGACAGCACTGACAGTGGTGAGAGGACAAGAGCTGGGACCTGGCTATGTCAGCTGGAAAAAGTTGGACAGTTTTCATCAAATAACTGGGAGTGAGACATCTTTAAACAAGATCCATGACCAAGGGTGATGATACAGGCAGTGGGAAGGAAAACAGAAGTAGGGAAGACCTAAGGACTTGGCAAAGAGACCAGTCAGCACTGTTAGTGCCACGTGGGGAGGGGGAATAGTCAAGAGAAGTGAGCAGCACCCCTGGGAGGACTGTTTTAAGCTCCAGAAGGAGCAGTGGGCACTGGACACTCAAAGAGCAAGACAATTTCAGCACTGAGGGAAGAGTAGCCAAAAGGAAACAATCTTCTTGTTCTTTATAAAAGAAAGAATTTGTTGGGTTTCTTCTTTTCTAAATATACCACCTCCAGAAGTTAGCTCCTGCTACTTTCTCTTAGGGAAGAAAATAAAAAAACCCTCAAAGTCAATTCCAAGTCTTTCAAGCACACTCTGAGAATAGAATTATTGAGCTGTTTAAAACCAGAGGCAAGTTTTACCAAAATCTATTTCACTCTTATTTGCCTTGTTAGTGGCTCTGTTAGGACAGTTGATTTTGGCTATTTATAATTCTTCAGTTCAACTGGAACAGGGGTTTCTGCACCAGGCTCCTCTCCCTGGGCATTCCCTGGCCATGCTGCTGCCCAAACACCCCATACAACAAATTAAACCCAACAAAGCACAAAGTGTCAGCAAGGGGACACTGGCCATGACCATTTAGCACAGGAATGGAACATCCTTCCCGAGCCTGTAAGCATTTCTGGTCTGCACATTTGCATTTCCTCCCTGGCAGACAAAAAGACTTTAACTGGTCAGACTGAAGCTGGTGCTTAGAGCATCTCTGCTGAGATACTGCAGAAGTTGGTTGCTTGAACTGAATGAAAACTTCATTCTCTGTCCTGGACTTAGGAAAGGTCCCTGCCCTCATACACATCTACCTAAAGCAGTTGCCAGGCTTTTTTGGGCTGAACCTGAGGAAGGGATAGCTGCATCCCCTGAGCATCCACTGAGGGCTGGCACACACCTGGCTGTGCCTCCAGCTTCCCACGGGTTTGTTTCCATAACCATCCTTCAGGGTCAAGCAGAGACGTTATTTCAGCAAAGCTTCCCTTTCTTCTGGGGATTTATTAGTGATGTTTCTATGGTTCCCATCTTCATCTCAGGCCTCAAAAGTAAGCAACACTGCAGCGTGCAAATTGAGGGAATTTTCCAATTACAAACCCATAGCACAAAGGGACTCTGGCTTTATATACAAAAACATTTCTTGTTTTTATTTATTACATGTGTACGGAGGGACAAGTTCTCATTGTGCTACACAGTCCTCAAATCACCAGCACTTAAAACACACCAGTCAATAAACCTTTCTTAATTTAAAAGCTGAATGAATTTCCGCTGAACAGATGACTTGTACAGCTTTTTGCCCCTATTGCAACATTAGTTTTAAAAAATCAACTCCCACGTTTGATTTTCTGTGAAGATAGAAACAGATTTTAGCCTATTCTGGTGTACAGTAACAGATCCAGGACGGAGCAAATCGATACTTTTTGAATGGATTTGCCTGCAGCTGTGCTCACACCTTTATTTACTTCCTCCAAAATTCTGGGTTTATTTATTTTGCTTGGATAAGCTGAAGCCTGGGCTTATTCTTCTGGGTGTGTACGTAAGAACTGTCCCTGCTGTTCATGCATGGTTGGGTCAACATAAGAGAAGGATTAAACATTATGTTTTATTATAAGCACAACTGTGCACACACAGGCCCATCACACGCTGGCACGGAGTATTTAACAAACCTGAAATGCATGTGAAACTGCTCTAAATGCAGTGATTATTCAGATAGTCACAGAGAGGGCATCCACACAGGGGAGGCAGATCTGAATAGCTACAGCACAATTATAACCCTTCCATTACTCAGGATAATTTCCTAGCAGACACGCCAGATTCCCCCAGCACACAACACAGCCTTAGAGCCAGAGATCCATAAGCTAATTTACATGGAAAATTAGGAGGTGTCAGAAGAGGCAGAACTAGACAGGTCTCAAGGATATTAATTCCTTCTGCCTTAGCCTTGAGCTTTCAACATACCATTAATTTGAGATTGTTGATGTTGCACTGTCGTCGATGCTGTGAGAAGAGGGAATACTTCACACACGCTGTGCTTGTGCTGGGTGAAGATAAACCAGCTCCAGAACCAGCCTGCATGTGCAGCTCAAAGCACTTCCAGCCCAGGCACAGCAAGACCCTCGCTCCCACAGGGAATAAGGATCACTCCCAGATTCACCCTGACCCACGACACCTCAGCACCACAGACCCCAGTGCAGCAGAAGGAGATGACAAACGACACTAAGATACTTCCACAAAGAGCTGTTCACTTCAAAGCTTAGCCAGCACCATCCTTTTCCTATTTTTACCTCCTCTCAGGCTCCCTGAGCAAGGCTGTAGGCACCCAGGGCTGAAATAACTTTGCTCTGGAGCACACCTCCCTCCCTCCCTCCCTCCCAGCACTGTCAATCAGTTTGATGCAGAGTGGTGTAGAACACACCCAGCACCACCCCAGTCTAGTTCACTGTCTTCGAATTTATGATACATCTGCAAGCAATTTTCTCTGGGACAATGAAGTCCCAATTAATTTGCAGCTGGGTGCAGTTACATCAATAACAAAGTGGGTAAGGGATGCAAACTAGTAGTGCCTGCACAGAGCATATTAACCATCCTTTTAGGCAGAGCAGCACGCAGCACCCAGCCCATGGCTGCTCCAGTGAGTCATTACAGGAGAGAATAGAGCCCCCTTTGGATGCTGTTACCCATTTTTAGCTCTTCCCAGAAGCTGGGGCTTCACACAAAGCCAGGGCAGCAAAGGGCCATTTCTGTTGGATTTAACAAACACAGCTGTGAGGTGCTGGGGTTCGGTCACGCTGCTTCCCACACACCTCCAGCCCACAGCTGAAGTGTTCCCCAGCCTGGCTGTGGATCCCCCGGCTCTGGATCCCCCTCTGTGCAACCACACAGCAAGCCAGGTCTCTTTTTCCCCAACTGAGAGGCAGCTCAGCTCCTCAAGAAGGGCTGTGCAAGCTCACCTCAGTGCCAAGTGCCCCCATCCTGCCCAAGACAGCAGCCTCTGTACATTTGCTGGTTTTAATACAGATGCCTGGGGTTTGTTTTTTCCCTCCTCTCCTTTCCCAAAGTAGCAAAGGCTGGGAGCCCAGAGGATCAGTGTGTTTTATTGGTGTGTCAGACACATAGTTCCCATCCTGGATCCCCCTCTTCTGGCCTTTTGGGCATGATTGCAGTATCAATACATGACTTGTTCCAGTTAATGCCTGCAGTGCTGCAGACCCCAAGCATCCAGGAACATCAGCCTTGACACCAGCTATAACCCAATAACACAGGCAGCCATCTCTCCTCCCTCACAGCTCTCCCCCACAGTGCAGGACATCAGCCTTTCAGGGGCTACAAGGATAGATATCAGCAGGGTCCCAGCTCTCCAAATCCCTGGAGGGTGCCTGTGGGGTCCCTCCCACCCACTCACCACCCTATAACCACCGATCATTTTGGGCTCTTTTCCTTGACTCTTGGTGCTTGGTGTGATGGGATTTTAACCCTCTGGCAATTCGACTCTGCCATAACAGGTTCAGCCTTGGTGGGCTATGTGCTGGGCATGACAAATCTCTCCCCAGGATCTCATATAATTCCTTCACCTCGAGAGGGAAGCTGCCTCTGAAGAACAAGGCAGCAGCAGCTAAAAATCAAACCAGGCAGCCAGACCAGGACTAGGACCACATGGCCACACACGCTGCTGCTGGAAGCAGTACTGCCCGAGTGCCTTCCCACTGAATTCACACCCACCTTGTTAATAAGACTTTTTGAGACAGGCCATGAAATTGCATTAAATTAAATACCAAGACAGACTACCACAGCAGAGGCTCTTCCTCCCAGGAGCCTGAATGCATTTTAACTCAAAATTAAGAGGACAGGTGAGGGGAAATGTTGTATTTTCCCATTAGCATTTCTCCACTTCTCAGAAGAAACAGCAAGCAACAGCTCCAGAAATTAATTTCTCTTGTTAGTTAGAGTGGGGGAGGAGAAGCAGCCTAGCAATGCTGCTGCAGACCAGTGGAAGAGGGAGATAGCCCCAGCAGCTATTTCAGCCTTCCAGCTGAAGTAAAGACCCTGCCCAGCTGTAGCTCCTCATCCAGTTTTAACCTTGCAAGAAGGCAACAAGCTCTGATCTCTCTGTAGACACCCCAAGCCCCAGCCTGCTAAACCAGCTGTCCCTGCAGCAAGGCACTTCATCCTCCCAAATCTCTATTTCAACCTGCAGCTTTTTCAAGAGACTTAAATTCACTTAAAGGCACAATTAAAGCTCAACCTTTCATGTTCTTTATCCTTAAAGAGCTGCAAAACTGGAAAGTCCTTCACAGCTGAGCAGGACCAGGTCATCCTGCATTAAAGATTGGGCAACAGAGCTGCATTTGTGTAGTGGTTAAAGCTAAATACTAATTAGCAGATGCTGAACCCAACCCAGGCCAGTCCCTATTTTGCTGAGCAGCCACACAAGGAGGATGTTGGACATCTTTCAGCAGCACCTGCTGATAACTCTCTGGAAGGACACCCAAATGATTTAAAATTTAAAGTTCAATTCAGTCCTCTCCCCATGCTCCACATGGGGGGAAACACTTCCCTGCAGCCAGAAGCCTCGTGACTCAGGTGTGAGTCACCAGCCATCCACCGCACCAAGCCTTGCACATGAACCATTATTGATGCACTCCGGCAGCCTGCTGGGCCCCCAGCTCCTCCACTCACCGTCTGGGTGCAGGGACAGAGGTATTTTTAGTGCAACCAGTGTTTTCTAAACAAGAAATGGCACTTTCCTCCTGATTTACTGGCTGTGCCTTAAGCAGAGGTGAGGAGCAGGAGCAAGACGCAGAGTCCAAAGGGATGAAGCAGGCAGAGCAGCGAGGCTTGGAGGAGCTTTAGCCTCCAGCTGGCAGAGCAATGCACAACCTCAGGGATGCCTTTTGCTGCTGAGGTCAGCCCTCCAGAAGGGACCCTGCTCTGGGTGCTCACAACAGCTCACTTTACCCATTCAGATCAAGCTGGAGATTGTCACTCCTTCCTACAGAGAACTCAAGAGGAAAAAGGCAAACCCAAGAAGTTTTGGATAACGAAAAAGCCAGCAATGCTCTTCCCAGCAGCTGTGCAGGCCACTGCTCATGATGCCTTTGGGGATCACAGTGGCTCTGTCACCTCAGAATGGTTACTCTCCAGCACGTCACCGACAGCAACGTGGGACAGGGTTCTGGAGGGTCTTCCCTCTCTGGCACTGTGGTAGACAAACTGTTCCCAGTTTGGCAGGCAAAATTATCCAGTTTTCCAAATACACTGGAGGATGAAGGCAGCCAGAGAGGCAGTGAGGGGCTGCCAGCACTGGGTAACAGGATCCCTTATCCTATTAGGCAAGCCACATCCTAGGGAAGTAACAGCACTATTTCACTTGGACAGAATGAGGTAAAAAGGGCTCATCCAAAGCAAAGACTCTTGAGCTCACTTTGCAAGATTTAATTCACTATATTGCCCTCCAGAAACTGATACTAACTAAACCCTGTCAGTCACACAGTAAACAATTCCAGCTTTGTGGGTCAATCAAGAGCAGTTTTGTGAGCAGATGACATGTGAGATGGAGTGGTTTAGTTCTTTTTGCTAAGTGCAAGATATCATTTGGCTTCCAGGCCAAAAGCATTTTTATTTCAAAAGGCAGATAAGCAGTTTCCAGAGTTCATTACTCTCACAAGCTTTTCTTACAGGAAGCATAGCTGGTGACTATTCAAGATAGAAAAGAAATTCCTTGTATGAGATGGGGAGAAGCCATTCAAGGATCTGCTCAGCTTTAAACTGAGGCAGTTCAGAAGGCAGCAACCACTTCCAGAGCACCTCAACATCTCCATGAATTGGGAAACTTATATTTTAAGGGTCACTTAATGATCTGCAGGAGCTAAATAGCTTGTTCACATCCAACCTGGGAGGACTTATTCCATTCCACTTCTGCAACAGAATCATTCCAGTTTCTGTGAGGAAAAAAGATCAGCCTCCACTCACACACAGGCAACAAAGCAAGTTCCCCAAACCTTGTCCCACCAGCCACACCGGGAGCCTGACTCAGAGTCCCTTGCCCCCAGGGAGCCATGTCCCCACCACAGAGCAGGAGCTTTGGGCTCACAGTCACCCTTGCATGGGTCACAGCAGCTCACCTGGCTCAGGAAAACCCTGTTTAGCCATGGACACACACTGGGACCCAGCCCAGCTGTGATGGGAAGCTGGGCAGGCTGAGCTCCAGTGTCTCTTCTGTTTGGAATTAAATCTGCTCTTCCAGCAAAGTTACAGGCAAAGCTTACGTTTTCCATAAGGACAAGCCTAAGAGAAGGGATGAGATGGGATGAGGCAGCAGACTGAGAGATGCCACTGCCATCTTCTTCTCCCAGGAATCCAAGAAGCCTCTCCCATGCCTCTAGGAGGGGAGCAGGTTCTTGGGTTTGGATCCTGGCCCCTCTTGAGCTGCCAGGGCTCCCACACAGTCAGGAAAAGGGTCATTGTCCTATCAGGCAAATTTTTAATCACATGGACCCGCAGCCCAACACCTCCCCTGAGCACAGGCTGGAACAAACATCACGGCAGGAGCCACACAATACCTTCACAGCCTTCAGAAAAACCCAAACTAATCAGCAAATCTCTTTGCTTTAATCATGTGCACTGGAGGCCAGGGCAGCACAGAGGCATCTCATTAAAACTGACCTATCTGCCCTGGAAAATACATCTCATCCCCTTCAGCGCGGGAGGCACAGGGAGGGACTGATAAAAAAGGAAGAGAGATGGGTTCCCTGCTTTGTCCCTGCCTGGCACCGAGGCTTCGACTCCATTACAGGAGACCTGAGCCTCATCTGCACACAGGCAAACCTCAAAGAGAACAAAGTATTTAAATGGACCAGCTTTTATTTCCAAAGAGAAGATGAATTCCTATTTGTTTTCAGGATTGCAATTTTCTCCCCACGCTGCAGAGGATGCGAACAAACGAGCAGGGAATGAAAGGGATTAATGAATGAATGGGTGGGAGCTGGGCTCCCAGCTGCAGGGAGAAGGAGGGGACACCAACCACAGTGGGACTTGCCAGGGGGAGAGAACCAGTACAACCAGTGTTCAGCACCACAGACACTCCTGGGAGCCCCTGCTCAAATGTGGATGGATTAACACTCATCTCTGAAAGGATTCACTTAAGGGAAAATCAAGCAAAAGGAAAGGTAGGAAGGGTTTAAAGTTCAGATCAACCACAGATGGCACAGGAAGGGCTGTTTTTACAGAAACACTGAACCTCCAGCTGCTGACAGCACTCAGTTCCCAGCAGCTTTTGTCCTCTTTGAGTGATGGACCCACCCACGTGACAGTAGTTTCCTCCCCATGTCTTGAAAGATGCAGAAAACCAAAAAGGCATTTGGTATTTACTGAGGAATTTATACCAAGCACTGCTCATTTGAGACCTATTGACTCTCCCAGCTGGATCAGGAAGATGCAGCCCTGTAGAAGCTGCAAAACAAGCAAAAATGAAATCTTCTTTTTCCTTTATTCTCAAGATATTTTAAGTCAAGTCCAACATCAGGGGATTAGAGGCAAAGTTTGGGATTAGGATTAGTTTTCAGCCTGGTGAGTGGGCTGCTCTGCTTCACATGCAAGTTGGTTTCTGGTGCTGATGGCTCCCAATAAATTGAATCAACTCAACCTTTGCTCTCAGTGCTCCAAGATCAATCCTTGCTTTGGGTTCCCAATGCTTGGGGATGATGTGACACATGAAAGCCACCATGGTTTGTTTTGGTGGGAGAAGTGACACTGCCTTCTAAATCCAAAGAGCTGGCATTTACCCAATCGTGCTACTATGATGTATGGCTTAATTTAAAGGCACACTCAATTTGCGGATTAATTATTATAGCCTGTGACTGGTTGAGCTTGTAATAAATCACCTGGGCAAGAAATTGCACAGCAATTAACTGATTGTACATTGAGCATGCAAATGTTAGTAAAGAGGTGTCACCTAATGGAGACTGATGTCAGGGAACTGCAGGCTGCAACCAGCAGAAGAAAGTCACAGTGAAAAGCAGGTGAGGGGAGTGGGTGGCAAACAAAACCAGAGGCCAAAATGCTTAAAAACATTCAAATCAACCTTCAGGAACTACATGCAAAACCGATGCAGGATTTTCAGGGACCGGCAAATTATGGTGGAAGCTGCCAGAATTTCTTGCAGGTAGTGCTGGGACAGCAGATCTGGGAGATGAGCCACTGGCCAGGACAGCCCCAGTGGCACTAGTGAGAATCAGCATGGACAGATCTCAGGGTGATTGACCCTCAAACCTCAGAGAGGCTGCAGCAGATGGTGCTCTCTGGCTGCCACAAGCCTGGATTTCAGAGGAATCACTTCTCACCCAATCCTGCCAAGCTATTCCCTCATGACAGCTCTTTCCCTGCAGCATCCTTTGGATGCAGCAGATCTCATTGACCTGCTGAACCTTGGGGCACACAAGGAAGAGATTCCCCAGCTGAGTCCCACCCCTGGCCAGGGAACAGCTGGGTTCTCTCATGAGCACTGACACACTGTGCCCCTCTCACCCTCACCAGGGAAGTTCTGAACCAGCCTCTTTCCACCACAGTGGCTGCCCCAGGTGGCTCCTTTCTGGAAGAGGCAGAGCAGTAACAGACAACTTTGTGTCCTCAGTGTAATTCTCACAAACCTGTGGAGAAACTCCCCTTTGCTTTTGACTGGCTGCAGCTTCCCTGCCCAGGAGTGCCAGGCTTTGGTTCTGTTTGGGAACCTCCCTTCAGAGGAACCAGATTTTCAGCTTCATTGTTAAAGTCCAAAGCTGTGGGGCACCCAAGGCTAGAAATGGCTCTAGAATAGCAAGCCCAAGTGTGTTATCTTTCCTAAGACAGGACAAACGGGGAACAAGGCAAGTTTAGAAGTTATTTTTTCACTATAGAAGGGCTCATGCCTTGGAGAGCAGTTTGTCACCCTCAGGACCCACCTGTGGGATGTCCAGGTGACCTCTCCCCCTCCACAGCACCAGCACTCCCACCCCAGGACACTCTTGGCAGCCCAAGGACTCCCTGTCAGCACAGCACCAGCACTGCTGGGACAGGCAATCCAAGGGGCAGAGGGAGGGAAAACATCTCACCTCCTTGGACATGATCCCAAAATGGGCTGAGGAAAGGTGTCACCGTCCTGCAGAGTGGAAGGAAGCTGGGAGATAGCAGAGCAACCCATCAGTGTTAACAGCTCTCACAGACTCCCAGGTGAGATTCCATTTGCCAGAGGATCTGGGATTTATTACCATGATCAAAGCATTAGGACCAAATGCAAACTCTGATGGATGGAATCTGTGAACACTGCAGCACTATGAACACTCATCCAGGGCTCGAGTTCAGACAAGTAGCCAAACCAGGCTGCAGTCTGCAATCAGGGCCAGGACCTTGAGTAGAGCCAGCAGATGTGGATCCTTCCCTAATTCACAGCCCCCTCCTTCCCTGCCAGCTGCCCACAGAGTTGCTCAGCAACACAAGGGCTGATACTGGCAATTTATCCAGAGTGAGCCTTTGGGCTCCCAGGAGGAGATGCTCTTACCTGACACTGTGTTCCCTGTGCACACAGCCATGGAGAGCTGCCAGGGAAAACCAGGAGCTCCCAACACCCCGAGGTAAGGAAGGGATCCCTCACAGGGCTATAACCCTGCCTGCAGGGGATGCACCAAGAAAAAGCAGCACATTTGCCTGGCACAGGTGCCTGCAGCCCCCATTTACATATCCCATCCCAGCAAACAGGACCCTGGCAGTGAGCCTCAGCTGCCCAAAGTTGCAGTAGGGTTAGATCCATCACTCTCCACTGTTTCCTAGGAAATTCTTGTCCTGAGACAGACCTTGCAGGCAAGCAGAGGAAGCACAGAGCTGCAGCTGCCTTTGACAGCATATTCAGAGGCACACCAGGATTATCAGGATTCTTGTCCAGGATGAAAACAGGCCAGCATTAAAGTCCTGCTGCCACTGCAGCCCACAACTGCAGGATATCCATCACAGCCTTTCCCTTTAACTCCCAAATGCAGTTTTTGGCAGCAGCAGGCCCCTGATGCACTGGACACTCCTGCAAGAGGGTTTACTGTGTACATGGTCTCTCCACCAGAGAATCAGGATACACCAGAGCATCAGGATTTGTCCAGAACCCTACAGCAGGCCCCAACAGCATCCAGTGGTCTCAATTTCTCCTTAACCCAAAGGGCCCTATCCCAGCAAACCAGCAAGAACCCCAACTGCAGCCCTGCCTACTTCCCAACACTGAAAACCCAAAAAGGAAATACGGGAAGCTCAAATTCATATTTATGATTCTTGATTATCTGCATTACTAGGAATTTAACAATGTAGTCAGGGGAGCAGAGATAAACTACTCCTCCAGCCCCAGAAAGCCCCAAAGCCACACCTGGAAGGACTGAAGGCAGAACGAAAAAAGTTCATTCTTCACCAAGAAAGAAAAGTTTCCTGAGGAACGAAAAGATGACAAAATCTGCTTTGCTGTGGCAGAGCTTCCAGGGCAACGGGGCCAATTACAAAACCTGCTTGGGATTTAGCAGGCAGCTGCTGGGAAACGTGTTGGTTTGTATGGAGAAAGAGGAATTAGGTTGGGGAATTATTAGTGATAAAAGAGAGGAGCTTTCCATGCTGCACACCCGAAGCCAATGTGAGTGGCTGTAGCACTTAATCCTTATCAACATCAGGTTGCACAGCTGGAGCTACAGGCCCATCACCCTGGCGGGCACAGAGACTGCCCAGGGTTCCAGCCTTGCTCTCCATCCTGGCTGGGGGGAGTTTCAGCCTCACCTTGCAACACTGGAGCCTTTGGCTCTTCCCCCTGTGACTCTGTGTGAGGTTTCTTGCTCTTTAACACCACCTGCCGTGGGTGGGAATGCTCTGATTTTCAGTTTTACACAAGTTTTCACAGGTAGGATCAAGACAGTCACACATCCTGTGCAAAGGAGCAGCTCAGCAGCACCAGGACCCAGCAACACTCAAAGCTGAACACGTGGTGAGGTCCCAGCCCTGTAATCCTGCTCCTGGGCCTCCAACACCTCTTGGAGACACCTCCCTTCTCCCTTAGGAATTATTTACCCTCTGGGCTGACACATCCAGTTTATTTACCTGCTTGCCTGGGAGCTGGTTACTTTGCTGCTAGATGGTTTGTTCCCCACAAAAACCGATTGCATCTTTGGTGTCCCTAAGCAGCAATGGCACCTCTGGAAGGGTCTGGGCCTTCATTAGGCTCCAGAGAGTTTTCCATGCATGGCAGAAGGGAGAGGTTTCATCAGTTGCAAGGCAAGCCATTTCCCAAGCAAGGCAGCAACTAACAAAGGAAATTACTCACCTCCCAACACTTAGAACTTAATTAAACAAGGATCCTCCCTCAAAGGCACCATCAGATTTCTAGAGCCTTGCCAGAGCTGAAAGAGAAACCAAGCAGCCTTCAGCCCCAGGACTGCATTTGCAGGTGGAATTTCCAGTGCCAGAGAAAGGCACTCCATTTTCTTGCAAATGGATCTCATCAAGAGCAATGTTCCCCCGGAGGGTTTCCAACCCAGAGTGGTGCCACACCGCAGTGCTGCACCATCCCATTTCATCCCTACACACAGGGTTCAGATCTGATGTCTCTCCAGCATCAGGGCAAGCACAGGGGGAACAGCATTTTAGATGGACTCTTCCACGCTCCTGCATCCTCCTTGGAATACCTGTTACCTCCTTGCAGCAGGAGAGCTGCTTGGCCCACACACCTTTCATCTCCAGTCCATAAAGAGAAGACAAAAACTTATTTTACCAGGTGTTCTAAGCCTGGTGCTCCGTTTCTCTCTACACCACCAGACAGACCCACCAGCAGCTTTTCCATCTGCAGATATATCATTTAAATGGAATTATGCCAGCAGCAGGGATCACACTGTTCCTGTTCTATAGCCATGCTTTGGAAACGGATCCAGATTTATTTAATATCAAATTCTGACTTTTCTCAGATCTGTCAGCACAGCTCCCTTGGCTTCAGCATAGCTGAAGTGCTGGGTGCAACTGAAAGCAAGATGCAGCACACAGCACTCCGGAGTTATTAGCAGTGCATGAATAATGTGGATACAAAGCCCTTCTAATGCCAACAGCAGCATTAAAAGTGCAAAAACAGAGCCAGCAGAAGCAATTTCTCTGCTCACATATGAGCACAGGCTGCTTTCCACCTGCTGCCTCCAGCGGGCTCAGCACCAGGGAACGCCAGGTCTGCCTCTGGCTCACTGAACACACTGTGGACACCAGTTCGTGGATGCTGAGACCAAGGCAGGACCATCATCCCACGTACCTGCACAGCTGCTTTGTCACAGCCAGTACAAAGATGTTGGCCACATGTCCAAAACCCCAGAAACTGGACCCTGCAGCCTCACAGTGCTGAAAATGGAGCCCATTGCCCACATTCCCTGGTGGGAGACGCCTCTTCCCACCTGACCACTCCAGTGACTGTCTTTTTCAGCCAAATGAGGGGCTTGGTTTAGTCAATATGCAAGACAATTCTGGCCAATTCAGGCCATCCCACCAGGAGACAGAATTTCCCCCTTTGGGGTGGAAGTCATTAGCAGATTGCACAGTATTTCTAGCTGCAATTGGTCTGATTTTATCCTTTAGACAAACTCTCATTGTGTGGGTTTTTTTTCAAGATTAAAGTGCTCTTTGTTATCTGGAAAAGTACTTAAGTGTAATTAAGTCACCCAGTCCTTCATTTGATAAAAACTAAGCAGATTGAGTTCTTGCATTCCTTCCCTCCAAGGCATTTCCCTCCACATGCCTTCCAAGCTTTCCGTATCCCTTTAAAAACCCCTGATACCAAAG
Source organism: Corvus moneduloides (assembly GCF_009650955.1). Taxonomy (NCBI): domain Eukaryota; kingdom Metazoa; phylum Chordata; class Aves; order Passeriformes; family Corvidae; genus Corvus; species Corvus moneduloides. The sequence goes on from NC_045494.1 coordinate 7,404,268, forward strand.
CTGTAGGAGTCACTTCAGCATTTCTGGCCCAAAGGGGGGAGCAGATCACCTCCCTGCCCTTGCCTCCTGCCCTGAAATCAATCCTCCTTCCCACCCAGCAGCAAAAGATAGGGAGACAACCTTTCCCATCCTTCACCCCCTTGGAAGTTCCTGCATTTCACCCACTCAATAGCAGTGCTGCACACTGGCACTATCAGCCAGGGCAGGCATCCTGTTACAGCGTTGCACACTGATAACAGAAGGATTTCTGTATCCAGGGTTACCTCGGGATGCATAGGTGTAGCCAAAGGGCTTAACCTTGCCCGTTCCCACCCCAGACCCTGCTGGGATCATTGCTCACACACACCACAGATCAATTCCAACTAAACTCTGTCCTCATGGTGTCCCCTGCATGAAGAGCAGCTTGCTGCCAGGTATTTCAGCATAAATTCCATCTCCTTTCAGGAGTGCACCAAGGAAAAATAAAAAAAGTCTCTCCAGATGCATTAGGATAAAGTTATACCTGGCTCGAGCTGACACTGTGCAGCCATTTCTGCTGGAACAGCTTCTTGATTAAATCTACCCATCCCTACAGCTACTGACAGCTCCCAGCAGTGTCTGAAAAAAGGAAAATGAGGCTTTCAGGAGAAAGGAGCATGGCTGTTCACTTCAGTGGCATCACCCTCACTTTCCCAAGTTGTTGTTCAGAACACTACATACAAAGATTGCATCCCAGCCTGTCCCCCAAGTTCAGCCTGAGCACACCTTTTAAAGCCTCATAGATGGACCTTGAGCAATTCCTGACATCAGTTCTCAGTGCTCCCAACTTAAATAAATTAAATAAAAACATTAATTTAGCCGCACACCAATGTGAGCTGCTCTGGAGCCACCTCGGGGTGTTGGGAGCTCTGAGTGTGCAGAGGTTTGCAGTGAGAGGCACACCCTTGCACCCAACTGCACTTGTGAAGCTCAGTGCCCCCAGGAAGACCAACAGCAGCAGCTATCAGGACATAAACTACTCCCCAAAGCAGCCAGGAGCTCTGCCAACTTCTCTGAGGCAAGCACAGGCAGTAGGGCCCAGCATGGATGCTGGTTTTCAAATTAGTTCAATTTTTAGCAAGAAATTTATGGGAGAAGAGGGGAAAAGTAGCTTGGTTATTGGGAAAGATTTATGGGACAGTCCCTGCATGTGTGGCAGGGGCTGCCACATGCAGTATTCATCCAAATGTCCCAGGGCTGCTGCACACACAGACTGGACTCCACACCTCCCCCAAGTGCTCCATTTACCACATCTGCTGCCAATGTGGTTTTAGGGGACTAAAAAAAAAATACCTTTGCTGTGTCAGGTGAAAATTACTCTATCCTTCAGCATAAAGCCTTGTTGAAGAGCAAAAAGCAGACAACTGCCTTTACAATCTGTACCCAGACCTATACGTGACTGGCAAAAAGATAACAGCCCTCAGGCACTGAGTGGTTTTCAATTTACACAGTTCTCTCAGTGCAGAAATGTACCACTCCTACAAACCTGCCTTTTTACTCCAGATGGAATCCAATCACACAAAATACCATGTACACATTGGAGAGAAAATTCTCAGGTTATAAGTTTAAAACAAAACGGAGTTACAGCCACAAAAGAGCCTTGATGTAGGCTCTGAAAGTTGTGTGAAAATTGCTTCAAATGCAAGAACCAGCACTTGGCTGGGAAGTGTCAAGTCAAGGCCAGCCCTGTGCAGGGATCAGAGTCTTGAACATCTATTTAATGGCTCCAAAGACAGGGCTCACTCTGCAGGACCCCACAGATAGTGGGACATTTGGGATCAAAGACCTTCTGGGCATCATATCAACCCCACAGGCTCCCAGCTTGGCTCCTGAAGCCACACACCCAGGAGGGAGGGAGACCAAAGAGGATATCAAGGGGGTTGTAAGTGTCTTATAGTGGCAAACCTTCATCCTGCACTGAAGACAGGCTGTGAAGTGGGAGATGGGCACCCAGCAGTGGAGAAAGAGCAGAAGCATCAGACAAAGGAGTCAACAGTGATCACATGAAGCCTCTTCCCACCTTTCTCCTCAGAGCAGGGCATGCCAGCCCCTCCAGCCCACCCCACAAATGTTGCCATGGGCCAGCTTTCAAGCAGCAGCCCAGTTTTCAAACAGCACAAAGCATCATCACAACCAGCCTTACTTCCCACCCCTCAGTGCCTGCTTCACACCAGCTGCCAGCTGGAGACTCATCCCTTTCCACTCCACCAAATAACTCTGCTGGCAGTTTGCTCCCACAAGAAAAGGAAGCGAGCAACATCCTCTTTAGCTTTGTGTACCAGGAACAAATCAACCTGCTGTAGTGCTGTAACCGAAGCTGTCTCAACCTGTAACAGTGCTGCAGATGGCACTCGGTGTTCACAGGGCTGATTTGTTTGTTGGAGCTGTTAAAACAACATCATTATTCAAAACTCTTGCTGTAGCACTTGAATTAAACTCAAGAGCTCAGAGAGGCACACACCAGCATTCCAAATAAACTAAGCGGAGACCTTTGAAACGCAGACATAGAAGAGAGTTCAGTGGTCTTGGGACTGCTGGTGCAGACACTGAACAGCTCTTCACCTTCACTCTTCACACGATCACCTGCTGCTCCACATCTCATCCTGCTTATGGACTCGGCCACACAAGCAGCACAGCATGAATTGTTCATTCCATTTCCTTTAAAGCCTGGGGTTCACAGAACAGGTAGGAAATAGCCTGAAGCTTCACAAGCTAATGAGACATTGCAAAGCAGATCCTTATGTCCCAATTCCTTGCCTTAAACAATATTTCCTCCCTCTCAGTTTCCAGCACAAGCCAAAGGCACCCTGGGTGTCCTGACTCAGTTGCTTCTCTGTGGTCTGAAGGCATTTCCCTGCCAGGCATCTCCTTTCATGGAATACCCAGCAAAAAGCAGCAGGGTTTTGAGTGCTTCTCCATACCAAAGCCAGGGAAGACATTTCCAACTACCTGGTGAGCACAAACACATTGCAGAAGTTATGAAACTCGAGCAAGGAGCATAATGTGTAGCCTCAAACTCTGCACAATGAGGCTCCTTCACCCCAGGCAAGCATCCCAGTGTCAATCTCTCCAGCTGAACCATGAGCAGGATACCAAGGCAAATTGGGGAAATGAGGAAAGCTTCAGCCATTTTCTCCAGACAGAAATAACTCAGCATTTCTCCCAGCCCAGCCCATCACTGAGGTAAGAAAGGCTCCTGACTATTTCGACCAATCTCACTGGACTTGGTCTGTGGTTCCTTGGTTTCCACATGTAATTAACAACGTGCAGCTTCCAGTAAGTGACTGCAAAGAAATCCTTAGGTGCCTAACAGACAGCAGCTTCAGAAAGTCACACAGTGGCATTTGAAAGCCCAGATTTAAATCAGTACTGGGGTTTCCTGTAGCTCATTGTGTACCCCAGCCCTGCATAACAACACTAACTCTGTTTTCCTGCCACTGAGCAGAGCCCCAGGAATTGTCCTGCAGTATGGAAAGTAACACAAAGGCAATTTCTACCACAAATTTAGAAGAGAGAGTGAAATTTAAGCTCTTTCCATTTCTCAGCCATCAGGAGGCAGTGGTAGATGTCAGCACACCAGAGCACATAGGGGTTATGGAGAGGTATTAACTGCTTAATCCCCGAAGTCCTGCTCTCAAAGACATGTTTGTTTGTTTTCTTAAAAACCTTCTTCTATCTTTCAAGCCCAGCCCTGAGGAGTGACAACAGAGGTTTAGCCCAGAAACCCTCCTCAGTAGCCTCCTGTTTGAACAAAAGTCTCTTTCCATTGCCCTGCCCAAACTCCCAGCTGTAACACTGCTGTGGGAATGATCACAGGCATCCTAAAGCAATAAGGAATTTGCCAAAAGACTCCCAGGTGAGGCTAGAAAACAGACAGATCCCACACCTCCCAGACAAGCTGTAACACCTGGCACCATTATCTGCTTTGCATCCAAACCCAAATACTTCAGTGTATGTTCAAGGTCTGCCAAATCCTTGGAACAGACTGCCAAACCACCCCTACTCATGGTCTACTGTAAGAAGTTTAAGTTGTCTAAATGATGCTCTGAAAGCTTAGAACTGAGAGGTTTCCACTAGAATATAATTAAGTATAATAAAAGCCAGACAACTGATTGCTGAACTACAGCTAACCTATGATTCCAGGTTTGTTGGGCAGTGATGATGTGGGCAAGGCTCAGAGCAATTGTGATGACACCACAGGTATTGCAACACACACAAGAATTGAAGCACTTGCCAGTTTTAGGGAGTTTCACAGGATCACAAAACGGTTTGGGTTGGGAGGGACCTTAAAGCTCATCCCATTCCAAACCTCTGCCTTGAGTAGGAACACCTTCCACTAGATCAGGCTGCTCAAAGCCCCATCCAACTTGGTCTTGAATATTTGTAACATCCTTTTCTGTCCCAAATCACACAAAGCATCTACACACAAATCTCCCTGGTATCAGAACATACTCCATGGGTTGCAGTGAAGGCAAGAGGACAGGCCATTTTATCCATCTCAGACACTGTTTTCCAAGTGGTTACCATTTGTAAAGTCTGAGGCACAGCTTGTTTCTGCAGAATTACTAAAATATTTCCAAACACCCTGCCAGGAACTGCAGGAGTTGTTAACACAGGGATTAAAGCAGGTAGCTGTACCTGGCAGAGCTGCTCTGCTCCAGCACAGAGCATACAATTCCCACCTGGCTGTGCTACAGGAAACTAGAAAAACAATCCCAAGGCCAAACCATCTCCTGTTTTTTAAAAAAACACTGAGTCTTATTTGCACCAAGTTCATCCAGGAGTTAACCACAAGGAACTTGTGAACACAGGGACTGCACAAACGCAACTTGAACACAACAGAAAAGGACTGGAAGGGCTCAAACCCATCCCCACACCCCACAGCTCTAACTCTGCTCCCTGCTGGAGCAGGGTTAGAAGCAGGAGGGAGAACCAGGAGCAGGCTGCCCTGTTCAGCAGAGGCACCCAGCCCCCATTTTTCATCCTAGTGGTCCTTTTACACTTCATCAATGTTTTTCCCCAATCAGAAAAAAAACAAACCACCAGGGAAAGGTGGGCAAACCCACCATGCTCACCTGCTCCAAGAGCCCACATGCACTGCTCTGGTTCATTCAGTATGGTGTCCCTCCAGTCAAATCAAGCCCTTTCTCATTTGGGATGAGGACAATGTTCCACAGGGAAGCAAGGAGCAGCTTCAGCCTCCACCATCAGCTTCCTCCACGGTTTCACCTGCCACCCATTCAGCGAGGGCTAGAGCTGCCCTTCTCCCTGGTGCCACACACCTACACTCCTCCTCCCTGGCAGCCTCCAGGCTCACAGTCCCCCATCCATCACTGTTTCGGCTCCCAGGACCTCCTGAGCAGACCATTCACTCACAATGCCAGGTTTCAGCACTGCTCAGCTCAGAGACTGTTATTTTTTTTCTTTTCACAACCCTGTCCACAAAGAGAATCCAGGACAGTCAAACTCCACTCAAAATACATTCAGGTCCCACCCTGAAGAAAGGGAAAAAGACCCCAAATTTAATGAAAGAAACACATAAAAAAACCCCACCATGAAAACCACAGTTATAGTTTCAAAGCAGCTATACAAAAACTTTACGTTAAAAATCCTTACTCAAACCCAGAATATCTAAAGAAAAAAACCAGCCCCACCTCACCCTCCATTTCTAAGTGGAGAGTAGGAAGTTCAGTCCCCAGGACCACCCACACCCAGCTGATGACACTTGGAATTAGGGCTGATAAGAGGATTCAGCTGGGGAGAACACGAGTCCCATCCCAACAAGGCTCTGCTGGTGCCTCTGAGAGGAACAGGACGTCCCCCCCCCACCACATGATAGCTAAAATCCCAGTATTGAAAAGAAACATGAATTGAGATTAGTCTTGACATTTCTGGGTCTTGTAATCACAGTGGGTGACAAAAGCAAATTCTAGATCAGAGCTTTTCCCTGAGCAATTTAAACACAGCTATTTTAAGGGAAGACTGAGCTAAACAAAGGGGTGAGCCCGAAAGTTGAAAGCCACAGGATGAGGAGTCCTGGGATTATGTGATAATCAAGCAGAATCCGAGATACAAGTATTTTTTGGAAATCAGGGTGCAAAAGTACTGCCCCTGCACAGCCTTCTGCCCCTCACCCCATCCACGGGTCCTTGTCCCCCCACATGCCATGGAGAGGCACTGCTGGCCAAAATCACTTGACCCCCTCACAAGGTGAAGGCTCAGTTCAGGAGGAGGAAATAATGAGGCAGGAAGTGCAAATTGAATCATTTCAGTGGAAAATGGAAGGGAACGGTTTTTGCATTCATCTCCCTATGTTGGCATCTTGTCAAAGGGCTTTTATTGGGAAACCACAGTTGGAACCAGGGCCTCTGGTGGGGGGAAAAGCTGTGTTTTTCCTGCTTGAGGCTCAGTGCCTCCTGTGAGATATCCCACAGCAACAGGAGACAGGATTGGGGTGAAACTTGAACTTCTGGTGCGTTTCCCCATCAGATCTGTCCATGCCTCCTGAAGCAGCCAGTCCAGCCGTGTTGGCAGAGGTGTGAGGCTGTGGTGCAGGGGGATTTTGTATTTTCCAGCCCCACTGGATTGCTCCACACTCCAGGCAGCCGATGGCACTGGCCGCTGCTGGAGCCTGAGATAGGAGAAATAGTGACACCACTGAAGGGACAATCCTCCTGCCCCAGTGGGCAGGACACAGCCACATCCAGATGCTTCTGGCTGGTTCCACACAGTTCCAACAGCCCCATGGCAGGGCACGGCCATGAAATAACTGAGCCCATCAGTGATGCTGGGGAAATGTGCTGAAGAATTTATTGAATTTATAAGATTTTAAGAATAGATGAGAATATAAGAATTATTTATAATTATTAAGAATTTATTACTTAAGAATGTTTTTTCCTTTGGGGAAATGTATTTAAGGAAGGGCAAAGTGCAGTGAGGAGAGAGGGGGAAAAACGTGATAGATGGTCCTGTGAGCAGCATGGCTGGAGGAAAGAGGAGAGGGAGAGGTGGTCCAGGGGCTGCATTGCTCCCCAGAAGCCCCGGACAGAGCAGATATCCAAGCCTGGAACTAATATTAATTAGCAATAAATAAACTTTAAAAAAATTTTTTAAACTTAAATCCAGCCTGTTTTACCCGTATCATTTATCACTGCCTGAGCTTCCTGCCCTTTATTCCAACCCACCATTCGTTTCACCCTCCCTTCTCCTCATCCCGGCTGCGGAGGGGGCGCGGGAGCGGCGGGGGTTAAGCGGGGGCAGCTCAGCACGGCGGGTCTGGGGCAGATCCCGGGGCAAAACCCGGTGCACCCCTCCCCAGTGCCCGGCCCTGGGTGTCCTGTCCCTGGTTCCCTTCCCGGTCCCGTCCCGGGTTCCCTTCCCGGTCCCGTCCCTGGTTCCCTTCCCGGTGCCCGGTGCCCGCCGCTCCTAGTCCTCCGAGCCGCCAGGGGGCGCGTTGGAGGCGCCCGCCCCTCTTGGCGGCGCTCTTGCCCGGCGGCGGAAGGCCGCTCGTCCGGCACGTGCCCATGGAGCCCGGCGGGTCCCGCCGCCTCAGGTGGGGCGGGCAGGGGGAGACCGGGGAGGCACCGGGGGGACCCGCGGTGAGGGGGCTGAGGAGGTACCGCGGGCAAGCGGAGGCACCGAGGGAGCCTGCGCTATGGGGGACCGGGGAGGCACTGGGGGGAACCGTGGTACCGGGGAAAAGGAGGCACCGCGGGGAACCTCCGATGAGGGGGCCGGGGAGATACCGGGGCGACCCGCGGTACGAGGGGAAGCACCGGTACGGGGATCCGGTGTGGCCACCGGAGTACGGGAGGACCGGGCACTGCAGTCCGGGGTGCCCCGGCTCTGCCCGCGGCCCGGAGCCCCGGTACTGGGGCTGTCGGCCGCTCTCCCGTCCCTCAGCGCCCCGCTGTCGCCCCGCAGCACGGCGGAGCAGCCGGAGGGTCGGCAGGCCCCGCGGAGGCCCCGCGGGCAGAAGGATTTCGTCCCCGACGGCTCGGCCCGGCAGGCCGAGAGGCTGCGGCGCTGCTGCGAGGAGCAGTGGCGGCTGCTGTCCGAGGAGCGCCCGGAGCGGCCGTAAGTCTGTCCCGGGAGCGGCGCTGGGAATGGCTTTTCCCTGGAAGGGGGGATGCCGGCGGGCAGAGCACAGCTCGGGGGTTACGGCAGGATCGAGCTGTTGGTAGCAGGAGGTATTGGTCAGCACAGTAAGACCCCCGCAGTTCACATGCGGTCAGTGCCCGGGTTGGAGCAGCAGCAGTGCGACACAGCCTGGCTGTCCCTGCAGGAGCACAGGGACATGCTGGCACACCTGTGGGTTCAGAAAGTCCCTCACAGGGCTCTTGGTTTTCACAGGGGTGTGTATAATCCTGTAGCCTTTGCAGCCACTGCCTTCTTGGGCATAATCCATGTTACAGAGTGTCTTGTTGATGCTCCTGTGTGGCCTTGTGCAGATTTGACCAGGGGCCAGTGTCCCTGGTTTATCAGTTTTTGTGGTTTCAACAATGCTGCCAGACTTTGGAGCTTATCACTTGGGAGACACTCACACCTGCCTCTCAACACATACTTTCTCTGCTTGGCCTGCAGCTATTAATTTTTCCCTGTGAGTCCCTGTGGGTGGGGTACGGTGATGTCTTTGGCAGCAGCTGAGTATGATACAGAATCACAGAATGGTTTGGGTCAGAAGGGACCTTAGAGATCATCACCCCATTGGAATCCCTGCTGTGGGTAAGGACACCTTCCACTAGACCAGATTGCTCAGACCCCCATCCAGCCTGGCCATGAACACTTCCAGGAATATGGCAGCCACAGCTTCTCTGGATGACCTGTGTTAGTTCCTCAATATCCACATAGCCTGGCTCAGGCCATGCATCTCCAGCAGGCTGCTGTAGCCTAGGGACATGCCTCTGTGGTGCTGACCACAGACACTTTTAACTGGTTGGTGATGACACACTGGTGCTGCTAGATCCAGGGGATGGTGTCCTTCTAATGCCTTGTAAAAATGCCACCTGGAAATTTCCTGCCTTTTGACACCTTCCTGAGCTTGCTGTGTTGCTACACTAGGAGTTGATTGTAGAAATCACAAGTGGTAAAAAACTAATCTTTAACCTTCTCAGGGGGAATCTGGTGAAAGCTGAGTGGAAGCCAGAACAGGGCATCGTGGAGCTGAAGTCCCCTGCGGTGAGTGCTACAGAGTGTGCTCAGTGCCATCATCTCCTGCTGCCTCACAGATTCTTTAATTTACTTCTTGCAATGGGAGGGAGCCTGGCTGTCAGCAGGGAACAGCCAGAGCCCATCAGGGATTTGTGCTCCTGTTCCAGGGGAAGTTCTGGCACACCATGGGGTTCTCGGAACGAGGCAAACAGTGTCTGCTGCCCGAGGAAGCTCTGTACCTGCTGGAGTGTGTAAGTAGGGCCGAGGCACTGGGTCCTCACTGAATGATTGGAGGAGCTGTAGCAACTGATAAACACCTGGTTCTCAAGGGATTGTCTCTTTTAGTGTATTGCTGATGGAGCTGTTTGTCACCAGGTGTGGGTTCTTACCTTGTACTCTCAAGCAGCCTCTGTGTCACTGACAGCGTGTCTTAGTTGGATCTGTGGCTGGTTCATTCATCTTAAGCAGAGATCTTTGGGGTTGCTGCTTGGGATTTCTTCCCAGTACATATGGCAGAACGAAATTTAAGTGTGGTAGACAGAGTAGTGAGACCATGTTGTGTTCAATGCTTCTCTGCTTGCAGAAATGCTGCTTAGGGCTCAGCTGGATTTCTTTGCGGTAGAGAGGGTCTTTTTTTGTCTTTCCACCAAAGCCTGTTATCAGTACAATTGGTGCATTGATGTAAAGGGAACTTTTATCCCTTAGCAAAACAAACAGATTGTGAGTGTCTGATGCCATCCTTTAAATCCTGACAGCAAAGGTGGGGCTTTTTTACCCCTGGCATTCTGACAAATAGTTTGTAAACAAATTGATGGCAATAAAATAGTTTAGTCAGATGCTGAGTACAAAATCCCCCCAAAAGCAGAAAAGCCCAGTGAGGTGCCTTCTGCCTATCTCATGGGAAAGGTGTGGTTCCTAGGGTTTTGTTTTCTTTATGAGTAAACACCATCTAAAAAAAAACAAAAAGGAGGAAAAAGAGGTGTAGCTTAAAACAGTCTCCTGGAGGTAATTTGTTATTCCCTGGAGAAGTTACCTATGGGATCTCTGGATCTGTAAAGAAAGTAAATGCTTCTGAGGAGGCACCAATTGATGCCTCCTGAAGCTTCTGTTGATTCTTCTGCTCCAGTTCTCAGTTATGCTAGTTGTAAGTGCTTTTGTTGTTGTGCTGTGTTCTGAATCACTCAGATCATCAAAGTTAAATTATCTCTCAAAACAGTGATTATTTTATCAGTTGAGCATTTTGTTCCCAGCTGCATCCTCCAAACAGATGCAGGAGCTGGAGCAGGAATTGAGAGCTGTGGGTGGGAACTTCTTACCTGGCTGATAAAACCAGGGTATGGGGGAACTGGGTATGGGAGAGGGACTGAAAGTAATCCAGGTGGCACATGGGGAGAGATGAATATCACGTCAAGGAGGGTGCTGAGACCAGCTGTCAGGATCAGTAGGAAAGAACTGGTGTGAGCTTGCATAGATTTGTTCCTGTGACTCTCACACCAATCTTCTGCCCTGCAGGGCTCTGTCCAGCTCTTTTACAGGGATCTGCCCCTGTCAGTCCAGGAAGCCTACGAGACCCTGCTGTGCCAGGAGGCAATGAGCCTGTCACATTACCAGGTGTGTTGGGACCTCCAGCTGTTGCAGGAGGATGAAGGCAGAAAGCCCAGCCTCTGCCACACAAGCTCTTCCAGTGGCTGGAAGCCGGGTAGGATGATCTGGGAGGGAAGTCATCCTCAGTTGTTCCCATCTTCCAGATGTTCAATTCCTGTTTCCCCACCTTTGCTTTGGGTCCTAACCCTGGCATTTTCTCTTCTGCCACTGCCCCACTGTGTTCACTCAGTCATAATGGAACTGAAGTAAATAGTTTGTGTTTAGGGCTGTCATTTAACCTTATTGCTTTCCTTTCCTCTAAGGTGTTCAGCCACTTGAAGCAACTGGGTTATATTGTACTGAGATTCAACCCCAGGTAACCAACTTTTCCTTCCCGTGCTGCTTTATCCTTCCTGAAGACCCCGAGACTCTCTGTACCCACTGCCTGGCCCCAGGGAGTGGCAGAGAAGAGGACTTTGGCCCTGCATTCTAGCTCTTGGGAGGATTAAAGGCTAAAAGTGGCACTCTACCCTTCCTTGCTCCTCCCTCCTAAGGAGGTGATTGGGAACATGAAATGGGGCATGAACTGAGGGCCATACTGGTCCCACCTGGGCATTTTCTGTACCTTTGGTTGCTGTATCCTGGGGGCTGAGCAGAAGGCAGTTCCACTACCTCGCCCTGCTCTCAGCCTCTGTGTTGGTCTCTCCTTCCAGCACTGTCCTGTCTGCCTACGAGAGGCAGCTGAACCTGGAAAGTCACTGCAAGAGCTCTGGGAAACACCATTGCAAGAGGAGGAGGAGTTCCAGCCCCCAGTAAGGATGTGGCCCAAAGTCTTCTCCCACCCTCTTCAGGCCACGCTGGCTCAGGAGCAGCTGCTTTGCTGCAGTGTCCCCAGGCCCTCCTGCTGGGGGTGACCTTGTCTGGCACAGTTGCTCTTGGCTGTCCCCAAGCAGTGCAGCGCTTTTCCTGAACGCTTTGCAGTGTTCCCTTTTGTCGTGTGTGTGCTTCATGCCAGGGTTAAGAGGGGCAAATTGCCCTCAATCCCCCAGCTGTGGTGCTGAGATGCCACAAGAGAAGGGTAGAGAGGTCAGTGCAGAAGAAACACGTCAGGTGCCTTCTCCTACCCTTTTTTACCAGGAGCACAGCTACCACAGTGCACATCTCTCACTTACCCACCTCTTCAGTCCAATTTATCTGCCAAGACTCAACAGCAGAGAGCAGAGTTGCATCCTGGGGCTTGCACATGTCCAAAACATCACCACAAACTGACAATAAGTAATTTTGCTTATAATTCTGACAGTTCCCAGGAGGTGGCGTCAGCCTTTCAGAAACGGGAGGATGAGGCTGGGGAGTCCCTGTTAACAGTAAATCAGTGCCCGAGGAACTGTGGAACTGTAGGAACTGTGAGATTAAACTGCTGGTCTAAGAACTGCCCTGTCTTCTCTGGAATCAGGGTCTGAATCTCACACCAGTAAGAGGTGCTGGCAGCCAGGTTTCTGCCTGGCCTGCGCTGCTTTGGCTGAAGTCCATCATGTTTGCATGGAGGTGTTTGGGTCAGTGTCTGGGGTGTGGACCTGGCATGGCAGGTTGGGAACATTGTCTATACAAATCAAGGCTGGGATTCTCTTGGGCATTGAAGTCAAACCTTGTGCAGGACTTCTCAGAAGTTTATTCTGCATTTGGCATTCACTGCTTAGTTTTGGCCTGCTTTTTTTCTTTTCTCATTTGTCTCACAAACCAGGAGGTTGTTGTCAAGGATTTGCAGACCTGTCTGGGGGTTCCTGCCACCTTTGCTGTCCTTCCTTCAGGCTTGGCAGACTGCATTCTTCCTGTTAGCAGGGAGCAGGCAGGATTTAAATGAAGTTCTACCACATGCTCTCCCTGAATTTTTTACTGTTCCTTTGTCTTTAGGTTGCATGAGAAGAAATGTAAAGTATCTGAGGACCTTCCAGAAGCTGAAGGGACCTCCAGCAAAGATGGAGATGACTGTGGAGACTCCATTCCCATGGATGAAAAGGCTTTGTCAGTGCAGCCAAAGGAATCAGATGCTGGCAGTGCAGAGGGGGAGTCAATGCCAGTTCCCCTTGATACAGGGCAAAAGCACTCTCTGAGCTTCTCCAGCAGGCAGGTTGGAGACCACAAGGAGAGCAGCACTGGTACCCATGCACCCCGCTGGGATTTTAACACCATCACCTTTCCCAACGTGGCCCCAGACCAGCCATGCACACATCTGCCCTCCCCTGACAACAGGCTTCTGCCAGAGAACGTGCCGGGCAGGGAGGTGGATGCAGCTTCCTGGTGCACACGGATCAACCAGAAGCAGGAGAAGCTGTCACGGAAGGAGAGGAAGCAATGGGAGAGGGAGAGCAGGTACAAGAGCAGTGTCAACGCCGACCAGGAGGTGAGACGCTGCTCCAACTGGCAGGAGTACAAAGCCCTCTTGGAGCAGAGGAGACAGCAGAGGGTTTGGAAACGACCGTCACACCTGTGGGACCAAGCTGTCACACCACTGCTGCGGCCAGAAGAAGTGACCTCGCCAGGTAGTGGCTCTGGGAACTGGGACCGTTCTCTCCCTCCCAGCCCTGTGAAAGAGTGCCTGGTATGCAGCAGCAAACGGGATCACATGGAGAAACTGAACATCAGTTTTGGGGACAGTACTTTGAGCAGGAGAATCTTTCTATAGCCCACTCAAGTGCCAGGATAAACAGGGCCTTGGGAGGTCTTCTAATCCATTCCCCATGTCCTGCTGTATTTCAGTCCTTCCTGCTGGGCTGTTAGACATGTGGAGTCAGGGCCAGCAAGATGCAAAGCAACTGCAGAACGTCTGGGCTGTGTGCTGGGAGGAGACAAGGAAGTTGAGGTCTTTGAAGTAGCCAGTGGTGACTGTGGAGCTGCCAACCATTGTCGGAGGAGGAAGGCTTGTGGGTGGTGTAGAGTGCTTGGAGTGCCCTGGGAGGGAAATTGGTGGTCTGATCCTTTCCCGTTCCTTCTCCCTCCAGCTGCGCTCCTCCAGCAGATCAGTGTGCTGCAGCCCTCCCACATCCTGGATGGAGCCTCCCGGTTAGTATCCAGCCAGTCAGCTTGGAGCTGTTGGGGAGCGGGAGTGTCTTGTGACTGTCCCTGCTTGTGAGGTCTGTGAGGTGCTCCCAGCAGCAGTTTGGGAGCTGCCTCGCATCCAGGGTGCCGAGAGGATACAGTGCTCTGCCCCATGACCCCCTTGCATTTCTAGTGAGGGGGTACATTTCCATGCAGTACCGCCTCCTGCAGCAACAGAGCCAGGGCTTTCCAGGCCAGTTAAAACAGCAGAGTTGCTCTCTTACCCTGCCCTTCCCTCTCTGCACCCCAGCCAGGTATCTCCTCCAGAGGTTTGATTGGGTTTCACCTATGCCTCGTCCCTGGAATGTGCTGCCATCCCTGCTACAGTGGTTATAAAACCTTGGCTTTGGGACTTTTGGTTCTGCTCCTGCCTCAGAGTCTGTGGTGCTTGTGTGCAGTCCCTGCAGTGCTTTTCTCCTGTCTTTGTTAGTGCTGCTTCTTGCAAGGCTGTGGGGTAGATGTGAGCCAGGATCTTGCTCTGGTCTGACTACGGGAAAGCTCTGGAAAGTAAATAAAACAGTTGCAAGGTCAGTCCTTTGAGGAGTGAAACCTATCAAGGGACCCAAATTAGTCAGGCCTCAGGAGTTTTTGCTCCCTCTTTTCTCTGCTGTATCCATACCCTGCAGTGTTTCGATCCTATACTGTGTGGGTGTGTTCCCCTGCAGGCTGCAGGAGGACCCAGAGGCCATGAAGATAGACTTCAACGTGTATCAAGCAGATGCCGTGTCCAAGTTTAAGAAGACAAACCCTGGGAAGCCCCATGTCAGGATGTGTGTTCGGAGGTACCCATTGCAGTTGTTGTTGTGGAAACGAAGTCCTAATGATCTGTAAATGACCCAGCATTTTGTGAGCTTTACAGATCATCAGAGTGTCTCCCTTGAGGGTGGTCCTGCCCAGGATTTTTTTTTTTTCCCTTTCAGTTCCTCCTCCTTTGTTGGAGACTGTGGCTGACAATTCCTCTCCTTCTCCCCCGCCCTTGCATTCAACCCACACTATTTGGTCATCTGGTTGCTGCTCATGTCTGAATATTTTGGGAGTCAGGAGAAAGAAGCCACAGCTTTTATGCAATGCTTGTGAAATTCAGGTAGAACCCAGTGCTGAGGGAGCTGAATCCTCAAGTCAGTGCCGATCACTGTGATTTCTGCAGAGATGAATGTCCCCAGAGCTTGCTACAGGCTCTGAGCCATGGGTTCAGTATTTTGATCCTTGTCAAGTGTAACTTTAAGATCACTAGGAACAGAGGGTAGGTGTCCCCTTTCTTACAGGATCCAGAACCTGATACTTAAACTCCATAGCTAGGTACAAAGTTCAGTTTCTGCCTTTTCTCATTTTGCTTTACTAAAACTGTCCCTCTGCTCTCTGCAGCTGTAGTAGACAGAGCAAGGAAGGTGGTAATGCAGTTTTATCAAGGTATGTCATGAGCCAGTAGGATGATCCTTGTTGCATTAATATTTTCATTGATGAACAAACAGACTCTGCAGAATCAAAAGGAGGGAAAAGCAGGTCAGATGTTGATCCCAGCAACCTAAAGATCTTCCCAGCACAAAGGTATTAAGATTGCAGTGGATTGGCCATTTGCCAATATCCCTGTGAGCTGCATCTAATGGGCACAGCATGGAGCAGTGTGCAGTTATCCTTGTTTTTGGCAAAGGATTCAACAGCTCCCAGTTCCCAGCATGCTGGGTACTCACTCTCAGGGCTGGCAGCCTCCTGCTTGTACTGAAATGGGTGGGGAGGATCACTACCAGCTCGTCAGGCCAAAGGGAGCTGTTGTGATGGCTGGCCAGGACAGCTTTGCCTCTGTGTTCCTCCTGCTTGGAGAACAAACAAGATTTTTTTTCTCTTTGTAGCTTTGATGAGCAGATCCCATCCCTGCGGGCTTTGAAGCAGGTGACGTATCTGAGTGGGGACGTCCCTCTGGTGTTTGCTCTGGTGGATCATGGAGAAATCACCTTCTATTCACTGAAGGAGTTCAAGCTGCCCATTGATGTTAATCACTGAAGTTGCTGTCACTTGCAGAAATGGTATGGGATGAAGGGAAGAGCTTTACTCAGACTTGTTTTCCTGATTAATGAAATATTACACAAAACAGAGCCTGTGATAACTGGAACCTTGGGAAGTTGGCCACTTTATTGGCTGTTACAGACTTCACCCACCCAGATGGCTCAGGCATAATACAGCGAACAAGTGTGTTCAGCTTAGCTGGGCGTTTCTGGGCTGGAGTACACACTGCTTTGTTCTTGAAGCCACTGGCTCTCCAGCTTTCTCACCTCATGGACCACCAACCTGCCTTTCCTGTGTCATCTTTTGCTGACTGTGGTCTAGTAGAAAACACTTTGCTGGTGATTGTTTTGTCACATGTAAAGAACCACTGTGCTACACCAATGGAATGGTTGGAGTGTCACTGAGGTCAGTCAGGGACAGAATAAGCTGATCAGTGCTGGTGTCCTGAGCCTCTGTCATTCAGCTGTGCCAACAACCATCAGATCAGATTCTGGTCTGTAAAAGGCATGGCCATAAACTCAGTCACCTGGAGGAAAGTTTCCAGACACTTGAGAGCAGGAAACTGTGCCTTGAACACAATTTCATCAGCCAGAGGTCAGAAAGCCCCAGAGTATTGCAGAAGGCCTCCTGCAGCAGCTGTGCTGAGATGCATTTTGGCCACACAGTGTTAAGCCATGCTAAAACTTGACCACCACTATCAGCATGCTGCATCTGATAGTCTCACCAGGGCTGAACTGCAGCACCTCTTTTTCAGCCCAACATCCTCTTTCCCGGCTGTGGATCCTTGTTATTTCTCTTGCAAGTGAGAGATCCCTGAGTAAAGAAACAAGCTACAAATTCCTAATGAACCTTGCAATCCTGAGGCTGTTGTGCTCTGAACTGAGGATACCATTGCTCTCCACCAGGATAGCCAGGTACTAAATTTTCTTTAGCCTCTATGCCAAAAGTGCCAGGTGCCAGAAGGTCTGTTCAGTGGGTGGAAGTGAGCTAAGCATGGCTGTGTTTGGTATCAAAATTTTCAGAACTGTAATAGCAACTGGTTTAGATGTGTTTTATTTGGTATTTTTTAAATTCCTTTTGGAGATATGGAGAAGGCTAAGCAATAAAAAAAACCCTTTTCCAACGATGCAAGCTCCTTGGTGCGGTTCTTAATTCCCCTAGAAATGTTAAGTTATGCAGAGGGAGACTGTGGACGCTACTGGGACCCTAGCAGCAGCAGCTGGTGAATGCCTGCTCAAGGTCATACAGCCCTGTGGCTGTGTAACCCTGGTAACCCTGCTCCCACGCCTTCTATGCTTGGATGCAGCCGCTGCCCTGTTCCCGGGGAGGGCAGCGTGACTCAGAGCCTGGAGGTGTCCCGACATCCGCGTGCAGTTCCTGTCGGCACACGACACTTCTTCCTCATTCATCTTCCTCCTGCATGGTCAGAGGTATCGTAGCCCAGGGTGCCGTGGCTCTGCCACCAGCACCTGCTTCTGCTTCACACACACACCCCGGTTATCAGATGCTGGAAGTCGCCAGGGCTCTGCCGAGGTGAGGGTCTGGCAGCTCCTCCCACGCTCCCTCGCCTTCCTCTTCCTCCTTCCAGCAGTGCTTTGGCTCTGATAGTTCTCCTTAAAGCCAGGGTTGGCAGCCCCATCTGCCCTCAGCATTCTCCCAGACTGTTCAACAGATTAAAGGCAGTGGGAAGAGAGTTTCTAAGAACAAGCTCAGCCGGGAGAGCTCCAGCCTGACCCACAGGGCTCATGTTTGTCCTGGAATTAGGTCAAACTCACTCCTGTTGATTTCAATCAGTCTCGTCTCCTTACGCCAAGGTGGAATTGTATCGATGAACTCTGCGAGAGCCACCCAGTGAGTTTCGCTGGGGCAGAGACTCCCTGATTCAGCACAAGACAATTACAATGTAATAACCACTGCAGGGAGGATTGAGAAACTGTGGCTGCCTTGCTAAGCACCGTAACATCTGATGGTGCCTTTACCCACCCCAGAACAGGAGCATGATCCAGACTGATACTCCGTTTTGGCCTGTGATGTAGATTGGCTGAGCATTGCAAGAAGATGAGAGAACTGAGTGTTTAACTGAAAAACATCATTTTTGAAAACGTGGGTGAAATACTGTTACTGGACCCTTGTCAGAGATAATTTCAAGCTTTTGCATGGATGCAGAGTGGGCAGACCTTTGCCTGCCATTGCCCCCTACATAAGTACAGCTTCCTTGTCCAGCTGCTGTCCCCTGCAGCAGGACACGGGCTGGCTGCTGCCGGGCTGTGCAGCCACACTTGTGTCCGTCTCTCCAGCGAAGGCTTCGACTCTGTAGTCTATTTTCACAGGCAAAGCCGTGGAAGTTGGGAGTTCCCCCGTGGAGCTGCAGCCGGGAGGAAGGGCCCCGAAGCCCGGCCCCGGAGGCGGCTTTCCCGGCCGTCTTTCCCCGCCGCCCCTTCGCCTTTCCCGGTGCCGGGTGCCCGCGCTCCGCGAGCGGCGCGGAGCCCTTCCCTGACTGGCTGCAGCGAGCGCGCTGCTGAATTATTCATGAGCGCGCCGGATTAAAAAGAGAGGCGGGGCCGCGGCGCGGCTTTATCTGCATGCGACGCCCCGCCCACGCGTGTGTTTGCATAGCGGGCCCCGCCCCGGGGGCGGTCCTGCCCCGGCCCCGCCCCGCCGCGCCCCGCCCGGAGGTGTCCGCGGAGCGAGGCCGCCGCCGCCGCCGCGCAGCTGAGGGGGAGCGGGCGCGGAGCGGAGCGCGGCCGGGGCGGCCCGGCCCCAGCCCCCACAGGTGAGCGCCGCTCGCTGCGGCCGCGCGGGGAGGCGGGAGGGGCTCCGGGGAGGGGTCTCGGCGAGGGGTCCGGCCGGCGCGGCCCCGGCAGAGCTCGCCGGGGCGGTCCCCGCCATGCCCGCCCGTGCTGAGCTGCGCGGCGGGGCCGGCAGGTGCTCGCCGGTGCCTCCGCCCCCGCGGGGGTTTACTTCGCGAGTGCCCGGGCCCTCCGCGCTGCCCGGGCCGGCCGTGTCGGGGCTACCCACACCTGAAGCCCCGGCGCACCTGGGGACGCGGCAGTGGCTCCCCGTGGAACTTGCAGCCGCGGCGCTGAGGGCTGATGGGGTTTTGTTTGCTGTTGTGTCCTTTCCCGGGCTCGCTGCGTTGTGTCTGTCCCGGCCGGAGCGCGCAGCCCCCCTG
The DNA here is from genome assembly GCF_009650955.1 of Corvus moneduloides. Taxonomy (NCBI): domain Eukaryota; kingdom Metazoa; phylum Chordata; class Aves; order Passeriformes; family Corvidae; genus Corvus; species Corvus moneduloides. The sequence goes on from NC_045494.1 coordinate 7,423,292, forward strand.
CTTACCGCGCGGCAGCTCCGCATCCCGGGATTCCCCGGGGAGGTGGCGGCAGCCGCTCCGGGACTTCCTGCCCGGCCCTCGAGCGGGTCCGGGCCGGGGCCGCTCCCGGGGCGCGGGGGCTGCGGGAGCCGCTCCCGTCCCGGCCTGCGGTGGGAGATGCCCCTGCCCGCAGCCCGGCCCCGCAGGTCTCCAGTGCTGCCGCTGATTCCAAGCAGCGAGTCTTGGAGAAGACAAGAACAAGAACTGCAGTGACTGACTCCCTCGGGATATTCTGTTAGCATTTTCTGTCTCTCTCTTTTTTTTTTTTTTTCCTATGCCCGTCTTAAATGCATCTTGTCACTATTTTTTTTCCCCTCCAAAAGTTGTGAGAACTTGCTGAGTGAAGAAGCACGTTACTTCCAGCAGGCAGGAAACAGGTGTAATAAAACGATGAGACAAGTTGTTCAGCCTTTGTCTCAGGTTGCCCTTCGTTGTGCCATGGGAACAGGCTGTTGCTGGTATCTCCCCTCCTGGAGCTGAGGCTTAACCATGATGTTGGAGAAGGCTTTGCGTGTTTGTGTTTAGTGTTGTTGATGGTGTAGAGCAGTTGAATCAGACTCCTGGGTCTGTATTTCTGCAGCCAATGGCACAAAGCCTTGTGCTGGTGTGGGGATGGTGGCAGGACAGGGGGATAGCTGCACTGAGATGGTGGAAGTAAAAGTTGTCCGTTGTCATGTCTTACTCGATGGGGAATGCTGCTCTTTGTAGTCATCTGAGAGCACTTCAGTCAACTGGAATATCTGGCTTTACCAAGTCCCAGCAGAAGCTGAGTGCCCAGAGCAGCTGCCTGGTGATCTTACCTTTGATTCGGGAAGCTGCTGCTTCTGGCAAGTGGAATGCAAAGTGCTGGTACATCCCAAGGCTCCTCCGTGCATCCTGGCACGTTCCTTGTAGGGATAGACTGGCCCATGGAGGAGATGAGGATGATCTGTGCCAGTAGTGAGCAGTCCCTAATCCTGCTCAGTGCTGCCTGTAGCCTGTTGAGGAGCTCCATATAGTTCATGGTATTGGAAAGCGAGAAGAGTTCTCAAACATCTTCATAGCATGGTGCTGAGGAATGTCTTTTATTTGGTTTTCAATAAATTGCAGGTGCTATAACAGCTGACCAAAGAAAAGTATTGGAGGAGTTAAGCCAGTTGAGAGCCCTTTATCTACCAGTGGCCTTCTGGTATGGTAACATAATTATTTCTGGGAATTGCTTATAGAAGAGGTATGTCTCTGCTTGGCTGACACAGAGGCTTGAGAAATGTCAAAGAGCAAGGGAGGTTTTAAACATATGTCTTGCAGTTAATACATGGCAATAAAAGTATGTGATACTGCTAGTACCATCATCTTTCTTTAAAATACCAAAGGAGGAACTGGTTTGGTTTCTATGCAGAAATTGTATGGAAACTCCAGTTCTCATATAAAAGTTTCTCATAGCCGGATCTCTTTGTGTTGCTTTATGAAGCAAAAGCTTTTGTGGTTTGCTCCATTGACCCACTGTGTGTAAAATGCTGCTCCAAAGTTACAAGCCACTCTTCTGTTCAATTCATGCTTCTTAGCAAAGCCTACAAAGGGTTTTGCATCATGGGCAATAATGTTGTTCAGTGCAAAGACTTTGTTCTGCTGTAGCATTTTGAAACTTTGTGTTGTCATGCCCCCATGACAAGGAGAACACAATAGGAGTCATAATGACACACAAGGTTTGCACAATTCCCAAATTCATTGCAGGTGGGCGGATCCTGGTAACTCCAAGCACAAGGCTGTGGAAGTACGTGAACTTGCCTGAGTTGTGTGATTGGTTCTCAGTTATTTTCAGAGTTCTTGGACAATCGATATCTGATCTTTTATTTAATATTGTTTGTCTTTTGGGAGGGCAGCCACCTGCATGTGGTGTTGCCACAGTATGTTCAGTTGTTCATTTCACTGTCTGTCTCTTCAGGTTCACTAAAATAACTTCTTTCTAGAGGATCTCTTGGTTTTCCTCTCTGACTACTGTATGCAAGGTGCACCTGAACACTCTCCTGTTTATGAAGCTGCAAGGGCTGGGGGATAGCAGTGGCTCAGCAGTTGTATAAGGGAGATCTCTGCATGGTCTCATTAAACTGAGATTAATGTTAGAACATCTTCCTTCTCCTGGGAAAAGAAGGGGGTGTCTTACACTTGTCTCTGTGTACTGCAACTGTTCCTTCCCGTGCTTTAGCTGTTCTGCTTGGCTTGGGCTTTCTCCGTGAGTATCTGCCTTGACAGTCTGTCACAGCCAAGCAGGGTGGTAGAGAGGAGCAGTTAAAGAATAGCTCAGGCTCGTTTCATTGATTTCAGGCTAAAATTGTTCTTAAACTCGTCCTTTTCCAGTGACTCATGGCACCTGTAATTGATAAATGTGGTAAGTCTGGTATTTTAAGTGATACTTTGCTCAGTTCTGTTGGTGTGAGATCACTGGTGCTAAGGAAGAGCTTTTTGCTGTGCAGATGACCCAGCCTCTGTTCTGTTGCTGCTGACTGTGTTGGTAACAGCAACAAGGCAAACTCCTGGGTGCAGGAGAGAACCTGGTTCAGACAAGGCCATGGTGCTGACGGTTTGTTATAGCAGCACCAGCTGCCTGGAGTTCAAACAAAGCTGGTTGATAAGGCCTCTTTTATTTTAGCAGGGTTCATAAAGTGTTATCAGATGCATAGGTATAAGCTCTCCCTTCAAGGACCTGTAAGCAGGAAGGAGTGCTGAGGAAGGAATGAGAAGGAGACCTAAATCAAGGCAGGATTTAAGAGTTCTTGAGATACTTGCTGGCATTTTGAACAGAAAGCTCTTGGACTGCATCCCACTGAAACCCTGTTCAAGTTGAGTAAAAGTTGCCAAGGAAGCACACAGATGGTACCTTGCAACTCTGCTACGTGAGCAAAATAAACCCATTATGGGTATGTTTTTGTCGTGGGGTTAACTTGAGACTGCATCCACACCTAATACTGTCTATGTAGTAAAACCTTCTGACCTGGGCTTCCTCTTCTTGTAAGACTGGATTAACTTGTGTTTTTGGGACTTACAACATTTTGGCTGGAAACTCCACTCTCATGGGAGGACATAAGGAAAAATTGCAACGAATTTCTGCACAGGGTAATTCCCTGCCAGGCTATGCCAAGTTGATGGAGATAAATGATGGGAGAGTGTCTTAGCAAGCTGTACACTGGCACCGAGATACATTACTGTGTGCAGAAGCAGGGAAGCCAAAGGAAAACGTGGAGCTCTGGGATTGGTAACACTCAGCTGTGAGGAACAATTAATGCTGCTCCTGGGAAGGAGCATTTGTCCTTCAGTTGAATATGGGTTCACATACCACATCTTGGCATCTGAAATAAATGGAGCTGAGCAAGGAAGACAAAATGAAATCTGGTTTTGATGTTTAACTGCTCCTTAGTCTGTGATTGGAAACAGGATCGTCTTGCAACTCATGCTTTCACTGCCTTTCTATATGAATAGGGAGGAGATTTTGCTTTGTGTCTGGATCTAATCCAATGAGGTGAAAAAGGGGACGTTGCTGTGTTTAGCTGAGCATTCAGGGTAAGGAAGCAGCAGGAGTTTGATGTTCAGGGCACTCTGAGCTCTGCTGTCAGGTGTCCATGTCCTGAGTACCAGCAAAACTTGGTTTGGCTCAGCCTTGGGCTATTGTTGCCTCTAAACAGCTGCTCTCAATACATCTTAAAAGAAGAGAATGTTGCACATAGTTTCTGGTAAAAGACTCGTCTTTGAAAGCCTAAAGAATTGTTTCCCTGGAAAATAAGAACATTAGATACATGCAGACCTGGCATAGCTTCAGAGGCTACTGGAGAATTCCTCTCTGGCTACTGGTAGCCACAACTGTTACCAGATGGTTGTAAATGCTGACTGGCAGACAACTGCAGAGCACGTGGGACTGGAGTTCTACTTAAGACTCCAAAGGTGTGTGGGAGAGAAACTGGCCTGCTAAAATGTAAATGTGCATCTGGAAGATAAGATTATACAGATTGTGGAATCTATTTCTAGAATTGGAAGAGATACTTGCCTATTGTACTAAAACCAAAATTCTTCTCTTTGATAAGAGCCTTGTAAACTTGTGATAATAACTCTGCTTGGACAACCTGTGCTGCAGTGGATGCTGTTACTTCCTTGCCTTTGCTCAAAACTGCTCGTCCTCTCATCCTTTCCCATACTGTGACACTCAAAGGTTCTTTGGTTAGAAGGAAATTCTGATACCAGTCTATGAGAGGTGACTGTATGATACCAGACTATAAGAGGCTGCCTTCTCTCATCCTCTCAGCCCTTCAGGGTGATGGTTCTTCAAGTGAGTTCAGAACTACTACACTTCTTAGCCTGTTGAACAAGTTGTTGTGGGCTGGAGTGTGAGTGTTGGAGCTCTTGCATAAGCAGGCTCAAACAGCACGCTTCTGGATGCAATTAATATTTCAGAATAAAACATTCTAGCAAGGTATTAAATGTAAAGTTGTGTCTCTCTCAAATCAAGCCCCATCTTCTTTGCTCCTAACACTGAGTTTGTCTCTGCTGGCACAGCTGAGGTCTCTTGTTCTAAAGTGGGGAGGGTAATTAGTAGTTTCTCTGTGGGTTTGCCTCGTTTAACAGGTCCAGGATATTGATTGACAGTGGGAAAGGGTGAGTCTTTTTGGCACTTTCCTTTCCTTGTCTGGCTAAGGGCAAGTTGTGTGTTATACATGGCTGTGATACACTCTCCTTTCATTGCACAGCACCTTGTCACTGCTCTGTAACTTTTGCTAACTTAAAGTGAATGTAGCTTTGTGAAAATATGTCCCTCTCTCAGAGATGTCTAATAAAAGAAGACTTATGATCTGATACTATTTTTGAAATTTCAGTTGAAGTGCTAAATCACTGTAGAAGGATTTACTTTCCAAGTAAGCTACACTTTTATTCTTCCTCTCTTTTCTGGGGTCCTCATACATTTGTTTCTGTGCACATTCTTCAGCCCTGCATGTGCTGATGGCTCATAGACACCTGTAGCAGCTCAGAGCCAGTTTTTCTCCATGGTGATTGGTGCTGCCAGTGATTCTAGGTGACTGAAATGTCATGTAGGTGATATATTCCAGTCACCTAGATCCTAGTGATTCTAGGGACTAAGTGACTCAGGTGATTGATCCACATGTGATCCTCTGGTCCTCTGAACCAGGGCTGCAGTCCTTTGGTGAGCTCCGGGCAGTGCTGCACAGGTGGCTGGACATGTTGGAGTGTGAGCAGGAAAGGTAAAAGGGCAGTAGTATAACAAAGAGGTACAAGTTTGAGCTCAGGGAGTTTCTGAAGGGAGTTCTCAAAATATGCCTGTGGAGCATCCTGTTTATCACACCATTTCCTTCTTTTGGACCTTCACAGCTGGTGCAAGGCCTTGCTAGGAACTCTTTGAAAAACAACTCAAGCTCCTCAGAAGTGTCTGTTTTAAGTCATTATCCGAAGGCCATTGTTGCTGGCAGGAGCACAGAAGCAGCACCTTGTTTCCTTGTGCTATTCCCATCTGTACAGGTGTGAAAGCTCCTCCCCTCAGTCACTCACCTCCACTGTTTGAAGGGTCCAAGGCCCTCTGTTCACTTGTCTGTTCCTTTGGTCCCTCTCTTTCTCATGCAACATCAGCCCCCTGCTCCCCAGCTTGCTCTAGGTGTGTATGAACTTCTTCTGACCATGTAGAGTATCCATTCTGTACATTCAATGCATCCTTCATTGCACCTCAGAAGTTCTGGTCCCCGCTGCACATGTGTGTCATGTACAGAGTAGCTGGCAAATTGCTCCCTGCCCAACAAATTAAACTAAAATACTGAGTGGAGTGTCTGTAAACTGCAGCCTGTGAGAGATGGCCAGGGCAGGCAAGAGCACTTACACCAGGGTAAGTTGTCAGGATGTGAATTGAAGCCTTTGCTCTTGAGTTGGCAGAGTTTTACTTGTCACTTAGCACCTCCGCAGAGGGGAGATGTGACAGCCTCCTGAGCTGCAGAGAATATGAAGCTGGAGCCTGGTATTCCCCGTGTGATTGCTGTCTTTCAAGTCAGGTCTGATTTGTCCTGCTTGGATCCTCCTGTCGCTGTGAGAGACCAGGCACTGGGACACTGCTTTGTGCTTCAGCTGCACAGGGAATTGCAGGTGCGAAATTCCCTTCCCCTACCCCCACCTCGAGCAGGGAGTTTGGTTTGATATTTTACAAAAGCAAGTTAATAATTAATGCAGCTGCCCTGCAGGCAGCAAAGTGCCCTTTCTGCCGTGCCCATGGAGAGACCTGAAAATGTGATTCTTTCTCTTTTTGGCTCAATAGCTGGAGGGTTACCTGGGGTGAAAACTGATGCTAGTCAATAATGCCTGAGCCCGGGAGTTGGCCTTTAGGTTGGGTTTATCTGAATGTTTATGCAAATGATGCAGTTTTGCCTTTTCTTTGGATAAGGTCAACACAAAGGATCACAAAACGGCCAAGTGCAAAACCCTTTTAAAAATCCTCTTGTTCTATCTGTACTAGTTTGCTTTATCAATGTGAAAATGGAACTGTGAAGTGCTGCACCAGAGAGCTGTGCTAGACTGGTATCAGGTTTTAGTCACTCGATAGTGATGTTGTCTCAGTCTGCTCTGGCTCATTTGTTACCTGCTAAACCAAAATAAATAACCTACTTCTGCCTGCTTTCTGCTCAGGCTGCTTTTGTTTATATAGCTTTTCTTTTCCTTTTTGTTAGGATTTTTGTTGCCAAGATACTACAGCAAGGAAGATGAGAAGGTTCTTAAGACCCGGACACGATCCAGTGCGAGAGAGGCTCAAACGTGACCTTTTCCAGTTTAACAAGGTACGGGGCTTTCCTCAGACTTCAAGGCAAATCTATCCTGAGCCACTGCATCCTGCAAAAGAAGGGATAAACTACTTGAGTGTGGGTGGAAAAGTTAAATTTAGGAGAGGTGGTTTGTTCTCTTTTTCAGTTCTGTCCTTTTCTCCCCCGATGTGCCTGAGTAGTTTCCTTTAAGCTCCTGGGTATGTTCTCAATTCTGTCTTTCCCTTTTAAGAGGAAGGATATTGTGATGTTTTTGCGTGGCACTTGCTGAAAGAAGAGATCTTCACAGCAGCTTTTCTATCCTCTGAGTGGTCTGTCACTTGTCCTGCTGTGTGCTGGGACTGTTGCTGTTAGAGGTAGTCCTTGTTAGGAAAATAAACATTTTTCTAAAGATACACAGAAGCCACAGCTTGTGATGCAGCTGACACCAGAGTTATTTGTCCCTGATTATACTTTGGATTTACAAGTGTACCTCTGCTTTTAAATGTGAATTTAAAAAGCTGTGCTAGCACCTAGGCAGCACAATGGCCATTAATAATGAATTTACTATTATCTTAGTCTGAATCTGTTTCTAGGTTTTTTTCCTTCCCTCTGTGGAGAAGAAATAGCAGTGGCTGTGCTATCTATCCAACACTCTGGACATTTTTCTTTTGAGCTCTGGCCAGGAGCATAGTGCTTTTATCTTTGAAAAGGCCTAGTATTAAATCATTGCTAGGCTAATGGCTACTTATATCTTCTTTGGGGAGCAGAAATACATTTGTAGGTTTTGTGTTTCCAAGGTTTAAATGGAATTTTTCTGAAAAGTGTAATGGATAAATGAAATCAGCCTAGGAAATAACCTCCTTGATTCATTAGAATTGTGCTGTAGATGGATACTTGAAGTGGAACTGTGGATATTTGAGATAAATGATTTAATGTAATTGGTACTGGGCGACACCAATTCCGTGCATACCTCCCTGCCACTGGGGAGAGAAAGGAACTCAGGAGTGCTTCAGGTCCGTTTTCTGCCTGCTACAACGAGGAAATCCTAGTGCAGATGCAGTAGAAAAATCAGTAAATGCAGACCATATTTGAGTTGTTTGCATCCAGCTAAATGCAATGTCAGCTTCAGGAAAGATGTCCCAGGGATGGGTCAGAGTTGCTTACAAGCATTTAAAATTATATATACATTGGAAAAGCTTCTGCTATTTTAGGGATGTCTCTTCCTTGAATATGCCTTTCTCTTATGAGAATATTTGGCTAAGCTTCACCTGCCAGAGACATGCTAATTTGGATAATGCAAAACAGGGTTGAAAGAGCTGGCTTTTGCAGCAGAGGGAAACTTTCAAATATATTAGAAGCTGACATCAGGATTTGTGACTCCATTTGATTCAGTCCTGAAGGTAGATACTGCATCTTGTTTCTAGGGAGACAACTACTTTGGACACTTCCTAATGGTTCACTCTCATTAACAGCTTGGTAATTAAAGGCCTTGTAAAATGCATTTGCACCTTTAAGCCACAGTAACTTGTTCTTTGCTAATAAGAATCAGAAGGGAATGGACATTATACCAGAATCTTTTACACTCTATTTTTTTCTTGCATAAAAGTCAGGGTTTTTTTCCCAAGTCTTGTGTCTCCCATTCCAGTATTTCCAGAGATAATGGGTCATTTGAAAGCTTGTACCCTTTGATCCAACAAACATCTACTCACAGCTAGGTAGACTGAGAAAATCTGGGAAAGTCAGACCTTAGTTCTGAGCTCTTGAAGGTTGTGGCTTCAAGGAGCCAAGAATCATAATGCTTTGTGTGCCAAGACTGTCCTGGTCTAATGTGCTATTAGAGCAAGCACATTAGTGCTGGTAAGCAGGTTTTAAACACTTGTTATTTGAGGTCTTTGAAAGACTTCTGGTTAAGAACCTGCTTGGGAAATATTTTGTGGGACTGTAAAGTTGCTGATCAGAGAAATTGCATGGTGGATGTGCACCTCTTCAGTGTGTGTGATGCGGGTCATGACTAAAGGCAAGGTCTGTACCTTAAAGGTGCTGGGGATTCCTGCCCTCATTTTACTCTGAAGTTGAATATAAATGCATGATGTCACACAGATTTAGTGTAGTGGAATGTATTTTACCACGCTGACCTAGAATGGACTTCAATTTAGAAAGTCTGTTTAATTGGTGGTGGTGGATTTTTGTTTGTTTACTCTGTCAGGTATAAATAGGCTGTGATCTTTTTACTGCCTCTCTCTTGCATTTCTGTTTTGCATAAGAGGTGGTCCAGATGGTTTTAAAGTACTGATTGATGACTGGACTAGCACTTCAAACTGTCTTCGAACTTGTGTTTGTTTCAAAAAACACCTTCCTAAATTCTGCTAGTCACTTAGCTTTGCATATCTGTTTCTCTGTATGAGTAAGAACTTCCCATACTTGTGTGTACCTGTTGCAAGAATCTGTTTTTAGCTCAGTGGATAGAATGAAGGATAAGGTATGTGGACTTGGCAGTCTCCTTCTTTGAGTTTATCCTGCTTTTGGAAGTAGTATTTGGATGCCTTTGGCTCAGTCCAAGCTCTGCAGAAGAAACGTGTTCAGGCTGGCATTGTCAGACTAGATGATGGGTAACACACAGGTGAACCAGCCTGTCTTACAGCTGAATGTTACCCAACTGGGAACATTGCATTTAATTTATGGCTTCATGTTTTTCCCTGTTTTCAGCCTTCCTGCCCCTTTGCTGATGGGTGTGATGGATAGCTTACCTGAAATCTGAATTAGTGTCTCTGCAAAGTGGAGTTAGCACGTACAGGCTTCGTTGTTTCTTCAAGAGATGAATTAACAAAGGGACAGGGTTTGTATTGCCTGTGGTTGGATTTGTCTCTGCTCTGTCATAAAACAACCTGAGGGGAGAAGCAGAGATGAGTGAAAGGAGGAAGACAGAGCTGCATCGGCACAGCTTTAGTGTGGGCTGCGAACAACTGTTCAGTTTGGCCACATTTTTCCTGCAGTAAATATGACTGACACGAAGCATTTCTGTCAGTGCTGCTGACACCAGGCTTGCTTGAGTCTGACAGATCTGTGGAGAATGAAAAAAAGCTCCTACCTTTCCCCGAAGAAACAAAGGCCCTTTTGAGAAGGAGGGCACATTGTGGGCACTCCAGTTTGTTATTTCAGCTCTGCTGAAAGGCTCCATTGTAACCTCTGCTGCCTCCTGCCCCCCTCTCTCCCCCTTGCTGCGTTTACCTGCTGGGCAGGTGAAAGGATTGGCTGATGAAAGCTGCCGAGAGAGGGGAGGGGAAGGAAGGCAGCCCAAAGCTGCCTTCATGTGATTTAACAACTGCGTGCAAATAAGTAGCAGGAAAAGATCTGGGTAATCAGGACAGTGAATGTGAATGCCTGGCCCTGGTGGTGTCAAATGCAGCCCAAAAGCCACTGTGAAGCCTTTATTGCCCAGCTGTGGAAACAAACGAATGACATCAGAGAGAATTATCTTTGTTGCATCTTATGGGCATCTTGGTTGAAGATTCAGAGCTATCAGAAACCTTTAGTACATTTACTGCTCTCCTTGAGCAGCTTTGTAGCACGCTGTGGTTGTTACTGATACTTCTCTTTTGCAAATTTGTCTGTGGAATGGGGGGTACTTCAAATTTTTGGTTGAATGAAAACCTGGAGGAACAAAAAATCACCCTCCTATTATTATTACTGAATCATACACACTTGGTTGTGCAGTTCGTAGGTCTCATACTTGAAAATTAAAGCCTTTATTGACTTGTCTAATGTGTTTACAAATTAACACATCAAACCCAAGATATAATTAGGCCAGTATTAAGGCTGGTGTTGACAGCTTCCTAACAGGCAGTGCAGCATTGTATAAGTCATGGTTTTCTGAGAGTTGTGGCTAAAGCTTTATCTTCTGGGCTGGATGAAATCTCAGAGTAATCACAGTTTCTAATTGATGTGTCACTGAAAATTGCACCTAGTTGAGCTGATAACATGACAGTGCAGTGACTGTGAACAAGTTGAAACTAAAACTAACAGGGGAGTTACACTGGTGTCTCTCTAACAAGTTCCTCACTTTGTTTTGGGTGAGAGTGGAATGGTGTTTATTGCCTGTGCTACACCTGATTCATTTAAATGCCTGATTTGTTGTTAAGATAACACTTTAACTTGGATCTTCTTCCCAGAATTTTGCACCAAAGCATTATACTCCCACAACTTTGACAATTAGGAAGCTTTTCTGTGTTGTCTCAGTAATTATCACAGTGCAGAGAAACTCCTCTTTGCCTGTGCTGGATTAGGAAACTGCCATGTTTCAACTCTGAATCCACTGATAAATTCCTAATTTCATACAGCCTTCTCTAGGAAGTCTTTTATGTGTAGCTATGCAAAGGTTGGTTAGCAGCAGCTTCAAGGGTGACAGTAAAAAGATGGACTTCTCAAAATTTGTTTTTGATAGTACAAACCTAACACTTAAATTACTTTCTTAGAATATATACAGGTAAGGCTGGAGATTAAGTTATCATAAAAGGAAGTAAACTCAGTGGTCTTGGATCTTGTAGTACTAATCTTGGCTTACTACCTATAAAAGGTAAAATTACTGACTACTCTTTTGCCCAGCCTAATGAGTTGGCAAGCAGAAAATTGAGAAATGCTCCAATATTTCCAGTTTTGTCTTCTACAGAGGCTCATCTTCCCTTAAGAGGACCTCAGGCTGGGGTGACCAGTATTTAGAGGATGGAGGGCTTTCCTTGCAGCTTAGGAGTTGTGATCAAATGGCTAAAACTGAAGCAAACTGGCAGACTCTGGAGTCAGCTGGATCCTCCTGTGCTGTGTCTTTGAGCAGGACATTAAAGTGCTTTGCAGCAGCTGGGGCACCTCGGGCTGTGGCCTGACCACAGAAATGAAATCGGCTCCATTTGATTCTCTTGCAGGGGATTAAGTTGGGAAATCGCTATGCAGGAAATAAAGTCCAGGTGTTACTTTTAGGCTGAATAAAGCATAAAACTTAAGTGATGTGGTAGCTTTGCTTCAAAGACATGATGGAAATGAGGATGGGAGTGAGGTGCAAGTGCTGTAGATGGAGGGTTCTCTGCTTTTTTTTTTTGTTTTGTTTTTCAGTAATGAGTGAATGAACTCCTATTCTGTAGCTGGCCAGCTTGCCTTAGAAGAAGGTATTTTCCAGAAGCTGGCCCTGTAAGGATCAGTGTTTTCTAGGAAGCATCCCTGTTAATCTGCCCTATTAATCTGTGGACTCACCAGCCCTCTTTACCTGGCTGTGTGTTGGTGCATACTGGTTTTGCCTAAACCCGGATAAGAGCTGTGCATTAGCACTTCTGAAAACCTCACTGAGCTATTCTCCAAGCAGCTTGGTGGCATCTTGTAAGCATGGCAGGACATTATTCCCTGGTGTGTAAATGCATCAGCCATGCTCAGTGTGGTGTGTGCAAACGCTCCAAATCTCCCTCCTGGGGCAGTGTAGATTGTACTTTAGGGAAGCCACTAAGGGCAAGCAACACTGCTCCCTGTGACAGTGACATCTTTTAGTCCCAAATGGCTTTGAATTACTCTGAGGTGGCCTAGCAGGCTCCTGCTCTCATTAAATTTCCCAGTGTTCCTCGTGTTCCCTCTAGAAAATGGGTATGGATTACATTAGTTTTCCTGACTGCTCATGGGAAGTCTGTTTAGTTTCCTTGATGAGCACTGATGTTCACTCGTAGCTCTGCATTGCTTTGCACCATTTCTTCGTGTCAGTCACCAAAAAGAGGTCAGGAAGGCTGACCTGTGTGGAGTTTGGCAGATGAAGCTGATCTTACAGCACACAGCATTTGTGTCAGACTTTGGAATTGTGCTGAGCAGTTGGTTTACAGAAGTGCAGCTGATGTGGAGTGATGGAGTGTGTTGTATTGACTGACTAAGCCGTGCTTATGCAGAGTTATTTATAATCTTAACATCAAGAGCTGCTTGGGCTACTGTTTTCAGAATATTTCTCTTTCATTTCTGTTACACTTCTGGATATCCTGGCTGTGGAGCTAGGGATTCTTGGCACATGTTCATCATTAGGCTGTTGTTCAGCAAATCTAACCAGTGTTTGAACACCTTTCAGCAGAAAAAGCTGCCATTAAGTGCTGTATTTCGTCTGCCATGCCATGTTTACTTTCTGTGTTCTATCTCTGCCCAACAGTGCCCATGAAACAAGGTGCTGATTATGATTTTTCCTTCTCTCCTCCAGACTGTGGAACATGGATTTCCCCATCAGCCCAGTGCCCTGGGCTATAGCCCATTTCTCCGTCTCATGGCCATTGGGACACGATCAGGAGCCATCAAATTGTATCCTTTGAACACCTTGCGTGAGAGTTCTTTAACCTCAACAGAACGTGGAGCTTCGAAGACACTTCCACAGTTAGATCAAGTATGAATTTGCAGGCAAGGGTTACTGAAACACTGAAACAGTTGCCAGGGTTTGGAGTGATTTTGGTCTGATCAGGGTGGGATTATCTTTCCAAGAGCTGAACTATAGCTCAAACAGAAGCTGAGCTGATGCAGATATTAAACAAGACTCTGCTCCTGCTATGCAGAAGGTCAGACTAGATCTGGCCTAAGTTTAGCAATCCTTCACATTGTAAATTCCAGGGTTGTTTAAATATTTGGGGCAGGGTTCCTTTTTCTTTTTTTTTTTTTCTAAAGCAATTCTATTTCAAAGGTTAAAGCTGAAGTCAGAAATGCTTTCAACTTCCTGAGTTTTTGACCATCCAGGAATTAAAGACCTAAACATTGGAGGTGGTAATTTATTTTTTTTTTTTTAGCTAATGACATCCAGTCTGATTTTTGTGTGTGTGAGGTGATTCTCATGGCAGAGACCAGTTAGATGAGCTGTAAAACAGGCGTGTCACCCAGCCCAGAAAGGAAAAGTTGGTGCTGTCTCTGCCAGCTTAATCATTCATTGCTGGTGGTGTTTGTGCTCAGAGGCTGGACTCCACATGCAGGCAGAAGCCATCTGTCTCCTGGTTACAAATTAGTTAAGCAGGATTGTAGTGTCTGGGAAACCACGAAACATCCCTGAGAAAAAAACAGGGTCCAGGCACCTCTTCTGCATGTGCTGAAGGAAGAAGTGAACTTCCCTGTTCTCCACAGTGAGCACAGCCTGCAAATTTTACAAGCATGTAAAATCAAAAGTAGATTTGCATTGATTCTTTACTGTCCAGCTCACCAACAGTAAAACGTGGTTTCAAATTAATCTCTTTTCATCTTGCTTGCTAGCAAGCTTCTTATCAATTAATTGTAGCTGTGGGTCACCTTAAATACTGTAGATCCTCAACAAACTCATCAGATATGGTGCTCCTGGGGTGGAGTTCATGGGTTTACATGAAGAAAACAATACTGTAATGCAGATTCACTTTATACCTGATCAGGTAAGTGCATTTTCAGTACCTCTGTGACTTGTGTAGATCTTTCCTAAACAGGTGTTGATTTTATTCCAGAGATCTGAGCTCCTATTACCAAGAATATTCAAATGCTGCTAGGTTGGGAATGTTTATCCCAGTGTATTTTGTGCTCTCAGCAGCGCTTGTTGCTGTGGAGATGCTCAGGAAAACTAAAAGAGAAGCTTTTAACTAAAGAGTAGCTTTATTGTTCATAACTGTTAGTCATTTATCTCCAGCAACATCCTGGGAATGGTAATAAGGCCAGGATAGTTCAGGCAATCTGTTGCAGAAGCAAGAACTTCCTTTTCCTTTTGCAGCCCCAGTTTTTCAGTAGGACTGGGTGGTCTTTCCTCTGCACAGCAGACAGAACAGGAGCTGCTGCTGAGCTGATTTAATTATTTTCAGGAGCTCAAAACAGCACTGCTAGCCTCACCTGCTGTTAAGTTTGGTGCCTTTGTGTTTGGGGCTATTGAATCTTGCTCCTGGGGATTGCTGAACAGTTATTGCCACGCACTAAAAATAGGAAAGCAGAATTTTCCAAGTGTCTGGTGGCTGTCTAACCACTTTCTCTTTCCCTTGACTGTCAGACTGGTGTCTTGGTCACAGACTTTGTTGCCTGGTGCCCCCAGCGTAGCACAAGTGGCCTCTTTATGAGAGGGATTTAATTCTTGAGGCGGTTTTGGGTGTCTGTTTGCTTAACTAATGGTATAAACTGAAACTCCCATGGGGAGTGTTGCACCAGGTGTGGCTGCAGCAGGTAAAATGCTTCAATTTGAACATCCAGCCAGCAGGGCTGGGCTCATAAAAGGATTCTGACACAACCCTCCAGAATGAGGTTGGACACGAAGAATGTGAGGAGTGTGGTGTAGCAGAGTGTATCAGCCCCACCCAAAGCTGGGGTGTGTTCAGCAAACCTGTGCTGAGCCAGGAGGAGGTGAGATAGCCTGCAGCTGCATGGCTGGGCTTTACAGCACAGGCTGATCTTCACCAGCCTAAATCCTTGTCATCCCCCTTAGTGATAACCTGTGCCTTCATAACAGGGTTTTTAGCCTCTAGGCTACTTCTTGTCTCCCTCCACCCCCCAAATCTCGTTGCTGCAGTGTTTGTCCAATGCCATAAAAAACTGAACCAGCTCCCCAGTCCTGTTTTAGCAGGGAATTATGAACAGCAGCAACTCTACTGCTAAATTTACTGTGTTATATTTAATACTGGCATTCTGAAAAAAGCAAGTTGTGTGATTTTGCAGTGCCAGCTGGTGACACTGCTGGATGATAACAGCTTGCACCTCTGGAGCCTGAAGCAGCACGGAGGAGCATCTGAGCTGCTGGAGGAGCATCGTTTCACCCTCAAAGGGCCACCTGGGTAAGCCACAGGAGGGGCTTGGAGCTGGTCTGGGGATAAGCAACTCAGAAAATTCTGCTGTTGTTTAAGCTAGAGCTTGTCCAGTTGTTACAGCATGCCACTCCTCTGAATCCATTGAAAGGGTGTTCATGGAAACCAGCCAGGAGCTGGCTTGGGCATAGGAGACCAGCATTTAAAAGTGCTGAACCAGTGCAAAGGGTGACATCTTTTAAAATATTTGTGCACTCACTGCTGTGAGTACAGGAGCTGTTAATCTTAAGGTTAGGTAAATTTAACCATGCCTAAAGTCAGACTTTGAAATGCTGTTGTGGTTTTAGTTTCACTTGATCCTGCCAGTTTTAGGTGAGCTATTTTTAGGAACACTTAGAGAGAGTTCTGCAAAAAAGGTGTCTGGTTCTTTGTCCATGCACTTATCAAAAATTTTTGACGTAATTTGTCTTAAAGCTGGTGTTTTCCTCCTTAAAAAAAATAATCATGCCTCCCAACCAAATGACACTAATAAATGTCCCTGTTTCGTTGTTAACTGTCCCAAATTCAGTAACAAGAGTCTCTTTGCATCCCCAGCTCTCCACCAAGTGCCACCCAGGTAACAGCTGTGCTTCCCCATTCCTCACGGGAAGTGCTGTACCTCGGCACGGAGAGTGGCAACATCTTTGTGGTGGAGCTGCCCTCATTCCGAGTGCTGGAGGATAGGACCATCACCCCCGAGGCCGTGCTGCAGCGGTGAGTGAGCAAACAAGAGGTGGAATCCCATTACCAGACACATCCTTTGTTAAAATGTCACCCCAGATCATGTACTGGGGCCTCACTGTTGTGTTAAGCATTGTCCATATCTGCCTGACTCTCATGAAAGTAGCTTTCAGTCCTGGTGTGTGTTAAGTAACAGTTTTTGTCCTGGTCAACATGGTGTTGTCACTGTGGAGGTACAGCATGTTCACTTGGGGTGAATCTGCAAACCTTGTGCCCTGGCCCTTGTGTTTAGTTTTGAAAAAAAAAATATATTCTGTTTAGCTGTAATTACCCATTTATTTTTTCAACTGCTGGCTGAACATCTGATACTGCTTTGTTCAAATGGGGATTTTATCACTCTGGAGATCCAGGTGCTGCTGAAAACTGTCCTGCTTCATGTCTCCTACTGACATTTCCATCCTACCTTTATTCTGTAGGAGAATAGGGTGGGTGGTTCAGACTGTCTATTACAGTCCTGGGATCCAGTCCTAGTATTCATTGTAAATCTTGGCCTTTCCTTGAAGAAAATGGGGCTGGGTGCATGTCCATGTGGTAGGCCTGGTGTGATGTCTCCCATAAGATTTTTCTGCTGCTTGAAGGATTTGTGAGAAGATTGTAATTACCTGTTTCAACTTTGTCACTTAATTTCTCATTCTTACACCTTTTATTACAGTCCTTCTGGTTTGTACCTGGACTCAGCTTCTCTTGGTTTCCTCTTCTGCTCCTGCAGGATACCAGAAGATAACTGCAACAGACGATCCTGTGAACTGGTGGAAGCCCTTCGGGAGCATCCTAAGAACCCTGACCAGATCCTAATTGGATACAGCAGGGGCTTGATTGTCCTCTGGGACCTGCAGAATAACAAAGCAACACACCATTTCCTGGGCAGCCAGGTATTGATTCAATCCAGAGTCAGTTCAGCAGGGCAGGAAGGGCTCTCACTTATGCTGAAGACAAAGCAGGTGCAGGGGGAGCCTGACAGAGCTGCTTTTTTAGTAAGAAGGGTTGTTTTGGGGAGATAACAGCTCTCTGGAGAGCAGTCATTTGTATGGCTTTCTTTTCAGCAGCTGGAGAACCTCTACTGGCAGAGGGATGGCAGTAAATTCATTAGTTGTCACTATGATGGAAGTTACAGCCAGTGGCCAGTATCCAGTGACAACAGGCAGCCAGAGCCTCTGGAAAGCACTGTGCCTTATGGTCAGTAAGTGAGGTTTAACTGTTGTGTATTTGTTCAAACTCAAACTAATTCTGAGCTTGTGTAAGATATTCATGTCACAGTTCTCCCTAGTGTTTAATGGCAAAATGCAGAGGTGCCTCTTGAATGGCTTGTGAGCCTGGGCTAAAGGATTTCAGCCCAGTTTTTTTCTTGGATTTGAAACTCCCTTGCATTGTTGAAGTCTGTCCTGAACATGGAGAGCAAGTCTGTTGACAAAATTAGTGCCCCTTATGAAGAAGGGTGTTAGTGATTCAGCTCTTTGTTTTAGCTGGTGTTCTGTTCAGCAGGAGTTGCTTGGATCCTGTGTAATTAATAGTGAGCTGAGTGTATTTTCTGTTGACCTGAGCAGTGATGAAATGAAGCTTCTGATTTGCTGGAACCCATCAAATGGGATGACCTCACCTTTTGAGTGTAGAGAAGCTTCTAAAGCTCCATCACTTTATATTAGTTTCAGGAATGACTGTGATTTTAGCAATCCTTTCTAGTTAATCAGCTCCTCCAGCAGCACTTCCACTCCTTGGTAGCCATCAGCAACATGGTTTAGAGCTTCCCCTGAGCCTAAGCTGTGTTTTGCTGGGGAGTTCTGTGGTCAGTGTGTCTCAGAAGACTTGTCTGATGTGGCTTGGTCTGGGGTGGTGGTGCTGGCTCCTATTAATTCAGGTGGCTCCCCTTGGGGTGGAGGGTGAGGTGACCTGGCTGAAGCAGAATCAGCGACTTCTGATGTAAAGATGCACTTCTTGAATTGTAGCAAAACACTCTGTTTTCTCAGGTCCTTTTCCTTGCAAGGCCATCTCCAAGATCTACTGGCAGACAACAAAAAATGGGTGAGTTTGTGGTGTATCCCTTCAGTCTCTCCTATTTAAAGGGTGCAGTCTGCAATGCCATATGAACCCTTTAGAGTAACGTTGTAAGAACTTGTCAAAGTTTCTTTGACATTTCTTTGAATTTTTTCTTACTCCTCACTTCAGCACACACCACTTTAACTCTTTCTTTCTCTTCAGGCTTCCTTACATAATATTCCAAGGAGGAATGCCCCGGGCTAGCTATGGGGACCGGCACAGCATCTCTGTTATCCACGGCAGCCAGCAAACAGCCTTTGACTTTACCTCACGAGTGATAGACTTCTTCATAATCTTCAGTTCAGATCCTGCTGCAGGTATGTGATGGAAGGGCATTACTGAGGAATTAGGGTAGCTGTGTACGTGTGTGGGAATCTGCCTGGTATAAATAGCGCATGAAATGTGATAAGGAGGTCAGTTGTTTGGGGAGTTTCTGAGGCTTTAGCAGAGAAATCACAGAATCATTTAGTTTGGAAAAGACCCTTGAGTCCAGCTGTGAAAGATTGCCCATTTAAAAGTGAAGTGTAAAATACTGATGTAAATAAAGGGCTGGTTACAAATGCCATACATTCCTCAAAAAAATTAGGTTGCTCTGTTATGAGAAAAGACCTCTTAAGCTTATGTCTGTTTAAGCTGGACACTGGACATAACCAGGTTGTGAAATGAGGATCTGAATATTGTTGTTTGGAAACAGTACTTCAAAGGAGACTAATAATTAAAACCAGAATTTACTCCCACTGAGACGCTGCTTCTTGTAATTACTACCTGGTTTTGTGTCTGGAGCTCTGGGTAATAAATCAGCAAAGGGTGACATAGAAGCAAGGGTCAGTATATGGAGAACTTAATTTCCTTAGTGCTGGTGAACATGAATGTAAACTGAATAGTTCTCATTCCTGGAATTGTGTAGAGCTTGTCAGATTCTTGCTTCTGTTGAAGAGCTTTATTGCCCTTATTTCTGCAGTAACTGTATATTCTTTCCTTTCATGAAATTCTAAAGGGTTTTCCCCAAGAACTCTTTGTTTAATGCTGGTATAGTTCTTGCTTCTGGCTAACTCAGAGTAACTGAGTATAAAATGCTATTTCAAGCTCCAAAAATGTGCAGTGTTGGAAGCTGGATCAGACTAAACTGCAGATTTTTTAGGAGCTTCTAAGTCAATCTTCTGTTGCTGGATCTTCTCAGGCTTTCTAGTCTCTGCTTTGCCTGCTAGACAGGTTTCCAAACCAATTTGTCCAGTGTCCTGCCAGGGAGGGTGGTGACAGCAGCAGCTCTGCATCCGAGTCTGTCCGTGCAGGTTGGATCCCTCCGGCCTGTTCTGGGAAGCAGAGCACAGATTCAGGGGAGGAATGTCTTGGGAAAAGAGGCAGAAAGAAACAGCTTTTGGATTCCCTCTTGCCTCTTTTCTTAGATCTTAACAGACCCTCTCAGGTCACTGAAAAGACAGCAGAGAAATGCAGAGTAACTGAGCAGAAGTGCCTGTATGTGTCTGTTACTGATTTTCCGTGCACAACGCTGCCTTTATAAAAACATCGTCCAAGTGAGCAGAACTTGCAGGTCTAAACCTTCAGGCTCACAGTGGTGATAAACTTGAGGTATTGTTCAGTGCCTGAAGTTCAATACCTTTTGGTATTAACGAAGGAGACCCTTTTACTTTCTATGAAATTGTCAGAGTGGAGATTCCACATGATGGAACAAAAATCTTAAAGATTAAAGAAACCTGAGCTTTTTAGGTCAGAGTTGGACCGCTTAGAGTTCAGTTTCTGGATATGATTAGAAATCCTTTAGGATGAAATAACTGAATTAACAGGCTTTATATTTCTACTTCCCAAGAATTGAATTAACTAGTTAATGCCACTGCCAGTGGGTTCAGACAGGAGCTGCTACAGGAAACTGAAACTGTTGCACTTAGGTGAGGAAGTTTTTTACAATAAAATGAGGTTTCTGTGGTTGACAAGCTTCCTTGTGGCTGATTGCCTAAGCTTAGTGGATCTACGTAGCTTGCCTTGTTTGCCCTTAAGCAGTCTTCCCTGCAGTGGCAATACCAAGGTATTAATTGTATACCAAAGCCACTTAATTTAATAAGCACAAAGCTTATGCATTGCAGCATGGTCGTAGCTGGTGACTTTCCACTACCCTGAATATGCTGTGGAAACAGTTTTTAAAAGGCCAGCCCTTCCTGTTTTGTTTTTTTTTTTTTTTTCAATGAGGTGGGTGAGTGTATGGCAATCATGACAAATTCTACTGTGCCTGCTACTTCAGCAACTTAAAATAGATTCTTGCCATAAGAAATGAGCTCAGATGTGTGTCTTTGCAGGGAAAAAAAAATGTTAAAACAGAGCACTTTTGGTTAATGTTGCCAACAGCAAACTGCAGGGCTGTAACAGTACAGGGATGATATTCTTTGTTTTGTTATGAAGTCCTGTGGGCAACTGCAAATGATGGCACATAGAAAAGCAAAGTAAAACTGAACAGAAAACATTCTTTTCATGAAGAAACATAACTAATCAGTGATGTGTTGTGGCTGGGCCTAGTCAGAGGTGAAACTTGGGGTGCCTCACTAGTGATGCCAAGTACTAATTACTTGAATTTAATTTTGCTGTGCGAACAGTTGTCGATATGTACCTCTTGCAAGTGTATACCAGGTAAGCAACCAAGTAAAGGAGGGAAGTAGAAGTACAGTTTAGGAGGGAAGGTCAGGGAAAAGCTGAGTTAGGTACTTTGCTAATGGCTCTCTGTTTATCACCCCCACTCCAGTTTTACATTCACTCAGATTTCTGTAGCTGTGTTAATTGTCACTGCTGTGAACTGGCCTGTGGTTTCGGTTTTCCCCACCAGTTTGCTGCTGTGGCTGACTCGTGAGCCTTGCTGCAATAATGTCCTTGTAGACTAAATTTTTTTCACTCAAGATTTTCCACTGTAACTAGAATTAAAATTCTTGTTTGTGTCAGATGTCACCAGTCAAGCTACATTAGCATATTTCTTTTGTAGTTGTCCCTAATATACATAAGAATTATTTGGTGATGTACACATCTTTAAAAAGAAAGTCTAGAGGATGTGTCACAATGTATGAGAAGAAGAGAAAATGAAAAGAGAGCTGAATTGTAAATACTTGTCAGTTCAAGCAGAGAAGCATTCTGCAGAACCCAAGGCATTAGCATGTTTAAGCAGCTTAGCCTGGATGGACTGTGGTCCTAACACAGCACTAAATGGGTCACTGCTGGGGTGTATGCATGTCTTTCCACCCAGTGCTGTTAATTAGGTGTAGGTAGAGGAATTCTGGCTGTTACAGTAGTAGGTATGAGCTTTGTGTTACTTAGTCAGTTAACAAATTTTTCATTCTGCGGTGGAATCTATTAAAAGTCACTGTCACAGTCCCAGGAGTGATGTAAAGAAACATGATTTGCAGTAAATCTGTGTCTTCAGATTCATACTCAATAGGCCCAGTTAACACAGAAGCATTTAAAGTTTTTTCCAACAAAAATGTTGATGTGGAGCTGTGTGATTACGGTTTTCAAAGCAGCCTTACAGGAAGCTTGTTTGCACTGACCTTGGATGTCAGTTTTGTCAGCCTCAATGAGTGTTGTTTCTACAGAATTCGATGACCCCTCTGCCCTGGTGGTGCTGGCAGAAGAAGAGCTCGTGGTGATAGACTTGAAAAGTGCAGGCTGGCCAGCAGTGCACCCTCCATACCTGGCTTCCCTGCACTGCTCAGCCATCACCTGCTCTCACCACGTCTCCAACATCCCACTGAAGCTCTGGGAGCGGATTATCAGCGCTGGGAGCAAGCAGAACGTTCACTACTCCAGTATGGTATGGCAGCTTTGTGTCCCCCTGTGTGTTCCCACGTGTTTAGGACAGAGCGACTGCCCAGGGTGTGGGTGGTCTGTGCTGCTGATGATCTGCAGAGGGTTCAGCCCCACCAGACACTGTCCTGCCTCTTAATAGGGTCGAGAAAGGCTTTTTCCCAAAGCACCACCAGTACAGTTACTCACACTGGGGAATTAAAATGTGATATTTTTTTAAGCTTTGACAAGCCAGAGGGAAAGTCTGAGTGTTCCCAGCTGTCGGGGGTAACAAAGTTCTCATGTAAAAGCATGAAGCTTCTCGGGGAAATACGTAGAATGCCTTCTAAAAGGCACAGTTGGTGTCAGAATGGGAACATGTAATGCAAACAAAAGCTGACAGCATGGACTGTTTCACTGCCACTTGCACTGGAGTTCATGCCCTCCTGCTGACTTTATATTCTCTCCACACTGTCACTGCTTAGGAGGTCACACACTTCTCTTACTGTATTTGTAGCCGTGGCCGATTGACGGTGGCACCAACATCGCTCCGGATCCTCCACAGAGGGACTTGCTGCTAACAGGGTAGGTGCTGACCTGAGGACCATCAGGGGCCCCTTTCCAGTTCCAGTTCCCCCTTTTGAACTAACTGAGATTTTCCTGTGGAGTTAAAGTCTGCTCATCTTGTAGGGAGGAGGCTGCAGCTTTACAGCGCAGCGTCTCAAAGCTGTGCTGCTGGCTTTGTAAAGCCAGCTGATTTTGCTGCTTCTGAGCAAACAGGTCATGATGTCCACAGATAACCCAGAAAGTGGCTGATTTTTAGTTCTGATGTGTTATCCATTCCCCCTACTCGCAAAGTGTGTAGGAGTGCAGACACTAATCCAGCCTGGTTCAAAGGCAGCAGTGTAAAAGTGGAGCTTAATCCCGCATGTTTTGAAGCATTTTTCCCTCTGCCTTACACTCTGAATCTTAAAATACAGGTTAGCTTGGACTCCTGTGTGCTTTGATCAACCTGAACAGATCTAGCTAAGTGGTGGAAGTAGCTAGAAAGAGATGGTCTCATTGCATAAAAATGTACCATTTTCTTTTCAAAGCACTTTTGAGAGTTTCAGTGGGCTGTTCCTCAGATTTCATTCTTGATGGAGCATGTTAGAAGCTCCTACCCTTGTGTTGGAAGACTGTTGCAAATTTTCACCTGGAGAACTAAGATTAAAGCTTGATATTTTTTTTTATTTTTTTTTTTATTTTTTTTTTTTTTTTAAATCTTATTTTTTTCCCTTCCCTCGCAGTAACCATATTTTTGCCTGGATGAGTTTTTCCTTCCATATGCTAAGCTTTCCATGTCTTTTTGGTGTAATCTTAAATTGGTGTAATGGTGTCAGATCACCAAGAACAGCTGGATATTAAAAAATCCCAAAAAACTAAAAACAAAATAAAACCAAAACCCACAAAAAATACCCAAGAAGCCAAAAATCTTTCTGTGGTTTGTTTTTCTGTTTCTGTATTTCCCCCTCCGTTTTACCCTCCATGTGCTGTTCTCCTGTGTG
This sequence comes from Corvus moneduloides, assembly GCF_009650955.1. Taxonomy (NCBI): domain Eukaryota; kingdom Metazoa; phylum Chordata; class Aves; order Passeriformes; family Corvidae; genus Corvus; species Corvus moneduloides. The sequence continues at coordinate 7,446,971 of NC_045494.1, forward strand.
ATGTGTGTCCCTGTATCCTCCCCCCAGGCATGAGGATGGCACAGTGAGGTTTTGGGATGCCTCTGGTGTCTGCTTGCACCTCCTTTATAAGCTGAGCACAGTGAGAGTGTTCCTCACAGATGCTGATCCCAATGACAACATGAACACCCTGGGGGAGGATGAGTGGCCTCCACTCCGCAAGGTAAGAGAGCTGCTGCTTGTAGAAACTTTCTGAAAACCCAGGCAGTTCTGATTCCTGCCCTAGTTAAAGACCAGCCCCTCTCTGTTCTCTTGCCTAGGTTGGTACCTTTGATCCTTACAGTGATGATCCAAGACTTGGGATCCAGAAGATCTACCTGTGTAAATACAGTGGATACTTGGCTGTTGCTGGTACAGCAGGACAGGTATTGGAATATGAACAATCAACATAAACATTGTTTTCAGTGCAGGTTTCAGAGTAATCTGGAGATCTGCTTAAATTCAAAATGCTCATTTTTCTCATGGTAAATTGATCTGTTTTCTGGAAATGCTTCATGGGACCCTGCTCTGGTGAGCTCCACCTGGAGCACTGCATCCAGCACAAGGAGAACATGGAGCTGGTGGAGTGAGTCCAGAGGAGGCCACCAAGTTTGATTAGACGGATGGAGCAGCTCTGCTCTGAGGAAAGGCTGAGAGAATTGGGATTGTTCAGCCTGGAGAAAGGAAGGTTTGGGGTCGTCTAATTTGCAGCCTTCTGGTACCCGAAAGGAGCTTACGAGAAACATGGGTAGAGACTACTTACAAGGTCCTGGAGTGACAGAACAAGGGGGAGTAGCTTCAAACTGAAAGAGAGTAGGTTTAGATTAGATATTAGATAGGAAGAACTTCTTTACTGTGAGGGTGGTGAGGCACTGTAACAGGCTGCCTGGAGAAGTTGTGGATGCCCCATGCCTGAAAGTGTTTAAGGCCAGGTTGGATGGAACTCTTGACCAGAAAAGGTGTCCCTGTCCATGGCAGGAGTTAGAACTAGGTGATCTTTAAGGTGCCTTCCAACCCAAACCATTCTGGGATTTTCTGCTTTCTCTAGTTGGTATTTTAGACATTGTCTGCTGCTACTTACCTGTCCTGAGAGGTGCTATAGTTTAGTAGCTGTAGGGAAGGGCTGCAGCTTGGAGATCTGCCTGCACAGCAAAAGCTGTAGCAAAGGTTCTCTTCCTTTCAGGTGCTGGTGATGGAACTGAACGACGAGGATGCAGAACACGTGGTGGACCATGCTGAAGCAGATCTCCTGCAGGACCAAGAGGGCTATCGATGGAAAGGTCACGAGAAGCTAAAAACTCGAGATGGCCCTGTTCGATTTGAAGCTGGTTTTCAGCCATTTGTCCTTGTCCAGTGTCAACCACCAGCTGTGGTCACCTCTTTGGCCCTGCACTCAGAGTGGAAGCTTGTGGCCTTTGGTACCAGTCATGGGTTTGGGCTTTTTGACCATCAGCAGAAGCAACTGGTCTTTGTCAAGTAAGTGTCATCTTTCCAGGGGGTCTGTGGTAATCCTTATGTTCATGATGACCTGGAATTACTAACAAAGCAAGGTGTGATAAGTGATTTCTCAAGAGCTGTCACTGTAGCAAGAAGCTCTGCTTCTTTTTTCTCCACCATTGAAGATCTTCCAGAATATATAAGTGTGTTCCAACATTCGTGTGGATACTTGGGATACTTGTTGGACTCTTGGGAGCAATTGCCACTCAGTAGAAAGTGACCACGTGGCTACTGTCTCCCTCTTCCAGGTGCACACTGCATCCCAGTGACCAGTTGGCCTTAGAAGGTCCCCTGTCTCGGGTGAAATCCTTGAAGAAGTCCCTCCGTCAGTCATTCCGGCGGATCAGAAGAAGCCGCGTGTCCAGTAGGAAGCGGCGAGGAGGTAGTGGGAATGCCTCAGAGGTGAGGGCTTGACCTTTTTGGGGTCTGTCTGTTTACAGCTTGGAGCCTGCTGAGACTGCTTAGAGCAGGAGGTGGTCTCAGCCCTGCTATCAAATCAGTAGCTATTGGTCTGAGGGAAAAATGGCAATTTCTGATGCTGTTCTGTTAGATAAAAACAGGCACATTTTTAGAGAAGATCAGTTCAGAGGACAAGTTCACTGGCGTGACCCTGCTGTGCCTTTCTATTGCTGCCACCCCCCCCCCCTCTCCCTGCTGTGTCTATCCCTGACTGACAATGTGTCTCCTCATCTGTGAAGGTGCAAGAAGCAAATGCCAAGTTTGACCAGGACGCATTGCAGGAGATGGAACTTGCTCCAGTCCAGCGCAAGATCGAAGCCCGCTCGGCAGAAGACTCTTTCACTGGCTTTGTGCGAACCTTGTATTTTGCTGATACCTTTCTGAGAGACAGTGAGTAGGAAAAGCATCTCTCTCTTCTTCCAAATGGGTTTTTACTTCTTCTGCCAAGGAGTGTATTAGGATTTACTGCCAGGAAAACTCGGCACCTCCTGTGTCCTACTTTGTGCTGTGCTGAAAAACCAATATAGAACAAGAGCATATGTTGTCATGCAGAATTGTTATTTAGCCATTCTGGGCTGCTGGCTAATCCGAAGCAAGTGGCAGTTCATCTTTGAATCAAGTCTTTATGTATGATTTTCAAATGGGCTGGAATGGCATCTGACTTTTTAGTATAAACTTTTCTTTCTCTCGTTGCTCTGAAGTTCACCCCTATCTCCAGCAGAGCCTTTTAATTTTGGTGAAGGTGGGGGGGCTGGTTGTGCATCTGAGCCCAAACTGATACCATGCACAAGTTTACTCTGCTCCTGTGTGATATAAATGTGTGAAAACTGGACACAGCAGTTGTGGTGGTTCGTGTGGTGGTACTTTTGCCTTTGCTCACGTGCAGCGTCCTTTCTGAGGGCTGCTGGTGTATTGGGAAAAGAATGGTAAGAACTTCCAGTTTGCCTGGCAAGTCCCCCCAGATACAAAGCTATTTAAGGTGCAAACAGAGGGAGGTTTTTATAGCCAGGGAAAGCTGTTACTGAAGGGTGTCATGGATGGTGCCTTGCTCATGGGCCTTTTTGTTGTTCCAGGCTCCCGGCACTGCCCGTCCCTGTGGGCTGGCACCAATGGAGGGACAGTCTACGCCTTCTGTTTACGTGTTCCTCCAGCAGAGAGGAGGATGGATGAGCCTGTGAGGGCAGAGCAGGGTAAGTGCCTGGTGAAAGCAGGGTTCTGCTGGGTCTGAGCCATCACTCACAGGAGTTACGGGCAGAAAAGCAGGATGGCTCAATTAGTGCTGTTTATCAGTGACTGGAGCCAGGTGTGGCAGTGTCTGAGCTAAGCAGTGCTCACTGCAGCAGCTGAACTGGAGCTCCAGCACTGCTTCATGTGCCTCAGCCTCGTTTCCTACTCACTTCAGAAATGTGAATTTTTGTCAGCTGTCACTGAAGTTTGCCATCAACCCTTGCTGCACATGTCCCTTGTTCTGACAGCTGGGCCTGATGTCTTTATGTAACAATGGTTTCTGTTTAACACAGATCAGTCCAGTCAGAATGCCCTTCAACTACTAAATCTTTTTAGGCAGCATTTCTATAACCACGGTATATAGGTCTCCGGCTCTGAGAGGATGTGAATGAGTTTCTAACAGTGTCTCTGACTAGACTCCTGTTTGTTTTTTCTGTTTGTTTTCCCTCCTTATCTTGCCTGTCTAGCCAAAGAGATTCAGCTGATGCACAGGGCTCCTGTTGTGGGGATACTTGTGTTGGATGGACGCAGCACTCCCCTCCCGGAACCTCTAGAAGTAGCACATGACCTTTCCAAGAGTCCTGATATGCAAGGCAGCCACCAGCTGCTGGTGGTATCTGAAGAGCAATTTAAGGTGAATGTCACCTCTTAAAGGGGGGAGGTGCCTATAAACTGTGCATGAAATCTGCTAAAGCCCTGGGCACAGCTCAGTGGAGAGAGAACTCTTGGGTGTGCTGGTTCTCCTGTACCTGAATAACAGCCATGGGACAGCATTTCTGTTTGGTGCAGTCCATAAATCAGATGTGTGCTGGTGAGCTGGGTGTTCAGCATAGTGCTGAATAAAGAAATTTTATGCCTATATTACATTATACTCTTCGGACAAGGCTGCTTCTGCTTTTGGGTAAGAGCTTTTCTGTGGTTAGTGCAGAAGCAGGAATTTGTAGGTATGTTTGTGAAGTAGCTTAAAGGTTTCTTGTTTTGCACACTAACTCAAACCCTGTTCTCTTTCTATAATAGTTTGTAGCCAAATAGGGAAGAGTTTTGGAAAAATAGGGGAGAAGTACAGTTACAGCCTGAAGGGTAAAACCGATGTCAGAACAGAGATAGATTCTCACGCTGCCTGTGGCTGATTCCTTCTTGTGAGCAGGGGGTTGGCTCTGGTTACACCTGTGTGTATTCCCTGTGAATGGAAACATTGTCCAGGGAGGGAGCAGCAGATGTCCCAGGGAGCTGCTGCTGCTGCCTTTGTGCAGGAAGAGGTGTCAGTGTCTCGTTTCTGTGACAGGTCTTCACGTTGCCCAAGGTCAGCTCCAAGCTGAAGCTGAAGCTGACAGCCCTGGAGGGCTGCAGGGTACGGAAGGTGACAGTTGCCAACTTCGGCAGCTGCAAGACCGACGATTACAGCGAGAACGACCTGGCAGTGCTGACCAACCTGGGAGACATCCAGATCATCTCCCTGCCCTTCCTCAAGTTACAGATCCGCTACCCCTGCATCCGCAAGGAGGATGTGAGTGGCATTGCATCCTGTGTCTTCACCAAATATGGCCAAGGTGAGGTGGGCTTCCCCCAAATCATCCCTCTTATTGTGTGTTTGAGACAGTGGGAAAGGGCTTAGTGTTTACAGCTGGCTGTGTACACATGTGAGAGTATTTCAGAAATGTGTTCGTTGTGTGTTTCCAGGCAGTAGCAGCTCCCAACAGGTACCAACACATGAGTTAGCAGAAGCAGGAGTGAGTTTATTCCATTACTGTTAACGAATACAGTGGTTTTCAGCTTGGATGTGCTCCTTAGGTAACTTGCACCTGGCCACCCTCCTCTTGTTTGGTGTGAGGGAATGGCTCTCCAAGCAGCAGGCTCTGGGGAAATGTCTCCACTTTGCCTCCTGTACATGCCTGTGGCTCAGCACTCACATTGCAAAACTGGGATCCAGCATGTTATGGCTGCTGAAGATGGATTGCTGCTTTCCAGTTCATTTCTTGCATCTTTCTGTGCTGTTTTTCCTAAGTGTCAGCACAGGACAGCAGAATTCTCTCTCAGCATAATCTTAAATTGCACAGTCTCTAGGCTAACCAGAGGGGGGAGCTGGGTAATATCTTCCTCAATGATCCCTCCTTGCTTAGATAGAAGGAAAAGCAAACCCTTTCTGCCAACAGACCACGCCTAGATCTGTTCTTTTTTTGGATCACCTTTGGTTCTGGAACTGTTTCCTGAGAATTGCCCTTGTAAATTCCCAAACACCTGTAGGTTTCTATCTGATCTCGCCGTCGGAGTTTGAGAGGTTTTCCCTTTCCACCAAATGGTTGGTGGAGCCCCGGTGCATCGTGGACATGCCAGAAGTGACAAGCAACAATCAAGTGCACAACAAGTCTGGCACAGAGAATGCTGCAAGGAAATCCAGGTAAACTCTGTAATACTCTTGCACACTGACTGTGTCTGAGTAGGGAGGGAAAAAAAAAACCCCTTTGAAGTTACTTTCTATGGAGGGACTGGCATCAGGAAATGTAACCTTCCCCCTGATGGTTTTCCTACTTGGAGTACATTTGGTAGGACACAGCAGGAAGCACTGGAACTGGTATCCCTAAGCTGGAGTCACTAACTTAGGGCAAGCCCTGGCTTGCTTTGCTTGTTCCCAAGTGCTGGAGCTGAGCTGTTGCTTTGTGAAGGGAAATCCAGCGTTCCTCCTCTCCTCTTGGAACAGAGTAACAGTAGATCTGACACTCACAGAGATCCTACAGGAATTTTATTTGAAGAGTTTATTAGTGTTCTGTGGTGTCTGCAGACTTCTGCATCACCAGCATGTGGTGAAGCCCTTCCTACACTCAGCAAACCATTTAGTTGATGTGCACTGGAGCTTCTTTCAGCTGCCAGGAACAGTTCTCTGCACGCCTGTGCCTCAGCATCAGTAATTGTTTTCTGTCTCCTTTCCTTTTTTAGGGGACCAGGAAAGAGTCCAGGTGACTGTGGAGAAGATGGTAAGTGGAAAAAAAATAAGTGTACTAAAGGTAGCATGGTGATGTGTAAACCTCAAAATGTCTTTCCTATTGCTACAGTTGATATTTTCTACCTAAGAAAAATAAGGAAAAATAAGGAGGGATGTGAGGGAAACATAGTGACCTGCCTGGATGGTATTTTAGTTGACACCTCTGAAGTAAATTGTGTGTGGAAGATTCCCTTAAAGGTTAGAACAGAGTTTTTGCTGGAGGAAAGGTCTGAAATTATTTGAATCTTCTGTTATCCAAACTAGTATTGCTGGAAAATACAGTTCAGTGTGTGAGATTCAAGGATTAGTTGTGAAGCATTCAGTAAAGTCAAAAAGTACTTAACGTGGGGGAAAAATCCAGTTCCATTGTGGGTTTCCAAAACTGCACTTATTTCAGGTAAAGGGGAGAATATTGTTAGGTAAAAGCTTTTTTTCCTACTCTTTTTTAGGAAGGAAGTCTGGGAGGCTGATGGAACATGCCTTACTCAATGACGAAAGTGAGTGAGATGAAGTCTTGCTGCTGAGAGGGAAGGTGCCTTTCTGGGTGGGAAAAGAAGAAAACTGCTGGGAATTTTGTGGATTCTAGTTCCAAGGGATCTGCAATTACTGGTAGAAATGCTGGGTTGTCTTGAATCCCCAGAAATGAGGGGTTGGACAGATAACCATGCCCTCGGGCAGGGTTGTTCTGCAGAGCTTCGTTCCCTGCTAAGAGAAGGATCTTTATTTCCAGTAGGACTTGTGTAAAATGACAGCTGGAACAGACAGTTCCTTTGGGGCTCTGGTACACGGGGATTGGCAATGTTTCCTCTGGCAAACAACTGCTGCAGTCCTGTGTGCCAGCCTGCCCAGTAAAAACCTGGTGCTGTTGAAGAGGCAGTGGTGATCCAAGGACTGACCTCTGAGCTGTGGGAGGCAGGTTCTGGAGGCTGTTCATGGGGAGGTGGAATGTGGTCAGGCAGCTGCCTCAAAGCAGATCCCCTCTGGTTTGGCTCACTCATTTAACCCTCTGCTTTCCAGAAGTGCTGAAGGAGATCCAGAGTACTCTGGAGGGAGGCAGAGGGTGAGTATCAGCCCACTTCTCTTCCTGATGGCTGGGGCTGGCTGGGGGGGGGGGCAGCTTGAGGTGACAGCAGGGGGGTGCCCACCTGATGGCAGGGATCCTTGTGCTGGAATCTGGTCATGTGTGCATCCCACAAGCTACCAAAGGGCAATAATGCGAGTCAGGTTCTCTTTCACATGCTGTCCCTTGGCGTTTTTTATGAATAATGCTTTGTCTCTTTCTCTCCGAAAAGCAGGAGAGATCACATTCCCACATCCCCAAGGAACAGGACTCTGAGTATTCGCATACAGGTTTCTATTTGTGTCAACCCATGCTGATCTAAGGGCAGGCCACACGGGCTTAGTTGGTCAAGGATGGGACTCTGGAGTTTTAATCCTGGCTTGACACTGTCCCTTGGATGTGTTCAGTGTCTCTGCTCCCATTCTGTCTCTACAATAGAGCTGAGCTACCACCACGGCTGCGGGGCTTTATTTCATCTCCCTAGAATGGTCAAGGGACAGGGGCTACCAAGTGTAGGCAAAGGACTACTGTCTGCAACGGATGCAGGAAGCTTGGTGGGGTTGGTAACTGCTGGTGTGGAAGGATCAGTGACTGCCTGATATGCTCTGCTCTGTGCACTTCCTCTGGACACTACCTCATCCTGGTCTTCTGTCAGCCTCTGGGAGTGGATGGGATGAGACTGCATTGCAATAAGGAATCTCTTCTTGTGTCATTGCAGGAGTTATGCAGAAAGAAATTCGGCAAGAAGTCCGTTAGGACACGGGCTAAGTAATGGAGGAGGTAGGTGAGGCTGAAGATATTTGAAGTAGCCAAAGGAGGCAGAAAGTAGAATGAAATTTCTTTATAAAATTCAGCTTATTTAAACGCTTTGTGCAGAGCTCTGACCCAAATTTTCAGGGTGAGAATCTGCTGGCTGAGTGGTGTGTGAGCACTGCTCAGTGCCTTACATGCTGAAGTGGTAAAGGAAGAGCTAAAAATCCTTTGAAGGCTCCTGACTCTTATCACAAAGTGAGCTGGTGAGGTAGCCAGAACTCCCAGCAACAATCTGAGCATATCAACTCATTAGCTCTCATTAGCTTTCAATGCCTGCCTTTTAAAATGGCTTTGCATTTTTCCCTGCTACAGCAGATTGACCAGAACTCACTGAGGACTTCCTGGCATTGGATCGAGTGCCATAACACTACTGACTGGGCAAACCGTCCCTGGGGAGAAGGCACCAGTGCTCCCAGCAGCCAGACTGGGGAGCTGCAGCTCGTATGCTGTGCTTGCTGCCTCTGCCTCCCCTTTAGTGCCTCTTGGAGACTTCTCCTGCTGGAGCCTGCCTTGCTTTAGGACAGCAGTGGATGCCAGGTCTGATGCACCACAAGCCTCTGAGTACATCTAACATTCAAATGTTTGCACATTTCTCTTTTCTACTGGGCTGGGTTTTAAATTATAAATGTTTTACTGCCTTGGCGCAGGATTTTAATAAACGCACACTGTTACCTCCAACAATTATTTTTTGTACAATTTTTTAAAATCTTATGGGTATTTCAGTTTTAACGGAAACATTTAGAAATTTACTTTAAGGGAAAAAAACCATCAAGTAATATATGCTAGATTCCTGTGGCTGCTGTATGTGGTATCTGAATGAGTAATTTTGGGGTTTGTTTGTTATGGTACTGTTAACTGGCTTTATGGATTTGGGTAGAATCTATTTTTGTAGCCATTCAAATCGGAGGAAAACTAACTGAATTTGATTTTTGTTTCAACACTACATTGCTCTTTTTTTTTGGAAATAAAATTCTGAATTCCCTTTTGTGATCCTTGTCTCCTCTCATATCTATTCTGTCCTTCAGCAGCTTCTTTCACATTGCCCACAGATCCCTGGGAGAAGGTGGAGCTGCCCTCTCTGAGCTGAGGGGCAAAGAGCACTGCTGGAGGTGAAGCAAGGTGGTGGGTGGGAGAAGTAAAGTGATTGTGTCACCATCCTGCAATCCCTACGGGATGGGGCTGGTGCCAGGAAAGGCCCTGGTTCAGATTATGGTTCCTGGAAGGTTATTGCTGGTTTGTCCTGGAATACTGTGGGTGATAACACTGAAGGGAGACAGGATTGATCTGGCAGTGCTGCTGTGCTATCTGCCAGTGGATTTGGAATTGAAGCTGGTGAAACTGCATAGAGCAGTTTGCTCCTCGTTAAAAATTTCCTTCCTTTATCCCTCACCTAACACCACTTTTTTTTTTTTCCAGCTAAGAAAAAGAACAAAGTATTCTGAAATTTCTCCCCTGTAACTTGCTTGTAGCCCTGACAGCCAGTGAGGAAGAACTAAATCCTCCTGCAATGGTGCTGAGTTGCTGTCCTTGGCATGCTTTGGAAACCTCTCCTTGGAAGCTCTCTTGTTTCAGGCTCTGTCTTGATCTTCCCAAGCAAGGCTTGAGGGATCCTTTCCTACCTGCAACACTTGGATGGCACATTCTGTTCTGCAGGAAAAAATGGTTGTGGAGTTGCTCAGGTGGTGCTTCAGGCACCCTTCCTTCTACAAGTACTAATACCTCCTTTGAGACCTAATTTATTGCTAATGAGGTTTTAGAGAGCCTTCTCTTTCAGTTTCCATTTCCAAAGTAGTTTTCACTTCCTTATTTCTGTTTGCTTCATTATTTCCTTGTCTCTTGCTGCAGGACTGAGGCTGGCAGGGAGGTATCCTGCTGTTTCCACCTCTTGTGCCAGGCACTGATGCTGCAAATTTACAGGAAATTATGGTTTAATCAGCAGCTTCTGAGCTGGTGTGACCCTGTGCATCATCCTGGTGCACCCAGCTGCTTCTTTCTGCTCCTCACAGATGGACTGATTCTAAAGCCTTTTCTGAGTATTTGCTTGTTGGCAGGCTTGGGAGAAGAGATGGGACAGTCCTGCTCAGAAAAGGCAGAAGCAATTTATTATCTTCTCCCTATTTTCACCCACATAACTTGAAAAGTCCAGTAGGTCCACTGAAAGAGTGAGGGAGTCACAAAAATGCTGCCATTACTTGTACACCCTAAATTGCATTTAGATTCAAAACCAACGGCGACAGAAAAATTAATCCAGGCTTCTTATTTTCCTCAGAGTACAGACCTGACTACAAATGGAATTGAGTAGTTTAGGGGTATGTGCTGAGATAATGGCAGATTTTTTTTCTAGCAGAGCTTTGGAACTGAAGGATTCACTGGAATGAGCTCCTTGACTCGTGGGCAGAGATGTTAAGAATCCTTTTAGAGCTGCTATGCCTAAAATATAGGAGAAATTGCAAAGGGACAAAGCAAGGCAAGACTGGAACTCAGGAACTGTGCTTTCAGTTGTGTTCTGAGCTGAGCAGGAGGGGATGGAAAGGCTTGTGACAGTATTAGGGTGCATTTATGTGCTGTCAGAAAACGAGCAGCAAGTAAAATCGGTGATGGGATGAGATGGTCGTGAAGGGCGGAGCCTTCAATGAATGATTGTAAGCAGCTTTTGAATGTAGTGGGGGGAAAAAAATCCCTCTTCATCTCTCCCTTTCAGGAACTGCCTTCTGAGCCTTGTGGTTACTCTTAGCCTGCCCCTCAGCTGACAGTAGAAATAATGGCCTGTTTCTGATCAGAGGATTCAGCTGCTGCCAAACCCCTCGAATTTTGTGCCTACCTCTACTTTTCACTTGAACTGCTTGTCTGGGATCTGATAGAAGTTTGCTGGCCCTCTCCAAGAGCTAATGCTTTAATGCTTGGAAGCACTCCGAGGGCTCGTTGGCCCTTATTAAGGTTATTGCCAGTCAGGCTTTGGCAGTGCTTTCCCCTTCTGCTTTGTGCAGCCTCACTGGGCTCTGGCACTGGGAAGTGTCCCTGGCTGCAGGACACGAGCTGCTGTTAACACTGACTTGAAAGAATCCTTCCAGCCATGCTGGCACAGTGTTCCCTGACCCCCACAGACCCACTGCTCTGCAGAGGGGAGAGTCTTGGATCACAACTAAAGAATAAATTTTCCACATCTGAGTACACATATTGGGCCCTTAATATGGGATGCTGTTTTATAGTGGCCTGAGTTTTAGGTCAAATGCTTTCTGGTAACGTGAGCTCTTTTATAGGGTGGTGTGTTTGCTGCCAAAATTCTCTACTCCTAGAAAAGCTTGGCCTGGAGCTCTTTTTTTTTTATTTTTTTTAACTTTTCAGTAGTAATGCAAGCTTTCCTCAGATGTTTAGCAACTGATTATTTGCAGAATTTGTCTAACAGTTCTATTGGAAGAACATCATGTTGGAAGGAAAAGTACTTTTCGTCTTGGTCATGAAGCCTGAGGCCTGTCTGGTTAGTGAGAGAATGAATTTTTTTTTTTTTTTTTTTTTACAGGTTAATTGGTCTGTTTCTTAGAATATGGTTTGTGTCTATGGCAGCTCAAATAAATTCATGCCTGGACTATGGTCCTAAATTCAGCCTCCAAACCACTGCCTATGTGGCCTCATGGACTGGGATGTCTTTGATTAGAGCAGGAACTGGTATGACTGAAAGATGAGACAGACTTTAGTGGAAATTTGCTTCTAAATCCCAGCAGTCCTTGCTAAGCCACGTTAGACTTTGTTATCTCTCTCAAGCAAAGACCAAGGTTGTGTTGCAGCTGTAGCTGATTCCCTGGGGTAATCCAGGTGGAAAAATTCCTTCAGTATCTGCCACAAGCCCTTGGTCACAGGGAACTCAATGCTTTCACTCACAGCCACAAGCCCCAAAGTGCTTGGATTATTTCCATGCAGCACCTCAACCTCTTTCTCCAGCACAATGATGATGATGATGATGGGGGTGTTTGACACGCTTTCCAGGTTAGGTGCAGCTTCCCAGAGGACCTGCAAATCCCTGTGTGAAAAGGCTGCTGTAGCAGTAGGATGGTCCTCGAGATCATCCTGGTGTTGGTTAATTTGTCCCAACTGTAGCTTAGGTAGAAACAGCCTCTCTCAAGTATGATTTTCTTGCAATGAAACTGTCATAGCACCAAACTCCTTGTTTCCATCTTGCCTCTCGTGCCTTTTGTGCATGTTGGCTGATCCATGGAGGGATGGGTTTGCTGGGAACACAACCAAGACAGGAGAGCTAAAAGGCTCCTTGCACTTGTGGCCTGTTTCAGTATGGAGGAAAACAGATACTTTGAGGCTCTTCCCTCTGCTCACCTCTTCCCCAGCTAAATGAGTAGAAACTGAGGCTCTCCATCTCTTTGTGGCACAGCTCTTGTATGCAGAACTAAGTTGTATTTTAAAAGAGCTTTTTGGCAAGGGAGCCCTCTTTAAGATGGATGGTCCTGAGCACATGCTGACAGCATCAGGCAGAGTCACCCGGGGTTGGAAGGACCTGTACCTCCAAGGGCAGAGCCCAGCCTGTCCCTGACTCTTCTCCTTCAAAAGACAAGGATCTCTTCCTCCTGTTTGCTTCTCTGGCAGATGAGTCTGTGCACTGTGTGCTTATTCCTCCAGCCTCTGCATGTTGTTCATTTGTTTAAAACCAATCTCGTGTTCTCTGCTTATGCTTAAGGCAGGGACTTCAAAAAATGGAGCTTGGATTCTGCTTACACTCTTCTTCCTTAAAGGGAACTTATCTTTATCAGATTGTTGTGCTGAGCCCTTGAAAAACAGGCTGAGCTCTTAAAAAAAACCAAATTGGCAACACAGGGACATCTCTGAGCTGCTGAACATCACCCCAAAGTCAGATATTGCAGCTCAAGCCCTGATGGGGTAAGAGTCCAAGGAAGCAGAGAATATGGCAGGATCAAGAAAAGGCTTGGTGTTATTTCTTAGGCAATGTATTGAGGCAAAAGTGGCTTCAGCTATAGTTGAGGGAGCTTTATTCCAAACTGCAAGTTAGCCACAGGAGTGGAATTTGGGAGAGGTATTTTTCAAGGGTGTGATTGTTCCGCAGACAAACACATCCTCCTGACTTTATTCTGACACAGATAAGAGCAGATGAAATGCAGGCTGTGACCAAAGGAGGTATCACAGTCCTTAATCAGTTTGATTACCTGTGATCTTGTCAGTGCTGTGACAATTTGCTCACAGTTCAGACCTGGTGATATTTGCCTGTGCTTTCATTACAGGAAGATGTTTTGAATGTCAAATGTAACGAAGATGGGGAAAAAAAATCCATCTCAAGGAAATTCAGTTCTGTTAAAGTAGATCCATGAGGCACAGTTTCTGGAAATAATAAAACTTAAGCATTAAGTGATAGTTACTTACTATAGAATTAACCTTTAAAAAAGACTGGTTTAATTTTATACTTAACTTTCTGGAGCTCCACAGCAGGTGGCAATACCTCAGCCCTAAAGGCTCCTGGAGCTCTTTGCTAAAGAGCAGTGTCAGTCCAGGCACTGGGATTTCTGTTGGGCAGCATCCAGGGTCCATCCTTAAAACCCCTTGTTTTGGGACTGTGGTAAGTGGTACATGAGGATTTCAAAGTAAAATAATACCACGTCATCTCTCTGGAGTGCTTTGCCCTTTTAAACCCTCGGATCTTGGATTGGATGGAAACCACTCCTGCTCCAATTAATCTCTGTTAATAACTGATGTTGCACAGGCAGATTCCTCCTGACAGTTCTCTGTGCCCGTTCAGCTGTTCCTTAGAGGTTTGTTTCTTCAAACCATTAAAAAATCCTGTTTGAGGGTAAGATCTTCAACTACTAATTTTTAGTGCACAAGAAAAATGCTCATTTCTCAGTAACTCAGTTCACAGGCATGAATTAATGTATCAGAGCTCCATGTGCCTCATTAATTAATAACATGGGAGGTAGGTACCATTAACGTGGTAGATTTTCTTTGAGGAGAAGGAACAGAAAGTAGCTGTGATAATTTCTTGTTCTGCATCTGCTTATGCACAGAAAGAACTCTTCATTGGTTTCCTGCATGGAAGTGGCTCAAATTCTATAAACCATTTCCTTGTCACAGTGATGTCTGGTGAGAGAGATTTATGTGAGGATCTCTTCTGTGCACAGGGAGGTGAGACCTCTCATAAAATGAGGAGAGATCTATGTACAGAAGATTAAGGGAGTTAAGTATCTGCAGTGGAACAGAGCATAAGATACAGGGCAGTTAATATTAAATGAGAGAAAATGTTTGTCATCCTGTAAAATAAATGTCAAGTTTGGAAGCAATCCCCTTGAAAAGAGTCTTTGAGTGTCTTCAACTGCCTGGCTCAGCAAACAACTCCCAGTTTGTTTCAGATCTTCAGCAGCAAAGCATAATAACAGTGCCTGTGCCTCAAAAGTGTAAAGACAATATCACAGGGCATAAAAAATGTGAGTGGCCTGGTATCTCATGAAAGTCTGTTAGTCTACTGTAGGATAATCTGCTTTTCACAGAGCCTCTGTCCAAGTTTGCAAACCAAACTTTCTTCCAGGTACTGTGGCCTTCCTGTACCCTCCTCCTCATTCCGTCCCAGAGTTCAGGAGCTCCAAAAGAGTTTCACCTTTGTGGCTGAGGTCTGTGCTGCCCTCCCATGCTGCTTCTTCCTGCTCCCTTTCTTCTGTTGGTGCACATTTGTGCTTTTAAATTTGATTTTTAGCTAACTAATGCCTTATGATCTGGAGTAAGGGAATAACCAGCAAGAGCAATTCCAGGCAAGCAGACCACTCATTTAAGAGGAAGCTCAGCATTAGGTCAGCTCACCTGTAAGACCAAATTGCACTGAGGTGACCACCAGAACTGGTGCAAAGGAAACAGCTGGGCAATGTAGAAGACCCTGGAAGGAAGGAGTGGCCCCACAAAGTCACTCTGGCTGTAACATGAGACCTCACCCTTAGCTGCATGATTCCTTCTACCTTTATCTCTGCAAGCTTATTAGAATCTGCTGGGGATTTTCAACTACCTGGGTGTAATCATTTCAGTCTGCACAATCTGACATTCCACTTTGAGCCTTTGATTTGTACTTTAGGGGCTCAGCTGCTTTTTGCAAAGCACTCATTCCCACGGGAGAACAGCCCTGGGGGCTGTAGCCCACCCCCCACCATTAAACAGGCTCTTGCTTTCATGTATAATTGGGTTAAAACCCAGTTCAAATCCAGGGCATTTCACTGACTCAAAGGAATTCTCTACCAAACAGGGAAGGAGAGCAAGGACAGCTCATTTGAGGCCACCCAGGTTCCTCCGTGTGCCCAGTGAAAAGGAAGTGTGATGTACAAACATCACATCTGGAGTCCCAGAGCAGCGCAGGACTCGGCAGCAGAGAAGGAGCAGCAGGATGACCCCCGGGCCTGTTTCTGGCTGCTGCCCATGCCAGAGCTGCTGCTGCTGGCACTGCTCTACCAGGAGCTCCCTGGTGCTGCCAAACTGGTGTTACCAAACCAGGCCTGAGTTTAG
Organism: Corvus moneduloides; assembly: GCF_009650955.1. Taxonomy (NCBI): domain Eukaryota; kingdom Metazoa; phylum Chordata; class Aves; order Passeriformes; family Corvidae; genus Corvus; species Corvus moneduloides. The sequence goes on from NC_045494.1 coordinate 7,462,504, forward strand.
TACAGGCTCACCCAGCCTTGCCTCCTCGGTTTGCTCCTTTTAGACGTGAACCACAGAGGTCACTCAGGGGATTAGAAGGGACAAGTCTGAGCCGTGTCTTAGCACGGGGCAGAGTCCTTCAGCTCAGCCAGGTCAGGTCCATCCCTGCACAGAGCCTGGGGCTGTCTCTGACCCCGGGGATGGGGCCAGGGGACACTGCCTTGATGTAACAGGATCATCCAGCCCTGCTGAACGCAGACAACTGTGCAGCAAAGTGCTCCTGAAATATTTAAGGGGGCTGTTTTCAAACCTATGTAACTTAATTGTTTCGGTTTCTCCTTGCAATCATGAATACTTTATTTGTGTTCCTCGGGTTATGGCTGGGGAAGAGGCCCTTGGAGACCTTTTGGCCCATCTTAAAATAGCTGGAAGAAGGCAGCAGAGCCCTTACCAGTTTGAAACAGCGAGAGGTCAGGAATGAGAGGTCAGGAATTCTCTCTCAGTAGCCTGGGGTACAAGCTCAAAGGAGAATATTTTCTGTCAGTATGAGGCAGCATATGATATGGAAGCAAGAGTGGAGATATTTTATATTAATGTAATGGGGGGTGGGGGGAGGGAATTACATAAAAAAGAGAAAACTAATTTTAAACAAGTTTTACAGGCTTCAGGATTCTGACTGGATTGTCAATTCTACTTGCTGTGGAGTGAAACCAAGAGGAGACCCTATTCATACATTTAGCAAGTTGAATCTTAAAAACAGATGTCCCTAAGAATAGCTTTGACCAATCTCTTTACCTGAGCTATTACCAAGCAAACAAGGTGGTTGGGAATTGATGCAAAGTGTCATTCCTCTGATCAGTCATAGCCAGTTTCTACCCTTTTATTTGTGTGATTTAGTAATTTTTAAAAATGGAGTTACCTTTTCATCTCTATTTTATGCAATAGCATCAATCCTTTTATTTTATGTAACTGACATAAGAAGAATTTGCAATGAAAAGGTGATTCTGATGTGTTATCGCTCTCTAATAACTTTTTAAAATCATGGTGGCTGAGTGCTGCCTGAAAGGACCTGGTATTTTGTATAAATGAAGGAATCTTTAGGAAACGCCACTATCCAGTCTACTCAGGGATCTGGAGCTGAAATCTGGAAGGGTTTCATCTTTCCTGGTGCTTATCTCCCTCTCCCTTAACAAGATATGAACCAACTGCCAGCACCTTGCCAGCAGCACTTTAAAAGGCAAACAAGTATGTTCAGTCTGTGCAGAGAATTCAGGTTAGAGGTGCTGGGACAGCCAGGCTGGAGACTGGGGTGGGGAGGGAGTATCTGCACAGCACCAGTTTAGCCTTTCTCATCTCAGATAGCTCAGAGCAGACAGGAGTCTGAAGTGAATGTGATCAGTGCCTTCATCTCGGCCACCCCAGGGTGAAACCCAAGCACCTCAGGCTTCTGACAAATCACAGAAATCAAAGAAGCAGCTCCGATGCTGCCCGGGCTATGCAGAGCCTTGAAGAGGCTCCAGCTGATACTGATGGAGTTTGTTAGAGCCATTTCCTCCTCAGGAGTTGAATTTTTCAGAGCAGCTTCTCCTCCCTGCCCCACACATTAGAAGCTTAGAGCTAAGAGCCCCGGGGCTTTTTTCCAAGATTCTTTAAGGAATTCATGATCCAGATGCCATCAGTCATTCTGGGCTTTACAGGAGAGATTTCTCTTTTCTACAGAAAGGGATAGAGTGTTATTTGTGGACAGTTAATAAAAGAACGTGATGAAATAATTCACTACACTGTTGCTCTACAGCCTCATTCTTGTGAACTAAGAGAAGTGGAGCATCCAGCAACAGAAAGCTGAGGTAAAATGTTTCTTGAGTTCTCCAGCTCAATCTCCTGTTTTTATCTTTGCTTCGTAGTGGAGGAGCCCTCAAGGTACAGAACGTGACAGCCAGGGGCTCTTGGACAGAGATGGACAAACAGGTCCCACCCAAACTAATGCTGCAAAGCATCTAAAATCTTATCACATTTCATGTTTGGGTCACTTGTTCTGGTGGCTGGCCACACCTGAGTTCCTTTTGTTTAATCTCCAGCTCCTCTGGAAAGGCTTTTTGGGAGGGGCCAGGAAACTTTGAAGAGCCAGGGACATCCTCAGAGCAGTGAAATCCTGCTCTCCCTGTGCTGTCCCTTTGCAGCCTGGGGAGAGCAGAGGGAGGCTGCACGTACAGCTCACACTGAGCATTTGTGTCTGCTCTGTTACCTGATTTCTTGAGAATAACCCAGGCATGGCAAAGCCATCCCTGAATTAAACAGAGTTTCATGGACATAAGCACTGGCTGTGAGTAACCTCGGCCTGTCTGCAAGTAAGAGGAGAAGGACTTTATTTGGAAATTTGAGTTGAAAGGAGATTTAGTCATTCTGCTTGATTTGGACTGAGATTTAGGCATAATGAGGGCAAAAATGGTGCCAGTTTTGCTGTCTTTTCAGTGCCGAGCTTTCCTGTTTCAGCAGAGAGCTTGGTATTGGCAAGGAGAGAGCAGAGGCTGAGCTATCCATGCTTGGCTCCCTGGAATAAAACTCCAGGGATGCAGAAGAAAGGGGACTATGATTTAATTCTTTTCACTGGCCTAAGCTTTTTTTTTAGTAGCACTCACTGTGCCTGGTCTGGTAGCCTCTTGCATTATAACAGATCTGTTCTGGTTTTGGAATTGATATTTTCAGTCTTTGGGGGTGCACCTCATCATACCACATCTGACCCTTACCTAGTGAAATCCCACCTCTTCTTTTATCCCAAACTCTGCAAGCCAGCTGCTGGTGTTGCTGGTTGAAAAGTTCAAAAGATACCATGAGAAAGCTTGAATTATTGATGCCACTTTCCTTCCATACACGTGTAATTATCTGCTCTTGGGGCACAGCCCAGCCAGAATCCCTGTTAGACTGCACAGCTGGGCAGGCTTGCAAGAACTCTGGAACAGACCCTGGGCTGCATGGAAACAAGGATTGGGAGAGGGAACATGTTCCCTTTGCATGGATGTGACCTGTGATCCAGGTACCAGGCAGCTCGCTGGAATCACTGCAGGTACGTTACAAGAGTGACTGTGCAGAGTGAGAAAAGAAGGGGTTTGAGCAATTTGTGCAGTGAATGAAAATAGAAACTTAAGGATTCAATTCCTTTAATATTAATGATTGTGCTTTCCTCTGTATGAGTTGGGAGAATCTGCTCAGGGAAGACAGACAATTCCCTATTGGTCTTAAAATAGCAGCGTGAGCTTTCTGCTTTCTTTTTATCTGTAGGTTCATGCTGTGATTCTTGACAGCATTGAGGATCTCCTTTCTCTGATGTGAATTGTTCTCATTTCTTCTAAAAAAGGGAGAATGCCATCAAATTGTTCTTTTTCCTGTAGTGATTTAGGTGAAGTTGGTGTGGTGAGGGGAGCTGGAAAACTGATGAGCAGCATCTTTCACCTGCTGCAGTGTGTCCAGCACACAGATGGTCCAGGGCAGTTAATCAGAGCAGGTCTGATGTCAAAGGAGTTGTTTATATAAGCAGTGATTCATCTTCCCATTCCCTGTAATAACAGTGGTGTTACAAACCAATCTGCTCTAAAACCCTGTCTCTGAAGAATTGTGAACTCCAGTTTTTCACTTTCTAACTCAGATTCAGTCTGGGGTCCTGTCTTTGCACTGAGTCAAACCAAACTCCTGTGTCTAAGCTCCCTACAAATTTGGGCAGTGTTCCTGACCTTCCTCCTCATCCAAGAATTTCAGCATTTTTGTTTTGTGGAAGGCTTTAGCTCTGCAGACACATGACTATCTAGCAACAGCACATAAAAGCAGACTTTTATTTATTATTTTCTCCTGCATTTGGCACTGTAGAGAAGCTGAATCAACTTTAAGCCCCCAGGAGGACAGAATATTAACAACTATTCTGTACTGAGGATTTAGGGTCTAATTCAGTTGCCATTAATCTCGGTAACAAAAGTCTTGTTGCAGGATTTAGAGATCTAGGCCAGGAGTATTGGGGTATTAAGTGCAGAAGGGGGGCTGAAATGAGGTGACCAGACACCTACATATGATAGAGTCCTGTTCAAAGAGAGGGAGGCAAGAGGATTTGGTGTTAAGAGATGAACTCTGCACTGTGCAGAGTGTCCAAGAGGGTCTGAATAGAATCAACCCTAGACCAGAAAAAAAAAGCAAGTTTAGAGGGAATGCTGGGACACTGATTGTTGAGGAACCCATAATTGTATGTAACTGCTGTCAGGGCAGCAGCTTTTTGCTTCAGTATCAGAGTTGCAGCTGGGGGAATGGAAGATGCTGTTTTTCCCCTTTGCAGATTGTTCTGTGGTGCAGAACAGCACAAAATAGGTGGTACAGGAAAGGAACCAACATTTGCAGTAAGACCCTGTGCCTTACACACACCAAGCGTGCTTTCCTTAGGGCATCAGCCTTCCTGGGCTGTGGAAATCTCAAATGTGGTTTTGCTGCCCTCCTTGGAGTGACTGAGGTGAAACAAACTTTTTGATTCACTGAGTTGTTTCTTACAGAGTTGCTCCCAGAGTACTGGAATGTACTTTTTAATGGCCTTTTTTCAAAATTTATTTTAATAACTTGTAAAGATGCTTGGACAAGTTTCAGTCTGCAATCAGGTCATAAGATATTATGGAGAGTGGCTGGATTTCCATCTTTCCTGAGGTACTAAATTCTAAAATTTCTCATTCCTTGTCAGACTTTATAGCAGCTGTAAAGGTTTAAAGTTTTTAAAGCTTGTTGAGTTGCAGTCTTGACTGTGTTCTTTTCCCCCATCCCCTTCCTTGGGGCAGGGAGATGCCTGTGGATAGAAGTTCCAAAAAAACCTTGGCCAGAACCCTTTTGGGCTTGTAGCTTGTGTACAGACACTGCACCCCTGGCCACTGGGGTGCAGGGTCAGAGTGTCAGACAGGTAAATATATTGCCAGCATCCCATAATAGTCTAAGATCTGACTGGAGGCTTCCAGACACTGGATTTCAGCCTTTAAATAAGTCAATGCTTGGTGGAGTTAGTACGAATCAGTAACAAAATCTTGACTGCTCCACCCTCTGTTACCCACTGACAGAATTTGTAAATCTGTGATGGGTGGAAATTTCTCTTCTGCCTGGGGAGAATCCACAGAATTGGCTGAAAAACAAAGAGAAAGAAAAATGATAAAACGGAGAGAAGGCTTTAACGGAGAAAGAGATGAGAGGACAAAATACGTTAAGGAATTTCCCTGTCCTGTGTGCTGGTTTGTTCCCTGCCCATCACTGGGTAATGTTATCTCCAAGACAGTTCCAACTACTCCCAACTAAAGCCTTCTAATCTTTTTTCCTTTGGGAAGATGTTGCAGACTGATGGGTTTTCTTGCTGTAGGATTTTTCCCTTAGTCCCATTCTCCTCATCGACTCACCTCCAAGTTTTCCTTTCTCTGATCCATCATTTCCTTCCAGTTATGCTCTGACTGTTCTGTGGTTTGGAGCCTTTCCTTGCAGTGCTTGGTGTTGGGAACCTGAACCCAGGCTCTGCACTTCATTCACTCACAGGGGCAGTAGTGCAGCCTGGAGCCCCAGAGGGATATCTCAAGCAGCAAGAGGTTGACTCATAAAAGGTCTGTATAATTGGAAAGGATAGAAGTGATGTTTTGTATCAGTCTGAAAGATCAGGACCAGTCCTTTGGGCACTTTTACATCCTTTATTCCATGCATATGATTAGAGGAAAGACACAGAGATAAACAGGTTGACACTTGGGATACTGAACACTGCCCACACTGCCAGGCAAGGACAGTGCACTCAGGGCAGTTGTGTGGAGGTTATGACACACTGCAGTAGTGTTTGTTTCTGACATTTATTTCACAGAGATCATTAGATGTGTTCCTCTCTTCTTCAGCACAGAGAAGGTTATTGGAGAAGCAAAAACTAAAATAAAACAATCATTCTATCTTGAACTACAGTGTGTCCAAACCTTTGTCAGCTGTAGAAGATCTTGGACACATGGCTTAATGATGGGATTCTTGGGGTGTCCCGTGCAGGGCAAGGAGTTGGACTTGGATGATCCTGATGGGTCCCTTCCAGCTCATCATATTCCATGATGGTATGGTTCTAATAAAAGAAGAAAATCAGGGTGGTTTGTGACAAAATAACCCAGAGATTAACGTGGAGCAGGGCAGTCAGTTTGGCACTGCACAGACGAGGCTCTGCAAACACTTTTTTGGCTCCACAGAAGTGAGGCAAATTAGTGCCCAGGAGCATCTGGCCTCCCTTTGTAGCTTATTTCACAGCAAAATGCACAACATTTCCTTTCACAGGTGAGTCGAGATAAGCCCTCACCTACTCCTGAACACTGAGGAAATGCCTCCTTCCCGAGCCAAGACTCAGCAGAAAAAGGCTGGAAAAGAGAAGGTGTTCAATTGTGAGAGAAACTCCTCAGGAGACTCAAAGATCCACTGTGGGAAGCGGAGGGAAGGTAAGAGCAGAAGCCAAGTGAAGGGAAAAGAGTCACTGCCTGGACAAGGTGACAGCCTTGGAGAAGAGCCCTTAAAAATCCAGAGGCTGGGGAGGCCTCAGGAAAGCAGAGAAAATGACCACAAGAAGTTATTCCGGAGAAAAAGAGCCTGCAGGAGAAATGATAAAAGTGAATCTGCTTTGGGGAGAAAACAGGGAGTGTCCAGTTTGGAGGGGAAAAATGGGAAGGCCTGCAAGCAACAGGAAATGGCATCAGGGCAGGAGAGTGAGGACAGCAGTGACAAGGAGGGAAAAGCCATCACAAACAGAAAGAAGCAGAGTTTTAAAAAGAGGTGTGGAAAGAGACCTGGTGTTGGTGAAACAGGCACTGAGCTGGGGGCTGCAAAGGCCATCATAGGGCAAGGTGCTGAAGGTTCTTTTCAGAAAGAGAACTTGGCAGAGAAGGCACAGAACCCCAGAGGAAGGCACAGAGGGAATCAGGACTCCAAGGAGACTTCTGAGCAGAAATCAGGTTCTCAATCCCAAGGCAGTACAGCACAGGAAAAAGGTGAGAGGAGTGGGAAAAAGCAAGCTGAAAAACTTGCCAGGATTGTCATTGCTGAAAGCGAGGATGAAAATATTCTGGAAACCTCAGGCAACTCCTTCTCTGACTCCAGCAGTGAAGACCATGGGACCCACAAAACAGATACAGAGGAGGCTGTGGTGGGCAGCGCTTCCAGCAGTGAAGAGAAGAGCAGCTCCGCGGAAGAGAAGAGCAGCTCTTCAGAGGAAGATGGCCACAGTGAGAAAGAAGTTGTGCTCAAAGATCCTCCTGTGAGTGAAGGAAAAGGCTACAAGGAACTGGCTCATGAAAGCAAGGAAGCATCCATTAAACCTGAAAGGGACCAGGTGAATACAGATGGAAAAATCGAATCTGAGGCTGAAGGCATTGAATTTGCAGGATTGGAAGCAGAGGAGAAGATGAGGAAGCCAGACAATGTGCTGAGACAACCAAAATGTGCTCCAGCTGAGAGCAGTGAGGCAGATGATCAGTTAATCACTTCAGGACTCCAAGTTAAGAGTGTTAAGAACAGAGGAAATACTGAAGTAGACAAGGAAAATATACTAGAAAATGACAGAGTTGAAGATATGTCGAAAGATGGACATGTGAATTCTGGCAGCAGTGAGGAGAGCAGCACTGCAGAGAACATTGATGAAGTAAAAGAAAATGAACCAGAACCACTCCCAAATGCTGTGAAAGCAAAACTCCACGTTCACCTTAGCAAATATGAACAGGAAGAGAAGGTGAATGATGAAGGCAGAGAGCTGCAAAATGGCTCTTTCCTCTCCAAGCAGCAGAGGATATTGAAGGAGAAATCTGGAAAGTGTGAGATCCCAGAACAAGGTGAAGAGGCTGAACATAGACAGAGGGACAGCTCAGACTGCAGCAGGCAGGGCCTACCAGCACTGGTGCTTACAAAGAAATGTTCTTCTCGATCCCAAATCCCCCTCAGTCTGAAAAACCAGCATAAAACCACTGAGACCAAACTATCACCAAGCCAGAAACCAAATCCTGCCCAGATGGCTTTGGGAACCAGCTCAGACCTGAACAATGTTGAAAGCATCTGTTCAAAACCCATGACTCTAGAAACTCTCAGTAAACAAAAAGAACCCAACATAGCTCAGAGTATTGAAGAGAAGAGATTAAATACTTCAAGCTGCTCCACCATTACAAAAAAAACATCTGATAAGCACCTCCTTGGAAAGAAGAAGAAAGTTGGAAAAGATGTTGGAAAATTTAAACAGAGTTCAGGCCAGTCTACAAAGGCAAAAAAAGAGAAAGCGGAAGAAGTGGTTGCAGAGGCACCTTCTGAAACAGAACCCGTGCACGGTGGGGAAGGATCCAAGCACTTGCACACCCGTTCTGCTTTTAGAAAAGTCACCAGCTGGCTTGGCCAAAAACCTGCCAAGAAAGTAAGGCTGAAAGCTCGACTGCTGAGTGTGGCACGTGCAATTGGTATCTCCAGATGGCTCTTGAAGAAATTTGGGAAAAAGAGGAGCAGCAAGCCTTTTGGATTCAGAAGCAGAATGGCAATCCAGATTCTGAGCACTGTGGGGTGGGTTGGTCAGTCTGGCAAAGCCTTCCCTGGTGCAGCTGGACAGCTGGGGAGGGCTGAGCCAAAGGACAAAGGATCTTCTGCTTCCTTAGAGGAGGGCAAAGGTGGTTCTAAAATGGTAGAGGAAGTGGGACATGTTGATTTGCCTCCTGGTGATTCCCCTCTTCATGGAAAAAGTTCCTTTCCATGCTCGGATGAGAAGAACGGTGCTACTGATGCCAAGTGTGCTATAGTGTTCCCCAGAGTCCACAGCTTGGTTAAGGCTAAGAACTCCTTGTCCAGGGACTCTGGCAATGGTTATTCCCTACAGAAACTGACATCTCCATCAGAGAGAAAATCTGTCCCTCCTGTGCAACAGGGTTGCAGATCCAAATGTGACCTTCCCAGCCAGAGAATCGGTGAGCAGGGCTTCCTCCCACATCGAGAAGAGGAGCCAATTCATACATCAGATTATTGCAGTGAGGTAGATGTCAAGGAGGGCTCAGTCCTGCAGACTGCAGGATCTGTGGTCACTCCTTGTGTGCACTGGTCCCAGCAGCAGGGGCAAGGATGTGACCCTGCAGTGTGGCTGAACTCCGAGCTGCTGCTGCCATGGCCAACCATCGAGAACCTGAGCAAATGGGCCCTGTCCAAGGACCCCCAGCTGGCCAGCAGCTGTGTGAGGGTCTGCAAGGACCAGTGGGAGGCAGAAGATGTCACTGACAACGTGCTGGAGATGGAGTTCACGCAGAAACAGGTACAGGTGTTGTCCCCAGCACTGGAATGGAACTGAACTTCCCCTGATTTTCTGTCATGTATCTGTGCATTTCAGGTGTACGTGTGTGAAGAGCACTGTGCAGAAGTTGAGGAGATTGAGGATCTTACCAGACTGGAGTAGGTGTCCTCAGTGTCTGCAGCTCATTCAGGTCACAGGGGCTTGCTTGTTATCCTGCAAAGGTGGCTCAACAACAGCAAACACATAATAGATCTCTACCTAGATAGGAGAAAATATCTTTTTTCTCTGTGGGAGAAAATAGAATTAATCGGATGCATATCATAGCTGTGTAACTGATGCTCTGCTGAAAAGCTAAGTAAAAGATTGAATTTTAGTATTTAAGTTATGGAACTACACTGAACTGCTGGGGAGAAGCAGAGGTGCAGAGGGAACTCCTGGCTGTTATGTAGAGCGTGTCCCCAAGCTCTGCTGCACAGAGAGTGCACATTGAACCTCTGCAGTCACACCCCAGGGACAGCAGCTCAGCCTGGTTAACAGACTTCTGGTACAGTGCATCCCTAGAACGCTGTCTCAAGTGGTTCCCAGTCCTGAAATGGGATCCAAAATAAAACCCCAAAATACTTAATGGGTAGAGGAAATGAGGTTTAGAGGCTGATGTGACTTCTGTGGTGTAGCAGAAGGACAGAATTGGGAATTTAACGCGCCATTTTTATTGTATGAAGTGAGTGGTAAGAAAGGACAACCTGCAGGATGAGAGGCACTTTTCTATGTTCTTTGCCTACTGATATTGGCATCTGTGGCTTTAGTGGCTCCTGTTGCCTTCAGCTGTGAAAAATTCAGGTCCTACATCTTTAAGAGCTGTTAAACCATTGGTTCACTGCTTTTGTTGAAAGAGAAGCCCCTGACACTGTTTCTCACACATCTTTCCCTCCTGTCATCCTGTTGAGATAAGCACCTGTAAAGGCTGTGCAGGGAGCTGTGACCACACAGAGGAAGTTCTGAGCTTTAAATGCTCCATTCTTTGATGTATTTAATCCTGGAGATGTTGGAACCACATGAAGGCAGTGAAGAGTTTCAGTCCTAGCTCCCCACAAAATCCTCCATCCCCATACGGGCCATTCACTTAAGAGTTGGACTCAATGGTTCTTGTAGGTCCCTTCCAGCTCAGAATATTCTGTGATCCTTGGGAGGGAAGAAAGGTTAATATTTAATATTAACACATGCAAGTGAAGCTTGTGGCTGATGAGTCCTTTCCTCTGCTTGTAGGGAAGTCTGTGAGAGCTCAGTCCTGCTGTGCCTGAAGAAGAGGTTCCATCGCAATCTCATTTACGTATGGATAGTGATGTTTGGTTTGGTTTTCTTCAGTGCTTATTCATTCTGAACAATGAGCTTTAAGAGAAAATAATTTATATGATGCCATCAAGCTTTAATAATTCACCAAGTATCTCACTCATTACTGGGAACGATGATAAAAAGGATACTCGCACAGCTTTTGCTCAGAAATTAGGTAGCATGAAATATTTGGGGTAAAATCTGAGTGTTGCAGAGTTTCTCTGTAGTTTTGGTATTTGTTGCCAACCTGCAAGCTACTTGGGCTCCTTTTTAGCTTCAGCTGCTCCTAGTAGGACTCACCTATTCTAGCAAAGAAGTTCTGTGTTAAAAATTGTGAATCTCGAGAAGAAACCCTAGAGTTTCTGCAACCATTTCACAGTGTTGCAGTCCAGATCTGGTTCTGGATGTTTAATTGTTCTCTTTTCCATTTACTGGCTCAGGTGTTCAAACCTGTGCCTGTAATTTCCTGTAGAGCTTGGAGAATAGACAGTGGCCAGAGAAGATGACCACAGACCAGTGAGTGCTCACTTATCCCAAATTATTAATAACAGAGATTTGAAAATCACCACTGAAAAGCTGTGCCCTGGATAAGTTGGCAGGATAGTCAGAATAAACAATATTCCTTTAAAGGGAATTTCTATATTTGTATTAATATATGCATTCAGCTGCATTCCTCATTCAGAAAATTCTAAGAAGCCACCAGTTTTTTTCCCCTTTCTTATTTTTGTCCTAGACTTACATTGGGCAAATTTTGATTTCTGTGAATCCTTTCAAAGACCTCAGTATCTACTCCGAAGATGTGGCTACCGAGTACCAGCAAGGGACTCTCTCAAGAAACGCCCCGTATGTTTCTCTTTCTCAAATAACTCTCTAAACCCTGTTCTGTTTGTGCTCCAGAAAGTATTTTGCTTTCCTCCAGTTCTCTGGTAGAATGGATTCATTCTCTGGAGGAATGTCACAGGAAGTGAACAGCCCATTTGGCAAAGCTGTAGTTGCTCGGGCCTGTAATTCTACAGAGCTAAAGTTCATCCCTGGAAGTGTCCAAGGCCAAGCTGGACAGGGCTTGGAAAAATCAGGTCTAGTGGAAGTTGTCCCTGTCCATGGCAGAGGAATGAGATGGTCTTTAAGGTCCCTCCAACCCAAACCATTCTGTAACTTTCAGGTCAAGTTCCTTTGATCAAGACACTGGCCCATCTCTAATGTAGATCCCCGATGAGGAACCTCTCGGTGCTGCACTTGTGGGGTGGAAATGTGGGGTCAGTTAACGGGGGTTTCTTTCTGTCCATCCAGACACATCTTTGCCATAGCAGAGAGGGCCTACACGCTGTCCCAATCATCAGGGCAGGAGCAGTGTGTCCTCATCAGGTAGGAAGTGAAGGGCTTTGTTGAAAATTAATTTCTTCGTGTAAAGCTTCCACTTTTGTATTTCACTGTTTGTAAGTTGATCCTTCTGGCTCTTCTGTGAGGGCTGCCAGTGGAGAACCTGAACAAGGTGGATTTTTGTTTCACTCTGCACAGATACAGTTTGAATTTAGTTTCACTTCAGAGCAGTGGGAGAGAAGGAGTCTGGCATTCCCCAGGGGAATCCTATTTGGGCCCATTTTGTCAGGTTGTCTCGGTGTTTCAATAATGGGTGGTAGATCTCCAGCTGTAAATCAGCCCAAGCCCTCTGATCTGCTGCAGCAGGGCCTCTGATGTGCCTAGATCAGGTACCTCTGTTTTGATACCAACTTCTTCACCTCTTGCTCCTGCAGTGGGCACAGTGGATCTGGTAAAACAGAAGCTGCCAAAGCCATTGTGCAATACCTGACCATGCTGTACCAGGGATCTGACAGCCACAGGATCAGACAGGTACGAGGCAACTGAGCTTGGCTGGAGGCTGTGAGGGTTGGGCAGGGAAAGGAAGCCAAAGACAGAGGAGAGAGGCCATGCTGCTGATGTTATTTCTTTGGCTGGGCTTGTGGTCCAAGGTGAAGCTCCCATAAAGACACAAGGACAGCTGGTGTATCTGTAGTTCTGTATTTTAATACCTGGGAGATCTGATACTGTGAAAAGCTCTGTATCTGTTTGAACTGAGAGCCTTTAGCAGAGTCTGGGAGGTGAATCTGAACAAACACAGAGCAAAAGTAAAGTGAAAGATTACAGCAGTGAGGGTAAAGAGCTCCCAGAGCAACTCACCACTGGCTAGAGTTAATGACACCAGGATATATTTAAAAAGACATCTTTTACCCATGCAAGAATTATATCAATGAAGTCCCATTTCTTAATATATTTTCAAACCAACAGGTACGTAAGCCCCTTTTGAGTTTAGAACCCTGTGATTGCTAGTGAAGTGTTCCCTCCCTCTTTTCTTTACAGCCTTGCAATGTCCTACCCATCCTGGAGAGTTTTGGAAATGCAAGAACCATCCTCAATGACAACTCCAGCCGTTTTGGAAAGCTGCTGAATGTCCACCTGCGACAGTGAGTTGAAGAATCCCCTTGGGGTCCCTCCAGCTGCCAAGGGGTGCTTGGGTGAGACCAGGTGGGGCAGTGCTGAGAGCTCACATAATAACCCTCCCTCCCCTTCGCTCTTGTTATTGTCAGGGTAGGAAGAGGGCGAGTTCACACCCCTATTTTGCTTTTTTTGTGTTTCCTCCACAAAAGAACAGATCTTACTTCTCAAGATGAGTGTTAGATTAAGAACATAAGAAAGGCTGGACTGATTTCTACCAAGGACCCATCTGATACCCTGCTGTGTCCCCAGCACTGGCCTCGAGCACTGCCTGAGGCAAGAGCAGCCCAAATACACACAATGCTTTTCCCTAACACCTCGTGAGCCCTTCAACATTTGCCGCAGCTCAGGAGTTTTCCTGAATCTCCAGAATTTTTCCAGTTTCCTCTTGGACTCATACAAACGTCACTTCATGCCTCTGCAGCAGCCCTCAGCAAGTGTTCCACAGGTCTAACCAGTTCTGTGAAAAGCACCTTTCTGTTTTGAGCCTGCCTCCTTTCGAACTTCTGGGTTTGGTTGGTTTGTTTGGGTTTCTTTTCTGACTGTTGTCAAGCACTGAGCTGATTCTTTCATGGAACTGTCTTCAAAACCCTCAGGTCTCAGTCCTAAGGAGCAATGGTTAAATTGGAGCCTGTCTGTTTGTATGTGAAGCTGGGTCTGTACCCATCACTTCACATTTATCTACAGTGGGTTTCATGTGCCATTTCCTTGCTCACTCACTCTGCACTGTAAGGTCTGTCTGCATTTATTCACAGTTGGCCTTCATCCTCATTGCCTTGAATAATTTCATACAAGCAGGAAGCTTTGTCCCACTGCTGTTCAGCTCCTCTTCTAGATCACTTTTCAAACCCTCAGTTGCACTCACAGGTCAGGCACAGACACTCTGTGGAACTCTAATTGTTGTTTCAGACTGTTAAGAGGATTCACCTTTATTCCTACCCATGCTAGGACTTTCCTTCTTATTCCATGGTTGCTTGGTTTCCCTGAAAGTCCCACCATTTGGACAAAATATTTTGGAAATTCACATAGATTATGTCCCTTAGATCATTCTTGTCTGCAGAAAACCTGTCCCAAGCTTCTGACAGGATCTGTTGTTTTCTTGTGCTCAGTGGCATCGTGGTGGGAACATCCATTTCCCAGTACCTGCTGGAGAAGTCTCGTGTGGTGTTTCAGGTGAGGACCAGTGGCCCCCTCTCTCCCTTAACATTTAATCTTAAATTTGCTGTTGAACAACAGGGCTGGGAATTAGTATGAGAATTGCTTTCCATTTCTTCTACTAGCAAGAACTGTGTCCCCTCTGTGTAGCACAGCGTGATCACTTCTTTTATTTGAATAAAATAGGAGGTTTCTCTGCCTCAGACAGGTTGAATTAAGCCACTTATTAGGGATTACTCAAAGTTAAATCTTCCCTCAATTAGTTTTTCTTAATGTCTGGAGTGTGGAAATGGTCAAATATTAGAGCTGTGTGACAAGGACTGCTCTCAGATGGAATGTTCTTAAGGTGTCAGTGGGAAACCCTGGAAACTTTTCAAATTCTGTGGTTCTGGCCTCATCCTGCTGACCCCAGCATCTGTGTCCTGCTCTGTGAGTGTGTTCTGCAGGGGTTTGGAGCTGGATATGGATCAACTCCATGAATGTGTCTCATCAGGCCCATGGTGAGAGGAACTACCACGTGTTTTACGAGCTGCTGGCAGGGCTGCCCGTGGAACAGAAAGAGGAGATGTACTTGCAGGAGGCAGAGTCCTACTTTTACCTGAACCAGGTGAGTGAGCTGAGGGTGCTCTGCAGCAGATGGCAGAGAGAAACGGCCAAGGCATCCTTCTTTTTGGTTAGAGAGGCACCAAATCACTTTGCTCCCCTGCAAAAGACTCTCAGGACTATGCTAAAGTTAGCTCTGCTCCTTCTCATACTCTGCTCCTTCTCATACCTGGTCTAAGAATCAGCGTCTTTGTCTCTTTTGTGATCATTTTCTCACCTTTCAGGCCCCTCTATTCTGAAAGGACGGACTTTAACAAGTTGTGTAGACTCACGGCTCCATCGTGTGGTGGAAGACCCCTTTTCTCACTGCCTTTCTTTTCGAAAGTCTGCAATTTCCTGTGGGATTGCAGGGTGGATTTCTTTCTACCTTCTGCAAAACACCTGCTTTATTGACTGAGTCAATGGGGGCAGATTTTAAACCGCTGAAATACATTGCTGATAGCAATTATTTAAATGAGAATTTGTTTGTCAGACTTACATCAAGTCACAATCTTGGAACATCTTTTTTTTTATTTTTCTTTTTTTTTTTTTTTTTTTTTTTTTTTTTTTTTTTTTTTTTTGGTGTGTGGGTTTTGTTTGGGTTTTCTTAAGATTGTTTTCCATAATCAAGGAGGTCACAACAATAGCAAGAGATTTTTCCTATTTCAGCGCGAGCCAGCTTTCCCAGGTGGCAAATTCAAATTCTTCACAGCAGCTGCGGTCAGGAGGAATCCTCGGCAGTGATTGCTATCACCTCGCCTTCAGGCGAGGCATGGACAAGTGCCATTAATGACTCAAGGATGGAGGGCAATTAAGAGCCCAGCCCTTAATGTGTGATCAGTGGTTCCTGGCTGGCAAAGCACTGTGTAGCAAAGTCTTCAGGGTGATAATTAACAGGAATATCCCAGCCTGCTGCAGAGAAGGACAGGGGACAAGATCAGATTGTGTACGAGAGTTAGCAAAGACTGACAAAATCTCTCTTGGATCTTGGCAAGGAGAAGCCCAAGGGCTGCCTGGACCTCATCCTTGTCTCACCAGAATCTGCTGGGAGAGCTGGGAACTGTGGTCAAAGAATGCCCTTGAACACAAACAGGTTGTGCAGAACCCCCCGATCCAGGATTTCTGTGACTCTTAGGGTCACAGGCAGTTGCTGGGAGTGTCCTCCTGTAGAGAAAAAAAGAAGCAGAGGAGTGATAAGCCCATGTTGTAGTGAAGCTCCGTGGCCGAGATGAGACAGGCTGTAACCCCGGGTGGCTCTCTGGGTGCATGGAACCCCATCTGCCTTGACACACTGGGTTCCAGTACCATTTGGGGGAGCAACTCTGCCATGATTTACTTCAGAGAGGACTCTGGCACCACTTCTCCTCTCAAGCTGCACCCCAGCAGTGGGCAGGGGGATCCTGGGGAGCTCGTACTGGAATTACAACAGGAGCTTGGCATGTGTGGGTAAGAGAGACCTTAATCTCAAAACTCCGGAGAGAAAAGAGACTGGCCCCTCACAAGTGTTGAGTTTCCACTAGTGGTGTCTTTGGTCTCTTTACTTCAGATTCCTCCAGTCCTTAAAACATTGAACTACTTCTCGGAAGATTCCTGCTGGTGGCTTAACCCCTGCCTGGGGCTGATCACGATTATCTGTCCCTTTTCTCTCAGGGCAGAGCATGTGAAGTGATGGGGAAGGAGGACAGTCAGGATTTTCTGGTCTTGGTGCAAGCTCTGGAGGGAATCAACCTCTCTGATGATCAGCTGAGCTCCACCTGGGCTGTCTTGGCTGCCATTCTGCAGCTGGGGAACATCTGCTTTACCTCCTATGAGGTACAGTAACCCAGACAGCTTGGGAACGGGATATTTGTGCTGAATATTGTTGTTCTCCCATGTGGTGGGACCGAGGACATGATTCCTGACTGAACATGGCATCCTTTGAAGACCTTTCTGTCCTTTTAGTGTTGGGCTCTGGACTGGTCTAGGCAGGGACAGAAGATGGAGGCAACCAAAGGCCATTAGAGCTTGGTTGGCTTTTTAAGGAGCCAAAATGAACCTGAAGTTCTACCCAGGCTGTGACCAGCTTTGTGCAGCTGAGGTGCTGTTGACAATATTGATACAAGAGGGACCTTGTATCCCTTCCACTGTTCCTATCTATAATATATAGTAATATACATAGATAGATAGTAATATATAATAAAGAACACTTTATTATTTAGAAAGAATCCTTTGAGCATGCAGCCATTGCCAGTGACACCGAGATTCAGATTGTGGCCAATTTGTTGTGTGTCTCAGCAGAATTCCTGCAGAGAGCTGTCACCCACCGTGTCACTGTGAGTACCCTTCAGATGATTTCTCATTCCTCCTGAAGCATGGGATGTCCTGCCCCAATGTCCTAACCTTAGAAGGCTCAAAATCTGGGAGGTAACAGCAGGAATAAAATGGTTGGAATGGGCTGAACCCCTCAAGGCAGCTCTGTAAAGAGGGCAGGACTCACATCTAGGAGGGCTCTTTTCTGACATGAGTGGCTTCAGGTTTATCACTTTGGCCAGTTGACTCCCATCTCTGGCAGCAAAATTCTGGGTTTAGTTTTTCTTTTGATACCTGGGTAAATTCTCAGCCAAATAGGAACAAATATCCATTTATTAACTGGGTTGACTGCCTTGTTGATAAAAAAAAAGAAAAAAGGTGTTTTTGTGAGATGATAACAGTAAATTCTGTCTCTTTATGTATCCAGGTTACATCTTACAATCGGATCTTCACCCCTCTGTCTGTAGAAGGAGCCATTGATGCCAGGTGACTTCTGCTGATGTCTGGGTGGGTGAGATACACCCAGGGGTGCTGTCTTTGCAGTAACTGGTTCTTCTCCCCTCTCCCACTCAGGGACTCCATTGCCAAGGCTCTGTACTACCTGCTCTTTGAGTGGCTGCTGCTGAGGATCAATGAGTGGTTGGCTCCCTTGGAATCCAACTGTGCCGTGGGCATTGTGGACATCCATGGGTTTGAGGTCATTGTTCATGTTCTTTTGCTATGGCCTGGGCAGTGAGGGCATGTGGTCATCATGGCCTTGGAGTTTTTTACTTGGGACTCCTGTTAAAACCTGTGTGTCCCAATGAATGCTGACACCAATGCAATACAACACGGGGCTGTGCATCCAAGAGTAGATCTTCTCTTCTTTATGCTCCTTCACAGCTTGTCTCATCTCTTGCTGTTCAGCCTAGTCAGTAAGCCAGGCTGAGAGCTTGCAAACCAGCCAGAAGATGATTTGAACTGTTGGGGTTCATTCACACTGACCAGAACCAGCAGCTCAGCTCAGCCTGTGCAGCATTTACAGGGAGCCACAGCTCCCTGGGCCTTGGAAGGGATGATTCCTTTTTGTCTTCTCAGGATCTGGGGGTGAACAGCTTGGAGCAGCTCTGCATCAACTTTGCCAATGAGCACCTGCAGTGGTTCTTCAGCCAGACTGTCATTGCCCAGGAAGAGGTGAGTGGAACTCAGTGGAACTCACACCACCTGAAGGCAGCACACGTGGAATGAGCTGAGGCATCCTCAGAGTATCCTTCAGCAGGGAACAGGAGGCTGGATGGTCCTCTTGAGCAATATCCATGGAATCCTAGTCCAAAGAGCTGCCTGTTTAGTATCTTTTACTAATTCTGCAGTAAATGAAGGGAAGGAGATTTTGTCAGTACCTTGCTCCCTTTTCCAGATAAGTGAGTTGGTCATAGTCAAAGAGCCCAGATCTCAGTGGGTACTTTAAAAGCCTGTTTGGCTTCTTTGTAGCATTTTCTGTACCACTCATGTCCTGGAGATGAAAGTGTATTTATCAGACTTGTAGCCTTTTACAGTTCACTTTATCACTCAGCTTAGCAGCCTTCCTCTCTCAAATCAGGAAAATCATTAGTGGCTTTAGGAGAAGTTTCATGAGACAAAACCAGACAATTCTAGGCAAGTTCCTAACAGCAATGAAACATTAACTTCCTCATAAACAACTCAAACCCTCTATTAACTCCCTCCATTTTTCCTTGTTTGCATGGCTGGATTTGGCCTTTAACATGCAGGAGGAATACAGCCAGGAGCAGCTAGCTTGGATTCCTATTTCCAAGATGTACAGCGAGTCGTGCCTGGATTTCCTTACTGCAAAGCCCCACGGCATCCTGTGCATCCTGGATGACCAGACATCCCTGACTCAGGTGAGGAGCTCTCAGCCTCTCCTGGGATCCCTTTCATAGGATGGTTAAGGCGAGGCTGTGCTCCAGAATGATTGCACAAGTATTCCATGTTTTTACCTTTGGTTTAACAGCGGCCTTTCAGCCTACGGAGTGTGTTGCAGCATCAGGAAATGTGTTTGTCATCTCCTTTACAGGCCACAGATCACACTTTCCTCCAGAAGTGTCATTACCACCATGGAAACAGCCCTTGGTACACCAAGCCCAAGCTGCCTTTGCCAGAGTTCACTGTGCAGCACTACGCTGGCCCTGTCACCTACCAGGTGAGCTGGCAGGGGCTTGGAGCAGCTGGGGACAAGCTTTGGGTGTCCTGATGGACCAGCTCTGTGATCAAAGCTCTCCTCTTGTGACTGCACATCCCTCTAGAGCATCAGTTTAGCAGAAGAGAGGAGTTTGTTATTAAGAGAGGCAACTAAGCTGCCTCTGGGCAGAAGCAAAATAGGAATTGCCCTCACTGACACAACAGCCTCAGAGCCCTGGAAATCCAGGAGAGCTCTTGCTGCCAGAAAAAAAAGTGAGAGGTCAAAGCCTGCTGGGCAATGTGGAGGGGAAAAGGAGCAATCCCTTCTAAAAGCAGCAGTCATTGTCCCCTCCAGCCTGGTGGCAGCAGGAAGAACCGGCTTCATTCTCCAGGGCTTTTCTCTTGTTCCACCTCTCCAGCTGCCTGCCCCCAGTCCGAGTGTGTGTAACAGGGGTGTTTGCCTGAGTGGTCTGAATGGTGCATCAAATCAGACTTTGCCTCTGCAGGTCCACAAGTTTCTCAATAAAAACCGTGACCAGCTGCGGCCAGAGGTGCTGGATATCTTCTCCCAGAGCCGCCTCAAGGTACTGCAGTGGGTTAGGAGGAACATCTCTATTGCAGACACCCAATGATCCACTCATTATCTTTATGTGAGAAGGAGAAAGATCCTGATCAGGTGTCAGGAGAACCTGGAGAAGTCACGAGATTTATTTTACTGAATTTACTTGGGAATTGAGCAAATTACCTCTGCCCACAATTGATGCATTTTATATATAAACCACACAGACTGCTCAAGGATGCAGCTGCATTCCTGACACTGCCAGGGGCAAGGGAAAATGGCCCTCTTAAGTTTCAAGTAGAAGAGATTCTTCTTTCCAAGTAGTTCAGAGAGTTTTGGTAATTTCTTTGTTTTTGCAGGTGGTGTCTCATATTTTCCAGAGGGCTAAAGCTGCCTATGGTCAGCAAAGGGAGCTGGGGGCCAGGGGCAAAGGGCTCAGGCCTCAGGCCTCCACACTGGTGTCCAAATTCCAGCAGTCTTTGCAGGACCTCACAGCCAAGTTGAGAGGGTGAGAGATGCTGTTGGCACCCAGAAGTGTGAAGTCTTCCAGGGTCAGCACAGAGAGGAGGGTGATCCAGGTTCTTGCCTCTGTTTTCCAGAAGCCATGCTTTCTTCATCCGGTGCATCACCCCTAATCCCAGGAAGGTAGGGCAGCACCCTGAGGTCCTCATGGAGTCTCTCAGTTCCTTCATTCTTCTCCAACAGCTCTCCTTTCACAGCTGAGATTTTAACTTCCGTGTTTCATTTGACACCTTGAGACTTTTCTTCCCCGTTCTGTGTCCCACCCTTCCCTGTGGCCGTGTGAGTCAATCCTGTGCTGCAGGAGCAGAAGCCAGGGTCAGTTTGGCACCAAAGTATCCTTGGGCTTTGTGTTCCATGGCCCACAGCCCATGGCAAGGTCCAGTCCAAGGACAGGACAAGAGAAGGAGACCCTTTCTAAACTCCCTGCCTTCTGTCTCCTTTCTTTAATTTTTCTTTGTTTCTTGTTTTTCATTTTTTCCTCTGTATCTTTGCAGCTGTCGAATATCTTTGATGTGGAATATGTCAACTGCCAGCTGCGACATGCCGGGATACTGGAGGCCATCCACATTCAGAAGGAGGGATATCCAGTCCGCCTGCCATTCCAGAGCTTCCTGGCCAGGTACAGGGGTGTCCTGGCTTGGGATCCCCCAGCCTGGATGTTTTGTTCTCTGAGGGCTCCACGTACAGCCCTGGTTTTTGTCACACCCCATCCTCCTGTCCCAGGTACGGGCTCCTGGCTGGGAGCAGGCCCAGCAGCTTGGGGCAGAGGGAAGGCTGTGCAGCAGTGCTGGCTCACGTGCTGGGGAACCCCTCGGATCTCTATCAGATTGGAGTGACAAAGGTGATGCCTACAGAGAATCCCATCTGGACTGCACAGCCTCACCCCCCCAGGCTGGCAAAGCATGGAGAGGAGCTCAGTCTCTGCCCAAAGAGGGAGGGCCTTGCACACCTTCCCCTCTCACCTTTGCCTCTTGTCTCCAGTACAAAAGAGGCATTTTTAGCACTTCAGATTAACAGGAGACTCCAGCTCCAGGCTTTTGTAGCATGGCCAAGTGGGCATATCCCACAGCCAAGTCCTCCATATACCCAGCATTCCTGGGCTTCTACTTTTGCTGCCTGCTAACCTTCATCACTCCCTGATTCCCTGTCCTCCCCAAATACCTCTGTCTCTGTCACCTGCACCTGTGCCTCCCGCCCTCCCCAGTTTCCTTAGCAAGAACCCTTAAGGGCTGCGAAGGGACAAAGCAGCAGTTTTTATTATTGATCAGCTCTGGGAGAAGCTGCTGCTTCCCTCGTGGATCAGCAGCTGCTGCCTTTGCCCAGGTGTTTCTGAAGGAGAAGGCCAGGCAGCTGCTGGAGAGACGATGGACCCAGAGGCAGAGCTGGGCCGTTGTCACTCTGCAGAGGAAATTCCGACATCTCCTTCACCGTCGGCGCCTCCGTGTCCTCCAGGAGAAGGTCACGGTCATCCAGGCTCACTTCCGAGGCTACCAGGCAAGGTCAGGAGCCAAAGGCCAGCCAAGGGATAGCCCTTTGGCCTTGCCAAGGGACAGCCAGGTGGGGATGTCCAGGCCCCTCCTCATGTTGGCTCCTAGCCTGCTCCGTGTGTGTTTGTGGCTGATGCTTCCCTCACTAGCCAATTCTTTTCTTTTCTCATCCTCTAGGAAGTGTTACAGGAGGCTGAAGAAGGCTTTGGTGCAATTTAAAACCATGATTTTAATCTCCAGACCTTTGATTCAAAGGAGGAAGCGCTGCCAGGTAATAAAAGCCCTCTCAGAACAAGGTGTACAGGAGGGGCTATTTCTGCCCTAAGCACAGTGAGCTGGGGACTGGCTGAGGCCAGGGCAGGGATGGCTCTGGAAGGTTTGTTGGGAATGATCCAGAGAGGTGTCCTTCACCCTCTGTCTGACATAAATGTAGTCAAATGAAGGAAGCACAGAGGCTGGACCCTTCTCTCTCTAAATTACATTCAGAATTGGCACAGGTACTGCAAACACAGCTGATTCATGGGTCTGGCTCTGTGAGCTTCTCCAGGCTGCCCTACATGAGACAAGAGCTGGTTCCATCTGTGATCTTCAGAGCTGCTGTTCTGCTCAAGCTGTAAGGAGTTGTTCCTCTTGCTCTTTTTGTTGCCCAGTTCAGTTTCTGGTGACTGGAATGCAAGATTTTTCAGTCCACAATGATCCTCCCCTGATCCCTTACAGCTGCCTCAGGCTGCTCAAGCCTTTGGCCTCTTGGAAATCAGCTGGGGTGAGAACAGGATGGCAGGTTTTTGAGAAGATGGAAAATGGTGTACAGGATGGTTCTGCCAAATGGGTATAATGTATTCTGCACAAGCTATTAAAATAGAACTGGAAAGAGGAAATCAGACCACTCATCCCTAGAGTAGCAGCAAACATCTCATAGCTGTCAGCTTCATGAGGGAAGGACCCAGCACAGCTCATGGCATGGCTGAGGGCATGGTGGGGCAGAGGGTTAAGGACAGTGGTGTTGATACAAACCTGCAGAGGTGCCTCCTCTCCTGCCACGCCCAGCACAGTGTGAGTTTCTGTTGTTTCTTGCCCCTCCCATTTGGACAGGATCCAGCTTTTCTTTCTCCCAGGTAACCACAACAGTGCAGCTCTTTTGAATCTATTTCTGTTCCTTCAGTGTTTGTTTGCTGAGGTCTCTGTACATGCAGTAGCAGCAGCAAAGGTCTCAAAGTTCACCTGCTGCAAAGTTCCTCCTTTCCCCCCACCCCACGGCCCTGCCCTTTGGACTTTAGCTTGTCATTGTCTTTCTCAGCCCAGCCCTCATAACCTGCCATGTAATCACACTGCTCTGCACCACTGACAGGCAGGAGAGAGAGGCAGAGACAGAGACCCTCCTTCCCCATCTTGGAGCAGGAGTAAGGTGAGTGATGAGGCTGGGGAACCATAGAATGGATGGGAAAGGGCAGAGCTGTGAGGGAGTTTAGCTTTTGGTATCCCTCCCACCCTTCTAAAGGGTTTCCTCTCCATGGACAAGCTCATCTGTCTGTGTTCAGGCTGTTACCTTGTGTTTTGATGCTGGAGAGGTGAGGGAACATTTCTGGCAGCTGCTGGGTGCTTCTTTTGTCCTGAGCCACATCAAATGCTCAGCAGGGGAAGGTGTGGCACGATGCTGGGCAGGTGCTGGAGGCTCTTGCTGTTGAATTGTGTCATGCAGGGCAGGAGGTGTTTCAGCAAAGCTCATGTCTTTGCCTGGGCAGCCCCTTCTCGATACACTGTGTTGGGGTCCCAAGAAGGCTCTGTAGCTGTTCTGTCATTTTATCTTCTGGAGCAGGACACCAGCTCCTGGCCACCCCCAGCATCTGTCCTCATAATAGCTGGACATGACTTCATACACATCTTTTCCCACCCTCCATCCTCTTTTCATCTCCTAACAGCAGGAGTTAAGGGAAAGGAAACAAAGAAGGAGCTCTCTGGCCTGTGGTGACACAGAGAACAGTCCCAGACAAGGAATGGTGAGTTGTCAAACAGTCTGGGAGGGTCTGAGATCAAAAAAATCAGGTTCTCCAGGCGTTCTCCCTCCCTTGTGCCTCCTCAGCACAGGTTTGCTGGGGAACAGCAGAACACCTGGAGGGGGTGCACACATGTGTGGAACCTAGTACAGAATGCAGGTTAGCTTGGTATGAAGGGCCTTCTAATACAGAAATATCTCATTAGTTCAGTGTTTGCCAAGCTCTGGGCACAGCCAGGTATCGTAAATCAGTCCTGAGGCAGAGCACTGTGTTTGTTCACAGCACCAGACCTGGTCTTCAGAGGTGGAGGGGAGAGTATTTTTGATGACCATGTTCCATTGTGAAGGGTGGGAATGAGATAGTTCTGCATAAATATATTAACAGAAGCTGATGTAGAGGAAGGGATGTATCAAAGGCTTCATAGCACATTTAACCTGTATCAACACTTCTAACTAATGCCATTATTTATGGACACACATTTGCTGCAGTGTGTCCATAAATCTGAATCGAAGGGAATCTGAATTGATATTATCCACAATTCTGTATAGATGTGTCAGTAACAAGAAAAATAATTAGCCCTGGGTGCTCCTGTATCACCTGCTTCCTCAGGTGTGGATCCAGAACTGTGGGATTTCACAGTCCACTTCCTGAATACATCGTTGAAAAGCCAGACTTGAAGTCAAGTATGTTCTCGTGAGCAAAATCAAACTGATCAAAAATGCTGCGAATCTGTCTTTAAGTTTTATGTGGAGAGAGATGTCAGAAGAATGTGCTGTGACAAGAGGATTTACTATGCAGATCTTAAAAAAACAAACCAAAGAAACCAAAAAAAACCCCTAAAAGCTCAGGCTTTGTGACTTTGGCTTGGTTTTATAGTGCCTTAATCTGAGTAGTTCTGTCTGAAACGCCCTGAGCTGACACTACATGCAGTGGTGCTGACACACTGTTGCATTGGCCCATTTGCTCCCTACCTTGCAGCAGTGCAAGGTGCAAACCAGTGAAAATCAAGTCTCATTAGCCAGATTCTCATCTGGATTACCCAGGTAGAGATCTGAACCTTCTTAGGGACCTGCAACACACATCAAAGATCAGAATCAGGTCTCTTTTCACTTTTGGATACTGAAAATCAAAAGAAAAATGTCAGGAAAGTGCAGGAGGAAACAGCCCTTACCCTTCAGGTGCAATCTCTACAGTGCAATATGCCAGACTTGTTAGGAATGAGAGATGAGTCAAAGAAAGCCAACTTTCCTGTCATTCCCCTTGTGGCAGTTGATTCTTTATTTAGGAATTGCTCCCTTTTCCCTCTTTGCTGACCCATGTCACACAGCTGTGTTCATGTGATACCTCCCTGTTCACAGCAGTTCTGAATGTCGTGGAGGCAGAAGTTACTGGGTTGGCTCAGATGCTCCATCCCTGTCCTGGCAGCTTTTCCAAGGCAGTTTCACTCCGTGTCAGCTCAGGGTTTTTATGTGGTTCCTCTGCTGGCAGCCAGTGACTTGCTTACTTGTTTCTCTCTCCAGGATGTGGGGCTGCTGGAGATCCCTGCAGAGCTCGCAGCCCTCCTGCGCTCTCTTGAAGGTGAGGAATCCTCCTCCTTCCCTCCCTTTCCTGCACTGTTTCACTGTGTATCTCCTTGTTCATATCAATGTATGTGTTTGGTCTCCCTGCTGCCTGACACTGGGTTGGATTTGTTTCATTATCCTTGCAGTGTAAATATGATAAAGGCAAATGGTACCATGAGTGTTGTTTCCTGACATGGCAGAGAAGAAAAGAAACTTGGGCCAGGGAGCAAACCACCAGCTTGAAAATCAGTATCTTTGTTAATTCTTCAGCTCTTCTTTTGAACTGAGCTGGTAGAACTGATGGCAGGGATGGTGCGAAACTCTTTGGTCAAAGTTATGTTATAGCAAACTGCTTAATGAACCCAGGTCTCTGGCAGAGAGGAGTATCTGGGGTGGAAGAACTTAAACCCATCTTTTACCTACTCTAAAATATTTAAGGAAATTGAAGGGGAAGAAAATGACAGTTTGGGCAATTTCAAAGAAATATTTTTAGGTTTTGTTAAAAATTACTTCCTCAAAAAGAATTTTAAAATAGAAGGAAGGAGAAACAGGGTAACAGCTTGACTGTGGAACAATGTAATAACTTGAGACATAACAGTTTATCAGTCCAAGGATATAACAACATAATAACTTAAGGATGTAACAATATAACAAGTCAAGTATATGTTAATTTTATCAATTTAGGGATGCACCAATTGGTTTTCAAATCACCAAAATACAACTAACTGCAATAATTTCATGAGCCGTTAATCTGACCTTGAGCATTAAGTTATTTGCAGTTGTGTTTCCTCTGTAGCTCCCTGTACAGTGTGAATATTTAAGCTGCAAATAGGTTGAGGCAGGATTTGCCTCTCTCTGTCTGTACAGTGTCAAACCCAAAGCCAGCTGTGCCTGTGGCCTTCTGTGGGGGACAGTAAGGGACACAATCAGGCAGAAGAGTCTTGTGAATTGGAGCAGACTGTGCTGGATTCCCAAATACCTCACATTTCATGGCAGAGCCCTCCAGGGACTATCAGCCGGTCTAGTGAGCAATGTAAGCCAGAGGAGCTCAGGGAACAGTGAAACTGCTGGCAATGAAAGCTGATGGGATGTAAACAGGGAGGATGGGAGAGCATCAGGGGACACGTTTGGAGATAGAGGAATGCACAGGAGCTGTGCTGCATTGAGAAATCCCTTCTCAGTGATGTTTGTTCCTCTCTCACCCATGATAAATCCCTCATTACAAAGCCCTCTCATTTCCTTGTTGACTGAGCAGTTGTCAGCAGTATCTCTGCATGGGCTCAGCGTTTCCTGCCATGTAAATGCTGCAGAGCAGACTTGAATCTCCAGGTGTTCTCTGGGGAGAAAAGTCTGAAAGATCAGAGCTGTAAAATCTCTCTGGAGAGAGTCCTTGTGGTCTCAGGGAGGTGAAGCTGTGCCTGCTGGGGGGTCTGAGGCAGCAGGGCTGGGCTGGGTGTCCCTGGAGTGCCAGGGCTCCAGCAGGGTGAGGTGCAGGTCAGCCAGGAGTTGCTGTGTGAGTTGTTTGTGTCCTGCCACCACCAGACCTCCTTCCCTTGCAGGTCGATACCGAGCACAGGCCAACCAGATAACTGAGACCCAGCCCCCAGAAATCAAGGTCAAGGATGACCTTTCCCTCCCACCCACCATCAACAACTATCCCTTCTCCTCCTTCGTCAAATCACACTTCCAGGTGGGAACACTTCTTATTTCTCTTCATGGCTTCCCCTGTGGGCAGACACACAAGTTCTAGTAACACCAGGAGCCAATCTCTCTGTCCTTTCATTTCTTTGCAGAAGCCAGATTTCCCTGCCCCTGGTCAGCCTCTGCAGCACCCCTTAACCCACCTGGATGCTGAACACCAGGAGAGTGCACTTGAGATCAACAAACTGGTAAGAGATGTCATTCTTGACCTTGCTGAAGGACAGGTGGGCACAGACAATGTTTTGATGCCTTTATACAACAAGTTGCTGCTGGTGGATACTGTTCTTACAATACATGGAGGGCTGGAAAAGCAGAATAAATTGCTCTTTTTAGGCCCTGGAGCAGCCTGGCAGAGATCACACACAGCCCCTTAGAGTTGCTGTGCTCTTGGGGAGGCACAGAGCAGCCACAGACCCCTGGGGTCAAAGTGAATTACCTGGTGGTGGAGCCTCAGAATTTGGCAGGATGTAGAGGAATAGGACTGCTAAACTTTAATATCCCAATATTCCAGACTCAGAAGCAATGATAAGGGAACTCTGTCTTCTCAAACACCCATCAGTCATTAAAAAGTTTCATTTAACCCAGATCTTTTCCGTGATGTGGTTTATAGCAAACATCTCGATTGCACCTCGGGCTCACAGATGTGTCACTACCCAACAGGGGACAGGGAGCTGTTGTGTAAAGGCTGGGAAAGGGCAGGGACTTTGTCATCAGGAAAACTACACCTGGAACCACACCCTCACTCTGTAGTGTTTGCCTGAAGGGGATGGTGCTGCTTCGTCTCTGTGGATGTGAAACAGACATTTCTTTATATTTCTTCTTTTAAATGGTAATACAGAAATGTTTGAAAATAGAATGAAATTCCAGATACTTTCTAAGTAAACGTGGTAATCTTTTTTGGGAATTACATAGAATTAAAATAAGCCCATTAAGAAAGTTAATACCTAAAAACAGTCTCTTGTTTTGTCCTTATGATCCCAATTATAGAATAGCATAAGCTTCAATAAAATCTTGTGAATAGGATTGTGTTTAAGCAGAATACTATTATTTTTCTAAAGATCAAAGGCAGTTTTTCTCTGTTGCTAACGAAGTAGGGATTTACTACAAAAAATTCCATGAGAACTAAACAATCACCATCCCCTGTTTTTCTCAGTGAATCTCTGACATGCTTGGTACCATTAACTGTTTTTAGAAGTGTTGTTATTCTTAAATGTTCTTTCCAAAGCTGTCCATTTTAGAAAAATTTTAACTCGTGACATACTGAAGTGTAGAGGATGAAAGAAATCATTCTGTACCTAAGGGTGAGAAATACAAACTAAAAAAGCATTGAAGATGTCGATATGCAAAGCAAAGAAACGGAACCATTTCTTCAGTGAGCGTGTTGAGACACCACATCCCATAGTCCTTGGTATAATATTAACTGGTTTTAAACACTCAGTGGGCTCAGCAGCAACTATCCTGTGGTAATTTACTAGTGTGTCTGAGCCCTGCCCAAGGGGAAATATTTTACTCTAGACCAAATTCTGAGTCATACCTCAGAAGACACTGAAATCACCGTGACTTTCAGTCAGGATCCAATCGCTATAAACGTTACCTCCCAAATTGCCCAGCACTTTGGTGGTGCACAAAAACTTGAGGACAGACCCCAGTCTGAGTGTTGGCTACTCAGGCTCACAAACATCCTGGTGTCTACAACTTCTTACACCACAGTTTGGGACAGAGGGTTACAGCTCCGGTTCTCTCTTTTTTTCCCCCTGGATGCTCCCAGATTTTGCGGTTCATTGGTGACAAGAGTCTCCGTGGCTGGCAGGAGGTGCTGCTGGGCAACTACATTGCTGGGAGAGGTCTGAGTGACGCTGCTCTGCGCAATGAAATCTTCAGCCAGGTGGCTGCCCAGACCTGGAGGAACCCAGACATGGAGCAGAGCCAGCGAGGCTGGGTCCTGATGGCGACTTTGCTGAGCTGCTTTGGCCCCTCACCAGCACTGGAGAAGCCACTGCTGAAGTAAGAGGAGAAAAGACCAAGGCAGGTTTACACAGGGGTTAAGAAGGATGAGCGGTGCTAAATGGAGCTGCCTTTTCCTAGGTTTGTGTCAGACTATGGCATGGAGGGCTACAACGCCGTTTGCCAGCGCAAGATCCTGACAGCAGCTCAGTGCACAGAGGCAGAGCCTGCACCCTCTCGGGCTTACCCTCCCACCCAGCTGGAGTGGACAGCAAACCAGAGGAGAGGGAAGATGGTGCTGGATGTTCATACCTTTAATGGTAACCCAATCTTCTGCCCTCCTGCTGTCTTTTAGTCTCTAAGGACTTTTTCAGGATAGAAATCAGCATTTGGGTAATAATTCCCTCAACTAAGTGAAGAGGATCAGAATGCTGTTTGCTGGTACAACCATGGGGGAAACAAGCATCTGAATCTAGACCCAAAACTTGCAAAGTCTGGGCCTGGTGGGACCTGCTTCTCAGGCTGAGGGATGAGATTGTCCTGGGTTTGGGCCCTTCTCAACAGAGGGTTGATCTGCCTGTGCATCTCTACGGGGCTGGTTTTCCTGCTCTCCATTACAGCTCAACCTGTGCAGCAGTAATTTGTTACAGGGACTTTCTGCCCTTCTCCTTTCTCAAATATTACCCAAATCTACCTCTTGAGCAACCACAGCTCTGTGAATTGAGCACAGAACATCCCTGCTCTGGCTCCTCGTGAGTGGCATGGTCCCCAAGCAAACCAGGACACTGCAAAGGTTTTCACCTGTCAGGCTGGAAATGCCAACCTGTGCCAACAAACAGATATTTTGGGTGTGAATGTGTGCATGTGGAGCCTTCCATGACCTTTCAGTCCTCCTGTGGCCCTGCTCAGGAGTGTGTGAGACTTTCCAGCTGGGCTCTGCCTGTGTCCCATGGAATGTGGGTCCTTTGGGTCCTGCTGGGGAGGCTGTGGGTACTGACTTTGTTCTCTGTGCTAGAGGAGATGTTCTCAGCTGAGGTGGAGTCCTGGACGACTGGGGAGCAGTATGCAGCCTCGATCCTGAGTGCAAGGTACTGCCAGAGGATGGGAGAAGGTCTTGGGGTGTGAGAGAGGCTGTCACAGCTCTGAGGTTCAGACTGGTTGGGCCTGCAGGCTGGAATTTATAGGGTCACATGTAGAATACTCACTTCTTGCCCACTGCAGCCTGTGCTCCCTTCTTCACCCTTAACATAACCCTCAACCATAAACAGTGGGCCTCTTTAGGAACAGAGGAACCACTGGTGTGATCTGTGAGAGCAGCTTCAGGGGAAAAAAAATTTAAATGACAAATCTTGAGTGATTCTGGGTTTTTTTCCTAATCCTGGGCACTTAATAGTTGATTCACACCCTAAATCTAAAGGACTTAAGCCAGGATAGACAATGTGAGAAGAAGCTGAGTGTAATGTTTTCCTTCCTCTCCTTTCCCCTGCTTACCTGGACACCTTTCTTCTCTCAGGGGCTGTGACAAGAAGACTCGAGGGTGGTCTATCTCCATGTTCACTGGCAACACATGGCAGGACCTGCTGGGCTGTGACTTTGTGCTGGACCTCATTGGAGAGATGGAGGAGACCAGCAACTTCAGCAGCTCCTCCCAGGCCCCCACTGAGTACCCCATCAGTTCAGAAAGGGACAGGAGCATCCTCCAGTCCTCTAACCTGGACACGTGAGCCACCTGTTCCTCCTGCCCCACCACTTTGTGGCCCTGTCACCCAGTGGTTCATCTTTCAGCACTCTGGCCCTCATCTCATTTTCCTCTTCATCAGGATCCCTCCTGCTCCAGGTATCCAGGCCCCTGCCTTCCCCCCACCCAGCCTGCCTCCAGAACTCATTGGTCTCCATCCAGGTGAGCTTTAGCCCAGGACTGTGGGAGACACTGGGAAGGGCCAGATAGGCCCCAGCCAGGGAATCAGGGCAGAGGGGGAGTCAGGTGGTGATTCTTGTTGTAGAGCTCCACTCTGACACATGACTAACAGGGACTGGAGGCAGGGGAATGTTTCTTCCCTGCCTTGTCACCAGACTTGTCTCTGCTCCCAGATCCAAGGTTCAGAGATGACCTGAGGACCCCTGTAGGCTTGGATCACTACGTGGATGATCTCTTCAGCCCTGTGCTGCATCAGGGCTCCAGAGTACCTGTAAGTCCCCTCATGTTCCCTCCTGCCTTCTCTCTGCAGCTCTCCTGTCTCTGTGAGTCCTTCAGCTTTTTTCCTGCCTGTTCTCTGCCCCTGCTCAGCTCAGATGTGCCTTTGGATGTCGTCCCCTCCAGGAATTCTGTCCCTCTGAGCTCAGATAACTGTTTTGGATTTATTTTGATGCAGGATATGGAGAACAGGGAGAGTCTCACCAGCCGCATGAAAGGAGGTGGGAAGATTGGACCCACACAGAGAGGAATCCTTCCTTCTACAGGTCTGTAAGGGCATGGGGACAGCTGGGAACATCTGGGACCACATGAGCTTCAATGAGCACAAGTCAGGGAGCCCCTTAAATGCTAATTATTGTGTGGGCTCAGCTGGTTCATGAAGAACACTGGGCTTTAGCACAGGCTGCACTCTTCACTCCCTGGTGAGACAGATGCTTTGGGAAAGGTGTTAGATAAGGGAATGACTTTGTTGTGCTTTTAATTTCTCTTGAGCTGGTCTTGGGGTCAAGGCAGCAGGTAGCTTGTTTCTGACCCAGGCCACCTCTTTCCTAGACAAACACTTGTAAGTCTTGTATTCACCTTCTCTTCACCCCAGGCTTTCACAGAGCAGTTGGTGCCTTTATCAGGAGTGGTTTTAATCTTTCTTATTACTTCCTCACAGAACTTCCCATCATCTGTAGCTATTCCTTGGGTTAGTAAGTCTGAACCCTGAAGAGGTTCTGGTTTGTGTGTTTGGTTTCTTTACTTTTCCTCACTTCTGTGGAGCTAAGACTCTGGCATTTGCAGCAGGGTGGAGTCAAACCCCAACTTATTACTGGCACTGACAAATCTGCATGGATAGGAACACACCCAGCAGTCTCAGAAAGGTGGGGCATGTCCAGTTCAGTCATTCCTGAGACTGGAACTACTTCTGGCTGTTGGAGAGGCTCTGGAACATGACAAGCCCTATCACAGATCACTGTCTGATGCCAGTTTGTCACTTACGTGGCTTCTTAGATGAGTGAGGGATATGATGATCTTCCTATGGCATCCCAGGGCCATTCTCACTGGTGGTGACATCATGGTTCAGTAGATTTGTGCTGTGTGCTGACTCCTCCCAGCTGAGTCTGACCCCCACACCCCTTGCTCTGCTGGCTTTGCACTCAGTGGGGTTTGTTTGTGACCCCATGTGAGACTTGACTGCTGAGAGCAGAGGAATTCCTTTCTCCCCACAGCTCCTCCACGTGCACACAATGCTATCCAGGCCAGGGCTCGTTGTTCATCCAGCCTTGCCACCCACTGCAAAGAGACCAATACAGATGTGACAGTCCCAGCCCCAGAGATCTTTGCCCAGCCCTCAAGAGAAACCCTCCTCTGCAATCAGACACAGGCACAAATTACTTATAATCTTAATCATGAAGAATGGTGGTGTCCTAAGCCATGTTGCAGAAACAGAGTCTGGATACTGCTATTTAAATTCTGGCAGGCCACACATCTTTCTTTGGTTTCCTTTTTCCACCTGAGTTTTGCTGTGTCCTGCTGTGGTTGGTGCATGTGGAGAGCACCAGAAGTGAGAATATCTCAGGATATTCTCATTTGGAGTTCTCCAAAAGCACTGTGCACTTGGTCTTTTGCCTCTAGGCTTCCCTGGAATGACTCAAGCACCAGTTTACCAGCCCATGCCCTCCATGGTGGGGATGCCAGCAGCCATGCCCATGATGGGGGCTGGTGGGGTTGCACCTATGCCAGGTAAGAGCAGTGTTTCTGTAACTCTAGAGGGAAGGGGATGGGAGGGGGGTGTCAGTGGAGCCTGTGCATTTCAGTGTCAGGTGAGGGGCTCAGTGAACACTCCAGGCTGATGCTCAGGCTCTGTGGGGAATGTTCACCTGTAGGATTTTGAAGATGATTGTGTTGTCTTCCACAGCCATGGTGATGCCCCAGCCCATGGTTCCAGCTGTAGATCCCAGCCAGCTGGCAGCACAGCAGCAAGCCTTTATCAACCAGCAAGCCATGCTCATGGTGAGTGGAAGGGGCCCAGGAACTGGGGAAGAACCATGCACTGGTGTTTGTGCCTTGGAGGGGAGCCCAGCTCTCCTCCTCTTTGGGCCTGCTCCGTGTCACTCTGTGCTGGGGTGAACTCTATAAAGTGGGGATTATTCCCTGCAAAACTGGGACCCCTTTTCTTGCCCCTTTGTGTCCGTGGGGACATTGAGGCACCATCAGTGAGTGAGGAGCAGGGACAGGAGCAGGCCCTGAGAAGATTCAGCTGCAGTTCTCATGGGGTTTTAAGCTGGGATTTGCTACAGATGCATTCTGCTTTCTGTGCAAAGCCCTGTGAGTGCATGGCAGTCCCAGGCTGGCAGCTGAGCCTTTTGGGGGTGTTAGGAGCTCTGCATCCTTGGCCAGCTGGGAGAAGAGTCCCTGGGCATGCCTTGTCCACATACTGGGAAATTTGCAGTGCACCATGTGGATGTTTTGTGATTAACAGTGAAAAAGCAGGACAGCCTGTGACTGGTGGCTGGGTTTGTGTAGCCTAGAGCTCATGGACCTTGCAATTCCTTCCCCAGGCCCGGCAGATGACCCTTCAAGCCATGAGCATTTCCCAGCAGCAGCAGCAGCAGGAGCTGCAGAAACGGCAAAAGTCTCTTGAAAACTCGAGGCCAAGAGTCTCAAGCCCAGCACAAGCCTCATCCCCAGCCACTCTCCCAAAACCCAAGCAGCCTTCCAGCAGCCAGGCTGCTGCAACACCACCGAGGTCTCCAGAGCCACCAGCTAAGGCAAAAGAGCCGGTATGAGCAACAAACAGCCGTGCTGGATTTGGCCTGAATTTCATGTTTGGTGTTAGCCCTGCATCCATCCCTGTGTGGTGGTGGTTTGGCAGAGAGGAGAGCAGAGATTTGTGCTTACTGATGATACTGAGACTTTTCAAACTCTGCTTGCTGAGTCTTTAAGGATCAAACCTTGGTGGCATTTGCTCTGTGGGGGTTTGGCTGCAGGGTTGGCCAATTCATTTCCAGTTAAACTGAATTTTTCCACAGGGAAATGAATTACTCTGAGTTCTTTATCTTCCAGCAGGCCTCTAATATAATCCTTCTTTGTGCTTGGCTGAGGATTCCTTGTGTTAGAAACGGATCTGTTGGGACACTCCTGGATGGGGAGAGGCTCTAGATCAAAACTTTTTGAGACAAAATCACCCCTGAGCTGAAGGGCACTGCAGGGGTACTGCTGGCTGGTGCCAATTAAACAAGTTGTGCACTGTCTGCAGGATTATGACTACATGGAAGAGGAGTTCTCCAGCAGTGGAGATGATGACTATCCTCGGGAAACCTTCCAGCAGAAGAGAGAGTACTTCCAGAAGATGGGTGAGCGTCTGCCACTTGGGGAGTTTCACTCATCGTAACACCTTGCTCTGCAGCCTTCCTGGCATGCCCAGGTGTTCTTGTCTCCCCGTCTGGAACTCAGCTAATCCCTGCAGGAGCTGCTGGCGATATGTGTGCAGGAGTTTTGGGTTCTTGTTCAGCTAGCTACAATTCAGACTGTGAGCTGCTGAGGGGCCAATTTTCTAGAAATCTCTGGGCTTATGACTGCCACATTCTCCCTCACTCTAGGAAACAGGTTTTTGCTGACTGAGGCAAGAGTGGGAACTGTGCCATCAGTGCCAGATTTTCTGTGTGGGTTTGACCAGTTCAAATCCCCCTTTCTATGCAGGAGAGCAGCACATCCGAGTGAAGAAAGTCAGACCTAGCAAAACCTGGACTCCTCCAGCAAAACCCCAGCCAAAGGAGGAGGAGGAGGAGAGGAAAAGAGAGGAGGAGGAGGAGAGGAAAAGAGAGGAGCAGGAGAAGAGGAAAAAAGAGGAGCAGGAGAAGAGGAAAGAAGTGAAGCCTGTCCCTAAACCAGAGCCAGGTAAGATGTGCAGTGCAGACCCAGGCTGGTTGACAAGGAAGAACTTTCCAGGAACATCAGGCCAGGGTTCAGGCAGAGGAGGAAAGGATCTGACTCTTCTGGGAGTCTGCATCTTGACAGGAGAGGAAAAAGAAGAATGTCTGAGCTTTGGGAAATGGGATCCCAAATTGCGTTTTTGTGGAAGGCGTTGGCCAGCCAGCATCAGAGGGAAAGAAAGGGAATGTCAAATGAGATAAAGGGATTTCTCCTGTGCCTTTGCTGGTCTGTTGATTACAGTTGTCACCCTGACAGCTCCTGCTTCCCTTTTGCCACCTCCTGAGCCAAAGCCAAAAAAGGAGACGCCAAAAGTGAAGAGAGAGCCGCCTGTAGTGAAGCCTTCAGACCCCAAGGCACGTCCTGCACCCAGCCACGAGATTGGGAACATCATCAAAATGTACCAGAGCAGACCAGCCCCCGAGCCCCAGCCCATCGAGCCCATCAGGTGAGAGTGTGGAGTCCACCCTGTGGGCAGGAGGGAGATGGGGGTTCTCCATCTCAGCTCTGCCACGTGGCTCCATCGTGCCCAAACCCCAGAATGCTGTTCCCTGTTCCCTTGCAGGAGAGTACCCAAGCCATTTGTAAAGAAGAACGACCCCAAAAATGAGGCTCTGGCCAAGCTGGGAATGATGAACATCTCCCCTCTCCCTTCGGTGAGTTCTTTGCTCTCTGGTCACTTTAAGAGCTCAGCAGAGAGAGCCTGTCCATCCCATTTCCAGCAGGCTGGGATCTCCCTGGTGCTGCAGTAGCAGCCAGGTGATTTCTGGTTGGGTTATGAGGTAGCTGGGAGCTCACACCATGGTGCTGCCCACCCTAGACTGGGTTCCAATCTGTAAAGTCATCTGAGGTCCTGAAGAAAAGGCTCTGGAGCAGCAAGTCCTTTTGTGAGATGCTTAAGGCTGATCTGGAAGCAAGCAACTCATGTTCTCCACGTTTGGCACCAAGGCTTTGGCTTGTTAACATCCTTTTTTCCCTTCTGAACTGGAAGCTTTGATCTCAAATACTTGGTCCTCTGGGTTTGGTTGATCATGTCTTTGTAGATTTTGTGTTGATCTAAAGGCAGTGGCAGGCTATTGCCACAGATCTTGCTCCATGGGTGGGCTGCTGCCCTAGGATGACTTAGGACAGAGCCCAGGAATGCAGAGAAAATCTGGCTCAAATGGTTTTGCTGTCTTCCAGCCATCTCCTCTGCCACAAGAGAAGAAAACACCTCCACCTGTCAAGCCCAAGCCAGGCTCAGCTTCCAGCTCTATCAAGGAAAAGCAGTTGCCTCTCCTGTCTATCTTTAGACCAGAGGGTACCCCACCAGCTTCCCCGGCCCCTCATGCTCCCCCTCTTCCCCCCCCAATGCCTGAGGACCAAGGGAGGCAGGAATCCACAGGGAAGGGTGAGTATTGATCTCACCCATGTGGGATTTGGTAGCAGGGCAGGGAGGGGACGGGGCTCGAATCAGCCCAGGAGAGTCATGGCACAGGTCCTGTCATCAGTGGGCCAGAGGCTGAGTGAGCTGTGTGAGACCAGGGGGATTGTGCAATCAGATCTGTGGGTAGGCAGAGAGATGTCACAGTTCCAGTCTGGCCCAGCAACCAGCCTGGCACTTCCCAGCTCTAACTTGTCCCTTCTGATAAATGCTAAAAATAGAAAGGTCCTTTGGGCTACAGCTTTGTCAAGGTCCAGCCCACAGTACTGTTATTGTTTACCTGGGGCATAATTATCAAAGTGGCAATCAGTGGGTGGACTTTAGACCAGGGAGGAATGGGAAGCCAGGTCTTTCACCTTACAAACCTCTGGAGGGATCTTAGAGACAGGCAGAGGGATGAGGGAATGTTTCTCAGAGGGAGGCTGGGCCTGGGAGACCTTGGACACACAAAGAGTGTTTGGATGCTGCCCACTTTAAAGAAGTAGAGCTAATGCTTATCAGCAGTGGCTTGGAAGTGTTATTCAGTCTTAGTTTTGCCTCTGAATTTCAGTGGGAGCCTGAATTAATTTTATACATTGGATACCTGTACCAATGTATTTCAAGCTCTTCAAAATTCTCATCAGCATCACATTTCACAACCTGCAAGGAACTGTCAGCCAAACACATTACTGAAGCTTCCCTGGTATAAAAGAAATTCCCTGTTAGTTCCTCCTCTCTTAAAAAATGGTTCTTTAGGAAGTCCTGTGAAAGTCAAAGTAACTGGATTAGCCTGAAAAATTCCTTCATGCTTTGGAACAGGGATATAGAAACAGCTGAAGTATGGGAATTACTACTTTACTTGTTTATGAACTCTGAAGTTTTGAAAGTTTGAAGTGCTTAAATGAAGACATTCCTACCTCATAAAGTAACAACTTTGAACAGTTGTTCAAAGATTGAGCCTGTCTTTAACACACCTGCAGAATGACAATCCAGTGCTAGTTTTGGGTGCCCTGTACCACAACCTCAGAGCCTCCAAGCTCAGGGGAGAACTTTTATGTCCCTTTGAAATCTTTAGCAGCCGGTTTATAATGACAAAAAGTGAAACCTGTGTCTTCA
The DNA here is from genome assembly GCF_009650955.1 of Corvus moneduloides. Taxonomy (NCBI): domain Eukaryota; kingdom Metazoa; phylum Chordata; class Aves; order Passeriformes; family Corvidae; genus Corvus; species Corvus moneduloides. The sequence continues at coordinate 7,500,161 of NC_045494.1, forward strand.
GCCTCAGGCACCAGAGGAGTATTTTCATGGGAGGCTGAGTGCTCCCCGTGCCTGGAGTGTTTCTGTTCTTAGTACTGAACTTTGTGGCTAATACAGGAAGTGTAAACGCTACCAGAAATGTTGGGAATGAGTGGTTTATGCTCCCATGAGCTGGTCACTGGCCTTCAGGAGAGTCCCCAACAGGAATATTCAATCAGGAACTGTTCCCTTTCTCCTGGTAGGTCTTCGATGGGTGGAAAGGACCTTGTAGCCCTCACAGCCCATCTTCACTGCTCTTTGTCCCCACACAGACTCTGCAGTGACAGTGGCAGGTGATGATGGCATCAAGACTCAGCTGTACAAGCTCACCAGCAGTGTCAGCTTTTCCTATATCGACCCTGCCTGGAAAATTTTTCTGCGCAAAGAGGTTTGGTTCCTTGGCTGAGGATTGGCTACGGTGGGGGGAGACTCATTCCATCTTTGGTTAAAATGGGGTTTTTGGTCATAGGCACTCAGTGTAAGACAAGGGCACAAAGATATTTCTGGGATCACAGACACAGGAGCTGGAGGCAGGGGATCATGTCATGGGGAATCTGGGTCCTGCTCTCCCTTACTGACACTTGTGTCTCAGTTTCTCTGCCTGTCCTTTCCTTCCTCTCTAGACTACTGAGAAATCTGAAACCCAAATTTGTTGTTGCCTGATGCTTTCCTGATAAAATAGTACAAATGTGTTTAAAATCAAGTATTGGAGAGTGTGCTAAACTCACCAGGGTTCATCCTTTGCTCTTACCACTCAGGTTTTGGTCCTTCACTCCTGGCCCTTCTGTTTACATTCACAGCGTCTCCTCCCTGCCTGTCCCTGGAGATGAACTCGCTCCTCCCTGGCAGCAGGGCATATGGATTGCAGAACATCCCTGGGGAGCTGCTTCTGCAGTATCTGTAACACCACTATTACCCTCCTCTTGCAGGTGTTTTACCCCAAGGAAAATTTCAGCCACCCTTATTGTCTGAACTTGCTGTGTGAACAGGTAAGCACAGGAGTGTGGCTCAAGGCCAGTTGTCTCTCTGGGGACAAAGCACTCCATAATTACATTGCATAAGTTACCTTCCCTTCTCCATCCCAAGCAGTGCAAGTCTCCTCTCCAGATCCACCCAGTCCAGCCCCTGTTCACTCCTCTCTGAGACTCAGTTTTACAGCCTCAGGAGCCCCAACACAGCCAGGTGTGGCCTTTGCACTGGAAGCCTCTCTGTTCCCTTCCTCTGCAGATCATCCGTGACACCTTCTCTGATTCCAGCTTTCGGATCTCCAGGGAGGAGAAGCGCAAGATGAAAGATCTGTTGGGTAATTAACAGCCCCATCACCCCTTCTCCTCTATGGCCATCCCAGCTTCTGGTCTGAAATGAGGAACTGGCCTCCAAGCCTTTCAGACAGGACTTAGGGCAGAGGAGAAATGTTTGTCACTGCAGCAGGAAAGCACATTTGTAGAGTGCAGTGTAGGAATGTTTGTTTATTCCAAATGGCCCTGAAATTCCTGTGAGCCAGAAAAACTTATTTCTGAAATGTTTATTGTGGGGAGAGGAAACTAAAGCCCAAGGATAGGATTTTGGTTCATTTCAAATTCCAGCTGTCACCTTTGACATGATCTGCATGGAGAAAGGGATGGAAACCAGTAGCAGACTGGTGTGTGCAAGTGTCCTTTCCCCTTTAGTGTGGTTTGCTGTGCTGTGAACACTGAGGGACTGCTGGGAATGAAGCCCTGGGAAGAGGGAGACTTGGCCACCTTTGTCTTTCTGAGAAAGTAACTGTTTTGTAACCCTGCTAGCGGAGTTCCGAGTTGGCAACAATGCCCAGTCCATTCAGGAGGACGGCATAAAGAAGAGGATTGTAGTGGCTGCTCGGGACAACTGGGCCAACTATTTCTCCCGCCTTTTCCCAGTTCAGGTGTGTCTTAATTCTCTCACCAGACCCTGGGCTTGCTTTAGCTGTGGCTCAGTTCACTCTTTGTGTCCCCCTGCCTGGCCACACTGCAGTGATTCCGTACCTTCCATACTTTGCAGGGTTTCACACCTCGTGTGTGGCATCTCCTTTCCCACCCGTGCAGGTGGGATGGAGCCTTCGATCCTCTGTGCTGCACTTCCCTTACAGGGCGAAAAGGGAAGTGATGTGCAGATCCTGGGTGTTTCTCACCGGGGCATGAGGCTACTGAAGGTGGAGAAAGCAGCTGGATACCGTCCTGAGCACCTCAAGATCCTATGCAGCTACTGGTGAGCAAAAGGCCCAGGTTGCTGCAGGGGGACAGTTTGTCACACAGAGTGTCACACAGGGTGCTGGAGGCAAACTGAATGGGGGAGCTGAAAATTCCAAGTCGAGCTGTGCTCTCTTGGCTCAGTGCAAGTGCTGTGCTCACCTCTGAATGACTCACAGGCCAGCTGTGAGTCACTGACCCTCCTGCTAACGATTCTGGCTTTTCCTTTTCCTTCCTACTTGAGCTTTGCTTACAACAAGTGAGCGCTGGGGGTGAGTCAGCTCCGTGTGTGTCATCACAGGGGGCTCCTCAGGGTGAAAGCCATGAGCAGCTGGTGAATGGCCAACATGGAGCGTGTAGAGGCATGTCTCCATTCCCAGTCCTTGGAATGGGCTCCCATCCCCACGTTCTGCACCCCAAGCTCTGGCAGCAGGAGCCTGAGCACGCTGCCTTGTGTTCCCAGCTTTGCAGATGTGCTGTCAGTGGAGCTGAAGGGCAGCAATTCCCTGGAGTTCTCCCTGAAGACAGAGCAGCTCATCCTGCACTCTCCGAAGGCTCCGTGCATCAAGGCCATGGTGGAACTCTTCATCCAGGAGCTGAGGCAGGTGAGGTAGCAGCTGGAATGCAGTAGGGAATGAAGGTGGTTTCCCAGATGAACCTGAGACTGTCAGTGGGATGACATCACCCGAGCCCTTTGCATCCCTGGGATGAGAACTGACCTGGCCATGGCCCTTTCCCCAGGACACCAACTATGTCGTGGCTCTGCGCAGCTACGTCGTGGATGACAAGAGCCTGCTCAGCTTCAAGAAGGGCGACCTCATCGAGCTGCTGCCCATGCAGGGCGTGGAGCCAGGTTTGTTGGGATTGGCAGGACCAGGATCAAGGGCCTGCTGCATCCATGGTACCCAGAACCAGAGGAATACAGGGTGGGCTGGTATCATCAGCCTCCAGCTCTGCTGGACAAGCCACCTTGTCCCAGTTGCCTTAGCTATAGGAATAGATAAGTTATATATATGTTACCTCAGGATGCAGGAAAACCTGGTGAGTCTGATGCTCTCCTTTGCCAGCAGAGAGCTTCAGTGCTTGTTTCTCTTGGCAGCTGCCCTGGTTCCTGACTCTTTCTCTGTTGCTTTTCCAGGGTGGCAGTTCGGCTCCACCGGTGGCCGCTGTGGTCTCTTCCCCACCAGCCTGGTGCAGCTGGCTCCAGCCCCTGACTACCTCAGCACCAGCATGGACAGACGGGCGGAGCAGTGGAAGAGCATGAAAGCTTCCCCGGAGAGCAGGAACACCAGCAGGGAGGTGAGCAGTGCTGGGGAGGAACATCCAGGGGCCATGGCCGGGCTCTGTGGGAGCTGCCAGGGTGGGTGCATGGCTCTGGTAGTGTCTGACCTCTGAGGGCAGAGGGAAGATGGTGAGTGCTTAGTCTTTGCAGATGAGACACTCAAATCCATCATAGTGTTGGAGGGGAGGCACCACATGCAGATGAGGTCTGGCAGCTGAGAATACACACTGCAGTTCCTCAGCTGATGTTTTAGGGCAGCTTTGGTGGTGTTCCTGCAGAGTTCTGTCCTCAGCCTGACACCAGAAGCCAACAGCACCATGTTAGTCCCTGCTGGTGACCATTACACCATGACTGACTTCGCCACCACCTACTTCCGAGAGGCTCAGTCCATGTGAGTAGGCTGTGCTCCTTCCCAAACAGGACCAAGGTAGCCTGACCCACACCAGGCCGTTTCTGGGGGTATTTCTTGGACTGCATGTTCCCTCTCCTCTGTCTAGGCAGGGCCTGAAGGGGATGTCTGCTGAGAAGAAGAGTGTAGCTGACCTGGTGAGGCACACCAAGGTGAGCCCCATCCCTCCCCCTGGCCACAGCCAGAACCCCAGCTCCAGCACTGCCTCTGGCTTTGCCCCCACATGGCCAAAGAACAGATCCTTGGCTGCAGTCTCTGGACAAGTGTAGGTGTCCCCTACTCTTCGGTGCTGCCTGTGAGATCCTGGGAGCTCGGTCTGTGGTGAAGCCTGTGGTCTGTGGGAAGCTCGGTCTGTGGTGAAGCACAGCTCTGTGTGATCCACATCCCTGGTTTATCCCTGTGTCACCCCTGTAGGTCCCAATCCAGGCGTCTTTGCTCCGGTACTCTGACAGTGAGCTGAACGAGCTGGCTACCAAGAACTTCCAGAGTAAGGACCTCCCTGGGCACAGCACTGCAGAGGGGGGAGTGGGGTGCTCGGGGTGGGCTCACACAGACACTGTGGGGCCCAGTGGGAGTGGAAACAGGGCGAGGAGGGCCCCTCCTAAGGCATTTCTGCAGTTCATAACCACCTGTGTCCATGCTGAAAGCTTCCAGCAAAAGGGACGTTGCCTTGAGTGCAAACTGTCCCAGAACACTCTGCCTGGGCTTTGGGCTGACTCCAGGTGTCCAGTGCAAGCCTTGTAATAGCAGAGGAGTTTTCAGGATGCTTCCTTGCCCACTGTCAGCCCCATGGCAGAACCACCCCTGCTCAGACTAAAGGGCAGGCTTTGCCTTGCAGCGCTGATGCGGTTCATGGGAGATCAGCCAAAACACAAGCACCAGGCTGAGGTCCAGTGCATCTATGAAATCCTTCAGGTTTGTGAGCTTCCCTGGGAAAAGTGCAGCAGCACCAATGGGAATGGAGGGCCAAGACCTTGCTGGGAAGGAAAAGAGCAGGGAGAGCCATAATCACCTCCTACATGAGGAAGGGAGCTGAAACAGACTGTGGGGAGGGGTTGCATGTAAATGGTTTCCCTGGTTATCACTGTGTGCATGAGAGCACAACCTGCCTCTCCTCTCTCCTTCTTTGAGCCAAAATAGCACTGGAGACCAGAGGCTGCAAAGGCCAAACTTTAAGCCAAACTGGCAGAGCTCTGAAGCTGGGAGAGGAAGGGCACAGAGATGACCTGGGAATGTCTCTGATGCTCTTATCCTCTCTCTGATGCTGTTTTCTCCTCTCTGGATGCAGCTGTGCAAGGAGAAGGAGAATTTGCACGATGAGATCTACTGCCAGGTCATCAAACAGGTCACCCACAACCCTCACCAGTGAGTACCAGCACTGCCAGCTCCTGTGTGTGCACAGCTGGAGAGGAACCATCTGCTGCAGGGACACCAGAGCCAGGGGAGAGGGTGTCTCCTCATGATGTGTTGTCCCCAGCTGCTCCAGTGCTGAAGCATCTGCTGAGCACTCAGGAAATTTTGCCCATCACTGCGTGTGGCATTTTCACTTCAGTGGATATTTCTCCTTGTATTTCTGGCTGCTGATCTATCTGGGCACCAGTAAACGTTCCTGGTGGCTCCTGGTCGTGGTGCTGTTCAGAGCTCTGATTTCTCCTCCCAGCCTTGGGGAATTGATAAAAATCAGTCAAGGACTGGCTTGGCCCCACACTGCCCTGTGAGGTGGCAGCAGTGGCATCCGAGTGGCCTTGACTGTTCCTTTTCTTTGCTTGCTATTGGAATAACTGTATCAACCTCTTGCTCAGCACAAGAAACCTCTGCCCAAGGGCTGACACCTCCTTTTCTGCCAACTGCCAGAGGTGTTCTGGGCTCACTTTGAGCTGCTCAGAGCAGGAATTGTCTTGTCCCAAGGTGCCCACAGTCCTTTCTGTTCCCCAGGGAGAGCGAGCTGCGGGGCTGGTTGCTCTTAAACCTGCTCACTGGGTACTTCCTGCCTTCCAAAATCCTCATGCCCTATGCCACCAAGTTCCTGCAGCTGGCCAGCAGTGATCCATCCAGCAGCCACCACGGTGAGACTGTTTGTGTCTTGTAAAGCAAATATTCTAGATCTAATCCCCCCATCCTGTCATTCCCCTGTCCTGGAAACTGTCTGTGGCTGGCTCCTCATGGTTTGGATGTGTCCTGGGAGGGTGGGAGGTGAGGTCAAGTCTCTCTGCTCCCCTAGAAGTGACCAGGGGTTAAATTTGACCCACCCAGGATGACCCAACACCATAGGACATGATGTTTAGTTCTCTGTTTGGCTCAGCACATGGAGCTTTTTCCTTTTCCTGCAGATATAGCCAACATCTGCCAGAGCAACCTGCGGAAAAACTTCCTGTACGGGGGCCGTCGGCACCTCCCTTTCCCTGTGGAGATGGAGGCACTGCTGGTATGGAGGGACAGGGAAGTGGGGATGGTGGGAAGAGGGAGAGGGCAGAGGGTTGCTTGGAGGTGCCACGTGCAGCGTGACAGAGGCAGATGGTGTTCCAGGAGAGGAAATGGAGCATGTGGATGGAAGGAGCTTGGGAAGTGCAATGCCACAGAGTGGCCAGGGAAGAGGCAGGTGCTATGGACAAGCAGTGGAAGGCAGGGATGAGGAGGAAGAGGGAGAAACACATGTGGGGCTGATGGGACCCTGCGTGTCTTGCTGCCTGAACGCTGTCCTTTGCAGAAGGGACACGGTGCCCGCCGGCTGGTGGTGCTGATGCCTGGAGGCATGGAATACCTCACCAAGATCAGGACATTCACTGTGAGTTTCCAGCTGTGAATTCCTTCACTGGTCTGGACTCTGAGCCACACCAGGGAAATCCCTTATCTGACAAGGAATAATGTGTCTACCTGCCCTTGGGCTTGCCTGGTCACTGTATTCATTTCCTTCTTTCCTTGCTTCAGGTGGCCAAGGAGCTCTTGCAGGAGATCTGTGAGCAGATGGGAATAGGAGAACAGCAAGAGATACAGGACTTTGTTCTCTTTGCTGTCAGGAGTGACGACAAAAATCTTGGCAAGTAAAGACCAGCATGGAGCTTCTCTCTTCCAGCAGCCTCTGTAACAGGGAGCATCACAGCTCCTGCTTGGAATAGTTCCTCCACCCTTGCTGGCTCCTGGGAGGGTCCTCCTAAGCAGTTTCCCTGTGTATTAGGGTTAAGGATTGATGCTGCTCGGGCTGTGTTGTTTGTTCCTGAAAGAGGTGTGTGGCTCCGTGTCCCTTTGGAACGGCTGATGGTTGGAGTCTAAGGGCAGGGTGGAGCTGAGGTGGGCAGGAAGGCTCCTGTCCCAGCCCTTCCACCAAGAGGGATGGATGACCGTGTCTCTGTGTCATGTAGGTAAAATGGTGAGGCCAATTAAACTGGAGGAGTATCTCCATGATTACCTGCTGGAGGACAAGCTGGTCACTGTGACCTTACGCAGGCTCACCTGGAGGACACCTCTGCACTTTGACAACCAAATTTACACAGACGTCCATTATGGACAGGTAAGCAAGAGCAGGACCCTCCCTAGCAGGGACAGATGTAGTGTCCAGGCCAACAGGAAAGTGCCAAGGGGGCTGAAAAAGCAGGAGGGCTTCGGCTGATAGGCTTTGTGTGCTGCTTCTGGGAGTGACTGAACACTGAAGCTATGGATGCCAGGAAGGCTCTGTGCCTGTGGCCCTAGCCTGAAGCAGTGCTGCTCCACACATTGTGCAGCTCCTCAGGTTCTTCCTGAGCCCAGAGAGCCTTTGTTTTGCATTATCAGCAAGGCAGGGTGTGGGTCTGTGCAGCCTGGCACTGCCCAGACCTGCCTGTACCATCTGGCAGGTTTAACAAAGGCCTCTTTGCTGTGCTGCCCCTCAGGTGCTGTGGGATTACCTGAATGGGAGGATCCTGCTGGGCCAGAGTAAAGAAACAGAGATGCAGGTGGGCCTTTTGGCAGTGTTCCAGTACTGGGCCAAAGTGGAGCAGCAGAACTCTACTCCCTCCAGGTACGTCTGTGGCAGAGGGGATCTCTCTCTGTGCTGGCCATAGGCACCACAGGGGTTAGGAGCAGGTACCTGGAAATCCTCTCTGGTTAATTAAGAGATGTCCAGTGCTGGAGAACAGAGAGTGTCATGAGGGTGCCATGGTCATTTCATTTGATTGCTATGGGTTTGTAACACCAAGAAGGAAAGGGATGAGCTCATGGCTTGGGTGAATCCTCCTTTGTTCTCTCTCACAAGTGTCAGAGGTTTCAATCCTGGACACCTGAAACCTGTAGTGAGATGCCCAATGGGAATGAAATTGTCCCTGGATACTGGAAACCTTCAGTGCTGCAGCTCCAAGCTGTATTTTCCCACCCCTTCCTTCCCTCATGCACTTGACTCAGAGCTGAGGTAATGCCTCCATCAGATCCCCTTAAAGCACCAGCAGCAGGGAAATGGCATAACCCTGCTGGTCACTGAAAAGCTCTTGCTGTGTCCAGAAAAGAGGGATTTCTCTCCATGCACGGGTCAGTGGTGCCAGCTGAAGGGTGGTCTCACTGTCTCTGATGTTTCTTTCCACCTGACCCAGTGCAGGCACTGTTGTGCTCTTCCTCTCCACCCTTGTCCCCAGATACACAATGGAAAATTGTTGTCCCATCCCCTCCTTCCTCTTAATCCCCTGGCTGATGTTGGATTTTAGCTGGGCAGGGGGTGAATTAGAATCTGGTTTTTGGCACAGGGAAGAGCTGAAGGAATACACTCCAAAGACCCTGCAGCCCTCCATCAGCTCCAAGGCTCTGCAGAACCACATGGCCACACTGCTGAGAACAAGGAAGCCCCTCCAGCCACTGGATGCAAAAATCCAGTTCATAGGTGAGGAGACATCCAAATCTGCTTCAGTTTCTGTGCTGGTTCAGTTTCTGGAAGCTGCTCCAAATGCCCTTTTGGGACAATTCATGAGGTTGTTGATGATTCTTGGAGCCTGGAATGGGCCATGGCAATAGAATTCCCTGACAGCTCCTCACTGTGGATTAGAACTTGTTCCCAAGCATGGTGGTCACAGTAGAAGTTCCATCTCTTGTAGGAGTCTGCAGTGGATTTTCAGAGCTCTGTACAAGCTGTGTTTTAATTTATATTCTAGCTGCACATCTGTTTTCTGGTCAGAAAAGGACAGGACATCCACTGAGCCTACTGAGAACTGAGTCTCAGAAGCCAGGGAGGGAGGGAGAAGTTGCCAATCTTACTTTTTAACGTAGAAAATCTTGGGAACACTGGCAGCTTTGACCCCCTCAATCTGGTGCAGTTAATTGCTGGCTGGAAGCTGCTGCCCTCAAGGCTGCTTTTTGCTCTGTTCTAGAGCATGTGATGAAATTGCCTTTCTTCGGCTACACCACCTTCGTTGTGGAGAGAATCAGCGATGACACGGTCCCCGTGCCCTGTTTCTTTGGTGTGAACAAGGAGGAGATCATTGTGGTGGATGGCTCCACCCAGGTATGCCAGACATTTTCCCCTGATGTCTGTCAGATACCAACTTCGACTTTTAGAAGAACTTGTGTGGGAAGAGGCTGGAATTCCCTGCATCACAGCCACTCTGACAACAGCACTGGCCCAAAGCAAGAGAGTGTAGAACAGTCATTACAGCCATGGGCTCTTTTGTAAGTCCAGTGTTCATGCTCACAAGCACAATCCACAGTAAAACTAAATGTAGAACACATTCCTGCTTGTCCCAATCCTGTGGGAGTTCCAGGGCTGTGCTGGGCAGCTGGAGCCTGCCCTGTATCCTGCACACACTACCCTGTGCCCCAGATCTTCCCTCAGCTTTCAACAGGCTCTTGAGGTGACTTGTGGTGAGAATCAGATGGTGTCACTGGTAGGGACTGCTCCTGAGAGTGGCTGGTGGCTTTTCCCCTTCGCAGGTGGTATCCCAGGTCATTCCCCTGAAGGAGCTGCAGAAGATGCGCACCCTGAGGCCCCTCTCCAGCGGGGGCCTTCCTGGCCTGGAGCTCAGCTATGGCTCCCCTGGCAGCCCCAGGGCCATGTGGGTGGAACTGTCACAGGTGAGATCAGCCTGCACCTGCAGCTTCCTCCTGGCACCTCACCAATCACCCTCCCCTGCCCAGCTGAGCCTCTGCTGCTGCTCCTCTCTCCTGCCCCAAAGGAGGAGGGGGACACTGCATTTCCCAGGCTCCAAAGTGCAGCTCAGTCCCAGCACATGGCTGATATTTAATGATGGGAAGTGATTTATGGGAATATTTAATTAGGGGAAGCAGCTCTTTCTGGGGCAAAGAGTGATTGATGCTGGTTTGTGTTTTGACAGGCCAAAGAACTGTACCACACGATTGTTGTCATCCTGGATAAAACAGAGCTGCACTCCTAGAGCCTGAAAGGAGGAGAATGGCCAAGGAAACAGTACTGTTTCCCTTTCTCTGAACTTGATCAGTGCTCCTTGACCTGTCTTTGGGAAAGAACTCTTCCAGAAGACACCCATGACCTTGGCCAGCTGCTTTCTAAGAATGCCACCGCAGTGTTTGTTGATGGAGTGACCATAACCCTCGTGACCTGCCATTCAGTCCCCAAGCACTTCCTTGAAACAATCCAGGCCGTGGCTAAACAAACCCCAAGGGCCTCTCCAAACCACAGCCCGTTCCAACAAAGAGCAGCTGGCCCAAAGCAAGCACTTGCCTTCAAGCTTTGCACTGTGCAACTCCTCCTTTCTGTTTTCAATTAATTATCATGAGCAAAGCCTGATGCTTGCCAGAGATTTGTGTATCCCAGTGCCCAGCTGAGGCCGTGTAATGCCTGCACTGGCTGCTGGTGTTTTCCAGGAGCCAGATTAGTCTCTGAATTGATATGCAGAGGTCCTGTAGCAGGAGTTGTGAAGCAGGAGTTTATAGAAAGCATCTTAATTGAAAAGCAGATGAGTGTTAATAATACAATTAACACATATGCTGGGGCACAAATTGAGTTGCAATGGTAAGGAAGTTTATCGTTAATTAATTCCTCACTGACATAATTATATGCACATGCTTCCCTCTACTATAAAGAAGTCAGTCATGGCCATGCAGCTGTCAGACTTCAATGATGGCTCCATGCCCATGGAGGAAGCATCTTCAAACAGAACTTGTATTATACTGAAGTGTTTCAGGTTGTACAAAAATGTTTAATTTATTTTTATTGCCACAGCTCTGCTACTGACCTGAGAAGTAACTGTCCTTTAGGAAATTGCAATAAAATAAGCACAGAGATGTTTTGAAGGTATGATATGGTAGATCTCACATCTAACCTGGGAAAACTCAACTGCAGGTAATGGGCAAAGCTTGAGGAAAATGTTGTCACTGTTGGCAGGGAAGGGGTGCTCAGTGCATTGCTCTGAGGGTGCTCAATGCAAGCCCTGATGCAGTTAGACTCTTCCTGGTGAGCTGATGCCAGTGGGAACTACAGCATCTTCCCTGCCAGGTGCTTCCCTTTGAGTGCTGCTTAATGTACCTCAGACCAGTCTGTGTGAGTGAGTGGTAAGAAAAAGCTTCCAGGAATGATCCACAGCAGTTATAACATTGCTTTATTGTCAGTTCTGCATATACCCTTCAGAACATCTAAAAAAATACATCTGTGGAGTGATCCAAACCCCTGGGCAGCCTCTGAGGCTGAAGATTCCCTCTGGCAGCACTAAAGCCTGAGCCCACCAGCCCCTGTAGGTAGGGAAGAGAGGCAGAACCCAACAAAACTCCAACAGGAAGGACTTGTGCCAGGGACTCGGGTTCAGGTTCCATATAAACATAGCAGCAGAGTACCACAGTGTCAGTTTGAGGGCCACAACAGAACCTTCCCCAGCTATAACAGCAGCATTGCCTCCTGTATTGCAGACTTTTGGTGAGGCACAGGGAGCAAATATGGCTTTAGGGATTATGAGCAAATGCTGAAATTGTTGCAGAGGTTCATACTGAGAGTATCATCACTTAAATTAAAGGGCAGACAGAACTAGACAAAGTTAAAGAAGTTCACATTAAAAGAAAAAAAATCCAAGTTTCTCCTCCTTTAGAAAGCAAGCACTGCCTCCATGGTAATAACAAAATGCTCCTCTCCTGCCCTTCAAAGGAAAATATTCCATCCAGGAACTCAAACACTGAGGTTGTCAGGCAGCCCTGAGCAAAGCATGAGAACTTGCAGCATAAGGCTTCTATTGGTGACACTGAAATAAGAGATGGGGAGCGAGGGGAGAAGCCATTTAGGAAGGAAGGTGCCATCCCAAAGCAGTGTCCCAACTGGAAAGTCTGAGCCCTGCCCAGACTGCTGCAGGGAATAGAGGTTGGAGACAGTGCAAAACATCCAAGGCAGCAGCCCCTAACAAACACAGCAGGTACAACTTCACACCTTTTGGTCCTTGAGGGTTTCAGCACCCCAGTTATTGGGAAAACTCGCCATGAGTTCACAGAAACTGGTTCCCTGGGAGTGTGTGTCACTAAGGACAGAAGCGAGCAAAAATGCAGTGGGGAAAAGAAAAATAAATCTCATTTCTGCAGTCTCATAAACCCCTCCATGGCTGAGTTCTTCCAGGTCCCCTGGTGGTGCTGCTGGAGGAAGGAAGAGCCAACAAGGAGCAGGGATCAGCTCTCCAAGCTCTGCAGCTCCTCCCAGTCTGCCTCACTCTCACACCTGAGCCTTGTTTTGAAAAACTCCTTGATGAGTCTCTGTGCTTCCTCCTTCACTGCAAGAAGGAGATGCAGTTTTGAGTTGATACTTAACACATCTGCCCCCTCTAAAGCCAGGAATCCATCTGGCACTGAAATAACCCCAGACTCACCTGTCTTGCGGGCAGGGCTCTGCTCCTGGGTCAGTAAGTGAGACAGGTGCCTGGCAAAGCCCTTGAACAGGTCCTGCACAAATGGGGAAGACAAAGAGCAGAAAGCAGACACTGGTTACCTTACCAGTCTGTTTCCATGTTTGTCTTGCCCTCAGCACAGACTGGCTGGAGCACAAAGCACTCCTAGACTGAACACACAGCTGCAGCCACAGCTGGCCCTGCAGCACACATCCTGCCTTGCAGGGCACAGCAGGGAAACTACACCAGCACTGAACCTGAGCTGCTGCTACCCCACAGGTGGGAGTTAAAAACGTGCCAGGGTTTAACGTGAAAGTATGAACAATCACAAGTGTGGAACCAACCCTTCTGTGGGAGAGGGGAGTTGCTGCACCTGGAGTCACTAAAACAGCACATACCAAAACATAACTTGGAAATGAAAGGTGGGATCCAGATTATCTCCCCTTTCTTAGAGCTCCAGATCCCTACAGAGATTAACTCTCCTTCAGTTAAAGAGGGCCATGAGCTATGCCTACCTTGGAAGCAAATTTGCCCCCCTTGTAGAACGGGGTCAAATACTTGACAACGATGTCTGCAGTCTCTTTGAGGGACATGCCTTTGGTCACTGGCTGTATGGTCTTGCTGCTTCCTTCTTTATCACACTGTGCTAAATTTGAGTCAAAAGTCACCTTCTTCTTTGTTGGACCAACACTTTTGCCCTCTGGCTGGGTCAGAATTGAAGATTTTGCTGCTGTCCGTAGCCGCTTTTTTGCGGGACTTTCCATATCCTGGAGAGGGGACAGAAGAAAGACAAACCCACCAATTCCTGTGGCAGCATCACACTTCCAAGCAGCCACCACCACCTTCCAAGAACATGAATTTTGCAGCATCCTGCATCCTCTCCCTCCAGTGAATACCAAATAAGAATCTCTGTAACCCTTTTTGCTGTGCAGACACTATTTCCCACACAAAGGGACTTCGAGAAAAGCCCTTTAAAGAATACCACATTTAGAACTACCCTGTGCTCCTATTGGGGCAGCTAACTGCTAGCCCCTGTCCTACACAGGAAAAACTGACTGGGAAAGACTTCTCAGGATGTCTGCTGAGAATACACCCCTCAGGAAGAATCAGCCACATCAGGAGAGCCACATTCCTGCTCAGTTTGGAAGAGAAAGGAGACTGCAGTGTTGCAGAGACAGCTGCCAGGCTGCCTCAGCTGCCAAATGCAGAAGCAGAGGCTGAATAGCAAGGCAGGCTGCAAGCAGGGGTCATTTCCCAATGGTCTCTGGCCTGTGGTTGTGCTCTTGCCTTGAGAAAGCAACTCCCTAATTATAGTCAGTGACAGATCTCAGGGGGTGGAGACACTCATTCCAGGCAAGTCACCAGCAAGGGCACAGTCACATGAGTTGCACAGAGGAGGAAACAAAGCAGTGGACAAGGAGCTCTCCACCGCAGCCCAAGGTGCTGGCAGGGCCCAGAGAGCAGCAGGGAAACACCAGGAATGCAGCACAACTGGGATTCTTCTCTCTGCTACAACTGCAGCTGGGCCCTCCCCAGATAAATAAGACTCTCAGAGCAGGAGTGTCACTCCCAGAGAGAAATTTGGAACAAGATGAACACAAGAAATAGAAGAAATCAGCATTCATTGAAGTCTTACCTCATCTGATCCTGGCCGCTTCCCACTGTCACCTTCCCCAACAACAGGTAGCTCAGTTTCTGCAACATTTTCAGCAGCACTAGTGGGAAGAGTGGAGAGAAGGCCAACTGTAATCATTCCACAGTGAAAATATTTCTGCATTCACTGTCAGTGGCCATGAGACTGCATAGTAAAGCAAGAGTCTCCCTCACCCACCCAGAGACCTCATACAGGTTTCTAGGACAAGGCTGGTGGGGCTCTGGGCAACACAGGGAGCAGAGAAGTAGAGATTTTACCTGGACTTCACATCCATTTCTTCCTCAAGCAATTCAGATTCAGCAGCCTGTTGAAAATTCTCCCCTCTCTCAGTCAGTGTTACTTCTGTTTCTCTCAGTTCTTTATTCTCTGCCTGGAACTGCCCAGTCAGATCTCCAGAGTCAGCTTTGTTTTCCTGAGGGGTTGGTTTCTCTTGACACATGCTTTGAGAAGAAACCTGAGGTAGTGTGCTTGCAGAACAGCCACCTCCCTTTGATGAGCTGCAACTTTGGGCTTTAGAGCCACTTTTGGGGAGAGAGAAGAATTTGGAAATATCCTGTGATTCCTTTTTAGCTGCTTCTGCGAGCATTTGCTGCTTCTTGCTACGTTTGGACTTCTTAGCAGGGCTCTCCCCAAGGGCAGTTTTTGTGTCTGGACTGGGTTGCTGCCCCTTCTTTTCTGGATGTAGTTCTACCCCTGCACTCTCACCCACTGCTTTGGTTGCTGTTTCTTTCCTCTGGAGAACAGGCTTTCTGGTGTCCAGGTCCAGCCTGCAGCTGCTGCTGTCCTGCCCATTTGGACAGTCTGTTTCAACAGGCTTTGCATCACTCTCCTCCTGGATCTTCAGCAGTTCTGAAGCTGTCTGGAACAAGCTGGATCTCTTTGGAAATCCTGCTCCCACACGCTTGGGTTTGAACTGGGGAGACAGGAAGAAGAAGAAATTTTGGATGTGAGATCCCTGTGTGCAGCACCCTGAAAGGAGCTGAGTTTCTGCATACTATACACCAGTGTGGGCAGCTGTAAGCTGGGGGAGACTCTAAAACTGAGTTATCATCACACCCATCAACTGAGACATGAGGGAAATGGATTAGGTGGAAATCCTAGGCCAGCAATAAGAAAACAAGGCAGCATCCTTGGATAGAGCAAGGTGAGAAAGAACTTATTTAAGCTGTGGCCTGCACACGGATTAGATTCACTAACAACAACGTGATGGACAGGAAAAAGCAATTACAGCAGAAATATGCAGTTGTGGCCACAGAAAGGACACAAAACAAGTTTATAAAAAGGCAGACAGACAAAACACACCATTCCCTCCTGTCTATCCCACCAGTACTCACCGAGGGAACCTGGGATGCAGGGAAGAAGTCCTCTTCTGCTGGAGACACAGATTTTGTTTCCAAATTGCTGCTACCATCAGTTCCAGACCCAAAGACTGAGAACAACTCCCCTTGTTTGGAGGCTTTATTGATTTCTGCCACCTGAAAAGAGAACAGAAATATCCTCTAAAGGCCAGAAATCTTTATGTATTCCTGCCTTTGTACATACTAAAAGCCATAGTAACAAAACAAGTATCTGCCCTGGAGAGGCACCTGCCTCAAGAACAGAAACATCTTCGGAGAGACTGATGGCAACCAGATAACCTAAGCCAAGGCTTCTCCAGTGTCAGCAGCAGCCTGAGGAATTCCCAAATCCCTGTATTGCTAGAACATATCTGGATAAGCTTGCACTGCTAGGTAGGTTTTCAGAGCCTGTAAAGCCAACAAAGATGTGAACCCAAGGTGATTCTGGGCCCTCCTGGAAAAAAAATCAAGAAGAAAAATTTGTAAGACACCCGAGGCAAAACAGAGCTTGTCCTTCACCTTTCCCACACAAACTCTGCCCCATTTGCCCTGGAGCTTCCAGGGAGCAGCAGGTGGAGATGTTTGTCCCTACCTTCTTTAGCACAGCTGCCTTGTAGGAGTTTGCCATTTTGCTGGTCCGGAAAGCTTCATATTCCATTTCCACTGCACAAGCAGCAGGGTCTGACCTGAAACACAGGCTGGGGTGATTCCTGGCAAGACACACTTCTGCATCTGCAAAGGGAACACTAATGCTTAAGTATCTCCCAGAAAGTACTAAATCCACTCCCTCCGGTTCAAGAATAAGTGATAACTTCAAGTTCAGTCCTAAGGGATGTAGTGGTGAGTTGATGGAGAACGGAAAGGGTGATGAAAACGGTTTCAAATCAAGATTTTTGCCCACTGCTCCGTTTGAGAAGTACACTATCCCCATCTTGTGGGACAGGGAAGAACTGCCGCTCCTGGGACCAAGCTGATAACAACGATCAGCCACAGGAACCCTCAGATCTGATCCCCAACATCACTGCCAGAAAGATGCTGTTAAGTGAAACTACATCCTTGGACAAAATAACTTAAAAAAGCATTCCCTGAGAATGGTAATTCTGCTCAGGGAAGAGCAGGCCCTGTGTTAAGGGACTCAGTATGCACCCCTTTTTCCTCATCTCGTACCCTTTTCCTTCTGCTGCTGGAGTCTTTTGGTTGTTGCTCAAAGCTTCTTCCAGCATCCTCAAGCAGTGTTCCCGGCCCTAGGAAACATGGGATACTCAGACATGCTCTACAGAAGTCTCAGCACCCCTTGGCTTCCAGCCCTGAAGGAGTAAGGACAGGGCAGGCAGAAGCTTTGTCATTCTTTACAACATCCCTTACCTTCACTGTGAGCTTGGAGATCCTCCTGCTGGCAGCATCCTTCAGGGGACAGTCTGCACCTGCCACAGGAGAGGAATTTGGGAAAGGAGCCATGGCAGGGCTGAGCTGATGGAGAATGTCTCAGCTGTCATGGGGAGGTGCCAGTCCAGTACTGCCTGGCTTTCCCCTCCCTGCATTGTCACCCAAGGAACACTGTAGTCACCCTTTTTACCTGGAGTAGCTACACACTCCGAAAGACTAGGCAGAAACCAAAGTGAGAATGTTTTCTGTGATTGAGAACATCTACTTCAGAGTTTAGGACTGGCAGCTTTCCAAAATCTCCCCACATCAGAAAACCTTTCTTCAAGGCTCTTAGGAAACTCAAATTTTTTCTGCTCCCCCACAATATCAACCAAAAAGCCAGGCTGGATAGAGTAACGTGACCTATCAAGTGTTCTTTCACAACAGTTCCAGACAGGACCCCAAGCAGCACAGTTACAAACAGCAAAGGTTTTCAGCAGTCTCCTTATAACCCAAGTATTATTAGTAGCATTAGTATTAGTATTAGTATTATTAGTATTAGTACTGCTGCATAACCACTGCAGAAATAGCCTACACTACAAAGTCAGGTTAGACAGTTTTCCTTCTCTCTTGCTTATTTGGAAATGTTGTTCAGAAAGATGCATTCCATATCTTCACCCCAACCAAAGCTAAGCTGTGATCCATCTCCTCCAGCCAAGTTTTCACAGCCAAAAGCTTGACCTCTGTGCCTAAGGACTGATACCTCCAGTGGTGATGCTGTACAAATTGCATGCAGCTGCAAAATACAAGACTTTCTTCTCCCAAAGAAAACCCATTATAAATCAAAGAAGATATTTACTTGGAGGAACAAAATCTTCCTTTTCTGGTTCTTTGCCCTGGAAGAAGACAAAGATCAGTCAAACACTTCCATTCCTACTACACACATGCAGATCTAGAAGCACAAAAGACATCTTTTATATCCCTGCTCCAGGGAAAATTAAAGCTGAAGTTATAAAGGCATTGAATAAGCACCAAAACAGGGCCAAGAAGACAAAGAATGAGAACCAAAGCCAAAAGTTCACCTCTGTTATAGGAATATTTAAGAGAAGCTGAATGGGGAAATCTGTTTTCACTACTACCAGGGGTATTAAAACCAACAGGCTCCTCTTGCTCAGCACTGCAGAGAAACCAGCACACGAATAAGCTGCACTTCTTCCTATTATGGGACTGGCCCAGAATACGGAGAACACAGCAAAAGCAGAGGTACAAGAAATAAAAGACAACAAGCAGCAGCAAGATGAAATAATTTACTGTCACCAGTGCCAGGAAGCCTTTCTGGCTGTCAGACAAGCTCACAGCAAACCCTCTGTGCACCCCTTAAAAACCGACCCCAACGCACTTTGCGCAGACTCATCTGCTTCTTGTAGAAGTTGTCCCACTCCCGTTTCCGACGTTCCTCATTATCTTCATCCCAGTTCCCACTGCCTTCCTCATCATACCTGGATAAGGCAGGAAAGCAAGAGGAACAAGCATTTCTGTAGCTGCAGCATTAACTGGGGGACAAGTTTGGGAAACCATCCCAGTGATGCATCCCACATCCTTTTTGAACAAGTCTTCCCTTTGAGTTTCCCTGCCATTCCCCAACCTGGACAGCAAGTGAGTGTCCTCCAAAAATTCACAGTATTTGTTAACCCCATAAACTAGTAGGCAGTGGCATGAATTAATAGCATATAACTAGTGCCCTGAAAATGGAGGGCCCCATTTCAGAAGCTCTACCAGATCCTCCCAGGGGGTTCAGGAGTCACTGCATCATGTCATGTACCCCTTCTGTCAGTCCCTCCCGCCCTGGGAGCAGAGATGGCAGAAAGGGCCCAGCATCCATTCCTCAGTCTCACTTGTTCACAGGCTGCTGAAATAAATGAAATCCCCATCTCCAAACCACTGAAATACAGCAGCTGATCCTCACCAGACGTACCCAGGAATTCACTGCCTCCCACAGATGCCACAGCCAAAACTTACAGGTATCACAAATCTGAACTTTAGGGCTGCTGACCATCACAACTTCCAAGGCAAAACTACAATCAGACCATGGAAAGGTTCAATGAACCAAGTGGCAAACACTGTTCTGTACAACAGCATTGGCTGCAGCTTCTCAGGTTCTGAGACCAAACACAGGCTTAGGTCACAAGTCCTGGTTTCCTTTGACTCAGCTGGACTTGGCCAAAGAACAAAGCGACCGATCTCAAGCTTTTTAAGGTAAAGCAGAGGGCCAGGCCAGCCTACAGCACTGTGTATCCTGGCACAGCTTCATGGGCAGTGCCAGCAGAGGAACTTCATCCTGACACAGCTGCACAATCACTGCAGCTCTGCCAGGGAACAAGGGGAAAGAGAAGTTATCACCTCCACGCTGCCAAGCATCTTACAGAATTCATCATGTTTCCCACTGCACATCTTCCTTTTGCTGTCAGCCTGACAGGAAAATGTAGCAGTCTACAGAAGAATCTGACACTGGCACTTCATTACATCCTCTGTGGTGACTAAGTCCTGTCAGTGGCCCCTGGTCTACTGGCCCACAGACAGTTGTGCTAAATCAGGAATGAACTCTGGACCATGTCATCTTGGTCTCAATTTTAAACATTTTTGATCCTTGTGACTATGAACAGGCTGAGCCCACTTGCTGCTTTCAAAAATTTCAGGCTAGTTTCTTGAGCCAATTACATTGTGCAGGGCAATTCTTAGCTCTGTCAAAACAGCTTCTGGCTCTCTGGGACACGAACGTGAATGAGGCTGCCAAAGTGTGTGGAAAACGAAATTCCAGCTGCTGCTGCCAGAAAGTTACAGGAAAATACCATCCACACAGAAACATGTGCTGAAAATAGGAGTGGCTGGGCCTGCAGCTGGGAGATGCTCTTTTCTCTCGTGGCTCCTAGGAGCTGAGTGTAATCTCTTTGGTACAGACCTGCTGAAGCCTCTGCAGCCTCTCCTCCCGCCCTCGTACAGCTCTGGGTCGTAGCTATCCCGGGAGGATCCCGTGGGCCCGATGCAGGTTTTGCTCCAGCTGCTGCTGCAGAGTTCCAGTGCCTCCAGTTGCCTTTTCACTGCCCCTGGGTTCTTGCAGAAGTCACAGCATTTGTTACAAGGTGGGGTGACATCGCCAAAGTACTTCGCTATGGCAGCGTGGCGACAGCTTGGGAACACAAGGCAAAATCATCTGGTCATCACTTCTAGCCACAAAAACTCCACCCTCCAAATGCAGCGTGACTTTATCTAAAGATTTGAGTCTTGTTTTTTTCACAGACAATGTCTATTCCAGCAGGAATCACAGGGTTTAATCCCTGGAGCAGAATTCAGGCTCTGTTCCTGGCACCTTGCATAAAGTTTCTCTGCCTCCACTTCCCCATATGTAACAAAAATCAGTGTTAATCTCTTCTGCTAAACCCTTTCAGATCTTTGAGATCTGCAAAAGGAGCAGTTGATGAAATAAACAGTTATTAATTCTGTATCATTGGCTAAATATATTCCATGTCCTATCAGGATGGCTGGAGGTAAAGAGGCCCTGTTGATCACTATACCACAGAGTGTATCTATATATCTCTCAATGAAGAGTTTCTAGGTTTATTATTTGTGATTTGAAAGTGAAGAAATATATATTTGAAGACACAGGATTGTAAATTAAGTCCCAGAAATAGAGTCCAGACTGAGGTCACAAGGGAGCACCATTCAGCTAACACAGCCTGGATCTTGATGGGCTCACACATGCTCCAGATCAGCAGCCAAAGTTTGGGTAGAGTCCCACATGCATGAAAACCAGTCCATTTGCTCACACAGGATTGCACAACCAGTTTACCAGGCTTAGCAAACCAGCCATGTGAAGATGATTAGATTCTTCCAGAAATTTTCAAAATATTTTTGGCAGACATCAGTGTTTTGGGGTACATGAAAAAGAATTTGGTGAAAATATGCTCATCAGCAATACAGGCAGGAAGTAATTTCTCTTCTAGAACACTCCCTAGCTTAAACCAGGGAATACACTGATTTTGCCAAAGAATAATCAGGCAGTTACTTTCCCCCCTTTTTTTTAAGAAAGCAGGATTTAGAGGAGCTTTTTAAAACTAAAGTTTCACAGCAGAGATGGCTGGTTGTGTGTTAGTCAAAATGCTGATAATAAATATATGGAAACATTTACTTCATTTAGAGATCAAATCCTGCAGCCAAGTGGGAACAAAAGTTATTTTAGAATAAAATTACTTTACTACAAGGAAGAACAAGGTGGAAATTTTTCTTCTCTACCAAGGTGTGCCCTAGTGGGGTTACCAACTTTATCTGCAAAATGTGGATCACAGAGGGGAAAAGTAAGAGAGTGCGCACCTGATTTACTCTTATTCTAAACCCTTTAGGGCATGTCAGAACTTACCAGAGATCTAACAAACACATTTTTCTTCTTCGCTTTTGTCTGTGTGTGTCGGGGGGAAACACAACTGCACATTACCAAAGCATCACAAACAAACGCTGCAAGGGGCTGCAGTGGCTGCTGGCTCACTCCTTCCCACGGCCTGGGAGGTTGATCTGGAAGGCAGCACAGCAGCAGGTCACAGGTTCCTGTCCCCCAGCAGTGACCTGAGTGTGCTGAAGTGCCAGGGAGCTGGCAGTGCTCAGGTAAGGGCCTGCAGCAGGGTGTCTGCACCGTGCAGGGCACCAAAGCTTGGAGAGGGCTCCGACAAAGCTGCCTTTATATCCCCCTTAAAGCCACACAGACTCACTCTGCTCCTGCACTCAAAGAGCTCCTTTCACATGGAGGGGAAGGGTGGGGGGGACCGGGATGGGGGCAACACATTCGATCCCCTTGTCCTGCCTTTCCAAAAGAACTACTGGTGCTGCCTGGCCTGCCAATGCAACGTGACTATAGAAATGTCAGCGAGCTGCAAGTCAGCTTTTTGTTTCCCCAAAAGAAAAGAGACAGGCATTCTCATTAGTCCATGTCTCTTCCCCTCGCACGCACTGATCTGTATTAGAGTTAACTGAGGCATTCAGTGAGGGACAAGCCGTCTCCCCACTCCCACAGCTCACCAGGCTTATGCTGGGGAGGGACATCCACACACACCTCTGTCCTTTAGATGCCACAGGGGAGGGCTTTGGTGGAAGCAGAGATCAGCTGTGAGCTCACTGGAATTTAGAGCTCCAGTTTCTAACCCATCAGGCTCGTAAAGCCAAGCCCTTTCCACCCAGCCCCCTGTAACTGCCTTTTTCATCCTGAAGAATTACCCAGATAGGGGCCACAGCCCTGCTTTAGCCAACGGTGTTCAGGAGTTGAGCCATAACGGAAATTCAGTTGCAAAACTAAAATTGCAATCCTATAATTAAGGTCAAACGGCAAAAAACAAAAAGTTACCAACAGGGATGCTGGGGTTAATCACTGGATTAATGCTTAACACAAGAGTTCCTGAAATGTAGTTGGCTATGCATTACCATGTGAGGGGAGATCTTCCACAGTCACACCAACACTTGACTAATGACCACGAGATGGAGATGATTTACATAAATTAATGGTAGTTTGTATTATTATACATGTCCTAAAATTATTTCATCTTTTAAATATGCAACTGTATTATTTGTCTCCCCTCACCCTGCAAAAAGAGTATGTATGAGGTGACCATTGGTCTTTAAAATGTCTAAACAAAATCATTATGCCATTTCAGGCATCCTCCCCTGATTTGACATTATGGAATGGGATGAAGAGCAAATAACAACCAGGGTTATTAACACATTTTTGTCCATGGCAATACATTTCAGGAAAGTGCTAAACTGACCACACAGATGCCTGCACCTGTGTCGTTCCGGTAGTCCTTGTTTTTATTCACCATGTAAACCAGGAGCCCTATTCCTGCAATTAGGAGAAGCAGATGGACAGCCAGAGAAGAAGCAAAGTCACATATCCCAAAAGAAGGTCTGCCTCTCCCAAAAAACACAAGAAAAAAGCATTCCCTTGTAGAAGTCAAAGGATATATAGTCTCATCAGAAATGCTCCCTGAAATAAACAACTCAGCAAGCCTTGGAATAATGTGAAGTGAAAGGGTTAAAAAAGATAAAAATCATATGCGGGCAAATCAGTTACGCAGTCATCGAGCAAAAGCCACTTAATGAGCTTTATCAAATTGAAGAGCAAGTCATGAGGTTGATGAGAACTTCTAATTTTGCACCTCTCTGAAGGACTGTTCCTTTCAGCATCACCTGAGCTTCACCCTCTGAGACAAGACGGTGACAGTCAGCTGTCCCCAGAACACAAGAATCGAAAAGCTCAGCATCAAGAGAGTAAATGACTTGGCCAAGGGCATAGAGCAAATTCACCACCCCAGCATCAAATTCACCATCCCAGCATTGTCCCTGCTGCCCTGTCCGTGGCAGATCTCTCTTACAGTGCTGCACTGTCCTTGGGAGTTTCTTGCTCTGCCCCTTCAATGAACACAAGAGAAAAGCTCCTTCCCCCGGGAGTCGGAAGGAAATTGTACACCATAAAGGAAAGTTCCTTGCTTTAACATTGCCTCAAACTATCGCAGGGAGGGAATCGATTCAAGTCTCACTCCAGAAAAAGCCGTCATTAAAAGGTAAAGAAGAAACTCGTCTCTCGGAGGAGATGCACAGAGGAAGCCAGCAACAAGTGCCGGCCCTTGGGCGCCCCGGGGAGCTGGCACCGGCTCTGGCTCAGCTTGCGGCGGCTCCTCTCCCTCCCTCTTTGGCACACATGTAACACGAAACTTCGCATCTCCAGGACAACCAGCAACAACAAAAAAAAAAAAAAAAAAAAAAAAAAAAAAAAAAAAAAAAAAAAAAAAAAAAAAAAAAAAAAAAAGCAGAGACAACAGCTGGCTGTCAGCAGCGGAGCAGAGAGGAGCCGAGCGAGCAGCGAGCCGCAAGCCAGGATGAGGGGAGAGATGACGTGAAAGTTTAAGAAGACGGAAAGAAAAACAAGAGGAGAAGAAGAGCTCGCGGTCGGGGTAAGGCTGAGCGGTCGCTGCTGTTCGGTCAAGCGCGGCACCCTCCGCTGCTTAGCGAGGGGCTGGAGCCTGGGGAGCTCCACTGCTCGGTCAGCCATGGAGCAGAGCTTGGGAGGCGGAATTTGCTTGCCAGGGACACCGAGGAGCGAAGGTGGCAGGAGAAAAGCTTTTAATGGGATTGCGGAGAGCTGCGCTGCAGCCGCCCTGTAACAAAAGGAGCAGCCTGCGGTGCGCCGAGCCCGAGCGGGACTCAGCAACTCCTCTGCCGGCGACAAAGGCCGGCTGCTCGGGTTTCTGTGCTCTTACAGAATGTATGTCCTGATAAGCTGGTGACCTGATACAGAAATAGTCGGTGCGGACAAGGCAGCTGGGTCCGAGGTTATGCGTGCCTCTAGAGAGGAACTGGCAGCGCAGGCAGGCGCGTGTGAAACCCGACGGGTGCCAGCCACTGCTTTTCCCCGGAGCTCCTCCCAGCTGCAGCCAAGTTTTATCCCCCAAATCCTGAAGCAAAGAACTTAGAAAACAAACCCTGGTCGGGGAACTAGCACACTGTGCAAGTTAAGCATCTGTGTCCAATAGAAAGAAACGCAATGATTTTACACAGTTTCTAATGAGAACATTTTAAAAAGAATTCAGCCAGTGTATCAGGCACAGATGCTGGTTTAGTGTTCCAAGCAGCGTGAGAACCCACTGCTCTGAGAGGCACGTTCATGCACAAACACAGCTTATGGTTTACAGTAACCACAACATCAAGTTTGAATGCAGTGAGAAGGGAAGAAAAGGATCCCCTAAATACATGAAATTATACAACATAGAATCGTTTAGGTTGAAAAAGACATTTCAGGTCATTGAGTCCAAGCTTTGGTTTTACAGAGGTGTCCCACAGCCCGTGCTCTCATCTCTGTTTGGGAAGATGTATGGGAAGAGGTGCTGGTAATGGAGACTGGCCATATAAATCCCCATTTTCTGCCATGTGAAGCTGATTTCTCTGTTTGGAAGCTGTTGCAGCTCCCAGCACTGAGCTGGGACCCCTCAGCCTCTTCCAGGAGGCACATGGGCAAAGCCATTTACAAACAGGACCAGAGAGCCAATTCTCAGAGAAAGAGGTCTTCCCAATCCTACACATGCCTGTAGGGAGGAATGTTAAGGATCAGGTATTTCCACTTCTCTCCATTTCCATTAACGAGGAATGGAGGGCAGGTCTTTCTGACCTACGTGTTGTACAAACATGGAATTGGAACTGCCTGAGTGAGGAGATGTAGTTTAGACCCACATGCCTCCAGCCTGACCCTAAGGCTCAAGGGGATGGAGGGATGCTTCCACCCTGCTAATGGAAAGTCTCTGTAGGTTGGCTGTTGCAGTTAAGATAGTTTCTTAAATAAAGCATGTGAAAAAACAAAGTTTAGGGAAATAACAAAAAAAAAGTAAGGAGGGAGGAGTGAGGGGAGAAGAGCAGGGGAGGGAAGGAGGTAGAGAAACATGCCAAGTTTTCCTGGCCAAAAGAAAATCTTAATGGGTTTGGCTGGGGGCTTGTCCAGCCACAGCCGTGCTGTTCATGTGTGGGGAAGAGGCACAGAAATGTGAAACACATGTCTGGATAAAAGCAGCAGGACATGGCTTGTGTTACAGCTGTCACAGTGCACGGGCCTCAGCCTGACTGCAACCAACAGTGGTTGTGGGAGTGGAGGTACAAAATAATCCAAGTTTGATAGAGCGGCTCCTCTCTGTAAGACAACCCCTGATCACAGAGCCTGCAGTGGGCCAGAGTCACCCACTGGACAGCAGGGACTGGGAGGGGCTGGGAGAGAGCTGGGTGGGGGGAGCAGCAGCCACCCCACACCTCCATGCAGGCTCTCCCCACTACCCCACGCAGCCACAGCTGATGAGGTTCCAAACAATTCCTCCTGAGGCAGCAGCTGCTGCAGCTTTTGGTTTTGAGTTCCTACACTCCAGTGGCACCTTTACTAGGATTAGTCCAAGATATTTCAAGAAACTCAAAAATGCATGTAATTTATGAGACCTGTAGATGTGAGATCAGGGCACAGAGGTGGCTGTTAAAAGGTGGAGGAGTTTCCAGCACTCTCAGGGCCTCCAGATACTGGACCTCAAACACCAACTACTGATAGATCCCACTATGTTTGTGAAGTCACTACAAGGCTTTCACAGGCACACAGCTGCCTCTCAGTCAGCTTCCTGGGAAATGGATATTTTGCTAATATTAGAATAGACTTTCAGACTAGATTCAAGCATCACCAACCCTAAAAAAAGGTCTCTTGTAGAAAAGCTATAGGTTTATTTTTAAAATTGACCTTTTCCTTTCATTGGATGGCTCAGTGTTTTGGTTTCCCCACTTGAAAAATTCCTAGTAGTGAGGAATTATCTTGTGGGGTTTTGTGGACGTGTTTGTGGGATGGACTGGAGACAACCAGGGTGATCAGTAGAGGTGTAAAGACTCCCAGCTCAGTGCCCCAGTGGGTACCTCTGCTACTGAAACTGGGAATTCAGTGCCTTTTTATATTAATCTAATATTAGGTTGTAGGGAAGAGAAGGCACATTGACAGTGCTGCCTCAAAACCCATCTCCAAATAGTGTGTGGTGGAGATGACAGGGTATTCCAGCCAAAGGGTGACCCAGGCAGGCAGCTTTATAATCTTAGGAATGTGTGGCCTTCTGTTCCAAACCAACTGACAAAAGTCCAAGCTTTTCTCCCATGGCATTGAGCTACAATTTACCCCAGTGTGGGTGTGTGCTGTTAAAGGGCTGAATTCTCTTGATACTGGAAACTATTTTCATCTGCTTGGGAATGAATTATAGGTCTGTCTGGCTCTGTGCACTCCTGTTTTAGGAAAAATGAGCTTGTCTGAACTATAGTTAAGATTCACATGGCTGGTCAACTACAGTCATGGCAGCAAACACTGCATTAACAATGATGAGGGAAAAAACCATGCACTGATACTACAACTGCATTTCTATGGCCCTTTTCATCTCAGCAGTACACTAAAAGCTTGGAACAATAAACAATCATGCAGGAATTATGACACGTTATGCCAAAATGCATCCAAACTGTAGGCACACCTAGCAACTCAGCATTGTTTGAGAACAGGAAGCACTGCAAACCTTATCCATATAAAATCAGAAGGACATTTCAGGGCTCAAGAACAAAGCTGGTACGTTTTGAAAGTGGCCAAGCCTTCATGTTCTTTAGAAAGTGGCCAAGTACAGTCAGAGCTTATTTTAGAGTTTTAGACCAGAATAAAAAGCGTCCCCTCCCCTTTGGCTGCTCAGCACCCTCCTTTCATGAGGCTGGGCTTGCCTTCTAAGATTTCCTACCAGATAAGCCCCCACAATCCATACAGGCTTCCCATCCCTGTACAGGTCTGATTTCAACCGACTTTCTGGACTTGCCTGAGTAAGAACAGCACAACATTTGCTTTGCAGAGCCACAGTCTTAGGAAAAAGCCAAGGTTGCAATGAGAAAGTTGCCCTGGCATTCTACCTGATGGGAACATCAGGAAGGTTCTACTTTATAAGGTCTCTGGAGCACTCTTGCTATGGGCAGTGGGCAGTGGAGGAGAGCCAACTCATCATCACTGAGACTTGCTGCATTAGGACTAGAGGCATTGGCAGCTTCTTGTTCTCCCCAAAACTCCCCCCTCCAAAGCTTTATCTCCACTTTTAGGTTACTAGAGCAACAAACCCATGCAAGCACAGTAAAACCAATGGATCAGGATCATGACAAGAACAACATGAGGAGCATGGTTGGGTCAGGAGCAAACAAGAGCGGAAACCACACTCCCATCTACATCCATCCTAAAGGGGCTCAGTGAACAAAGTGCAAGAAGCACTGAGCAAAGCAATGGCCAGTTCAGTTTGTAACTGCAGCAAAACCAGGGAGTTGTTGCCTTTCTATCTAAAGATTGCCAAGCATGCTGGAAACTTGGACACACAACAATTAACAAACAAAGCTCTGATGTGGGTCCGTGTTCCGCTGTCTTGCAGAGATGAAGTCACCCAACAGTGGGATGTGATGACTTATCCGAAGTCACACAACCAGGGAGCATCACCAGCAGGCCAGAGGGACTGCCTGTATTTACTAACTTCCAGTCCTGGGGCTAAACCACAAACTTAAATTCATCCTTTTGCACTAAAAAAGGCTGTTCAAATACCCCTACGGTTATGAGTAAACAAGTGTCTCATTCTCAGCAGTAAATTTCAGCTCACCCACTCCCTACAGTTCACCTCTGGATGCAGCTGTGTCCACACACAGATCAGGACAGACCAAAAAACCCTGAGCAACGTAGAGCAATTCCAAAAGACTCACAGCAGCCTCACCAGCTTAAGGCAGACAGAGGGATATCAGACCCCACTGTACACAGCTCTTTTTCTTGGAAAAAGAAGCCTCCACATGCAGCCAGTTCACAGCAAAAAGGAACCTTGATGGAGGCTTTTCTCTTGAATGTCTAGATTGAGGCTTTTTAATGGCTTTATTCTCCAAAGGGCTGAGCAGCCAACTTCTTTGAGTGCTTCAGTATGGCACGAGTCCATCAAAACAACTCAGGAAGATAATTTCAGTGCTATTATGGCAATTTTCACAGCTTTCTTCAGTGGGCACAGCAAGATGAATCTGCATTAGTGCTTTCTGGGAATCTAAATCTACGTAAGTCCTAAACACAGGACATGCACTTTGGTTTTACAGGGTCATGTAATCCTTGCAGCTGAGCAGCACACCAGCAGCAGTTTGCCATTCCCCTGCATCATTTCTGTGCTCTGTCCTTTCAACCAAGGCTAACAACTCATGGCACATGGCAGAATGGGCCTTTTTTCACCAAAACCAGATAAACCCAAATTAAATTACTTGTTTTATTACCTTCCCTGCCGGGCCTTGCAACATAAAGGAGGGCAGAAAGGTTTGATGATCTAGTTCCACTGGCATCACTGATTAGATGAGTTATTTCTTAAATCAAAACCATGAATTTCAGGCTGCCACCCCATCCCAGCAGGATGTCACAAATTGCCTGTCACAAGATATTGTGTTACTTTCTTTTCTATGTGAGATTCTTATCTTGCCTCTCTTCATCTGATTTTCACTCCATGTGAGCTCTAACTACAGCTGTGGAGCAGAATTTCCTGACATCAGTGTGACAATGTGTTACGAAGACCACATTGCACTGTGGTCATTCAGGATTTTCTCCATAACGGATGAGTTCCATCAGCTTTGCTGCCCTACAGCCAAGTCTCCTCTGCTCTGGAGGGCTCCCATCCTCAGTGGGTGAAGTTTTGAGGAAGGACAATGATGAGCAAGGAGAAATTCCCAATTGAGGAAAATGCTGACAGACAATTACGTTTGCTCCAAACCATTGAGAATCTCTGAAGTACTAACTTGAGTGGCTCTAAAACAGCACTCCAGCCCTAGAAAGTAAATTGTCAGTTAAGGCCCACAACCTTAAGTTTCAAAACTCTTAAGACTTGCCTGTGTTAATAATAATCATCACAGTTACTGTTTCAGCTGAATATCCTGCACCACCTGGCCTTTACTACTGTTGGTGACTGGAAGCTTATTTGAACACAACATAATAAACCAAAAGGAATTAATTCTCACAGCTCCACTCTGTTATGTAATTAATGTCATCACCTTTGTGTTATACATGAGGCAGATGCATAAGACAACTGGTTTAAATCACACAGCACTATCCTTACCCTTGTGCTAATCTCAAGTGTAAAATCTTGGTTCCTGAAATCAGTTGGGAAAAGGTCACATCAAAACTAGTCCTGAACAAAGATTTTACATCACAAGTAGAATGGAACATACAGAAGTCCATGAATGTAACTGGCTTTCTTGGGGGAAATTTACTTTTTTTCTTTAAGAATTATTTTATTCTTCACCCTTTTGCCTCACTGCAGAAGCAGAAATCCCAAAGCAGAGAGCTCTTGGAAGCAGCAGAAACTGCAGTCAAGCAGAAAAACATTTGCTTCCTCACGGGTAGGTTGGAGACTGCACCACCACCATCAAACTTTGTCCCTGATGTAGTTCAGACCAAGGTAAACAAGCAACATTCCTTGCAAGTTTTAGAATAAAAACTCTTTCACTTAGCTCCAGATCAGGTACCATGGGCAGAGAGGAATGTCCAATACAGAGACAGGCTTTATCATTTTAGACTAAGCACTTTGCTAATCCACACGGAGTTCTACAATCTTGATCAGTAATTTTACACTGTATAACCAAAACTTCACAAGCCTGGCTCTTATACCTGTTGCTTCTGGTGCAGCCTAGAGCATGGCATGGAAGTTTACAGCAAATTCCTTATGAGGAGAGCTTCTGGACAGGCAGAAACACCTCCAAAGGGAACAAACATTTTCACAATGTTAGAGCCAGAAATTTTATTTTTTAAAATTTTTTCTTCTAGAGCCAAGAACAGAAAACACAAATCACTTCACCTCTGCCTTCTGCACTGTCTCTTGGAATGGAAACAAAACTGAAAACCTGCTGACACAGAATCCCGCAGCACTAAGGATAAAGCAGCCGTTTCTCGAGCAGCTCACTCAGGGTATGCAATCATCTGGAAAGAAGTATTTAACCCTAGTTTCAAAAGTGACCTTTTCAGGTCAAAAGACCACAGCTCTGCCTCCTTCCTGAGTTGCACAGCGATCTTTCTGTAGATGTAGATTTTCCATCCACCCCCATTTCTAAGAAACCAGCTGGTTCCGATTTTTATTCCTTAGCTTGGATTTAAAAGAACAAAGAAAACCCTTTTTGAATTGCATAAACATACAAAACTAATTTAACTTGGCACTGTAGTATTTAAGCCCAGCATGCAAAGAAACAGCCAAGGTTTCTCTGTCCTCAGTGTGTTTAGAAAAACTGAACTCCAAGCATGCATTTGTTTGAGTAACCAAGCCAGATGTGCAATAAGGAACAAGCTGGTTTGTTCTGGAAGTGCTGTCCTGGTCACTTGGCTTTGTGTTATCACCAAGATCAGGATATTAAATTGCAATGTTCAAGTCCCAAAATCCAGTGCTGACTGTTACAACACACACAAACCAGTACGTTTTGATACAATAATGAACTAAGAGTTATAACCCATTCAAGTGTTGACCTGTCCAAACACTTGTTTTAGGTGGAACTATGGCTATTTCTCAAAAATATCGAATTCCAGTTCCTGATTGAAGCCAAATTTGAACATCCATAGGTCTCATGCCAGCCAGTTTGTTGCAATACCTCCCAAAATCTTGCTCATGGGGTAAAAGAACAGCAAATATTGGTGACAAAACTGAGGCACTTAACTTTAGCAAGACTAATAATATTTTCAGTAACAATAGATGATCATTCTGAGAATAAAGGCGGCCTAAGATTACTGAGCAGGGCAGGAGGGATTAACTCCACAAGGGAGATATCTCCCTGGCAGATCCAGGGGCTTTTGCTTTGCTCATCATCAGCAGTGATGGCTGGAATCCACTGTTCAATTCATATATTGCTCTGTGGCTTAAAAGAAAAATACTCTACATTTAGCTTTCTTTATAAATTTGCATTCATCTGTAAGGACTTGAAAAGCATCCAGCTGTCCCTAATGAATGCAGACTTTAACTTTTAGAATCACATACTGATGCCATGATGATTTTTGTCTTTTCTTTTATACCCATTATACCTTTTTACAACTTCTGTATTCTTAGTGCTTTTTGCCTCCATTCTTGGACTTGTTTGTTCAGCTAGGAGACTAAACATTTTAGAAGCTTCATAGGTAGGGGTTAGTGTGCCCCAGACACCAAGGTCCTCTCCAGAACACATTCTGTAAACTGAGATAGAACATCCAGGGGAAGGCTCCCCAGGGAGGGGGGGCTCACGCATTGGGGAATCTTTGATAGATATGCTAATTAGTAACACCTATAATGTGATACCAGATCTTTTAGGAGAGTGGGCATTGCAGCGTGCATTGAGGTGCATTCGACCTGGATGTGGTGCACCTAAGGACCCTTAAAATAAATACCAAGGTAAAATCCCTTTTCCCCTTCTAACCGTGTTTGACTCTCGATTTTAAGACCAGGAAAAGGCATCAATACAGTAAAACTGTTTAATGAAACATTATTAATGGTATTGTACTGATGTGTTGAAGTAAATGCCTTTGCTCTTGAAGGGGTGTTCTGTAGCTCAAAGTGCAAGAACCCTTCAAGGGAGTCTACCTTGTGTTACTCAGTAAGAAACAACTGAAAACTGTGTACAGTGGAGTTCAGCATTTGGAATTCAGGTTGGGTTAGAACCGCATTTGTTTCTGGAAGGACAAGTTAGCACAACTGGAAAAAAAAGTACTTTGATTGGGTGAAAGCCAAGGGCAGGCACTGTCCAGCCCAACTCTGTGCCTGCTGAAGAAAGTGTCCTTGTAGGAGAAACACCGTTTGGACTTTGCTTAACAGTGCAGTTGACAAAAACACCCTCGAAGCTGGATTTTAAAATTAAAACAGTGCCAGAACACGTAGACAATTAATAGTCCTCCACCTTAGCTACTGGGAACGAGGACTGAGACCAGATAAACTTGTTTTCCTTGTGATCACCAGCTGTATAAGAAGGCTGGCAGCTCCCTAGCATTAGTCAGTGAAAAGGTTTATTCTCTATTTGGTTCTCCTGCAGCATAAAGCCTGGAGAGGTTGTGACAGAATGTCTTCTGAAAGCTTTCTGAAGGAAATTCAAGCCATTGGTGAGAAGTTTCTCCTTAAGCTCCAGAAACTGCCCAAGGCTGATCCAGTGGAGATTGCCAGCTTTTCTGTGGTTCTTCTGTTTATTGGTGAGTTCGTGGGTGGAGGCCAAGGGGTGTCAGAATTTCTCTCCTCTCCTACGGGGGCACCTTGCTCCACAGTCTTTGTAGGTGGGTTGGTGGTGTTGGCTGTTGTTTTCTAGGCTGTGCTCTGAGGGCCAGGTTAATTCCTAGGTAATTTTTTAACACTCAACATGTACCTCTACATGGATGCCGGGCATGACAGGCAACAGTACAGCTTTCCCCAAAGCTCCCATTTTAAACATTAGTTAAATCAGCAATATTTTAACCAACCCAGAGCTGCTGTAATGTTTTGATGCATAGGAGATAGTTTATGACAAATGGTATTAGAGCATCTCCCTGCCACAGAAGAAACTTAAGAGAGACTCTGAATGTCATTCCTGTATTGGCTCAGTGGAAGCCAATATGCTTCAGATGAGCCTATTTATTCTCCTCTGGTAATGAATGGCAAGATCCCTCCTGCTGCTCTGTGTGGGGATGGCATGGAAGGAATAACAGAGAACTGCTGGATCAAGGGGGATGAAGTTTGTTTATACAATGGCAAAATAAGCAGGAAGGAAGACAGGCACTGCTCCTCAAAGACAGTGTTTGCTCCTGGCCAAAAGGAAGGGTGTGTATCCAGCTGGACACTCCTCCCCGGGCTGGAATTCACAAAGTCACACCTGCTGCTTTAATTGGTTCATCCTTACAGCTGGTTCCCCACAGGTCTGGTTACCTGGCAGCCCAGGTCCAGGCTTTAAAGGAACACATGCACACAGAGAGCCATGCTCACACTCTTACATGTTTTGCAGGATTAAACATGTCATCCTTTTCAACTCCAGATAAACTAACACATCCCTGCCAACACCAACCATCCTGGCTAGGG
Organism: Corvus moneduloides; assembly: GCF_009650955.1. Lineage (NCBI taxonomy): Eukaryota > Metazoa > Chordata > Aves > Passeriformes > Corvidae > Corvus > Corvus moneduloides. The sequence goes on from NC_045494.1 coordinate 7,533,844, forward strand.
TAGAGAACAGTAAGTTAGCCCACTGCTCTGTGAAACAAACCCCTGCATTTGAAGTACCTTATTTTTTCAAGCTAAATACAGAAGAGTAAAGCCAACCCGGTCACGAGTCTCTATGCTTAAAGAGTCTGCTGCACTCACTCTTCAGAAATACAGCTGCCAGTTTGAGTAATCAAAATCCCTCAAGTTGCTTTGGGGAGAGCTGGATTTTCATCCATTTCAGGCACATAGCTGTGCTTAGGTACTGCATGTCAGCTCCCAAACAAGAGCCCATTAAGTGGGTAAAGAAACCCTTGCACAGTTTGGTATGTAGCTTTTAAGGTCTTGAAATGCCTGGCAATGATTGTCCAGATTAAATGGAAAACCAATACAAAGGAGCAGGAATTTAGGAGGAGGAAGGTGGGGATATAGGCCAAAAATATTCTCAAGAAACCAGGTTTTGCTCATTTTCCTGCCCACCAAACAACTTGGAGACATAGGGTTTTTCTGCAGGGGTTGCTTCTATGCTGTGAAGCAATGTCCTTTGTTTCTCTTCCCAGTTACTGTGCTGGTGCTCACGGTCATTGCCTGCAGTTGCTGCTGCTACAGCTGCTGTGGCTGTGATGGACGCCCTGACCCCAGACACAAGAAGAGCCGAGTCCGCCCAGCTGCCCGTTCATGAAGTGACACAGCCTGCTGTCAAGGACATGCATGGACATCATGATTCAGTGCTGTGGGAACGACTTTCCACGCTAGCCCACTGAAAATGGCAATAACAATATTAATTAACATGATTCAGAGGACCAGAAATCACAGCGTGGAATTCCTTCTCTCTGTGACAGCCACTACTGTGACCAGAAAGGTAAAGCTCCTTTGCCATCGCTGTCTCCCTCTTCTGGGCAGGTGTGGGGTGGGAGGGCATGGACACAGATTGCTGAGAAAAGAGACAGCTTTCCCAAAGACAGCACTGCAGCTGGGCCAGCTGAGGATCTCCTCTGGGACACAGAGCCATGGAGCAAAGCAGAGGACACACACACAGCCACACACGAGGCACTGCCTGCTCTCCTCACCAGTGGCTAATCCAGAAGGATGGTGCTGGGCATTAGCAAAACCCACTGACACCACTGGGACGTCCAATTGCTCAGGTCATTGTGGATCAAGGCCAAACCTGCTGCAGGACACACGTTTAGCTGAGTTATCTGCTGAAAACAACAAATGGTGGACCTTCTGATCCAGGTGTGCCAGCTGAGGCTCTGAGTACAGCTGGTAACAACTGCCCCGGGGTCATTTCATTGGTGATACAATGATGGGAAATTGCCAAAGAAAGAAACTGATCATGTGGAATACCCTTTGTTAACAGAAAGATGAAGGCAAAAGGCTCACCAATCCTATGGCTCATTTTGACCATTCTCTGCTCCCCATGCTCCCTCTCCACCCCCTGTGGTTCTATTCTTCTGCTTATTGCAGATGCACGGTTCTTGCAGAGCATGGGAGCTCCAGGAGATTAACAAATCCCTATCCTTACTTGAGTGCCTGACTCCCTGCACTGTGTGCAGTTTATTTTAGTGGACATGAACATGATGCCAGGGGTGTGTTTATGAGCATGCACAGAGGCATTTCAGAGGAGTGCCACATGATGGGAACCATCACTTCAGGGTACGTGTGCAGGCAGCAGCTGACAGCGGGCACAGTGACAGAGCAGAGCCAAGAATGGGCTGTTAGGCTGGAGTTAACAAGTGCAAATAAATCCCTTTTCCATGCTGCAGCCACTGTGTATGTTTGGTTTACACTCTGGTGAACTTCCGAAAGGGATTTATGGATGTACAAGGCTGTGGCACAGGCTGCGACTTCCACAACTGGGACAGCACAAGAAAGCCACGATTCTGCACTAATCTCTGAACCACTCTACACTTGGGGTGTTTCAGCCCCAAATGGGAGACCAACCCCCTTTGTGAGAAGGTGTAAAAAATTACATGCATACAGAGAAGTCATCTTCTGCCTCTGTACCCCAACTAAGTGTGTGTACCAAAGCCAACATCTAGCTAGGGAGAGCAGAATCATCAAGTCTTTAACAGTGGGCTTTAAAATACTCTTTACACTTCAGAAGGTACAGAAAATAAAGAAAACTCTGCAAAGAAATGTATTTTCTCTGTTGCCTGCACCCATATTAGTAAAAGGCACATTACATCAGCTTCTTATATATTTAATGCACTTTATTTTTTGCCGACAAACTGGATCTAGGTATTTGGCATTTTTGTACTGCTGCACATTGGAATATATCTGCAGCCAGAGACACAGTGAATAGTCTAAGAATTGTAAGAAAAATAAAATTCCTGAAACTACCAGTGTTGCTTTTAAATTAATAAAAAGAAAAACTTTCCAGTAGAAAATGAGGATGTTCCTTACAAAATAAATGTTTGAGACCCAACTTGACAACTGCCAAGAGCAGACTGCACTAGCACGAGCTACATGCATGCACAGTTACACTGAGACTAACAAAGTGCTGGTTTTTATTAGGCTGTCCCAAAGCTGTCACTGCCAACCAGCATGTTAGGGGGAAACAATCTCAAGCACAGCATCAATTTAAACATTCAGAGGTGCATCACACCAACCTCCTGTCAGATAAGTCTTTGCTCATTTCATTCACAAACAAGTGGCAATCAAAGTGACTTCAGAAGCCTCAGAACCTCTTTTGCAGGAGACAGACTCAACACATGTTTTTGTATCCAGATTAAGTCACGAGACCTGGGGAAGAACAGAGCTCAGTTTCCAGGCTTGTGCTAGACAGTGCCAGCTCCAGCCATTAAAAGCATCCCATTGAGAGCTGTTCCAGCAGCACGGAGCCAGCCTGTGCTAAGACAGGGGGAAGCTTTGCAGGCTGGACACACACCAAGGGCTGACAGGTTGCTGTCACTGGGAGCAAGCTGTCAGGCCTTATCTCAACAGGAAAAGCCACAAATGCATGTTTCCCAGTGGTGGTACAAGTTAAACCACTGACAGATACCAGGCAGAGGGACAAGAGAAGTGGCTCCTGTCTTATCTCGGCCACTGTGAGTTCCTGAATTAGAAACAGAATAAACACAGCACTGTTAAAGAAAGGGAAGGAGAGAAAAATAGGCAATCCTCTAAAGGATTCAGGTGGCTTTCTGTAGCAGAGGAGCAGCCACCATGTAGAGGGGACCAATTTCTACACACTTGTCTGGACCTCACAGGCCTAATGTTCTGCTTTGGACTATTTTGTACCATTGCACTTAGCTGGACTATTCCTCCAGCTGGGATTCAGACATGCCAGTTTGCCTGATCTGCTGCTTCCTTGCATGCATTCAGGGTACCCTGACAGAGGCCAGCAAGTGTCCAGCTTCCTGCAGCTCTTCGCCTTCTGCTGACTGTAAACCTGCTGGTCCCTGGGTCCCTGCTCAGCACTCACACAAGCTTTTGTGTTTTGGCTTCTATCAGCACTCAAATATAGACACCTATAGGGAGCACTAGTGAGGAGGATCCTCTTGTTTCAACCTGCAGAGGGAGATTCAGAAAAGCACAGAATAAAGCAAGGCTGCAACTAACACAGCAACTGCCATACATATTGGGGAAAGCCTAGGAGGAACTGCATGGGAATACTTCAGTTGTGATGATGAAAGTGTTGAAACAGTTTCTTTCCCTGAGGAACCTCAAAGAGCCAGCAAGGCCAGCCCCTCCAGCAGAAGTGGTTGAAGTTCTACTGATGACTTAATGGAATAGCTTCTGTTCTGTAACATTATCCCTCTGGTTTCAAAGTGATTTGCTTGGCTTGTGAAAAGTAAGTTTCCTTTTACACACACATGCGGTCTCACACACCACACTCCTCCTTCTCCCTTTCCTCCTCTCTCCAGCACCATCCCTCTGGTCTTCTCCAGTCAGGAAAGTGATAGAGAGTTTTATTGCAGCTCACAGCAGTGCAATGCTCTGGAATGGGTTTATTCACCTGAACTGTCATGATGAATTTTGGACTGCAGGGCAGTCCTGTTCACAGTCTCACTGTAAGTATGGCACTCTCCTACTGGAGCTTGCAACACAGATCAGTCAGGATCCAGGAAACGTAGCCCTCTTCCCTCCACCACATCCTGCAGCCTGCCCCAGACAGAGGCCACAGTATGCCTTTACAAGCACTGCAACAGCTGTAGGAGTGGATAAAGCCATGGAGAGGAAGAAATGTCTGAGGAACAGCTGAATTAGGACTTTTTAGTTGGGTTCAAGGCCTTTAATTTGATTAGATTAGCCACACCTTTGCAGGAAAATCAGCTGTTAATCATTTACTGCAGCCCAAAGAGGCAACTTCCAGGCTACCTCTACAAGTCTCCAGGTACAGCAAGGGGTCCCTTACCACAGGCCAAAATCTCTTGGAGGGGGTGAAGAGGAGGCAACAGAGGAAACATCTACTACAAATCACAACAGCTACAGGTATTTATAAAATATCATACAGCTGTCCTATTCTGGGAGGTGAACTGCAGTCAGCAAAAGAGACAGGAACTTCCTGGGGTGTGCAGTCCCACAGGATTTCTGCCTTTGGGTCTGTGGAACTCGTATCTAGGCTGCCTCCTTTTTGAAGGCAAAGGAATCCAGAACAGCTTTGATGTCCCGTGTGCCTGTTGGTTAAAGACTGAGCACAGTGATCTGCCATCTACCCGGAAAACAAACCATGACCTCAATATATCTGGCTGCTGAGAAAGAAACAAAAACTTCAGCAAGTGTGAGCTTGTGCTTTGAGTCAAATCCAACCTGCTGAGGATGAAACACTTTAAAGGACTAATCCTTTTCCTTAGAGTACTCAGAATACATACATAAGAGGCAGCAAGTCAAACAAACTTTCAAAAATAACCAGTATCTCTTCCTGTATTACATCTGCATAGTCTATTTGCAAGAAAGTGTGAGAAATATTCCATCCTTTCCCTTGAGAAGCAAGGAAGCTTTAGTAAAACCACAAGATGCTCACAAAGAGATGCTGCATGTTCTTTAGAAAGCTGGCAGCCAAGTCATTATTCAAAGTATCAGTGAAAGAGCAAGTGAGATCCCAGTTTAAATTATTACTGGACCTCCTTGTGGGAGCAAAATTTATGCTTCTATTGCAGAGTAACAGAAACCATTACTAAAGCAAACTCCATTAGCAGGATACCCTTTTTAACATAATTGGACTATTCTAAGCCCTATGGAAGAAACAAGTTGTACATGATCTTTGCTTACTGCTGGTGGGGTTTTCTGCTTGTTGGTTTTTTAAATAAGTGTTCATTTAATCTCTGTTGTGTTCTCAGAGTTCTCAGAGTTGGTTCCCCAACTCTCCCTTTTAGAGATCTTTCCAATGGTACCAAGGAATTTCTCCCACTGAATACTTGTCTTTCATGTATAGGCTGTACAGCTGACAAAGAGTTCATATTGAACATGCTGGAGAGACATTGTATTATGTAAAATATTGATAAGCTACGATTAAAATAAATCTCAACTGCCAAAATCCTGTAGAGACAGAAGGATTTGACAGCACAGTAATGCTGCCAATGTTTTCCTCTTTACATCTCTATAGATCTGATTGTTAAACTGGCCTCAGCTGTATTTCCTCTGGGTTATGCTCCCATTTCTATGAAGGGTGACTCTCCTTTTGGAGGGGGATACCTGCAGGCACAGGCACCATGCGTACCTGCACTGGTTTTGGGGCATGGAGAGGATACACCAACACCTGACCCTGTTGTTGTCTGCCCCCAGCAGGGTGGAAGCCAGCATGTCACCAGAGCAAGAGGCATCCTCAGTTCTGGAAGACCTAAAGAGGCTGATTACAAGAAGTGACTGGGCTCTTGGAGGGCTGGTGGTGATTGGCATCTTCTGTCTTGTTTTTATTGCTCTCATTTTATTTGCTGCTGTCTTTGGGTGCTGCACATCTCCAAGGCACAGATGGGGTGGCTCATAGACAGCAAAGTGGGGACACAAAACTTGGTACAGCTGAGCAAGAACCAGCCTGGGTACAACCCCATTGTGTTGTTCACAGAGAACTCTCATCTCACTGCCTGGGTGGTTATTTCTCCCCATGCAACTTCCATGAATCAAGAGCAACATCCCAATGCCAGCAAGCTGCTCTGCAGGTCACAGCAAACTCAATACATGAGGCTGATTCAGGAACTGTGACATTCATCAAACACCAAAGCAAACTCATCTCTGATTTTTATCTTTCAAGCAAAACCACCAACCAGAGGTGGCAAATGGTCAGCCACCACCTAAAACTGATAAAGATGTCTTCTGCTGCTGCACCTACATGGGTTGGCGGGTTTTTTTTCACCTTGCAAAAGAACAATAGGAAACTCTGACCACTGAAAGCTTGGTCTGAACCCACTCTTTAAAAGCAGCTTATACCATTGTTCTCCTGTCATACTCAGGCCTAAATACACTATGTAAAAACTTGCTTGCCAGTACACAGTCTGTCTTTATTTGTTCTTATTTATAACCTTGCAAGGTCAGAATTTCAGGTTTGCTTTCACTGTTTGGATAGTGAGCAGACCTGTATTAATTCAATATGTAAAAAAGAAATGCAACGTGGCTTTTCTTTCCATAGCACCTCAGTCTCCTGTAGAGTTATGAGCAGGGAAGTCAGGCAGTGGTGCTGCAAGATGTGACTCTGGGATGCACATCCCATGATACACAGGAGGAAGAACGTATCAAGCTGAGGAAGGGAAGAAAAAGTCTGGGAGGTGTGATTGCTGATTAGGTCAGTGATAGTCCCTTACTCAGATTATTACTTTGAGGGTGGTGAGATACTGGCACAGGTTGCCCAGAGAAGTTATGGATGTCCTATCCTTGGAAGGCCAGGTTGGACGGGGCTTGGAGCAATCTGGCCTGGGGGAAAGTGTCCCTGTCCATGGCAGGGGGTTGAACTAGGTTGTCTTTAAGGTCCCTTCCAACCCAAACCATTCTATGATTGTACAAACCCCAGCCACAACAGCCATCTGTGAGCTGGGAACACACCCCAGAAAGAGCAGAGCTGCTTAGACAAGTGGATCAAATTCTTAGAGCAAGAAGCCTCCCAGCAGCTACTTCACAGCATCACCTTGACTTTGGGTAAAGAAGTGCCCGTTCAAGTGCCCCAGGGCTCAGTGTTGTGCCACAGTTCAGTACTAGCAAGACTATCCCACAAACCCAGGATCTGTTTGCCAAACGTGCCATCGAGGAGAGAACACGCTCACCACGGCACCAGAAAAGCAGCACGTGGTACATTCAGGCTGAAAAAACTGTCCTAGAGCCACGTGTGAAAAATGAAACAAAATGAAGAACTTGTAAGCAAGCCAAACAAAGACCATTTTCAGTTAGTGAACACACACTTCTCTCTTCCTGGCAAAATCATAGCTTTGATGTCTTATCCAGCATAGAACAGCAATTAGTACAATTACAGTGTACAGGGCATGAACTAAACCTGAACAAGGCATGTTGTGGTTGCTAGTCTGCATTTAGATTGGGCACATCCATAATTTGAGCCTGCTTCTGAAACATTCTAAACACCATCAAGTCCTTCTAAGGTCAATGAGAATCACAGACACTTTGTAGAGTGGAGACACTGAGATTTAATGTTTCTGTAAATCTAAATCCTTCCATCCCATGGCTTTCTGTTTGTCCCCTTAAGAGAAGGGTGATGTACTGAAGGAGAGAGTCAAAACAAAAGCAAATGCAACTAAGTCAGCCCATCATCAAAGACAGAATATTGTAAAATACATCACCAGAGAAGTTAAACATCCCCCTGACTTGGTCAGACTCCAAGACCAACATCTCAGTTAACTCAGAGGTGGGAGTCATGAGAGATTTCTCAGGGACACATGCAGGATCCCAGCCATAACAGTTTCTTGGAAGAACAGGGCATGTTTTCCCCAACATTAACAGCAGTGCTTGAAAGAAGTGCACTCACCCCAGCTCCTCACAGAAGTTCACAATGGCATCAAAAGCTGTCATCATAGCTTTGTCAGACTCTTTTAAGGTGCCTTTTTTTTCCTGAAAGTAGATGAGACAAGGAACTATAGTCTTCAATTTAAATATACACAGATAGAGTAACTCTAGCAATGACCAAATCCCACCCCTCTGAGCAATATGGCAAACAGGTACAGACACCTCCCTGTCTCTGCTCCAACTTCTGCTCACCCATTCCTCTCTAATAGAGCTGGCTCTGGCAGCCTTTTCCTTCCCTGCTTCCCTTCCTTCTGCTATCCCTTGCAACCGGGCTCCAGACAGCTCTAGACCCAAGAGAATTTCATTTCATCTTTTCATATTCAGAGGTTACTGCAGACAAATCAGACCAGAGCCAAGGCAGTGTATCCAGGCAGGTGGGCAGTGTTCTGCAGCTCTCACCTGGATGTTAGAGAGCTCCTTCTTGATCAGGAAGCTGACTTGATCCCGATCATTCCTTGAGTAATAGAGGCGGCAGCAGGATGGTTTTCCATCTCTCCCAGCTCTGCCAGACTCCTGGTAATATCCAGCCATTGACTTGGCAATATTCCAGTGAGCAACAAATCTGCATGTGGTAAACCAGGGAACATGAGGCTGCAGGTTTCTCAGAGCACTGCACACACCCATGTGGTGTCTGTGGGCATCAACAACAGCAAAAAACATGGCAGCAAAACATAAAAGAGGATGGAGCACAGCAAGAGATTTTGCACACTGAAGTCCTCTTAACACACAAGACATGGAAAGCAGCAGAGCTGTAAGAAAACAAATGCACCTGGACAGCACATGAGCAGGATGTCACTACAACTGGATGGAAAGGAATGAGCACATGAATATCTCAAACATGCATAAAACTGTGCAGCTCTGAAGACTGAGAGTAAGGACACTACATGAAGGAGTTTGGGAGATTTTACCATAAAACACAGCATTAATAAAAAATTTGTATTTATTTTGTGGGACACAACTGCACCGTTATAAAATACATTTTTAGATACATGATTTTAAAAAGACACTTAGCCAAAATCTCCATGGGAAACTCCACCTCACTGTGCTTCTCAAATGAAGGCAACCTTTCTAAACAGCAAATACGACTACAGAATCATTACTAAATTTTATGTAATCTCTGCAGGAAGGTTTTCAACACAGCACTGCAAGACTACTTTAAACCTGCTTGTACCTGACTATTCAGCAATTCAGCTTATACCTGTTTTGAGAGGATTTGACAGCACAGTAATGCTGCCAATGTTTTCAAGCCTGCCTCAAACCCAGCATGACCCAAGGGCACGTATGATGCATATGGGTGTAGCTAAAGATTAAATGACAAAAGCAAGCAGACGTGTTTCTTCAAACACAAACAGCCCAGGAACAGGCCAAGCAGGAAGCATCAGAGCCCTACACATTTAAACACCATCAGGAAGTTTGCTGAAGAAATTGATAAATAATTTTAAGCAGAACTGAATTTACAGTGAAGAGAAAGGAGCAGATTCCATCAGGAAAAAAAAGAGACACCACCTCTGTTTTCCCTTTTGTCCAGAAGAGTCACCTCTAGAAGTTGTCAGACCTGATCTTATGTGATAACATGCATGAATACTCAGAAATCTGCCAACACAGAGCAAAGGCTAAGCAGCAGTGCCTTGTTAACTAGGCTTGGGTATAATGTCCTTTAAGTTATTTTTTAAAAACCCTGTAAAGAATAATTTAAACTCCATTCCTTGTAAACTAACCAGGTTACAAGCGTGTATCAGCTATATTTCACTTTCAGTCAGCCCTATGCATTTCAGTTACTCTTTGACTTTTTTAATGACCACTGGACAGGGCAGAGTGGCTTCAGCAGGTCATTAATTTGTGTCCTAGGAGACTCCTCATTTCTCTCTTTGGAAAGATGCATCAAGGAGTAAAATTGTCACTGTTATGGGGTCCTGTTTCCTGGCAGCACAGTGACACAGGCAGAGGGATGGCCCAGTTGTGAACTGATGGGATTGGCTCAGTGATATCCTGCCCTTCTCTCACAGTGTTCAGAGCAACTTCTGCATGTGGATTTTAGAGATCAGGTCTGTTGTGGGTGTTGTCGGAGCTGCACCTGAATTATCCCTCTAGTAAGTGATTACAATAATAACTCAGCACAGCCATATTGCAGGGCAGGAATTCTAACACAGAGCCCTTATGGGGACAGCAATCTCAGAGGAACAGCAGTGGAAACCATGTGCAAAGTTTCTGTCCTTGGACAGCAATTTTTATATTTTTAAATATAATTTTTTTTTTATATGTATGTATTTTTATATGGCTACTGCCATTTGTGAAGGGCTATTTTTTCCCCATAGCATTGCAAGAGATCTCCAAAAAAAGCTGGCTCTGACTATTTTAGTAGAGGGTGGTTGAATTATTTTAGGTGCAGATTTTCTTTCCACTGCTTTTTAACAGCAGCTATTGCACTAAGAGAAGTGAAAGAGACAGCTGTGACTGCACTGAGATGGCTCTTTCTGAAACCCTGGAGGGTGTGGCAGAAAAGCATTCCTCCAATTTTCTTGATTTTGAGGATGACTGGCAAAGAGAAGCTCTGCTGCCTTGTGTTTAATATTTTTACAAAGCCCTCACAGGTTTGGTTTTGTTACTCCTAAGATAAGAAACTTCCAGCACTGGTTTTGTTGGTTTAAGCAAGTGTTCATCAGGCAGTTGAGTCAGATATATTAGGTAACAGAGAGACCGAGACTTTTCCTTCCCCCTGCTCAGGTTTCAGTCTCTGATGGTGCACAACACTCAGCCTCACACACCTGACATTTGCTTTGTCTACTCCCATTCCAAAGCTGATGGTTGCAACAATCACAGGGATCTTCTCCTCCATCCATTCATTCTGGACTGAAGTCCTGTCAGCTGCCTTGAGTCCTGGGAAGGAAAAGAGAAGAAAGTAAACAACACCACAAAAAAAAAATAAAACAGAAACAACCAACCTCCCCCCTCCCACAAAAATCCCACAAACAAAACAAAACAAAACCAAAAAAAAGCAAGAAGGAAAGAAACGAGGATTTTCTTTCTCCTCCATTCCCCCACTGCAGGCCAACTCCCTCACTAAACTGACTGATGTACACACTCCTCTCAGTGTTTAAACTGGCCTGGGATGAAGCAGAAGCCAGCAGCAGCTGTTTTTATTTGAAAGACAAAAATCTAGCTCCCCACCCAGGATAAAAGCAGTTGTTATATTCAGGCCATGTGAGATCCAACAAAACCAACAGTTCTGGAGACAAGGGAATGTCATTGTGGTGAAGGCCCTGCACTTACCTCACAGACCTGATGTGTGAGCTTCACACAGAGTGCAGAGCATGCCTAGAAAGCTCTTTTCTATGTAGCCCCAACCCAGGTGGCACAGTTCAGTTCTCCCAGCTAGTGAGAGATGCAGACTCCAGTACCTGCATGGTAGGCCTTGGCTTTCAGCCCTCGGTAGCTCAGCTCAATGGCCAGCTGGTCACACACATCCCTCATCCTGCAGTACACGATGCCACAGCCGGAGTACACCTGGGAGCCAGGAGACAAAGGCCAGGACACTGCCTGAAGTCAAACAACAAAGCTGCAAATACAGCCCCCTCATCCTCTCCCAGCAGACACAAGGCAAGAAGCATCTCAGAAACACTCAGGTGCAGAGGTTATAGCTGAGCTGCTGAGAGTTGTTTTGGGAATTGGTGTTAGAGCAGGAAATTCAACCCTTCAAATGCTTCTGCTCACCCTCGCCACACTATGAGAGCAGAAGACAAACACACAATGATCACCCAGGATGTGACAAACCAAGGTGGAAATGCTTGTCCCATATTCCTAATCAATTCTCTTTTAGACTAACCCCCTTCTGAGGACACCTCTGAAAGGAACCCAGCCTTCACATTCTATCTGTTTTAGAGGAACTGAAAAACATACATGTGCACTTTTAGACGATTTAGAAAACACACGTGAGCACTTTCCTTGCTGGGACCTCCTCCCTTCCTGTCACAGATCTGGCAGGGCCCCACCAACCCCTAGAAGGTCAAGGACCATTAAGGTAGATTTTGTCCAGTTTAGTTTTCTTCCCTAAAGGTAAAACGTACCCCGGTGGTGCCCTTCACTTCAAGCGCCTTCAGACAGAAATCCTTCAAGTTGGCGTACGGATCAGTCAGGAGCTCTTTGAACTGCACATCATAGAACAAGTTAGATCTGAAACAAGGAGTCTTAAAGGTGGAAAGCGGCTGCTTGAGCTTGAGTGCTGCCACCACGTCCTCCTGGACCTCCCTGGTGGCAGTGGCAGTCAGGGCAACGCAGGGGGTGTGGGGGATGCGGGCGCGCAGAGCGCCCAGGCGCAAGTAGTCAGGGCGGAAGTCGTGTCCCCACTGGGACACACAGTGAGCTTCATCAATGACCAGGTAGGACAGGAGGTTCCTGGACACCAGGGAGGTCAGTGTTGGCTGGAAGGAAGAGGCAGCTGCCATCTCTGGGGTGAGGTACAGGAGCTTCACTTGGGGCTTCTCACTTGCCAAGTCAGCCAGGATGGTTTTCTTCTCCTGGGCAGACAGCTTGGAGTTCAGAGAGCAGGCTTTGATCTTCAGAGCCAGCAGGTGATCTACTTGATCCTAGAGCGAATACAAAATTGAAATGAAAATCAAATGGGAATAAAGAAAGTCACCAGCACCAAGAGATCAGTAGGGAGAGCTAGGTGAGGCCCCAGTTCCACCTCCAGGATCAAATCCCGGGACAACACACACCTACAGTCCTGTTATTTACATCAATTCCAGATGCCTTTTTCTTCACCTGTGAGTTCCATCCAGCTCTTACATTCAACTGCATTTTTGTGCATCCATTCACTTTAAGACAGTCTTTTTGCTGCTAGGGAACATCAGCAGGGATCTGTGCAAAACAACTCATCACAGGCACCGTGAGCTGAACAAGGCACCAACACGTCTCAGTATTTACACCATGGAGTTGTCACAGATGGAAAATGAACACTCCCACCCTGCAAGAACAGGGAGCATTTCACTCCAAAATAACTGAAGGATGTTCTAACACAATTGAGACAGGATAAAGTATAAGGATCACGCAAATCACCACTGCAGCAGAACCAGAAGCATGGATGAGAATCATGTCATGAAAACCAAGAAGAAAGCGCGGCATCGCGTCCAGATGAACACTGAGCAAACAAATTCACTTCCCTGTCCCCTGCTCACTTGCACTTGACTAGCACCCAACATTTCAGGATATGAATAGTCCTGAAAAACAGGTATCTCATTATTTTACTCAATATCTGGTTTCAGTCATTGATTTAATATCTGCTTCTGTTTTCTGTTCACACAGTCACCCCCCAGCCTTCCCTGTAACAAGCTGCACAGGCTGAACTCCTGAAGTTTGGCTACACTGAAACACATCATGATCACTTCAGGCACAGCCACCCCTTCTCAGGGCTTGATGAGAAGACCCTGGAGGTTCACTCCAGCTCTTTTCCCTAAGACTCATCGAGCTCATCTTAACCTGTTCTTATCAATGGTATATCTTAACTTCCACTTGTAATATTGGCCATGCTGGAGTTTAATCAGTAATCCTCACACTTGGAAAAAATTCACTCTTTATAGTATCTTTCTGAGAAGTATCACCAAGCCTGCTATAATTCTTAATGTGTATTACAGTGAGACTGTGAAGGAGTTAAAATCATTCCACAAACAACAAACCCTAAACCAGCAGCCTGCAGCACCAGATGTCAGGCAGTGCTAATGGTCTACACAAGTCTAAGCAATGCTACAGCTGCTCTTACAGGGAATTGTTTCTCCCAACAGGTGATGAAACAGTAAAAAAGGCAAAATAGAGGAAAAAAAGTCTCACAGATGAAAGTGCTCATGGAGCAGCTCTGCCAAACCACCTTCTTCCCATCACAGACTGACTGCAACGAAAAGACATTTTGATGCAGAATGAATTGTGCCCTCAAAGGCAACTTCATCACTCCTGGAGTTACTACTTTATAGGTAAAAGGGCAGGTTTTTTTCTGGGGAAAGAGCCATCTTTTGGTGCATTTGAGTTAACTCTGCTTTGCTGCTTATGTCTGGAGAAAATGGAGGAAGGCCCAGTTATAAAAACCACCGGGTTATTATTGAAGGAAAAAACATCCTTCTAGAGAAATGCAAAGTACCATACAAGAGATACTCTGCTGTCCTCACCCATCCCAGGGTAAGGAAAGTACATTGAGGTATCAGGAGAATCCAGAGACATCAGCAGCAGAGACTTGTGGGCAGAAAGGCAAGAGGCAGCTGTGCCTCCAGAGTCTCCCAACCCCTTCCCTGACTGCTGTTCCCCAGCTAACAGGAGACAGTTACCTGAATCAGTGCAATCAGAGGTGAAATGACAATGGTGATGCCCACTGCCAGAACTGCAGGAAGCTGGTAGCACAAGGATTTCCCTGCCCCTGTGGGCATGCACACAAAGACATCCTTCTCTCCTGCAAAAACAACAGAAGAAAGCTCAAGGCTTCTGAGTGGTGGTGAGTTCCTGGGGCTCAGGCTGGAGGGGTGGGCAGAAACAGCACATGTGTGCATGTACCAGGTGGTATAGCAACAAAACAACTTCATTTTAGGTTCGAAAAGCACAGCAATACTTTGCATGCCAGCAGTGGTTTCCTTCAAAGAACCTCAGATTGCTTTGTAAACCTTTAGAGGCAGCAGTACAAAAGTACCAGAAAATACACAGAAACCAAGATGAAGTGAAGGTATTCATGCTAAATCTCCTCCAGAAAAGCTGCTCTCCCTCATTTTACAGACCTCCACTTACCACATTACCAGCCCCATGACAGAACTTCACCACGTCCTCTCAAAGCTTATCCCAGAAAGGTCCCTCATAGGAAACAGGAGGTGGAAATCTCAACCCCATGGGTAATACCCTGCAGGGAGTGACTGTTCCCACACTAACCAGGATTCAATTCAAGCCAGGGAGGTGCCAATGACACCAGGTTAATAGGCAGAGACACCTTGCACATAGAACCCCACTTCTGGCAGGTCTGTTGAGTGGTGATAGATGGAAACTGAACTGGGCACTGTTCTGATTCACACTGAGAGAGCTGCTGAGGGAGCTGGCAGCTTGTTTGTGTGAGCTGCCTGTCCACCCCCAGCTGGGTGTTGGGGGGTGTGTCAACACCAGCACAAAAATGTTTCTGATAATGGCCCCATGATTCTGAGGATCTCAGCTATGCCAAGAAATCAAGTCCTCCACTGGTACTGTCTCTAACACAAGGACAGTTTTACTCTGAAAATGTCTGAATGTTAACAGGTTTGAGGCCATCTGATCACAAACACACTGGGCAGGTGTGAAGAGACAACCAGAGAAGACACCAACAATGCTGCACTTCACCATTTCCCATTTCCATGGCTGATGCAACCATGGTGTTACAAAACAAATGAAAGAAGATGCAGAGCTCGTGTGCAGCACGTGCTCCTGGGCCACCGAAACCACCTCAGAGCAGAGGAGGGCCGGGTGATCCTGCTTAGTCCAGGTGACGTGTGCTCACAGCAGGCTCGATACCAACTCCTGCAGTGTCATCCCCACACGGAGAGATGGACACCCGGCCGTGCTCCTCCACACGTCTCCCATGCCGAGCCTCACCTCTCGCCACAGCCATGGTCGCACTTTCCTGCAGGGAAGTCTTGAAAGACTCGAACCCGAAGACTTTCTGCAGCGTTTTCCGGACCCTGTCCTCCAGGCCCGGGGGAGCCTTCCCGCTCATCCTAAGGATGCTGCGAACGGTGACAGGAACCTGAGCTGGACCCGGGCGCTGCCAGCCTCCTCTGCCCGAGGACTGCCCCGACCCACCGCCACCTGCACGAGCTCCCCCACAACTGCCCTGCCACCCTCCCCCTTTTGCCGTGTCTCTCAGGGATGCTTATCCAGACCCCCTCACTGCAGAGGGCCACAGGATGTTTACTCTGGGTCAGCCCCCTCTCCATGGGGGCTCATAGCGGGGTGGGGGCTCGCTGCCCACCAGACCCTCTCGCACCCGACATGGATGGGGGAGGGGGATGGGGGCAGGCGGCTCCTTCTCACCCACCGCCCATTCCTTCCCAGGGGGCCTGTGTCCTCCCACCGCCCATCACATCCCCCGTCCCACCTCCGCCCCGGCCCGGCCCGGCCCCCACCCTCCACACTCGCTCCACACCCGGCAGGTGCTGTCGTGGCGCCACAAAGTGACGTCACCAGCTTCAATTAAAGGGCCAGCCTGCTCCTTTTTATCCCCTCTCCCCTTCACCCCTCCATCCCCAGACGCTCTGCTCCGCCTCGCTGGGAGTTTTCTCCTCCGGCCGTAAGCCCCCTGAGGGGTTTCTCCTCTAGCTGTGAGGGCGGGATTCCACCGATGTACCGTGGGCCCGCTGAGGGCGGAAGAAGGGCAGCGTTGCCATGGTGACCGCGCCGCCAGCGTCATCCCCGCGCGCCGGAAGTGCGCCGCGGCTGAGGCGGAAGATGGCGGCGGCGAAGCGCAGCGTTCTCTCCTCGCTGGCGGTTTACGCCGAGGACTCGGACCCGGAGTCGGACAGCGAGGCCGGCACAGCGGGGAGCGATGGGGGAGCGCCCACGGGTGAGGGCGGGCAGGGGGCCGGGGCAGGTGGTGGGTGGGTAGCCAGGGTTCCCCCCGCGCGGCCCGCGCCGGCCTGGCGCTTTCCCGTCTGTGAGGGGAAGGCCCCGCACGCTGCCACCTTCCCTTTCCTCACCGTTTTCCTTTTCTCTTCTTCCTCAGGAGAGAAAGGAGGCCTGGTGTCAGTTGGGTACGGAGAAGACGACTTTACCCGCCTGGATGGGGAGGAGGAAGGGTACGAAGAGGAGGATGATGAGAACAGCAGGCAGTCAGTAAGTACCTCTCTGCTCCGGGAGCTTGTCTTGACCCCTTACACGGGTTGTAGAGGCTTTTCTCTTTCAAAAAAGAAACCCGAATAGCGACCCGTGATGGAACCCAGAATATCTGACTCCTGGTGTGGGTTTCAGCACTTCCCAACTATTCCTTTTCACTTTGTTTTCACATAGAAAGCATTTGCCTTGAAACCCATCAGCAGCTTGGCACAGCTCGTGTTGCTCGTTACTGTGTTGGTGTCGTTGGACTCTTTTAGGGGAAAAAGGCTGTTACAGCCACTCTAAATGAAAGCTTTTCTTTAAATGTAGTTGATATACAAGAACCTTGTAAGAGGACCACACTGTCAGCTGGTGGATTAAAAAGCATAAACTTCTGTGCTGTCTTAAATTATTCTTTTGTGTGCAGCTCAATCCACTCCCTACATCAGGTCACCTTGATGTAACAGTGTCCTGTCTACATGTGGGTGGCTTTTGTCTGTCACAGGTGCATGGCAAGTGTCTGATGTCACCTGAGGACTGAGGTGACCACAGTGTGGTGGGACAGGGCACGGAGCTCACAGTCTGTGGATGCAGCTGCATCAAACATGAGGATGTGTAGTTCTGCCCTGTGTCTGGGAGAGTGAAACAATAAGTTTGGAGGGGGGAAAAGGGAAGCTCTCATCCGCTTTCTTTATCGTCAGCCTTTTGCTACCACTGTGTTATTTTCTCTCTATTCTAGTTCTTTCCTCTACCACATAGCCAAAAACCCAGGGCTACTCCTGTAGCTTTTCCTCACTGAAATCTACTGTGTGTATGTTAGATCAGTCTCTTAGGAGACACTCTTTTCTGCCATCTGTCTGCCCAAGTAGCAGCCCAGAAATTTCAGTCTCTTCTTCTTGCTTTAAGTGCTGTTCTGTTGCCCCTGTGTCTCCCTTAGCAAAGCAGTGAAGCTTCTTTACTGCTTCAGTGACTCTTCTTTTTATATCCAGCACTTCTGGACTCTGTTTCAGTGAGGTCTCTTTAGTTCAGAGAAAGCCCTGTGTGTGATCCAGGTGCTTGCCAAGCTCAGCTGTGTTCAGTTAGCACTGTGAAGGGGTTGTAAATGGAGTGGCTTTATTGCATACACAGTTTTGGTGCAGGTTGCAGCTGTCTGTCATCAGCTGCTGTTCAGATAAGGGCAATCAATCAGTCAAGCACTCTGGTGGACCTTGCATAGGTGTGTGGTTACAGTACAGGTTGCACAAGATGCTTTCCTTTTTTTTTCCATTAAATATTCTCTGAGCAGACTTGAAAACTTCCTTGGCATTGCTTGTGCTAGTAGCTCATGTTGGTTATGAGTTGTTTTTAGAAAACAGGACGAGGTGGATTCAGGCTGTCCTGGGCTTTGCTCTGTACAACTCAGTGGGTCTTTTAACTACTTTAACAGTGACTGAAAAGCCTCTGTTTATTTTCAAAGGCAGCTCTCAGTAATGCTGCTTTGTTTGTTAATGTTGTTATTCCCTGCTAGGTAAGGAGTTTTTGAGAGCTTTTTCAGCTACTGTCTGCAGCATGGATAATTCAACCCATTATTGCTTTGATGAAAATCACTTTTATCTGTATAATAGAGACTGTAGAGGGGAGAGCAATCTCGTTTGTGATAAACCCCAAGCTACTTGGTTCTTTTCTAGTTACAAACTCACTGTAATTAACCCTTGACAGTCAGGGCTGAATTACTGTCATATGTGCATCTTTCAGAAAGGGAAGCTGGAGAGTAGCCAAAGTGAAGGAGTTTGATGTCTCACATCTGTGGGAGAGGCATCTTAATTCAGTCAATTAAAACTTACTGACATTATTGTGTGGTCAGTCTCTAGCTTGTCCTGTCAGAACTGGCTCAGGTGCCAATACTCTGAGGTGGGCAGTTCCTTGTAAACTCTTCCTTTCAGTTGCACCTATCATTTCACTTTTTCTTCTGTTTCCCTTTTTGAAGCTGAAACACCACGTTCTTGTTTTGGGGCCAACGTTGAAGTTTGTGGGAAAGTTTGGAAGAAAAACCATTTTGCTGAGTTGTGTGAGCATGAAAAACACTTTCTGCTGCTCAAACTTGTTTTGAACCCAGAGTATGTGTTAGGTCTAGAAACAGGGGTACCTGGGGGGTGCCCAGTGAGGGGACAGCAGCTTTACTGCCAGTGGGGACCAAACTGGAGCTTCCTGCTCACATGGTGTGGGTTTTCACACAATACTGTGTTCAGTATTTTAAGCTCTCACAGGGCAGAAGTTCCCCCAGTTCTTTGGTTTATTTCTGGTTCATAAAAGAAATTTTTAAAAATGGAGACTGTTACCTGGCATTTGTCAGTGTTCCCTTTCTGTGGAGGTTCACAGCATCTGCAAGCAAGGCACGAGAGCTCTGCATCAGCAAGAAAGTTGTGTCTGCTGGATCACTGGATCCCTGGAACTTGGTGCTAGGCCAGACCCTCTCCAAGCCTGCATGTTTGGTTTGGTGGCAGGCCAGCTGTGTGTCCTGTGTGTGTTGCTCATGCTTGGGACTATCACAGGTCTTGCAAATGCTGCTTTTTTCTGTGGGTACTGCTGAACAGAGGCTCTTCAGTCACCACCTGCCAGCTGGAGGGGACCAGAATTATCAAAGGACAAATGCTTTTTTCCCCAGCTCTGCTGCTTTTTGTTGTTTAGTTCCAAGCATTCCAGAGCTGCATGAGTTTTGCAGGGACAGCTGCTACTGAGTGATGCTTTTGCCTACAAAAACCCCCAAAACCAAGCAAACACTTCTTCCCCTGACTGTAGGACTTATTTTCTGGTTATGAGGGGGTGGGGCAGAACTACCCTCCGTGGAAAGGGTCTTGGACTGCTGCTGGGCTGCTGAATGCCCTTTGCTGTAAGTGCAGTTACTTGCCAGGCCTGCTCTTTAAGCTTAATCCTGTAAATTCTTGTCTTGTAGGAAGATGACGATTCAGAGACTGAAAAACCTGAGGCTGGTGATCTAAAGGTATTTGAAAGTGTGGTCTGGTGGTGGGGGGGAAGCTCAGTACAAGAGGAATAAGTCTTAACAGCATGGCTGGGTGTTCATTTGTGATCTCTAGTGAGTTCCACCCCTTTTGTAGCTTTAACCTGTGTTTTTGACTTTAGTTCTGGCTTCTGCCAGAGGCAGTTAAGAGATCACAGGCTGAATCACAAGGAAGGTGAATTTAGTCATGAATTCAGTCATGTTGTGTATTAGATCTGAAGTTTCCTGACAGCATCTCACCTATTTTGCAGTGATGTGGGAGGTGCAGCATCCAGTACAGAATTCTGTATGACCAGCGTTAGTTGGAGTAATTTCTTCATTTAGAACAACTTAATGAATAAATGATCCTGTGCTCTTAGAGGCCATGGAAGGTGTCAAAATCAATTCAGTTGTCTCCAGCTCTCTCCTTCTGAAGGAAGCAGTTTTTTAAAGGTCACAGAATAAATTTAAAAAGTGAATTAAGATCCCCACATAATAGCTATTATCAAAAAGAGTTGAAATCATCTTTATCTTGGGATTACACCTTGTTTCTGCTGAACAGCAGGCGTTTAACAGCACACGGGAACATGGATCAGGGTAAAAGCTGGAGCACAAAAGACCAAATCCATTTGAAACTAAAGACAGCTGTGTTTAAATTTCTTATGTTAGTTCTGTACAAGCAGTCCTGTTCATCAGGGATGCTGAGTGATGAACAAGTGCAAGGGCATTTATTTTATCCAGCAGCTTCTTCAAGGATCCAGACAGTCCCTAAACTCTGCTACAAAAGCCAGAGGACTGTGCTGCAAAGCGAAATTCTGTAGAGAATTTGATTTACCACAGGGCTTTGATAGGCTAAGGTGAAGGCAAATGGATGTGTTTAGCTATTCTATTTGAATTAGTTTTATAGCAGCACCTTCTTCCAGGTCCCACAATGTTCTTATGGATTTACAGTGATGCACAGCTGAAAATCTTGGCAGCTGCACTGCAGCTGGTAAAGTCTCAGTGTGTGAAATGGCTCCCAGGCACTTGGAAATGGAATGTATTGTCTCCTTTCCTTGTTGTAATAAATAATATTTTTTTTTGAAACAGAGGGAAAGGGAATCTCTCACTTTTATCCTTTTTCTACTTCTGTATTTTTGCCCTGGTAAACGTGCTAGCAAGATGTTTCTATAAAAACTGCTGGATTCAAATGTGTACTGTGAAAGAAAAATATGGGTTTTCCTTAAAAGATAAATTTGGTGTGAATCAAGTTTTTGAAGTTGTGCAGTAGGGCCTTGTTGCAAGTGAGTGCATTTCTGTCTTCTCTAAAAGAGCTGTAGGACTTCAGGGCAGTGGAGAATAGGTCTGGCAGAGAGAAAGAACAGAATTAGAGTGTAGTTGCTCTTGTCTGAGTAATGATATACGACAGAAATTGTACCACTGAGTTGTGTGGCTGCTGCTTTAATATGTCACTGACATTTCTTGTTGGCTTATTTAGAAAGCCTCGTGCTTTCAGTGGCTTTCATGTGCTGCTGTCCAGGTGCGTTTTGTGCTTCTGGAGAAGAGCCACACATGGCCACAGAGCAGCATTTCAGCTTCAGTGAGGAAGCAAAGAAACAATGAATGGATTAAAAATAAAAAGCTTTTGGTATCTTGGTAGACTGTGCACTAGTAGCTCTGCAAGAACTGAAAATGTAAATTAAAGGAAATAAATAAAGGTAAAATGTAATTCCTGCTATCCCAGTGTAGCATGAAAGGTAAGGATTTGAGAAGAGTAGCAGGGAGGCAAAGCTGAACTTAGTCTGAAAGTGCTGGTTTCAGACTTCCATGTCATCTTTAATAGATGCCTTTAAACACAGGTGAAAAGGGAAATTGTCTCCTTTGGCCTTTTGGGCTTTTTTTGAATGCTAAATTGTAGCTGTAGAGCCAGCTGGCACTGGGAAAGGTGGGGCTGTGGAGGCAGCCCAGTGCCGTGCTGGGGTGTGGCTGTGGGGGCACTGGTGGAGCTGCACCAGCCATGCTGTTAAGAAATTCACTTGGGATGGGGGGAGACGGAACATCCCTGTGGAAGTATTTGTAATTGGAGCAGTTGCAAATGTTTCCTATCCCCTTTTTCCACCAAGTGGCAGTGTTCTCCTCCATCCTCCTCACTGCTTGGAGCTTGCAGTGTCTGTGACAGCTAACAAGTGTTGCAGTTACTGTAGATCCAAAGTGCAGCAAAAAGGCAGGCCCTTGATTATAACTTGCTAATGCTTCTGTGTACCTTAATTTTGTTTGGAACCTGCAGAGTGCTGTAGTTGTGTCTGCTCAGTTTCTTGGAGACATCAGAGACCTGGGAACGTGTTTAAATAGATACCCCATGCTCTTTATATATGGCTAGGGCTTTTCCAAGGTCTGAATCTGACCACAGGCAGAAAGCAAATCCTTTAAAATGCATGAATGAGAAAAAAAACCCCTGCAATTCATCAGTCAATTATATTCAAGCCCTGAAGACATATATTCTTTTTTTTATTTTTGCTGGTGTCTTTGTTCATATTATGAATGAACTGCCTGGAGTTTATACCTTGAATAATTGACCAGGCCCCTGGAGCCAGGTTGTGTGGAGCAGTTCCCTTGTTGCTGGTGCATCCTGTGATTTGGCCTTGTTGTGCACTTGGATGGTGCCAGCACAGTGATGCCTTTTCCTGGTCTTAAAATCAAGAATCAAACACGGTTAGAAGGGGAAAAGGGATTTTACCTTGGTATTTATTTTAAGGATCCTTAGGTGCACACATCCAGGTCAAATGCACACCCCCAAAAGACCGGGTCTAACATTATTGGTGTTACTAATTAGCAGATCTGTCAAAAGTTCCCCAATGAGAGGCTCAAGTGAGCCCCCCTCCCCAAGGAACCTTCCCCTGGATGGTTCTATCTCAGTTTACAGAATGTGTTCTGGAGAGGACCTTGGTGTCTGGGGCACACTGATCCCTAACTACAAAGCTTCTAAGATGTTGAGTCTCTCAGCTTGACAAGTCCAAGAATGGAGGCAAAAAGCACCAGGAATACAGAAGTTGTAAAAAGGTATAACGGGTATAAAAGAAAAGGGAAAAATCTTCATGGCATCAACAGAACCTCCAGAAGGGTCAGTTGTGGGTATTAACAGAGGAGGTAGAAAGTGGGGAATGATGTAAAAACTCTTTGGTAAAGTGATGATGGGGAGAGTGGAATTTGGAGCCTGCCTCAAATAGCCCCACTGGGAAGATATTTATTTTATATTTGTCTCAGGTTTTTCTCTTGATTCCAGGGAATCTGCCCTTGTTGGTTTTGATGAAGGTGCACCTGTCTGGCTGTTCAGCCCTAGTTCTTCACTGGAGGGGAAGCCAATACAAAGTGCTGGTTGGGACTGCAGCTCTCCTGTGGGTTATTTTTTTGCCAAGGTCTAAGTCACAATAAGCTTTCCAAGTTCTAACACTGTGATGTCAAACTGCTGTTTTCTCTCTACTCTTGGTGAGATAGAGAAGTTTTTATACACCTGTTTGGAGGAGGAGGTGTGCCAGGAGGAGGAAAATATTTAAGCCTCATCAGTCACCTGGAAGCATTCTTTCAGAGCAGACTTCTGGCACATGGAATTTGTGTTCCTGAGCATCTGTGAGTTATTCCCAAACACACTGTGCTTGCAGCAAAAAGCAGAGTCCTTCTCTTTAAGCAGCAGATTCAGAGATACTCAGATATATTCAGTTGCATCCTGTAACTGCATTTTGAAGTGCTTCAGGCACTCATGGGAAACTGGAGATTCAAATCTGGGTAGAACTAATTGCATTTCCAAAAATCAAATCTGGAGGGATGTGCTCAGGCTCCGGAACAGGACAGATTTGTGAATGGCCAAGATCCGTTTTACCTGAGCAGTCACCAACTGTAAACAAGCATCTGCCTTGAAAGCACTTTAGAAACAAAACCTTCTGCTTTGAAGTGAAAGGAAATAGGCAACAAAACCTGGTGTTTAACAGTGATGTTAAAACAGTGAAATCCACAGCCTGGATGAGTTCTTTCTTCACTTGATGGAGCCGTGGGTACAAACTGAAGGAGGTTTGGGATTGGGTGTGATCTGTGGCAGGACAGGGTTAACAGCTGCAGGGTGCTGGGGCTCTGGCCAGCGGCTGGCTCTGGTTACAGCCTTGATGCAGTAACAAGATACAAGCTTTCAGAGCTCACTAAATGGACCAACCCTGCAGGAAAATGAAAAATGAACCTTAAAATACTGACCTTGTGCTCCAAGCCTCACCTGAGGAGTTCTGTGCTTCGTATTGGAGGGCTGGATGAATAACAGGTTGCAAGTGTTGTTCAGGGATAAAGCCCAGCCTTGCAGCTTGGCTCCTGGAGCTTTCCCAGAGGGAAATCATTAACTCTTGAGCCTTGATTGTTGTATCAGGACCAGCCAGTGCAGGAAAGCTAAGAAATTTGCCACTCCCTTGGCAGGTGAATGCCTGACAGATGGTAGCAGTTTTTCAGAGCAGGTGGCTACTTTGATGTTTTCCTTTCCTGGTTTTGTTTAAGGGTCCCTTCTGCATCCTTGAGGTGTTGTATGGAGAGGCAGCCAAACTGGGATCTAGGAGAAAGCTGTCAAATTTTCAGAGGAATACTGTGCTTCTAAGCATGTCTAAGTACCACCTCTTGATAATCGTCAGCTCTTTATTATGTTTAGCTTTTATTGATCCAGCATACTGTAAAGTAATTTTACTGTGTTATGATGTGTAGGTGTGTACTAATACTTAGAGGCTTTTGACTGCAGTGGTTTTATCTTGCCTGCCCATTAACCTGTTTGTTTAAATACCAAAATTATCTTGATTTAAAGTAAAAGTGGTAAGTGCTGAGATCCAGTAAATGGGTGTGTGCACAGTAACGTAACCCCTGAAATTAACTCTTGTTTTGATAAGGCATATTAATTTTTCTGAATTCAGCATACATTTCATCCAGCCAGGTTCTCAAAAAATGCTTGAACCTACTCATTAACTTTCATCTTAAGTATAATTATTTTGCTCCAAAGGAGGGGAAAAGTATGTTTGGGAAAAGTTTTATCCTTAATATGGCCTTGCATTATGCATGGCTGTGAGCATACCTCTGTAAACACTTTCAAAGCATGAACTGAGCAGTTCCCTGGGTCGGGGTCAAGGTTAGAACTCCAGTGGTTTGTTTCCTCACTCATTCCATTGCCTGGGAGCACAGCCTGAAGGTGCCAGTGATATGAAGGTGCCAGTGATAACCACTGCAGTCTCAGATTTGTCTTTTTCTGTCTTTTAACTTCCTTTTAATATAATTGTGTAGAATGCTGTCTGTGTTTCCAACTCTGTGTGGTTTTCCCTTGTTTTAGGTTTGACACACAGTTTTTCAGAGCTGTGTAGAGAGTACCAGAGAGTTTGGCAGAGAGTTTAGAGGGGAGCAGAGGTAACTCAGCTGCAAATGCTGTTCTCTGCACTGCTACAGTGAGTGCCCAGACATGAAACCAGCTGATACCTGGTTCCCATTTTATCTGGGTGAACTTTAGTTATTGCCAGAGAGTATCACAGGCAGTTAAAAGTTGTTCTGCGTGCAGGAAGCAAAACAACACTTGGCATCTGGGATTATTTTGCCCCTTGCCACACGTACTCCTGTCTCCAGCTCTGTCTGAGAGGGAGACAGATCACAACCTTGTCGGGCTCTGAAGCTGGAATACCTCCTGGAGAGCTCCTGGCTTCCATCCAGCTCTGGAGCTGTTTGGAAGATGAGACATGTCCGTGGACATGCTTGTTCCTTCCTCCCTGCCGGGCATACATGTTGCAGCAGACTCTTCACTCCCTGCAGTATTAAATACCAGGGATTATTGACACAGGTGTGGCTTGCCTTCCTCCAAAGAAGAGCCAGGCTTGTTCTGTTTGTCTTTAAACTTGAAGAAAAGTCCTTTCTGGAGCTGCTTCCCCTTGCATGTTTCACCTGATAAAGGTCTGAGTTCTTCAAGTCCAGCTCTGTAGCTGCAATTATTTCTGGCTGCTGTTCTCAAACAGGCTGTTCTGAGTGTGCAGGTCTGTTCATGTCAGAGTGAGAGGCTGAGCAGTCAGCACAGATGGAGCATTGCCTCAAATACCAGCAAATAGCTGAAAATAGCTCTTTCCAGCCACCCTGTTCTGGGTACAGAAGGAGCAAAATCTGTATAAACTCCGTGGGATCCATTCATGGAGGAGTGAATTTCTCACTGAGGATGCTTGCTCTTACGCCTTGCCTCTACTCCAAACCATGAAGAATTTTTAGTACTGTGTACTAGGGAAGAAAGCTTGTGCAAGAAGTTAATTTTGTCAGTTCTCCTGAGCCTTTGCTGCTGTGAGGCTTCAGAACTTTCACAGCCCAGCTTCAGATTTTTCACAGCCCACCTTCACCTTCTTGATTCTGCACTGCAACAAGCTGTAAAAAATAAAATCATCAAAGTAGCTTGACACCTCCAGCCTTGTCATGTCTTGCTGGTACTTCACCAGTGAATTTCTCTTTCACTGTAGCAAGTAAAAGTGACTTGAAAGCAGAATTTTTGGGCTGTGCAGATCAGGGGCAGGCTGCTGGGAGCTGCTGTGCTCCTGGGGCTGTGAAGGGAAGCAGGTAGCTTTGGGATCAAGCTCCACTGGAAGGCAGGTGTTACTAACTGTACCTCCACATGGAAAGCAAAAGTTCTGGCACACAGTTCCTTGACTGGAAATTACTCCTAACAAATAATCTTTGTCAAATATTGAGATAGCATATGTCAGGTGAATGGAGT
Source organism: Corvus moneduloides (assembly GCF_009650955.1). Taxonomy (NCBI): domain Eukaryota; kingdom Metazoa; phylum Chordata; class Aves; order Passeriformes; family Corvidae; genus Corvus; species Corvus moneduloides. The sequence continues at coordinate 7,560,288 of NC_045494.1, forward strand.
CAAGTTTCAAAGAAGCTATTTAAAGGTTTTATGCTATGAATGCTTCCTTTCTGAAGCACTTTCTCACTAAAATGTTTTGCCAGGTTTTGGTTGGGATTTTTTCAATGGTTTTTTTTTTTTTTCTTGTCGTTAATGAATGTGGATTTTCAGATGTAATTTAGCTTGGAAAGTAAAAGGCAGTGTCAGCTAGACACATTCTTTGTTTTGATAGGGAATGTCTCAGGAGTTGACTCTGATTTGTTCTTCCTTCCCTTTTTGTCTGTGACTGTATCTCAAAACAGATAGCTTTGTAAAGCCTGTACATCAGTGTCACTGAAGGGTGGATGTATCAGGGTTTTTTCCTATAGTGGCTTATTTCTGAGCTGCTGCACTTCTCTTGGTATCTAGATCATGGTCCCTACAGGTTTTTCTTAGTTAAATTTCTTATGCTGTACCGGGCACTTTGCCTGGAGCTATGTATCAGAGCTGGCAAACAGGATATGGCTGTAGGAAATGTGCTTGTTTTAAGCTTTCTCTTGGGATTCTCCCCTCTCACAATACAAGAAAAAAAAGAAGGGGTGGGAGGGGAGGAGGAATAAAAGCATTGTACTCCTGTTCCTTGGCTTTCTCTTCCCCAGACTCTAAATGCACTTGACACGCGCTCTGTTGGCTGCCTTCAGCCTGGGTGCACACCAACATCAGGCAAATCTGGGGAGCAAGAAATGAAATCATTGTTGTCATGCACTTTTAATATTAAATGAGATGTTTCTGGTGTTCTGTTCCCATGAGCACTTCTGATCTTTGTAGAGGAAAAGCAAAAACATAATTGCTACCATGTTCCTTTAAAAAAAGAAAAGAAAGGGGGGGGAAAAAAGCATGATGCAGGGTTTGGAGTTGTCTTTCTCCTGCTGCCTGCATGATGTAGACATTTCACCTGCTTGCTCTGGCAAGGCCATCATCACTATTGGCTTAGACTTTCTGCTAAGTTATAGTTTCTTTCCATCATACCCAGCCAAGTGAGGCTGTTGATATGTTGGGACTACAGGAGATATTCTGAATTGTAGAGAGGAGGGAAAATTACAAAAACTTACTGCTGGCACTTGCTCAGATTGAAGAAATCCCTTGTAGCAGCTGTTGCAGTAGCAGATCTGCTGGCTACTGGTGGAAGAACTGTACTGAAAAATTCTCTGCAATATCTTCAAACTAATACCCTGCTTGACAATGATGTGACTGGTCTGTACATTTTGTGGCTGGCAGGTTAAATTGGCATTAAATTTACATGCAAACAATCAGGTGAAGTAGTTGGGAGAGAGAAGAAATTCTGCAACACAAGAGCATTCTCTGAAAAAAAATAAAGAATGTTGAGGGGGAGGTACTGTCTGAGCTAGTTGTTTTTAATATTACCAGGAAGTCAGTGAAAAAATGAAGCTGCAGGATTCAGCTGGCTGCAAGTCTGGGAATGCAACTGAGCACTGGCAAATCTGGCATGAACTTCACCACTTTTTAAAATTTGCATCTTAGTTAAAGCAATCAGGGTCTGGTTTTGTATCTTTTCTGCCTCTCTCTTGAACCATTTCTCCTGGTAGTTTGAAGTGCACCTGCACTGACATGTGCACCTGCTTCTGCAAGAATTGCTTGAATTTGTACCTTGTGGTGACAGTTAATGCCAGCAGTTATGTTGGATGTGAGCATTGTGCTGGGTTTGTGGATCTTGTTTCAGGAAGGATTTAGTGAGCATTGTTTGAAGTCAGTCCATTCTTTCCATTAAATAAAGCTGTTCTGGGCAAGCCTGTCCAAACTGGAATTCATCAGTCTCAGATTCATATTGTTTTGCTTCCTTCCTTTAATCTCTGTTCCATGCTGTGAGGATTGTGTTTGGTTGTTTTTATTTTCTGTGGAGCCTGAGAAGACACTGGTTTTTATGTAACTGCATGGAGACGCTGTAGGACTGAAAAGATGGTCTATATTTCACCTCAGTGAGGTGAAAGCTTCAGGCAAAATGCAGCACTTTACTTATGTGTGTGTACATGCCCTCCCTTCATCTTGCTCCTCTTTAACTGCTGGTGATGCATGGAAACTGAACCAGCACTCTGGGTGCTCACCAGCCAGGCTCTTGCAGGCAGAGTCGTCTTGTCCAGGGCTTGAAAAAAACATGTCTTGGGAAAGTGGAAAAGATGAAAAACCTTTTCCTGTACTCACACAGGATTAGTAACAGCATAAGTGTTGTCTGCTATCAGTGAACTGATGTGCACAATTGTTCTTGGAAGCACAGAAATCGTGACTTATGTTAAAAAGATGCCATTTGGGGTTTTTTTAATACTTTGTCCACAGCAGCTTGTGCTCTTCAGAGCCTGCTCTTTATTAGTCTCCAGATCAGGGGAAAGGAGTCTCCCTCCTGCTTGTCTTTGTGTTTCCAGACTTCTTCCAACTTGGCTCTGGAGCACCATGGCATCCCTTGACTCCTTTCAGTGGCTCTGTTGGAGTGAGGCCGTCTGGCTTTGGGCCCTTAAACCGTTGATCTTGTGAGATCAAGGCTGCAGAGTAGATGGCAGCCAGAAAATCAACTTGCTGAGTGCATGATAAAGTACAGTACTGCTTTTTTTTTTTTTTTTTTCCTAACTCAGTCAAGCTTTAAGTGAATTCAGAGCTGCTTCTGTACAGATTTCCAGGGGTTTGGTTTGTGAAAACTCTGTGGTACAGGTGCCACTAGCAAAGTCTTAACTTTGTTATTTTTTTGAATGACCTCAGAATTCAGATGGAAATGAACCCTTTAAGTGATGCCTTTAGCTCTGGGATACTTGAAGTCTCTAATAATTTCATATATTTACCCTGATAGGGAGATTTGACATAAAATCTCTCCTGCTGGAACCACTCAGCTGCTTGATTTTGTGCTCTTCATGTGAGATACTGATACATAACAGTGGAACTGATACTGATACATCACAGTGGATATTGGTGATGTAATCTACAGAGAGATCACCTTTGCCTAAGTGGATTTAGGTAACTTCCCTATTTAAAATTCAGTTACCTTTCAAATTTTCCATTGTTTAAATGCTTTGGAATTCCTTTAGAAATCTCTCATCCACACATAAATATTTCTTCTCTTTCATAACCAAAAGGTAGCAACTTTTCAGTATTTATTGTACCTTATTTTTCCACTTGGTGATTCTCCATTTCATTCCACTTAATGTATTAGATTAGATCTGCAGATTTGTGGTTTTTATGCTGTCTTTCCTAATCAGTTCATTGTACTCATGGTGTGTCTCAAACTTAAATTAGCCTAAGGGGTTTTAGAACAGTTCTTGTTGTGTGATTGCTCCATTGGAGGTTTTTAGACTGTTCTGGATCTTCAGTAGATACTCAGCGGTTTGAACAAGACTCCTTAAACCTTGCATCTGCCAAACTTTGATCAAGTTGTTGATGCTTGCCTCATAGTTTTCAACAGCAAAGGGAGCAAATATGAACAAGCACTGTAGGAGAAGTCGGTCATCCCTTTGTTTTCTGAAGGCATTTAAGAGGTTTGAAAGCAGCGAGTTAATGAAAAGCTGTGTTGATGTCTCCAGCTCGTTAGGGATGGAGCAGTGGGTGGAGGTACGAAGGAACTCATCACTAAGCAAAATTCCTATCCCCTGGGCAGTGAGGTGGGGCTGCAATCCGGTGCTGAACGTGTTTGCTTTTGCTTGGTGTAGCTCTGGGCTCTCTGATGTCTTGGCTGAGGCCTGGGGATGTGGGGACTGGACTTGCTGGAGCAGCTGTGGTGGGAAAGTGTGGGCCAGAGGAAAACAGTGGAGCCTGATAGGGCTGGCTTGATTTAACCTGTTATAAATGGGACAGACTCAAAGGATGCAAATTAAAGAAGAAAATTCTGGTAAAAACAAACTTACTGATGATTCTGGAAGTTCATACTATTTAACACAGCTGGCATTTCAGAGATCTTTGTCTAATATAAGGTGCATGACAGGAGAGGGTTTGGCCATCAGATTCTCTCTCAGCATATTAGTTCATGTTTCCTGAGAGTTGTGTGCTTATGCTTGGTACTAACTCCAGGCATACAGGAGACTTGAAAATGGGCTTCTGGAAAGGTCAGAAATGCAGCACAACCCCTTGCAAGCCTGTTAGTGGCCCAAATAAGAGGGCAGCCTTCTTGGGGCCACGTAGCCCATGTCTAATGCACCTGAATTTGGCTGTGCCGCTGCGTTCCTTAAGTGCCTGCTTGTTAATATTGCTGTTTTGGGGGATTATTTTTCTTGCCTTTGAGGACAAGTGGGCAGAAGGAGATGGGAAGCATAATGGAATCATAAATGAAGTGCTGGGTATGAGGAAGGATTAAGAGGTGCTCAGGGACATAGCCTCTTCCACTTCACTCTCAGTTCCACTTAAAACTTTCAAGAGATAAGAGTGCAGGATGCAATTTAGTCAAGGTTGGAGCGAAAGCAGGTCCCTCCTTTCACCTCAACAAATATTTGCTTGTTGTCTCAAACCAAAGTGAAAAACACTTTTAATTACCCATCCTAGCAAGTTCTCCCCGGAAAGGGAATGAGCAGTGTCCTGACCACATGTATTTACTGCTGGTGAGTCACTGTATGTGCCTGGACAGATGTTACCTTGCACCTGCAGCTATGTGAGCTTCTCCAGCCTCCATGTTCCTCTGGATTTGTCCTCACAGCCCATCAGTTACCACAGAATTGCCCCCAGTTCTCCAGTGGTGACCTGAAGCTCACTGTGTGAACTCCCCATCCATGTAGGTTTATGGCAAACAGTCTGGATTCCCTGGATTCCTGTCCAGTGCTCTCGCCAAAGAGAGGTACTGCTTTGGCATAAATTTTTTGCTTTGAAATGTCATGTTCCTGTTCAAATTTTTCTCTGCCTGTGCTGCTGGAGGCCCTGGGAGAAGAGCTGTTGATGCACACACCAAGGGCGTTGTCTCAGAGGGGTTGGAGCTGTTACACTTCAGCCCATCTCAGAGGGGACTGGGGCCAGCTGGCCAGGGAGAAGATGTGTGTTCCTCTGTGTACTTCTTTCATTCTCTAAAATAGCTTTAGCCTTGTGTTTCTGTGAACCCAAGTGTACTAATGCAGAAATAGTGCTTTTCTTTTCTTTTTTTTTTTTTGTCTTCCGTGAATGGCTATAAAACGTGCCCTGTAGCAGTTAGTGCCACACAAAGAATTTGTTTTTCTGCTTCCAGAGGGCTTTGGCTTCTCTGAAAATGGGTGGATTTTCAGAGTGAGTTTGGCACAGGCTGTTGCCACATCTGGCTTGGCGACCTCATTGCTCTCTCCTCACCTGATGCACATCTCACCTGACTGGAAATGGAGAAAAGGAGGGGGTCAGGGAGCGGTTACCAAGCAGCATTCTGTCAATGTCAGGTTCAATGAATGGCTTCAGTGTTTGGAGGCACTGAGGAATTTTGGACAAACAGTCCAGTGAGTCACAAAAGGTCTTTGGGAGGGAGGCAGGGGGAGAGGGCAATGTTGGGATACAGCTGGGACTGTTTCAGAAACTCTATTTGTGCCGAGCTTGATAGTGCTTGTGACTCTGCTGGGATCCCCCAGAAGCACCAAAATATTTGGGTGTTGGTCTCAGTATGGTGGAACCATATTTAAGAGTGCCTTGTCCTACATAATGCCTCATGCTCAGCACACTCTGCTGCAAACATCTGTAAGTGAAGTGTCCCTAATTTCTGTAACCAGCGATGGATTAGCTGTGTGGAGATCTCCAAACAGCACTGCAAGCCAGTGGAGGTTGCCCTTGAGTCTCTGGTAGAGCAGGTTGGCTGTGTCACTCCTGGAAAGCAGCAGCAAGAGAACTGACAGTGAGATCATCCTTCTGAAGTAGGAACACAGGATCTGCATCACCACCACGCTCCCCTGCAGTTTGGTTTGGAGAGGCTTTGTCAGCCAAAGCCCTGCATGGCACAGTGGCAGAGATGAATTTAGCACCACACACACACATCTGGCAAACCTCTGCAGCCTGGGACCCTGCAGAGCCCTGGGAGGCTGGAGAGGCTGATCAGGTGCTGCCCTGAAGTCACTGAGCTCTGGCTCTGGGAGCATCTGGGCTGTTGCCACATTCCTCTGGGGAATGCACCAGGCTGACCCTGCTCAGAGCACTGGGAGTTGCACAGGCCTGCGGTCGGCATTCCCAGGACTAAAGGAGTTTCCTGTGGGCTGGATCCAGCCTGTGTTTACCTAACTGTGCTCTAAAACACTGACTCCTGGTTGGTGCCCAGGGCCAGTCACCAAAAATGAGGAATCCATGGTTTGATCTGTTTTGAGGAAGGGCTTCGAGTACAGCAGTTTCTGTGGAATTCCAAAGGAGTTCAGTATCCAAGACCTGGTGAAACAAAGCTTAAATTCTTTCATTAAATTTAGCTTTGCAAAGAAGTGGAGCATCCTGTTAGACTTTGACTTTTCATGGTCCAGACATTGTCCTTTTATCTAATAAACTGAGTTTCATGCTTAAATTTTATTCTCTTGTCTCAGAATAAAGTTGTACATTTCTAAACAAATAAACAGCGTAGCTTTTTAGGTTGGAAGCATAACTTGACTAAAGTCTGTTTCTTCCTCCTTTCTTGCAGGAATTCTCAGAAGTGGAGAAAAGAGATCCTCAGGAGCTAGTTGGTAAGTTCACTCAGAAGTACTTATTCACAGGTTTTTTTCAAGCTAGACCTTGTAAGTCCCACTTTGTAAAAAGCATCTTCCCTCTGTCCTGGCAATGCTGTAGTTTCAATGATTGCCTGGATATTTTCAGTGAACTTTTCTTCTGGGAGAAAGGTTTCATGCCTAAAAATATGAAAATAATTTCATGTATTATGTGTTTAAAACATGTATGTAAAGGGCAGTGTTGGTGTTTTTCTAGACAAGGTTAAAACCAATAGTGTAGCTTTGTATAGATAGAGCCAGTGGAACCAGGAGTGATGACTTTGTCCTGTGGCTTCCAAAACTCACCAAAACTATCCCCATTTAAATGTGAGCCACTTAGAGATTTCCAGCTGCTGTGCTGACATAGTACTGTGTGTTTTCTAATGGTTACTAAAACTTACTTGATTTTTGTGACACCTCATTTATTGGTCGCACCATTATTAGATTTGGGAAGTCCACGGTTGTCAGCTTGAAATACAATCCTCTGCTTGGTCTCTTTGGAGCTGCACAGAAACTGTATTTTATATTGCATTTCTGACTGTCTTGAACTGACCCTCTGCTCCTGAGGTTACTCCTGCAGCTGTGTGGTATCATGTAATAATATCATTAAAAACAAATGAGTTTGGAAGTTGCGTCATCACTCAAATCAGTTTGATATTTCAGCCATAAAATGTGATAATGGTAAATTAAGATGGTAAGTACTCAGGTGTTCAGCTGTAACTCCTACAGCAGCCATCACTGAAGTTTGGGATTTATAAGTCCTTTTTTAGTTGGCCTGCCTAGACTTTGCAACTGCTCTATTGGATTTTCTGCCTTTAGAGGGCAAAACTGCTTCAACCAATCTCATCATCAAATGCAACAGAAATCTTTCTCCAATCTACTCATCTGCCTCAAAATGCACCCTAGAAAAATGGATAAGACAACAGCATTTGGGATAAAAAGTGCAGCAAAATCTCTGGAAGCCAACTGCCCTTTTCATCTGTACTTCACATATGGCAGAACCTGTGCAGTTGTAAAGCAGTGTAGTGGGAAGTCCTTTCTCAGTGAAGGTTTAAGGCTCAGGTTACAATTTTGTTAGTTTCCTTTTCCCCCAGTGACTGCCCGGACTTGATTTCTTTGTCTCAGACTTGCACATGGGTTTAAAAGCAGCACAGGGAGCACTTAGTAGTGTCACAACTCATGGGTGAACAGTGTCGGAGAGTCTGAGACCTGGATTGAGGTCTCTGCAATCTTATCTTTAATATCCTTTCCCAACAGCAGCCTGCAGGCTGGCTTTGTGCTGAACCAGGTTATTAGAAGTCAGCATACTTGCCATGCTGGATTCTGTAGGTCTGTTCCATTAGGCCATATCTTATCTAGTTGAAAAGGAACTGTTGCAAGAGACTGACGGTTGGAGTAATGTAAGAACCACTCCCTTTCTGGAAATTTGGACTTTCACAGTTAAAATTCTTCCATGGAAAAAGGTGCAAGATTTTCTGACACTGCTCCAATCTGGACACCTCAAGTTTTGTCTTATCAGTATGTGGAAGTCAAGGTCCTCCTTAAACAGTCCACAACTGCTTTTTGCATTAGAAGCTTGCAGGCCTGCCCTTCTCAGAAGATAACCCTGCATTTTTCAGCATCACCTTTATTAAAGTCTGTGATTTCTGTGTGCAGTTGCTTAAGTATTAAATAAATGTAGGCTCCTGCCAAAAGCACTGTTTGTGTTTGACCTCCCCTGGATACACAATAATGTTGGAGCAGCTCTGGGAGTGGGAGCCAGCTGGGATCCATCTTCACTGCTCTTTTTTTGTTTCTTTTTTTTTTCTTTCCCTGTGAGGCTTCCAGCTGGATCCATTCCCTGATGTGTTTAGTGCATGCTAAAATGTGCATAGTGCATGCTAGGAAACAGTAGGGATGAGCAGCTGGAAAGGGCATGGTTGTCCTGACTTATGCCAAAGTAGTGATCACATAATCAATGGCTGACAGAATGAGAGGGAAGGTTTCATCCCCGTGGTTGAGAAGGAAATACGTGTGAAACTTATTTTCACAGATTTCTACATCAGCATTGTCCTTTTGGGCTTTTTGTACCACTCTGAAGAGTTCATGGTGCTGCCAGGACATTGCATTTGCTGTGTCCTGCAGCCTTGCAAAATAATACTTCTAGGATGTGGGGGTTTTTTGCCCTGAAGTTCTTTGCAGCATGGTTGTTTCCCTTTTGGATTGTAAGAAATGTTCTCTCCAGCCCTTGGGATATCTGAGCACAAAGTCAGTGTTCATAAGAGCAGAAAGTATGGCAGGTCTCCCTCTGCATTTCTCAGCCCACGGAGCAGAAAGGGAACTGGTGTCCTTCCATGGATGGGTGACTCACTGGCATGTTGTTGCTTCCAGTTCTTCCCTCTGATTTGGCTGTTCTGGTGCCAGGAAATCAGAACCCCCCCCCCCCCCCCCCGGTTTATGCCAAGCAGACTTGACAGGAGTGCCAGGGAATGCAGTTTTAGAGACCTGGCACCACCGGTTTGCACGTCTCCAGGGGAAACCCTTGTCCCTCTGATCACCCTTTTCGTGGTTTTTTTGCATAGTGTGACCTTTAGAAACAAACTGCCACCTGAACTGCCTCTAATCCCCTGTGGCTGCCTAAAGCACAGCATGTAAGTGGCCCTTGAAAGGGACAGGAATTCTTCATCCTACCTGGGAGCAGTGTTAACCCAAGAGCCATGACCCCTACCATATCTGTCCTGTACAGCCAGCTCCTGTGCTTTCTGTTCTTTTGGTCTTCTCTGCACTAGGAAAACATTCCTACCCCTCTGTAGGAAACAAAATTCCTGTGTGCTCTCTGACAGTGTCTCCAGCACGGCCTTTGGACTGAGAGCAGTCATTTCCTTCTGGAAATAGAGCTCAGAGTTTGCACTGTGCCACTTTCTCTCCTGCTTTGCAGATTCTCTGCTGCTGTTGGATATAGGTCTCATAACCCATCTATCTCAAATGGAAGCACACTACATGTAGCATTTCCATTTAGTTTTCTGCCTCACCAAGATCTGGTGAGCAAATATCCTTCACTGACTGCTGAGGTGCTGAGTCTTTGCAAGGTAACCCCTAATATTTGCCTGTGCTTTGGCCTGCTGTGCATGGCCTGGGAGCAGAGTGTCTCTGCTTTACCACAGTGCATGTGCTGACTGCACACAAAGCTACAAACACCTATTGCTTGTGCTGATGAAAGTTTTCATTTTTAGGTCAGCTTGTGGAAGGAGAATGCACGGACTAACACCAGCAGCAGTGTCCTTTCAGGGGTAGTGGCCCCTGCTTTTTTGAACTCCCATCTGACTCACGGGATCTGCTTCACAGCCTTAGTTCTTTGTCAGGACTTAGAATCTGATTGGGGAAGATATTTACTTACTGTGAGCCAGAATCTGGGTGTGCCTGGAGTGATTAATTGTGCCAACAGCCATTTCCTGAGGTCCCCACTTGGAGATCCTCTAGGCTGAGCCTGCAAATCACAGGGCAAATTAGGGGCTGAAGCCAGTGTCACTACCTGTGACTCATATCAAAGTAAAACTTTGATCTTGGCAGGAATAACAGGATGCACAGAGCACTTGGATGTATCCTGTGAGGACACACCTTGTTGTGAGCTGTTCATCTGCAGTTATTGCTGTAGAGGTGGTGGAAAGCTGCCCTTGGGACTTGGAAAACACAAAATGTTTTATACAGGAGCCTGTGGCCATACATGCAAGTCCCAGGATTATTCTGAGTGATATTCCCAGCTGTCCTTTCCTCTAGGGAAAGAGCTGGTGGGAAGATGCTGTGGAATCAGCCATTCTGTCTGTTTGGGGAGCAAGTTTGAGAACTGCTGGAGGGCATGGATAATTTGTACTTCCTTACAGTAAATAAGCCCAAAGGGGTTAAACTCACCCTTAAACTCACCCTTTTCTTCCTAATGATGTGTCACCTCAGTCTGGTTGCAAAGTGATCAAATAACTGAGTAATGCTGCAAGTTTGTGCTCAGTTTGTGAGGTGCATGTCCTGCCTTGCTGCTGGCAGCGTTCAGCTGCCTCCAGCTCTGGTGGGATTGCAGGAGGGAAAGATTCCTTAGTTCCAGTTCTTTGTAAACCATTAAAAGATGCTTTCCCCCATAATGTTGATAAAGGATTGTTTTCACAAGGCTTAAACTAAAGAGGAAATGAGCACCGAACCTGGAAAGTCACGCATCAAAATACATTGTCTCATTGGGAGCTGTTGTTCTGCCTCCAAAATGATTTCTTTTCCAAGGGGGCTTTGAATGGATTGCTGAACATATTCTTATGGCTTTGGCTTTTTTTGCTGGTAAAACGGAGGTCCCACCCAGAGTTCCTGAGTTTATATGAGCACACAGTTCCCCTACCCATAAACATTTCGTTTCTCTGTGGCTCATCTGCAAGGACAGGGAGCCTATGGGATGCCTAACGTGGAGCTAGGCTTGATTTTTTATTTTTTTTTTTAATTTTTTTCAGGTGTTTTCTTTGCCTTATGAAGTCTGGATTTAATAGTCTTTTTGGCTTTTTTATTTTTAATGTTTCTGCTGATGCTGTGAACCTCTTAAGCCATTAATCAGCTTTTACCTTTCCCAGCAAGCCTTGTGTGTTGTGTATTATCCACACCTCTGTGTCTTTGCCACTGTCTTTCTGGCTTTTCTGAAGCTCTAATTAACCCAGAGGCTTCCCCATCCCACCAGCAGCTGTAACCTGTAACAAATGTGTGCCTTGTTGTCACGGAGCTCCCTTTGCCTGCCTTTCTGTCGGGGCTCTGGCAAGCTTTCCTCCTTCCATCAAGGCTCCCACTTGGTAAATGCCAAAGGACACTTTTTGTTTGTTGCTGGCAAGCTCTGAAGAATTTAACCCTCAGCAACATCTTGATGAAATGGAATGAGTGGTTGCCTGCCAGCTTTGCCTCTCCAAAGGATGTTGTCCTTAGTGCTTTGCATTTTTACAAAAGACATGGAAACTGTAGCAGCACTGATCATGTGTGGTGTTGTTTATCTGCAGCCTCAGCTCCCCAGAGTCCCAACACCCGTGTCTGGCCTTTGGGCCCTCCTGGCCTTTATTCAGAGGAGCTGAACTCTGGGTGCTGGAGCTGCAGCCCAGGCAGCTTTACTGAGAAATGTGTAACTGAGGAGCTGCACATGTGAGAAACTTGGTCGTTGTGACTTCTGTGCTGCTCTCAGGCCTCTTATCCACTACAGACCAGCTCTGGGATGTGTTCCCTGGACAAATTATGCTTGAAAACAATCCCAGCTGCTTAAATGGGGCACAAATCTCTGCTCCAAGGCTTGGCCAGAAAACTGCCTGGGTTTCCCATAATAGTGGGAAAGTAGCAAGCAATGGGGGGAAACGTGGCTGTTTCTTTTGCTGATAACTCTGTAAACTAATCTTTACAAGGCAATCAGGTACTTCAGTAGTATATCCCAGTACAAACAGCTGTGGAAATCTGGCAATCTGGACTGGGCTGTTCCCGGTCCTGCAGAACGAGTTGTTCTTTCTAGCAATAGTCTGTCTCTGTAAGCAAAGACCAAAGTGCCTGTAAAAGAAGTGTTAACTTAACGATGAAGTGTAATTTCTTGTGGTTAACTCCTGACAGCCTTGGGGAGCATTGTTCCCTTCTGGAACCATTTTGGTTCATCCAGGTATGTCCTGAGCTAAATAGTCACAAAGTGATTATCTCCCCCAAAATGGAAAAGAGCCAGACTGCATAAAATTGATCCTGTCATCCTCCACATGCATGGTCCAATTCTCTCTCCAAGGGTGTAGGTATCAATAAAACAAGCATCATATCCCTCTTTTAATGACCCAACCTTTAGGTTCTTTAGTTGCTTCTTGCTCAGCACCTTAAAAACACGACAAGTAGACAAGTACCAGTTGTCAGCATTCTCATCACCTTTGTCCCTTGGTTCCCAATGAGGGAGTAGTGCTGACAAAGACATAAAACAAATTTAATTACTTTTATGGCTGAAATTCCCGTCACTAGTGCCAGAACTCATCCCAGTTTGCTCTCTCCAGCTTCTTTTTCAGAGAGAGTGCGGAACATGTCTCCAGATGAGATCAAAATCCCTCCTGAGCCTCCTGGCAGATGTTCTAACCAGTTGCAGGTTGGTATAAGTCCACTTTTTTTTTTTTTTTTTTTTTTTTTTTTTTTTTTTTTTTTTTTTAAGACTTGCAGTTCAGGGGATATTTGGGAACCCTGCTCAGTAATTTTGCACAAGGCAAAGCTCCAGCATTAAAGCTGGGTTTCACCACACTGCATTTATGAATGCACTGTGTTAATGCTTTAGGCTTTACAGCAGTTCTAGTTTAGGAATCTCAAAGTAGCTTTAAGCTGTTTTCCAGCCTCTGTGGGTTAGTTGTGCTTTAAAACAGCTCTTGATCCCAGCAGTGACACAGAAGCAATGTTTACTGTCAGGGCTGCTTTCCTCTTACCTCAGCAAATTCAGCTCCCTAGCAGAGAACAAATTGTTTTTCTATACAGGCCTGAAATCCCCTAAACTGGAATAGTTGAGGCAGCAATGCCTGGATTCCTTTTCCACCTACATGTCTCTGGATGGTAAACATTTAGAGGGAAGGCTGGTAGCTTAGAGGCAACAAAAGAACACAAATGCATGTTTTCTCTGGTGCACACCCAAATAATGGCAGTGACCAAGTTTGCAATAACCTTCTGTGTTCTCCTCATTGAGTGCAAATGAAAAAGCAGGGACTGCTGTCTCCTAACACACGTTTGAGTTTTAACTCTGGTTTTCTGCCCAACAGAAATACAAGTAAAGAATTACTCCTGGACTTCTCTATAAAGTAGCCCCTAATGTGCAGTGGTGATTCAGAGTGACTCACCAACCAGATGATGCTTTCTTCTTCTCCACACACTGTACCTGGGCACACCCAAACCTGTGCTGTAGGAGCATTTTACTGACATAGATGAACAGGTCTAACACACTGCAGAGGAATGCACAGAGCTTGACAGGGCAGACAGAATAAAGGAGAATTTTTCCCCTTTGACAGCAGTTTAGTGTGTTAAATCAAAGGGGAGCTTGTCCTCTGCTGGCAGGTCAAACCACATCTTAGAGCACTTTGAGCAAGGAGATGGGATTGTTCTTCAGAGATGCAAAATGTTCTGGGCTTTTCACTGGTGGTTTGCTCTTTTGTCAGATTTTTCCTCTGATAAACTGTGTTTTGAACTCTGCCAAACAGAGGATTTCTTCTTATAAACTTGACTGAGTAGTTGCTCATCTGTGGACTTCAGGAACTTTATTGCTACTCCGTGGGGAGGGGATAAAAGGGAACAGCTATTCAATCATTTCTACTCCCCAAATTCACCTTTTTTGCAGTTGTTCCTTCAAACCTCACAATGTGTATGCTGGACGTGGAGATTGTGTAATTTCCTCTTGCTGATTTTGTGAGATCCTGATGAAAATTTATCTTATAAAGGTTGTTGAGTTTCATATCAGCTCTTAACAATCCTCCTTTATTCAGGCTGCAGCAAGCCCTTAGACAATAGTCAGCTCTGTGTTTGACTGTCCAGGGAGGGAGACATGAAATGACTTATCCAGAAGCAACAAAGGAAAATTGACTCAGCTTCTCCTATCCTGAAAGACTGAAGGCCCAGCCTCTGTTCTTATGTGCCTCTTGTAGATGAGAAATTCCTGTCAAAAAGAAAAGATGACAGAAGTTACTGAGGGTATTTTAGCAGTACCACTTAACTCTCTGTTCTGTCTGAAAGCTTCTGCCTCTGCTTCACCATCACCAGAGTAGGAATACTTTTAAGTACTTTCATCACCTTGCTGAGGAAAAAAAAAATCATGTTTGATTTGAAATCTTTTAACCTTTTTGGAGAGTAGATTGCTTGACATCTGCAACCTGAGTCAGTTAAGTTGCCTTTTGCAGGGGCTTGTGCCTTGTGGGTGATGTGCAAAGAGAAGCTGATTCCATCTGACTGGCACCAAAGCAGGGATTTATGAGCACATTGTTCCTGAGAGCATTTGGCTGCCAGTGGGCATCCCCAGCAATACCTGATGATCACACTGGGTTTAGTTCTCCAGCAGAACTTGGCTCTGGCTCTGCCTGGGTAACAGATGAGCAGGAGCTTTGCCCTGTGGGCAGTGTAGCCCAGCAGCTCTTTCTCAGGTGCACACCTGAGGCTGCAGGTGGGTGTTGGTGGTCACTGTGAGTTGTGGGAGAACCTCTGGATTTCAGAATTGGCTTCTCTGTGTCGTGGCTATAAAGGGAAACAACAGACTGGGAAGGAGGAGTCTGTGCCTTACATGCAGATCTTTAATCACCAAGGCCTTCAGTAAGTGCAAAGATAATTCCTTTACCAATCAGACAGTTCATGAAGGTACTTCAGACCTTCAAGCAGAAAGTGTCTCCTAACCAGCCTGGCCCTGGTGTAAAGGTGAAATCCTAGCTCCATTCAAGGAGGTCAGTGGTTCAGCTGGCTTCTTTCCACATGTACAGTCGTCAGCTGGTGTGCTGCTCCTTTTCATCCTGGCTCACCCTGTAATCTTTCTCCTTTAGGATAAAATTCAAAAGCTGTATGAGAGGAAAGTGAAAGAGGGCATGGATATGAACTACATCATCCAGAGGAAAAAGGAATTTCGCAACCCCAGGTGAGCCACCATCTTTTCATATGTGACTAAAGTACCACGGAGCAAATTTGAGGAATTTTCCTCTTTGTTGGAGTTGCAGCAGAAGGAGGATCCTAAACAGGAAGGACTACTGCTTGCAAATTGTCTTTCTCATTTTTGTGACTGAAACAGTGAAACTTTTCTTTGTGTTTGGTAAAGCAGCAGCTGGAGTTGGTGTGTTGGTTAGATTTTAAATGTGAAGGCTTGGGATGAAGTACTTCAGAAGATGTGACTGTTTTGGGGAATAGGAAATATTCTGGATAATGGGGTGCCACATCCGTCATAACAGGTGTAGCTTCCCAGGTTATCATTTCACTTTGTGTGAAGAGGTGAGAACCTCTCTCTGTTGACACATCTGAAACACTTCTGTTCCCTTCTACCTCCCTGGTTCTGTTCTGACCTCTTGCTTTTCCTTTGCAGCATCTATGAAAAGCTGATCCAGTTTTGTTCCATTGATGAACTTGGTACAAATTATCCAAAGGTGAGTGGCAGTGCTTTTGACTGGAAAAGGAGTGACTAAAAGGTAACATGGAGGTGTAAAGTCTCACCTCAGGCTTTCTTAAGCCTGCTTGCTTAGAGGTCCTGTAAGGCAACTTCAGCCTGAGCCTCTGCATTGAAGTGAACGTTTTTGTGTGGCACTGAGCCTCAGTGCCTCAACCTTTGCTACAAGGATTCTGCACAGAAACTGCTGAAGGGTGGAGGTATGAATGGAACTCCTTGAGGGGGAGAGAAGCTGAGTAGCAGAAAAACGCATGACTTAGCCCAGCTTCAAAGCTGTTTCTTCATTCACAACAGAACATGGTCCCATAAAAGAAGGTCTGATGGGATCTTTGTGTCACTGGGATAGAGGAAGAAGTCAGTGATGATTATCATTGTCACCTCTGATTATCATCAGACAACAGAAATACTTAAAACATTTTTGCACTGGGTTTTGTGTTTCTGTGGGAATAGCCCTAATCTGATTTATTTCTTTTTTTCAGGACATGTTTGATCCTCATGGCTGGTCAGAGGATTCATATTACGAGGCACTAGGTAATTCCAGGAAGTCTCTCTCTTTTTTTTTTTTTTTTTGTGCTAGCTTAGGTCTTTGTGTTTTGTACTTAATTAACTGCACTGGAGTCTTCACTTTCTGTATAAATGAGAAGTCATCACATGCTGCTCTTTAATGACTCCATTCTGGTTGGATGTGCCTGAATGTTATTGATGCTTCATCAGTTTGGAAAGGCTTTTCATTTAAATTGGTTCTGCAATGTTTTCATCTCTCAAATCATTAAATTAGTGCTGCAATGCTTTGATTAAAAAGCAGCAGTCGCTTTCATGGCAGTTTAATTTTTCTATATAGAATTTGCATCTATTTTTTTATTTTTTATGATGGGAAGTGTGTGAATGAGTGAGAACTATGGAATTCTACTGTTCTTAGTGCTTCACATCTTCTGCTCTTTCTCAGCTAAAGCCCAGAAGATCGAGATGGACAAACTGGAGAAGGCCAAGAAGGAACGCACCAAGGTACTCCAAACCTAAAGAGATGCAGGTGCAGGGCTTTTGTTTCTTTCCCTGCTGAATTTCATTCTACTGCTTTGCTGTTTCTGTGCTAAAACTGCTTGGTTTATCCCAGTTCTCCCATTTCTTCTTGCATGTCTTTCTCCAAACTGCACAGATCAAGTTATTTGCCCTTCTTTATAGGTCCATTTATAGGTTGTTTATTCCAGTGGATTTCCTGCTGTTTTGTCAGTATTTTTAAACCAGAGCTCTAAAAATGGCATTCAGTAAGTCAGATACAGGCAAGATAAGGAATAAAGAACAGCTTTTTCCTTAATTTACGACTTTTTGCTTGGTGCCTAGCCTAGTTAAAGCTTAATTTCCTCCCTGTATCTCAGTGTGAGACGGTACCCGTTTTCTGTTCTCTGTGATATTGCCTTGTTGCATCAAATTTCCAGAAAAGCTGGGCCTGTTTTAACTTGCATTTTGTGACAAGCCCAGTTATTCTTCTATATGCCCCAAAAAGAACACAGGCTTTGGAAGAGATTTTATTCCTCTCCTGTGTTTCCTTTAAGCCAGTGGCTGGCATTAGAACATGTCTAATGTTAGAGATTTGCCGTCTAAGCTGCAGAAGGCTCCTTCCATCTCCAGTGTGTGGAGGGGTTTTCGTGCAGTGCATGCTGTGTCTTGCTGCTTGTTTTGGTTTTTTGCACAGTAGCCCAGGTATCTGATCATGCCCTTGCCCAGATCTGCAGTTCTGAGGCTGCAGTGCTGTTGGAGCTCTTGTTGCCAGGTTTCCTGCTGTGATGCAGTCGCAATAAATCGTGCAAGCAAGGACTTGCCTTGCATGTTCCTTAAAGGAAAAAGAATTTCTAACTGTATAAATATAGTGTTTAATAACCAGGATCTGTCCTGTCTGAGCTGTATCAAATCCTGTGCCTCTACCAGTTGACAAACACATTTTTATAGTATCAGACTTAGGAGCTGGGTTGCAGGAATCCTTAATTCTCATGGCCTGAAGTCTTTGTCTTCCTTCCTGCATGATGGGCAGCTCAGAGGTCAATCCAATGCCTTACATCACATTAAAGCTGTTTTTAAAAAACAGAGAGGTGGTGTGGGTTAAAAAAAGGCTATTTGACACTTCATTTTTTTTATCTTCTCCCCTTTCTCCCATGTGTCTCTCCCTTCCCAGATTGAATTTGTGACTGGCACTAAAAAGGGGACAACAACAAGTGCTGCTTCCACAACCACCACAACATCCAGCACCACTGTGGGAGGTAAGGAATGGTTGTGCATGTACCCCTTAAGCTGCAGCAGTGCTGGGATTAGTGCTTCCTGAAGCCTTGAAGGATCCTTAATGATCATGTCATGCAAGAGAGTGTTTCTTCTAAGGGGTGTTGAACTGGCTTTCCTCTAGTCCCTGTATTCCATGGCTCTCCTTCTGGAATGAAAGACTGGGGCCAGGTGGGATGGTGAAGAGACGACTTAGTGGGTCAAGAAAGCTGCTGCTCTCTGTGGTTGTAGAGTATTCCTGGGACTGATACATCTCGAGATTTGGAGACACTGGAAATCATTCTCCTGCCTTGCAAACTGAGGGAAAGGGAGAAAAACCACTGGAGGCTGATGAGTGTGTCCTGTGCCTGTAGCTGAGCAAGTGGGATGTGTGTGCTCTGTTGAAATTAAATCTGCTTTGGGGCAGGGAGTGATCCTGTCTCCCCTTTGGCTGGAGTTTCAGGTCTAGAGTTCTACTTTGACTCCTGGTACCCCAAGAGAAAAGTGGCCTTTCCTCCTCCCCATTTACTGCCAGTGTATCCTGAAATAAATGTGAGGGGAAGCTGTCTAGTCAAGCAGTGGGATATTAAGGGTTGACAAGCCAGGGTGTTAAGAAGGGATTGGTGACCTCTAATGTAATGCTAATCCTTGTTTGCTTGGTTTAATCAAATTCACAGATGCCCAGAAGAGGAAGAGCAAGTGGGACTCTGCCATCCCCGTAACGACGATAGCTCAGCCCACCATCCTCACCACCACTGCAACACTGCCAGGTGTTGTCACAGTGACAACCAGTGCCAGTGGCTCCAAAACCACGGTGATCTCAGCTGTGGGCACCATTGTGAAAAAGGCCAAGCAGTGACTGCTGTGCTGGGCCTGGTGTTTTGGACTTGTTTGTCACTGAAGCCATTGTCCTTGGAAGGGAAGGGTGGCTTTCTCCTTTGGTAAACCATGACAAGATTCTTTGAAGCGGCCCACGGTTCCCCTTTGGAAGGCTGGGGGCAGGAGCAGGATGCCAGCTTTGTGCCCACAGGAATGGACCTCTGCCCACCATGCCTCTGCCTTTGCTTGCTGGGGGAAGAAGCAGGCTGCCTGTGTTGTGCTTGGAGGAAGGTGGTATCTGGAGTCAGCTTGTAAAAGTTTGCTTATCAATTACTGCATTGGGGTCTTACCTACTTGCAAGTTTGGTTTAGGAGGAAAAAAGAAAATAAATTCAAAGGGCAAACAGTGAAGGACTGTCAGTGTTACCCCTGTGTGTTCCAGGTGGTGCTTCAGGGCTGCCTGCAGCCTGTGTAGATGCCTCCCTCCAGAGCCAGCTCAGTTCTGAGGGAGTTGAAGCAGAGACAACCACTCAGTGTCCACGTCCAGATGTGTAGCAGAGACTTGAAGCAAACTACATCAGTGAGTGTAGGCTCACTCTTTGTTCTAGCACTGACACCTGTACCCTGTGCTCTCTGTGTAGATCTTAGTGACCACGTGTGAAACTGTTGAACTCTTGAGGAAACTGTGCTGGAACATCCTGTTGCCATCTCACAGGGATGGAGATTTCTATGCAGAACCCTCAAGCTGTAGAGGTTTGATTTGTGAACTCACTTGCAAAGACCTGTGCAGAAAACACTTCTATTGCCACGGAATGAGGTTGGACAGCAGATAAGCAGAGGAGAGTGTCTGATCCTATTTGTGATGTTGTCCGTCGTTGTTTTAGCTCGTGATATTCTGTGAATGCACACATGGCAGTTACTGCTTGCTCCACTGTTGTGAAAAAGTATTTTCAGTTGAAAATTTTGTTGTATAAAAATCGAAAAGTCTTTAAAAAAAAACCCCCTGATGTCACTGATGTGTCTGCATTTCTTTAAATTTCTACCCAGAGCCTCTTTGTCCTCGTGTATAAGCAGTGATAGGACAGATGGTTACCAAATCACCAAAAGTGTAAGTTTCTGAGAATTCAGTGGTTTGGAATTGCTTTTTTTTTTTTTTTTTTTCCCTCCCCCCAGTTTTTTATGTAACTTGGGTTACTCGTGATCAAGATTTTGCATTTATGGAGACTTAAGGTAGAAATAACAGGTCGATATCCTGCTTGTTGATATCCTGGCTTTAGACAATTTTAAAACATGTTAAACACACTGTCCTGGCAGTCATTTAAGCTTTTTAAAAAAAAGTGTCTGTGTATCCAGGAATGCTCATGGGAGATAAACCAGATGTGACTGTAGCATTGGAACTTGGGGAGATGGTGGAACTGCTCTTTTTAAAGGCATAAAATATTGAAAGGCGTGAAAATAGTTAGGTGGAAACATCTCTGTTAATTTACTTTGCATTGGGCTGCTGACATGGCTCCTGCAAGCTGGTAAAGGTGCCTTAACTCTGTCCCCATCCTATGGAGTAACAGCTCTGCCCCATCTGACACTGTCACTGGTGGTAGGCACAAACTGGGAGAGCCTGACGAGACCACATTAATTAACCAATTGTGGCAGTTTGACGCTGGTTAGGCGCCAAGCACCACGGAAAAATACCAGTTAATCCCCTTACCAGTTAATCCCCTGACAGGGCAACTGCTGGGAGTTCCTGGGGTTGAATCCCACTACAGAAGGTACTGAACATTGTTTAAATGTATCTTATTCATATCACACATCCTGGCACCTCACCCCTTCCCCCTTCCGTGGGCCTCTTCCTCCTTGCTCTGCAGCATCCACAGTCATTCCAAACCTCTGGATTTCTTTGTGGGCTTTAGGATCAGATCTGAGAAGTGGTGGTTCAGCTCCTGCTTTGCTCTGGCAGGCAGGGAGTGACACTGAGTGGCACTGTCCAGCATCTGGAGTGATGGGAAAATGCTGATCACAGGGGCTTGATGCTGCTGCATGAGGGATGAGGAGAAATCTCCCTGAGCTTTGCTGAATGGACTTGCCATGAGGCTCCTGGAGCAGCATTTTCCAGACTCCTGCAGTAACAGCTTCTGCAAGAGACCTGGAGGAGTGGGCTGTGCTCTGGCAGTTCCCTCCTGAGCTCCCAGGAGTTGATGTTCGCTGTCTGCAGTGGAGAAAGCAGCTTGCAACAGGCATGATTTGGGTTTGGGTTTTTTTTCTCTCTCCAAAAAGCTGGCGTGAGGATGCCAACCCCTGTATAACAAACTCGCAGCCAATAACTCACTGCTCTTGTTTGTCTTGCATGTTGGATTGGATGTAATAGATGGATTACACAGGTTGGAAACTGCAGTTCTGAGGGAAAAGCCTTTTTCCCAGCTCAGAACAGGATTGGACTGGTTGGTGACTTGCACTGGGCTGTGGTGCATCAGTGCCCCAGAGAAGGTGAAGGGAACGTCAGGCACACAAGGGTGATGTCCTGAGGGAAAAGGATCCCTCCTGGCCTGGGAACCATGGCCTGAAGCCCTCAGACAGGAGGTTGGACTCGTTTGCTTTGGAGCTCTGGCTGTGTGAGAGCCCTGCTGAGGGACCTGCTGAGTGTGCCAGTGCCTGTGTGCTGAACAGCCCTCAGGAACTGCAGCTGTGCCCCAGCTGCACTGAGGCAAATTCAGAGCTGAAACAGAAAAAGCTGCTTGTGCTGCTGCAACAGCGATGCTCAGGCTGCATTTGTGACTCTAAAAGCTGTAGATACTCATTCTCACCTCTCCTTCCAAAGGGATGCTAACCCTTACCCAGGAGAGTAAAACCAGTCCCAGTTTCATCCTTCCTTAGTCCAAGAATTACAATCTCTGCTCCTTGAACACCACGGGGCTTCTCTCTGCTTATCTCCTTCCTAAGCAGGGATGTCTCATAGCTCGAGGAGCTTTGTCTCAGCTGAAACTCCACGTTCAAGTCTGTGTCTTTGCCTCAGCAGAGGCAGGAGAGCTGCAGGAATGAAGTCATCCTTGGCAGAGTTGGTTCTGCTCTCCCTCTCCCTTCTGAAGTCGTCTCCCACCTCCCATGCCCTGAGGTGTTATTTTCTCTCCTATTTGCTTGTTGTGCTTTAGAGATCTGCCCTCCTTTGATGCTGGTGTGGGAAGGGATTTTGGGTGTTCAGGGCTCGCTTTTATTTTCTGTCTCACTGGGCGCTGCCGGGCTGAGGGGGCAGGTGGGGAGGGCAGCCCTTGCCAGCCCCACCTCAAACCGTGGAATGGGAGCACCTGAAGCTATGTTTTAGTTGGATTGCTGCTGCACTGTCTGGTTTAGGGCAGTTATGCACTGAGACGAACAAAAAATGAAAGAAAGAGTCTACCTTGCCAAGGCTTTGGGCCATGCCAAGGCTTTACTGATGACAGCTCCAGCAGTGAGGGAGGCGATGGCTGCAGCCAACACCTGCACAAGCTCCTTTCCAGCTCTTCTCCTTTGCAGGGGAGAAGTTGTAGCTCTTGTGAAGCCCCTCAAACAGGTGGGCTTTGTAATGTGCCCAGAGAGTCATCAAAGGATATGAGCAGCTTGTTCCTGGGAAATGGTGTGAGCCTGGGACAGCCCAGAGTTGGTACCTGCAGGGAATCACAGGATGGGTGAGGCTGGAAGGGACCACAGTGGCCCAACCTCCCTGCTCAGGCAGGATCTTCCTGGAGCACTTGGCACACGGTTGTGTCCAGACAGCTCTGGAATATCTCCAGAGAGGGAGAGAGAAATGGAGATCTTCTCAGCAGGGCTCCCCAATACTGTCTAATGTTAAATGTTTAAATAAATAAATTGCTGTGGAGGCTCAAGACCCCCTGAAGGGGCAGCGAGGTTCCACCAAAGTCTCCTCTTCCCTTTTGGGGGGAAGCTTTACCCCAGCACATTCCTGCAGGGCTTTTACAGAGCAGTTTTCCACCCCTGAGCCTTCCTTGGGCTGCTGTTCCTCGGACTGTTTATATTCCACTTCCTTCCTTTTGTTCTAAGCGAGAACCATGGACACCAATGACTTCCAATAGTTGGTCTTTGTTTATTTGAAGCTTGTCTTTGGCTGGGGCCAGGCTCGTGCTCTCTGCTGCCGGTAAACAGCAGAGCTCTGGGATTTCACAAGGAAAGGTTTTGCCTTTTCACATAAAAGACATCGGTGTGTGCTCCACCTCTGGCAGCTGGGTGAGGTGCTGATGTATCCCTGGAAGGCCTTGCTGTCCCTGGATGGGTGTTAGGATTGTCTCAGGCTGAGTTTTTATCCTGGATCCTTCACTAATGTTCTCCTCTGGCGTTGTTTCTGTGTCCCACTTCCCTTTAGCTGCCGCTCTGTCCCAGAGGCAAACGTTCATCAGGGATGTTCAGCAAGGAGATTTTCCTTTAGGAACATGTTCATGACAAGGAACATCCACTGGAGAACAGGGGCACGTGTAGTTAATGCTGCCTTGGGGGAAAGGCTGAGGGAGAGAGTATGGCAGGATTTCATCTGGCACTTTTAATTGCACTGGGAATTATATTAAGCACCATTTAGTGCAATAAATTATGTGCACATTAATGTACATTAATAATACCTTATTACACATTCCTTTTATTTAAGCCACATAGCAGGATATTGTCACTACAGTGTGCAGTGCAGTGATGGGATTAAGTGTTTATTTTTCTTTTAGCAATGTGTGTTGTTACAGAATTTTAAAAGGGGGTGAATGTGCTCCAGCAGCAGGATTTTGGCTGTAACTGCTCAATAAAGACCTAGAAAAAGCCCCAGAGCTGTCTCCAGGCACGCTGTGGTGGCAGGACAGAAAGAAGAAAGGCTGTGTTGCAAGCTGGCGTGGCATTAAAAAAAGAAGAAAATAATTAACCCTGAAATCACCTGTAATTATCAGTAATTGGCACTTGGACTGATAGTCTCAGCAGAGAGCAATAATTTCATGTGAGCTATAAAATTACTTGTCTTCCCTCCTAGGGCAAAAATTTCTAGGCCATGTTGCCACAGCAGAAAATCGCTGATTTATAAGTGAGAGGTTCACTACAAATGTGGCTGTGAGCTGTGGTGGAGCCATCTGCACTGAATCTGCTGACCCTGCCTCTGAAGTCCCTGTTCCCTGTTCTTAAAAACAGCAAATTTGTGGGGCAAAAGCCTGATCCAGCAGGCAGGGACAGCAAGGTATGGAACCAAGGCAAGAACTTGAGTTCACCAGGTGTTCTTCCCTGCTGGAAGTAATTTGGAGAAGTTGCCTGAAAGACAACTCTTAAAACACCCTTTTTTTTAAAAAAAACCAAGATGAAGTTAAAACCTTTTTACATTCTTCTGAGTATTTACATAGATTTTCTAATTCCTCTCTGCTTTTCTGCCCTAAAAATTTGGTAGTGGAGTTGCCTTTATATTGGAAAAGTGCCTTTATCAGCCCTGCAAACATAAAAGCAGCCCAGTTACAGCTCTGGGGAAACTCATGTTCCATGGGCTTGGAGGTCTCTTAGGTGCTGGGGGGACGTGTTTCAAAGAAAGGTGCAAAATTGGCATCTTGAGCTCTTCTGGCAGCACCAAGAGGGTGCAACTGGCCTTCTCCTCCCAGCTGCAAACGCTGAAAGGAGCTGGTCCCTCCTTGCTGCTCCAGGCTGCAGGGGTGAAGGGGAGGCAGGTGGTGCCAGGAAGCCCTGGGGCTGTCAGGGTCTGCAGGTGAGACCAGAGATCCTTTACAGAAGCCAACATAAACATTCTCCATCTCAGGTGGAGAAAGGAGGACATCCAGAAAGTCAGGACACCGAGTACTGTGGTG
Source organism: Corvus moneduloides (assembly GCF_009650955.1). Taxonomy (NCBI): domain Eukaryota; kingdom Metazoa; phylum Chordata; class Aves; order Passeriformes; family Corvidae; genus Corvus; species Corvus moneduloides. The sequence goes on from NC_045494.1 coordinate 7,584,901, forward strand.
GAAGGTGGGTGCTCACGAGCTTTTCTGGTTGGCTTTGGGATTCCTGTTAGGGATCCATCACTAAAATAACTGGGTTTTTTACCATTATGCTTCTTGCTGCAGCCTAAATTGGCTTTTTCAGTTGCAGTGGCAGCCTTGCTTACATCAAAGAGGAAAATTGCTGCAGTGGGAGGTGGGGTGGGGCTAGTGGGAGCTGGGCCCTGCTGGTGGACAGGGCCGGGTGAGGTGACCAGATACATCTGTGAGCACCAGCACAAGCTCCCCTCCCATCTTGGGAGCTGAAGCCCAGTTTTAATTCATCTGCAGTGTTCAACACCTGCTGCAGCTGTGACCCCTGAGGCAGAGCAGGACCCTCTGCCTTCAGCCCCTCCATGGGAACAATCTGCTCTTCACCAGCAGCTCCAGCACCTGGCAACCACAGCCTGGTCCTGCTCTGCCTTTATTTTGTCTCATGTCCCAGCTCTCATGTTGCAGTCGCTGTCTTGATGTGCTTTTAAAAAAACAACAGCAAACCTCCTTCATTTTCAGAACTTTTGTTTAAATCTAGGAAATCACATCTCCAAAAGGGTTGGGGCTGCCAAGTCATGTGCTGGGAAACTCGGAAATGCCAGATTTTAACTGCCCGGGCCATCTTCCCCTGCACCCCTGCCTGTTTCCCACTTGCTGTAGTTTTTAATGGCACACGCACATCCTCCTTTATCCCGGGGCTAAGGCAATTTGCATATATTCATCTGAGCTTCCTAATTTCTTGCAGTGAAAGGAATCCTGCTCCTCACATTTCGATCAATTCTGGTGAGCAGCAGCCTCTGTAACCCCACAATGATAACGAGGAGGGCAAAATTGCCCTGCTCATAATTTTAATCTCCAAGTCAGGCAGGAAATGTGCCATTTTTTCATCTGGCTGTTGCTATTGTTTGTGTTGAAGCTCAGGGGATTCAGTTTTCCTTGTGAGGATCTATCAAGGAGCTGAAATGCAGCCTTTGCCATTGCATCTGCTCCAGGACGTGTGTGCTCCGCTCTGTAGAAAGTGTGAGTGGTTCTGAGCCACAACAAACCCCAGATTCTAAAGCAAAAGGGTGTTGTGGACAGAAAAACAACCTCACCTGAACCCTCTTCTGCTGTTCCTTGGACTGGGGAAGGGGTTTTAGATCCAGCTCAGGAGAAGGACTGGAATCAGTTGTGGGGTTGCTGCTCGTTGCAGCTTTGGACCACGGTGGGATGCAGGTGCTGCAAGGGGTTGCACTGACTCTTGAGGCAGATTTCCTGCAGGTAGGGAGTGGTCTGCCGTGCCCATGCCCTGGATAAAGCAGGATGCAGATCCATCCTCTCTGCAAGCAAAGCTCCGAGGCTGAGCTCGCCATCTGCGGGTTGTCGGGGCAGGAATTTATCTGGTATTTCAGCAAGGAGTTACCTGGGCACTGAGGGTGACACCTCCCCTTCGTGCCAGGGGGAAATTCAGAGGAAAAACCCCTGGCACGGAAGGTCGGGGAGCTCCGTCAGCTCTGCCCTGAGCGGGGAAGTGAAGCCGAGCAGCCCCTCCACGCCTTCCCACGTCCCGCTCGGCCCTTTTCCTGTGGGATGGTGCTTGTGCGGAGGGAGGGTTCAGAGAGCTGTTCCTGCCCGGCCAGGTGTGCGAGGGAGCAGTGAATGCCAGCCCTGCGTCACGGGCACCCCCTCCTCCTTCCCGGCTGGGATAAAACTTCTCCTCACCTGGCATCCAATCTCATTTATCGCAGCTCCCACTTCTCCTCCCTGCCAGCCCTTCGGGAGGGCGAGGGGAGTGAGAACAAAGTGGATATTGGCTGGAGGGTACAGGAACCTGCAGGGAGTTATGTGGGATCGCGGGCTGGCTGCACTCCCCGCCGGACCAGGAGTTGACGTTTAACCGGAAAGAGAAAAGGGACACAAAACAGAGAGGAGGGAGGGGAAAAAAAAAGGGGGGGGAAAAAAAAAAGCCCAAAGCTGGAAATCAAGTTGCAGCAGCGAAGCAGCACGTTCCCCCTCTGCCTTCGGAAGAATTTCTTGGCTTGGTGTGTGGGTGCCTGTTATTCGGGCTGCGGCAGAGGATTTGGACCCTGAGTCAGACCCAGCACTAATGAGGTTTGTGGAGTTAATTCAGCTGTGCTCTGCAGTGTCCAGTTCGCTTGAACTTTGCTGCGTTGATGAAGCGGGCAGTGAATTAATGCGCGGGCAGGTGGGCAGGACACGGAGCGCGGGGCTCAGCCCCTGCCCGCCTGTTCCCTCTGTTTTTCCCCCGGTTTTTGGCTGTCGGACACTGTCCCGTGCCTCTGGGCTGGCTGGGAAAGGCAACGCTCGTGGCCGGGCAGGGCTCTGGGGGCTGCACGGGTCGGGGTTTGTCTCCGCAGGTATTTGGGTGGGGGTCAGGGAGCGGTGGCGGGGGTGCCGTGGGTGCGACGGCAGAGCCGAGCCCTTTGGGGACAGGCTGTTGGAGGTTTCGGGGGTTGCCCTGTCCCTCAGCCCAGTTCCAGGGGGAAAGGCTGTTGTGCCTCGGAGCTGGCACCCAGGGAAAGCTTTCACGGGTGAAAGTGTGCGAGGTCAGCGGGGCTGTGGGTGTCTCCGACCCGCGGAGCCCACCGGGGTTGTTTTCCAGAACTGTTGGCTGCCCGTGCAAGGGCAGAGCAAGGGAAGGGGGGTTCCCGGAGGAAAAGGCCAGGAGGAAGTGGGGGGTTCAGGGTGGGCTTGGCTGACCTGCAGGTGTTGGGGTATTTGCAAATTGGTGGATCTGAAACGGACAGGGAATAGGAAAAAGGACAGGAGGATTGGTGTGAGGGGGCTGACAGGCATGGGTTAGGTGGGGGAAAAGGGGGATGAAGAGCACCCGCACAGGGGAAGGAGGCAAAAAGTGTCTTGTGGGGCCAAAGGAGCAGAGAAAGTGGCAGGAAGAGCACATGGAGGGAACGGGAGGGTCCCGGGGCTGTGCAGGCATTTGGGCAGTCCCCAGGCAGGGTCCTGCCCTTCCTTCTCTGCTCTTTGGGGTTCCTCCCTGCCCGAACCCGGAGGGCAGAGGGAGGAGGTGGTACCACAGCCACCAGCCCTTCACAGCACACAAAGAGCTCCCAGCAGCTCCAGGTGGGTCCTGGGCTGGGTCCTGCTGTGTTTTGTCCCTGGCTGGGGGATGCTGGGGGCTGTGTCTGGGGTCTGGATCTCAACCTGGGAGCTGAAAACAACAAACGGAGACGCTTGCATGGAGTGTCCCAGCTGGGGAAGGAGGGGAAATGGATGGGGAAGGCAAACAAAACCAGACCGGTATGATTTTCTGTGTAAATGATGATTTGATTTGTGGGTCGAGTTTTTGGGAGTTTTTTTGGGGGCCTGGCTTGATAATTTCCAAGGTTTGGAGCATGGTCCCAGCAGTTCTGTGGCACTGCAGGTGCAGGGGAGAGAGAGAACACGAGCTGTGTCCCCGATCCCCTGGGCTGTGGCTGCAGTGCCCATCCCCAGCACACAGGGATGTGTGTGGATGGTCCTTGATGCCGTGCACCAGGGTCAGTCCCCCACACAGCCCCCATGGCTGCAGCCATGGAAAGGGCAATTCCACCCAAGGGAGGAAAGGCTGTGCTTGGGAACTCACCAATTTCCTGCTCCCATGTCCCAACTTGCCGGGTGTCCCCCACGTGGCAGCTGGGACCAGGCTCCTGCTGTTGCTTTGTGGCTCATCACAACCTCCTCCTTGTTCCCTCTCCCCCTGGAGTCTGCCACTCCAGCCCTGTCCTCTGTCCCATTGCACCACGGTTTTGTTCGGAGCATTGCTTGGATTTTTGGGGATGAGGTAGCCAGCCCCAGCTTCTCCAGACTGAGGGGTTCTTGGCATAGTCCTGGAGCAGGTTTGTTGGCTGTGCTGAGGAGCAGGGCAAAGGCTGGGGGAGCAAGAGGAGACCAGGAGGAAATGCTGGAGCAGGTCTGGGAAGTGGTAGGAAGTTTGTGTGCAGCCAGGAGCTGTTCTGCCTTTCTCCTTGTTTTTGCACTACTGAAGAGATTTTGTTGTTGTTGCTGCTGTCATCATGAAAACCCAACCAAATCCTGCAGCTTTCCTGAAGTGAAAGTGGCGTTTTCCCTTCCATAGGACACTTCTGAAAGCGAGGGGTGGCCGCTCCCGTATTTTTGCACAAATATTGCAGGCTGCATTCCTGCGGTGGCAATGGTCTGTGCCACCAGCACCCAGCCTGCTGGCATCTGCCCAGCAAAATCCTTGAAGGCTGAAGGCTCGCAGGCCAACAGGACGTTAATATTGAGCAGGATTTTATGGCCTTTTATCTCAGCACTTGAAAAGAGATGATGGCAATTTATGTGCCCGAGGCCCAGGGTGTGTCTGTCTGTTCCTTGGTGACTTTTTCCTAGCTGGTGATTAAAGGATGAGGAATTAGGTCCTTGGGAGCTGAGCAGTCTGGTCTCATACTCAGTCCTTTCCTTGTGGCTCATGCCATGGTGGGAGATGGGATTTGCTGAGTGCCCAGGTGATGTTTTTGATTGTTTTCCTTCCACGGACTCTAAGGATTTCCTCCCTACCCTTTCATCCCACCTCTAACTGGCACCTCCCCACGCCTCCGTAGCACTGCCCTAGGCTGAGGCAGAACAAGGGAAAAAGGGATTTTCCTGGCTTCAAAATCTGCCTGTGCTGGTAGCAAGGGACACAACGTTTGCCAGCGAGTGCTGGTGTGAGGACTGTCACTGAAGGAGGTCACAGGCATGTCCAGAGTGAGGAATGTTGGCCTCAGAGCCAGCACTGTGACTTGGCCTGGAGGGACAGGGACCACCCTAAGCCAAACCTGCAAAGGGCCCGACTGGGGACAGTCAGTGTGACAGGGAGGGAAGCAGAGGCGTTCCCTTGGCCAGCTGGTCCCTTCTACCCATCAGAAAAGCAGCCCATTGGCAAAACAGCACATTGGCTATGGGTCCTGAGGAACAGCAGAGCTTCCCGGGGTTTCCCTGCAGAGATGCTGCCCTGAGGCTCCCGTGTTCCTCACGTTTGAGCCACTGGGCATTAATGACTGTGATAAATCCCTCTGGGCACGGCTGACAGGATGAATGAGACACTGATGTCCTGTCACCTGCTGCCTGTGTATCCAGTGACAGTCACAGGGAACCAAGTGCAGCTACCAAGGGAGATGTCCTGTGGTGTCGATGCTGGGCTGGTTGAGCCCTGTGTCACAGCACTTGCTGCATTCAGTGTATTCCACTGGCTGCAGTGGCCAATGCAGGAGGCAGAGGCCAAGTGAATTAATCTGATCTGGTGCTGCCGAGATCAGGTTGGGTCTTCCCAGGGGTTTCCCTGCAGCCCAGGCCAGGCTGTGAGTAGCTGAGTCTCCAGGTGACTGCTGTGTGTGCTGGATGTCCCTCAGGGAACTTGGACACTGTTACTGCACACAACAACTATTCCTGTTTCCTTTCCCTGTTTTAAGTGGTTTTCACATTCTTTTCATTTTAAAGTCAGGGCTACACAGCAAGAAGCTACAAGAAAATTCATTCACATTTTGTATTTCACAATTGCATCTTCCAGAAAGGAGATGCTTTAATCGTATCTTTACAGTGTTGTTTTTTCCTTGACTGCTCTCACTTGCCCTGCTGGGTGCCAGAATGAACCTCTGGCACAGCAGCTGCAGAACTCGAGTTCCAGCTTTGTCCCTTTTGTTTACCATATCCAAATGCTGACTTCTGGGTGGCAGGTTCTTGTTTTCTCAGTCACGTGTGGTGCAGGGAGAATGGTTCACTCTCTTTAGGATTTGGCCTCTGTGTCCATCAAGGAGTCCTGCTGCCCTGGACAGGACAAAAGGGAGCTGCCAGGCTCTCAAAACCACAGATTCATTCAACATCTCCAAAACTCCAAGCCTGGCATTTCCCAAGGCCTCACCCTCTTTTTATTGTTGGCTTGACCATCCTGGAAACTCTTAGTGTGATAGGAAATAGCTGAAGGGAGGGGTCAGTGTTGCTTTTGGGGAGAGATGTGGACAGTCGCTTTGTTTTCCTCCGTGTTTTTTTTTTTTCCCTAACCTGCCAGGAAAAGCAATGTCTTGGCCTGGGCAGTGCTCACACGTGTGGATGGTGCTGGGCTCTGGCCAGGAGCCTCCTGTGCTCCAGCTGCCTGCACTGTGCTGCTGCTGTCGAGCTGGGTACCCTGACTCCAGGCACAGGGGTGGCATTGTTGGGAATTTTGAGCCTTTTTCGATGCCTGGCTTTGCTTTCATGCCCTGCCCTGCAGAGCTCAGCAAATGCTTCCAGCCTTGGCTTCCCTGGGATGTGAGGGCTGTTCCACCCCGGCGGGGCTGGGAAGGGGCTCTGTGGGAGCTGCCCCGGTCATATCCAGGTCCATTTCCATCCCTTGGCTCTGTGCAATGTAGTGATCCCTTTGTTTCAGGAGGAAGAGGATGAATGTGCTGCCACGGGCGTGTGCCAGGCTGCTCCTCCTGTCCCTGCTCTGCGCCACCGGCCTCTGCCAATGGAGCAAAAGTGAGTGGAGCCGTGCTGGCTCTGTCTGCCACCTCCCCTTGGACACTGTGTGTACCTGTCCTGGGCTCCAGAAACACCAGTCCTCGTGTGGATAACACCTGCTGGGTGCTTTTCCTGCTGTTTTGGGGCCCAACTCTTGCTACCCCGCTGCTGTTTTGCAGCCAGTTTTCACTAACCAGGCACAACCTCCCTCTCTCCATGGGATCAGCCTTTCTCACACCCTCCCACAGCTCACTTTGTTTTCCCCATCCCTGATGCCCCGATCTTTCCTGGCAGATAACCGCTGTGTGCTGTCCCGGGCAAAGAGCTGCACTGAGTGCATCCGTGTGGATAAGGACTGCTCCTTCTGCACCGACGAGGTGAGACCTTGCAGGGCAGCCTGGGGCTCCCCTTCCCAGCCTGCTGATGGAGGGATCCCACCACCCTCAGTGGGAGAGGGACACGAGCAGAGGCAGCTTCTGGATCCAGCTTCTCATCTGGATGGGAAGCACTGAAATGTGGATTTCCTTTTGGTGCGGAAAATGGGGAGGGAGGGGAGTCCAGGGCAGAATTGCAGCAGTACAGGGTTTTATCAGAAAATGTCACTGTGCCAGAAACATGGTGTGCAAGGGGTGGAGGGAGAGTTTTATCCCACACAGCCCAGTAACTCACTGGTGGTCACATTTCAGCTGCTGGCTCTGTGCGAGGCTCGTCCCCATCTCTCTGCCCCTCTCCTGCTCCCAAAAGCTCATAATGCTCTTGGCACAGGACCCTGCTTCCTGCCCTGTGTATTCCCCCCTTTCACAGTGGATCTGGTGCTGTCTGTGGCTCTGAGGCTGTTCTTTCTCCCTGGCAGAGCTTTGAGGAGCCACGATGTGACCTGCGGGAGAACCTGCTGCGCTCAGGCTGCGGCGAGGCCAACATCGTGTACACCCAGGGAGAGATGAGGACACTGAAGGTGCGTGCTGAGGACACAGCCCGTGCTCAGCCTCTCCTGAGGGGTCCTTCACATCCTCCATCCTCCTCTAGAGTCTTCAGCAAGAAGGCCCAGATACTGTTTATTGAGGGTCTACTCAAAAGCAATGCCTTCCCTGGCTGGTGGACCTGTGGGCCACTGGTCCTGATCCAGGCCGGGGTGACTTTGCAGACAAAGCACGTGTAAGCAAAATGCTCACATCCTTCTGGAGGAGGTGCCTGGCTGGACACCTGGGGGAGGCTGTTGGGCAGTACATGAGGGAGGGGAGCGTGCTCATCCCTGCCTTTGCACTCCCCACACACCTCCCTGCTCCTTGCCTCCTCCTCCTCCTCATCGCACCCACGCTGGAGATGGAGTCCATCCCCTTCATGTCACTCTTCTTCACAGAATGCCAGCATCAACACGTCCCTGCAGAGGACCCAGGTGTCCCCCCAGGCCATGTCCATTCGGCTGCGGGCTGGGGAGGAGATGAGCTTTGTCATGGACGTCTTCCAGCCCAAGGAGAGCCCTGTGGATCTCTACATCCTCATGGACTTCTCCTACTCTATGTCTGATGATCTGGACAACCTCAAAAGCATGGGGCATCAGCTAGGTGAGAGCAGAGCTGGGAGAAGAGGGGAGCCTGCTCCTGTGCTGATGAAGGCAGGCAGCTTGCTCCTGCCTGCGGCTGCGAGTCCTCTGCCAGCGCCAGAGAGGGGAAAGCAGCTGGCAGTGGGCTGAGAGGTGTCTGTTTTAATTAGAGCTTCTCATTATCACTGCTCTGTGCAGCCCCGTGTGGGGATGTCTCTCTGGTCCTGCAGGGATCCTCACATATGCTCTCCCCTGCCAGCCCAGCGTGAGGCTGGTGCCTCTCAGAGCTGATTTGTACAGGGCCTTTGGCGTCTTGAACCTGCTGGGTGCTCTTGCAGGAGCTCCAGTTTTGGAGCTGCCAAAGGGGGTGTGGGTTTCTGGCCTATAAAACCCCAGAGATCTTAAAAGATGACAGTTTGGGAATCTTATCTAAGAACTGACCAGCAGAGAAGATGCCCACAAAAGGACTTCTTTCCCTGGAGCAGGGAGCTCACAGGCATCTGTTTATTTATGAGCCTCCCCCTTTCTTTCCTCTCCTCCCAGCGGGCTTCCTGCAAAACCTGACTTCCAATTACACCATCGGATTTGGCAAGTTTGTGGACAAAGTCTCGTCCCCTCAGACAGACATGAGACCCGAAAAGTGAGTGAGCCCCTTGGGTCCCTGAGGTGGGAGTAGAGGGAGTGGAAAGTGCCTTCTGCTTCTCTGTGGCTCTCAGTGCCTGCAGTGCAAGAGCCTCCGTCCATCTCTCTGCCTTCACTGCCCGTGTCTTCCGTGGTCTCCCTATCCCTCAGGGCTTGCTGCAGCACCGTGATAATGCCAGCAGTGTCATCCCCTGCTTTCAGACCTTCCCTGCTCTGCCACAACAGACTGCACAGCTTGTCTTCTCCTCTATCTCTGCCCTCATCCCTTCTCCCTCTCAGTGCTGGTGGCTGAGCTGCTCAGCTCCGTGACTTCCCTTGAGGGACTCTCCCCACACCTCCTCTCCTTGCACCCCAGCATCCCTTTGCTCCTGCCCCACACAAGACCCCTGGTTCCATCTCTCCTAGGCTGCGTGAGCCCTGGCCCAACGCCGACTCCCCGTTCTCCTTCAAGAACGTCATCCGCCTGACCAGCAACATCAACGACTTCAGCCAGGAGCTGAGCAAGGAGCGCATCTCTGGCAACCTGGATGCCCCCGAGGGCGGCTTTGATGCCATCCTGCAGACAGCTGTTTGCAAGGTGAGGATGGCCAGGGCTGTGTTTTTAATGAACGGATCTTCCTGATGCCCACTGATGAGCAGAAGAGCCACACACTGGGCAGCCCAGAGGGCAGCCAGGGAGCCCAGGTTCAGCTACAGTTGGTTCCTGCCCTCCCAGCCACACACTCCCAGAGCCAAGCTGTTTTGCATTCCAAATTTTTCCTAAGTCTTAAGAACATGTGTGTGTCCTGGTGTTTGATGCCCAGCACAGGAGCTGCTTGCTGGGCACCCTGCATGTGCTCTTTGCTCTGTCCCCCTCCGTGCCCGCGGTGATGAAACTCTGCTCCCTGGAAAAGAGCCCACTTGGGCTTGGCTGCTTGGCTGAGGGATGAGCACAGCCCCAGACATGTCCGGGGAAGCGTGGGCTTGCCCCCTGTACACACATGTGCCTGGCACCGAGCTGCTGGGTGGGAGACACCCCATGCTTTGGGGGTGCCAATGGGTGCTGGCGTTCCTGGGGGCACATGGCTGGTTGTGTTTGCTGCCAGGAGCAGGTGGTGCCTTGTCCCTTGGGTATTCCAGCTCCTGTCAGTGCTGGCTTGCCAAGGGCTGCAAATGCTGCGCAGGGGTTTGGGAGGCACAGAGATAAAGGTTCCTTCTCCCCTTCCCTGGCTGCAGGATAAGATTGGCTGGAGAAATGACAGCACTCACCTGCTCGTGTTCTCCACCGAGTCTGCCTTTCACTATGAAGCTGATGGTACCAACGTCCTGGCAGGGATCCTGGCGAGGAACGATGAGCAGTGCCACCTGGACAGGCACGGCACCTACGTGTACGACACCAAGCAGGACTATCCTTCAGTGCCCACGCTCGTGCGCCTGTTGGGCCAGCACAACATCATCCCCATCTTTGCTGTCACCAACCACTCCTACAGCTACTATGAGGTGAGGAGACCACGGCAGTGATGCCACGTGGGATTACCTTTCCTCCAGGACCTCTGCCTCAGCTCAGCTGTGAGGAGAAATTGTTCTGCCATCGCTTGTCCCCAAGTGCTGAACCAATACCTTGATATTTGGGAGGGTGCCACACTGTGCTGGGGGGCTGCTCTGGGTTGTGGGAGGTCTCGGGGTGTATTACTGGGTGCAGGAATCTGAGCTTCTAGAGCTCTCCCTGTGGTGGTTTCTGCTTCTTGTAAAGCAGTGGAGGCACAGAGTTGGAGAGTAATTTAGGTTGGAAGGGGCATTTGGAGGTCTCTGATCCAAGTCCTGCTCAAAGCAGAACCTGCTCCCGTGATAGAGGAGGGTTCTCATGGCCTTGGCTCAGGGAGCTCCTGTCTCTCTGCAGAAGCTGCACAAGTATTTCCCCATCTCTGAGATCGGGGTGCTCCAGGAAGACTCTTCCAACATTGTGGAGCTGCTCCACACAGCCTTTGAGGTAACGGTGCTCTCTGGGGCTTCACTCTGGCTCCCAGGGAGGGCAGAGGGTGGGCACCTCCTGAGCGGGCAGGAGGCAGGATGTGGCCCCTCTGGAGCAGGCCACAGGGTGCTCCCGGGTCCTGCTGACAATCAACGTTGTGTTTATCCTCTGCCACCCAGCGCATCCGCTCCAAGATGGACATTCGGGCTGATGCCACCCCCAAAGGCCTGAAGACAGAGTTCACCTCCCCAATGTTTGAAAAGACAGAATCTGGCTCCTTCCACATCATCCGTGGAAAAGTGGTAAGTCCTCGGATGGCAGCGGAGGGACAGCACGTGTGAGGGGATGAGCTCCCATGTCCAGCTGGGATGTGGTCCAGCAGAGCTGGCTCATCCCTGCAGTGCGTCCCTTCCTTCAGGGCAAGTTCCACATGCATGTGAACGCTCTGGAGTACGTCGGTGGGCAGCACGTCTGCAGCCTCCCCGAGAAGGAGCGGGACGGAGTCATCCGTGTGAAACTCACGTCCCTGAGCGACAGCCTGGCGATCAAAACTGCTGTCGTCTGCGACGTGTGTCCCTGTGAACAGGTGGGGTGATGCAGAGAGGTCCCCTGCATCAGGCCAGCCTGGGGTGGGAATGTGTTGGCTGGTGCATGTGGGTCCTGCTCGACCCCTCAGCGATGCTCAGCCTGGCCAAGATCTCCATCACTGCCCTGTTCCAAGCTGAGCGTGGTGTCCTATGGCAGAGCTTGGTCTTCAGGGCAAAACTTTGCCCCTGGATCTGCCCTTCTGATTCCTGAAATGGCCTTGGGGGCAGCTGGGCCCATTCAGCAATGCCTCTTCTCTCCTCTCTTCCAGCAACAAGAGTTGGACTCGCCCAAGTGCAGCTTCCACGGGAACTTTGTCTGCGGACAGTGCATCTGCCACCCGGGCTGGTAAGGGCTGTGTCCGGATCCACACCCCTCTCTCCCAGGGATCCTGCTGGGTCCGGGGATCCACAGTGACACACACTCATGCCCTGGGCACCCTGGCCCGGACCCCGCTGTGCTGCGCTCTGCTCCTGCCTTTCTCAGCACCATCTCTGTCCCCAGGCGAGGGGACACGTGCGACTGCTCCCCGGCCTCATCCCTCAACAACAAAGCCTGCATCCGCCCGGGGGACACGGAGCCGTGCTCGGGGCGGGGCGAGTGCCTGTGCGGGAAGTGCCAGTGCTACTCCGAGGACCAGACCCTGCGCTTCGACGGCGCCTTCTGCGAGTTCGACGTCCTGCAGTGCCCGCGCACCTCCGGCTTCCTCTGCAACGGTGAGAGCACCCCAGAGCCCCCCAGCTGGGGCATGTGCTGGGTCTGGTGGCACAGACGGGGTGTCCTGGGCTGGTGGCACTGGCACGGGGGGTTGAGTGACCAGTGATGGGCGGCAGGGACTCTGCGCTTGCAGACGGGCAGGGAGGATGCTGTGGAGTCTGTTTGCAGCCCCTTTGCACCCCAAGAAGAAGCCCCTTTGCAGCCCCTGTGCACCCCGAAGAAAGTGGGGGAGCCACAGACAGGGCGGGGGGAATGGCCCAGCGCTGGAGCTCAGGTAACCCCTCCTGTCACCCCCAGATCGTGGCCGCTGCTCCAGGGGCGCCTGTGTGTGCGAGAGCGGCTGGGAGGGCCCAGGCTGTGAATGTCCCACGAGCAACGACACCTGCATCGACAGCCGAGGGGTAGGTGCTGCCCTGCCCTCCCCAGGGACCATTGCTCCAGGCAGATCCTCAGGGCTGGAATCTCTGGGCTGCTGGGGCACCTTGCCGAGTCCCAGGGCCACTGTGTGTCTGTGATTGCTCTCAGACACCAGCTGCCGCCTCTTCTCTCCCAGGGCATTTGCAATAATCACGGGAGGTGTGAATGTGGCAGGTGCATCTGTGACATGGCTTCGCTGTACACCAGCTCCACCTGTGAAATCAGCTACTCCCTGGTGAGTCCCTCCGGGTTTATCACTTATTCCCACACAGAGCCTCCAGGGAAGGAAGGCAAAGCAGAGATGAAGGCACATCTCAGTCAGGAGCAAAATCCTGAGCAAGTGTTTTTCTCACCTGTCTTGTGGCCAGGAAGGGGCTGGCATGGGAGCTGCTTTGTAGCCACCAGCTGTTTTTGCCCTCCTGTTCACCAGCAGCAACTGTTGGGAGTCTGTCTGTGTTTATCTGCACCCTGGTGATGGGCAGAGGTTGGAGGCTCAGTTTGTGGCTTGTTCTGATTTGCCTCAAGACTGGGAAGAAACTCATTTCATAGGATCACAGACTGGTTTGGATTGGAAGGGACTTTAAAACTGAACTCATTCCAACTCCCCTGCCATGGTCAGGGACACCTTCCACTAGATCAGGTTGCTCAGGGCCCTACCCAACCTGGCCTTGAACACAATTGATTTCCCCATTGACAAACATGGGCTAATCCCACAGGGGGCATGGAGAAAGCTGGCTCGATCGTGTTTTAGAAAGGCCACTGAAACCCTTGAAGAAGATCTAACTGCTGCCCAAATGCAGGCTGTTGGTATAAGGGATTTTAGAGGCAGCTGGGCTTATAAATCCCTCATTAGCTGCCTGCTCTCAGTGACTCCTCTTTTTGACCTGGACCTTGCCCTGGCTCTGGGGTGAGGATGCAGTGCTGTGTCTCCAGCTCTGCCTTTCAGAGGCTGTGTCCTCCCTCGCTCCCGTGGGTGTCCCTGACCATCCCACCCCACCTCTCCCAGGGCTTCCAGGCTGTGTGTGAGAGCATCCGGGACTGTGTCCGCTGCCAGACCTGGGGGACGGGCAGCCTGAAAGGGAACTGCAGCTCGTGCCAGCTCCAGATCCAGATGGTGGAGGAGCTGAAGAAAGGTAACATGAGAAGCAGAGCTGGGTGCAGACACGTGCAGTGTCTCCTGTGTGCCCTGCTCCGTGTGTGCGTGTAGGGTGCTCCCCAAGTCGTTCCTGGCCCTGGTGACTTCACAACTGTGTCCCCTCTCCCCGCAGAGGAGGCTGGCGAGTACTGCTCCTTCCAGGATGAGGATGATGATTGCACCTACCATTACACCCTGGAGGGAGACCCCAGCGTCCTCCCCAACACCACCGTCCGTGTGCAGAAGAATAAAGGTGAGCAGGGATCTGGGAGGAGCAGGGGATGTCCAGCCTGGGGTTTGGATCAGAGTGACCAACTCCACAGTGCCTGCAATCCCTGCTTTGTCCCTTTGCTGTGCCCCTGGGCAGGGTCAGCTGCAGGCAGCACCTCCCTGCCCACCTTGCTGTGTGACACGGGTGGGTGACACTGTCTGTCATGTGAACTGCAAGGTGTGGAGCGTGGCGCACTCAGAGAGACCTTTAGGGATCAGAGCTGCCATGGGCAGGGATTGCTGCAAGGTGCTGCACAGCCCTTTGGTATGGCTGGGTGTGAGCAGAGGTGTGGTAGCCCTCCCTGAACAGCATTCCTCGTTGTGAGGAATTCCCAAGGTTAACTGGGCTGCTCCATCCCTCAGAGAGCTGTGGTCCAGCCGTTCCCCTCTGTCCCTGCCTCCCTGCTCCCTCCCTGCACACCCCACATGGGGGCTGATGCCTGGGAGTGATGTTGCTGTCGCTTGCAGAGTGCCCACCTGGGAGCTTCCTCTGGCTCATCCCACTGCTCATCTTCCTCATCCTGCTCCTGGGACTGCTGCTCTTGCTCTGCTGGAAGTTCTGTGCCTGCTGCAAGGTGAGTGTCTCAGCTGGCTGCCCCAGCCCAGGGAGAGAATCAGGTATGGCCAAAAACATGACGCATTTCTAGAATCCACCCAGCCTCCAGCACGGCCAGATTGGCTGGGGATGTCCCTGTGGTATCCAGCACCTCTGTTATTGCTGACATGAGCCACTGGTGAAATTTTAGCCAGATAATCCCCCATCTGGCTAAAATCAGCTTGAGAGCCCCATGCACCCGCTGCCCATGCATCCCTGCTGATGTGGATCCTCCCGATGGAGACATGGAGGGGTTTTGTCCTTGGCCACAAAGTGATTGTGTCTCTGGCCGTTTGTTTTCTAGGCTTGCCTGGCCCTGCTTCCCTGCTGCGCACGAGGTACCAGCCCTTGGTCCTGGGGGAAGGGTCTGGGGGATGCACTGCCTCCCTTGGTTTGGGCGTGTGCTGGGATAGGGATCCCTCCTCTGTGAGCTGGAGAGGTGGATCAGGGAGAAGGCTCCTAGCAGAGAGCCTGAGACAAGGAGCCCTGGAGATGCTGGTCCACTTTTCTTCCCTGCCCCACACCATGAGATGCCCTGCTGGGAATCCCACTGCTGGCTCTTCCTGGCCTTGTAATGCTTAGCTGGTGAGATGTGTTCTCCCTGCTCATGGCCACCCCTTGCTCCCTTCATCTCACTCCCCTCCCGAGATCCTAACCCCCTTAGCATGGTGGAAACCCTATTTATCCCCCAGAACAGAGTGTCTGGCGTTGGGAAGCTGGTGGCTGTCGCTGTCCCAGTGTGCCCAGGCTCTGACCCCGCCCCTGGCTCTGCAGGTCGCACCGTTGGCTTCAAGGAGGACCACTACATGCTCCGCCAGAGCCTCATGTCCTCGGACCACCTGGACACGCCCCTGGTGCGCAGCGGCTCCCTCAAGGGTCGGGACACGGTCCGCTGGCAGATCCACAACAATGTCCACAAGCAGGGCGTCCCCTCCCCTGCTGCCACCAACCCCAAGGACCTCAGTGAGTGTCACCTGTGAGGGACAAGGTGGGGGAGGTGTTGTGGCTGCTGTAAAGGACCCAGAGCCTTGCTGGTGGCCCCAGAGTGTCACCTCCCAGCCCAATTACAAGGGTGATTGTTCCTTTACCTGCTTCCATCCTGGGGGAAGCTGAGCAGCACAGTCCCGTGTCCAGCCCTGTTCTGTGGCAGGGCCCTTGGAGACCTCCTGATGTGCCCTGCTTGTGTCTTAGTCTCATGAGCTCAGTGACCCAGCCTTGATTTTGTTGCCTCATCAGTCCAGAGCCACCACTGGACATTGTTTCCTTCTCTGGATCTCGCAGAGAGCTTCCCAGTTCTCCCTCCCGTTCCCAGAGAGGGTTTTCCCTGCTGGTGCTGTGGGGTTGGGGTGTTGGTGACACAGGAGCTGGACACGGAGCAGGGTGTGTGTCCCCGTGCTCCCAGCCTGTGGGTGGGTTATTTCTCTGACCAAGAAGGAAGGAGTTTGATTTGGGAATTTCTCTTTCCAGTTCCCTACGGGCTGTCTTTGAGGCTGGCCCGGCTTTTCACGCAGAACCTGGTGAAACCGGACACCCGGGAGTGCGAGCAGCTGCGCAAGGAAGTGGAGGAGAATGTAGGAGCCTGGGCACAAGGGGAGCTTGGGGTGGCCTTGGGGACAGCCACACAGGAGCAGTTTTTCTTCTTTTGTGAGAAAGCACAATTTTTAAGGTCACAATTGTAAGAACTAGTGAAGAATCTCGTTGAGGTTTCAGGTTTGCTTTGGGGCATGTGATCTGAAGCTCCTGTTTGGCTTCAGTTTGCAGCCTCTTGCCGTGTCCTGGGGAGAAAACTGGTCTGGGAGGGCTTGGAGTGGGTCAGAGGGCTCCTGTGTTTTGTGGCAGCAGCATCTGCTCACTGAGCACATCCCTGTTCAGTGAGGGATACACTGTGAAAGCCCCTCTTGCCCCGTGCAGCTGAACGACGTTTTCAAGCACATTCCTGGCTGCCACAAGGTCCAGCAGACCAAGTTCAGGTGAGTCAGTGGGGGAGAGACTCCTGCAGGGCAGGGTTCCCCCAGGGTGCTGCTGATGATGGGATGGACCAGAGAGCTGGGGGATGAAATCTGCAATGCTGGGAGGGAGCGTGGGCTGTGAGACAAGCCTGGTGTGATGCTTCACCCACCCAGGGCTGCAGAGCAGAGCCCACCCGGCTGTGGAGGAGATCTCAGCTGAGTCTGGCTTCAAAAGCAGCAGGAACAAATCCTGGTTGCATGGTGCTCGATGGGAGAATTCCCACTGGCTTCAAAAGTTTCAGCCTGATGCAAACTTAGGAGAGCCTGGTGCAGGCCGGGAGGAATTTGGGGATGCCAGTGCTGAGCAGGGAGTGGTATCTCCTCCCTACAGCCTGATGCAGATGTGATCTCCCCTGTGGGCACGTTTCCTCACTGCACTGGGAAACCCAGGGCAGGAGGGAGCAGCCGGGCAGGAGGGAGCATGTGCTGGGGCTCTGCGGGATGGGCTGGCACCCGCGGGGCAGTGCTGCAGCTCAGACCTGCACAGGGCTGTGATTCACACAGCACTTCGTCTCTCTAAAGGTGTTAGTCACTCTGATTTCCTTGGGTTTTTTTATTCCCCCAGGTTACAGCCCAATTCTGGGAAAAGGTAAGAGGAATTTGCAGCTCTCTGGTGCAGCTTCTCCCTCTTCGTACACACACGTGTGGGGTGACTGAGTGCCCCACACACTCACTGGCCCCCAGCTGCTGTATGAGATGAGTTACTCTGGTCTCAGCTCTCACCTGCCTTTCCCTCCCCCCCTCCCAGGCAGGATCACACCATTGTGGACACGGTGCTCACCGCCCCTTACTCAGCCAAGTCAGACATCATCAAAGTGGTGGAAAAACACGTTTCCCACGAGGCTTTCAATGATCTGAAGGTTGCACCGGGTTATTACACAGTGACCTCAGACCAAGGTAGGGAGCAGAGCCCAGCGCTGCCTCCTGGCTGGGTACAGGGGGTTATTTCCCACCTCTCACCCTTGCCCTTTCCCCCAGATGCTCAGGGAATGGTGGAGTTCCAAGAGGCCGTGGAGCTGGTGGACGTCCGTGTCCCGCTCTTTATCAGGGAGGATGATGATGATGAGAAGCAGCTGCAGGTGGAGGCCATCGAGGTCCCCAACGGCATCGCAAAGATTGGGCGCAGGGTTGTCAACATCACCATCATCAAAGAACAAGGTGAGGGGCTGTGACTCTTTGAAGGTGTTGGTGTTTGAGTGTCCCGTGTGCAGACGGGCTCGTGTGGTTTGTGAGGCACAGTCTGCATACCTGGGCACCCCCAGAGCAGAGACTTGCTTGGTGACTCCTTTCTGAAGTCACCTGGGTCTAAACTGGAGCATCCTTTAAAGCATCCAAAGGAGGGGCATCTTCCCTGCTGGCAGAAACATTTGACCATCACAAGTTTAGATGCTACCAGTTCCATGACCGAGTAAGGGCTGACCACATTCCTCTGCTGCTCCAGCTCATACAGTGCTGGAGTGAACCCAAACCCCCTTGATGTTATTGTGCTAACGTCCCCAGCACATTCCCTCTGCTTCCCACCTGGCTGTTCTCAGCAGGGAGCACAAATGGGGAGTGGTGATTCTCCAGCCCATGCAATGGGGTTCCTGCACAGTTCACACCTGTGGGTGACAGGAACTCTCTTCACGGAGGACACCTGAGTGTTTGTGATGTGATTCTTTGTGTGCTTGCTCTACATATTCCTTCTCTCCTGCCCTTTCCAGCCAGCAGCCTCATCACCTTCCTGCAGCCAGCCTATTCCCACAGCCGCTTTGATAAGCTGGCCAAGATCCCTGTCGTGAGGGAGATCCTAGAAAACGGGAAATCCCAAGTCACCTACAGGACCCGGGACCTCACCGCCAAGAATGGCAGGGTAAGGGTGGTGCTCCTGGCCTTGGCAGGCAGGCAGGAGTGGGAATGTAGGGCTGGGAAAAGGCCAGCCCTGGGGGTGCAGAAGAGGGGTCATCAGGATGTGGCTGGGGGAGAGGGGACCCAAGGCTTGAGGTCAGCACAAAGGTAGACATTCCTCTCCATCCCTTGGTCCCTCAGGGAGGGAGGACCTGAGAGGAGGCCTGTGCCTGAGGCAGAGGGTACTGGCTGCCCCTGGAGCTGTGGGCACTGGGAGGCAAATGGAGATTGACTGGGAAATGAGGGAAAGCTCTTTGGGAGTCTCCTCATGCATGCTGCAGGCTGTAATCATAGAATCATGGAACACTTTGGGTTGGAAGACACCTTACAGATCACCTTGTTCCAAGCCCCTGCCATGGACAGGGACACCTTCCACTAGATCAGGTTGCTCAGAGCCCCATCAGACCTCACCTTGAACACACCTCTTCCTTCTCCTCCAGGACTACATCCTCACGGAGGGTGAACTGGTCTTCCAGCCTGGGGAGACCCGAAAGGAGGTGCAGGTGCCCTTGCTGGAGCTGACAGAGATAGACACCCTCCTCAACAACTGCCAGCCCAAGCAATTTGCCATCGACCTCCTCCACCCCAAGTACGGCGCCAAGATCGGCCGCTACCCCCAGACCACGGTGACCATCGCTGACCCAGGTAGGGGCTGGCAAGCAGGCGGTGACAGTGGCTGCGGGGGCTGTGGGACTCCCCCTCCCCGGACCAGCCCACCCCGATGTGGTGCACAGAGTTCCAGCGTTGCTCAAAAAGCCGCAGCGAGGTTCCTCCAGCTCCGACTGGCGGATTTGGGTCCCCCTCTAGAGGCACGAGTGGGAATGATCAGTGGGCAGGGAGAAGATGGATCGTCTCCCCGGGTAAAGGAAATTAAAAGGGATTCTTAATTCCTTTTCCTTGGGAATTTGAGTGAAATCCATAAAAATAAGGGAGAGGTAGGACTTGCCATGAGTGGTGCGTGGTGCTTCCTGTGGCTGGACAAGGAAAACTGTCATCAAGTGGGTCAATGACATAAATAATGGATTTATCACAGCATGGCAGGGCAGTGCTGAGAGAGGCACGCTTCCTTCTTTCATCCAAGGGGGAGGACTGGTGCTGATGTGATCTTTCTTGTCTGCAGAGCTGGTGGATGGTGTCCCCTCGATGTCTGGCCTGAGCCAGGTCCCCCAGTCCCCCAAAGGCCGCCTAAGTGCACCACTGAATCCCGATGCCCGTGCCCTCAGCTCCAGGGAAATCAGCTTCAACTGGTTTCCTCCACCGGGAAAACCCCTGGGGTACAAGGTAAGGGGTGAGTGGATCCCAGGGAAGAGTGTGGGTTCCCGCCTGCAGGTATTTCACACAGACATTTGTACCGAAAGGATCCAAGTACACACCCAAAAAGGGAGCAAGTTCATCCCTTCTGGTCCCCTCCATCCTTGAGGAACCACTGCTGGGTGGATGAGGGATATGCAAGAAGGATTCCTGGTGACTCCATCTCCCTTTCCATCACTTACCATGAAGTGCCCAGGCTGTCCTGGCCTCCCATTTCAGAGGAATGACACAACACCGTTCCCAGAGCAGATTTAGTAAGGGACAAGGAGTTTGTCACCCATTATGTGAGGATCTGAAGGAATCACGGCTTGCTCTTGCTTTGCCAGGTGAAATACTGGATCCAGGGAGACCCTGAGTCAGAAGCCCATCTCATTGATGTCAAAACCCCATCAGCACAGCTGAGTAACCTTTACCCCTTCTGCGACTACGAGATGCAAGTCTGCGCCTACAACGCCATGGGAGAAGGGACTTACTCGGACATCATCCGCTGCCGCACGCTGGAGGAGGGTGAGTGACCCCACACCTTCCTTCCCTCCACGTGGGAGCAAGTCTGTACCTCTGCACCCAGCACTGGGGTGAGGCCTCCAGCCCTGAGTGTCTCCCACTGCAACCCAGCTGTGATCTGGGGAACTCTGGGCACCCACTGGTTCCTGGCTTGCAGTGATGGGGACCCTTTGCTTTTCCTTCCCAGTGCCCAGCGAGCCTGGGCGCTTGGCTTTCAACGTCGTGTCTTCCACCGTGACCCAGCTGAGCTGGGCTGAGCCTGCGGAAACCAACGGGGAGATCACGGCCTACGAAGTCAGTTATGGGCTTGTTAACGATGACAACGGTAAGAGCTCATCTTTGGATGGGACAGTGCAGCCAGGTGAGGGGTAGAGGACACTTTCTGCAGGCTGGGCTGGTCCCAAGCAGCAGCAGAGCCAGAACAGCTCCAGGCATGTTTCTTTTGAGAACTGGCATTTGGATGGGTCACTTGATGGAAAGAGCACAGAAAAATCACCAGTCAGGATTTAACCCTGCAAATGCCAGAGAACTCTGTTCCCATTCACTTCCATAGTGTTTTATGTTGTTTTTCATGTCAAAAACTTAGTTCACAGGTCTAGATAAAGGGATGGGGTGCCAGGAAGGTGTTATTTGTGACACTGAACACCTCTCCTGTAGCTTGACTTCAGCATTCAGTTTGGGAATTACCCTGAGATGATGCTGCCTGTTGTGAGCAGCCCAAAGAGCTGCTGCACTTTTTCCAGAGCCAGGCTGTATCCTGACACCAAAGTGCGGGGTGTTGTGGGGTCCTCTGTGCCTGGTGGGTGACAGGCGTGCTCGTGCCTTGCAGTACCCGTTGGGCCCATGAAGAAGGTGCTGGTTGAAGACCCCAAGAAGCGCATGGTGCTGATCGAGAACCTGCGGGAGTCGCAGCCCTATCGCTACATGGTGAAGGCCAGGAACGGCGCGGGCTGGGGGCCTGAGAGAGAAGCCACCATCAACCTCGCCACGCAGCCCAAGCGCCCCATGTCCAGTGAGTGCCAGCCTGGCCAGGGGGCAGAGGGGCAGGAGCCGTGCTGGGGATATCACCCCAGCTGCTTCCCCGCCTCCTGTTTGCTCTGCTGCTCCAGCCACCCTGGGAATGTTGAGGGCCAGCCTGAGCATGGTGTGGTTTTTTGCTGCTTGTGTGGTTTTTTTGCTGCTTGTCTAATGGCGCTTTCCACCTCTCCCGCAGTCCCCATCATCCCTGATGTCCCCATCATTGATGCAGAGGGAGGTGAGGACTACGACAGCTACCTGATGTACAGCACAGACGTGCTCCGCTCTCCAGCCGGCAGCAAGCGGCCCAGTGTCTCTGATGATTCAGGTTCGTGTCTCTGAGTTTGAAAAGGTCATTTCTAACGTTCATTTTCCTTAATACCAGCTTTCAGTAACGAGCTTCACTGCTCCTTTCCATCTCTCAGAGATGGGGAGATCCAGTCGTGGAGATGGTGGAGATCGGCCTTTCCAAAGCTCAGTAGTTGCATCCATGGGAACACTTGGCTGCTCACAGTGTAAATAAGACCAGTGCCTCCTTGTCATAGCCATGGGGCAAAGAGAAACCTCAGTGTGGGGTGGGAGAGGAGCTCTTCATGGCCCTCCCTGCTCATCTTCCCTTTGTGTTGCCATTTGGCTGGACCATGAGAGTTGACATCAGCAAACAAGCGCCGGCAAAGGCACAGAGCTCTGAGTCCCCTGGATGCTTGGGATCTAGGCTAAGCCAACAGGAGGGAACTCAGCAGTGCTGGGAGGGCACTGGCCTCTCTTCCTCTATCCCTTCACTTTCTGAGTGAGGCTGACTCCCTGGTCTTGTGCTGGGAAAAGGAGGGGAAACGAACCATAAGTGAAGCGATGGGGTGTGTCTGTAGGATCTTCTCTGGGGGGGTTCTCCAGGGCCTCGGACCCAAGAGCGAGTCCCTGGTCCTTTCAGAGAGCAAGGTGACGGGAACAGCAGGAGTCCAACCACCCCAAGTGAGCATCGAAGAGTGACGAAACCTCTCCTGAGCAGAGGACAATTGTTGCAGACTCTTCATGCAGGGACAGGCGTCCGGTGGGACTTTGACTCTCACCTTTTGTCATGATGGACACAGGGCTGGAAAACAGTCTGGGGGTTGAGGAACCCCCTGCATGTCACGCTCCCACCATTCTCCACCTACCAGATGGTTGCACCACCTGAACTCCTCAGCTCACACTTGGCAACACAGGCTGTGAACAGGCGTCGTCCCCACTGGTTCTTGTCCCTTCCTGTCCCAGCAAGCAGCACGGAGGTGGTGGGTGGCCCACCCTGACCCCTGCAGACCGTGCCAACACCAGTGCTTGCGTTGTCCCAAAAGGCTCCAGGTGGAAATTTGTGCCGTTGCTGGGAGAAGACCTGGACCTTCGCCGCATCACCTGGAGGCTCCCCCCCGAAACCATTCCCCGCCTCTCTGGCAGCAGCCGCCTCTCCTCGGACACCGAGGGGCTCCTCCACGAGGAGGACAGCGCTGTGGCTCCTGGCAGTGTGAGGAGGAGCGGGACGCCCCGGCCCCAAGCAGGTGAAGGACGGCTCCATTACAGCACTGAGTGTCCTGTCTCGTCCTGCTTTGAGCTGAGCGGCCGGCGGATGGGCTCTGTGTCCCCTGCCTCCCCTTGTGTGCCCACCCTCGTGTTGGTGTGATCTGCTTCAAAACCTTGTCCCGGTGTGTCTGCTCACGAGAGTGTCAAGGTAACCCCCATCTCGGCACGGACTTGGGAGCCTGCTAGCAAGTTGCTTCTACCAAAGGCTGGACCTTCGAGGCAGGAGCAAACTCAGATGATACCAGCTAAGTGCCACCTCCAAGGGCAGCTCTTCACCTTAATTAAGTGCCCCAAGCTTCTGGGGCAGATCTGCTGGACTGTTAAACAGAAATCACTCTCTCACAGGTGGCTGATCTCTCCTGGCCTGCTGGGAGGGGATGGGGATTTGTTTGTCAAGGACCAGAACAACGGAGTGGAGTTTGCTTTTCAGATCCAGCTGAGATGGGATCCAGGATGAGATCTGGAGAAACCGCCTCCATAAAGGGCCGTTTTCCTTCTTCCACCTTCTTTTAAAATCTGAAATTATAAACCTGTGCTTGCATCTAAGGGGAGATGTGAGAGAATGTGGCGAGAACCACAAGGCAGTGCCCCAGCAAGGCCGAGGTCTGGAGTTACCTTGGGCACCATGGGTGTGTCTGGTGCTGGGTGTAGGGAGAAGTCTTTGTTTACCTCTTTGTTTCTGTGTCACTTGTTGGGTGTTGTGGCTTGTTCTAGATGTAGCGTTCCAGAACCACCTTCCAGAGTAGCTGAACCTAGGATGTAGCCAAGGCAGGGGGGGCACCACGATGCCTCCTGCTTCCTCTCCATAGAAACCGGAGCAGCAGCTTTGTCCACAGCCACGTTCCTCACGGTGTGCCCTCTTCCACAGAGCACTTGCTGAATGGCCGGGTGGACTTCTCCTTCCCTGGCAGCGGCAGTGGCACCCTGACCAGGACAGCCAACACCAGCTACCACCAGCTGAGCTCCCACATGCACCAGGAGCACAGGGTGATGGGGAGCTCCTCGCTGACAAGAGACTACTCCACGATGCTGATGGGGCACGGTGAGTACCACAGGGATGGGACCCATCCTTCCCTTCCATCCCCATGACTGCCTTTGGACCTGCACCCTAAAGTCCTTGTGGGGTGAGGACTGTGCTCACAGCTAAGGGGGCCTATGAACCCCAGGTCTGGAAGGTCATGTCCCCACCACTGATCTTTGGTGCTTTGCTAAGGCCTCTCTGCTTCCAGACCAGTTTGGAAGGGGTTCGCACCCCCCACATGCAGCGTGCTCAGGGAAGGGAGCTCCATCCTTATCCTCACACCACAAAGCACTCCAGGGAGAGCACGTGTCTCTTCTCCTCACTCTATCCAGCAGCGTGGTTGCCTTTCAGCTCCACGTGTGTCAATCAGCTGGTGCTGACAGAAGGTGGTTCAAAGATTCTTCAAACCTGAGCCTTAAAAAGTCACCTGTGCAGGAGCCTGGGCTGAACCTGCTCTGAGATCTCCAATGGTGTTTTTCTCTTTCTTCTTGCACCGCTTCTGTAGATTACCCGGGGACACTTCTCCCTCCCATCCATGAAGATGCTGGGAGGACACTCCTCCGGCCCCGGGACGTGGGTTTCAGGAGCAGGGCAAAGGTGAAGGGTTACTACCCCAGCATTGGCTGTCGGGACTCTATAATCATGACTGATGGGTCCGCAGGGATGTGCAAGTACATAGGTACAGCTTGTGCAGTGTCTCCTCCCAGCCACACATCCTATAACAGCCCAGCCACCGTCCACCCATGAGCTGCTGCCATCCACTGCTCACCCCAAACCTCCTCTCCATGGCTTGCTGTGTGCTGTGCTGATCTTCCTCCTGACCCAGCCTGCGCCTCCATCACATCACCTTTCTGTTTGCAGGTGAATTGCAGGTTTCAACCCACCTGGACTGATTAACATTCACCACCACTGCTGCCACCGTGCTCTGATCATCAACTCATTGTCCCCATCCTCTTTACTCCTAATGAGCTTCTTGTTCTCAGTCTTACTCCACAGGCCTTCGGAGAACTCTTGGGGAGAACATGTGCTCCTTCTGAGATGTCCCTCTGCAAGCTCCTTCTCAGTGAGGGGTTTTAGTCCCTGTGTGTCACCTGGGGGCCTGTAGTGCTCTCCATGAGCTTTGTGTCCCAATGGGACAAGCTGAGGAGCACCCAGATGTGGTCCCAGGCCACATGAACAGAGCCTGGAGGTGTTGGGCTGATTTAGCTGTAGATTAGGGCCAGTCTTAATTGACCTACACCTGATGAAGTCTATGAAGCTTCTAGCAGACCGGACAGGGTGCTTAGGGTTGAGTGAGGAGGGTCACAGCCAGCACCAGGCCCCTGCTCTGGGCTCTCTGCCACAGGGGCATGAAGCTTACCTTAACTTGTCCCACCCAAGCGTGGCACCCTGAGGCCGTGGGACTTCCCTGTAGCTGTGCAGAGCCAGCCAGCTCCCCCCCATGACAGGTCAGCTTGCAGAGATGACATCTCACCACACCCTCCCCGAACCATCAAGACCATCCCATGTTTGTGTGTGCCACCCCCTCCTCTCCCCCAGTCCCCTTAGCCCCCATTCCCAAAATCTCCAGCCTGATGCTCCTTTTCTGCCTCAGACTCCAGGAAGCCGCTGGGCATCCCTGACACCCCCACCCGCCTGGTGTTCTCTGCCCTGGGCCCCACGTCCCTGAAGGTGAGCTGGCAGGAGCCACGCTGCGAGAAGGAGGTGCAGGGCTACAGCGTGCAGTACCAGCTCCTTAATGGAGGTCAGTGAACTGGGGGGTTGGCTGGAGTTTCATGTGGTGGAGAGTCTGCTCTGGGTCTTCTGGCTCTGGAGGACCCTGCTCTGAGAGAGGGGGGTTGGACCAGATGATCTCCAGAGGCGCCTTCCAACCTCAGTCATTCTGGGATTCAGGGTCCTAACTCTGCTTCTTGTGTAGCCTTTTTTTTTTTGTGCAGGAAATGTTGCAGCTACCCCACAGCTTTCATTCCCTGTTTCTCTCAGAGGGAGAACAATTCCTGGGGTTGCTTGTAGAATCGTCTCTCCTCCAAAAATACTCCCCTTTGACTGATTCTCTCCATCAGCCCAAGCTTCTTAACCTGAATGTTTTTTCAACACATGGGACTTAAAAGAAGGACTGAAATGAAAATATCTTATTTTTATGTGAATCTCAGGGCAGCGTTAGTGAAAATAGAATTATTTTGTCTGAAACTCCTTGAGTTTTTCAAGAAGCTTTTTTGGAAAAACCTCTTGTCCTGCGCTACCATTGCTGGTGGCAAGGTGTGATGGGGATGGTTGGGGAGGGCCCCTGGATGGCTTTTGCAGGCAGTTTGTTTGAGACAGAGTTTAGGTGAAAGTTGTGGCTCTGTGTCTGCAACGAGGTGTTGACCTCCTCTTCCCTGTGTGTCCCAGGAGAGGTGCACAGGATCACCATCCCCAACCCCAGCCAGAACTCGGTGGTGGTGGAGGACCTGCTGCCCAACCACTCCTACATCTTCAAGGTGAAGGCGCAGAGCGAGGAGGGCTGGGGCCCCGAGAGGGAGGGAGTCATCACCATCGAGTCCCAGGTGGACCCGCAGAGCCCGCTCAGCCCCGTGCCAGGTGAGGTGGCTGGGGACAGAAGGGTGGCACTGATGTCTCTGCTGCTGTCTACAGTGCTGGCCTGGCTGTTTTCTCTCCTCTAGCCACATCCTGAGCTCTCCTTTCCTTCCTCTCATTTTGGAACAGGACCTTCTTCCCCACACACTCACTTTGCACTCGTCCAGAGAGCTGAGCTCTTCTGGCTCATTCCATAAATGCTGTGTGCACATTCCTCTCAGGCTCCCTCTGCTGTGATTCCGACCTGTCCCCGGTGCCCTTGCAGGTACCCCCTTCACCCTGAGCACCCCCTGTGCCCCTGGACCACTGGTTTTCACTGCCCTCAGCCCGGACTCTCTGCACCTCAGCTGGGAGAGACCCCGTGAGCCCAATGGGCCCATCCTGGGCTACAGGATCACCTGTGAGATGCTGCATGGAGGAGGTACGGTATCAGGCTGAGGCAGCCCAGTTCCCTTCTGTAGAGCACAAGATACCTCCAGCTAAGGCAGCAACTTGCTGCATTTTTGCTGGGACCAATAAAAGAGTTGTTTGCTTACATCAGTGCAGACAAAGTGAGGACATGAGGCTGATTCCAGGCCTGGGAGCTGCTGGCTCCTGACACTTTGTGCCATTGCATGGTCTGGTCTATTGTGGGAAGAGGAAGGACCTGTTGAATATTGCAGCCAAAACCCTGTGGAAGTTGGTTGTTGAGGTTCCCTGCTGTAGTGAAATGGAGTTGTCTTAACCCTTAGTAAAAGTGGGTGTAATCCTACAGCCCATGGAGTGTATAAAGCTCAGGGAAAGCCAAGGCAGCAGAGGTGGGGGGAGTGTGTTTGGAGGGACCATCACTCTTGTCTGTCTTCACCACTCTGTGTGGATTAGGGGAGCCCAGGACAATCTATGTCGAAGGAGACAACCTGGAAACCACCCTGACTGTGCCCCACCTGAGTGAGAATGTCCCGTACAAGTTCAAAGTGCAAGCCAACACCACCCAAGGCTTTGGGCCAGAGAGAGAAGGCCTCATCACCATTGAATCTCAGGACAGAGGTACAGTACCATGTCTTTGTGGAGGTGCAAAGAGAAACCTCTCAGAGCAGGCAACCCAACTCCCACAGTCACTCGCCAGCTCTGGTGGTGACTCCGTGCTCCACGAAAGACATGGAGACAGCGTTTTCCATGAAGGCAGTGCTGTGCCTGGTGAGCACTGTCCCAGTCCTGGTGCACTGAATGAGGGAGCACCTGCCACTGTTTAACTTATGGTGAAACTTCTGCCTGTTTGTACAAATACCTGGAGGCAGCTTCTTACTGCCCAGGTGTGAGACCTTCCCAGTCCTCTCAGTTCCTCCTGAACCTGGCTCCAATATCAGCAAGGAAAAACTCCGGAGACTGCTGGTGCTCACTGTGCAGGGTTGAGGTATTGGAAGCTCCTTGTTATTTCTTGACTGATTTGTCCCTTTTCCTTCTCCCAGGTGTTTTCTCCCAGTTTGGAGGACAGCAGTACATGAGAGAAGAAGTTTACAAATTCCCCACTGAATACACCACCAAAACCAGCATCAGCCATTCCTCTCTGGACCCCCACTTCACAGGTAGGGGCTCATTGTTGCTTTGCAACCCTCAGAAAACAAAGGGGAATTCTGCTTGGCCAAAGGTTTGATGCTGCTTTTACCTCAAGTGCCAAAGGCAGGGAAGGAGGGTCCATCAGGTGGGATTTTCCTATACCGTGTCCCCGCTTTGCCCCAGGGACAGTTGCAGTCATTCCCACACGTGCTGCCCAGTCCCAGAGGGAATGCTGAATTCCAGAGTCCTCCAGCACTGTCACTGGGGACCAAATCATAGCTCTTCCTGCAAGGTTTGATCTCTTCAGAGCAGTAAAAACAGAGCAGTGCGACAAACCCTTTATTCACATCAATGTAGTTGTTCCATGCTGTCCCACTTCAGCTCATGGGCTCATGCTGCAACACGGAGAGTTTGGGAGCTTTAGGAGATCCATCCTCTTGACTGACACAGCAAAGCACTGGATCCCTTGGTGTGGAGAGGCCCTTAAATACCACTTTCTATGATGGGAAAACAAACTGCCTGGAATCACGAGGCAGGGCAGACCCTGTTCCCTGTGAGCCCATACTTGGTGCCTTCCCCTTGCAGACGGGATGCTGGTGACCACCCAGCGCGTGGAGAACTCCAGCAGCACTCTCACCCAGGAGTTCGTGAGCCGCACCGTGATGGCCAGCGGGACCCTCACCCAGCAGGTGGAGAGGCAGTTCTACGAGGCCTGAGCCGGGGCAGGCCGAGCACCAGCGGGACTCTTGGGA
This sequence comes from Corvus moneduloides, assembly GCF_009650955.1. Taxonomy (NCBI): domain Eukaryota; kingdom Metazoa; phylum Chordata; class Aves; order Passeriformes; family Corvidae; genus Corvus; species Corvus moneduloides. Next base: position 7,613,374 of record NC_045494.1, read on the forward strand.
TCAGAGGGCAGGATTTTATGGAATGACCCAAGGGGGCTTCATCCAGGCGGTGCCTGGGCAGCTCCTCCTGTGGGCACAGACCGTCTGTGGCACTCCAGCCTCTGGACTTCTTTGGAGCCCAGCACACTCAGAGCTCTGGCACAGGTGGGTGTGTAAGCTCATCCTTCAGGGCAGAAATGGGGGTGTCTCCATGGCTCCAGCCTCCCCAGGTAAATGGAACAGAATGATTTTTTTCTCAGCTCCTTGGTTTCGAGAGGACCTCAGAAGTCAAAATCCAGATTTATAGAGGGTCACCATTTCCATCTTTGCTCCAGGCTCTCTGGTAACTCGCCTGTCTACTGGAGATGGTTGTTTTGTTCAGTTTGGGTTTTTTAATGAGAGCTGCAAGGTAGGGTTTTGGGGTAACCTGTGCTTTCTTACTGCACCTATTTGTGTCTGTCCTTCGCTGCTGGCATTTGGTACCACGATAGCAAAGAATAACCCTTCGTTTGTGTTGCATTACTTGATGGCCTCTGATGCTTTTTTTTTTTTTTTGCATACAATATTGTACAGTTTTCATAGTATATATATATAAATATATATAAATGTATTTTATTATTTTATAAAAAAATGGAGGTGGATAAGATCTATCCTGAATGTAGAGGTTACACTGGGATTGTGGCTGCTGGGAAACATGAATAACGGCAAGAAATGAGTTAAGGGCTTGATCCAAAGGCCACTTGGACCCTGTGATGAGCTGGTGGGCTCTGCCTTGGACCTTGTTATCCTCCAGCACCAGAGACTCCAGCAGAAGGCTGCAAGGTGCCAGATCCACTCGCTGCAGAGATCCATCAGCTGGAGCACTTGGACACAGAAGGGCTGGGAGCTGCCCAGAGGCGAGGGACAGGGATGGCTCCAGCAGCTGAGATGGGAACTGTGCTGGGATTCCTTACACAGCTGCTGTGGAAAGTGTGAGATTTCAGGGCAGAGGACGTTGGGTATCTTTTAAAAGACTTTTTGCTCGGCAGCAACATCAGCAAACACAAAGGAAGAGCAAGCCTGGGAACAACAGGCACTCCCACCCTCCTGAGCACATCTGAGATCCTTCAGCCCCAGCTTCAGGTCCACTCACACAGGGCTGGGCTGAGACCCTGCTGGGCTTCATTTCCCAGTACTGGGCAGGATCCCTGGAGCCTCCCTGCCTTGCAGAGCAGTGCAAGGTCTCTCTGGCGCATTCCAGCCGCATGGGAGCAGGCGAGGAGCCTGCCCAGAGCAGTGGTAGCAGCTTCCAACCAAAGCAGCAGCTGCCTGGGCCCCCTGGCAGCATCACCAGCCTGCTTTGGTCTGACAAAGTACCTTAGCTTTTTTTTTTTTTTTTCCTGGTTTTCTTTTTTTATTGTGTTTTAATTTCTTTTTCCTTTGTTTTCTTTTGGACTCTGAAGAAGAGTTCATCGCTGACAGTTCCCTCTCCTCTTCAGGCTTTTTATTTCACTAGGGGGAAGTGTTGTACCTCTTTCAGCCAAAGATGGATGTGGGTGAATCAAGTCCACAGGAGTCTCCACTACTGCAGATGGAGCTGGGTCAGTTTTTAACTTGGTTCAAGGGATCCTTCACCAAACTTGGGGTTTTACTGTGCCTTCAAGAAGCACTTATTTCTCCTGAGCACATGCCAGTGGCCTGAGCCTGCCTCCCTGCCTGCTCCCATGTCGCCTGGGGTTGGAGTTTTCTCTCCTCCTGCACAAGGACTGTGTGCCCCTTTCCCTGAGCTTTGTGGTCCCGGGTACAACACTGAGAACTGCCTATAAAGGGAGTTTCCCAAGCATTTAAACCAAAGATGATCCTGTTCTCCAAGCTCAGAGCATGGCCCATCAGCTGCTCTCCAGGGAACCAGACCTTCCCCATGCACATGCACTAACCCAGGCCTGTCTTTTTTAATTTCATGTGGTTGTTAGAGCTGGTGCTGCTTCAGCCTTTCCAAGCTGGATCCAGACCGGGTCTTTGATCAGATGACTTCCTCTTGCACGCAATAAATATTTTCTCTATATTCTGCCTCTTTGTTTGTTTGTTTGAAGCAAATTTTAAGTAATCCCTCCCCCCCTCACTATCCTCCATCTGCAGCAGCTGCAGGGCAGGTGCCAGAGGAAGATTCCCAAGTAGGAACTTTTGCCAAGTGTCAGTGCCTGCTGCTGCTCCTCCACTGCCATCCCCTCCTGTGACTGCAGCCCTGGTAACAGCTCCTTCCACCAGTGCAAACTGCATTTAAACCAGTATCCTCTGAGGAACAGGCCCCACTGATTTTGGCTCACATGGGCACAGAACAACCGTGCAAATGTTTTGCATTTATTAGGCAAATACTGCAGATGGACGAACTGATCCCCTTGGGAAAGCCTCTGGGAGGGAGGCAATGCCAGCCCAAGGTTCCCAGGTGAGGTGGTCACTCCTCTACAGGGGCAGAGCCTTTGCCCCTCCCGAGGGCTTGGTGAGGTAGAAGGTGGCTGTGCCACTGTATTTCTCCTGAAAAACAAGAGGAGCAGTTGAGGCTCGGAAATGCCAGAGCTGGGGAGAAAGGTTCTGCTGGTCAGTTCCACGCTCACTCTACCTCCTCCCTTCACTGGACTGGAAGTCCTGGTCATGTTCCCTCTCTCCCACCTTTGGCAGAGGCCAAAGCCCTTTTGGTCTCTCCCCATTTCAGGCCTTCTTCTGCCCCTTCTTTCCCCACCCTCAGCTATTTACAGGGTGCACCATGATCTCATAGAGCAGCAAAATGATGCTCTGCCTTGTTCACAGGCCCCATGTCCTGATACCCCCATTCTGCTGGCATTTCCAGCTACCTGTGCATGCCAAGGTGCTGATTTAGGGAATGCTGGTGATGGCACTGAGATCGTTCCTGGGCTGTAACTGCCAGTGTGCAGCTCAGCAGTGCCCAAGCTCAGCTCAGACCAATTTTCTGTAGATGGATTTGGCCTTCCTGAAGCTCCCCCAGCACCTTTTCAACTCCCTTTCTCAATGGAGTGAGGTCCTGGGGCAGGGCCCTATGACTGGCACAGGTGTTGAACTGACTGCAGGAGCTTAGTGGCATCAACAGACTCAGGGCTACCCCTGGATGGGCCCCCCCCAGCCCCAAATAGCTCAGGAGTGACACTTCAACAGTGTCCCTGTGCTGTGCCCCTCGGGATCTTTCAGTCAATCTCCTGGTGCTTTTCTCCACATACCTGGATGTGCTGCTGGGCTCTCTCTGCAGCCCCAGCTTCCAGCAGTGTCACCGTGCAGCCTCCGAAGCCTCCCCCAGTCATCCTGCTGCCATAAACCCCATCAACTTCCAGGGCTGCTGCCACCAGCTCGTCCAGCTCCGGGCAGCTCACCTCATAGTCATCCCTGGAAAGAGGAGACCCGTGCTCTGCCCTCTCCTGCACCCTGGGCACAACCACTGCACCACGGACAGCTGGAACTCGTGTCCTGGTGCAGCCACTGCCATGGCAGCGATGCCAGATCCACAAATCCTGGCCCAGCTCTGCCTGGAAGTGCAGGTACACGTGAGGAAGGCTGTGAGCATCCTTGCTCATCCTCACCTGAGGGAGTTGTGGCTCTCCACCATCAGCCTCCCGAACATGCTGTAGTCCCTGTGCTGCAGTGCCTGTGCTGCCTGTGCTGTCCGTGCTATCTCACCGATGACGTGCCTGGCCCGCCGGAACACCTCGTCCCCCAGCCGGCTCCTGGCCTCTGCAGAGACATTTGTGTCCCTGCAGCAAAGCCCCCCCAGCCTGCAGGATGCTGCTGGGGTGCATCCTGCAACCATCCTGTGCCAAAGCCTCTCTGCATGCAGCACGCTCCCATCACGGGCTGTGTGCCCACCCGCCTGCCCCAGGCCTCAGGCCACGGAGCACCAAGACCTTGACGCCCCAAGATGGTGACCAGAGATGAGGGAGGGACTGTCCCCACCTTCCAGCTCGGCCAGGGTGGCATCCCTCAGGCTGGCCTTGCCAAGAGCCGCTGCTGCCTGCTCGCACTGCCGCCGGCGCGTGGGGTACTCGCTGCCCGTCAGCGTGTGCCGCACGTTGGAGTTGGTGATGAGCACGGCCAGGCTGGCATCGCTCAGCGGGACAAGGACGGTCTCCAGGGACCTGCAGGGAGCGCTCAGCCGTGTGCCCGTCCCCCCTGCCCGCCCCGGCCCTCCCTCGGACACCTGAGTGAGGCTACGTGGCAGGCAGATCCTGAACTAAAGAGGCAAAGTCCAGGTGGTTTAGGATTTCACTCTAGTGTTTCACTCCCTCCCAATTATTAGTTCCATAATAGACCCTAACGACCGCGGGAAAGACAGCCCAGGCAAGCAGCAGAAAGGTTGCAGGAGGAGGAATCAAGACAAGGGGGAATTAAATGCAGGCTGCTCCGTCCCCATGATGAGGTTTTGGGCTGGGTTCAAGGGTTAACCCCTCCCTGCTCTTAGTTCATATGCACAGGGCCAGCTCATGCCCAGCTGCCCAAGGAGGTGGGCACAGCACAGGGAGCTCAGCGCTCGACCCTGACCTGCAGTCGATGAGCAGCGCGTGGCCTTCCCTGCCCATCACGGATATGAACTGGTCCATGATCCCGCAGGGCATCCCAGCAAACGTGTGCTCTGCTTTCTGGCACGCCAGCGCCTTGGCTACCAAATCCCCGTCATCTGTGCCACAGCAGACACACAGGTTAGCAGCTCCAGGATCTTGGTCCCTTGCCTGGGAGCAGGGGGAGCAAACACGGAGATAAAGGGTTGTTTTCCCATGGAATGAGGTTTTGCAGCTGCAGGTGCTTGCTCCTGCATCACTGCATGGCATCCATGCCAGCCTGGGCCCCCAGATCCAGCTGGATGTGATAACTGACACCAGTGTTTTGGGTCTCTTGATTTTTGGGGGCATTAGGGTAGCGAGAGAATGCTCCCAAGGGAACTTCTTCTCATCCCCCTGGCCAGCCCCAGGAGTGGTCCATGGATTTTAGAGGTCTGGGCAGGTCAGGCTGAATGAGCTGGAAGAGCCACACAGCCAGGATAGTGCCAGCTGGGGAGTTGTTACCCACTCACAGCAGCATTTTCCCAAGGGCTGTTGGGATCTAACTAAGTGCACCCCACTCATCCCAGCTCCCACGTGGAAATAGATGCCAGGGCCCAGGAGTGGCTGCTGTCTTACCAGGGCAGAGCTGCTGGAGGAAGGTGTACGTAGCCACTTCCAGAGCGGCCGAGCTGGAGAGACCCCCGCCCAGGGGGATGTCACTGGCTATGACGGCGCTGAAGCCCGGCACGGGACCAGCTGCGGGAAGAGAAGGGAGGAGGGGCCGTGAGCCCCTGCAGGGCTGCGTGTGCCGCACAGCTCACGGGGAATGACACAAGGAGCCCCTGTCCAACATTTCAGAACACAGGCTGACCCACAGCAGAGCAGGACCCGGCAGCCCCCCAAGCACAGGGACCTTTGGAGCTGAGATGGACTTTGCTGGAGCCTGGTCCCGGCGGAGCTGCAGGATTGCACCGGCACTGGGAGAGCCCCTGGAGCGCTCCCAAAGCCGGGTCTGAACACCAGTCCCGAGCAAGGGGGCTCTGACCGCCCCTCAGCCCGGCCTTACCCCGGTAGTGCTGGATGACTCCCTTGACGTAGTTGGCCCAGCGAGGCAGCCCCGGGCTCAGGGAGCTGCCGGGACGGGGAGCCGGGAACTGCACCCTGAGGGGCTCGTCCGCCTCCGCCGAGGTGGTGACGATGCAGATGGTCCCGTCCTGCGTGGGGGATCCCACCAGCACCGTCCCCAGCTGCAGGGCCTGGGGGTGGGGAAAGTGGGCTCAGACCCCGCGGCATCCCTTGGAGCATCCCCACGGGAGGCAGGGGACAGCTACGGCTGCTTCAGCCCACAGATGGAGCACTCGAGAGTTCTCTTTAACACCCCAGAGCCTCCACTGCACGCTCAGCTTGGCACAGAATTAAACTTCCTGGATATTTATTGACACCCAGGGTCAGTCTTCCCACTGACTGTTGTGCCTGACCCCCCCAGCTCGGTGCCAGGTGCTGCTGGTTGGGCTCCGAGGGCGTGGTAACCACGTCAAGGATAGGAGAGGCTTCAGGAAGTTTTCTTGCCTGCCAGGGAATTCAGCTGACCTGCTCCCACGCTCCTCGGCCTCACAGTAATTAGCTGTAGGTTTGATTTAGGACTGAGTGGGGACTTCCCCGCTGAGCCAAAGGAGCTCGGAAGGAGCAGGAAGCTCCTGCTGTTCTGAACCATCTCTGCCACCAAAACATCGCTCTCTGGGAACGGGAAGTTGTTTGACGGGGTTGTAGAAAAAAGGCTTCAGCCTCTCGGAGAGGTGGTTGGGAAGGGAATCAATCCCCCGTGAAGCGAGTGAGGAGGTGGTCTGCAGGGGGGGGCTGCAGCAGGTCTTGCTCTGAACCCCATGGTCCTGGGCAGGGGATCCCGCGGGGGAGAATGGTGAAAGCGGGGTCCCGGAGGATCCCTCAAGCTCCTGGGTGGGTTATCCTGGAGGGGACATCCTCGGACGGGGGTGGGAAGGCGGTGGTGGAGGACCCCCAGCGGCTGCCAGGAGGACCCGGAAGGGTGACACGGCGAGAGCCCGGGGCTGGGGCGGCGGAGCGCGGCCCTTACCATGGGCAGCACGAAGCCGCCGTTGTAGTCGGTGTGCTCTCCGATGAGGTTGACCCGGCCAGGGGCCCACGCCGCCAGCACCGCCGCACCCCCGAAAGCCGCTTCGTGCGCCCGGCGAGCGGCCGCCAGCAGCGGGGACGAACCGGGATCCAGCGGTTCCGCCATGGCCGAGCTGCACCGCCCCCGAGCACCCCGCACCGCCCCCGATCGCCCCGCACCTCCCCCGAGCACCCCGCACCGCCCCCGATCGCCCCGCACCGCCCCCGAGCGCCCCGCACCGCCCCCGAGCGCCCCGCACCGCCCCCGAGCGCCCCGCACCGCCCCCGGGCGCCCCGCACCGCCCCCGATCGCCCCGCACCTCCCCCGGGCGCCCCGCACCTCCCCCGATCGCCCCGCACCTCCCCCGATCGCCCCGCACCGCCCCCGAGCGCCCCGCACCGCCCCCGATCGCCCCGCACCGCCCCCGATCGCCCCGCACCTCCCCCGATCGCCCCGCACCGCCCCCGAGCGCCCCGCACCGCCCCCGATCGCCCCGCACCGCCCCCGGGCGGCCCGCACCGCCCCCGAGCGCCCCGCACCGCCCCCGAGCACCCTGCACCGCCCCAGAGCCACGCACAGCCCCCGATCGCCCCGCACCGCCCCCGAGCACCCCGCACCGCCCCCGAGCACCACGCACCGCCCCCGATCGCCCCGCACCGCCCCCGGGAGCCCCGCACCGCCCCAGAGCCACGCACCGCCCCCGAGCCCTGCACCGCCCCCGATCGCCCCGCACCGCCCCCGGGAGCCCCGCACCGCCCCCGGGCACCCCGCACCGCCCCCGATCGCCCCGCACCGCCCCCGGGAGCCCCGCACCGCCCCCGATCGCCCCGCACCGCCCCCGATCGCCCCGCACCGCCCCCGAGCACCCTGCACCGCCCCAGAGCCACGCACAGCCCCCGATCGCCCCGCACCGCCCCCGGGCACTCCGCACCGCCCCCGGGCACTCCGCACCGCCCCCGATCGCCCCGCACCTCCCCCGAGCGCCCCGCACCTCCCCCGAGCGCCCCGCACCGCCCCCGAGCACCACGCACCGCCCCCGAGCCACGCACCGCCCCCGAGCGCCCCGCACCGCCCCCGGGAGCCCCGCACCGCCCCAGAGCCACGCACCGCCCCCGGGCACCCCGCACCGCCCCCGAGCGCCCCGCACCGCCCCCGATCGCCCCGCACCGCCCCCGAGCACCCTGCACCGCCCCAGAGCCACGCACAGCCCCCGATCGCCCCGCACCGCCCCCGGGCACTCCGCACCGCCCCCGATCGCCCCGCACCGCCCCCGATCGCCCCGCACCGCCCCCGGGAGCTCCGCGCCGCCCCAGAGCCCCGCACCGCCCCCGAGCGCTCCGCACCGCCCCCGAGCCACGCACAGCCCCCGATCGCCCCGCACAGTCCCCGGGAGCTCCGCACCGCCTCCAATCGCCCCGCACCGCCCCCGAGCCACGCACAGCCCCCGAGCGCCCCGCACAGTCCCCGGGAGCTCCGCACCGCCTCCAATCGCCCCGCACCGCCCCCGAGCCACGCACAGCCCCCGATCGCCCCGCACCGCCCCCGGGCACTCCGCACCGCCCCCGATCGCCCCGCACCGCCCCCGAGCACCCCGCACCGCCCCCGGGACCCGCACAGCCCCCGATCGCCCCGCACCGCCCCCGAGCCCTGCACCGCCCCCGAGCACCCCGCACCGCCCCCGGGACCCGCACCTTCCACAGAGCACCCCGCACCGCCCCCGAGCACCCCGCACCGCCCCCGGGACCCGCACAGCCCCCGAGCACCCCGCACAGCCCCCGAGCCCCGCACCGCCCCCGGGAGCTCCGCACCTTCCCCGAGCCCCGCACCGCCCCTTCCCACGGTCCTCGGAATAGCTGTTCGTGTGTGGCCATCCCTGAGGACAGGGCGAGTGCTCGCCCACACACCCTCCATGTGTACCTACGGCGGGGCCGGCACCGAGGCTTTATAACACGTAAATACATATCCCAAAGCCTGTCCTCATACACGTAGGGATAAATCTGTGTCTTCTCTGCACGTGTGTCTCATATACGCGGGTTTTGCCGATACAATGCATGGAATTGATGTATCTGTACAGATCAATATGTGTATGTGTCACTGTGTTACACCTATATACCTCGGTGGCCGTGCTTTCAGCTTAAGTACACGTACACCTGTGTGTGTGTGTGAGGTTTCCCCCGCCCGTGGGGCCGGGCTGCTCCGCTCCTGGGGCGGGGCTCGTTCCCCATTCCCGATTCCCGGTTCCCGTCCAGCTGCCGCCGCGGGACCGCCTGGCCCTAGGGGACAACGAGCCCATGGCCAGGAAGGAGCCGCTGCTGAGCGCCCTTAAAGGTGAGCGTGGGGCCCCGGCGCCTGTGCGAGCTTCTTCCAGCAGCGCTCGGCCGCGCACCGGTACCGGTCTGACCGGACCGACGGCGGGGCCGTGCCGGGGCTCCCCGCGCCAGCCCCGCCGCCCGACCTTGGCTTCGAGGAAGTTTAGCCGAGTTCCTGCCCAGCGCAGCGGCGGCAGCCGGGGAGGGGAGGGTCGTGCCGGGCTGTCGGACCCCCCCGCGGGGCCGTGCAGAGCTGTCCCCTGGGTGCCCCCTCCCCTTTTCCCCGGCTGGGCACCCACGGGTGCCGCCGCTCTCTCTCCTCCCCGCAGGAGGGGTGCTGCGGCTGCGGGAGGGCAGCGGGCCCTGCACGGACACCTCGCCGCACCTCGTGTCCCTCTGCCAGCTGCTGGAGAGCATCCTGCGCAAGGGGCTCCGACGTGAGTGACCCTTCGTGCCCGGGCGGGGGTGGCAGCGTCCCCAGGCCCGTGGCGAGGGGTCTCGCACTCCGTTTCTCCCGCAGAACCGGCCTGGGGCTTCCGGAGACGGGACTACTGGCACTGGCTGGAGCAGCTTCCCACGGGGACCAGCGGCCGGTGAGAGTCCCCGAGCCAGACCGGGGTGAAAACCTGAGCTGTGGCGGCGTCTGTCGCGACATGCTGATCCCACAGACCCCAGGTGCAGGGAGGACGCTCCCGTGTGCTGCCAAAGCTGCTTCCCCTCTCCCCAAACAGGCCGACCCCTCTCTCCATCAGCATCCGGAGAGCCGGGGGCTGCGAGCGGACGCGGACGGCGCAGGGCCGGGGGCGGTACTTTCTGCGCTTGGCCCTGCAAGGGAAGGTGCTGGCGGTGGCCGTGAGGCAGCTGGCACAGACCCCCCGACTCCTGGAGGTGCGGCACGCGGGGGAGCTGCTACCCACGGGCGATGGGCTGCGAAACGGCGGCTAATCTGTGCCGTTTCACTGTGTTTCAGTTTTATGATCCTGGGAGCTCCATCCTCGGCAGTGAAGATCTCCGGGGTAAGATGGTGGCTCGCCCGAGCCTGTGTTATGGCACTGCACTGCTGCAGGGGAGGGGGAAGAGTCCACTTTGATTTTTCTAATCCAAATTTAGCGCTGGAAACTAAATACGTTGCTGCAGTGATGGGGGGGAAAAAAAGGTGTAAATATTTAGACAGTATTTGAATCCACCTAAGATTGGCTTTAATGGCATGGGATAGAGAAATTCTTTCTGAAGTATCCTCCATGTTATTCCTTTGTACCAAGGATTCTGGCTTAAGCAGACCCCGTCTGGCTTTGAGGGGAGGCCATGTCAGATGGGCCTGGGCTGAGGGGTGGCACAGGGGGTTTAAATGGCTGCATTGCCTTGACAGGCTGCAGCACTCCATCCATCCACAGCCGTGCTCTTTGGGGGGCCAGGCCAGGGAGGAAGCCTTTAATCTTTTGATTATGATAAATAACCCCATGCTAAACCTGTACATCAATGGTTTATAAATCACCCGCGCTGCTGGTGCATGAGCAGATTGCAGACCCGGCAGTGTGACCACAAGGCTTGTGCAGGAGAGCCTGGGCATCTTTGCTGTGCTTCTAAGGGGAGAAACAGAGCATTTGCTGCAAGCCTTGGTCTGAATTCAGGGGAAAAAAGGTACCAAGCTGCACTTGTGCCAGCAGCAGGAGCCTGGGATGAGCCTCCAGCAGCAGCCTGGATGCTGGGGTGGTCTCAAGGCCTCGCTCCCAGGACTCATTAGTTACACTGAAAATGGCTTTATTCTGTCCTCTGCCGTGTCCCTGTGAGGCAGTGGCTGCCAGGAACCCGGTGGTGACACTGCCTCTCCATCCCCATCCCTCTGCAGAGCCCTTCCTCTCGCTGCTGCTGGTGCTGACAGAGATAGATTTCTCCCTGGACGTGCAGGTGCAGTGGTGAATCAGTGGGGTGATGTCCAGCACAGGGCTGCCAATGTGGGGCCCTGGCCCCTTCCTCGCCAGGACTGATGGCGCCGACACTCCTTTGTTTGCAGAACTGCAGCTTCTTGGACGAGAGCTGGCTGCTGCCGGTAAGAGCCCATGGCTCCCGGGAGCCATCCTTCCGCCACCGGGCCCTCCCTGAAAAGTCCAATGAGGAAGATAAGGAATGGTTTGGTGGGGAGGGATTCCCACGCACCCCAGGGTGAATTGGCTCAGGTTCACCAGGATGAGCAGACCTGCCTCTGCTATCAAGGCTGGATCCTGCTGAGTGCCTGCGCTATCACCAGGAGCAGATCCCAGCATTCCTGGGAGTAAAACCAAGCACGAGAAGTACCCAGGCCTACATTGCTGATATAAGTGAAGTTTTCCCGTGCTCCCTTCCCTGATTTCTTGCCAAAAAAATCCCCATTTCCCTGGGCTGACACAGATTACGCATCAGTTGGTTTCATTCTTGGTTTGCTCAGTTAAACATCAGTGTGTTATTGAGAACAGCGGGGACGCCTTCATGTCTTTTAACGATGAAGAGCATCCCTCCACCGCCTTTTAAACCGAAAAGAATCCCCAAAAAGCTCCAGGCAGCTTTGGGGCTGGTCAAGGCATGCACTGAGCCATGGTGCTGCTGCAGAGCCTGGGATCCCGCTGGCTTTGGGGCATTTCTGACAGCCAGTGCCTCTGGCCGAGCTGGCCGTGTCTCGGGTCCCCGGCTAATGCGATGTGACAGTAAGTGCTGCTGCAAACAGCAGCGACTTTGGGGAGGGGCAGCTGCATCCCCCGGCTGCGTGGGGACATGTGGGGTGAGGCAGGAGGGTTTTTCAATGAGTGAAGGGTTTGCTGTTGCTTTGCTATCCCATCCATAGAGCAGCTTTGTCCCTTCAGGGTCTGGGCACAGCCAAATCCCGAGAGAGGACAGAGACAAGCAGCCACTGATGGTCCTGGCTCAGCCTGGGGCACTGGGGACTGGTCTCTCCCTGGGTTCCCAAAGCCCTGGTTTGGCATCAATGCCAGAAATGATCCAGGGCATGGGGTCCCTTGGGTGTCCCACGGCCACTGGCAAGGCTACTGTCACCAGCCACTCTCTTTCAGGTGTGCTGTACTTACGAGACAGTCCCGTGCCGAGCACTGGGGATGGTGCTCAGGTAGGAACCCTTGATCCTCCTCTCCACTCTCCAGAGGGATCTGGTCATCACAGCACTGAAAATGCCCCAAAAAGGGTAATAAATACCCTGTTGAGAGCATTGGGGCTGTCTTGGGTGCTTTTCTCCCCATCAGCTCAGCCTTGCCAGCATCTGCTGTCTGTGAGGTGTCTTTTCCCTGCATTCCATGTATGGGTGAAATGTCATGCATGGTACAAAAGGGGAGCCAGGCAGGGTCCCTGGCACTGAGCTGAGGCTCAGCTGCACCCCCAGGTACGTGGACGGCCGAGTCTTTGTCACCAAGGTGCTCCCCGAGAGCCAGGCGGAGGTGGACGAGGTGGTGCTGGCCGGTGACATCCTCGACGAGATCAACGGCTGCTCACTGAGATACGCCTGCCCCGGGCAGGTGGGTGGGGACAGAGGGCTGGGGAGTCCCCCCCGTTCTGCCCCCCTGCTCCCCTCTGCTCCCCCCTCCCTCCCTCCAGGCTGGGGCCATGCTGCAGAGGCTGAAGGGACAGCCGCTCTCCTTCCGCCTGCTCCGGTGGCGGTGGCACGACGGAGCCGTCTTTGAGCCACTGCTGCCCTACCTGAAGGCCCTGAAGGAGAAGGAGCCCCACTTCCAGCTCCAGCACAGCCCCCGGCACCGGGGTGAGGGGGAGCCGCGGCAGCTGCAGGGGGGCAGGTGGGTCTGTGCCATGGGGAGCCCCCAGGCTGGGCTGAGAGTCCTGGCACTGGGGTAGCCCCGTGCCCGCACTATCCCTGATCTCTGCTCAAGGCTGTGGGGCCAAAGCTGCCCCCATGGCCTGGAGGTGAGGAGGGAGCTGGGAGCATCTTCCCCTGCAAAGAGCAGCAGGAGGGATGTGTGGGGTCCTTCTCCTGATGCCCCCGAGCCCTTTTCTCCCCAGGTTGCTCTACAACCTGCAGTACCTGGGCCAGACCAGCGTTGGGACGGTGAGGCTGTGGGGCAGAGACCTGCCATGGGGTGAATCGTCTCTTCTGCAGTTCTTTTCATGTGTCCAAGGGTTATTCCCTCCTTCCCATTCCATTTCAGTTTGGTGGCAAAGAGGTGCTGGAGGGGGACATCCCTGCCGTGCTGGAGAGGGACTTGGCAGCGCTGGTGAGCGCCGGGGCTGGGGACATCCTGGGAAGGGCTCTGTGAGAGAATGCAGGGAAACAGGGTCTCTGCCATGGATATTTTTTCCTGCCAGCTCCAGGTTCGCTTAGCTTGGCTGAGTATTTGCCGCCCCATCACCCCTGTGGGGTTTTTTTCAGGTCAGAAGCATCTCTGCAGCCAGGATGGGAAAGGGCATTAAAGAAAAAAAAAAAAGCAACCACATGCAGGAAAGCACTTGGAAAACTCTGGGAAGTCTGAGTCTGGTTCTGGGGCTGCTTTAGGGCTCAGGTCACTGTTGTTTGAGCCTTTGGGGGGTTGTTTGTGAAAAGATTATAAAGTGTGGAAGCATTTTAATGGGGAAAGTGGGGAAAAAAGGGCAGCACAGAGGAAACTTGAAAAAGCTGAGGTTGACTGTGCTTCATCACCTCTGCATTTGGATAATCTCTGGCTGATTAAAAACAGAGCTCAGGGCTGTGCTGATTGGGGCTTCTTCCCCCTCATCCCCCCTGCAGGAGGTTTTATTTGATGTGAAGGAGGCAGAAGTCCTTGTGCAGGAGAAGGCTTCTTCCAAGGTGAGTGACATCCAAGGTCGGGGTGGCTCCCAAGGATGCTGGGAATCTGGTGGAGCGCAGCTGGAGGGGTCCTGGGGACAGTATAAACCAGGAATGGGGCCGACAGAGACTGACTACAGCCCCAAACAGTGGCCCCTTCCTGTTCCCTGTGCAGCTCCTGTGCCGCCATCCCTACCCCTCCATCTCCTGCGTGGGACGCTGCACGTGGAGCCCCAGGATCTTCGCTTTCTGTGTGATGTGAGTGCTGCCTGTGGGCCCTGGGATGGGGATAGAGGGATGTGGGTCTGGGAAAATAAACAAAAGGGGTCCAGAGCAGCTGCAGGGTCCCTGGTGCGGTTGAAGGCAGGGCTGGGCTCGGAGCTCTGCTGGATAATGGACGTGTTTCCATTTTTAGCTCTTCCCCCGAGAGCCCTGACGGGAGCACGTTCGACTGCCTGGTGTTTGCATCCAGTTCTGAGCAAGAATGCGAGGAAATCATCGGGAGAATCGGTAAGGGAAGGGTTTGTGGGTTCAGCTACCTTCAGTCACACTCTGGAATACCAGGAATTCTGTTCTGGTCCAGCACATGCAGGATCTGACTTAATTCCTTTTGTTGAGGTTACTAAGATGGAGAGATACTTAGATATTTTTCTGGTGTGGGGTTTTTTTTAAGGACCACTAGACAATGATTTTATTTTAAGAAACAGCTTCTAGGCATACCCAGATGCTTCATTGTTTCCAGTAAGGACTTGGAAGAAATACTGTTTTCAAGGGATGCTATTTTAAACATAATTTTCTTGCAGGAGCTGAGGCTGCTACTGCAGCTCAGCACCAAAGCAAGCATTCACAAATCCCAGTACTTGGAATTTTTTATTTTCAATTGGCCTAAATGCAAGCTGGACTGCTGAGGATCCTCAGATTTCCCATAGGGAAATTCCGGCCAGGCAGTGTCCCTGGAAAGAACTGCCCAGATGATTGGCCTGAGATCACTGAGCCTCACCTAAAGTTTGAGGTGGTGCTTAACTTTGCCTCTGTGAACTTAATTACTTTCTATCAAAGAGATCTTTTTCACTACAGCTTTAGCAAGGAGAAGAGGAAAACGCTTGGTTAAAACCTATCATTTCAGAACAGGATTTCTGCAGGGTACTGCTGTGAGCCAAGGGCTGGGTTTGCTCTGGGTGCACTTGGAGCAGGGTAGGACAGGGAGAGGAGGAGGAGGCTGTGTAAGAATGAGGGTAAGGAGGGCCTGTTCCTCCAGCTGCAGGATTTAAGCACACGGAGTGGTTTGTCTGAGGGAGAAGCGCCTGATGAGCCACCACGGCCCCAGCAGCAGCTGAGGGATGCAGGCCCTGGCTCCCAGGGCACGAGCTGGGAAGGTTTTCATGCCCTTCCCCACCATCCTGGGGGAGATCATGGACAGCCAGTCCCGATTGACCCGAGCCTGGTCAGAACTGCTGCTGCTCTTTCCCCAGAGCACCACAGCACTTTCACTGCAATAAATCAAGCCAGGCTGGCTCAACCACGTCCCTGTGCTGCTTTCTGTGACAACTCCAGCCTTACTCGTGCAGCCTGTTCTGGCAGGGCTGAGCAGCCTTGCCCTCCAATTTCAGCGTTAATTACCCGTGGTTCAGGCGCAGTCTGAGCACTTCCCCTCCACCACAGCCCAGCAGGCCCTGAGGAACCCAGACCTGCCTTAGCCAAGCCTGAAGCAAAGGCTGGAATATAATCCCACTCCATCCAAAAAAGCCAGGGTGGGAAATGAATCCCATGGAGCACCCAGCCCATCTGCTCCCAGGGTGTATAATTAGCTGTTCTCCTTGCACACCATCCCACTGAGCTGATCCAGGACTGGCACAGCCCCAGCCCCTGGGAACGCTCCCCCACACCTCAGCACCGGCACTGCTTGGGAACAGCCAGACCCATCCCAATTCCAAAATAAACTTTCCCTGCATCCACTGGAAAGAAGGAAAGAACTAAGAGCTGGGTTTGTGCCCTAATTAGAGAAAAGCCCCCCCAAAAAGCTGCTGCAGCCTCAGCCAGTCCTCCTGGATCCTACAGAGCATCATCAAAATCTCCAAACAGAACATCAAAATCTCCAAAATATTCCAGAAGTTCTCCAGTCTGTTGCCAGCCGAGGTTAAGTAGCCACAGCAGCAGCCCAGGATTACAGGAAGCTGTAGGAGGGGAGGCAGAAGCATCTTCAAGCCCATTCAAACCAAATGACAAGGACTCCTCACATGTGAATGTAAAACATTTAATTTAAAAATGTTGACACTACAATATATAAAATAGCTATTATAAATGCACATAGTGTATTCTATAGCTGCCAGGTTTACGTTTTTAGGAAACTGTAAGTTACACTGTGGTTAAGACTTGTAGTTTCACCCTCTGAAGGAAGTCCACATTTGATCACAGTGATGCATGGTCAGACTAACAGCCCCAATTGTTAAACACTTGGATCAAGTCATAACCAGTTTTATTGCAAAAGGACCCTGTACACATTTATATCAATTCTAGTACCTTACAAGTTTATCTACCCAACAAGTCATTAACATACAGAAACATGCATGAGAAGCAAGAAAGAACACCCATCCCTTCTGCATATTAGCAACTTGTCACTCCCGAGCCCGAGGCTCAACATCACTGAGGTTTATGTGAACAGTCACTTTTAGCATTCATCCTGAGTGAAAGATGGAATGACTTAAGTACAAATGCAACATATTATAAACAATTTCTTACAAAAAAAGTCACAAATTAAAACCAAAGTATTTTACAGAATTAACTACAAAACACCATAAAAACAGCCTTCACTTAAGCCCTCTCTCCCCGTATCCTGCGAGC
This sequence comes from Corvus moneduloides, assembly GCF_009650955.1. Taxonomy (NCBI): domain Eukaryota; kingdom Metazoa; phylum Chordata; class Aves; order Passeriformes; family Corvidae; genus Corvus; species Corvus moneduloides. Next base: position 7,629,916 of record NC_045494.1, read on the forward strand.
CAACTGGATATCTTTGGGCATGATGGTGACTCTCTTGGCATGGATGGCACACAGGTTTGTGTCTTCAAACAGACCCACCAGATATGCCTCGCTGGCCTCCTGTTTCAAGAGCACAAGAAGAAATGTTGTTAGAAACGCTCAGCGCAGCTCCCCCAGCGCCGCGGCCCAGCCGGCCCTCAGCAGTACCTGCAGCGCACCGATGGCTGCACTCTGGAACCTCAAATCTGTTTTGAAATCTTGGGCGATTTCCCTGACCAGCCGCTGGAAGGGCAGCTTGCGGATCAGCAGCTCCGTGGATTTCTGATAACGACGGATCTCACGGAGCGCGACAGTTCCCGGCCTGCATGGAAGAGGGAGGAGGGGGCGGTGAGGCGGGGCAGGGGCTGCGGCAGCCGGGGCCGAGCCGAGGGCCTTACCTGTAGCGGTGAGGCTTCTTGACGCCGCCGGTAGAGGGGGCGCTTTTCCGGGCCGCCTTCGTGGCCAGCTGCTTGCGCGGCGCCTTCCCCCCAGTGGACTTGCGGGCGGTCTGCTTTGTACGGGCCATTTTTCCTCACTTACCTACAGAGACAGGCACGCGTGACACGGGGCCCAGCTCTCCCCGTCACCCCCAAGCTCGACGAAACACCAGCCAATCCCCTCAAGCTCCAAATGCCCCCCTCCCCCGCCGCGGGCAGGCGGCCAGCGGCCTCCCCCGGGACGGGAAGGAGGAGTCACGGTTACCCCACCGCCCCCGCCTCGCGGCCCAGCCGCTCCCTTCCCCGGGGGAAGCGGACTGAGTCACGCCGCCTCCTCCTTCCTCCTGGGCCGCCCCGGGGTGGGGGGGGGGGGGGGGGGGAGGCGCAATGGAGGGGGATGGGAACCGGCCGTGACTCAGGGCACGTAGGCAAGGCCCGGCCTGTCCGTCGCGCTCCGGGAGGACGCAAGGCCGCGAACGGCCACACAGCACCGCCGCCCGCTTCGGGACGCACCCGCTGTCCGGTACTTACCGGTAAGAAGAGAAGGAAGCGCCGGTGTCGGTAGCGCTGCGCGCCGAAGCCTCTGCGCTGTGGTACTACCTCGAGCCGCTCCTCAGCCGCCGCGCCGCTCACTGCGCCCTCCCCGCCGCGGGGACACGCATTTTATAGTGGGGGCGCGCGCGCGCCGCGGTGACGTCACAATGCCTGCAAGCAACGCGCCGCGCTATTGGCCGGGACCTCCGCCGGCGCCGTCGCGTCACCACACACAAAGGCCGTGCTCCGGTTCCCCGGCGCTGATTGGGCGCGCGGCCGAGCGCTGATTGGTTGTTAAAGTAGGCTTCCGATTGGGTGTTGAGAGGGGAGAAGGAGCCAATCGGTGGCGGGTGGGCGCTCTGCGCGCTGATTGGACGAAACGGGGCAGGGTTTGGATCCTACCCTTTGTTGCGAAGCTCCACAATGGGAAGTCAATAGGAGCGGGGCGAGCGGCGCCGGCGCCGCGGGATTCCCCGGGCACCCCCGGCCGGCCCCGGCCGCCCCCGCCGCGGAGCGCCGGCCCCGGCCCCGGCCTGCCGAGCGGAGGCGGCCGGCGGGGGCTGCGAGAGGCGAGGGCCGGGCCGCGGGGTCCCCCCCGCCTCCGCCCCCTCTCCCCCGGGAGCCGCCGGTGTGCGGCCGCTCGCCACCCGCGCTCGGGGGTGTCCGTGGGGGCGAGGGGAGGCCCTCGCAAGGGAAGGGCGGGGGGAGTCTGGCGGCGCCTCCGGCATTTCTTGCCTGGATTTATCATTCCAGGTGGCAAGGAAGGGTTGTGACGGGACTTGGATTCGCAGTGGGCAGCGGGGCTGGGATGTGAGTGCCCCGAGTCAGAGCCTGACCTTTGGCCCTGGGAAGGGAGCATTCAGGAGTTGGGGCTCAGTCCCGCTGCGCTGCCATTCCCCAAATTACTCTGACTCTGTGGGTCACCTTCATCCCCAAAGCGAATCACAAAGTTTCATTGCAAGTAGAAATCCAGAATCCATGCTCCTTGTTGGTACCATCTTAGCTTTTAGCTCCCTAAGATAAATAACAATTCAGTAAAAAAAACTTGTCTTTTGGGGGAAACTGGTTCCTTAAGTTATACCTTGAATTGTATCACTGTTTTACTGTGTTTGCACTGACTGTGGAGGCAGGTCGCTGCACCCAAGGGGAGGCTCCCAGGATCAAGAAGAACAGGTCCCAAATGCCCTGCAGTTGTAGCACGTAGGATATGCAGGGAACACAAACAGACGCTCCCAAAGGCGTCCGTGAGCTTCCCAAAGCGGCGTGCAGCTGGAATCGCTCTCTGCATGAGGCTCTGCATCCTCAGCTCTGGGTCAGTGCTGGCCTGGTGGGAAGAGCCAGGATGGAGCTTGGCGTGTTGGGAACATGTCGGGAGAGTGTTCTGCTCCTCCGTCCGCTTGGCCACTCCAGCAAACGTGGCACCGTGGTGTGACAGGGCCGTCAGGCCGGGGCTGCCCAAGGGACGTCGTCTCCTCTGCATCTCCCCTGCCTCTGGTCCTCATTTTCAGGTTAATTTTCTCTCTTCTAAAGGAAAATGTTAATTATTTATCAGAGGCAAAAAGCTGTGTATCCACGGAGTGGCTTGGGAGGTGTAAGTAAACATTCACTGCGTTGGTTTGGAAGATGGAAAGGGAAGAATTCCCTTTGCGTTCTGAGTTGTTCATGCTTTGGGAAAATAAAATTAGGAACCGGTTCTGGTGGTAACAGCGTTTAATACATTTAATTTGTTAGAGAGCTCGCTGCACTGCCACTAATGCCGGGAGACCAGGTGAAACTTTGTTACCAGGAGCTCAGAGGCTCCTCAATTATTTCCTTCTCCATGTTTTCCCAGCAATGGCTATTTGCACTTCTCGTTTTAGAGATACTTTAGATTTTTTTGGTTTCTGAAACCCTGGAGAAAAGCCAGGTGTCCTCTGGGGTGGAGCAGGGTGAGGGACAGGTGTACACACAGAAAGCGAGGAGAGCAAACCAGCACACGTTAGCAAAGGTGGGAGTAAATTCACCCTGGGCACATCACCTGGAGAGTCCTCAGGGTTCCCCCATCGCTTGGCAGGGCAGGTGTCGAGGTGTGAAACAAAAGACAATAGGAAGAGGAAACAGTGTCAGCACCAGGTTGTAGAGTAAATATCAGCCACGAGGGATTGGAGCCTGTGGCATCCAAATCCCCTTGGACAAAGGGCAGGTTGGTGGTGTTTTCAGTGTGATTCCTCAATAATTGAGTGGGTTTTCCAGCAGGTTCATGGCTGACAGTGGCTCTGGGTTGGGTGTACAGGTGTGTGTGGAGATATTCCCTGAAACACCTGCACACACATTGACTAAGGAAAAGCCCTGCTTGACCAGGAGCTGCATAATTACAGTGCTCCAGACTCCCAGGGAGGGTGGTTAGATGAATAAGAAGGTATTGATATCCTGTGACTTATTCCTGCATATGCCTAGAAATAAGCTGCTAAATCACCTCAGGACAAGCGTGCCTGCAGTAGATACTAAATCAATGTAAATAGGAATTCTAAAAGTGATTTCCCTCCCCAAACCAGCTGCAGAGACCAGGCCTGAAGTTTATTATTAACGTTGCTCACCCTGCGTGCGCTGGCAGAGGTAAGAAAGGTGTTTGCCTGATAAATCCCGTGTACCCTTTCCCACACCGCTGGAGATCCCAGCGCCAGGAGCGGTTCTGTGCGGAGCCCCAGAGATCAAAGTCCTATTAAAAGAAACTCGTTATCATTTCCTCCCTTGGGAGAGAAGTTAATTGGCAGAGGAAGCGCTCCACATGGGAATTCGGCCGATTCCTTGGACACGGCTCCTTCGGGGGGGGGTTTCTCCTAGGGCAGGACGGGGAGCCCGTGCTCCGGTGTCCCAGCAGCCAGGTGCCATTGGTGTCACCTGCTCCGAGGTAGGTTTTCCACGCGCTCGCTGGGCCTTCCTCCTCCTCCTCCTCCTCCTCCTCGGGCCGCAGTGCTATTCCCGGGCACTTCCTGCACGGCGTTGTCCCGTGGGTGGGGAGGGCCGTGGAGCGGTGAGCGATGCCAGCACTAAAATAACCCACTGGCCGCGCTCCCGCCTCCACGCTCAGCCCCTGAGGCAGAGGAAGAGGGGAGGAGGAAGGAAGTGAGGCCGCCTGACACAAATAACTCCCCTCACCGGCCCCCCGGACCGGCCTCCCCCGCTCCCGTCCCAGGCTGCCTGGAAGGGCTGGGCCGAGCGGGCTGTGCCGCCCCCGGCGCCGGTATCCCCCCGGGGTCGGGGTCCCCTCAGGGCTCGGCTGTCCCCCCGGGGGCTCAGTGCAACCCTGCGGCTCGCTCCTCACCCCCAGGGTTTCGGTGTCCCTCCAGGGGCTCGGTTCCCCCCGGGGGTCGGTGCCGTCCCTGGGCTCGGGGCTCCCCGGGCCCCAATCCCGCCCCACCACCGGGGGGCGCCGCGGCGCACCGCCCCACCGCCCCGCGCACTACACCTCCCGTCGCGCCCCGCGCGGCAGGAAGCGCGGAAGCCGCGCCGCCGCGGGGCGCCTCTGGGAGTTGTAGTCCCGCCGGCCGGAAGCCGCCGCCCGCCGCGTCCCGGGCTGGCGGGCGGCGCGCGCGCGGCGGGACTACAAGTCCCACCCCGCCCCGCGCGCCACCGGGGCGGCAATGGCGGTGGCGGCGCCTGCGCGCGGCGCCCTCCGTGCGGACCGCGCAGAGTGAATAATAAAGGTCTCCTCGGCGGCGGCGGCGGCGGAAGGCGGGAGGCATGTCCAAGGGCCCGGTGGCGGGTGGCCCCGCCGCGGCCGGGCCGGCGAGCGCCGCCAGCGCGCTGCAAGCGCAGCCCGAGAAGCCGCAGCACTACACGTACGTAGAGCCGGGAGCTTCCCCGCCGCCGCCCGCCCGCCCGCGCGCCAACACGCGCCTGACGTCAGCGTGCGGCGCGCGCGGGGGCGCGCGGGGGGACGCGCGGGCACCGGCTGGAACCGGCCTCGGCCGGCGCGGGCCGGGGGGGGCGGGGGGAAAGGGAGGGGCGGGGGATGAGCGACCCCCCCCCCGCAGCCCCCGTGATGCACCGGGGCCGGCGCGCCTCCCCCGGAGGGTGAGGGGACCCCCGGACTCGCGGGTGACACCCCCGGCCCCTCACTCCCCGGTCCCTCCCCCTCGGGTGACACCCCCGCCTGGGGTGGGGGGTCCATCCCCCGGGATGTGAGGGCATCCCCGAGCGACACCCCCGATCCGTTCCCCGGGGGGTGAGGGGACCCGCGAGTGACACCCCTGGCCCCTCCCCCGTGGTGTTGGTGGACCGCGGGGCCCTCTGGTGACACCCCCGCCTGGGGTGGGGGGTCCATCTCCCGGGATGTGAGGGCACCCCCGAGCGACACCCCCGATCCCTCCCCCGGGATGTGACGGGACCCCTGGACTGGACTCTCGAGTGACACCCCGCCCGAGGCTGGGGTCTGTCCCACGGGATGTGAGGGCACTCCTGGATCCCCAGCTCTGACCCCTGCCCAGGCTGCGGCTCTGCTCCCCCGGGTGTCACCTGTGGGGTGGTGGTGCTTTGGGGGGTTGAGGTTTTGGTGAGCTGCCCCCCAGGGCTGTCACCCCTGTGCTCCATCCCCTGAAGGGTCCTGGGGGTTCCTCGGCACCTGTAGAGGGAAGGGTGAGGTGACAGGAGGTCCCCAGGGTTGCAGCCTCAGTGGTTGGTGGTGGAGGGTTCAAGCGGGTCCCTTTCAGGGCAGGTGTCTTTGGGAACGACACACGTGTGTGGAATATCCCCCTTGGAAGCGTTACACTGAAATCCCGATGAGCGTTTGCCCCATTCCTTCTTTTCCTCACACGCCGCGGGTGCAATGGGGCTGTGTGGGGCGCACCGTTGGTGTGCGTCACCTCCATTACTGGAGACACTCCCTCAGGGAACACTTGTTGCTGGAATGTGTCTTTCCTAACCAAAGTATACCACTTCACTGCCTTGTCCCAAGGAAGCACAACCTGTCGGAGCTGTGTGAAGTTGGCCTGTGATGAGCTGTTGGAGTTGGAGGTTGTGGTGATGATATTCCCATTGCCTTGTGCAATAGGGATAATGGATTGGGAGCGAGCATTATCTTTGTGAGGTGGGCTGGCGATGGATGGGTATGGCTGGAAATAGGTCATGTGTTCCCTGTCCTTAAAAGAGAAAAGTTTGGGACTGTTCCTCATGATCAAAATATGTGTGCTGAACCGTTTGCCCTTATCATTTTAGGGTGTTGTCCTACAAATACCCTAGAAATACCCGTATCTCTCTGGCTTGTGTCGATGCCCCCACCCAAAGTAAGACGTGTGCTCTGTGTGCTTTTAATTTCCATTTTCATAAAGTTGGTGGTGGACTTCCCTGCATCCATACTGTGATACCTGGAATAAAAAGAGCTTTGAGGAATTCACAGGCATGGTTCTATACAACCTGTGTGCCTGCTGCTGGGATCACAGGCTGCCTGCCACCCCTTTCCTTCAGGTTGTTTGGAATACTGTGGCAGAGTGAGGGCTTCCAGGTTTTACTGTCATCGTGAAGATCCTGTCATGATCTTTAGGGAACTGTCAAGCCACAGTCTTGTAGGTTGCGTAGTTTCTGGTGCGGTCTACAAGTTTGACAGTTTTATGGGGGAAATGGGCATGGAAGAGTCTACTGGGAATGTTGCTGTAGGGAAAAAGAGGGAAGAGGAGCTGCCCGTAGAGGTGGAGTTCACTTTCTCCAGTGATGGAGAAAGAATCAGTCAAAAGCGAGAAGGAAAAAAAGGAGATGAGGTTGAGAAAGTGTGAGGACACTGGATGGAGGAAGATGAAGGTGATAACTTGGCTAAGCATAACCATGGAAACAAGGATGTCAAGTATTAAGAAAAATAGAGGAAGAAGGACTTCAAGAAGCAGGAGGAGATTGGGAAAAAGGAGGGAAATGGGACAGCATGGAGCAAAGCTGGTGGTGCAATTAGCTTCTTTACAGAGGGGCAAAACTTTTGTTTCGAAGTTGGTGTTTTGAAGATGGATGCTAAAAATACTTCAGTGAAAACAGTTGCAGAGGAGCTGAATAACCATAAGTGAAAGATGGGTTTGGGGGCTGGTGAGTGCTGACAGCGGGATGCGAGCCATCCTTCGGAAGTCTAGGATGTGTACACTGGGTCACATCAGACTGTAAACCTCCTCCTGATAACATATGGGAAATTATTTGGTGGTCGCTTATGTGAACAAGTTGTATGTTGTCAAAATGTAAATATTTTCTTCCTTTTTTTTCCCCCTTAAATACAGTTTGTTTCCATAAAATGACACAAAGGTTACAAGTTGTAAACTCAAGTAAGCTTAATTATCTGCATACTTTGCTGTTCCCTGGGGACAGGCAATCTGGTGCTGGGGATCTCTTGGAAAGTTTTGGTTGTATTTGTAAGGAAATGTTCCAATTTCTGTATTAGTGTGGATTTCTAAATTCTTGGTGTTACTTGCGTGAGATTTTTTAGATACTTTAGACCTCAGTTCTTCTGTCAGGAAGCCTTTATATTTACTTTAGATGTTCAGCAAAAGAAAATGTGGGAAAAAATAAAGCTGGTGATGCTCTCTCACACCTTTTTCGCTGTTTGTTAGCAGAAGAGGCCAAACTTCCATGATTTGTGTCCTTTGGTAGTAGTTGTAGCGTGCAGCTGGATATTCCTGGAGACAAGTCACTGGTAGATGCCAAACTTTGCTGTTTAATTATGGATGGCGTGCTCCTTGTCTGGGGATCTGGTATTCCATTTGTAGAACCCAAGTGAGTAACAAAATACTCCGTGGCTGCTGCCGTGTTCTCCCCGGGTGGCTGGATTAGATGTTGTTCCTGCATGGGGCTGCTTTCTGTGATCCTGCAGCTCCCGTAGCGGGATGAGACCAGCGTATTCCCGGGAACAAAGGGGTGAGACAGGCTCGTTCCTGGAGGCTGCGATCAGCTTGGGGCGATGTGCTCTGCGGGGGCTGGATGGGAAGTGGATTTGGTTTGGGGTAGGCTCTGTCAAAGCTCAGCTGAGGGTTGGCTTTGCAGCGTTTCTCGGCTCTGTCTAGCACGTTATTTCTGCAGGTACCTCTGCCTTTAATGTGTATCTACGCGTGTGGGTAGAGCTTGAGTTGGAAGAAACTGAAAGCAAGTGCTCAGCCACTGGAGCTGTAGGTACGGAGTGCTCTGGGGTAGGTTTGTTTTGGTACAGTTCGTCCGTTCAGCTGCTGCCGGCGTGGTTGGTCTCAGTCAGACTCGATGCTTTAATTGTGAATTGTAAAGATTGTTTCCACTGCTTGGGTGTTTATTGATCTGGCAGAATTTAGATAAGTGAAAGTGGAGCAGCCCTCTGTTCACTGTGCATTCACCTGAAAGTCAGTTTAATAACTCTGCAGGAAAGCAAACGTTCAGGTGGAGATAAATTAACCCATTTAATAAAAAAAACAAAGAGTCCCTTCAGTCTGCTGCATTCAGAGTACACACGCTCACAAGTGGCCTGGAAAATACTCTGATTTAGGTGATAAACTCTTCGGGACACAGATTCGTTGTGCATAACCCAAGTCATTGCTACTCAAGACATTTGTCTTGAGTGTGCCCATCTTAAATACAAGCAGCACTCTTGGAAGTGACCCTCAGGATTCCGTGTCCCGACCGGCTGTACCCTCACTTGAGTTCTGGGAGAGATGCCTGGGAGCACATCCTGTCCTCTTTTGCAGTGCATCAAGATAAGCTTTGTGATTATGCAGCATAAAAGGCAGAAAACTTGTCTTTCCTTTTGCACAAGGAGAGGAATTGTGGGAAATTCCTGAAGGATTAGTACCCTGTAAGTTGGGCTGGAGCTGCATCTATATGGCTGGTTGGGCTGTCCTGTAGTGACTGCTGGCTTGTGCTCACCCAAGCTTTGTCTTGCAACCATTCTGTTGCCATTTAGGCATGGAAGGACCAGAGGAATCAAATGAAGGACATTGTAAATGGGAATGAAATGGAGCTAGTGCAATACTTCGGCTGTAACTGAAATCAAAGACATTCTTGTGTCTGCACTGGGCCTTGTCAGGTGGTTTCTTGGCCTTAAATAGGAACTCAGATTAGGACAGTGATGGAAATACGGGTGAAGAAGAAGTAAAATTACCAAGACCATAGGTGTGCTTATTTGAAGTCTTATTTATCTCAAAATCTTACGTGTGAATTCTTACTCAAAACCAACATCACTCAAAAACTCACCTTGGAGCATTCATGGTAGCAGAGAGTAATCCTTATCTTCTTATCAGTGGATGGTGTCTTACCACTAGCAGAGCAAACATGACATGCCTGGTCTCAAAGGTGCAGACTGAGAGTCTGTGGGAAGAAAACCAAAAACCAGATGTGTAGCTAGCAATTTTTCAGGATTGCTGTTTGCTCTTCCAGGGCCCATAACATTTGCCTGCACAGTCTGTTAGATTATACATTTGATGTGTTTGAGTTAGGTGGTCTTCACACCCTTCTGGATGAGTTGAGGCTTTGGATATTGTTTTTAGAAACCTTTTGTGTTCTTTTTAAGCCATCAGGACTCTTAAAATAACAAACTGCTGCCCTAATTCTGCTTTGGTTTTACTGGTGATAACCCTTAGATCAATAAGTTGATATGGACTTATACAAAAAGTAGGAACTAGGCCTGTTGTTTAAACAAAAAAAACCCACCCTCAACAAAACAAAGAAAAAAAAAAGCCCAAATAACCCAGAAAACAAAAACAACAAAAAGAAACCCAGGTGGTTTTAGGTTTCAGATTTGGTAGTACCTTTGGAGAAAGCACAGAAGATGTATAATATATTATATTATTATTGTATTGCGTACAATGTAAGGGAATACCCTTAGGAAAGCACAGAGTGAGTCAATACTTCTAAACCTGGGACTTACCAGTGGTCTATTACATCATTACCTGTAAATGTCATCTTATCAGGGAAGTATAAGCTGGTTGTTATTATTATTGCTGGTTTTTGAGTCTGTGTGAACTTCACTGAATGCATGTCCACTGCCAGCTGTTATTAGGAAGTGTGAATAGTTACAGGAAGTTGGAAATATAAAGTGCTGGAGTGTGAACAGGAAGAGCTGCCTTCACAGTATGCTCTCACCACCGAACACATGTGATGAAAAGGACATTTCAGATTTTATGGTTCTTCAAAGGCCAAGTGCTGAAAAGCTGCAGCTTGAGAGAGGGGCTGGCGAGGGGTGTTTGTGCCCAATCTGTGCCCTAAATGTGTCAGTGCAAAAAGGGGTTTTTCCCTGTTGTTGAAGTGGGGCTGGACCTGTGGTTTGCTTGCTGCATTTCCACTTCTTCACTACTTCTGGATATCAGTCTGACAGGGAATTCACATATGGATAACTGCTCTAGAGGTGTCATATCAATATTTTGCAGAGTAAAAAGCTTTGTGTACTGCTGTGACGTTTTCAGAATTAGTTTTGGTCTGGCAAGGTTTGGTGTTCCAAAAATCCAAAACTCTGTGAGAGAGGAGAGGGGTTCAATGGTGCAGAATTGTTCTAATGTGGAAGATGTTTTTTTAATTTTTAATGTAATGAAATGTATTATGTTGATGGTTATATGTTGCTTACATTAGCACATAGGATAGTTTTTTGTGGCATGGGAGGCAAAATTAAAGTTAATCATTGTTTTAGAAAATCTAGGACTTGGTGATTCTGTGGGTCCCTTCTGGTTCCATTTATTCTGTGATCCTGAGAACCTCAGAGCTCAGTGTTTCCCATTATACCAGTTTTTCTCATTTTGTAAGTTTATGTATTGTCTGTGTTTTTTATGTTGCCTGGCTTTATTTTAAGGAAAATTCTGTTGGAATTTAACATTTTATTGTCTTCAGATCTATTCTTCTTCCAGAATAAGGTTTTACGAACTTCGAGGAGCAGCTGAAACACTCAGCCTTTTTCTTCCAAGGGGTCTGACCAGTGTCCTTGGGAAAACCTTCCCGCAGTGCGTTCCAGCATCCCTGCCTGGCTGCTTGCTGGATGTCTCTGCCCCTGTGACAGCGTGGCAGGAGGGAATGTGTCAGGACATCAGTTAATCACACTTACTGTGTGGCATATTAGCATGAGCTGTCACTGGGGACTGTGTTAATGCACCCGGCTGAGCCTGGGCAGGGGCACGGCTCTTCTGTGGTCCTTGTTAAAGGAGCTGTAATTTCCAAGAGAGGAGCAGAATAAAGAGGCAATACTGTCTTTAATTGCTGTGTTGAAGCTCGTGAGAACCTGCTTGTCAGACATGAGGAGCCACGTTCACTTCCAGAGGATGCTGAGGAGAGGTTTTGTTCCTTTCATTAACTTTCTGCGTTTAAAAACTTCATAAATCTTTTTGAAAGCAGCACAAATAGGCTGAAAGAGATGGTGAGAAGTTATCTGGTCCCTTTGCTTAAGAGTCGCCTACATCAGTTCAGCTAAGATTTTTTTTTTGGTCTAATTGTCATTGATTTTTAATACTGTGTCAGTTTCTTCTTTAAACTGGGTTTTGATGGAATTGTGAATTATAAGAGGGAGTAAATCACAGCAGCTTCTATCTTATAAAGAATTTATGTACTCTATAAACTTTCTGTAATGTTCAGCACATCACTTGCAAATCAGGTACAGAGCTGTTGCTGAAAGCTGTGTGTGCACAGAGCCAGCCAGCAATTCCCCCCCAGTGTCCTAAATTAATGGGTGGTCACGTGTCAGCAGGCTGTGGAGCAAGTGCTGTTTCGTAGCTACCTTCTTTCCCTCTAATTTATTGAGAGAGAGTTTGTCTTTTATATCAGGGCATCAAAAATACAGAGCCTCAGCAGAAGGATGCATAGGGAGGCTAAAGGCTTGTACCTTTCCAAACTCCTCCTAGTGCTGACAGCCAATTTAGATGCTTGTGATGATTTTCTCAGCAATCTCTTGTCTTGTGTATTTTGATCAGTGCTTGATGCAGTTAATACCAGCTTGACATTTGAAATATCAGTTGGAATGAATGTTCCCTTGAAATGAATACCAACAATTCCTTCTCTCCTTAGCTCTGGTGCAGGCTGGCTTCTGACTCACAGACCCTCATCCTGCTGTAGTGTTCATTCAAGTTTAGGAGGTGATTGTTACAACAAGGAAAGGTCTAGGTCTTATTTGAAAGAGATGTTTTAAGCAATTTTAAATGCTAAAGTGCAGTGATGGCAATAAAAGAGCCAGATCACTGAAATGCTCAATACTGGCCTGATTCTTATCTCTTGTTAGAAGTCAGAGACATATAATTGAATTAAGATGTCAGAACAGTGGTAGAAAAGAAACTTGCACTGAATTTGTGGTCAGACAAGAAAAGTCTCATACCATCTCTGACTATCTGTTGGTCAAAATGGCAAATCCATTTCAGTGAGCATATACTGCCTTCTTTAGACTGATGGCACTGTTAAGTGAAGCTAAGAAATTAAGGTGGGATGGCTTTTTATCGCTGTATGCCTAGAATTTGTTTTGATTAATATGCAGTCATTGCCATATGGAAAGGGAATTAGTTTTTTGAAACTATTCTGGATGAACTTGGAACTAGAATTTGGGGGTTGGTACTGGATGATCTCTAAGGTCGTTTTCAACTCAGGCCATTCTATGATTTTAAAATTCAAAAATTTAATTCAAGAAAAAGAATTAAAGTCAGTATTATTTGTTATCCTTTGTCTTCAGAATGTCACCACAGCTCAAAAAGAAGCTGTCAGTCCACACCCAGTGTGCTCAGAGGTGATTTTTTTTCTCCTCTAAAGTTTTCAATAGACCGTGAGTTTTCATTGATGGCACTTGACTGCTACTGTCATAGCAGAAATACAAACAGCAGATGCCTGAGGACAACTGTGCAGCTTTACAGCAACAAAAAAAAATATTGTTTGCACATTTAAAATATCATGAGAGTGCCACCAGATTTATCCATGTATTGATTAGTCAAAGTGGGAAGGGGGAAGTGAGAAGTTGTGGCATAGCCTGGGGTTTGCCTGCTTTCCCCTTGGAGGAGAGCTGGTGTTAACCTGCAATGGTGCTTCTTTGGACACCAGAGTGTGCAGGACTTTTATTCAGACATGTGCCTGCCTTGTGGAGTGTTGAAAGAGTCCACTGGGCCACAGCAGGCACAGATGAAGTCTGATTTGAGTGCTGAGCGGAAAAGAAAATCGATTGAATGGTTGACATTGATTCTTCAAAATCTACCAGTAAAGGTTGGCTTTTATCTTTGTGCTGGCACATGTGTTATGGATGCAGGTTCATGCTTGTTAGATAATCACCGTGTTTTGTTTCAAACTCACAGCAGAAAATGTCTGTTCACAAATGAAAGCCTTTCCAAAGAGGCTGCTGCAAATCTGGTTGGTGTTTAACCTGAGAAGAAGCAGATGCTGTTTCATTTCCAATGTAGATTGGGCTGGGTGAGAGCACTATAGACCTGTCATGTCACGTGGAGCTTTGGTTGTCTGGTTTTGGTCCTGTGTAAATACAGCCTTTCAAACAGCTCATGTTCTGTCTTAAAAGTGTTCTAAGTGTGGGGCTGCAGTTGATCTATGAGCTGTCTGTTAAATCAGGAGGGTCTTGGCATGGCCAGGAGAGGGAAGGCTACTGTGCTGTGTTTCCAAAGCACCTCTCGTGAGACACGATGTTGAGGCTTAGCTGGCTAAAAATGCTCAACATTTGCATGCTAACAATCTGCAGCTGAAAGCCTGAGCTGTGGAATGGCTTGTATGGAAATAATATTTTTCTGAATTGGCCATTATGAATTCTTGCATGTGGGATGTTTTGTTTTAGGGAACTAGCAGAGTGAGTAACACAAGTTTTCAAACAGCCCAGCCCTGTTCCCAGCCTTCCCTGGTGTTTCTACAGTTGTAAGCCCTGGGTAGGCTTTGTTAGTGCTTGAATCGGTGGTGAGAGAAGTACAGTGTGGAAAAAAAGCTTTACTGGAAACTGGAACTTTAATTTTTACAGCACAGGACATCAGGGTGTTATTCAGACTTTTATTTGTTGTACCAAACCTGGTGTGTGTTAACCTTCCTTGGGCTCTACCTTTCTGAGGCTACGAATGCTAACACTGAGATAAAGAGGTATTGTCTACCCCATCCATAAGAGATGGGATAATATAAGTTAATATGTGAGTTAATATAAGAGAGAAAATTTATCTGCCTATAAGCTGAATAAATGACCGTAATAGATAAGCCTGGGAATGGATGTTTTTGTGATGTAATTAGCAGTAAAATATTTAACTGCTCATATTTAAGCATATGTTGATATATTGTGCTGACAGCTAAAGCAGGTACAGACCATCAGCAGTGTGCAGCTGTCTGGATGCAGTGAGCTCCAGTGTTTTCCCTGCAACAGGCTCAACTCACGTTACTGAAAAATAATTATTTCCATATGATCCTGTTTTCATAGACTCAGCACTTACACAGGTGTCATAGGGAAGGATTAATGACAACTAAATGGTTTGTGGAGCAAAAACCAACCCAGAGAGGGCTGAGGGTTGTCTCCATTGGGGTGATCCATGTTTGAAAACAGAGAAATGTGCTTTAGGCACAGTTTACATAAACTAGTGGTGTCAAATTGCAAATATGTCATTTAAACTTGGAAAAATAGGCTGTGTGTTTAAAACATTGCATGAACTGCCTAAATATTGAGTTAATTTTGAGGTCATGTCTAGTACATATTCATGGCCAAGTAATTTGGGGAAAGAAGGAGAACTAACTCAAGGAAATGTAAATGTAAGCTCAAGGCTTTATGCAGAATTCTGGATCTCGGTGAATGGCTTTTAAGGAAATGCCTCTGAAGTGTAGTGCCATTAAGTGTTTGCCTTTGCCAGTGCTTGGGTTGTTTTAATTAAAAAGGTGAAAGCTCTGTGTAAACAAACACTTGCGTTTGAAATGGATTTTATTGGTATGACTTGGTTATATACATTTCATGGTCTGCTGACGCAACAAGTGCCTGCTTTTTAAAGACAGCACACTGCCAAAAAATGACTCAAATTGCTTTATTTGTCAGGTTTTGAGTGACACAACTCGAGGGGTGCCAAGCAAAGGGATGCACAGCTCCCAGGAAGTCTGAGCAAGCACCTCTTCCCCGACACCCACAGACAGGAACACAGTTGTGACTCGAGCAGCTCATGTCTTGGCTGCTCACAAATGTGAGAAATGTGCATTTTATTGAGTTAACTCCGGGTTGAAAGCCTTGATTTTTGTTCCTCATCAGGACAGTGTTGGTGAGCCTCTTAGCTGCAGCATGGCATTTCTCTCCAAACAAAGCCATTTTTGCTATAACTGTGGAAACCAAACAATGTTTTGCCTGAAGCTGGTGTAAGTCTGTCTTCCTATGATGGGCTGGCACTACACAGTAGTGCTTCTCTGTTTTCCCTTAGTTTTTCAGTGTAGCCAAGGCACAACTGTTTTCCTGACGTTTTCCTTTTAATTGAAAAACATCCTGATTGTTTCTGATAGTTGCCAACACGTGTTATTTTTAGCCTGAACTTTTGCAGTCACTCAGTTATCTGTGAAGTGTTGGTAGTACATAATTCATTCGTCGCGGCTGAAATGAATTCGCTGTGTTCTTGTCCAGCCTGTGATCTCCTTTGAAATCCAGAAATGGAGCTCCAGTAGGGATCAGGTTACTGTTGAATATGATTATTGTGCATTTTGGTGTGTTATCCCCAGTTTTCTGTAATCTAGCAGTTTGTAGTTTACCTTCTGCGGTACACGCTCTGCGTTTCCATTTATTTGGAAGCATCCAGCTCAACTTTGCTTGCTAAATCATTCAGATGCCTCGAAAAAGGAAGATTTGAGTGCTGCCTACCTATTTCTGCAACAAAAACTGGGGGAGCCATGGTTATGGATGTGAGCAGTTGTCATTTTGACCACTGAGGTACACAATGAGTTATATGAAGTCTTAAAACAAAAAAGCTCCACAACCAAACAAACCCAACTCCATGCATCTGTAATAAGTCTCTCCAACTCTCACTTTCTTTATTTGCCCTTAGACTGACGTTATTGTCAAGCTCTAATGGAGGAGGGGAAATCTAACAGCTTTAAAATCACACACTGCTGTCTGCTGTGTGACCTTTTTCCAGTTGATGGTTCAATTTATTTAGGTGATAAAGAAAACACTGAGGCATGTGAAGTCTATCTTCTTGACAGATGTGAGCTTACTGAAACTTTTTCCTCATCCTTTTCTCCATCCCCACATTCACGGTCAGCCTTTTGTTTTTATAAAGTGATCCATATATTTTTCTTTGAGATTTAAATGCTTTCTAATCTTTTCAAGGTTTACAGAAGTGCACCTGGCTGCTGAGGGTATGGAAAGGCAGATGAACTGATGGTTGTGGAGATGTCCTGAGAGAGATGTTTGCCTTTTGTGCCAAGTGGTGCATGGTGTGTGCAAAAAGCTTGGTGTGTGAAGTGTGAGGGCTTGGCCAGGTCTATGAGGTTATTTTTCTAAATACTGTTAAATGTGGAAAAAGGGGAAATAGCCAATATTGGTGAGCCACAGTAGCTGAGAGACCTCATCTAGTGGGTGAGCATCCCTGAAAGAGGTTGGAAATAGATGATCTTTAATGTCCTTTTCAACCCACAACATGCCCTAACATGGATTTCTGGTAGAACTTGATCAGAATTTTCCCTGAAATTATGATTAAAGCTTTCAGAATTGCTGCTAAAATTGTTTGTTATTGTTTCACGTTCAACATTGATTCATATGAGGCTCTGTTTCAATATTAAATTACATCTGCCGGTCAGTAAAAAAATATTTATTGAAACAGACTTGTCTTGACTTCTGCTCGTACTGGAAGGACACTAAGCATTGCAGCGTTGTAAACCAGGCTGCTGGTGGTCTGCAGCTGCTGGTTCAGGGATTTGCTCCGCTTGAACAAGGAACTACAACTCCCATGAAGTCAGATTGTTTCACATCTTCCCTCCCAAATTCCAAGAAATCTTGGGAGTTGAAGGTTCTGTTCCCTGTCAGGAAGCTTTGGATTGAAATGCCAGCATTTTCTAAGACATTGTGTGAGTGCTGGTATCAAACTCTCTGAATTATTTCGGAACAGTCCTATTCTCTGACTCTGTTTTTTCCTTGCCTATTCTGAAACACCTCCCTTGCCCCAAGAGCAAAAACTCCTGAGCAATGTCAGAGCTGCATATCATGGGTTTTCTCTATCAGTAATATGTTAAATGAAAGGTGCATTAGTAGGATTTTTATTGAGTATCCTGTTGGAATAAGTAGATTCTGTCATGCACCACTGACTCATTTCAATTGGAATACCACAGTTCAGTAAAAGAAAATAATTGAGTCATGGGTTTCTTACTTAAAGTGTGTCTGATACCATCTTTTGCAATATAATTCTATGAGGGTGAAATGAATTTAGAGAGCTGATTTAATATGGACAGCTCTTTTCCTCTTGTGTTGGGGCAGCTCTTTGAGCTTAAGAAGAAAATAGCAGTTTTGAAAATAATTTCCAAAAGATAAGCATTATTGAATTAGAAATATCAATATCTATAGTTAGATATTTTCTGCTGGGTTTTGCAGTGCTGTCTACTGAGCAGACAGTCTGTTGGATAAGCACAGCCTGGTTTGCTTCAGATAATTTTATCTGTGTTAGCTCAAACCACTAATTTAAATTTTTAAGTGAAGCTGGTGGGATATATATACATATATATATATATACATATATATACACACACATATATACACACATATATATATATGCATATATATATATATATATATTTTTTTTTTTTTTTTTTCCCCTAACCTGAATTAGGAACACTTTCTCCATCCTGCTGTCTGGACAGATCAGTGCCACTCAGAGCTTCCAGAGAAGGAAAGCTGATGAGCAGCTGCAAGCAGTGACCTCTCAGTCAGACTGCATTTTTCAGGAAGGATGTGAACTAGGACCACCTGAGACTTTACAGAGAGGTCCATGGCCTCATGCAGTCCTGTCTGAAACAGCAGGACATGATTGATATAAAAATGCCAGCAAATGTCCCCAGCATTCCCATGTACTTTTGTGCCAGTGAAATGGCATTTTTGCCAGTGTGATACTTTGAGAGAAGACAGACACTACTAAAATAAATGGTAATGGCAGAAGAGCATTTTCTTCCTGATATCTGAAATCTTATCAGAAAAGTAAGACTTGGTTTGAAGAAAAAAACCAGAGCAAAACAGAAAAAAAACTCCAGACCAAAACCCAAGATAAAACACACAGCCTAAAAATTAATTTGTAGATTTGTTGTTAGATTTGCCTCTGTGGGCTCTTTTGTACAGTGGCTGAGAATCTCTGTACAGCCCTGAACTAGTAATTTCTAATATTAATGCTAATAATAAAGTGAAGTGCCCACAGCAGGCTGGACTTTACAGAAATGACCCAGGCCTGGGCTGTCTCCTCTGGGTTGGTTTGTTGTGACCTGGGAGCATCTGCAGGGACGGAGCCCCAGTGACAGTGGCTGTGCCCTGAGTGAGGACCTGGTGTAAAAGCTGCTCGTAGTTTACACTGGTGTGACACCAGACAAGCAGTGCTGCTACAACCTCTCAGCACAGGCCTTTCCTGAGGTGCCACAGCACAGTTTCAGGGGTGTAAACACACGCCCACCCGTGTGTGGAATGTAGATGGTGGTGGTGTTAGATCTGACTACTGCCCTACATTTTCAGACCGTGTCCTAGTCTGGATTAGCCAGACAATTATCTGATGGCTTTCTCCCTGGTGTCATTCTGCTGCAGGAGGTTCAGGTCCTGTTTGTGAGCCTCTCTTTGGGCCCAAGAGGAATTTTGGCAGAAAGGGGGTTGACCTGGAAGAGCAAGAAGGGCTGCAAAGGAGAGGAGCTTGTCTTGGGACCTATGTAAGGATTTCAAACAGTGCAAGGGGTGTTGGAAGCAAAGCAGAGCCTGGCTTTGCATCACAGAAGCCACAAGAGTTTGGAGGAATTGGTTTTAATCTTTTCATTTCCTTGCTCCTTGATACTGTTTCTCTCCCCAGTCTTCCTGATCCCACTGTTACAAAGCCAAGACTGTCTTGGCATCAGTGTGCATCTTCCAGTGATTTCTGGGAGCTTTGGGTTAAGGCTTTTATGAGGAATTTGGAGCTCAGCTGTGCACTACCAGCACATTTTCCTGAATTGAGCTCACTCCACTGCATGTGTGACTTGGGTCAAGTTTGACAGGAAGCTGCAGCCCTGGAAGCAGGATGGATGCAGGAATTCTCTCATACCGAGCTGCTTGAGCACACCAATGTGAACCAGAACAGCTGCAGAAAAATGAGAGATCTCTGCACCAGCAGGCAAGGAGGGGACCAGGACATGGCTGCAATTGTGGAGAATAAAAATGAAACTTCTGGATTAGAATTTCTTCTTGGGTTCTCTCTTTGTTTGCTTTTTTCCCCTCCTTCTTTCTAGGTTTGAATTTTTTTTCTTCTTCCCCCACTCCACTCATCTTTTTCCCTGCAGCTCCCAGAGCAGGTTCCTGTTCCGTTCCTCCAGGGCAGAGGGGGAACTCCTGCAATTCCAAGCTGCAGAGGTAAACACTTGCTGCCGTGCCCTGGAGAGTTGAGCTGCTGCTGGCAATTAAAGACAGTGAGCAGCTCCCCACTAATATAAATTATTGCAGAATAATCACTGCCCCTTCCCTCATCCCAGAGGAAGTGGAATTTCAGCAAAGTAACATTGGGGTTTTTCTAATGCTTTGCTGCTCCTGTTGGTCTCTGGGAGTTCCTCAAACTACAAGAACCTCTCCTCTTGTCTTCCTAGGGAAAAAAACTTTCATTTCCAGTAGCCTCCATCCTGTTTGACAGCAAGTTCAGCTCAGCCTGGGGACTTTGATCTGCATTGTTCTGGCCAGTCTTGTCCTATTTGTTTAGAATTGCATTTGTCTTTGTTTACTAGGGCTCATAAATGATAACATTTCCTCCAGGAATCTGGGTGTTGCTGTTGATGTTAATGTTGTATCAGAAGACAGTGCTATGTGCTTTCCACTTTTTAAAAATTACATGGGTATGAAGATACAACATCTACTCACTTTTTTTTTTTTTTAACCAAATAAATATGGAGGTAGCTCCAATATAAAATAGGGGTAATAATTCTTCTGCCCCTCATGTGAGGGCTGTAGAGTTTCCTGAGAGGAGTTGAGAAATGCAGGTTATCGTTGCTGGATTTCCTCTTCCTGTACAGACACAGCGTTTGGCTGACATGCTGTGAAATGTGTACCAGTTTTCAACATATTTTCAGCTTCGAGGGTCATTCCAAAATTCCTTTTTTCAGCTGTTCTGGAAAAAAAAAATTAGAGAGACCATTGACACCAGAAGGATCTGTCATGACAGTGTTCTCTGCGTTTTGTTTAGAGCCTTTGCAAAGAGGTTTCTGAAATATTAATGGCTTTCTGCTTTGTGAGACATCACATTGCGGTGGTGCAGGCTCTGTATCCTCTCTGTGTTCCCAAAACACATGTGGTTTACATGCCTTTTATTTATTTTAATACAAAGTGGCTGGTTGAGTGGTCTGTGTTCTCCCAGAGGAGCCAAAACTCACTTCATGGATCAAGAAAATAAAGGGCTGTAAGGCAATTTACCATTCAGGCTATTGTGGAAGAGGGTGATTTAAAACACTGTAGTGGCTTGGAAAAAAGGAAAACCCAAAGCAGTGATTGAAAGGCTTGAAATGACTGAGTTAATGTGACAACTCTCCTTTCCTCTGTTGGGTCTGTTGCAGAGGTGACTGTGCACAGTTAATGTCTGTGGAGCTCACTGGTACCTGTTTGCAGGACTTGCTTTGAAATTAAGAGTGAGACATTGTTTATTTAATAGAGAGCATTAAAGGATGACTTTCTGATGAAGCAAGTTAGGTGTTAAACACTTTTCAGGTGAACCATTTACTTATGTAATTATCTCTCATTTACATTTATTATAATGTTTCTCCAGGGAGTTTAGCCAATCATGAAATGCAATTAATTTTCAAATACTCTTCAGCAGCAATTGAGACACTAGAGACCGAAATCCCTAGTCACTGTGTACATTTTTAAACTTCCCTGCTAAAGGGGAGCAGCTACAGCTCAGCTGATTGTGGAGTTACTAAGTTCTGGGATTTTTAAGTGTTTCATTTGGGCCTATCACAAATCTGGAGTGCTGGGCTTGATACCAAGGTTGTGTAAGCCTGGTATCTCCCCTTAGTTTCCGGACCATTGAGGAGGTTCAGGATGCTGTTCTTGAACTTAAGCCTGGCGCTGGGTGAGGATGGAGGAGTTAAAATGCTCTTGGTTTCTGTCTGGGATTCTGATTGCTGTATGATACTGGCTGGGGCTCGTAGCCAGCTGCATTGCAGTTTGTCCATGTGTAAAATGGGAGTAACACAAACCTCGTGTCTCTGAGGTGTCCGTGGAGCTGTGTGAGTGGAATCGACTAGTTGGTGATTGTGTTGTCTATGGACAGCATCGTCCTGCTTAAGGTTACTTAATTCGCTTTCTAACCAAAATGTTGTTGCAGTCATTTTTGTTCCAAGTCTTCCTAGTGTGCTGATAAGATAAAATAATCTGTGGCATTCCACCTTCTACAGCTACTTGGTCCAACAACTTAGAAGGCTTTTCAAGAATGGATGAATTTACCGCAGCTTTTCAGCTTCCAGATGAATTGCTGGTGTGGCTGAAGTAGGGATCTCCATTTGAATGGAGCTGGAATTGGGAAAAGGAGCAAAGTGATGTTGTTAGCCCTCACCTACGCCAAGCAGACCTGTTTCTGCAGCTGGCTCTGGTTTTTCTGCTGTTAAGCCTTGGGCCCCAGTGCAGATACTGTTCCAGCCACTCTGGATTGCAGGGGACAGATGGGCTTGGGTAGAGAAGGGCTTACAGCCGGCTGCAGAGGCTTCCAGCCCCGGGCGTTCGTAGATCCCAAGCAGTGGAACCTGCAAATCTCGCGTATTTAGAGGCTGAAGAAGAGAAGAGCTTTTATCCTTTCATGCTTGCAAAATCCAGTGTAGGAAAGCTCTTGCCACTGATACTCCCTCTTCACAGCAAACAAATAAAACCACTTCAGTTGAATCTGCATTTTCCTGAGGCTTTCTCCTCAGCCGGGGTAAGGAGGAAAGGAGGCTTTATTTACAGATGTTGCTTTCAGAATGAGCCTAGCATTGTGATATTATCTGTAAACACATCTTTGGGCATCAGACATCTTTCCATTTGTTTAGAAGCAGGAGATAAAGACTGTCTGACATGGGAATGAATGTTAGACAAATTCCTACACTCCTTTTTGTTGCCTCGGAGTACACGCGCAGTTTAAAATGAGTCCGAATCTGCTGTTATATCACCCTGTTGCTTCCAGCAGAATACTCGCATTTTTATTTTGACCTACAAATCTTGGTCCTCACTACTTACACTGACCTCTAAACATAAGAGACCAGAATGCTCTGGGTTTTCTGCCTTTTTCCTGGGTGTGTCTCCAAGACCGAACCTGCTGGGATTCGGGTCTGAGCTGTGGGAGCTGTTTGGATGTTCCCTGTAAATACAGGGCAGCCCATGGGTTTCAGCAGCGTGGATTTTGTAAGCACCTACACACAGATCACAGTCAGATCATTATGTTGATCTAAACCATTTTGTAATCCTCTACAATCTGGGTTTAGAGACTGTTATTAGTGTCACAAATAAAAGCTTGTGACTTCTTTAGTTCTCAGGATAAAAGAAGCCATGTACTTTAAGGGAATTACATATTAAAATTAAAGCAACATAAACATGTGGGAGTTTGAGGATAGTTATCTCACTTTTCAAGACTGAGCCCTGAATTCAAATGATTGCAAGAGAGAAATTGATTAATTTTTATTTCGTAATTGACCATGTACTGACAAAGCAGAGCTAAACCTGGAGGATGAGGCATGAAATAGTCTTTTAAAAATCTTTCTTTCTCAGTAACTTGAAGCTTTAAATGTGGCTCAAAGAAGTGTATTTTATTTGGGGTTTTTTTTCTGTTTTTTTTTTTTAAACATATAGGAAGGAAACCCCTTTTTGCCCAGATAGGTCACAGATATAGAAATGGATAGAAAGGTACTTAAGAGTTCTATTTTCTCACAGACTCTTTCCTAAGCTCATGAAAAGCCTCTTCAAAACGATCCCGACAGAAAGTGATTTCAGCTCTCATTACATTCCTGTGTGTAATGGATATCTTGCCATTACAAACACCAGCAGCTCCCAGCCTCCATCCTGGGAGGGGAAGCAGGGAGGGTGTGGAAAGACAGCAGACATCTCTGTGATGGACGCAGCTCGGGGCTCTGCAGGGTGACTGGATCTTGCCCCTGCCCAGCATCCCGGTGCTCACGTCCCGGTTCCCGCAGGTACCTGAAGGAGTTCCGCACGGAGCAGTGCCCTCTCTTCGTGCAGCACAAGTGCACTCAGCACCGGCCCTACACCTGCTTCCACTGGCACTTTGTCAACCAGCGCCGGCGCAGGTCCATCCGCCGCCGCGACGGGACCTTCAACTACAGCCCTGACATTTACTGCACCAAGTATGACGAGACCACGGGAATCTGCCCAGAAGGAGATGAGTAAGTAGAGGCTGCACCCTGCTTTTCAGGCATTAGGCTTTTGGGATGAGGCCAGGTGATGATTCCAGCCAGTTCTTGTAGAGATGAGGCAAGTCAGCAGTAAAGCAGCTTTGTCACATACGTAACGTGAGACCAGATGTAAAATCTGGAATAGCAGCCTGTGTGCTCCAGGCCTGCTGCAGAGACAATACTGAGGGTGACTTAATGAGAGTTCAGCTCTTGGGAACTCACTGGCTTTGCAAGCCTGGGCATCTTCAGCAAAGCTGAGGTGGGAAAAACAGCTCGGTGACAAATGAGTTCAGAAACACTCTGTTCTCTAAGTCCCTGACTCTCAGCTCTTGCTCACTAGCAGGGTAGCTTAGTTTTTCACAGACTGAAGAAAGATGAGGAACTTCGTCCTCCAGTCTGCCCCGAGTTTCTGTCCCAGCTTTTTAACTCATGTAAGTTTATTTTGTCTTTCTGAACTTTTAAGAAGCCAGTAGAGAACTAAGAGGTACCCAGAATAAGGCAGCATGAGGAAGAGTTTGGGTTTTTTGGGTGTTCTCTCCCCATGACTGCAGTAGGTTAACGGGGGCAAAACCGCAAGTCTTTCTGCTGTGCGTGTGGCAGACCCCAGCAACTAAGGGGTTAATATAACTTTAGCCACGTGACAGATATGGGATAAATAGTGTAGCCAAACTGTGGTCAAATATGGACAGTGTTTTATAGAGAGATGCTGCAAAAAGATAGAATTTCAGTTCCCTTTTGTGGTGCCAGTATAAACATAGAAAAATGCTATTTATTGGCAAAACTTTCTTGTTTTTTGTTTTTTTCAACTCAATTAAGTAAAGTTTTTGTGACTACAGCAGAATGGAATAGTCCCTCAGGCCTAAGGCTTCAGTTTCAATACTTTTCTTCCTTGTTAGAAGAGATCTGGAAGGAACTGCAAATGGGATGTTTGTGGGCTTTGGCTTCAAGAGCACTGGTTGATACCTGGCTCAAACTCAGTGAATGAAAGCCATTGTCATCTAGGAACCTTTGCTCATTTGTATTTTTAGCTTGATGCTGCAATATCTAAATTTTGTCCGTTCCATCTTGTTATATTTCTGTTTTATTTCTCAGTGTAGATCGTTTGGGAAACAAAACACAAGTTAAAATGGTAGTTTTGTAATTCTCTTTTCTTGTCCAGTGTCCTTGCTCTTTACCAGATCCCTGGCAACCACTCTCCTGGAATAATAAGGTACTGGATTAATAATCCAGTTTTCCTTTAGGGAGGGAAACTCTTGCATCCTTTGTAGTGACAGGTTTGGGGATTCTCTGAAGTGTTGGAAGGCACAGCATAAGAGAAGGGGCAGAGTTAGCAAAGATGGTGTCAACTGCAGCATCTTCTCTCAGCAAAGTGTCTTCTGGTAGTTGAATCCCTCACCTGTGTGACTAAACCTTGTCTGTTCCTCCCCTCCTTCCTTCCTCAGGTGTCCCTTCTTGCATAGAACTACTGGAGACACAGAGAGGAGGTATCACTTGCGCTACTACAAAACTGGAATCTGCATCCATGAGACAGACTCCAAGGGAAACTGCACCAAGAACGGAGTCCACTGCGCCTTTGCTCATGGGCCCCACGACCTGCGCTCGCCCGTGTATGACATCAGGTTAGTAGAGCTTGGGGCTCCTAGGAGAAGGGTAATTTCTGTACCCAAATGAAAAAGGTGAAGATGGAAAAGGTAATTTCTGTACCCAAGTGAAAAGTGAGATGATTGAAGGACGGTACTGCTTCAGCCTGAAATGAGGCGATGGCGAGATATCCCTTCTTAATAAGGCAAATGTAAAAAACCTCCAGGGAGGATTCTCAAAGTGGGGGAAGGGATCACACTTTGGAATCTGATGAAGGGGGTCAAAACAGTGCATCTGGAATTCCCAGGGAATGAAGGCTTTTTTTTTATTGCAGTTGCTGTTCAGCTAAAGATGTTCTGACAAAACATGCAGGGCTGAAATGCACCCACTTAGCAAACGCTCCAGTATGTCAGTTTTTATACACATTTATCTGACTCTTCCTCTGCTCGGTCTGTTTGTTCATTTAACTCTGTCCCTGAAGAGAGCTTCAGGCGATGGAGGCTTTACAGAATGGTCAGACAACATCTGAAGGAGGCATTGAGGGTCAGTCTGCAGTCGCTGCCAGCCATGCCATGATAGAGAAAATACTCAGTGAGGAGCCCAGGTGGCAAGGTGAGTGTCACTGAGGGTCTGTGGGGCTGGGAGTTTGGTTTCCATGGAGTGCCTGCTCCTGTCCCAAACTTTTCTGCAGTAAATATGGATTGTGGTCATCTCTCTTGACTCACTGGGGTTTTTTTGCAGATACAACGTATGTGTTGGGAAATTACAAGACAGAGCAGTGTAAGAAACCCCCCCGGCTCTGTCGCCAGGGTTATGCCTGTCCCTACTACCACAATAGCAAAGACAGAAGAAGAAGTCCAAGAAAACACAAATACAGGTACTGTGGTCCTGGATATTGTACTTCCTAGCTCAGTGGTGCAGTGTATTGGAAATCTGGGGTGAAGGAGGCAGGATTTTGACCACTAGATAGTTGGTTTTAGTATATTTCCAAGTCGTGTACTGAGAGATGTTAGGGACTATTATTTCTTCTTAGCAGAAAGAGAACAAACTAAACAAGGAGTTTTCCTGTGTATAGTAACCAGTACTCTAATACAGGAATTGTTAAATCGTGTTACAACTCTGATTTTATAGCAAAGAGAACCTGTGTCTGGCTTTCCCTTGCCACATAAACCTCTGCTTTAGAAAGCAGTGCAGGGAAAAGAAAACAAAAGAAAGTTTTAATCCCCATCTAGAAACAAACTCACACAACAGTGTTTTCATGGTAAAGGATTCAGAATGATCAGGCTGCTTGTTGTGTATGCCTGCTGATGGGGATCGTGAGGAGGGACTGTAGCTGGACATGCATTCCTAACCAGCTGCTAAAGGCTCTGCTTTTGAGGCACCGGGGTGTTCTGTCACTCAGCTGTCGCTGGATTTTTCAGCGTGCTGTGTCTCCCTGAACGCATTTCATCCAAATTATAGGCCCTCATTTCCTCCAACACAACAGAGCTTTTGTTGTGGTCTCAGTGGGGCTTTTCCTTAGTTCCTTTTTGAAAAACATAGGAGCTGACCAGAAAGCCAGGAAAGAAAATACCAGGGATGTTCTCGCTTCTCTTCCCCACCCCCAACATTCACAGAAATTTTTGAATTGGCACTGAAATTCTCTATTTAAAAAAAGTTAAACAGACAGCAATCAAAGGAATGTTAATCTCAACACTTTAAGGAGAAATAGAACCACTAGGTCAGTCTTCAGGCAGCAGCTATGTGCTTTTTGCCCCTCCCTGAGCCCTTTGGGAGGGGAAGAGGTGAAAGCTTCTCTGCTGCTCTCCACTTGCTCCTGTGTTTTCCCCACCCCAGCTGATGTGACTGTGCTGGTGCTGCTATCTGCTTCCCTCTGCTGTTGTTTGAGGGAATGGTTAAGAGCATAAAGAGCAGGGGAAGTAGGTCACGGCAAAAATTCAGATCTGGGAAAAGGAACTGTTCCTGGCTGGGAGAAAGAAAACGGACTTGCCTTTTCCCCGGTGACCTGACTCAGCCTCTTTTCCACATGGCCACACTATAAACCTGGAAACATACTGCTGTAAGGGTATTATGTGTTTTAGGATTAGCCAATTAACTTCTTAGCTTTCTATGAAGGTGCAGTTCCAAAACAGAAACCAGACCCACCGTCTCTGACACTAATCACATCAGCTGCTAATATTGTAATGCTGGTTCAAGTTGTATTTGGTTTCAAATGGAGAATTAAGCCATGGTTTTTTCATTGGGAAATTGGAAGAAGGCGGAGAAGATGCAATAGCAGCTGGGTGGGGGCTGGGGAAGCAGCAGCCAAGCAGATTGTACAGCTGAGGGTGAGCAGCCAGACCTGCCCCCGTCTGAGGAATTGTAACATCACAGAATGGTTTGGGTTGGAAGGGACCATAAAGCTCATCTCGTTCCACCCCCTGCCATGGGCAGGGACACCTTCCTCTATCCCAGGGTGCTCCAAGCCCCATCCAGCCTGGCTTTGAACAATTCCAGGGATGGAGCAGCCACAGCTTCTCTGGGCACCCTGTGCCAGGGCCTCGCCACCCTCACAGGGAAGAATTTCTCCCTTGGTATTTAATCTACACCTATTCTCTTTCCATTTAAAGCCATTCCCCCTTGTTCTGGCACTTCAGGCCCTTGTCCAAAGTCCCCCTCCAGCTCTCTTGGAGCCCCTTTAGGCACTGGAAGGGGCTTTAAGGTCTCCCTGGAGCCTTCTCTTCTCCAGGCTGAACACCCCCAGTGCTCCCAGCCTGACTCCAGAGCAGAGGGACCCTCAGAGCACCTTTTTGGCTTTCTCTGGACTTGCTCCAGCAGGTCCGTGTCCTTCTGTTGCTGGGGGACCCAGAGCTGGATGCAGTCCTCC
This sequence comes from Corvus moneduloides, assembly GCF_009650955.1. Classification (NCBI taxonomy): domain Eukaryota; kingdom Metazoa; phylum Chordata; class Aves; order Passeriformes; family Corvidae; genus Corvus; species Corvus moneduloides. The sequence continues at coordinate 7,657,804 of NC_045494.1, forward strand.
AGGAGTGGATCAGAGGGGGAGAATCACCTCCCTCCACCCGCTCAAAGTAATCAAAGCTCAGAGCACGTCTGGGAGTCTGATACATTCCCCTGCTGCCTTATTTCCACAGATCTTCGCCGTGTCCCAGTGTGAAGCACGGGGACGAGTGGGGAGATCCCAGTAAGTGTGAAAATGGAGACTCCTGCCAGTACTGCCACACTCGCACAGAACAGCAGTTCCATCCAGAGGTACAGTAACCTCCTCGCTCTGTTTAGAAAAGCAAAAGCATTCCAGTCCTACAAAGGAAATTACTGTCGCAGGTGGGAGAGGGATGTGGGCTGCTTGTTAGTGTGGTCCTGGGATACAGAGAAGCTGCATGTTGGGAGTAAGCAGCAATTCAGCTGCTTGACAGAATAGACTGTATGGGAGGAGGTAAGAAAAGTGGGGGAAAACTCAAGTGTAGGAGCAGTCTCACGTGTGGGGGTCCTTTGGAAAGCACCATGTGGGTCTGCATGTGAGCAAACAGCATCTGTTTCCTTGACTTAAGAGTTTGTGGTTCATGTTGATAGCGCTAAACACCACCAGGCTCTTAGCTGTGAGCATGCCCAGAGCATTCCAATATCCTTACAGAAAGTGTAATTAAGACCTTTTCGTAGTCTGCTTCATGTTACAGTGTTGAAAAGCTTTGTGGGGCCCGTATCTGCACAGTAACCATTGTCACCGCCTGTCAAACTGGGGGGAAAGGGAATAATCCATTTGCTACAGTCCTTGTCAATGGTTTGTTATTTTCCTTGCAAACATGTGGCTGCAACTTTCTGTGCTGTCATCTGTCAGCTGTTTCCTACCTTTTGCCATTTGTAATGTCCATGGAGCTTCCAATGAGACTGAGGGACTTCATGGCAGATGGTGACCTTTGGGTGAGCTGGTGTGTGGTGGGTTGGTCTGTGGGTGAGCTTTAGCTGTCATGGGCATATTTTGGTGTTTCCAGAACTATAGTGGGTTTTCCTTTCTTTGAAGCAAAGCACTGAAATGGTCACCCTGAGCTCTGCTGGCCTTTGCATCTCTTATCTGTGTCCCTACCTTGCTGTCAAGTTTCTTCATAGTACTTCTGTACCTGCTGGTCACTGTTATTTTCTGTTCATTTCTGTTTGGTGGTTTTTTTGTTTCTTTTTTTTTTTCCCCATCCTTAGATCTACAAATCCACCAAATGCAATGATATGCAGCAGTCTGGCAGCTGTCCCCGAGGACCCTTCTGTGCCTTTGCACACGTAGAACGTACGTGCACTACTTCTCTCATCTTTCCTGGATATTTGAGCTATGGAAAGCTTCTGCCCAAGAGAGTTTAAATGTAGAGCTGCAAAACTAGAGCTTCTGTGAAGGGTTAACTTTGATTTCTATAGAACTGTGCTGGTGTGGGAGGTGTTGGCAGAGCTGGAGGCAGTAGGTGTCTGTAGGACTCAGCCTTTAGCTCTCACTGTGCTGTCTCTTGAAGGACCTCCCTCTGTTCCCTCTCACCTGCTCAGTTCTCTGGGTGTCAGTTCAGGAGGATGGAAGTGGAGAAGGCTGCTTCTCTTCTGTACATGGATGACCTGTAGCTAAATTGCCAAGTGTTGTATCTTAAAAAGCTGAAGATAAAATTGCTGATTATAGATAATTTATTGATCCATTTAAAAAAATGTTATTTTACTCTTTATGAAGTTTTACTTAGAGTTTAAGTCTTTAGTCGGGTTGGAGAAGAAAAATATGCGGCTCTTTTTTTGCTGCTTTATCTCAAATCCTCTTTTCTCAATAGCTCCCTGACTTATAGGGCATTATTTCAATCCTCACTTTAATCAACTAGGAACTAGTGATGCAGTTTTGGTTGTGGAATTTCTACGTGCAGGTAGTCCTAGCATTCATAAATAATGGTTAGTTCCTGTCCTAGGGCTCCTCCTCAGTTGCTGCACTGCAATCTCACTGCTGAATTTGCAACAATTAGAGCAGGTTACTCACTAGATTTGTTCTGATACTGACTCACTACATGGCCTTGAGAAAATCTCTCTGTTATTTGATTATCCTTTGTAAATGAGGGAATTAGTAATTGCTGCCTTTGACACGGAACGGGGAGAGTAAATTCTCTACAGGTTATGCAGTTCCTTTTATAGGAAGCCTTGTTGACAAGCAAGTAATTATAGCTGAAGCTGTGGGCTGTAATGGCCCAAAACACAGCAGTGCAACTACACAGTGGGATCCAGCAAGCTTTAGGAAATGAAATCTTGATAAAGGAACAATGTTTAGCAAACTTCCTTGGGTATAACATAGTATTTTTGATTAGGGATGCCTTATTCCTAATAAGATTACTACACTTGATATTATGTTACTTAGAGTAACATTCTGTGGCACTTGCACCATTCCAGCTTGGTTATTTCTTGTGCTGTCTTATGGATTTAGTCCTTCCTTAGCAAGGTGAACACTGACAGCCTAATTCAATTAAAATAACAGGAGTCCATTTATTATATCTGCTCTTAACCTGAGTTTTACTGGTTAATAGCAAGAAACCAGCATTTTGAGGATACTGAAATATGGATGTAGTGTCAATTCTATAGTTTTTGTGAAGATGCTGAGTGTTAGATGTAAATCCTACAAATCTAAAGCATCTCTACCTTCCAAACCAGTGCCACTTTTTTTTTGTAATGGTTTGTACTGAGCACAGATGGAAACTTTAACTCGCTCAGCTAATTATAGTGCACCCATCAACTTTGTGCCTAGCAAAGAAGGAAACTCTGCTTAGTTCAAGAGAGCTGAATGAATAACATGCAATTCATCCAGGGAAGATAATTTTGGAGCAGCATTAATGAGCTAAAGAGCAGCACAGTGTGTATGTGATGACAGTAAAAACGTGAGGAATATTAGATAAGCAAATCAGCCAAATAAGGTTTCCCCTTACTTCTATATTTATAAGTAAGTGCTTGTGGAGTATGTTTTCTCTCAGGAATATCTGGGTGTTCTTGTTCCTAAATGTCTCGTGCTCCATGGCAATTGCCCAGCTTTGAGTGGTGTTCCCTGTGCTTTGTCTCCCGCAGAGCCCGCGCTCAGTGAAGATTTACAGCAATCCTCGGCCGTGTCCAGCCCCACCCAGACAGCACCAGTGATGTACATGCCCTCAGCAGCTGGGGACTCTGTTCCAGTCAGCCCTTCCAGCCCACATGCCCCAGACCTTAGCAATGTATGTAGCCCTGTGGAGAAGCCTTGTCCATATTGTGCAAATCTGTGTTTCTCTGAGTCACTGTTCTTTCTCCCAAGAAAAGTATCCAAAAGCCCAGAGGATATGAGATTTTTCTTTTAGTTCTCAGCTCCTCACTTTTTAGAGGGATCTGGTTTTTTGGAACATACATTCAGTGGCTTTAGTGTTGTCCTCTCACCTATAAAAATTCCAGGCCTTCCTTTCTGTGCAGGGTTTGTTGATGTACTTTCAGGAAAGTGGAATACATCCGCACACGAAGTCCAACTCCTTCCTGTCTGGAGGTACATATTGGGCTTAGCTTCCAAGACCTGTAGTTAAAGGCTGTGAGCCAACAAGCTCTAAAGTACATAACTGCAATTGAGTTTGTTTACATATGTAATCTCAGAGCCTTAGCCTGTGCATATTGTGTATTGCATTATAGGATATCCTTAGTTCCCTCCCTCTTGTACTTCTGGAAATAGCTAAACTCTGGGGTATGTTTCAGTAATGCCCCAGACTGTTGGTAGCTAGTTGTCCATACAAGAAAGGAGATGTCTAAATGCTGAACAGATACTCAAAGTCACATTAGAAACCCATGGAATGCTAGACTGCATTTTTACTTAGCTTTTCTTTTTTGTTTAAGTCTTTCCTGTTTGCACTGCACTTGATAAGGTGTGTAGCCTTTTCAAATTGTTGGCTGAGATTTTGAGAAGGTACAATGACATGAGTTTAACTCGTTTGAAACTGGTCAGACTGAGGTGAACTCATCTAGGACCTCTGCTTTATTTTATTCCCTCTCTTTGAAAAGAGAAGCTGTGTTTGAGCCAACCTAACAGTTCATAGCTGTTCTGAATTGGATTGCAGGTAGAATTCCAAACAGATCTTGAAAAGTCTGGACATAATGTTGTCTCTTACTAAATAACACTCTGGAAAGCAGTAAAAAGCAAAACCCCTCCATCTTATGAAGGTATTGTTTAAATTCTCTGAAAACTGCAGGGCAGTTGAAGATATTTCCTACTTTTAGAATGTTTAGGTCTTGTCTATCTCAAGCTCTTAAGTCTTTTAAACAGTCTTTCCTAAGCCTTGGATATGTGCCAAATGGCAACACATGTCTGTCTATGACTTCATCATCCACAGGGCATCTGCATGTAGCTTGCAAACAAATATGGCTTTGCTGGTGATCATTTTACATGATGAATTAATCAGAGAAAAAGGTCCCTGTAGCAGCCAGCCTCACGTGGCCTGTTCTGTTTTGTATTTGTACTGTAGGTGTGGAATAAATCAGGAACTCTGCCAACTAGCCCCACCTCCACCACAGTGAGTAGTTATCTTTGCGACTGTAGGGAAGCGTGGACAGCAGAATGTCTGTATGAAAATAAAATCAAAACATTGTAGGCTGCTCCTTTTTTTTTTTTTTCCCCGCTAATGCCAGCCCAGACTGTGCCATGTTTGAATCTGTGATGTCTGAAGCACAGTTGTGCTTGCCAGTGGAGGCAAATAATTTCTTGTCCCAGAGAAATGGGATATTTGTGTTCATCCAGGTGGACACATTCTCTAAAACTCAACTTCCTTTGCTGCTGTCTGTGGCTTCATCTACAGTGCAAAACTAGCCTTGTTGCATGTGATTGTGATCCCTGGTATTAGTCCAAAGAATGGAAGTGTTGGAAATCATTGGGTTTTTTTAATGCAGTTGTTGATACCTGACTTGTGTCTGCATTAAAACTTTGAGATTTCCAACTGGAAAAGCAAAAAATACAGTTTGCATATAGCTCAGATACACCTGATTGTTGTGACTGCCACAGCACCTTTCCAGGTTCCACACCACTGCCCAGAGTCAGACAGGACCCACGGTAGCCTAAGGAAGGAGAAGAGACTTATGGTCATGTTGGGAACCTGATCAGTCACCTCTGAGGCCTCAGAAAGAATAAATGTCCCTAGAGCTGTAGGCTGGGTTTTACAAGACTGCACTCCAAAGCAACAACAATAAAACCATAATTGTGGGACTGTAAAAATCCAGCAGAGCTTTTTCCTGGTTTTTTAATTAGTGTTTACTGGAAGCTTGTATGGTTGTGTTGGCTGTCAGTGTAATCAATCTACAAACAGTGACGTGATTGAGCACTTCCATGGATGCATCTCTTTGAGCGGTTCCTGCTGTCTGGCTGTACTTTCCTGACACTTGTTCCCTGTGTTAGATTCTTTGTAGGAACAGCAGTCTTGGAAGCCCATCTAATATATGTGGGTCTCCTCCCGGTGCCATTGGGAAGCCCCACAGCTTGGAGACCATTGGTTTTCCTCCAGACTCAGTCACAGCAGCTGGCAGCTACAAGAAAGCACCGGGGTTTGAGCGAGAAGATCAGGTGGGGGCCGAGTATTTGAAGAGTTTCAAATGCCAGGTTAGTGGGGAATATTGGTTGGAAGAATTGGGGGGATGAGGAAGAATGAGACATTGCCCAGTCTAGCTTGAATGCGGATTTTTTTCTGATGGGAAAGCACTGTTCTCATGAGCAGTTTCTGGATCTCTGCTGTTGCTTTCAGCCTCCCTTCCAGCCTCTGTCATTTCACATCTGGTCTTGTCTCCCTTGCTGCCATCACACACCCAGTTTGTAGAAGTCAAGCTGCTGCTTGTTTTCCTAACCCCTCACAGCTTCTGTCTTGTGTTGACTCTGGGAAGCTTCCCACATCACTTCTTGCTCTTTCTTTTTCCATGTTTAGGTCCTTGCCAAGAGTTGCTGTGTCTTTTGCTGTATTGTCTCGTGGAAACTCATCCTTCTTTCTGTCTTGCCACTCCAAACTCTTACCTTGATCTCCATGACTTGGTTTGTCCTCCGTTCACCATTCCTCTGGTGTATTAAAAATGTCTTGTTAGTTGTCTCTTGCTTCTGTGGCTGTATCATTCTGATCCTTAACTCTCTCTCGTGGCTTCTGTGTTAAATTAGAATTCCTCATTCTTATTTGAAGAACCCTCTGAATATTACCCAACCCACATCTCTTAATGACATTCCCTCTTATCCCTTTTGGATATCTCAAGTCTTGCCTCGCTGCTTTCTCAGTCTTCTTCTTGGTGTCGTGCCTTATTAGTGCTGTTCCCTAGGCCTGGAACAGTCTCTTCCATCTCTTGCCACACATGGGCTTTTCCACAGTCAGCTTCTTACTGTGAATTTCCTTTCTTGATGTTACAATTAATGCTTTCTCTGCACCATCCCTTCTAACCTGAGCCCAACTCAGAGCTTGGGTTTTTATTTCACTTTTTATTTCTCACTGGGTTTGTAATTGTGTCTTGATTTAGGGGGAGGGGAATAGCTACTTGTATGAGGAAGTGCCTGCAAAAATACCTCCTACAAGTTCTTTTGGAAAAAAGTATAAAACGGGATAAGAATACCAGGTCTGTGTTGCCTGAGAAAAGAGAGGACAAGAAGCACTGCTTTCAGCCTGGCTATGTTTTAACTCTGGTCTGTGACATTAAAGAAGTCAGTCTTAATGAGCCTGTACTGCTGTGAGAAAACTGTAGAAATATCCTGTCCAGACAAGGTCTTGCATAAAGTAGTTCAGAAGCAGACTCCACGGGTTTTGTTTTATTTATTTTTATGGCCTTGGGAAAATATGGCCAAGCTTTGCAGTAGGGCCAGTCTTGAGCACTGTTTAGTCTAATTAAAATGATGCAGTGTCAAATCCAGATTAAGCTATATGCATGTGTGCTCTCTTATCAATGCTCCCTTTGTTTGGCTTAAGGGGGATGTGCCTTAGGAAACTGCAAATTGATGCAACACGTCTTTGGGGGTAAAGAGCAGAGCATGCTGTGATCCTGGCACTTCTTGCAGGCACAGCAGCTTGTAACAGTTGTTTAGAAACAAAAGGAAAAACATGTCCTCATTCTCTGTGGCCTCTGCTGCAAAGGAGGAGTGAACCCAGAGCTGAAGGACTGAGAGAACCCCTGTCTGCTGCCAGCAGAGGCAGGGTGCCAGGGAGGCCCTGCTTTGGAGAAAACGGGCAGCAAGCCTAAGCCAAGGAGAAAGGGGATGGAGCATGAATAGGGCTTCTAAAAGGAAGGCCAGATGATGAGCATTTGTATCCAAAGTCAGATCTGTGCTACAAAGATACTGTATTCACGTAGCTGCTTAATTATGTGGCTTTAATTAAGCAAAACCTGTGTTAAGTAGGAATAAATAGCTATTAAGATATAGACAGAAGTAATCACAGTTGCCTTATGCTAGGCTTCTACAGACAAAATTAGGTGTCTCCTAAGTGTCCTGATTTAATTTTACTTTAATCTATAATTACTTACGTGAAAAATTCTTCTGTAATTCACTTCCGTAAATCCCTGGCTGCAGTGGGCACCAGAGATTCTCATATACCCTGTAAATTAGACCAATAATGAAGCATTTAACTTTGTCAACTCCTGTATGAAAACATCAGAGGAGAAACTCTGGCTCAGCTCTGCAACAGGCTTGTCATTTTTCCCCTGTAGAATTGGTACAAATAGTTTCTATCTTAGTAGAATGAAAAATGCACCTTCTGTCTCAATAGATTCCACATAGTTTGTGGTAAGGCTGAGCCAGCAGTTAAAGCTAAAAATACTTTTCCCCAGTCCCAAAAGATTTAGCAAGCTGGAAAAATGCTGGCTGCACTGGAAGGACTTGAATGCCACGACCAGGAGGTGTTCCCAAGTCTTGACACACAGCACAGTAGGTTTCTTCCATGCTGGTCAGAAAACATTTAGTTTCACTCATAATTTATGTCCCTTGTTCTCTTCCTTGACTGCAGCAGAGCGAGCTGGAGAATTTCAGCCTGTCATTTGTATGTCTGTCTCGATGTGTGCCCTTTCTAATGTTATTCAGAGCTAAAGGAGACTGGCTTAGTGGTGACATTTGGTTTGCTCTATTTTTCCCTTGTGTTGTGTGAATTCTGGGCAGTGGGAATTGGGGCTAACTTGGAAATATGTTCACTTTTCTCCTCCTTAAAGAAAAAAAGCACTTCCAGTAAGACTTAACTGCAGCAGAGCCAGCTCCCCGTGTTGGCAGGAAGCCTCTCAGTGGGGGCACGGCTGCGTGTGTGCCCTCCCGTCAGCTGCTGACGTGTGAGATAGCACATTTTGTGTTCAGCTGAGTGTCAAACGGGGCAGGGCTGGGCTGGGTGATGCAGCAGGAGCGTTATCAGACGCACACAGAGGCACTCACAGAACGCAGCTCTCACACACACAGGGGAATGAGCCCGCCGTGGGCTCCAGTGTTGTGAACGTGTTCAGGGAAGTGGGAGAGAGTGATCCTCACTGCAGAAGGATCTTTGTGTCCATCTCCCAACTGCCTGTCTGCCAGGCTTTGACCTCTTCATCTGCCCACGTGCATCGAGCTGAGCAGAGAAAATGATTTAATGAAGTAAAACCAAGGGAGGAATTCTTCCACTGCTCTTTTGCCTGTCTGGTTACGTCACCCCTCTGCAGCAGTCATTTGTCTTTGCCATGAGACTGGTCAGGCCAAGAAGTCAAGGGGTATCACCTCAGCTCAGGGTGGTGCCTTGCGTGCTGCTGTTGTACATCGTGCCTCAGTCTCCTGCAGGGCTGGTGCCTGCCTGGATTTGGGATGAAAATCGAGCGCACTTCATGGCTGGAATATGTCTGTTTTTCACACTGGGGGGATTGGAGAGTGAGAAAACAAGCAGGGCTGACTCCCAGCAGTTTTTGCTGCCTCTCTGTGCCCAGAGGGTGGGATTGATCTCCCTGTGCCATGTCACAGCACGGGAGGAAGGGGGCAAGGCCTGCAGACAGACTGTTACCCACTGACAGGCTCCTGAGGCCACTTCCCAGCTGAACCCAGCAGAACTGACTGATGTTGCAAGGCAAGAGAGTTGATATCCATTAAGGATATAATGCTGAAAGGACCTTAAGCTGAATTTTTAGCCTGGATAGTGGGATTCTAAAAGTGTATTGGCATTCATGCAGTTTTGCAATTCCAGACAGCCTTGGCCACACTTATGTTTTCTACCTTTGAGCTCTTATGTTCATGGAAGAGGGGAGGATATTTTTATAAAGGTAGTTTTGATGATGTTGCTTTGAAAATTGGTTACTTATTACTGTGTTTTACTTTGCAGTCGTAGATGGGAGCTGGAAAAGTTTGAGGGAAAACATAACCTACATACTTCTATTTTCCCCAAACCAAAAAATATTTACATAATTTAACAATGCAGTGTGCCTCCCACCATTTCTGGCCCTTTCTGGGTGTTAAATGCTAGTAGGGCTGATGAGTTAGTTATAGCAAGGCAAAATAATTTGGTTTTGATCTTGGTTCTTAGGATGTGCTAACAGGGGTCTTACAGCAACATTAAAGGCAAATGTCATTGTGACGAGTCTTTGCATAACTCTAGGGGTGATGTCTTGGTATACAGAAAATAAATTACTTGGGATGTTTTCAGCTTGCTGAGCTTTCCCTCTCTCCAAATTCTCCAGTGCCTTGAGCAGCCCAAGAGAGGAGTGGACTGTGTTTCCCATGGCCTCTCCAAAGCCAGCAGCCAGCCATTTTTAATTTTGCTAAATAATCCCTCTGCTTATCTTTTGTTTTGTTTCTTTACTGCAGCAAGCAAAAATGAAGTCCCACTCCCTGGAACACAGGAGCCAGGAGCAACCTTTGTTACAGCCCAAACAGGTACGGAACGGCTGGCAGGGCTCTGAACCCAGCTCAGGGCTTGCAGCACCACAGAGAGATCTGTGGATCCAGACAGCTCTGCAGGGAGTAAATAACAGTCCAGACACCATTAGGGACGCTCAGCTGGAGGGATTACTTTATGAAGATGGGATGATTTGCTGGAGGTGTTATTTGTGAGTAGTTAGACCTGAGTGAATTCAGGGTAGTTCATGGGCTGAACTGTGCTGGAGAGAGTCTTCAAATTACAGAAAATTGAGCTGGAATGGATCTCTGGAGTCATCTAAGTTCAAGGATTTGGCAAAGAGAATTTAATATCAGGTTCTAAGTCGTGTGCTGAACTAAGTCTGAGTGAGTGATTGTGTGGCCCATGGCTGTGATTGCATGCAACCTGTGGGTCACAGGAGTTAATTCTGGGGCAGCCTGAAAGATGTTTAGAATACTGGGGACGGAGGGGGGGGACCTGGAATGGAGAACAGTCAACAGAAATTAAAGAAAAGCTGTTAATCTCTCCCCACCCCCAGCCCAGTGGAAGCAGTAGCCATCTGTCAGGTTGGAAGCAGGCAGGAACAGGTTTGCTGCTGGCATTTGGCTCGTTCCTGCACGTTTCTGACGGGGTTGTTCTATAAAGATGTTTTGTTTCCTACCTCTTTCCCTTTTCCCACTCTTGTTTCAGGACATCCTGGGCATTCTCCCTGTGGGGAGCCCACTGACATCCAGCATCTCCTCTAGTATCACCTCCAGTCTGGCTGCAACCCCCCCGAGCCCCGCTGGCACCAGCAGCATTCCAGGCATGAATGCCAATGCCCTTCCCTTCTACCCAACCAGTGACACCGTTGAGTCTGTCATAGGTAACTTTGCCTTTTTCACTTATGAAAATAGGGCTTCCTCAGCCATGGATCACCAGATGTGAGACTTGGAATAACGTGGGTGTTCCAGTGACCTCCAGTTTTCCGTGTCTGTCAGTGCTGGCAGATTCCTGAAGCTTGTTCTGTGACTGTGGCACATCTGATGTTTCCTGCAGGTCATTTTGGATGAAATTCACCCACGGGACCAACTGAAGGCCTCTGAGCCATTCACTCAGAATGTCACATGGTGTAAAAGGGCCTTAGTTTTAGCTTTGTCAAAGTGACAAAGAGGTCTTGGACTAGGCAGGAAATCACAGGGGCATTTTCCACAGTTACTACCCCTTAGTTCTAAATGACAATTTTACAGCCAGAGCTACCACCAGGTAGATTGTAAGGACTTTACCCTTTGTAGGGTGTAGGACAGAGGCTGTAAGAGAAAGGAAAACAGGAGAGTCCAGAGAGTGGAGTCACTCTTAGATAGGCACAGGCTTTTTGGTCACCTGTTTTTCTTCTTCCTTTTTTTTCTTTTTTTCCTTTTTTTAATTAAATGTAACGTTTCTGAGGTGATCTCACTAATTTGTTAAAAATAATAATAGAAATGAGTGGGCATGTGTGGGATGGAATTATATTGATCATCATTAGTGATGAGGCATGTTCAAATAGATGTAACAGATTCAGGCATTAATAAGCTTTATTTTACCCTATATGTGAACCTCAGAGATGTTTTTCAAGTGTTCCCTTCTCCTTGTATTTCTTTTCCAAGTGGCTCTTCAGGAAAGCAGGGACAAAGCACAAACCAGACCCAGACATGCCGTAAGCCAGTGTTCCTGTGTCTAAGGGACAGACTTAAAAGAGCAGTTTGGGGAAGACTTGTGGGATCTGCTGTTAATTCATCAGATTTTTGTTTCCATGAACCATTTGGGAATACTTTGAGACAAAAGGAGACAGGTCAGGTTAAAGAACCTGAACTGAAAAGCTGCCCATGACACTTCTGCCAAACCATCTGAGAACAGGATGGAGAGTAGGGCCCTGAGAGGTAGAGAGCACAGGCTCCTCTGCATGTAGGCTCTTTGGGCCATCCTATCTCTTGAAGTTGTTGGTCCTTTATAACATAATTGGTACCTCTGTGTCTGGCAGAGTCTGCCTTGGATGACCTGGACCTGAATGAATTCGGAGTGGCTGCCCTGGAGAAGACATTTGACAGCAGCACAGTGCCCCACACGAGTGGCATCATGATAGGTACATGAAAGCAACAGAGCTTTCTTTATCTTCTGCCAAGCAGTGTTGCCCAGTCACCTCAGTGGAGCCAGCCCAACCAAGCTCTAAAACCAGTCCCAAAATAACATTGGTTAAAACAGCAATTACAACGAACTCTGGCAACCCCTGAGCATCTTTGAAGTGAGAGCTTGCCCTTACTGACTAGCAGAGCTGAGTTATTGCCATTGGGCCCAGGTGTCTTGGGGATGTTTCTTGAGACTGAATGGGTCTTGCCTGATTTTTTTTCTTTTTTTTTTTTTTCTCTTTTTTTTCTTTTTTTTTCGTTTTTTTTTTGTTTTTTTTTTAGTGTTTAAGTAGACTCCAGAAGGCATCTGATGCATTTCAAATCAGGCCAAAGTATAACAATTCGCATCTTAAGCAGAAAACTCTCCCTAGCTGTAACAGGAAACTCACTGACCTGGTAATGCCATCCATCTGTCAGAGTGTCATCATGGTCTGCTGATTTGGTTCCTGTAATGTCTGTCTCATTTTGATACATGGAGGTAGGCTAAGGCCTCTTCTACCTGTCTCTGATGGGTGTCCAGGGAAAAAAAGAAATGTCTCGTAACTTTTTTGGAAGTGGTTGTAGTTTCTGGCTACCCTTGCTGTGTAAAGCAGGTGTTTTAACAGGAGCTAACTCTGGTTGTCTGAAGGTTTCCAAGGGAACTGCACTGCCTGGAGCTGTATCGAGGTAGGAAGGGACCTGTGGAAAGAATATCACTTCCACTTCCCTGCCAAAGATTAGAGCCTGCTGGAGGTTTACTGTCCCTGTCTGCTGCCAGCCCTGCTGCTGCTGCTCCCCACCTGCCGTGCCTTAGGGATCCTGCCCTTCTCCCTCTCTTCACATCAGGCCTGGGTGTTACCTGGTGACCTTCTAAGGGGGGAGATAGATGAGGAGAGAGCGGGGCTGAGATCTCCCTAAATCTGTGAGTGGCAGGCAGGACAACCTCTGGTGTAAGGGAAGTTGATGTCTTTTGTGGTTAGGCTTTTGTTTATTTGGGGTTTTTTATTACTGGTAGATCCAGGCACTCAGGTATCTGTAACGAGTCACTGGTTTTTAGTGGTTGAGATCATGAGCTCACCCAGCATGACAGTCTTCTCACTACAGGTTGTTTGGAAGTATTAAAGGCAGAGGCACATGTTTTAGAAGTGAATTTTTCATGACAAAGTATTTCACCAGATACCAAATTCATCTTCTCTAGGCTGACAGGGACCGAGCTCTGCTCAGAAAACCTTTTGTTCCTTTGGCCACTCAAAGAGCAATCCACTGAACTGTGGAGGGCCTTAACCTCTGTGGGTCATGGGATGGCAGCTTCAGTGCTCCTCTTAAAGGCTGAGAGGGGAATGAAACCTCAGGAGAAGTGGAGGGAATCCCGAGGGGCTCAGGGAGGAGAAAGGGAACCTAACACCTCCTGCTCTGAACTCCTGCCTGTGCCCACGCCTCGTGGTCATACATAGCCATCCTCTCTGTGTGTTCTTTGTCCAGGTGGGAGTTTGCTGCAAAGTTCTGCTCCTGTAAATATCCCCGGGTCCCTTGGAAGCTCTGCCTCCTTTCACTCCGCCTCTCCTTCTCCACCGGTCAGCCTCTCATCGCATTTCCTCCATCAGCCCCAGGGACACTTAAGCCAGTCAGAAAACACGTTCCTGGGGACATCAGCTTCTCATGGATCATTAGGTAAATGCATGGTGTGTGTGTGTCCCATGTACATGCCTGTCTGTGCCATGTAAGTATTTTCTTTTTAAGTTGGCTTTAATTTCAATGTGTTGTTTCACTGCTGCCATGGATCTCTTCTTCCCATGAGAACAGCAACGGGACTAGAAGCTGCTTTACCAAAGTCAGCTAATACCTCATGAACAAGGGAGCAATTCCCTCTACTTCCCATGTTTCTAGGCTGGGGAAAAGGGGCAGATAGGTTAATTGCCTTGCTCTGATGATGCCTTTCAGGAAAAAGAGCACTGCCTTTTCCAGCCAGCAGTGCATTGCTGAGACTTCATATAAAACTCAGAGCTGGGTCCTCATCTTGGCTGAGTTTAGGTAGGGATTGCAGTTTGCCCTTGTGACTGCTTGTGGGTCAGATTAGCTTCTGGGACCTCTAGAGCAGGCCTGGGCCATCAGAACTTTTTCTCCTGTTTGACACTCCGCCAGTTTTGCAGTGTGGACTTTATATAAAGTCAGTGTTTCAGTTTTGTCTCCCTCGCTCCTTCCCCTCCTTGAGGGTCTCTTTCATGTATGAGGGAGTGAAGGAAGAGAAATTGCTTTGGAGTTTCAGCTGTATCAGGAAGAAGAGGAGATTTAGCAGACAAATCTATTTTATTATCAAGACACAGGATTACCTTGAGAAATAAAGCTGTTTGGCCTCCAGGCTACAGTGACACCAGTTCTGCTCATTTCTGTTAGTAACAGTAAATATTCATTCTCTCTATTGATGCTAGACATAAATGCCTCTTCAATCTGAGATACACTTTAATCTTTAAAATTCAGCTTAACCTAATAAAATGATTACATGCTTGTGTAAGCTGTTTCTGCATGCACTTATCTGTGTAACTGCATCCTTGTTTGCACAGCCCAAGCCATGATTCCATGCTTGCCATTGCTGCTTGTTTGGCTTTAACAGCTTTTACAATTACTGTAATAAGAGGCATCAGAGGCCATCTCTGCTCTTAATTAGGTTGAGGCTGGCTGTTTGCCCCAGTTTTTGTAAGAAAAGGAAAAATTGCTGTTTCAGAAGAAATGAGTTATATTTATCTTGACTATGTATTTATACAAATAAAAAGCCAAAAATTGCAGGAAATTCGTAAATGCATTTAAATAATTTATTTATAAGAAAAAAAAAAAGATATTTTCCATAAATACAACAAATCCTTTGCTGGGGTTTTGAGAAGATATTTGAATAGTTTCTTAGCAGTTGGCAGTCATCTGCTCCATGTAACTTGGTGAATGCACGTAACATGTCAAGTGTGTAGTTATCACTGATTTGTATTGAAATTGAGTTAAAAATGCCTAGTTCTGGGCTGGTTTCCACTGTGCTAGGTGTAAAATGTGCAGAGAAGGCATTCCTGACCAAAGGGGCTTGATACTTCCAATGTGAAATGAGAGCAGCAGGTGGAAAGAGGGGGTTAAAACAAATTACAGGAAGAGCTTGGTCAGCTTTGTGGCAGAATTTGTGGCTTGCCAGCATCCTGCTTAATGCTGGATTCCCATTCAAGAAAACTGAAGTTTAAAAAACAAAATGTGAGTTGGGATTCCATTAGAACTTCTTGCTTTCAACTGAGCACCCTTCAGAGCAGCTGAGATGGATCTGTGGTAAGTGGCGTGAGCCAGCAAAGATCCCTTGCTGCTCTGCTGAGGGAGTTGTTAATGTGCCTAAGCCCCTGGTGAAGACAAGTTACTATTTTTCAGCTGTGTATTTTGTAACTATTTGTGTCTTGGCTACAAGACAAATAATGGGAACTCAGTGGTGCTGGGGTGGACCTCAGTGAGAGGCTGTTGACTCCAGGGCTCACTTGCAGGCACAGCTTAGCTGCTTGTGAGATCAGAATTATCAGTTGCAACTCTATTTAGGAGTGTTCCCAGCCAGTGGGCATGAAAATGACTCCCACATCAAACTGGAGCAAACTGTTTGGGTAAGAGTCCACACTCTGTCTCAATATTACCTTTTCCTACTAGTTTTCCCCTGAATGCAAAGTGAATTTTAAGTGAAAGCATTTTTGTTACTGAAAGAGTACAAACATTGGACTCTGTGGAAAAATAGCCAGTTTTGTCTGCAACTGATACTCTACTTCTTTGCCTCCTAAACCTTGAATTTCTTCCTGAAAAGAGAGTTTATTTGAACAAACTAAAATAGGGAAGTGGCTAATTAGTCTTCTGTGGTGCTGCTCACTAGCTCAGTGCTAGAACTCTGCAGAGGGTGAAGCAGATACAGATACTATTGTCTCTACTTGTTTATAAACAGGATTTTCCAGTTCTGTTCCTTGTGTATGGAAACAGTAATGACTTGGAGCATTTTTTGTGTCACTGTTTGAAAGTGAGGCTCCTTTTCTAAGCCCCACGTTGAGGAGACAAAAGCAGAAGTTTCTCAGGGTGTACTGTGGGACGAAGCACCACCTGGGCTCTGTGAACCAACTCTGGTGGCTGTGCTGCACGGAAAAGTGGGGAGGTAGAAGCAGGTCAGGGGTTCTCCTGAAAGAAGGGGGATTCAAGCTGATGGTCAGCTCTGCTGTAAAAGTGATGCTTCTAAAAGCAGCCTGATTCAAGAGTTCCTGGGTCCTCCCTGCATCACAAAAGATGAGGCCTAATGGTGTGAAATTTCCCTATAAAGTCCCTCTATGATGGACTCCAGGGTCATGGGGATGAAACTGATTCTTGAGATGAACTTTTTATCCTGTTTACACGTTTTTGAATCCTGGATTTCACAGGGTTAGGGAGGAAATGGGGAAATTGCCAGCACCTGTGACATAACCCTCTCTATTTCCCTGTGAAACAGGTTTAAATGGGATGAACAGCAGCATATGGGAACACTTTGCTTCGGGGAGTTTTTCGCCCAGTACCTCACCTGCATTTCTGTCAGGTCCAGGTGCTGCAGAGCTGGCACGGCTACGACAAGAACTGGATGAAGCCAACGGCACAATAAAGCAGTGGGAAGAGTCTTGGAAACAAGCCAAGCAGGTACTTGGGCAAATCCTGGGATTAGGGAGTGTAAAGGAGTAGGGGGTGTCAGCCTTTCAACAGGCTCCTGGACATGGAGGTGATGGACAGAACTGTAGATTTTACAGATTCTCAGCATTCTTTCCTCCCCCTTGGAAATCACCAAATCAGTGGGCCTGGTGTGTTCAGGTGCTGGAAGTTCAAGGCCGGGTGTTGTGAAGTGTTTGACAGTCTCTCAGAGCTGCCAGCTGACTTTGATCCATGATAATTTGTCAGTATGCAAAGTTCATCCCCTGAACAGTGTGAGCCAGAAGTGTAGAACCACAGCCCAAGCAGATGGGATATCTGGAATGAGCAGTGCCTTGAAGCAAGGCTCCAAACGTGTTTCAGAATTTGGGAACAGAATTTGGGCAGATTGGTCAGAACTGGCGTGAGGAGTGTATGGAAATTGATAATTTTTCTGGGTTTCTTTTTGGAGACAGACCAAGTTTTCAGACTGCTTCTTTTACTCTCTTTGTCGGAACTTGCAGGCTTGTGATGCTTG
Source organism: Corvus moneduloides (assembly GCF_009650955.1). Lineage (NCBI taxonomy): Eukaryota > Metazoa > Chordata > Aves > Passeriformes > Corvidae > Corvus > Corvus moneduloides. Next base: position 7,674,911 of record NC_045494.1, read on the forward strand.
GAAAAAGGAGGCAGAGGAAGCAAATGATCGTGCCAACACAGCTAACATGGAATGTGAACTGGCCCGGGAGCAGAGGGAAGCCTTGGAGCTGCAAGTGAAGAAACTGCAGGAGGAGCTGGAGAGGATCCACACCGGCCAGGACCCGCAGTTCCTGCGCTCCTTCTCTGACCTGGAGACGCTCTCGCTCTCGTCACTCTACACCCTGCAGAAACAGCTGCGGGCAAACCTGGAGAAAGTGGACAAGGTGAGTGCCAGGGCCTGGCAGGGCAGAGCTCTGCCCTCTCTGCTCCTACAGGTCACAGCTTTTTCCCTTTTCCTCAATAGAGCCAGAAATCAGAAGCCTGTCAGAGCACTTCCAGGTAGATGTAACCAAAGTGAGCTCTAGCTGGCTCACAGGAAGATAACTTCATCTTCTTTGTGCCTAAAGTACAGAGTTTAAATCAATCAAAGCTGCTCTGTTGATCCTAAAGGTCCCGAAAGGCATCACGCTGTGCTGCTGCACTTTTGCTTCAGGAGATGAACAGGGTGGACAGCTGCCAAGTCCTCCCTGCCCTTCCCCAAACCGCTGAGCCCTTTGCCGTGCGTGTGACGCTGACGCTGTGCCCTGTCCCCCTCTCTTGCAGGCGGTATTTCAGATGCAGTCAGTGAAATGCCTTAAGTGTCAGGAGGAGAACCGGGTGGTGTTACCGTGCCAACACGCGGTGCTGTGCGAGACGTGCGCCGAGGAGGGCGAGTGCCCCATCTGCCACCCCAACAGGCCCCACTCTCTGCAGTCGTGACCTTGCGAGGACACTCGTTCTGATCATATCCTATAGAACTTTTTAACTTTATACATACGTACATATATATGTATGTGTATATATATATGTATATATGTGTGTGGATGGGCGTGGCTGTGCACGTGTAGGGACGTGCACACACACGCACATGCACACATGAAAACAGAAAATTAGTTGCAGAGCACTTTTTAATATTTTACATCCCGTATCTAAACTGCCCCTCACCCGTGCCCCACTAATTCTAACTCTTGATGAACTTTGAGAGCTGTTTTTAATACAGATCAAAGGGCCATTTGCAAAGAGTCTGTGTTTCTCCTCTTTTCTATTTAGGTGATAACAAATTTTTGACTATTTCCAGAAGGACTTAGAGTGGGCAAGAGGGGCTTCCACGTGCTTTCCAGAGGAAGAGTTGAGATCACGGGGAGGATCGAGGTGGATTGAAATGACTTGCTCATGCCTTCGGTCCCCCTGCTCTTTCACTGACCCAGCTTGGTTAAAGCCGTCCCCCCTGATGGGAGCTCTGCCAGGCTCCTGCCTGGAGGGCCTCACACTGCCCATCTCTGAATGTGCAGGAACTTTGTCTGTCATTTAATCAGCAAAGTTCACTTTTTAAATTTTTTTACACTCTTTGTATATTTGTATGAAAAGAAGAAAAGAGGGAAAAAAAAAATTTATATTGGACCTAGAGCAAGCCAAGCCCCAAAATTCAGTGACCAATGTTCACTGCTGATGCAGCCAACATGTTCCAGGTCTGAGCAGCCTTAGAAGTATTGCCCTTGGGTGAGCCAAGCCCTTTATGAAGGAAATTTGGATGCAGAGGTTAGTTCTCTCCAGGCACCCCTCTGTCTGGTGTCTGTCTAGAGATGTTTTACTGTTTCAGACGAGATTAGTTTTGTTTTAGCCACAGGGACCTGATTCGTAGTCACTGCTGAAGTGCATGAAACAATTCCAGGTAGGCTGAGGACATTTTTGTTGCCTGTGTCAGCAGCTCAAGGATGGTTTGTGGATTGCTGGCTCCAGAAACCCTCATGCTGGAGATGTGTGGTGACAGAAATAGTCCAGCAGGACAGAGAAATGCCACCAGCTCAGACCTGTCCAGCAGCTGAGCTTTCCTGTGACTTTCCTTACCAGCGTGTCCATTGGATTTTTACATCAGGTGGATTGCAGTAACCTGCTGGGATCTCAACCAAAAGGCCACTCGGTTGACTAAACATTTTTATTTTGCACAGGGATGCTTCTGTGCTGCCCCTCCGTGACCTGGAAAAGCACTGGAACTTCCAGCAGCCCACTATTGTAGGAAAACTGAATTTTTACCAGAGCCTCTCAGAAAGCTTCATATTTAATACAAACACATAATTAGGTTTGCTTCCATAATTCCACCTTTCCTCTCCATGGAAGGGGTTAATATGCATTCCCAGATGATCTCTTAAGTGCAGCTCTGTGTAGTTCTTTTTTATGTTTTCCCATTAACTTGTTTTTGGGTTTTGGTAAAAATGCTTTTTTTCCATGTGTATTTTATTGTAACTAGCATCAGGTTTTTTAATTTTTTTTAATGGAGAGACACTGTTGAGTGACTATTGTGGCTATGTTGTTTGGTTATAGCCTTTGAATGTCTGTGCCATGGGGCAGCACATCTGCCTTGGTCTGATCTTAAGGAAAGACCTTTTATTAAAATACGTGAACATTTCTCTTTTTTTTTTAGGAAAAATAAAAAAAAAAAAAATTAAAAGTGGGGGGGGAGGAGGAGGAAAAAGCCCAATTAAGATTAAAAAAATTTACTAAAAAGTTTTTTTTGTAACTAACTTAAATCATAGGAAATAAACTCTTAAATCAGGTCTTTAATATTTATAAGCAGCAGAGCTGATCAGCCCGTTTTTGGCTATGGTTTGTAACACTTTTTATGAGCGTGGGGGTTTCTCTGCTCCTCTGCCTCCCTGGGGGCTGCTCAGGGGTGATGCTGCCTTTTGCCAACCCTCTTTTTCCAGATCTGTCCGGCACCGGCTCCGTGATTCCAACAGGGAATCCCTCCACATGGAACTTGTCCCCTGAGGGCAGCCTGGGCTGTCTCCATGGGACTTCAGTCACGGGGTGATGCAGGACTTGGGGGGGTTAAGGGGAAAGAGTTGTTTGCCCCCAATTTCCATGGGGTACAAGGAAAAATTCCAGGCCAGAGAAAATGTGTTTTCCCCTTTTGAGTAAAACAGTTTCTCTGTTTTAAAACTTATACTGAAGGACCAAAGAATTCAGAATTTCACCTGTTTGTGGCCCTTACATTTTAACTTTCCATTGCCACACTGCACTCATGGCAGAGCAGCCTGAAGGAATTAGCACTAGACCCATCCCTTGCCCCCACCCAACCTCTCTCAGCACTCTCTTTGCACAAGCACATAGACTTTCTCACTTTCCTCTGGTTCTTGAAGAAACACTTCCTAAATTTAGGTTTCTATCAATTTGTTTGCTGCTTTTAAAAAAAGGAGAGGAATATTGAAATGTGAATTTATTTTCTTAAGCATCAGATGGAAAAGAGAACTTCATCTTTGCATATTTCATGAATGTTCTGGGGGGCCACTTAAAGACAATTTCCAAACCAAATGAGGTCGGAGCAGGGGGAAGGAGCAGCATTCCTGACCCACTCCAGCAGTTGTTGCTGCCTGCTCCAGGCAGGAAGGACAAACCATAATCACAGCACTGCAGTTAAGGCTTAAGAGTCTGTGATCAGCTTTTGTGTGGTGTAAAAAGAGCTGAAATAAACCTGGTGCTAATAAGTGCAGCCCCTGTCACGTACTGTCAGGCTTCCTTCTGAAGCAGGAACTCCCTTTACAGGACACACAGTAACACGGCAGAGCTGAGGGGGCTTCAAAACAAAAGTGGGGTCCACGAGGTTCCTTGGGGAGCAGCCCAGCTGAACAGCCCTGACCACGTCTGGGTCCTGCCTCCTCACACAGACTCCTTAGTGGATAATGACATTTTCCTCCCCAGATTTTTGGGAGCTTCAGAAGCGCTGGCCTCAGTGACGAATTGGGCAGGTCAGACCCTTCGGAGCTGAGAGCTGGGGGAAGGGAGCTGTGGTTGTGTTGTGAAACCACAGCATCCTAAAGGTCAATAAACTTCTACATTATTACGGAAAACCAACCTAGAAGCAGATGGCTTGGGACAGCACTACCCTGGGTAGATGCAGAGCAACAAGCAGGGCCAGAGCTGTAGGCGAGAGCCAGGAGCTGAAGGATTTTAGCATTTTGGGCTAACAGGACCACTTTGAGCTCCTCTCCAGCTTTAGGTGCCGTAGCCATGTGCTCGCTGTGGCACGGGAGGGACCCGGGAAAGGGCCGGAGCTGGAGCACATTTCCTTAAGCAGATCCCACCCCTGGGGGTCACTGCAGCCGATCCCCTGCTGAAGGGTTTTACACTTTGTACATCTCTGAAGCTGAACCTGAGCCACTTGCAAGGCTTGTGCAGCTGAGACAATGAAGAGAATTCCTTACCCTGGGAAGGAAGCCCGTAACACTGAATGGACTCAGTCATCCCTTGCTGTTCCACCAGCCTCCGAACCTCCTCTCTTCCTCCTTTTCCCCTATCTGAGAAGGAAGAATATTACCAGTGTTTTCCTCCAGAATTATTATAATCCTTGGAGTGATGGCCAACAGCAAAATAGATGTTACTGATGTAAAACCTAGTATTTTAAAGGTGAAGTATTCCTGCAAAGTAGTGACTGCATCGGAGAGATTTCTGGGGCTTCCCCACTCCGTAGCTTCCAATGTTAAAACAAAATAAATACAGTATACGTTTTAAAAAAATAATAATAATACACACTGCAGTATTTCTGGTGGCAATTCTTGTCCAGTCCCTTCCCTGCTTTCCCCAGGAGGAAGGGCACTGGGCAGAGGCGCCCCTAGTCCGTGTAGAAGTTGGCAGAATGGTGATCAGTGGTGTAAAACGTGTTGTTGATTCCATGTATAGAACTGTGATTTCAGCTGTCGTTCTCTCGTACTCTGTAAATATGTGTTTTGGCTGTCGGAAACCTGGTTTAGACTCTTTTCTTGGCAGAGTGAATTTGCATGTGGGGCTGGAAAGAAAGAACTCAATCTGTGTCACAGTTTCCAAGGGCAGGATGGATTTTTTTTTTTCTTTTTTTTTTTTTTTTTTTAGAGGACAATAAATTTTTATTTTTTTGCTAAGAAAAAAAAAATACAAACTGAAGCGGTGTGTGCGTGTGTGTGTGCGCATGCGTGCCCGGGTGGATGTGCAGCCCCAGGCTCTGCTCTGGGGCTTGGGGAGGGTGGAGAAATCTGGCCTGTGGACCCCTTGAAACAACAGATCTGTTGCAAATTTTGCCTTTCACACAACCAAAAATGATTTCTCTCTGAGCTCCCCTTCCTTTTTGGGAGGTTGCAATTCACTTTTCTGATGGAGGTGTGGTGGAAGAGAGGGAACATCGATGCAATGTGGTTAAGGTTGGGCAGAGACCCCTTTGGAAGTGGCAAATCCAAAACTTTCTCACCCAAATTCTTGGTCTGGATGTGGATTTATGTTCTGGCAGAGCCAGGCTGGGCAGAGGTGAGCTGTGCCAGCTCAGTGGGTACAAACAGTGTTTGTGTGTTGGCACCCAAAAGAGCGCACCTGGCTTGTGGATCCAGTAATTACTTGTTAATTTTGGTCTAATTAACGCTTCAAAGGTGCATCAACCACTTCCCATTAGTCCAATCACAACAATAATCTGAATGGGCCCATTTGTATTGCAGAGTATTGGTAACACAATAAAATCAGTAGGTGTAAGTGCCAGCCCCTTCCCTCTTGTGTTCCAGCTATCCACCTGTGTCGGATTCTTCACCAGGATGAGGAGGATGATGGGGATTTCTTCCTCTTCCTTGGTCTTGCATTTACTAGCAGCTGGTTTTGTGTGCTTCAAGCCTTGTTTTTTAATGCTTGGGCCGTTCTGCTCCGTGGGGTTAGTTGTGCTCTGATTGATTAAGGTTTATTAGTCCTTCTCTGTAAAGGGTGGGATTTCTTTTAGGGTGGGAAAAGAGCCACACAACTGCCTGGAGCTGAGCAAAAATGAAGCTAAAACACCCTGAATGATACAGTGCAAACAACCTCAAAAGAGAGGTCAGCCCGTGCCACCTCCTCCCTGCGACACACCTGGCTGCTGGCAGCCCAGGGCAAGGTAGAGCACAGTGATTTTTAAACAAACAGCTGAAAATGAGCTGAGACCGTCTTCAAACCTCCAGCCTCGTGTAGTAAACCTTGTAATAAAATGGGGGCTGCCAAGCAGGGGCCAACTCCAGATGGGCTGCAGGGTGCTGGACCTGGCTGAAATGACACCCTGGGACAGCATCTCCACAATCCCAGACCCAGATTTGGGATATTATTTCTCTGCACTGAAACCTAAGCCAGCAAATAGCTTCCTTGGGAGCCAGCAGCGCCTTAATCCCTCCTGCTGTGGGTTCTGTCACACAGATACCAAAGGAGCTTTTTTCTTTTCCCCCCCCCACATCCAGGATTTGACCGGAGCTGACCCAGCGGCTGCTCTGCCCTCTGAGGGCACAGCTGGTGCTCAGGCACCCGGGAGGGGGATGCTTTTAATTCCCTGGTCCCTGGCAGCTCGCAGGGACCTGCTGCAGCTCAAACACAGCCACCTCCGTGCAGGGTGGGGGTAGAGGGAGCTCCAGGTGTATAATTAGTACTAATTGCAGCAAAAACAAGCTCCAAAAAACCCAACAAATTGTTAAAATCACCTGCCCTGCCAGGCATTTTTGCTGTCACACTGGGTCACCCCACATGGATGCACCCTGCAGAGCTTCTCACCACTTCCAGAGGGACCCAGGTCCCTGGCACAGGCTGGGGGTGATGCCAGGGATCTGCATCCCATGTCTGGGCTGTCAGCTGCCCAAAATGTCTCCTATTTTGGCTGCTAGGGCTGTGATGCTCTTTATTGCTGCCCAGGCTCCAGCAGGATCCCAGGCTTCCAGAAGGTTGATAAAATTGGTGGTAAAATAAAAAAAAAACCAAACCAAACAGACACAAAAGCGATGCACATTTTTAAAAAAGGAGAAATTCAGCACCTCAAATGCCATGTCCCACCCCACTGTGCTGCTGCTCCCAGCACAGGGCCACTGCCCCAAAGCACAGACTCAGCCCACGCATCAGCTTTGTGGCTTTTCATTTAAAATAAGAGGCTTATCCACAAGTAAATGAGGGGAAAAAGAAATTTAAAAATTTAAAAAAAAAAAATGAAGGCTGGTTTGGCCATGGCTGTCCCCAGCCTGAATCAGTTGTGTTGCAGACAGGAAGGGTGGGGACACGGCCAGGAGATGCGGCACTGGCAGTGACAAGCTCCAGAGGGATGGACAGGGACAGCCACACTTCCACATCCCTCGTGTAGTGTTACTAATCCAGGCAGGCCAAGAAATCCCCTCAAATCCAGCTGTTCCCCCTCCACGGCTCACGGGAGCGTTGCTGCCCGAAGGTGGGGGTGAGACGGGTGCGGTGGGGCGGGCACAGGGACCCCTCTGTCCCCACACTCCCTGCAGATGTTCTGGCTCCAACACCACAGACGTCCCGTGGTCCCGCTGGCCTTTCAGGGCCATCTTCCTGGCCCTCCCTCACTCCCTCTCCTTGGACTGCTTGGCTCGCTGCTTGCGGAGCTTAGCGAAGGCCTGAGCCTCTTTGTCCCTTTTCCTGGACTCCAGCAGCTGCAGGATCTCATCTGCCGGAGAAGAGGGGAGTGATGGTGGGAGATGCTCCCCACAGCCCCCTCCCCACGCTGCAGGGCCTCAGCCCGGCTGTGGCACCACGTACCCGTGGGCTTGGGGTGGGTGAGGGGGAGCCGGGTCTGGGGCACCCGTCCCATGTCAGCCTCCTCGGTGTCGAGGCCGGGCAGGTGGCACAGGGGGAAGAAGGCTTCGCCCTCCAGGTCGTTGGCCCCCAGCACGTCGTAGTCAAACACGGTCAGCAGCAGACAGGCCCCCTCCTGCCGACACTTCTCGGGGGGGATCAAGCTGCAGGGGCACGGCAGGTTGGGGATCATCATATCCCACCCCCTCGGTCCCAAAATTCAACCTTCCATGCTCCACACTGACCCAAACCCCTCAAAACTCAGGGCCCCAGCGCAGCCCCGCACCCTCCCCGGTGTTTGGGGGGACCCCACTGGGGTGCAGGGAGTTAAATCCCTGGACAGGGCGCAGTTCCTGGAGCAGCAGCCCCATGGCAGAGGCTCTGTTGAAGCCTGAGGGGCTGTGGGGACTGGGGGGGCCCTGGTGGGCGTCAGCCCCTACATACAAGTCGAAGGCTTCATCGAAGAGGGGGTGCAGCTCGTTCTTCTTGCACTGGGTGGTCCGGGCCACCACCTCGGGGAACTCGTGCCGGGGCTCCAGCGTGAGCTGGACGAAGGGGTCGCTGGAGCCTGGTGGGGTGCAGACATCAGCCCCTTCCCCATGCCCCTCTGCCCCGGGATGAACCCGGCCGGGGAGGCTTGGACACACTGGGGTGGCTGCAGGAGGGGGTCAGGGCACTGTCACCACAACCCCCAGCCCGGCCCGGGCTCCTGGAGGGTGCGGGAACCGCCCTAACCCCGCCCGCACAGCGATCGGCCGCGGGTGGCCGCAGGAGGAGTGACCTCTCCTGGAGATCTCCCCGAACGGCAGCCGGACCGCGAGCAGGTCCCTGCTCATGTGGCTTTTTATCCGCGACTGCTTTGCACGATGAAGAAAAGCCGCCTGCCCTGGCTGCTGGCCGGTGGGATGTGGGTACTGTGTCCTGCCTGGTCCTGCCTGCCACATCCCACTGGACCACCCCGGACCAGTGCAATAACCCCCCTTTTCCCCCAAATCCACCTCCTTGGGTAAAGAAAGAAATCGAGAGAGAGTCCAAGCACTGCCAGCACCTCTCCTGACTGGGGCATTCCAGGGACCAAGGACAGGGGGTGCCGGGGCAGTGGGGCTCCCCTGCCCACCCAGGGGGGTCCTGGGACAGTGGGGCTCCCCTGCCCACCCACACCCACCGTTGGAGTCCAGTGGGATGAGGTTGGTGGCGTTGAGCACTTCCACATGGAGTTTCTGCTCCAAAGGCCGGTACAGAGCTTTGATGGTCACGGCCCCGTACTTCTCTGAGCTGGTGTCCAGCTGGAAAGTGGGGTACAGGGATAAGGGTGCTGTCCTTCATCCTCATCATGGAGGGGAGGCACAGGGTCTGGCAGAGGCTGGGCAGGAATTTTGGGGTACCCAGGGTTTGCTGGAATCCTCTGGATGCAACTGAGCTCACTCCTCTCAACACTGTGGCAAAACCTGCCCCAACAGCCCCAGGACTGGGAGGAAATTCCACATTTCCACAGGCAGGGCCTGTGAGCAAGGGTGGGATGTGGGAAGAGGTTGGGAGCACCATCCGGACTCCTACCTGCTGCTGGATTCTGTTGCTGAAGTATTTCTGGATGAGTTTGCGGCTGCTGGCGGAGCAGAGGGCCAGGTGAGTCTCCAGTGTCTGTGGGGAGGGTAAGAGGTGATGGTCAAGCACACAGACAGGTCCACAGCCTGGGGATGTCCTCCCTGGCAACCCTCCCTCCCGAAGGAACCCACGGGGACTCCCCATCCCCATCTCCATACCTGGAAGGTTGCAGTGTGGAGGGTCTCCAGCGGCAGCCCGCAGCCCTCGGCGTGGAAGCACAGCTCCAGACTCTGGGGACAAGGATGCTGTCAGCCACCAACCAAACCCCTGTCCCTGCCAGGGACCCCCTGCTTCCCCTTGGTACCTTCAGGGCACAGAACAGCCTCTGGTAGTGCTGGACCGAGGGCACCTGCGGCCCCCCTGCTGCTGAGAGCACGGACAGGGTGTGGTGCCACAGGAGAGTGAGGAGGCTGCAGGGGAGAGGGAGGCTGTGAGCAGGATCCAGGGGGTGGGCTGGGGAGATGGTCTTCAGCTGAAGGGCTTTGCAAAGCCCCAGCAGAAAGTGCCTCATCCTGCCAGCCCTGAAGTGGGATGGCCCCAAGCCACACGGAGCTGAGGGGATGCTCCTGCCCGAGGGATGGTGACACTGGTGGCCTCTGCCACAGCGCATCCCAAGTGCCCTGGTCACCTTTTGAAGTTCTCCTGGACCAAATGCTCATTGAGGTACTGCAGCTCCGACTCCAGGAACTTCATGAGCGGGATGATGGACTGCAGCAAGAGGAGAGGGGCATTGGGGAGGGCAGGGGGGCTGTGTCCAGCAGGGCAAAGCAGGCTAGGGAGGATCCCAGAGGGGCTCCTTCCCACAGAACATGGGCAGGCTGTGCCTGGTCTGGTCCTGCTGCTGACACAGGCATCAAGAGAAGCATGTGGAGGTCTGGGCCCCGTCACTGGTGTGTCCTGTGCCCCAGGCGTGGGCAGGGAGCAGCGATGGAGGGTGACAGAGGCCTCCACCAAGCAAGAAAAGACTGCCCAAAAAAGATGGTCCAGGAGGGGCTGGACCAGATACTTACATCCTCAGGCTTCTGGGTGTCACTGGAAGATGAGAGCTCCTGGATGTGCCTGGCAATGCCCTTTTCCAGCTGCCAGGGAGAAATGCAGGAAGAGACTTGGACCCTGCCCTCTGCATCAGCCTCCCCATGCCCAGCTCCACCTTGTCTCCATCCCAGGAGCATTATGGGCTTCAGGACACCTTGGGTGAAACTGCTCTGCACCAGGTGAAAGCCAAGGGGGGGTCAAAAGGCAGGTGGTCACCTTGGTGGCCAGGGCTTGCACCACATCCCAGACCTCATGGTCCAGGCAGGCCACGGTGCTGTTGAGCTGGTTGTGCAGAGCGTTCTGGATCTGCTGTGGGTCGATGACGCCCCTCATGCGCTGCTCCAGCTGGGCCCAGTCCAGCTGTGACGGCAGCTTCAGCATCAGCAGCCGGAGCTGCTCGATGTTGTTCACCACGATGCAGAGCTGGGGGAGGTGGGTCTGCTTCAGGGTGTCCACACTCCCTGAAGCATCCCACATCCCATCCCCAGTGCGATCTCCACCACTATTGCCATTCCTATCTCCATCCCCATCCTCATCCCTAGTCCATCTCCATCACTATCTCCATACTCATTTTCACCCTCACCTGTGTCCCCATCCCCATTCCGCTCCCCCTGCTCACACCATTTCCCTCCTGATTTTCCAGGATTATGGCTTTTGATGGCCAACTGGTCCCTGTGGAACCCAGACTGGGGATGTCAGCTGGGTTCTCAGCAGCTCAGCTCCCTCTCTGCCCAGAAACCAGGGCCAAATCCTGCCTTTCCTGGAGAAACCAGGACAGGTTGCAATACCAACCTTGTTGGCCGCCTCGCCCTCGTTCCGCTCACTCAGCGACAGAGCCTCAGCCCTCTCCTTGATGAGCTTGCAGTACATCAGGGAGATCTTGCACATGTCCTGCAGGACAGAGAGGAAACCAACGGGACTGAACCAGGCAACACAGGGACCACCGTGGGCTCAGGGAACCACATCACTGGGGAGTACTGGCTCCTTCAAGGAGACACATCTCCAAGAGGAGGAGGAAACTCCAGGTGCTGGTGCCCAGGTGTACAAACCTCCAGGAGATTGACCATGATCATGAAGGCTTTGTCAGGGTCTGGCCAGTTGAGCTGCTGCCAGGTCGTCACGATCTGGGCGTAGCAGGTGGACAGGTCAACAGTGGATGTGCTGTGCTTTTGGTACTCGCAAGGCTTCAGCTGAGGGGCAGAGAAGGCAAACACAGCTCGTACAGAGAGATGCCATCCCAGGGAGCAGAGCTGCTTCTTTACTTTGGGGCTCTCTGGCCCATCATCAGCTCCTTATATCCCAACATCACCACACAACCACTTTGGAGAGTGGAGGAGATGAGGATGGACAGAGCAGCATGAGCTCCCTGCTTCCCTCCATAACCAACCCAGCTTTGCTGGACCCCACTGAAGAGCAGGGAAAGGAGCCTGTGGCCTCATGGCTGCCTTCTCTTCTCTCTTCCCAGAGGTTGGAAGCAAAGGGGATTCTCACAGCATGGCCCAAATGCAGGGTCCTCAGCTCACACGGGCTGCCAGGGAGCAGCGAGGGAAGGGACACAGGGACATTGTGTGGGGCCAGGGTGAGTGGGATCATCTGGCCCAGGGGACCACATACTTTGTTATGTCATTTGGGAGAGGAACCAGGAGCTCCTGGGCTGCCAGAGGCATCTATGTGGTGGTCTCAGTGCTGTGAGCCAGGCACAGCAGTGAGGCATGGAGGACAGCTGGAGTGTCCCCAAAGGGAGGAGGGAGACTTCTCCTCTCCACGTTACCTGGTCCATCTGGATGGCTTTCTGAGCCCTCTCTAGCGTGGTGGTGTAGGCCTTCTGCAGCCACAGAGGCAAAGCTTCCTCGAACCACTGGTGGAAATTGCTCAGAGCCAGAGGTCCATCCCTAGGGATGAAGGCACCGGCTTCTCCAACCGCACAGCAGCGGCACGGGGCCGTCACCCCTCCTGCTCTCACATCACTCCTCCTGCTCTCACACCAACCCCACTCAGAGATGAGCCCAAAACTCTCCTGGTGATGCTCCCATTGACACCAGACACCAACAGCCTGCTCTGCCTGGGGTGCAATTAGCAATGTGTGGGAAGGATCTGGAGATCCTCTCAGTTAACTGCTCGATCCCTCCCTTTCGCGCCTCCCCTCTCCTGGGCTTGGATACCTCCTTGAGAGGGAGTCCTTCATCTCATAGAGCTCCTGCAGCTTCCTGTAGAGATCAAAGAGGCTCTCAGCTGTGGGTCTGGACATGCTGCTGTCCACCTTGTGCAGCTGCTCCTGGACATGCTCCGCAACCTGAATGGGAGCAAGGACGGGGGGGACGCAGTGAGGTCCAGCCAGGAAGGCTCCTTCTGGAGTCAGGGTCAGCTCAGGGGACTCCTATTCCTTTTGGGTGGCATTTCAGAAGATTTGTCGGGTCAAATAGTCACCATCATCACTCTATGGGTGCACAGGGAGAGACAGGCAGTTTCCCTTGCTCCCTTTCCAGGATTGCAACAAGCAGTTGCCTCCTGAAGGGTGGCCAAAAACCTCAGCCTGTCTTTAGACCTTAGTTCCTCGAGGGCAGAGCAGCCCAGGCTTGCTCACCAGGCTCTCCAGCTCCAGGTAGGCAATGGAGAAGATATTCAGCTTCAGGTTGCTGCAAGAGAGAAATGTGGAGTCAGGAGCCTGCCAACCCCAGCCCAGCAAAGGCAGCCCAGCAAACCCTGCCGGGCCACGTCCTGGGTGAGGACAGCAAAGCTCTAAGGGGCAGAGATGGGACCAAAGATCCCATCTGGGGAGCCCAAAGGCCAAGGAATGAGGCATCAAAGTGCTCTGTCACTCTTGACCCCAGGGAAGGTGGATGGGGGCGAGATCAAGCACTGAAACCTACGTGCTGAACAATTTATTCCAGATCTTTTGGCACTGCTTGAGATCTTCTATCACCTCCAGAAGGAGCTTGGACAAGGCTTTGCTATTCTCCTCTATGCTCTGCAAAGGAAGAAACAGCTTGTTTTGGATGCTCAGACATTTTGAGGTGACTTTATCGTGTCGGAGAGACAGAGGTGGGAACTGACCTTCACCATGGGCTTGAGGTGCTGCTTCTGCATGTGAAACCACTCCGTGGTGCCTGACTGCAAGAGAGGAGTCCTGGTGGGATGGCAGGGAAGCAGGAGGAGCAAAGCCAGTTCTGTCACCCCCTCCACTCTTCCTGTCCCCTGGGTGGGGTGAGGACCTGTGGTGGGAACCACAGGCTGGGGCCACCAGGTTGAAGAGGGGCGAGTATTTCCCACACCATGGTGATCCGTGGGGATTTGCTGAGCTGTGGGCATTGGGCAGGGGATGGAAGGGAAGGGAGACCCAGAGGGTCCCACCCTGCTGGGGCTGGGGTGGGTGAGACCCCCAGTACCTTCAGAGCTGTGGAGACCATCTGGGGAAGGTCAGGGCTGGGTGTGCAGAGCTCACGGAAAGCTTTTGTTTTGCACATCTGAACCAGGACCCTACAAAGTGAGAACCTCGAGTGAAACCCAGCACCTGCCATGAGAAACAAACACCTCTTCCCCCCGAGAGACAGCCCAAACAGACTTCCCCTCCCAGTGACATTCCCCAGGCTGAGGGATGGGACAGGACAAGTGTCACAGCAGCCTAGACGGGGGAGAAAGGGCTCACACTGGTTTTGCTCGAGCTCAGGGGCTTGGCCATTACAGTGGCCAAGCCACAGGACCCCACACACAGCTGGCACCAGTGCCCAACTCACCGCAGCAGGGACTGGAGCCTCTCCGTGGACCTCGGCACGGAGAGGGGGAAAATGATGCGGAACCTACGGATGAGGGAGACCCCGTAGGTCAGCAAGGACTGGAAGGACTCGGCCAGCTCTGCTTTCTGAGGAGAAGAAAGGAAACATGCACTGTCCTCCTCAGTGACAGGGAGATGCTGGCAGGACCATGGCACCACAGTGGAGGGAGCTGGTGCTCCCGTTCCTTTCCAGCCTGCTCCAGGAATGGGAGAAAACCCCTGATGTCTCTGGTAGCTTCTCCCTGGAGGGGCTGAACTGAGCTTTGTGCTTAAACCTCATTGCTATGCATGGAAAATTCAGTGTCTCAGCAGGGTGCAGGGATGCTCTGGGAAAACAGGCTGGGAGAAGCAGAAATTGGGTCATGTTTGAGTTTTGCAGGGGGTTGGGATTGACCTGATGGCAGGGATGGAGGAGGAGGATGTCAGTGCAAAGGGTAAGGGGTTCTTCACAGAGAGGGGGAACAAAGCACTGGGAAATGCCCTGCAGACACCCTGGCACCCCTGTACCCCACAACCTCCTGCCCTTCCTGGAACACTGGGAGTGAAACAGCCCCAGGAGCTCCTGGGAGGAGAGGCTCAGGGTTGGGTGCCTGGGGCACCTTCCCCTGATCTCTGACCCCGCACGTGGTGCTGGAGCCCCCTCACCTGCTCTGGCCTCAGGCGCTCCCGCACCCACTGGTACTCGATGCTGGTGATCTGGTGGAGGAGGCAGCTGCTGTTGAACTCCAGGCTCTGGTAGAGTTTGCTGTAGGCCAGCCACTGCCTGGGGAGGAAGGAGGGCTTGGCTGAGCTCCTGGGGCTGGGGGCACCAGGGGCCAGCCACAGCCACAGCTGGGATCACAGGGGCAGCACCCAGGTGTCCTGGGGGCAACACCTGAGCTCATGGGACACACCAGCTATGGCCAGATGGTCCCAGGGAAGGTTTTGGGGCCCTTGACCCCCCAGGTGCTGCACTGGGGCTCCGTGGGTGTGGGGTACTCACGCCATGTCCTGGTGGAAGTCGGAGAGGTCCTTCTGTGTGGCGTGCAGGTACAGCACGGTGCTGGCGTGGCTGCTCAGCTCCCCGTCCCAGGAGGTGCTGCCGGCCTGCTGGGGGGAAAGGGGGAGGGGAATGTGTCCTGGAGCAAGACAGGATGAGCGAGGAGGGGGACAGGCACCATGGTGGGGTGTATTTGCAGGAATGGGAGCCCCAGAAGGATGCCTGGCACCATCCTGACCCTCATTCCCATCACACAAGTGTCGGGGTGTGGGCTGCAAAGGAAGCTCTCCCCCAGCCCAGCTGCTGGAGGGCTGATTCTGGTGCTGGTACCAGCACTGGTGGTACCTGGTGCTGGAGGATCTCGTAGGACACCAGCTGCTGCAGGAGGTGGCGGTGGACGGTGTAGCTTGGCTGTGTCCGGCTGCTCGTGGTGGCTCTCTGGAAAGAGACAAGGCAGAGAGAACCATCACCTGCCTGGACACACAGGGACACTGTCACAGTGGGGACACACCACCCAAAAAGTGAGCCTGGAGAGCCAAGGGCTGCAGGTGCACCAGGAGCAGGGTCTGGGGAGGGTCCAGCTCATGCAGACCCTGGTGCTGGCACCTCTGCTCCTGGGGCAGGCCCCAGACAAGCCCCAAGGGACAGGCAGCTGTCCCATCCTGCCCAGGCAATGGGAAAGGACCCCTCTTCCCATTCCATCCCACCTTCTTGTGAGTCAGTAGGAACTGCAGGTGACAGTGTCCCCGGTCGGGATAAGTCTCTGTCCGTGGCTCCAGCTGGTACCAATGGTCATTCCAGCAGTGCAGGTCCTGCGGGCACAGAGGGACAAGGGGGAAGCCGTGGGCAGCCTTCCCAGGAGAAGGATCTCATTCAAAGACCAGGGGATCTTCATCCCACTGCGTTCATGGAGCAGGAGATTGGATTAAAAATACAGGATATACAGTGACTGAGCGTGTTGGAATGACTGTGGCACAGTGAGGGACCTGACATCACTTCGTGGCTCTGAGACGGGATCCGGGCTGTGCTGGGTGCTGCCACAGGGCTGGGATCCTGCCCGGATCCCGGGAGGTTGAACTGGCGCCTGGGGAGCCCCTTGGAGGAGGGGATGCACTGGGTGCTCACCTTCAGGCGCACCACCACGTTCCCCAGGAAATCGTCCTGCCCTTTGTCTTTGCGAGCGTCTTTGAAGATCCTGAAAGGCACAGACAAAGGATGGGGTGGGAAGGTGTCCTGCAGCTGTGACCCGGCTGTGCTCGGCATGGAGAAGGGTGACACAGACCTGCCACCCCACCTCCCTCCCTCCCTCCCTCCCTCCTTCCAAAGGCGATTTTTAAAATCCAGCAGGCAAATAAACGTTTTCCACCCCCTCTTTCCTCAGCAGCCTTGGGGCCACACCGGCACCAACCTTTTGAGGCCGTGGAGGTCCGTCAGCTCCCCCAGCTTGTGCCGCATCGACTCCACCACGTCTGAATCCCTGCGAGGACAGGAGGCAAAACCCACCGCGGGGAAAGGGGGAGACCCAGATGATGGAAAAACAGAGCAGGGAATTGCAATGACAGTGGAGAAGGGAAAGTACAGGAGCAGGGAAGTGTCAGGATTGAGGCCACCCCAAAACCCAGCCCAAATCTGCGAGCGTGTGGCTTCTCTCCATAAATTAAACCAGGGCTTAGGACCAGCCCTGCCTGGGCACAGCCAGCCTGGGTTTTCTCTGCTGGCACAGGTCACATCCTGCACTGAGCACTGCTCCACAGAAAGTGATGGGAAAAGGGGTCCCCAGCTGCTTTCTGGGCCTTTAAAAGGGTGCAGGTTGAAGGAACACCCCAGGGATTCTCCCAGGAGGCAGAACACCCTCGGGGCAGGGTCCCGGGGTCACTGGGATGCTGTCACTCACCACATGTCCAGGTGGAAGCTGGCTGTCTCCACATCTTTAAACTCCCTGCAAGGCAGCAGGGGATGCTGTTACTCGAGTAACATACCAGTGGTGAACCCTCCATCCACACCCAAGAGCCCCGGCCTCCCCCTGCACCCCCCCGGAGAGCAGAGCCAAGGGGTGGGGCTGGATTACAGGATGAACGTCTCGTTCCACACCGGGCTGAGGGTCTGGTTTATGACTTGGGTGCGATGGATTTGGTCTTCGGGGATGAGGTCTTTGACCACTGCCTTCATCCTCTTCTTGTGGTCGGGGTGGGCTGGTTCCTGGCTCCTGACCTCGATGCCCAGCAGGCAGTAGGGGTCACTGAGCCCTGCGAGGGCGGAGGTGTGGGAATTCCACTCGGGAGCAGCAGCTGCCCCTCTTCCCACAGGACACCCACCCGTCTCCACTTACCACTGACGTCTTTACCCAAAATCCCCTTGGCTTCCTTCACAGTGGCTTTCAGGCAGTAAATGGGGCTCTGGAAAAATGAAGAAATAGCTATTAATGTGTGGGGTCACCAACCCTGTGAGGAAGGATCAACCCTGCCAGGAAGGAACAACCCTGCAAGGAAGGATAGGGCTCGAGCAGGACCACGCCATCAGCTCCCACCCAAGCAGTGACAACCCCAGGGCACCCCAAATCACAATCACAGGGGCTCAGAGGCACTGCAGCCACCCAGCACCACCCCAGCTGCATACTGGGGACACTGTACCTCCAGCTCCATGACCTTCTGCATGATGACACTGTGCTCCTCTGCGTCCATGCCAAAAGCCTGTGTGGATATCGGGGCTGCTGATGGATGCTGCCCTGTTAACAGGGGCTGGAGAGCAGCCAGGGGCTTCCTGCTGCTCCCTGGGAGCCAGCTGCAGCCCGAGGAGAGAGGAGAGCAGCAAAGAGCACGGCAGGAAGGCTGGGGACCAGCTGAAAGCCCTTGAGGGAGAGCCTTCTTCCCACCATCCCCAGCCTAAGATAAACACTTCTCCCCAGGGCTAACATTTCCCAGCCACAGGCTGCTCCCAGCCCTCCAGCTGGATGCTGCTGCTGCATCTTTTATGGTGCTTGTTAAGAGCTCCCTCTGAGTGACCCTGTAGGGCCCAGAGGAATGATTATTGTCTCCAAACAACCAGAGAGAAAGTGTGTGTGTGGAGTCAGGGCAAGTTCTGAGCAGGTGGGATGGGGCACTTCCACATCCTAGCTCCTGGAGCCTCTGGTCAAGCCCAAGCCCCTGGCACATGGAAAGCACAACCTTATTCAGCTTTAATATTCTCAAGTTTGCAAGTGAAAGTTTGTTATTGAGCCTCCTGAGAATTTTGTGGTCTCTTGTGAACCACCAGAGTAAATCAAAGCCCATTTAAAAACCCACTGAGCGAGCTTGGGGCATAACAGACCCCCACCATCCCCTGTAGCTGGGAGGATGGACGTGTCAGGGACCAGGTTTTGGGGACCCTGTCAGGAAGGGACACACCTTCTGCACGTAGGAGTAGAGCTCCTGGGAGTCCCCGATGTGCTGCTGCTCGGGCTTGCCCAGGCGGTGCCGGATGGTGTAGAGAACCTCCTCGTAGAGCAGGGCCAGCTGTGGGGGGACAGTGCTGGCACCTCGTGTGGGGACAGCCAGTGGGGACGCGCTCCATGCATCCCCCAGGATCAGCAGACTTCCTCCTCACAGCTCCCTGAGCTCCTGGCACCCCCTGCATCCAGCCCTGCCCGCCCACACCGGCTGTCCCTGGGGAGCATCTCCAGGAGCTGAGCCATGTCCCCAGGCCCCTGCAGCACTGCCACCCCCTCCAGCACCACCAAGGGAGACCACAGCAGGGCCACGCTCGTACCTCGTCCTTGGAGAACCGGTGGGACAGATCCATCTGGGGAGAGAAGAGAAGCAGAGAGGTTTCCCATCACGAGCGTGGTTTGAGGAGGAAATCGCGGCCGGACAAGGCAGGGCAGCCAGGACGGGGTGGCTTCACCCACAGCACATGAGGGTGGGATGTCCCAAAGGATGCTGTGACACCCCACAGCCGAGGGGAATCACCCACCAGCAGGGCAGCATGGGGGGCTTCCCCCCCAGCCCCATTAATTGAGGAGGGGGCTGCAAGGGTGGCAACAGCAGCTTGGGGTTATCCCCAGGAGGCTTTAAAAGCCAACCACCCACATCTCACCCCCTAGAGCTGCTCATTCCAGCAGCACCAGGCTGGAGAGCAAAGCAGCTGAGGCACAGGGCAGGGGGCCAGAGCACAGTGAAGAGCTCCAGGCTGGGCAGGGAGATGCCAAAAGCCATCAGGATTTGGTGCACTGCTGCAAATCTCTGAAAGCTGCAAGGGTGCACTGCTCATTCCCCACGTGAAGGGTGACCAGCAACAGCACTGACTTTCCAAACAAGAATTAAATCCAAGCGGTGACACCACCAGAGGAAGGGGACCAGTGTCCCTGTGCCATCTGCTACTGGTCCTGGCACTGGAGCCTCTGGGAATACAAGGGGTGACACCAAAAAATGTAACAGAAGTTTTTAAAATGAGTTTGGGCTTTTCTGGGCTGAGAGGCATTTGCAGAGCATGGTCCCAGCACCTGCTCATCCAGGGCTGGTGGGGATGGATGGATGCATGGATGGGTGGATGGATGGATGGACAAGCCCTACCTGTGGGTCAGCCCAGGCCCCAAAGTGACCTTAGGATACCCCTAACAGAAAAAAATAAACCAACCCTGAGCTTGAACATTAACATTTGCTTATGGCAAATCTAGGGCTGGCATAATCCCCCGGCCATCTGGACTGAATTCAACCCTTCCGGCCCTGGCAAGTTTAACCCTTGAGCTGCTTCTCTCCCGCCTGCCTCCACATCCCTTCTTGTACCCACTGGTGGGTGCTGGGGGCAGCAGCCCCTGTGAAAGGGAAACCTGTTGCACTCAGGAGGGTCCCAGCCTGCCCCTGCCCAGGGATCATCCACCTTCTGCTGCTGCTGGCACTGTCCTGCCTGTGCCAAGGCATGGGGGACATGGCCCCATCCCAAATCCTTCAGCATCCCCACAGTCAGCACTGCCCCATGGCAAGGTCACAAGTGCAGAGGGGACAGAAAAAGGACTTTATTTCTCTGCTGCTGTTATTTATCAGCAAGACACGAGCATCTGCTCCTTGCCCAGCAATGGGGCAGCACAGGAGGGCAGGGGGAGGAATCCCTGCTGGTTTTGGGAGCAGCTCCCTGCTGTTCCCTTCTGCCCCCGGACACGCTGCGAGATCTGCTCCATGCTCCCATGTGCACACGGGATTGGTTAAGCTAAAGCTGAGCTGAGCCACCAGGACATGTTTACTGCTGCTAATCCCCATGCCAAGAACCTAGCTCAAATCCAGGAGCGTTGCTTAAATCCGGGTCTAGATACAGCCACCGGCATCAGCCCACCCCAGCAGCTGCAGCAGTGAGGGCTGCAGGGACAGGGGTGCTCGAGAGAGAGGACAAGTCCACCAGGATGGATCATCCCAGGAGTCCAACACGGGGGACTGTGCCCTCGTGCTCCCAGCAGAGCTGTGGGTCCCATCTCATGGGAACAGACGCAGGGACACAGAGGAAGTGCGTCAGGTTGGGATGGCCCAGAGCAGGGCTTGGGGGAGCTGCTGGCAGCAGAGAGCCCAGAGGGGCTGGGAGGCGGCTGGGAAGCCATAGCCAAGCTAAAAGGGGATCCTCAGTGGGGGCACAGAGCTGCAGCTGACCCCGTACTCACCCTGGGGTGCACATTTACATGGGTATGGTACCCCCATCCCTTGGTGACCCTGGCAAAGCATCACACCCAGGACGTGGCCTCGGCCCCTTTTCTCTCATTCCCCTTTTACAGCCTCAGCACCCAGCGCTGCCCCCCGGGTCCCCTGGGCACAGCCACCCTGACCCTGCCTGGTGCCATCGCACCCCAAACACTCTCCCCAGCCCCCCGGGCTCAGAGCCACCTACCTCGGGGCTCTCCTCCCCGGGGAGGGTCCCCTGGGGGCTCCCACCAGCACGATCCATCTCAGGGGGAGGCTGAGCGTGGGGCAGGGCTGCAGCTCTGCCTGAAGCTGTGGCCTCCCTCGCTTGCTCAGAGGAGGAAACCACAGACCTTATCACGGCGTGGCCATTTTAGCAAAGCGGAAACGTGCTCAGGGCTCCTTCCAGAGCACCCCAGGGACGCAGGCGCCCCGGCGTCCCCACAGCATGGGGACTGTGTGGCACACATGGGCTGGGGGCAAAAGGAAGGTGTCACATCCAGTCCCTGCTATTGCTTATGAGCCTGGAATTGGGAGTAAGTGGAGAGAAATAGTCCTGAGAAGGCTAAGGCCAGCAGGGGAAGGGGAGATGGAGAGGATTGGTGGAGGCAACAAGAAGGATCTGAGCTCCGAGGTGTCTTTTGGATCCATCGTGCCTTGAGAGCGCCTTGAGAGCACAGACAGGGACCTTGCAGAAAGCAGGGGGGGTCTTCAGCCCCGGGGGGTGGAGGGGATTTGAAACCCCATGCAAAAGCTGCAGGGTGAGAAGTCCTTGCAACACCCAGGAGCGTTGCACAAGGTTGGGCTGAGAACAGATGCAGTAAAGAGCCAAAAACAGCACCGAGAAAGGGCCTGTGACCTTTTCCCCAAATGGGCTGTCCAGAAAGAGCTACTGAGAAAAAAAAGCAGCAAGAAATGAAGTTGAAAATTTGTCCTTTACTGTCAGCTTTCATTCTTGTAAACTCTTTATCTGATTGGAACCTGCCAGGCAGCTGCCTGTCACAGACCGGCAGCCGTGCCCTCCCCTCACAGATCCCTATCAGGATGCTCTCACTGATAACAAACTGGGTGGGGGAAGGCCTGGCTGGGCATCAGGAGATGGCATGGGGAAGAGCCAGCTTGCTCCTGGGTGTCTGTTGTGCCTACAGACACAGCTGAGAGCGGCCTGGGCTTTGGAGGAGCTCTTGAGCTGTACAAGCATTTGCTGCTCAGCGGCCGGACCCACAGGCCGGGGAAGGACAAGGATGACAGCCCATGCTCAGTGTCACTGCTGGGGTTTGGTGTCCCTGCCGGGGCTGCTGAGGAGCCACAGGCCCTGTGCTGTGTTCCCAGCCTCTTTCTGTCCCCTGGAAGGTCCAAAAGCCATTAAAAAGGTGCTTCAGCTGTAACACAGGCAGCAGTGGCTCCACACTGGGATCAGTGGTACTGTGCAGGCACTCAGGGATTTGTGCTGAATCCAAACAGGAAACCATGACCATGGAAACTGCACTGGAAAGTTTGTCTCCTTAACAGCAGGGAAGGAGTCAGAGTCCATCAGCACAGAGACCCAGAGCACACTGGCTCCAAGCAGGGCTGCAGGAGGATGCTGGCAGGGGCATCCCTGCGAGAGGAGGAGGGCAGGCAGCCAGGCCCTTCCAGCCTTGCACTCATCCAGTCCTTCAGTTGAGGCAGGTTAGTTTAGGACCTTCCCTTTGCCCTGGAACCCTGTAAGAGCAGGTGATAATGGCAAAAGGGTTCCCTGAGGTTGCAGGACCAGGAGATGGACAAAGGGCTGAGAGCACAGGCAGGGGGTTGATGTGGGGGGCAGATTTTCTTTATCCAGGTCAGCCAGTACAGGACTGGAGCCAAGAGGGGCTGCACAACATAAACACAGTGAATTGCCAGGGCAGAGGGATGCCAAGATAATCTACAGAAAAATAATCCAGAGATACAGTGAGACACCAAAAAGCTGAAATCCACTCCTGTGATTTGTCAGCCTCGTCCCCTGCGGTCTGAAAAAAGCTGCTTGTTACACTTCTGCTGTCTCCCCTGACAGGAGGGCTCTGGTAACTGTCCCCAGGAACTGGGTGCCCCAAGCAACTGGGCTTCAGAACCCTTTCTTGTGCACTCCCCAGTTTGGCACTGGAGCCCCCTCCTCACCCCACACGTAGTGCGAACGCCCGTTCCCTTTGGTGCCAGAGATGCTCAGAGGTGCTTACCCAGCCCTGCCAGCCTCAGCCTTGGCTTTATCCAGCCTTTTCCCATTGGCTCACCTTGGGCAAACAGCTTTAAAAGCATCTCCTCCCTTGCTGATGGAGGGAGACGTGGTAGAGAAGCTGATTCTTGCCCCGTGACACACACAAATGCAGTTTATTGATCTGGGACATCAGTGCTCTGCTCCCCTGCAAAATGTTGTCAGTGGGAAGTAGAGAAAAGTGCACAATGGCCTTTGGAAACCATTGCTGTCATCTCTGCTTTTAGCTTTGATTGCAAAAGCAAAATCTGGCCCAGCAAAGAGCAACCCCAGAGGTGAAGGCAGGACATGGACACAGCATCCTTGAGCTGCTCACACCTTTCACTGCTTCTTGCCAACAAAAAATAACAGCAGTCAGGATGTCTCTTGCCTCAACCAGCACAGAGAACAGCTGAAAGAGTTTAGTCAGTCCTCAAATCCACTTCTTTCCTCCTTGAAACACGGGAGAAATAAAATCCAGTCATAACTATTGCTAAACATCAGGCAGTGACCCTCCAGCCAGGAGCTGGTGGTTGGGCTGGGGTTGTGCAGGCTTTACAAAGGAAAAGTTCAGCTGCAGTGTGGGAGAGTCTGTTTAAAGCACTTTCCCCAGCAGCTCCCCAGGTGGCCACTGCCTGGTTTGCAATGCCCACTGAAATGCTCAGGCACAGCCCGGCAGGGTGGGCAGCACTCAGCTCCCGTCAGAGGCCAGCACGGTCCTTAGGCAGGACTCAGTGCAGGGATCACAGGGATTTGAGCCTCTCTGTGTGCCAAGGGAGAGCTGTTTGGTCCTTTTCCCCCCTGGGTTTTACCAGCAGCCATCCCTTCCACAAAATACCGGTGACAAAAATCACCAAGCTCCAGTATTTGCACCTCGAATTACTCCTTGTCCAGGAAACAATAAGAGAAGCCCTAAAGGCAACTCCAGAATGAGCAAGGATTTCTAGTTAGTAGAGACAATCCTGGCAAACTCCATTCCCCACGCTGGCAGACAACTAGCAAAACATCCCAGACATCCGAGGCAGGACTTTCCAGAGGGAGGGGGTCGGCATTCCCCACAACAGCCCCCCCTTCCCACACTGTCAGTCTGCCTCCCAAAATAGCCACCATATTTATGCACAATATGGACTGAAGCCTTATGTTCCTTTTAAAAAGAAGTCATCCTAAAGGAAAACCCTTTATACCTGTCCCCGGTATAACTAAAGTCCACAGGTCGCTGGTGAGTGGGGTTGTAGGGGCTGCTGAGAAAACAGATCTCCAAAGAACAAGCATCATCACCTTCTTTATAGGGAATCATCTTCCCCTTAAAGGAAAACCTGTTAGGAAAGGACTCTCCATCAGCATTAATAGCAGTTTATCTCCTACCTCTTGTCTCGATCCTGAAGCCGCAGCCTGGCCTCACCCTTATCTCTCGGATGGAAATGGGCAAATAGTCAAAAAACTGATTTCAACATGTCCCTCCCTCACTTCTCCTTTTAACCACGGGTCCAATGACTCTGCAAAACCCAGTGGTGCCTTCCAGGCTTTGGCAAGGTGGACAGTGCAGTCACTAGGCAGGGGGGAGGAAGGTGGTTTCAAAATGAGAAAGACATCCCTGTTCTCCCTCTTTGGGGCTGCCCAGGTGGGGAATCCCCCTGAGACCCACTGGGTGCTGTGGGGCCAACGATTCCGTACCTGGGAGGGATGTCAGTCATCCCTCCTCCCTGCTTCCTGTGGGGCCTTCCAGTTACTCCTGCCCTGACCCCACATCTCTCCTGCCACAGGCTCTCCTGAGCACTTTGGGGGCACCTCCCAAAAGATGGTGGTACCTGGGAAGGAAGTGGGGAACACACAGCACCTCCCACCTCATTTGGGGCATCTTAGAAGGATGTCAAGGCAAACTCCATCCTTCTGGGAAGAGCAAAGGGGACTCTCAGCCACCCACACAGGACAGGGCAGTTGTGAAAGCTCTGTTCCCCTTGGGAGCCCTGTGCAGGAGCAGGAGTTTGGCACAAGAGCTGCCAGCTCCATTGCAGGGATGCGCAAGGATGAATCTGAGGAGGTCACAGACTTCATGTGTAGACCTGGATGTCTCTCATTTGCCTCACAGCACCTTGTGACCACTTTAAAATGTTTCCACCATCACTGTCATGTGCTGTGTATGCAGCAAGTATTTCTTCCACTTCCCTCTCCCAGTGAGATAATTCCATTTCAGACACTGGATTTATCATCCCCTCACTGCAAGGACAGCGAATGGGGGATACAGATTTCAAAGCCAATTTATTTGCTGGTTTGGGGGCTGAGTTGAGAAAAGCAGGACCTACAGCATGTGCCTGAGCTGAGGAGGGGCCAGGGGAATGCTTGTGAAGGTGGAAGAACTTGGGGTTGACACCCAGGTACCTCCATGCCCCCATGGTGCCCATGAACCAGGTTATTCCGGAGCACAGACACCAAATGCTGACCAGCTTCAGCACAAAGCATTCTCCCCATGGCTTTTCCACCAACAGTTCTCCCCACACCCTTGCCAAAGCCCCTGAGGAGCCCACCAAGCTCCACAAGCTTGGATGATGGGAGGAGGCTGAAGGACAACCCCTCCCACCGCCCCCACATTCCAGAGGGACATGCCAAAACATGGAATATTATTGCAGTCAGGCTGGGCCACGGGGAGAGGCAGTGTGTCCCAGCCAGAGCCCAGCCCTCACAGAGCAAAGTACATGGAAAAGGAGGAGGAGGAGGAGGAGGAGGAAGAGACACAAGTTGAACAAGGGAAAGGAAAAGTTTAGAAAGACGGGATTTGCTGAGCTGAGCTCCTAAATGGAGCCAAGCTGATACCTTTTGCTCCAGCATCTGGAAACCATAGGAGTTGTGTAGGAAATGGCAGGTGGGCTGGGAGGACCCAGCAGGGAGGGATCCTGGTCCGTTTGAGGACCTGAGGTGGGAGATCCAGCAGCCAGCAGCAGCAGGTACGAGTCCGTGCTCCTGCTCCCCGTGACGTGGGCCAATTCATGTCCCGCTGGGGCCTCTCTCAGTGGCACAGGGCCAGCCCTTGAGCAAGGAGGGGGCTGAAATATTGGTTCCAGTCTCTTGGAGCTGACTCACTCCAGAGAGCAGACCAGGTGAGTAACAGCTGCTACGGCTGCTGAGAGAGCCTTGACTGAAATAAAGATCCCCACCCTGGACATCCCAGGGTTTCCTCCCTACACACAAACCTCACATTTGTCACTTGGGCTTTTCTGTGCAGCTCTAACCTGAAACTCCTCCTGATCACAGCCTGCCTGGGCAAAACTCACCTCCAACACACCCCGGCAGTTCTTTACAGCTGGAGGTGCCTGTGATGCGACAGGAGCTGCTCACTAGTGAGGGCTGGCTCTGCTCCTGGCTCTGCTCCTGGGTGCTCCGGGAGCAGCTGGATCCAAACTTCACCCCACGCCTCCCACCACCTCCAGCCGTGCTTGCAAAGGGAGACAGCGCTGTGAGGCAGAGCTGATAAATCACAGTGTCCATCATGTGGCAGAGGCACAGTTTGACCATCTACAGCTCTGTGAGTGGTGGGAAGTCCTCATGATCTCCAGAAGAAGGCACACCGAGGACAGGGAGGTGCTGGCCAAGTGGCCTTAACCCTGGTCCCTATGGCTGCTCAGTGCATCCCCCCAGCCAGAAAGAAATTAATGCAAAATAATGGTTTTTAGGGAATAGGTCGCATGAAGCTGGAGCACTTGAGGTAAAACCTGGGCAGAATGATGTGGAGGAAGAGGGCTCTGTTTCTTCCTTTGTCTGGAAGCAACCCTGGGCAAGCACACACAGGATGGGGCAACCCTTCCAGGGTAAGGATCCTTAATCCCTAAGGATGGGGTAATCCTTCCAAGGTAAAGGCCTTCCCCAGCCCCC
Organism: Corvus moneduloides; assembly: GCF_009650955.1. Lineage (NCBI taxonomy): Eukaryota > Metazoa > Chordata > Aves > Passeriformes > Corvidae > Corvus > Corvus moneduloides. The sequence goes on from NC_045494.1 coordinate 7,701,630, forward strand.
AGGGACAGCACCAAGATTTCAGGGCTGACAGTAGGAAATCTGTCAGTAGCACCTGCGGTTCCTGCAGCAACACCTCTTTGCACAAGATCTCAAAGCACTTTGGAAATACCCAGTTACCCCACACTCCCCAAAGGAGGGAAACAGCCACGTTTCCCAGCAGCAGGGGCAGGGAGAGACTTCTCAAGGGAAGAGCCCAAGTCACATCAAAGAGACAGAACTGTAGATGGTGGTGGAAAAATCTGCCTCTGCCGAAGGATCCAACACCAATTGTTCCCTGTGCCTCCTCTTTTCCTTCAGATTGGAATTTAATGGTACCAATCCAGCTTTCACATGGCAGCCTCCTGCTGCACAGCCAGTTAATCATTGAGGCAGGGACCAGACCTGGAGTCATATTAATGCACAACGTCTCCTCCTGCCCTACTCCCACCGCGCTTCCAGAGCAGCAGCAGACTCCAAATTGCACTTCCCTGCTTTAATATTTAAAACCTTCTGCATGGGCTGCAGAACTGGTGACCCTTCCACCCTCCCTGAGCCCTTTCCCAAGCAAAGAACAGCTCCCAGTTTCCAACAAGTAGATGGCAGCGAGTGCTGAGTACCAAGGCTAAATCTGGGAGTTTTGGCAGGGATTCTCACCAGCACCCTAAAATCTGGATTCCCAAATCGTGCTGCTCCACTCAGCCCAATACCTGCCTGACCCTTGCTGGCTGTGTGACTTGCCCAGCCTTTTGGCCCCACAGCTTCAGCATTCCCAAAATGTGCTTCACTCCCCATCAGCACACTCCAAACACATCGAGACCACGCCCAATCTCTTTTTTTGGCTTCGTCCTCCTCCCCTCCCCACAGACCATGCCCAGCTCCAGCCTGGGGAAATGGGAACATTCAACCTCAAACCACTGCGGAGAGCCCACAGCTCCAGATCCAGATTTAGCCCTCTGACACCCGTGCTAAGGAGTATTTCATTTATTCCAGCCTGACTCATCCTTTGAATGTATTTCCCTTTTGCCAGACAGAAACCTCATGGTGTCTCTGCAGGTCTTGCCACTTCTCCACTCTACGGGAAGTGACTCAGCTCGAACCATGGAGCTGAGTTCCCATAGGAGCAGATATCGAAATATTCTCTCTCAAGCATACTTAGCTGAGGAAAGGCTTTTAAAAAACCCTCATGGATTTGTTCTGTTTGTTGGCCTGAGAGCTGCACAGGGAGTGGGGTTGGGTGAGAGATCTGGAAAGTTCGTGCAATCTGTGTTTTCTAGGATTCTGTCTCGGAGTAGAGGGAAACTGGGAATGAGCCAGAACAGAAAGGTTTCAGCACCATCTTACAGTTGGACAGATGTGATTGAAGAAACCTTGAAGTAATTTAATTCAGAAGTCAGGATTTATTCAGCTCCTACTGGACTGTAAAATTTTGTCTCAATGCTTTCCTCCTTCACCCAACTCTTCTACAGAAAACAAACCCAAGTGGCTCAGCCAGCCTTAAAATGCAGTAAAACAGCCATGTGGGAGGATGTGAGAGGCAAAAGGGGTGTAAAAAATGAGCAGAATCTGGAAGATGTCCCCTGCTGGCTGGTCAGGGAATTCAAGAGAATGAAGGCAGCCACAGCAGCTGCTGGGAAGAGGAATGAAACCAAGTGAGGTTTGGACGATACCTGGAGAGCAGCTTCTGGGTAACTCCTGTTTGACAGGTGTCAGTGTGAGCCAGGGGGACTAAGCAGGACCTGCTCCCATGTGGAACATTCCCCTCCTGCCCTGCCAGGTGACTGACACAGCTGGTTCAGCTCAGAGAGAGGAACGGCTCTGGCACTGCTGCTGGAGCACAACTCAGCTTTTCCAGGGAGAGGAGCACAGGTGGAGCACACCCGAGAGAGCTCCGACCTCACTGGGCACAACCACCCAGGCACCTCAGCACACTTACAGGAAAAAAGAAGCTAAAATTGTGGATTGTTTCTACTTAGAGACATATTTTAGAAGCATTAATTATGCTGCATCACCCAGCTACTTCTTGCAAAGTAAAATAGTGAACAGGTTGTAACTTTCATGAGGACAATTGGTCTGGAAAAACAACCTGGGTGACACATCTGGGTAGAGTAAAGCAGCTGCTGCACCAGCTTCCAACAGGAACTGTGAAATGGGAGTCTGCTGAAATATTTTAACATCTTATTTTCATTCATAAAGTCACCCAAGAGAAATCTAGCAAATGATGTCACCAGTGAAGAGCCACAAACAAAATCCAAGTGATTTTGCTTCTAATTCTTCCTCTCCCCATCCAAAGCTACCAACTCACCAGAAGTTTGCCTGCTCACACACACACAACCACCCCAAGTTTTGAGCTCATTTCTCTTTACTTCACAGTCTTAGCAAAACAGATCTGCATTCAGAAGTCATTTCACATTAATATATTAATCAAATGCTTTCAAAATAAATATTTTTTTTTAAATAACCATTTCTTTACATCACCGCAGTAGCAATTCTAGAAAAGTCAGTGCACAAACAGTAGCAATTTCATTAATCAGCTAAACTCAAACAAAAAGAAAACAAGAGGTGGACCTTTTTTCTCTCCGAGCAGGCTGCATGCAGCAAGTCTCAGCAGTTCCCTAGCACAGAATCCTCTGTCACACTTTGCTGGGAAGGATTTTCTCTCCCAGCTGTCAGAAGTCAGCAAAGTGTGACTTGTGCAAAGCTTTGAACAGCACAAAAGTTTCATAGCCCAGATTCTGATCAGTCCTGGAGTTGTTGCTAATGAGACCAAGGAATCAATGCTATGAGGAGTCTGCGTTCAGGTGACTGGGAATTCACAGCTGGACCAGGAACACAAACAGCAATAAACAACACTTTGGACCTTACAGCTTATTCCAATGTTTTGCATACTCTCTCAAGTGCTTCCAGGGCAGAAGTCAACTGCTTTCTGCCCATTAGCTGCTAATTCACCAGGTAAATCACAGCAGGAAGATGCTTCACTGGCCAAAAAGTGTAACTTGTGTTACAACAAAGGAAAAACAAAAGTGCGTTACAGACTATGAGGAGACTATTCCATGAACTCACATATCTAACTGGAAAATAGAGACAACAGAAATATTAGTGCTCCCATGGGATCTAAACTGGTCAGATGCTACTGGAGAACCCTGTGAAGAGCAGTGTGTCTGAGGAAGGGAAGTTGGTCAGCACTGTCATACATGGCGCACAGCAGGGAAATCTGAAGGGCTACCAGATTACTCACTATGATTGTCAGGAATGACTAAAAACAAAGAAACCCAAGAAAGTTGAATATATATCTGAAAAATGCCACAGGTGTGTATTTCCTTTGAGATCCCAAAGGTTTCCTTTGAAGCCCTTTCTCAAGAGCAAAGAGTTGGACGTGACACTCTGGATTAAAAGGAATAACCAGAGGCATCCCTGTGTCCAGAGGTGCTCTTGGATGCACACTCAGGTAAATTCAAGATACCCACCATGTCCAAGGGCCTTGTTTCCATGTCATGATCATGTTAATTAGCAGTTTAGAGCAGATGCTGACTCTAAAGAGGTATAATTTAAGTATCAAAAGAAACAGAGCTAAGGGAAGCAGTCACAGATGAAGAGAACCCCCAGGTGTAGCGATGCTGCACACAGGGAGGAGGGAATGCTGCAGGACAGCAAACCCTCAGAGTTCCAGAGGTGAGCCAGGCTGCCAACATCCCTCCCCTTGCTCTGCACAGACCTAGTACTAGAGCCCCTGAAAGCAGTGTGCCTTGGGGGAAGGCTCTACTCCTCAGTGCTATGGACCGTGCCCCAGAATTCTGCCAAAATGGAAAAAAAGAAAGCAATGAGTCGTGGAGAAGTTCTCTGTCAGCTTATTGGTTTTTCTTGTCCTCTGGTGGGAAGTATGGAGGAGGGGGTGGCTGGTCCTGCAATAAAGATGATAAAAAGACATCAGTGCATGGGTAAGAATAAAAAATTAAACTCAAAGCCCCCAAAACACCCAAGACACCAACATGCCACTGAGAGATCTGCCAGACACACACTTGGGCTCCCCTGCAAACGCAGAGCAACAGGGACTCACCGTGGGCATGTAGACATTGTGGGGGTTGCCTGGGCTGTAGTAAGCACTGGCAGCAGCTTCAGCAGCCTTGGCTTCAGCTGTCACACGGAGAGAAGAGTCAGGTTAGGGGGACATAGAGAACTCTTACAATAAAACAAGAATTCCTGGCCATCAAGAGTTACTAACAGAGCACCATATGACCAGTGCTCAATTTGCAAAATAGCTACAACACACACAATTGAGCATTATCTCTTCCAGTTACCACAGAATTGTCAATACCCAGTGAAACAGACAAAGACTGAGTTTGGAAATGTCACCTGGGACTTGCATGTCAGCCATAAAGAAATGCTTGCTGCTGCTTTGCCTAAATACAGACAATACCCTTTATAAACCGGCAGTGAATAAACCATCCTCCCTGGGAGTGAAAACACCAGGCAAGACAAAAATCAGCACAAGTTTATAGCAGCTTAGGGGATTCTTGCATTAAAGATGGTAATTTATGAGGATAATCCACATCCTCTATTTCTGCAGAATACAAAAATCTTGTACAACCCTCTGGAGCAGTGCCGCTTCCCAAATAATAGTTCAAAGATGAATGGTTGTTTATTCAAACCAAAGAGAAAAGTTAAATCCTTATTCAAACAAATATTCTTATCTGCAAGAGGTCTATGGCTATGTCCAACCACAATAGCTCTTTTTTCATTTTAATAAATCCCAAATGAGTGAAAAATGAGGCTGATATTTCCCCAGCTCCTTTCCATCATCTCTTCCCCTGTTCCATATTGTTTCAGGAAAAATAATCACATTAAGAGTGAAACAGGGGAAGGGGAAGAAAATATCACCCAAGACACAGTTGAGAACTAAAATGGACCACAAACAGGTTTCACCATCAGTTTCCTTGTATTCATCCATTAGGGCAAGATTACCACCACAAGAGAATCACAAACTGTATTTTTTCTATCAAAAGAATAATAAATCCATCCGTAAAATACCCATTAATGGTGTCCACCCCGGAGAGAATCAGGCTGGACTCCAAACTGAGCTGGACATACAAAGCTGGAGATTAGGGGAGCTTCCTAATCCCTTTTCTAAACAAATTTCAACTTCTAAGCGGAGCTTCAAAGTTCCCCAAAAGACAAGAAGCAAAGTCTGTTTCACTCCTAACAAAACTGTGGTGAGTTCATTCACCTGGACACACTCCTTACCTGCAGGAGTGGAGGGCAGGTCCGGGCCACTGACAGGGGGTTCCATGGGCCCTGGGTATGGTGGGGGTGGAAGCTGCATGTAGCCCATGCCTCCATCTGCCATAGGAGGACCAGGATAAAAGTCTGTCAGGAAAGGAAATCACACAGCAAGAGACTTAACTCCCCTGGGTGGAGTTATCAACCCAAAGAAGCCAAGGCAAACATAACTAAACTCAGGAACAAAAGCTACACAAGTCATCACTAAAACACCGTGTAAAATCTGTGTTTCTTGTCCTTTTTACCTGTTTTAACTCTTACTAACTAGAACAATCCCCAGCCTCAGTTCCCAGGCTTACCTGGAGGAGGAGGTGGGTATGGATAGCCCCCGTTAGCTGCAGGGGGTGCAAAAGCATAGGATCCATTTGGCATGTAGGAATAGCCATAAGCTCCACTGGGTATTTCACCTCTGGAGACTGGAAAAACAAAGACAAGACCTCATCAGAACATCAAGCCTGCCTCAAATACAGGCCAAGAACTCCAACAAACTTAGAGAGTCCTTATCAGAAAAAAAGTGTCATCCCAATAAATCTGCTGCTCATTGGATGTGAAAAAAATACTTTTTAAAGCAAGCTTCAGACACAGGCAAGGGTCCTAAACCCACAAAACTCCGGCAGATACCCCCAGACTTCCATACCTTGTGATGCCACCTGCAGCATCCGCTGCCCAAATTCAATTGCACCCCCAGCTGAAAAGGTCATCTTGAATGTGGCAGATCCTTCCCAGCCACCTGAGGGAGGAAAGACAGCAAGGAGAAGCCATTTCCATGCTATTTAGGTTATATGCTCTATCTACAGATGCTCTGTATATAATTCTTTAAAGAGCTTATCCCAAATATTCAAGTTAAAAGAAAAAGAAAAAAATAAAGCAGAGGAAGTGGCAGAATTATGGTATCATCAGAAAAAAAATCACACTGGGGTATTGTCATGTCAAGAGACACCTGAAGCAGAAACATCCATGAGGGAGACCTTCATAAGCTTTCTGGAGTTGTGGCTGTTGCCACAGCAGCTGCCACAGGCCAAGCTATCAGGAGTGCGGGATTTGCTCTTGCTTTGGATAAGATTAGTGCAGAAGACAGGGATTTTGTTAATCCCGTTTGCTAAAAAGCCTTTGCAACTACACCTGTCAGCTCCAAATTAGTTTGGGAGTCTGAGTGCCCAATGAAGCAAAGAGCTAAATGAAAAACATGGCCCACATAAATCCATTAGAGCCCATGGAAGACATTTCAAGTCAGGATAAATAATAATTAAAAAAACAAATAAATTAGTGACATCTCATATTACAGTATAAAAAAGAAAAACACACACAGTCCAGAGTCCCAAGAAAGCATCAAAGCAGAAGCTGTGCTGAAACAGAAACAAGTAGATTAAAGAGCCTTTTAAGCTAAACCAGACTCTCATGGCTGTTAAGACAACATCATCATTAAAAGAGATGGCCTCTGGGGAAAATTCACAAAGATTTAGCTAAAGCCCTTTGCCTTTCACACAGTTTAGTTTGTCATTACTGCTCAGGCTCCCTCTCATGCTGGATTGTCCCACTCAGCTCCCATGCAGAAGCTGCTTTCAGGATTCCAGCTGAAAGCCCCTACACCCTGTGCTGTGACTTCTGTGCTACAACTACAGACTGAATCAAGCTGAGGATGAAAGTTTCCTGAACTTTGTGCCTTTGGTAAAAAAACCAGTGAAAACCAAAATTATTATTGAAAATGCCTGCCACAGCCTTCTCACTGAGTTTAATGTGAAACAGCTCCTTAACTTCCCTGATGTCAAGACAGTCCTTTCCAAGTGCCATTTTCACTGCCAGGATGCACTACAGCAACAGCACACCTGTCCTTGAACTGCACAAGAAACATGATGGAAAAAGTGCTCTGGGGATCTCCACCTGAAACCAAACAGAGCCAGAAAGAATCTGGGTTTTTGGCACAGGAGGACCTGGATGCAGGTGGGAGAGGTGACCTCAAGTGACCAAAGCAAAATTACATGCTCATTCTTGCTGACTCCACTCTGATGTTTATTTGCTGAGATCACTTGTTTAATTGAACTTAGTATTTTGCAGAGGGGAGGAATGAGATGGGTTGCAGAGCAGATCTGCTCATTGTAACTGAACAGGGAGCTGATAAGGGGAGCATTTTTAGCTGCGAAAGAAAGAAACACATTTTAGCAGGAGTGTGAAAATGCATTTGGACAGTGTCAAGTTTTGGTTAGCCAGGTTTTTGCTATGAAGTGAGCACTGAACTGAGACACAGAACACACACTGTGTGATACCTACCTCCTGCCTCTGCTTTCACTGTGCCCTTGATGTAATTTGCTCCAAACACTGGCTGCTTGATCTCACAATCCTTCAATAAGTAAAAGGGCATCACGAATGACTGCATAGCATCCTTCCCCTTCGACACAAAGATAACCTGAAAAGAAAGTAACATTACAAGAGCTATTCAAAATAAACAGGAAACACAGCCCTGATTTATTATCTGAACAGACTTCTCCATGGACTCAAACTCCCTCCCACATCACCACTTCTGCAAGCCAAAAGCTACAGAGAACAGCCACAGGGGTAAACCAAATCCTCAAGGTAATAAAGCCTTCCAGGAAGTCCCTTGCTCAGGTAATACTCCTTCCAGCTCCCAGAGAACCTGCTGCTCCACACAGCTATGATTCAGTAGCTGTGCTGTTGCATTCAGCATTTCCAGACCACTGTTAATTTCCAGTTTGAAGATACCTGATGTACTAAACAGCTGCCTGTACAAGAACTAATCAGATTTATTATCTGTTGACAAATAGATGGGATATGCCGTGAATTCATAATGCTTTCCAGAGGGAGAGGATGAGCTACACTTCAAGCAGGAGTAGATTATCCTGACTTTCATGCACTGAGGACATTTAAATACAGACTCCAGGACTGTTATCTCCTTACACGAGATAAAGCCTTTCAGCACTTACCCGGTAGGGAGTCAGGAAAACGCTCCCTTTCTTGGTCCCCTTGAAGGCCTCTGGCATCGGCTCCAGATCACTGAAGGTAACTTCTACATGGTCATAGGTCATCAAAACACTGCAAAAGTTGCCAGAAGAGACAAGAGCTACAGCTCAAGGCAGAAGTGCAGCCTGCACAGAAGTTTACTGACCTCCCAAAACCACCTGTAACCTCAGGCCATGCTGAGCAGACAAAATCAGTTCTGGTTTGCCTTTTTTGTTGTTGTTGTTGGCAGCAGCAACTGAAGTATCACTGGCTGCTTGTTCCCTTCTCAGTGTGCTGACACAGCTGCTGCTGCTGTCTGCATAACCAGGCACCAAATCAATCGAAATCTCAAGACATTTACTTTCGTTTTAAATCATTTTGCATTTCTACTGGATCAGTTCCCTAAGTCAGTTGCCCACAAGTAATGCGACAGAGAAAGGACTGCAGGAGAAGGAACTGCTCAGGCTGCTTATGCAACACGGCTCTCAAAGGTCTCACCACAGCTCAAGCACCTCTGACACAAAAATGTGATCCAGAGGAACTCCCCTTCCTTGCCACAAGACTTCATTAACTCGTGTTGCCTGCACTGATTCCTTAATTCTCAATTACAAACTGACCTGATTAAAACCTTTGCATGGACACAGCAGGTAACTTGTATTGACATTACAGCACCCACATTAGGAACTCTAATCCCTAAAGCTGCAGAAACCTCCACCACCTCTATCTTTGGCAGCTGACGTGTTTCCATGCTCAGTCATTTGCCTTTCCCTTCTGCCAGTAAATACCTGTCCCTCCAGGAAAAGCTCGGGAAGGGCAGTGGGACCAGCTCTGCTCAGGCTGCAGCATTTCAGACAGACCCTGATCCAAGGCAGGCTGACAGCCGGGAACAGCAACACCTTCAGCTGCTGCAGTTCTCTCAGGGAATGCAAATTTAAGTACCTGAGTTGATCTTACTACAGCCTTCTAAGAAATGCCACATCCCAAGTGGAAGTCAGGCGCAGAATTCCTGCATCAATGTTTAAGCGGCCCCGTGGAAAGAAGAGCTGAAGGATGAACCACTCCTTTGTCCCCGAAGCAGATGACTGCCACGTCAGAACCACGCTGGCAGACAGCGGGTGCGGACAGCCCTTTGCCATGCAGACAGAGGCAGCTCTGTGGAGGCTTGCCGTTTCCATGGTTATATCCCAGCACCTTTTTCCAACACTGTCGCTCCTTCCCGCACACACAGAAAGGGAGCTGTGCTCCAGGAACCCAGCAAACCACCGTGGGCAGCCTTTGAGCTGAGGCACGATGCAGGTGCAGCATCCCCGAGAGGGGAGGCCTGCGTCCAGGCCAGATCACCTGGGCGGGAGCTGAGCTCTGCCAGCCCTTCCTGAGCCCTCGGGGGAGAGACTGGGCACAGCAGCAAGAGCCAGCAGCAGGCTGGGGGACCGGCAGGATGCTGAGGGGAGCGGTGTAGGGGGAGCAAGGCCCGCGGCTGAGGCCCAGCAGAGCTCCCCCCGCGCAGGCCCTGGGGCAGGAGGGTACGTACAGCCCCTAAGCCGTAGGGAAACGAGGGGAGGACGAACAACGCCGGCACCGAGAGGGTTAAACCACCCCCTTTAACCGCCTCACCCTCTCAGCACCCCCCCAACCCCGACCCACACAACCCCTCCCCCTGAGGGGGAAGGCAGGAAGAGGGCGGGGGGAGAAGGCAGCGCGCCGCTATCCCCCGGCTCCCGCGGCCGGAGGAAGGGAGAAGGGGATAGCACCTCACTTCTCGCTGTTGTTAACGATGACGCCGCCGCCTTCCGAGTGGTTCTTGTTGAGCGCCATCGCCGCCTCCTCCGCCGCCTCCTCCTCCTCCTCCTCACAGCATCGAGCCCACTCTGCGCCTGCGCGGGAAAAAGGCGCTGGCGTCATTGGGCCGGTGGGGCATGCTGGGAGTTGTAGTCATCGCCATCGATAGAGGAGGTAACGCGTGCTTCTTCGCGCGGTGCATGCTGGGAGTTGTAGGCCAGCCGCCATGATACCCCCCCTTCCCCGCCTCAGGGCCTGCCACAATGTCTCTCTATAACTGTGCTGTTTGGTAGAGTAAAATAAATAATAATAATAATAAATAATCCCTCATATCTGGCGGTTCTGCACATGAAGTGAAATTTACCCCCTTAAACAGCGAAGATGCTCCATTTCCAACGGTTTTTAAAATTCCCACTAGATGGGCATTTCCTGTTTCGCACACTTGCAAACAGATTTTTGATCCTGTTATTGGCTGCTTTCAGTGATGGAATCAAGCACATCCAAAAAATTACCCCTTTCTACTGCAGTGTGTTAAACTAGAAGGGCTAACCCGTTGCCCTATAAACAAGCCAGGACCGTGTCTGTGTGTCTGTCTGTCAGGAATCTGGGAGCAAGGAAATACTTGTGGCATGTGCAGATCTGCAGGAAGGGTCTAAACTCCTGCCTCCAGGTGTGCAAGTAGGAGGAATTTTAAAAACTTAATGATTGCATAACTTCATTAAAAATAGGAACCCTGCAAAACTAACCACTGTTTGAAGGGCTCCCTCAGATCAGTAACTGACAACTGTGTATCAAAAATATACAAATAAGAGCATATATTACCTTATATTATGTATTTTTAGATGGATTTGAGCTATTCCCTGGGTTTGCAGCCCAGTCCTGTCTGAGTGCCTGAGAACCAGAGGCGAGTGGGGGTGAAAAGCAGAAAAACGACATAATGGAAACCAGATTTAAATAAATGCAGTGACATAATCTGTACTGTTTCTTGGCAAGAAGAGAACAAGTTTGTGCTTTTCATATCCGCTTTTTCAATAAGCAGTAAGTTTCCCTTTTAAGAAACAGCCATAACAAATAGTCCTGATTCTTCTCCTATTAAAGTCAGAAGCAGAATCCACTCGGCTTCCACTGAAAAGCCCAGATGGAGCATTGGCACCTTGCACGAACTAAGACTCAAATAACATTTTTATCCTAACTCCAGTTGGCATTTGGGATTAAAAAAAGCAGCCTTCACTTAAAAAAGATGCTGCTGTAATTGCCAGTGTGTGTGTGGAGCTCTAGACCTCCTCATCACATAGAAAATCTTGGAAATTTATACTCTCAAACTTGAAAACACTAAGGAAAAAACACCTAATCTGTTAATCTTTTTTATTTGTAGTATGAGGACACAGAAGAGACAACTGAGACAATTTGCTGCTTTGAATTGCCCAGGGCTGACAACTGGTATTGGATTTTAAGGTTCTTCTGCTCCTTTTGCAATAAAAATGTGTATATGGCAGAATTCCCTTGGACACACTTGGAAAATAAAATCTGTGTTATTTTATGTCAGACGTACAGGACACAGAAAAGTAAACATGAGATAATGGGACAACTCAAACGGTTTGGTATTTAAAGGAAAGACAACCCAGAGCAATGACTGTATAATATTTAATGGACAAATCATAGTCTCTAACACCATTATATTATTCTGTTATGGTCTTTTTCACACACTGTAAAATACCCTACAGTTACTGTATTTTAAAATATCCTAATTAAAAAGAGGAACAGTCTTCGACAGCAGAAATAACCCAAGGGAACAAGGAAAGGCTGTTTAAGTTGCCAAGTGCTATTGATCCATCTCGACTCACCTCACCCTGCATTTAACCCCTTGTTTACAGCAAAATCAGGGATCCAGAGCTGGCGCAGTGCACATTCCCTAATGGTTCCAGTTTACACCCCAAATTACTGGCAGCACAGAGCAAGCTCTGACCCAGCTGCTGGGGGACTGCTCCTGTTGTAAATCACCCCTAAACCAGGAGGGTTTATAGTGCTCCCAACCAGGATAAAAGCAAGCAGCAGGAAAGAGAGGGTTGGGCAGCACTTCCCAGCTGTGGAGCATCCACAGGAGCTCCATGGAGCTGATGCCATGAAGATTTTTTGCCTTTTCTTTTATACCCCTGTTATACCTTTTTTTACAACTTCTGTATTCCTAGTGCTTTTTGCCTCCATTCTTGGACTTGTTTGTCAAGCTGAGAGACTCAACATTTTAGAAGCTTCGTAGTTAGGGATCAGTGTGCCCCAGAGCCCAAGGTCCTCTCCAGAACACATTCTGTAAACTAAGACAGAACCATCCAGGAGAAGGCTCCTTTGGGAGGGGGGCTCACTCGAGCCTCTCATTGGGGAATCTTTGATAGATCTGCTAATTAGTAAAACCTATAATGATATACCCGATCTTTTGGGGTGGACATTTTTTTGCAGGGTGCATTTCAATGCATATGACCTGGACATGTGCACCTAAGGATCCCTAAAATAAATACCAAGGTAAAATCCCTTTTCCCCTTCTAACCATGTCTGACTCTTGATTTTAAGACCAGGAAAAGGCATCAGAGCTGCACCCATGAATTCAGCCAAAGCCACGGCACAACCAGACACCATGCCCAGACACCCCCGTGGGTTCCTGAGCTGCTCCCACGTGGTGACAGGGTGGAAAGAGAGGATCCCTCTGAGCCTCCCAAGCCCTGAAGGGGGTCAGAGGTTTGTGTCTGTGCATTGGGAAATGTGGAGAAGGGGGGGATGCGTGGCTCCAGCACGGGTTTCCCCGTGGAGCAATCAATCTGCCTACAGCGAAATGAAACAGCACAAAGACCCAGATCTGCTCTGTTTACTCTGGCAAAACTCCTCGCTGCAAACAGTGGGAGTTTTGCCTGAATAAATGAGATGTAGGGTGCAGATGGGGGCCCACATGGGAGATCTCTTCCTGTAGAGATGAAGGTTCCTTCCCTTCCTCGTCCTCCCAGGATGTGACCGTGCACGGGCTGTGGCACAGCTCCATCTTTCTCATCCCATCAGGAATTCCTGACTCCAAGTTCTCCCCGTGTGCACAGAGCAGCAGCGATGCCTGCTCTGTGTCACCGCTGACATCTCGTGCAAGGCCTGAGCTCTGCAGGGGCCGCTGGCGCCAGCCAAACAAAGAGGGTTTGGAGCTCAGGACGCAGGGAATGAATTCCCATCCGGGCAGAAGTCTGGGCAGCATTCCCACCAGCCAGGAAAGGCCAAGATTTCAGCTGAAGATTTCACTCTGGAAGGCCTACTGTTCCTTTTCCCACTGCTCACAGCAGTTTGGGAGTCACGTCGTGTGGAGGAGGAGGAGGAGGAATTGGCAGACAGATCCCAGCAAGCCCCTTCCCAGACTGACTCACCAGCCTTGCCCCGGGGAAGGGGTGGCTGCGCTCAGACCCTTCATCCACTCAAATATCCCAATTTTCTGGGGACTGGCAGCTCTTTCTGTGCCAGCAGGAATTGGCAGCGCTGGCAAAGGAGTTGCAGTAAAGGAGCTCTTTGAGCCTCAGCATGTAAACGTGGCTTTACATGAACCGTGCCTTTAACTTCAAACCTCCCAGCTTTGTACCTGCCTTTTATTCACATTCACATTTTTCCCTTGGCTTCACTTGAATATAGCACTATGATTTCCAGCTTATCCTTCGGGGGGAAAAAAGTATATATATCATATATTTAGCTAAATGGGCTGTTTACTATCCCTGCTGACTGTTGTTGCATCATCCCTGACTCACTCATGCCAGTGAAGAACCTGACCCTCTGTATTTTCTCTCCAGGTGTACATTACACAGCACCACGGTTCTGTAAAGCTAGCTTTGGGAGGTAGGTAGCAAAATAACCCCAGAAAAAATAAACTTGTGGAAAGGCACGCTGTGCTGAGACAGGGACTGCTCTGTGCTGCCCTCACAGGCAGTATTTCTGTGTTTTCCTTCTGAAAAAGCTCCCTTAGGACATGTGAACTGGCAGTTTGGTCTCTCAGCCTCAAGTTTCCACCTTTCCTGAAGGGAACAGTGTTCCCTCTCGCTTGAGAGTAGTTTTTGTTAATTGTTCCTTATTCCCAGAGTCTAAAGGGTCATTTAGTAGCTGACTGATGCTGCACCTTTATCGAGGCACTCACAGCTGTCCCTACAACACTAAAGCAGACCATTTATCTCTGGGACATATTCACAGCACCTCTGTCACTTAAAAATCTCTAAGCTAAGGGGCAGATTTTCAGCTCAAGTGTGCCCAGGGCTTTTGAAGAGTTGGTAGTTTAACAGTACTAAAAGCCCCCAAAACAGTAGTGTCAACAAAAACATGGGGGAAAATTTGGCTGTAAAACTTTGCAAAGAATGTGTTTGCTTAAAGCACATCCTCAAAATTTGGTTTGTGCTGTTCCCCTCCCCATCTCCAGGTGGGAACAGTGGTGCTGCTTCTCGGCAGGAGGTTTCTCCCTTTCCCAGCTGGGCAGAGATCCTCGTTTCACGTTTGCAGCACTAATGGGAGGGCAGCCCTGCATGGAGAGGTGCTGCATCACCCCAGCATCACCCCAGCACCCAGCCAGGCTCCTCCACGTCCCTCTCCCCAGAGCACCATCTCACCCATGCCAGGGCACAGAGGTGATGTGGCACCAGGGAAGACTGCCTTGGGGGTTCACCTGGTCCATGCAGGGCTTGCTCCATCAAAGGCACTTCCTTAGGAGCATGCAGAAGGTGTCGATGAGGCAGCACTTAAAAAAGCATCAGCAACAGAGCCTGAGATAAGGCACAAAGCATCTGCACGAGTTGCTGGGGCTGCATGAGCAGAGGTAAAGGAGAGGGACTGGGCAGGTGGCCAAGGCACAGCTCCAAATCCCTGTGGCACTTCTGAGCAGCACACTTTACCAAGAAAGGCTGTCGCAGTCCCTGATGTCCAGAAAGGGAAGCTGAGGGGCAGGGAGCAGCACAGGGACTCGCCCAAGCTTGCTCAGGGGCAGAGCTGGCACTTGGATCCAGCCCCATCCTGGCCCCCAGCCCTGCCCATCAGGAGGCTTCATCCAGCCCTGGGTCCCCAACAGTGCAGAGAGGAGGGAGGGCTGCCACAGAGACAGACAGGGCTACCAAAGAGAGGTGGTAATAACCTGCAGGAGAGGCTTTTGTGGGTCTGTCCGTGCCCTGCTCCCTGGGCAGTCACCGGCGCTTCAGCACCGACACACAATCCTTCTTCAGCGGCCCAATCTGCAGGTGGGCATCCACACTCTCCAGGAAAAAGGCTGGCTTCAGCTTGCACGAGAAAAGAGAGGCAAACTGGCGGTTGATCTTGTTCTGGAATGGGTCAGACTTCCCCTTGGCAGAAGGGGAGACCTTGAGCTGCTGCAGGCAGGTCATCTTGGAGTCCTTGACTCCGTAGAAGGTTAAAGCCTTTTCCGAATACTCCAGGAAGACGCCGATCGTGTGGAAAAAGGGCTGCTGGATGGGGCACTCGAAGCCACCAAACCAGGCCACATAGTTCTGGCCGTTCCACTGCAGGCAGCAGGACCTGTCGTTCCTGCCCAGGCGGCCGTGGTTGTAGGGCTCCCGCGGGTCAAAGTCCTCGGCGATGACCCCGATGCTGACCCAGCCGTCGATCAGCTCCACCTCCCAGTAGTAGTTGCCCCTGTTCATGAGGTTCAAACCCAGCACCTGCTCGCAGTTGATGAAGCGGGTGGGGCTCTCTGGGTAGGGGATGGGGCACAGCACCCGTTTGGCCCCCTTGGTGCCGAACAGCTGGATGAACTTGTCAGCTGTGTCACTGTCCAGGTCGATGATGAAGGCGACTGCGTGGGGCAAGAGAGAGAAGTGAGCATGAGGAGGGAAATGCGAGGAAATCCTCCCAGCTCTCCCTGCTCTGATCCCCCTGCCCCAGCCTTCGATGATGAGTATGATTCTTTCTGACCTGTCCCATCACTCTGTCCCTTTGCTTTTAAGTCCCATGGCAAATTTCAGTCAATGAAGATGAGGGGCTGAAAGAGCTGATAGTCTCATAAGCAGGATGGATATAGGTAACTGGGCAGAGGAGAGAGCAGAGGGGCTGCTTGATGAGCTCAACCATGATACCAGACATTGGAGAATCCACCTGACAGAGTGGTGGTAAGAAAATCTCACATAAAAGCATATTTCAGGTAACCACAGATAAATGCAGTCAAGAGGGACCCCAAGAAGAGAGAACAGCCAGGCATGTCTCAGCTACAGACAGGCAGCCCCTGGCAAGTGGGGCCATGTGAGAACCACTGATGGATCCCAAAGAGAGGGATGCCCAAGGAAGTTCTTCCAGGGAACAACCCTGGACATGGATCACGATCAACTGCATTGCATGTCCCAACCTGACAGCAGAAGAGCACACCCTCCCTGAGCCCAGGTTATTCTGCTCTGTGCCACTGAGGCAGATCTTGTCCCCTATGTCAGTAGGTGACCCCATATCCCTGTAAGGCTGGGGACACACAGGTGGGGTGTGGGAGCTCAAGCCCAGCCCTGCACCCCCCAGCCTCAGCCTCTCCAGCCCCACTCTGCTCAACCACTGCATGATCCCTGTCATTCTGCTGCTGCAGACAACCCTCACCAGCTCAGGGTCCTGCAGCAAACAAGGCAGATGCCCAAGCTCTGATCTAACTTAAAGAGGATCCAATTTGCCAAGGGCTGGAAGGCAGCAGGAATTACACAGGATGCCTGCAGCCCCCCATGGGCAGCTGGGCCAGCAGAACCACAGATGAGGGGAAAAAACCATCACCTAACCAGGCTATGACTGTTGTCAGGAAAGCCAGGAGGCTTCCCTGTTAGCCAAGCAGTATTTCCTCTGCTGGTGGCAGCACTCTCACAGCTGCTGGATTGGTGCTGGCCAGGCAGGCGGGACAGAGAGAGGAAAGGGAAGATGGGCCTTAGCAACAACCGCCAACGCAAAAGTCCCCTGCTTACATTTCAGGAAATAATCACGGCTCTCCAGGCAGGCAGGATTGTTTGGCTTGTCTGGAAATCGGGATTCGGCCAATGCTGTGGAGACAGGCACAGAAGGGCTTGCATCAGCAAAGGAACCAAACCACCAGCAAGGGGTCACTGGAGCATCGTCCCCTGCCCCTGATGGCACCCAGCTGTCACAGCCCCAGCCAGCATCCCCACTCCCCCTGAACATCCCCAGTGGCTCCCACACAGGAAAGGACAGACACCACTTTGGTCACCCCAGGGAGGTGGGCAGGGGTGCAAGGAACCGGCTGCAATTCCCGTGGGCATCCAAGAAAATGAGAAAGGAGAGAGCTCAGGTTACATGAGACAGCATGGGAGAGAGCTGCCACATCAGCTCTCTAACCCTGGCAGGTTTGGGAGCCCACAGCCTGCCCCGTGAGGAGAACTGTCTGTCCTGGGAAGAAGAGTCCCCTTTCACAGGAGGCCACTTTGGCCACTTGCCCCCTCCCACAGGGCCCTGCCTAACTCCCAGGCTGTTTGTTGCCTCTCCAGTCTCCGGTCTCTGTGGAAAAATTCACAAAACCTCAAAGAGGCGTAAGCCCAGACAGGGATTGTGCAACGTGCAGGGAACCCGTGCTGAGCAGCTTCCAGGGCTGGAAGGCCAGGGGCCAGTGCTCATGGAGCCTGCAGCCGCCTCCCACCCACGCAGGGAAGAGGGAAAGGGACAGGGAACCATCCAGGCACAGGGGCTGAGTGAACACAAACCTTCCTCCGTCTCCTGGCAACTCAATCCATCAATTCCTTTCCCCTGCAAGTGGTTCCACTGGTTTTTGCAGATAGTGGACAGCACATCCTTTACGGCACCCACGGCTTGGGTGCACTTGGTGAAGTTCAGCTCGTTCTGGAAGCTCAAAGGTGGAGAGAGGTTTTCTTCCATGGCTACTTTCAAGGCCTGAAATTCCTGAGCCAAAAAAGATGGAGTTTCAGAAGGTTTCAAACAAGCCAAAGTTGTCTCTTGTTCCACAACCCCACCCAGCCCTGGAGGATTTGGGATCTGGCAGCTCTCAGGACTTGGCCCAAGGACAGCACAAGGGAGGAGAGCGCTTTCCCGGCCACGTGTTCCTGGCACCTTCTCTTCACTCACTTTCAAACCCGGACTCAGACCATGCCCACTTCACAAGGAGCAGCATCTCCTCCTCTTCCTGGGCTGTCAGGGAGGGGGGGGATGCTGGAGGAGGCAGTGGGGCACCCCAACCTCTCACTCTCTGCCCCCTACACCGGGGTACCACTCTGGGCAGCACATCAGCCTCTCCTGAGTCACAGACAGGACAGAGGTAGGGGTGATGGAGGGGAAAATCTTGGCTGCCTGGTCCCCCTGGGAGAGAGGAGGGGAGAGGACTGTGCTGACAGGAGTGAGACTCTGCAGCCTGAACATCCCAGGGTTCCTGGCCCCCAGCTCCATGGGGAATGGGACAAAACCCCAAAATACAACATTGTCAGCTCCTTCTTGCCCCATCCCACCTGGAGGAAGTAGATGGTGTCGGTGCTGGGGACGTTCTCCAAGTTTTGCTTGCACTGGACCAGCTTGGCTCGTCTCTCCTCCTTCCAGCGGAGATCGGCCTCGGCCTCCCCCAGCATGGAGCGCTCCCCGTCCTGGATGAATCCCATCACCTCCTTCTGGAAGGTTGCCAGCACCTCAGAGGCCTCTGCAAAGAGCTTCTCGACCCTTTCTCTCTCCTTTGTGGCAGCACCCTGAGTGCAGGGAGAGAGGGGTCAGGTCCTGCAGGTGAGGGTGCAGGAGGGCACCCTTGTGCCCTGCCCAGCACCCAGTTCTCAGCTCTGTGGGGTCCCCCTGACACCCCATCACCCTCTTCCCCCAAGAACTCAGATCATAGCCCAGCTGTCAAGAGACCTGGCTGGGCACTGCCACTGACTGCTGCACCACATTTGGCGTCCCCAAGCAGGAAAGTGATGTGTTTGCACAAGGGCCAAAGGGGACAACCCCCAATGAGCCTGGGGAGGGAAGGTGCAAGACCCAGAGGATGCCCTGGGATGGCTCTTGCCCTGTTCCTTCTTCCATGTTAAAAACTAAAGCAACCAGAGATGCCACAAGGGTTAGCAGAGATGAGGAGCAAGAATCCTCAGGGATCTTTGTCAGGATCACCATCGTTTTATGGTGCTCCTGTGAGCACCATCTCTACACCCCATGCACCCCAAAATCTCACAGCCCCTTCTCCTCCACCCCCAGCCCAGCAGAGCTTCACTAACAGAGCAAAGCCATCGCAGAGTCACCTTAATGAGCTCCACCATTTTCTTGGCCTGGGCGATGGTGACTGCCAGCTCCTCCAGCTCATTCTCCACATCGCTGAGGAATTTGGCTTGTTGGGCCTGCAGACATCAAGGACAAACACTGAGCTTCACCCCCAGTCCCGGTGGGAGCAGCAGGGCATCCTGCCTCTCCCGAAGCTCAACCCACAGAGCCTCTCTGACCGTGACCTCGCTACCAGGCTTCGAGTGAAGCATGCAAGGGGAACCATGAGTTGGTTTCCTGTTTTCCTTCCCTGCAACATCCAATCTGCAAACATCCCTTCTCACTCAGCTGGAAAACGAAAGGAGCAGCCTGGGTTGCAAAGGATCATGTCCAACTCCATGTTCCCCGCCCTGGTCCCAGCAGAAAGCAAACAAAACAGGAATCTGAAAGCAAACCCATCAGGCAGTGATTACAGCTAAGTGCGTGCTCTTAGCGAGTACCCACGGCTGGGAAAAATCCACCTGGGATTGGTGCAGAAGCTGAAAGGCAGACCTGGAGCACTCAGAAACTTAGCGAAGAGTCCCCTGGAGGTTTCTGTTGAGGAGCAACGCAAACCAGCTCCGGAGCACGGGCTGCAAAGGAAGCACCTTCCGAACACAGCGTTTCCTGACGCGCTATTGTTGGCTCAGCCATTGCCCATCACGAGGACGGGTCCCTCGGGAGCCAAGAGGGCTCTCCCCAGCCAGGGCAGCTCCCTGCTGATGCCCAGCCCCTGGCCCTGCTCCCTGCAGTGCTTGTGCCCGGGGAGCAGCTACAGGTGCTTTCCCCGTGCATCCATCCCAGCCCGAGGGCAGTCACAGAGGCCGTGCAGGCGACATTAAGCAGCGCCTGCCGAGGTCTGACAGCTCCTCGGGGCTGGGATTACACACAGTTTCTATTTTAAGGCACCTCATGACTAATAATGCCGATAAAAGGGTTTTCCTGCAATCCTGACAGCCCATCAGGAGGTGGAGCTGGCTTGGGGCTGTTGCTGTGCTCCCTGCCAGACCCCGGGCTCCTCCTTGGAAAAGGCAAACTTTCCCAAGGTCTCCAAATGTCTCATGGCCATGCGAGATGCCACCACACCGTGAGCCTCACAGGTTCCCACCTGCCTGCAGCCCCACAGAGGCCCCACGCCTTCAAGGCAGCAGTGCCCAGGAAGGCAGCACCACGTTGGGCTTGGAGCCCCGGCTCCTGGGAAGGCTCGTGGGTGTGAGTTTAGGAGGTGACTCAGTCGCATCTGGGAATGGGAGTGATGGAAAAACCCCCGCTGCCAAAACGGCAGGATACAAAAGGCTGGGGGAGCGGGAGCGGCGGCCGGGCCGGCTGCCAGCGCGGCCAGAAAAACCGCCTTGATGGAGCTGTGGGAACGAGACGGAGACGGCGGGTGCCCCATGACCGCGGGGGTGGCCACCGTGGGGTGTCCCAGGCACCGTCGCCCCAGCCCTACACCCACGGGATTGCGAGTTCGGCTCCGCAGCGGGAGAACTCCCCACGGGATGCCTGGCAGCGGCTCTGCCCCGATCTGCCCATCCTGTCCCAATCCCAGGGGTTCCCTGATGGCACAGCACCCTGTCCGTATGCTGGGGTGGGATCCCCCGAGGGGTGAGAGCACAGCACCCCCCACACAGGGCATCCCTCCAGTGCTGCACCTGCACACACCCACGTGGGGATTGGGCTCCCCGTGGGGACACGGGCGCAGGATGAACCCCTCCGAGGGATGCCGCAGCTCACACCACCCAGCACACCCCCACACCACGGTCCCACCCGCGCAGCACCCGCGCGGGGACCTCCGCGCCCCTCCCCACCCCACGCACCTGCTTGTGCTCCCGCTCCTGTTCGAGGGGCACCACGTCGTGGGCGCGATGCTCGTGGGCGCGGCAGCGGGCGCAGACACAGCTCTGCTCGGTGCGGCAGAAGCCGTCGAGGGGCTGCAGGTGGCGGGGGCACAGCCCCTCCTCCAGCCGGCGCAGCGGGGCCACCAGCCGGTGTGCGCGGAAGGCCGGGGCGCGCCGGTGCGGCTCCAGGTGCGCCCCGCAGAAGGACGCCAGGCACACCAGGCACGACCGCTCCGCCGCCACGCGGGACCCCGGCGGGCACACATCGCACAGCACCGCCGCTCCTTCCTCTCCCGCAGCATCCTCCTCCTCGGCTCCCGGGGCCATCGGGGACGCGGCGGCCGGGGACGGCGGGGACGAGCCGCCGGTGGCGGCCGCCAGCAGCGGCAGGAGCTCGCACAGGGCGCGGTTCTTGCAGAGCCGCAGGGCCGCGGGGACGGGCTCCTGGCACAGCGGGCAGCGGGCGGCTCCGCCCGCCCCACCGCCGTCGGGGGGGCCTGGCCGCTGGCGGAGCGCCTGCAAGCAGCCCTGGCAGAAGTTGTGTCCGCACGGCACCGTCACCGGGTCCCGCAGCACGTCCAGGCAGATGGGGCAGCCGAGGGGACCCTCGGGCAGCCCCGGAGTCGCCAGCGCCAGCCGCAACGCCGCGGCGGAGGACGGCGGGGCGCTCCCGGGCGCAGCATCCATCCCTGAACGCCCCGACCGGCCCCGGCCCCGGTCCCAGCCCCGACGGAGGCGGGCGGCAGCCGCGCCCCGCCCGCCCGCTCCTCCTCCCCGCGACCGCAGCCGGGGCTCCGCTTCCCGCGGTGCCGGAGGGGCTGCTGCGTCCTCCGGGAGCTCACGGCATCAACCCCGGGACCTGCTCCCAGGCACCCGCCCTCCTGGGAAGGGTCTCACCCCAAATGGGATCTGGTCCCCAGGCACTCGCTCTCCTCGGAGTGTCTCGCCCCAAATGGGATCTGCTCCCATCTGGGCCCTCTCCCCGGCATCTGCTGCCTTCAGGGAGATCTGCCCCCCACCCCCGAGAGGTTGTCACCCTAATGAGGATATGCTGTCCCCCACCCAGTGTCTGCCCCCCCCCAAAGGATCTGGACCCTCCCCAGCGTTCTTCTGCTCCCAAGGGAAGCTGCTGACCCTCCTCAAATCTCCCATCTCGGGAAGCTGTCACCAGCCCATTCCAATCCCCCTCCCAAGGGTCTGCTGCTCCCCTTGAGCATTCCTTTCCCCCCCCCAGGACCTGCTGCTATTCCACTGCTCCCCAGGAGCTGCTCCCCACCCTGGGGCCACATGAAAGGTCCTGAGTCCCCCCAGTCCATAGGTGCAGGTGCTCTCCTGCCAGCCCTTGTGTCCATGGACCCACATCAGCCCTCCCCATGGCCAAAAAGGGCTGCAGTGCCCACATCCCGGCTCAGTCACTGTCCCCTTTTCCTCTGGGGTCTGGCAGGAGCTGGCAGGCACCAGAGAGGGACGGGAGACCCTGAAGTGCTTTTAGAGTGAAGATCTGCCCCATAAATATGAGATCTCTGGACCCCTTCTGTGCAGGATACACAGACAATTTTTTGACTTGGATAAGGTCCCAGGTGCATGCTGGCCCAAGGCCTCACCCAAGGACAGGGTTGGGAGGAGTGGGGAGGTGTCGAGTGAAGGAGGAAGCACAAAACAAATCACATCTGTTCTTGAAGAAGGGGATTGATCCTTTTAAGCTTTTTGTCCCCAAAGGAAAAAATGATGTGATTCATTCCCCAGGCATTCATGTCCCCAGCACCTTTGAATGCAGCGCCCAGTTTCATCCTGTTAATCCTCACCAGCATTCCCACGGGAGCAGGAGGAAACATTGGACCTGTGGTCTCGGCCTTGGAAAAACATCAATGAAAACTTTAGATTTTCTTCTGTGCCAAATCAACCTCAGAGCAGAGCAGCAGGAAACCAGGTTTCCTTATCACAATGCTATGGTAAATAAAGCACCTTCTGGCTCTGCTGCCAGCTGGTGCCATGATCTGGTTATTAAAGCTCTTAGAAATGCCTCTGCCCAAATGAAGGTGCAAACGAGACCATATGCCAGTGACAATATGGGTTTTATTTGATAGTAAGTATGAGAGAGAGAGAGAGAGAAAGAAATAGAAAATAGGTGGGGGGGACAGAAAGAGAGTGACAGAGACAGAATAAGGAAAATATCACCATCTGTGGATCCCAACAATGCTCTGTTGATCCTCTCCAGCTGGTCTTCTTGGTAGTGATGATTCCCCTCCCCCAAAAAGCACAGAATCTGATGGGTTAATATAGCTCAGGCCAGGTAGGAAAACCCAGGCACCTCCCTGGTAGGGGGAGTTTGCCATTGTCTCTTAAAACAGACTCTGGGTTTGTTGCATCACATGCAGTCCAGGCTCCAGGAATCACTCTGGAGGGGCACTTTGGGGGGGGTCTTTGATGGATTATGACACCCCCTTGGCTGCCTGTCATGTGAATGTCCCGTGGATGTGGGGTTGAGGGTTCCACAGCTGGGCCAGTTTGTGTAAAGGAGGATGGGTGTTCAGTGCCTCTGACCAGAGGTTACACCTGAAACCTCCTTCCCCCACCTCGTTTAGGTGTGAACCTGGCTTCTGGGGGCTGTGGTCTCCCCCAGCCCAAATCCAGCCAGAGGTGACTCTCAGCTGGGTGACCCACAGCTGCTGGGTTTGGCTTTCTTGTGGATGCATTCTTCTCCCTCAGCCTCGTTTGTTTTTCCCTAAGCCTGAGATAATTGAACATCTAGGCAGCTTCACTTACAGTCCAAAGTCCCAGCCAGGTATCTTCAGGGAGGTTTCTTTGGTGGTAGCTTCTTTATACAGTTTTTGTTATAATGAGCAAAACTTTATATCAATGTTTGAGGCATGAACTATTGCAGTCCCTGGCAGCTGCTCACTCCAAGGTTGGTCACAGGCCCCATGGGGACACAGAAGGGCAGGATGGGGCCCTGCAGGAATGGGTGTGAGAGCAGGGGTACCCAGCTCCCCCTCACCCCCACTGCTGCTTGCTCCCACATTTCCCACCAGCAGCAAGGTTAAGCCAGTTGGAAAGTAGAACTTTATTGGGAAAAGCAGCATTGTACAAAGAGCTGCAGCATAGAACCCTGAGAAGTTGCTCTGCCATGCCTGAGAGTGGCAAGAGGGGACCAAGAGGGGCTGGGGGAGCAGGACCTGCCTGCGTGTAAGGCAGTGGGAGCACAGGGATCCCTCCAAATTGCTTCAGAGCATCCTGTGGCAGCAACACCTCCCTCCGGGATCCCCCTTATCCCAAACCTTCTCCAAGGTTTGGGAGGTTTGGCAAGGATAGGAGAAAGAGGAAAACCTGATATTTTCACCCCTCTTATCACCCCTTCCCTCGCTCTGTCTGCAGGGGCAGGGCCCACATATGCCTCCACAGTGAGCTCCAGCCCTGCCGCCCTGCTGTGTGTCACTATTGTGATATTTGCATATGCAAATCAAACGGGTTCATTTGCATATCTGTCCTCATCAACTCGTTAAAACACTGCACCCCACACCTGCCTCAGCACTGAGGTCCCACTGTACCACGACAGCCTCAGCTGCAGCTCCACTATGGCACCAGCCTGGCACTTGCCAGCCTGGCTCTGGCTCAGTCCCTCTGGCACAGCGTCACCACTCGCCCCTCACACAGCCAAAACACGGGGTACAGCGGCTCAGTGAAGACACTGTGGAAGGAGTGGATGAGCTGTGTCCTCTCCCCGAGGCCATAGAAGGAGAGGAGCCCCTTGTCATAATCCAGGCTGACCCCCAGGTTCTTATAGAGCTGCTCCTGGATTTTCTCAGCCCGGCCCTTGTGCCAGGCCAGGTAACAATCCTCCCTCACCTGCAGCCCCCACGAGCCCCCATCCAGCCCGATGTTGAACCTGTGGCCCTGCTGCTGCTCCCGGGGGAGCCCTCGGTAGGTGACCCCCAGGATGATGGAGTGGCTGGAGATCTTCACCTCCCAGTAGTGGTGGCCGGGGCCGTAGCTCTGCGTGCACAGCACCTGCCAGGGCTCGAAGCGGGGGCCCTGCTCCAGCCCAGGGACAGGGCTGGGGCTGTGCTTGGCTTTCCGGGCACCTTTCAACAGCTCCAGGTACTTGTTGGCTGTCTTGGGATCAAAGGTCAGGTTGTGGTGGTCTGGGAAGAACAAGGACATGGATGGGGCTGAAATACTTCATCAGACCTTTGCACTCCCCCAGCAACGATGGGGTTTAAATTCTGTAGGGCTGGCTCCCGAAGTAGGAGGGAACAGGCTGTTTGGAGGGGAAGGGGAGTAGGGAGGATGCAACACCTGCCCTAGAGGGAATGGAAAAGCCCAGAAATAGCTGTTGAGGCACTGAGACACGATGCTTTGCACAGTCCTTGCACAACCCAGCTAACAATCAGCGAGTGGCCACTGTGACCACAGTGGTTCTGTGGCCATTTTGAGAGGGATGTGCTTGGTTTTAAGACCAAAAAATACCAGTGTGGATGGGGAGAGCGGGAGAAAACCAAGTGTTAAGTGAGCAAATATGGTATTACAGGGAGTTACTCTCCTCTGCATGGGCTGTGATAGCTCCTGCTGTGGGCATTCACTGGCCACCAGCACCCCACCTTCCTCCCCCAACACCTGGGCCTGGCAGCTGGCTGGGCTCCTGCCTGCTGCCCATAAATAACAGGGGCTTCCTATTAATAACCCTAAGAATGTTCTGTGGGGCCTGATGGAAGGAATTCCTACAGGTCCCATAGGCAGAGATTGCCTCCTTGGCAAGAGTGACACGACCAACACGGCCTGAACATTACCCAGCCCTCTTCCCAACAGTGAGGAGATGGGAAGAGGAGCACAGAGGAAATTCCTAAGAACTGGAGAGGGATGGGCCTGGGGAGGAAAGGGGACACGAAGGACTGTAGCTAGGAATGCTGAGGTCATGTCCCTGGACAGAGAGCAATGACTGCAGGCAGGGCTCTGGACTGGGGCTATGCCATGCAGGGCAGTGACTGATCCAATACCAGACAACCTCAGTTTCCATGGGAAAGCACTTCCTGGTGCTGCTAATCCCCTTAATGAGTCCTTTCCCATCCCAGCCCATCCACCCTGTCCCTACACCACCCTTCTCTGCATTTAGAGAGACACGCTGGAAGAACCAGGGAAGGAGCCCCTGTCCCTGCAGCCACGACCACCCTCCTCCCAGGAAGGAGCCCAGCTTGGTGACATCTCTTCCTGCTGGGGACCCCAGTGAGGTGCTTCTCCCTCCAGGCCCCCCTGTGCTCCTTACCCTTCAGAAGCTCAGCTCGGAGCTGGCACCTGGGGAGAGGGGCCACAACCTTCACCGCCAGCTCCTGGGGATGCCCTGGGCCTGTGGAGGATGGGAATGGGCATTTTGAGTAATGCCACCCAAAACCATTTTTCTTCCTGGCTTCATGGGAAGAAGAGGAGAAGGAGGAGGAGGAGGAGGAGGAACTCCATTGTATCCAAACCTGGGAGCAGGCACGTGCCACCATGGTTCAGCATTTCCAGCAAGGAGGGGCCACAGGAAAGCCACCTGTGGGCTCATCCCACTCCATCTGCTGAGCATTAAATGTGCGTCCCCATTCCAACCCCCTGTGCCCAGCAGCTGTGTCCCCAGCAGTGACACAGGCCAGGCTCTGCTTCAGGCTGACTCAGAACCCTTCACAGTACCCCTGAGAGCAGGAGGGTTACCTTGGCCAGCGGGGTCGGGGACTTGGGGGACCACAGAGCCAGGCGAGGCCTCCAGCAGGAGCCTGGAGAGGTCGGTGAGGATCTCAGAGATGGGCTTGACCACAGCAGCTACATCAAACTGCACAGGCACCAGTGCCTCTGGGCTCTCCAGAGGTGGGAGCAGGGGGAACTCCTGCGGACAGACGCACGGACACCATGCACCAGTCTGGACAGGACTGTGCATGTCTCCCTATTGGGCAACAGGGGCATCCCAGCATCACCCACACAACTCTTCAGGGACTCCCAAAAAACAGCTCCTCTCCACAGCCCCATCACATCTCTGAGCCAAACTGAGGATGCATTCCCAGTGGGAAAGGGGTTGAACATGATTCTGCTGTCATCAAAAGGGTGCAGGCCCAAGGAAAGGGAAGGACTCAGTGCCAGAGTGATACCTGGAGGAAGGTCCTGTGGTCAGGGCAGGCCAGCAGGCTCTGAACCCTCTCCCTGTGCTGGCCAAGGACATCCAGGCGGTCCTTCAGGAGGTTCCAGTTCCTCTCCACATGCTCCAGTGCCACCACCTGCTCCTGCTCAATACTGGCCACTGTCCGACACTGGAAATCCTCCAGAGCTTTCCTCAGGTGGGTGAATTTGCTCTGAATCCCAGCTTTGAGTTCCTCGGAGGAGTCCTGGGCAGGAAGAGCCATGAGAACCAGTGTGCCCCCACCCACAGGCCAGCACAGGGAGGCTGCAACATTACCTTGATGCTCTGTGTTTGCACCTCCAGCTCCTTCATTGTCAGCTCAATCCTCTCCGATTCCTCCTGGGCTTTTTCCAGGGATACTTTCAAAAGGGTCTATGAAGGGAGGCACCAACATAGAATCATTATAGTTGGAAAAGACCTCCAAGACCATCGAGTTCAACCTTTGACTGAACACCCTCAACTAGATCAGAGCACTGAGTGTCACATCCAGTCATTTCTCCCAGTCGCGTCCAGTTGCACATCCTGTGGAACAGCCCACTGCTGCCCACTCCGCCGCCAGGACTCTCTCAGGGCTGCAGGACGAGGCTAATGGGGAAGGAAGTGGCTCGGGAAGGGGACTCTGTTTCAGGGTAACAAAGAAGTGATTTTTTTGTGCTTTCACCCCTTTTTTAGCTGTTTCCTCTAGATCAGAGGGTCACAAACACAGACGGCACCGTTCATCCCGTGCTGCTGGATTTATCCAGCTTGCTGCTACTGCTGACAACACCTGGTTTCTCAAGGAGCAGCCGGGCACTGGTGGCATTTCCCTGGCCAACCCCATGTCCAGCTGAGGGCGGGCACTCTGGCACACAGAGGGACATCGCATCCCTGCAGCAGGACCCGGCGCGGTGGAAGTCGATGTCGCGCTGCGCCTGAGTTGTCACAACACCCCCTGTTGTCCCATGGCCCCAGCCCTGTCACCCACCTGCTTTTTGGCTCGTTCCTCCTCGAAGAGCACCCGCCGGTGCCGCTGGCAGTCCCGCACGGTGCAGACGCAGCAGATGCAGCGCCGCTCGTCCTGGCAGTACAGCTCCAGCGGGCGCCCGTGCTGCGGGCACAGCTCGCCGGGGGCCACCTCGCACCGGCCCGTGGCCGAGCCCCGCGCGTCAGCGTCCCGTGCCAGCTCCACCACGCTGTACAGGGTGACATTCTTCTCCAGCTCCGGGCACCGCTTGAAGCCCCTGCGGCACTCGGGGCAGGTGTAGCTCGCCTCGCTGCCGGCGGGCGCCTGCTTTTGCTTGTCCCAGTGGTCGCCGATGCAGCGCTTGCAGAAGTTGTGGCCGCAGGGCAAGGTGACGGGCACCCTGAACAGCTCCAGGCAGATGGAGCACACCAGCTTCTCCTCCAGCTTCTGCGAGATGGGTGATGCCATCCTGCCTGTGCCAGGATCCGGGCGAGAAGCCGGGGAAATAGAAACTCCTGCGCGCAGATGGAGAGGGGGTGACGCTGAGCCCAGAGGCGGGGCAGGGCTCCCGAGCAGACGCGCTCTTAAAGTGACACCCGGTGGCTGCCCCCTCGTCACGCTGGCTGTGCCACACGCTGGGGAGACGAGACGACAGGGAGGGTTGGAGCTGTTCCCCCGTGGAGAGGGAGGGCTGTGAAGCGCAGTGGGAGACTCCGGAGAGGATGGAATGCTGCAGTGACAGCACGGAGACACGCAGGGGGCTGACAGGGGTCAATGTGTATTTCCATGAACACATGCGTATATCGATGTGCAATTGGATTTTCATTCCTTTATCCATTGCCCTTTGAGGGAACTTCCAGGCATCCTCAGCTCTGCCAGGGCTGGGTCCCTGAGGGCTGGGCAGTCCCCCCTGCCACAGAGACCTCAGTACAGAGCTCCTGCCTGGGAACCAACAGAGAGAGGCACCCACTGCTGCTGCTGCAGCCACGTGTCACCTCCCCGTGCAGCGGCAAGGCTGTGACACACACCAGCACCAGCCCTGTTCTTCCCTTGCATCTTTTAAAGCACAGCTCCTGCTGTTTGCCGTGTCCTCATGCACACCCACCACGCCTTTTCCTACGAACTTCCTTGCAACACCTGTGCACATCGGCAGCCTGAAACGCAATAAAGATGCCGCCTGGGCCACCTGTCCCTGCTCAGGTGGCAGGTGGAGTCTCCTGCCCGGAGGCCAGTGTGGTGCCTGTGCACTGCAAACCTTCACCTCCTTGTCACACAGTTCAGTTCCAGTTTTCCCAGCCCAAGCCTTATCTCTGTACCAGGCCCCCGTGCTATCTCTTGCGCACGTTCCCAGGCTGCTGACGCTGCCGGGATGGCCTGGTTTTGCAGCAGCTCTGCAGCCTCCCCTCGTGAGCAGCTTCCCTTTCACCTGCACAGGTGAGGGCAAGCAGGGAGCAGGTCTCTGCTGGATCATCCATACCAGCTTCTGTACCACAGGCAGGCTCAGAGCCACGCCCCCAACCACAGGAGAGGACTTAGGATATGTCACAACTCCCTGCATGTCCCAGCAGAGCTTCAGCCCCCAAACATTCCTTTGGGCTCAATCTGTCAATTCTGACCAAATATTTAAAGCCCAGAGAGGCATAACATGACCTGTGTGTCTGCCTGGAACCTGTGCCCCCACTGTGGGCACCTCCCCAGTGCACTCATCCCAGCTTAAACCAGACCCCAGAACCCTTCAGGATGGGAGGGGAGTTCAAGGAGCTCTGGGGTAACTGGTATCAACCCTGAGCATAGGCAGCACGGGGTCACTTCAGCCCAATCTCAGCTGTTTGCTGAAGGCTCCCATTTCCTGACAGAAGGAAAGTCACTGGGAACCAGAGCTGGGCAGAGGCAGCTGTAGCAGCAGAACGTGTTGGTATTTGGGGGTTCATGCGAACAGGGGATGCACAGTGGAGCACAGCAGAGAGCAGAGGCTCTCCAAGGCCTGGGAACAGGATCGGCAGCAGCAGTGCCAGGCCACCACCAGCAGCAGCTCTGCTTCTGCTCCACCTGCCCACACCAGGCATGTCCTGTCCAGGGAGAGAGGGGAAGGAGGCTGAGGTCTGTGTGCTTGGGCAGCTGAAGCCACCTCCACAAACACCGACTTTGTGCAGGTTTACCACCTGTGCAGCCACACTCTTCCCGAAGTACAACATCCCAGAAGGGAAGTGACTCCGGCCAGGGGAAGGGCTGCTCAACTCCCCTGCATCCTGCTGAGCTCCCCAGCTCTGTGCCAACTGGCCAGGGTAACACGTTCTTCCCAATGAAGACACATATGCCAGCACTGCTCATAGAGTGTTTAATCAGACTCATCTCTCCAGGAGGACTGCACAAATAAAATCTGACACAGTCCTGAACCGCAGCATTGCGAGAGGAGGAAATCCAGGCTGGTCTGGCTCTGTTTGTTCCAGGCAAAAGGAGAACTGTGATCCCTGCAGGGAAGCAAGGCAGGGCATCTCTGGGGAGATGCAACCTGCCAGCCACTGCTCAGCTCTGCTGCAGAATCAGGAGCAGGGTTTCACCCTGGCCATGGATTCACTCTGAACATTCTCGTTAAGCAGCCTCTTGACCACACAGCTGCCAGCCCTATGAGCATCCAATGCCGGCTCCCAGCACAGGGGAACTGGGAGCTGAGGGGCTGAGACTTTGTCATTTCCCTCCTGAGGCACTGAGGGGAGTGCAGGAAATCCAGGAGCCAGCATCCCACGGACCAGAGGGGGCCAGCTCCTAGTAAATGCCATAGGTGGGCTCCTGTGTGTCTCGGTACCTGTCCAGGTACCTCAGGGGCTGGTGGCGAGGGAACTTCACCTGGGGAGGGTGGTACGGGGGCGGCCGCACAAACTCGAACACCGGCTCCCTCATGTCTGCAAAGGGGTGACAGGGTCAGCAGGAGGGCTCACATCTGAACCCCACAGCCCCCTTTACCCACACAGGACCAGGGCTGCTCAAACACACCAGAGGAGTTATTTTAAAATCCTCATCCAAACAGCCTTTTAGGGGTTGGTCCCTCAGGCTGCCATTAGCTTGGAGGAGGATGGCTCAGGTAGGCTTATTCTGTGCTGATCCTGGACAAGTGCCAAGACCAAGTGAGAGCCCTGCAGCCCCAGGGCCATGTCCCACCCACAGACCCCCTCCTCCAGCATCCCCATTCCTTACTGAGCAGCTGATGGAAGGTGGAAGTGACAGAGCTGTCCCACTGACACTGGAAAAATGCCAGCCCTGCCGGGGTCATGGCATCCTCATGCTTTCTGTAGAAGTCAAATGTTCTAAAGGTTCTCATCTTCAAGCTGTAGCTGGAAACAAGACACAAGCACCAGGTGAACCTCTCCTTGCAGCAGTACCCTGCTCCATATCACCCCAGAGCATATGAAAGAGGTGGAAAAGGAAGCCACTAAAAGGAAATCTCCCAGTGTCTCCAGCTCTGTGCACGACAAACCACTCTCTAACAGCCTGTTCTGTAGCAACAGGACTCTGCAGTGCTGGGATTGTGGCTGCAGAGGACACACAAACTCAAAGCAACCCTGGAGAACCCTACAGAGTGACAGGAGCTGCTCCCCTACTGCAGAGACAGGCACATGAACCCCAGAAGCAGCAGCAGCCAAGCCCAGCACGTGAGCAGAGGAATTACCACGGCGTCGGCCGAGCGTCCTGGCTGAAGTCGATGGGACCGCGTTGCTTGAAGAGCAGGAAGATGAAGCGGTGGTAGCCCGTCCCCATGGCAGGGAAGGGGGGCAGGTAATGGCACACCTCCTTACCAGACTTGATGTCACTGCCTGGGATGTTGGTCCTGAACACAAACACATTTACACTCATTTCCCTCCAGCAGATTCATGCAAGACTGCAAATTACTCTGCCATGCTGTGATGTGGTTTCTGCCCCATTTGATAAAGGAACAGATAGCAGAGATTGCTTTCATCAGAGGAAAAATCCCACCCAGTGACTGGAATGCCAAACAGCAGCAACATCTGGAACTCCTGCACCTTTAGCAGGAGCCAGAACGTGGGGCTAAAGGAGCTGATGGCAGGACCACCAGGGAAAGCCACTGGTTCTGAGCTGCTGGAGGAGTTTCTGCCCACTCCACAAGCACAGAGCACGTGGCTCTGATGTACTCACACCAGCCAGTGGAGGTACTCCGAGTCTGCATCCCTCAAATGTCCATCTGCCAACACACAACACAGAAAGGTGACTTAGGGACACCCTGGTGCCACCATTGACCCCAAAGTCAGAAGGCCCAAACCTGCTTTGACCAGAGGGAGCAGCTCAAGACCTCCCAGCATTCCTTCCCTAGTGGAAAAGGAACTCATTCCTATAGGACTGAGTTTAAAAAGAGGAGCGAAGCACTCTGCAGATCTAATTCCAGGATTCTTGAAATCTTCTTGGGCAGCTGCATGCCTCACTGTGCCTTGGTTTCTCAGGATGAACAATGTCAGCAAAGCTGCCTTCCAGGCAGATTGCCCAGGGAGAGGAGTTTGGAGGTGAACAAAAGACGGGAGTCAGAATTGTTTCCTCTAGAGTATGACACAGGTCCTGTTGTGTCACCATCCCCTCTCTCAACTGCTACAGATTTGGGGAGGCTACAATCCTTCCTCCATAGGTACCTAGCAGATATGACATCCCAGAATTGCAGAATGGTTTGGACTGGAAGGGACCTTAAAGCTCGCCATGGGCTGGGACACTTTCCACTAGACCAGGTTGCTCCAACCTGGCCTTGAACACTTCCAGTCTTCATCATCTCTGACTGTGCAGCCAAGAGAATCAGGAGTTAACCAAAAGCTGAGTGAAACAACCCAGTTTAAATGTGTTCCTTGAAAGAACTCTCTGCTCACCTGGATTTGTGAGCAACAAGGTCCAGAGGGAACCTTTGTCTGCCTCGTATGACACTGCAGGGGGACTGGAAGCCTAAAAGAGCAACATAAAGAGAATGTAAATCACACACACAACAGCTTCCATGAACTGTGTCTGGGCAAGGCTCAGACACAACACAGACTGGGCACTGCCAGACCACTGAGGAATCCACCTGGAGAGCCCCAGGGCATAAATAACCATCAGCCTCCTGGCAGACAACCTGCAATCTCTGTCCCTATTGCATCCATAAAATAGTTTCCTTCAGCACAGAGGAAATGCCCTTGTAAAAGGCACCCCCTGGAATGAGCCATGCCTGTTGGAAGCATCTGGCAGAAACTTCCAGGCTTCCCAGGGGCTCCAGGTTGTTCCCAGCTCCCCCCACGCACCTCTGACGGAGTCACCATGTTCCCATAGTAGACTGGCACGAGGTGCTCGTCCTCCTGGCTGTAGTGCACCCTCAGGGCAACCCAGGGGGTGAAGGTGGCCCCCTTGAACAGGTCCCGGAACACCCCGCAGTGCTCAGCCACGCGCTGCTTGTGGAACGGGCCACTGGTCCTCTCCCACTCAGCCCTGACGTCGTCGAGGGGAATGAGCACTGCAAGGAGAGAGGGAGGATGCAGAGGCAGCTGCTGGAGAGCTGGGGCAGCTGGAGCAGGAAGGGAGGTGCTGGGGCACTGACCAGTCTGGAGCCGTGCTGCTCGTTCCATCTCAGCATTCCGGCGGTTCTCCCTCAGGATCCTCTTTCTCTCCTTGATCTCCTTTGCCCGTGACAGCTTCTCACGTGGCAGGCCGATGTCTGTCTGGGGCTCTTCAGGGAGGGGTGAAAAGAGAGGAGGTGAAACATGTGAGCACTCAAACCACCCAAACACAAACCCCTGTGAAATGTCTGAGACACACAGACTTCCAGAGATCAGGATCACAGAAGGGTCTGGGTTGGGAAGGACCTTAAAGACCATCCACTTCTAACCCCTGCCATGGACAGGGACACCTCCCTCTAGAAAAGACTTGAGAGGACAATCAGGACTTGATTCTGTCCCCTCTGCACCTCCACGCTCCTGCTCCTCCTTCCCCATGGCCCTCCCATTCCAGCCGCTGAGCAGCCCAGCTCTGTTATCTGCTGCAGGCCTGAAGCTCTGGGTCCTTGTCTGCTCCCTGTGGCACCACTGGGGCTCCAAGGAATCACTTCTTTGCTCTGTGCCTTTTGGCACATCCGGGCCAGCCTCCCTCCCTCTGGAAAACTGCCACCCCTTCTTCCTGGAGACATTTGCACTCTGGCAACTTGTACATGGGACCCTGTGCCAGAGCACCTCACCAGCTCCTCACAGGCTGGTTTGGGGACAAACCCATGTTCCCTGGCTACCTGCAGGGGGGTTGGTGTGTTTGTGGTAGGTGTTCCACCAGTGTGGTTTCCTGCTCTCCTGCTCTGCCAGCCGCAGGTACCGCCTGAAGCTCCGGTACTTCTCCAGCGTCTCCAAGTTCTCGATGTCCAGGTCCTCGTTGGGCATCGGCCCCAGCGGGGCTGCCCTCTTCCAGAGCACAGCTGGAGGGCAACAGAGATCCCGAGGGGTTCGGGGTTCAGAGGGAGAGAAACGAGCCTGGGATGGGCAGAGCACAGACAGGGTGGGAACCATCCCCACCTCCCACAACCACCGTCATGGAGTCACAGGGTGGGTGAGGCTGGGAGGGACCTCAGTGATCTGGTCCCACCTCGCTGCTCCAGCAGGGTCATCCCAGAGCACAGGGCACAGGATTGTGTCCAGATGGCTCTGGAATATCTCCAGTGAGGGAGACTCCACACCCTCTCTGGACAATCTGTTCAGGGCTTGGTCACTGCACAGGGAAGAAATTCTGCCTCGTGTCCAGATGGGATTTCCTGGGCATCGCTTTGTGTCCGTGGCCTCTTGTGCCATGGCTGGGCCTCACGGAGCAGAGCCTGGTCCCTGCTCTGCCCCCTCCCTGCAGACAGGGACAGACAGGGCCGAGGGCCCCTCTGACCCCAGCTCCCTCAGCCTTTCCCCAGGACAGAGATGCTCCAGTCCCCAAATCATCTTTGTGGCCCTCCATGGGACCCTCTCCAAGAGCTCCGTGTCTCTCTCATCCCGAGGAGCCCAGAACTGGACGCTGCTCCAGGGGAGGCCTCGCCAGGGCTGAGCAGAGGGGCAGCATCGCTCCCTGAACTGCTGCAAATGCTCTTCCTGACGCACCCCGGGACACCAGTGACCTTCTTGTCCCCTGGGGCACAGTGCTGGTCACGGACAGCTCGTTGGCCACCAGGACCCCCAGCTCCTTCCCCACAGAGCTGCTTTTCCAGCCCGTGAGTCCCGGCCTGTGCTGGTGCCTGGGGTTGTTCCTGCGCAGGTGCAGGACCCTGCACTTGCCTTTGTTGAACTTCAGACAGTTCCTCTCTGCCCTTCTTTGCAGCCTGTCCGGGTCCCTCTGAAGGGCTCACAGCACTCTGGGCTATCGGCCATCCCTCCCAGCTTTGTGCCATCAGCGAACTTGCTGAGGAGGCATCGACCCCTCATCCAATTGATGAATAAATGAAACAACCCTGGGCCCAGTACTGAACCTGGGGGGACACCACCAGTGACAGGGCCTGGAGCTCGGGACACAGCCGTCCGAGAGCATTCTCCCATTCGCCCCCCTCCTTCCCCGGCGGGTTTCGGGGCTCCCCTGGTTCTCCCGTCTCTCACCGGCCGTGCCGAAGCTCCGTCCGCCGCGGGCCCCGCGAAGCGCCGCGCTCAGCAGGGGCGCCGCCATGTTGTGCGCCGCGCTCAGGGAAGGACCCCGTTGCCACAGCGACGGGCTCTGCGCCGCCCAGGCCTGGTGTGGAAGGCCCGCCCGCCGCGGGGCTGCCCCCGCGGCGCCTGACTCGGGCTGTCCCCGCGGCGGGGCTGCCCCTGGTAGTGCCTGATTAGAAACGTCCCAATAGCCGCAGCCGTTCCCTCGCCCCGATCTCCCCATTCCCGCTCTTGCCCCACTGAGTGAATTGTCCCAAACCTCCTTCATGCCGTGCGCAGTTCACACCAACGCCGAGTAAAGGACAAAGCCAGCCCTGCTCCTGCCTTGTTTGTACTCGAGCTCCTGCTTTCCCGAAATCCCCGGGAATCGCCTGCCTGCTATTTTGGAACCTGCAGACCCATCCGACCGTGGCTTTCACCACACATGCTGCCAGTCCGTCTGGGAACACGGGCTCCTTGTAAAGCCTTCCCCAAACGTGGCATTTATTTTAAGAGTCACAGACCCTCGCTCCAGGACTGGAGTCGCTCTCGGGCGTCAGTGCCGGACACTGGGACTGCTCCGGCGCCAGCAGAACGGGCTCAGCCCTTGTGGAAATGGCACCATCGTGGTGCCAGAAGCTGGGTGAGGCTGCAGGACTGTCTGCTGCCCCCGAGACAGCAAATCACGCCGGGCTGTGGCGTTCGGTATTGCCAGCAGCAGCAGGCACGATGACACAAGAAGTGCACAAAAGCCTCACCGACAGCAAGGAAGGAGAGTGTTTGGCAGTACATCTACTCTCAAAAGCAATGGAAAACAACTTCTATGGATGGATTAAAGCTGCTGCTGCTGCCCAGCACCGCGGTCAGACCCTCGCTGCGGGCACTGCCCAGCTTTTGCTGGTGTTTGAGCTGCAGTGGCACCGAGCACACGCCCCAGCCAGCTCTGCCCCGTGCCAGCTGTGTTCCCCCGTGGCTGTGAGCAGCAGGGGAGGCTGGATCGCTGTGGGATAGGACAGGCATCACCACGGCAGGGGGCTGGCTGCCCTACAACACTGCAGAGCAAAGCCAAGGAGGTCGGACTATATAAAACACCAAAATCCCGCTAATTTAAGGTCTTCTGCATACTTCATTCTACTTCCTCCATTACTTTACATGAGATCCGCTGAAGGCAGTGTGTGAAAAGAAAGACATTTTGACTGAAAACACATTTTTGTAATTTATTAGATCTGTACACAGCTAGTGCTGTTCTCATTAGCATATTTTCAACCTTCTCCTCCATCCCCCTCCCCAGGCCAGCAGCCTGTTCCACTGGGCACAGGGAAGGCCGAGCCCTCAGCCTCCTTTGGCATCCTGAACTTCCATGGGACCTGAAGCACTCGGCAGCCAAAAGGCAAGCTTGATTAGTTTATTTAAAATTAAACATTTCTTTCTGTTCAGCTACTCAGATATGCACGTGGAGCCAAACCTTGTGTCTGACCATTGTTAGTGCCAGAAAACTGATTCAAAATTAGAGACTAACAGAGACCAAAGCTGCAGAGAAGCAGCTTCTCAGGTGTTGCCTCAGAACTGCAGGATTTGGGTTGATGCTGAAGCTTTCTACGATTTTAAGCTCAGGGTTGCCCTTCTTTAGTGTGAAGAGGTTTTATGGTTACTGGACAGTTACTGGTGTGGAAAAGCAGCAAAGATTTTGCTTGGTTGTAGTTGTTGCACTGATTTCCCTGGGCAGCAGGATGTTCTCTTCCAAGCTAAATCATTCCTGTTCACTCAGCACCATGCAATGCCCAAGTCAGTATCAAAACAAAATTAGGCAAATCAGAGAAAGCTCCTTGGAAATGCATGGTTAGGAAAAAAAAAAATCTGGACACTTCACTTGGGATTGTCGTTTTCTTGACGAATGCCTTCAAAACCAGGACAGCATCCCAGAAAAATCAGAAGACCTGAGGATGTTGGTCAACTGATTCCTGCCCTCCAATACTGGCTTCATCATTCCAGGTCAAATTTGCAGTTTTTACCATTACGTGTGGTTGTTTTCCCACCAAATCAACATAAGTAACATTTGTAAAGTGCTTTGAGATAGTGCTAGAAAATACTAAGAGTGGAAAGAGGGGCAGAACATCTGTTATCAGCACCCAGCTGATGACTACGAGTTGGTTTTTATCCTCAGAGCAGCATCACTATGTTCTCCTTTGACCTCCTATTAACCAAGAGCTGGAGATGGCACACGGGGAAAAGGAGTTTGTGCAGGGCAGTGAAAGAAGAAAAACAAAGGAAACATGAGGATTTCTTCTGGAAAGATGCCTGAAGCAGAGCTCCAGGGAAGGATGGGTATTTACTTCCCAGATCCATCAGGAAAACACATGCAGACCCACATGCACAGAGCTCTGCAGGAGGCTTCACACAGCACAAGCATTTGCCATACAAGGAGAGAAGTGGGGCTAATCTTAAAAAAAAAATTGAAAAAGCAAGACATTGATGCTTTTTTTGAGGGGAGGATACAAATGCTCACCAGAAGCTACTGCCTGAGGGCTGTCAACTACGTCGTAGAAAAGTCCTGCCACCTTTTCCAGTTGACAGGAACTTCTCTCTAGTTAGCAGCTTCACAAAAGCAATCCTTGTATAGATCCATAAAGCTTTCCCAGATTTTTAAAAGGTTAATTTTACCATTATAATTGCACTTTAAAAAGAGGCATCAATCCCTATGCACTCTCCCCAAACACCTCCTCCGTTTATAAAAGAGGAAAGAAAGGCTACAATTATTCACTGTCCTACAGCTACAGGATTCAAAGGCTTGATTTAGGTGCCTGAAGGAAGGATGCAAACACCCAGTTTTCAGGGCAGGACAAGAGTGCATTTTAAAAAACCTGCAGGCTTCACAGCTTGGCTTGCATTGGCTTCAGGTGTTTGTGGAAAGATTCATGAACCTGCAAGACAACAAGACACTGGTTACAAGGCCAGGTTTGAGCTTTGAAACAGTTTTACCTCCTCACATCTTGCAGTGTGTTCAGTGTGTTTGTATACTAAGGAAATTTGACCCAGAGGCACTTTGGAGATTTAAGAACAACCAGGTAACTTCTGTGTTTCAGAGTCTACATGATACAAAGCTTGAGAATATAAAAAACAGCCTGCCCACTACTTTTCTATTATGACAGGAATGCAAGATTTATATCCATACAATTGTTTGGCATTTTAATTACAAGAAAACTGGTACAGGTTTCCTAAGGGGGCTGTAATGAAGCTCCTAAGCCCCACTGACTTCAGAAGTACAGAACACTGAGCAAGTTGTGGTGGGATTTAACTCCAGCTGCAGTCTCTGGCAGCCCATTGTAGGAGATACAGTCTGCCCTCAGCAAGTAAAGGCACCAGGAGACAGGATTTACCATTCTGGCTGATGGAGCAGGGACACTTCAGTTTATTTTTGCTCAGCTGCAGCTCCAATCCCAGGTCAGATACACAACATCTGACACCTAAGTACTACAGGGGAGCAATTTCTTTTCTCCTCCACTCACTGCTACTGCCTGAAGACTGGAGGATTTGCCAGAAAATGGGCAAGGCTTCCACAGCTACTCTCACTAAGCAAAATCAACAGCAAGTGGTAGTTGCTTTTAAATTCACTGAGATAATTCAGTTGTTTCTCTGTGGAGTGCACCATTTCCTCCCTCAACTGAGAAGCTCATGTGATCCCACAGGGAGAGTAACTACAGAGAGCCAACTGAAAGTAGGTTGTTAGTTTTGGTCCATTACTACTTGTGACTTTTCTCCACCCTTCTTCAATTACCTGGTGAGATCTCTGGAGCGTAATTAACAACCCTAAATTGAGTTGTTTCTCTGGTCACGTGAGAAAGAGGAAAAGAAAAGAGGTTTCTTTACCTGTGTTTTGTTCAGTGGGGATTTCTTTGCCCACTCAAACATGTTCTCGTAGACGTTGCCGTCGTAGCGGCCAAGCACAGATCCCAGATGGACATCATGGAAGTCA
The DNA here is from genome assembly GCF_009650955.1 of Corvus moneduloides. Lineage (NCBI taxonomy): Eukaryota > Metazoa > Chordata > Aves > Passeriformes > Corvidae > Corvus > Corvus moneduloides. The sequence goes on from NC_045494.1 coordinate 7,741,336, forward strand.
AAGGAGTCCACCAGTGCCACGGCATTGGGACGAATGACAGCCAGGAGCTCCTTCACATGTTGGTTCACTTGGGTAACTTGGGCACTGGTCAAGATACCCGCCTTGAGAAGGAAGAAATGGATTACACAAGTCACAAATCCTTCCCTTCCCCAAGGTCTCACACAGGTCAGCTTTCCCACACAGAACTGCAGCAGCTGGTAAAAAACCAGGTTTATTTTCCTTCACTAAGTAATTCAATTGTCAATTTGCCACAGTGCAGAAGCAAAAGGAGATGCCAGCACAGCCCACCATACTGCCCAGCTATTTAATCTTGGATGGCAGACTCTGTGAGTACCTGTAAGGTACTGCAGGAGCAAGTTTTCTTGGAGAACATGCATATACGGATATTAAATTGTGCCTGGCTTCAGGGAAATCTTCAGTAAGCAGCAAAGAGGAAAATGGGAAGACAAAACATACCATGTCTGCCTGAAGAGCAAACAAAACACTGCTGCACAAATTCACTCTCCAACTGACAGAATGAAGACAAGAAAAGTAATGCCTGACAATTTAAAGCCATTCATTGAAGGAAGGGTTGGGATTTGGAGCACGAGATTCCCTTTGAGGGATATAGGTTGGGGAGTACATCTAACTGCATCTCCTTTATTAATTCCTTGGTTTTTAGCACACAGCAGCTGATCAGCAACTAGAAACCATTTCAGCTGACCCTTGGCACATGCCTGGTTTCCATTTATCACAAGAGAAACCTGACAAGAGCCTTCCAACAGACCTGCACTGCTAATGACCTTCTGGCAGCCAACAGCCAAGAACTTCCACCTAAAACACCCATTTGGGTGTTTTGGCTTGGCATGTAAAGCACATTTGCAAACAGTGAACTTGGTTTTGGAGATTTGGAGTGCTGGAGAAAGACACCAACCTGCAGGAAATCGCCCGTGTTCCTGCTGATGCCGAACAGGGCGTACAGGAGGCACAGGTCGGTCAGGACAGCGCGGACAGCGGCATCACTGACCTCGGCCAGCTTGGCTGTGAACAGCTTCACTATCACATAGTGACAGTGGGCCTGCAGAAACCAAAGAAAGTCAGTCAGGGGCACAGAAAGATGAGGAGCTCTCACAGCACGTCTCTTTATACACCACCAACCTCTGATGCCCGCACAAGATCAACAGAAGTCCTGTTCCAGGCATCCTCCTTGCTCTTCCTGTGGTTCAGCTCAGCTTGCAAATTCTTCGCTGCAGATTCTACAAGCCTGGTTCATATGAGGAAGAAAAACAGTTTACATAATCACATTAACAGGATGACAGACACTGAATTCATACACATGTCAGTCATGGCACATGAGCTCAGAATTCTTCTCATGTGCCATGAGTGAAGACATTGACTGGAGTGACAAGTTGTGCCTCTAAAATACCAATAATCACTGTTGTAGCTACAACACAGCTACAGAGGGGTAAGAGGACTTCTGACAGCACACATGTGGTGCTTCAATACCTACTCACAAGTAAGTGTCTGCTCTACTCTCCCACTTCCCTCACAATGAACTTTAATATCAGGATTGTTTCTCTCCAGAGAGATCTCTGAGCAGTTTGTTATTTTTGTTTGAATATACTTTACACATAAGTAAGAAAAAGATACATCCCAAAGGAATGGGGAGCAGAGTAACAAGGCTATGAGCAGCCTCCTGCAACCTCAAAACACTTAACCCTGACCCCAACCCAGCTAAGTGTGTCATTTCCTGAAAGCAACACACGGATCAAAGCTTCACCAGCCACACCTTGAGAATCCAGCATTAACAGGGCAATGCAACACCAGCTCCTCCCCAAACACCCAGTTTTCCTGAGCCCAGCCCAGTCAGTGTGAGCTCACCGGGCAGCACGTGACTTGTAGGCCTCTACCAAACTGGTGGGGTCATTGATCCTCACGGTGACAGTCCTGGCAGCCACGTGCTGGGGCTGGATGCGCTGCCTGGAGAGGTCGTTCAGGTAGGACACCATGCCAGTGACCTGCTGGCCAGAGGTCACCTGGGTGTAGCTTTTCATAAGGAATCTGAAAATAGAGACGGCAGATGGCAACTCTTACTCCTGAGTTGTTTGAATGGACAAAAGTCATCTCGCTGAGGCTCAGGCCAGCAAGAACAGTTGAAGGCACACTATTTTCTGCCAAAAATGGGGCAGGGGACAGAAACACGACACCAGTTTCGTGGTCACTTCTGCTCATCACTTTGTCACCAACTTCACTGCAAACTGGCCAAACAAGACTCCTTAACATCAATTTAGTGTTAAGAAGGGCATCATTTATTACAGGTGCCTGGTTGCATGGGGGATAGCTCCTCCTTGTGTGCACATGATTTTTTACAAGTGTGTTGCTTACATACACTCACTACATGCAAATTATAACTTGCTCATTACCATAAAACCCTCCCCAAGTTCCCAGACTCAGTCCTTGTTTTGGCTGTAGCTGCATTCCTAAGGCAGATGTCTCCCCCTTATCTTCCAGCTGTCCTTGCTGGGATAGCAGATTCTGCATGCCTTGTTCCTCTGCTAAAAGTTACACAGACACAGCAGAAATCGAATTAACCCTGTTGGTATAAACTTCAGCCACAAGGACCACGAGGAGAGGCTGGAACATCCCTGTGCAGAGCTCCCACCATACCTGGCTGTCTGCAGCATCATGACCGTGTTCTCCCCCTCGTAGGTGCAGGATGGGGTGAAGGTGACATAGATGTCAGGAATGCCACTGCAGCGGGAGTAGCCGTGCCCGCCACAGGCCATCCGACACTCCTCAATGCCAGCATTGGCAGTCCAGGAGGTGAATGCCTTCAGTCCTGCTGTCAGGGCGTGGAGCTGAGGGGCAACAGGAAAGCCAGGTTTATTTGCCAGTCTTAGCTTGCACACATACGTGTTAAGGACTGCAACTCCCAGAAAAACAAAGTAGAGTCAACACCATTCTTGCACCGTTCCACAGGGTCTTGTTTTTCTTGCAGGAACTCTCTCCTGAGTCAAATATTTATATGAAAACCCTTGTACATGGAAGGACTTCTTTTAAGTACACCACTCCTTCTGCCCGTAAACATTTTATGTACAAGACTGTTTTCAACTGCCCATTGTCACAAACACTAACAGAAAGTTAACACCTCACAGCCCTAACCCCTCAGTATACTTTGATCAACACACCTGTTCTACCCTAAGCACTTGGAAGAACAATTAAGAAGCTACAGCACAAGCACAAGACCAATCTGAACTCCCAAACAATACTCCATAATTCCTGGAAATGCACCTTTTTAAAATAAAAATATATTCCCAGTAGCTTTCTCACTGTGCATTACTCCCTGCTTTTTATAAAGTGCTCTAAATGAATAGAGCAAATAAATGTCACCAGCACATACTGGCCTTGGAGGCTTCTGAAACTACAGAAGGAGAAGGCATCTCATGAGTGAAAGCCAAAAAGGCTCAATGCCTCTTTCTCCATGCTGTAAAGAAACTTCACACAAATTCAGCCAACACTCTGGTTTCCAGAGGACACAGTACCTCTGGCAGCTCACTGAGGTCCCCCTTGCTGATGTCCCCACTGATACGATGGTAGGTGTCCTTTATGTAGGCTCCCACAAAATGGAAGGCGTACGCTGTTGCCAGGAGAGGAAAGAGTTTGTATTGTTGGGTCTGATAATCCAGGATCTGGGGTTCTGGTTCCCTAGAGCAAAACACAGATGAGCTAGCATGTCAGTGGTAGCAAACTGCTGCAGAAATCCCATTTATCCCTACTCTAAGTACATTCTCCATCCATATCAAGCCAGATTCTCTAAGACCATCCAGCAAAAGCCTCTGGCAGGGGAGGACATTCCAAGAATGGAAGATTATGCACTTCCCAGGACAAAGAGTGTTTTGAAACCATACCAAGTGCCAAAGCAAACATCAACCACAGCCCCTCTTCCTCCCAGTACTTGAGAAGTTTCCCTCAGCACTTTGGGCTGCTCTGGGTCTCCCTGCACTCACCCTGGCTTCAGCTCAGACTGGTGTCTGACGGCGCTGTAGCGGATGGCGATGGTGCAGGCCCGGGACAGCGAGCGAGCAGAGTCACCCACGATGAAGGAACGGATGAACACCATGGTCCCATAGGTCAGCTTGTCACTGACTGGTTTCACATAGGTGCCATCTGGTTCAACCTACCAAAAAAATTAGAAAGATTAAAAAAAAGTACAGCCTGTTGATCTGTGAAGTTTCCTCTCTTTTACATGTTCACACTCTAAGCTCATCAAGCAGCATTTACAAGCCACCCACAATCCTTTTGGTGCAGCACTCACCCTCACAAGAGCATTCAGTGTGTCCATTTCTAACAGCAGATGCTGAAACTCACTGCTTTACCTGGGCATATTTCATCAGCATGTTTTCCCGAGGAATTCGGTAGTTGTCCATTTTCAGGTAGCCATTATCCATTTCATCATAGCCAAATTTGGGGCCAATGTCACCCACTGTAATACCTGCCACAGACAAAGCCACTTGCATTAAAAAACAGGAACTAAATACCACACAAGAGGTTCAAGCCTTCTCCAGTAAGGAGATTGTTTAGTTTTCTAGTAAGTCCTGGCAGTGTTATGAGTAAGAGTTAACAGGGACCTTAACCTCTTTGATGGAAAAGTGGTGTCCTGGTTTTGGCTGGGATAGAGTGAATTATCTTCCCAGTGGCTGGTACAGTGCTGTGGTTTGGATTTAGCACAAGAACTGTTGGTAACACACTGATGGTTCAGTTGTTGCTGAGTAGCACTTACACCAAGTGAAGGACTTCTCAATTTCTACACTCCCCACCAGTGAGGAGGCTGGGGGGACACAAGAAGCTGGCAGGGGACAGAGCCAGGACAGCTGATCCCAGCTGGAAAAAGGGATATTCTCCACCATGTGGCATCATGCTGAACAGTAAAACTGAGTGAAGTCAGCTGCGGGCATGACAGCTCAGGGGCTGGCTGGGCATCAGTCAGCTGGTGCTGAGCAATCACACAGTGATCACTTGCTCTGCACATTCTATTATTATTATTATTATTATTATTATTATTAATTTCCCTTTCTTTTCTTTCCTATTAAATTGTCTTTATCTCAGCCTACAAGTTTTACCTTTTTCACAGTTCTTTTCCCCATCCTTCTGTGTGGAGGGAATGGCTCTGTGTGTTTAGTTTCCTGATGGGTTAAACCACAACAACTGGACATCAAAACGTGGGAATCTCCATAATTTCCATGCAACCCTACTATCCACTCATGGTGGGAGCTGTCTCTAAAGTTCATGCAGCTCACTTCCAGCTAAAGAGTGATGAAAGCTCTTCTTCCCCTTTCAGAAAGCAGGATGTGCTGCTCGTGGAATGCACAGCTGGGAGACACTGGGGCAGAACCAAATCCCAAACTAAACTTCACAGGGGCAGAATCAAATCCCAAACTAAACTTCACATTGAAGTGAAAGGAAAAGATGATTTAGTAGTAGTTCAGTCATTAGAAAGACTCATTTAAGCCCTGTGATCTACCGAAATCAGCTAATGAAATAAGCCACGGACTTTAACAAGACACAGCAGCTGTATACATTCAGAGAGAAACGGATTTAATCTATTCCCTGAGTGTGAATTTGTACCTGGCAGAGGTTCATGTGTGCCCAGCTGCCGGATGGGGACAATGAAGGCGTGCAGGCCTTTGCACTGGCCCTGGGTGTAGAGCTGAGCCAGAACAATGGCGTGGTTCGATGTCTTCCCAACTGCAACAGGAGCAGGAGGCAACACAAAAACACAGTCAGACACTCTCAGAGTCTTTCCTCTGAGATAACCTCATCATATCATGCACTGGAAAACCAGATTGACCTCACTGGTTGTCACCCCCATCATACAGCTCTATGGCAAAGTGTTGTTCGAGTCAATGGAAGTTGCACAACACAATTTTCTTGACTGTAAAACACCAGGTCCTTGGCACACCTGCCAGTGAAGCTGAAGGAACTATGAATAATTTGATACAAGCAATCAAAAATTACACCAAATCTACAGCGTGAATGATGCTGAGCAACAGTCCAGAGCACACAGAGAATGTTTAGCATGCTCTGGTAAGTCTGTTGTTTGTTGTGGCAAGAGCGACTGGCTTTCAGCCCACTCTTTGGACCAACTTCCAGCCATCACTCTGTAGATATAACACACATGGCATCACCTCCCTGAGTTCTTCCATACATCTTCCAGATTTAGATACACTTACGTCCACCAGGCCACCACTTAATGGAGGTGACAGTGGGGCTGTTGAGGATGAACTCCTGCGTAGAGGGGTCGTAAGTGGCTGTAGTTTCCAGACCCCGAAGATGAGTCCCTGGAAACAAGCAAACACATTGTTTTGGCAGGAAGTCAGTCACAAAACAGACTAGGGCAGAGCTGAACAATGGAAAGTGGAACTCCAGTAGTAATGTTTAAATTTTAACTTTGCTTTTAGGCTATATATATAAAGAGCTAAATACCAACCAATTAAGGAAGAACAAGTGAGAGCCAGACCACATTCTGGGACCTGAAGCCAATTCTCAGAAAACATTGATTTTTTTTCCCCCAGTGGTCTAAGACTAGTTTTCCAAGCACCTCCAATCTGACACCTTTTTGCTATCACACACCAGAAGCCCTTTCTCATTTAAAATGTTCCACAGGAACACACTCACCTGAATTTCACTAAAATGCAATCTGATTAAATTGCAAAATAAAACCATCCACTTCTCAGCCACAAGATGAAATAAACAGTGCCCACCACCTCTTCATGCCCTCATCAAGTCTACGTTCTCCTCACTTGATGGAGCTGATCTCCCAAACGAGACCATCCATAGCTCCAAGACAGCAGGTAATGGCATGTGTGTCCCAGGTACTGATGTAGGTAGATGAAAAGACTGCAAAAAGATGGGAGGTAATTCCAGGAACAGTCTTTGTCTTCTGCCCCAAACTCTTTACTTCACACACCTGTCTCAGAGCAGTGGCACTGCCCCTGAATGCCTTAAATCTCCCAAAGTCACAAGGCCTACTTGCTTAAACTAGACAAGCTGTGAACACTCCTGAGAGTCTGGACTGCCAGGGCAGGACAAGAGCTCCAACAGGAAAAAGGAGATCACCTTGCAGCAACCACGTTCCCAAAGCATGGAGGTAATGGCAGACTTCCATTGGCAGGCAGCTCAACACAGACTCACTTTGCTGGCAAAGGATCTTCAAACCTCACTAGTTCCAAGAGATTCTCTTTAGACTTGCAGTTAGTTTATGCTTCACACAATCTCTACATTTCACTTCAGCACAAAGGTGAACCCTGCTCATTTTTAGAAAATAATTCTCATCCTCAACTCTCAGATGACCAAAATTAAAGTTCCCCAAGGCATAATACCCTCCCCTTGAAACTTCAGTTAAAAGTGTTGCAATCACAATACTGCTGGAGTTATCAAAATCCATTTCAAAGCTTGAAAGCAAAGGAATAGCAACAAAAAACAAAGTCAGCTTGAGACAGAGAACTCAAAAAACCTGACACATTTCATGGTCAGTTAAAAAGAACACATGGGAATGAACCAAGGGGAATAAAGCTCCCTACAGACCATGAGCACTGGAACCAAGTCATCCGCATGTTCTCTGACCCAAGATCAGCAACTCTTAATTTTTTGGCATCTCTTTCAACACCTCAAAGCTCTGTCCTTTTGCCTTCACACTGAAGGTTAATTAAAGCAAAGCAGAAATCAAACTGGAAAGAAGAGCAAGTGTAAAATGAACAGATGCCACCAAACTGACAGCACCAGTGATGGGCAATAATGACACTGGTTTGAATGGCACGAGGAGCACCCAGGTGCTCATTCATAGAGCTACAGACATCAAACCCCCCCTTAGGAGGAAGAGAGGGAAGCAGCACATGGCATAACGTTCTAATAACCCTTCCAGAGGCTGTCCACTTTTCCCTACAACCACAGCTGCACGTGTAAAACTGTGAGATACACACACACTGTTCTTCTCAGGCATGGGAATCCTCTGTACACAAAGCCATTCTTAGAAAGAGCATTTATTGAATGTACTGTACCATGGCCCATTTCAGTCTGGGCATAAGTGCCAATGATCTCCAGGTTCCAGGCAGGCATGAAGAAGCGATCCTGCTGCTCTGGGGTGGCCTGGGTGAGAAGGGTGGGGAGGAACATGCCCAGATGAAGGTCCAGAGGTTCAGGCCGTCCGCGGTGAACAAAGCTGTGAAGAATTGTCATGGGATGGGAGTGTGAAGGGAATGTTATGGGAGGGAAGCAAGCATGAGGATTCATGGTGGAGATTCAGGAAGAGACAAAAAGAAAAAAAAAATGATTCATGTGTCAATCAGAATTCAGCAAGTGTATTTTAGAGAGCCAGAGCACTGTCCTTTCCTCACGCCTGAGTAATAAGAAATGGCACACACTTTGAAATAAACATGCTGCAATGACTTCCTCTGTAATCATACATAAAGTGCATCTGCAACATTCCCCTATTTTTGATGCACTATGATTGATTAAAAAAAAAAAAGATGAATCCAAACCTTCCCTCTGGTTTGAACATCGGAGCATCCCTAAGTTCAAAGGGCTGAGGCAGTCAGCTGAGAATGTCACTTTGTTGGAGATGTGATGTGGCTGAACACAGTGTGCTTGCAACCAAATAAAGGAAGTCCATCTTTTTTTTTAATTTTTTTTTTTTGCCATGTTTTGAAGGTAGAACCTGGTAGAAGTCCCAATTTATCCAGCTAAAGGAGCTAGGTTTACAATGAACTTCCTTTTTTTTTAAAAAAGGCAAATCCTAACCGGCTGCACTATTTACTCTAGTTTTTTGAAATTAAAGATCAGACACAATTAGTGTACATGGCATTTCAAATCAACTCCCTTCAACTTCTGCTATTTTAAAGAACTTTCTTAAAAGGACAGTGCTCTGTGTAAGTCAAAGTTGTGAACATGAATAACTTGGCAAGAAAGCCAACATTTTTCAATATGTAAATCACCAGCACAAATTATCTCCAATTAAACATCTTTCATTAGAATTACTTTTTCCTCCATGTTCTGTCAAACACCACTGTGAGGTAATTAAGTGGTCTATTAAGATTTTCAATATAAAGAATTAATTCATCATTAAATCTTAAAATATTGACAGCTTTGAGTATTAAAATAGTGGGGATAGATTGAGGACCAGCACCTCCATCTGGCTCATTTTTGTATGAAATAAATTTAATTGGACTTTAACAGGAATATATACACATATATAAATGATCTGCATTAGGAAAGAGCAGAGGTCTGAGCGTGGCTCAAGCTCATCTGACATTCTTAGCAAAGTGGGAACAATGCACCCTTGTGTTCTCCAAACACACATTAATATGAACTAGTTCTGTCCCTAGGGCTTCCCAAGAACTGGTTTTTGATATTATCAGACTCCTATAAATAAATTCAACTATCTAAAAAACCCAGCAGCAAGGTTTTCTAAGCTTTTTGACTGCACAGTGACCAAACCCAGCAGGGACTAGCGGGTTACCAGGAACACCAGATTTTAAGTGAGTTCAGTACGAGTGAAGTACACAGCTGACAGTCAAAGAGTGAAAAAAAAATCCTTATTTACTAGCAGTAGGTATAAACCAGACAGAAACAGCACAATATTTTCACTTTTTCACCGCTCCTTGTTTCTTTTTCAGCCCTGTGCTATTTGTGTTTTTTCTTTCTTTGATTTTTTTCTCTTTTTTTTTTTTTTTTTTTTTTTTTTTGAGAGAGAGATTTCTTCACTATGGAACAGGTTAAAATCAATACACCCATAGTCACCAAGATAAAACTGAGTAACTACCCATCCAGGCTAAGGTTCAATTCAATAATCCAGAGATCTGTTTCTTCATTACCACATTTTAAACATCAGGATTAAATTAAACAATTATACAATTAAAGTTCCCCAAGAACAGCTCAGTGACAATTACTGCAGCAGCTTCACTGATGAAGTATCAGATACTCAACACAGCAGGAACCCCGAATTCTGGCATTTTAATTATTCAGCATAGAAAGTATATCTGCTTTACTGTATTAGCTCTACGCAGTGTCAAAATACCAATTTAACCATGAAACAACATGAGAACCATAAGGAAATCAACCATCACCAGGCAAGAAAGTGCAATTTTCTAATGTGAAATTAGAAGTAAAACAAATCACTGCAGTGGGGATGTGACTGATTTAAAGCAGCTGGTGTGAGAAAGCAAACAAGGCCAGCAGGCACTGTTTGTTGCCATCCAGTTATCTCTCAGCTTCTGGTGTTGAGCTGGGTTTGTTGAGCAGGAAAGAGGACAGGATTTCTTCCATTGAGTCTTCTACAAATGTTTCAGCAGCTGTAACTGAACAACCAGGCAGCTGGCACTGCCATCCAGCAGTGTCCAGACTTGTACACCTCAGGCTTTCCCAGTTCAGATGCCAGCACAAACACTGGAGTCCTTGTCTGTAAACTATTCTTGCTGGTATTTAACAGCCATAATTCCAGGTTCTGGGCTAAAAGACTGTTTTCAGATGCATTAAATGTTTTTCCACTTAAAGCAGTGAAAGTTGCTTTCAACAACAGCAGGCATAAGATGTTTTTCTTCTTTGTAACCAAGACCTTTCCATGAAGTTGTACAGCTGCAGTGCAGCAGCATCTGGAAGAAAAGTGCCTGGGGCAAAGCATACCTGACTTTCAACCCAAAACTCACAATCTCACCGTGCTCCACTGCTCCTAAAGGAATGCTCCTGACCTGTTCCTGCAGGCTAGCTATGCACTAAGGGCTCTGGCATACATGTCCCAAAATTAGGCAGAAATAAAACCCACAGTACTGTTCACTGACATGTTCCAACTGGTTCAAGTGAAATTCAGACTCTCAGGGCTTAGAACAACCTCCTCATTTTAAAACAAAGGTAACAACTACCAATGCAGAGATCAGCTAAGAGGTGCATTCTGGAAAAGACCAAAAGAAATCCTGGGATTGTCAGGATGTGAAACGAGGCAGCTGTCTGGCTACAGACATCAATCATTAACTGAGGAATTTTACCTTTCCCCCTTTAGACTGACCCAGGGAACATCAACAATTTACCCACTGGAGTTAGAGAAAAGAGGTTACCCATTGATCCCTGAAGGGAACTAACCATGTCCCATTTCGGTTTGGGCGTAGGTGCCAATTATCTTGACTCCACAGACCAGGGGCAGCCACTTCTCCTTCTGAGCATCAGTCGTTTGGGTCTCTATGGTTTTGTGAAACATGCTGAAGTGGAGACCCAAAGGTTCAGGAAAATTGCCCAAGCATGTTCTACAGGAGAGAAATAGAGGGATCTGGATCTCAGTCTTACTGTTACTGTGAACCTGAAAGGCTTTTCTCCAACTGGAGCATAAGACAAATAATATTTTTGCCTTTTTCAATCTTTTTTTTTTTTTGTCCACAAGCAACCTCCAAATGTGGAGGCATCAGAAGCAATGCTAATGGGGAAATAGATGTTTCTTCCAGGCATCTTCACCCCATGAATCTTGCTGTTGCTATGTAAGTGGAAAAAATGTTATTCTACAAAGGTTCATGAGGAACTTAAAACTAAGGACATGAAAATCAAATTATTTTCTTCCCCATCTCTCAGGTTTTGTGGGACTAAATCCCACTGCTGCTGGTAGCCTACAACTAGGGCATTATTAAGTAGAACCAATATGTATTAAAAAGGAAAAGGTTTCTTTGGTGACTGAGTTCTTTTCAGAACAGCTCTGTATCACCTGCAGCTGCTTCTATCAGTTGTGAGATCTGGAACACACCTTCAATTAAAATTACCATTACAGTCTAGTGCTGGAGGGAATGGAAAGAAAAAATCAGACATTTTAGGCGTGTTTCACCAAAACAGAAGTTATTTCATGAAAGAAAACTCTAATCACCTAGTAGCCACAATGGCAGGCAAAGTACATTCTCAATTAAAACATCTTCCCTTCTGCAGCTTGAACAGTTTCTTCATCTTCAATCTACTGTACACAAATGCTTATTCCATCTAAACTCTAAGATAGAGGAGGAAAAATGAGCCCTCTGCATAAATACCATAGGGGATGCTCTGCATGTGGTTTGTCAATTACAGCAGCATTTGTGACTGGCCTTTTGCACCATGCAGAGAGTAAATAATTGGTAATTCAACAGCAGGTCTGATACAGACTGTGAAAACCAGCCTTAGAGTGAGAGGCAAAGAACCACTGAACTGCATGTTGCCTGTTTAAAATGAACAAGACAAAATGAGCCATGGATTTTTCCAGGACCAAAACTATTGTAATCAAGTAATCTAATGCTGGTGCTGAATGTATTAGCTGTGCTTTAAGGTGGTGTGAGTGCAGCTACAGCGTCTCAAGTTCCTGGAATGGAGGCAGACAGTTCCATCACCAAAAAATATTCTATTGCCTACAGCAGCACATGTTAACAAAGCTGATGCTTACAGGGTGACCAAGGGCTTAAAAGTGCAAGACAGAATACTTTTCAACATTCTTGTGGTTTCCTAAGTGGGTTATTCTTTTAGCCCAGGACCTATACAGCAACAGCAGCACCCTTTATTTCCTCACTGCCTGCAGCACAATTATTGTGCACCTACTCCTCAGGCCCCAAAAGGACAAATCTACGGGGAGAAAATGAGTACTGACTTTGGAACACAAAGTTTGAGGGCAGCTTGAGAAGAGCTTGAATGGCTCTTTGTGTATTTTCAGCAGTCATTGAAAGAACTTGAGAAAAAGGTGCAGCTCATGCTTTGCTGTCAGAAAAATCAGGTCAGACACTGCTTCTTTGAAGGTAATGCTCCAAGAAAAAATCCCAGGAATCTTCTCAAAGGTCAGGCCAGCGACTTTCACTGCCTGTGAGTAAGTTTAATCACAAGTGGCAGATATATCTCATGCTTAACTACCACCTTCTGCCACAGGGGTAAGACAGCAGACATTTTGCAAGTGGATGCTTTAACACCCCTGTGTCAGAAGGTTATGATGTGTCAGTAACTAATTGTGCAGCATTTGAACAGCTTCTTGCATTAACTAAGCTGAAAGTTAAATTACAGCAAAAACCGTTCATCTCTGCATACTCCACACTGAAGACTGAGGATTTCCTTAACGTGCCTTTTAACAACTTGAATGACAATGAGAGAGAATCCTGTTTTCCTCAAGACACAGGGCAAACAGAAGAGGTACCAGCTGTGAAAGGAGGAACAACAGGTTTTCTTCCCTTCTTTTTCTTTCTCTGAACTTACTGCTTCCCATCAGAATTTCAACGCTCCCAGCACCTGGACTGGTTGTTCTCCAAAGGCTGCAGTGTGTAACTGTTCAAATACTCTGCTCCATCAAGACTGATGGCGGCAGTGACCATCTGATCAATCACCAGCTGCTCTGAGGTCAGCCTTGCTACAACCACCAGTGTCACAATGAGGCTGCAGCTCCAAATCCACTTATGGGAAAAGGCTGTGTAGTAATATGTGCTTTGGCATTACAGACCAGCAGCCAGTGCCACCCACACAGTAGAAGGCACGTATGTGACAGGTGAGTCACTGTTGCTCAGTGCACAGAGGACAACAGAAACAAAGTCTGCGTGCTCAGAGGCTCCAAAGCTATGGGAACAACTGCAAAGCCATTCTCAGGCTGCAGAACTGGCTCACATAACAGGGGCATTTACTTTAAATGAAAGTCTGTGTGCAAACTTTCCTGCTTTGTGCAGTTCTTGAAGTAACCCTCTCAAGGATGAGCACGAATGGGTCATCCCAGTGGAGAAGGAGCAGGAGCTGTGTCTGAGCTGTGCTAACTGGGCTTCAGAGCTCACAACTGCTATGGCAATAAACTCCTATTCCAGCTGTATCAAAGTAAGACCAAGCCAGACTCATCCACTCCACATTAATTAAGCAGTGGCAAGTAGGGCCCACAGTAGAGTTTTTCTGCTTTGATTTGCTCAAAGCTGCTCCAGGTCCTAATTTAAAGACATAAGAACAAATTCCAACAGGGAAAGTGCACATTCGTGCAGTGCTCATGAACACAGGAATCACCTGGTGACCAGCAGCTCTCAGATCTTCCTTCTTCTCTGACCCAGTTTGTTTTTCTCTTCTTTTTTAACCCCATTTTCCTCAATGAAGGTTAATTAAACTTGAAAGTGAATTAAAACTGAGCAGCTTGCTCTCTTCCAAGAGCATTGGAGCACTACACCAGAAACGTTTCCCATTTTTCATGCTGACTTACATTTTGCTGCAGTTAGACTGCAAAAGAAATCTGAAATATTGGCACTGTTAGGCTGGTGGCCTTCAAAGCTACAGTCACACCAGCAACTGCAGTGTGAACATAGAAGAAATACTATATGAGAAGCAATTGAAGTATATTTAACAGATCCTCTTATGGTTTGGAGTCCAACAAAACCCTTTGGAAACAGGAAGGAGGAGCATTCACTTAGACATGTCACAGCAGCAGCAACTGTTTAAGTGTTTCTTCAGGGCAGTGAAGGAAGCAGCATTTCTCCTCACCTACTCATAAATCAAACTATAAAGTTGGTGAGTCATGTGCAAAGCTACCTAGTGATGTTCTGGCAGTTTAGGAAAGCTACAGGAAAAGAACTCAAAATTCTTCAAAATTGCATATATAAATCTGTCCCTGCCATTTGGGGATAACTGACAAAATTTCTTAAGCTTCCATAAATAGAAAGGTCAATCACAATAAATACAATGACATCCAAATCAAGGACTTCAATCTATTTCATAAACTTAATCTGAGGCATGTTGCAACACCGTATCCATTCAGTCTTCAGTTTGGAAAAATGAGTAAGCCCAAACACAATTTCTCCAGGTCAGTTTTTACACTAATGAAGTCCCTTCCAGTTAGCACCAATTAGCATGGATATGGGATAGAAATAAACACAATTTTGTCAGTTGGGTGCAGGTTCACCAAATCTAAAAGAAAATCTGACACTCAACAGGTGGGAAAGTGTGGAGAGATGCTAAAATGCAAATAAAATCAAAGGATGAAAAAATAATCCTGTAATTTCTTCCATTTTTTAAGCAGCAGCAAGCCCACATCCTCCCTTGCCAACACCAGACATTATGGTAAAGAAATCAAATCAGAATATTAACAGTGTACAGCTCTTAGAGCGAACACACCTCACCTGTAGGCAAGAAGTTTATGCACTGGGCTTCATTCTGTTACATGTTATTACAGAATAAATATGGTATATAAAATAAATAAAAAATGGCAAATACAGTCAGTCCACAGTAATTGCAATTGTATTTGGAAATCCTGAATGGCTGCAATTAGATTTTACCTTGAAAAAAAGTAAGTCTTTTTCATTGTTTCAGTTGGTTTTGGACTGTGACTTCTGACTAGTCCCACCTGACCATACATACCACATTGGGTATGGAGGTACTATTTGGTATCTGTATGAAATTTTACACTTTCATCCACTTAAGAATTGCTGACTCCAAAGTAAGTTTATGGAAAGACAAAACTAGAATCTCTCATTTGACTACTTCAGGAAAGTCTATTTTCATATAATATTGTCATTAATGCTACAAAAAGATAGAAAATTTGTTAAAATTTTCCACCTGATAGACTGGATAGACTTTGCTGAATTTTCTCCTTAGAAATAAATAAATAAATGAAGAAACTTCCCCATCACTTTCAATAAACCTTGTGTAGAAAAAAAATTAATTATTAACTTTGGCTGTGCAGCACCTGAATAATCCAATACTGTCACTGAACTTGTTCCCTGTTATCACTGTCCACCAATGACAGTTTTCAAATTATTTATGTTACTTCCACGAGAAATTTCATGACACAGGTCAGTGCAGACCAGTTTCTCTGAAAGCAAAACCACAGTGGACAAGATGATTTCAATTTCCTAGTGCCAATGGTCATGCCCTGAGGCCCATAACAGCTTTTCTACAAAACCAGTCAGAGGGGGCTTGTGGTTCATTATTTAATGTGTCAGAGGATATACCTATGGGATTACAACACATTTCTAGGTCTGTGTAATCTCTCTGTTACCAGTTTCTGTTTGGTTAAATCAGACTGAGTTTAGCAGAATTAGGGGGAGAAATACATCAAAATCAGGAACTAAGCTCTAATTCCTTCTGGAAAGAATGAGAGCTCAGATGTAAAGATAGTCTTATTTTCATTAACCTGATCCAAGGGTGGTACTAGCAAAGGTCAGATGCAACAAAAAGCCTCAGGGTCAAAGAGAACCTCTGTAGCACCAGGAACTTAGAGGAGGGACACAGAACAGACAATGATAAGAACTTATAAGGCATCTTGGAACATTTTCAAGTATTTCTGCAATGTGACTTTATTGGGTCTAAGTGCAAAGTGAAGTAATCAGCTTTAGGAGATTTCATCAGAAGCTGCAAACTCATCAGATCTATTCAGATTCAAATAATGAGTATAATTTTTTTATTCCTTTTGGAAAAAAAAAAGACCTAAGTTCAAGTTCAGTTTTTCAGTTTCTGCACCATATATAGTGAACAGGGTGTAACTGCTAATGTTGCATTTCTGTTAAAAAAAACCCCTAGGAAAACACAACACTCAGGAATCCAGGGTTTCATCTGAAATTCACTGAAGCAGACTTGAGTGGGCTTTTACACAAGTCTTGAGCTTCCTTTAGACAACAAGCATAGGAAAAAAGCACAACTCTAACGTCCTTGGTGGTGATTGAAGTACATACAAGAAGCAAACTCTGGATCTTTTTAGGTACCTTTTAAACCAGTAGATCTCATCGGGATCTGCAATTCCATATTCCCTTAGCTTCATCACCATCAAGGAGCTCTTCCTGATGGCTTGCTCATAGCGCTGGCTACGGGACAGGAAGTTCAAATCCTCGTGCTGGAAGTCAGGGTCATTAAGAACTAAGGCCTCTGGGGATAGAACAGAAGAGGAAAACAAGCTCAGCTTCCACAAACTTCAGCAGGGGGTGAGCAACAACCCAGCGTTTTACCTGCTGGAGCTCAAGGCGGAGGCATAAGAAAATTGAAAATAAAATTAGAAGTTAACAAAATGAGAAAGAAGTCAAAGCTCTTTGAGAGCTCAACTCCTGGCACTCTCATACCACACATAAACCCCATTTTCAGTTCAAAGCACTCTGGACTTGGCAGGAGGGCAGTTCACTGATGTAAAACCTGCAGGCTCCTCACCAACAGCCTGAGGCTCAGGCAGCCTCGTGAACTCTGATCCCCACGCAACTCCTGCAGAAGGGCAAAGTTATTATTACCACTATGCCAACTGGAAAACAGGGTGACCAGAGATCACAGACTCTGTGTCCCCCCCCCCCCTTTGGCACAGAAGTTACACAACACCGGCCTCTGACAGTCCCAGCCCAGGGAAGAGACTGGAAGTAGTTCATTAATCTCTGATAACCACGGTCGTGCCGGGTGACAAACAGGTGACATTTGTACTCTTGGGCAAGAGCGGGCTAGGAGGGAAAAAGGAGGGGACAGAGCCCATGAGAAATGCCCATGGGAAGCTGCCTCTGACCCTCTGGAGGAAGGGGAAACAGAGAACTGAAAGGACACTGCTCTGTCAGGGCCACCCTAAATCCTTTTCTGGGAAGGGGAGAAGAGGAGGACCAGGGAAGTAACGCTGCTCCTGTTCCTCTCTAACCCATGAGGCAAGACCCCTTTACTTTACGCTGACCCTCCACCTGCCAACCCTCTCCTGACAACTTTCTCCTCTCCACAAAAGCTCCTCCACACCCCTCCCGCCCCACGACCCCCTCACAACTCGGTCGTTCCTCACCTTCCCCGGGACTCCCCACCCCGCTCCCCCCGCCCTGTTTCCCGCTCTCCCTCTCCCCGGAGATCGCCCCTTGGATCCCCCTCATCACGCAGCCTCTCCCCTCCCCACCCCCGCATATCCTTCTCCTCCTCCGAGCCCTGACGGGGGCTGTCTCTCCCCGTCCCCATGGCCCGGGCCCTCCCTCACCGATCTCCTTGCGGCGGCGGGTGCGCTCAGGGCCGCCGTCCAGGATGTGGGTGAGCAGCTCGGGCTGGAAGGTGGCGCCGGCGCGCTCCCTCTGCAGGTCCTTGTTCATCGCCATCGCGGCGGCGGCTCTGCCCGATCCCGATCCCGATCCCGATCCCGATCCCGATCCCGATCCCGATCCCGATCCCGATCCCGATCCCGATCCCGATCCCGCTGCGCCGGCACCGCCCCCCTGTGACGTCACTCCCGCGACGCCACGTGGGTCCTGACCACGTGGGTCCCGCGGCCGTGCCCGCCCTTCCCCCGTGAGGCGGAGCAGGAGCGGTGAGCGGCGCGTTCAGTCGTGCTGGGAGCGGTGCTTTAAATCGCGCTGCGATGGGCATGGAGCGGCGCTGCGAGAGCGCCCGGCACGTGCGGCGTCGGCACGGAGTAGCTAATTAAATAAACAGCTCGTTACATGCCGTTAGCGGGCTGCGTCTGTGCACGCGCTAAGTGCGGTGTTGGGTAGTGCTCTTGATCTGCGTGTGAAGGATTGCGCTTGGGGCTGGGCCTGCCAGAAATCTCCCTGCGAGGTCCTGCAGTGGGGGTGGAGCGCGCATTATATAGCACACTGGGTGGGCACAGCGTGTATGGCGATTGGGGTATGGCTTCTACAGCCTAAATGATTCTGTTCGTTAGAAAGTGCATTAAATGCACACCGAGCGTCTTGCATCCTTGGCTGAGCCACCTTGCTGCACAGCGTGATTCAGGAGCAAAACCCGAGCGATACAGGACAGCCTTTGCCGTTCTGGAGGTGCAGAAGTGTCCTTGCTTTTTAAATGCTAGGTGCGGCGGGGATGCACGGAGCTGTAGGGAGCGGGGAGGTGGGTCTCCACCTACGGAGCCCACGTTGGGACCCTGCCAGAGGGGTTTTTCAGCCCGCTGTGGGTGTCCACAGCCTGGCATGGGGCTGTGGGGCAGCAGGCACAGAGAGAGACACGTGCAGGGACGGGGTAAGCCAGCACTGCCCTGGTTTCGACAGCCTCCCACGGAGTCCTCTGTGGGGCATTTTGCAAGGTTGCAACCCCGTGAGCAATGCGTGGGGTGGGCAAGGGACGCCAAGCATTAAAGCCACGGCGTGTGTCAGCTCAGTGTCCCCACTGCTGCCTAGTCAGTATGGGGGGTCCTTGAACGCCCTGCAATGGACCCACTTTCTGAGTGGCAGGAGTCCCTGCCTGGGCTGTTGTGCGGCTCTTGGGGTCTCCCACAGTGAGGCAAAAAAAAAGAGAAAAGCAGTAAATGGAGCATGGAAACTCTCCAAACACAGGCAGCCTGCAAGGGAGATCAGAGGAAAACAAGGCCAAAAGGAACCACTTTAGGGCACAGCCAGGAGCCTGGCTATGACATTGACTAGGCAGGATTAGGACCTTTCTGGAGCTGCTTTGCATTCCCGCCTTTCTGTGTGCTCTGTGGTGTGCCTGACTTGCCTGTGCCAGCCCTGCTCCACCACAGGAGCTCCCAGGAGGTCCCACCTGAGCCTTGTCTTGGAATTAATCCTGCTCGTTTATCGCTGTCTGCTAAACCCTACCAGACTTCTGATGAAACCAGGCTGGCTTGGATGCAATTTATTGTTCTCCAGCTGCAGGATCACACACTGTCAGAATTTCTTATGCTGCAGTAAGACGACAGGCTCAGGATCATTCCTTAAATCTTGCTGCATAGTAGTCCCCTGTCACCCCAGCAGCTGAAGCTATCCCTGCATCTCAGTCCCTCACACTGTCTGAACTTCTCAGTCACCAATTTCCTTCCTTCCTTAACCTTTCTCAACTCATCCATAGCCTGAGGGAGACCCAGAGGACCTGGTGGGCTGCCTGTATTTCATGCTGTGGGTTGTGTGGGACTAGGCAGCTCCTCTTTGTGCCAGGATGCCCTGGGCTTGGCACATGCACTGAGCTGCAAATAGGATTCAGCGGGGAAGCTGTGAAATTCTTGCAGCCTCCTGGATGGTGGAACCTGGGCAAGGACAGAGTTGAAGGGCAGTGTCACTTATAATTTGGATCAGGTACTGGAGAAGCATGGAGTCAGACCTTTTGCTTTACTGCAGGCCAGCCGTTGTGCGAGATGCTGCCAAGTGCTGGTGTCTATTACTTCCCATGGGAGATCAACAGCTCAGTCCCCGAGGGGACGACACTGAGGACATTTGGCAGGTGAGAAGGGTACCCCGCTCTCCTTGCAGGCCAGGCCTTTCCTTCACTGGCTGAGCACCCCCCCCCTTGGTTTGTAATTGGATTCCTGCACAGCTGAGCTTCCCAAACTGATCATTCCCAGGTTATGCTGCTACGACCTGGCCCGATCTGAAGCCATTCTCACCACTCAGCACAACTCGGCTCAGTACCAAGTCTGTGTTGACACCAAGTTTGTGGAGCCATTCCAAGCCCAAGTGGGATCTTTCTTCATGGTCCTGGGAGAGGCTGAACACAGGAAAGGTAAATGCTCCAGGAGCTGGTGCCCTTTGCTCTTCATGGTACATCAGCTCCTTCAGAGCTCCCTTAGTCACTGAGGGCAGCCTGGGCCAAGCCAGTTCATCTCATGCAGCTCCTTCAGTCACACGAGTGAGTGATTCAAGGTAGGAGCAGCCTCTCTGTCCCTGCTCACCATCAGAAGAGCCACCATTGGTGAAAATCTGATCCTCTGGCACAGATTTTTTTAGAAACAAGAAGTACTTCAGCAGCATTGTTGGGCTTGAGAAACCTGTGCTAAAAAGCCTGGCATCACTGCCAGCTGCCACACCGACCGCCTTCACCCCAAATGTGGCAGATTGCAGCAATACCTCATTGCAAGTGGCTGGGTTGGTCTTTGCCATCCTTGAAAGGCTCTAATTATTATCCCTGCCCTCAGACGCGTGAGGAAGGCTCTGTCATGCAGGTCACCCTGTTGTCTTTTCCTGGGGTGCCCTGCATTCCAGCTGCTTGGTGCTTTGTGGGGAGTTGATCTGAGCTGGGCCATGGGATGGTGAAGCAAATTCTTTGTTATCTTGGCCATACCTGATAAAAAGCATTTGCATTCATGCCATAGAAGTCCTCACTGGCATGTGGAAAGCCACACTGCACATGGCCTCTAGAGAGTGACCTGCTAAGCCACTGCTGCAAAATTGCTTTAGAAGTTGTTATTTTGGTCATCCTAGCTTAGGAGTGAGTTTGCCCCATTTTGCAGGGGTGGAAGGAGAGCAGACTGAGATGGTGGCTGTGTCACTAAGGCTGTGTCACCAAGGCTATGTCACCTGCCATGGCCCCTTCTGTGCAGCTCCATGTTACCACTTGAATGCTACCAATGAACTGGTGGTTGTAGCCAGCTTTGAGCCTCTTCTAAGCCCTCTTGTCTGCACAGGGGCATTCAGAAATGAGCTCAGACCCATCACTGCTGCTTTTCAGACAGGGAAAACCAAAGTGCATCCCGCCACGACAGAGACAGATGCTGCATGGCAGGCACTGGCACTGTTCGCCAGTGCAAGGGGAGTGCAGTGTCAGTCACCAGCATTTTGTAGCCATCAGAGCAGAGGGAAAGCACATCACTGAATTAAGCTGGTCCTGCTGCTCACATCAGTGGCAGCATGTGGCCAGTCCAGCCTCCTGGAAGTTCTCAGGCTATGGTTATTTGCCCAGCTGGAGTCGTATGTTGCCTGAGGGAACTCTCTGCCTCCAAGCTGCTCTGTCTGTTTTCCTTTCTCCAGAAACTTCCAGTCCTGTGGTGAAAGCACGGATATTGACCTGCGTGGAAGGGATGAATGTGCCCCTGCTGGAACAAGCCATACAGGAGCAGAGGAAATACTTCAACGAGAGGCAGGAGCAGAGGGGAAACAGCACATCCTGACAGCAGCTCCGAGACCAGCCACACACTGGTCCTTGGACTACTATTTGGAACAAATATGTTAAAAGTAAATTAGGAAGTGGGTTTGCTGTGGCAAACAGCAAAGTCACTGAGCAAGGAAACACTTGAAGACTGTGAGTCAGTGTGTAACTGTGGGCTGTCCATTCCTGCCTCAGGTGTCATCACCGAAAACAGCTCTGGGAAGCACGTTTGTTGTTTGTTTGAAAGGGTAGTTAAGGAAGGGGAACACTTGGCTTATACTGGTCCTTCCGTAATGCACAACCTGAAGAAGTCAGAAGTAGTCTCTGAATCTGGAGCTAAGCATCTCACCTATGGCAGATGGGGGGAGAGGGCATTAGCACAAAGTTCATTAGCCCTGCCTGGCTGCAGGCCCATGAGTGCATGTGCTGGGGCACCCTGACTCAGCTGCCACACAGGAGCATTCCTGGCAAAACACTCATGTATCTGGACTGACCAAAGAAACAAGAAGAACAAAGAGTCCCTATTTTCAGTAGCACCTGCCTCTTCAGGTAGGAAGAACTGGTATCCAAGGGGAGGATTAATTCTAACTCTAAAATAAATATTTGCAGTACCCTGAGAACCACCACTTGACTTTCTTCCTTGACACAGCTAAATTTAAGAGACCTTAAATCACTATTTTTGAAGTATCTAAAATTTTGATTGAAATTTTCCTTAATAAAGATGAAAAAAGAAGGCAGCCTGTCTTTTAGTGATTAAATCCCTCTTTCTTGCCAAGTCAAATGTGTTAGCCCCTACACAAACCCTACAGATGATGTAAGAAAATTCAGTTTTCTTCCTCTTCCTCCTTCTCCTAAGTACTGGGTGTGTAAGGAAGGGACTGGCTTTAAAAAAGCTGTAAGACAAGGAGATGAAGTTACATCAGAGTCACTCTGGTTGAAGAACATGGTTCCAGGCCCACCCAGCTGAATTAAATCATTGACAAAAGAACAGAACATTGCTAATGTCAGATGAGAATCGAATGTTTGTGCAAGGGAGAGAAGAGTCTCCTGCACTGTAGAAATCCCCAGATCTGGAGTGAGCTGTGCTTGTGGTTTGCAAGGGAATGCAGCCACCTCCAGCCTTTTCTGCTTGCACTCAAAGATTTTGAGCTGCTGGCTCAGCAATGGGCTAAATCAGCCCTTTTTTAGGTCACCTAAAAGTTGGGGTCTTCCCTGTGGACCCACGCAGATGTAATGTCCATGCCCACCTACCCCTAAGTCCTCCAGATGAAATTCCCTTTGCCTCTGCCTTTCCTGGTGCCACAATACATAAGATTATTTTAATCTTGTCTTCTGTCAGCTATGAAGTCAATGATTAATTCCTCCTCAAGGACATCTCCTGAAAGGCTGACAGAGCAGCACAGCCCACGCTGGGGAGGTTCAAGGGACAATTGCACAAGACAAAATAAAAGGGAAAAAAAAAAAGACAAAAAAAAAGACAAAATAAAGCCCAGTAAAAAAGACATTTCTGCTGGGTGTTTGCCCTCAGTGTGTCCCAGGGAGCCGTAATTATGAACCCAATTACTCCACTGTGCAGATGGAGCAGGAGAGCTTCCCCTGGCCCTGTGCAGTTCTTGTTGCCCTTCCCCAGGCCCCGAAGTACCTCTTTACATCCATTTTCCTCAATTTTTGCCTGTAGCCAGCACACTGCACAACCTGGGCAAGAGAACAACCAACCCTGGCTAGCTCCTGTTTGGCTCTGTCCACCTGAAGCCCCCCGGCCACCCCAGACCCCACCAGACAGCCCTGTCCACTCCCAGCTGCCCCAGGCAGGTCCCTGAGGTGTCCCTCAAGGCTGAAGGAGCAGCAAGGTGGGACTCAGACCCTGGCAGCACCTCAGAGAACATCTGAGGGGCTCAAACGCTTTCCCCACACTCACCTTTTTGTTTCCCGCTTTTTTTTCTCCCCTCAGAGCACAGTGCCGGCCACCCCCACCGCCATCACCAGGCAGAGGCAGCCCCATGGAGGCCATCCAGGAGTCGTTCCAGAAGGTGGAGAAGATTGGAGAGGGCACCTATGGCGTGGTGTACAAGGCTCGCAACAAGCGCACAGGGCAGCTGGTGGCCCTGAAGAAGATCCGCCTGGATGCGTGAGTGGGGCAAAGCCCTGGGCCCACCACGGCGCCAGGCTGGTGCCCAGTGTGGTGCGAGAGGCACAAAAAAGCCTGACATGAGGGGGGATAAAGGTGTCTCTAGGATTAAAATAATCTTATGTATTGTGGCTCCCAGAAAGGCAGAGGCAAAGGGAATGTTGTCTGGAGGGCTTGGGGGCTCTGTGTCTCATGGGCATGGCAGCTGCGTGGGTCCACAGGGAAGACTCCAACTTTTAGGTGACCTGAAAAAGGGCTGATTTAACCCATTGCTGAGCCAGCAGCTCAAAATCTTTGAGTGCAAGTGTTTAAGGACTGACCTGGCACCGCTTGGTCCTGGGTCCATGGCACAGGGCAGGGGGAAGCAGCTGCCGTGTTGTGAGGGAGTGTCTCCCTCAGGGCTGTGCTGTGGGGGCAGAGTCAGCCTCGGCCCTCCAGGGTGGGACAGAGCAGGTAAAAGCTTATTGTTATTCCTCTGGATTGGCCCTGAGCTGTCTGCACAGTGAGGGTGTCTGTGTGGACCGGGAGCCAATATGCTGGGGCTGCACCCCATGGTGGCCCCTCAGGGTGGGGGAGGTGGCTGCCTGAGGGGCAAAGAGCTTTCATTTCCTCCCACCTCCAAAAAGAAAGACCTGGGTATTCAATACATTATTGCTTCTCAGAATGCACCCTCAGGTGCTTCCAAACAAGCTCTGCCCCAAGGCTTGCATGTCTAGGTCATCCTCTCCCTCTCCTTGCCCACAACTTCATTTCCCCGCCTCACCCCAGCACGCCCCAGCCACTGCTCCACCCCAAACTCAAATGCTCCCTTGGGGTGCAGTGGAAGAAGGAAGGGACACAGAGCCCCATTGGGCTGTGGGATCCCCCTGGGTTATGGGGTGCTGTACAGCCCGTCTCTGCCACAGGGAGTCGGAGGGTGTCCCCAGCACTGCGATCCGAGAAATCTCACTGCTGAAGGAGCTGAAGCACCCCAACATAGTCAGGTAAGACCTGGATGAACCCTCCCCACCAGCTCATCCATGAGCTCCTGCTCCAGGAGCAGACAGCAAGAAGTTTTTTCTGTCCTTCCCCAACTGCACAGGCAGGAGCAAAATACACAGGAAAATGCAGGAATCACTTGCACTTACCTGGCTTTCAACAATACATCATGGCTCTGCCACTTCAGCAACACACTGCTGCTGCCCCATACTAGATGCTGCCCTTAAACTGCCCCTCTCTGCACCAAAGGACTAACAGAGCAGAGGCATGTGTGGGAGGAGGGATGTTTGGGTATTTGCAGAGGTCTGGAGCAGATACTGAAGGGAGAGACTTCTTTTCCAGGCTCCTAGATGTCATACACAGCCAGAAGAAGCTCTATATAGTGTTTGAGTATCTGAATCAGGACCTGAAGAAGTACATGGACTCATGCCAAGCTGGAGACCTTCCTTTAAGCTTGGTCAAGGTACAGTGAGACAGGGTTGCCAACAGGAAGGGCAGACAGCATGTCCCTGCTGCCTTCTGCTGGGCAGAGCCATCTCAGAGCTGCTCAGACTGGGCCCGGAAATGATTCCTCAGCCTCCCAGATCTCAAACATTTCAGCTGGGAAACCCTCATGGCACTATTGCTCAGTAACGCTTATTTCCCAGCCGTTTCCAGGCCCTCCTGCCCATCTTGCTGCAGAACAAAGGCGGGATGTGTTGCTAATTGCCTTTTTAGAGTAATGGGTGGGTGGAAGGGACTGATAGTGCCTGGATTAGTGTCTCTCTGTCCCCACGTGGCACGGGAGCAGTTGGTGTGTATCCCTGAGTAGTGGCCCATAAGCCTGATGCTGCACTGTAGCAAGCGCTTTCTTCCCGTTCAGATCTATAAGTGATCCAAAGTGTTTTGGTTCACATGATCCAAAGCGTTTTCATCGTGGCCTTATCTGAAATCTCTTCTCTCCTTAGAACTACCTTTCCCAGCTGCTGCAAGGTGTGAGCTTCTGCCACTCGCACAGGGTCATCCACAGGGATTTGAAGCCACAGAACTTGCTCATTAACGAAGCAGGAGCAATCAAGCTGGCTGATTTTGGACTGGCGAGAGCTTTCGGGGTCCCGCTACGCACATACACTCATGAGGTAGTGTCGAGGCTCCCTCAGTAGGGTACACAATCCAGAGTGGGTGAACAGCAGCAGCAGCAGAAGTTGGTCATCCATAACAGGCACAGCCTGTGTTGTGCTCTTAACCTCACCTGCAGCCTAAGGGATTATCTCATGTCCCTACAAGGTGTGCTGGCTGGCTCTACCTGAGCCTGGCTGCCAGCTGAGCTCCCACCTTCTCTGCACAGGGTACATTTATTTGTTCCAGAGGGTGTTGTTGAAGAATGTTCTGGTAATCCTAACCTTGCTGGCACTAAAGTGTCTGTAAATTCAGCAAGGCCTTAGCATGCTTGATTCGTACAGTCACTGCATTACAGCTGAGAAGGGAGGGTATCACGCCTCTGGTTTCATCCAGGGAAGCAGACACAGCCTGTTTGTTGGTTCCTTTCCAGGTGGTGACTCTGTGGTACCGAGCCCCTGAGATACTGCTGGGATGCAGATACTACTCAACCCCTGTGGATATCTGGAGCATCGGCTGCATCTTTGCAGAAATGGTAGGATGGGTTTAAATCATCTCTTTCATGAGCCAGAGGAGGCAGCTGCAGTGGGAAGGAGGGATGAGATACAGAACATCTGGGATACTGTGTTCCCACCCTGTCCTGAGGTGTGCTTTGTGGAAAGTCCACCCCAAGGGTTAGCTGGTTCTTATCTCAGAGGGAAATCTACCACCCTCGGGGGCCTGGCAGAAGGCTGCAGTTCCAAGTACATGGGAACACCATGGCTCTCCTTGCAGAAGGGGTAACTTCAGCCTTATTGCGGCAGCATTTTGATCCTGGGAGGAGATGACTCTCTTCCAGATGTCCCCATGGTGGGCTGCAGAGAACTAGCACTCTCATGGCATGGCAAAGTAGATCTCCTAGGGGTCCATGCTCCTCTTGGAAGAGCTCTGGTTAGCCCTGCATTATAATAGCACTTCCTCATTCCCAAAGTCCCAGAGCAGGCAGGAGGGAGCTAGCCAAGAGTGGGTGTGAGGAAACTGGAGACAAAGAGAAATCAGGGATTGGCAGAAAGAGGACAGCCCCAAGGTGGTGTGGATCCATGGAGAGGACCTGGAGACAAGCAGTCAGACACCTGTGATGTTCCCAACCACTGCCTGGCAGAATCACTGCATTGTGACTGCCCTGGTCCGTGCAGTTGTTTGCACATGCTGGGACAGAAGGTTGCTTGCAGCAGGAAATAGAGCACACACAGGTGATGGAAAGGTGAGACCTGGCTTTTTCTTTTCTTCTCCCAGATGACCAGGAAGGCCCTTTTTCCAGGGGACTGTGAGATCGATCAGCTCTTCCAGATCTTTCGCATCCTGGGTACTCCCACCGAGGTGACCTGGCCTGGTGTGACCCAGCTCCCTGACTACAAGGGCAGCTTTCCCCGGTGGCCAAGGAAGGACATGAAGGACATTGTTCCCAACTTAGATCGAGATGGGAGAGACTTACTGATGGTGAGTGAGGGCTCAGAACAAGGCCTGGGGATAGACAGGATGTTTTCAAACTGGGCAAGGAATAGGGATATTTGAGATTGAATTACCTGGAAGTGTGTTAGCTGACCTGGGTTGAATGCCCACCTCTGCCATTGCAGAAGAACTGAAAAATGGAATAGGGCTCAGTCCTACTCTGAAGAAGGACTGTCATTGCAGGTTCCTCCAGGAACCACTGCATTGGGAGTCAAGAAACTCTTCTAACATAATCCCCAGATTAAGTTCAGTTGTGGGTGACTCCTGAAGCCCAGAGAAGGAAAAAGTCAAGACCAACATCTGCAACTGCATCCAGCTGCATGCAGGTGCAATCAATCACCCAATTTTAAAATCCTAAATCTGCTGGGTTTTTCTCTTGGCAGCAATTGCTCCTGTATGATCCCAGCAAGCGCATCTCAGCCAAAGCAGCCCTCAACCACCAGTACTTCCTCTGCAGAAACTCTGGGAGCCCTGAACAGCAATCTGTGCTGAGGAGAGACTGCAGATGAGAGGCCATAGCTGTCCCCAAGCTCTTGTACCTCCAGGTAGCACTGCAGATCTGGTCTGGGGCACTTAGCAGGGGCCTGGCTGGAATCCAGGGTCTTGCTTTTCCTGAGGAGCCTGGGAGGGGACATTCTTGGCATTTAGAGACTTTCAGTCTGTTGCTGGGGGAAAGTTTGGGTTACAGACCGGAGACCTGTTTCGAAGAGGTCATGTGCAAAAGGTGGGGGTTATTTATAAATTAATTATAAATATATATATATATAAATATTTAATATATATAATAAATTAATATATATATAAAATATGTATATATATATATAAATATAAAATAAATTAACAGCATAAACCACTGAAATGTAGAGAAGAGAGCATCTCTCAGAGGTTTGTCCTTGCATTAGTGAGCTAAGGTGACACACAGTGATTTCTGTCTCCAGCACTGGAGCATCCTCAGCTCTGTTGGGCAGCTGCTGGCACCAGGGAAGGGGGGCACTTCTCTCTCAGCCTTTTGCTGCTGTTTATCAGCCAGGCTTCTCAGCACTAGACAAGCTGTTTAGTCTGAGCTGTTTAACAGAGCTGACATCCTGCTCTTTCACAAGCTGAAGAGCACTATCAGTGTCTTAGTTTGTGCCTTAGCTGGGACCAAGAAGCCAAAAGATCTGGTTAGCATAAAGCAGATCCAGTTAGGATAAAGCACTTGCTGCATATGACTGCAAACAGGGAGCAGCTAAACCACTGGCTTTCATCATTCCCGATGTAATGCTGTTTCCTTTGTTTTATTGTCTCGGAAATGTTTTTGCTCTTCAAATGTTTGCGGGATTGTCTCTGACTCTTGGTGTGGTTTTGACAATTTCTTTTTCTTCAGTATAAAATAAATACTTGTAATTCGTTCAGAAACCTTGGTGTTCGTTTTTTGGCACAGCCCATCAGGCTGGTTACACAGAACAGGTCCTTTTTTTCAGAGAGCCCTCCCTTCCTCATCTCCTGCACTCTTTCTTTTATCCTTTCCAGCCCAAATCCTTAGCAGGTGCAGAGATGTGCTCTCAGTCCTGTTGTGGAACTGATACTGAAAGGGTTAATCCAATTTCTACTGTGTCTGTGTACTCTTAGCAAAGAAACAGGGTATGCAGGAGCTGCTTTCTCATCAAGGACAGAAGGAAGATAAGGGGAAGACATCTGCCTTAGGAATGCAGCTACAGCCAAAAAAAGATTGCAGAAAAAAACTGAACCCAGGAACGTGAGGAAGGTTTTATGGTAATGAACAATGATAACAGACAGCGGTGACTGTATGTGAGGAACGCACTTGTAGGGAATCGTGTGCACACCAGGTGGAGCTTATCCCCCGTGCACCAGGCCTGTGATCACTTCTTCTGAATGCTACATTGGTGTTAAGGAGTTTTATTTTACGCGCTTTTCGGCGAATTTCGGTGACAGTTATTGGCCACCCAGATGGGAGCTCACCTCTGAGCCCTGACGGATCTGCAGTTGACAGATCTCCAGCCGGCACCGAGGGGTTCCCGGGGACAACCTCGGCCTCAGACCGTCAGGGGCTCAAGGCAAGATCCCTGGGGTGAGTAAAGGCATCATTTAAATTGTTTATCTTGGGGTTATTGACGAGGGGTACAAATCCCCTCACAGTTACTGGTGAGGGGGTTGAATCATCCAACAGGGTTCACGTCCCTGGGTAAGCTCACTGTCTGGGGGTTCCGGTCCCTCAGGACTACGGGGTTTGAGTTCCCTCCGAGGGGTTCCCCTGGGTCGAGAAACTTAAAGCACTGTTGCAGCTGACCAAGGAGACTAAAAACAAGCTCGTAACACAGGAACTAAATCATTGCTATACCTACTTTTGTGGTGGAGTTTGGTTAGATACCCTGAATTCTTTTTGGCCTTTGGGAGTGAGTGGGTTGTGTGTTGATTTGAGTTTGCCAGCCTGTAAAATCAACACTGGGACGCCTGTGATATAAAGCTCGTTTGCTGAAAGAGTGTTGGAACTTAACTCTCTGTTGGGGTTTCGATTATTGATTTGTTTTCTGTGTGCGCGGCCGAAATCGCATTGGTGGACGCGCAGCGCCCTCTCGTGTCAGTGGGAGCGGGCGGGCAGGCGGGGGCACCCCCGGTTACAGCTCAGCTGCTCCCCCGCCGCCGTCTTGGCTCCGGGGAGAGGAAGAGGGAAAAGAGAGAAGAGAGAAGGAGAAAAGAGACCAACTGCTGTGACTCGCAGCACAGCAGGCCGGCCCCGGCCCGGCAGGTTCTCGCCTGCTCCAGCGCCAGCCGCCTGGGCAGCGTCACCCCCCTGCTGCAGCCCAGAAGCACCCGCAGGGACTCCCCGCGCCCAGGTAATCGTTGTATTCGCTTTCCAGCCGTTGTTATATACTTGTATTATTGAGTATGGGGGTGGTCTGTTCTAAAGCTAGAGTGGGAAATGATATCCCGAATTCTCCATTGAAATGTATATTGAACCACTGGGAAAAGATGAGAGGAGACTCACTACTTAAATCCTAACTAATCCAATATTTTGGCCAGTGTATAAACTGGACAATGAGGCAAAGTGGCCGGAGAAAGGCACCTTAGATTATCACACCCTGCTACAGCTGAGGTTGTTTTGTAGAAGAGAGGAGAAGTGGAATGAGATGCCTTACGTAGATCTGTTCTTTTCTTTAAGAAACCATCTGGAATTGCAAAGGGGGTGCCTACCCACCCTGTCAAACTCTCTCATGTTAGCTTTTGGAAAAGAAGGGGAAAAGGATAGGACATTGAAGCGATTTTTTTCCTCTTGTAGTATTGGGCACCACTGTTTGAAATGCCAAAGCTGATGGGAGGAGGATGATGTAGAAATGATGGAGGCACCAGACTCAGGAGATATGGGAATAGAGAATCTGCGTGTGCCTGATAAGGGGCAAGCACAAGGAGCGGATGAGCAGTCAGCTGGGAGGCAAGAGTTAATTTCAAGTCCAGTGATGGGGAGAACCCAGGGTGAGCAGGAGGTGAGAAAGCAGGAGGGGGATAAGCAGGAGGCGACAGCTCAGCTCTGGCCAGGGGTGGGATCTCACAGCCTGATAGTGGTGAAGGTCCCTTTCTCCCCAGTCGATCTTGAGGCATGGGTGAGACTGGCAGGGCCCTACAGAGAAGATCCAGAGAGAGTATTTAGAGTGTTTGAAACCATTCTCAAGGCCCAGAACCCAGATTGGGGGATTATACAAGTTCTGTTAGATACTCTGTTAGACTCTACAGAAAGAGAGATGGTACTCAGGACTGCTAGGAAGGAGGTGGACAGGACAGGTACAGCAGGTGCATTACCAGGAACTGTGGAAGAGCATTTTCCCTCGCAGGACCCCCATTGGGACCCTAACACAAAGGAGGAGAGGGTTTCTCTGGGACAGCATCAACAGTGGATATTATCTGGCTTTAGACATGCAATGCCAAAGGCAACCAATTGGTCTAAACTTTATGAGGTGAAACAAGAACTGCATGAGACTCCGACTGCATTTGTAGAACATCTAAGGGCAACTGCCAGGAGATACCCTAATATTGATCCAGAAAAGCCAGGGGAAGCTGTACAGCTGGCTTCCATTTTCATAGGAAACTCAGCACCAGATATTAGAAAGAAGTTACAAAAGCTGGAGGGAGCAGATTCTTGTGACCTAGGAAAACTCTTACAAGTGGCCTGGATAGCTTTTAATAATACAGGACAAAAGGAAGAAAACAAAATCCGGGAGAGAGAAAAGGAGAAGGAGCAGAAAGAAAAGAGACGGGAAATGGAATGGGAGAAGAGAAAAAAGAAACGGGAAATGGAAAGGGAGGAGAGAGAAAAGAAACGGGAAATGGAAAGAAAGAAAAGAGAAAGATGTAGGGATGCAATGCTAAGTGTAGCTCTGCAGAGGGCGCTACTTAACGGGAGAACGGAGAGGGGCTCTGCGCACGGAGAGCTGCGGCTGAATCCGTGCGGCTGCTGTAGAGGGCCTGGGCACTGGAAACGGGAACGTCCCAAGAACCTGAAAGGGCCGAAGGTAACAGAAACCCTTGAATGAACTAAAAAGGTTTGTCATTCTCTCAAAACCTCTTACCCTAAACACCCCAGTTCGCTCATTTCAGCCCGGGGATCACATACACGTCCAGACCTGGAAATCTGAGCCACTTCAGGAGCAGTGGAAAGGACCTGGTTCTGCTGACTACAAGAACAGCTGTGAAAGTAAAAGGAACTAACTCCTGGATACATTGCACCTGAATTCAGAGGACTCCTGACACCGGACTCTTGCAGCTGAAAAGACATCTGTAAATGAGCAGTGAAATGTATGGACTAATTATGGGAATTAGGTGGAAGTGTTGAAGAAAATTTAATATTGACTTTAATCCAAGGGTTTGGTAAGATGCACAATTTGTCCAGCATTACAGCCTGCCTCTTTGTCCCTAATTCAGCAGGGGAACCTATTTCTTGGGGAATTATCCCTATATATCTGTCAATGGTGATTCAGTATGGTAATCTGACGTTGCAAACCAGAATGGCCTTAGCTCTATTGCTGGGCAAAGAACATGGGGGTTGTGGGTATTTAAAATTGGACAGAGAACATAGTTGTGTACACATCCCAAATGTAACAGAAGATCTCCAAAGACCACAAAATGTGGCCAGTGGCTGAGAATAGCAATGCTATCCTGAAACTAATTGGTTCAATGAAATTCTTCAAGGAATAGGGTGATGGTCCCTGAAAGGAAGGCTGGCTGGAATACTGGAAACCATCGTAACTGTGATTGTAGTTGTTATAATTATCAGCATTGCTACTGATTGTGTTTGCAAAATGGTCAGTCAATCTTGCGGGAATATAGGTGACTATAGATAGAAATTGAGTTGGAACTTACCAAATGGCCTTAAGGAATTTGAGATGTTTCAAAGGGGGGAAATGACACCAAAAGGGTTAATCGAGTTTCTGCTGTGTGTTTGTACTTTTAGCAAAGAAAAAGGCTACGCAGGAGCTGCTTTCTCAGCAAGGACATACTGAATTCCTAAAACACCTGGCTTAGGAATGCACCTACAGCCAAAACAAGGCTGTAAAAAAAGCTGAACCTGGGAGCATGGGGATGGTTTAATGGTAATGGGCACTTATAATATGCATGTGGTGACTGTATATAAGCAATGCACTTGTAGTGAATCGTGCACACATTAGGTGGAGCTTGTCCTGTAATAAATGATGCCCCTTCTTAATACTACATTGGTTTTAAGGAGTTTTATTTTACTCAGTTTTCAGTGAATTTCAGTGACACAACAAGGGGCTGATGGTTCTGCAGTCCAGTGATGTCTCAGTGTGGGGTTGCTTTCCCTTAGAAGTTCCAACACACTATTTCAGAGTTATGTTCTACTTATTTAAATACTCAAAAGACAGATCTAATTTATGGAAGCCAAACTTCTGCACTCCTGTTTTTCATGCATGTGCACACATGCTCTCCTAGTAACAGCACTCCCAAAAAACCAATTTCAGCACAACCTGACAGCTGTGCTCCTTCATCTCATGGCCTCTGTGTGGTGACAGCCAGCTTGGAGGCACACATTTGTGGATGAATCCATGGAAACATGGATGAATTCTGCTGTGGGAATCATTTCCCTGCCTTTGCATACATGTTGTAAAGTCAACGTTCTGCTGTTTGCTCTATGCAAACAATGCTCATGTTTTACCAGACAAACTGTTTGCAGAAGAGGTAAAGGAGGAGGGAGGGGACTCCTCGTATAGGTTCCATGTGAACGTTTATTCACGAAGGGACTAGGGACAAAGAGCCAAAAATAAGCCAGCATCCAGGGATTTTATAGTGGGGGTAAGTAAGGTGGGGATAAGGGACAAGCCAATGAAATAGAGGGATTGAATCTGAGGGGTTGAATCTGAGGGAACCAATGGGAACAACACATAGGCGGGACCAAGGGAAGCAACCAATGGGATGTCGAGGAGGACAGAACTTTCTAGAACTAATACATGGTTAACTAGGGGAAATAGATATTTACAACTTCATACATAAAACAGGAAGGGAAAAACATCGACCAATCAACTTGAAATACACAAATTACTGAACCGGGGGGTTCACCCTAACTGCAGAGTGAGTTGTTAAACATTGGTGCCTAACCACCACACTGTAGATTCTGGAGGTTCCTCTGGGGTCAGGGTGGCTGCAGCCATTTGCACTGCCACATGGCACCATCACCTTGTGCTTGGGAAGGGAGGAAAAGTTCTAGCTGGCTTTTTCTGAGCAACTCACAACCCTGCCAGACAGCCAGGCTTTGGGGAAAGCCTCATGTCTGAGTGGTGCTTCATATGGACACATCAGGACATGACCTGAGCTACTTTGTGCAGGTAAGGGCCACTTGGTAAAAAACAAAAGGATTTTAGTGAGTGTTTTTCAGACTTGACTAAACTGCTCAGCCATGCCATCATCTCTCAACAACTTCACCCAACCCCAGGTAAATCCCTCCTGCCACAGTTAGGGAGCACTTTGTCCAAACTGATTAACTGCCTGCCTAATCACCAGGACTCCAAATCTCATAGTTACAGAGCATTCCCCCAAACCATTAATCACCCCACAGAGCACGGTGAGGAAGGCTGGCAGCAAACTCACCTGCTGGGCTGGGCTGAGCTGCAGCAAAGGCAGCAGCTCTGTTTCTGATGGATCCTCCTGCTTTCAGCCAGCCAAGGGAAGCAAAGCCAAGGCACAGCAAGGCTGCTCCCAGCAGCTTTGAAGAGCTGGAACCCGAGGATTCCTGGGTTGCACTGGGACAGGATCCTCACCTGGCCATGCTCCAGTGCTTCAGGGGCTGTTGGGCAGAGTTTGTCTCCTGGTCCATGACTGCCCAGCTCCAGCCCTTGCTGCTGGCCCAGACCAGCAGTGCCAGCAGTGTTCTACCAAAGGAAGCAGGCTGGGAATAGATGTTTCAGGGTGTGTGCAATGGTTTTCCCTACTGTAAACCAAAAAATTGCCCAGCATTGATCATGGCAGCTGAGATGGCCACGAACAGCAGCCATAGGCCTGACAATCACCAGAGTCCCTGCAGAGCCTGGGACAGAGCCTGGGCAGATCTCAGACTGGAAGCTTGGTGTTAGAGATTATTAATGCTGGGGACTACCTACCAGCAGGAGGATACTGGGAGCTGAGTGTGCTGAGCCTGCCAGAGTGCAAACAGTTTCTTCCTAGAGCCCAGACTTCAAATTCCAGCTAGGCTATATGGAAATAGAGGTTATGCTGCTGCTCTGGTGGGTGAAGGTGGGGGAGAAAACCTCTACTCTCATGGATTATTTTGGGTATGTTGGAGTTCCTGAATAGCATCATCTAAAAGAGCCTTTGGGAGAGGGGAAGGAGCAGCTGGTATCAATAGAAAGTAATTTTCTCATCCCATAAACCCAGGGGATGCTCTGCAATAGGGTAGATACTAGGGAGGAATATTTGGGATGTGAGACTTGCTTGTGTCAGGAAGGACTGAGCAGTGGAAGTTACACAGAAGAATAACTTCCTTTTAGTTCACCTAAAGAAATAGCAAGTGCAGGTTTTCCAGTACTGTTGGGTGGGACTGCACCCCTTTGGCGTTCAAGCCCCTCTTTTAGAGGTGTCCAAATGACCAGGAAGCAAAGTCCCGTTGGTTTTCAGTTTTAAAGACAAATATAACAAAATCTTTGAAAATATGGACTCATAGGCAGAAGGACACTTTAGGTGGTTCAGTGCTGGGAGATGAGGGAGAGCAAACCCTCTGTGGATTGGGCTGCAGGGCATGGGATTGCATGGGGGAGGAGTAGCTGTGCCTTCAGCCACATGGCAGCCACAGCCTGCAGAGAAAACACAGCCACAGACACTCACTTGCTAAGTTTATTGCATGCAGAATGACCCAACTGGAAAACGCTCTGGCTCTCCCCCCTTTTTGGGCATAGCCACGTTTAACCTACTGCCCGTGGAGTTCTTGCAATCAACCTCTCTCTGGGCTGATTAGGGAACACCACCTGGGGACTGTGGGGGCCCCTCTGTGGCCGGCCCATGACCATGTTTTCTTCCTCACACCACTGAGCTGTGTTGGGAAGCAGGTAGCTAAGAGAGAAAAGTAGGCAGCCCTAAATGCTAGATGCTCCATTCCTGTGAGCCTGCTGCCCCGTGGGGAGAGGTGTTCTGAAGGGATGAACTCCTGAAGGAACCAGCCCCAGTATGTGCCTGAATTCATTCAATGCCTGAACCGTGAAAGCCTGGGGGAACGGCTCGCCTGGTGGTACCGCTGATACCCCTCCGACGCGGCCGGGAGCAGCAGAAGGTGGCTCAGAGAATCCTTCTGGCAGAGGGCCATGGCCTCTTTGTAATTTATCTTCTCTTTACTGACAGGGTCAATGAGATCTTTTTCATAGTTGGACTCATCCTGGAGCCTGTTGGCCAGGTTGCTCGTTATCATCCCTGTCTGGACAGCTTCCAGCACAGGGATGCGACCAGTTTTCTTGGGATCGATGAGCCCTCCAGTTAGATGCTGGACTTGAAGGTAGGGGAAAGCACTGTCCTTGGTCATCCAACCCTTCTGGACTGCTTCCCCCACAGACAGCCTTCGCTTGGTCACTGGGTCCTCAATGCCTGTGAAAGCTTTCTGGGCATTGAGCAGTCTCTGCATGTAGGTCCTATCAATCAGCCCCCTCTCGATCGCCTTATGGACCGAGAACCGGTCCCTGGAAATGAGGTCTATGATGCCCCCCGTGGCAGCCTGGGCTTCCAGGAGCTTCTGAGCTGTCATGGGATCGAGCAGCTTCTTCGCAACGGCAGTTTTGATGTTGTACTTGGTGTCGGTGGTGGTGTCATAGACCCCGGCGATGGGGGATGTGTCATCAGATATGCCCTTCTGTGAGGCTGGGGGGAAGAAGGTTTGTGTTTGGTGGGTGGTGGGTGATGTGAGCGGGGATTTGGAGATGATGGAGCCAATTGAGAGGGACGAGGGAGGCTTGGTTTCCCCAGCCACCAGCAAGGCGAATTCAGAGATGGGAATCTTGCCATCCCGGTACAGCTGGTACTCCTCCTTTGTGATCCTCCTCAGCCTTAGCGCATCATCGATGGAATACTGCTTCCCACTTTTCTTGTCAAGGAGAAGTGAGACTTCCCCATTTGGGCCCAGGGTGGTGACTTCTTCCCAGTCACACTCCAGCTCTTGCAGCTGGATGTACTGGCCTCTGTCTATGATACCTCGCTTGTAGGCCTCATAAGGAGACATGTCCTTCCCTGTGTCAGGGTCCAA
This sequence comes from Corvus moneduloides, assembly GCF_009650955.1. Lineage (NCBI taxonomy): Eukaryota > Metazoa > Chordata > Aves > Passeriformes > Corvidae > Corvus > Corvus moneduloides. The sequence continues at coordinate 7,778,487 of NC_045494.1, forward strand.
GATAGAGATCTTGGTGGAGAGGTTTGTCTCTCTCATCTGGGTCTCATGATTGATTTCTTCACGGTTGACCTTTGACTGGAGATCCCGAATGAACCTCTCCTTGTTGTAGATCTGGTCCTTCTCCCTAAGGATGTCTGCCTCCAGCAGGGAAACCTCATGTTCCAGCTGCTTCTTCTTCTGCCTGTCATTCTCAGTCCGCTGGCTGAGCAGTTTGGATTCCTCCCGAAGGAAGAGGACTTTCTGCTGCTTCTGCCTCTCCAGCTCCCGCAGTTCACTCTCCAAGTTGGCTCTCTCCTGGATGGCCAGGTTCCTGGCTTTCTGCAGCTCCGTCTCTTCACGAGCCCATGTCCTTTTCATGCCTTCAGCTCTCTCGATCTTCTCCCGGAGCCGCCGTACCTCTTCTTCTGCCTTTTGCTTGGCTCCCCTCTCCCTGCTCAGCAGCTCCCAGATGCGTGCACGTTCACTCTCCAGTGCTCTGTCCTTTTCCACTCGAATCACCTCCTTGTAGATGGTCTTCTCCTGGGATTTGGTTTTCTGCAGGACATCGACTTGCACCTGCAGGTTCTTGCATTCTCTCTGCAAGCTCAGCACCTCCATCTTCTCCCGGTCCAGCGCCAGGCGCAGGTTGCTGGCAGACTGTTCCAGGACTGGATCCTTCTCCAGCTTGACTACTTCTTCCATAATGATCTTTTCTTGCACTGGGGCTGGGCTCTCCTCCAGCTCCTTTATTCTCAGTGTAATTTGTCTCATCTCCTTCTCCAGTGCAAGCCTCTTGCTTCGATCCTCCTGAAAGTTGAGCAATTTCTCTTGCTCTTCCACCAGCACACGAACCTGCTGCACGTCGCGTTCCAGGCGACGCCTGTTGCTCACCTCCTCATCCAGATTCCGTCTCAGCCTGCTGTGCTCATCTCGGAGCTTTGGATCCTTTTGGGTCAGTATCACCTCTTGAACAACCACCTTCTCCTCTGGCTTCCGCCTCTCCAGCAGCATGTATTTATTCTGCAGGTCATAGATGGCATCCTCTGCAGCTCTCCTCTTCTGGGACATGTTGCGCACCTCCTGACGCAGGCGATCGGCTTCTTTCTCCAAGAGCGGATCGTTCTCATAGCGGATGACTTCCTTGTTGACCAGCTTGGTTTCCACCTTGGATCTCTCCCTCCTCCATTCATCCCTTTCCCCCTGCAGCCTAATGAGCTGCTCCTGGGTCCTGCCGTTGGTGTTCACAAGTTCGTTGAGTTGCTCTTTCAGCCTGTCAATTTCTCTGAGAATCTCTGGACTCTTTTCATGTTTCACCACCTCCTCTATGACCTCCTTAAACTCCACCTCTGGTTTCTGTGACCTGAGGACTTTGAGCTCTGCTAAGGCCTCTTCCACTTCACTGTCAATCTTTGTCCTTTTCAGAGTGATTTCCTGCAGCTCCCTTTTCAGGTGTGCAATCTGCCGCTCCGTTTCAGGGTCCACCAGGAAGATCTCATTGACCCTCTCTTTCACCTCTATCCTGGGTTTTTGCTTCTCTGCAATGCTGTACTGGCTCTGCAGCTCTCCCAGCTCACCTGTAAGCATCAAGTTTTTGCTCCTCTCTTCTTCAATCAGAGTTTTAAGCTTGGAAGTCTCTTTCAGTAACTCTGGGTCCTGCTCTACCTGCTTCACCTCCTTAACAATAATTTTGGGTTCTGCTGTTTCAATCAGTCTTTCCACCTCCTCAATCTTGTTCTTCACTTTTACTATTGCTTCTTCTGCAGACTTTCTTTTGAAGGATTCCTCATCAATTTGTAACTGCAGGTTCCTAACAGACTTCAGCATTTCTGGGTTTTTCTCCAGTTTGATGAGCTCCTTCACCACCACTTTCTCCCGGATGTTGGGCTGCTTTCTCTCCAGCATGTGCAGCTCCCTCTTATGCTGCTCAAGTTCAGAAGCAGCAGCCAAGCCTTCCTCCTGGAGACGCTTGATCTCCTGACGAAGACTGGCTGCTTGGCCATCCAGGCTTGGATCCTTCTCAATTTTTGTGATCTCTTTGGTGAGGAGCTGGGCAGGAGTGACCTTCTTCTCGCTCTCCATCTGGGCAAGCTTACGGCTCATCACATCAATGTCTTCTTGCAGGCTCTGCCTCTTTTTGCCTTCCTCTTCAATCTGCTGTACCATCCTAGACAGGTTGCTCTCCACCTGGGGGTCTCTGTAGTATTCAATCACCTCCTTTTCTTCCACTCTTTCAATGGGCTTCTGAGTTTTCAACATCAGCAGCTTGTTTCTGTGTTCCTCCAGGTCCTCTTCAATCCTGGCCACTTTCCTCCTTTCCTCCTCCAGCTGCGATTTCAACCCCTCGGACTCCCTGCTTGTGGCTTTGTTTTCAGATTTCTGGGTTTGCTCATGTACAGCTTCAATGTCCTCATGCACTTCCTTCTGTAAGGGAAAAACAAAAAAAAATTTTAAAAAAGGAAGGGAAACCAAGTATCTCTTTTAAGGTGACTCAGAAATCTTTTAAATGACATGGCATGGTGGGAGGCAAAACTGGCACAAAATCCCCAGGCAGTCTTCAAAAAGGCTGTTTGTAAATGGAAAATGAGGACACAATCCCATCATGTCAAGCAACTGACTTGGTGTGTCCTCCCGTTGAGATGGAGGTGCTGCAGCAGCCCACAAAGGTGCTTTGTGCTGCCTTCTTGTAGCTGTAGCTGAGGGAGAGCATCACAGCCAGTCTCCAGCTTAAACTGACTTAAAGTCACCCAGTCCTGAGACCTTTCCTACAGGTGGTTCAAACCTTAGAAAGGTATAAAAATCCTATTGCTTTGAAGTGTTTCCAGAAGGTGGTGAGCACTAAATTCCAGCCACACCCACAAACAAATCTGAAATTCTCAGTCTGTGAACGCTGATGAGCTATAGCTAAGAGAAGTGGACTTAAAAGCCCTAATCTTTTTTTCCAAGCATAAACTACAGCTTCAGTAACAAGCGAAGGGCCCCCAGAGGTGATGAGAGTCACAACCCAAGATCAGTGTCAGTGAAACTGTGGTTTCTTGTGGTCTGTTTCTCAGAGGGGTTTCCATTCCTGTCCTTCCTCACACCTGGATGTGGAGACTCAGGGAGGGGTGGGGAAGCCCCAGGCTGAGCAGATTTGGACCCCAATCTAGAGTACCCCAATCTTGCAGTGAGGTGGTACCTTCTCAACGATCTTCTTGGCAAACTCCAGCCGGCTGAGCTGCTGTTTATTTTCTGCTGCCAGCTCCATGTAGAGCTTGGTGACATCGTTTTCCTGCAAAAGAAAGAGCGGTGAGAGGCTTGTCCCCTCACCCTGACACAGTTCTGTTGCATGGCAGACTCTGCCACACCTTGTTTCACCTGGCTGAGTTTTGTGTATAGCACAATTCTAGGGATTAATGTCTTCCCATCTGACTCTTTAGAGAGATGCAGAGTCTAAGGACTCATGCAGGAGACCCTGTCCCTGTTATTTGAATGCCTGTTAGATGCTTGCAGGCCTACACAGGTTCCAGTTTTCCAAATTCACACATGGAGGGCAGTCAGCAAAAGCCTCAAGGTGATGTAGGAGAACCGGGCTGCAACTGGGAAGAGCACAGAGGAACTCTGGCTCCTTCCTCTCTCCACACACCTACCCTGTAAGTTTTATCTTCATACACAACGTGGTAAGGAGCATCAGCAATCTCAACCAAGGTGCCAGGCACAACCCTAATTCAGGATCTCACATGCTGCTTTGCCCCATGGACCAAGGGGTCCCCCAAGGACTTTGACTCTGGGATTAGGACCATAATCAGTGGTGGCTGTAAGAGTGGATTAAGGCCTTGCAGAGGACACTGGGGCATGGGTAATGAGCTGGACAATGGTTTCCATGCCTTCATCTTAACATTTTACCTGGGCCTGGATGCTTTCCTGCAGGGGGGTCACACGCAGCCTCTTTGCAGCAGAGTCGGTCAGGGAAGGGTCCAGAGAAGAGCTGTATTTGCCTGCTTCAAGCTCATAGTCCTGTTCAGAGCAGAAACACGAGAATCAGGTAGGATCTCTTGGGTGAAATGCTAAGGCAGTAATAAATGGGAAAACCCATCCTTACATTGAGTGTGGACTGCACATTCTGGGACAGCCTGACCAGGGCGTTCTTCTCAGGCTCCTTGCTCTGGATCTCCTCCACCAGCCTCTGCAGGAGACACACACGGTGTTAGGGACACACTGAAATCCAGCTGCCTGGTAATACTCATGCAGCCTAGAGAGTCAGCTCAGCTGAGGGAATGGTGGGAACAGGAAGACATTTAGGAAGAGTCTCCAGGGTTTTAGGATATCTCAGCAGTGCTATCACTTGCCCAGGACCTCCCCCATGGATTTATCACAAATAAGATAAATAGCAGCCAATGCAGAGACCTCCCCAACTCCTCGTCTGAGCTAGCGAGTTTAGAGTCTGCTCAAGGAGAGGAAAGTGAAGGACCTGGATGCAGCATCTCAGTCCAAAGTACAATGTTTCAGGATCTGAAAGTGTCCTCTCCACGGAGAGGATTTCAACCTGGAGGTGACTGGCACAGAGGAGGACACCAGCACTGTAGATAAACCCAGCAAGGTGAGGTAACACCAGGTAACACCATCTGTGGGCTGCAATCCTTCTCTAGTTCTTTCACTGTGATGGGGGAGCACACAGCTACGAGCTGGCTGGTACTATTTTGCATGTGCTGTTCACAAGCAAATTGCCCCATCCCTGTAAAGTTACAGGGTATTCTTGCCCTGGAACACACCTTCTGTGCCTGCAGCTTGTAATTGATCTGGCTTGGCCCATCAGTGGTCTTCACTTGGTGCTTGGGCAGGTTGTTCATCCAGAACATCAGGTTCTCATTGGAGTTTTGGAACTGCTGGTAGGTGAGGCTGATGTTTCTGAGGGTCTTCTCTCTGCACAGCACAAAAGCAGATAGGAATGTTAAGGGGAAGGGCAAAGATTCATGTGCAAGTTCCTAGGAAGACACTAAAGTGAAAATATCACCACAACAAACACCAAGATAACAAAAACAGGGGGGTGACAACTGATCCCTGAGTGGGGAGCACAACTCTGGAAGCTCAAAGCCTGTGCTGTGAGTAGGAAAGTGGCAACTACACAGCAGGACACAACTGGTCCTCAATGTTACAGGACTGTGGTCAGGATCAGGGTCCTGCAATGAAGAACATACTCAGGGCTCTGACCCCTCCCCGTCCACCTTAGCTAAGAGCAGCAGAGATGACCCCACAGTTCCTCACCGCTGATCCAGCTGGTCAGCCACGGCGTGGTAGCGATCGTTGAGGAGCTGCACCTCCCGCTTCTGCCGGGGCAGGTCAGGGCAGTACTCCTGGAAGTTGTTCTGCACAGCACTGCAGCTGTGCTCAGCATCCTTGAGCCCCCGGTTCAGCTTCAGCACACAGTCCTCCTGGGCCACCAGGTCCCGCCTCATCTTCTGCAGGGGGGAGAAAAGGCACCTCCAGGTTTGCAGCAGTCAGTGCAACACCCAAACACCCTCCTTAAAGTGTCACTAACTGTGGGAGCTGGGGGATGGTCAGGCTCTCCAAGGTGGAAGAGGTGGAGCAGTGAGGCTTATTCACCAAGGAAGCTGGGAAACAAGGTTGGACAGCACAGGGAGCAGAACAGAGAGATTTTGAGGAAGGAAAAAATAAAGTCTCTGTGGGTGCTAAGGACGGGGCAAGGAGATTGGGAGCAGGAAATATTAGGGATAGGTGTGAGGCAGAGCAACAGAGATTAGATGCTAAGGGGGTCATGATGTCTTTTAGGGACCCCAAAGGGAGGGACAGAGGGACAAAGTTTTTTGCTGTCCAGTGAAAGCAGGTGAGCCTGAAACACCAACATTAAACCTTCAAGGAACAAGCCCTTAAAAAGGCTTCATTGCTGGTGCCTCAAGGTGCTCAAATCAGCAGAGTCCAGCTCCTCCCACCCTGCTCCCCGAGCTCAGGGATCTCCCATCCTTAAGGAAGAGCCTGATGCTCCCTTACCTGCAGATCGTTGGCTCGATCCTGCAGGGCATTGGGGGATGCAGGAATGATGCTGTCCTGAGCCAGCTTGGCCTCAAACGTGCTGACAATCTTGTCTGTGTTCTCAATCTGAGTCTCCAGGTTCAGGGCAGCCTTAGCCCTGGGAAAGGGGAAAACAACAGGACAAGGTTAGCTATAGAAACCCTATTCTTCTTCTTTTCTCCCTGTTTTTGGATGTTTAACCTTACTTAAGATTAGAGCTTCTGCAACATGTCAGAGAACAAGCAATGTGCACTCACACCCCTGTCGTGTTGCTCACGAGTCAGATATGTTGCAGTTCACCACACAGCAGAGCTGGGACACACACCCATTGTGGTGCATTTTCCACACTGGGGGGATCTGCCCACAAATTACACACAGGAACTCCTTCAGAGGTGCCTTTGATGATGGATGGGAGGTTTCCAACCTGCACTGGACCTCAACCACCACTCATATAGATCAAAAGCATTTTCTGTCATGCTTTTGTGTTGGCACATCTGTGCAAGGACACTTCCTTCCCTCATCCCCATCACTCACTTCTCGTTGTACAGGCTGGAGAGCATATTGACATCATTGTATTTGCTCCTGAGGGCATTCAGCGTGACTGGGAGCTGGGAAGCCGAGGTGCTGGTGGGTTTCTTGGAAAGGTAGGTCTCACACTCCTTCTGCAAGGCATCCTTGGCTGCCCCCAGGTTCTCAAGTTTCTTTGTTGTTTCCTGGCACACCAGATGGAAGCAGAGTCACCCAACACAGCCATAACAGTGCTGCTGTGGAAATATGTCTCCCTCAGGGGTGGATTTGGCTGTGGGGCTCAGGGCGTGGTACCCCTCTCATAAGGAGCTGCCCCTTGGGGCACAGCCCCATCCAGACTGTGGCTGTCTGGCAGTGGCAGGGTTTGGGAAAGAGATCCAAATAGACAGAGATGGAAAAAACCTACCTGCCTGAGCCCATCCTGCTGCTGGGGCTGGATAAATACTCACAGATGAAGCTGTAAGAAGCTGAAATACTGCAAACCCAGACCTTAACCCAGAGGAAAGGAGGGGGGCTCCAGGGCACTGCCTCTTTTCCTGTCCCACTGACGTTTACCAGTCTGTACTTCCCATCAGGTGAGCCAAAGCTGGCCCTTAGATTAATTCCCTTTATCCCTTAGTCTTTTTGTTACAGACTTGAGAATGCAGGGTGACAGCATTCCCAAGACTGGCACCTGGATCACAGCTCTGAAATGAATGGACCCTCTTGCTCCAGAGCCAAGGGAAGGGCCTGCATTTTCTGAGGGTTTGATTTAGTCCCATTTCAAGGGCTCAAGCCAGCCTGAAACCCTTGAAATTGCAGCATGGTTTTCTCCTTTGGAGCACCAGCTGTCATCTCCCATGTTATTCCCACGTCACCCTGCTTTGGGCCAAGGACCCAGTGCTACCAAACTGCTCCTGCTCCAACTCACCTGCTGCTGTTTGATCCTCCTGCCAAGGTCATCTGTAGGGTCGCTGTAGTTCACAGGAGACCTCACTCGGTTCAAGACCTCCTTCTCTACCTGGACCAGGTCCTTGCCAACACGATCCAGGCTGCTGAGGAGCCGGTCAGCTTGGGGATCATCCTGGACTGCTGGAGGGTTCCTGGATAGAGCTGTAGTGAGACATATCTTAGGTTAATCCCCAGATTTTAGCTCTGCCATGGTGAGCCAGAGCTCAAGTCCAAAGGAGGGACAAAGCCAAATGCTGCCATGCAGACACATCCCTTCTCAGCTTTGCTGGGAGCCTTTGAACTACAGCTGTGGGAATAACACAGATAACCCAGGGTTGGGATTTAGCCATGGCTGTGCCTGCTTATCCCACAGCCCCCAGCTAGGGAAGAGAACTGCAAGGGACCCAGATTACAAAGCAGGTTTAATTAAGGTTTCTGGATAGGCACATCCCCCTGAAATCCTAAATACCCTGCAGCTGTTGATGGAGCTGGAGGTCAATCTCAGAGGCCTGAGAAGGGCAGCAGACTTTAAGTGAACTGCTGAGGCAGGAGTCAAGTTATCCTGTCAGCTGTTCCTTGCCATGGAGGAGAAGGCAGCCTCCCACAGGGACCTCTGCAGGTGTCTGTGTGTGAACTGCAGGTGCCTCTGCCCACCTTGGGTGGGTGCTCTGTTGCCAGGGCTGCCTCTGGAGAGGGCTGGACTATCCAGCTGACAAACCTTGCTGGCTGGGCTGGACCTGCTCCTTTTGGCTGCGTCTCAGGGTGCTCTGAACCTCTGCTCGCTTCTGCTTCACCGTGTTCAGTTCCCCTTCCAACCTGTGAGCAGAGAGGGGCATCATCAGCCAGGAAGGGACACAGAGCTGAGCAAGCCTTGACAGAGCCCTGCACAGCAGCAGCTGCACGGCTGTCCTGGGGAGCTGGCCCCAAAGGCAAGGGAAGGTGTCCTCAAAGGCTGGGAGCCTGCAGCCTGTTGTAACTTGGGGACATCCCCTAGGAAAGGGAATGACAGCAAGAGCAGCTGGTTGGTTTGAGCAGCTGAGTTCTCCCAAGGAAGCCAGTGTTTCCAACTCTCAGCAGAAGCTACCAAAGCTGGAAATGTATTTCATATGGCTGCAGTGCTTTGCAGCCTTGCAGGAAGCGAGTACAAGTGGCTGCTTCTGTGGCTGCTGCACTGGAAATGCCAAGTCTTGTAAGGATGGTTCCTGCCTCATGAAACTAGGGCTGGGATCTGCCAGAGCTGGAAGGACAGAAAAATATTTCTGGGTGACAAAAGACTCATGGAAGGAGGAGGAGGGGGAACAGAAAGGACCAGGCCAGTTCTCATCCCTGCTGTGGATTGTTCCAGCTAAACACTGTGGGCTAAAACCAGCAATTCCCAGCTTGCCTGGCTGCTGTCAGATGAGGGCTGTCCCTCTGTGCAGAGGAACTGAATTTCTATTTTAAAACATGCATGAAACCCATAAATCCAAAGGCTTCAATAGTCTGGGATGTGTGAAGAGGGGCACACACTGAGGAAGAGCAACACAATGCAGCAATGACACCCATGGCACTGGGGACCAAAGCTCCCACCCTGGGCATGCCTGCATAGCTCCAAGTCTGGGCTGTGGCCTTTCCTCAGCACTGGAGCAGCACTGATTTACCCAAACACCTGAGGCCATGATTAAAAAGGCAATGCCGACCTCCCTGCACCACCGCCCCATCCTGTGGGAACAGCAGGAACAGGCAGGCAGCAAACCTACACAGAGGCTCAAGGAGCATTTCTCAGTCTCCAGCTGGGGCTGGCTGAGAGGAGATACCACAGATAACTCTGTCCTGTTTGGCAAGTCCCAAGCTCCAGACTGATTCTGCAATGAATTTAGTCAAACCTATGCGAGTCACGTGTTTCAGTGAAGAAATCAAACCTGACTGCCAGAAAACTCTTTGACAGTGAGGGCTGTGCAGCGTGCAGGGATGTTGAGGAATGGCAGGCACCTGGGTGAGATACCTGGGTGCAGGGAAAAATCCCCCTCCAGGAGGGATTCAGTACTAGATAGTCGAGAGGCCTGTCCCCAGCTGCTGTTTCTCTGCAGTCAGGCTGGTTATGACCCAAGAGAGAGTCTAAATGTCTCTCTGGGTCAGGGTCTCTGCTGCAGACTCACCTATTGACCTTGTCTATGGACTCAGGGTCAGGAGGAGGGATGGAGAAACAAGCAGAAGGTGCCTCCCGGACCACGCCAGTGCTGCTCTGCACCACCCACATCTGGGGGTTGCTGTTGTCCTTCAGAGTGTACTTGTCCCCTCTGGTCAGCTGCACCTGGGAGAGAACACAAAACCCAGTGAAAGGCTTGGCTTCCTGGCACTAGGACGGTTCCTCCCACCACAGAGCCAGGGTCTGGAGCAACCAGAGAAGAATCCAGTTCTCTGTGTCTTCTGAGGGTGCTGCTAGTCTGGCCCTCACCTCCCCAGCATCCCAGTCACAGAGGGTGTCCAGGGTGAGGGGCTGGGAGGGATGTGTCCTGCGCAGTTTCAGTGGGCTGATCTCTTTGCTCCTTCTCTTCAGGTCAGCGATGCTCTTCTCTGCCTGTTTCAACGCCTTCTCCTCATTCTAGACAGAACAGAGGAGACAGTGGTTGTGACCAGGTTGGGATAAAACAGAAGGGGAGGGTCACACTACAGTGATTATGCTGGGACCCATCTGTCCTTGTGGGGTGGAGTCGGGAGTTTCTCCATTCTAGATCCCTCCATGTCCCTTCTTCCCCTTTTCATTACCAGCACTCTCCTCAGTTTCCTTTGCTCACAGATCTGCCCTTGAGGACACAGCCTCGGTTAACCTTAGGTGAACCCACACTGTCATATCAAATATCCCAAACAAGTTTTCCTATTCCGAAATGGAACACCGGCCTGCCAAGAGGTGGCTGCATTCCAGTGTCAGAAAGTACCAAGATTCCAGCATCTCTTGAGAGCAAAATGCGTTGCATGCTTGGGAAGATACCGTGGTGAACGTGTCCCCTCCCTCTCTCCGGGGCAAATCTTCCTTTCCTATCTGCATCTCACCCCTGAGGTCAGATTTCTTTATTCCCACCCTTGCCCTTGGCTCATGAGAATGCTGAGGAGATGGGAGGATCTTTCCCTGCTTGGATGCCAGCGGCTCACACTCTGCAGGCCCTCTAATCCAAGTGTCTTATGTTAAGGACAACACATGGCTCCTCCCTGCACTTCTCCTTTGCTCTGATGGTGACCTGGGGCCTGGCTGGGTGTCACTGATGGGGACAGTGACATCCCAGGGCAGTGTGAGCAGCATGGATCTTCTGGGCTTCCCCCTCCCTTGCACAGAGCTGGGCTGAGCTCTCCCTGTAGGATTATTTACCCACCTCTTTCCCTTCCCCTCTGTAATTTATTGGGGAGTTTTTAACTTTGGGTTTGCCCCTAGGTCTGGCTGGTGCCACCAGCCCCGAAGGCCTCACCTCCAGCTGAAGCAGCAGATCTGACACCACCCCAGGGCTGTCTTTGTTGAACTTGCTGTATTTGGTGTCCAGGTCAGAGCTCATCTTCTTCAGGGAGTGGCTCACGGCCTCAGCATCATCCTGGAACTGGAGGTGTGGGGAGGGAAACAGTAAAGCATGGGGGGACATCACTGTCTCCAAGTCCAGTGGGGTCTCTCAGTTCCCAGCACCTCTAAAAGGTTATGTTTTGAGGGGTGCTTCCCCAAAATACCTTTGCTAGGTGCAAGCAAAGGGTCTCCCATCCTTATCCCTTTGTCATCTGTCCTCCCAGCCTGCCCACTCTGGCCTGACCTGCAGAGCCATGGCCCATGAATTGGCTTTTTACCTTCTTATAGCTCTCCACACTTTTCAGTTGGCTCTCCTGGCAAATGCAGAGATTGAGGAAATTCTGCCACTCATTCTTCAAGGCTTCCTGGTGAGCCTGTGGTGGGACACAGCACATCTCAGTGGGTTCCAGCTGGTCCTACCTCCCCCACCACTGGTTCTCCTTTCCTCAGAAGTCCCAGAGATCAGAGGAAGAGCAGAGACAAAGCTGTGCCCAGGCCCTGCCTGATGCTGAGCCTGAGTGAGGACACCCCTTGAGGAGGACCTGGCTCATACAGAGCAGCCATCACTTCTCAAGTGGTCTTAGCTCCAGTGGTGTTGGGGACTGAGAGCCCACCTTATCCTGGCACTGCATCTGCAGGCTTGGAAATTCAGCCTTGGAGGCTGGGAGCTGGTGTCACTTGGGAGAAGTCACTCCATGTCATAGCTGGGACTTCCTAACAGTGTGAGGGTGGCTGCACCAATGTGTGTGAGCACCTGAGCGGGAGCTGGTCCCAGCACACAGATGTTGGCCACTGTCTCCTGGAAATTTTGGAAAGGATGAAGACCCTGCACTTCCCTCAGCTTCCCTGTAGGGCAGGCAGAAAGATGCTGCAGTGCAACCAGTGCAGTGTGGAAGGAAAGAGTAACATAACTGCAGGGAGAGGTGAAGGAGTCTCCTCCGACCCACCACGTGGCTCTTGAGGCACATGAACACTCTCATTCTCCCACAGGGCTGGAGAAGAGACCCTCCTGCCTACCTGGATGGGTTTGATGGCTGGGTGCTTCAGCTCGATCATCCTGTCCCCATCGTCCTGAAGGTGGTTCACCAACTCCTCCTGGCTGAGCAGCTCGTTGGACTTGAAATCCTGGAGGGGAAGAGAAACTTCCTGACCTTGGGAGCATGCAGGGAGCACAGAGTGGTCTCCTGGGGCACCAAACATGGCAGAGGTAAGACTCCCAAAGCACAGGCACCCTTGCCTGTTTGTTTTTTAAAACAGAAGGGGCTAGGCAGAGCTAAAACAAATTAGACACGCTCAGGCCTCAGAAAGCATCAGGGCATTCATTCAAAGAGCATTTTCCTAAGCAATTATCCCTCTCATTTCCTGTGTCCCAGCAAATGGCAGTCACTGGGTGTTGTACTGTGGCCACTGAGGCTGATGTGGCACTGAGCCCTTCCCTCCTCTGTGACCATGGAAAGCCTCCCTGAGAGCTCTCCAGTGTCTGATCCCATGTGTCAGCTCAGGGGACTGGAAGGGTCACACAGAGCAGCTCATCCCTAATTCCAGCATGGACCCAGGGGGTCTCTTCCCCCTCTGTTTTGGAAAGCCCCATGCTCAGGGCTAGTGGGGGATGTGCAGATCCCACATGCCAGGCTTGGCCAGCCTTTCATGGCCAGGACACAGAGCTCACCTCGTACTCCCGACGCACGCTCTGGACATCCATCATTTGGTCACTCCAGTCCTGCTTCAGGATCTTGGTCTGCTGGTCTGTCAGGTAGCCCAGCTCCTTGGTGCAGCCCTGGAGGTGGTGGTAGAGGCTGCCCAGGCTCTGCCCTCGCCAGATGGAAGCTTTCTGCCCACACACAGCACAGAGACAGTGTCAGTGCTCAGCCTGGGGAGTCCCCTCCCCTCCTCCTCTTGCTCCCCAGGACCACACTCCTGTTGCACATCCAGCAGGAGATTCCCAGAAACCTTGGTGAGAAATCTTCCACCGCTGGCTCTTATCTGATGGGGCTGCCATTCCCTTTCCCTCCTCACAGACAGGATATGTTTGTCTAACCAGAATCCCAGGTGTGGGCTGGTGCCTGGGGCAGCCTCAGAGCTGGCCCAGCTCTGCTTTATTTCTCACAAATCCCATTTTCAGCATCAACCTTCATGGGCACAGCTGAGTAAACCCAGGACCTTCTTCCTGGCCACCTCCTTTGCTCTGGCTGCTCATTTCCTCTCTGGAGCCCTTGTTAGGGATCAGGGCAAGCCTCCACATTTGCAATCCTGATTGGGAACAGCGTGTGAGCTGGGGTGGATTTCCTGGTGCCTCCTGGTTCCTGTGCTCATGGACACAGAGGCAACTGCAGATCCATGACCCATGAAGAGGAGAGACATGGCTCTCACTCTCAGCATTGCCCTGAGGGCAGCAAGAGTTCTTTACACCTATGCCAGGGAGGGGAGGAAATGGGGAAATGATGCAAGGGACACAACTTTACTCTGCAAGCCCAGGGGTAGCTCCTATTCTGAGCTGGGCATTCCCTGCCCATCAGGGATGGTGTTACTCTGCTGTAAGACCCCATCTGTTCAGAAAACCACCGAGAACCTTACCAGCAAGTCCTTGTACTGGCTTTTTAAATCTGCCACATCCTGGGTTACAACACAGCCAAGACCAAGGAGGTGAACAAAAAAAATAGATAAAGAAAAGCTGTTAGCAAAACATGTGGTGAATGCTGATGAACTGATTTATGGAATGCGCTTTAGAAACCACCCAGGAGCCCCGTCCCTGGCCCCCCATGCCCTCTGCAGAACAAGGGTGGACATTCACCGTGCAGAGGAGCAGGTGGGACACAGGGCCAGACACTGAGCAGAGCCAGCAGGGTCCCCAGTGGAGTGGCAGGGACAAGGAGAGGACGGCGGGTGCCTTACCCCAGAACGGAGGTTCTTGATCTGGAGCCCATAGGCTTCGATTTCCTTCTGGAGGATGTTGTGCTCAGCTATTTGCTTTTCCAGCTCTGACATGCCAGGGCCATACTGTCCTGCATTGACTTGTTTCTGTGCAAAAGGAGTCAGGGCAGAGACTAAAGCAAAAGGCTTCATTTCAGGGAGAAACCCCAGGCAGGGCTGGCAGGGCATGAAAAGATCTGGTATCTGATAGTGGTCCAGGAGGAAGGGAGGGGATTTTCTTGTTGTTTCCCATTTCCCCAGCCATACACAGGGGCAAATATAACCAGGACACATAACCCTGGGGTACAGACCTGAGCTGAGCCAGCCCCCTGCCCATGGTGACCTGCACTGGATGCACTTAATTACCATCCAACTTTCAGGGGAATCCAAACTGATTCCAGTCTGGGCACTCCACATACCCAGACCCTGCAGTGTGACACCCTCAAAGGCAGGGCTGTAGAATCCTAGGAAACATCACCTTCTCCACCCTTTCATCCCACAGCAGGACTCTCTACCTGGTCCCCCTCTGGTAACTCTTAATCTGAAGAGGCTAATTCAGAGGGTGCTCCAGAGGGATTTAAGCGGTGAGAGAAAAGTTTTCCTCCCACCCAGGGCCACTGAATTATTCCCACCACCTCCAACATCCCTGCGTGATGCTGAGCATGCAGTGGCTGGCACAGCCCTACAGGCAACAGCAAACATTATCTGGCCTGGTAGGAGTTGGGAGATAACATCCAAACCCAGCTGCTGTTACCATCTTTTGGTCCAGGATCCTGGCCCAGTCCACCCTGGGCCCCAGCTCGGGGACGTTCAGTTGCTCGTAGAGGGCCCGGTACTCGGCACAGAGCTGTGTCACACGGTCATGGAGCTGCTGGATGCTGCCAAGGGGAAAGGCACAGGTTCCTGTGTCAGTCAGGAAGCAGGAGAACCAAGGTGGGCCTTGTGGAGCCCAGATTACACTTGCAAGACCCAGAGTACTTTGCTGTCCCTTCGTGGCCCTGGCCTCCTTCAGCAGTGTCCAGCACTTGTCCTGCTGTTCTCCATCTCCAGGGATATCTCAGGAATTACTACCCAGGAGGATGCTGCAGGGAAGTCAGGGCTGTCCCTTCCCAGCCAGGGAACTCCCTCCTGATTTCTACATAGAAGGGCTGGGAATGAAGGGAAGCAAAGCACCAGAAGCCAACTGAAGCTCTTCTCCCACTCCAACACCCATCTCTGACTCTGTGCTTGCCCCAAATGAAAGGTATTTATTTTAGGGAAGGAAGAGGAAAAGGGGATTTGTCCTGAGAGTGGGGCCACTTTTTAGCTCTGCATTTTTCTAGTACCTTTTATAAGAGCTCCCAAAAGACTGGGCAATTGTTCTGGCAGCCACTTTGCATACCAATATCTTTATAATATATTGGCAGAAAAGCTGATTTTAGGGCTAAACTCTGTGGGAAGAAGAGTGAAACTAGCACTCATGGCAAGGCCTGGAGTTCATCCTATGTCCTGGGGGTTTCCCAATTGCTTGGTGCCCCCATCACACCAGTCCCCACCCTGTACTCACTCCTTCTCTATCTCAGGAGCCTGTGGGTGTTTCAGCCTCTTGGCACGGTCCACATCCAGGAAGAGATCCTTCAGCAGGATCTCAGCTTCCTTCAAGTTCCTAGCATTCTCTGTCTGGAACTCAAAAGGCTTGTTCTTCTGGTGATTGCTGGAATCCTGGAGACCAGAGAGACCGAAGAAAAAGCCTGGTTGGACCACACAGACCTCACAACACTTTCCTTGGCCAACACAGAGGCTCTGGATCCTCCACACACCAACCACAGAGGAGCCCTGGTGCCCAGCCCAGCCTCCTGCTCCAGCTCCCTGCCACCCAGGGGCTGTGCAGGTCAGGCTTGCAGCCTCCAGGGTTGCTGTGAGGCACAGGCCTTGGCTGAGGGAAGCCTGAGGCACTGAGCAGGAAGAATCTGAGTGGCCTCGGGATGCAGCCCAGGGGCTGGGAGGCTTTGTGGGGTGTCTGTTCCTCCCCAGCCTCGAGTCAGCCCCCAAACCCACACCAGCATGCACAGAGCAGACACCCGACCTGTTGTCCCAGACACTGCATTTCTAGGCAAAGCCTTTCACCTCCCACCACCCACCCCCTGCCACAACTGACCTGCTGGAGGCTGGACTGAGTCTCCAGGATGTCCTTCTCCACCTGGTCAGCATTAGTCTGCATGCGGGAGATGAGCACGGCCAGCTCGTTTGTGGAGGACCTGAGAGAGGGAACAGCAAAGCAGATGGGTGGGTAAAGCAGATAAAGCAGAGCTCACCCCGTCCATCACTGCCCAGGACCTGCCCCAGGCCTTTCCCCCACGTCCTCTGTGTCTCTGAAGAAAGAGTCTGAGCTGTGGCCAAGGGCATGGACACACACAAGTTGTCAGTGCCCGGCTGCTGCCCTCAGCCAAGAGCTGGTGTGTTCAGAGCTAGTGGTAGTGGGATTTTGCACAACTCCTTGCTGCAGATGCTCAAAACTTTGTGTGGATTCAAAAAAACATCAGAGAGGGGAAAAAAAACCCAGAAAAAATGAAGGGAAAAAAAACTGCTGTAGGGTTCCCAAAAGCATCGACACCACATCTGGGGTGGGAAGACCTGAAGCCACAGACGGCTGGAGGCCAGGGGAGCACCCTGGAGAGGCAGCACAACATGCTCACCCTGTTTGGAGGTGTTTCCCTGGGTGCCTGCCCTTGGCTGCTGGCACAGGTGGCCCCTCAGCCCAGCCCAGAGCTTCCATCCTGTTCCATGTGAAGCTGTCCACAGCTGGGCCCATTGAGACACTGGAGAGCCCAGTGCCACCCCAAGACTGGGCTGCAGGAGACAAGGACTTGCTATGCAGACCACAAGCCCCTCTGGGTGCTGCAGGCTGTTGTAGTTGTGGTGTTTTCCGAGCTTGGGGAACAGCATGAAGCTGAGTCAGGGCAGGTTTAGGTTGGATATCAGGAAAAGGTTTTGTAGCCAGAGGGTGCTCAGGCACTGAACAGGCTCCCCTGGGAAGTGGTCACAGCACTGAGCCCGTCTGAGCTCAAGGAGCGTTTGGACAATGCTCCCAGCACATGGGGGGATTCTTGGGGTATTCTGCACAGGGCCAGGAGTTGGACTTGATGATCCTGGTGGGTCCCTTCCAACTCAGGATATCCTATGATTCCAAGACTAATTTCCCAAGGCCACGGCACACCAACCAGCCCTCCTTGCTGCAGTGAGGCGTCACTGAAGGTCCCCAACAGACCATTCCCAGTTGCTGACACCTCAGTGCCACCACCAACGGTGCCATCACAGCCCTTATCCCACCACCACCCTTGGGAATGAGCACCTCGAGCCCTGCCACAACAGCTGGATCCAAAGCCTGCAGCCAGGCACGGGATGGTTCCCAACGCTCCCTGCAGTCACGGAAGCACAAACCTCGGTGCCACCTTTGTCCTCGTGTCCTGTTGTTTCTAACAGCATCTGCCCTTGAGGACAGTGCCGGCCCTACCCTGCAGGCAGGGAGAGCACAGCACTGCCAGGATGTGGGCAGAGGCAGGAGGGTGTGGAGTGATAGCATCACGAAGGGATGGAGCCCTCGGAATGCTGCCGATGGGACAAAGTTCAGCAGAGGTTGAGCGCGTTATGTGCCCGTGCTGGGACCTGAGACCAGCAGGAAAGAGTTTGAGCAGCAACAGTGGGATGTCACTGGGGGTCAGCTGGAGTGGGGGGACACTTCCTCAGGGCAGGTTGGACAAAGAAGGTAGGAGAAAGGTGATGTCCTGCAGCAGAGCCACCACATCTGCCCTTTAGCCACGTGCTTTCCTTCTGAGCCCCTGAATCCAGCAAAGGACAGAGGGAAATTATTCCCTTAATGGCTCTGTCATTGCTCCAGCTCCTAATCGTGGCTCCAGCTGTTCCACAGTTCATTCCAAAGGCTGGAACAGATGCTGGGATGTTCATTTATTACAGCCCCAAGTGACTGTAATGTGCCAGGGAGTGCTACAGTCACCCCAAGCCAAGCACTCGGGTGCCACAGCTCCCGTTTGAAGTGAGCTCAGCCCACACTGAGCACGGCCCGTGTGACTCCAGAGGAGGCACAGCCGCAGCGCTCCTGCTCACAGCATCCTCCTGTCCCCTTTCCCCAGCTCCTCCCTTGTTTTTAATTTCCCGAGCGTGGGCCTGCACACAGCAGCTCTCAGCTGCCCCGGGGGTCTGGGGCTGGCAGCATCTCCCGGCCATGCCTCAGCCTTCCTGCCTGGAATGCACATCAGCAAAGGAAAAGGGGACTGCTGTGCAGGGTCTGATTCCAGGGATCACGGAGCCCAAGAGCCCAAGCAGCACATCCATCACCACCAAAGCATCATCCCCTGCTACAACCTGTGTTTTATAGCCCGTTAATCATCCCTCCTACTCCATCCATGCCCTTTCCCGGTGTAAGCTGCAGTGCTCAGGGAGATGGGTGCTGTCCCTGACTCCCAGCACAACGGGGTGGATGGATGGGAGCAGCACAGAGCCAGGACTCGGTCCCCGTCAGCCTGAGCGTGCAGCAGGCTGGAAGCTCTCAGCGGTCCCCCCTCCCTAGGAGGTTACACAATCTCCCACTCATCCCTGACACGCCTGGAATGAGGTGGTGTCCCATGAGCAAATACTTGAGCACCACCCAGGTTTCCTGCCCGGGCTCTCTGCGCAGGAAGGAGAGTGTGAGTCACGGGCTGCGCTGGCCGCTGGCCCGGGGCACGGAGCCTCTCCCAGAGCGCCGGCAACAGCATCGTCCTCCCAGGAGGTCTGGCTGAATTCAGCTCCTGCCCAAAGAGCGTGAATGGGGTGTCCTGTTTGAGTCCATCCCAGTTTGTCCTGTGGCTGTGGAAAACTCTGTGCCGCTCCAAGAGGGGAGAATGAGGATCTGGCCTTCCCAGGGATGGTGATGCCTTAGGTTTTAACTTTTGTATTTTTCAAATCCTGCACTGCCCAGTGTGTAACTGAAGTTTCTTGTAGCCTGTTAATTTCTGCTCTCTCGTGCCAGGCAGACATAACAAAGCCTCTCCAGACCTGCTCTTCAAGGACACTCAGACCGTCCTAGGCCCAAAAAGTATAAACCAAAAGCCTCTGAGAGGGGGGCAAGCTGAGGGGAATTACATCATTAACCTGAAGCTTTAATTGGAGAATTAACCTTGATATGCAAATGAACCAAACCTATAAAAGTGTGAAGAACTCGTGACCTGTTGTCCATCTTGGGGTCCATGTGGGCAGTGGCCTCTGGCTCCCCAGGGGTACCTTTGAAGGCCTTTCAAATAAATACCTGCCTTATTCCCTTACTCCTGTCCAGTCTCTGTTTCTAGGTGGCCTCTTAAGGCATCAGTGGTAGATCACCAACTAAATCCTGTTTATTCCTGCTGGCACTCCCTTTCTGGCTGAAGGAAACACTGGGGCACTCCATCCCTTAGTTCCTAAGGCTGGACACAGGAATCTGCGTTGTTTAGGCTGAGCCAGAATAAAACTATGGACTGAAAAGATGTCAGCAACCTCCTGGTCATGGGGACTCAGCCCATCCCAGCCTGTGCTGCACGGGGCACCTGAGGCTGGAGACCAGGATGCTGCAAACAGCCTGATTTTCAGAGAAAAGAGGAGAACACCATCTCAGGAGCAGCAGGGGTGTGCTGAGAGGAGTCCATGCAAACTCCCACCCACCCAGCCCCTGGTGACTCGGGTACATCACTGTCCCTCCTTGGGATGTCCCCCTGCCCATCCCTGCTGCCCCTGGGCAGGAGCTCTCACTCAACCTGAGCTGAGCCAGGTGGGCCCTGCATTTCAGGGTGAACATGCTGGCATTTGGGCTGCAGAGAGGTGGCCTGGCATCAGGTGGGATACAGGGAGCCACGAGCTCGTGTTGGAAACCCCTCAGCCGCCCAGAATTCAGGTCTGGTTCCACACACAGAGCATGGTACAGCCACAGCCCCGGGATGGCTGAGGGCAAGGCTGGGCAAAGCTCCTCCTGCTCTCCTCCTCAGGAGCCAGGGCAGCCTCCTCCCTAGGGCTATCTCATGCCTAGGAGAGGCACAGCACTGTTATTATCATTATTAATTGGTTCATTTCTTGTACCACTTTCTGCCTCCTGGACAGTCCAGCTGCACACAAGGGGCGGTGTCTCTCAGCAGCAGCAGGGCTGTCCCCCACTCCTGGTCACTCTTGCCAGGGCACTTTGGGCAGGACCACAGCACCACCCACTGCAGTCCCTGACCCCTCTGTCCCTTCCTCATGGGGACTTTGCTTTATGGCTGCAGGGCCCAAAGCTGGGTCTGTTCTCCCTAACACAGAGAAGTCCTGGCACATTTTGACTTGCCAGCAGATCCCAGCAGGCCACCACTGACCCCCTGCCAGTGCTGGGTTAGTCCCTGAGCCCCTGCCTGTCCCCAGGGCCCACACTGCTCCAGGCTGACTGGGGAGAAGCACAGGGAGGTGGTGGAAAAAGCAGCAATCCCAGGAGACACTTAAATCCCGGGAGATGACTTGCCATCCACCTCCCAAACCACCCACAGCCTTTGTCAAAATCACACCCAGGCACAGCCAGTCCAGCCAGATCCAACTCAATTCCACCTTCTCAGGAGTTTTCCCTTTCAGCCCCGCAGTGCCTCCACCTAGAGCAGGGCACATCCAGGCTGCTCCTGGGGGCAAACCTGTGCTTGCTGGTGCCTCCCTGGGATGCATCCACCAAACGAGGCAGGAAAGGGCCCTGAGAGCTGGGAGGCTCAACACCATGGCCCTGGGGACCAAGGCCCCTCTATGGGGGTCCAGCTGCTAATCGTGAACCCCGGAGACAGGGAAACTCAGCTGCTGCTGAGGCTCTGGCCTCAGGGCCACCAAGAGCAGCTGTGGGCCATCAACATTTTCTTGGGGCCATCTGCAGAGCGTGTGCTGGCAGCTGCTCCCCAGACAACTCATCCACCTTCATTTTCTCAGCTACTTTGGGCGCTGACCAAGCCCCAGGCCATGGCCAAGCAAATTAGGCCGTGTCTGATGGTTGGTGCCTCCTGAAACAAGCACAACTAGCTCAGTAATTGCTGTGCTCCTGGCTCCAGCCTCCATCCTGCACGGGGAAGAGGTGTGAGGTCTTGCTGGGGTGCAGCTCCAGTTATTCTGAGAGGTTCATGCTGGGGGAGAGCCTGCCCAAACCCTCTGCAGGGTCCTGAGGAATCCCCAGCCTGCTTTGGAAGCTGGCTGGGGAGGTGGAGAGATTGCATTAGTAAGGCTGAATAAACCAGAGCCTGACACAGCTCCTGGACTGCCGGGGAGGTGCCTCACTGCAGCCAGGCTCCAGGTAAGGCTTGGTGTTCAGAGAGCCCCCAGACCTGCCTTTGAGATGAGTTTGTGAGTGCTCAGCTCCACTGAAGCTTCCCATGGCAGCTCTTTCCCCTCTCTTTCAGAGTCCCAAGTGGTTCCCAGTAAGCCCAACATCCCCATGGGCAGCCCCAACCTTTTTGGGGTCACCTTGTCCCCAGGCCCTGCTGCCTTGCCCATCCACCCCGCTCCTCAGTGGCTGTTGGCTGGCCTGGGCCCCCAAACCAGCACATTTGAGGGCCAGCACCGTGTTGTGACCAGCCAGGTGCCCACACACACACACAGACACTGTCCTGGACTGCTGCTGGTGGTCCCAGGAGATGTGGCCAGCACCCCCTTCTCCCTTCTTGTCCCCTTTTCCTCAGCACAACACCCCTGGCAATTTCCTCGGCTTCCAACCATGGCAGGGCAGAGAATTCCCATGGAATCAGTCCACCAACACTACAGTGTGCAAAATTGCTGAGGAAGGTGGAAAATAATCCTGAGTTAACAACAGCAGCTGGAGGGAGGGATGAGATCTCCCTGCAGGAGCACTCCCTCCCAGAGGACTCCCTGATCCTAGGGAAGCATCACACACCTCACTCCCTCAGAACGGAGGGAATCTCTTCATAGAATCACAGGATAGTTTGGGCTGGAAGAGACCCTACAGACCATCCAGTTCCAAGCCCCTGCCATGGGCAGGGACGCCTTCCACCAGACCAGGCTGCTCCAAGCAGGTCTGAAAGAGGCAAACTCAGCGATTCCACCTGCAGAGACCCGGCCTGTCCCAGGCTGGGTTAGAGCAGCCACCAGCAAACCCATCCTCACCCACCTCCACCACCTGAGCAGCACCAGGCTGAGCATCCTTCTCCAGGGATCCCTGGGCAGCATCACACCAACCTGACAGAGCCAGGGAATCCCAGGATCCCAGAGCCAGGCTGGGTGGGATCTGCTTCACCACCGAGCAGATCCCGCTCCACCCAAGCACAGGGGCTGCTTTGATCCTGCTCCCACTTGCTTTTTGCACCTCCCTGCTCAGTGATCACAGCTCTGAGCACATCCCAGGGGCTGCACGGACACTTCTGGGAGGAAGCACAAAGCCCACCAAAGACGAGTACAACAGCCAGGGTAGCACGATTTGGAAAAACCCCCACCTTCTGCTGCTCCACGGAGCGATGGCACTTAGGGTGGCTTAAAAGACATGGACCACCCATCCCTCATCTCCCCCTAGGGTCACGGGACAGCGCAGACAGAGGAGAGGGGTCCCACTTACTTGCTCGGTTTGACAGGGGAACCTCTGCTGGGGGAACTTCTGCTCGGGGAGCTTTTGCCCACCCCCTTGAACATGTTGGCCAGGTCCCAGCTGGTGTCCCGGGGTCTGCACAGTGCTGGTGGTGGGCGCTGGCTCCCTGCTCGCTGCTCGGCTCTGTCGGGGTGCAAGGCCAGGACTCAGCGAGGGACGGTCGGCGGCGCAGTAAAGAGCAGCTCCCGGGAGGCTCCTCCCCGAACGCAGGTGAGCAGCACCAGCGGCGGAGATGGAGGCACATCTGAAAAAAATGACTCGAAAAACCAGTTTAGGGTGGAAAGAGCAGCGCCCCAGAGGGAGAACGGGAGACCTCGCCCTGGCTCGGAGAGTGTTTGGGCTCACACAGGCACAGCCGAGCAGCAGCTGCCCGGCAGAGGGGCAGAGAGGGTCTTTGCAGGGAGGAAAAGCCTGGGAGCACGACTTGGAGGGAGTGCACTGCTGCCGCTGAAGCACGTTTTAAGGCATCCCCTGGCAGCGGCTGTTTAAAATGCTACAGAACAGCAGAATCCCCACGGACAAAGCCAACCGAGCGTTTTCCAAGGCGGCAGCAGCAGTTTGGGCATCAGCAATTCTCAGAACATGGTGTTACTTTGCAGGCCAGTAAACTTTTGGCCCAGGCTCAGCACAAGGTGGCCCTGGCTCCCAGGAAAGCACCGAAGGCTCACGGCAGAGGGAAGGTCAGCGGCTCCAGCACAGCATCACAGGAGCCTCAGGGATCCAGTGGGATTCAGGCTCTGGGACAAACCCAGCCCCACAGATCTGGGTCTGAGGCTCTGCCCAGGCACCCTGTCTACACAAGACCTCAGACCAGGCTTTGCCTCTGGGCAGCTCTTTCTCCTCTCTTTCAGAGTCCCAAGTGGCTCCCAGCAATGCCCTGGCATCTCTGTGGCTCCCAGGGATGCCCGTCCAGGCCGAGCTGCCCAGTGGGGCTGCCCAGCTCTCCTTAGCCACAGCCAGGGCTGGCTACCTGCTGGTTTCAGATAAAGCCAAGTTCAAAGGTCTCCACAAACCAGGAACCCTGTGTTTCAGGTTGATCCATCACAGATCCCACAGCAACACGGGATCCTACCCAGTGCAGGACCAGGGAGGGAGGGAGGATGGAGGAGGAAGGGGACAGGAGAAGATGGGAGTCACAGCCCCCACATAAGCACCAGCCAGACACCAGTGATGCCAACACAGGTTTGTGGCTGTTCTTCCCTGTTTTGTGTGGTCCAGGGACAACCCAGGACCAGAGGAAAAGGCCTGGGGTCAATTGTCCCTTCCTGGGTGGCCTCTTTGTCCTCTTTAAATTTAAATCACACTTGTCTCAGGAGAGAGGGAAAGATGCAGACAGGATGGAAAGTGGTTGCTGAGAGATCAGCCCTTCTCCATTGCCATCCCACTGACTGGTGACAGCAGTGATGCTCTTTGACCAGAGCTGCTGGAGAGCCCCAGGAGGATCCCCAGACCAGGGCCAGTCCCTGTCATTGGCATTCCAAGGCTTTAAGTGATCTGAAGCCTTGCCAGGGGTGAGAGTTGAAAGCATTTGATGCTACAGAGACCTGATTTTGTACCCACACAAAACAGGAGCATGGGACAAGCTCTTCTGTGTGGGGCTGCTGTTTGCATGGGCCAGGAGGGGATTGCTTCCCTGTAGATTCAAAGGAAACTAAATTGGACGAGATCAACTGCCTGTAATCCCCTGGAAAACAGCCCCTGGCACGTGGAGGAAGTTCTAAGAATTAGCACCAGGAGTAAAGCAAGCACATACCACACAGGCTCTGGACAGGCTGCTTCCCAAGCCATCCATCACCCTGGAGCAGCCTGGGGCTGAGGGCTGGGGCTCCTCACCTGCACAGCTCCACCACAGCACCTTCCTCTCCTCTGTGTAACAAGACACAGCTGAGATCCTTCCCCCGGCCAGGTCCCTGCCTGGCGAGGATCCCTGGGACAGACAGAGTGTTCCAGAGGCAGCAGCTTCTGCTGTCAGCCCTGTGCACACACGGACACATGCCCTGGCATGAGGCAGCAGCAGCCTCTGTGCCACGCAGACGGGACAGACAAACACAGGGATAATCTCTGGGAGGAGAGCAGCGTCCTTGGCAGGGCACCTGGCTGCTCACAGACCGTGTGAGACACGAGCTGAGAAGCCAGGCCGGGTCCTGCCTGGTGCAGGAGCGATGCTGAGGCACCTGCCTCGAGCTGCCTCTCCCTCACTCAGCCAGACAGGGGAGGAGGAGAGGCAGAGTCCATGTGAAGGGCAGCTCCTGGCTGCCTGCTCAGCCTCGGAGGAGCAGGGCTTGCCCAGCCCTCAGCAAAGCCCCATCCCAGCCTCAGGAGAAAAGACTGGCAGCAGAAGCCAGAGGATGGTTCTGGGGTGATCGGTCTGGCCAGCCCAGCAGCCCTGGCACAGCATCCAGCCCAGAAGTTTCTGCTGCTGCTGCCCAACACTTGTGGCACACAAGGAATGTTCTGCTGCTGCCTGAGCCTCGCCTGCTCTGTGATGGACACCAAGATCTGCTCAGGGGAAGGCAAAGTCGCTGCAGGAATCCTCCAGGGATTATGACAGATCCTCACACTTGTGACAGGCACTGCTGGATTCAGCCCAGGTCACTTCCAGATCCTCCATGGGTTTTGCCCAGACCAGCCCAAGCCATGCCAGGGCAGAGCACGGTGGTTAACCCAGACCCTGCAAGAAGCAACAGGCAAGGAGACCAGTTCAACCAGTTCTCCACCACAGCCACCCACACAGCTGCACTTGGCACTGGGATCTGGGCCCAAAATCCCGGGCAGGACCTACCTGTCCCCCTGCAGCTGGAACCTGAGCACAGGTCTGAGAGGAGACCAGCACTGCCAAGGGTCCCCCATCTCCAGACCACTCCAGTCAGGCAGCCCCCACCCAGCTCCATCTCCAACAGGATCACTCTGTGCTGCAACGGGGACTAAGCTTCCTCCTGCCACAGCTGCCCAGAGATGGGTCAGGGGTGGGCAGCCTTAGTTTCATCCCAGTTATTCCAGCCTGGAAATGCTGCTGCTGATCCAGAGGCAAAGCCAATCCCCGAGCAGGTTGTGCCTTGCCCAGGCACATTCCCAGCTGGGCTCCAGCTCTGTTTGGGGGCTGAGACGCATCTCCTGGGGGAATAGACCTGGGGCTGGCTGCTCCTGCAGGGCTCCAGACACTACAGGAGGTGGTATGGGAATCCATAATCACTTCATTCGTTTTCCAGAACAGGGTTTATCCCCGTGGCCGGGAGCTGTGCCAGGATGCAGATGCCTGGTTTTACAGGGCAGTCACAGCCCCAGCAGCTGCCTCTTGCTGCTCACATAGCTCAGCAGTCACCTGCAGGGACAGATAGCAGGTGCAGCTGCCTAGAGGACCTCGGTGAGCACGGAACATTTCGGGGCAGGGAGATTTCAGGAACCATCCTGGGCTAACCTTTCATAAGAGATTGGCAGAGGCTGGAGGATGGCATGCCTTCATTATCAGCTTGGCCTCTCTGATAGGACTTTACAGAGGAGATGCCAGGTGAACATGGCCCATAAATGAGTTATTGTTACCTGTGAAGATCCTTTGCTTTCCTGGATGACAACGAACTTGCCTCCCCCATTGTGCCTCTCCCCTCCTGATCACCCTCTGCACATCATTCCTTCAGATCAGTTTTCTTTCCATTTCACCTCTTGCTTTTGAACTTCTTCATTCTTGAAATCATCCCCCTGGGAAGTGATGCAACAAAATCAAAGCAGTGCACAAACCTCCCATGTCATCACACCAGCCAGAGC
Organism: Corvus moneduloides; assembly: GCF_009650955.1. Lineage (NCBI taxonomy): Eukaryota > Metazoa > Chordata > Aves > Passeriformes > Corvidae > Corvus > Corvus moneduloides. The sequence continues at coordinate 7,804,733 of NC_045494.1, forward strand.
TGTTCCTGGCCAGACACTGCAGGGGAAACTCCACTTTTAAGGTCCTAAATGACCCTTTAGAGTAGTGGGTGCCACAGCAGAGCAAGGGAAGGACCCTGACAACAAACTGAACCGTTGGGAAGTAGGAGCAGAAACACAGGAACAAGCAGTGAGCACAGATGCAGAGGGTGGTTGGGGTTTGCTCTCCAATTGTTCAGCACCTGGAAACAGCCTGGAGCTGTTCACAAAACACCTCTGGAAAAGCAGTTTGTGCATCCCCTCACCCTGGAAAGCCCCTGCTTGTGATGACCCATATTTACACCAAATAAAACCAAGGGCCCATCTCGCCAGCAGCACCATGAGGGATGCTCTGCTCTGTGGAGGTGCTGCTTGTTTGGCAACAGCACCAGCAGGTACAGGCAGCCCAGGCCAAGACTTACAAAGGATACCTGGTCTTTGCAACTGGAGACTGAGCCTGTGACCCTTGAGTTGACCTCAGCCATGGGGAAACCCTTCTGAGTGTCTCCAAAGCCATGGAGAATGGTGGAGCATTAAATCAGGGCCCCCAGACACCACCTTGGGAGGAATCAGAGCCTGGTCCCACACACACATCAGACTCTGTTTGCCCTGCAGACACCAAGGATGGCACCTTTTCATACAATTCCCATTCCAGCCCTTTTTCCCCCTCATGGAGCAGTTTTCATACAAGGCAAAGCGGATCTCCAGAGCCTCAGAAGAGCCTAGTTGAAAAAACTGCCTCACCACTGGGAAAATAATACACTTGATTTTCTGGAGTCTAAAATTACTGGGTCCTCAAACCTTGTTTTGCTTTGCCTTATCTTTGCCAATTGATAAGCAGAGGGGAAGTGCAAAGGCCCCAAAACTTCTCCTCCCTGCAGGTGGAATTAAAACCCATTAAAAACCTTCCCAGGTTGGGGCAAGCTCAGCACCATGAAGGGTCTGCAGAGGTCGGGGGGCTCTGGATGCAGAGCCAGCTCAGCTCCAAGGGATCTTTCCCCAGAAACCAGAGGTGGCCCAATCCAGCACAGAACAAATGGGCAGCCCTTGTCCTGCTCCTTTGTGTCTCTCTAAATACAGAGGACATTCCCACCACGCCATCTCCTTAACAGCCCAGTCCCAGGGCTGTTGTGGAGTACTCATCTCCAGACCCTTCAGACATCAAAAGGACCTGCCTGCTTCCCACCCCATGGCCTCTCCAGCCTCATTCCAGCATCCCACAGCTCCTTCTGAGTTCAAGCCCCACAGCTAAGGAGCAGGACATCAGGGCAATTCCCTGCAGCAGTTAATGCGTTAGCCTAATTTTCCTCTCCCCAGAGGATTAGCAAGGCTGTAATAGCACTAAATAAATTCACTAATGGCAGATTCTCAGGACACTTTGTCTGGAAAACTTGCTTATAACTTACAGGATGCAGCCTGCAAATTTGGCTTTATTATCCAGTGACACGGCTGAAGGGAGCTGCTCCCAAACAGAGCGATTGGATCTGAACAAGATGTCTCCTAGATCATTAACGAGGTAATTAAACACCTGCCTGGAGAGGCAGCCTTCACACACATGGCACAGCTGGAGAAGAAACCCACAGAATCAGGGTGGGAGATCAGAGCTTCTTTCAAGGCTGCTTTGCCCAAACAGGAGCACCCTGGAGAAGGGACCATCCCCTGCAAGTGCTGGGATAAAGCACCAGGCAACCGGCCCGTGTTGGGATGATGGAAAGTCAAACACGAGGGCAGGTTTGCTCTCCCACACTCAGGTGCAAGACAAAGGCCCTGCAATGTGCAAGATACCTGCAGGATGGTGAACTGCAGGTGGTGGCCAGCTGGAACACGTGCCCTGGAACAGCTCACAGATGTTCTTGCTTGGGAGAACAGCCCCAACACAAAGAGCTGACTGACGCAGCAGCGTTCAGAGAACAGGGGCCCAGGCTGGAGCATCTCATCTGGCAAGACCTTAGGAAGCTCTTAGGAAGGATCCTGCTTTCAGACACCAAACCAAACCCAACCAAATCAAGCTCCTGGAAGGGCTCTGTTTGCACCACAGGGCATCAGGGAGAGGAGACAAACCCCTCCTGGGTGACTAAGGCAGGAGACAGAGCGGTGACAGCCCCTGCAAAACACCTCCCAGCCCATCTGTGAGGGCAGAGAGTGCAGCAGCCAAGAACATTTGAGCCAAGGGGGTTCATGCCCCAAACTGCAGCTTCCAGCCCAGAGCCCCAAATGCTTTTCAATCACACATAAACCTCCTGCAAAGCTCCAATTTTGAGCTGCTGCTGCCTGATTCAGCCTCAAGTGCTTCTGTGTCACAGGCAGGGACCAGAGCAGGCTGAATGTGTCTGCCACAGCTAATTCTGCGTGGCCAGACCTCACCTTCCCCGACTTAATTTGATGCTGTGAGAAAATTAGACCTTCTCCTGCTTCTGTGGAAAAAAGGCACTGAAGGTAATTCAGAGGCTTTGATGCTGCTCTTTAGTCATTCGGGCACCGGCATCGCTCCCTGGACTGACCACGGGCAGGGATGGGAGTCATTAATCCTCATGCACAGCGTGTGAGCCTGGGGCAAAGCGCCGTGTCTGTGCTGTGCACGGCCAGCAATGTCCTGCAGCCCAACAAGATCATTTCCAGAGCAAGAATTTTAACTTTAATAACCCCAGCACCTCGGCTGCTCAGCAGTGGAGGAGTTTGAGGAAGACCCCAATGTGTGGCAGTGCCTGGAAGTGCCAAGTGCACGCTCGGACCTGGGTCTGGATTTGAACGGATGGCACCGGGGAACATAAAAGCTGCACAACAGACACGTAAATGACACCCCTTGAAAGTGGTTTTAAACCTCCCCCTCTGAGCCATTACTGCTTTTTAGGCCAGAGGTGGGAAGGTTTTCACCCCAGGTCCCTCGCAGCAGCCCAGGGAAGGGCTGGGGATGGACACAGCCTCCTCCGTCCCACGCGGAGTTTGCACTTGGGCTCAGCCCTAACCCGAGCGCTGTAATCGAGCACCAGCACTGAGCAAGGCGCTGTTGGTCACAAAGTGAATCCGCGATGCAAACACACACACAGCGTGAGCACACTCCGGGGGTGGTGCTCCCGAGCAAGGACTTCGCTGCTTTGTCCCCACCCAAATCCCACCGCGATCCGCCTCCCCGAGAGCCCGGTGCCAGCAGCTGCCACGCAGCGGCTTTGCAGGACCGAGCCTCTGCTCAGGCACAAAGCAGCGCCGTCAGCCCCGGGACACCTCGCCCAAAGGGAGAGGGACAGGGAGGGGCTGCGTTTCTCAAACCTGCTCACCCTCGGCGCGGTTTGGGTGAGCCCCGGACGCCAGAGCCCAACACGAACCTCGGCTGTAGGTGCGTCCCCCCGGAGCTCTGCGGGATCGGCTCCCGGTGAAGTCACCGAACCCTGCGAGTGCCGGGAGGGAGAGGGACTCGGGCAGTGACCCCGGTTTCTGAGCTCGGCTGGACGAGCAGCTGCGGTCCCAGCACTGCCTCAGCCCGGAGCAGGGAGGGAGGAGAAGGCAGAGCAGCCGAGAGCTGGTGCTGCTCCTGCTGCAGCCCAGGACAGCCCGAGCACAGCGGCTGCTCCCAGCCCCGCTCTGCCGGGATCCCCACCACGCATCCCTCCCTCCCGGGTCACAAAGCGCTTTTCCTTGGCAGCAAAACCGACCTCCAGCTGTTCTTGTTTGAAAACAATCCCATCCTGAAGAAAGAGGAGCAGCCACAGAGTCAGTATCACATCAAATCACTCCTTAAGCGAGCAAACACCTCATTTACAGCCCGGCTGCAGCCCACGGGGTACCTGTGCTGACAGCACAGTGCACAAGAGCTGTGAGGGAGCACAGAAATCCCTCCACCGATGCATCTTCTCCCAAGAATGAGTTCTACTCCCACTGCAGTTGGACAGGGACTTCCCACACCTCAACTCAGCACCTGCCAGCCAAACCTACAACCTGCTGCTCAAGAGCCACAGCCACAAATGCCCCAGAGAACTCCTGACAGTGCCCACCTGGGATGTCCCATAGCTGGAGTAGCTTGGATTAGGCAACAATTTTCTAGCATCACAGTCCCTTGTTTAAAATACCCCCAACTCCTGGTTTTAAAGGAGGCAGACACTGTTATTTAGGAGCTCCCAGGCCAGACTGTTACAGTCCCACATGCCACCTTTCAGTTCATTCACTGCCCAGTTTGCCTCATGCTCCTCACTTCTGTCCCCCACGAGCCCCTCCAGAAGCATCCACTGTCCCCAGACCCCTCGGAGTGCACGGCCATAAATAAACATTGCTCAGACACAGGCCTATCACTGGTGGTGGAGTGAGGGCCATGATGAACATCTCATTCCTAGTTTAACAGATGCAATGGTACCAGGCACGGCTAGCTCAGCCTGTAATTAAAATTCCAGTGCTAATCCCAGAGATACTCCCTAGGAAAAGGTGATTAAAAGCAATCCTCTTGACCATTCTGCCGGAGTTTCCTGTTTTAAGGGCAATCACGTGGCCTCCTTGCCAATTAATTCATGGAAAGAGAGCAAGCACTTTAGAGGAACAGTGATGAAAGAGCAGTGCAATAAGGAAGTTTCCAAGCCCCACAAGCCAGTGCTCTGCACCTTGCCCCGGCTGTTCCAGGGCCAACACCCGGGCAGGCCCAGGGGAATTGGTTTGTTTGGCACATCAGACACTTCACCTGCCTGCCCCGTCCCCCGGCAGCTGCCTGAGCCTCACCTGTGCCAGCCCAGGCTCCACTGCAGGGCTAAAAGCCTCAGTATTCTCTGTCAGTCTGCTCTGGTCTGCAGCATACAGGTGACTTCAACTTTTTTTTTCCTTTTTCACATTTTTAGGTTTCTTTTCCTGAGCCTCATCAGCACCTTCCATGATTTAAGCCTCACCACTGCTCACAAACCCCACTCCATTCACTTCCCACTAACATTACACCAAAACAAACAAGCCGAATCACCCCCGGAGTGGTGTTATCTGAGCCTTGGGGGACAAGATCCTCCTCCAGCACTAAGTGGCCATTCCCCAGGAGTTCAGTAGCCCCAGGTGATGGTGTGACCTCGATCTTCTGAGTGCTTGGGAGGCAAAGAGTGCTCAGTGTTCCTAATACAAACTACACGCCTCAGAGGTCAGGAATAAAACTTTATTGTTTTCAAATTTCTTATCTGCGTTCAACTCACCAGTTATCTGTCAAAAGATGTTTGGCAGAAAGAGGCCAATTACTCTTAGGTTTTTGTAACTGTAACTAGAAAGTGGCCACAGTAGGAGTTTCCCTGGAATCAATCCAGGCACCACACAGGTCTGTGGAAGGAAAGCAGAGTTTGGTGCAAACCAAAGGAAAACACTTCAGTGATTTGATCCAAAAGCTGAGAAGAGCAGCTCAGCTGGACACAGGCACCATGTGAGCCTGGTCATTGTGGGCCGTTCCTTGTCTAAAAGGAAATTGGCTTTATGGGGAAGAGAAATCTGCCAGTCAAGACCAAATTTTCTAGAAATTGCCATCTGATGAATAAAGTCTTCCACGTTTCTTTCACCTGGACACTTCCCTTTCCCCTGTAAAATGCCCCTGGAATCCAGAGGCAAAGGGAATTGGCTACAACACCAGAAATTCCATTGTTTCCATGTTGCAAAAATTAAACACTAACAAGAAGTTCCTCCTCCCACCTCTTTCTGAGCACAGAGTCCTCTCTAAGTACAGCGTCCTTCTGTACTTTGAGGACTCACAAATCAGGTCAACTTGGAACAAAGTGAACATTCATAATAAAATAATGGGAATTGTTAATTCCCCCCCATTCATCTGACATGCACCTTGCAAGGAAAATTCCCATTACAACAAAACTCCAGTCATTAATAACAGTCCTTCTGTTTCCAACCTTAACTCCAATGCCTAAAAGAGAGAAAACACCAAGTCCAGACAACCAGAACAAACTGTTGCTTCACCTGCCAGCTACAGGCTGAGTGAAAACCCACACAGTGCTGGTGGAAACTTCCAAATGCTTTATTTAGGAACAGTTCTGCCCATGTGCTGTGGGATTTTTTCCTGTTGATCACAATTATGAAATTATCTGCACTTTCAAAGTGCCCATCCCCATGGCACCTGGGTGCTTTATAAAAAAAGCTGTCTGGCATGACAGAGATGAATTATCACTCACAAACCTACTGGTCTCCTGCTCCTTATCCCTCTTTTCAGGTGTAGCTGAACTGACCAGGGACAAGAAACAAAACAACAGATGAACTCCAGAAAAAGATCATCTTGTTTTCAGGCAAGGTTTAGATCAGAGACAAAACGAACACCAAAAGACCCAACTTCCCAAGAAGAGCAAGCAGCTATTTCTAAAGCCACCCATGAAGCTATTTTCCCAGGAAAATCCTTTTAGGACTAGGTTCTATACTGTATTTAGGTATTTAACGAAGTGTGTGTATGAATAAAGAAGGGTGCTTTTGGCCCAGAGAACAAATTCACCACCACAGCAGGAGTAACCATCAACATCTGACATTTGCCATCCTTATTGATAAGGAAAGAGGCTCTCTTTTGTCATTTCTCAATGTTACATTCTTAAAAAATATAGAGACTTCTGGGAATTTAAAGGAAAGGAGAAGTTGCCCCCTTGGCTACTGTTCCACAGCCTTTGTGTGGGAGCCTCACCTTGCTGGTTTAGTTCTGCATCTACTTCTGCCTGTGTTTCCCAATTACACCCCAATTTCTAGATCAAAAATACCAAATTATAGTGTCAAATAATGGGGCAGAGAGAGGAATCAAATTGTATCTATACCCTGGTCCAGGGTAAGTAGATGTGTACCAGCCCTGAACAGGCCACTGATCACAAAACTTCTCCAAGCAGAAAGGAATTTCTCTGTGCTCCAGGTTATTTTCAGCTATTTATAGTGTATGTTTGTTTCTGAGTAATTGTTTGTCTTTTAATACACTGGGAGAGAATGTGCATAGACATAAACACAGGACACAGGGGAGAAGATGGTGAAACTTCCCTCTGTTGGTTTCAGGTGCAGATATTTGTGTCCTAGAACCTCTTGGAGCTTTTCCTTCAATACAGAATAAAACCTCTGTTCCTCTGGGGGTCCTGGTTAACTTTTGAATCCAAAAATGCCCTTTATATATCCTGTGAGGCCACTCTTGGCCTTCTGCTCCACCTTGTCCTCCAGAGGTGGGAAAGCAACATGGTTAAGGGCCAGGTCAAAGAACAAGGGTTTGCATGGAATGGGCTGGAATCCTGGTGGGAAGTGCACGAGACTGACTTGCTTGCTGACCAGGGAAGGATCCAGGCAGAAAGTCTCAAACCGTTCTGAGAGTGGCTGCAAGAGACCGAGGCAGGGACACGAATTAAACTCCAGTCACATCACAAGGGTCAAACAAGCAAAGAGGACTGAACAGCAACTGAGACAAGAGAAGCTCAAGTTCCCTTGGGAGGCCTCTGGGGACCCTGAAAATGATTTAACCCCCTGTCAAAGCACAGCTGCAGGACCTCTGGAAAACCCTCCCACATGTGCAGAGAGAAAGCCAAATAAAGAAAACTGCCACACTGGAAGCTGCAAGCAGCCTCCAAGCTCCTACCCCACTGTGTCAGGTACCCTCAGCACCAAGCCTAATAACATCTCTTAAATACACCAGTCATGACCAAATCCTGACCAATGTGACATTTCTTAAGCTGTGAGAGACACTCAGGTAACAGGATAAAGGTGATGTTCATTAAGAGCACAGCTGGAATTTGCCTGAGCTCTTGGCTCTTACCTTGCCATCCTTGACCTGAGATGGAGACTCAGTCTCATGAGGATCATTTGCATCTGCAAAATTGAACAAAAGGGGGTAAGAATAACAGGCTTGACCTTGGTGTAGAGTAAGATTGTCTCAGGAAGCAGCTGTGCTCCAGGCTTAGCCATGATCCTTGCTCTCTGGGATGCACAAGACAGTATTTTCAGCAGAATCAACTTGATTTCTAGAGTAAGGACCACACACACTCATCTATGGTCAATACAGCCCTGCAGTGGTGGAGCTTCTCCTTCACACTGTCAAGAGAAGCTCTGGAAAGCAGCACAGACTCAGTGAAGCACACAGCAGAAGATGATGAGAACACCCCAGGGGGGTCTGTTAAAGCAACATCAAGGCAAGAAAGGAGGCAACACACTCCTTGTCCTGGATTTCCAGCAGCAGACACAGCAAAAACAGCAGCATGAGAAATCGCAAAGTTCATCCATCCCCAAAAGTTCTGCTGACCAGGCTGGCACTGACAGAGAGAACATCACTGCTCCCCCTCTTCTCAGTAGTTCACCCAGCCAGGCAAAACTGGGATGAGTAAGGCCAAAGTGTTAGCAGCAAAAAACTGAAATGCTTCTGTGCAGGTTCCCAAAACGGGTGCACATCCCCAGGAAGGACAGAGAGCAAGATGCCAATGTCCAGTCGCTGCCTGCCTACCTGCACTACACACAACTACAGGCACCTAGAACTAGGGGAAAAATAGTTTTCCAGAGCCTGCATGAGTCAGAGTGAAGTGGAAAAACATTTGGAACTTCAGAAATTAAATAAAAGGAATGAAAGAGCTTCAGGGGTTTTAGTTGAGATACGTTAGAGCAGAGTTCTACTATAGCTGTGTTACTCACCTAAAATAGCTGCTGCTTGCAAGGAGTATTTCTCTGCATTGACTTGAGTGATGAGATCCTGAACATCAGGCAGCTCCTAGAGCATTAAAGAAAATAATTTGAGAGCCTGAAGTGTGCCAGTCTAAGAGTCAGAGCAAAGGTAAAACCAGATGAAGTAAGAACTAAGAAATTAACTCCTAGTGTTGATAAGCTTTCCCAGAAGGGGAAAAGCTACAGCACTGTGCTTCAGGCATTACAGAAGTTGTAAAAGAGAAAATGCACAGGTAAGAAAAAGCGATAAACTGCTTTGGAGCTGGTGCAAGTCTGTCCCTCCTCCAATCGAGCAGCCTGGTGAAGTGTTCCCATGTCCCTAGAAAGTCTCTGCTGTAATGAACATCACCCTTCTCCCTACTTAAAGATCAGTCTTGAATTGTAATGGCCTGGCACCTAATTAACAATAAATTGTGGGACAGAGCTGCTTCATAAACTTCAGCTTCAGGACTGGGTTCGTACCTTCAAGCTGTTCCTGTGAGCTCCAGCTCCCGACTGAACCTCGCGGGCGTATTTCAGCACCCTCTCGTACAACACAAGGGCTTCACTCCATTTCTTTACCAGGACATAGGACTGGGCAATGAAGAAACACCTGCAACAGTCAAGAGTTCATTCCTGATGTGTTTGTTATCCACACCTTTTGCCAACTGAAATGGCTGACAACAGGAGATATCCTTAAGTAGCAGTGGGCAGTTTCCCTTTAGGAACAAAAGGATAGAGGAAACTGGAGAAAGGAAACTGCATCAAGGCCTGCACAGCACACAGAGCTTTGGAATTACAACCTTGGAAGGTGTCATGTGGGCTGAAGAAAACCTGGCTGTTTCTCAGTCACCTGTAAGCTTTGTACACGAGTGTCTTCAATCCAATCTCTTTTTGGAAGTTCTTGTCCTCTTCTAGGCCAGGAAGCTGTGTCAGTTCCACAAGGTTCTGTGCAAAAGAGAGTCAGAGTAACAAGTGCAGGCATTGCCTTCCTCTGGAATCTGCTGGTCTAAGAGAAAGCTGCCCCTTCTGACAAGTCAACAGCACACTCCCAGGGAAATAGTTTCCAGTTTTCTAATTATCAGTTTTCTAACCTTGTGACGGACTCTCATTGAAACTTGTGCAAGTTGCCCTCAGGACAGACTTCCTGACACAAACAGGAATTAGAACAAAGACTCCTTAGATTTCCCATGAACTAATTCTTTCATAAGGCATTTCCCTCTCCCATTCACGTGGCTCCCTCAGTTAACTGCAAAATTAAGGGAGAAACTGAGAACCTGCTTATGAAGAACAAGTAGTTTTAGCTGCTACTTTCCCTGGCCAGCAGAAACGAAGGCAGCTCTAAGCATGCTGTGTAAGAGTAAGAAAGACTATTTTAAAACTGTTTTAGAGTGCACAACAAAGGACACCCATTCAAGAGGGTTTTTTTGTGTTTCATGCAGATGTTGAACATCTTTGAGGTACTTGAAGGTACTCAGCTGCCCTTCAGACTTCATGGCATTCACTTGCACTGCTGTATTTCTACAATAACCTTTTGGAGCCAAGTTGCCTGGTTAGACTGGAGAGCTGAAGTGTTTTTCCAGCACTACCTGCAGGATGATGTCGTAGAGGCGGATGAGGTCCTGCGGCCGTGGCGAGCGCTTGCCGTCCTCGTCGGAGCGCTGCTGCTGCAGCAGGGCCTTCTGCAGGGACTTGGCCATGCTCTCATTGCGCTTGATGGCTGTGGACAGCTTGATGTAGGTCAAATAACTGCGAGGAGAGGAGAGGAGAGGAGAGGAGAGGAGAGGAGAGGAGAGGAGAGGAGAGGAGAGAAAAGAGAAAATCCCATCAGCACCGTCAGAGCTATTCGGACGTTACTCTGCGTTCTGAACTGGTCGACGTGAGAGTCTTCGAGTCAAATGTTGACAGAGCTGCCCCAATCAGATCCTTATCTGTACAGTCATCCTTTGGGATCCCAGAGGCCCAGAACAAAAACCCCATAAAACAAACCAAACAAAAATAAAATCTTGACATAAGAACACGGTTTCTTCACACTAGCACTGGCAGCAATGTTTGCCTATTACCTGTGTAAGTACTGGATGTTGGACACCTTCCCAGAATCATTTTCCAGAGAGTGTTCTCGCTGCTTCTGTGGGCAATGGAGACAAAACACTGCATGATTTACTTAAAACTGGCAGCCAAGGGACAAAAAACACAGAAGAACTCAAGGTTTGGGTAAACCATGGAAACTGTAACAGACTTCTAGGCAAGAGAGGGAAGGCTTCTCCACTGCTATTCTTCCACTCCAGTTCTGAAGAGAATAAATTCAAATTTTGCAGCTCTTTATTAAAGAGATCCCAGCAAGTTTAACACTAAATCAGCTCCAAGGAAACACCCTGTCACTGGAAGTAGAAACTGATGTTTGCTGCTTACCTGGTCTGGTTTCAATTCTTCCCGAACAGCCTGAATGGCATCTCTGCACTCACTGAGTAAAGACTCAAACAAACGTTCCTTTGTCTCCTCATTTTCTGCCTAAGAGCAAAGGAGATTCAAGACAGATTAGAAATCAGAAATTTTTGTATGATGCATGAATTAACTGAGGAAATTAAACAAAAGTTTCTCCCAAATTATGTCTTTACGGTCCATGGGTAGTTAGGACTCCGATGTGTGCCTGCCTGCAATGCATTCTTGGGGGAAATCTGCCAGAAATGGTGGGGAATGGGGTCAGTGCTGAGAATTTAGCAGCAGTGAAGGCCTAGCAGACACAGCCCATGGCCTCATTCCTGCACCAGCCACCTTCCTTCCCAGCAACTCCCTTCCCTTCCTGGATGGCACCTGCACTGCTCCCTGAGCTGAGGCTGGACTGCACTGTGGGAAAGGCCCAGCAAGAGAAGAGCTGAGCAGTCCTGAACTGGCAAACTACCAATGCAGACAGCTCTTGTTATGCTGATTTAATTTTTCCCATGTGGTAAGAACATGCAGATGATTATCTTCCCTCCACTCCCACTCTAGCAATGCTCACAGTGGAAATAACTTGCTTGTTTGAAGCATTTTTTACAGTAACCCTATATTTTAGCAGCAGGAGTGACCGAGTGCTTTTCTGCTGTCGCCGTAAGTTTTGTTAAAAAAAAGTGAAGCAGCTTTTGGCCTTCTGCCCCAAAACCAGAACTTGAAAACAACGTTTCAAAAACAAGTTGAAGCCTGATCTCTGCCTAATTTACTGGCATATCGTGTACCCAATTAAACAAGCTCCCAAACTCAAACTCAGCCTTTATTCAGATGCTGAGAAGGAAACCAGGTGGGGATTGCAAGACTCTCACTGATTCAGTAAGAAAAAACTACTCAGAAGCAAACCTCAACCTCAGGGATTGAAGGAGGATTCAAGAGCACCAGCACCATGTTCTACCACTCCCATGTCATGTGACAGTGTAAGATGAGCTTTGCTGCAATAAATTTGCAATTGTCCAAATGAATAAAGAACTGTCTAAAAACATGCTCACTTGTTTATCTTCTGTACAGCTCTATGCTCTCTGCCTCTGCACTTCCTACATTTACAAACCCCATCAGGAATGTTATTTTTACTCCCTCACAAAGCCTCAGGTATCCTGTGATGAAGGCAGTTTCTTGGGTTTGGTTTTTCTGTTTTTGTTTTTAATTTAAGATTTGCTGCGAGAATTTTTAAGGTGGGACTGACTCCTGAGAATAACCAGAGACGAGTCTGACTGCATTCTCAACCTCACCCAGAGCAGCACAGCAATTTCACTGTAAGCACAAAAATGAAAACAGACATGGCCAGATCATCATTCAGGCACAAACAGGGCAAGGGCTGGGCCCTGCAATGAAACAAAGGCTTTCCTTTCCAAGCAAAAACTCCTTAAGCTGATTCTATGCATAAATACACATGTTCTGATTTGGGAGATATTAGATCATAGAGCTGAGATACAAGTGCTACAGCAGGTGATTCAACTGTCCTGACAGAACTGCACAGGTTCATGTTAGAGGGTTCATGGAAACCAGAAGTGTGGAGTGCTCAGCTGTCAGTTTTTCTTTGGTCTAAACCACTGTGTAACACCTCTGACAGTTATTACCACCCATTTTTGCTGCAATCTAGAGATGAGCACAGAATCCTTGAGGCAATAGCAGGTAGGAGCACACCTGTGTCATGCTGCCCTGCAGCCTTGTCACTTCTACCTGGTGAGAGCCAATGGGCCCTCAAAGTCACGCCTTCAAATCTACAGAAGGACTGACATAAGCAATTTTAAACCAGGATTCCTGTTTCAGTTTGGCTTACCTGTTCTGTTCCTCCCATTACCAATAAGGCACCAAAGGCAATAGGATAATTGCACTGGGAGACTCCATTTTTACACAAAACAGACTGGTTTTACTTCTAATTAAACCCTGCAGAGCACTGCTGTTACATCAGGGTTTCAGCTCAGTGAAGATGAGCAGAAAGGTGCCAAAGATCCCAGGAAGCACAATTCATTCAGCTGAAGCTGGACTGCCCATCACAGCTGACACAACTACAGAAGTGCTGCCAAAAGGGCAAATTTTAGCCCTCTGGGAATGTAAATAGTGCTGCTGCATGCTCAGCTCTCACCAGTCCACTCAACTCCTCTGTTTAGTCAGAGCTTCCCAGGAATGCAAAGCAAGACGAGAACAAATTCCAGCTGTTCTGCCACTGCTTTAGAGAGCAATCAAACTGAAAAAGTCCAACTATCAGCCACCAGGATGGAAGTTAAACGAGGGAACACTGAACTCCGAGCTGTACTTCCACCTGCTGGCCACACTTATGTGCTTCCTGAAACCAATTCCATTCAGCAACATCCAATTCCTAACAGTATGGCAAGAGTGGGTAACACTCAGGTTTCCAACTCAGCCACATCCTGTTTATCCTAATCACACTCTTCTTACCACTAACCCTTGCTCTGGTCTTACCCCTCTGTAGGGCTTTTGCTTTATAATTTATATTTTTATTTATCATCATTACTCTCCTGGTGATAAAAGGTTTTTAATGCTGCATGCAAAAATCCCATTTTTAGTGGCAACAGTTATTACTGAAGATCCTTTCACTGCCTTTTCAAACTCTGAGTGTGTGTGCAGCCACTGGAAAGCAGGATACCCCATGTGGTCACCATTTCCAAGGAAAAAAATACCTGTGGAAAACTTGACTACAATACTAAAGACATGCACAGCCTGTGCCACTTCAAGTTCCAGTGAGTTGGACTTCAATGATCCTTGTCCTTTCCAACTCAGGATATTCTATGATTATATGAAGTGTTTCAGAACTATTACATGTGAAATTGATTTACATCCTGACATTTATTAATCCACTTCCTGCTTTTGAAGATTTCCATAAGGCAATAAGAGAATGGAATAAATCACATAGCACCTGCTACACCTGGTAAATGGCTGAAAAAACCATGGTCAATACATATCTTTTTTATTTTGGCTACTCTGAAGTTGGAGCATTTGAGCAAGATGCTTAAAGAAATTAGAAGAGTAATTCAAAACCAGTTACTCTTAAAAATGTAACCTTCATTTCCAAGTGATATACTAATAATAATGGTTATGACCCTGCTGCTGAAAGGCAGCACAGAATGTTCCAAGGAGCAGGAACACTCAGAACAGATCTCCCAGACTAGCCCACTCAGCAGCCTGTGAGAGCTATCCCCAGCTGACACTTCAGCTTTGGGTTATAATCAGTATTCCCACTTTTACCTTTAGCCTTCCAGCCCCAAGTTTGAAAAAGAAGATTACTCAAAAGCTTTTAGCTCAGATAGCTTTTAGCACAGAAGGAAAGAGGATGGTTAGAAGGGCAGGATGGAGAGGGCTGCTGGGTTACCTGAGCGATTGCTGCCTCGTTGTCAGCCAGCCCCAGCAGGAAGATCCTCACTTTGTCAATCTTCACTGGGACAGTTCTCCCTCTCCACTCCACCTCGCTCATCGTGGCTGCCTGCTTGGCCCGAGTCTGAGTGATCAGTGCCTGCACAGAACACACTGAGCTTAGGAGCCTGAACTTACAGGGATGCAAAACTGAACCTCCTGAATTCATGTTAGACTTGACTATTTTGAAATCAAAGGGCTTTTTGGGAAAGTGTTGTTTCCCACAGAGCCTAGGCTTGCTCACTCACTTCTGTTCTATTCTAGCTCTTGAATGGTTTGCTGCAGCAATATTCATGCTCAGCACAGTGATAATGAGTATTTCAAGTTAAAGCATGCAAATAAATTACCTCCAGTTTTTCTGCAAGAAGACCTTCAGTGCCACCAGACCTCAGTCTCATCTGCATCAACTCATTCATGGCAGATTGGTCACCTGAAAGAATCAACAAATTGAGATCACATTTTCATTTGACTTCAAAATTACTTTCATATACAAAAACTAATCATTAGAGTTTATACTGTCTATTCAAGGACAAACTTGCAATTTCATTCTGACTTCACAGGCAAGCTACCACAAACTGTTAATCCGTCTTTCCACACATAACCACAGGTGCTGTTGTGAAATGAGGCCCTCTCTCCATTGCTAAACTGTCCCAGAACACGTGTGGAATTTGCCCCAAATACTACAGCCTCGGTGTCACTTAGACCAGGATTTAATTAAATCAATATTGCTTTCCTGTGAACAGATGAGCCCCCCCTTCCCTTACCAATGTTGTAGGCACAGTAGCGGATGTTGGGCGAGATCTCCTCCACACGCTGGTTATAGAGCACAGCTTGTTCTTCTGTGAAAGCATTGGCCAGCTTTTCATAGATGGTCCTACAGCAAAGGACAAATGCTAACACTGCAGTGTGTGTCACTTGGGAGGTGCTATCCTAAGGGAACAGTTTGTGTCTCTGCTCTGGAGGATGCTATTTCTTCAGTAGCACCTCCCAGTTAAGCACAATTAACTAAACAACTCACAGAGGTGCTGTACATAACTAAAGTGATCCAACACTATTTACTGAACGAAGCTGGTGAAGCAAAGGACTCACTTGCATTTGTTGAAAGCCTCCATTGCTGCCTTCCACTCCTGATGCTCGAAGCGAAGCATCCCGGTGAGATAAGCCATGTACGCCTGCACACAGAGCAACAGCAAGGTCATTTCCCCACCATCAACAGCCTAATTAGTGCCACCTTCAGCATGAAGGCTGCTGTGACTCCTGCAGTGAGTGACTAAGCTTTGCCCTTTTCATTTGGGCTTCCCACAGAAGACAACTGATTTGATTTGGATGACAGGTTACAGCTACCTACCTTTTCTCCTTTAACTGACTGCTACATTTCTAAGGAACCACAGAATCATAAAATACAATCACAAAATGGAATGGGTTGGAAGGAAGCTTAAAGATTATCTAGTTCCAACCCCCCTGCCATGGACAGGGACACTTTCCACGAGACAAGGTTGTTCAGAAATTAAAGCAAAGATATTTCTGGCTTGTTATGCAATGGCCCACTGATGTCACAAAACTTTTTTCCCAGCAATATGCTATACAACAGCAGTTTAATTAACTGAGTACAGCACTGCAGCCCCTTGTTCAGAGAGGTCACAACAGTTGTTTGCTGTTTTCCCAGAAGTGAACCCCCAAATCTTGTGCTCTAGGTGGCTACTTCAGCACATTTAACAAAAAGGTAACAGTAGATAAGCAGTTTCTTAGGCTGTGTTGCACCATCTTAAGTCACCTTCAATTCTTCGTACTTTTATTACCTATTGAGAGACAGTAATCATTTCTTCACCCCAAATCCAAAGGTTTCTTGTTCATCCTTTGCTGTACAACAAGCTGAAAGTATCAGTGGTTACCTGAGCTTCCAGCTTTGTCTTGGCATCCACCCTGTTGCTCTCACAGAGCCTCTCCAGCTCCTCAGCATGTTTCACAGCCTTGCGCAGCCGCGACAGCAAATGGAAGCGCTTGCGGGGCTCCGTGTTGGCCTCCTGCTTCAGCTGCATGGCATAGCTCCAGGCCCTCTCTGCATCCATCAGGATCAGCAGCAAATACCTGCAGGGCACAGCAGGATCCATGGGAGAATAATGACACTCAGACAAGAGTTGCATCACCACCACTCTTTGCCATTTCGTCTGCGAAGTTCGGTAGCAGAAGTTCAGCTTGGTTAGGCAGATGCTTTTACTTCTAAACGTTCCAAGCACAGAGAGTCTTGTTATTCCTGACTGGTTTCTGCTGTGTTTTTCACTCAGAAGTGTCATTACCCCACTGAGGAAGAGAATTTGGTATCATTCTGTAGCACCATAGACACTGCAAAGCCAAGGGATTTATCATTTTAGGCCACTCTTCAAACTGGTTCAATATGTTCTTAACAACACGGGTGAATGCAGCATCATGTGCTGTTTTCCCACAAGAAAAGGTGGGAGAAGGAGACATTTCAAGTGTTCCTAAAAGATGGGAAGTGAGCCCAAAACCCTGGCTATTCTCCACACATTCTGTCAGATGAGCATTCTGTCAAATTTAGAAGATTTAAGTAAAACTTGCAATGCAGTATTTCTGTTCAAAGGGAAGGGATTGCATCTCCAACCACAACCTTGCTGGCTACACCACTTACATTACCAGAACTCCCATGGCTATCTTGCAACAGACCTGAATAAGCATCTCCTCTTTAATGTCATAGGAATTTACTGATTATCACACTGGTTGGAGCTGGACCTGAGCAGTGTCTCTTGCACCTGCACTACAGCCTGAACTCTTATTAATATCAACAACACACATCTCTGAAAAGAAGTATTTTGGATGATATTGCACAGAACAGTTTTCTACCTGAAACAGAAATTACTGAAAGAAACTCTTCAGTAACATACTGAACTCTCAATTCCATCCAATCCTTGTACCTGTTGTCTGAGAGAATCTCTTCAGTTACTTTCTTCCCAGTGAACTTGTGCCTGTTGCCCATCTTGAAGTTGAGAGTTTTGCGGAGCCGCCTCAGCCTGCGGGAGCAATAACCCCTAAAGAAAAGGCAACCACAGTCAGTTTGGCCAAAGGACAACTTTGCTTCTGTTTACTGCTCTATCCAAACAGAAAAAAAAAAGGCTGAAGGTTGTGCCAGGCAACGTTTTAACAACTAAAACTCCATGTGTGACATATGGTAGCTCTAGAACTACCTGTAAAGCAGCAATTACTAGAAAACAAGGTAAGAAGACGTGTAGTTATGCATGACCTTGAAAAAATCAGGGTGATGCTCTCATTACTAACTGCTTTATGTGTGTTTATTGAACACCGAGTTCTGGAGGGTACAGTGACTATAAGGGAGGTGTGAACTCAAGCTCCTGTGGGCAGTGGAGATGCAAGAGCCAATCTGCACAGCCATAGCACAGTACAGCCAAGGGAGATCAGCACACATAGCCTCAGGTGCAACAGCCTGTCAGGGGTATTCACCTGGCAGACGGGTTTTGCTGCTTGCTACAGGTGGGTTACACTTTAAATGAAGTGAAGCCAAGTCCCAGGAGCAGCTCCCAACACTCACCTGTACCTCTGGAAGTCCCCATGCCTCAGGCCGTGCTGCTGCTGCGACTCCTTCACGATCTGCAGGACTGCGACTCGTGTTAAGGCACACTCACAGTGCAGCTGGCACCAGCTCCTCCTTCCACCCCAAAATAACAGGAGGGAACCCCATAGATCCCATTAAACAAACGCAATTCGAACAGGGGGGCACCCCAAAACCTCCTAAAAACAGAGAGCTGAGGGAGCTGATGGTTCTAAAGCACCTCATGAGTCCGTGGCTCACTCCAGAGCTCCTGACTGTCAGCAGAGACCAAGACAAACCTCAAGCACCTCCTCCTACACATCCAGGGGAGTGCTGCTGTCACCAGAGCTCGTTCTGGGATAAGCAGCTGTGCCAACAGACCCATCCAGGATAACACACATGACTGCCCAGCCACGCTTGTGACACAGTTTTACCGGCAGAACTCAGGCAGAGAGAAGCTTTCCTGCCCTGAAACGTCCCCTCTCCCAGGAAAAGGATAAAACCAGCCTGAACAGAATCACTGCTGCCTACCCAGCACAGCTTCCACAGAGCACAGAACCTCATAAAAGGGCTTTTGGAAATAACTCAGGGGGCTGATTTTCTCAATTTTTCAGCACATTTCTAGTAACAAATACCTGTGACACAAAGCACTGCCCCGTGACACCCCCACTTCATCACTGCCATCCAGTCTCTGCATCCTTCAATGTTATCTGCAGATTTCCTGCACTTCCTTTATTCCCTCAGTTATTCCTACCAAATAAAATCATGCCACATTCCAGTAGACCTGATGTTTTCATTCCGTTTACAAGGCAGGTTATTTTGTGAAATAAAATCTCAACACAAACAAGAAATTTCTGTGCTATATATATATTCACATCCTAAAATTTCCCTTTTAAGATGCATCAAGAAGCCTTTAAAAAAACCCCACAACAGAGACTGTACAACAACCCCAACAAAAGCCCCACTGTTACTATACCTAAAGAAACAACCAAACACTTGAAGTTTAAAATGCCAGGTGTCTATCAAGGTGTTTTCTTGGGACTACACCTAAAAGAAAGTCTCTGAAGTATTAAAAACTTGCACCAATAGTTATTACACTGAATTATTCTGTATTTGCAGAACAACCAAGTCGAAATGCAATGTCTCAACACAGCCCTCCTCATCCCTGTTGTCTACCCAAGATTTTCTTAGGACTCTCTTTTATCCTGCACAGTTACTTGCTGAATTCATAGCCCATGAATTTTTAAATTTTTTTCACTGACTTAAACATTCCCAACATTACCAGGGCAATTGCCATATCTGCATCTTACTCAACGGTTACTGACTGCACAACACCTGCTATGTGCCACGTGGAAAACTGCAACCTGATTTCCCTCGGGTTTTCCTCTGACCTAGAAGATAAAACTCAGCCCCATCACAGCTGCGCAGCTGGACTGGTTTCACATCGAAGTTTCACCTACAAAAACCCCAAGAGCTTTACACGCCGAGATTTTAGAAGTGCTAAATCTGCAGGAGCCAGTCTGCCACCTCAGCGCGCCTGTTAAAGATTTTTTTACCTATTACTGCTCACTTCAAGCTACAGTATCACCACGAGCAGCTCACGATACTGCTCTTATTCTAAAGCACAGAGCCCAGCACACAACTCCGCTGTGGAGACTGACGCCAGCGGTTCAGAAGGAGAAGCAGCACAGATAATTCCATAACTCGGAAAAGCCAGGCTGACGCGCTTTATCCAAACCCTCACACAGGCCCAGGTCAACACCGCCCGCATCTCCGGGGTGGCCCTGCACGGGGCCCGAGGCCGGAGCAAGGGGAGTCCCCGCCGTCCCTGCCCGCCCGGGCCCCGCGCTGCCGCCACGTCCCCCCCGCCGCCCACGGGGCCGGGCCTGCCACGTCCCCCCGCCGCCGCTGCGCAGGATGCTCTCCAGGCCCAGACTGTCGCCGAGGCCGCCGGGCTGCGGCCCCGCCGGCCGCTCGTTCTCCTTATTGTCCTTGCCCTCCCTGTGGTCCTTGTTCTCCTCCGCCCCGGCCCCGCGGCCGCTGCCGCCTGCCTGCCGCTCCGCCGCCATCTTGCGCCGGGGCCGCGGGGCATCACGGGCCGGGGAGCGGCGCGAGGGGACGCGCGGGGGCCGCCGGGAACGGGGAGGACCCGGGGGGGGAGGCCGGGATCGGGATCGGGATCGGGATCGGGGGATTCGGGAAGGGGGAAGGGGGATGGGGGGAATCCCGGCCGCCTCTCGGGGATGGGCGTCACCCAAGGTTTGGATACGTGCGCCCTTGTCCCGCTCATCCATCCCGGACGGAGCCCCCCAGCTCCGTCGCAGTGCTGTGCCCCAGCGCCACCCCCCCAATGCTGACCCCAAAATCAGCCCCCAGGGTCACCCACCCAACCCTGCCCCGCTCACCCACCCACCCACCCACCCCAGAACTGACCTCCAAATCAGCCGCAAGAGTCACCACCCCAAACCCTGCCCCGCTCGCTCACCCCAGAACCGACCCCCCCAACCCCCAAATCAGTTCCCGGGGCCATCCCCCCCAGCCTGGCCTCCCCAGCCCAGCCCCAGGGTGACCCCACACCTGGCGATGCTGTTCCTGCTGTGGCAGTCCCGGGGGAGCCTCTCCATCCATCCCTTTGCACCTTCCCGGGATACCTGTGAGCCGCTGCCCTGGGCAGCCCTTCGGGAGAGGGGCTTTAAATTCCCCCAGGCCAAGCCCGAAAAACCTCCCACCTCCAGCCGGGGTGGATAAAAGAAGATGCTCTGATAAAACTGATAAAAGAAGAGACTCTGCTGTCATCTCACCTAATCCTGGAGTGATTTCATGGTCTAAGCACTTCAGACCAGGTCCTTTTGCACATGGGGTTTAATAGCTCATTCGAGACAAATACCAAACTTATTTGAGCACCTAATAGTAATATTTACATAAACATACATAAACATATAAGTACAAACTGCTCCAGGAGCTGCTGCCACCGGGCTCGTGCCCCCAGACCCATCTTTGCCAGCCCTGGGCTCTGCCTGCCTGGCTGCACTTTGCTGTCATACTGCAAGAAGCGATTTGGCTCCTCTCCCCTTCCAAATGCTCAGCTGTGATCAGTTATTCCTGATTTCAAAGTTCTCCTTTCCTCTCATAGACAGGAAAGCTCAAAGGGAAAAAAAGAAAAAAAAAAAGGAGATAAAAATCAACCATGTCCTCAAGTTGCAGCTTGCTGTGGCAGCTCTTCTTTAAACTGTTCCTGTCTGCTCCGGGCTCCAAATGCATCTCCCAAAGATTCATTCCCCATCTGAACCAAACTGTGCTCCAGGATGATGCTGAACTAAGCAGGCACAGCAGTTAAGGCCTATTTTACAAACAACAGCTTCTTTCTCTCGTTCTGGTGATTCAGACAGACTGGGGTTAGGCTGGCACGGCAGCACCCACCCTCAGGTGCCCCAAAAAACCACCCCAAAGGACCTATTCCTGTGTCAGGCCAGCCACCAGATGTGGCACAGGCACATTTCTACCGCACCACCTTTCTTGTACACCAGCACAAAGCTTTGCTGCTCCTCTGGATTCCTGTGGAATCTGGAAACAGGAGGATAAAACCATCAGCCGCAGGCTGGCTGCGTGGATTCCTCCTGCAGGGCTGGCTCTGCTCTCCCCCAGGGCAGAGGGACAGGAGGACCACACAAACCTGCAGCTCCACACGGAGCAGAGCCTGGAGGGGAGCCCTGCCTTTGGTGTCACAGGGATTGCTGCAGAGAGTAAATCCACAGAGTCACGGCCTGCAGGCATTCACATCCCTCTGCCAGCCAGCCCTGCAGCCTGTGAGGGCTGGGAGCTCCACAGCGTGCCTTTTCCTATGGATTTTGGCCAGAGGATCTTGCTTTTGGGGATCTGGATCATTCTCCTGCACCCCTGCCCGAATAACCCGTCTATGTCTCAGGACAAGAATTTATTTTGCTGCTATTTATTTTTATCCTGCTACTTGCGAGTTTCACTGATATTTGAGAAGAAACTGAGTGTTTTCCCTCGCTTTTTCCCCCTTTAATCTCACTCTATAGCGTAAGGGTGGACCCGGCCTCTCTGCAGGCTGACCAAAGCTCCACCGGTGCCATCCTCCAAATGCCAGCGCCTTGCGGTGTCTGAGGACACAGGGCAGGTCCCACTGGGTGAAACCTCCCTGGAACTGGGGCAATTCCCACAGGGTAAAACCTCCCTGTGGCCAGGCTTTCCCCACGAATTGTCCCAGCAACCTCCATGGTCGTGGCTGGGGATGTGGCACATCACCTGAGGGCAGGTGGCCAGCCTGGGATCAGGAGAGGCAGGCAGAGCTGTGCTCCAGCACTCCTTGAGCCCTGCAGGGTGGCCGGTTTTCCGCTGTGCTGCTCCTAACTGCCCGCTTTTCCCTGTGGGATGTCATCGGGAACACGGAGCATCCTCACACCGAAGTGGTCTGTTCACTTCCCCACGTACCTCGTCCAAACGGGAGCTGGTTTTGTGGGGCTCCTCGTGGGCGGCCGAGGGTGAAAAGGGCTCCGTGTCCTGTGGAGGCAATGTCGCAGGGCTGTGAGTGTCCCCAGAGCTCCCAGCACGGCAGGATCAGCTCTGAACGCCCATTAAGAGAACTGAGACGCTGTGGAGCGGGTTAGTTACAGGAGTAATCGATGCATTAGATATTTCTCTCTCCTCAGGAGCAAAGCAAGGCAGCCCGGGGTGGGGGCAGACGAAGAGTCCTCGAAGAGCTGAATGCACCGGCCGGTCCCAGGACTTCCATCTGTGCAGGAACAAAAAGGCAGTTTTGCAGGAAAAGAAGACACGGCGTGAAAAATACTTGTTCTCTCTGCAGTGAATCAGCTGCTCTTCCAGCCGTGGGGAGAAACACAGTTTCTCCTGAAAACTGGGGCTCACCGCGGGTGTTTTGGCGCACGGGTTTAGCTGTCCGCTGGACAATGAGGACACATTCGCAGTACGAGGACCCCCATTCCTAAAAACCAGCCCTGCAGCCCCTGGGGCTGAACAAACCCTCTTCCAGTGACTACCGAAGGGGGAGGCGATAAGAAAACCCCCGCAACTGAGGCTCCGCAGACGCCTCACTTTGGGTGTCCAGCTCCCTTTCGGGGTGCCCCAGCCCCTCGCGGGGGATAACAGCACTGACTGACATTTTACCCCATCCCAGGGCAAAGCGGGGTCGGGATCCCCTCCCCGGGGCGGGATGCGCGGGGCCGGGCGGGAGCCGCGCCCCGGAGCCCCCCGGGCCCCCCCGCTCCGCCGGCGCACGGAGAGCGCCGGAGCCGCCCCGCCGGAGCCGCCCCGAGCGCCCGCGGGCTCCCGCAGACCCCGGAGGAGGTGAAGGGCGCCCGGCTCCCCCTGCGGCTCCCCGTGCACCCCCTTTCCCGTGCATCTCCCGTGCGCCCCTTTTCCCCTTCTCCCCCTTTCCGCGCGTTCCCGGGTGCGCTCCCCGCTGTAGTCTCCTTGCACCCCCTTTTCCCGTGCATCCCTTCTGTGCTCCCCAGCGTGGTCTCTGTGCACCCCCTTTTCCTTTGCATCCCTGCTGCACTCCCCACTGCACCTCTTTTCCTGTCCACCCCTTTCCTGTGCATCCCTGGTGCGCTCGTCACTGAACTTTCCCTGCACCCCCTTTTCCTTTTCCTTCCTTCTGTGCTCCCCAGCGTGCTCTCCCTGCACCCCCTTTCCCGTGCAATCCCTGGTGCGCTCCTCACTGATCTCTCTGTGCACCCCCTCACCCTGTGTGCCCCCCCCGGTGCCTTCTCCACGCACGCTCCCCCCACCCAGCCCCTGTCCGTGCACTCCCGGCCATGAACGGCTCGCTGGCGAGCTCCGAGGGGGGCTGGCAGCCCGAGTCCGTGATCATCCCACTCGTGTACCTCGTCATCTTCCTCGTTGGCACAGTGGGCAACAGCCTGGTCCTGGCCGTGCTGCTGCGCAATGGGCAGGTGAAGAACACAACCAACCTCTTCATCCTCAACCTGGGAGTGGCCGACCTCTGCTTCATCCTCTTCTGCGTCCCCTTCCAAGCCACCATCTACACCCTGGAGGGATGGGTGTTCGGGCCCTTCATGTGCAAGGCCGTCCACTTCTTCATCTACCTCACCATGTACGCCAGCAGCTTCACCCTGGCCACCGTCTCCCTCGACAGGTAGGAAAGGGAACGGGGGGGGTCCCTGCACCCTGAGGCTCCCCTTCCTCTGGGTCGCACATGGGCAGAGAGGGGACAAAATCCCCTGGAGCTAAATCCTGATTCCTGCGATCTCCCGGGACTCCTGGGGGAATCAAGGAGCATTTCCCAGTTGATGTGTGCAAGGAAGTGCAACCACCCAGTATGAGGTCCTGCAGAGGGCTGGATGGAGACCCCTGGCCCCAGTGCCCAGCTGGAGGAAGCTTTCAGACCCAGAAGCTGTAGGACTTGGATTTGTCCACAGGCTCTGGCAGTGAAATGGGAATGAAAAATAAGAGACAAGCAAAGCTCAGTCCCTGCGCTGCTCTGGCTCTTCCTGGGACGCACGGAGAGAGCCCCTTCCCTCCCAACAGCCCCCAGCAAAGCAGGCAGACTTTGAGGAGGAAAAACATTGCTGTGTTTGAGCTGAGACACTGATTTTCTCACCCTCCCCTTCTATTAGCAAGCAGCCCCTTTCTGTCCCAATGCTGTCCCTTGTCCCAGTGATTATCCCAGCCTGTTCCAGGGTGGGTTTTGCTGGGAAGCCTGTTACTCCTGCCTGTGCTTTACCTCAGTCCCTGCCTCTGCAAGGCTGGTGAGAGGCTGGGAGCTCCTGGTGCTGCTCCACTCAGTGCCCAAAACCTGCGAGATGGGATGTGGAAAGTCCCCTGGGGGGCCCTGGAGCCAGGCTGGATGTGTCCTGCCATCCCAGCATGGCACTGCACTGGCTACTGACAGCACCCCCAGGAGCTGAAACACATCCAGGGACTGCCTCTCCCCCTGCACCTCATGGAGCAGGAGGGAACAGACATGTTGAGCAAGGGAGGGATTGCACAAGCCTCAGATTAATTAATGGACCAGCTAATTACAGAACTGAAAAAGGGAGATGTGCTCTCACGTGTGCCAGTATGAGGAACACTGTGTCTGGGGATCCCGGGGACTTGCTCCTGCCTTTGTATCCTCACTGCTCCAATCACTTGTGCCAGACAGTGATGATCAAGTGAGGGTCTGTTGGATTAGGGGAGGGACAGAATGAGACCATCCCCATTGTCCCCACAACCACTGCTAGGAGCAGAGGGTGATGGGATGGGGCCAGGGACAGAATCTTCCTCAATCCTTTGTGCTGCACAGGGTCCCTAAGAAGCACCAGGGAATCAGTTGTGTGACTAACTGCCCTGGAAAGCTCAAATCCATCATTTCTGCCCTCTCTCCAATCTGCTCCTGGAGATGCTCTCTCTGTGCCCTCCCCAGGACTGCAGCTGTGTCCCTCTCCCTATCCCGTGCAGGTATTTGGCCATACGATACCCCCTGCACTCCAGGGAGCTGAGGACGCCCAGGAATGCCCTCCTGGCCATCTGCCTCATCTGGGGGCTCTCCTTCATCTTCTCGGGCCCTTACCTCAGCTACTACCAGGAGTTCCAGCTGGCCAACCTGACCGTCTGCCACCCCATCTGGGAGATCTCCCAGCGCAAGGTCATGGACATCTGCACCTTCATCTTCAGCTACATCATCCCCGTGCTCATCCTGAGCCTCACTTACATGCGGACTATTCGCTACCTGTGGCGGTCTGTGGACCCTCTCCAAGACATGTCGGAGTCCAAGAAGGCTAAGAGGAAGGTCACGAGGATGATCATCATTGTTGCTGTCCTGTTCTGCCTCTGCTGGCTGCCCCATCACCTGGTCATCCTCTGCGTGTGGTTTGGGTACTTCCCCCTCAACCACTCCACGTACGTGCTCCGCATCCTCTCGCACGTCATCTCCTACGCCAACTCCTGCGTGAACCCCATCGTCTACGCCCTGGTCTCCAAACGCTTCCGCAAGGGCTTCAAGAAGATCTTCAGCTGCCTCCTGCACAAGAAGGCAGCGCACAAGGTGCACGTGGCCCAGGCTGCCAACACAGTCAGCACGCTGGAGGCAGAGCTCAGCGAGGTGAGCCAGCTGAGCGAAGCCCTGCCCAGCCACTCCGCCGCGCGCTGCAGGGCTCCCGCACTGCCCTGGGAGGAGGTAGAGCTGGTGGGACAGCAGCAGAGAGCAGATGGCTCCTCTGTCACCTTCAACATCAGCTAGAACAGCTTCCTCCCACCCCGCGGCTTTGCAGTATCCTGCAGCATCGCAGGCCTGGGACCGGGCTACATTTTGGGTTGAAATGGGTCCAGTTGAACCCTTTTCATTCAAATGCATCCAGATGTCATAACAGTGATGCTGCTGATACAGACTCAGCCAAGAACCAACCAAGGACAGAATTTGCTTCCACCAAGCACTTGCTGAGAGCAGAGAGATCAAACCCAAAAATCCACTGCCATGTATAAACACCCATTCCCCTGTCATGGATGGACTCCCTGTTGCATCTACACTCAGAGCCTGTGGAAAGCTCTGGTCCCTCCAACCAGCACAGCATCTGGAGTTAGTGGGTGCACTTCTAGGGACATTTGGAAAGTTTTGGTTTGTGTCCTGGTTCAGGAGCTGCGCTGTCCCAGGGCAGCGCTGGACACAAACCCAGCTCAGGCAGGAGAATTCAGGAGCAAAGCACAAAAGGTCACCAAGGACCAGCAAGGAGGGAGGTTGTTTGCCAGGGAAGCACAGCCATGGACCACAGCCCCATGGTAGGGGAAGGATTTTAATGCCTTTGGACAGCCTGGGGACAGCTCAGCATCTCAACCAGGCGAGGTGCTCCTGGAGACGAGCGGGGCACTGACACTGCTCCCCTGGGTGGGACAGCCAGGGCTGTGTGAGCTGGCAGTGCCCAGCAAGCTGGGCAAGCCTCAATAAAGGCCCTCCATCCCACCTGCTGTGTCCAGCTCCCTTGAGAAGCCCCACAGCTGCAGCAGAGGAGAGGCAGGTGCTGGGGGTGGTGGGACCTGCTGGGTGCAGGGAAGCTGGGGGGGGATGGAAGATGTGGGTCGTGTCCGAGCACATCCCTGGAGGGGGAGCACTGCAGCACAGGAATGGCACTGCAGCCGCTGAGTGCAGCTGTACCTGCCCACAAGGGGCTGCTGTGATTCACACCCTCACTTCCTAACCCTGCAAAGGCTCCAACAGGTGCCTGAGCCCTGTGACTGCCACCAGCCAAGGGCTTTAAGTGAAGATCTTTCTTTTTTCACCAGAAGAGCATCAATGGACTAGGATCAATTCACCCTTTTGAAAGCCCCGTGGCAAGAGCACAGCCAGAGGTGGTGTTAAAAGTGCTGGGGAGCTGGGATGAGCTGTGCTGGGCATCCCTGCAATTCCTAGGTGTGTACCCCAACAGCCCCCATGAAGGTCAGGTCTCTATAAACTTCCAGAGGCTCTAAGTCTGCCTGCACAGATTTCACTGTCGTGAATCCCCACGGCAGAGCTCCCCAGGATTGGGATGGATATTTCTGTCCAGGACCCTGGATCTCCTTGGGGTTCTGGTCCTGACACAGCCCTCCTCCACCCAGCCCCAGTGTTTGGCCTTTTTGCTTAAGAAGCTTTTGACTGTAAAACATTTCTTTTCCCCTGCTGAGTGTTATTATAACCAGATCTTCCTCTCCGTGGGGAGAGGGCCATAAATTGGCCACCTCCTCCTATCAGTAACGGTGATATTTAGTCTAGTCCTGTTCCCAGCATAAGTCACAGAGAGCAGCATATAAACAGCTCCATTAATTACATCTGCATTTATCTCCCCCCTCAACCCTTCACAGCCAGGGAAAACATTGACTCAGCTGCACAAACACAGCTAAAAGCCTTATCTTCCTCCTGCCCTCATTTACCTCTGCCTGGAGAGCTGCAGGATCTGTCTCCAACGGATCCCACACACACCGAGGGGTTCAATCCACTCTCCTGGACGGTTATCAGCTCACCTTGGGGATGGAGATGTTGTCCCACCGCCTCTGCACTGCCCAAGGACACAGGTCCCTGTGCTGGCAGTGTCCCCTGTCCCTTCATGGCATCAGAGGAGACACTGACTCTGCTCCCCCATCCATCCCACCCCAGCCCTTCCAACAGCCTCCCAGGCCCACGGCTGACCCTGCCCTACCCTAACTCAGCTCCCAGCCCAAAGCATCACCGTGGCCCCTCTCCCAGGCCATGGGCATCACTGGCACCTGCTTGTTTCTGGTCACTGTTCAGCAATGAGGTCCCAAAGGGTGACAGTGGGCTGGGGGCAGGCTCTGCACAGCTCCCAGCCTGGGGGGCTGCACCTCACTGCTGCCTCCAGCACCCCCAAATCCCCTCTGACATGCACCATGGCTCACATGGCTGCTCTCACCCTCTCCAGGAGCAGAAAGGGGCTTGGTGATGGTCAGACAGCATGGTCAGGGCTTTCACAAGGTCAGGCCTCTGTGTTGTGACACATCCAAGCCCTCTCCTCATTTTATGGATCCTCACCCATCCGCTGGCTCTCACTTGTCTGCAGGAGTGAAGCCTGGGCCAGCTGCTGGATCACTGCACTGTTTACAGCATATACAGAATTAGAGAAAAAAGCCCCCTCCAGCTTATCTGACACTGTCCCTGCTCATCTGAGGAGGAAACCATCGCCCTCACACCCAGCCCATGCCTTGATGAGCCTTCCAAGGGCAAACACAAGGTTTTTCTGCCAACACAAAACCATATGGGGAAGCTACTTTCCCCCTCAAATAACAGGGCGTATCAGGCTCAGATGGAAAAGACAAGAGCATCAGGACCTGCTGACACTCAACACACTCCCAGCTGAGAGAAATGGGCTCCTAGTCAATTCCCTTCGGAGGTTTTATCTTAAATTAAGAGCACTACAAGTCCCCATGTTCCAGTTAAAATTTAAGAAAAGCATATTTAACTGGAAGTGAAAAATGAATAGGCTAAACTCAGCTCCCATCAAGCCCAAGAGTGAGCAAGAAGATGAGGGACACTTGGCTGAAAGCTCAGTTAGTCTGAGTTTTCCAGTGAGCTTTCCACACAGATTTATCACTAGGGAAGATTTATATACAGATTTATAACTTAGAGAAGTTATTTTGGTTTGTGGGTTTGTTGTCAAACACTTCCTCTGCCAAACTTGCTCCCCAGTATCAGGAGGCAGCAGGTAGCACCCCCAGACCTTGGCACAGCCCCCAGCATGGGCCACTAAAAAATAAACAACAAAGAAATGGGGCTCTGGCCCGAAAACCTTGGTAATCAGTGTTCCCTGGGTCAGGGCAGAACGGGAGGTGAGGGAAGGGGGTAAAACCCCACAGGAGCCTTGGGGGAAGCAGCGGGGAAGGCAGAGGGGGTTCACCCCCATCCATGGCCCCTCACCACGGTGTCAGCACCACTCCAGGCTCCATTCTCAGCTCTTAGAGGGGCGTGAAGGGCTCAGCTGTGAGAGGGTCAGACTGTGCTGGCTGCCATGGTCGCTCTTAATTAACGTGTTGCAAACACATTCCTTACCATAAAAAGCCAAAGAGCACACGGAGCCCTCCCCTGGTGCTGCAGTGTTGGACACGAGCTCAGCCTGGAGGCTCCCCTGCTCCCACCCTGAGGAAGGGGTGGCTCAGGAAAAAATGTGCTGCTGCTCCCAAAGCAGGTCTGGCTCCCCACATTCATTCCCTGTGCAGGGGAAAGGCAGACAGTGAGGGAATGCTGTGTGGGAGGCTGGATTTAGGAAACAAGGACCAGGTGGCTCAGCTTTCCACTTAACTCAGGGAAATGAGGGTCTTGATTCCCACCAGGGAATCACCACCTCCAGCTCCTCCTCACTGCCTCACAGACATCACCAAGCTCAGCTCTCAGCTCCCAGCAGCCTCTTACCCCCATTCCTTCCTCCAGATGCAGCCAAGGCATCCCTGGGGTAGAAACAACCCAGTCAGCTGGTGCTGGTAATGGAGTGACCAGGAGGGAGCAGGACACTCTGCATCCCATCTCTGGCTGCATTTCCCCCCCAGCCCTCGTCTGCTACAGCTTTCCTGGGGCAACAGGCTGACAGCAAGGCCCAGAAAGGCCTCTTTTGGTGGGGGCCAGCCATGCAGAGGCGTTCCCAGAGCTGCTGGAGAACAGCATGTGGCCCCATCCCAGACAATCATGCATTTTCTTTGGGCTCTGGTTGGCACAAAAGCATCAGCTCAGGGAGGTGAAACACTAAAGCTCAGGCGCTCCAGAAATGCTGCAGGCAAAGCTCCCCCTCCCCTCTCCTGGCTCTGCCTGCGACCGTTCCGGGTGAATTGCCTTGCCCTGGGATCAGCTGCAATAAAACATGTTTTACAGCTCAGCGTGAATTCCACGCACTCTCCTCAAGAAAGAAATTCATATTCATCTGTTTCTGCAGTGGCAGAAACAGATGCAGAAAGATGGAATCCAGCTCCTTCTGGCGAGTGTCAGAGTGTGTATCCAGCAGACTCAACACTGCATGTAACTCAAGTCAGCAGAGCTTTGCTTATGTATAAAAACACTGTCCGGCGCCTGCCGGCCTCCGGAGGCTCTTGGAGCTGGCAGAGGTTACAAACAGCAAGTACAAGATCTCAGATTTCCACAGATATTTGAGATTTGACAGCAGAAGGAAGGCCCCTGCAGGCAGGGCTCTCGTGCTGGCACTGTGAGCCTGCACGGTCAGACACATAAAAATAGTCAGGTGCAGTGGTCAAGACTTAGATTCACACCATCATCCAGCTCTGGGCTGGACAAGCTTGTCACATCTGCTGTTTTTCAGGCATTTGCTACACCAGGCTGAAGAAGAGGAGGTCATGGGCTCAGAAAGGGCAGGAGCTACCTGAATAACATCTGTCTGAGGAGGCACAGCCCAGGCAGGCAGCTGGGTCTGCCATGGCAGGACCTGTGCTCTCATCCAGGCTCTAACACCCAACAGCTCCTCCATGGAGCTGGGCTAATCAGACACCAGCAAACACTGCTGTAAACACTGCTCAGGTGAATAATGGATTTGCCTCAAATTGCAAAGCAGCAGCTACTGTGAGTGCTCCTCGCTCTATGGAAACCCTGTATTTCAATTGTTACAGGCAAACAAGGGAGCAGGCAGCAGGAGAGAGGGAGGGGGGAGCAGGAAGTGCCTGGCCAGAGACCACAGATACAACCCAGGTGCTCCTACGCTCTGAAAGGCCTCAGTGCAAAGTGTCAGAGTCCAGTTCCCGTCTCAAAGTCTGCCAAGATTGCTCCAAGGCACACGGGAGAGCAGCACTTGCTCCTCACGTGATGCCCATGGGTTAAATGAAGGGAATGGGCTTGGCTGCTTGCAGAGAAGAGGTGCATGAGGTTTAGGAAGACAGGAGACAAAGAAAAACAGGTATGGGAGGAAGGTGCTGAGTGGAAATCACTATGGGAACACTTGCTCTGCCTCAGGTCAATGAGGAGCAGCACCCAGCCAGGCCACCATGGAGCTCCCTCTGCTTCCCACTGCTCTGTCACAGCTCCAGACCCTGCCATCACCCCACCTCCTCACGTGGAACAGAGCACTGACACAGGTCCGGTTTTGGAGTAAAATATCCCTGTACGTGACTGGACTGCAGCCCTGCCAGGCATCCCCAAACCCCAGAATCAGCATCAAGCCCCATCACTGAACTAAGTAACAGTTGAGATTAACAATGTGAAAATAACTTGTGATCCTACAGAACTGAGATTCCCAAAATCCATCAGGGAAGCAGGTGGCACCATTTGGAGCTCACAGCCTCCTGCCCTTAACAGAAGGGGTGTACCCATAAGGGGTTTTTTTGTGGTGTATTTTGTGTGCTTTTCTTTCCTTTTTTTTAAACACACTCCCCATGTCTGCTGCACATCAAGGCATTAACACAAACCCAGCTGAGGTAGATGTGCAAACACAGGAGCCCACAGGGCAGACTTTGCCTTATCCCATGGATCTGGAGCACAGACAGCCAGGAGTTAGTGTTTCCACAGGTTTATAAATCTGATAAATACAAGTATAACACCCTGCCCACCACAATGGGGCAGGGGAGAAGGGAAGGGAGTCCCAAAGGTTGCTGAGAGAGCACTGGCTTGTACTTGGCAGCTGGAGAGTTCACAACAGCTGGAAATTTATGCTGATGTGTCGAACAGCTTCTCGATCATCTCCCCCACCTGGTCGACCTGGTATTTGATGTACTTCTCAGGGTTCTTGGTGAAGGGCACGTTGCCATATCTGCAAAAGAAAACAGGTGACAAAACAACTGGAACCCAGCAAAGATATCCACTGCCCCCTCCTCTGTCACAAAACCAGCTCCACTCCAGCACATCCCATTCAAATGTGACGAGGTAAGAGCAAGTGACCTGCTTACAACTGGCCTCACAAATTTTACATGAACAGCCCAGGGTGGCTCAGGGCTTTGTGCTCACTGACCAAGGAATCAGGGTGACAGCAGATGTTTGCAAATACTCAAGGTCAGCTTAGGGATGTCTGAGTGTGCAAAGCAGAGAAGCTAGGACAGGACAATAGAGAAGTAGCTTAGCTCAGGCTATGCAAGGCCCCAAAGACCTCAGTAAACCCAAAGAGAGAGGACAGTGCTGCAGGAGGTCTCACCTATTCAAGAAGGCACCATAGGTCTCTTTCACAATAGTTTTCTGTGCCCGGCGGATTTTGTCCCGTTGCTCCATGTCTGGGATTGCCCAGGCCTTCTGGATCTTACACAGCTCCTCCAGCCCGTCATTGAAACCCTGTCCAAAGAGCAACTCAGTGAGCAGCCCATCTGCAATCACATCTCCACACAGTCTGTGGTCCTTCCCTCCCCTGCTGATCACCAAGAGGTCTCTTCCTCAGGCAGATCTGTGTGTCCCTATCAACCAGGGGATGTTCTGACACCATCCAACACCTCCTTACCTTAAAGCGCTCCTTTATCATCTGCCTCTCCTTGTCCTTGAGCTGCAAAAAGGAGGGAAAGGATCTTATTTTATCTCCAGAAATAAATATCCAACACCAGTGTTTGCCCACAACTCCCCATCCAACCTAAGCAATATCCAGTACTTGGTCTGGATTCCCTCTCCTACAGTAGTGAGGAGAGAGATGCAGAGACCAGCACACTCCACACTCAGCTGAAGTAGGTTTAACAAGGATAATTTTCAGCCAGAACAGACACAAAAATGGACTTCTTCATGCTTCCAGCCCTTTCCAAGGGAAGATCTCAGGGTTTTGAAAATCCAAAATAGAGGCATCTGCTCAGGTGAAGATAGAAGAGCGGAGGCAGAGATTAAAAGACTTGGCTGAATCTGGGGCAGGGGAGAGCAGAAGGCACTGCTGCTCTCCACTTGTGCCAGCCACAGTGTTCACTCTGCAGAGTGCTACTGGCATGAGATATAAAGAAGGTTTCTGAGAACTTTTTAATATGACAAAGGCGATGATGTTTCTGGCAACTTCTGTCATGTCAAGCCCATCCTCTCACCTTCACTCCTGGCTGAAAGACAGGCAGGTTTTTCTCCAAGATGTAATCTGTCACCTTCAACCAGCTGCACGTGCAATGAGATGGGAGAGAAGCAAAGAGTTACTCACACCTCTACCACAGCATCTCTGTCTTCACCCGTGACCCAAAGGCCAACTCAGACAATACACACCCCAAAACTTCCCACAGTGACCCCTTCCCAAGTTGGATTAATCGCTTGTAAACCAAAAATACTCTGCTTTGGTTTCAGACAAGTTTCTGGTTTAGGTGAATCTCTCCTGCTGTTCCCAAGGAGCTCCCAAAGTGACAAAAGCAAGGGAAAGGCAGAGGATGTCACTGACCTGCGCTGGTAGGTCTGGATCTGCTGCTCAATGAGCTCCCGGTAGGACCTCTCAGCTGTTTTCTGTGTCACAGCCACCAGCTGGATCAGCTCAGACCTGGAAGAGCAGGAAACCTGAGGAAGCACCTGAGCCAGCTGCTCTCTGGGCTGCTCTCAGGATGGCATCACTTCAAACCCCCATCAACAAGTTCCTTTCAGCCCTTCATAATAAAATGTTCCTTGAAATGTGCAAACTGAGAGACAGAAGCAACTCTGAGTTATTTTCCAAAGCCACATCCTCAATCCTCCCAAGATCAAAGGATTCTCTAAAACCTAAGGCATTTCCTAATGCTTTTATCTTCTACTCTCAGGTAATGTGATGTTTATAATACTGCAAAACCTTCAAAGAAGCAGTTTCAAGAATGGAACAAAAAGCAGATTTGAGACAGGCTGGAAAGTAAATGCTCTCAAGGCAGAGCTCTGCTCCAAAACCATCCAATCAGCCTTGGACTTGAGGGAGATTCATTCAGACACACACTTACTTCTCCAGAGATTTCAGAATGTAGTTGTAGTTGTTATGCAGAAAAATGGCACTCAAAGCTGGGTCTTCATAAACCTTGGATTTGCTAAGAAGGTTAAGCTGCAAGTTGCCCAGCACTTTGCCTTAAGAGGGAAAAACACAGAACAAGAAGTTTTGCACTGAAACTTCTTATATTGACAAAGCAAATCAAGCTGTGGGCCCACAGCAAAGTGAACAGCTCAGGCCTGGCTGCCCGTACAAAGGCTACAATCACATGCACTTAACAGTCCTTACACAGATTTTTCTTCAGCAAGTCACCAAAACCTCTCTGCAAACTACTGCCTTCCATGCCTTGGCACTACAGGTGCATTTTGGGCTCAGAGGAAGTCCCAGGACCTGCCACAACGCAGGCTCAAGTCTCACAGAAGCTGAAGGAGCTGATCTCCATTGTAACAGAGATAGAAACCACTGATCTCACTTTCTTAAACTCCCCCTTTGGCAGCTGGGATCCTTCGTGGGGTTGAAGGTGACAGTGGTTTAAGGCAGCAGCTCTGCAGCACAGTGAGCTGCTGCACTGTGCTTTGCCCTGTCCTACTCTAACAGTCTGAAACTCCCAGTCTGACCCTTTTTTCATCCCTCCCATCAGACTCCAGCTCAAATGTGGAAAGATCCCATGGAGAAGAGACACAGCCTGTGCTCTTCACCCAGGAGCGAGCCCAGTGAAGGCGTGTCCACGGGGCAGAAGTAGGAAGGTGTGCAGGGTACTCACAGATGTAGGTGCTCAGCAGCCGCCTGCTGAACTCTGAGCTGTAGCTACTGGCTGATGAGCTGGTCTCTGAAAAGGAAAGTCTTAGGCCAATTAACATGCCCTGGGAAGGGGGTGTGTGGTCAGCCTGCCTCTATTCCAACAAGCCTCATCCCTGTTGCTATGGAATTAGCTCCCATGGACAGTGAAATAAGCTCCTGCTTCAGAGCCCACTGTCAGCAGCTCATCCAGGGTGAGGGGGCAAGAGTTCTGCACCCTCAGTCCTTGTGTCTGCAGCAAGGGCAGAGCACCCCGGCAGAAATCTCTCCTTTCCTTCCAGATGCTCAGGGAACATCCTCCTGACCAGAAAGAGAGTCATTAAACTCCTCCTCCCCATCCTTCCCCCACCACCTGAAAAGGGTTGGTAAGCACTAGAAACTGGCAATCAGAGAACAATGAGCTGGAGCTGTTAACAGCAAGCACACAACAGTAACTGAAACAAGCAGAAGGGCCCTGGAAAGCTTCAGCCATCCCCATGGTTGCTGACAGGAGGTTGCTCTAGGAGGGACTGTGCCAGCACAGGAGGCTGCCCCTACAGGCGACAGTGACTCCAGGCTGGCACATGCTCCTCTGTCTGGAGATGGCTTTCTGCCCTCGAGGGCTTGTGGGCATGGGGCCCACAGGACACGTGGGGTGGCCACCTCCTCCTGCCCCCTCCAGAGAGTTTGGCAGCCAGACCTAGCTCGGGTGGTCCGAGTTCACCAGCACTTTCACATGGGAAAGGCCTCGAGGCTCCTGTTGCTGGGAGCTGGACAATAAGGAGCTGAGTGCACATGGGATAAAGCACGACACCAGCTGGGCCAATCTGCTACCTGTGCCAAAGAGATTCTGTGCCATCAGAGTGTCTTGAGCCTGTTTCAGCTCTTGTGGCATCCCTCATTGTCTGCTGCTGACAAGCCCTCCCTATTCTCTCCAGCCCACTGGCAAGGATTATTTACCCTCCCCTTTTCAATTATGTGTTAATTTATTTACAACTGCTGGAGGATAAAGAATTACTGTACATCACCAGAGTCCGAGGCAATATGAACAGGTAGGTGTGGGTAAGTTTGCTTACCTCTGGGATCTAAAGGAATATTGTATGTGTCCCCAAGAACTACAGAGATTTAAGGCAGAGCAGAGAGAAAAGGGGAGGGATGAGAGAGAAAAAGAAATGCAAAAGTGCAAAAAGACAGGTTAGAGACCACCATCCCTTTGAGAACAAAGCAGATATTAACACAGAGCAGCCACAGGCAGGTGCACAGGAGAGCAGGCAGGAGTCCCTCCAAGGCCACAAATGGAGTGGAGATCACAGAGGAAAGGCAGAGTCCAACCTCCTTCCCCTGCTGGAGACATTGTTTGCATTGTCATTGGTTGTATTTAGCAAGACACCTCATTCCAAATCAGTCCAAATCCACTTTCAAGGCAAAGCTACCTCAAATCTATGCTGACTTTTCAATCAGCTAAGACAGATCTCACTGCAAGACAACATGTCAAGATTTCTAAACAACAGTGCTGACATCACCATTCAGGGGACAACATGGGGAACAGTAGATTGTTCCAAGAAAAAGTTCAAACCACTTCTTTGGCCAAGGAGAGTCAAGATCCAGAAGGGTCTGAGCACACGGAACTTTCAAGTGGAAAAGGCACAAGGCAGTGGCTAGAGGAGATGTGGCAGAAACAGAGACATCCTAATTTGAGTTGATTTAGAATTAGCAAAGATTTCCAAACAGGACTTTGCAGGTAACAGTCTGGAGGCAGCTCTAAGCTTCCTCCTACCTCTGCTTCTAAAGGGGCTCTTTAACCCTCTCCAGTCTGTGCCCCCTCAGAGCACTGTGTCCCCTGAATCTCCAGTTTGCTCTATTCCAACCTCCTTGAAAGCAAGAGCTCTGCCAAGGCCAAGAGCTCACTGGAGAGCCTGGAGCTGCTGCTCTGCACAGAACCAAGAATCCCACTCCAGCTGACATGCAGCAGCACCCTGCTACACAAGCAGCTCTCAGACTCTTATCTATGCATTTATTCCTGCAGTGAGACTCTTCAGCAGCCTGGAGAGCAGAACTAAAATTTGTCTCTCTGATAGGGCACACAAATAGCTCCAGAGTCCCAGCTTGCCCATGCCTCGAGGCTGAGGAGATTCTTGCTGCTGCTGTTGTACTCTAAACAGAGGATGTGGCAGAGGAAGGTGCTGTTCACCACACACAGCCCATCTGGAGCAGCCACCCTCACTCCAGTACAGTCACAGAGCATCAGGCCAAGGCCAGACTTCGAGCTAAATGACCCAGGCATCCTCTCTCAGAGCACATCAGCAATAAACACCATCCCCATGGTACCTGACAGGAGCAAGTGTGGAAGGCCAGCAGAAAACTGCATCCCTTGGAGTTCTCCAGATAACCAACTATGTGGTCAAGGCAGATTGCAGGACAAGACAAACCACAGGGTGAAGGACAGGATGAGAACAAGCTCACAGTGCCTGCTGAGGTTTGGTCACTTCAGGCAAGATGTCCAGGGAATTGGAGGAAGGAACTGCATGCCCAAGCAAGCCCCATGCAGGTACGTACCTTGTGATGCCAGCATGGCACCTGCTGTCTCCTGGAAATCCAGTAATTGCTGTAGGAAAAGGATGGCCTGGAAGCAAGGGAGGGAAGTTAGGAGCAACCAACATTACATATCCTATGCTCTGCTATTAAGGAGCATGAAGGACCACTTGTCTCCCCACACTTGAAGGCATTCAAGAAACAAATCACTACACGCCTTTGAATTGCTGTGTTTTCCCACACATGGCTGAGTAAGGGTCACCAGCTCATCCTGCCATGGAACCCAGGTAATTGTGTAACTGTTAATGCCAAGACACCTTAATTTAAGAAATCTCCCTACTGCTCTTTTTAGAACTCCTTCAGAAGCTGTTTTCCACAAAGGATGGTTCAAATCATCATCACGTACGTTGCTGGTGAGTTCGTGAACTGTCCCATCTTTTGGCATGTTGTATTCCTTGTCTGGATCATTCTGAAAAGGGAAGAGAGAGACATAAGGTGAGCATGTAAGGGGAGACACCTACAATACAACTGCTGCTCCAAGTGAGCTGAAGGCTTCTTTATCCAGCCATTCCCAACATCCTCAGGCCCGGCTCTTGCAGTGCCATCTCCTGGTGCTCAGAAACCAGAGCTGCCATGCACCAGCAGCTCAGAACCTCAGGGGTCTGCTCAGCATGTGATCATCACGCCTTCAGCTCACCTACCATTCACCAAGCCCACCTTACACAGGGACAGCTTAACATGAGTCCTCCAAAACTTTTCAAGGCAGCCATTTTCCTTTCCTTTTAAATAGGATTAATTCTGAGATAGACTTGGTATCTGCAGAGGCCTTGATGCTCATGTCGAATTACTTGTAGTATGCCTGTTAAGGGTGTTAGGCAAAGGCCTCCTGTGTTTGAAACCAGCACCAAGCATTTGGTATTTGACTGTCCCAAGCAATGCAGCAAGTTCCCGATTCAGTCACAAAGTACATGGTCTCATGTCTCTGAAAGCTAAATTAGGGGTTTTGCTCCAAAAAACCCTCTTCCAAGCCCTGAGCAGAGACCAGTGAGGAGAATCCTACCTTAATGTTGTCTGCAAACTCTTCCAGTGCCTTCGCACCAGTGGTCTCCATGGAAGTGATCAGCCCTGGCAGTTTGTTCTTAGTGCCTGCTGCAGTTCCCTGGAACAGTTCCACAATAGATCAGAAAAGGAAAGCAAATAGTATCTGACCTTCCACCCAGCACCTACCCCTCCTCATCCCTCACCCCAGCATCTCATTCTCAGCTCCCCATGTGCCAGAAGAATATTTACGGCACCATCAACAACACTTGAAATCCCACATTCTCCAGGCAGAAAGGGAAGATGTTGTGCTGCTCCATCAGGGTCAGGACTTGAACTGAAAAGAGTTGCTGCTGAGAGATGTTGAGTTGCTCGTTCACCTCCACAGAAAGGAGTAAGCTGTATTTGTGTCACTTTCAGTCCACGCTGGGGGACAGAACCAGCATGGCTTTGCTCAAAGCCACTGTGACAATCCATTTCAAGAAGTTCTCCAGATAACCCAAGCCACAGGACCCTCTCCAATCTCATCATATTTACCTGCAAGACCTGGTCAAATTCTGGCTTCATCTGCTTGAGATGCTTCAGGATGGGGAAGATTGTGAGCACAGCTGAATAGTCGTGTCGGATGATGGCTTTCCGGGCAGCTGAGACAATGTTATCACCCTCCATGATCAAGTTATCCAATGACTCCTGCAACAAAGCCACAGACTCATGAGGAAGGACAGGACTTTTGCTCAGGCAGCATAAAGGGCTCAAGGCAGGACACCCATTCCAGATGCCCATTTGGGTGATGGGTCATTTGTGGTGCCTGTGAGGGACTCTGAGCACATGTTCTCCAGGCTCTGTGCAGGCCCTGGTTCCCTGAACAGGTCCTGAAGGACAAGCCAGCATCCTTTACAAGCACAGAGGCTCAACTGACCTGGATGAGAGAATCAAAGGTCTTCTTCTGGTGGTGCTCTGGGACAATTTCTGTCAGGAGCTGGTATTCACTCTGGGCCAGTTTGACAAAGGCACTGACGCAGTGGATGTATGCGTCGATCTCGATGTCGAAGACGTCGTCCCTCCCTGCAAGGGCAAGATGCCTTTGGTTTACAGAAGGAGCATGAGGTTCTTCTGGGAAAGTTGGTTCTGGCTTTGCACCCATCCATGTGTGAGAACAAGAGTCATCTTCTCACCACTCCTGCCCTGGGTTTGTATGTGGGAATCTCTGAGTACCCTGCAGGAGGCAGGAAAAGTCACCCGCAGTTCAGGAAATGCACATCAGGGCACCACCTCTTTCCAGCCTCATGACAGAAGGGAAGTTTGGAGCTCTTCTAGGAGACAGTCTAAATTTAATCAAGGGCTTGAACACAGAGTACTAAACTCAGGAAGGTCTGAGGTGAATTATTCAACATCTCTGCTTGTATTTTTAGAATTCCTTATCTCCATCCATCATGCAGATGAAGAACTGCCATTTGGCATGAATATTTCTGGGAAATAAAGGCTGTCCTGGAAGGCAGCTTCTTCCCACTTGCAGAAACAAGATAAAAACCAGGCTGATGAACATTTACATCCTATGAAGCAGGAATATCAGCAGAGCTAGGTGAGTTATCTGCCACAATGCTGCATACAAATGCAAATATCTGAGTCCTAGAATATGAATGTCTCGGCCAAAGATCCATCAAAGATCCTACGTGGTAGGCATGAGAAGTGATACAAGGACCAGCACCAACTCATGCCAACCACTGCTGGATGTGTCTGCAGGACAGACCCCATCCTGCAAGACAGTAAGATGACACAGAGAGGCCTTCTCTATGCTATAGGCTGCTGCTTCTCTCCTCCCAGAAACTTTTGATGGAGAAAGAACCAATTCTTCCCTATGCTGACAGGTCCCTCAGGTTGGTATTTCCAAAGTTTTGGTCAGCAGAGGACACACAGACTGCTTATGGTGCAGTGGCGCACACTGTAGTGTGTGCTGCACTGATCCCTTTCCTGCTTGCTTTGCTTCAGCACCCAAGAGGCCACCAGTCACCTACAGGAAAATGCCCCTCAGCATGGTGACCTTTGGTTGGACAAAGCTGGGTTCCTTGGCTGAAGCCTTCGGGGGGTGTGATTAGTAGGAGTGAATTCTACTGAGAAGAGCCAGAGCTTCTTAGCCAGAGGAGGCTCATGCTTCAGGACTGCCCACGGAGAGGAACAGCCCTGGCTACACCACGACAGTGGGACATGCTGGGAAGCAGGGGGGACCAGCTGGTGCCCAGTGCCAACCCGGTACTTACCCGCAGCCGGCCCGTGCTTGTCGCTCAGGGCATCGGAAAGGTGCTTAACGCGTAAGTCATGCTCATGACCTAGTGAGATGGCAGCCGGCACAAACAGAAGGCGCAATTTATCCAGGGTGGTCACAGCAAGGATGCTCACTCTGGCTGGAAGCTGCTTCAAGCCTGGCTTATTTGATCTGGTGGACATCTTTTTCCCTACAGTCCCAGGAATGCTTCCTGACCAAATCCTTTTGTTGGGCTATATATAGCGGTAGCAACCCTTTGAAACCTGATGAGAAGTGTGAGTTAAGTTGTTTCTTGGGCCACGATAGTCCCTTGAACCTCCTGCCACATGTTCTGAATGGGATTGCAGGCACCAGAGTCCAATTTTTACCCACAACCATTACAAATCCAAACTCAAAGCCCCTCTCCTGCTCAGCATGAGCATTTTCCCCCACGTGAGTGATGTCAGTCACCATCTGGGGTTTAGCAGGCTACAGCAGAGGTGCTGAAGAGACCTGCTTTGGATGGATTCACAGCAGGAGGCAGGAATATCTTAGAGATGCTTTAAAACGTCTTCTCCCTCATCTGGCACAACCTCTAGGAGCAGAGGAGGTCATAAAACAGGAAACAATCATTTAGGCAGGTCTCCACAGAGGAGATGTACAGGCACAATGCTCTGAGCTACCTGTGGTCCAACACTGCAGCATCAGGTTTGGAAAGGTCACTAGGAAACTCGATGTCTGAAAGTCCAGGCAAAAAGAAAAGAGAACAGGAACACCACAAGCAGATGTCAGCAGAGCTTCCATTACCCAGGTGGCTGTGGTGGGTCAGTGTTAAGGTAACGTTTCCCTCCACCTGTACTCATGCTTATGGAGACTTTGAAATTCAGATAGTAAATGCTGAATAAATAGAATAAATAAAAGAAAAATAATTTGGCCCTTCAGCTAAATTGGGGATTGGTTCCCCAATCCAATGCTGTCCACCAAGCACTGAACTAATGGAAGCCCCACCTGGGAAAGCAAGGCTGATACACAGAGAAAGTCAAGGGTGAAGTAGCTCGAGCTGTGATTACCTTCCATAGGAATGAGGTTAGAGGCCCCCTTTTTCCCATCTAGACCATGCTGAGAGTACTGTTTCAGAAGGTTCTGAG
Organism: Corvus moneduloides; assembly: GCF_009650955.1. Lineage (NCBI taxonomy): Eukaryota > Metazoa > Chordata > Aves > Passeriformes > Corvidae > Corvus > Corvus moneduloides. The sequence goes on from NC_045494.1 coordinate 7,846,772, forward strand.
CCTTACGGATCGTGCCTGTCACCAGAACCAGAGAGAAGAGACAAGAAGACCTAGAAAATGAGTGAAAGAAAACAAACCCAGAACACCAGCCCTCCACCAGCAAGTCACCTGGGCCCAGCAAGAGGATGCTGGGCAGCAATGAGGATGCTCAGCACGGGAACGTGAACCCCAAACTCATGTCCAAGTGTGCAGATACAATGGCATTTCTAGAATGTCTCCCTGCTTTGAGGCTGGGGGCATAAATTCCAGCCAGGGATACAGAATCAGTTTGGAGATGCAGCATGGTACAGCTGGGTGATAAACATGATCAGAAAAGGGAAGGCATGAAGCTCCCTTCCCTGTAATGGCTTTATTGGAGTTGGTACCCTGCATCCAAGGTTTGCTGCTTTTTCTCAGCTGCAGAAGCAGGGCTTTGCATATGGACAATTCCTGTCTGGCAACATGTTACCTGCTCCTCGGAGCCACAACTGCAGTCATTCAGTAAGAGGTGCCTTTCCAAGGGGTATTTTCTGAGCATAATCAATAAAGAGCCATCAGGAGCCCCAGAGCCAAGACAAGGAATGGTACAGGAAGCAGTAAAAGGGTGACAACCTCTGCGCTTTTTTTGCAGCAGCAATTCCCATCACAGGAGTCCCAGAATAATGGATGCTGCCCACCCATGTCTAGCTTGCACTAAGCCACCCTAATCCCCAAGACACTTCTCTTCTAAAGAACTGCAAATCAATTAAAACCATGGAAAAAAAATAACACTGGGTTAAAAGATTTATACTTGAAACACACAAAAACCAGACAGAACTGAACAAAAGGCAGTGCTGGATATACAGCTGGAAAGCACAAAACAAAGCATTAATGTGACAACTGAAGCCTAGGCAGTGTTTCCACATTAAAAGGTTAGTTGTCATGCAACAAGCTACAATTATCACAAGCACACGGACACCCTCTCATAGCAGAGCTTTGCTGTTGCCTGCACAACAGGGAACTGGAAGTTTTGGGAAGGTGGAAGGGGTTTCTATAGGATACCCAAATGAAACAGAACCAGGCTGAGGAAATGAAGAAGCTAAAACCATAAAAATGCTGCTGCCAAAATTAAGATTTGTTCTTCCCCTATAAAGTAATAAATACTTCAAACATGCAGAAAATCTCTACTTCCACCACTAACTGTGAGCCACAGCACAGCCTGGAAATGAGTGTTGGCTGCCCAGATGCTGAAGGGAGCCCAAGTACACACTGCTGCAGAACAACATTCCAGGGTGCAGGACAGCTTCATCCCATAAAGGGATTTATGGCAAGGGAAAGGAAACTTCAGGTCTCCCAGCCACTGGGGGAGAACAGGAGAAAGAAGTTCCCCTTGAATTACCAAACTGCCTTAAGCTGGTGCACTTACTAAATGACAGAACACGGTTCCCAAAATGTAATATTTCACAGGTAATATTGTCCTTCTGCCAGTTCAGAGTGTCCTCAACTGCTTTGCAAAGAAAAAAATAAATCATATCCATAAAGCACGTTCTTCTAGAAAAACTTCTCCCCTCTCGACCCACACCTGGGAGATGGGCTGGCTCACGCCCCTGCTGGCTGATGCATTTGCTCCTAAGCTTCTGCCATATGATCAAATGAGGGCTGTGCCTCTTCTTCCAAGCTTCCTGATGCTCTTTATACCCCATATCTCCACTTTATTCTTAGCTACTTCCAGAAACCTCAAGAGCTTGGGCACACCAGCAAGTTCTTCTGAGCAACGAGGGCCCTTCCTTACTGCTGCTGCCATGGCCTAGCAGCTGCAGAGCAGCTCAACCCAGGTACTTCTTCTATCTGTTCCTTCATCTTTCCCACTTCCAAGCATCTAGGGGGAGGGGGAAAATACAAAGGAATAAAAATAGAAGGTGAATTGGTGTGAAAACCAAGACACTACAACTGCTGCTGCTGTCAGCAGGATCTCACTCCACAGGTATGCAGTGGACATTTTCACAGCCCACCCTTGATGGTTTCTTCTCTTTTTCCTTTTTTTTCCCCTCTTTTTCTCAATTTCAGGAGCTGATTATACTGCATTTTATTTGCATAAGCACAATTACCTGTGTTTACTGACACACACCGAGTGTTCAGTGTCCGGGGGCATCACTTCAGTGCTGCTGGATCCCTCTGACTTGGCATCATAATTAGGCTTTAATGGATTCTGGTGGAAGCCAAATGCTTTTGTTCCAGGATTGTTTTCCCCTATTAGGCAGCTCCCTAACCAAATGGGACTGTGTTTCAGCTACTAATGAAAACATCACATTCAAGCCAGGAAGTCTGGGAAGCAGGAATGGGCTCTTTATTCTGCCACTCAACTTGCCTTCAGGTACCACCCCACTGGAGCACTAAGGAAACTGAAAAAGAGCTCCCCTGTAGTCTGAAAAGAGCCTCCAAAGGTCAAAAAACACCCAAAACCTTTGCTTCTGCGGCCCAGTTGTTACACAGAGTGGGGTTTGGGCATGCATGAGACACGTTTTTCCAGTTGCAACTCATTCTCTTGTTTCTCTCTTCCATTAGGCAGTTTTCTATCCAAGCAGGAGGGCAACACGTCCTCGTTTCTCAAGCACCAGCTGCAGGAATCTGCAGGAAACCAGACAATGCTCTCTGGCTTTTGCAGGCAGCCAGGCCAGGTGGCCCCATCCTTCCCTAAAAATGCAGCGCTGCTGAGCTGCCTGCTGCTCTCAAGCCAAAAGAGAGCACAGGGTCTACAGGTATCACAAAGAAGCTTTATTTTATGCACACAGGCTTGCAGCAGGATGATTTGGGAACCTGAATACACCTGCTCTCTGAGACAGAGTGCTGAGATTCCAAATAGCAAACTAAAACCAGAAAAAGCCCACAAAACACTTCAGAATCAGCCCAACTTGACCTGTCAAGTGTCATTTAAGAGGAGACAACTCTGCTTTAGAAGCATCTCCAGCAGTCAGATTTTTAACTGCATGATATAACAACAGGAAACAGCACGGGGTACATCAACAGACAAAACAGGAACAGAGGGATGAAGACCCTCTGAAACAACACATGGATATGGAGCTTGTTCTCTAGAATTTAGCACAGTCCCTGGGGCTATCTCTGCCTTGTCACCCTGCCCCTAATAACTCACCTTCCCTCGAGCCTCTCTTGTGCTTTGTTTTGTGGTAAAAAAAAAGCTATAGCACATCAGATTTAGTTTGTTATTTACCCCTTGCAAGAGGTTAAAGTATGCACTGGGGCGTGCACTGGGATATTCTTCCTCAAGGATCAAGGAAATCAACTCTCCTGTTGCAACTGTCAGAAAATCCCCTTGTCTGACACTCAGATTGGCAGAACTTGGCTTTACTTACTGAAATGAAGTAACAGAACAGAAAAAAACCTTTGTCCACATTGAACAAAGGCTAAACCCAGGGGAATCAAACACCATCAGGTAATGCTGCTCTGAAGAGAGCCACTGTGAAGAGGGTGTGAGAGCTCCACCTCAAGAGCTGTGCTTGAAAGCTGATGGAACTGCAGAAGAAACAGTGAATCTCTGCCCAAAGACTCTATTTTTCTCCATTTTTAATTTCACTTAAGTACAACTCAGCAGTCATAAGAGATGGCTGGTGTACGAGGTTCAACATCCACTGTCCTTCAAGAGCTACAGTCTGGTTCTCTGTCTGCTTCAAAGAACACTGGAGACAAATGAGCCACTATTTTTTCTTGACATCAACAATAACCCAATGGATCACTTGGGACACTCTTTCCTTCATGCACCATCAGCTCTGTAACTGCATTCAGACCATGCTCTGTGACTTCTACCTGCTCCATCTCACAAAATCCAACTAAACTGGGCATAAAGACATGAAAATCTTCTGGCACATCTACAGCTGAGACTTTCCTCATGATAAGTAATTCTGGATGCCCAAATGCATCCACTTTGGAGGAATCTTGTTTGTAGGAACTTGTGCTCTCCAACGTGTGGGCTCCTCTCTATGGGAGCATCCAAGATCTGAGACTCTTTTAAAAAATCCCTAGGATTTTTTCAATAATCTGCCCATGAAAACAAACAATCTCCCCCTTCCCTTACTCTTTATCTAGAGCACAGAGGAGATGTTATCACTTGTCAGGCTGCTCAGAAATGTTTGCTGACCATGCTGAATTCACAGCAATAAAAACACAGGAATCTTTTCAGAATCAGGTGATAACTGAGAACTGATGACCAAATCTGAAGCATCTGCAACCTGAGCTTCCCATGGCTCAACTACAAATCCCCACTGGCACCTTTCAGTGCCTCTGAGCCTTTATCAGGTGGTTCTCTGCTGCCAGGGGAAAATTCACTGAAATTCACAGACCAATTCCATCAGCTTTCAGGGACAGCTCCAGGGCACAGCAGCAATGGCACAGATTGATTTTAGAAGACCACAGGGGTGATGTCTGGATGCTACAGCTTTCCCCCTCTCCAAATATCCCAGGCACACCCTCTGCTGTAGCAAGAAGAGGCCCAGCAAAGCCTCTCCACACGCAGAAGTGAAGAGAGTGAGCACCAGGGCCAGCACACACATACACAGACACACATTACCTGGGATGAGGACTGCATTCACATCAGGATTATAAAAATAAACACAACACAATTAAAATGGGTATTTCTTCTTCCTCCCTTTCCCCATCCCATCCATTCCCAGTCCCTACCCACATTTCTTACTATTTTCCTGAACCCACTAAGAGTATTTGGACAACACAGGACAAAATAGGGAAGGGGAGTATTGGCCAGGTAAACCCACAGAAATATGGACTTTTCTGATGAGATCACTGTTACAGAGGAGACAACAGGGTGCTGGGACACAGAGGAACAATAGCTCCGTGCTAGCTTTTGCTGTCCCTCCTGGCTGTGCTCCCACTAGATGGCACATTCCAGAGACAGGAACTCCAGAGTGACCAACCTCACCAGCAGCACCAAATGCAGCAAAACTGCATTGTGAGGAGAGGAGGAGTAACCCACCAGCCACATTCATAGCTCTTCCTGAGACAGGCTGAGGCAAGAGCTTTAAGAGCCTTTCTAAAATTCAGACAATGTCATATCTCGTTTTTGTAGGCACCTGCCTAATCCCCGTCTCAACTTCTGGGGACTTCTTGCTTTCTAGCACAACAATAATTTATTCATAGGTAATGACTGAAGTGATGTTTTTATCAGATGTGAGCTTTCTATTTGCTACGGCACAGACTATGTGCCATATGCCAAGGCTGAGGACAGGTGTTCTCAGATCAAATCCTTTGACAGCCCCCTCAGGGCTCTTTTTACTCATCTCCTTTGTTAAGGCTTTTCCTCTCCCTTTATGCAGGGCCTCTCTGCTCCTTTTACAGCACCCAGAGAACAGACCTGATGTCTGTAATCCCAGTGCTGAATCCAGAGCAGAGAAGTGCTTACCTCCAAAATCTCACCTAAGTGTCCTAAAAGCACATTTTAGACACAGAGATACCTCAGCAGTGAGAGAGGGCCTGGAGATTTGTTCAATACCCAGTGCAGTGATCCCTCCTCAGGGACTCACCTGGTCTCTTGATTGGCTTTTTGGTGGGGGTGTCCTTCCTTTTGTTCTGAATGGCAGGGGAATATGGCACCCCAGAGGAAGAGCTGTTCTTACGGAAATGGTCCTTCAGCCCCTTGATGGAGCGGTCGAGCTGCACAGAGCGGATTTGGAAGTAAACTGTCATGAAATCTGAGGAGACAAGGTAAAAATAAAGATTATAAGCAAACAGGGAACACTATATGGTCAAGCAAACACTTTGTGCCCCTACAGGGATTTAAAAGCATTGGTGTGGGACCCCAAGTCAGCACCCTTCCCTCCCAGAGCCTCTCCTATTTTCTTCAAAAACTTCTTCTCTCTTCCCTTGCAATCTTCATTCCAGCTCTCCCACCACACACAACATGAATTCTACCACTACCAAGTGGTGGAACTGATAGGAGATATTTGTGCAAGACATTGTCAATCCAAGTGCTCGGTTTCCAGCGTGAGAGACTTTACACACTTTCCAGGATTCAGGGCACTCGGGAATTTAACGAGGTGCTCGTCATTTGAAAGCAGAATACAAACTGACTAATAAAATATGCTCTGTATGCATGAGTTGCCTTTGATCATGGAAAAATTCTTAAGAAGATTTTAAGGACGTTCTTCATACTTGGTAAGCACAGTAATCCCCCCCCTCAGGAGTAAATCATTGAGGTGGGGGGGTGATTCTTGGAGCTGTATGAATGTGAAAGTTCACATTTCCTGTACAAGTCTACAAAGTCATTCAATCCCAAAGGAAAAGTTAATAAAGGACTACAAAGCTCTAGGCAGCTCTTGATGCTGCAAAACAGGAAAGGAGAGACATGTACAGAGCGAAGAAAGTCTGTGCTGCTTTCCCCCTGCCCATTTCATACAAAGAGCTCTGGTCATAAATATTTCCCAAATGGGAATAAGTCATTTATAAAACCTGAGCACTGGCTAGCTGCAGCTTCATCTGAAGGCATTACAGGTGCAAGTGCAGTGGATTTTTGCTACAGGACAGACTTTGCATTACCATAATTTGTGCTTTATTTACACAGCTCATTCTGTTCAACTGACAAACCATTGCTTCAGTCTCACTACAAAAAAAAAAGCAGGATCCTGAACTATTCACCTAAAAGGTGCCACTAAGGCATCACTTGTCCTGCGAGTGCTGCCAGATGCCCACAAGGGAACAACAGGCAGCAGCACCCACCTTGATTCCTGCCGTTCTCCACCAGCCAGCCCGAAATGCGGATGATGTCGTGCAGGACGCTCTCCGGGAGGTGCTCCAGGGTCATCTCCTCCTGCGTGTCCATCTCCTCATCCCCGCTGATCAGGTCCAGGATGAGGATGGGTGGCACTGGCTTGGTGTGCCGCGTCATCAAGCTGCGGAACTCCGATTCCAGGGATTCCTTGCCCCGCTCAAAGAGGGATTTCTGGCACGAAACAGTAGGACAGAAGCAGAACAGGACTTCTGTAATCAGTCACTCGTGAGTATTTTTGCATAAGAACATCCTTCCTAACCACTGTCAAGTACTGCAGGCTTCAAACTCCAACCACGCATGTATCTGAGAGACTTTTAAAGTGAATTAAGTTAAAAAATTGCTTGGGAGTTGTTCAGTCTTCAAGTGGGATTTAAACAGATCACCCATTCTGCTCAAGCAGCTGAAGGACTGACAAGAGCTGCTCAGGAGGAGGTTCAATCAACTCCTCCACAGGTGCAAGAGCTGCTTTCAGAGTCCTCCTGGCACAACACAGAGAGAGCAAAACGCCAGGAGCAGAAATGCTGCCCAGTACAGGCTTAAACAGAAGCCAAAGCAATCATTCCTTCAGCTGTGCCCAAACACCACCTTCCCCAGGCAGCAAACCCACAGCCTCTCCCAGCAGGGGACAAGCAGCAGGGCTGTGTCTGTTGCTCTCTCATCCATGCCAGGTTCCAGGTCCATGACCTACCACACGGTTCAGCTCTGGGCTGTCTGGGTTGTTGTCCTGGAAGTATTCCACTGCCTTCTGGATTTTGTCCATGCAATTCAAGTATTCCTCCAACCTCCCCGTGGGGCTAAAAATAAAGCCAGAAATAAAAAGTAGTGCCCCAAGAAGCAAACAAAGAAAATACCATGAAAGCACCAGACCAGACTCAGGATAAAAATAAGAAGGAAAATTTCAATCCCCTTTCCTTCAGCTGGGAGGAGATCATGGAATTCCCTTCTGCCTGCACTCAGTGCCACAGCAGGATACCCAATCCACACAGCAAGTGCAGAAGTACTGATGATGGAGCAGCACACAACTCTCAGCCTTGCTTTCCTCTCCCAGACAGGCCCTGATGGGAAGGCAGATGGAACTGCACATCCCACCCCAGAGAAGAACCATCCAACATCCTCCCAGAGAAGAAGGCTCCAGAACAGCTCTGGTTCATCCTGGATGCGGTGACAATCTCAGTGGGCAGGGAAAACCTTTGGGAAAAGGGCAGAGGAAAACAGGGAAGCCACCAATGCTCATGGAGATTGCTATGGCAGCACCTCTGCAAGATCTGGAAGAGATCCCAGCGCAGAGTCTGAGCTGTCTTTGCCCTCTGGAAATGGCTGAAGGTCAAGTCAGTGTGGACTGGGGGTGAGGAAAGAGTGTGGGAAGGGTACCAAGCACACCATGGGTGTGTGGATTCAGCTCCCCTACCTCCATCTCAAAAATCTGATAGGATGAAGCTCCCAGCAAGATCTACCTGCTCAACTCACCCTTCCTTGATGATCTTCTCGGTGTCCTTGGCCACATGGTAGTAACTGATGACGTGATCCAAGCAGGACAGGGTCTTCTCCACATTCTCCTGCAGGCGCTGCAGGTTCTCTGTCTGTTTATGAACAGGGATGATGGAGTTCTCCAGCTTCATCAAACGGCTCTCAAAGGAGGAGAGGATGGAAACCTGCACACCAAGAGAGAAACCAACAGCTGAGGGTTTCCTTCCTAGGGATCCATGCAGTGGGGTAGGAGTTAGAGCAGGGAAATCTGGGATCTTCAAGGCCCAGCTTTTATTTTTGGGCTCTGCTACTAACTTGCCATGGCTCCTTAGCAGCTGTTTCCATCCCTCTATGCCCTGATTTTTATTAACAATCACAAAACAGATCACCTGCTATATAGGGATGGGCCAATCCCAAATTAAATGCTTGTGAAGAGCGAAGATAATGTTCCAAGACAGTATAAAGGACAAGCAAAATTTTATTTGCCAGCAGAAAATCAAGCCAGGAACTGCCTGGAGGTGCCCCATGTAAAAAGAGCAACAAGAGCACAAACCAGCAGCCCTTTTGCTCCACACCACTGAGACCCAAACAGGAGCTGCACAAGGACCAGTCTAGTGAAAACCTTTTCCACCACAGACATTTGGTTTCAAAGAGGACTGTGATATTGCTTCTGAAAGGTGGAAAACCATAGCAAGCTCATCAAAGGGTGCCTCAGTGTCATCTTTTCTAGGCCAAAAGGTAATTCCTACGAGATTCACTGCTGTGTCATGTCTTCCACACTTCTCTGGTGCTGCCTCTATGACTTTTTTAAAGCACTGAGTCCAAAACTGGACACAGTACATAAACTGAGGGCTTATGAGCAATTACAGCACAATAATTATTTTTTACCTTTACACAGAACACTCGCAAAATAAAACTCCAAACAAAACCTGAATTTATGAAGCAACAACACGATGCTGTTGCACAAACTAATCTGAGGTCTATTAATACCTTTTCCCCAAGAGAGAGGACTGACTGTAGCAGAGATGAGGCCAACAGCTCATCTGAGCCCTCAGCAGAGCAAGAGAGAAGCTCAGGATTGAAGCATTTCTCAGGTTTCCCCTTTGCCCAGTCACTGAAGCCCCCAGAGGTTCATTGCTCCACACCCCTTAGATGGGCACAACAACAGCCTTGAAAACGAATAAACCTAAAAACCTAAGAAAGAGTAAAGCCAGGCCCAACATTAGGACCTCCCTACCATGTTCTTGGTGAGCTGGTCACTCTTCTCAAGGCTCTCTTTGATAAAGGACAGAGTTTCTTCTTCCTGTCAGTAAGATGAAAAAACACTCTCAAATTCTGAACACTAAGGTTTAAGTCACTAAACATTACACGTAAGTTTTTACCAATCTTGTAAACACTGCTGCAAGTCATGTTTGGGCTGATGCTGAGGCCACATTTTAACACTACCACCTCTTAACAGAAACCAGGGCAAGTAACCCAAGGTGGGGACACACCATGTAATGAGTGAGGGGTTTATGGATTACTCGCTTCCCTTCAACGCCGCGAGCCTCAGCACAACATAAAATTAACACCTTTCCCACTGAGGCACAACGATTAAGAACACATATTTCCCTGCCACAGCACAACACAGGTGTTGCACTGGCACCTTCCAAATCCGCCGAGAACTCAAGTGGCCAATGCAAAGCAGCCACCAAGGGCCGGTTTTAAGTCCCCAAAGCCCCCAGGCAGAGGGGGAATGGCAGCCTGTCGGGGCTGGTCTCACAGGCTGCAGCCGAGAACCTGACGGGAGAGCCCACTGATGCTCCCAAGAACGAAGGGAGGTGGGGAGCAGAGATGCCCCGACCCTGCAAACCAGGCCTTGAAGGGGACCTGGGGGCACTCCCAAGCCAGGAGGGGGGTGACGAGGCCCTTGAGGGGTCCCGGGACGCCCCCAGGCCCGGTGGGGACCTCCAGACCCAGCCTCGTCTCCCCGGCAACGCCAGGGGGGCTGCGGGCCCAGGCCCAGCCCCCGGCCCCGGCAGTGCACGCAGCGAGTCCCAAGCCCAGTCCCACCTGCTTGAGCTTGTCCTCGATCTCCCTCCTGCGGGCCGACACCTCCTCGCTCGGGATCATCGCGCCGGAGCCGCTCCACCGCCCGCTCCCACCGCGCCCGGCCCGTCAGTGCCGCGCCGCCATGATGGGCGCGGCGGGCCGCACCGGGCATGCGCAGAAAGCGCCGCTGCCATATTGAGAGTGGCGCCGTCCGAGAAGGGCGGGCAGGGGTGAGGGCGCGTGCGCACTGCCCTGCGGGCGGCCATGTTGGGAGTGGCGGCAGGGCTGCGCCGCCATCTTGGGAGGGCGTGATGGGTCCCAGAAGCGCAGGATGAATTATTTTGGAATGTGAGGTCACCGAGCCCAACCTGCGCCCCAGCACCACCTTGTAAAGCAGACCATGGCACCGAGGGCCATGTCCAGTCTTAAACATCTGCAGGGACGGTGACTCCACCACCTCCCTGGGCAGCCTGGTCCACTGTCTAACCACACTTCTTGTGAAGAAATTCCTCTTCTTCTCCGACCTAAACTTCTGCTGGCACAGCTTGAAACTATGTCCTCTCCTCCTGAGCGTGGCACTGTTGCGTAAAATTTTCTTAAGAAAGGATGTTCTTTGATATTTGATCTTTCTGTACTTTCAAGCCGAATCAACAATAAAGGAGATTTAATCCATGAAAGAGATAACAGCCAACAAGCTCTAAGTGATGTCCAGGTGTTAGAAAAACCGATTGCTTGTTGGTAGAATTGCCTTGTCAAGGTTTAGGGTTAGACATTTTTCAATTATCTCAGACTTAGGGGTAGGTTAACAAAGCTTGGGAAGAAAGATGTACTACTGATAGTGAGCAGAAAGAATGCAGAATTTACGGGCCACGAGGACATTCGGCAGAACCCCCTTGATAAGGAAGAAACCTATAAAGCCAACTCAGCAACTAGGCTGAAGCAGCTCTGACTGGGTAAAAGGTAATTCCAGCAGGGGCAGATCCAAGAAACCCACCAACCCCAAAGAAGGGACAGACTGAGCACGTGGACTAATTAGCATGGCAAGCGAGAGAATCATTCCCCAATAGAAGACAGAATATTAATAAGAGAACTATGTAACTCGTAGCAAATTAACACAGATTCCTTTGCTAAGATGTATAAATAGTAAAAGATTTTGATTGTTGTCATGGCTTGATTTGTGGAATCCCAGCGAGCACCCAGGCTTGTGCAGCTCTGAAATAAATAATCAATGTCTCTCTCGAGGGTGTCATGATTGGCTTATTGCACTGGGGGTAACAAATCTGATTTTTGTGCACAACAGATGCGGAGGGAGAGTCCAGGCCTTTGAGCCCAGGGAAGTGACATTATAGAAATTTGAGTGTGAATTATGTCAACCCACCCCTGTCCTGCATCCACTTTCTAGGGAGAAAAGTTATCCCACAGGGAAGAAAGGTTATCCCACAGGGGAGCTGCCCCCACTCCCTCCTGCAGCGCAGGTGGGGATGGCCATTTCAAGCTCTGCATCCCCCTAAACCACAGCAAGCCCAGAGCAGGGAGCTGGTTCTCCAGCACCTGCAGGTTCTCCAGCCCCAGCTCGTGCCGTCCTGTTCTGCTCCAAGGGTCCTGCCACGCGCAGGGACCAGTGTGTGCCCATCTGTCTTCCCCTTGTCAAACCACCCCAAGCTTCAGAGAGAAGCTCTTTTTTTTCATTCAACAATGGATTTCACAACCCTCCCTGTCCTGCTGCTCACGGATGTGCCCAAGCTCTGGCTCGGTTTTCCCTGTGTGGCCACCACCGCCTGCCTGTGTTTTGTGGGGACACCTGATAAAGGGGATCTTGAGGGTATAAGAGAGAAGATCCCTGTCTAGGCTCAGCTCCCAGCACCTTCTGTGCTTCCCCACCCTGGGCTGGTGTGATCAGGAAAGATTTTTCTCCCTGAACAGCAGACCCATCTCTTTCTTCACAGCGTTCCATGCTCTTTCTGCCAGCACTCACCCCCTCATTCAAAGGGCAGCCAGAGCCGAAAGGAACCTCCCTTGGGGAGCAGCTGTGTGTGTTTCCCCCAGTAATGCTGTTTATTTCTTGAAAACCCACCGAAAAGGTTCCCTCACCCTTTATGGAGTGACAGTCCCTTGGAGCAAAGTGGGATAGATACGCCCACCCCCCATGCCAGCTGTGTGGGGTGATAAGGAGTGAACAAATGTACAGAAATAAATGTACAGCACTGTGTAAAAACTGCTGGACCCCGTGCAAACATGAGGTGCAGCACAACATCCAAGAGGAATCAGCAGGGGAAAAAGAGAATCCTGGTCGAATATAAGGAGTCCAAGGGGTTATTTCGGATAAAATTAAAGCGTAGAAATGCCGCAGTTTGAGCGTGTGTTAAAATAAGGCGAAGCACACCCGGCTGTCCGGGCTGCCAATGCCGCCAGGTCACGGCTGGCTGTTTCCCCAGCAGCGGGTGCCGCCGGCGGAGCGGCAGCTCCGGGACAATCCCGGTCCTTTCCCGCCGCTGCTCCCGCCCGGTCCCCGCCAGCCGCGCTCCTCGCGGGCCCGGGCGCGCCCTCCGAGCCGCAGATGCCGCGGTGCGGCACGGACTGCCCTGGTGACACAGCAGTGGCCAGGAATGCCGCGTCACCTTCTGCTCCCCCCTCCGTGAGGCACAGCAGAGAGGAAAAGCCTCTTTTTTCCCCCCACTGGAGAAGGGATTTTTCACTGTCAGCACGGGCGCAGAAGGTGGGAAATTCAGGCGATGTGCATCCTCCGTGCAGGGCTCGCTTGGGGGTTGGTGTGGTAATAAGAGAGTTAACGAGTCCCTTTTAGTGTATTTGCTAAGCAAAACCGGTTCCAGCGCTCCGAACCCCAAGACAGCGGCTCGGATCGGAGCCCAGCACCTTCGGGGCGTGGAGGCTGCGGGGTTCCAGCAACGGCATCGCTCTGTTGTTCAGCAACGGGAGTTTGCACCACCACAGGCATGAGGAAGTGGCACCTGCTGGCGGGGACGTGACAGTCACTTCTCTCCGAGGACAAGGTGTTCAGGGCGTTGGCCACCCAAAATGCCACAGGAAAGAGAACTGAGCCTGATTAACAGGGGGGGAAACTGAGGCAGAGAGGGGTTTTGCTTTGCCTGCTCAGGGCTTGGCAGTGGATTGCTGGATCGACCCAGATATCCCCCAGATTCCCGTTTCTACTGATTGCCTTTATGGTGGCAAAGGTCATTGCACGAAGGTGTAATCTTGACAAGATTTGGATAAATTCAATTAATAGTAACTCTTAAAGCAGGGACTTTCTGCCCCTTGCATGGTGGCTTGGTACTGCTCACCCCAGGAACAGCTCCTGCATTAAAATATAGTCATTTTATTGCAAAAAAAATGAATTATGCCTGCTCTTGGCTCCCACTGGCAGGGTTGATCCTGCTCCTGCAAGAGAGTGAGGACAGTGAGGACGGGACAGCGGGGATGCAACAGGGCAGCAGCATTCCCAAGCCACAGGAGCTGCCCGAGGATGTAGTGAGGGCAAAACAAGATTAATGCAGACAGGAGCCTCCAGGAGAGCTTTGCATTTGATGTGGGAGAGGAGAGAGATCAGAGTATGGAGGAGTCAGGATTAACATAAATTTACAAACCTTCCATTCTGGGCTGCAGGGCTGTTCTGGGCTGTGTTCCCCCATGGTGTGACCCACCAGTGCCCCAGGCTGCAGGAACACTCGGGAACACTGGTGTTCCCTCTTCCCTGGACACAGCCTGTTCTGTCTCCCCTCAGGTTCGCTGGACAGAAAAAGTGATCAATCTTCAGCCAAATTAATCTTCAGACAGAAAACCAATAGCTCTGAGCTGCCTGACAAGCCCCCAGTTTTCCCTTCCAGGTAGGGTTATAAGCAGGGAACCCCTGAAAGATGGAGTGAGTGTGCACAGGCAGGGCATGGGATGCACCCAGGCACGTGCCCTTGGCTGTTACGTGTCCATGAACTCAAAGGGATGAGACAGGAACCAAATCCACCGCAGGACTTTGCCTCCCTGGTAACGTCTCAAGCCCCTCTGACTTCGCTTTGATCCAGAGCACTGCAATGTGCCACAGGGATGTGCACTGCTCCCGGAAAACCAGGTCCGTGTGGGACAAGGGCTGGCACCTGGGTTTCAGCAGCTTCCCAGCCATTTCTGTGTGGCCCTGAGAAGGGTCATGACAGCATTGCTGCTCCAGGGAAGGATGTGGCACGGCAGGAATCGCCCTGAAACAGTGCCTGGCAGGAAAATCCCTCAGCAGCCCTCCCTGTTCCTTGCAGGAAGGAGCTCATGGCAATCAGCCCCTTCAAGGCTGGCCCCAGAAGTGCCCCCCAAGCCTTCAACTGTCACAGACACAAGCTGTGCTCTCCCTCCCTCTGGCTTTATTTGCAGAGGGAATTAAGGTCCTGCTGGGAAAACCTCCCCTGTGCTCTGATAACTGCCTGCAGAGCTAGCTCTAAATGGCTTTTTGTAAATGAAAACCCAGGATTAACGAGGTTCCCCTCGTCACTGTTTACTTAGTGTTCTGCCAGAGTCAGGGGAGCAGGGTAGAGACCCCCTGCTCTGGGCAAGCTCCTTGGGCCACCAAGGAGCTGGCACATATTGGGGGACCAGCAAGGTGCCACCCAGCACATAGCAGAGCCTCCCTGGAGCAGGAGGTTCCCAGATGGGTTTGGGATGGGTGGGATGCGTGTGCACGTAGCAGGAGCCTTGGTGCAGGGGACAGGGCAAGGCCAGGGCACAGTGTTTTGTGAGCTGGGGGCCAGGGCTGGGGGATGATGCTCATTTTCTTCCTACGCCACGTTGCTGGGGAAGGAAGGGGGGTGTTTGCCATGTGGGTTGGTGCTGGGCACACATCCCCCACGTGACAGGAACAGGGAGGCCATGCAGGGCTGCAGCTGGCCTCATCCCCTCAGCAAGAATTCACTCAGGGATGGCAAGGAGCTGCCCAGCGAGGCCATGGGGTTTGCTGAGGGGTGCAGGTCCAATGAGCCCTGTGCAGAGTCATCCCTTTCTGCCTGCAGCAGGACAAGGAGGTCCTCCCTCTATCTGCTGCACTCCCAGGGACTGGAGCCACCACAGCCGACCTTTGGATGTTTGCACATTCCTGCCTGTTAATGTGTCTCGTAACCAAAAGCTGCCAGGATGGAGCATTACTCCCCCCAGCACTTGCCAGGCTGCTCCCTCCCGTTCCCCAGCTGAGAATTGGCACCCACCCCGTACCGGTTGGGAGCATGGGCTCCTCAAAGGAGCAAAACTTGATGCCTCTGGTAGGAGCGATGAGCATCCCACCCCTTGACACCAGTGAGCCCCAAATGCTCCCAGAGCTCTTGGGGCAGGCAGCAGTCACCTCTCCCAGCCAGGCATGGGGAAAAGGAGCTCCGTTTCGGAGCAGAGCCGCACTTCCCTCGGCTGCCAGGCTGGCACATTGCCCGCCAGCACGGTGCCAGGCCAAATTCTTTGCGATTTCTAGGTCAACACCCGCCTATTGTAATGCCCTGAGCCCTCCTGCTGCCTGTGCCAGCCTCCAGCCCAGTGGTCCCTGTGCACAGGACAGGAGCGTCCCAAAGGATCCACACCTGACACTGCTCATCCTGGCTGGCCCATCGCGAGTATTTGGCCTCCATTGCTCCAAATTTGCAATTCTCCAAATGCCTGGCTCTGCCCACAGCAGCACCCCTAGGAGAGCTGTGTCCAGGGAGCGCACAGCTTGTACCCTGCCCCAGCTTCCACCTACTTTGAGGGGTTTAAGACCCATCCCAAGGAGTCAGACACCAAAGGCATGTGTTTGCTTTGGATTTCTAAAGCCATTTTCTCACTGTCATGATGGCAGTGAAAAACCCCCACAATCTCAAGACATGGCCTAACGCTCCAAACCTGGAAATAAATCACCTGGAAAAACACCCTTTGTAAAGAAATCCCCGTGGCCCCGGCGCTTGTTTGCAAACCGGCCAAGTTTCGACCTCGGAGTGACGTGGTTTCCCAAAGAAGGAGGCGATGCTGGCACAGCGCCGGCAGCTCAGCCCCTCCACTGGGGGGTTGGATGTGTCCCCCCATGCCCACAGGGACCCCTTTCCACAGCATGGGCCAGGCTGGAGGGGCAAGAGCCCTGTGGGGCTGCAGCCCCCTACTCGGGCGTGCATCGCGGGGACGGTGGGGCTGAGGATGAGGAGGAGGAAGGGGCAGCCGAGCGTGTCCATGTGACGGCTCTTACGCAGGGGCTGTTGCATTGTGGCCACCGGCTCTCTCCCCCCTCCCTGCCACGGGGCAAGCCCTGGCCTGCCGGGACATTGTGCCAGCTGGGAACAGCGACTGGCAACAGCCACTGACCCATCCCGGGGCTCCCTGAGGCGCAGAGGGACGCGGGCACCCGAGAGGACTTTAGCTGGATGTGCTCCTCCATGCCAGAGGGTGCAGCACTCCACACACCGCACAAGAACAGGGCTGAAATAGGTGCAGACGTGCTTCAAAAGTTCTGCTGAGATAATCAGGTTCGGACCCACCTCAGCCCTGCCTCAGTTTCCCCATGAGGGTGCTGAGAGCCATCCGGGCTGTGTGAGTGCCACAGGTCCCGCTGGGCCCTGTTGGCAGTGCAAGGTCACTGCTGGAAAAGCGGGACAGGAGCTTTGCCCCCCTCTCTGTTCTCAAAGCCACCTCCCCCAGCAGCCCTGCAGAGAGGTGTTTGCATCCAGCCTGATCCCTCCAGGCAAAGCCATCAGAGTCCAGCCGTGGGGCTCAGCACAGCCTGCCTGGACTTTGCTATGGCACCTCCAGCCCATCCGGTATGAAACACTAAAAAAATCAGCACCACAGGGATGGAGAGTCCCTGAGCTGTCCCCAAGCCCTGCCCTGTGTGAGCGCCAGGCTGTCCCGATGCCATCCCCATCCCATCCCATCCCATCCCATCCCATCCCATCCCATCCCATCCCCACCAAGGACCTGCTGTACCAAGTAGATCTCTCTGAGTGTGGTTCCCAAGAGATTTCACATCCATGTGAACTCCTGGATGCACGTTTGGGATCCTGGTTTTTTCCCAAACTTTGGAGGTTCATTCATTGTTATGCAAGGCGAGTCCATTCCCTACCCTCCTCCATCCTGTTTCCCCCTTCTCCCCCCCCCCTCACCACTCCAACCATCCCAGCCTAGGATGTTAAAATGGGCTGAATTTTTTACGATGAGAGGGAAAAATTTTTTTGAAATCTGGGGATGAAGAGAGAACCCATGAGCTGTGACCTCCTCCAAATTCAAGGCACCAAATCCACACAAGGAAAACAAAAGGCAGCGAGATTAGCATTTCCAAACAGAGCAGAGATGGCCCCAATCTTTGAGCTGTTTATTCTAGGGTTGATTTTCAATATTTAGGATGATTAGCAAGTGAAAGCCGGCTGTTGCCAGAATGGCTCCATGCCAGCCCCACACTCAATGGAGGGAAAAGAAAGACACGGCAAGAAAGGGAGAGAAAAGAAGGGCTTATGTGTATATTTTTTTCTCCCTCTGTGAGCGGGAGATTGGTTTGAGGTGTCAATGTTTGCCCATCAGGGAGGGATGATGGATGAGGGGACGTCTGGGGAAATAGCAGAAATAAATAATAAAGGAATAATTGCCATGTGCTTAATAACCAGCTGGGGAAGGACCTCACTAGGGCAGCGAGCTGAGCTTGCCGAGAGTTTTTGGAGCTGGGTTCTTCCCAGACCCTCTTCGGTGGGTGCTGATGGATGCCCCAAAACGCAGCCAGCTCTGGAGTGCTCTGGGAGCAGAGCAGGGGCGACACTGCCAGCGCGGGGTCCCCATCCCGTCCCCGCCCCTGTGCCGGGCGAGCCGGGGCAGCCCGCGGGGCTGGACCGGCCCCAGCCCCGGCTGCAACCCCGCTGCCACCGGCAAGCCCGGGCAGGTCCGCGGCTGCCGGGTCCCGACCCCGCTGCTGGCACCGAGCTTCGCCCCGAGCACAGCCGCGCTTTGTGTCCCGCGTCCCGCGGGAAGCGATGCCACCGCCCAGAGCACCCCCGGCTCCCGCACCTCCTGGCTGCCGCTTGAAAAAACACCGCCCCCTCCAAACTATCTCGCTGAAAGAAAGGAAAATTCACGTCCAAGTCGGTTTGGTTGCTTTCAGCTGCTGAACAAAACGGGGTTGTTTCAGGCCTCGACTGGTGCCTCCTTTATATTCACCCTTTCTCACTTTAAACCCCTCGACTGGCTCCGGCAGGCTGGAATATTTTTTCCTGGCAAGGTTGCTTATTTCAGTCCTCTGGCAGGGTGGGGATGCTGGAGGCTTCTCTTTTCCAGGGGGTTTGAAAACTCTACTACATGTTTGTGCCTGGCAAAACAAATTAAAGAAGTGGACTGAGGGGCAGGGGAAGTGCCAGCTTTTTCCGGCCCTGAAGTGCCACCAGTACTGGGGGGAAGAAGGGAGCAGCTCTTCCAGTGCTTCCAACACGGAGCCCAGAGGAGGAGAAGCCAGGACAAGGAATTCCCTAATGCCTTCTGGTATTCGTGGCCCCCAATATCCCAAAGCTGAAAGGAAAGCCCTAATCTGCCTCTAAATTCCAACCCAGACACACCAAAGCTGTTCCCCCAGGGGTAACCCTACATTTTCCCAAGGGCAGCAACCTCCCTTCCCAGCACAAAGCACACACAGACCAAGGCAAGTGTCTGTCCTGAGCCCAGGCCTTATTTTGGGTTGAGATTGGCTGGATCGGGACTGGCTGCTGGAGTGCCTGATGCTGAGGGGATCCAGGAGCTCACTGGGAAGCTGATAGGGTGCTCCTCATGTGCTGGGGAGAAGGCCAGGGCTGTGTCCTCGGGGCAAGAGGGATGGGATAGGCAGGAGTGGGTGCACCCAAAGCACCAAGCTGGAGGAGCCCCAGGCAGGGTCTGGAGGGGGATCTCTGTGCTGCTCCTGTCCCCAGCCTGTACCCAGAAGGACTCTGAAGCCACTTGGGCATCTTGGAGCATCTACAGGGCCAGGTGGAGACATGGCACAACCAGAGGCATCCTCCCTGTCCGCCCCAGGAGCTCCCTGCAGGGCCAGGAAAGGCTTTTCCCAGGGTTGGGAGCAGCTCCCAGGGCTCAGGACACAAGGCTGAGCAAGGTTGAACTTGGAGAATCCAGAAGGGACCTGTATTTTCTTACCAGCTAATTATCATACTTGTGTCACATAGGTGGTGTGTAACCATTGTCTCACTGAGGGTGGTTCATGCCTCAGTTTCCCCACAGGGAATTGCTGCACAGCTGTGGAAGTGGGTGAGAACTCCTGTGTCCTGGTACTGGTGTACAAGCAGGGCTGGGCTGGGGAAAGGAAACAAGGAGGCAAAAGGGCTTTTTTCTTCTCCATTTTTCTTTATTTATTATTATTTTTTTTTTTAATTTGTAAATAACTTTGCATGAAAAAAGTTAAATTGCACAAGTATCTCTGTAGTTCTCCAACATAATCCCCAAAGCAGGAAAACAGAAGAAAAACAGTGAGTAAAAAGAAACATTGTCAATACAAACAACTACACCGACCCCAAAGCCCCTCCTAAGTGCTTTTGTAACCAAAACAGAATCTATTTACAATCTTCCATGTCTTTTGCCAAGTCTAAGACACACCACTACAATTCCAGCTTCTACTTGCTCCTACCTAATGGCTGCTCTACCTCTCACAGCCTACAGCAAAGGAGAGGCAAAGAATCCGGTTCTTGAGAGCTTCAAGTCAAATTTCAGCAGCTCCCAAAATATTTCCAGATTACCTTGCACTGACCCTGCCACGCTCTCGCCACACACTGAGCCAAAGGGCCGAAGCTTCTCTTGGTGTCAGTCCTGATGTCTCTCTTGGCTGGATGGGACTTCATTTCCACTGCTGTCCCCAGAGCCTGTTGCATGCACAGTCTTTGGCCTGCGCTCCTGGATGGAGCCTGAATGTGGATTTCTTTCCTCCTCGGTCCCACCTGGGAGCGTTCGGTGTGGAGCGGCTCCATCGCCACCAGCTGAGGGCCAGGCCCTGGGGTTTTCCTTACACTCGGAGCCTGATGGGAGAGCTGGAGAAGTGAAGAGCAACAGGCTCAGACCAAAAAAGCGGAGAGGGGCTATGTCAGCGGGTGAAAGAGAGGGTTCATGGTGCTCCAGACCCTTTGGCAACTGCAGCAAGGATTTTTTGGGTACAAAAAATACAAAAGCCAGTTTTGGGAGCACCCCGGTCCCTGCTGCTCCTCCTCTCCTGCCAGGGCCAGTTCCTGGATTCTTCACAAAACCTGTTGGTGCAGGAGTCCTCCCTTGTGTGGTCTTGTTTTACAGAACAGTGAACACAAAACCTTTAAACAGTGAAAATATAAAACAACTCTCAAACTGCATTTCCAGTCTTCCCCTCCCCCCTTAAGAAATTCTAGTGCTAAAAAATATAGATTTCTTTGAATATATAATATGTAATAGATTATATAAAAACATCTAAAGAGGCACACTTGCTGAATTTATAAACCTTTTCTTCTTCCCTAGGCACAAGTCAGCTGGGATGTTGAACTTGGAGAATCCAGAAGGGACCTGTATTTTCTTACCAGCTAATTATCATACTGTACCTACCAACTGCACTGAGACAGAAAAAGGAAAGACAGAGAGAAACAGAGAGACAAAGAGGTGTGGAAATTGCACTTAAGTCTATCAAGTCTAAGCCACCAGGAATCTCAGGTCTTAGATGGGATTTTGCAGGTAATTTTAGCCCTGATGGAAAAGAACCCATCGTAATTCACATTTCTTTTATTAAAGTAAAATGTAAAAAAATAAGTAGTGTTAACTTCCTCCTCTTGAGAAAACTAGAGACTTCTGAGGTGCCCTTTAGAGACACAGCAGGCAGTTCCTGGGGTGGTGGGTTTTTTCTCTGGTGTTTCTGGGAATAACCTTACAATGAAGCTCATGGTAAAAGTCACCATGGGCATCTCTAGGAAATCTTGTCCCTTGTAAGTCCCAGCTTGGGGAGAGCATCCTACAAAAGTCTTACAAGAGGCGTGCCAGACTGCTCAGATTGATGACATCTGCCAGCAAAGAGGCATCGATGTCTTCAAACACCTGATCAATGTTGACACAGTTGGAGAGGTAATCGCTTGTCCCTTCATCCCAGGGGTGCTCCAAGAAAGTCGTGGCCATGAGGGTTTCGTTAAAGTCCAGGCTGTACTGGTTGGATTCAGTGACGATCTGTTCCTGCCCCTGGGGACACTCCATGTGTTGCCCTTGTCCTGTCCAGTCTGGCTCGCATGTGACAGGGTTGATGGAAGCTGGGAGCTCCATATCCACCAGAGTGGAGAAATCTCCGTTGAGGTTGGTGTTAAAGACAGTTTCCCAATCAAAGACCCCTTTCAGCGATCCCAGCTCAGTCTGCTCCTCCTGGGTCATCAGGGCCGAGCTGGGAAGCCGGGACGCCTTGGCCGTGGGCAGGGGCGAGGGCTGCTTGCGCTTCTGCCCCGCTTTGGTACCCCCCGGGTTCCAGCTCTGGCTGCTGGTGGTTTCCTCAAACTCCTTGAGCAGCTGCTGCGATGCCACATTGGCCTCGAGGACGTTGTTGGAGCTGCAGCAAGAAGTGGCCGGGCTGCCAACGTGCTGTGCTTCTTTCTGGACTCTTCCAGAGAAGGCCGGGTGGATCTGCACAGGAGACATCCTCCGCTTTTTGTAAGTCCCGTACTTGAGGCGGTTGGCATAGTAGGGGTCCAGCTTCCAAAATCCACCTTTCCCTGGCTCGTCTTTCTCCCGAGGAACCTTGATGAAGGACTTGTTCAAGGAGAGGTTGTGCCGGATGGAGTTCTGGAGCCAAAAGAGAAAGAAACCAAGGCTGAATGCTTGTCTGCTGCTGCGGGACCTACCTGCGTGGGGAGGCTGCTGGAGGTTTTCAGCAAGCACCTTGGAACAAAGCAGAACTGGCAACATCCAGACATCCAAGGCTACATGCCCAGCAGGAAATCCCTCAAACCCCTGAGTTTTCCCCCCTGAGTCTCCAGCAGAGTTTTCCTGCCTCCTGTCTCATCCAGCCAAAGGTGGCAGGAGCCAAGGGGTTCAAGGTAGGACTTGCCACCCAGGGGGAAGCTTTTGGGCAACTCTCCTTGGCTGGAAATTTGGGCCATGGGGCCTTGGATCATGCAGAGCACTGGGTGAAACTGGCTTGAATTGCTCTAGGCGTGGAGCTAGGCTGGAGGAGGTTGGATCCTCCTTCATTCCAAGGAGGAAGATGTGGGTGTCTATGCCCATGTCACAAGGCAGCACTGTGGGGTGGTGGCAACATCAGGGCCCTGCTGGCACCCCTGAGTTCATCTGTGTCTATTGTTAGTGTTGAGAGAAAAATATTTGGCCAAAACATAAGCACCGTGCCTTCCCCCAGCCACACTGGCACAAATCCGACGGGAGAACCCAGAAAGACACGTGGGCTGTTCCACCCTGTGTGTCTCCAGAGGTGCCTCCTGGCCCAGGGAAGCTCAGTGTGAAATCACTGCATCTTCATCAGCCACTGCTCAAATAAGATGAGGGGGAAAAAAAAAAAAGGGGAGGGGGGGAAAAAAAGAAAAGGAGGAGTTTCTGCTCCCGTCGAGCTGTTCTGAAACCCTGAATGTGCCTGGAGTGATGTGAATAATCAGAAAGGAAACTCAGTTATTGGGTAAATAACCCAGCGTTGGACTCCACAAAGCCAGGACTGTACTAAGAGATTGGATATGGTAGAGGTGGTGGGTTTTTTTAATGTTGCCTGGATATCTTTATGCTTATTCATCCATAATCCGTAGTGCCGAATAGGAAAAACAAGGCTCAATTGCTTAGAGCTGTTGAAAAACATGCACACACACACACGCACACACACAACAAAACCCTCCTCTGGGCTGAAGCTCCTTGGGTTTGTTGGCTCCTCTCCAAAGCACTCAGCTCCCACAGGAATATATCCATCTCCCCCCCCAGACTATGGGTGGCATGACCTTTCCAGGCTGTCTTCACGTACGGGAATCGGGATAGGGGATGAGAGCACAGCCTCGAAAAGAAAGAAAAGGGGGAAAAAAAAGAAAAAGAAAGGAAGGGAAAAAAAAAAAGTGAAAAGAAACAAAAGATTTTTTAAAAGGAAGAAGAAAAAAGAGAAGAAAGAAGAAGGAGGAACACAGATATTCCCCCACACAATCCAGGCTGTGGTAACTCCAGTTTTACTGTGTAATGAAATTTTACAAGGATCAGAGACTTGAAAGCTGAATTCTCTGCTCCCCATCTCTCCTCCTCATCCCAAACTTCACTCAGCCCAGGCTGAATTATTACTCAGCCGGTCAACATATTTATCATTCCTCCCTGCAACAGTCCAGGGTACCCCCTGCATCTCTGCAGAGAGGGATTGAAAACCTTCTTTCTTTTTTTAATGAACACATTTAATTAAAAATGGTGTGAATGCCCAGCCATGAAGTGTGCAGGAGAAAGTCAACCTGCTGGCGCCCAGCTCCTGCTTCCAAATCACTTTCATAGGTCCCCTGAGTGTAAGAGGGGGACCAAGATGGCCTTGGAGGGGGACCAGGAAAGGTTCCCTTCCCTGTGGTGGGCTTCAAGAGCCACTGGAGACCCACCTGCCTGGGGAGAAGGTGGGCAATGCCTGGGCTTTGCAGTGGGGCTCTCCAGCCCTGCTTGGATGGGCACTGCCATCAGGATTAGTGACACACTTCGGATTTGGGATGGGAACGACCCCAGCAGAGGGTTGAGCCCCGCAGGGCTCTCCAGCCCTGCCACATCCTAGAAAACCTCACGTGCCAGAGGTCCCCTCGCGTGATGGAGGAGGGTGGCGAGCCAAGGTGGCTGGGAAAAGCCCCTGGGCTCCAGGCTGCTCCCAAGCTGGTGAGCCTGGGGGCTGTCCCATCCCCGCCAGGGACATGCTCCTGCTAGCTGGGGACAGCAGCCCAAGTTAACCACTCTTGGTCTTCCCTCTGCAGATGTCACCAGCTCAGCCCAGTGATGGAGCCTCCGTGGCCTGTCCCTGGGGCCCAGAGCCCAGTGCTCTGCCCTGCTTGGAGAGCAGCAGCATTTCTGCTCAGAACCTCCCCAGTGAGAGACTTGTCCAACAAGTGGCATCTCCATCCCTCTCCTGTTCCTCATCCTTAGCACCCAGGCACACTCAACCTGGCAACTTCTCCATGTGTGCTCAACCCTGAGGGACTCAGGACCCCACAAGAGCTCCAGGAATGTAGGGACAGAGAGGCCTTTGCCTTGAAGCCAAGAGGAGTCTCAGGTGCCAGGAGCCCAACCAGTACCACCCTGCTCCCAAAATGGTCCTGGGCTCTCGCCCAGAACGGCTCCTTCCCTCTGCCACCCCTGTGGCCGTGGCATTTGTGCCCAGCCAAGTTCTTTCCCATTCTGTCCCTTCCCCACTGGCAGCCTGTGCCGCTCTTTTCCTGGTGGGATCCAGCATCCCTGCAGGATCTTGTTTTGCAGGGTGGAGGCTGTGGAAAGCCCTGCTCAGCCCTGCAGGGAGAGCGGCCAAGGCTCCACATCTCCTACCTGCCAGGTGGGATCGGCGTGTCGGAAGTAGCAGAAGTTGTCAGTAATCCACTTGTAGATGGCAGAGAGGGTGATTTTGGGTTTATTGCTGGCTTCCATGGCCATGCAGATGAGAGTGGCGTAGGAGTAGGGTGGCTTGACGTGGGGGTTGGTCTTGTAGTCGATGTCCCCTGTGAGATGAGGGGGCATGGCCACGTCGTGGTGAGTGGTGGAGGAGGTGGAGGAGGAGACGGGCGTGCAGGGAGTGTGGCGTGTGCCCTTGCAGGCCGGGTCAGCAGCCAGGGGCGAGCACGGGGACTCAAAATCAACCAGGCTGAACAGACTCTCACTCATCATGTAACAGTCCTGGGGGTCCGAGCCAGAGTATAACTGGGGGAGGCCAGTCTGGGCCACTGTGAAGTCCCTCAGCCACATGAGGTCTGGCAGGCTGTCATCCAGGTCTTCCTCCACGCACTTCAATTTGCCCTTGGCTTTCAGCGCTCGGCTCGGCCACGCCATGCCTCCCTCAGTGCTCCCCGGGCTGCACGTGAAGGGGAGGGATGGGGCAGATCCTGCAATAACAACAGGGACAGGGGTGAGGTTCCCCAAGGTGCAGTCTCTCTCTGACAGCCCTGGGTGCTCCTGGAGCTGCTGGGTGAGACCCATCCCTGGCGTGCTGTGCAAGGGACCTGCAACACCTCCCCCGAGGGGCTTTAGCACCCTTGAACCTTGGGGAAATTCCCTCAAACTCCTACACCTCAGTGTCACCCACTGAGCTGCTGCCCAGCGAGCTCTTGGCTGAACAAAGAATTTTTAAAAACCAACAAAAACCCCCTCAAACAACCAAAATCCAGCCCTGCCATCCCAATAAGCGAGGTTGTTTCTTGGGGACACACATCTCTGGATACCTGGCACTCGCAGGACTAACACTCAGCATTCAACACCAGGACAAAATACTTTAAAGTTTCCCCCCTCGCAGGCAGCTTCTCTCAGTTTGATGCTATTTCTGCTTTTACCTTCCCCTGGTACCCAGAAACAACTCAGGAGTGGGGTGGGGGAGCTGGCGGGGTCCCACCCCAAGCACATTCTCAGTCAGAGCAAGACGACAGCTTCAGACTTTGGGGAGTCCTGTGTAGGGGATGTGGATGTAAACCCGAAATCCCGAGTGTCTGGGCCAGGAGAGAGCGCCGGGAGGGCGCATGGCAGGAGCCGCTCCCCGCGCAGACCCACCTCCCCTAACAGCGCTTCCCATCCCAGCGCCCTCCCGGCTCCGCCGCATGCCCTTACCCCGTCCCGGTGTCGGCCCCCGACAGCCAAAGTTCACGGCAGAGTAAGAAGCTTCTGGAAAAACAGGAGACGGAGGGGGCGGGGGGGGGAGGGGGGGGAGGGTAAAAAAATACAAAAATAAATTAAAAAAAAAAAAAAAAAAGAAAAGAAAAGAAGATAAGAGGAAAGAGAAGCCCCGTGGGTGTCCGGGTGCCCCGTGCCGGCCGCCTGCGGTGTGCCCGGGCCGGGCCGTGCCCGCCGAGCCGCCGTGAGCCGCGGCCGCCCCGGCGCGGGGTTAAGTAGCGGCTCCGAGAGGCTTCGCGCGTTGCCGCGGCGACGCCGCGCCCCGTAAACATCCTCCGGGCTCGCCATTGGCCCGCGCGTTGCCATGGGGACGGGGGTGGTACCCAGGGATGCTGCGGGACCCCCCCAACCCAGCCCCGGAGAGATGAGGGGACTCCAGCGTGACCTTATCGCGGCTGTTCAGTGCCTCAAGGGAGCCGTAAGGAAGTTGGAGGGGGACTTTTGGCACGGGGGTGTGGTGATAGCACAAAGGGGAATGGCTTCCAACTGAAAGAGGGTGGGTTTAGATCGGATTTTAGGAAGAAATTATTGTGAGGGTGGTGGAACAGGTGGCCCAGAGAGGCCGTGGCTGCCCCATCCCTGGAATAGTTCAAGGCCAGGTTGGATGGGGCTTGGAGCAACCTGGGATAGTGGAAGGTGTCCCTGCCTGTGGTGTGGGGGGTGTTGGAACTGGATGATCTTCAATGTTCCTTCCAACCCAAACCGTTCTGTGAGTCTATGCAAACCTGAGTCCTGCCCCTCCAGGGGCAACCCCAGCCCTTTTCCTCCTACCTGTGCCCCCATCCCGTTTCTTGCTCCTGAGGCACCCACAGCAATGAGGGCACAGCTGAAGCGGGGCTGGGAGACTCCAAAAAGAAAGGATGGAGTCTGCCTTTATTTAATTCAAAACTTTACAGCCACAGGCTTCTCTAAGAAATCCCTGCCCCCCTCACTGCCATGCCGAGGGCTTTAACAGAGGCCAGGGAGGGATCCTTTGAAGGATCTGACCATGTGCAAGCCATCCCCCCCCAGCTTTTTCAGTCATGGGTTGGATTCGATGATCTCAGAGGTCTTTTCCAATCTGATTGATTCTGCTTTTGACTCAGCTGCAAGTTCCTTCCCCCCACCATCATCAGCCCCCTCAACTAAACCCAAATTATAACCCCCCTTACAGCCCTCCTCACCTTTAAGACTTCAGCTCCCAGCACATATTTTCTTCCCCACCACTGGAGGGATTTCTCTTCCATGAGCTCCCAGCTCCTTGTTGCTCCTCTTCTGCCCCAGGAAAAGTTCCCTCTGGGTGTCCTCATCCATCCCAGCAGTGACAGAGGCCACCCACACCACACACCAGGAAGATGCCTCTACCCCAGGCCAGACTCTTCCTGCAGAGGTTTAGTTTGCATTTGTCCTTTCTCCATCCTGGCAGGATTTAGGATGGTTGGGAATGTAGGTTGGAAGGGACCTTGGGAAGTGTTTTAGGACATTTGAAGCAGCTGGGCTGGTTTGGAGAAGGTACCTGGGTGACAGGTGAGTGGGTGCTCCCAGCCAAAAAGGGTCTTTACATACCAAGCCCCCCAAACCCCGACTGCCCTCACCCTGCAATCACAAAATGACTCTGGACACTTTGTCGACATAAGATACCCTTTATTAAACATACTCTTAAAATCCAAAACATGCTCAAAGCAAAATCATAAGCAGCAATCTGGTTTCCTTCCTTAAATCCCTGACACGAGGGTCACTGGAACAAGGGGCTGCCCTGTGAGACAAAGGGCTGTCACCTTCCACCCCATACTCCTGCCTGCCCCTTGTCCCTTCTGGGTGGCCGAGGACGGCACTGGTGTCACCCATGCCCAAATCCCGTCTCTCCTGTGCCACCCAGAGGATGGATTCTTTGCTCACAGCCAGGCAGCAGCACTGCTCGGCCACAGCATCCTCCCGGCTCCTCTCCATCACAGCCGCGGGTGCTATGAGCGAGGGGCAGCGCCGTGACCTTGTCTGGCTGCTCCTGCAGCCGTGGGGACACCGCTCAGAGAAGCCAGAAAACACTCAGGGTCACTCCTAGGACCTTCTCATTCTGCTGGCAGCCACAAGCACCGTTGCACCTTGTGCCAGGGTGCCAGGCCAGCTGTCCTTGTCCCCTTTGAAACCATGAGGAACGTTGGGCTTTGGTAGACCAGGTGACCCTGGAGCATCAGCCCGATTTTCTCTCCCCTGCCCAGGCTGGAGACATAGGGAAGAGATGGCTGCCGTGGTTTTCTCAGCTCAGCATGACGGGGAACCTCCAAAGCTCTCCCTGTGCGGTGCTGGTGGCTCCTTGGGGCTGGGACACCCAGCATGTCCCCAAACAGGGCGCAAGGCTTGTCCCCGCCACATCAGCCCTCCCTGCTGCTTGCAGCTCCCACCTCACATGCCCCAGGATGGCGTTTTGGAGTTGTCACCCCCTCACATCAAGCACCCAGCACTGGGCTCCCAGGGAGGAATTTGGGAGCTGCTGAGCTTACAGGAGGCACAGCCAGCCCAGAAGAGAGAGCAGTGGGACGGCCGGCTCCAAACCCATCTCTGGCAGGACCCACACTGGGGCCACAGAGCAAGCAGCCACCATGGCCCTGGCTGTGAGCCAGGCAGAGAACACACCCCCCCAGCCCCTAAAAGGGCTTCAGCCCTCTTTAGGAGCCACAGCCATCATCAGCATAGCCCGTGCTCTGTCGTGGGGATGGCAGTGGCAACCTGCTTCCCACACACGCCCCTCCAGGGACGCTGCCTTCAGTGCATGAACATCTCTGTGCTAAGGTGGCTCTGAAACGCAGCTGCCTCCTGCAAAGAGGAGGTGGCCTTTGCTACCACAGCCGTGTGACAAAACCAGGTGGGGAAAAGGGAGGCTCAGCTTCCCACCCTGGGCTGCCCCAAACAGCTCCAGAGCCCGGTAGATTGGGATGCAGGGTCTGATGCTCCTCAAAGTGGTTTCTTACTGTCCCTGATGCTCTCTGGAGTGGAGCCTGGCCTCTGCCAGTGGCCCCCAAGGTCTGTGGCTTTATCCCTACTCCTTTACAATCCCTGTGTGTCTGCCCCTGGAACAAAACCCGCTTATGTTCTCAGCCCAATGCTGGCCAGAGGGATGGGGATGGAGATGGGGGGCAGCTCCCACACCCTCATCCACCCCTTGCTACAAAGTGTTATGGGGAGGGCAGGACGGGTGGGATGGGGGGGACACTTTTGGCACTTGTTCCAGAGAGAGGGCGCAGCCCAGAGCCCTGAGCTCACAGCAGGGCGGAAGACAGAGAGGAAAAATTATGAATGCCCCAGGGGCTGGTGACCGGGCTGGGGGCGGTACCAGGTCTCCTGCCCACCCCTGCCACCCTGCTCCATGCCCTGGGGAAAAACAACCTCGGGGCCAGGGCCAGGAGCCCAGGTGCTGCTCAGGGGGAGAGGAGAGGGAGGGGAGCTCTGAGGGCACCATCACTGCCAGTGCATTAACGGGGACATCCCACGGCATGGGGACAGCCCACGGCAGGGCAGGGGCATGGGCCAGCAAACTTGGGTGGGCGGGGATTGACCCCCATGAAAGTCACCAGCTCATGCACCGAGGATGCCAATCCCAACACTCATCCTTTAACCCACACCCCTGAACACCATCCTCCCATTGTCCCCACCCACCCACATCCCAGAACCCCCTGAGTGAGGTGACCCTGTCCCGTCTGCTCCACACGTTGGAGGAGAGGAGCCTGGGGGTGTAAGATGACCGGGGGGCACGAGGGGACCCCAGCCTGTCCCCGTTAGGGCTGGAGAATGGGAAGGTGCTAATGGGGGGGGGGGGGGGGTGGGGCTCCAAAGTGACATGGCTTTCAGCCCCCACGGAAAAGTCGAGGTTACCGTCTTTTCTTTTGAAAATCAGTCCCGGTACAGCCGAGGGGTGGCGGTGGCGATGCCCACGGTGCCCGGACACCAGGGTCCCTCTGGGTGGGCAGGGGGTCTGTGCCCCCGCCGGGGCTGAGCCCTCACACGGGCAGGGCGGCCGCTGCCTGCTCCGGGTCCCGGGGGCCGGGGAGGCGGCGGGGCCAGGTCTGCTGCAGCCCCACGTTGTTGTTGGCTGCCTCTGGGCCTGGGGGCAGAAAACGGGAGTTAGGGGCTCCCAAAGCCCACTGCTGCGCTCGGCTCATTTTTCCATGGGGGATGCGATTTACTGTCCCAAAGTAACTCCCACCTCCCCAGCTCCCCCCGTTGGGTTTTGGCTGCAGCGAGGGCTGGGGGGTGCCTGCTCTTACCTCTCCAGGCTGGGGGAGCCCCTTAAACCCCCAGTTTCTCAGGAACGCTGAGGGCCGAACGGCAAGCACAGCGCGACCATTGCTGGGTTCCAATAACCCAAACGAAGGGGGGGCTGCCTGTGCCCCCTCTGCCCGGCGAGGGTGCCCTGTGGGGCTGCAGGCCAGGCACAAAGCGATGTCCCCCTGGCCTGGGCAGTGAGGGGACCGCCAGCAACGCCGGAGCAAGGGGTGACAACCCAGCGCCAACCCCCCCGGGGGACGGGGCACGAGGTGGGCGCAGCTCTGGGGGGCTCAGGGTCTCACCTATTCCTCAATGTTAATGGGGCAGGAGTCCGGCACGGCGGCTGCGTGGCAGGAGAGACCAGAAGGCACATGGTGAAGGCGGGAGCGGAGGCGGCGCGGGGACACGGGGACATGCACACGAGCGAGCAAACGGGGTGACCGGGGGGCCTGCGGGTCTCGCCGCCTGCGAACGGGTCCGGGAGGGGGCCGGGGAGCTGCTGCCGGGCACAGGGCGAGGGGTCCCCATGCGTGGAGCCTCCCAGGGTTTCGTGCCAAGGGGAACCGAGGGGTGGACATGCTTGTGGTGCTGGGGCAGCTGGGTCCCCCATGCCTCCTCTCCGGCTGCAGGCTCCCAGTTCAGGCAGCACCCTCCAGCTGGGGCAGGGTGATGGCAGAGCTCGGCCTGTGGCTTGTGTCCCACCACCAAACCCATCAGAGGCTGCGTGCTGCCCTTAGGAAGGGGGTGCACCCCTAAGGCAGCTTGGCTGCATCCTCCAGCGAGGTTAAGCCCTGTGTCCGGAGCCAGAGGGACTGTGTGAGGGCATGCCAAGGCCAAGGGCTGAGGCTTTCTCAGAGGGGGAGCAAAAAAATCCTGCTGCCTGCTGATTTATGGGAGGTGACAGCTGCCATTTCGACTGGCTTTTCATGGCGAGCTCAGGCTGGAGAGCGAGGCATGTTAAGTCTGCAGATCCCGGAGGGGATGGATAATTAAACAGGACCGCGTGTACATGCACACAGAAATCCCATTAAGAGCCTGATATTGCCTAAGTCACTGCAATGCCCCAGTGCAGAGACCCAGCTCTGCTCAGTGCACCCTTGCGAGGCTGCTGAGAAGCAGGGCTGGGGCAGCAGGACATACTCTGGTCCTGGAGCAGGGTACCAGCCCTGTACCCACCCACCTCCCATCCCCTTGTGCTGCTGGAGGGGTCTGCTCCGGGCAGAGCAGCTCCCAGACTCCATCCTGGTGAAACCCAACCGGCTCGCCCAGCCCACTGCTCACAGCTTGGAGCATCTGTGGCTTTAAACCAGCAAGAGCCCTGCTTTCAGGTTTTCTACAGCAGCTCCCCAGCCCTCCCCCCTTGGTGCCAGCTTTTCTGGCAGATGCCTTTCCTCAGTTTCTCTTTCCAAAGCTGCTTTTGCCACGCTGCCCCCAGCAGAGGCTGTGGCCGTGGCCAGAGGATGCTCTGAGCCCTGGAGACAGCCCCTGCAACCCTCTGCAGGATCCACACAGGGACACAGATCTATAGGTTTTAGTTAAACCTCGTGTCCTAAAATCCCTGGCATGTGGCCTTTTGCCTCCTCCCAAAGCTCTTTCCCATCAAATTGAAATCTGCAGAGATTTCAAAAGAAGCTTTGAGGAACCACGTCCCGCACCTTCGTCCATTACAGAGAGGACAAAAACATCATTATCAAATGTCACCAGCTTGGAGACTGTCCTAGATGTGGACTCTTGAACACCATAGATCTCAAGGGCCAGCATGCAACTGCCTTCCCTGCAATCAGTGAACAGGGCTGTCACACACTGGGTACAGGCCTTTAGAAATTTTAAGAATGATACAGCCAAAACAAACCCACAAAACATGGAATACCCCCAGTCTGTCTCACCATGAGCCTAAATGACTGTAAATTTAAAGACACAAAACTGATCTGAACTCCTTATGATATAGAAGCTGACTGTACCCTAGA
This sequence comes from Corvus moneduloides, assembly GCF_009650955.1. Classification (NCBI taxonomy): domain Eukaryota; kingdom Metazoa; phylum Chordata; class Aves; order Passeriformes; family Corvidae; genus Corvus; species Corvus moneduloides. The sequence continues at coordinate 7,879,010 of NC_045494.1, forward strand.
GGGTTTAAGGGTGCCCAGCATACCCCCCCACAACTGCTCCAAAAACTTCTCAAAAACCTATAAAATCAACTCTGAACATTTCAAGGTCAAATTGGTTGAACAACAACAAATATTGCTTAATCCTAGTCCTTAAAGAGATGCAGACCAATGTTTCTGCTATCAGACCAAAACATTCACCTTTTACAGGTACCTCCTCCACCAGGTGGTTTTCCTGGCTAAACCAGAGGCTGTTACCTCGCACATTTAACTGATATATTGGGAACTGGAATGGGGGTATTGAGCAGTATCAGTTTTGAAACTCTAACTGATCAATTGGGTGCAACCATTAATAACTTGGACACTACAGATCAACCTTTAAAGCCTTCCTTAGCCGCTCCTGGAAACACACAGTGGTCAGCTTCAAATATCAAAAATATCCAAATGCTAATGACCAGCTGGCTGATGCTCTGGGAATTGCTCAAAGCAAAGTGTCTTCAGCACTCAGCTGTATTCCAGCTCAGTTGTGGCTACCTCTACAGTGCTGGGATAATCATAGAATGGGAAAAGGGACTTTTATTCATTGAAATTTGAAAGGACATTTCAATCCTGGCAGGTTTTAATCAAATTTTCTTATGTCCCCATCACTAGTAAGGTCACAGCTTTTGTCTTAGCAATACATAGTGCTCCTGTACATACCAGGCACCAAATCCTTGTGGTAGCAATCAGATTAGATCCATTGGAGCACTGAGCATGGGCTCAGAACAACCATACACATGCATGGCAAACCACTGCTGTAGATGGTTGTGTGGTGAGAGAATGACAGGAGTTTATATGTGAAAGCAATACTTGGCCAGCCCAAGCTGTGTTTGGACACAGAGCTGTGTCTATCATTTCGAAACGTCTCCTGATAATGACCCCGAATCCATCTCAGTATCCATAGGACAAGGGTCTGTATGTCTACGAGCCCCTTGTGACAACAGTGGATGACACCAAGACCCAGCTGTGTAACCACTTGAATCTGTATTTGTAACTTCACCTGTAGAGCAGGGTGTGACTTCAGCTATCCCCTACCAAAAACTGTGCACCAGAATGGATGTCAGATGTGTTATATGACACTTTGTCTCCAACCCTACTGGAATGGGCATTACCCTGGTCAAAAACTGCTGGAACATCCTGATCTACACAAACTGGTACAACAACTCAAAAAGGAAAGTCAGGCAACAGTGATCACTGTCCCTTAGGATGTGGAAAAAATGCCTTGTGTCCTACAGAGAGTGAGAAGGGATGGAGAACATCATGTCTGCCATTCCCAGGGGACCAGGGACAGCCCCAAAGCCCCCACTCTGCACCTCCTCTGCCCCTGGTCCCAGCACGAGGAGCAGCCCTTTGCTTTTCCACACAAATGCCAAGGCTGGATCACCCCACTCGCACAGCACAGCTCATGCTGAGGGCTGCAGCTGCCCTCAGCGTGGTGGCCAAAGGATGGAGAGGGCATCCTCGGCTAGGCTCAGCCCAGGGGCCAGATCCTGCACCCCAGCCCAGGCAGGGGACAAGGCCAGCGCACTCATCACAGCAGAGCAAGAATTTGACCCTGTGCCGGAGCCATTTGGGCTGCAAAGCTCCCCCTTCCTCATCCTCCCCCCGGCACAACCAAGAGGGATGCAGTCAAGGATGGCTTTGGCTGGCGCCACAGACAAGGGATGCTTTGCCAGGCCCTCCAGCAAAGCAGAGGTGCTGCTGGGACACCCCCAGCTCCCTCCCCAGCCCCCCAGGCCGGCAGGGCTCAGCCAGCTGCTGACAGAGGGTGATGGAGGGGACACAGGGCTTTTGTGGCAGGCACCTGTTCCTCCCCAAGAGCCTCAGCTGTGTTTCTCCAGCACAGAAACCACCAGGAACAGGCGAGGCAGCAGGAGAGGAGGCTTTCCCAAAGGAGCAGGGGGAAAGAAAGGATTTCCCCTCCCTCCAGTGGGTTTCACCCACCCTCTTGGCTCTCCAGCACCTGCTGCAAGTCTGGGACCTGCCACAAAGTCAGCTGAAGGGGCAAGGCAGGGGCAGAGTTGCTTCCAGCTTGTCCACAAATGTATTGATGGAGACCCCATGGAGGGTGTGGTCTTGGCTTTTTGGCTCGTTTCCCCACGCACAGGTTGAGGAAGCTGAGCCTGCAAGGCTGGGCAGGGTCCCCTGCCCACTGCCCCCTTCCACACAGGGGCCAGGGGTCTTCAATACATTTGTCACCTTTGGGCAACTCTGGGCAGGGAAGGGGCACAAGCGTGGGTGAAGAAAACCGTGTTGGCACAGAGCGAACATGAACTTTCACGCAGACGGAGGAGCCTGGGAGGAAGGAAGAAAAAAAAAGGGATGGAGAGAGGCTGGGAGGAAACAAAAGTGGGAAGAGGGTGAGGGAGAAAGCATGAAGAAATGGGAAAGATGGATGAATGTTGGGGCTCTGTAGAACGATGACCTGAGCTGACACACCCCATCCCCCTGGCCTTGGAGGAAGAGGAGGACGAGGCAGGCAGCTCCTGCTGTACAGCTGGACTGCCTGTGGATCACATCCCAACACAAAATATTGCTGTGCCCACCACAAGCCTGGACCAGGCTACAGCTGTGCCACACAACCACCTTCCTAAGGAGGACTGGTGCCCCCTGGGGTGCCAGCAGCCCCCTGGCCAAGGGACAGAGAACCCCAGCAAAGCAAGTCTGCAGCCCCCTGGGGACATCCCAGTCCGGACAGGCCACCCTGACCTATGGGTGGTGACGTGTCTGGTGCTCAGCCCCACAGAGGGGCAGGTGGAGGGGTGCAGTGAGGACAACCTGGCGGGGATGGCAGTGGCCAGGATGGTGGGAATGATGGTGATGGGAGAGGAGGGATGGATGCAAAGGGCTGGGGGGATGCAGGGAAGAGTGGAACTGTCCCCCCCACCCCAAGTTCATGTTCAGCAGACGGCCACTCACCAGGTAAGCAGGCCTCAGAGCACAGTTTATTGTCCAGCGCTCTCACGTGTGCGATGCCCATGTCATTGTTATTGTCACACCTCAGACCGAGGAAAGCGCCTGTCCTCGGGCCTGGAAGGGAGTTAAGGCAGTTAACGCCGCGGCCGGGCTGGGGCTCGACGTCGCCTTTTTAGCACTGGGGGGTGGGATTTCTGGGGCTTTTCCTCTCCCCTCCCCAGCCTCTTTCAAAAAAAAAAAAAAAAACAATAATGAGATAAAAATGATGCATCTGTGTGGGACTGGGTGAAGAGTGGACAATAACACCTGGGCACAGCCCGAGCTGCTCCTTTCCTCGCACCGGCCACATCGGAGGGCAGCGGAACAGTGACGATGCGGCCATGGGTACACGCATGAACCTGCCCAGGGTTCAGCCAAACCTTCCCTCTGGCACAGCCAGGCCGTGGTGGCACCCATCACCTCCTGCAGGAGCCTCTCTGGCACCAGCAGTGCAGTGAGAGCTGCGTGGATGCCAGGAGGAGGCAGTAGCTGGATGCGTGGGGCAAAAGAAGCCGTAGCCAAGCTTTTGCAGGGGGGGATGGAGGCTTTTGGGGATGAGGGAGGTAACTCTGCTTCTTAGCATCACTTCTGCAAGAGATTAGCCCCCAGGTTCTTACCTGCATCCATCAGATGCAGGTGACTGAACCTCAGGAGGGATGTTCCCAAATATGCCAGTAGCCCTGCTGAGAACAGGCGCAGGACTGTGTCCTAAGGAGAAAGGCCATCCTGCTCCCAGAGTTGTTGGGATGCCCATGGATGCCCACCACAGCCCTTGGTTGTTCCTATTTGTTATACTTGAGTCTCCCCACCAGCCTGAGCCTCTCTACAGGTCAGAGGCCACGATTTGGGGATGGGTGTTCCATGGGTGTTCCTGCTTTCCAGCTTGGCTGAGAGTTCAGGTTGGATGGGGAAATAGTTTTGCCGTATTTTTGCTAAAAAGAGACTTGGAAATGTGGGAGGGGGCACACTGTGGGCCTCCCTATTGCCCAAAAGCAATCCAGGGCCATTGGTGGCCGATGGCATGGAGGTGACCACCTCTTTCCTTGGCTATCTGAGCTCAAGGGAGGAGGCGAGAGGAGCCCTCGATGTGCGTGTGTTGACTTAACACATTCAGGACAGGCCAAAGAAAGTGAGGAAAGCATCCCAGAGGGAACAGCTTTGCAGCCCCTTCCTATGGGAATCAGCCCAGGCACTGATTTCTACAGGGCAAAGTTTCAGAGATTTGAGAAAACACCTTGGTAAGGGAAAAAACACAGAGAGAGAGAGAGAAGCCTCTTTCCCACTTGGCTCGTTGGAAAAACCATTGGATCCTGCACACCAACTGCTCCACGTCCCACACTGAGCTCTCTGGGTCCCCGTACCTGGCTGGCACCCCCCGCCCACTGCTGTTCAGCCCACCCGTGGGTGTCCCTGCTGTGACAGATGTTTCCCTGTCTCCAGCGCCCGCAGAGTCCCCCAGGGCTCTCCCTGATGGCAGCAGGGAAGCTGGGGACAGCACAGCACCCCCTGCTCACGGTGACAGCGAGCTGAAAGCGAGGGGACAACAACGACCCAGGGCCTTTTACCGTCTTCCTGTGTGGGAGAGGCGTCCTCGTCCTCCAGCACATCGTTGCCCTGTGGCACAGGCGAGAGGCAGCGAGTGTTAGCCTGAGGCTGTGCCAGGGGCTGTTCCCAGGTCCTTTTGAGGGAACATCCCTGGCCCTGGGGATTCCATGGATCAGTGGAACAACCCCACTGCCCCATCCATCCCCAGGGCAGCCTGCAGGGACATGGATGCATGGGCAGCCCCTTCCCCAGCCCAGCCCTGGGGGAATGTGGTGCCAGCTGCCCAGCTTCCCTCTCCATGGGCACAACTGGGATCCCCCCACGGTGCTGGGCGACACCACCGCTCCCAGCTGTGGGCACAACTGGGATCCCCCCACGGTGCTGGGCAACACCACAGCTCCCAGTTCCTCGTGGGATGGTTGTGGTTACCTCGGCATCGCGCTCCTCGGCAGAGATGCTGACAAAGTTTAGATCCGGAGACTCCACAGGTGTTGACTGTAGGAGGAAGGTGGGAAAGATGGAAGGAAAACAAAAAAAGTCTGGTGCCAGTGGTTTTGGAGGAGGAGTTACATCCCATAGGGAAGCTCGCCAAGCTGGGCACCGCCACCACCAACTCCCAGTCCCTACCTCTCCATCAGACGCTGTGGCGCTGGCGGCCTCGGGCGAAGGGAGCACGTCCCCCTCCTCCTCCTCTTCCTCCTCCGTGCCAGGGGCGATGTAGGAGCCAGACATGGAGGACACAGTGTCAGTGCTGAGCTGGGAGTGCTGGCTCTGGGAGGAGGCCATGGACATGACGGACTGAGCCAGGCTGCTGCTCACGGGCTCTGGGAGAGAGCACGGGCTGAGGGGGCCGCTGGACTCCCCCACGCACTGGTGGGAGTCACAGCACAGCACCCACTAATGGCAGAGGGGCTAATGAGGAGGAGTGGGGTGCAGAGCAAGGGCTGGCTGCATGCCATGGACACGTGATGGGTGCAAAGCTGCCAGCAGCAGGTCCCCAGGGCTCACAGCCCCCCCCCCTTTCTGGGTCTAAAGGGTGACAAAGCAGGCGTGACTGGTGGCCCCGTGATCCCCATCTCCAGGTGTATGGGTGACAAAGCAGAGGTGACGCTCTGGGGCTCCATCCCATGTCCATGGCAGGGTAAGAAGGGGCCATGCCACCCCTCTTTGCATCCCCCCACAGTGTGACAGTCCTGAGATCACGATGCCACTCTCCTGCCTTGCCAGCGCCTTTGAAACCCCACCATGCTGTACCTTCTGGGGATGAGATGGTGGAGGAGAGGGGTGTCCCAGTGCACGAGGACTGGTCAATGGCTCCTGATGATGACAGGGTGAGGTTTTCACTCTCCGGCGTTGCACCACATTCCTGGAAGAGGAGCCCATGGGGAGGGGAGGGGATAGGGGATACTCAGCATGGATGGCCCATCTCCTCTAGGCATCCTTATGGATGGAGAAGAGCCAGGAGGGGCAACCCCAGTCAGTCTCTGGTCCCAAGCCTCCCCCAAATCTGCTGCCCCCTCAGTGCCTCAACTCCTCACCAGCACGTTTTGGACAGTGCTCACCTCCTCACACCGGGCTGGGGATCTCCTCCTGGAGACCCTCAGCTCTGACTCAGTGCACGACTTCTCATCCTCCTCTTCGGGCAGGATAGAGGAGTTCTGTGAGATGGACCTGGCCAACGGGGCAAAGCAGAGGGTTTCACCCCTGCCCACAGCCCCCAGACCCCTCCAGACTCCCGGACCCACCCCAATACTCACTTGGAGATGCTCTTCTTCAGCTTGAGCCCCGGGGGACCGCAGTCAGGCAGGCGCTCGAGGGGTGACAGGGCCCTCAGGGGGGGCAGGGGGCCATCGCTGCCGTAGGAGGGCAGGGTCCCCACGCCCGGGGGGTCCCCCAGCACTCGCAGGGGCAGCGCGGCCGGCGACGGCGTCAGCGGCCCATTGAGGGCCTCCAGCAGTGACACCACCTCGTAACCCGGGGGGATGTTCTCCGAGGACTGGGGAGAGGGGGAGAAGGGGTGAGGATCCTCCCTGGGCCATTTTGCTGATCACTCCCAGTGGGATCAAGATGCCCCAGGGAGAAGCTCAAACCTAGAGAATGGACACCCTGCCAAATACCCTTTTTTCTCTTTTTTTTGCAATATCAACCCAGCGTTTTTTGCAAGATGAATTTGCATTAAATAAATAAACCCTGTCCCTCAGAAACACACGGATCCCCAAACCTCCCCACCCTGGTGGAAGACTCCAGGGTCCCACCTTCAGCCAGGCACTGACCGAGTGCTCCTCGGAGTCGGAGGTCTGCGAGGCGATGATGGGGTTGAAGCTGGTGGGCGAGAGGGGGCCCAGCTTTTTCCTCATGGCTCGGATTTGAAGCAAGGCTCGGAAAGCTGCGGCAGCAGGGAACAAAGGGAGGGATGAAACCCAGGCTTTGAAGGGAGACCCGTCAAAAAATGACACCGCATTTCCCAAGAGGGCCATCCCCAGGGGGGCTAGCGGGACTGCAGAACGGGAGGGTGGCAGATGCCAGCCCGTTCCCAGAGATGCCAACCAGCCCACCCAAGCTCCCCCCCAGCCCTTACGCAGCCTGCAGATGGGGCAGTTGTTGGCCTGGTAGCGCAGGGTGTCGGCGCAGGTGTTGCAGAGGCAGAGGTGGCGGCAGGGCAGGATCAGGGTGTCCCGGACGTCCGACAGGCAAACCACGCACTCGGCGCTGTTATCGCTCACCTCGTCCTCAGCCACCTGCCCCAGGGACAGGAGGGAGCTGCTCAGCCTCAGGGGTCCCCAGCCCCCGTGGCACCAGGGTGGGTGCTCTAAAATACTGGCTGGGTGCTCCAAGAGGGTTCTGCCTGTGTCCATGGGCTGCTTGCTCTTAAATGCCCTGCTGGGACCTCACTGCTCCTCCCCAGGAGATAAGACCAAAGGAAACAGAAACCCTAACTTGCACCCCAACTTTCACATATTAGAGCAGAGCATAAGGCACATCCCTTGAGCCGCATGCTCCCCATCTAAACCAACACCCTTCCCCCAAGGGACCACAAAGGACAGGGGGAAAACTCAATCCTTCAGCTTTCTGCCTCCAGCAGCTTTGATGCCAGCACAAAGTGTCCCCAGGCATCACCAGCTCCGTGCTGTGCTGCAGCCTTTTGCCCTGAGCATGTTTCAGTGGCCAGACCTGTGCTAGGGGAAGGGAAGAAGGGATGAGGGAAGACCCCTGGGATGAAGGCAGGGGGATGCAGGCACAGACCTTGGAGTCCTGCGTGTTGTACTTGTTCTCGATGCCGTAGATCTCCTGCAGGAGGTAGCTCACTCCATCCACCTGCAATCCCATGGGGAAGGGGTGAGGAGCAGACACACCTTGCCCGTAGCCACTGCAGCTCCCAGCCCCCTCCTTGGGCCAGCCCTCCTCCCCCCACCATCCAGGGGTTCTCTTTGCATTGATAACCTCGAAATTGCACTCCCTGGGAGGCAGGGGCAAGGCTGGGACAGGCGTGGAGCTTTTGGGTCTCCCCAGAGTCCCTCAGTGCCTCCCCTGCAGGGTGTGCAGGGTGGCTGCCACCACCTCGGGGACACCCCAACACTCACCACTTGCTTCTGCTTGAGGGGCTTCACGCAGAAGGTGCCATCGCTGTGCTGGAGAGGGGAAAGAGCACATTGGTGGGCACCCCTGGGCTGCTGTGCTAGAGCACCCACCCACCCACCCTGTTGCTGTCACTGCTCCCTCCTTGCTCCCAACAGGCCCATTTTGCAGGAATTCTGGCTTTTCCTGACAGCCCAGCACCAGGTAGCTGTGGGAGGTCACACACATTGCAAAGCTGGAGACTTCTTGGAGGAAGGAAGACGGAGTTGAGCCCAAAGGCCTCAAAAGGGGGTGCTTAAAATGAGGGAATAATCCCAGAATTTGAGGAGCAGCCCGAAACATCCCCAGCCCAGCAGCACCATCCCGATTCCCAGGGATTCTCCAGGCTCTTGTACCTGGTGGGTGCTGGAGGTAGGAGGGGAAGGATGGCACCAGCTTGGCACTTACCTTCTCAAAGGTGGCCAGCAGCACATGGCAGTGCCCACTGTGCTCTGCAAGACACAAAGTGACATGCAGGGCTCAGGGGACACGCAGGAGGACAGGCAGAGCCATGGTGGCAGTGAGGAAAAGCAGGAGGCTCTGCCCAGCTGGCATCACAATGCCAGCAAACTGGGAGAGCCCATCCCAGCAAGGAACACCCGCCTCACCCTCTCCTTCATCCACCACCGCCTGCACCACCATGGGATAAACCTCGCGGTCCAGGTCGAAGCCCAGCTGGAGAGATACAGGGGAGGCTTGGTGAGATGGAGCAGTGCTGAGGCTTCACCCCACCTCCATCTCCATGGGATGATGTCGGGGGCGGGAGGGACCCACCTCCTCCTCGCTCCACTCGGAGGGGTCGATGGTGTGGGAGGGCACACAGAACTGCTGGCACACCCCCCGCTTGTAGTGCACCGTCTCCGACTGCAGGCTGTTGTCCCTGGGGGTGTAGCTGTCCCGTGGAGAGAGGACAGAGTCAGGGCACCACGGGTGTCCCCACACTCCTCCTGCTCCCCCCCCCCCGATCACGGAGATGCCAAAAAATGGGAGGGGTTGTGTGTGTGTCACTCCTCTCCTCCCAGATGCCTTTTAGGGCTGAGGTAAGAAGTTCTAAAAAGGGCTAAAATAATCCACAGGGTGAAATAAACACAGGGCAGCCAACACAGCACAGGAGGGGACAGGGACAACTCCACAGCCAACCTGGAGGGGTCTGGGGGGGGAGTCAATGATTTCCCCTGGCCTCTGTTCTGACGTGAAGGTAAAAAGAAGGAGCAGGATGGGACAGGGAAGGACATGGCAGGGGCTGGCAAACACCTGGTGGTGGCACCTGGGGGAAACAAGGAGCCTCCCTCCAATCCCAGCACCACCCTCAGCTGTTTCCTGTCCTGAAGAGGAAAGATGCTCCGGGGGGGGAAGGCTCCATGTCCATCAGCCAGGGACACATAGAGGCTTGGGTGGACATAGGCCAGGCTGGGGGGTGACACAGGCCTGGCTGGGGCCCCTCACCTCGCCACCCCGTTGTGGAACTCCTCGGTTGCCTGGTAGTAGATGGTTATGGCCACACGGGTGTCTGTGTCGAAGGTGAACTCCACATTGTAGTGCACCTTGGCCTTGCTCACTTCTTCCCCCGGGGTCTTCACCTCCTCCGAGCACCTGGGGAGCACAGAGGGTCCAGGAGACGGGCCTTGGGGTGCTCCAGGACTGATCCCCTCAGCACCAAAAGGGGCTGCTGCCCTCCATCAGGGGACACTGAGGCACAACAGGAGTGCCCAGCATGCCCAAGGTCACGCCTGCAGGCTGGGAAGTGCCGCAGACGGATTTCAGCCGTAATCCCAAATCTCACGGCCCTGCCGCAATCCCCAGCCTCCCTCCAGCAAAGCCTTTGGAAGGTGGGGGAGGAAGAACAAGCAAAGCACTTCAAAGGCAGCGCTAAGCTCCTTTAATCCTGCGGCACTGCCTGTGCTGGCATGCGGGAGCCAGGAGGGGAAGGGCACGTTTGGAGAGCAGCGGCTCATCCCCTTCATCCATCCGCCCTGCTGCAATGAGAGCAGCCCCGTGCCCACCATCCATCCCCTGGGAGCACCCAGCAGGACCCTCCCTCCCCGTGGCTCAGCCCTGTGGGCACCCAGACTCACTTGACGAGGCGCAGGGTGTCCTTGCGGATATTGATCAAGCTCCTGAGGGTCTTCACGGGTTCCTGAGGAGGTGGAGCAGCGTAAGGGAACTAGGATGAGAGAGACACCGGTGAAGGCAGACGCACGTGGGGGGGGCTACGCTGGCTGTGGACCCCCCAGTGACCCAGACCCAACACTCTACAGAGGGAATTGGGGTGGCCTGGGCATCCTGATGGGTGCTGAGCACCCGCAGCTCCCGCTGGCATTTGGGTACCAGGCAGCACGGTGACAGGGACATCCCTTCACAAACAGCAAGCCCAGAACAGCAGGGACAGTTTCACTGGGGAGGGGGTACACAGAGCGGGGCTGTTCCTTGTTCCTTTGGCTGGAGGGTGAGGGGGATGTGGGGCACAGGGCAGGTGGCTGCTGATGGATTTTTAGGCTGCTGGATGAGGCTGGGCAGAGAGAGGCTGCAGCTCCCTCGCTGCCCATCAGCCAAGAAAAAACAGGCACAAGTGTCCCTGTTTCCTCCCTGTGGTGGATGGGATTTGGATGGTGGGATCCCTGCATCCCACTGCTCTCGTCCTCTCCAGGAGGGGAAAAGGGCAGCAGAGTCATCAAACTGCTGTTAACAAACTTTTTTATGAGTCACTAAACGTGCACCTGCAGAATCGAGCACCTGCAGAGTCACCCATCGCAGCTGGAAGGGAGAGAGTGAGAACAGGCTCCAGGCTGGAGCTGAGCCGTGTCATGACATGTTGTGCCATGTCATGATACATCCCCTGCATTCAAACTAATGCAGTCATCCAAAATTGCTTCTTTGCACCTCACCCAGCCAAACCAGCCCTGGCAGGGAGAGCACCCATGGGTGCACCCCCCCTCCTGCTGCAGCAGCCAGGGGTGAGCGACAGAGGAGGGAAGGGGCAGCCGGGTCCCCTGGGTGCCACCCACAGGGGCCGTTGGGCTGGGCAGGATGGGGAAGTGCCGCAGGCAAATTTTGTGCTGCAGAAACCACTTCGGGCTCTTTCACTCCCACGTGTGAAGAGCACTTTTTCGGCGTGGTTGGATTTTTTTTTTTTTTAATTAAATTTTACAAGCCAGATTTTGCACATCAGAAAGGGGCCATTCAGAGGACGTTTTGCATCTCCTCACTTTAAATCAAGCTGAAACACAACATAAAAAAATGGGTAACGGTTGCAGTGAAGTTAAGAGTGTCATCCACGTGCCTACAGCAACACTTGGTGCAGGCCGGCTTCTCTTAAAGTGGAATAAAGACCACCCTCAAAAGTCTGTCTTGGGGTTTTTCTACAAGCAGACCCCAGCAGGTTTGCGTGGGCAGGGAAACCCAGTGGCACATTTCAACAGTTCCTGGCTTCCCCTGTGCTCTCTGTGTGCCTCCAGCAGCTTCTCTTGCTCCTCAGCTGCATGGTGGCAGCTACTTAAACCTGCAACGCCCTTCCCACCCCCTTGGGAACCTGCTCCCAGCTGGAAAATCCAGATTATCATGTATCCATGGAGGGGAGAAGCTGCACAGCCTCCGGCTGCCCTGCACATCCCTGTGGCAGCAGCGCTGTTCATAGCTCAAAGTGCTCTGCTCACAGAGCACTTGGGACACAATTTTTCCAAGATCTCCTGACCTTTGAACCCCAAGGAACCCAAAATAAATCCCCCACCAAAAAGCAGTGGCCGTCTTTAATGTTTCCAGCCCAACCAGGGCTCTCACAGAAGGCCAGAAAGCAAAAGTATCGCAGCCAAGAAACACCAGGACAGGACTTGCAGGCAGCATCAGAGAGGCCCAAGTGTTGCCTGGACACAGGCTTGGACCAGAACCAACACAGATCCATCCCAGCTCCTCCCTGGGCCCCCAAAACTCCCCCTGCTCCCCTGGGAGACGGGATCTTGGTCACAGCTCTGCAGCCCAGAGCCATTGGTAATTAAACCGGAGCAAGACAATTTAGCTCATGATGCTGTATTAATTCTCTCTGCTGTTTCCAAGCTGTTCCTTTGCCTTCCCTGCTGCTCTGCTGTCAGGGCTGCTGACATGGGAACTGCTCACTGGGCAGTTTAGAGGCTTTTACTGTAATCAAGAGGATTTCTCAACACTCGCTGCTGGAAGAGACCCTGAGTGCTGACTTCTCATTTTCCAGGGAAGCGCAGAGGATGGAGGGAAAGGCTCTGCCTTTGCCCACCCAGTGCTCTTGGGCTTTCTGGGTGCTCCTGACCTTGGCTCTGTCAGGATCCCCGCTCTGGCACAGCCCAGGGCTGGACACTTCCCTGCTGAAGGAGTGCATGATGCTGCCAAAACACTACCAAAGCCAATTCCAAGGAGGAAAAAGGAACCTTGCTGGCAGCAGGCAATGCTTGAGAGCTGGGTCAAAGCACCAGGCAAGTTTATCTCAACTTAACAGAAAAGCTTTGGTGCCTTTTAAGTCCTCACTCTGAATCTTTTTAATACTTGACCCCTCAAACACCACCAGGCAGGAGGAGTCCTACTGCTCCAGTCCCACTGCTGAGAGGCACCCCGACGAGAGGGGGACATCCCTCCCGTGGCTGAACCCCTGCTCTCACTTCCTCCCTTTCCAAAGGCAGCAAGCACAAAAACCATCTCCAGGAGCCTGGGGTGTAGGGAACACCAGCCAGGTTCCCTCGTGCCCTGAGACCAGCTGGAGCTGGCAGCACCCAGCACTGCAAAACCCACCCGTGCTGCCCCCAGCCTCAACCTACCCCAGCCTTTTTATTTCTGTTTTATTTCTTCCTCTTTCTTGCTAGAGCTTGGGCAGTAATTTTACCTGTTCCTGTCCAAGCTACTCCACTACCCTGAACCACACCAGCACCTCTGCGTCACATCCCCCACCATGTGCCCTCCTGTCTGGGATACAGCTCCTGGATGAGATGGGGAAGGCAAGAGAAAAAGCAGCTCTTGGAGAGGGAATGAGAAAGAATTTGGATTAAATCAGCCCAAAACCCTTTCACCATTAGTCCTCGATGGAGGACAGGCTGCAGCAGGAACCCAACCCTTATATCAGCCATCAGAGAATCCACTCAGCCCGCTCCAGGCGGGCTTGGCAGGCTCTGCCCGTGGAGGGGGACAGCCGGCAGCCGTGCACCACCGCACACCCCATGACACACAGCCACCACCGGCACGCTACCTGCGCTCCGGAGCCCCCCAGCCCCGTGTCCCCGCCGGTACCCACCACCACGGGCCGGTTCCCCAGGAAGTTGAGGTCGCTGTTCTCGCCGAAGAGGTACCCCTCGGGGTGCGTGGAGTCGAACTTCTCCCCGCCCATGATGAAGTGGTTGGCAAAGTAACTCCCTGGAATGAAAACACAGCGAGCGCCTGAGCGGAGGGGGAGGAGGGGGCTCCAGCCGGGCGATGGAGCGGCACGAAGCCACCAGATCGATGGCTCGGAGGTGACTTTGTCCCCAGGGTCACCTTGCTGGGAGTCTTTCTGGTTGAGCTCACACGATGAGAGCCCCCAGGCAGGCAGAGGCTGCCCAGGAGCCACACTCCCTGCCTGCCCTCCCCTCTCCCTGCCCGCTTCCCACCCGCTTCAGCACCACGGTCCCAGCCTGGGCACAGAGCCGGGGCAGGAGAGGCTGGTGCAGGGGCCCAGCCCCATGGCAGCGCTGGCCCTGGGGGCTACTCCATCCGTGGGATTTAACAGTGCCTGCTCTCCTTTCCCTCTCCGGGAAATCCCTATGAGCCCCAGTACGGCCGGAGCCACCCAAGGTCACCCTGACCTTCAGCCATCCCCACACTGGCAGGAGCGGACGGATCCTGGTCCGTGAGGAGGAAGAGGAGACGGCTCCTGGGACAGCAGAGCAGAGCTAATCCCGGGCATAAACACCAGCTCATGTCCCGAGGAGGCAGGAGAGGCAGGGGCACAGCCTGACCTGCCAGAGAACCCAGAGCCCTGCGAGCCCTGGAGGAGCCGGGCTGGCTCCCAAACCCCAGAGAACCCAGAGCCCTGCGAGCCCCGGAGGAGCCGGGCTGGCTCCTGCACCCCAGAGAACCCAGAGCCCTGCGAGCCCCGGAGGAGCCGGGCTGGCTCCCAAACCCCAGAGAACCCAGAGCCCTGCGAGCCCCGGAGGAGCCGGGCTGGCTCCTGCACCCCAGAGAACCCAGAGCCCTGCGAGCCCCGGAGGAGCCAGGCTGGCTCCTGCACCCCCAGGGATGCTGCCGGGAAGGGCAGCATGGACCAGGCACACAGCCCCCAGAACGGGCAGGGCTGCTCCTGCCCAGAGCCTGATGTCACAGATCTCGTGTGCCACCCAAGGCAGCGTGTCCACAGCCAGACACTGCCCAGATTTGCTGCAGCTGCCACCAGGAAGGTGGGCAAAGCATAACTGAACCGAGTTCTGTTGTCAGTTCTCAGTCTGCAGCCTTCCCTAGGAAGGGCTCACCTGCAGGAGGGAGGATTCTGGGGGCCTGTAGACCCTCCAGGAGGTCAGCACCTGCCCTGCAGTGCTCCACATTGGCCTGATGAATGCTGGGCAATGACCAGGGTCCCTTCTTCCCTCACATAGCCAAAACACCGGCTCCTGGCCCCGAGCTGGGAGCAGCCCCCAGGTCAGGCACTTCTCCACTAGAGAAGAATTTCCTCCCAGCCCGGCCAGGAGCCAGCTGGTGCCTGCTCCTTGTCCATGAGATCTGGGCTGTGTGGGGAAAGCACAGTGTGGCACAGGAACTGCCCAGGCAGGAGGGCTGGGACTTGAGGCGGGAAAAAAGGGAAAGGTGGACAGGGATGGGGCAGCAGCAAGGGGTGAGCAGAAGCACCAGGAGTCAGTCAGACATGGACACAGTGTCCTGCATCCTGACAGGGAAAGGCTCTGGCTTATAAAAACCCCAAACCCACCAGCACAGATCCATCTGCACCCCCCCGGGGGACACCCCAAACCCAAACATTTGGGAACCACAGATAAAGGAGCTCAAGCCTGGGCTGAAGCTCTGCTTGTGGGGACTGAGGTCAGAGCTCGTGATCAGCTTCCAGCAGAGGCAGGGACTGTCCAAGGCTGGATCAGGCTCTAATACTGCACTTAAAACCCAAAACTGAGCCCAAAGCCCAGGGGGAGGAGTAGGGGGGGATCTAACTCCTGGGCAGGAGGGATGAGTGGGGTCACACAGCTCGGCCCCAAGGCCCCGTGGTGCAGGGATGCCCGGATGCAGCGAGCCCGTTAGCGAACGTCGACCATCAATTATTGATGCCTGCTGCTTTCAGGTCCCATTTTCCATGTACATAATTTATAGGCAGCTCGCCTGGAAGGACTCGGCCACATGGAAAAAAAAAAAGCCCCAAGAGCAAAGTGCCTTCGGAGCTGCCTGCAATGGCACAGCCAGGGGAGAATGGGGCCATGCAGAGCTTTTCCTGACACTGACTTGGAGCAAGAGCAGGAGATGGCAAAAAAATTACATTTAAACATGGAGAAAAGCCACCCTGGCACTGGGAAAAAGCTGGAAAATGGAGCACAGGCTCTCTGTGATTGGCCCAGCCACAGTTTAGTGGGTGCTGGGGGCTCCTGTAGGATAGGCAGAGCAGGTGAGGACCATGCTGCCATCACCCAGTCTCCCTGCAGGGGTTGGGAGCATCCCTGGGTGCTGCAGGCTCCCAGCACATCCCCCAGAGGCCTCAACTCCCTCTTGACAGCAACAGAACCAGCTCTGTGCTCCCTCCCAGCAAAAGTCCTCCTTGCTGTTAAACAAGAGGCTTGAGTAGTGCCAGGCTTTTCCAGGGAAGCAGCAGCACAGGAAAGCCCAGGGCATGGGCAGGAGCGTGTCGGTGACTCCCTGGACACAGCCGGGTGGCAGAGGAGGGAAGCACCTTCCCAGCCACCTTATTATGGGCTGGCTGTAAATCCAACGCCCACTCCCGGGGAAGGAGAGCCTGTCAAGGACAGGCACATCTCAGGAAGGGCTGTGCAGAGCGGCTGCTGGAAAGGAGGAATAAACCCAAATTGCCTGAGGTTCTTGGCAAAAAAAAAAGTCTTTGTGTCCTGCACATCTCCTGGCACCAGCACATGGGACACATCTGGCACCAGCTGCCAGCTCCTTTTCCCCGTGAGTGCCAGTGCTGCCACCTTGTCCAGGTGAAGGAGAAGGGTGAGGACCCTCGTGTGTCCCTGTGGCTCTGGCATGCAGTGACACACGTCCTGCACTGTCCCCCAAGCCATGCCTGCCCTGCTGGGCTCTGGTACCACAGCCTCTGGCTCTCCAATGTTACAGCCTCACTTTCCAAAGCTGCTAAAACAGAAAAGCTCATTTCCAGCTCATCCCCACGCTCCTGGTGAGGGAAGCACCGGGTTTGCACAGCCTGCGGTCAGCCCAGACGGGTGGCCATGGCACGGCGCTGGCATAGGGACACCCTGTGGCCGCGGGTGCCAGCACAGGGTGCTGTGAAGGGCTGGTTAAAGGCTCTGGGTGCTTCTGCCCCTGGGCAGCCCATTATTTAATTCCGTGCTCTGAAGCGGGCAGCCAGAGCCAGCGGCAGCCGGAGCTGACGCCAAACCCTGTCCACAGCCCTGCTGCGTCAGCCCTCGCCCACCGTGGCTGTGCCACCACCTGGGGTTGTGCCCCCAGGGCCGGGGGTGTCACTGCTGGATTAATCCCTGTGCTCCTGCCCCCAGCCAGGGCCCTGCTCATAGTCCCGTGTGCTCCAGGGTAGCTCGGTGCTAACCTCAGCCGGGGACAGGGGCTGAAAGCTGGAGACGTGCCCCAAAAGCCATCCCAGTAGCCAGGCGGTGAGCTCCATCTACAGCCCCCGCTGGCTCCCGCTCCCAGTGGCAGCCACTGAAGTAAATCCCAGCCTTTGTTTCAAAAACAGTGGTTTAACTAATCCCATTGACACCCTGTCTGGAGGGGATGGGACCCCGAGGATGGGGAGATGCTTAACTGGGACAAGACACAGCTGCCCTATTCCCACAAGCTGCACTGGCCATCCCGAGCAAGCCCAGAGCCACATCCACAGAGAGAGGGAAATGCCCAAGGGTCCCGTGAAATTCCCCTCCAGGACCACATTTCTAAAGCCACTGGCTGTTTCCAGGTGGCTTTCGAGGTGAGAGAAGCGCTGCTGCCACAGAGGAATGGGCTCCGCTGCCCGGCACGTCCTCCCTCGGCTGCCGGCAGCCCTGAAGGCAAATCCCGCTCGGATTAAAGGCAAACCAGCCATAATCTCCCAGGGCCACCAGCCTGCCCTTGTCCCAGTGCAGATGGCTGTGCCACCTGGGCACCTCCTGCTCCTCTCCCCGAGCACCCTGGGCAGCACCAGGACCATCCCCCCGCAGCTCTGCCCAGACCCCAGCGGTGGGACCAGCCCTCCCCGGGCTCTCCCTGAAAGCTGGAGTTAAGCCTGGTGACCTCTGCCAGCTGAGATGAGTTTGGAAGTGATCAGCTGGGTGCACTTGCACCCTCCACCCCTTCATACCCAGATATTTCAAGAGCCCCTAAAAAAGACGGGGTCCCAAGGGAAAAACTTGTAATGCACGGAGACACCGTCCCTACAAAGAGCAATCCCATGGATGGGGTGGTCCAGCCTCACCTGGCATCAAAAGGACAGAGGCCTTGAAATCACGTAAAAAGGGGAGCTGGGGGAGCCCTGTGGGAAGCCAGGCTGTCAAGGATCAGTCATCTCCAGCCAGCTGTGCAACCTATTTTAGATTAAAATTTAAAAAAAGAGGCAAGCACGGCTTTTCAGGACAAGCACAGGGTTTGTGTTGACTGTAATTCTTCCTAAGGAGGTCTTTAGTTGTAATTAGCGAGTAATTTGTCACAGCGCTAACGATCCGAGCGTTTTCCCTATCCTATTAACCACCAAAATAGTTCCCTATTAATAATATTTAGTGCTGCAAGGATCCTGTGCAATCTCCTCACATGCACGCACGGTGCTCCGGGGCATCACCAACCGGTGCCGGTATTTTTGCGGCTCCGAAGCGCTGCCCACCCAAGGGCTGGAGCCCATCACCCCTCCCTCCCCGGCGTGCCCCCCTCGGACCCTCGCTCAGCCCGGCCCTTGCAGGGAAAAGTGAGGCACAGAGGGGAGGGACGGATTCTCCAAGGTCATGCACAAGGTTTGAGACAGGGCCGGACTGGGGAGAGGGAGATGCATCACCAGCAAGGCTCGAGGCAGGGACAGGAGCCGGGAAGGCGACGGCTCCCCACGGCAGCGGCTGGGGTGCTACGATGGGGCAGAGCCCTGGGAAGGAGGGATCCCCTCCAATCCCTCCCACCCCAGCCTCCCTCGTCCTCCCGGGAATTTAAACCCAGGATTTTGCCGAGCAGCCAGCACCGGAGTAACCGGCTATAAAAAGCGCCTCCGGAGCCCAGTGCCGCAGACCGCGGCTACAAAAATAATTATAACAATAATGGCATTAAAGTCGCGTCAACTCAGCCAAGTTTGGGAACACGGGTGCGCTGGCAAAGGGGAGCCCGGAGAGGAGTGACCCCCATCCCTCCCGCGCCGCATTCCCGCAGGGTGCCCCGCACCAGACCCAGATTTTTAGGGTGCCCCCCCTGTGCGTCACCGTTTGCTTTGGGGTGCGCAGGGTCACCCCCGCCCGCAGCAAGGTCGTGCCCTGCGCCCACCCGGCTCGCTCCCCTCCTTGCCTCCCCATCGGCGGCACCGGGGCGCGAGACCCCCCGGGGGCTCACCGGATTTCGGGGGGTATCTGTAGACGGAATTAGCGGGGATATCCACTTCCTCCACCCCTGCGTTCTGCCGGCTGGTCAGAGCCCCCATGGCCGGGCCGGGGCTCAGCGGGCGGGGGGCGGCGGGGAGTCCTCCCGCCCGGGACCGGGACGGGGGCCGGGACCGGGGCTGGCGGCGGCCCCCGCCCGCAGCATCCTCCGCTCCGCTCCGCTCTGCGCCGCGCCCGGCGCCGCCTCCGCGGCACCGCGGGGCTGCGACACTCGGGGCGGGGCCCGCATCGGCCGGCACGCCCCGACCCGCCCCGGCTCGGTCCGGCTCGGTGGTGGGGTGAGGGGACGAGATGCTGCCGCTGCCTCCCCAGTGTCCCCCACCCACCCAGCGAGGTCCCCCCTCAGGTGCCACTTAACTGTCCCCCCACAGTGGCACACGCGTGCCCACAGTGCCACCCACCTGCTATCCCCTGTGTCACCCAGTTGCCTCCAGTACCTCTCAGTGGCCCTCCTCGCCATCATCTGCCACCCTCAGTCACCCTTCAATGACCTCTGTCCACCACGGCCCACCCTCCTCCCGTCCTTGCCCCCAGCCCCGCCAGCTGGGGGACACCGAGCAGCAATGCCAGCTCAGGGACCTCCAGGGACAGACTGGGCACGGTCCCTCTGTCCCTGTACCCCCTGCCGCTGGCGTGTCCCCTGGGAGAAGGACAAGCCCTCCACTTTTCCCGACAGGTCACAGGGGGAAGGAGTTGGCGCAGCTGTTGGCACAGGGACTGATCCCCTCTAGCAGCACTTCAGGGGTGCACAGCACTGGAGATGGGGCAGGTTAAAGCTCCGCTCCATCTTCCCCATCCTGCCTTCCCAGCTCCGCTCCACACCCGGAGCAGCTGCATCCGCCGGGCGCAGCCGCTGGAGGCCGGGAGCTGCCTGTCCGCTCCAATGCACCCCAACAGATCACCCCCCACCCAGTTCCCCCAGCCTTAAATTATTGGGAAGCACTGGTCACCTACTCATTTTCCACTTGGAGCTGAAGAGGAAGGATGGACCCTTTGACCGCTCACTTAAACCCGCCGGTGATTAATTAGTCCGGCAGCGCCTGTTAGTGGAGCATCACATGATTTTGATTTGAGTTGATAACACGAGTGCTATAAATATCAAACGGGAGATGTGCAGGGAGGCGGATCGGGTGCCCTGATGTCCTCGGCTACTCAGTGGTGACGAGCAAAGGCCGTCCCCGGGACTCCCCCCTTTATCCCCTCCCTGCAGAGGGACACATGGATCCCCCTCCCCAGCTGCTTCCTACCCACACAGCCCCAAGGGCAGCTGAGAAAAGCCAAACCAAAGAGCAGCCCGGGGTGGCTTTGTACCCTGTTTGTCTGCCTGTCACTGTCACACCGGGATCCACATCCCCAGCAGTGACACCATGTCCATGCTGCTGGATGTCACACCTGGGCTGGGTGCCAGCGGCAGCACCGGCTGAACAGGAGGATTTAGACTCCATGATCTTAAAGGTCTTTTCCAACCTAAATGGTTCTAGGAGGAGCCGAAGACAACATCCACACCCGGAGCCCGCTCCAGCTCTCAGTGCTGGCGCCCAGCTGGGAGCCCCGAGACCCTAGGGACTGATCCCTGCTCACCCCAACACACATTTTTGGGGATCCTGTTCTGCACATGGATCATTTAAAAATCTAGCACAGCCCAGCACTGCTGAGCTGCCAGCCCTGCTCCCCTGCCTCGCTCTAGCCAGCACCGACAGCGGGAAACTGGGAGAGGGAGCCAGCACATTTCATTACCAGCACACAGCAGACTGCAGGGTTTTAGTGCAGATAATAATTCAAAGTTATCCCTGTGCAGATCCATAACCCGGCAGTCATTACACGCAGAGCTGCTGCCTGCATGCACGGCTCGTGGTTTTTTTCCCAGCGATTACTGCAGCACAGGATTTTGTAGGACAGTGCCGCAGTGGAGCGCGGGAGCGCTGGCAGGAGCTGGGTGGCGATACGGCTTCGAGGGCAGGGTCCCTCCCAGTTCTGCCCGGCCGCAGATTCCAGCACGCATAAAGCCAGGAGAAACCCCAGCAGGGCTAACCTGGAGGGAGAATCCAGAGAAAATGCGATGTTTAACCCCAAAATGCACGTGCTGCTGGGCAAGATGCAAGTCTGAAGCTCGTGCTGCCCGGGTGTGGGATTTGGGATGTGTTTGACACGGAGAGAGGATCCTGCTCCTGCCTCCTTGTGCCGAGAGGGAAACTGAGTCACAGTAGAGCACAGCAGTTAATGTTATAACAGGAGGGTGAGCAGCTCACCCACAGCAGAAGATGTTTGTCTGTACACGCAGCCCATTCCCAGTCCACTCCCAGCTCCCCCAGCAGCCACTGGCACACACGGTGGAGCCACCAGCCCCTGCCCTCCTGGGCTGGCTCTGTGCAGCCCCACAGTGGCAATGCCTGGGGAGGGGGTGACCCTTCATTAGTGGTGCTGAGGGCTGCCACCACCTTGGCTCCTCAGCTCCTGCCTGGGAAGGTGCTGGGAGCCCACCCCCTGCCTGGAGGGGTGACCCCAGACCCGCAGTGTCCCAGCAGAGTGGCAGGAGAGCACATCTGGAAGAGTATATCAGCATGGAGAGGTGACAGCAAATCCTGCCCCAGAAAGGGGGTTCATTTGGAAGAACTCATAGTCCTGCTGACTTTTCCAGATGTCACTAACACTACTTTGTCACAGCTTTGGATGCCAAGGGCCCGTGAGCAGTGCTCCCATGGGTTTCCCAGGCAGGCGCTACCCGAGGCTGGCTGCTCCCAGCTCGAAGCTGTGCTGTGCACACGAGGGGGTGGCTCTGGCAAGCAGGAGGTTCTGAGAGCTCCCCAGGAGCTGGGTCTGGGGTCCCTACATCTGGAATTGCTCCTCTCACACCTCCACCTGCCTCAAGGCTGGTTTTGCACCAAGAAGACAAAGTTACCAAAATCTTACTGGGCAAGCAGGACCCTCCATACCCATCGTTGTATCCCAGTGATGGGATTGCCCTGAATATCCCGGGAACCAAACACTGGCATTGCTTCTCCATTGCAACCCTGTCTGCTGGATCTCACCTCCATGGGACCACCAGGAATTTTGCAGAAGCCCCACACAGGCCCTCACCCCTGGGGGCAACCAACTGCAGATGCAACTTCAAGCTTCCATGCCTCTGCCTCCTCATTCCCTCTCCCCATGGCCAGCTGGTGACCACTGCCACATCCAAACCTCCAGTGGCTCTTCCCAGATCAACCCATATTCGCACCATGCATTTGCAAAGTCCCTGTTTATTCATTTGGGGTTTAAATGCCAATTTTCCCTTTTAAATCAAAACATTTCAAGGCACAAATCACACAAGTCCCACTAAGGTCCCCAAACGCGGTGCAGGGGAAGCACACCAGGGGGGAGGGAGTCCATCCTTGCAGGCTGAGACTGGAGCTCAGAGTCATCAGGATTTTAACCATTAACAAAAAATCCCAACCCCCCCCCCCCCAAACTGGGAGCTGCCCTGAACCCTGCAGCCTTTACATGGGAGGGACATGGGGATGAAGAGGATAGGTACCTGGCTAGGGTCCCATCCCCGGGGTAAACGCTTCCCAGACAGGAGGGCGGCGCAGGGAGAGCCTTGATGGGGGAACGGGGGAACCTTGCTGGGGGGTTAAGCGGGAATCCCCGGATGAGGCAACAGGGTTCCCAGGAAGGAGGAGACGGGGTGCTGGGAGCGCCTTGCTAAGGAAATGAGGGAGCCTTGCTGGGGAGCCAAGGCAGGGGGTTAAGGTGGAGCCCCCGCGGGGGCGGCCCCCCCAAGAGGGGTACCCAGAGAGGGGGGGAGCCCGCCGTCTCCATGACACCCCTCCCCCAGCACTGAACCCCCCCATGGACCCTCCTCTCCATGGCCCCCTCCCCCCCAATGAACCTCCTTAACTGAGCCCCCCCCATGACCCGCCCCCAAGCCGAGCCCCTCTCAATGAACCTCCTCAATGAACGTGACGTCACCAACGCCTCACGATAAACCCCCCCCTCAGCCAATCAGCGGCCGGCCCACCCCTGCTCCCTCCCGCCTGGCCCCGCCTCCGCGCCCCCCAGCCAATCGCGGCGCCGCCTGCAGCCAAAACACAGGCGGCGGCCAATGGGGAGGCGCCGGGGCAGCTGGAAGGTTCGAAGCCGGCGGTGGGCGGGGCGCGGGGCGCGGCGGTGACCAATCAGCGCCCGGGGGCGGGGCCAGAGGCGCCCCCCCGGTCCCCCCGGTGAAGCGCGGCGGGCGCGGCGGGCGCGGGGCGCTCCGGGCGGTGCGGGCCGGGGCCGGGGCCGGGGCCGGGGCCGGGGCCGGGGCCGCCCCGCCATGTCCGTGAACATGGAAGAGCTGCGGCACCAGGTGATGATCAACCAATTCGTGCTGGCGGCCGGCTGCGCCGCCGACCAGGCCAAGCAGCTGCTGCAGGCGGCACACTGGCAGTTTGAGGTATGGGACGGGCCGCCACCGGCACGGATCGGGATAACCCGCACGCGAACCGGGACACCCCAGATCCCAATCCGCACGCCCGCCTGCCCGCAGAGCCGCGGGGCGGAAGGCGGTGGGGGTGGGGGCAGGCCCGTGCGGCCCCGGCCCGCCGACACGCGTGGCTGGGTTTGGGGGGGGTCCTGCCCGCACCCCCCGGCACCCACGCCGGGCCGGGGGAGGGGGGAATCGGCCCCGAGCTCCGCCGGGTCTATTTATACCCGGGCCGTAACCCGAGCTGCGGCCCAGGGCCGCGGCCCCTCCCTCGGGCTCCGATCTGGGGATGGGGGTGCCGCTGGGAGGGGGGGGAGGTGCAAACACGGGGTTTGGGGTGTCCCCCCTCGCGTGGGGAGCCCCTGTGTGAGTGGGGGACACGATCTCCGGTGGGTCCGGTGAAGGGCAGCCCCTAGGCCTGGCGGGGGTTGGGGGCACCCCGGGTGCCCCGCCGGGCGGTCCCGCGGGGGTGGGAGAGAGCGGGGGGCTGCGGGGTGAGCTTTGGGGGGGTCCGTGTTTTCCCTCCCCCTTTGTCTCGGGTGGGCTGGAGCTGACAGCTTGTCCCCACAGACAGCCCTCAGCGCCTTCTTCCAGGAGACCAACATTCCCAGCAGCCACCACCCCCCCCAGATGGTAAGTGGGACCCCTGCCCCTCCCTCCCCCCTGCACCACCCCATCCCCTCCCCAACGCCCCCAGCCCCAAAAACGCCTCTAGACCCTTCCCAGCACCGACCAATCCCCCCCTACCCGCCCACCCCTACAAGCACCACCCACCCCACGACCCCCCAGACAAGCCCCCCCCAAATCAGGCCCCCCAAGGCCCCCGAGGGGGTGCAGCCCCCAGCCCTCGGAGCTGTCAGCTCCCTGCCAGCCATATTGCTGGGCGCCCGCAGGAACACGCAGCCGGAGAATGTAAACACGAGCTAAAATGTCTGCCAGGAAATAGTTTGTCTCGGCGAGCATCGCGCTGTAACTTGGGCTCCCCGGGCCGGGGGGGCCACGTCTGGCTGCCCCCTTTCCCCCCACGGCACTTGACCTTGGCCGAGGGCACATCCCCTTGGCCAAAGGGAGGAAGTTGTTCCCCTCCGGGTGTTTTGTTTTGTGTTTCTTGGGGGGGGTTTTCTTTTTTGTTTCCCCCCCCCCCCGCCGCCCCCCCCCCCCCCCACCACCCCGTGTTGAGGGAGCTAAACAGTGCCGAGCTGGGGGAAGGAGCGGATCTGGGTTAAGCCGAATTTTCCCCCTTTTCGCGTTCCATCGGGAATCGCCGGCCGGCCCGGCATTGCCGGCAGCGAGCGCTCCCTTTCCCTCGGACAAAGTCGTTTTGTCGGCCAGCTCCCACTAAAACCCCTTTTATTCCAATTCCTCCCCACCCCGCACGCTTTCGTGCCGCCTCGGGGAGCTTGCAGAGGGTCTGCTGATGGCAAAGCCCCGTTCCCGGTGGGAGAGGGGCCGGGGGAGCAGCGGGAGCCGCGGGCACATCCAGGCCTCGCTGTGTTTTCACACCGAAAGCCTGATCGGGACAATTCCTGTGGGGCGGCTGCCGGAAGCGGGATGCAAAGCAGGGCTGGTGAAACCCACCCCGGCCCCATCCCTGCGCAGGGACCCGCCACTCACCCCAGCGTGACAGGCCCCGTGCCCCCCATCAGCCGAGCCACTCGGTTCTCCCCCTCCTCAACAACGTTTTCATAACACCCTGTGCTCCACGTGGTGTCAAAATACCTTTTACCTTCTCCCCAGATACTCCTGGTTTGGGGAGTTTTTTTCAGTGTTTCCTTCCCCCCCTCCCTCCCCCCAGCATCCTGATTTGTGCAGTTTGAAATGCCCCACACGGCTCGGGGCAGGGGTGAGATGAGGAGTTTTGTGGTTGCAGTTTCTGTTTCTTTTTCAAGCGTCAGAGAACAAAGCTGCGAGTGTGGCTGTGGTTTGATGTGGGGGGGGCTTGTCCCCATCATCCCCACCCCATGGGGGGCTCCCCACAACTCCCTAAAGCCCCACAGATTCCAGGCTGTGGGGCCAGGACTCACTAGAGCTGTTTGGGGTGTCAGTGACTGACCCTCTGACAGCCAAGAGCTTTCCTCAAGATGTGTTGGAGGAGGAAGGCAATAATTACGTGGCAATTCTTATTTTTTAATTAATATTTCAAATTAATCTCGCAGACATCACCCCAGAAGCTCAGAGCTGTGTCCAGCATCATTCCAGGGCTGGCTCTGGTGGTGGTGGGTTTTTTCCAAAACACAGCGAATTTAAGGTTTTTGGGGTTTGTTGTTTTTTTTTCTTTTTCAACAATTATCTTTTCAGATCCTGCCAAATTTATGGGTTAATTTAAAAAAGCAAAAGCTGGATTAGCATCGCTTCAGGCTGAGCTCTGAAACGAGTTCTGTGGAGGAATATCCCTGGTTAACTACGAACCTGTTTAGTACCAGCCAGGCCATGATTGCATTTTTGGGGTGCCCCAGCTCCACGGGCTGATGGGAGCCAGCTGCTGCTTCCCCCAGGCTGGGGGAGCACCCCAACTTCAGGGGCCTGGGCCCCCCAGCAAGGGTTTGGCCGCTTCTCCTCTGATCCCAGCATCACTACAAGTGGTGGGGTTGGGGATGAGGAGGAACCTGTAAGAGGGATTTAGGTGTTGGCTGGTGCTGGGGAGCAGCAGGAGGCTGCTGAGCACCAGCCAGGAGCAAATCCTGGGATGAGCCCCAGGAAGGGGGAGAGGCAGCAGCTATTCCCCATCAGAAACGTCTCAGTCCCCCCTTGCTGAAGGCAGCAGACACTGTCCAAGCCCCTTAACTCTGCTCAAAGTCCCCACAGGCATCCCACAGGAGCTGTGGCTCCAGGAGGGCAGCAGGGATTTGGGATGGATTTAACCAGAGGGGTGAAGTCCCCCTGTGCATGCACCACCCCCATGTCCAGGCATCCCCTGCCAGTGCATCCCCCTGCCCACAAGCCCCTTGCTGCCTCATGGGAATTTGCATACACACCCCTATTCCCCTTTTAGCACCTCCCCCATTCTCAGTTCAGCACGTTCTTTGCTGATTTGGGGTCCCTGTGCCAGCCCCTGAGCCTCTGTGCAGGGCTGGGTCCTCCCTGGTGGATTTTTCCTCTGCTGGAAAAAGGGACGGATCTGTCACTGTCCAGATGCTAAATTTAGCCGGGTACCAAGAAGGCAGGGGCAGTACCAGGAACTGGGGGGGCCCTGCTTGCCTTTTGCTCTCTCTGCCTTAATGGGGTGTGAAGGGGAAGGAGGTCAGGAAACTGGGTGGAAGGGGGGTCCTGTGGGGCCAGGTAGGACCCCAGCAGCCTCCTCACCCACCATACTGGACCTCTTTGTGCTATTCCTGCCTCATCCATGAGCTTTGAGCATCATGGATGGTCCAAAATGTCCTTCCCAGATTCACTGGAGCCTCTCCCCAGGCAGCCCCCACACCTTTGGGGGAGCCACGCAGACCCTTGGGGCCACACCAACCCTTGGATCTGGGGGAGTGCCAGGTGTGGGATACAGGCAGGATGGCTCTGGCTGTTGTGGGTGGGTTGGGACCCCCAAAAGCCCCCGTGAGTGAGCTGACACCCCCGTTCTCCTGTGCCCTGCAGATGTGCACCCCCAGCAACACGCCGGCCACGCCGCCCAACTTCCCGGACGCGCTGGCCATGTTCTCCAAGCTGCGCACCTCGGAGAGCCTGCAGAGCAGCAACAGCCCCATCACCTCCATGGCCTGCTCCCCCCCGGGCAGCTTCAGCCCCTTCTGGGCCTCCTCGCCCCCCAGCCACCAGCCCGCCTGGCTGCCCCCGTCCTCGCCCACCACCCACGGCCTCCACCACCACCTGCACCACCCGCAGCCCTCCTGGCCGCCCACCCCCCCGCCCGCTGCCCCCCCACAGAAAGCCGTGGCCACCATGGATGGTCAGAGATAAGGCTGGGGCTGGCAGAGGGTTGGGGGGGTCGGGGGGGGGCCGGGCCAGGGCGTTGGGAGCAGGGGCTCGCCGAGAAACGCACTGGAATAATTTTCTAGGTTTTATTATTATTTTTAGGGGGGGGGAGCACATGCTGCCAGGGAGGGACTGACCTATGAGAGCCTCTGGTTGCTCTCTACTCCCCTCCCCTTTTTTTTTTAAGATATATAACTATAATATATAAATATATCTAATGTATATAAATCCAGAGAGAAGGAGCAGCAGCGTGGAGGCAGCTGCTGGGTGTCTGGGGGGTTTTCCCTGTGGCTCTACCCCCACCCAGCATCCCTACATCGGGGCAGGAGCAGGAAGGGGAGGACAGGAGTAACAAAAATAAATGGATGGAGGCAGCTGTTGGCACCCCAAATCACGGCCACACGGACGTGGAGCCACTGGATACCCTCCCCAGCTCTGGCTTTCCTGGGCACATGTTGCAGTGCCCAGAGCAAATGCACCTCTCTAGCTCCCGAAATTCAGCCCGGCTTCTTGCACAGACCCCCCCTGGACTTGTCCCCAACCCCGTCCTCCCTCCCTCAGCACCCCCAGGGCCTGGGGGTTTGTCAAGGTGATGTCCCCCTGTCTCTGTGACCGCCCTCTGTGGCGCTTCCCCAGGCACGGGGGAGCTGGGGGTTTTTTAGTTTTCAAATCAATGTTGCTTAAAAAAAACAAACAGAAAAACAAACAAAAAAAAAAAAAAAAAAGAAAAAAAGACCCAGCAAAAAAGAGGTTGAAGGTTTTTTATTAATTTAAAAATAATAAAAATTTAAAAAAAAATCACTTTTTTAACACCAGCTGTCCCTGCCTTTTCTCTCTGCTGGGAGGATGTCCCTGGCAGGCCACTGAGAATCGGGGTGACCCCCCTGGTGACACAGTGTCACCAGTGGGGACTGGGTCCCCCAGGAGCTGCCCCGAGTCCGTGCTCTGCCTCCACAAGCCACCACTGCTGTCCCCAAAGAGGGGGGATCAGAGGGAAGGGAAGACCCAGGGCCATGGGGCTGCTGTGCCAGCACAGCGAGGAGCCCCCATGTGCCACGGGGTGCAGCCAACACCCCTTTCTGTCCCCTCACAAAATCCCACAGCTTGCAGAAGCCCCCCCAGCAACCTGGGCCCCCCAGCCCCATCACCCCCGCATGGATGAGCCCCCCCCCCAGGCCTCGGCACTGTGGGAGCACTTGGGGAGGGGATGATGCCCTGTGAGTTTCCCCCCTCTGCAGAAGGGTCACCAGCCAGAGGACGTAGGAGCTCGCCAGGCCCGTGGCCACTGTGCTCACACAACAACCAGCTGGGGTACAGCCCCAAAAATGGGAACACAGCAGCTCTGCAAATGCCAGGAAAGATGGGAAGGCTCAAGGCACAGCCCAAAGCTTCCTGCAGGGATGGAGAGGTCCCCAGGATGGCACAAACTCCAAGGAGAAAAGGCAAAAAAAATCCCCCATCTGGGATTACTTACCTCTCCAAAGATCCCCGAGGAGGGATGTGGGGGTGGGGGTGTGTTCGGGGGTGCAGGGGCGTGGGGGTGTTTATAGGGTGCTGTCCTGGTGGCAGCAAATGGGGCAGGGGGATGATCACCAAAGAGGCCACCCCAGCTGGGCCATATCCTGCAAATGCAATTGGTGCCAGAGGTGTTTGTTTTTAAGCCACTCAACCCCAGCCAGGAGTGCAGGATGGTTCTTGGTTGGCTCTGCTCTGGTGCCCTGTGGTTTGCTCAGAGTGTTCCCAGTTACCCTACAGGAGGGACCCAGATCCTGCTGTGTCCACCTCAGCACCCCCAAAGCAGGTTTTGAGCACCTGGTTTTCCCCTGAAAAACCAAACCCACCAGGGAGAACATTCCAGGAGGAACTCCCTGGGAAATAAGGTGCCTGTGGAGTACAGTGGGGCAGACAGGGGTGGCGTCTGTCCCTGTGGGGGAAGGTTTGGGCACATCCACCAGGAGGGCAGGGTTTCCACGGGGCAGCCCCCAGGGGATGTCCCCAATAAGCTCTGGGTCCCTTCCAGGTGCCTTTGGGGTTCCCCTCAGCGTTTCTCAGCCTCCCACACACCCGAGAGGTGGCACCGGCTCTGTGTCCCCCCCCAGGATGTGTCACTGCCTGTGTGTGGCGGGGACATCCCCAGCCCCCCTGTGCACACAGCCGCGTGTCCCCAGCTGTGACACCCCTCAGTCCCCCTGTGCTGCTCCAGGGATCGGGGTTTCCCTGCCCGGTACCCCCCCACTCGTGACACGACTTGTGTTCGGTCTCAGCACACCCTGGGGCTTCCTCCCAGCCACGGTGAGGGGTGGGTGGGGAAAAGCAGCCCCAAGTCCTGGGGGCGGCACAAGGGGAAGGAGGGGACGTGTCCCTCTCAAGGGGTTGTGGTGTGTTGGTTGCTGGGAAGCAGAGGGGTTTGTGCCTTCCTCGTTCAGTCAGTGGCAGCGCTGCAGGAGGGACAAGGGGGTGGCAGAGGGGGTTTCTTCACCCGGAGATGAGGAAGGCAGCTCAGGGATGCTCATCCCGTGGGATAAGCGACAGCAAACCGGCGGCTTGGGGTGGGGTTTGCTTTTGGCATCGAACTGCGTTCTGCTGCTGCCCTTCTGAGGTCCCCATTTCCCCCTTCTCCAGCAGCAAACGAGCTCCTCCTCCTGCTGCTGCCCCAGAGCCCCTTTGGGGCCACAGGCTCCCCCGGCAGGGCACAAGTGGGGCTCGTGAGGGCCAGGGGGTGCAGGACATCAGGGGCTGACACAGACCGTGGGAGGGGTTCCACAGGGGCTGTTTTCAGGACGAGGGATGCTGCCGGCCCCTCCTTGTGCCTGAGGGAAGATCCTGCTCCAGGGCCACTCCACTCAGGACGCCCAGGTGCTCGGCTGCTCGTCACCCTTTATTTCTGCAGGCTGGAGTCGCTTGCTCAGTCCATCCCCACGGGAGTCCGGCCCCGGTACACGAGTCCGTCCCTGCCCACCAGGTCGAACGCGCCGGGCTGGGAAGGAGGGGGTGGGCTGGCTGCCACACCGGGCTGCATTCAGCATCCCCAAGCCAGCCTCCCCACCCAGCTCCTCCTGGGGAAACTGAGGCACAGGTCCCCCCCCCCACCTCAGATGCTCAGCATCACCCTCCCAGCCTCGGTGTCCCCTGCCTGTATCCCCACCTTCCCCATCCCTACCTTGTTGGGGTCGGGGAGGAGGGGCTCCATGGGCTGCACCGGGCAGGTGCTGGTGTGTTGGCCCCCACAGTACCTCGGGGATCTGCGGGAATACCTCTCGGCTGCCTGCTCCCTGTGGGATAGGGCACGGCGATGCTCAGTGCCCAGCGCCCTGACACCCTGTGCTTCACCCTGCTGTGCCAGGGAGGGGTTCGGGGGGTGCTCGCCCTCCTCCAGCTGCTGCAGGAGACCCCCGCCCACTCACCCCTGCAGGATCTGCCCTTTACCACAGCCCCAAGAGCTGCCCATTGCTGTGACAGGTCCTGGTGCCCTTTGCAGAGGACACCAGGAGGCAGGAGCAGGGCTGTCCCAGCTCCGGGCCTGAATTTGGGAACTCCTTTCACAGGAGGCACCAAGTCCCCACCAAGCTGAGCTCAGGCTGACACCAGACAAAACTCATCCCGTGTGGCTTCAGCACCACTGAGGCAGAGACCTGGGCTAGACAGGACAGTACGGGGGCTGTAAAACCCCTCTGAGCTGGGGCAGGCCCAGCTGACCCTCTGCAGCTCCTCTCTGCCCAGGCAGCTCCAGCCCCCTCCACCCCCCCCCAGGGAAGAGCTCTTCTTGCTGGGACAGGGCTCCCCTACACCCCAGGGGCCAGGGATGGGTCCCCATGTCCCTACCTGTCCTCCTGTACGTGGAACTGCTTGAGCCCATGGGGCAGGCGCCCAGAGAGGCCAGGGGACACCGGTGGCGTGGACGGGACGATCTCAGAGTATCTGGGGAGGGTGACAGGGGCCACAGGTGGGTGACGGGGCCACCCCAGGCACTGCAGGACACTGCCAGCACCCATCTGCCCCTGTCCCACCCCCGATGCACCGGTGCTGGTGCCACTCATCGGCCAGACATTTGCGCAACTGAGTCACAAGGTGAGTACTCGGAAGAGGGCACCTTTAGGAGCGTCCTAAAACAGGGAGAAAAGGGCTGGGCAAGCTCCTGGGGGACGCAGCCCTGCCTGTGCAGGCAGAGCCAAGTGCTGGGCACGGCACTGCAGGGAGTCCCAGCATTTGCAGGGGAATCGCGGGGTGCTGAGCCTGGATTCTCCACCACCACCACAGCACAGTCCAACCCACTGGCTGGCTACAAAATAAAGGGGGTGCCATGGGGGAAATGGGCTATTTGTGGTTTCCCACCTGGGAAAAAGCTCCAGCTCATACTAGACAATGGTGAATCTGCAGAAGGAAGCTCCCAAACCCCACTGATGGGGGAATTTCTCCCAGGGGCAGCCCAGTCCCATGGAACTGGGGCTGGTGGCAAGGTCAAAGGGGGGGGTTTCCTGCACCCCTTGCTGGAGTGGGATGCTCCCAGCTTGGGACACGCTCGCCTTGGTCCCACTGGCACCTCCAAAATGTGGTGGCTGCTCGTGGCTGCCCAGGACACACAGGGATGGAAGGTGGAGGGCACAGGCTCCCACACTCTGTGTCCTCGCTTGGTCAGCACCCACGACCCCCCTGTGCCCTGCCAGGAGGGCAGGTCACGACCTGGCTCTGGCACTGCACGTGCCAGCCCTGCCAGGGGACAAGCCACTGTCCCCCACACTTGTCACGAAAGCCTTTGCACCTACAGTCCAGCTGCGGCTGGGAGTGGCTCCATCCTGGAGCTGCCTCTTCCTCGTGCTTCCTTGGGTGTTGGGAGCCTACTGCCACTGGGAGGAAATCATCATCAGCATCCCCACGGTTCCATCACTGGATAAATGGATCCAATGCCAGGGCACCACACGGGCCCAGCCAGAGGGAACGGGGCCAGTGCTGTCCCCAAAGCCATTGCTGTCCCTATGCCACTCACCTGCTAGTCCCAGCCACGCTCTCAGATGGGACCCAGAGGGTCTGGGATCCTGGGTGGCCTTGTACTGACTGCACCCGCTGTGCAGGGAGGTGGATGCCAGGGGCTCCTGGATGCATTCCTGAGCCATCTGCACTCTTTCTCTGAACGTGGGGAAGAG
This sequence comes from Corvus moneduloides, assembly GCF_009650955.1. Taxonomy (NCBI): domain Eukaryota; kingdom Metazoa; phylum Chordata; class Aves; order Passeriformes; family Corvidae; genus Corvus; species Corvus moneduloides. The sequence goes on from NC_045494.1 coordinate 7,911,388, forward strand.
CCTGAGCAAGCAGAGCAGTGTTTCAGTCCCAACTCTTGCCCCCCAAGCTCCATCTCTTTCCCTCAGGGAAGCCCCCCGTGCCACTGTGAGCTTGGGCTTAAACCAGACCTTGGTCTAAGAGCAGCAAGATGGGGGTGCAGACCCCAAAGGAGGGAGCGTCTCGGGGGCAGCACCCAGGGGGCTGGGAAGAGCCTTTACCTTGGAAATGCTTATTGTGATCTCTTCATCCTTGATCTCTCCATCCTTGGTCTCTCCCACATTGGTCATCTCAGGAGGAACATCCAGGGGGCTGGGGAGAGCCTCTGCCTCAGAGATGCTTATCGTGATCTTTTCATCCTTGATCTCTCCATCCTTGGTCTCTCCCACATCAGTCATCTCAGGAGGAACATCCAGGTGGCTGGGAAGAGCCTCTGCCTCAGAGATGCTTATTGTGATCTTTTCATCCTTGATCCCTCCATCCTTGGTCTCTCCCACATCGGTCATCTCAGGGGGAACATCCAGGTGGCTGGGAAGAGCCTCTGCCTTGGGGATGCTTGTCTTGATCTCTTTGTCCTTGATCTGTCCCATGTCATCCTGTCCCACGTCATTCTGTCCTGTGTCGCTCCATCGCAAATTCTGTCCCATGTCCTTCCGTGCCATGTTCCATCCCATGCCCTTCTGTCCCGTGTCATTCCGTGCCATGTTCCATCCCATGCCCTTCCGTCCCACGTTCTGTCCCGTGTCATTTGCCCCGACGGAGACCGAGTGGCTGCTTGCATTCGCCTCCTGCAAATCCTTCCCTCTGTCCTGTGCCCTGGCCTTGTGGGGCACAGGGCTGACGGGCCGGCTGTCCCCATGCCTTCGTGTGGGTGTCCTGGGCCTTTCCAGGAGGGTAACTGGAAGAAGAGACCAGAGCAAGCTCCCCAGGGTCAGGGGAACATGGCTGGGGGGAAACCCAGCAGCCTGCAGGCCCCCTGCCCGGCCCGCTGTGCCCTCACACCCTCTGGGTCCCTCCCCAGCTGTGCCCAGAGGTACTTTCGTTGCCGATGACAATCAGCCCTTGGTCATCCCACGGGCTTGTGCGTATGAGGCCACCGTCCTTCTGCCCGTCCGGGGAGCCTTGTCCGCCCTCGCCTGTCATGGCAGACTGGGAAGGAGAGGATGGGCTGGCTGCCACACTGGGCTGCATTCAGCATTCCCAAGCCAGCCTCTCGACCCAGCTCTTCCTGGGGAAACTGAGGCACAGATCCCCCCATGGATGCTTAGCACTGCCCTCCCAGCCTTGGTTCCCTCTCAGCATCCCCTCTTGAGGCTGAACAGCCCCAGCTCCCTCAGCCTTTCCCCAAGACAGAGATGCTCCAGTCCCCAAATCATCTTTGTGGCCCTCCATGGGACCCTCTCCAAGAGCTCCGTGTCTCTCTCATCCCGAGGAGCCCAGAACTGGACGCTGCTCCAGGGGAGGCCTCGCCAGGGCTGAGCAGAGGGGCAGCATCGCTCCCTGAACTGCTGCAAATGCTCTTCCTGACGCACCCCGGGACACCAGTGACCTTCTTGTCCCCTGGGGCACAGTGCTGGTCACGGACAGCTCGTTGGCCACCAGGACCCCCAGCTCCTTCCCCACAGAGCTGCTTTTCCAGCCCGTGAGTCCCGGCCTGTGCTGGTGCCTGGGGTTGTTCCTGCGCAGGTGCAGGACCCTGCACTTGCCTTTGTTGAACTTCAAAATGTTCCTCCCCAGCTCATTTAGCCCTTTTAACCTCTGTGCCCATGCTTTTAGCAGCCAACCCCGGGGATCAGCCAACACCTGAGTGATGCCATCAAATACAACACCGAGGCATTCTTCCCTCCAGCAACGGGATTCAGTATTCCAGACCTCCCCCCATAACATCCCTCTGCTGTCCCCCAATCCCAGCCACTGCTCCAGAGAGACCTGGAGGGCAGGGAGCCGTGGTCCTGCCTGATGCTGAGCAAGGAGGAGCTGTGGTGGGATGTCAATGCAGCCTGGCCCCAGGGAGGTACCAGCTCCTGCTGTTTCTCCCACCACCCTGAACACGGCCCTTTTCTGAGCAGAAAACATGCTGGGAGCACGCATTAGGCCAGCTGAGGAGCTGCCCTGGCTCAGCCTATGCCAGGTCCTGCTCCTGGTGGGATGCACAAGGAAGAGAATTCCTGAGCAACCCTGGCAGAGGTGCCGAGGCACGCAGTGGCTGGAGGTGCAGGAGGCTGTGATCCCGCTCCACTGGCAGACCTTGGCCTCCTCCTCCTCCTCCTGCTTTCCTGCCCACCAGGAAGTCCTCCAGCACGTCCCAGCACACCATGTTTCTCGCCTCCTCTGAGGCTGGGGAGAGCATCAGCTTCTTTTCCAGCCTTTTTTTTGGGAAGGAAGGCATCAGAGCCATCCGTGTAACTGGGGGCAGGATGGGATCCAGAGCGTTGACCCCCCCCAGCATTTCTGGGGACCATGCCCTGATGTGGGGGAACCCTGCCCTGGAGCAGGCCCTGGCTGTGCTCAAGGACGTACCACGACACTCTCCAACGCCTGGTTACGGAGGTCATCCAGCATATTCTGGAAGTTTTCCTGGAGTGGGGCAAGGACAGGGACAGGAGTCAGAACACAGGAGCAGGATTTAAAAGGAACATCTGCAAATTAACTTGGCCACAAGACAGAGGGATGCTGGACAGGGCTCTGCCAAGTGGCTGTGGCTGTATTGCACAGGTGGACCTTTGTCTCCCCACCTTCCCAGGACCCAGGTTACTTTTTTGATGGCTGTTTAGTTCATAAATGCCTCAGCAGCCCTGTCTGAGGGAGGCAGTGACCTCTACCACTGGCCTGACCTGCAGGCAGTGGTGCCCTTCTGCCCTCCCCGGGGCAGCCCTGGCAGAAGGAAAGTGGGGAGTTCCAGGTGGGTTGGGTTCTGCTCTTGGGACACCCTTCCCACTCTTCCCTCCTGGTTCCCTTCACGCTGGGAGCCTCCAAGGGCTGCAGGGCAGGGGCAGCAGGGCAGCAGCGAGGGGCAGCTCCTGGGGGCACTGGTGGCAGCTCACCGGGTCAAAAATCTCCTGCATCCTCTGCATGTCCTCTGCCATGAGGGACTGCTCCACCTTCATCACATTGACCTCCTCACGGAGCTCCTGGCACAGAGCCCTGACCTAGGAGAGGGGGATGGTGGGGTGAGCCCCAGGGCAGGCTCCCTGGGGACCAGGTCCTTTGCACCCACCATGGTCTGCACAGAACCAGGGACAGGGCAGGGCCTGGCCTGGGCAGGGCTTGGCCTTCAGCACATCCTCAGCAGCAGCTCCCCAGCAGCATGAGGGGGTTCAGATCCCAGAGGAGGGCACAGCCTGGGAGAAGCACCCGGGGCTGGGAAGAGCCTCTACCTCGGCGATTTCTTTTTCATTGGCTTCCACTTTCTGCATTAACTCCTCAAGGAAAGAGGCAGAGAAAGGGCTTCTCTCAGCCCCCTCCAGTGGCTCCCCAGTCTCCTGGACAGCCAGATCCCGCAGGCCCAGGTGCAGAAGCATCCCATTCAGGAGGTTGCGCAGTTGCTCGAAGTCAATGGATTCTGTCTTTGGTGCCCCGAGGGCGGCATCCAGCATCTGGCCCAGGGTGAGCGTTGCCATTGCTGCTGGCCTGTCCAAAACCACAGAGCTGCCATTAACAGCAGCCTCTCATGCTACTGCTCTGGAGAGGAGCAGGTAGGATGGGAGGTGGTAGGAGGTGGTAGAAGGAGGTAGAGGAAGAGGAGCACAACCAGCAGGCTCCTTTCTTTTCAGTCTTGTCCTTGTTCCAGAGCCCATACCACTTGTGTCCCTCTTTACAGTGTCCCCCTGCCCTGGCCAAAGAGTGCCCATTGTTACACAGCAGTGGCCCAGCCCCATGTGGAATGTCCCCATTGTCCCCCACTGCTGGCAGTGTCCTGGTTCCAGCAACCAACAGGACCTGCAGAGACCATGTGCCACACCACCTCCAGCCTTTACCGCTTTCAGCCCCAAAATAACTCCCAGGACAGCTCACATTGGGCAGGTGGTACCCTGGGAGCTGCTTGTAGGGTGAGTTGAGCTTGCCCAGGAGGGCTGTGCCCTGTGGAGAGGTGATCCATGTTCTCATGCAGCCTGGAGCATTCCAGAACACTCCGGGAGGAGGCCTGACCCAGAGAGGAAGCACCTCCAGTCATTCATTTTTGAGGTCTCAAAAGCATGAGAGTTTCCCTTCTCCCTTGGATGTGGGGATGGTGGAAGGCTGCTGCTGACTCCATCAATACACAGCTTTTCAGCACCTCGCTCCAAAGCAAAGAGCCATACAAGCAGGGCAAAGCAGATAAACACGAGCCCCCAGACAAGCCTAGGAAGTAAAAGACTCAAACACTGGGAAAAATCTTTGAACTAGAGTGATCCATCAGACAAATCCTTACAAAAATCATCAACTAGCAATTCCCTTTTAAACCTGCAGGTCTGACCACCAGGCAGTGGGATCACTGACATCTCCCTGCTCTGGTAAGGCTCAGGAGCTTTGAGCACAGGAGGGCTGGGTGAGTTCCTGGGGGGATCCTACCACCACCACAGCACAGTCCAACCCACTGGCTGGCTACAGAATAAAGGGGGTGCCATGGGGGAAATGGGTTATTTGTGGTTTCCCACCTGGGAAAAAGCTGCAGCTCATAATGGTGAATCGACAGAGGCAAGCTCCCAAACCCACTGATGTGGCAATTCCTTCAGGGGCATCCCCAGCAGCCCAGTCCTGTGGGAACTGGGGCTGGTGGCAAGGCCAAAATGGGGCTGGGTGCTGTGGCTGTGGGAGCTGGGGGTTCTCCATGGGCTGAGCAGCTTTTGCCTTTGGGCTCCCAGGGGCTACTTGAGTTTGGCTCCATGAGCCAGGGCCTTGAAGACAGGGGCTGGGGACAGGCTGAGGGGCCCTGGGTCTGCCCTTGCTGCTGCACTTCTGCCCATCAACCTGTTCCCCTTTGCCTCCTCTTCCCAGGAGGGCAGCAGGGGTCAGACTGCCCCTGCCAAGCTTTGGGCATGGGTACCCCACATGGGACAAGCCCAGAACTGGGGCTGAAGACTTTGGTAACACAGCCTGTGCCCAGGAGCAGCACGGGGACTCCAGGGACACAGCCTGGCTCCCTGGGCAGGCAAGAAGGGACACAGAGAGGACCAGTGACCCCTGAAAAGTGGGCAAGTGCGCTCTGGGGTCAGATGAAGATCTTGCATGGCAGTTCCACCACCTCATGCTGTATTTAAAGGATGTACTGAATGGCTTCTCTTTTGGAAACAGAACCAGTGGGAAGTTAGTGGAATGCCAGTGTGGCAAAGGGATAAATGTGAGAGACTGAAAACCTGGAGGAGTTAATGTAAACCTGAAAGAGCTAATGCTCAAAGACTCGGCAGAAGAGAAAAGGAATGCTAGCACAATAATGAGAGAAGGTTCAGTTGGAAAAGGGGGTCTTTTGGAGGCAGGATAGTGCTTTTCTGGGACCAACTTTGTATCTTGGGAAACTATCTCAAAGAACAAGTTTGAGACAGCATTGCACTTGCATCTGATGGGGGAAGGAGACTGAAACCACAAGAACCCCCAGCCCTGTTCTGAAAAGTTCAAGAATAACAAAATGTGGCTGTGCAAGGACCAATCTATAAATTCCACAATGGACAGGGGCTAGTGGGGCACCCACCATGCTGAGGAACCAGACCAGGGATGGTGCTGGAACCCAGGCTGGTGACACGAGTTCTTCCTCTACCTCTATTTGCCTTCCTTTCCTTCTTCCTTTCTCCCTCTCCTTGAAAGTTGAAATTGTGGCTGCCATGGGCTGTTAAGAAATCGCTGTTTCCACATGTAGTTCAGGGAAATTTAACCCATGAGCTCTTCACTGGGGTAGTTGTTGAATCCACAGGCTGTTCATCAGGGAAGCTTAATTTGTGGGCTGTTCCAAAAAGTTGCCACGTGTTGTTCAGAGAATTTTAATCCGTGGGCTGTTTAAATAAACTTAATCTGTGGGCTGTTCCTTGGAGAAGTTTAATCCACAGGTTGTCCAGGGAAATTTAATCTGCCGGCTGTTGAGAAATGTTTAAACTTGCCACCACAGTCCGTGCAACCTATCACAAGGTTTAAATCCTTGCTGCCAAAAACCTCCAACTTTCTAATTGATTGTTTGGTGCTGTTTTGCCTTATTACAGCCCCAGGGTATCCCGAAGGTCCAGGACCACCCTCTCAGGACAGCCACATGCTCTCCAGAGCCAGGTCATGACCTGACCTCCCAGCACGCATCAGAGGGGTCCAGAGTGCTGACCAGGCAAGGACATAGGTGTGAGGGCTGTTTGGGATGGCAGGTGTGGGAGCCTGTGCCCTCCACCTCCCATCCCTGTGTGTCCCAGGCAGCCACGAGCAGCTGCTGTGTTTTAGAGGGGCTCCATCCTGGAGCTGCCCCCTCCTCGTGCCTCCCTGAATGACAGAAACCTGTTGCCATTGGGAGGATTTGGCACAGCAGCATCACCAGCATCCCCACAGTTCCATCCCTGGCTAAGTGGGCCTGAAGCCAGGGCATCACACAGCCCTGGCTATGACAGCGGGAGGGAACAGGGCCAGTGCTGTCCCCATGGCACTCACCTGAGTCCCAGCCACACTGCTGGCCAGAGGGTCCGTGCTGCTGGGTGGCCTCATGCTGGCTGCACCCACGGGATGGAGCTGTGAGTGCTGGGGGATCCTGGATGAACCTGGACTTGCCTTTGTTGAATTCCAAAAGGCTCCTCCCCAGCCAAGGGTTTCGGGTGCTCACGTGCACCAGAGAGGGGCTGTGGTGGGATGTCAGTGCAGCCCCAGGACTCACCAGCTCCTGCTGTTTCTCCCACCACCCTAAACAGAGCCCCTTTCTGAGCAGAGAACAGGGAGCCCACTGGAGCCACCCTGGCTCTGCCTATGCCAGGTTGTGCCTCCTGGTGGGATGTGCAGGGAACAGGAGCACAGACCCTGGGGCACGCAGTGGCTGGAGGTACTGAGGGCTGCAGTCCCGCACCACTGGAAGATCTCGGCCTCCTCTTCCTCCTTCTCCTGCTTTGCTGCCCACCAGGAAATCCTGCAGCATGTCCAGCACACCATGCTGTCACCTCCTCTGGGGCTGGAGAGAGGCTGGCAGGAGTGGGAGGCTCTGGGTGGGTTGGGATGAGCACCCACATTCCACTCTTGGGACACCCTTCCCACTCTTCCCTCCTGGTTCCCTTCACGCTGGGAGCCTCCAAGGGCTGCAGGGCAGGGGCAGCAGGGCAGCAGTGAGGGGCAGCTCCTGGGAACACTGGTGGCAGCTCAGCAAGTCAAGCAACTCCTGGATGGTCCAGATGTTCTCTGCCATGTGGGACTGCTCCACCTTCATGTCATTGACCTCCTCACCAAACTCCTGGCACTCTAGGAGAGGGGGATGGTGGGGTGAGCCCCAGGGCAGGCTCCCTGGGGACCAGGTCCTTTGCACCCACCATGGTCTGCACAGAACCAGGGGCAGGGCAGGGTCCAGCCAGGCTGGCACAGGGCACTGCGGGCAGGGCTTGGCCTTCAGCACATCCTCAGCAGCCAAGAAGGGGCAGCAGCTCACCAGCAGCATGAGGGATGCAGACCCCAAACAAAGGGGTGGCTCAGGGGGAGCACCCAGAGGGGCTGGGAAGAGCCTCTGTTTTGGTGATGTCTCTCTCACCGGCTTCCACTTTCTTCCTTATCTTCTCCAAGTCTGCCGGGGTGGGAACCACAGGGGCCTCTCATGCTTCCCTGCAGTGGTTCCCTGCTCTCCTGGGCAGGCAGATCCCACAGGCTCAGGTGTCCAAGCATTGCACCTGGGAGGCGGTGGCAGGAGATAGAACAAGATGGGCACAGCTAATAGGCTCCTTCCTCTTTGCTCTCCTCCTCATTCCAGAGCCTGTGGGTCTCCCTGTTTACAGCTGCATCCAAGCTCAGTGCTGGAGACAATTTACTGCAGCAGCAACTGTAAGGGAAAGCTATGGAGGTACCTTGACCACTAAATTTAAACGGTAATCAGGGATAATGCAAACGAATTTTAATGAGAATTTCAACCTTGGTGGCATCTAGTTAACTTCACTTCTGACCCTACCAACAGTAAAGCCACAGCTTTTGCTTTAACAATACACAGTGCTTTGGTAAACCCCATCTACCCAACCATTGCACTGGGGTTAAATCACCACGGAATACAATCCAATCCAACAGAGAGTATGGGCCCAACAAAATGGGAACAAATGGCAAGCTGTCAATGTTGATGTGTGTGTTGTACAGGAACAACAGGGATTTATTTGTGAAAGCAACACCACTAATGCCCAAGATATTTGTCTTGGCACTGAACAAAATGTTTGTCACTTTGAAATAGGGCCTGCTGAAATCCTTGAAACTCTGCTTATATACATTGGGAAGAGCTGAGAACTATCTGTGATTCCATACAGACCACACCACTACAGAAATAAGCCACCACTCAAACATTTGTGTTTGTAGTTTTTTCCAAAGTTAGGGGATGTGACTTCAACTATTCAGTTCTGTCCCAACCCATGAATTGCTACGCTCTACCTACACATCCCAGCAAGATTTCCTGCTTCCCCCCACTGGAATGAACCTTGCACTGGTGGAAAAATTACTGCTGGAAGGTGTGTGAAGCAATGGACACAGAGCTCTAATCACTGTTTATCACAATATGGAAGAGATACACCACGTCTTGGCAAGAGTGATGAGAAATGGAGAACATCACTGGTGGGATTGTGTTTGGGTGGTCACCCACTGCAAGAGGAATTCCAGATTTCTGTCATTTTATGCTTAATGTACTGTAGTGTTCTATATGTTGGGAGTGTTTATATTAGCTAGACAGGTAGCACTGTCCCACAGATGTCCTTGCATACACAATATTGTTCCATCACATTCAACAGTCTTAAAAATCACAGTATTTAGCTAACCTGCTCAAAAATTCCTCTCAATTTATAATTTGAACATAATAAATCCCTGTTTATAGGCACAGAGGCAAGAGGTGACCACATAGCCACTCTGTGGAGCAAGAGAAGTTGTCTTTAGTCACGGGGTGGATTGTGGTGCCTCCCCCTCGCTCTTGAGCTGCACTATGATCTGAGAAATGCTTGTTAGGCCTTGGCCTTGAGAACAGCACCTGGGCTGAGCAACTCCCAATCTTATCAGAAACACTGTCTGCTCCCAGGAACTTGTGCTAACAAGCTCCTGGTTTTTAACAAACAGCCTTGGAAAATAATTTTTCTTGCCTGAATAACAACCCAAGCAGAGCAACATTTTTGTTATCAAACTTTCAAAGAAAGCTGCTGACCTGAATTGTGGCCAGGATGAAAAGGAATTATGACCATTCCTCGAGGCTCAACCCTTTGCCCATTGAGAAGATGCAAAGACATCTGCTGTGAGTATTTCCAGGAGCTCAAGGGGAATTTTTCAGAGGTACCTTGTACAGGCTCCCTCAGGTCTGTGTGTGAGTGGGAATGCACTACAGCAAATATACCATGGACATTGCTCTCCTGGATTCTGAAGTACTTTCGATTTTTCAGTAAACGCTGTATGAAATTGTTACATTGTTTAACTTCAGCATTATCAATAGCTTAACACCTTCTGCTGTTAAGGGCTGTTAAATCTTTGGACCTAAACTGCTGGTCAAGTCTGGGGCTTAGTTTTGCAAGGGGGTCTACTCTGAACCTCATGACTCATCTTGTGATTCCTTTTTATCCTTGCCCTTTCCTACTCTTACCCTTCCCTCCTCCCCAGCCTCAAAGTAGATAATTTTTGGATTTATGTTGGGTTTAGATTGATTGATTTTAGATTTTAGTTTGCTTTTAACACCTAGTAAGTAGTAGAGTGAACCTTGCCAACATCTTTGTGGAACTTTCACTTCTATACTAAACCTGCTTTTGCCAATACCTTTGCTGGTCATTCTTTAAGCAACCATAAAATATTCACTCAGGACAATGGCCCAGGGCACACAGGCACAACCCTCTGCTCAATGGTGCTGTGATTCCATGGTTTCTACCCAAATACAGCCCAGCAAAAGAAAGCTTGAATGGGCAATAACCCTCAATGAGCCCCACCCTTGCTCCTGGCAGGTCTGACAAGCACTTTGAAGGGGAGAGAACAGCAATACTGCCCACACTTTTTTAACACTGGCATCCAGGACGAAGAACATTGTCCAGCACTGGCTCAGAAGAAAGGGGGTGCAGACATCTGCAAGGACTCCACAGCTCCAGTTGATCCATTCAGTACCTGCAGTACAGCATCATGTTACCTCTCCAGGCTGAGGAGCCAGGCTGTGGTCATAGAGTACAGCTGAGATTTGCTTGTGGTACTTTGAAAATGCAGGAAAACCCATCAACAGCTTTGAGACCTCATCCAGTCCTGCACATCCCTCATGGAATTTGGCTTGAAGGTTTAATCCATACTGGATACTGAAGGTGGTCCAAGCACTCTGTGCCGAGGTCTGTTTGCTTGCCTGGTGTTCAAGTCACTGCTGACCCCTTGGCACATTTTAGATATTGGAATGGAAGATGACAGTGTAGAATAAGGATAAGCAAAACTAAACAACTAAACAATCTCTGTGCTGTTGAAGCAACTGCTTCCAGCAGCTTGTATTTGTTCCTCACATCAGCAGACTAGAAAGTGGTGTAGGTTTTACTGGAGTGCGTTTGTCTCATCAAGGGGAAAGATCAGTTTGGGAGTTTATCCTTATATCATCCTGGAGACAAAGCCCTCCACATGCATCTTGTGCTGCTTCCTCAAGTGTCCCCTCCACCCAAAAATTAGGATCACTCAAGAAAGGAGTGATCAGCCAGTCCTACCTTCCCTGTGGAAGAAGGCTGCAAGCTGCCAAGTGAGCCTTGTTACAGCAACAGCCCCACTGAATAGACACAGCAGCTCTTCAGAGGGCACAGGATTCACAGGAAGCACCAAAGCTGAAAAATCTTACACTTTTTATTGCAGGTTCAGTGTTAGTGTTTTGGAGAGCACAGCTGCATTAGAAGCAGGTATTGTTCCAACTTCCCTTCCCCACGAGACTGCCACAAATTCATCAGCCCCAGGCAACTCCAAAAATCGTGCCTGGTTTTGCAGTGCAGACAAGTGTTCCAGTGAGGACCAAGACTCTCACGTGACTCGTCACTGAAGAGCAATAATGATCCAAAGCTCGCAAAATGAAAAGGCCAACACATTAACTAGCATTCCCTGCTCTGCTGGGACACACACAGGAGCCTGTTCCCAGCTCCCTGACCCAGGGATGGGAGCAGCCCTGCCAATGGGTTGCCCTAAGCTGTCCTTTTGGGATATTCCGCTAACTCAGTTTTGATGAAAGTCTCTGCTCTGCTGTGCAGGAGAGGAGAGGCCACTGAGCTGGCACGGAGCTGCTGTTGGCTCAATCCTGCCAGCAGCACAGCCTGAACGTTCCCTTCCGTGCTCTGGGGTGAGACACAGGCAGAAACAACCCCAAAGGCTGCTCTCGCTGCCCACACAGCAATGAGCAGTCTCTGTTCCCTTCTCACAAGCTGACAGCTACTTCTGTTTAGCTTTTCTGTCTGCCCCTACAGGGCAAGAGATAACACACTAAAAAAAAAAAAAAAAAATCATTAAAGGAACTTAAAAATTCAACATCACCTCATTTCTCCATCTCTCTTAATTAAGGTGAAATCCTCCCCATTGCCAGTGGCCCCTTCTATTCACTTGTAAAGTGCTGGTCAGGTTGATTTTTTTTGTATTAGATCTCATGGCTCAAGACCATGAGACTGAAAACCTCAACGCTCCTACAAAAATAAACAGTTGTGATATGCCTATGTTTTATGGTATTGCCTTTCCATGCAGATTTCCTTCTCTTGTGGAATCCAGGACAGGGGCAGGCTCAGGTCTAGTCATCAACAGTGATGTTGCGGAAGAGATAGGCCATGGACTCGCCGTTGTGGATTCGCCGGATGGCTTCCGAGAGGATCAAACTGATATCCACAGTCTTTATCTTGGGGCACTGCAGCTTCTGCACCTCGTGAGGAACAGTGTTGGTCACTACCACCTATGGAGGGCCAGAAAGGAAAGGAAACATTTGTGTGCTGCTGAAACATTCGGCCTCCCGGAGGAGGCATCCTGGACTGGCTCCAGGAGAGGTGTGTACTGCTGTTTCACAGTTCAGGGGGAGAAGTCCTTGCATATTAGGAAAAAAGGTTAAACTAAATGGTGTCCCTTCTGTGACAGTCTGTTGAGGGGACCAGCATAACCAGCACTCTCCAACAGGCTGATGGGCCCATTCAGATCACAGGATCTGCTACTAAGGTTTGAAATCCTGTCCTCTTCATGTACCAGCAGCCCCTGACCAGCTGGGGGAGAGGGGCTGCACAGTGAGATTGCAGCCACACATCCCCAGCTACAGCAAAGGAAGTGTCCAGGCAGGGATGACTAAAACTTGCATTAGGGAGAAAACACACTCAGGGAAGCAGATCTGATCTGAGCAAGTATTAATCACCCACACTTTTTTTTTTTTTTTTTGTTCCAGTGAAGAACCAGCTAACTGAAAGCACCTGATTAAATGAGTAATTCCAGATGTGAGCTACGTGTGGTGGGAAGGACATTAATTTGTGAGTTTTGGTGCCAGCCCCTCCTCTGCAGTCCGGAGAGCAGACTCACCTCATCAATGGAGGATTCCTCTATGAGACGGGGGGCATCTGCTGACAGGAGCCCATGAGTAGCCATCACAAAAATCTTGTAGGCTCCACGCTCTTTTAGGATCTCTGCAGCAGCTACAAAGCTTTCCACGTCATCGATGATGTCATCCTGAGGAGAAACAGAAATAACATCAAAACCAGAAGTTTACAGAGCCTGCAGGGCAGGAGTGGATCTGCACAGTACTGCAGCTTTGGCCATGCACACAGATGAAAAATAGAATCCCTGTCTACTTCAGCTGTTGCTGAGGACAGCCACGTGCATGACTAATCTGTGAATGCTATTTCCCTGGTTTAATGACCCTTTTGCTAGTGTGGAGAACAAATGCTGTGTCTTGGAAACAGATTCGTCCCTGCACATGCACTCACAGTTTATCATCAGCAAGGTGTATTTTTTCATGGGGTAGGAGCTGCATGTTGATTACTTACACTGCAGCATGGCATAGCAAATAAGAGAAGCTCAGCAAGTTTTTCGTTTATTTGAGGTTTTTTAACACTTCAGGAGTTTTCTCTGTATGCCCTAGATTTATTCATTATTCATCAGACATCTGACACTTCGAATCAAGGGAGCAAGGAGATTTTAGGGCTTAAAGAGCTGAAGTGTAAAGGGTTTTCAACAGCAAGTTGAAATAACCAAAGCCACCAACACTACTGGAGAAAAGAGTGTCTAACAAACACGTTCCCACTCCTATACCAGCCATCCCTCCGACCCTCAGGGATGGAGCAGCTGAAGCGAAGATGCTGTGAGGAAACCACCCCCCACCTGCTCCCCTCACACTCGTACCACAATGATGGCAATTCTTCCTCCAACGTCTCCAACCACAGTTATTGGCGGTTTCTCCTTGGCCATCATCACTAAAGAAGAAGGAAAAAAAGGAGTCCAGGTGAGTTAGGCTTGAGTCAAACCCCAACAGTTCCACCACACAAGAGGCTGAACCATTAAACATCTTGCATTGATGCAGACACAGACGTGCTTTACACAATCCTGACACCCACATAAGTGATAAACCCTCATTTAACCATCCTCAAATTCCTCAAATGAACAGCACTGCTGCATAAAGAGGAAATTCTCTGTTTCTGTAGGGATTTTGTACTGACCTCAGAAACAGAAAGCAATTCCAACTCTCTAACAGACCCCTGTGCAAGGAGAGCTACAAAGCAGCATCGGTTTATGGGCAATATCAGAGACTTTCTTTGTGCTCTGGCACAGGACTTGAAAAAGGGTCCAGTCCATAACTGAGAACAACAAATGGGCTTTTTCAAGCAGCACCTCTCAAAGGGCAGGTGCTTTACAAGGTACAACTTTTCACCTCTTGGGCTCAGTAAATCATTTGCAGGATAAGAGACTTGCACTGCAGCTCAGTTGCTTTCTCACATCACCAAACACAGAAGGGTCTTTGAGAGGGTGTAAGAACCTTAATACCACTTGCTCAGGCAAAGCAAGCTTAAGGAAGTTTGCAGAAACAAATTTGCTGATTATTTTTTAAGTGGATTAATGGAAAGAGCAGGACAAAATCCAGTTGAAATTCAGTTCAACAAGCTCAATGCAACCAGCAATTGGATCAAAGGATACACTGACAAGCTGTGCTACCTGACACACAGTGAAGAGATGTGCTGGGAAATAAGGCTCCATTCCCTCCTGACACTACTTTTGCACTGACAGGTTTCATGCAAAACCACTTCCTGCCAAAATTCCAGCAGCATCATAAAAATACCAGAGCTCTGAACTAGGACACCCTGAGAGTATCCAGATACAACACAGCCTTCAGACTTACACCAAACAGCAACCAGCCTCCAGTACAGGCCAGGGACTTGCTGTCCATCTGCCAAACTTCTCATTTGCCACGGGGTGCTGGTACAAAAACTTCCAGCAGGGAAAGGACATTGTGGTGGGCAGACGTGTCGATAGGTGACAATCTGGGCTGATCTAACCACTGAAGCCAAGAGGCACATCCAACATTTCCTAACACTTACCTGGCCCACCTCCACACCCCACACCCCTATTTTATGCTCTCCACAGTGAGTGCAAAGTGTCCTACCAAGGCACTTGGTGCCCCTCCTCTTGTAAGCTCAGGTCTTGCCAGGATTCTGGCCACAGAGGCTTCTCAAGGGCCTCAAGGAGTTCAGACACAGCAAGATTTTTCTCCTTTAGGATAATCCACTTCAATGTAATACCTGAGCAGCAGAACACGAGCCACTGACCACCAGAAGCCTGTCTGAATATTGATCTCTGCTCTCCTCATCAAGAAAGTCTTACATTAAACTCCCCATCCTGCACAGCAGGATGATCCAGTACTATTCCCATATCTCATGGGTGCCTGGGAATGCTTAGAGTGCAAGCACAGCCGGGTGAACGAGTCACACTGAGGGATATGACGAAAGCAATTGTAAGGACCACAACTTCAAAGATTCTTGTATAGAGCTGTTCACATCCATGACCTGCTCCACAGGCTGGTTTTCCATAAACCTACCAAAACTGTATAAAAGGTGTCCAGTAATTCTGTTTTGACCAAAGTCCCATCACTCATTGCCAGGTTTTGCAGTTAAAGTCACAGCTACCTTGGACTGAAGAGTTAATCAACAGCTCTTCATGGCACAGATTCCTCAGCCTCCCTTGCATGGTTATTTCTGAGTTCTCCTATCAAATGCAAAGTCACGTCTAAATCCTGAAGGAAAAATATTCTTATGAGAAGGAAGATTATTTGTAATAAATGAAGATTAAGCACCACGAGAGATAAGCAGATCATAAATTTCAATTACAGGCACTACCGACCTGCTTAGATTAGTTATGAGTTTACTATCTAGTCTGGACAGTAATAGAGCTCCTGGTGGGAGCTGTGAAGTGTCAAAAGGATTCCACCTGGCTGCCATCCCATCCTCCATGTGTATCCACAGATGAGTGCCATCTCTGTTTACAACAGCCAGGTCAGGGGAAATTTTTCTACGCAAACAGAACAGGCCTGGGGAGCTGAAATTCAGCACTATTTTACTCACAGAGACATGGAGTTTCAGCAAATCAGTATCCTTCTACTCCATGAAGGAAGCAGACACATTTCTTGCTATGCTTAAAGGCTAATATGGCAACCAGCAACATTAGCAGTGCTTTGCATCTCTGTCTGTTTTTTAAAAGCTGTTATTTCAATTTTGGTTTATTTTTAAAGAATGGTAGGCAACGTGTCGACCTACCCGGATCTTAAAGAGATGTTCTCCCTTTTCCTTGTTCAATTTTCTCTGCAAAAAAAAGAAAAAAAAATTGCAAGCCAAAGATCTACCCACAACCACATCAAATCTCAACTGCTCCAAGGTGATGAGAGTCTACACAAGGGTTAGTGCAGCCAGTTTCTTCTTCAAAATCTTTGGACATACCAAGATGTGCAAGTCAGAACTGCTATGAGGAGGTGCCTTGCAAAATGATTCAAATAATAAAGAATATTTTCCTCCCAGACACAAAACCTCTATGTTTGTAGACAGAAGAGGGTAACAGAAATAAGCCACGGTGGTACTTTTGCCTGGTGTAACCTCTTGAATCATGTACAAGTTTAGGTTAAAGAGTTGCTGACTTTTTCTGGAGAGTAAGAAAAGATGTTTGTGGTATCTGTAGCTTCTGGAGGGGGAAAAATAAAAGAGAAAAAACTAGACCAACCACCATTTTTTAATAAAACGAGAATATCAAAGAACACTTTCATTCGAATGTGCATAATATACACCAAAGTACCACATGTTAAAGGCAAGATCACTAAGGCACTAAGAAGCAGCATTCCCAGGTGTGTAAACATGTTGCTTTAATTAAGTGGCCAAAAAAGGGTTAAGAAACACTAAAATAAATTGTTTGGGGTCGACAGTGTGAATTAAAGTGACAATCACCAAGAAATATAATGCTGCATTTACAACAGAGCCTGGGAGCAAAAGGCTGCTCAAGAATGAACTGTTTTGTGTAGATAGCCTTGGAAGGACAGAAAACATCCCTGTGCCCAGCCTAAACACAGGCAAGATGGGGGTAGGGAAGTAGGAACAGACCTATGATCACTCCAGTTTTTCCCCCAAACTCCCTTTGTGGCAGTTTGCTGGGCTCTGGGATTCAAGCAAACCATTAGCTCTGTATAAAGTACTGAATTCCAAAGCCACTGAAATGATTTAACAGATGGTGCCCCACTCTTTTTCTCAAGGAAACATGCAAGGAGTCCACACACATTTGTTAAGACACAGCCCCGAGCCAGCTGCAAGCTCTGAGACACAAAAGCACACAATCAAAGGGAACAACCTTGGAGTTATGTCCTGTCTCCAAGGCTCTGATTTCAGGGGTGCAGTGACGTGGGCTCTTGCTGCCGCTTTAGCGCAGCATTTTAAGTGCAATTAGAAGCACCTCTGGCATTTTTCTGTTGTGGCTCCCTACAAATCAGAATATCACATCAGGCCACACTCACAGGACAATAAATAAGCCATTACACTGCCTAGCACTCATTAATTAGAGGCACATGATCCCTGCTAGAACAGGGAGAGAAGGTGCATGCCAGGACGCAGGAGCCCGGCCAATTCACCAGGAAGCCCATGGAGAATGGCACAAAGCACGAGCCATCGCTGTGGGGCTCTGGGGCTGCTCCCAGACACAGGTTTCACCTCTCTCCTGGCTCTAACACAACTGCCTGGAGCCTCAATTGCCGAGTCTGGGATGCTCCACACTGATCTGGTTGTAGCCCAGAGTGGGATGCTCCATGAGAAGTCTCAGCTGCTTCCCAGGAACATCCCCAACCTTCTACCTGCCAGGCCCAGGTTTGGTTGCTGAGCCAGGCAGACTCACAGACTGGTTCTGTTTTGACCATTGGAGGGTTTGGGGACATTTTTGGTGTAAGGAACATTCAGATCTGAGCAGCAGCATGTGTCTGACCTTTCACAACCAACCACACAGCTGAACCCTGCTACGCTCTGCCCTCAGAGCTTTCACCACCAGGAAGGGAGAGCTGAATGAGAGTTTGGAATTATGTGACATTTGAGGTGGGAAGATGCTTTTCAAATGACTGAATTGGACAAGAAATGAGGCATAGCAGAGAGGGTCAGTACAGACACTCACAGCATTGCCATCCCAGCTGCACTTTCACCTCTGTCTGGCAGAGACTGTGACACAACCAGGATGCACAGACTGCTTTTAGACACAGATAACCTCAGAATTCTGCGTCTCCAGAACCCAGCTCACTCAAAACCAGTTATCTCTCAGGTCAGAAAACTGCAGAGAAAAACAACTTCTGTTGAGAGTTTTGGACAAGTTTGCCCCACAATCCACCCCATGACAGAGAGCTGCCAAGGCCACAGCTCGACTTTTACACTGTGCCTTACACATGCAGGGATGTAAGGTCATTGGTCAAGTGCTGAGTTTGTGCAGCAGGAGACAAAATAAGGAAGTGGTGATACACAGCAAATTAGTTTGTGTTTGGATAACTGAGGACTGAAAACAATTTTCCACTGAATTCATAATTAAACTGGACAAGGGCACATTTCTGTATGAGAAACCATTTACAGGGTTCTCCAGCAGCACAACCTTCCACAGCTGAGATTCTTTGAAGTGACACGGCTGGAAATAAAAATACATCAATTCCTCTGTAGCAGACAAATATCAGCTACTGACATTCTGGAGGACAGCATCCTCTTCAGAATAAGAGGGGAAGGAGAAAGTGAAGAATAACCATGCAAATTCCTGCTTTCTTGGAAGGACATGAAAAAAATCCCCTTGTCAGGAGAACAATAAGGTTCCAAACCTCACTGCCAAACCCCACCTGCCCCCCAAGGCCCAAGAGAAGTTTCACCAGTAACAAAAGCACTGTTTAACTGATTGTATTCCAGTGAGGCACAACTGGGGTGATGTAAAATGCCTGCAGTCTTCCTTGCCTCCCCTCTACAAGCTGCCCACAAACTGATGTTCTCCCTAAATTTCCAAAGATGAGATGATTACCTGCAGCCCAAACCACTGCTGGTGTTGCCACACACAGCAGCTCACAGCCTTTCCCACGGGCACTTCTGAGCCACCTTCCCGCTCCCAATTTCTGCCCTACCACCACCTGCCTAGAAAGCTAAAATCCTCCCAAAAAGGGAGCTGGATTTTCATTGCACTGTTGTTATTTGACTGCTGCAGGGATACAAACAATCCCGAGGATGGCATTTCCCAGAACACAAGCTTCCTCTTTTTCTTTTGTCCTCTGTTCCCAAATCAATCGCAAGAACTCCGGAAGCAGATCAACAATGCTCTTGGAGAAGCTATTCACCCCAGCCACACAAACCTCAAAACCTTGTCAAAACAGACACTGGAATATGATCACCTGGGTGCCAAGATGAAGGAAATTTCCAGCACTAACAAAGGTTGCAGAGAAGGGAAGACAAAGACCAGCGCTCCCCTCCCGAGTGGAGCCAACAGCCTGTCTCAGTGGTTGTTATCTCATTGCTTACACTTTTACATCTCCCTTGTTTCATGAGCTCAGTGAATTGCTGTAAAAGCACCACCTTCGTCAGAGGTTTGTCAGTCTAACACTACGGAGCAGGCACAGTCAAGGAGAAGAATATTGATGTTCTGCATGGCCAGAAGGAGTTAAATAAAAACCTTCCCCTGTGACTTCTCCTACAACGCACTGATATCAACCTTTCCATGAAAAAAAATTCCACTGGTCCAACTGCCTTTAGGTTGGTTACACCCACACAGATAAATCAACAAAAATTTCCCACCAAACTTTTCTCTTTTTTTCCCCCAAAGGTAAGCAGAGAAACTTGATCTTACATGGCAGCTCCAGGCCAGGATGCACAGTTGCGTTTTTGAGCATTGGAGGGGAGTGACGCCCGTCATCCATGTCCTGCTCTGTGCACTGAGCCTCTCCATGGATCACTGCCAGCCCCAGGCGCAGCCTCTCGGCGTAAGACTGAGCCCTGCAAGACAACAGCAGCCTCTCAGGAAGGTGCTGGGCTGATGCAGCTCCACAGCCCACTACAGCAAGTCTCTCCCAGGCCAACAGCAAGCAAAGGCTGCAACTCTGGCTGTTCCTCTGCAAGAAACTTCACTGGAAGTGACTCTTCATTCCTCATTAGTATCCCAAAGCCCACTCTACCCCTTGGCTGCCCCCCCACCCCACTCCTGTGTTCTTCCATATGCGAAATACTTTCTGAGATGATCAGGCACTGCTGAAACTCCAGCAGCAAGTCTGACCTGAGGTGAACCATCTCACTGAGACCTCCAGAGTTTACTTCCATGGGGGTGGGAATAAAAAGTTCAGCTGCCTATCTGCACCACATCCAGCCCATTTCCAGACACAAAGGAATTATGACCAGATTGTCAATCCATCTGCCACCCTCCCATACTTTCCCTGGTATATTTTCCACCAGCTCAGGTATTTTCCAAGTAACCTTTAACCAGCCAGCAAAGCATCCATTTACCTTTTAGCAGCACCAGGAGATTTGGCTACAATAACTGCGTTTCTGTAATCTGGAATCTGGATGTGATAAAAAGTTAATTAATTTAAAAAAGACCTTCTTGCTAGGGAGTAACTGGTTTGACACATGGCTGAATAATTTCAACCATCCTCCTCCCCAGACCCAAATTTTCATTCTGTGACAAGAAACTAGAGGCAACTGCACTTGCTTTCAACATCAGTATTTGTGTATTCTGCAAAGGTGGGAATGTTCACTATGTTTAACCCTCCCCATATAGGGAAGCCTTGCTCTCACCACATGGGAATAAATCATCTTTTGCACATGGAGAATAAAACCTCCCTGCCCTGCTCCCAGCCCTGCTGCGCTCAGCATTCCTACACTCAGCCCAAGACAAAGCCTATCAATAATTCAGAGCAGTCAGAAATCCAGCACAGCACAAAGGGAGAGGGGAGGCAGTTTAACAGGATTTCAGAGGTGATCAGAGGCAGGAGTACAAGTAGCATCTCTCAAGTGGCACTAACTCCACAGAGAGCAAGCTCCTCTCCTGCTTGTGCTGCAGTTCAGTTTCTATCCAATCACGGAAGTGTAACATCTTTCCATGAAACATGGAAATAGGTATCCCCTGAGAAAGAATGCATTAACAGAAGGATCGACCTAGACTGACACCACCACCTCTATTTAAGCAGAGGCCCAATGCTGCCCTCACATTAAAATGAGTTCAGACAAGTTGATATATATAGAACTAGAGTAACCTCACTTCTTCCTGTATATACTGAAGCAAGAAAGGGGATGCTCTCAGGTTGTCTACTGGAAAGCTGAAGAAGCCTTGGATTTCCTTTTGATGAAGGTCCATAGTGATAATGTGTGTTAAACCTAAAGGGGAAAAAAGACAACAATTTATTGAAAATATTCCCACATGGCTGGAGTTCCTTCAATACCTCCTTTTTCCAGACTGTTTTAGCTATTATTCAGGCTATTATGCCATGTCATAAAATAATCATAAACAGATTAACGCAAAGTTCCACAGACATCATGAGAAACAGGCACGTGGTGCCACAGCACTGGCCTGACCCTGTATTTCACTATAACATTTCTAGGCCACTTCCCCAGGTGCAAGTTTCAAAGCACCACAAGAAAGCTGAAGAAAATTAATTCCCTCAGTGTGGTTCAAGATCTCAGCTGCACATCCCCACATCAAACAGGAGAATGGAAGGACAGATGACCTTTGGGATGCCCAGCAGAACCAAGCCTGCCGTGCTGCTGCTCCCTGGGACACTCACCTGCCTTGGCGAGCATTGAAGCCAGCAGCTTGCAGACTATGGAGCCCCTCTTCCTCATTTTGCTCTGTTTGCTGTAGGGGAAGTAGGGGATGACCCCAATGATGTTCCTGGCACAGGAAGTCTTCAGTGCATAGGCCATGATCAGCAGCTCCATGACAGCAGTATTCACATCTCTAGGAGATATGAACACAATTCCAAATATTAGCAGGTGTTTTTCCATTGCAATTCCTTTTCCATTTATACCTAGACCACCCTCACCAAAATTCCAAGGAAATGATGCTACATCTCAGGCTAATGTATGCCAGACCCAGATAGCAGCCACGCAGCTCCTTCCATCACGCCACAACAAATTACAGTCAACT
This sequence comes from Corvus moneduloides, assembly GCF_009650955.1. Lineage (NCBI taxonomy): Eukaryota > Metazoa > Chordata > Aves > Passeriformes > Corvidae > Corvus > Corvus moneduloides. The sequence continues at coordinate 7,933,088 of NC_045494.1, forward strand.
CTTACACACACAGGACATGATGCCAGCACTCAAGAGCTGTGGACTGGAATTTGATTTTATATCCTAACAGAAGGTGTATGATGATTTCCCTCCGTCATCAGACAAAAAAAAAACTTTGTATAGAATTTACTTTGGAACAAATGTCACTTGATACGGTGTAATTTAAAATAAAATAGTATTTTAAAGAAGCAGCACACATGCAGCCAACACAACCTCATCCACACTGGATTTCTTAGGGTATTTTCCTCTTTAACAGTGTAAGGCAGGTTATTTCTTCTGCCTTAAGAAATACTGCATTTGGAGAAGTGCAAACTCCAGACATGGCACTTTGATGGAGGTCAGCATCTCCACACTCTTTAGCTTATCTAGAGAGGGAAGGAAAAACAGCACAGGAAATGCTAAAGGACTGTTTCTTGAAAGAAAAAACAACAAAACAAAAAAGCAGCGTAGGCAGAGGAATCACAGAATAGGCTGAGTTCGAAGGGACCCATCAGGATCATCAAGTACAATTCCTGGTCCTGCACAGGACACCCCAACAATCCCACCTGTCCCTGAGAGTGTTGCCCAAATGCTTATTGAGCTCAGACAGGTTTGGTGCTGTGACCACTTCCTTGGGGAGCCTGTTCCAGTGCTCTACCACCCTCTGGGTGAAAAACCTTTTCCTGATAGCCAACCTAAATCTCCCCTGACTCAGCTTCATGCTGTTTCCTCGAGTCCCATCACTGGTCATGAGACTGAAACATCCCATTTACAGTTTGCTTCCCCACAATGACTGGAGTGACCCAGTAGGAGTGTACTGATTTGCACTTCAATTAATTTTGGGAACGGGGAAAAAGCCAAGCCCTTAGTTCCCCTTTAGTTCCTTAAGACCAACACCAAGAGACACTGTCTGCATCGTCACAGACTGACTCAAGAACTTTTGGGAACTGGAGAACCTGTGCTTCAGATGGCAGGACAGGCACTCCTGCAACACAGACCCCCTTGCCTGGGGGTTTCCAGCATGGACAGCCCCCAGTGACGCACCACGTCCCCAGTCCAGTCAGGAAGGCAGTGCTGTAGTGGCTCAGCTGTTCAGCCCATGGTGACAGGACAGGGGCTGACTGGGCCATCTTTCCACACAGCAGCAGAGGAGTAAACAGCACAGAGCAGCCTAAAGCTCTGCAGAGCTTTCTGGACATTACCCAGACATTGCTCAGGCCCTGTTTTCCTCCTGAGACAGCCACTAGAGACAGCTTCTCCAACTGCTCACAGACATGACCCGTGACAAACCTCTGACCATTTCCATTTCCCCACTGCTCTCCCTTCCTTTGGAAATTAACCTCCACTTGTGCCTCTTCTTTTGTGAGGCTCTAGGGTCTCTGTTGTCCTGCTGGCCCAGCCAGCCCCGCACACACAATGTCATTTACACACAAGAAAGCTTTGTTGGCTCTGGAGCACCCAGCCAAGAATTACATAAAACACAGCCCCCTGCCACACAGGACAACAAGCAAACAAAGAACTGTTTCTTTCCTTTGGAGATTTAGCTGTGTCAGTGGGGCTGTGAGAGAAGAAAAAGATGCTACTATCAGTGTCATATAAAAACAAAGTGGTCAAACTGCAGCCTATTTAAAGTTCATCTGAGAAATTCAGTACTTTTCATCATTATTTTTCAACTTACTCTTTGAAAATACACACATATTCACATGGAAAGCAGGTAGAGAACAAGAGTGAGATTCAAAAGGCACCAGCAGTCCTGGTGATGCTGCAGGACACCAGTAGCCATATTGATGGAGAAGTTATTCAAGGAGGTACTTCTCCCAGTATTCAAGCAGGATCCCAAGCTGAGCTCTGGGAAGCTCCTGCAGACCAGCTGGCACAGGTACTAGGCAGAAGTGGATGTGTCTGTCCCTCCAGCAGGGCCCAGGGTGGGTGGGCTGAGATGGCTTCATGCTGAGCCATCACTGATCTGCTCTTCTGCAAGGGGCACTGACCCCAACCAAGGGTAGCAGTTGGGGAAAATGACATTGGTGGGGGAAGCCCAGCCCCAGCATCTCTAAAACAGGTACCCAAGGCAGCATCCCAGTCTCCTTGCTGCCCTCCCCATCTCTGGCCTTGAAGTGATGCTCAGTCAGTTACTGCTGGGAGGGCTGAGCCAAGACCTCACACAGGGGCTGGCAGCTCATTACCAGGACACTCAGAGACAGCTCAGCTATCCCCCACACCCTGCTTACCACCCCAGCGCCTCCCTTGCAGCTCCTTATCCCTGCCTGGGCCATCCCTGCACACCCCTGCTCTCAAGGCTGAGCAAACACCTTATGTGACACTGTCCATGGACTTTGCAACAATCAGCACCAACACTCAGCACTAGAAAGGCTCCTTTTGCCTTTAAGGGTATCACAAAACCACCAACTCGTTTGTTTTTCTACCATCTAAACATGAGCTATTTGATTTTCCCTCACACGAATGCCAGTCCACACACCAGTCTTGGATGGTACCTGTCCTTGGCACCTTTTTTTTTGGTTGTGTTACAGCTTTTAGGACAGAGAGCCTATATCAAATAGTCAGGTCTTTTTGTTCTCTCTGTGCATTTAAGATGCAGACTGTGAATTCACACTGCAGCATAACAAGGTTGTTTCCCTCTATACTAACAAGTCCTAATATTTTCTTTTCAAACCACTACTGAGTGTGGGAGTCCTATTCTTAGATTATTCCACACAGTTGTTGTTCTGACTTTCCTGAAAAGCTCCCTGAAACCCACTGCAAAACTGAGATGTCCTTGAACCTGTCCTCTCTAGCAATGCAGCAAGGCACAGCTGCAGTTTAGGAATGAAAGATGACTTGGCTGCACAACATTGGCTCCTCATCTGGAGGGCCTTGAACATTTTGGCTAAAAAAGACCCATTTCTTGGCCCAAAACACTGAATTCAGTTAATGGAAAAACAAGGGAATCAACAAGTTAAACGCAAGGGGAGGTTTTCCCCTCCCAGAACTGTTCCTGTCCCTAATGCTCTGAGTTACCTCTCTCTGAACACTTGATCTGTTTCATGTTTACTCAGCTCTCAGTTACAAGTTATTTCGGAGAACTCCCTCACAAGGGACAACAGAATGACACCATTCACCCGAAACATAATCCTACAGCAGGGCATTTTCATCTTGCAGAGATTTAGTTGCTCCCTGAGGGAGGAAACACTTGGGGCATCTCTCTGGAGAGAGATGAGCCCTAAGAAAATATTTCTGCCTGCAAGAGGAATTCCAGAAGCGAGTAAGCTGGTCTAGTAGTCCTCCTGATTTCTTTACAACAGGCCAAGCATTTCATGGAGGAAATGAACTTGAATTCTCAGTGGGCTCCACTTCTTTGGCAAGCAAGGCAAAATACTGTGTCTAAGAAATTCAGCTCCCCGCTACTTTTGAGCTACAATTGAGCTCTGCTACTTATTTCTTCTTGTGATCTCCAAAATCTGAGCAGAATTTGGTAACTTGGAAAAAGCTATCAGAGCAGGAACATCCTTGTTTTGCTAATATCAGTATCTCGTCTCTGAAAACAGCACCTCCCCTACTCACAGTAGGTCAATTTGCAGTTATCATTTAAGTGCAGGCTCCCTTCCCACCACCCTAGTGCTATCCCATTACTCTTCCTGAGCCAGCAAGGAGCAAAGTTCCTGGGGTTACAGACGGTTTTTTTCACCCCCTGGTTACTTGCAGCACTTTTCTTACTCCAAGCCTAGAACAGCCCAAAACAAAACCCAAAAAGGCCCACCATCACCAAGAACTGTAAAAGTACATTAGAGAAGCTATGGGTTCCCACCTGAGCTCAGTTTCACATCACTACAGCAAAAGAGGAAGAGTAATCCAGCCTGTAACAAAAGCAGCAGCTGCTGTTTGATGCTGGCTCTGCTGCTTGGTGGTTGGGAGGCAGAGGAAATCATCCATCCCGGGATGAAAATGCCAGTCAGAAATCACCAAACAGCTGAAAGGCCACCAACGCAAAGAGACCAGGGATGTTTCAGTGGAAACCATCAGTCACTCCTGTTCCTGCCTCAAGTGACACACTCCAGCTATTTGATGGGAAGCATCTCAGTGTTGCAATCAATCCCCTGGGAATGTTAACAGCTTAACACTACTTGGGGCCTTACATCTAAGTCAGAGCAATGACAACACTGCAAGAGTTCCACTGGTTATTGTGTGGTTAACAGTGAGCAAACCACTGAACCATCTGCTGATCCAGGTACTCAAACACATCCCAGGTGCAAAACCGAGCCCCGAGTGCCTCACCTGGGGATTGTCTGTATGATGAAGATATCCTGTCCCCGGACAGACTCTTTTATTTCAACTCTTGTTTCTGAAAAGGATGGAAAACAGAGTCAGTTTTGTTTCCAAACACCAGGCTGACAGTGACAACACACCATGTTTTAGCAGCAACCCTGGTCAGGGCAGACGAGGACTTGCTCCCTTGCCCTTTGTGCACATACATACACAGATGAGCCAAGTGGATTTTCCAAAGGCTGGTCCGGGTAGAGCCGGCATGACATGCCAGTGGGTTAGCTGTATTTACAAAGCAAAAAGGCTGAATAGCTGTTTATTTTTTTCTTTAGAATTTTAGAATTTAGAAATTAGAATTTTAGAATTTAGAATTGTAAAATTTAGAAGACAATTTACCTAACTCTCAATGAGAAATCCATTTCACGCCTCCATGGAGTGCTGAGAGCTGTCAACAGTACATTCATTAGTGAGCAATTAACCACCCAAGGCAGAACAACCTTCAGTACTTCCAAGAAGGTAACTCAGCACTTTTTGCACTTTGCTCTTTCACAGCCTACATGGGATCAGCTCCATGCTGGCTGGAGAGCTCAAGGCAACACCAGCAGCTCCGAGTCCAGAGCAAGAACTCCCCAATTTCACTATTAAGGTCAAGACATTTCCACACTGACACAGGCTGGAAGTCTGGGTCTCTGCTGAGCACCACTCCGACAGTCCCTGACTCAAACACAGAAGTTGAGCCCCAAGCACCTCTGCAAAGCCAAAGCAATGACTCCAGGTTTCCCACGGTGCCTGCCTCAGCCACTCATTTCCCACACAGTCATGAGCTAGAGGGCAGGAATAAGGAAAAGGAGAGCAACAGCTCCTCAGCTATGGAATTCCAAGTCTAATTGCCCTGCCCTGGCAGTAACCCTACAGGACTCTGCTGAGAGCAGACTGATCTGCTGTGCAGTGATGAAAAATTAATTCAAACCTCGTAGCAAGCAACCTGATTTAAAACCAACCCCAAAGGGCAGCGAGCTCTCCCTGGCAGGAACGCACCAGCCAGCCCAACCATAACCACAGCAGCTCTCCCACTGTGAGGCCCATTCAGGCTGCAAGAGTAGCAGCACTACTACAAATCCTCCACCCCTTCCTCCAGCCTGTAGCAGCTCTCTGGTTCTGCTCTCCCTTGCAAACAAGGCAACAGAGGTCTTGAAACAGTAAAAGACCCTTGGCCACACAACTCTGCTGGTCAATATCCTTATGTTTTAGCCCAGCATCTGAAAATGGACACTTGCAGAGTGTTAACTTCCTTAAAAACAAAAGCAACCTCCAAGAGGCGTTTTCCCCAGCACAGCCATGAATTTGCACTTTTAAAAGCAAGGGCAGCTGTAAATTCTGTGTGGCAGGGAAGGGCTGAAAGAAAGGGATAATTTAAAAGTTCACAATGCAGACACTGAAAAAGAAGGGCATTACTTTTAAACCTGGAGATGTTTTGCTCAGCATAGGAGCATAGAAGATTTGGCAGCAGCTTAAACCTGAGGCAGGACTCTAGAGAAGAGTTTGCAGATGGGCAAACAAACAAGATAACAAGGGAAAACAAGGAACATGTTTAATTGCCTTGTCCAAGGCCAGCCATGGAGATTTAGCACTGCCAGGAGCAGCAGTAACATCACAGCTGAATCACTGCGCTTCTTAAGACAGGTCTGGCCAATGGAGTTACCCAGCATTTCTAAAACAGTTGCAAATAATAAGAGATTTCTCTTACCTCCATTGGTTTCCTGGTACACCACAGATTTCCCCAGCTCAGCACCGAGACGCCTGGAGAGAAAAAAAGGACATTAGAAATGAAGGAACCCAGCAGTTCATGCTGCAGAGCAGGGACTGGACCACGTTGCGCACCACCAAAACACAGCACCACCCAAGAGGGAGCTGAGTGAGCCAGCCAGGCTGCAGAACTACAACCTCCCCTTCTCTGGGGGTCTCCTTCCCTCCGATGTCCCTGAGAGGGACCTGGGACACAGCACTCTGCAGCAGGTCACTGCTGTACCCAAAGCCTGTACGACTGAGCACAGGCTGTGACTCCCGATGGCAAAGGACACCTTGCCAGCCTGTGCAATGCCCCCTTGGGCAGGTCTGACATGCAACTAGAGCTGAATGATTTACTCAGACTCAACTAATGGCACCTGAGTCAGTTTTTTTGACTCCCACCTCTTTTCCTTCTTTTTTTCCTCCTTGAACCTTCTTTCTGAAATAACTCAACTGATTAATGAGATTTTAACTTCAGTTTCATTTTTTCAAATTACTCGTTCCTCTTCTCAAATATCAAATCTACAACACTCACCACAACAAAGATTAGTCACCCTCCTTCCCTTTTCAATTTCTTTCTTGCAAAACAAAGACTCACTTTGAAGAGTATTTTAAAAGGCTCCAAAATGCAGACTTTTCCCTCAGGTGACACTTCAGCATTTAACTGCACTGACAAGTAATCCATTAGTAAGTACTTAAAGGCATTTGTGCTTTGACCCAGAGCCTCAGCTGTGAGACCCTGCAGAAGTGAGACGCTTGGGCCAAGTGAGATGGAGCCGGGGCAATTCCCTCCTCTGCCAGGATCTGCTTGGCGGCCATGGCCACACAATGAATTAGGAAACAGTTTATGCCTGAAGAATACCTTTGATCACCACGCTGATTATGGCAGCAGTTTCCTGTCTGCACTTGTACTGTATTTACCTGAATATGTGCCAAAATTCTGCAGATCAGGACTAACCCTAAATTAAAAAGAGCCCACATCTGCTGCTGGTTTTTTTCCTGGTCTACAGCCTTCAGCAGTCGGTCTCTCTCCATCTCCTTACCCACTAACTCAGCCTTGCACTTCAATTGTCACAAAGATCCATGCTTTCAGAAGTGAAAGAGCAACACAGCCTGACCCTGGCACGCTTCTGTCCCATCAGCTCAGCTGTGAGCCAAAGCTGGAGGTCCCAGCTAGAAGCTGGCCTGGAGAGTGTGCCTGGGACAGCTGAGGTAACAGACACTCGGATGCCATGGGATCTGTTTGCTCAGCTGGCTCCAAAGCACGTCTCTGGCACACACACCCTCCCCACCGTGTGTCTGGCAGCACATTTTGCAATGGCTGGGCCAGTGACTAAAGTGCCACCTCAAGAGCTGTACGTGCCAGACTGTCACCAGCCCTGCTCAGGTACCAACGGCAGCATCACCCTGCAGCCCAGGCCAGGCAAGTCTCACACATCTCTAACTGGGCTCCTCTCAGCCCAGCTGGGTTAAAATTTGCAGCTGCAATGCAAAGGCATCCTCAGTACCTTCAGTATCTTCAAAAAGAGCTGGCAGCTGGTCAAGTAAAGGCAATCCTGGGCACCTCAGGGACAGACCCACAGTAGAGATGAGATTTGCAGGTGGGATCCTGCTGTCCTGATGAGGATAGCCTGGCATTTGCAACCACCAAGTCCTAATCACTGCTATGGCATCCAAGTCCAAACAAGCTCAGAAACATACACACACACACACACACGCTCACCCTAGATCAGTGTGTGGTGGGAAATGTTTAATGACTCACACTTGTTCCTCCACAACTGCACGACAAGTCTTGCAAGCTCCCTTTGGAGGCACGTGCGCCCTGACTTCACTGCAGACAGCACAATCCTACCTCAGCACAGGGAAAAAAAAATCCAGTGGAGAGACTGTGCAAGTGGTCTTAGTCAGCCCTGAATCTCATGGCAGGAAAGAAAGCTTCAAAACCAGTCCAGCCAGACTCATCTCATCAAAACACCCCTTGGAACGTGGCACTTTCAGTGCTAAGTGGTGGCAAACAAAACCAGATTTGTGGTGCTCAAAAGGAAAGGGTCTCACATTGTTCTAGGGGAGGTTTAGATTGGATATTAGGAAATATTTCTTCCCTGAAAGGGTTGTCAAGCCTTGGAACATGCTGCCCATGGAAGTGGTGGAGTCACCATCTGTGGAGGGATTTAAAAGACATGTAGATGTGGCACCTGGGGATGTGGTTTAGTGGTGGCTTTGGCAGAGCTGGGTTAACAGCTGTGCTCAGTCTAAAAGGTCTTTTCCAATTTCATGATTCCATAATGTAGCCAGCAGAAACCAGAGCCCAGTGCTCTCCTACTCGCTGTACAGCAGCAATGCAGTTTCTGTGCTGCTGAAACAAGAAATCAGAAAGGCAAGTTTGCTCCCCCATGGCAAGAGGGACACTAAAACAGCTTGGCTTAGGGCACTAAAACAGCTCAGTTGTCAAACCTGGGTGCAGGGAGCAGCAGAAGAGACAGGACACAGATGACAACTTAGAGGAATGAGTGGCTCTGGTCAGACAATAAATCCCAGTTCTGCTCCAACTGTTGACTGCAAGTAAACAAGAGCAGTGGATATGAGATAAAACTGCCCATGAAAGACCCAGACCAGCCCCGCCTGCAGCGCTCCAGAGTCCCAGGAGCCTTAGGCACAGCCGGATCCACAGGCAGCTCCCCCAGAGCAGCTGAGGTATGTGCACCCCCAGGGGCACACCTTGCACCAAATCCCTTCCTGGAGGCTTTGGTTAGACAAGATACCAGCCAGGGAAGGAGTCTGATAAACCTTGACTGAATGAAGGACAATAAAGAGGGGACTGTTGGTGCAACTCCTGCTGTAAAGCACCAGATTCCAGAGGACTTTTATCAAAAGGGATATTTGCATGGAAGTCAAGGGCAGGGCACAGCCTTATCGACCACACAGCCTGGCAGCAGCCATAGAGTTCAAAGATAAATTTCCCCTTCCTATTACCCTTCCCTTGTGTTCTCTTCCATCCTGACTCTTTTCTCTCTAAATCCTCTCCATCCTGAAGCTCCCAACTGGTTGTTGCTTTAGGGGATAGAGGAATTGAATTGACAGCAAGAACTGTTTTCTCCAGGACTAACAGCATAATCCCATGAACCTGAGCTACCACGGTTCTGATCACTCGTCTGCAGACACAGGCAGACCCGCACTAGGACAGAGAAAGTGCCACTGCAGGAACCCAGACCACACGCCCAGCAGAGATAAAGCTGCTTCTGGGAAAAAAAACATTTCAGGTCCTGCAGATAAATCACATCTCCAAGCAAAATGAGCTGCTATCCTCACACCAGCTCCATCACTAAAGCAACTCCTCTGGGGCATGACAGCATCTAAGAGAAAAAAAACCCTCTTTATGGCTTTAAAAATCCTACTCAGAGCAATTGGCCAGTAAAAATTCCTATTGATCTGGAATCTTTCTGTAAACACTTCCCAGGAAGGATGATCTAACTTTCCGCAGTCTCAAAACATGCCAAGAGGATATTAAGCCCTGAATACAAAAGTGTTTATAAAACCTGTCTCAAATTCACATCTAAATGCGAACAGCTCAGGAGTCCTATAAACCTATAGTTTAATGAGGAAGTGACACACTGCAATATTTTAGGAAACGCTGTGAGGCTCTATCAGATTGTACTTTAAAATGCTCCACTAAAGACAGTCAAAAACCACTGCACCAGGCTCTCGAGACAAAGGACAGCCAAAGAGACTCCATGTTCAGCTGAATCAAATTTCAAGGGGCAAATGTACTCGCAGTATTTTGTGCCACAAGAGCCTGTTTCAGTGTCACTGAGAAGTGCCCTCAGCCCAGGCTGTGTTTCCTTCTCCCCCTCTGTGACCAGAATCCAAGACATTTGTCAGGTTATCTCTGTAGGGAGCTTCCGGCCAGCTCACAGTGCAAACCTGCAATCTGAAGAGAAATCTGCACACAAAGCTCTTAATGATGATATTTTATTTTGGCAATAATCCTCTTCATTATAAACACTTTCCCTGGTCTCAGCTCTGCAAACTCCCAACTCTCCCCACATCTACAGACTCCAGGAACCAGTATAGACTCAGAAGGAGCTGGAGCAGAGGACAGAGGGTCTGTGCTGTGCCCGACTGTGGCCAAATCAAGCCACAGCCTGACTCTGAATTGCTTTTCAAACTTTAGCAAATCTTTAAATGAAGATCAGTCATGGTCCAGCCAGCACAATGGCAGCTCTGCAGTGCACTTCCTAATCCCCCAGTACGAGAACAGCCAGGAAAGGGAAAGGGAATGGCAGCTTCCTGGATACAATCTGTTCAGATATCCTTAAAACTATCTGAGCTCTCCTTTGCCTCTCTCCATCCACCCAGCATGACTGGGTATTTGAAGAACAGTCCTATTGCTCATCTGCTACTGGAATCACTTGTTCCAGCCACACCAAAGCCATGCAGCCCAACTACTGGCAAATACCAGGCAGATTTTCCTCTACTCCTACCAGCCCATTCCTGGTGAAGGAATTCCCCTAAATCCCCCATTCCCCTAAATCCCCCATTCCCCTAAAGCTGTGCTGGCCAGCACAGGAAGCTCCACATGAGCCCAGCCTGCTCAGCCATGTTCTGTGCTCCATTTAAACTGCACAGAGATGCTCTGACTCCCCTTTGCCCACCCTCTCATGTGCTGGCAAGATGACCTAAAGAGTACATTTCCTGCCAGAAATCCTCCTTCAGCTGAGGGAGGCTGCTGCAAGTCCTCTGAATGTACTGTCTCCCCCCAAAGCAGGGCTCACGTCCCACCCAGTCACAGAAAACACCACCCTGGGTTTAGCGTTGTAACCCAGCTCCCTGCAGCCAGAGGTCACAACACAAATCCCCATGTTTTCCTAATTCCATGTTGTTTAGGCTCATGGCAATGCTTTATCTTCAGATCACCAGCATTTTCCATGCTGCAAACTGAGTGAATCTCTGGAATACTCACATTCACAGTTGGCAGTGAGACAGTATCACATCCCACATCGCAGAGCTGCAGGAGCACTGGGGAGGCATTAGCAAGATTCAATCACCAACCCCCTCCAACCCAAACACATAAGCAGTGAGTAGAATGTAATATTTGTGCCTTCTGAGCCGGGCACTGCAATCAGAGGGAGATCTAAATGCATCTCTTGGACTAAAGATCAAAAAGACTTCCTAGACCTCCCTCCCCCCAGCAGCACACAGGCCCATTAGGGACCAGCACTGGTCACAGAAATGATCTTTCTCCCCTGCAAATGCAGCTTGTAATCAGGTGCCAAGTGTCCTAATTACAGCAGGAGTTTTCTTTCCATCACAGAAAGAATTTAAAGTAATCATCCCTCTCAATTTATAAGAGAAAAGTAAATATATGGGTTTATTTACATTTCAGTGGTGCTAAATCTAAGGAACATCTTCATTATTTCAAGTTTCACAAGGTACTCATTATCCATCTTCTCTCCCTGGCAGTCACTACCATCAACTAAAGCTCTGAAAACCTGAAGTGAAAGTAAGACTGGCCATTAGTCACTGTTCCATAGCCAGAGAATGCTCAAGGGGAAGATCAGAACTGTGCCAGAAGGTGATGCTCAGAGCCTGAAACGAAAGCAGCTCTGGAAGTTTTGCAGTAAACAAAGTGAGGAGATAAATCAGTTGTCTGAAAGCTGGTCAGTGTCACACTGCTACACTCAGGACTTGAGATTCTAAAAAGGAGAAGTCAGGACTACTCAAGTAGAGATCTTAAGCTCAATACCTACAGGTAAAGAACAGAGCCCAGATGGACAGGTGTCTCAAGGAGCCCTACTCCTAATATTGTGTGCTGTTTTAAAGTTCTTTTACTACTTTTACTCAAGGTCATAAAAAAACTTTAAAAAGAACGCACAATATTAGAGGACAGACTCACCCTTGTAAGATTGCTCCAACTCTATTTAAAGGTGCAACTGACCTCCCCAGCAAAGAACAGGCTGGGACGTGAAACAGGGGGAAAGGCAGCAGCCACACATCTTTTGCAACCTGAAAGAACAAGGGATGTGTTACAGATCAGTTGAAACAGCCCTCGAGCTCCTAAGGGAAGGCAGTGCAAAACCACTGCACTAGATACTGAAAACCCCTTTAATTTTGGGAGACTTTCTACTGTGGGCAAATCTGTCCCATGAACGGTTCCAGATTTTGCACCCACAACAAAGATAAACGTCCTTAAGCCTCAGTTAAGTAGAAGCTGTGTATCATAGGGCTGTGCTCGTGCCACCACCGGAGCATCCAACATCCCACCGATGGCAGAGACAAGGGAAAAACCCCACATCGCCCCTATTAGAAATTTATTCGGTGACAGATCAAAGAGGGAGCCAGGAGGTCACTTTGGATCCAGATCCTGCTTCTTTCCCCCCCCCCCAGAGCATCCCTAGGATAACATCAGCACGTCATCCCATCCAGCGCCATGGCCTGGGGAAGCCTCTCCCTGTCTCTTCTCATTTCATCTTTAAAAAGAAGGGAGTTATTTTTAAGACAAAGAGCAAGAAATAAGGATTGCCTGTTTGCTCCTTCAGTCCTGAGAACTCAGAGCTCGTCCCCAGGGGAATTCTGTTGTGCTGTGTTGACGCAACACGACAAGCCCTGTAAAACCCTGTCCCATCTGTTGCAGCAAAACTTACTTTTTCATAGAGAGATACATTAGTTTCAGAGTTCAGTGATGGGAAAGTGATGCAGACCTGACCAAATATAGCAAGAATACATGAGCAAAAAAAAAAGAAAACCTTTCCACTCCCAAACATAAGGCTTTTCCTCCTAGCCTCACACTTAAAGAAGTCCATCACTATTATCCTACACACCTCCCAGTCAAACAGCCAAGTTAGCTCCATGGAGATAATCTGTGCTAAGGATTGAACACAGTGTTTATTAAGCGAGCGGGACGAATAGCAAAGCGTTCTCACAGTTTAAGGTGGCAGCACACCTGTACTTAAGTCCTGTTTCCAATTTAAGCATGCCCTTGGAGATGGGAATGGGACAGCAGCCATCTAGCAAGGATAACTGGGATGCTGTCAGCTGCAGCAGGCAAACAAGCACTGAGACCCCTCGATTTTGGGAGCAGCTGCCTATGAACTGTAGCTGGGAAACAGCAGAAAGAAAATCCAAGTCCTGTTCTAAGATGACAGCCCAATACACAGATGTCCTTCTCAGAGTAGTCCCTTCAGCTGGGACTGCCCCAGTTTGAACCAAACTCATTCGACCTCAAAGTTCAAGTGCTGGGGGAAACTCAGAGCTCTCTGCACCAAGAGCCCCATTTTGGAGGCAGCTGTCACACCCCTCACCCAGCAGGACCCAGCGCATCCGTCCCGGACAAGACAAGGTCAAACTCTGCCTAAACTGATGGACTGAAGAAAAAGGGGCAGACTTTTACCCTGAACCAAACAGCACAAGCTGCCCAGCTCTCCCACCTCTCCAAACTCCACTCTGGTGGATCAGTGCAAGCTGCTGTGCCGAGGTGCGCATGGACACTTCCCGTGCCCCAGGCACCGAAGCTGCTGAGAAAACAAGGTCAGGAGCCGGAGAAAGTTTTGAGCATCTCCCAAACCTGCTAAAAACGCTTTTCTGAGGTTTGCCCAGACACGTTTCACCTCCTCCCTCCCCAAAAGTAACAGCCTTTGCTGCAGCCCAGCCTTAACAGCAGTGAAATGGATGTCTAAGAAGGAAGAAAGCGGCGGGTTCATTTCATCGCTGGGTCAGGCAGAGCTGGTGGAGATTCCCAGTGCAAAATCTCCCCAAAGGTGTTCGCAGGAGACGCCTTGAGAAGGCGGGGGGATGCCAGAAGCTTCTCCAGCCGCTCGGGAGGGCTTCTGCCTGCGCCGGGGAGCGATGGAGGAGAAAGAAACTTGAAAGAGAAAGCAACTTACTCCGTGATCTTCTTCGCCAGCTCGGTGGAGGCTGCGGTGGAGTTGGCCGAGAAGACCCGGTAGCCACTTCTGGCCGCGTTCATCGCCAAAGAGTCATGCAACCCCCGCGGAGCTCGAAAGTGAGAAAAAACAGATTTATAAGGCAACAACAGCTTCCGTGGCATCCTTTTCTTTCCTCTCCGCCGCGATCACCGCCCCTTAAGGGGTGGGGAGGAGGAGGGGGAAGAGGAGGGTGGGGACCCTTCCGCTACCTATGGACTTGCTGGTCCATTCCTGCGGCAAAGTATGAAAGGGAGGGTGGAAATTATGATTATTAAAATAAAATTGAGCAGCAGCTGCCCTGGGGAGTAGAGGGGTAGACAGGCAGCGGGTAACCCCAATCCACCCCACGCTCACGCAGTGGCCCCTCATGCAACAGGGGAGGGATGACCCCAAAATTAGGGGGGTAGCAAGGTGGCGAGGGGCTCCCTTGGTTGGAGAAGGTGCGGGTGAGCTGAAGGAGGAAGGTTGGGGGGGTTCCTTGTGATGCAGCAGGGCGGGACCGGGGTCTCCGTGGCGGGGTAGGGAGTCCCCGTGAAGAGGGAGATCTTTGGGGGAGGACGGTCCCATCCCGCTCCCCTCACCCAGCCGAGCGAGTTCCGCCACCCGGCCAGAGCGCCTCTCCCTCCGCCGCCATCTTCTCGGCGGGAAGAGCCCGCCTCCGCCGCCATCTTAGGTGAGGGCACCGCAGCCGTGCTCCCCCCTCGCGGCGTCCCCTCACCGCCTGCCCGAACAGCGCCAGTACCTCGGGAGGAAAGCGGCAGAAACGTCCCTCCCGGGGGGAATAAACGCAGTTCCTGCTGCCCGAGGGCGGCCCGCAGCGCGGCCGCCTCCCGCTTCTGCCCGGCGGTGCGAGGCACGGGTTGAAGGCGGCGGCTGAAGTGCCCGTGCCTAAGATGGCGGCGGGGGAAACGGAAGCGCGGCGGCGGCGGCGGCGGCGCTCGGGCCCCGCTCTGTGGCGGGGGCGGCGGGAGGAGCCGCCCGGCCTGGCCCGCGGCGCCCGCACCTTGTTCCCCAGGGAACGCTCCCTGCCCGGCGCTCCGCTGCCTGCTCCGGAATGGGGACAAAGTTCCTCGCGGGTACAGGCACTAAATGGCTTAGTTAAACAGGAAAGTGCAGCTCCAACCCATCTGGCAGATTCCGTGCTCTAGAGTGTGCTTATATATAACGTCTGTACGTCTATTAATATATTAATGCATATATTATTATGCAAATAATGTACGCGGTTTATATATGAAATACATAACGTATATAAAATATTAAATGTATAACATACACATATCACATATAAAATGCAGTTTTTATGAAAGTGTACAGTAATTATACATAAAATGTATATTATATGCTATATATGTTATATGCATAGAATGTATATATATATATATAAGGAGGAGGCGAAACTTGACTGAACATATGTACATTTTGTTATAATTTTTTTTATATATATACACGATATACATCTTAGCCTTGGCAGCTGGGAAAATGAGGGGAGCTGACAACACTGTTGGGATCCATCCTCTGTGGTCAGGATGGCTCAGAGCACCCCACAGTGCAGCAGAAATGATGATATATGACAGAAATTATGTATCACAGGGAAGGCAAACTGCATTAATTTAATCACCAGCATTGCCCCACATCACTTGGTTCACCCTGGAGGGAGAGGTTTTTCCTGGCACTTCTCTAAGTCGCTGTGCAATACCATAGTCCCTTGGCCTGTGTCCTCCCAGCTGGGAGTGAGGGAGGAAGAGGCCTGGTGGGCTTCGTTCAGGACATGAAGGAGGTTCCCCTTCGTGACCCAGTGGCTTTCCAGCTGCTCTGGCATGTGATGGCCACGGTGCCTCCAGCAGTGACTCCCTGTCACAGACATTTTGTGCTCAGCTGGGAGCTGCAGCGCTGCCATCAGTCCCCTTGCGCTGACACTTCATTAAAGGTTGTCTCTCTTCAACACCCTCAAAGCAAACAAGACAGAATTGTCCACGTCCCCTCTGTATGCCACCACTGCCCAAGCACCAGGACGGAGAGTTCTGTCTCTCCCCACCACACCTGCTGACACCTTACCTTTCCCTGCAGTTCCAGCCCCACATCCTCCTGCTGTGCCTCCTGCAGGTCCTAAATCCGTGCCTTGTCAGAGCAGGGGCTATTCCAGTTCAGCTCTAGGGACTATTCCAGCTCGACTCCCACATCCCGGCTCGTTCCCCCAAGGCGAGGCAAGAGCTGACAGCATCAGCTGCTCGAGTTCACTAGGAGGAGGCAGCACAGCCAGGCATGGGATTCTGATCAGACCTCCAGGCTGGCATCATCCTGGGATGAATCCGCAGCATCCGTCTGCCAGAGAGCCCAGACACCCCTCCTGGGCACCCTGACCCCCTCCTGGGCACCCTGACACCAGGCTGAGAACAGTCACAGCACCCACGGTATAGCCAGTCACTCCTCACGGGGTGCTGCCTTTGTCCTTCAAAAAATTTGGGGGGAGCCAGACTGTTTTTGTGACGTGGGAAGCTGGCTGCTTCCTGATGTTCCTCCTGCACCCACCAAAGAAATGGCAGTTCCCAGGGGAGCCAGGGACATCTTGTTGCAGGGACACCCAGCAGGGGGAACATGCCCAAAGGGTGGGGAGGGAATCCTGGCACTGCAGGAGCCATGGCATATCCCTCTGCAGAGCACTCAGCCTCCCTCAGCCTCTCCCCACCAAAGACCTGCTGCTGCCCTCCTTTATAAAGCCCTGCCCTGCCTGGAACCAGGCATGTGGAGAAGGAAGAGCTGTTTATCCCCTTTCCAGCTGGCTCCTCGCTCAGCAGCCTCAGCACAGCAGCCCAGGGATGATGCTGTGGCCTCTGAGTGCCCTCAGCCTCTGCTTTGCTCTCCGGGTCCCCCAGCACCCTCCTCCTGTCACCATTCCTGCTGTCCCGTGGGTGCTCAGATCCATCCCAGCCATAGGGAATGGATCTCGTCGGCATTGTCACTTCCCTGCCCTTTCCCCAGCTGCTGAGGCTCAGGTGCAACAAGTTTGTAGGTTCTGCTACAGGGCGGCCCCTGACACAGCAGACAAGGTGTGCACACCTCGGAGGGGCTGGGTGTCCCAAAATCACACATTCTGTGTTCCTGAGATTCCCCCTCAGTGAATCACCGGCTTCATTCCTGCGGGGAGAGGCCAAAGCCTCGCAGGGGTGGCCCTACGAGTCCCACCAGGATCGCTGTTGGAGATGCAGGGTTGGGATCAGGCCTGGGAAAGGTGGCGGGCAGAGATCACCGTGTTATCACTGCCACAACCAGCCTTTCTCCTGGCAAGGGGAGCGACTCTGATTTCTCTGCGGGCTGAAGGTCACGCTCGGTTTTACAGCCAGGCAAAGGAGAAGAAAGGAGCAATTCTGTTTACTTAGGGTGTCATTAATATCTCAGCTCCTGGCATGTACAGGGGCAGCAGGAACCTCCCCCACAGAGCAGCAGAGAGCGAGGCCGTGCAGCCCTTTATTATTCCATTATCAGCCAGGCAGGATTAGGAGGGCGGGTCAGGGAACAGTGCCGGCTATGAGCAGGTTTAGCTCCTTTCCAAAGGCTTATCCCGGCTCAGTCTCACTCTCTGGACTGGATTCACTTATTCTCTGCGCCGAGGGGTTTGAGTAATGCTGGGGAGAGGGTGGGCACGGGGTCATGGAACTTTAATAGCCCAGCAGGCAAAACCTGGGAGGTTCCTTTAGCAGGAACTCATTTTATATGTTTCATTTCAGCGACCAGGGAGGGCAGTTTCGCAGCTCCGCCAAGTCCTGCATTGCTCCCCAGGGAAAGCCAAGCCTCGGCGCTGCTTTGGGGCAGTTCTGTGCTCGGGACAACTCGGTGCTGGGGCGGGACAGCCATTCCAGGCGGCTTCCTGCAGAGCTCGACGAGGTTTTGCTCTTTATTCTTACCCAAGTTTCTCCTTGGAGCCCGGGTGGGGTGGCCGGAGCGTGCCGATCCCAGCCCGGCAAGGAAGGAGGAGCCGTGGGAATTGAGGCAGCAAATCCCTCTTCTTCTTTCCCAGGCCAGAAATGGGGTCTGTGATGGGATGTTGTAACCCCCGTAAGTAATTCCACTCTGGGAATGCTGCCCGCAGGCATCGAGCATCGCAGCAGGGATCACCCCTGGATCGGGATCGAGCCTCCCAGCCCAGCCCCAGCCAGGTGGTTCTCATTGCAGCCTCTGACTCACCTCCCAAAAATTCCTGCGCTGACATCATGGCAGGAAACCGCTACCGGGAAGTGGTAAAACCCCTGGACGGCCTGAAATTCGGCTTCCCCCAGCGAAGGGGGAGATCAAACGGCAGACTTTGGCCTCAGCCCCTCTGATGCCAGGACTTGTCATCGGGGGGACGTCTCGACGAGCGAGTGGTGTGTGTGTGTGGTTTCTTCAGACTCAGCAGCTTTTTGCCTGGCGTTTGGGAGTGTTTTCCCTGAGGAGGCCTGAGCTCAGAAATATTTTTGAGCAAATTATCAGCTGGGAGGAATGAGCTCAGCTCGTCGGTATTGTTCAGGGCTTCCCGGTGAGTCCCGGGCTGTGCCGGCAGCTGCCGAGCTCAGTGGAGGGTCAGCACTGGGGAGCAGCCCCCAACAAGTTGCAGAGCCTGGCTGTGATTTAGGAGCTGCCACAAAAAAAACCTGAGCTCCTTGGAGGCTGAGAATCCTCTCTGGGCCCTGAGAGAAGCTGGATTTTGGGGAAAACCTGTCACCCTTGGGTCATGGAGGCAGGTAGAAGGTGCAGCCACTTTCCCGAGCTCTGCAGCAAATCAGTGGCAGAGCCCAGACCTGTGTCCTAGCTCAGGTGGGATGTGATCCCAGTCACTCTCCTCCAGAAGATACCTGTGTTAGCTGTGCCCCCTCCTGCTTTGTGCTGCTCCCCTGTGTCAGCCCCAGCCCCACGGCTGAGAGGGGCTGATCCGCAGCCCCGGGCCTGGGTCTGCAAGGAGACGGCTCCATCTCCGCACCGGCCACTCCCACAGGAGCTTCCTGGAAAGTTCCGCTGCTGCAGTCGGTGCCTGTCCCCCTGCCAAGCCTGCAGGCCTGCCAGCCCCGATGCAGCGCCAGCCGTGCTATTTCTGGCTCCACCTTGAGACATGTACCTTCAGCAGTGGGAACGATGCTAAAAGCGATGGATCCGGGAGGAGTTCGTCCCCGTCCCGTTCCCGTCCCCCGGTGGCTGCTGGCGGACGCGGCAGAGCGGGCAGGGATGTGGAGGAGCTGTGTGCCTCGGAGGGAAACGCTGCAGTTCATGTTGCAACAGAGCCACGTCCTCTACACGTCTCCTCTGGGGCTGTGATGTGGCAGTGCGACCCCGAAATCCGGGCCTGCCCTGGCAGCGACAGACCCAGGTCTCTGCTGCAGCCCCCGGGGGCACGAAGGGTCCCCGGCAGGAGCAGGAGGAGCCCGGGGCTGGAGGGAGCTGAGGGAGGTTATTGCCATATTTAACCCTTGGCTTCTTGCACAACTCAAACCAAACCTTGTCTGCTGTTTCTGCCTCAGCTTCCCCAAACTCAGGGCACGCACCACCTTGTCCTGCAAAACCAGGGCACGGTGCTTCAAATGTACAAGCCTTCTCCACCAAATGATGTCTGCGGAGTCTGGGAATACCCCAGGGGGCCTCCCGGGACAGGAGCTGGAGGGATGTTTGCTCTTGAAGGGAGACTGGTGGTCACGGACGGGCTGGACGCTCTGCTCCACGGGCGAGTCCCCTTTGCAATGAGGAGGGAGGCGGGGGGATTCTCCACGGGCTGTCACCCCATCACGCCAGCTCCGTGCCACATCCCCACGTCGCATCCCGGCACTTCCCTCCCACACACACGGCCTGAGCAGCGCCGCGCGGGCGGGAATGGAGCCGATCAGGACAAACCCGACCGGCAGTCGCCTGCCCACAGCCCAGGAGCTGCTGAGCACCCTTCGGGCTGCTGGTGGGGTCGAGGGGCCTTGTTAAGGCTCTCATAATTAAGATAGCCCCAAATGCGTGGTTATCAGCATGGGGAAGGAAGTGATCCCACTTCCGTGTCAGACATCACGTCTGGAGGCAAACAAGTGGTGTCTGTGTGGGACCAGGCTGAATCAGCCTGTGGCTGTGGGGGAGCAAAGGGACCCACCTGGGGCTGGTGGTGGCCACTGCGCTGGCCACGGCATCCAAGGGTGGCACAGCATCAGGTCAGACTTCTGGGAAGTCCCCACAGACCAGAACTAGGAGGGAAAAGCCCTGTCTGTGTCTCTCCTGCCATCACAGAGGCTGAGCCTGTGCCAGTCCCATTCCCCATCTGAGACAAACCTGGCTGCAGCCCCATCATTACCCAGCCCTTGGCATCCCTGCCATGGGATGCCAACCCTTCCTGCACCCATTGCTGGCCTCGACACCTTGTGCTGAAGCCATTCTCGGCCCCTTTCAGCCACAGCACGAGCATGGCCAGCAGAGCCTGGACGGGCATTCCACTCCTATTTAAAGCACAGGCTGGCAGGACAAAGGGGGATCCCTGCGGCACAGGGCCTTGGACGGATGTAACATGGTGAGGACAGAGCCCAAAGCAGCCTCATGGTCCCGCGGCACCTGCCAGGAGCAATAGGACAGCTGCTCTCACATCCTCCCAACACGACTCACGCCTTCCTGAGCGGAAATTGGGAGCGGGTTAGTCACTGAGAAGGGTGAGGGGCAGGTCAGGACGCTGCACTGCCCAGCATCCAGCTATTTCCTCCCATGACACCTTGCTGAGGAACCTCGGGGCTGTTTACAAACGCTGGACTGTGTCATGGCAGCAGCCGAGGAAGCGGCTGAGAAAGAATCTCACCCAGAATCAGCTGTGAATGCTGCAGATCCCAAGCCAAAAGCATCAGGGCTGGGAGCAGGATTTGCCCCTCTGAGCATCCCTTTGTGCCCACAGCAGCCAGGGAAGTCTTTCTGGAAAGCGCAACGCTCCAAGTCACAGCATCTTGGCTCTCCTTATAGGTCTGCTCTGGGAAAACAAGACTCAACCATGTTAATCTGCCCAGCTGGTCATCCTGTGCCCTCCCTGCAATTTCTTGGCCAGTTCCAGAAGGTTTAAGCAGGGACAGAGGGCTCACTGCTAATTAAACTGCCCTAAGTGTGAGGAATGATGCCTCCCTGAGGTGCTAGCTCAAGGTTAGGGCAGAGCTACATTCATGGGGAATTGGTTGGCAAAAAAAAAAAAATCCTTGTCGGGCTGGGCCAGACCCCTTGGAGCCAAGCAGTCCCTCGGGAGGGTGAGCTCAGTCCTGTTGCCAGCAAAAACTGCTGTCAATGATTTTTGCCAGCTGCCGTGAACACAAAGCAGCCCCCAGCCTTGCTGGCACCCTCCAGGCCAGTCCCCTGGGCTCTGTCCCCAGAGCTCTGTGCCCCAAGGTGGGGTTCACAGCACAGCCCACCTCCCTCCACGGGACTTCATGCCCATGGCAACCTCCAACCCCCCACGGATACCTGATGGCGAGCCACCAGTAATGGGTAGGACACCATCCCTCTCCATCCTCCCTCCTGGAAGTGTCCCCCGCTGGCTGCCCACTGTCCTCAGGCCTCGCCGTGCCTCGATTTCTCCAGGCCCCCGCTTCACTCCTCTCGTGCTTGGAGAGATGCAGAAATGATATCAAAACGCTGTTCAGTCCAACGTGGGGGCTCCAGGGGCACCTGCCAGCGCCCATCCGTGCCTTGCTGGGAATGATGTGCAGGAACTGGGGTGGGGGTGGCTGCCGGGCGCTCTGCCTCCCCTCTCCAGGCGTGACCGTGGGTCTGTTCCCTGCCATCCCCAGCACCGCGGGAGCACCCACGCCAGACACCCACCCTGGCAGCGCGGAACCACCCGCGGCAAACCCACGGCGTCGCTTTGCCCCCGCCCGTCTGCAGAGCCGGTTCCCCCCCGGAGCGATACCCGGAGCGCGGGGCGGCGCTTGTGGAAACCGAGGCAGCTGCTGGGGGTGTGGGGGCTACCGGACCAGCCCCGGGACGGGTCCCCCTCGGCGGGGGAAGAGGTGGCTGGGGGGGGGGGTGGGTGGGTTAAATTTTTATGAATGGGGCCGCCCCGCCTGCCATCGCCGGGCGTCAGCAGCGAGCGGCGGCGGGCGGCGCTCCCCGGTGCCTCCCGCTCCGCTCCGCGCCCGCTCCGCCGATGGCCGCCGGCCGCCGCGCTCCCCCGGAGCCCGGCGGGGGCCCGGTGCTGCTTCAAGGCATCTTCGGCGCGGGGCCGGGCCCCGGTGCCGCCGCCTGCTCGCTGTCCCTGACGGCCCGGGAGCTGCAGGTGCGGCGTGCCGGCGGCTGCCCGGGCGGCTCGGCCGGTCCCGACGCCGCGCTCCGCCTGGCCGACTGCGTGGGCTCGGCCGCCTTCCCCGCGGCCGCGGCCGCCGCCTGCTTCTCGCTGGTGTGTTACCCGCTGCGGGGGCCGCGCTGGGGGCCGCCCGCCCGCCAGCGCCTGGAGCGGACCTTCCGCGTCTCCCGGGGTCCCGATGCCGAGGGCAACCTGCGCATCGCCCAGGCCTGGAGCCGCCGCATCCGCGAGCTCGCCGTGCCCACCGTGCCCGCGCAGGACGGTGAGTGCCGAGCCTCCCCCGCGCCCGCCCGGCACCGCTGCCCGCGGGGCTCGGGGCTGCGCCGGGGCCGTGCGGGGGTCGGGGTGGCGGCCGGGGTCGCTCCGCCGCCGGGCCCCACGCGGGACGGCTGCGCCCGAGCCGGGGCGCTGCGCGGTGTCGCGTTGCGGGGGGCACGGCGGGGACACAGACGGGGGGTGACCGGCGTCCCCGTGGGGTCACTCGGACCCCCGCCCTACCCCCACCCTCCCCCGAGTCTGGGGGGGGGGACAGGGACATCCCCGCGCGCAGGGGTTGGTGGTTTCTCTCCCGTTTCACCCTTAATTTGAAGGGGCAGCAGGGACGTGGTCGCACTATGGGGGCCCTTTGCACCCCCCCTCCCCCCGATTGCTCCCGTTCGATAACTCCAGAGCTCCAAAGGGCAGCATGATCCAAGGAAAAAAAAGTAATCATTGCTGACGCAGGCAGGATGGGAGCCAGGCGCTGTCCCCAGCAGGTCCCATCCATCACTTGGGATTTGGGGGCAGGCAGACCCCCCCCCAGGACCCCCGCGGTCCAGCGGGATCTCAGGGCAGCCTGGTGAGGTCTGAGTTTCTGATCCTGCTCCCCTCGGGAGCTGTCAGTGTCTGGAAGGGGAGGGTCCTGCTTGGGGGCCGCGTCCCCCAGCTCCCGCAGGCAGGGCAGGGCGTGCTGGCAGATAGTTGAACATCTGAGCAGAGATTCAATTATATGCACTACTTCATTTATTTGGCTGTCCAGTCGCTCTGATCAGACTTGGAAATTAAGAGGCATGCGGTTAGAGGGATCCTGTCAAATCACATTTAGCCCAGCTCTTCCTTGCTTGAATTTTAAAATGCAGCTCCTTTTTTTTACATGACCTGCAGCTACAAAACAACTTTCTGTCTCTCTTCCTAAAGAATTACAAAAAAATCCAGTGGAATGGGGTGAGGGCAGAACCAGTTCCCCAGCTCTATTTCCAGCCTGAACTCTGCAGCTGGAAGTCTCCAAGCGCTTTCCAACCCTCGCCCTGTGAGCAGGCGGTGCGAGGGTGCCGGGCAGGAGCAGCTCGTTGCACGCAGGGGCCTCGAGGGAGCCGGGGGAAGGAGGATGGGAGAAGGCAGTGCAGAATTTTGCAGTCACTTTTCTCGCTGAGGGCCAGCGGGATTTGCAATCCTCCTCCCTCAGTTTGGGACAGAGCTAAAAATGCCCCTCGTCCACACCCTGGGCTCGCACGTGCCGGCAGAGAGGCCTGTGCGGGGCTGATAAGGCCGTGCTGGGAAGCTGCGGGTGAGTCCGTGCAGAGAGTCCTGTCACCCTGTCCCCGCGGGGAGGGGACCTGGGGAGCCACCAGCGATCCCATCCCGGTGCTATTGCAGCTCCAGCATCCTCTGGGATAAAAGCCCTGTGGAATGCTGCAGCAGGGATGATTCCCCCTCCTCATTTCACCCTAAGGCATAAACAGAAAGTCCCTCAGCAGCTGATAACCCCAAAGCTGGGGCTGCCTGCAGTGTGTCCCAAACTGCAACCATCCAGGAGGGAACAAATTGCCCCAAGGCCTGTGTCCCAACAGGGAAATCCAGCCCCAGGAAGCTCAGCCCAAGCCTTATTCTGCCTGGTACGCTTGCTCCTTGTGCCCAGAGAGTTTCCAGAAGGATGCAGGGATGCAGTGGAGTGGCTTGGGCTGCAGACAGTGGATCTGTGGCAGTGTGGTCCCGGCCTGAGCACGGCCAGGACACGTCACATGGGAGGATGTGGGCAGAGGGACTGGAGCAGAGTTTGTGGCAGCAGCTGGAGCCCCTTCCTCCTGCTGACTCAGATTCTGCTCTACTCAGCATTTGAGGCTGAAAGCGACCACACTGTGCTGGGAAGTGGAATCTTGCTGGGATGCCAGGGACTGGCCGGCATTGTGCAACAGGAAGGGTTGGATGGGTCAGGATGCTGCTGAAATCTGTCTCCCTGTGCATCACCACTGCTGGGCTCCAGCTGTGATCCAGCACCCTCCAGTTCCACCACAGGGCAGAGCCTGGTGCTGCTGGTGTCACTGGGATCACTCCTGTCACTACTCACAGCCTGGTACCAGCAATCTGTCCCTTGGGAGGGAGTCATGGCATCCCTCTGTGCCCTGAGCAGGGTTTGTTTTCCCCCTCCAGCCAAGGAGCTGATCCTTGGGGTCCCAGCCTTTCCCTCCTACCCAGAGGAGGCCACAGGGCAGCACCCACAGGTCTGGGCAGGATTTTTAGGCAAGACCCAGCTGCAGCTCCGTATGTGTGTGAGAAACGATGTGCCTGGTTAACACTGTGGGGTTAAAAACTGCATTTAGGCTTTTGAAGCGCCTTTGGCCTTTGCTTTTCAATATCCAGGGCTGGAGGGGAGAAAGAGAGAAAAGCCCCCCATCACGTGCCTCCAGCAGCTGGGGCTTGAGCCCAAACCCTGTGTGGGGGCTTGTCTGCATTTGCTTGGAGGGGATTTAGTGCCTGTGGGGACCAGGGAAGCTCCAAAGGGTAGGGAGCAGGGTCAGCCCAGCCCTGGGGTTGCTTTTTGTTATCCCTGACCCAAGCTGGAGTGGCCTCTGCTCCGTGTGCTTCACTGCTTTCCCTGAGGGCAGCTGGTCCCTTTGTGTCTGGAAGCCACTGATAAGGGGCTGGGGAGGGAGGGGGGGCCTGGGCAGCAGTGGGGAAAACCAGCTTGGAGCCAGTGCCCTGGAGCTCTCACAGGCAGATCTTTGTTGTGGACTTGGTGGCAGGTCCCAAGCAGCTGGCAAAGGGACAAGGAGGTGTCCTGGAGGGTGACAGCACCACTGGGTCATCCATGGGGCCAGGAAATAATCGTGGTGGTGATGAAATCAGCAGAGCTCTGTGTGCTCCCAGGGCTGGCGCGGGCATGGAGATGGGATGCTCCAGTCCCACCTCCCCACGGGCAGCTTGTGGAGCTCGTGGCCGTGACAGGTGTGATGCCAGATGTCACCCAGGGGAGGTGACCTCCATGGCCCCACGTTCACCTCTCCCCACCACTGTCCCCACTGTGGGGGGCGGGGAGGGTTTAGCTCGCGTGTTCAAACAGCTCAAATCACTGCAGGTGTGCAGATGAAGCGGGGGCACCCCAGCGCAGTGGGGCTGAGAGGGGGTTCCTGGCCCAGGACAGTGCTGGGAAAGGCCTCTCTGTCCTGACTCAGCAGCTCTTCCTGCTGAGTCAGCAGGTGCAGCCTCGCGCTGTGCCCGTGTGCTGGGGTGGCCACCTGCACCCCCCTGGGCCGGGCTCACAGCTCAGGGGGCCCAGAGCTGGTGGGGACACCCCCAGCCACCCCAAAACTGGCTTCCCCCTGCAGAGCCAGGGATCTGCAGAGGCGCTGTGAGAGCCTGAGGCCGCTGCCCTCCCTCACTTCAGGGCTTGGGGTGCCCAGCAGCACCTGGGGATCCTGCCTTCCTCCTCCTCCTCCTCCTCCCTGTGCCTCCCTCACAGGGCAGCTCAGTGGCCTCCCCCCGTCCCCCTGCATGGGGACCACTGGGCTTGGGGAAGGAGAGGCTGGAAGCAACTGGGGAGGCAGAGGGATGGGACCCCTGCCAGGCTTGTAATTACAGCCGGGCTGAGGCCCTTGCAGGCGAAACCTGAGCCCCGTGGGGAGCAGGGGAAGCAGGAACGTCCGTCTGCTGGCACAACTGTCTGTCTTGGCCCTACTCCATCTGGGTGGATGTGGGGAATTGGGACCTGGAGTTCTCATCCCCCCCCCACTCTGGTATGGCTGGAGTGCTGCAGGGCTGCATCCTGGGTGTGAACATCTCTGCTGATCGCAGGGGAGCTCAGGATGAGTCCCTGCAGGCCCCTGTGTCCCGTTTCTGCCGCCTCTCCAGCATTCCCAGCAGGGACCCCCATCCCTGCTCACCCCTGTTGCCTCTGGGTCGGGTTGCAGCCCAGGGAGCTTGTGAGGATGGGGGAGGGCCAGTTCCCCTTCCCCTTTTGGTTTTGGCAAAGGCTGCCCTGGCTGGCCATGCCCTCCCAGGGCAGGGCCATGACCCAGCACCCTGAGCCCCCTGTCCCCCCCAGGTGACAGCTATGGGGTGCTGCCCCGGCCCTGCCACGCGCTGGTGCTGCTGAACCCACAGAGCGGCTCCGGCCGTGCCCTCGATGACTTCCAGGCAGTGGTGCAGCCCATGCTGGCCGAGGCCGACATTGCCACCACTGTCTTCGTCACCGGTGAGTCCGTGAGCAGCTCCTCCTTGTCCTCCTCCTCCCTTCCTGCCCAGGGATCCTGCCTGGGCACTGCCACATGGAGACAAGTTCCTCCAAGGGCCTCTGACTCCCTGCATCAGCACAGCTCTGGGTCCTGCAGGATGGTTGCACTTGAGGGGTGACTTGCCTCCTGCATCCCTGGCTGGGGTCACCATCTGGGACTGGGGTCACTGTCTGGGGGGTGGCAGCAGGAAGGGCAGAGGGACAGAGGGTGATGCTCAAACCTCTCCACTTTCCCCGACAGAAAGACCCCACCATGCGCATGAGAAGGTGCGAGATGAGGACCTGTCACAGTGGGACACGCTGGTGGTCATGTCTGGGGATGGGCTGCTGTTCGAGGTGAGGGGCACCACGGGGCTGGGCAGGGAGCTGGGACAAAGGGGGTCCTGGGGCAAGAGCCAAGCCCTGAGTCACCAAGTCAGGCAGGGAACGGCAAAGGAGAGATGGCACCAAGCTTGGAGTAAAGCAGCCATGGCTTCTGGGCTGCCCTGGGCAGGGGCACCGTGGGCTCTGCTCCCCCCAGGCTGGGCAGGGCCCTTGGGGACCACAGGCTCCTTCATCCCTGCAGGTGGTGAACGGACTCATGGAGCGTCCGGACTGGAAGGAAGCCATGAAGAAGCCGCTGTGCATCCTGCCAGGAGGCTCTGGGAATGCCCTGGCAGCCTCCATCAACTACTATGCAGGGTGAGTCCCAGCCCCGTGGGGCACCTGCTGACCCCTGCGCCCGCCAGCACTCGGGGCTGCACTGGAACCAGGCAGGGATGAGGGAAGAGAAAGGCTGTGTGGGGCTCTGGCCCAGGGGAAGGTGCTGGGATGCCCAGGGGTGCCTGTCAGAGTCCTCACTCCCCACAGTGCCCCAGCTGTGAGCAAGGGATGTCATCCCTGTGTATCCTGCTCCTCCCACTCCCTTTCTGTGCTCTGTGCTCAGAGACTGGTAAAGCTTTAACCCAAAGGACCCACCCCAGGCACAGCCAGTCCTGTGGTGTGGGGGACCAGGATTGCCCTGACGCGGTTCCCTCTTTCAGGAACTGGTTTATCCCTCCCACCCCCAGCAAAACCACTCCCAGCAGCTGTTCCTGAGGGACACTGTCACCCAGCTGGGACATATCCCAGCCATGACACAAGGGTGAGGTCTGCAGCTGGGTGCTGGGGCAGCAGGAGGAGTCCTGAGCTCCAAACTCACCTTCTCCATCCCTCACAGCTACGACCACGTCGCCAAGAAAAAGCTGCTGACGAACTGCACCTTCATCCTGTGCAAGGGGCTGTACACGCAGATGGACCTGGTATCTCTGAGCACGGCCTCGGGCAAGCGCTTCTTCTCCTTCCTGGGCTTTGGCTGGGGCTTCATCTCAGATGTGGACATCGACAGCGAGAAGTACCGCTGGCTGGGCAGCGCCCGCTTCACCCTGGGCACCCTGCAGTGCCTGGCCAAGCTCAGGGTGTACCAGGGCCGCCTGTCCTACCTGCCCATGGCCACGGAGCAGGGCAGCTCCCCGGCACCCCGGGACCCCCACGCACCCGTCACCAATGGCCACATCCCGCAGCCGGCGGGGACGGAAGCGCCCGGCTCCCTGCCCCCCGACTCGCTGCTGGTGCCGCTGGGCCAGCCCGTGCCCGCGCACTGGACCGTGGTCCCCGAGGAGGAGTTTGTCCTGGTCTATGCCATCTACCAGTCCCACCTGGGCACCAACCTGCTGATGGCACCGGCGGCCCGGCTGCACGATGGCTGCATCCACCTCTTCTACATGAAGGCCGGCATCAGCCGCGTGACGCTGCTGAAGCTCTTCCTGGCCATGTCCAGGGGGACCCACCTGGACTTGAACTGTCCCCACCTGTGCTACGTCCCCGTCCGGGCGTTCCGCCTGGAGCCGCGGGTGGCCGCGGGCATCATGACAGTGGATGGGGAGGCGCTGGCCTGCGAGCCCGTGCAGGGCCAGGTCCACGCCCGCCTCTGCCGCGTCCTCAGCGGCTCCTGAGCTCCGCATTCGCCCTCCCTGCAGCGCTGAGCTGCCGGCACGGCCCGGCGCCAGGGTGGCAGAGCCTTCCTCCCACTCAGGAACCCCCTCCTTCCATAGCAATAGGTCTTGGGGGGCGTGGGGCTCATCCCCTCGCTTGCCCCCATGCTTAGCTTTACCCCCTTGGGCCAGCCACCAGTGCTGTCCCAAAAATGAGCCACAAGCCCCATCAGGTACTCGGTGCCGGCGAGATGCCAGCGTGTTTTATCCTGGTACGAGGTCCCGGCCCCCAGGCGGCTGCGCCGGCACAGCCCCGTCCCCTCCCCAGCTCGGACGCGCACGGTGGCATTGCTGTGTCCCCGCCCCGGAGCCACCCCCCAGGGAGGGTCAGGACCAATAGATCTAATACAATAAACCGACTTTTTTAAGAATGTTTCTACCCAAAGCTTCCTGTAGAAGCGAAGTTTATTCTTGTGAGAAATGCAAAATAAATATCTAGCGTTTGCAAAAAAAAATCCTCCCTGGGTTTTGAATCCGAGCTCACGGCTGCTGGCAGGGGCAGGGCTCACCCATGGCCTGGCTACATGGACAGGAGGACAGGTTTAGGTCAGCACCGCAGTCCTTTGCTCCCGGACGTCCTGGGGCCAGGAGCAGCACGGAACGAGGGGCCCTCAGATGCTCCCAGGGGAGATGCTGAGGACGCAGGACATGGAGCATTGCTGCCACCACCCACCCCCGTTTTTGGGGTGCAGCGATGCCTCCCTGCTCAGCCTCCCGCTGAGGCTGATCGTATCCAGGGAGCTCAGCCCTGCGGTGACACTTGGGGACATCCTGGGGAAAGTTCGGTGCATCTGAGCGACAGCAGGGAAGGGCTCATGGAAGAGGTTCAAGGAGGGGGTCGTTGGAGCTGAGGGGTTTGGCTTTCTGCCGGCAGCAGGGGCCCTTTGGGGGGCTCTTGCATCCCTTTTCTCGGGCTGCCCGGGGCCAGCTGGAGCCCTGCTACAGGTCCCTGCCCTGGGGCTTGCCTGGGGGGGGGGATTACTCAGCCTCTTTGGCATAAAATTGCAGTAATTAAACCTCATTTTCAGCGCTCAAGTACAAAGCAGAAGAGTAAACAGTGGTGGCTGTTTGCATTTATTCAACTGCAAAGTATGCAATTAGGATGGCAGATCCGGGAAAGAAGAGCACGATTGTCCTCCCCCCATGGCCTCACTTGCTCATGGAGAGGAGCCCTGTTCCTGAGCCAGCAGGGCAGGCAGCAGCTGGGAACCACCTCCCGAAATAAAGTTATTTTCCCCGTGGCATCGGGCCAGGTGTAAAAACAGGCTGAGCAATAACTCTCTAACCCTGTTGAGCTGCTGGAGGGAGAGCCCATGGCAGGGGATGCGCTCAGAGCTCTCGCCGTCTCTGTCAGGGGACACGGATCAGCAGAGCGGAGCCGCTCGGGCTCACAGCGCCTGAAAAGCTCCCTGCAGGCTCCTCCCGGGAGGGCCGTGCGGCTCTCAGCAGCAGGTTGGCCGGGATCGCCCTTGCCCTCCCTTTCCCCGGTTTCGCTGCACAGCTCTGCCATCACCCATCTGCTTCCAAAACCTGTTGGACGGCAGCGAAGGGCTCTTCCCGGGCTGCTGCTCCCGCACAGCTCCCGGGACCCAGGGAGGGGGCAGAGGGTGCTGTGAACAACCGAGACACTGCCCCTGTGGTGCCCCTCGAGCTGCTCCTGCAGGCTGAGGGGGCCAGGGAGGGCTTCCAGAGGGACAAAACAAGAGCCAGGACTCCCGACTCCACAGCAGGGAGGGCTCCAGCTTCCAGCAGCACCCGGCAGGTGCGGGATGCCCTCGGCCCCCGGCGGCTCGGACACGGCTGTGTCCAACCCCATCCATCCCACACTTACCTGGGTGCTGAGGTGAGGGGCAGGGCACAGCTCCCAGGGGCCTACCAGGCTGGGGGGCTGCAAAAGGGGTTTTTTTTTTTGCCCCGAGTCTGGCCATGAGCACCGGGGCCGCCAGCAGCCGTGCTGGGGCACACACTGAGCCACCCATGGGCCCCAGGCGCCAGCAAGGACCACAGGAAACAAAACCTCCCAGCCTGACAGATGCCCTCTGTAAATCAGGGGCTTGGGGAACCGTTTATAGGGAGCCACAGAGGCAGCCCCTCCCTGCCAGACCTGCCTGGACCCCTCTGGGCTCACCAGCCACGATTCAGCCAGTGGGACCCCATCCAGCCCCGAGGCTGGCGCGGGGATGCCCCAGAGAGGGGCAAGTGCCAGAAGCGTGGCAGGGGGTGGGTGGGGGAAAGAAAAAGACAACTCACAGAACTACTCACAGAGGCAAAATTTAATGGCAAGTCATCTTCCCTCCTTTATTACACCTTGGTTAGCCAAACAAAAAAAATCTGCAGGTAAAAAAAGTTTTAATGGTCACACAGCACTTTATACATATATCATAAGCAACCAAGCATCCACATCTGCACGTGAACAACACACCTCTAAGCATGGCCTCAATAGTCAGGTTTGTTTTTTTATTCATTAAATACTGTACAGAATCAAGGCTACAAACTGATTTTGTAATGCTTCTTCCCCATCCCCAGCACTTAAAA
This sequence comes from Corvus moneduloides, assembly GCF_009650955.1. Taxonomy (NCBI): domain Eukaryota; kingdom Metazoa; phylum Chordata; class Aves; order Passeriformes; family Corvidae; genus Corvus; species Corvus moneduloides. The sequence goes on from NC_045494.1 coordinate 7,964,345, forward strand.
CAGTTACAGTCTGCTCTCATTTGTACATCACACAGTCGTGTAGCCAGTTTTAAGGCTAACAATATGCATCATGCTTTGGCTTTTTTTGTGTGTTTTTAAATTTTTTTTTTTTAAGGTTTTAGCCTTTTAAATTTTGTTACCCTTAAATATTACATACATACACAAAAAATTACATAGCTGCAGTGTGCTCACCACCAACCTCATCACCCAGGAGCTTCACATTATCAAAAGCTTTAGAAAATTTGTAAACCTCTGTGCACGCTTGGGTTTGGGACAGCTGCAGAGAGCGAGTGGTGCTGGGGGGAGCAGCGTCCCCTTCCAGAAGGCCAACATACACCTCCTCGGAGAGAGCCCAGCCTGTGCAAAAGCTCTTGTCTAGGATCAGAGACTTTTTGAGTGAAGGGGAAGACGTGGTGCCTGCCCGACCCCTGCCCTGTGAGATGAGAGCTGCAGAGTAAAGGAGGGGAAAAGGGGAACCCTTACAGCTCCTCCACCCCCAGAGGGTTTCTCCCTCCCCCTTGTCCCTGCTCCTGTGGGTCTAGGGGCTCTCACAGCCCGGCTCTGGGGACAGAGGATGTCAGTGTCTGGATCACGAACCTGGTTTTGCCTGCTATCAGACTCTCTGCCTGTTCTTCCTCTGCCCTGGGAGCAGCGGCCTCAGCCCCTGGCCCCGCTTGCCCCCAGCCCTCCCTCGCTCTGCTCAAAGGGATCCATTCACTCCCGGACGTGGCCATGGGTACAGCTCCAGCTCGCCCTGCCCCGCCCGCAGCTCCCAGCACCTCTCTGCATCCCAAAGCAGGATCTGCCAGACTTCCCACCTGCCAGGCAGGGAGGGCTCCTGAAGCAGGGCCGGAGCTGCTGCACAGATGATCCACCCACAGAGCGGTGTCTGGGGAGCTCTGCAGCTCAGGTCTCCATCACAGCCAAGCCCTGCATCCTCGGGAGCACCGGGAGGAGGATGTGTCTTCCAAAGTCCCGATGGTGGATGGGGCCACGAGAAGGGCTTTGTGCAACCAGCCTCTGGCTCAGGAGCATCACAGGAGCAGCAGGAAAGCACAGGGAGCTGGGGTGGGGGGGTGGATTTGGGCTGGTGGGTGCAGCCCTTGGTGTCTCGGGGAGCAAAAAGCACCACACCAACATCCTGGGATTCTCCAGCTGTTCTCCGCTTCTAACCACAGCCATGCTGAGCAAGAGCAAAAGCAAAGGAGAGCTTTGGCTCCATCCTTACCTCTGGCAGAACCATGTGCTCAGCCTGACTCCTCCCCGGGAAGCCTGGCACCACTGTCTCCCTGTGCAGCTGGAAGGACTCTCCCTGACAGGCTGTACTCCCCGTGGATGCTATGTGGGAGCCTCTTCAATGCCTGAGCACCAGGCAAAGGCAGCAGGGCTGGAGCGTGACCACCCAGCTCCGAGTGAAGGTGTTTGCAGACAGGACCAGAGGCCTCAGGACAGGCACTTGACCAGGGGACTCTGGCAAGTCACTGCTTCAAAGTGCTCACAGTGGCCAGCTCAGGCTGTGAAACACAGGCTGCCCTCGCCAGGTGTTTCCCAGAGTGCCTGGCAGTGCCGTGGTTGGGATCAGGGATGGGATGTGCTGTGCTCACAGTGCTGCTGGCCACAGCCAAGCCACCATGGGAAACGGCTGGCAAGGGCAGGAGCTGATAACAGCCCAAAGCAGCGCTGCTGTAACAGCACAGGAACCAGCACGGGCTGTTGCTGCCACAACAGGGCCTCGCCATGACACGGCTTCCCCGCGGTGACCCCGGCCTCAGAACACCCCTGTGCAGCTGGATGAGGGAGCAGCAGCCACGCCAGGTTCATCCAGATCTACAACAGGCCCCAGGATCACTCGCTGCTGCCTGTCCTGGTGAGGCCAGGATCCAGGGTGGGTGTAGTGCTGTGTGACAGCCAGGATGGCTGGGAACAAAAGACACGGTACCTAAGCAAGTAACGAGGGCAGAACCCCAAATCCCATGTATTTCTAGAAGACAGGCATGCATGGTGGGGAAAGGGAAGTTTGCCTCACTCTGGAGAAAAAGAAGTGGGGGGATGGCTAAACTTGCCTCCAGGAGACCGATGTGGAAGTTGCAGAACTGGATGGGAAGTCTGCAGCACTCTCAGGGCAGCACAAGTGCCAGGGCAGAGCTCTGGCCCTGCCTACCAATCCCGACTGGAAGAACCTCGTAGCTATGGGTGAACAACTAAGACTAGAGCAACTCCGTATGGTGTAGACAACTCCAATGCAAACACAATCCAATGTCTAAGTACAGATAAGCTGGGGTAGACTTCATAGAACCCATGGAAACGCCAAGAAAAATTAAAAGACTGGGAGGGCATTGCCCTTCATTTCCAGAAACTACAGCAATCCCTTCTCCTGGCTGGAACCCCACCAGAACAAACTGCTGGGTGTAGCGCTGGGTGGGAAGAGTCCTTGTGTGGAAAGGTGCCCCAAGATGAAAGTGCAGAGGGAACGTGGCTGCAAGACTGCTTCTGTGCAGGTTTCAAATCTTACCATTGCAGGGTCAAACTTGCAAGAAGAGCACGTACATGGGACAGGGGGAAGGAAGAGGGGTTGGGGGCAAAGAGTTACTCATGCTTAAACAACCTTTCCTCAGAGGAGCAATCAGGCCTACCACCTTCTTTGGAACAAACCAAGCTGAGGAAGAAAAGCTGGAAGGAGAAGCCAGTTGGTTGGTAACAGCATTTGCCAATTTACTTTCTGCTGCTTTCCCTTCTCCCCTGCACCTGCCTGTCCCTAACCTGATGGTTTTATTTGTCCTCTGTCCACTCTGGGATGTTGGCCCCTGCTAAGGCAGCCCGGTACTGCTGCAAGACACCGCGGATGCTTTTAATGAACCCCTTGGACAAAGGGAAGAGGGGAAACCCAATATCGGGATAACCGCTCTTCTCCGGCAGGAAACTCCTGTAGCTCTTTCTCCTTTTCTTTGGTTTCACACTGGGCTGCGAGGCAGAGTCCTGGGCAGCCTTCCCCTCGTCCGTTCGGTCTCTGGCCAGGTCCCCCCTGGCTTGGCCTGTGCTCTCCGAGTCTGAGTACTGTTGGAGGTCGCCGGCGTTGGGCGTTGTGGTCGGGAACTCCGACTCGTCCAGCTCCTCCTTCCCGTCCAGCGCCGAGTCGGACAGTTCGGCAGCCGCCCCCTGCTCCGAGCTGCACTCTGCCAGCGCCCCCGCCGTGTCCCCGGGGCTCTCGGCCAGGCTGCCGCCGGCGCACAGGAGGGAGGCAGAATCCGCCCCGTTGGCCTGTTCGTGGCTGCGCTCCACCAGCTCGTTGGTCTCCAGCCAGGACTCGATGCGGGACACCAGGCGCCAGCCGTTGCAGCGGAAATGCTCCCGGATCTCGTGCTCGAAGACCTCCACGGGCCGGCGCAGCAGCTGCATCATGGACTGCACCACGCGGATCAGCGTCATCTCGTTGTAGCAGCGGCTGTTCTCGTAGCCCTCCTGCAGCCCCCGGTCGCTGTCGAAGCCCGCCTCGTTGTAGTAGGGCTCGTTCACCAGGATGAGACCTGCCAGGAGAACAGAGAGCGAGGGGTTAAGTTAAGGGAGGAACACCAGGAATCACCATCTCCTGCCAGTCCGCTCCTGCCAAGGGAGTCAAGATCAAGGGTCAAGTACAGGCCAGGCTGAACACCCAGAACCTGCAGGATGCAAAGGACTGGTGTTGCAAGGGGAGCAGAGTGTGATGAGGTGGGGACCTCAGATTCTACAGGGAGTGGCATCCACATTCCTTGGCTAGCAAGAACAGCCCTCTGCCAGCACAATGCAGAGGGCACACAACAACAGAGGAGGTCAAAAGGGCAGGAAGGGAAAGGTTCCATAGCTCCTTTCACTTCCCTCCTGCAAAAAAACCCCACAAACACAACCAAAGCTTTTATTTTCCTCCTCCTCTTAATCAGAACAAAGGCCAGACTGCAGCTGCAGGCTTTGAGCTGGCCAGGTTCTACCCTATCCAGCAGAGTCCCATCAGACAGTGCAGTTCTGAGACACAGAAGACTGTGACAAGTCACCTTTACCAAGATTTCTCTTTGCTTCTTCTGGTCTAATGAAATTACAGGTATGTAGCAACAGCACCAGCACTGCCAGGCTGCTGGCAGCCTGCCACAAGCTGCATTAGAGCTGGGTAGGTCATGAGTCTCTCAAAACCCAGGCAGCAGGAGAGATTTCCCCCTAACACCAAGTTGCTCCAGTAAAACATTTAGTATTTCACTTTCTAAATTTGGATCCTTGGCTTTGTAAACGAGAAAAGGCTTTTATTATGGTGTCCTTCCCCCACAGGAGGATACAGGTGGACTGTGGGAGTTCAGAGGAGCAGGAGTTGCCTCCAGTCAGCAGGAACCCTTGCTCTGTGTCAAAGGTTTCTCATCACATGCCTGGGCTCCCTGCACAGAAAGTTGTCCACAAGGAAGTTATGTGATTCAGTCTGTCTGCTCCCAAACTGGATAGCACAGAGCAAAGCCCCATGGCAGGAAGCCCTGGGGCTCGTCTAGGCACACCCCTGATTATTCTCTACTTTGGTAGGAGCATAAACACCAGCATCATGTGCAAAACATGCTCCATGTAGGATGGGCGGGTGACTCAGTGGGGATAAAAAAGTCCTGCAAACGAGGCCCAGTTTAGCAACTTCAACTAACTTTGGTAACTGGCTGAGGACACAGTGGTTCACTTTTGTCAGCTCAGAGTAACAAGCAGACAACTCTGTGCTTGGCTGCTGCAGTGAGAAGGGAAAGCATTGTGTCAGAGCCCTGGGATGTAGCCAGAACTCTGGGCATGAGAAAAGCTGGCACCTGCTTCCACTGCTCAAGCAGAGAGATAAGGACACTGCTTTGTCCAGCAAGGTGAGAGCAAAAGGCAGCTTTAACCCAACTGGGGTGGCAGATCCCATTTGTGTGCCCCCCATAAGCCAACATCCCTTCCTCCCCCTGCCTTTTCCTGCCCCACAGGCTTGGCAGGACCATTTACCTTGGATGGAGATGAGTACTTGAAGGAGACTGGATTTACTGGTCCACCTTTCTGTCCCCTGAAATGCACACACAAATATATTAAAGGGCTAAAGCACCATCTGTTTGCTCTGTGACTCCTGTCAGATGAAGTGAGGCCCCTGCATTCCTGTTGCTGACATCCTGTGGCTCAGGGCAGGAACAAGGAACTGACTCCCCAAGCACGTGATGTGCTGCTGTCCCATCTCAACAATGCATCTCTCCGTTATTTTTTTCCAGCACCACACCCCCTCAGGCCAGCTCTGTCTGGAACGGTGTCACCTTACACACCAGCCAGCAATTCCAACCCCTCCCCAGCTGCCCTGTCCTGCTCAAAACCTATTTCTCTGGCTCTGCTTGTTCCAAGTCTCCAGCTGGACTTTGTACCATGCTATATGGTTTGTCCACAGCCTAACCCATGGGACACACCCCATGCTGGTGTTGGCACCTCTGCTATGGCTGCTCTGACCACAGACTTCTCATTGAGGAAAGACAGTTGAGCCAAATACAGACCCAGAAAAAGCCAAACTACACCAGTTATCTGCTCCAGACACCTAAAACAGAGCCCAAAGCCCAAGCCATCCCAGCTCAAGCACCACCCAAGAGCAGATGTCAGCCAAGTCTGGTAGGAAGTGACTTGTTCCAAAAGCAGCCCAGCACAACCCCTGCTCCCCAGGCACAGGCGAATGATGGCATTACCTTGCCTATCCAGGTCCCCAGGAGGCTGACACACACTTTGCCATTGTCGTACAGGTTGGGATTCAGTCTCCCACTGCACTGGGAGAGGTAGCGGAAGAGAGGCGGGACAGCGGGGTAGATGTTGGGGAGCTGGATGTCGAAGAGGAAGAGGCCATCCTCGTAGGGTGTGCGTGTGGGCCCTTTGATAAGTGCTGAGAAGAGATCCTATGGGAAGAGGCAGGAGGTCAGGCACTGGGAAATACCCTCTTACCCTGGCAGGGCTGTATTTACACGGAGGGAGAGTGGGGATGTGATTGACTCGGCCCTTCCAAGTGTCAGCTCAAGCAATGCATCTCAGGGCACCTTCCCCTGCCAGAAGCTGCACCCTGAGAGCAGAGTGAACCTTTGCATCTGAAGAAGGGCTTCAAGGATGGCCAAAAATCCCAAATTTGCTCCCTGCTGACACAGCCCCTCTCTGGCTGCCCGCCTGTCTTCCCACTCAGCACCAGGAACAGGCTCCCTGCAATCAGCAGCTCCCTGTCTGCCACCCTGACTCGGGGAATGCAAAAGCAGCCATTTTGGGTAATTACAACCCCGTTTCACATGCTGCACACATCCCTGCAGCTCTAATGCAAAGGATTAGGGCTAAGCAGGGAATTCCAAAGACAGGGATCAGGATGCTGAGCCCAGCACTACCACAGAGGCATTTGACAGCAGGCACTTGCCATTCGATCCTCAAAGGTTTTCACCATGATGCCATCAGGCAGGGAGGTGGCCAGCAGAGCCATCTCTTTCCGCACAGTGCTAAAGAACTTCTTGGCTTCTGGGGGCTGGAACTCCATTTTCTTGAAGGCATGGGAATCTGTGGGGCAAGGAAGAGAATGGGATTAACAGCCTGCCTTTGGAAACTGCCACAGGCTCCTCGTGAAGGCAAATCTACCCATGTGTAATATGCATCATGTGGAAAAGAGGAGTTAACCAGCTTTGGGGCTGAGCCAGGAGGCAGGAGAGATTATTTCCCACACAGTACAGCAACCACAACCTGGTCCCACACAACACTGTCCCTGCGGCCCAGCGAGGAGCCTTGTCCCACAGCTGCGACAACCCCACAGAGCAATGGCCTTTTCTCTGCCAAACCTAAGCACAGCTCCCCATTTTCCCTTGCCCACATCTGCAGCTTCACAACAGTTTGGCCACCCTTCCCTCCCAGGTGTGGCTTGGCTGGATTCTGAGCACCTTGGGCTCCACTGTCACCCATGTTCCACATAGCCAGATGCTCTTTTTTATTTCTGGCCATTAACATTGGTGCCAGTGAATAAGGACACTCATTCACCAAGGACACCCAGCACAAGAACACCAGCTGTTCCTGCTCTGCTTCTCAACCAACTCAGCCCTAAAAAAAAGCCTGAACAAATCCCGCAACTTGCAAGAAAATGTCTGCAGCCCTCTGACATTAGTTACCACCCTGGGAAAGAGGGAAGCACACTTCTGAGGCTTGGGAAGGTGCAGGAGTGCCTAGAGATGCTATCTAAAAGCCATGCTTAGGTCCCAGAACACACTGTGCTACAGAAGTTGGCTTAATTCCTTCTCTCCAGTTAATAAGCTGTGAAAATGACTAAGAAGAGAGGAGACAGAATCCAAAAGGTCTGAGGCAAAGGTTTTGGATAAAGAACACTGCGGGACAGCAGTGAAGGACTGAGTATCCCACACTCACCTGGAGCATATTCCAACACAGAGAACACTTCTCCCTTGGCACTGGTGAAGGTGACTCCAGGCTTGCCTCCACTCTGCTGGCAGAGCACTGGTGTCTCACTGGGCCACTCTGACCTCACTGGTGTCTGTGCCTCTGCTTTTTCTTCCTTCTTCTCCGTTTCTACCATGGCTTCCATCTTTTCCTCCTCAGCAATAGCCACATTATCCAAGGTTTTCTTTAGATTTTCCTGCAGCTTTTTAATATCATCCAAAAACTTCTTTTCCCGAGTGGGTTTTTCCAGTTCCACAGTTGGGGAGGTGGGAGAGCCAGTCAGCAGCTGCTCCACAGTCATATTTTTCAGGCTTTCCAAGATCTTGATGGCCTCCTTTAGTTCCCGGAAGCTCTTTGGGGCTCCATCCTTGCCAGCTTTGTCTGTAGCAAGATCTGCAACCGCCATAGCCACAGCTCCCTGGACTTGTTCTTCTACTTTTTTCACCTCCTCTGCTGCTGGTTCCTCAGGCTCAAAGTCCTCAATTTTTGGATGGTCATCTTCCATGAGGCCATTATCTGTCTCCCAGCTGTCACTTTCATCCTCCCACTCCGAGGATGCCCCACTGGTGCTGCCGTCGACAGAATCGTAGTCAGACTCCTCGATTTCTGATTCAATATTGTACAAGTGCTAAAGGAGAGCAGAGTTACACGAGACTTAGGCTGAAGCACAGTTTGAGTTGTTTTTAAAAGCAAGTCATGAAAAAGGAGTTTCCATCTGGGATTGGCTGGGCTGTTTCAACCCATTCCATCTATACTGGCACAGATTATGAAACCACACAGCTCCATCGTCCACTTTTCCAACTATGGCCTTGAGGGTAAAACTAGGGCAAGTTCTAGGTGGGCTGCAGTCCTCCCAGTGTCTGGGATCCAGCCCTGGAGAGCAGGCAGCTGCCCCACAGCTACCAGGATGCCCCAGGGTTTCAGAACACAGAGCTCAGAAGGTATTTGGTATCATGTGAGGAGTTGGTATTTCTGCTTCTGCACCAGCAACTGTGTTGGCACAGAGCCCTGGTTTGGCTGCCTCCACACTCCGTCCTTCCACAGAGACAATGCTGGAACCAGCAACACATTCCCATAGCAGCTTTCCTCTCCTGTGGCACACAATGCTTGCCGACAGAGCCTTGCTAGGCTGCTTTAGCTGTTGTATGTGGCTACTGCTTAAAATTCAGCTGGGACAATGCAGCCTCACCCAAGTTGCTGAATAAGCTCTTACATAAAATGTTCTGTTCCCTCTCACTACTGGAAGCTGAACACATCCCCACTCCATCCAGCCTCACCTCCTACAACCTGCTTTTGCACATGCTTCGTCTCAGGAGATCTCTCTGCAGAGGTTTCCAGACCTCCTCCAGCTATAAGCACCAACACAGAACCAGGGGAGCAAGAACACCTTTACAGGGCTGTGTTTGCAGTCAAGATGGGAGCATTTCATCCACAAGCTTCTGACACTTGAGTGACAGCCCAAGAATCCTCCTAATCTTACAAGATATGACCCCAGAGGCTAAAGCACATGGACCCTCAGTCATCTTGTCAAAGCCTTCAACTGAACCAGCACTGTTGAGCCAGTCCTGTGCCACCCAGAGACAAGCAGCCAGCAGAGGTTAGCTGGGTTCAACACAAGTGACTGCAGGCAGGAAAAGCCATCAAAACTCACTGCCCTCAAAGCTAATCCAAATCTGAGTTGGAAAGTTAATTAGCCAGTTATGCCATCTTTATTTTTAGAGCTGTGAAAAAGCACCCAGACAGCTCGTCTCTGGGCACATGGGCAGGCATTGATAAATCATGGTTTTACCAACTGATAATTCATGCTCCTGACATTTCCCCAACTCCCATAATTACGCAGATGAGCAGAATCGAAGGGACTGGCGTGACACAGCAGGAGCTGCTGCAGAGCCCTGGCACCGCAGTGTGAGAACAGCCCTTTGTGGAGCACGCATCAGACCTCTGATTGTGCCTGTGATCCAAGCACATGTGACAACAGGGGGAAGGGAGACAGCAGCCTGCTTTGTACGCCCCAGTCCACTGCCATAGTGCAGGCATTGACTATTCTACTGTAATTAATGCAGAGCTGCTTGGTTTAAAAAGGAATCTTGCTCAAGTACTTTGTACTCGCTAAGGCATCTCTGCAGTGGAGGCAGTGGTTGCTCTGCCAGTGACAGAATGGGATTCTACAGATGCAGGTTGTCTTGTATCTTTAGGCTGTCTGCCTTCATTCCAGGCAACGAGGAGAGAAGACGGGATGAAACTGTATGGGGAGTAGCAAGTATGAGTACAAGACAGTACAACAAAAGCCTTAAAAGAACCCAAGACAAATCAGCGGGGGGCAGTGGATTAGCAGTGTGGCTGTATCTGTATTTTTCAGCTTGCACTCAAACCCTTTCCCTCCCTGCCCTGGGATAAGATTTGAGTCTGATCCCTAGGTTAGCTAAGGCGACAATTTGTGGCTCTGGCCCAGCTTCTGAAGGAGTTTCTTCAGCCAAAAACCCCACTGTGGTGCCATTTCACAAGAGAGACAGAACATGCAATCGTCTTTCGGTGGTGTCCTGGTTGGGCAACGCACTAACCCGGGCTCCAGTCAGAACCGACGATCCCTGAGCTCTGCAAAGCACCGGGTGCTGGAGGCCAGGAGCAGGGCTGTGGGCAGAGCTGGGACCATGCAGTGCACTTGTGAAGGCAAAAAGAGCCTGCCCAGGCTCTCCTAATCACTAGATTTGAGAGCAGTAATGACCAACCAGTTGCCCAGACCTCCTGACAAAAGAAGGATTTTCCTCTGCTAACGGAACTGGGAAGCCACCCTATCACATGGAACTGTACCAATCAACAGAGCAAGAGCCCCTTACCCAGTGAATCTCTCTACACACAGACTTTAAATCCAAGTCTTGCCACTCAGCTAAGAGTTACAGGGATATTGGAGCTGGAACAGGACCTCACCTGTGGCAGAATGATAGTCTTGGAATTGTCAGCCCACACCACTTCCACCTTACTGCTGACATCCACACGAGCCACCTGTCCAACCGAAGGCTGTGGAGACAAGAGTGGTTTGTCAGTTCCTTTTCTTGCCCAGGCACTTCAGTGCAGAGCAGGAAGGATTTGAGAAACACATTCCCCAGCTGGAGAACCACCTAGAGCAACACCTGCATCCTACGTACAGAAACCACACAACTCTGCCACGGAGGTGGGGAGAACTCCCCTCCACAAGCAGCAGGAGGGCTGGTCTGGCAGGAGATCCTGATCTCTGACAGGACCAGTGGCCTTTCAGTGCCAGCAAGGGGCAGGCCCTACGTGGATTGGGGGTGCCCTCTAGTGGGGTGCCCTCAGCCCCCCCCAACACCCAGCACCAGGGGCTCCCCAGAGAGCACAGGCATGAACAGACAAGCCATGCTGTGCAGGGTGTGCAGCAAGGAGCACCTTGCCCTGCAGCCAGTTATTTAGGTCAGCTGAGCAGGCTGGGATGTGTTTCGTGCTGTAAGAGCCACACTACACCTTTTAACAATTTTTTAGGGCAGCAGGCTCAAAAGCTGGAGGTCCTTCCAGGGGTGTTTCCTCTACAATATAAATTCTTCCGTCTTACCCCAAGGAGATTAATCAGCTCAACAAAATTAACATGTACATAGCTCAGATGAAAACCAGAACCCCAGCCTTCTGTTGCCAAGTGAAACCGGTTTCATGACAAATCCACCTTCACAGTTGCTCAGGAGCCCACAGAATATCCTTTTATTACAACTTACTCTGAAATCCTAAGCAAGAGTTTTATGAAAAGCCCTCAGGCATATGTTCAGTTCTTGTCTCAGCTTCACTCATGCTCTGCTGCAGACTGTCATCAAGGTCAAAGGATTTCAAGGTTACATCTCCACCAGACAGAGATCTGATGTGTTACTCATGACAGCAGGGGACACCAATACAAAAATCAGGAAGCTAGGGAGTTTAGGACGCCCATGTGTGGCCGAAAGCCTTCCTATCAACTTTCCCACGTGTCTCCACCAATACTTGGTGGCAATGTGGTCACGTCACTGTGCCCAGGACCCACCTCGTCCTCCTTGGCCGTGGCTCCGTCGGAGTTGCCGATGCGGATGACGATGTCGGTGGTGCGGAAGCGAAAGTCCGGGTGATCGGCGATGTCGTACACGCTCACATCCTCCTCCTCCCCGATCAGCTGCACCGAGACACAGCGCAACACGTCAGCCCCAGGAGGCTGCACTGACCCCCAGAACACACCTTCGGCACTTCACAGCACTTTGCGTTTTATTTTGTCCCTCTTTCAGCTGCTCCCACAGCCTGCAAGAGGCTGCTAATGTCCCTTATTGTCACCTCATCCAGCAGCATGTCACTCAAGGCACAACAATGAAGGGAAGCAGATATTCTGTCTCATCTGCTCACCCTCACCTCAGGGTCCACATCACCATGATAAGGAGATGTGCAACCACAGTGTTTTATTCCCTTCTGAACACCCAGATTTCTCAAAGCAGCTCACTGGGGCCCACAGGGTTAAGAGTTTACTTTTGAAATGATCCAAGGCAACAGGAAATATGACAAAAAACTTGTCATTTAATGGGAAACACCTTTCCTTTGATTTCTCCTGGAGAGTTAGGAGCTCACAAATTTTGAGAAATAAGTGGGGAACAACCCCAGGCCATGCTCTGCTTCTGCATGTAAAGGGCCCTGCTCAGTTACGACGGTGTGGTCTGGCAGCCTAAGGCAAAGCAGTGTGGAGTCCCCCTCTCATCTCCAACTAGACTGCAGTCTATCAAGACTGTGGAAAGTACAGTACTCCTACAAATCCCAAGGAAAAGGCATTAGGGTGACTGTGGGGAATAGTACTATGGGCAGAGGCAAGCACAACAACATGCAATAGATAATCCTCTTTCTGTGAACCACGCAAAGACATGGGGCAGAAAAATTCTTATAATTAACTCAAGAAATTAATTGTCTGTGAAAACTTTAGCAAAACTCTTCATCCATACCAGAACCTGATGATACTATGGGATGTAAATTTTCTGCCTGGTCTTTGCTACCTCACAGACATCAACAAATAGGAAGCGACATCACCTCTAGCTAAGTCTCCCAGGCCCATGAGCACTGTTCCCTTCCTCAAGGACACACAATTAATGCAGAGCTGATTCCCAGGCTTATCTGTGTTTATCTGTGAAGCTTGTGTTATTTTGTGGCTGCTTTCTCTTAGCTGGTTGCAGCAGGCACTGGCTCCTGCACTTACCTCCACATCATCTCCACTGGGTTTCAGCTTGAACCACTTCACTACACAGGTACGGCCGATGTGGTCCCCGGACTGCACCACTCCATATAACCCAGGATCCTGGGAGCTCTGAGCTTTTGGTCACAATGGCAGGGAAGAAAACAGACAAATCAGGCAAAGGAGCACAGACTTTGCTCAGTGACTCAGGCTGTCAAGCTCCTGGGTTCTCATGGCTGAAGCCTTCCATTTGTGAATGACATGAGGAAAAACAGTTCTTCCTACACAGTGAAAATTGTTGCCAAACTAGAATGGTAGAGCTGGAGCTGACGGGTAACTTTAGTTTCCACAGACTGTGTGTAACCCAGACCAGTCAGACTATTACTCATCAGAAATGGCCACATAAACCAGTCTCTATTTATGCTAAGCCAGCTTTCCTGCTTCCCAGCCTGTCTTCTGCTCCCCAATGCTGAAGGTCTACCCCTGCTAGAAAAGGAGCTGAGAGCCAGATGGTGGCATCAATATTTCATATCCAGAAGCTGTTACACTCTCCTTGAACTTGTCCCACGGCCCTCACTAGCATCACCAATTGGTTTGGGGAAGAGAAGTGATTCAAGAAGATGTCTCTGGATCCCAAAACTCCCCATGAAAAAAATGTAAGGGTCATGACAGATCAGCCATCCAGAGAAAGCAGCCCAAGGTGAGCTGTTTGTTTCTCCCCTCATTCTGTGACAGAGCTCAGAGCTGTTGACCCTTTCAAGGTGGGCAACCCTTGCTCTGCAGAAATACTGAAAATTCTAGTTTGGCTCTTTGTCATTTATTCCTTCCCCATCCTTCCTGTCATCATAGTTCAACTTTGGTATGTAAATAATGGTTCTCTGCTGCCATTCCTGCCAAGTCAGCTGAATCACTGCTGTCCCTGTCAGGTGCCCACCTCAACTGAGCACTAACAGCTACAGAGCACATTAGGGGATCCAGACTGAACAATACTTTGCAATTAAGAGCATTGTTTTGATGCCCAATACCTCTTTTGTCCACCACAAAATCGCCGGGGCAGAACTCGTTGTTGTCCAGATGATGGACAGGGATCAGCTCATTGGAGCGGATGTTTGTCTCCACGGTGCCATCCTGCCACATCACATCAGCTGAAGTCATCGTGGTCACCACTTCCACAGCAACCCTGGCAGCACAGAAAGGCACTGAGTTACCAAAGGGAACATCAGGGATCAAGATGGACCTCAGCAACACTAAGGTACGTGGATCGGCAGGCTGGGAAGCAAGTCAGGAAACCCCACGTAGAGCCCACGGACGCAGCTACACAGCAGGCTTTGTTTTGATGGGTTCTCAATTGCCGCAGATGTTACACTGCTGAAGGAGGACTGACTTTCCAGGGAGCTCCTGCTGAGCTCACTTCTATTCCTACAGAGGCAAATTAGCATCTACCAGCACCCACTTTCTGCCCCTGACAGCAGCATCACAGGAGCTTCAAATAGTCTGAAACTTGAGATCATCTCCACTGGAGCACCTTCCAGCCTGACAGCTCTGAGGAGTCTTTGAAACTAGAAGAACACATGACTGGAAAGATAAATCATCACAGCCCTTCCAGAGAGAATAAAACAAAACAAAAAGAAAAGAGGCAACACACTGAATGTGGGCAAAGCAAAAAGGATTTTGTTTAAAAGAGAAAAGTGTCCTTCCCAGTGGTTCAAACATACACATGTGTCTCTGCAGCTCAGAGATTAAACCCAAACATGCCACAGTGTACCACATGCTGGTTCTCTGCTATGGGGCTTGACAGGGATGCTTGAGGAGGCAAAGTGCTTGGGGCAGGAGGGACAGACTAGCTGGACACTGTTCTAATGAGCCCTCCACTAATTTAGTCTCTCTTACAGCACAGAACAAACCAAATCCCATGACTTTAAATCTTCCCTTTACACAAGTGCTGGATTTATGCTCATTTCAGAATCAAATCTGAAGATACAATAGGCAAATACAGCTGTTTGCCCCCAGCCTTCTTTTGACAAATGTCAGAGAAATACTTTTAAGATGAAGTTTTTAGTAGGGCCAGCAGTCAACAGCAGAAATTATTAGAGAAGGGTCTGTAACAGGCCAAGTGTGTGTGTGACATGCAACAAGATGGTTTCTGGGGGACACAGGACATGCAGCTGAGGATGGGAGTGGAAAGGCTGAGTAAGGAAATGAAGCAGTCTTGTCTGCAGCAGTGTATGTGGCTTCAAACAAAAATCAAGACTTGATGTTAATAAAAATCCCCGTATACCCTCAGTAAAAGATATCCAGCGGTCTGTGTGCTGCACAGAGCTGCAGCAGGTCACTCACTGATGGCAAAGCCACATGCTGAGCTGGCCCCTGCAGCCAGAGCTGCCCACGAGCTGACACATCACATGTGGTGACCAAATGCAGGCAGCCCAAGCGCTCGGCATTTCTCAGCAGTGCCTGGTAGAACATCTCTGATGGCCTCAGCACCTCAGAGAAATATTCAACAGCACTGGCCCCTCACACTGAGCCGTGCCCAGCTGCCACAGGCACCCTTCACAGCATCAGCTGGGGGCTCTCAGTCTGTGCTGGAAAAGCCTCTATTTCCTACTCTCTGTCTCATGTTTGTCTCTGCATCTCCTTGTACTGAGCTGCCCAGATCCAGCACCAGAATTTCTTGGGGCTGCCACAGGGATTTCTCCCCACTGCCTGTATGGTGCAGGGAGCCACCAGGTGCTCTAGCTAAGCTCTCTTTAGCAAAACCTTCAGTAAAACAGAGACATTCAGTGGGGGAGTGAGACTTGAGGAGTGAACCCAGGATCCGTTCCCAGGAACTCTATCACACACTCCCATTTTTTCTCACTTGGATACTGCTCTGCTGGGCACTGTGACCTTCAAATCTAATTTCTTCAGAACTCACAAGGACTACAGGAACCACTCCCCTTGCATACAGGCAAAGCTAAATACCTACACAAAACGCGAATGAAGTTCATGACATTCTCAAACTGCTGGATCCCTTGAATACTGATAATGTCACTTTCCTAGGAGAATTCTCACATGTTCTCTTGCGCCAGTTGATGCAGGATCTGTACACAACTAAGCAGCCCAGGGAAGCCAACAGACAAGGCAGACCACTTGTCAGACATCCTTGCATCCCATGAAAACAGTTTAAACACTCCTAAATTAAAAGCAAAAGCTGCTGAGATCCAGTTTTATCTAGAAATGGGCAGATACACACAGTGCTCCCTTCCCCAAGCTACTGAAATTAATTCCTCCAAGGCTCTCAAGAAGTGAGTGCAATTTGTTCATTAAAAAACTCTAATATTAAGAAGTATACCGCTGGCAAAAATTGCACATCTCTGCAGAGCAGGGTGAGGATAACAGAGACCATGGCAGCACTACCACCTGCCAGCCCAGAGCTCTGTGCTGCTCTGGAGACAGCTCTCTAGGATAAGCTGTCCACTCCGTGGTCTGTCCTCAGCCTCTCTGCAGCAGCTGCCAATAAGGTAACCAATTAGTGTCATGTTTAAGCTGTGTGATCTTTATTCACCTCTTTCCCTGCACACAGAGTCTAGCACAGCACAGATATGCTGTCGATGCCCTGAGGCACAGCTAAAACAGAATAGCATCAGTGTCACGTCACGTGGCCCCAGTTTCACCAGAAGCTGGACTCAGACCAAGCTGATTCCACACAGGCCACTGCACAGTCATCACAAGATAATCACTGGCAGTTACTATCAGGTGGTGCCCAAACTCACCATCATCCTGCACCCGAGTTCAGGTGGTGCTTCACATCTGAGCACTTGGGCAAGGGAGATTTTGGCAATTGCACGTGGGTGTGGAAATGCAGCTCACCTGTCTCCCGGCTTAAACTCTCGTGAAACCTTGGTCTTCTTCTTCTTGTGCTTCCTCTTCAAGTTTTTGATGGAAAGAGGAATGCTCTTCTTGCGGCAGGTGCCGCTGCCACTCTGGGATGAGGCAGTGGAGCTAGCAGAAGAGGTGACAGAACTGGTGTCATCGGTGTCATCAGCTGCCTCATCATCAGCATCCTGCTCCATGGACTGAAGCCGGTAGTCAGGCAGCCCCTCATCCTTCAGGAGAAAGGGAGGCTGCTGCTGCCGCACTGCTGCTCCCCCTTTCTCCTTCCCTGTTTCTTCAGGCTGCTCCTCCTTTCTCTCCCCAGGACTTGGTGCACTGTTGGAAGAGTCATCCAGCTCACACTTGGAATCAGGCTTAAGCTCTTCTGATTTTTGGTCAGCAGCTGCAGCAGACTCTTTGTCAGGGGCTTCACTGGTGCTCTGAGACTCCGGAGAGCACGACATGATCTTCACGATCTGTTTCTTCAGCAGCCGCCTCACCTGGAGAGAGCAGACGTGGGTCAGAGCTGGGCCTGAACACTCAGCAGGCTGCCAGCCAACCTGGGGAATGCTCAGCTTTGTGCACCCATGGGGCTCTGCAAATTTCACCTGCACCAGAGCACTCTGCAAACCAGCATCTCACACTGCTCTGCTCAGGAGCAGCAGTGCACTAGCCCACAGAAAGTGAGCTTTGCTCCTTCAGCTTATTTTAAGCATGTTTTGAACTGTTTTGTTATGGGAGGTCACAAGAAGCTGCACAAGTTAATCTGTGTAACAGGCACAGCCATGCAGGGAGGTCACCATCTACACACTGATGACATCCTGTTATTCTAGGAACACCATGGCTCCACAGCCAGCAGGTACAGACCATAGCATGACTCACTTGGCCTAGGAAGCAAAAACAATTTCCTTGTTTCACCATAGCCAAGGATTTAACTGAACATTTCAGCTCCATGAGAATGCTAAGGAAAACAACATATTTTTAAGTCCCAGCTGTCAGAGCACACTTGACCCCTGCAAGGTGACACCTCTGTGTTGAGGCCCTGTTCATGCTCTCTCAAGGTGTTAGCTGCCTGCTTCACCCAGTGCAGTCAGACTGCTCCACAAGGTGACTCCTCTGCTGGCAACAACAAGCCATTACTCTTCACAACCACTTCAGGAGTCACATTTCAGACCACATGACTACCAGGAAGATCTCTGCTTTAAAAGCCACAGTGACCAGAAATGCTTAGAGCAGTCGATAGCTCCCTCAACCCCTCAACTCACCTTTTTGGCAACTGACCCTTCACCCAGGACACAGTTCCTCTCAGGACATTCACAGGTGATTTTTGCAGGTTCCACTTTGTCTGGGAACACGTAGAGGCACCTTTCTCCAAGCTGCCTTTGGGCATGGTCAAAGCACCCCAGACGCTTTACCCTGGCAGAACAGGAAAGCCATGAGCACAGAACAGTAACAGAACCCAGCAGTGCCCATGGCCTTCACAAGGCTGGCATGGCCTCACACCAACAGTGCTGCTTCAGGGGTGGCACAACACCACACTAAATAATTTCCAGGCACACAATTCTAAAGGAGAAGCAGGAATCTCACCAGGGACTGGGTGGGGATACAAAGGGTTTGGATGGGACGTAAGTCACTCCTCTCCCTGGAGCTCCCCCTCTCCCCCCAGAGAGCCGCCAAGAGATATTTGGGGTTTTTTTTGCTGTCATTTGAAAGCCACTCCCCTCCAGCACATGAGCCCCAGCCAGGACCCACGCTGACAGTGCTGTTGCTCATCTGACTTGTCTTTTGAGCTTTCCCAGCCCATTCTGGCAGCTGCAGCCTGCAGAGGGCACCAGTTACTGCCTCAGTACCAGCCTTGGCTGCAGCGGCACCCCTGAGCCCCACCCCAGCCCCGCACGGAGATGCAGCCTGCTCCAAGCAGGAGTGAAAGGACAAGGGAAGAAGGAAGCTGCTGCCCAACACCATTCTATGCACCTGTCAGCTGGAGGGAACTTAGCATTAGTGGGATGCTTGCCCTCGTCCTGGTAACTCAAGTGTCTGCTAAACTAATTCAGAAATTGTTATCTTGCATTTTTGAAGCTCTGGCATATGCAGGTATGCAACACGGAAAAAAAACCCACTGGAAACGGCAGCATTGTGTCTCTTCACTTGGTAGGCCTGTCACCCACAGCCTGTGCAGGGCCTGGGTGCTGGGAGTGAGAAGGGGTTTTCAAGGGATCTCACCTGGACAGCTTGTCCTGGCTGATTATCGAGGGAGGAGGGCTCACACTGTCAGTACCTCCAGGACAAAAGCTTTTAGTGATCCAAGTAACCTTTAGTTCTACCACCTGTACCTACAATGCAATGACAGAAAAGGCAATTTAACTTTTCAGAGACTTTCCCAGACCAGTGTCTCAGATCTGAAAGTTTACACAGAGGAAAGCAGCAAACCTGCTTTTATCATTTAATATGGGCAAGTGCAGTTTCACCACATCCAGGACAACTCCAGTGTCCCCACAGCCTGACTCCTGACAATGCAGAGATTCTACAGCTTTTAGCTTCAAGGAAAGACAAGTGGCTTGGGAAGGAAGTTATGGTACATATAGATCAGCAGTCCAATGTCACATAGAAATATGGTAATGGATTTGGAGCTGCTCCTTCTTTAACCCAAGAGTCAGCAATATTTCTCCCTTTTTGGACAGCATGCAGCATTAAGTTTCAATAGAAGATGTGCTCCTACTACCCATAATGATCAGCAGTACTGCCCTCTGAGTGTACTGACACGTGATCACTTTACAGGGTTCCAGCAGGGACTCTTGCTAGGATGCTCAAAAGTCCTGCCAGTGCCCAATGAGAAATACGTCACCACAGCCACAGCACATTTGCTCTTGGGAGGTTACCATGGCAAGCTGACTCTGCTCCAAACAGCCAGCCTGGGACTGTGCTTGGCAGAAGGTGGCCATGTGTCAGGGTGTCAGTCCTTACCTCCTCCACCACCACTCTGAACTTGCTCTTTGTGCTCAGAACAGGCTTCACACCTGAGAGCCACTGCACACTGGAGAACACTTTAGATGGCCCGATGAGGACTTGTCCGGGATAAAAGCCGTATGAATCATCAAAGAAGAGACCCTGTGGGGGAAATGGAGGGGAGAAAAGCAGCATAAAGGACTCCAAGATTTAATATTCCAGCATTTCCCTTCCATCTTTTGTGACCAGTAAAATTAACTATAAAGGTAAAGTCTGCAAGATGCCCATCTCCTGTAGCTCATCCTCTCCTGAAGGCAGCCCAGCAGTTCCTATAGCAACCTGCTCTGTCACATATTCAGACAGGACCAGGACTTGGTGCAGGAGAAGCAAAGGTACTTGTAAGAAACAAAAGATGCCTATTTCCACAGAGAGGTTCTCATTAACAAGGTAGCCCAGATCAGCCGGGCAAGGACATCTATCTCTCTTCCATGCTCTAATTCAACCACCTACAGCTTTCAGAGGCAGAGTGTGCCTTCACTCCTCTGTTTGTCAAATTAAGTGTGTATTATTCCTGTCTCAGGTGGATTAGTTAATATGACAGTTCTTTGAAAACAAAAACAGGACAGTAAACACAACAACTGCTTTCCTAGAACTCCTTCCCACTGATACTGAGATTCAGTGTGGGGGCGGACAGAGCAGTTTAGGGTAGATAAAATACTGTGCACAAAACTGCATCGAGTCTTGTACTTTGTCAGAAGGGATAAGAGCAGCGTGACAAGATCTAAGTCAGGTAAGCACCTAACACACAGCAATTCTGAGCACAGCATCCAGAGTAACGCTGGAGACAGCCTGTGATTCAGCCCAAGCTGTGACTCCCCAGAGGACTATGTACTCTTTAAAGGCAGCCTGACTCAAAACAAGCCATCTCAAAATCGGGTAACCAGAAGCTGAATGTTGCTACGACATCTATTTAGTGAGCAGAAAACCCACTGCACAACCCAAGTAGCAGAGACTGAGGTACTGGAGAACACTGAGCAACAGACCACTCCTTCTGTGTACAGAACCAGAAAACCAGAGCAGCACATCCTATTGAACTGATATTCCATTTACTCTTCAACAAGCTGCCATCAAGTTTCAGCAGAAGTGCAGTTTTAGATCAAAGGGACCTTTGCTTTGAAGGCTAGGAAGGAGAAGAGCTCAGTGCTTTGCTAGTTCCTAAGGATCACACGTCATCCTCCGTCATCTCCCAACACTGCTGCCAGGAGTGCAGCAAGGCCCTTTGGAAGAACAAGCAAGCTGTCATCAGCCTTTGAAGGTGAGAGAGGTTAGGTCCCACAACACAGCAAACTGTTTTGCCCAAAAGCCAGCAAAACCTTCCCTGCTACGTGATTTGGAAAATGCCAGTATGGTGGCAGGGCTCCATTCAAAGCATGCCATGGACTGCGGTAACAAGAGACATTATTTTACATGATCTGAAAACCTGCTTCTAGCAGAACACCTGTTAAACAAAATGCCTTTTTCCAGAAGAGGAACAGTTTTTGAAAGCAGTAAATGGAGTAAGAGCCTTTAGAAGCATGTGCAGATAGAAGGAGCAGTGAGTGAACTGCCTTGACACCAGCCATCTGACAGCATATTACACAAGCTGTTTACACAGAAATCAGTTGGATGTATTCATTGTAAAACCTCCTCAAAACCTGCTCATTACTAACATCACCTTTAAACTGTTACTGTTTGTGATACACCATTTAATTCTTAGGATTAATAAATGCCTACAAATTTTGCCTTCTCCTTCCCTCCTGCACAAAGAAGTTTCCAAGACAAAGTTGATCAGAAGGACTCTCAGGAGACCCAGCTGCTCACCGAGTCACTGACGTGGGGACAAACGTCATACAGCTTGGCTCCATCTTCCGTGCTCATGGAACACCTGGAAAGCAGACAGGAGACAGACTGTCACATTCCCAGAGCCATCCACCCCAAAAGCAAACAGCACCCGAGGGACTGACACTGCCTGAGCACGTCTGGCCATGCACCCAGCAGTGCATCACTGAGCTTTTATGGTCCGGAGAAAAACTGGTTATAGACAAGCTGTAAAAGCATTAAAGGTATCTAAAGGTCACATTCAGCATGTAAAAAACCAAGCTAAGTAACAGGCTGGGTGCTGGACAAGATCTGTCTGCTGCAAAGGTCCCATTTGTTGCTCACACCATGCTGGGAACTAAAGGCAACTTGGGCATATTTTCTTCAGTAATAGCTTCATTTCCAGAGTGAGTTCTGGTGGCATTTCAAACGATTCATTAAGAAGAGGTTTTGCAAAAAGTTACCTCACTTTCCACAGCTGTGCAGGAGCTGGTACAAGATTCCAGGCAAGGTTTTAAATTGCACCAGTAACTGCAGGCATTACAGATAGAGATGTGTGGCTATTTTTCACTCCCAGTTTAACATACACCTAAGAACCTTCCAGCCTGGGTTAACTGCACAGTAACACAGTCAAACTCTTAGATGCATCCACCAATCATCTCACATTACTCACTTCTCCTAGGCTCAAAGCTGGCTGCAGGATTGTGGATTTGATTGTTGTGTTTTAAACATCAATGTCAACACTCAATTTACAAGACAGATGGGTTATTCCCCAGCTGCCAGGCCCATACGCCTCTTGGCCCTCCACTGGTTCCTTCCTTCCCTTGCATCAAGAGTTTGCTGGATAAGACAGGCCACAGTAGCAGAGTGGATGTAGTGAATTCATAAGGGTTAGCACACAAGTCACTGTCTCACATGCAAGAGGAACAGAATTCAGATCTTTCTGCTGGCTTTGCAGAAATTTCACCAAATATTTCTTTCAGTATCTCTGGTTAAATCCTTCTCTAGACTTTGGATTGTGTTTTCATTTATAAAAAATTCAGTGAAAAAGAACAGCTGTTCTATCTTGGGCTGCTTTTTCATCTGTGATAAAAACCACTAGCCTGCAAGTTTCCAGAATTTCACAGACCCTTTTTTTAAGGTAAGAATTCCCCCTGCGGCACTCCTACTGAGAAGTAGTCTGGAACAACCACCCATCTTAAACAGCTACTTTTGCAGAGGAGAAGCACAGTTTAAAGACCAGTGTGCTTTAGTTCTGGAGCACTGATCTGCTGGGATTGAAAAAAATTGTCGCCTTTCAGACTACAGATTTTCCAGAGGGCTGTCAATGACTTTCAATGTTTTCAGAGAAAGATGTGTTCTCTTGCTCTTCATCTGAAGATTATGCAAGCAGATAACTTATCACTATGTAAATGAAGCCCAAACTGTTTCTTGTTCTCATAAAACAGATCAGGATTGTGAAAGCCAGAGGGGACAGTCTTCCACAGGAAGGAGAGAAGTACCTGGCACCATTGGAGAGCTTGAGGATAACTTGGTTCTTCAAATCATAGACCTTGCCCAGCCAGCAGTCATAGGCGATGTAGTCACCATACATGAAAGGCTGTGATGAAAACAGGAAACAAAACCTTATAAATATCAATTGTTGTAGCTGGAGCCAATTTTCATCACTAAGACTAATTTTTCATCCCAGAGGAGCACACATCCTACTGTCTTCCCACAGGCTGTGACTTGGGATGAGTTACGACATTCCTGCTCTTTACTCCCCAATTTTCTTTCTCTCAGAGGAAAAAGAACGATGAAATCCTACCCCACCTGGTCTCTGGAAATCACCTACCCACTCAAAGAGAGAACCAGATATGTTTGAGACTGTTCCAGCTTAACAGAAATCTGCCTGACTCATCTCAGCACTTTTATAGCCTGTTTAAACAGCAGTGGTGTCGCAGCTCAGCAGTTCTGGGCTGCCCTGGTCAGGTTGCTACACCAGCTTTCCACACTCAGTGCAGAAGTTCTCACAGAATTTAATGTCAGTTAGCCCTTCAAAACAATTTGGTCTCAGCAATCTGATAAGAAACACAGAACAGATGGGGAGATGAGGAGATGCTGCATCATCTTCTCCCAGGGAGGCTGCTTGCAGCAAGTTTAAAATAAAACCAAGCTGCAGATGCATCTTGCACAACATGGATGCTTCGTCTTCAAGACAGATTTGAAGTACAGCAGCATCCCTCCAAACCACCAAGCCCTGGCTCCCATGTGGATTTTGGCTGTGTTCTCACCCAGATATGCTGCAGGTCTTTGCTGTTGACAGGGTAAAGGATGCAGTTGGTTCCCACCAGCTTCACAGCACACTCAATGTTGACGTCAATTACAGTTCCACACTGACTGTCCTGAAAACACAAAGGGGAAAAAGGGTTTGTTACCTAGGGGAGGTCCTACATACAGATAGATGTATGTGTTTTGTAGAAGTCGTAAGTGAAGAGACAAATAAATTTTAAAACTAAACCCCTCTTACCCTTCAGGTCCTTGTTCTGCAAGGGCATTTCACAAAACACTATGAGAGCTCAGAAGGTGAGGTCACTATTACAGACCTGTAGTGTTTTCTTCCCAGTTAGAAGTCTTTCAGTTAGAATTTGAAATGGCTGCTAAAGCAGAGAGTCCTGCACCTGGTCAAATAAGACCTTACTAAATCAGGTGATTAGTATTTACTTGCTTTATAATCTGCCTGGCTCCCTGCTCTGTTCAACTGAGTGAATCTCTGCAGCTCCACAGGACCAATGTGCAGGTACTGCTCAGTCAGCAAAGGCAGGGGTAGATCAGCAACAAAACAGAAATTCTTTAAAGCTGTTGTGACTTTAACTCACATAATTTTGCAGGACAGTATAAACGGCCTTTATTTTGTGCCATACTGAAAAAAAAAAATCTGGCACCTTTGGTCAAATTTCAAGGTTTGCAGCCAGATAATTTACAGTTGGTCTAATTATAAGATGGTTTGTCATTATCTCTCTCACTTTTTAACGAAGTTTTAATCTTTTTTGTCCCAAAGAAAAGAAGGCATGCTGTCAGGAGCCTTCTGGGGGCAGCTTGGCAGGGAGCACACAATGTGCACGTTGCTCACACATATGGTGGAGGCCTTCAAGGAAGGGCTGCTAACCCAAACACTGTCAAAGGCAGCAGCTGCCGGGGCCTCCTGACAGCTGGGACAATCGATATTCTTATTTATTAAAGACCACAAGTCCATTATCAAAGCTGACTGAGGGCCAGCATGGCAAATGCCCTGGTATGAGCTGTCCTTATCTCAAACATCAAGGTCTCTGCTCCAGCAGAACTTGAGCACAACACTCAAAGGGCTTATATCCTGCAAGAAGTGGATTTGTTTGCTCAGTTCTGTTCTTTCAACCCCGGGAAGTTTTTAGTCAGGGCTTTCACTCAAAGAGCCCTGGGCAGCCCTTGTGGGAATTCAGAAGTTTGCTGGTGTTCAACTCATTCAGTTTCATCTTGAGGATGAGCAGTTGGAGCAAAGACAGTCCTGGGTAATTCCTGGACAGACTACTCAGCCCTTTTAGCTGGCTTGCTTTCCACCTGCCTGCTGGTAGTCCTCTCCTCACACCACACCAGCCCAGTGCTCTGCAGCCCCAAGGCTTCCAAGACAATGGGAGAGTAGGACCTGCCCCAGGTTGAGCTGTGCCAGCACAGCCAGGAGGGCTGGGAGAGCCAGGCTGGCAGACCCCAAAGCAGCAGGGGCTCATTCCCTCCAGCTGCTCCACATACCACTCCCATTCCTTTCCAGAAGGGCTGGGAAGCAAAGGGAGCCTTTCCCAGCTTCAGCTCCATCACGACAGACTGCAGCTAAGCTTGTTGCCTGCACAGGCTGCCAGGAAAGAGCCCAGCAGAGCTGTACCATCACTCTCACCTGAAAAGGGTTGGCCAGAACTACACTGGCTTCACAACAGCTGCTGCCAGCACGATTTGAGCCGTGGGATGAGTGAGGTCTGCTCAGAAGTGGCACCTGCTCAACAAACCCACAGCTTCTCCAGGCTACAGCACAGCCACCTCCCCTGCTTTTTCTCCAGAGTAAGCTAAAGTAAGTATACCCACACCATCCTCTGGCTGTGCTTTGCAGTTCAGGCCCTGTGTTTTAGTCTGTTAGTCAGAACCAAAAAACACTCAAGAAGCAAATTCCTTGCCCTGCACTGCGCATTTCAGAATTAATTTTTCCTTTATCAGCAGCCAACATGACAGCAGCTCTGAGACAGGATACAATCCAGCACCTGTGATTTCTGTGGATCACATTGTCTCTTGGTCTAAAATCCCTTTAATGGATGGTGAAAGTATAGCAAGCAATAAAACCAGGACTGGAGTCACTGATGTATGCCAACACCCTCTGTCTGTTCTTGGAGTTTCCCCACGGAGAAGGTACCTGCACCACCCTAAAGGTGCCTCCCACCTAACACAGTTGGGTGCTATTTGTCATGGCCAAAAGCAACAGGTTTAGCTCAGCTCGCTTCTCCTTCCAGTTATAAAATGCCTGAGCAAGTGCAGAGCCCTGTCTGTGGTTAGGACAGCAGAAATCAATGTTGTGAGCAACCCCAGGACCTACAGGGCTGTTGAGTCACAGTTCTCCTCCCTCACATGCCACTGAACCTTCCTTTATTATGAGTTTATTTACTTCCCTGTCACATGAAACATTAGCCTGCACAGAGGCAGATTTGCAGGCTGAGGGGTTCTGGTGAATCACTCCGAGTTTATAGCAGCACTCAGCAGTGCAGTCCCCAAAAGAGACATTGCCAACTTGTCTCATCTTCCACGGCAGGTCCTCAGCCTGGCACAGCTCAAACACACCCATCCTTTCATTAGCTGATCTCACTAAGGGAGGGGCCAAATGAAACCAGCTGACATTTCACAGTTCTGTTAACAAAAATCCATTTCCATCAACCCCAACAGCAGAACTGGAAAAGGGAGGGGACTGAACTGAGTGAGGAGAGCTGATGGGTTCAAGCCCCACTCACTCCACAATTAAATGCACTCCCTAGACCTTCTTCCAGCTGCTTCTGGTACCCTGACATCATGCACCACACTGAGTATTTAAGCAGTGAATGGATTCCTTCCCCACCAGAGACAAGGCTTTAAGGCAGAACAGCAAACTCTCCTCCCAGAGTGCAGCAGCTCTGGAAACATAGCCTTCAATCCCGTATCTCCTACCTCCCATCCTTCTACTCTTTCCCTCAGCAATCTCTTTTCTAAGAGCATCTTTACACCACCCTTACTCCTTTGTTTAAAAGGGACAGCATAGCCCAGCATCCTTTGAAGCAACAAAATCCAGGTGTCTGACAGATTACAGACCTACTTCTTACCTTTTCCCCAAATTAGCATATCACCTGGAAAAATTAACTCTGCCACTTTTCCTGCTTCTCATCCAGCTGGATTAGACTTTCAGGCCCAACTGTATTCAGTGAAAATGATCTCATTTTATGCATTTCCCCCTGAAGCAGTCTTTCCCCACACTCAGTGCTCGATGAGAAGCACATGGATTTGAGTCAGCTCTCCTCTCTTGAGGAACAGAGGATTTCAAGTCCTTCCCGCTCAAGGTTAAAAACAAGCCCTAAAAGACTGTGTTGAATACAGAATAAATTCCACATTCTCCATTTGCCAGGCCAACTGGTGCAGGGCAACCATCCCACATCCTGAATTTGGCAGGCTAACACTTGCAGGTTTTCTATTTTAAATGCTCCTGTAATTTTTGGAATATATCTGTTAGCAGGTGAAGGTTTTCTTTGGGATAAAAGGGGTTTATTGTTCAATTCACCACTAACATTTAAAACATTTGAGGGTAAGAAATTGAGTTACAATCTCACCATTCCATTAATTTAAAAAATGAAGTTACTGGCCACAAGGGTCAAGCAAATATCATTATTTGAACATGCAAATGGACAAAAACAAATGTGCAAGACAACTGCTGGGTACATATATACCAAAACATGTGCAGCAAGCCAGGGGAGCCAATTTCTGCTCAAATGAGAATGGAAATTGCAAACAAAAGCAGCACATCCATGTTTGCCAAGAGGAGAACAACCTGCTGTCCTGAAAGCTTAAAATGAATTTAAGAAGCACTGGATAGCAAACAATTGAGAGATAGGACTCAAAGTATCCCCCTGAGTGAGAAGAATATACTGAATGCTCCAGCTGTGCCAGGTACAACACTGTGAACAACTGATAATTCCATTTTCTACCCGTTCATTGTTTTGGATTGGAACTCTTTCATAGAGCTGCAGTTTTAGAAGGATATCTTGACTTCAAATTTCCATTTCAAACAACCATTAAATTTCTTGAGGAAATACTTTGCTTCAGCAATTTTCAAATTATCATTCAAGCTTTTCATTCCCTTTTTTTTTCCTTTGTAATGTTCTGTGAAAAAGGGGTGGGTTTACTTTTACTAATTGACAAAAAAAGGCTTCATTTAAAAAACCACAAAAACCCAAACAAGGCAGCCAGGTCAGAGAATAGCTTTCTCTATCCCTGCACCAGGCTGCACACCATGTGGTGCAACTACAGCAGTTAGTGGCCAGCTGCTTCCTTCATCACAGCCTTGGTAGCCACATTGCTGGAAGCAAGTCAAGAGAAGGTAGAGGCAAGCACATGGCAGGGCCATATGGCTCAGGGTTAGAGGTTAGCTCTGAGCCACAGCAAGAAACCACCAACCCTGCTGAGCTCCTAAAGAGAGCACATCCCATCTGATCATCGATACCCAACCACCTCCCCAGTATTCCCCATACAAACTCCGAACCCACACATCTCCGATAGGCACAAGTGCCATACAACTGCAACAGAGTGGCTGGGACACAGAACAGCATCCAGAAAGAGCAAAGGCAACACTTCTCAGCTGCTGTTTAAGAACCAGCTTGCTTTCTGTCCACCTAGCTGTGTTGGATGCTCCAGCAGTGTTGGGTTTGCTGTATTTCTGGGAGAAGCTGGAAAAGATGCTGCTTACTGTAGACTGAGAGGTGTGTCTGAATATATTCCCTTTAAGTTCTCTACCAGAGCACACAAAGAGGCAAAGGCAAGCAGCAGAACTGGGATCTGCCCCCACTCCAACCTCCCTGTTAGGTCTGGGAGAGCAGGTCCACTGTCCCCACATCTCAGAATGGATTAATGTAAAACTTTAAGAATGGCAGGGTAGACAGGCTTCTTGTCTCCTTCCCTGACCATGACTGGGATTGCTTGTTCAGGAGACCTTTGCAGATATCCAACTGTAGAGAGGCAGCCTTAGCAGAATTCCATTTTCACTGGATGCAGCTAAGTCTATCCAACAACCTAAAAATAGAACATGCTCAAAGCATTACTGTCCAGCTCCATCCAGGCAATTTGGCAAGTCCTAGAAATCCATGCAGCAGTATCACAGTCAAAAAGAGACAAAAAAAAAAAAAAAAAAAAAAGCACTTACGCTGGAGCTCATGTGTCTGACCACATCTCGAGGGACCACTGAGCGATCTTCAAGCTTCAGCTAAGGAGAGAAAGAGAGATTTGCTTTAGTGACCCCAGATGATACTCAGTCAGAAATAACATGACAAATACAAATGCACAGTATCCCAGCCCTCCAGACTGAGGAGGATTGCAGCGGAGGATTCTGAGGCGCTTCCATACACAGAGTTAATCCCCTTGGCACATTTGCCAAATCCAGTTGACAGATCTGACATCAGCAACCAGGGGATCCATCCACAACTGTGCTCTAAGTCAGCAGACACATCAAAAAGGGTCCAGACATTGACTCACTCAACCCCTCAAGTCTTCCTCTTCTCTTCCTCTGCCTGCACCACGCATCATTTCCTACCCACATCCAGTCTATGTAGTACAGAAGACACATCACAGCTCTGTGTCTCATCCTGCATGCTTTTCACCCAAGATACTCCCAAATATCTATGGAAAGCCTGTTTGGCCTGGGACACATGAGCAAGGTCCTGTACAGTAAGAAGTCTTGGCTGGCAGGGGAATAGGTGACAAATCCACTGCAGCAAGCACTTATCTTGAAAAAAAAAAAAAAAAAAGGAAAAGAAATGGCTGTTTCTGCACTTAAAAGCTCTCAGGTCTATGCACATAATGAAACATCAATAAGACCATGGATAAAGCCAAAGCACTGCTTATTCCAGCTCCTGCTAAAGCACTTGCTGGCAAAGAGCTCATTCTGGCAACAAAGGATGTGGTCGGACCATCCTTACTTACCCTAGAGCAGCTCACACAGACCTGTGGGCACCAGGGAACGTATCACTTGATGACTCTCCAGTGATTAACCAAGTGATGCCCTTCCAGAAGTGGCCCTTCATCCAGCTGTTTCAGTGGCCTCAAGACTACTTGCAAGCTATTTCATTAAGTGTTTTCAACAAGCTTAAAACTACAAAGTGCAGCTGCCACTGAATACACTGGAATGCTACATGAGGGATGATGTCCTAAGGGAGGCCACAAGACTGAACTCCAATTTCAGGCTTGCTCAGTCTCCCAGTAACTCAGCTAAAATCTCCCTCTGCTGAACAGGGAGAAGCCTCATTTGCATTTCAGTGGTCCAGAAGTTATTTGCATTGGTACATCACTCTGAGCCCTGCAAACATACTAATTACACCCCCCGTGCTCTGGGAAGTGCCACATGAATGCACCACCAGGGACAGAGCCTCTCTCACATCTCACTTTCAGAGCCCACCCTGTTGCTACTGCTGCATTCCTGGCTTTTCCTTGTTCATCCCCAGCCTGAACTCCACTGTGCTTTGTCAGCATTTCATCCTAACCCACTCCCTGGCTTACAGCCTGCTTTACTAAATTAGACAAATCTATACTCCAAGAACAGGATCCGGAATCAAACCATAGCACCTGAGTATTTATCATCTTCTTGATTGCATTTTTCAGTAAGAGAGGAAGAGACCCAGCCAGCCAGGCTTTTAGACCCAACTTCTGGAGTCAGAACCACACTGGAGTGGGAAACCTGAAGCCCACAAGCCCATTTCCAGATTGTAGAAGTGTTTTCACTGCCTCCCACATCCCACTGCGATATATAGATAGACATGAATTTTTATACAGCTTTCTAAAATTATTTGTTAAAGTAAGTACTCTACAGGCAGCCTTTTAAAATCCAGAATCGGGCTGCAACATTCACATTCCAGTAAGTACTCAAGCGTGAGCAGCAGTTTGGGTATTGTAACTGAAGTTTTCTCGCTGCACAGCTCTAAGTGTATGATGATACTTTCATTTCAAAATGCATTAGGGCTTAAATTGATGCATTATGTTTCAACACATCACGGAGCCATACTGTTCTCTATGATGCAGCCTCTGAAGAACCCAGACCATCAAGATGATTCAATGTTACCCAGCAGCAGCAGCAATATATTTGGGTTAGTCAACATTGGTACATCACAGAAGCTGTAAATAAGCAGCATTCCCATTTTGTGATCCTTCCTCAATAATACAATCATACAAATTCTTCCCAAAGCAAAGTATAAAGCTTTCTCTACAGGGGGACTATATTTAACCTATTTTCAGGTCTCTTGGCTTTTAAAGGCAGCACAGCTATTTTCAGCTTCATGTGCCAGACCCACCTGTCTCAGTCGCAAGGAAAAGCAAGCCAAGGAGTAAGCAGAATGCCAGCATCAACAATAAATACCTCACAGGTCTGTCCTGTCACGAAAGACTGTCAAAACCCACAAGAAACCCGACCAGAGTAAGCTGGAATGGCTGTCATTGAACACAACAGTTCAGCCATTCCTCCTGTCCTCTGTTACACCCAGAGCAATGGGATGGACAGCCCCCTCCCTCAGCACTGAGGGAATTCTGTGGCACAAGCACTTTTAAAATAGGTCCTCACAGCTCAGCTGCTATATTTACCTCTATGAAAGGCAGTATTAACATGGCTGGGTTTTTGTTCTAACCATGTACATCAGTAAGAGCCCCAAGAATGAGAAATAGCAGTTTCCCAGAGATGCTCTGAGGAGTCCCATGCTCCTGTATGCCAAGCTGGGCTCCCTCCTCAAATGCAATATGTGTTTTGTGTTGCCCTTTTAAAAAATAAATTCACTATTACAAATGTTAAATAAGGCAAACCAAAGACACTCATCACTGCACACACATTTTACCCTGGTGAAGAGGGATGACACACCCAGCCTGCGGTCAGTTATGCTCCTTAGGGCCTTGACTGCTAAAAGAAGTGGCAGAATAGCTCTGGCCCCCTTTTACTTCCTTTGCTATTCAGATGCTTTCTTGGTGTTCAGCACTGAATCAGTGCCTGAGCTCTACAGCAAATTTACTCATCAAAAGGCACCAGCTGCAATCTGGAGAACACCTGATACTTCAGCAGGGTTGATGATGCTCTCAAACCACACAGCAGGAGGGGTACACAAATTCTGATTTTCTGCATAAAGAACAAGAATCAACAAGACCATGTTCCCCTTCTCAGCTGAGTCATCTCACCTCAAATGAAATAAGGGAGCCATCAGGGCTCACACCTGGAACTGGGCAGACTGGGAGAGGACAGACATTTCCACTGAGCATGAACTCATTAAGCCTCGGGAGCTTTCTGCTTTCATCCACTTGCCTAATTTTTTATTACAAACTTGTCATTTGAAGCAAAGTCTTTGTGGTTTGGGTTTTGTTTGTTTAAATTAACAGCAGAGGCTGAGAGAGATGTCTGCGATAGAAAACTGGATCCTCACTTTAGCAAACAATTTGGCAGTGAGGTGTAAACATCCCTGGGCAGGGGTGGGCTGAACTCCCACTGTAACTCCCTGAGTTTAACCTCTCAACTCCATTGAACATATGCAAGATATGGTGCCAATTTGCCTCTCCAACAACTCCCTTCTGACAAGGCTCAAAACCAGAGCAATTTACTTCAATGATTTGAACTAGCCACCAACGCCAAGTATTGTGGCAGGTAAATAAGCAACAATCACTGCTGAAGTTCAGTGGCAAATAATATAGGAGCTGCTGAGACTGATATAGGGACAGCTAGCCCTGGTTGGTGTGTATCCAAACAAAATGAGTACTGGAGGTACTCAGTAGTGGCATAAATCCCTGGTCACTCTCTGCATACCTAAAGCAGGGCTTAAATTCACTAATTAGCAATTCAGGTTTGCTTGTAACATCACTGGTACCCAACAGTGGACAAAACCACTTCCACACAGGCTCCAGCTATTGGTGTCACCATCCCCCAGAATGTTTTAAACAACAAAAGAGAAAGGACAACACATTCATGCTTACTGCCAGCACATCCCTTCCTTTCCTACTCCCACATAGTTTCTTTTCTGCATGGGGCAGGAGTCTTGGTATTCCACTTTAGGAGAAACAGAAGGTGCAATTCTGCCTGCAAACAGCATTTTGGTTTGCTACTGCCACATGGCACTCCAGGTAGGCAATGTTGTCACAGGAGGTAGGGATGGACAAACTGTCCCCTGCTCCAAACATCCCAAAACTAGAAGCTGGGAACAAGTTCAAACACAGAAGGGAACCTGAATGCATCGACCTGCAGTCCTTGGTTGGTCAGTCTCAAATATGCCAGGACACACCTTCCTTCAGAGGAGCTGACTGCTCTGTGTTGCAGGTTCAACCCGTACTGGGACACCAGGAAGGACGGGAGACCTTGGCACTGAGACACTCACTACACACGGATTTGGGAGCACACGTTTCACCCGGATCAGTCATGGTTTTACAGCCACATTTCTGCTCAGCTGCCCAGCAACAGAGAGGACTCTGGCTGTGGAAGAGGGCACCTGATGCAGTATAAAGGCTGCCAACGCCGACTCACAGTGTTAAAGTTCACACTCGGCCAGTGCTGTCTCAGATTCTGGGGGGGCTCAGCCTTGAGAAAAGCAAGCTCAGGGGAGACCTCTTCCTTCTCCACAACTCCCTGATAGAAGTTGTAGCCAGGTGAGCATCAGACTCTTCTTCCAAGTAACCAGGCAAGGGGAAGCAGCCTCACATTGTGCCAGGAGAGCTTTAGACTGGATATTAGGAAAGATTTCTTCATCAAAAGGGCTGTCAAGCACTGGCACAGGTTGCCCAGGGCAGTGGCAGTCACCATCCCTGGAGCAATTTAAAAGGTGTGCAGCTGTAGCACTTGGGGACATCATTTAGCAGTGGGCTCAACAGTGCTGGGTTGAACTCAAAGGTCTTTTCCAACCTAAAGAACTACAACTTCTGACCAATAAAGAATAAAATTTGCTCAAAGGTGATAATGTGATCCCACAGCCTCTACCTCCAACGCAATCGCTGTGGTGACAACACCACTTTCTATTCCAGACACATTCCAAATTCCATCCTCCAAAACAAGAGCTCTGGAAATAAGCTCGTACAGATGGAGGAGAAAAAGCAGCACACACACAGTGGTAACTGCTCGTAAAAATGAGAATACAAGGCACCACAAAAAAAAAAAAAAGGAGGAAAGCACAACGCTGGAGATGAAACTCTGTACGTTGACCTGAACTGCTGTATGATGGTTGAGACATTTATCCAACTGAGTCAGAAGTGAATGATCTACTATGAAAGCTGCTTCTGCCTCTTGAGTTAAACAAGGACTTGGACAGTAGTGGCCACCATGAGGGCAGGGAGGCCAGGCTGTGACCTGCACAGACCTGTCACTTCTATTCATTCTGGGCTACTTGTCCATCTCCCAGGTCCCAACCCTCCCTTTGTACATCTTGTAAAACTGATCTCATTTAAATCACTGCTCCCAGGCTCTATGCCTAAAACTGTAAACAAAAGAAGTTAAAAAGAAGAAATTACTTGCAATTTCGTGAAGCTATTTTTGAATTCTCTCAACGGGACTAAGAAAGTGTGAGGGGAAAAATCATAATGCCTTTCAGATGTATTACCATTTTATGGCCTCCTTTTGAGTCAAGCCAAGGTTTTATCCATAGAAAACATGTCACACTTGTCTTTTTGTGACAATGGACAAACATTGTGATGGAGGAGACATGAGCTAGGTACCTGATTTCTGTCCAACATCAACAGTTAGAACTTTAGACTCACAGAGATGGAGGTTTTTTTTTAAACTGAACTGGAGAGTTCTCCTGGCAAGTCAATATCTAAATCTGTTCTGGAGTTAAAAATTAATCCCCTCCCTGGGACACTCCTCCAGGGTCACCAGGACTGTCAGTGTCCTATAATCCCCACATAAGCATTTTTGTTTACATGGACAGCACCTACTTGAGAGCTTGGAAGCCGCCATGGGAACTTGCAACATCAGCGCTCAGAAGATGAAGAAAACCCACAGGTTAAGAGCAAACTACAGGGAAAACAACTACTGCAGCAACAGGTAACGTGGCACCACAGAGCTCTCCAAGCCTCAGTACCACGCTCCATAACCAGTTAAAGCTAAATCCAAACATCTGGTGCTGGGAAGGGTAAAACCTTGCTTCGTTGTGCTGACAGACAGGCTCCTTGGAAGGATTTTGAAAGACCTGGACAGTCTCTCAGCACCTGAAACAGGACACGATGTACCATAGGCATGTTCCCATGCCTGGTTTCTAAACCTGACAGCAAATAAATCCTTTTCTCCAGTCCTGAAGCTGTGACTTGGAAATCTCCACCAGATGCACTGGTTTGTGCCTGGGACTACTGCCAGGCTCTTACTGGAGGTTAAGAGGAAACCTCCTTACTACATGAAGCAGCTCCTGGCCACCACCAGCTCCAGCCCCAGGCACTAGGAGAAAACAAAGCAGCTCCAGAGCTGCCTTGGCTGGAATGGCTGTGGGATGGGTGCTTATGGAAGTGGGCAGGAGGGAGCACAACTGGCAGCAGCCAACCCAACTCAGCATCCCCCAGTTCTTATTTTTTTTTAACTCTAAGGTCTGAGTACACACCCAAATTCACTTCAGCTAAAACAGTAGTGTAGCAATCAACTCAACACAAGCTGTTTTTATTTTCAATCTAGATGAGGTGTCTAAAAAAGCAAGTCAGCTGTCCAAATATAGCATGAATACACCAAGTCAGACGACAAAGGTTCAGAAATTCAATGACCCAGAAGATCTGAAGCCAAGATATTTTAATATCTTTTCAGTATCAACACATCACCAATGGCATCACATCTTGGAAAAATATGTTCCATATCCAAAGTTCACTTCCCGTGAAAGATTTCTGTTACATTGATCAGCTTGCATGGCACATGAGCAGTTGCAAAAAGCAAGAGGAGAGAAGATGAAGCAACAGCAGAGAATCCCCTGGAAGCTCACATTTGGTTAACACTGTGACATTTGAAGTGCCACATGTTGCTTCACTTCTAACTGGAGGTTTCCAACCATGCTGGGTTTTTATGGGAAAGAAAGATGGGAGAATGGGATTGAAGACAGACTACTAGAAACTTAAGACTCCTGAGAACTAAAGTTCTACTACCCAGAAGAGCTGAACAATGAGCTACACAATACAGAGGGTTTTAAAAACAACCCTTGAGGGATGCAGCTGCAAAAATATTAAAATAAATCTTTTGCACTGATTGGTACAAAAGTTCTGCCTGTGACACCTCCTGGCTACTCCTACATGGCAAGCACAAGTAGTCTGTGGCTCTTCCAGACAAAAAATTCAAAATCTGCTGGAGACAGGAGGCTGTGGAGATTCCTGCATTACTTACAGAAGAACTACACCCTTCTGGGGCAAGGTCTCAACTTTTGCCTGCACAAGTATTAAATGCCAGAGTGGTATGTGGTTTCCAACACCAGCACACAACAGAGCTGGTCGCTGCTCTGCCACATAACTCACACCTTTAATTCATAGAATGGTTTGGGCTGGAAGAGACCTCAAAGACCATCTCATTCCAACCCCCTGCCATGGGCAGGGATCC
Organism: Corvus moneduloides; assembly: GCF_009650955.1. Taxonomy (NCBI): domain Eukaryota; kingdom Metazoa; phylum Chordata; class Aves; order Passeriformes; family Corvidae; genus Corvus; species Corvus moneduloides. Next base: position 8,000,401 of record NC_045494.1, read on the forward strand.
AGGTTGCTCCAAGCCCCGTCCAACCTGGCCTTAAACACATCCAGGGATGGGGCAGCCACAGCTCCTCTGGGCAACCTGTAGGCACACAGATTTTTACCTCTTTACTTTAGCATCATTCCGTATTTTCATAATACCATGATACTGCTTGTCATCTGAAAGCACTCAAAGAATCACAAAAGGAGAAAATATTTAGGAGTTACTTAGGAATTGCATCAGGAGATTAAAAAAATTGTTCAATATGAACAACTGAACTAACTCTCAAAAGCCTTGAGTGACTCAGGAACACACAGTTCCATTTGGTTTGGTCAAAGCAGGGGAAGGACAGTGAACAGGATCTTTGTTTCCTGTATTATGTGCAGGAGTCCAAAAGCTTGTTCATGAGGCTGCTTTGGGCAGTGCAAAACACCCCTCTGTGAAAGGTCAGGTTGATGATTAACTTCAGGCACAGGAAGGACAGAACAGGCGTGAGCGGGGGGGGGTGCTAAAATGCTCCCCTGATCTGAAATAAATGCTTTAAAACACTTCACAGAGGCTAAGATGAAACCAAGACAGCTTTGTATCGCAGCAGCTCTACCTGCAGGCAGTCACCTGATCACAGATTACAATTCTTTTGTTCATGCAACCAGCAGCTCTGAATCTGCCAATCATCCAACATTCAGCACATCCACAGCAGCAGAAGCTAAGATTCACCACTAAGCCAACCCCAAGTAGTGCCTGTTACCTGCAAACTACTGTGGATTGATGCTGCAGTTTGAACATAACATTTTTTCACGAAACAAGAAAGAGGCATGGCCTGAAGCAGAATTTCCTAATTAGCTCATGAAGATTCCATCAGTGGTAGGGATGAACACAGCAGTTTCCAGCCCCAGGCCAGCACACACTGCTCTAAAACACACTTGCCTGTCACCAGCTGAACATCTACAAAACTCTAAACCCCCTGCTCTAAGGGAACATGATTTTTTATCTAATTACACACAAATTGTATCCAGGGCTGCCAGAGCCAGGCAGCACCTGCCATCATGTAGTCACTGAGTAAACACCAAGCGAGTTCATGGCAGGCAGCAGAGAAGTCTCTGCAACACCCACAAGAGACCAGGCAAGCTGAAAAATGAGAACCAGATCACTGCCTCCACATCACTACTCCCTTCTGACACTGCTAGAGGTGCAGGGAGGCTTGTAACACAGCAGCTTCAAAATGCAGCTGTGTCATTAGTTCTGAATCTCCCAATGCCGCAGAGCCTCCCTGGGGACCTGCAGCTCTCGTAAGACAAAGTGACAGCTCTGTAATTTGTCTTTATGACATATTATGGAGACACAGAAACCTGAAGTCACTCAACTGAGTCCCTTCCAACTCCAGGCTGAAGATCCCTGAGTCTCCCCTATTTTCACATCTACCTGCAATGGACTTACAGCTATTTTTGTTCCTGACCATGTTTCTGACCACACAACCTATTGTTTTTTATTTTATTTTTATCCTCCACATTATTTTTTGGTAATAAAGTACAAAACTCCTTCCACAGCAAAGTTCTGGTCCTTCAGTCACAACCAAACAATGTAGGATCTTCCCCTCCTCCTAACAAATATCACCTTTGAGCCTTCTGGCAGAAAGACACTGAAAGATTCTATTTTCCTTTTCTAAGAGGTGGAATTCAGTTAAAAAGTCTGAACAAATCATCGGATGAAACAAAAGTTCACACTAATTATAACCTGGGTAAATGCTGTGCTTTAGAGCAGAAGAATCTGGCTCTAACAGAAACCTTCTGCTAAGTAAAAAATCTTCTACTTGGATTTCCCTTGTCCAAGAAGTATTATTTATTTTACTGGCAACAAATCACTTCTGTGGTTCTGCATATTTACATGACATTTTGGAAAACACTACAACACAGATCGCCTGGCCTGGTGAACGCACCACTCTGAAAACAAAGTACAAGGCAGTAATTCAAGGGAAGGAAGATAAGACAACAGGAAGGTTACTGGGTTGTTATTATTTAAAGGAAAAGAAGTAAGTTTGGGAGCATTTCCCAGAAGAGAGAATGTGGTTGGGAGAGAGGAGGATCCTGGAAGTAGACAAGCAAAGCTGCATAAACAACAGCCACTCTCAGCTTTTCAGTATCCTCAGCCTCACTTTTCTATCTGGTGTGTAAATGCTGACCACCACCACACAACCCACATATGTCAGCCTGGGTTAAACGCCTGAAAAAGGGGTAAAGCAGCAAAGACAACCTGGTACCCAAAGAAAAAAAATTATGAAAGAGTTTGACTTTAGCCAACCTTGTCATCAAGTGCTGTTTGTTCAAACAGTACATTCCATATACCCACTGCCATCAACCAATAACCAGGACTTTCATCTGGGAACACAATCAAACCCTGTGTGTGCAAAAAGGTTTACAAAACTTTAAAGGAAATAAAAATAATAAAATAAAAAAATAAAGTAAAAATTATTCAGAAAGCATGAACATAATGATGCTCAGCATAAAGATATAGAAGAGTAAAGTTTAAAAGTACATAGCTATGACTAGAAAATATGTAAAGATCTTTCAAGAGAAGATTTAGTGACTAGGAAGTCACTTAGAGTCCTATGGGGAGTATTTCAAAGATGTCACCAGTTACAGGATTTAATCTAAATGTTGGATTTTAGTTTTTAGCAGCAGTTTATAGTAAAAAATTATCTGCCTTCTCAGTGTTTACAGTTCTTGCCTCATGTACTCAGTCTTCTAGATACAGCAGTTTTGGGAACATCAACTGCTAAAAGACAAAAGGATCATCGTCAGGTGCAATGTCCCAAAAGCAGATTATTACAGATTATTACAGAACGCCCCCTCCCATCTTCTTACAGTGCGATGGCTGATCAAAAGCAATACTCTCCTACCACCTCTGCCTAAGTATTTGAGGAAGGCTTGACCAAGAGCAGTGCTCCAGCACCAGATGGCACTGTTACCTGAGGAAAACCGCAGGAGACCGGAGTTACAGGCACGGGAAAAGCTGGTTGGGAGCAGTAAGCAGGAACGTGGACAGCATTATGCCTGTACATCAGCCAGCACTGCTCACAGAGGCTGCCTCAACGCTCCCGCAGTAAAGCCTCACCCAAAGGACAGATCAGAGCCAGCAATCCCCAGGAAGAAAACTGCTGTGAGGAGCCCAGCAGCTCCACAGAGCCCCGAGCCCAGCGTGTCAGGAGACGCCTGGTTCCAACAGGACTTAAGGAATGGCTGCAGACACCCTGGTGAACACCTGACCACGCAGGTGAAAGCAATGGCTGTGCTGCTCTTTTGGCAGCATCCCATAAGGTCTAAGGGAAATGCATTTGACTGCTAGAAGAAAATCCCCTGAGAAGACACTCACACGGATGCTGACACCATCCAGTGTGACAGGAAGAAGAGAATCCCATTTCAGCCTCCAGTCTGGATTCCCAGGATTCCCACCAGCCCACTGTTTTAACTTGCCAATTAAGCTGTGTTCCTCCTTGTGTGCAAAAATAGTCTGTCCAGTAGCTCTTTTATTTACCTGAAGCAAAAGAATTCCTCAAATTGTTGCCTTGGGAGGTAGATGGCAATTATTATGCAACAGGTTTTCCAGGTTCTTGCTGGACCTGGATGGAATGGGATGCCACCTGGACAGCATCAGTGGCACAGAAATTAGTCACTGGCCACTCTGAGCTACATTTGGGGCATACTGCCAGGCCTGGAGGAAAGAGTGGGGCTGCTCAGACCTCCATCTGCCATTCCAGAGGACAAAAAGGATGCTGTGAGGAAATCTGCGTGACTGTTGCTGGCCAATTCATTACCGAGGCACAACAGGTGCACCTCACCTTTCTATATATTTGAGAGTAGGAATAAAGAGTGTATCCACAAAAAATATTCCTTTGCTCCACATTCCTGAAGCAAACCAGGGTGGGCTCTTTTGCTGAGCCAAACTGGACTCTGCTGGGTTGTTGGCAACTCTGTGCTAGGGCACAAAGCATCCTCCCTCCCCTTGCAATCAGGTCAGCAGCGTGCAGGAGAAACTCCTTATTAGCCCACAGCAAAAAATCCACCTTGCAAAAACTGCCAGGGAACAACAAGAGGGAGACACATCAACAGAAAATCACCGTGTCTGCTTTCCAGCTGGTTAGCTCATTTGCTGCTGCTGTGAATACAAACCAGCCATTTAAATTAGCTTCTAATTGTTCACAATTATTCAGACACAGCATAACCTGCAAGCAGGAAGACGTCAGGCAAGTAGGAGAGAAAGAATGGTTTCAGATGCCTTAAAAAGATTCACATATTCATGCCTTGCAAGTCTCACAGCCTGCCATCTCCAGCAACGCTGCCTCTCTCACAGACCCCCCAGATGTACGCTTGGCATTGCAGAGGAAGGAGATAATCCACGGGTGTTTCTACACTTCAGGTTTCTAATCTTTCTTGCTCCCATTTTTGGACTGGTTCAAAAATTAAACCAATAATATTTTGGTCTACCCCAGTCGTTCACAGTCTCTGCACACACAGGCAGTTTGAGCAACACTATTTATAAAGCTGCTTAAAATTCTGGACACAGCCAGAGCTCTTTGATAGGATGTCAGCCATGCGACACCCGAACGTAGGAGGTTGACACAGGATGGTTAGTGTAATACAGCCCACTCTCCTTTCCCTTTCTTTCACCCAGAGCCTCCACTACCACCCTCACAGGAGTCCCTTCCCCCACAGACAGCAATGTTTCACAATTGCTGCAATTTTCTCTCCTAGGAAGGAGGGAAGATATTAGCGTGTTATCCTTAAATCCCTGGTGTGCCTGTTTCAGTTCACATATGAGACCCAGTGCAAGTCCACTCTGCAGGTCAAATTACTTTAGGGGACTGAATCCAGACATATCTTAAAGAAAAAATTCCCTCACATTCAGCCCTGTTTGGATCCAGAGGCAGAGCACTGCCACAGAGCCAAAATACTGAAATAAGTCTAGGAACTTCAGCAAATTCCATAAACTTGAGCAAGATTATTTTATCAAGTACAGAATCTCCTAGAGGAGACAAAGTAACCCTGAAAAGCAATGTATAAATAGCTGTAGCTGAAAGCACAGCAAATGCTGTGTCATGCCACATTCTCAAGTCAATCCCAGGCAGCGAGCGCATGAAGCTGCCCAGCCTCCCTTGTACCTTCTCTGAGTTTCATGCCTGCTCTGGAATCAGAGCATCCCCCTGGAGAAATATTCCTGGTTGATCTCACATGCAGAACACACTCCCCAAGCACACTGCAGTGCCTTAATGCTCTGTTACACAGGAGGAACGCTGCATGGACAGACAGGCTGCCTGCAGCCCGAGGAGGAGAGAGAGGGCAGTGGATTCCAGAGGCGGATCAGGACCTGGCTAGCTTAGCTGACAAATACAGGATGCTCAGGCTGGCCTTGGGGGCAGTTTCCACAGCCAGTGATTAAGAGCACTCTGGGGACGCTCAAATTTAGCTGACAAGGAAACCAGTGGCACTGCCTCCTCGTGGGGCCACAGCCAGGGCAGAGGTCTGGGGTCACCTCGCTCCCTCCTGGCACAGAGCAAAGGCAAACACTGCTTTAAGAGGTACAACGGCCAATGCTTGCTCCAAGGCAGAGCAAGCATTCTGCAAAGGCTTCCTGTTAAATAACACGCCTTCTGAGCCAGCTGTATCCACAGTTAAGTCAGACATTGCTTAAAAAAAAAAAATCAAAGCCTTTACATTCAGCTGAAGCAACTTCTGGAATGCTAGAGAGAATCCACCCAAATTTCAGTGACAGTGTGGGTACCCCATGCATGCATTTATTTCTGATAAACAGCAAAGCCACTCCCCCAGCTCACACTGCAGAAGAGTGTGTGAATGCTACTGGGACAATGCAGCACAATTGCATCATTGCCCAAAAAACCTCAGCTGCATTTTCTATTCACTGAAAGAGTTTCAGTTATCCCCCCTATACATAAATGCTGTATTGGCCATTACAAAAAGGAGGAACAGCCCTTACTGAATCCATACACCAAGCTACAGAAGCTCAGTTATTTAACGACTGGATTTCTGCAACCTCTGCACTGTGACATCCCTTTCTGTGAGGGGTGGATCCACCACCTGCGGAATGGCTGGGGGAAGACTAAAACATCTCCCAGCCACAGCAGGTTTAATTCACTGCCTCCTGCTTGTGCACTCTATAATACAAAAGCAAGCAACCAACCTTCAATTCCTTTCAATAAATCTGAGAAAAATCTCAACAAGAACTGGTGACAGTTATGATACAATAGGGACAGAAATATAAAAGCCCTGCAGAGTCTGACTTAATACCCTTGGAGCAAAGCCTTGTTTCTCCCCCCTAGAACAGATGAGTCTACTGGACTGACTTTTTCTTCCTTCCCATCTCAGCCAGAGCACAAAGCTTCCAACACCATATTTAAAACTCATCAATGTCATCATACAGCACTCCTGTATCATTTTGCCTTCAGGTGTTTTCTTGGCTGACTTCTAAACCATTTACTGTAAGCTCTCCAGATTTCTGCCAGCAGCCTGAGACAACACAGCATTTGCCTAGCAGAACATCCAGCAACTGCACGGAAACACCACTCTCCTCTCCACATTACTCCACAGGTTCAGTTATTCAGCAGCATATCTGAAGTGACAATAATTCAAGGTTATAGCCTGGGGAATCTTCTTTTCTCCCCATCTCTTCCTTGGGAACTAAGCAACCAAGCAGCACATCTGGAGATGGCTCACAGAACTCACCAAGCCCCTGGTGTAAGCAAACACTTAAAGCAGTGGCACAGGAACCACAGGAGCAATCAAGCCAGATGTTCCCTGGTTTTGTACAATGTACACACAGTTCCCATTCTAAACCTGCTTGAAGGCAGATTATTAAGTTCTCCTTTACACAGGTTTTAAAGGCAAAATCCTTTCCACTTGCATTAATCCTCACCAGGGTAACATACAGACAGCTACAAATTTCCTGTAGGAATACATCTTTATGCTCCTCTGCTCTGCACGGGCTCTACAGCCCAACAGCTATAGAGCAATCACAAATTACTGGGAAAAAATATTTCCCAGGATACTCAAATCCAGTTTCCAAGGAAGGCTTCTGTGTTTAGGAGACCCAGCATCCGAAGAGTCCCCAGGGGAGTAACATACTTCTAGACCAACCAGGAAGCTGTGAAATATTCCATTTTTAACACGAGGAGTGTTTCCGAGAGACCCAGAACTGCCCCTTCACTAAAAACATTTCTGAAAGGTCACCTCTTACAGGCAAGCAAGGGGAGATTGACTGTTAGCAGAACTCACCTTAGAGCTGACTATTTCCCCATAAATGTAAAAGACTAAAGCCTCAGAATTTTCCAAACTGGGGTTTAAAACTGTTTTAAGGGATGCTTTGCTGCATCCTTCACCTTGCATATAGATCAGGAAGCTGCTCCTAGCAGGAAAATGCCTTTAGTGTCTTCTTGCCCAATGTCACAAACACCACACAGTAACATTACCTGTAAGGTATTTCAATGCAGAGCTGGTTAGAGAAGATGATAAAATAGCATTGGGGGATGTCATGTTTGACTTGGAAACTTTGTCATATGCTTCACACTTACCAAGTGCATTTGCTCCCCTCCTGTCTGTCCCAGCCCTCCTTCAGATGAGCTTAAGGTCTGAGATGAGCCAAGGTCTTTGATTTAAAGCACCTTCATTGCCTTGCTGGACTCTCTCAGGTGTAATCTGACTGGATGTAAGCAGCTCTACTGAGGATGCCCTTGGAGGAGTAAGTGCTCACTTCCAGACAGCACAAGCAAAAAGTGGTAAAAGTCTGCTTGCCCAAAGTCAGCAGCTCTGCCTCCAAATGGCCACGTGGCCAGGCAGTGAGAGGTTTTATCCCCTCTAAAGAAAGCATCCAGAGCACCTTTCAGAGCAGAAAGGTACCAGGTCCTAGCACAGATGCGATACGGAGTCTTGCACTGTACCTGTGCTAATAGCAAATATCTTAACCAAGAAGAAAAAATACCAAGGACAAATGATAAAGCGAATCCATTACAAAGCCACCGATCCCTGTCCCTGTAGTGGCTTGACTCCAAGCGCATGCTTTGTACATCTGGATGTCTTTACATCTACACACCAAACAATAAAAACAGTCTGGTGAACAACTAATCAATAGTCTCCTCTGCAAAATAAATTTACCTTTTAAGCCAAGCCTGTTATCCCTGACAGTGAGCCCCATATTTCCTGGAACTGTAATTCACTTGATGCCTACTTCCTAAAATTACCTTTTTTGAGGATATATTGCTATGCACATACACAGCAGGTAAGTGGGTATTTTGCTTTAACACCAGACTCTGTTATGTGCCATATACATAACACGTTCTTCGCTTTAATGACTTCAGCTATAACAGAGGGATTTCAGCTCATCACAACCCCAGTGAAACACTGAGCCATAAACACAGGTGGAGCAGATTTGCAAACACTACAAAAACACCCTTGCAAGATGATTGAGAGGGCTCTGCTCCCCTGACAGCTGGCACAGTGCTCTGCCTCCTCTTCCTCTTCTGAAAAATGGAGGTTAACTGAACTCTGCCTTTACCCAGCACTGCCAAAATTCCACAGTGAGGACTGTCCTGAAAAGCCTTGAAACAGGGACAAAGCTGCACGCCTGTGACTGAGGAAAGGAATGATTGGACAGCAGATTTCAGAGTTGCTGAAAAGTCACATGGCATGAACTAAACAGCATTAGCACAACCGTAAGCAGAACTGCTCCGAGGTGCTGAGCCCCAGCCATGTTCTGGGAAGGATCCATGGGCTGGTAAACCTTAGGCTGCATTATATGGCCTGTCATTCCTAATTAAACACACAAACTAAGTTCCTCCTTAAAACTGCCCCTGTCCATTAATTGCCACTGTACACTACTCAGATGTGGCAGGCTCCTGAACAAGAGATGTAACCCCCAGCAGCAACTCTAACCAAGCCACACGAGGCACTGCCAGGACACTCCTATGCTGACAACAGTGATTTTTACTTGAAAAAGGTTGCTCAGCTTTGCAGGCATATGCAAGGTACTGTGCCATCAGCCACTGAAATGCAGCAGCACTGGGGTTGAACATGGTACCTATAAAAAACCAGGCGCACTGTTAAACTGGGGACAGTAATATGCCAAGAAAACGGCACTCAAGTATCTACCCATGTACTCAAGATACTGTCAAGATTAAAAAGTATGTTGTGTATACAGAAAAAGCCACAAAAGGGACACTTTTGCTAGGAATATGAAATGACCCACTGTGTTCTTAGCACAAAATCCAGAAAGCACCTGACGCAGTAGAATCTTTAGTGAAAAGTCCTCAATCATGAACATCTGTGTAACAACCACCAGCCTGAGGCTTGCTGCTGACACACATTCCTCATCTTCCTGTCAGAATTTTTGGGGGATACAGCCCTTATCAGGTGTGCATTGGGTGGTCCCCTGCATGTTACAACACACACCTTTGCAGCAGAATCAAGCAGTGACCACAGAGTACCTCCTTCTCCACACACAGCCAGCTTCCATCCCACTTAATTCTTCCACTTGGATTCATTTCTCATTACCCCAGGGCTCCATGCCTGGCTCAGACTGCCATGGCTGCAATGCTACCTTTATCCTATCAGATACTTAACGGGGCCTCAAACCTCCCTGCTCTCCTTTACCCTGGCCTTGGGCTCTGACACTGCAGAATTATGATTTGGACAGGGAAAACATGGCACACAGGAGGATGAACTGGTCAGGATGCCAACACCAAAGCCTTAAGGATTGTATGTGCCATGGCATTTAGTAAGGCTCATGTTGCTGTTTCATTAGGCTTGCTTAATGAGTCATATTAAATAGCATATATATAAGAACAGGTTTTCTATTCATGCAAGGACCTCACTGGATTATTATGGTGAAATGCTGCCACTACAATGGAGTCTTTTTTCATTTTATATACTTAACCATGACCTACATTCCTTTGCTCAAAGGAGCCCCATCTCCAGAGGGAATGTGCCTCTTTAATCAGCTCCAGCATTTTTTCAGGGTTCAGCAGGCATGGATGGAGTGGCCTCATGTCTCTTCAGATAACACAGCTCACAGAAGCTCCAAGAGAGAGTGGTAAAAAAGACACCAGGTTCAAATAATGGCAGGCAGTACCTGCAACCTGATTTGATGGGTACCCTTTGCTCCAGAGACCACTGGGGTTGATGAATACCAAAGCCTCCACATGCCCCCAGTGAGCCTGGCCAGCTGCTTTACCTTGCTGGACAAGGGCTTGTCTCCTGGAGAAACTGCAGTCAAGATCAGATTTGAGAAGGAAGATGAGTTCAGGAGGCTGCTTTGGGGCACTCAGCAACCTCAACTCTTGTCTCCACAGGAAAGGAGCCTGTTAGCCATTAGTGAAAAGAACAGAGACAAGCAGACTCATGGGCTGCATTAAAATACAGAAAAAAAGAGCAGCAACTCACGTGTAAGGATTACACCTAACCCGTGTGTCCCAAAGTTCTGGGAAATTCAAACTGCTTTCAAGATACAGCTGCTACTCTCTACTAATGCAGAGCTAGCAAAAACCAACCCTGCAAAACACACACCCCCAACCCAACCTAAGAAAGTCCCCAAGAAACCAGAAATGAACCATAAAAAGTTCAAAAGACAACGAATTTGTGTAAAGCTGCTCTGGGGCAGCGTATCCAAGGAGCCAGGCCCAATCCCTCAGGGCTGCAGCCTGAGCTGGCTCAGAGCTTCCCCATGGCACACTAGTGACATGGACACAGTCTGTCAGCAGGGCATCAGGGACAGCAGCTCACACTGAGGTCATCAGGAATGCAACAGGAACCGAGAAAAGGTGGAAAAAGCACTGACAGAACAACACACCTCACCGCCACAGCCTTCGGAAAACACATCTGAGCAGTGCATTCTCCCCATCAGGACGTGTTTCAGATCTAGCGTTTTTCAATCCCACAGCAATTTTAGACATTCAAAAAACCCAACAGTTTTTACAGGCTGAACCTCATCATTTTTCTCCCCTCTCCATCACCAGCAGCAGCACAGGTCCCTGATCCCTTTGAAGGCTGCTTGCTTCGTGGAGGCAGGACGCAGAACAAGATACGCCCAGTGCTGCAAAGCTCAACGCCACTGACAGCAGTAAAAATAACTCCTGCTTTGGTACACACTAAGCAGTTAAAAGCAGGAGATGCACAGAGAATGTGCATACAATAAGCTGTCACAAAACAACAAGGATTATGTTGCACAGAAATATGTCTCAGATTTAAACAGATATGAGATCACCAGGGGCGGGGTAAGAAAACCACAGATGAAGAAAATCCCACGGTTTTTCCTTTGGTTCTTATCACTCCAAGCAGAACAAGCTAAGCAGAGATCAGGCTTAAAGTTCCCTGTAATTGGAAGGAAACAAACACATCCTCTCCTTTTTCATGGTATAAACTCCTTCCTTTTTTCAGGCAGCTCTTCTGATACGCTGGCTGGGAATGTCAGTGAAAAGGACTTTACACTAAGGCAGCGGTCAGGCAGGTCTGGCAGCCAGATCACATCCAAATGCAGGCTCCCTAAGGCAGGACAGACCTGAGTCTCTCTTTGCAGCAGGACCCAGCACCACAGACACCATTTCTACTACATCCACCCCCTCACTGCAGCACCAGCACTTCTCAGGTTCCTGGTGCTGCTCAGCATCACATCTTCTCTCAAATTTCTCCATCCTCCTTGCCAGACTTGGGGAAATGAAACAAAGCTCCCAAACCCAGCTGTGTGCAAGCAGGCACCTTCCCTCTGTACAACACACATGCTGCTTCAGCTCCAAATTTAGAGCTCTTCCTAGCTTTTAGTCTGGTCAGCAGGCCAGGCTGAGATAGATGATAACACAAAAATGGGAATTACTAAAAATCATTTATACGGAGGTGTGGTACACACTTGCCCATCAGTGCTTGAGTCTGCCACCACAGCCGTACTCCAGATCCTTTCAGGATTACCTTGTCACCACAACGCCATTGCCCACAGGCATCTGCACTAAAATCCTCCTTGACTGTCAGAAACAAGACCAATACAGGGATAACTTCATGGGCTTTGGGTGTCTAAGCTCTCCAGCCAGGTACTCAGAAGCCTCAGAGTTAAAGCATTTAAGTGTCATGCACTTTTTGAACAGGAACAGCCCTAAGATCTGAAGTCTGCTTAAAATCAACGCCTGTAATTCAGAAGTCCCAAATCTATTTCATCTAGGAAAGATGTTTTTTATACAGTAGCTTTTAAAAAAGGTATCAGTTAAGTTTAAAAAGAAGCTGCTGCTCTCAAGACCAAGTGATGATTGGTAGAGATGATCTCAGAAAGTGATTGTAATAATAGCAATTTGCAATTGAATCCTACTTTTCTTCTACCACATGTACCCATCTCAGACTCTTCCACAAAGTTCAAGGAACACTCTAGGGCTGAATGGATGGATCAAGACAAATTGTAATTTTCCTCTTGCAGGAACACTCAGAAGTATAGTCCCACAATAACACTGCAGAGACAGCACGTGATGGATAAATATTCCATTGGGAAAGTCACCATGGCTCACCCTTTCAGAGGACAATTATAAAAAGAGAATTGTGAAGATACTTAATGCTCCACCAAAAAGCAGATTCCCAGATGTTACCAACTGTCTGGGCACTCAAACAACACTTCTGTTCATAATAATGGGGAAAAAATAACCCCTTGTGATGTGCACAAAAGTAAGGAATTGAAAAAGTATACCGAGTTTCCTAAAAAAAAAAATCCCTCATGGCGGTGGAATGGGGTGGGATAAAAACAAGACACACCCGACAGCGTGACGTTTTAACAGCAGCAGCTTTTGTGAATGGAGCACTGAGATGATTCAAGGAAGTATTAGAGTCTCAAAACACTTCAAGAGCAGCTCTGATCGATATCTATCTCACCATTACAACATCTCTTGGCAGAGACACGCACGTTTCAATACATCCGACAAAGACAATGCCTCTCTCGGCTCTGAGACACACACTCAACACATCACTCAGATTTCACCCAAGTGACATTTCAGTAGCACCTGCCCCCAGTGAAAACAGCTATTTATAGCAAGGTGGGTGTTGAGAAGGGTGATTTCACCCATCACTTGAGGCCTGGGTGCAAATCATAGACTGCATGTTGTCATTTCTGATTAAAAGCTCTTCCTGGTCTCTAATGAAGATTTGCCACTTTGCTAAATCACACTGTAGCTGAACTTGGCAGGTGCCAGGTTTTCCTGAAAGCACAAGATAAAGGCACTGTTAAGAGGAGAGTAAGCTTAAGTAGCAGCACTAGGTATGCACAAAGCAGGTATTAACCTTGCAATGTTCCTCCCTGAGCCTCATTTCCATGAGAACAGAAGAAACATCCTTTGTTTTACCCTTCTTCAGAATACAGATAATCCTGCTTCATTTTATACAGCCTAAAGCAATTTAGTGGGGGGGGAAAAATGCCCTTTTAGCTCACGTGCCAGCGTTGCTCACTAGCAGGAAAACCTAAAAGCTCAGCTCAACATCACTCCTCAGTTCAGATGCAACACTCCCAGGCTAGAAGGTCATAATTAACCACTTAAGCATTTTGAGAATATCTAGGGATCTTTTTCTGATGAAACTGGAAAATTGAGAGGGCAGATGGATGCCCTGCCAGCCATCCGGAGCAGGGTAGGGACTGCTCTCAAGAGCAATGAACATACTATTGCCCTGAATAACTTAATTCCCAGTGAACAATGAAAATAGCAAAGATAAAAGATGTGAAGAGAAAGGGTCTTTGAGTCTCTGGAGGTGTGGGGAGAAAACTAAACCTAATCAAAGTGCATGAACACTTCAGGGCCTCCAAGCAGCCAAATGGTATCAAAAATCAAAGAAAGAGCTACGAAAAAACAACCTGCTACAACAACAAACTTTTGTGTACAGCAGCAGTGCCTGATCCTCTTACAGCACAGCAGGAACCACCTGAGCCAAGAGCCCAGTTAGAAATACTTAAGAACTGCAATTTGGTGTCTTTTCTACCACGCACAGTTGTATACACAGGTTGGACAATGATGCTCTGAATGTCACTTTGCCTCTAATCCTTGATCTTTTGTTTTAAGGCTTTATTCAAGCGTTGCCAGCACTGCAGATCAGAGGCAGGCAACCTCAACTGTGCTAAAGCTGGGCTAAGTTAGCAGCACTAACAAGAACAACTGGCGTTTCATAAAGATTCCTTAGGCTGCTTTCCAGAACAAGAATCATGGACTCCCCAGCTCCTGGGGTGTTCAATTTGCTGCTACCATCACAAATTCTTCCAGCACCAAGAAGCAGCAGAAAGAAGTCACACAGCAGAGTTCTAAGATTGCTCATAAATGCTTTTATAGAATGGCTTGCTAGCCCAAACCAAGTACCAAGCAGTCACAAAGATCCCAGTTCTGGAGAAGAACTCTTCACCCTGAGTTTGTTGCCCCCTCAGCAGCACAAGAGCACAACAGTCATTCAGAGACACAAGTACAGGAGCACAGAGATGGGAATCTGCCCTACAAACACCACCTTTAAAGCTGATTTTTCAGTCCCTTCATTTCTCACCACAGCTCTCCTGACAGCAAGCACTTATCACTGCCAGATTAGAAGAGATTATCACAAGAGAAAGTTAAGGTTCTTGTCAGTCACCAGGACAGTAAAGTGCACTCAGTGGTTACTATCAGAGGTCGGGTGGGTGATGAAACCTCTACCCAACTGACCATGGCCAAAGTCAAACACTGTTTGTCAAAACCAACAGGTTGGGTTTCCAGCACTGCCAGTTTCCAATCTGGCACAACCACTAAAGAGAAAAAAATTGCTTTTGCAGCTCCCTGTTTGCAGTGCTCACTTTAGAGCAAGTATGGCAGCTTTGGGAGCTCTCAGAAAAGAGCATTTCCTCCGAAGAGCTGCCCTGCACGGCTGTACATATGCTAATCAGAGACTGCCGTAGCTGAAGAGAAAGCAACTGAGTGGGGCACTAACAAAAGAAACCAAAGCATCCCTGTGAGGGAGACATTAGGTGTGAATACACGTGGTGTGTTTGCACCCAGTGCCAATTAAGCAGCAGAATACACGGAATTAGTGTAAAACACACTCGGGCTGCATTCACTACACTAAAGTAAGAGGAAATCTGAATCACAATTATTTTAACCATTGTGCACAAACAGATTTCAAATGGTAACCAATACCTATGGATGGCAATTTGGTGCTAAATTATGTTACTGAGAATAAAGAATACAGACAGAACAATTAAGAGGAAGCCAGGAATTTAGCCTGGATTTCTTCCAAAATTCAAAGTGTGAACACTGAAAAAAAATCAGAAAGACCCCTCTAAATAAAGAATTTACACATGCATGGAAGTGACCAGAGCAATTACCATATTGGTGATATCTGTTTTCCATAAATTAATTTTCCTCTGAGCTCCACAACAGAACAAGAAATATGAGAGCAGATCACATAATACTCCTGTGAAATACAAATAGTGCTTGATGTACGAATTGTTAAGTTTTCATCTAACACTTGGGCTCAGGAAAGAAACATTAATAGCATTCAGCAAGGTACTCGAGGCTGATCAGGGCAGCCAGAGCCAACTGATGAAGAAAGCACGGTGTCAGCTGGAGGAAGTGTGGACAAGGGTGGCAGGAATAGTGGGGAAAGAGCCTCTCCAGGAAGCAAGTTAGTGATATACAGTCTGAGGGTGAAAAGGGAGAAAATAACTGTGCTTCACCACATAATAGCACATTTATAAAGACAAGCAGCTATTTCAGAGCCAAATTTGCTTTTTACTAGGTGTAAGCTGTTTGCATGTTTATGCTAGAAATTACAACTTTTCTCATCCAGACTGGGACAGGTTCCTAATTCAAGGAATCAAAGCAATGAGTTAACTCTTTAATAGAACTTCTCTGAGAGACAGAGCAGGCTGCTCCTGCAGTGATGCCCTCAGCAGCACCAGCCCAGAGTGCTCACAGGGAGTCCCTGCCCAGCACACATTTTGTTACAATAAAGTCACCCTGCACTTTGCTTTATCACTACAGGGCAGATTTCATTCATGAACCAAATGACACTTTTCTCTGTCATGTACCAGCACAATCCCCACCACCACACAAAACTAAACAGAGGAAGTTTCTGGCCCCAGAGTCAAAAGCGCCAATAAGCCGAATCAGCTACACGGGTCAGATGTGGTGGGGGAAAAAGTAGTTACTGAGCCAATGACACGCTCTGGATCTGCTTGTCCAATTGTAACACACAGTGAAATCCCACAACACTGACATTAGGACAATAAAAATATCAGTTAATGAATTAAGAAAGCCATCCTGAAGCTTCTTCCTAAACTAAGCAGCCAGGAATGCTGGTGTTTCCTGTACAGTGTCACTGTCACTGCTGTGGCATTCCACAGGGTGCTCTCTTCTTTCTTGTATTTCAGCCATGTACAGAGATGCACAGTTGAGGAAGTTCTGTGATTATGTACTACTACAACTAGGAAGAGCTTCCCAAGCTCTTTGGAATACACTTGAAACGCTGACCAGACCATCCCTTACAGGAAGCAAATAATCATCCATCCGCAGACTTTAAGAAACAAAAAGCCACAAAATCAAGTTTTAAACTAAGGATGAAGATCCCTCCCTCTTCCCTGCTCCCACTTTCTGCTTTAAACTGAACCCACAGGCAGTTCACCAAGACAATGCTGTACCACAGCATGGAAAATCAGAGCAGCTTCAATAACCTGCAGCACAAGGACAGAGAAAAGACTTCTGACAGAAGTTGCATGTGCTAAGGACAAAAATCTGAAGAGGCGGTTCATGATGTATCATTTCCAGCCAGTTATCCCACTGTGTAGTAACTCTAAATTTAGAAAATGTGGCTATTTTGTCTCAAGACTGATGTTGTTTCAAGGAACTTGGACTCTGAGGCTGAACCGAAGCCTAAGTAATACTTGCAATAGTCATGAGAATTATTCACTTGGATTAGATACATAACCCACCTTCCAAGAGGAAACAAACCAACTTTCATCTTCAAAAGCAGACAGAAAGGCAAAACCAAAGGACAAGCAGGGCCATGCTGGAAATCCCATCAACTCTCAGCAAAAATACTAAGCAGTACTCTGTGCACACTCACTCCAAACACTGAAAAGCAAAGATGTGAGGGCAGAGAGCAGAGGCAGCACTGGACACTTGGCATGGGCAGCAGCCCCTCACGCTGCTGAGGCCTCTGACCCCTTTCCAGCAGCAGGTAAAGCAGAATGGCCATTTCAGTGCCATGAGGGTAAAGGAAAATGCAAAGGCTCCTAGGTGATCGGTGCTAGTCAAGCCCCAGCTGTTTCAGTATAGCTGCTGCCAACAATTTCACTGAGGACTGAGATCTAAGACCAGTTCTTTAACAACAGATCTTGAGCCAAGAGATCTGAAATACTCACTTGATTCCAGGAACACCACTATGAACTAAGAGTTAATCTTGGCTATTCTTCACTGACTACAATTCTAACCCAGCCTTGCAAAAATCCCCAGCTCACTAGACCTACACCTAAACTAAATTTTAAAACACTGAGTTACTCAGCTTAGCTTCTCATGTAAGTGAAACCAAATCAAACTTGAGTTACTCAACACCAAGTGGTGAGTTCCCAAGCATCCCATTTCACACAAACACCAAACAACCAATGTATTGTGGCTCTGCCTGAGAGTAATTTTCCCAGACAAATCGCTAGCTGCAACTGCACTAAGGAATGTCAAAAAGTGTTTCCACTGAGCAGCCAGCTCAAGCTCTCCAGCCCTGAAAATGGTCAAATAGAGAAGGCACTGAGCACACACCATGAAAACACCACCTGGCAGCACTAATGCTGGCTGTCTTACCCAGAGTCACCTGAGGAGAGACTTTCTGTCACCTTTCCAACACGCACTGCCACATCAGAGCCCAGAAAATGCTTTGAAGATGAAAAGTGCTACTTATTTGCTAAGTATCCTTTATCAGCAAAAAAGCAGCACCGTTTCTTACACCCAAATGATTCATACGAAAAGTTCTTTTATTCTCAAAGAAGTTATATCCTTTCAAAAGTAGGTAAAAAATAAATCAGTCATGATGGAACTAATTCCAGCTCACAGTATTAGTGTATTTTACTAAGCAGAAGATTCATCATCCACTGACAAATGACAACTGTACCCAGTCACTTCCACAGGAATGAGGTACCAGAACTCCCAGCTCCGGGCTAAGAAAAATAGTTAAAAGCCTTAAGCTCCTCATTTTTGCAGCTGGTGATTAAATAGCCCTCTTCACTTGTCTGTCTCCAAACCCCTCCCTCACATGGAGAAAAGCTAAAGGCTTTACAGGCAGCAATAAGAGCAAACCACTGAGACTGAGTCTGATGCGTGCTGAATACAGAACCACACGGTACCACTGCTGCAGTTTTATTGTACAAAACCAATCCTGCTTAATGGACCAAGGGTATGGCTATGCAGTTTCTCTTCAACTCAAGAGACTGTAACCAGAGGCTGTGAAGTGATACCACTGCAAATGCAAGCTGAGCACGGTTTCCTTGTTCCTAATGTACTCCTGTGAATTTAATTTTTCCTGGCCTGGAAGCTACAGTAAGATACCAAGGGCTCCTGTCCTCTCCTGGCCTGCTCTGCTGCCAGTCCGTGGTCTCACCTCCTGCCAACAGCCTTCTCACTACCCATTCTTTCACACAGAGCAGCAGCACCAGCTGGTGAGGAAAGAAACAAAGGTCATGATTTTAAAGACAATGGCAAAAGCATGGAAAAACCCCAGCTTTGCAATCCCAAAGAAGCCTACCTACCTGGAGCATCCAACATACATCAGCAGGGTTGTTCAAACCCTTTGAAAAACTAGACAGATTATTTATGGTGTAGCTTGATGTGTCCCACTTTCAAGGTCTCAGCATATGTGCATAAAAAGCATTTTGTATCTTGGCTTCCACCTTGTATATCCAAGCAACCTTGTACACCATCCCAGCAGCTAACACAGCAAGCAAATCCAAAAACCCACCAGAACTACAGAGGCTCATGAAGATACTGGTCTAAGACACCACTTCCACACATCGGCTGTTAATTTGTTAAATTTTAGACCAGCAGGTCCACACTGCACATTCTAATCTCACAGCATAGAAGCATCAATGCTATTTAGCTTAAGTCTTCCCAGTAACCTGAACTGAACTGCAGCTCCCTGCAGTCAGAGCTTCTCTGGTGCAACCTGCACCTGACTGATGGAGAAGGCTGAACAAAGCATAAAAGTGATGTCATTTCTTTAAAAAGCATTGTAAAGCATTAAAAATATGTACAGAGGTACAGAGTTCTTTGTCTCCAAATCTGCCCACTCTCAACCTATGGTTTTGGCCTTGGTCATTCTGTGAGAGGAAGAAATTCCATCTGCAGGTGCTTATTGGATCTGCCTCTCCATTAAGATGCTTTAAATCCCAATACAATTAAGGGCAGAAAACAAAGATAATATCACCTGTACTTGACCTTATCTCTCCTGCACATGCACATATCCAACATACACTTATCAAGTCCACATCCACCACCACGTTTGTTTCCATCTACACCACACGCTGAAGATTTGAGCCCAGTAAATGTTCACAATTTCTTCTTGTGTCTCTTCCACAGCCTGGTCCAAGCGCTCCCAAAGGCTGGAGCAGAAAGCACAGCAGACACACCACTCCATACCTTTCTTTTGGCCAGATGTGCAGTCAAACGCATAAGGGAGGTAAGAATAACCCTGAAACGCACAGTAAGAGATGTTTTCTATCCAGAAACGCATCCAGGCATGTAAGTCACCAACTGCACCAAGCTGGGCTGTGTGCGCTCTGTACCACCACAGGCACAGGATCCTCTGAAATTCAGTCAGCACAGACCAGAAACAAAATTAAAGCTAAAAAGACACCTGTCAACTTGAAACTCAGGCACATCTGGAAGTGCTGCAGCTATTACAGTAATCAGCATCTTTACTACCTACCGTCTTTACTGTCAAAACCACATGCTCTTCACACTATTTGAAGTTTTTCATCACCCCTAACAATCATTACCCCTCAAAGTTTCCTGCTCCCTTCACAGAAACATTAAACAATCAGAAAGAAAAAACCTCATTCATATCTGTCAGATGGAAACCCCCCCAGTCCTGGGACATTGTCATTAACAGAAACTTACTTTTGCTTAATATCCCAAATTCAAGTTAGCAGACTATTTTTGATTCAGACATAAACATGCACATTTCTATTTAGCAGGCTAAAAGCAAATGGAAGAAAGCCCAAACATTACCATGGAGTCTCCCTTCAGGTTTTTGGTTTTTTTCCTAGGAGTTAGCATTCTCATACCTTGCCACAGGTCTAAAGGTCTCAGGAGTGGGACACATCAGCTACACAAGGTAGAGCCTGAGCTGAGTTACAGGTCTGGTACTCTGGAGCACTATGTAAAATGCAGAAGCCGAGCCATCATCTCTCACATCTCTCAGTTCCAGGAAAGTCAGGACTGCCAACCTCAAAAGCAAGTGCAAAGATTTCAGCTCAAGCGATCAGCTCTTGTACTTAGGATGACCTAAACACAGGTCCCTTTGGGCAAAGACCCTGCACATGGTGGGAGGTAACAGCAGAACGGAAAAAATGAGGCAGGGTTTTCCTAAGTAGCATTTAGGAAGGTGTCATCACCTTCTGAGCCTTTGAAATCCCCCAAGTAATTAAACAGTCAAAGGAGAAGAGGCTTTTAGCTTTCCAAACACCAATTATTTCCCACACCAACACAGATGTTGAGCATTAAAAATAATGTGTTTCCTCTGAAGAAAGGAGAGAAGCTGAGGACAGCTGCCATAGGCAAGCAAGACCTTGTCCCAAAAAGCATCTGTCAAAGCTGCTTTTATTTAACTTCAATAAAGAATCTTTAGCCAAAAACGAAACTTTATAAAATTGCCTGAAGTCCCTTTTTTGCTGAAGTCTGCACTGGAGATCTATCACATCAGCAAATAAAAAAACTTGTATGAGAAAGCTGCAGCAAAATGTCTCACCCACACAGGTATTTCAGAGCCTGTCATGGGCATTGATTGATTCCTTCTAAAGCTTTTAGTGCACATTAGTTTGTTTACTAGTCCTAAAAGCATTACTAATTTAGTTTGGGGTTTTTTTAAGCTATAGCAGCACACTGGAAGGGAGCACATCTTGGAAGAGAGCACATCACAAACACTGCTTGCTTGAGGACAGGCTTCGTCCATTTTAAAAATAACACTCCTGTCTACATTTGGAATAATTGTAATAAATGGCTTAGCCCAGATGGCCACTTTCAACTCCTGAATTACCAATTCACTCTGCACACAGTACACAAAGCAGTAACAGTGTACAATATTTAGTACTCCTGAGACTTCCACACTGTGAATTGTGCCAGATTCCACTTTTGCAGTAAAATATTAATGATGATCCCCAAGTCTATATCACAAGAGCCAAACAAATCAAAACAGGGAATTGACCCAAGGGTACCTAACCTTGCAATGATACTCACAGGATGGAAAGGTCACACATTAATTGGTTGTGTATTATGCAGAACTGCAAAAATTCCAGTAAGCCTCTTCTGTCTCTAACAGCTACAAACATCAGGTGGTTTCAAAGAACCCCCCTGGGAGACTAACTGAAATGTCAGATGCAAGAAGAGGGTTAGATACAGCTTCCTCACCCAGTAAAACTCACTATTAATAGTTTATGGGCACGGAATTTGTGTGCTGCAACAGATCCAGAGTTTGGCACTGTTTTTGGCCAGCATTTCCTCATGGCCCCTGAAAAGGATCCTACAATCCCTCTTCACCTGCCCCAATGTACCCACACTGTTCCACTGCACTTCCAGATGGCCAACACCTCGCCAGGTTTGAAGATGGAAGATTTTTAAGGCTGTTTTCATCCCTCAGTTGTAAATAGGCTGCAGTCACTAGCTAGGATTAACGTCTGAAGGGCACATGCTGATGGGCTGGGATCCCAGCAGTGAGGGCTGAGAGTGGCTGTGAATGGACACAGGGAAAACACAGACCCTGACGATCTTCAGAAACTTCTCCTGTGACCTTGTGTTAGATCCATGACCCAGTACCTGAGGTCAGGAAATTACAGGAGCAAAGGGTGGAAAAGAACAGAAGGTCTGTGTGGGATGAAGCAGAGCTGAATTCATATAGAGCCTTCTGGAGGTAACATCAGGTAATTTCCAGGTAATAAGTTCATCAGCCCCTGGTTTATGTCTGAGGAGTCCTGATAGTTTGAATCTGTTTCCAAAACAAAGCTGAATGAGGTAAGAGAGTCATCCAAACTAAGTTGTATTCTGGACCTTACAAAAAAAACCTGCTAAAAACTTTTAAAAAATTGCACCTTGACTCTTATGGCAAACCTGGGGTCCTGCAATGGTCCCTACGCATACATCAACCAGTACTGCCAGTGTATCACAGCATCACACCAAGCCCGTGCTCCCAGAGGCAGGCACAGGGAACTCAGGAGGCCTGGCTGGCTGAAGGCCTTCAGATAAGGTGCTGAAACACAACACCTGCACTTTCCATTTGCCCCAGCTGCACAAGCGGCCTATCTGCCTCGCCCAGGCTTTGTGAAAATGAAAGGTGGCAGAGAGGTCTGAGGCTTTCAGGGAAGAGGCAGGAGGAAGGGCAGCAGCATTTTGAAGTCCCCAGAGCCTGACTATATACCCAGTATGTTCAAATGTTTCCATAAAGTTCCCAAAGGCAACTCAAGTGTGCAGCAGGAATGCTGAACTACAGCTGAGAGATCCTGAAATTAAAATTCAGCTGGGTCCCAAGTACTCCTGATTAATTTAGAAAAAGCATCAGGTGTTTACAGCAGCTCATAGTACTTCCAAACCTGCCTTCCAAATTACATCCAGAGATTTGGCTTTAGCCAGCCAGAAGAATTGCTCTGCAGATTTGTTGGGTCAGGCAAGACACGGATGGCAAATATATTTGGAAAGGGAAGCTTTCTCCTTCCATGTCTGCTTGGGTTTTACAATACTCAGCAAGGGTGATTTCCCAGTGCCTTAAATGGGTGATATGGCCAGGGAAAGCAGGAAAGAAGCACTTGAAGCCAGAGGGTAAGAAATCCTGGCTCTTCCTTTATTCACATCATTGTTTTCATGCTGCTAATGACTACTAACAGGGGAACCAAAAGCAGGAATGTGCTCACATATACAATTACTGGAGGAGCTGGTGGGGCTTTGCACTGCTAGGCTCTATCTCAAGAGAAAGCTTCTATTACTGATTAACATCAGTAATTGTGTGCCTGGGTTTAAGTGGCATTCTGCCTACCATTCCCAACAGGAAAGAGCAACAGCAAGTGTTGAACTTCCAGAAGCAACAGCAAAAATAACAACCTACATGAAAAAAAAACCCAAACTGTCCAAGAAAAGATAGGAAAGCTCAAGGATCATAACTGGGTACAGAAAGTTGCTTTTGACCTTTGCACTGGAAGCCAAAGGTGCTGTTTCACTGGACTCAGTATTTCCAACAACTTTATTTCTCCCTCAGTTATTCGCTCTATCCAATACACACACCAGGATTCCCAGATCCTGAAGCACCTGACAAACAGGAGGTAGACAAGCAACCAGCCTTCTGTGTGGAAGCAGGACCTAACACACAAAATAGGCACACAAAAGTCCTAGCCTCAAGAGCATCTTTACCCTCTGCCCATTTCAGAGTTAAGGGAAATAAAAGGAAATAGAAGAGAGCAACAGGCATCCTCTGGAGTCCATGGTTTAGCTGTGACTAGGACAGGTCAACGTTTTAAGGTCATCACACAAGACTCTCACAACCAAAGATGCTAGAGAGTCAGGCACAGCCAAAAGAGGTACCTGTAAGTAACAGCACCAAAAACCCAACAAACTTTAGACCCAGGATAACCATATAATGCCTATGGTTTGCACCCCTCCCAGCACAGACAATGACAAGCGTGTCAGGCTTACCCGGCTGGTTCTCACACATCAGTGGAACCCAAAAGGGGCTGGGTCAGCAGACAGCTAAAAAAACCAATTATAACCACAAAACCATGATCACTCACACTGCATGCTTCCAGTGGCATCAGGTTTGTTTTCAGCAATCCTGAGCTGCAGTGCAGACTGTACACAATGCCTCTCAATTTGGTTAGTGGGCAGCTTTTCAAATGAAAAAAAAAAAAAAAAATCAATAGAAGTACACCTAAATTTCTCAAGCATTCAGGAAGCTTCTCCCCGGGGTCCATTACCTGAGTGGTAAAGGCACCTACACCAGAGCAGCAGCACTAAAAGGAAAGACAGTTTATTTACATAACTGTCTTTGATTTCTGATCCTCCTCAGTCCAGCTTTTTCTAACACTGCAATGGGTGCAGTTACCAAGTGACTGAAGTCAGAGCTAACACTTCTGGATTTGGGAACCCAACAGACACAACTAAATCTGTGTTTACGCACCTAAATGGAGGTGGCTTTGTTTAGACACTGAAAACCAAACTCAACTTGGGACAAATTTTTGCTGCAACAACACACAAAGATTTTACTGGAAGGCTGCAGTGATTGAATCATGGAGGTTTTTTTAGAGAAAAGAGGCTTTTTTTTTTCTTTTAAGGTAGAAATACATCACATGGCAGTATCTTTTCAGAATACCTGTTTTCATTTTCCTTATCTCCAAGTGGTCACGTGTCTAATGACACTACCACCTAAATTTAGCTCATTCTGTAGCACTGGCAATCCTAGCGATGCCTTTAGGACTGCAACACACCTTTCTTCCTCTCAGTCCCCCCTCTCTCCTGCAGCGTGCAGGGCCATTTCTGAGACAGCAAAGCAGACGGGTTCTCCAGAAGCCTCCTGCTTTCCACTGCCAGCCCAGAGGAGCAGGGGGACCCTGCAGGGACAGTGCAGGAGCCCTTTCTGCTCAGTGCAACGCCCATCCCTGGCAGCCCCTTTGTGCTCTATTACAGTGCCCCCCTCGCCCGCTTTTGTCTCTGAACTGTCTGTCAGCCTGGGCTAAAACCCCAGGCCAGACCAACTTTGGGAAGTGGGAATATTCCAGCGCAGACCTACACCTTGTGGCTTGTCAGATATAATTAAGATGCCACAGATTTACGCGTGCCTCATTAGCAAGGGGTAAATGCTCACGTAAACAAGGGCAGATGCAAACCGTGGTTGCTTCCTGCTGAAATCTTTATCCAGGGGAGGTTTCCCTGCTCAGCTGCTGACTCTCCTAAACAGGCAATGACGACACCGGGCAATAAAGGCTGGGACACTGCCCTACAACTCCAGCAAGTAAGAGATGTCTGGAAGTTCGCTCAAATCACCTTCACAGGCACGCTGCTCCTTATGCCACCAAGCCCCAGTGCCTCAGCAGAGCAGCCATGCTCTACCACCAGCGCAAGGCAGCAGCATCCATGCTGGGCTGCCAGAGGGAGTGTGATGAAGGGAGGGAACGGCATTTCACCCTCTGGAGGACACCGTCCCCCTTCCCCGCTCCGGCTGCTCGCTGCACGGGCGGGCAAGGACGGGCGTCACGGGGGAAAAAGAGCAGCAACCTCCTGCTCGGGAGCCTCCAGCGCACCCGACCCCGCAGCCCCGCAGGCCGTGCAGGCCCTGCCCCAGGAGGCCTCCGAGGCGGCGCCCCGGTCTTGCAACCGGCGCCAGCCCCCCGGGGAGGGACCCGGGCCCGTGCAGGCCGCGGGCCGCCCCCCACCCCGGTTACCTTGGTCTCCTTGACGTGCTGCTTGATGCCCTCCGGGTACCACTGCACCCGCACGTAGCCCCGCCGCAGCGGGCTGGCGCGGCCCTCCTCCCCGCCGCCGGCGCCAGGGCCTCCCGACTCGGAGCCGCCCGAGCTGGCGGCGCCGCCGGCCGCGGCCCCGCGCCCGCCCTCCTCAGAGTCCTCCTCCGAGTCCTCGCCGTGGATGAGGCGCACCAGGCCGAAGCGCACGGAGCCGCGGTAGCGGCCCGACACCAGGTCGTGGGAGAAGAGAAGGCGCTGTGAACCGCCCGGCGGGGCGGAGAGGGGCAGCGCGGCGGGGGGAGCCGGGGGTGCCGCTGCCGGCGGTGCCGGTGCCCCCTCCTCGGGCTGTTCCGCCATGGCGCCGGTGAGCGGGAGCGCGCGGCCGGCAGGAGGGGGAGGGCAGGGGAGGGGCGGCAAGTAACGGCCGGGGGGCGGGGCCAGAGGCGGCCACGCCCACAGCACCGACACAGGCCACGCCCACGGCACCGGCACGCCCCGCCCACCGCGGGCACAGGCCACGCCCACCGCGGGGAGGGGCGGGAGGGGAGGGCGGGGACCGGGAGGGACCGGGGGGCGAGGGGGGACCGGGGCCGGGGCCGGGGGGGCTGCGCTGCGTTACCGGCCCCGGGCTGGGGGGGCTGCATCGTCTGCTGATCCCCGGGAATGGGGGATTGCATCATCGGCCCCGCGGATGGGGGACTGCATCGTCCTCTGATCCCCAGGGATGCGGGGGGCTGCGCTGCATCATCCCCGGGGATAGGGGGCTGCGCCGCGTCAGGGGCCCCAGGGATGGGGGGGCTGCGTCGTCCTCTAATCCCCAGGGATTGGGGGGGGGGGGGGGCTGCATCGTCCTCTAATCCCCAGGGATAGGGGAATTGCGTCATCGTCCCCAGGAATGGGGGGGGGGGGGGGCTGCATCCTCCTCTGATTCCCAGGGATGGGGGGGAGGCGGCATTGCATCGTCCCCAGGGATGGAGGAGCCTGCAGTGCATCATGCCCTGGTCCCCGGAGATGGGGGGGCTGCACTGCATCGTCTCGGAGCCGCAGTGATGGGGGGACACTGTGCTGCATCATCCCCCAGTTCTCAGTCGCCGTGGGCTGCCCTGCATCATCTCCCACTCGCCAGTGATGGGGGCTCTGCTGTTTACAGATCCCTCTTCCTGGGCACAGATGGGGGTCCATCCTGGCACTGGGCACTGCTCGATGCTGGGAGCTGCTCTCCAGCTGACATCAAAGCCTGATCTTGCTTTTCATGGCTCCTAGAAGCCCTCATTAGGGTGTGCAAATGAGCCGAATATTTGGCTTCATTGACTCTAAGGATTTTTCCCCCTCTGTCTGCAGAGATTTTGTAAATAGAAAAGTTTTTTTTGAGCAGATCCTGCTGCTCTGGCAGGCAAAGGACTAAAGGAATCCAAAATAGCCTTCACTGCCTGTCTTTTACCACGACATATCCTGCCTCTTCTCTCCCTGGATCTCCCCACCTGTGCAGCACTGGCTTGAATAGCAAGAAAATGCCTGAAATCCTCAGCCTAATTTGTTCTCTTGCATAAAATACCCCAGGAGCAGCAGAACAGTGTTTTCCCTCTTGCCCTCTCCCTCCCAGACTGCTCTGCCTTGGCTGGATCAACCAGCTGGCTACCAGTCCACCTTCCAAGGTTTCTCCTTGTAGGAAAAGCAACCAGGATAAAGATCTGCCCATGCTTGCCTCCTAAATTCCAGAACCCTGTCCTCAGGCCTGCTGGGATTTTTCAATCTTGCAAATGGCCCTAAAGCCATTTAGGGAAAGAAGCTGAGACGAGGCTGGGGTGGGCAGTGTGTGGGTGATGGGTGCACTGGGGGCTCTGCCCAGCTCCTCACTACCCCAAGGTGTGAGTGACAGGGCAGCAGGATGCTCAAAGGGATGGAGAAGTACAAACCATCCCTGTCCTGCCTCCAAATCAGGGAGCTTCAGGCAGTGAAGCCCTCCAGCCCCTGTCTTCTCCCAGGCCAACCCAGCTGCCACCCCAGCATTTAATTGCTCCCTACAGCATCATATTAATCAGAAAGGCAGCGTGTTGATGTGATTCCTTGCTGGAGCATTTCTTGGCTTCAACCCCAGGGATAAGAAATAGAATAGAGCTAAAAGGGACCATTGGGTGGCTAAATAGCAGCATACCCCTAGGGAAAGGCAGTTTCAATATCCAGTTAGTGCCACTGTGGGTTTACAGCTGTTTCTAGGGATGTGCTCCTGGGAATACAGACCTGTGTCCATATGCCCTGACCTCTGTGAAGTGGACAAGGTGTAGGGTTGATAGGCAGCATTCAGACCTTCTAGAGCACATGAGTGCCTCTGGCATGAGGATTTCACCCTCTGACCATTGCTCTGCTGGAGGGGGGAGTATGACGCATCTCCCCAGGGCATCCATCCAGCCCACCTGGAGCTGTGGACAAGGTACCAACCCCTCTCCCTCTGTAGTCAGGGAGAATTGCACCTTTCAGACCTTTGAGAAGGGCAGAAGGTGCCCTTTGACTCCATTTAAACTGATGCCATGTCTTCTCGAGGTTTCAAAACAGAGCTTTATCCAGCACAGTGATGCTCCTCATCATCTCCTTAATGTACATTGCAACAGCCACTAATAAAATATAGATACCGTAATGGGCACAATCATGTGTGGAGATGGAAACTGTCCCTCTTCAGGGCAATTAAGTGCTGAAGAGCAGTGGTGGGGCTTCAGGTAGCCACAAATAGCCATGAAAACAATCACATTATCCCCCTGACCGGGCTCACGGCAGGGGGATTATAATGGGGACAAGTCAGGGCTGTTTGCTCGTTAGGAGGAGCCGAGCCGGGTGTGTTTTTGCACTCTGATCCCAGCTGGAGCTCTGATGTGCTTCCATCAGGAAGTGGCACTGAAGGAGGACTGATTGCTTTTTTAGGACACAACAGCCCAGGGCCCGGGCTGTCACAATATTGACGGCCTTCAGATTTTACAGTGCCTGGGTGTCAAAATGAGCATCTCCTATTTTACATCACTGTTCAGATCTCCACTGAGAGACTCTGCAAGTCCACACCACCCAGCAAAACATGCAGGACTTCTGCAAAGTGAGACGTGTCAAGCAGCCTCCCTGCTCAGTTTAGGGACAACTCTTGCTGGTAAGGCTGTTTTGGGAAGCAATGGCCTTTACTCTGCAGGAGAACATCCTCCCTGGAATCAAGCTGTCCCTGTGATCTAACCACCTTATGGCACTTAGGTTAGATCACCAGCGTCTCCCTGCTGAGATACTGCGTGTCCGAGGGCGTGTCAGAATGCCCAGAGGGTGCCAAGATGCCCAGCAGGTGCTGGGATACCCAGGATACCCTTTATCTCGCTGCGAAGATACTGGTAAAAAGCAAGCTCTGTCCTTCCTCCTTGGAAGGGCATCTTTGCACAGGCCTTGCCGGGTTTAAGGGGCAGGTGTTGGGATGCCCACAGGGTGCTGGGCAGCCTGCCAGGTGCTGGGGATACCCACAGCATACCAGGAGGCATGGCAGGTGCCGAGGATGCCAGCAGGGTAGCAGGATGTCTGCTGGGGATGGCTCTGGGATGTCCACAGGGTACTGGAATGACCGCTGGGTGCCAGGATGTCCACTGGGGAATTCCCGGAGAGTGCCAGGTGCCCGAGGGTACCGCGATGCCCGGAGGATGGTCGGCGCTCCCAGGGCACCGTGATTCCCAGGGGATGGTCGGCGCTCCCAGGGTACCGGGATGCCCGGGGGACGGTCGGCGCTCCCATGGCACCGCGATGCCCGGAGGATGGTCGGCGCTCCCGGGGAACCGCGATGCCCGGGGGATGGTCGGTGCTCCCAGGGTACCGCGATGCCCGGAGGATGGTCGGCGCTCCCAGGGCACCGTGATTCCCAGGGGATGGTCGGCGCTCCCGGGGTACGGGGATGCCCGGGGGATGGTCGGCGCTCCCAGGGCACCGCGATGCCCGGGGGATGGTCGGCGCTCCCAGGGTACCGGGATGCCCGGAGGATGGTCGGCGCTCCCATGGCACCGCGATGCCCGGAGGATGGTCGGCGCTCCCATGGCACCGCGATGCCCGGAGGATGGTCGGCGCTCCCAGGGCACCGCGATGCCCGGAGGATGGTCGGCGCTCTCGGGGCACCGGGATGCCCGGAGGATGGTCGGCGCTCCCATGGCACCGCGATGTCCGCTCGGTGCCGGTGCCGGTGCCGGGCTGCGGCGGGGCTCTGGTGCCACCTCGTGGGCTCTCGCCTCCCGGCGGCTCCGGTCCGGCGGGGGGAGCGGGCGGCACCGGCCCGTGGCTCCCCAGGGGCAGCAGCTGCGCTCGGAGCCCCGGGGCTGCAGTCGGGCTGGGGGCTCCGCGCTCGGGCGCAGGTTGAGTCTTCCAGCCCTCTCTGCTCCTCTCTGCAACCCCTCCTTGGCCAGTTCTCCCAGTATTTCCCTCTTCTGCTGCTTCGCAGACGCGTAGAGTCCCTGTACTTTCCCTGCTGGGAAGAGCTGGTGCCTTCGGGAAAGGTCTTTCAGAGCAGCTCGTGTCACAGGGAATGCCTCCAGACCCTCCCACGGGGACAGCTGGGGGTTTATCTTCATCATCACGCAGACAAAGAGCTCAGCAGGAGTCCCTGTGTCCCCATTAACATCAGGGAACAGAAATACGAGCAAGTGATGCAGGGCATGGCAATCCTTCATCCTGTCTCTGTGAGGCCAGAGAGCCTCCGGAGGCTGGGTGGGCAGGGAATGAGATGGTCTGTGAGAGCCCTTCCAACTCAAGCCATGCTATGATCCTGCAGGAATCGTGATTTCCCAGCCCTTCCCTCTCTGGTTGTGCTGCCCTGAGCAAACACTGCTGGCTCTCCTACAAGTAACTCAGAGCAGCATCACCCTGTTCATGAACAACTCGATGCGAGCACGATCCTCCTCCACTCCCTCCTCTCACCCTTTCCACTGAGACCAAGACCTCACAACCCTCCCGATGGGGTTGGCCCAGGCTCAGCCTTGCCCTCCAGGATTCTTCTTCCCTGCGGGTGGAATCTGGTCCCCAGCCATCTCCATGGGTGCCCCTGGCTCCCAGCAGCATTGTGCCAGGGTTGGGGCTGGATCAAAGGCAGGACAGCTCCTGTAAACAGCAGGATGCCCCAACAACAATTGCCAGACTGCTGGAATCTCCTCTTCCCAAAGCCAGACTAGCTCTTAACTGCTTGGAGGTCCGGGACTGGAGGGTGGGGCTGCCTCTGCTGAGCCCCTTCCCACCTGCCCGGCCCTCTCCTCCCAGAGAAGCTCCTGCAGCCCCCACTGACCCCCTTCCTCCCAGGGACTGTGCCATGAGTGGCCATGACCTAGTTACAAACCCCAGATCACAGAGAGGAGAGGAGGTTAATCACCAGCAGTGCTGTGCTCCAGGCAGGGGACAAAAGAGTCCTGGCTGGGTCCTGGCACCCAATCTCCTGCTTCTGGCTGAGGTTGCCATGGCCAAGCAGACGTGGGTGAAACTGTCTGCCAAACTTGTTTGTTCTCTTTTCTCAAAGGTAGAGGAGTAGCAAGATACAGCAGCCCTGCAAAGGCACGTGCTTATCTACTGCAGGTCAAAGCCAGAGTTCAAAGCCTGTTTCCCCTAACCATTGCTGAGAACCCAAAAAAGCTGTGAAGTAGCATCCTTTCATCCCTTCCCCAGCTCCCTGAGAGTGTCTGTGGAGAGAATCAGCCCTGCCACTGATGGGCCAGAAGGCATATGCCGGAGGAAAGACATATACATGTATATTTGCGTGTTATTCATATTATATATATAAATATATAAACATAGATATAAACATTTCAGAGCACAGAGCTGAACTAGCCCCTCCAGGGCCTGTTTAGAGCACGGGGCTGGAGGCTGACCACCCTCCATAGGAGCCCTGCATTGCTATTTTGAAAGAGCAGCAGCTGGCAGGTTCCTAAACCACAATGTCCTGCTCCAGAGGAAAAGCTGGAAGCCTGCTGGCTTTTCAGGAGCTGCCGGTGAATTAAAACCACTCCTGGCAGCATAAGAGGGAGCACCGGGGGATAGAAGCAGCAGGTGGGCAGCCTGGCAAGTGCTGAGAATACCGACTATGTCCAAAGAGCTGCATCCTGCTGGGAAGTTACAGCAACAACAAGCACCAGCACGAACGATGAAAAGGGAGGAGATGAGGGAGAAGGAAACCAGAGCCCACAGCTGACCTTGCAGCAATGCCAAACTGCAGAGCCCTGCTGCTAGGCCATTGCCAGGAGAAAAGCGTCACCCTCTTGGAAATGTGGGTGCCCATGGCTAAGCCAGAGGAAGGTGCTAAACAGGGAAAGCAGCTTGGGAATTACACAATTACGTGAGTCTGAGAGAGAAACCGCCCCAATGGCGTCACGCAGGACAGGATCCCGATGCCATCTGAATCCCGTGATGGCAGACCCTGCCTCAAAGCAGGGGCTGCAGACACCACAAGCAGCTTAATCCGCTGAGCACCGGGATAATGGGGCACGGCGGGGCCGGAGACACAGCACGGCGCAGCTGAAGAGCCCCTGAGCTGCGTGTGCATGGCTTCGTTCTCAAGCCCTGGCAGAGGGGGGGCCGAGTCGTGATTCATCTGCCTCCCACATGTCGCCCCTCGCTGCAAATCCTACTCGGAGATAATTGCTGTCTTCCTGAGTGGGTACTCCAACAGAGGGACCAGCCCTGCTGTGGGGCCACAGTGACAGCTCGGGGCTCTTTGAAGATGCTGAGAGAGCTGCTAAATATGCAAATCCAGGCACACTGCTGTGGCTCTAATTTAATGGAGTTGTTGACCCTCTGCAGCTGTGTGGGGAGCAGGAAGAGAGACGCAGCTAAAACTGTGGAATGCAGCATCCCTGCTTGACTATTCCAGCCACGGGCCAACCTCTGCTTTGCTGGGCTGCTTTAATGGCTGGGAGTTGCTCCAAAAAGCCATTTCTGAAGAGAAGAAAGCTGCTGGGTCATACTTCCGTTTTGATTTCATGAAAAAGCTTAAAAGAGAGAGATAAGGGCGTAGCTCCAGGTCACTTTGCCCATGGCTGGAAGCTAAAGCAGGTCCAGAGCTGCCCTGGAAATGTCTCCAGTGGAGCAAAGCCAGCTCTGCCCTCTGCTCCAGGCTTCTTTCAGGACTGCATCTGCTTCCCAATGATAATGATGATGCCGACATCACGCTCCCCCCTGGGATAATCTCCCTTTTATTACACGTGTCCTGATGGGGACAAACATTGCTGGCTCTGCCTGTCCGGTTTCTTATGTAACAGCACCCACGGACAGAGGGCTGCATGGGGGAGAGATGCTTGGGTTTTGGAATAAGTTCCTTGGGCAAGAAACCTTATGTCTGACTCCCCATCCTACATGGAATCAGATGATTCCCCTGAGAAACTTCCCCCCACTCAAGCCCAAGCAATGATCACGCCCAGCACAACCAGCAGCCTCCCCATCCTTCCCCAAAGAAAGCTCATCCACTCTGGGCAGGGCTGCCTTTGGCTTCTTATGGGCTCCTGATGCTGTTGGAGAGGTCAGGATCAGGTACAGGACAGTGCTGCCTGTCCTGGCTGAGTCCCCTGCTCTCCCTGCCCGGCCCTCAGAGCAGGGCAATCAGCTAAATGCTTTATCCCTCTGCAGCCAGTCACGCCAGGGAAAAAAACCAACAGACCCTGAAGTGATCCCTTTGCTGGCCTGTCACCTTAAAGCTTCTCACCTCTCCCTGTCTTTCATCGGAGTTCTAAACTCCTTAGGATGTCATCACGTGCTCCATAAATAACAAATATATACAAGCAGCGGCTGTGGAGGATGCAGCAGACAGTGGAGGGAAGGCAAAATCCCACATCCTCCTCTCCAGCCAGCGCTGAGACGGCACCCCCGGAGCCAGGCGGGCAGGGAGCGGCGTGGGCTCCCCGGCTGGTAAGCACCCACATTCCTGTCACATCCTGGGGGGCACTGACAGCCTTGGGGACAGCTGGTGGTCCCCTGGCCACCGTGACTTGGTCCCGTATCCCAGGATGAGGGGGATTTCCCCAGAGGGGTGGGAGGTTGGTATAGGGAGCTTAGCTTGCTGAGAAGTGGTTTTGGGACAGGGAAGGGTGTGACTCTCATCCCAGCCCCCGTCTCACCCCTACACTTCCAACACCTGCTCCCAAAACCCAGCTGTAGGGACTCTTCTCACTGAAACCCTCCGTGTTCTGGGGGTGGGAAGAACTTAAGCTCTTTTGCACTTTTTAAAGTATTTGACTTTAAGACTGGGTGAATAACTCTGTGCTATCAAGTAATTTAAAAAATCCACCTCCAAACTCAGGCAGACAATTCATAACTTGGTAAAAGATGCTGCCAGGGGGGTACTGTGCACCTGCCTGTTTCTTTACATGTGAGCATCTCTCTGGACCATGGGGATGCTCTCATTTCTGGGGCACAAACACAAGTCAGGGCAGGGAAAATTTACAGAGCAAGCTCTTGGTTCACTGCTATGACACACAAGCGTAGTGGGCTCATCTCAGGCAAGTCTGGCAAGGAGTCACAGCACGAAATTCAGCCTGGGGTATAAGTGACTTGAACAAATATAGGAGGCTTTGTTGGAGCATCAGAAGACAGATGATGATCATCATGGAGACAGAATTTTCCTTATCATTTTTTCTCACTTACTCTGGGACCTGGGCAGAGTTTCCTTCACCTCTGAAGGTTGGATGCTTCCCATGGTAGCCCCATGGCTGTGCAGAGCCCATGGTTCTCTCCAGGGATAGGGAGCACTGCTGGTTCCTCTGTGCTCTGCAGGTTCTATGCATCCCCCCTTCCCAGAAGACCTTCCACTCTTCAGGGAGCTGAGAAGCAAAGCAAGAAGTTCATTTCCAGAAAACAAACATGAATGTATCAGCCCTCCAGCTGTATAACCTGGGTTGCCAGGAATAACGTGCTGGAGGGGAAAAAATACAAGGAAAACAAGCAAGGAGCAACCTTTTCCCTTCCCTGGCTACTGCTCCAGGGTGTTGCTGGTTGGGGTCTCAGGCAGTTTCTAAAAATAGCTGGAGGGACCTGATTGCCCTTTCCCAGTTTTCTCTAATGGGAATGGAGCAGACACTTAAACACGAGGTTTTTGACCCCTTCAGCTCCATAGATGTTCCCGTAGAGACTTCCTATGGCTCAGTTGTTTCCAGCCTTCATATGCTCTGGGATGAAGACTTGTTCTTGGACAGTGAGCACTGCATGGTGGCTGTTGGAGAGCAAACACCCCTGAGGAGCCTGGGCTGGTGGAAGGTGTCCCTTCTCACTGCAGGGGGGTGGACTACCTGACCTTTAACAGTCCTTTCCAACCCAAACCATTCTGTGATTCCACAATCTATCTCCCTAATTCCCATGGCAACTGAAATTCCGGCCCTGCCTGAGGCCATATTCAACTGACCTCTCTGCCCTGCCATCCCTGCACAGCCATCCCCGGGCCTGATCCAGCAGCATCTCCCCAGCAGCATCCCCAGAACTCGCCCCAAGCACTCAGCAGCCCCCAGGATCAAACCCCCACTGCATTTTCAAGGACCCCTGAGTTTACCCTCTTGTCTACTCTGGGATTTACTCATGCAGATGAGTCCCTAATCCAATTAGCAGGATGAGGAGCTCCAGAAGATTTGATAATAAGCTCTACAAACACTACACCCGCCCCCCCACCCCCCCAGCACCCCACTCTCCCCCCCAGCTCACCCCATTTCACTTCCCTCCTGCAGGAGCATGAGCCACCTATTCCCAGCACCAGTTCAGTCAGTCCTTGGTGACTGGAATGAGAACTGGAGATGCTAAATAATTCCCCTGCCAAGGAAAGCCCCTCTCCCTGATGGATCTGATCTCTTAGACACATACCCACAGCCAAACCAGTGATTCATTGAAAATAAATCCTGAGACCACCCTGTCTCGCCTCAGACGGGATAAGACTGGCATTTCAAGCATCCAGCCCTCGGCATTTCGGGATGGAAAATTCCCAGCTTGCGCCGGTGGTGCCCTGTGCAATGTTTGTGCTGGTAATGCTTTTGTTTCCATAAATCCTATTAGCTGGAGGCAAGCCTATAATTAGCAGGGAAAGCCGGCACCTCTGAAACAATAATCAAAAATGACCTGGCTTTGCTGGAAATTGCTTGAATATTGGTCTGAGTTCAGATGGATGTTTGAATGGATGGCTCTGATAGCCATTCTCACAATTTCTGTCTGCAGGATGCATGTGCTTAGTGAAGTTACTCACTCAGTTTGTGGTTCTCTTTGGGTTTACTAACTCGGTTCACTCACACGTGAAAGCAGAAGCAGATTGAAGCTACAGGCTCTGATCCAGGTCAAGGGATTTGTCTGGGCTGTGCAGGATGGGTGCTGCCAGATGACCTCGGGTGTTGGTGACCCTCTTGGGGGAACCCATGTTGAAGGTGGAGTGTCCTGACCTGGCCTGGGCTGTGTCTGGTGGGATCATGCCACCCAAAGCTCCTGGGGCACCTCACCAGGGAGGACACCCGAGGCTTTAGCCTCAGTCACCTGCTCAATCCTGCCAAGGACCCAGCTCTGTGAGCGTGGACATGACCTAAGAGCCAGCAGAGGTTAAACTGTGTCACTCACCTGCTGAGTGAGTCAGAGAAGGGAGTAAATCCTGTCAGCTCCTGCTGTCTGGAGGAGGTGGCTCTGGCTGCCTGATGTGTGTCCCTGTCAGGGCACCTCTGTGGCCTGGCCCTGACCTCTCACACCAGAGCATCACAGGGAACTTTCACACAGATAGATGCTTATTTTACAGCTCTTGGCTTCCTGCAGCCACATCCCACCCTGCCTGTCCCCAGGGTAGCAGCTGGACTTGCTCTGGGGTTCTCCTGCCCATCCCACTGCCGTGAGCTGGGCAATGTTGGGCAGGATGCTCAGCCCCACACCTGCACCGGTTCTAACAGCCCTGGCCCTTCTCCCTGCTCTGTCCCACCACCTGGATCACTGTGCTTTTGTCACGCCGGGGTTTGCTCAGCTCACAGCTGGTGCCAGCCTCCTGTGTTCCCCAGCTCACAGGGAGGGCGGCTGGGGTCACTGCGGGCGGGTATTTGCTGTACATACACACACACCCCTATGGGAAAGGGGGACGAGCTGCCTCATCCTGTCTGTCATCAACAGGTGCTTCCGCTGGCTCACGGTGCTGCAGGAGCTTGGCCGGAATAAAGGGCGTGGGAGCCGGCAGAGGCTGCCCCGAACAGAGGGAGCCAGGCAGGAGAAGGAGGAGGAGGAGAAGGAGAAGGAGGAGAAGGAGGAGAAGGAGGAGAAGGACGGGGAGGATGTCGGCGCTCAGCGCGTTGCCCTTCCTGAAGCCGGTCCACCTGCGGTCGCCCCGCAGCTCGCCCGGGGGCCAGCGCCGGCACACGCTGCCCGCCAGCGAGTTCCGCTGCCTCAGCCCCGAGGACGCGGCCAGCGTGTTCGAGATCGAGCGCGAAGGTAAGGAGGGGGCCCGGGGGGTCCTGCTGGTGGCATCAGCTGGACCCCTTTGCATCTGTTTCTCTTGTGCTCCTTGTAATAGCAAATTCCCCCATGTGTGCCCTCGTGGGAGGGATGCAGTGGCCGTGACTTGCGGCCAGGCCACCACGGGCTCCCTAAAGAGGTGGGGGAACTGTGGTTAATGAGCTGGAGAACCAGCTCACCCTGGGGTGGGGATGCTGGGAGGTGATGCTGAGTAGGACCAGGTCAGTGAGAAGCAGCTTTCCCAAAACAGCCCTGTGAGAGCCAGTGGGTAGGATAGGAAAAGGGGAAGTGGGAGGAAGGACACCATGGTCTGCCTCCTACTGCACAGGGGCACTTTCAGATGCCATCCTGGCAACCTTCCCCCATTTCCTCCACCCTAGCTTTGCTCACCCAGCCTCACCCAGCCCATTTCTCCCTCCTCTCCAAGGGCAGGGGCGGCTGGGGAGATGCCAGGAGGGAGGGTTCAATTCAGCACCCGCTGCTGTAGCTCTGGAATCCGCAGAGTTAGAAGCCGGTCACTGGGCCATGGGGAACTGCTTCTGGAGGAGCAGAACTGCTCCCTGGAACCATCCATGTCCCTCAGAACTCCTTTAGACCTAGCAGGCAGCAGGACACATGCCATCTCTCCCCATCACGTCCCACTTTCCCTCCCCTACATCAATGCTGGGAGTTTTTCTGGGCCGGGTGTGCTTTGTCTCTCTCACCAGAGTGCTCACCACTGTCCCCCTCCAGCCTTTATATCGGTCTCTGGGGACTGTCCCCTGCACCTGGATGAGATCCGCCACTTTCTGAACCTGTGCCCAGAGCTGTCCCTCGGCTGGTTTGAGGAAGGGCGGCTCGTGGCGTTCATCATCGGCTCCCTCTGGGACCAGGAGAGGCTCAGCCAGGTGAGACCCAGTCCTTCCCACCTTGTGCACTCGGAGAGGCACTGCCAGAGCCTGGGGACCAGGAGAAGCTCCCCGGAGCCCTGAGGCTACTCCCAAAATCTTCTCCTAGGACTAACCGCTACAGGGTTGCTCTGGTGAAAATGAACCTTCTCATTAATTAATTTAAACGGTGCTGTTAAAAAATACGCCAAATAATTCCCCTCAACATTCATTTTAAAATTAAAAACTCTCCGAGGACGATGGGGGGGAGGCGAACAGGGATGGGGTGGATGTGTACCCTGGTTCTTTGGGGTGGAGAAGAAGAAGCAGGATGGGATAACCCCTGTCCCCCCCTCGCAGGCAGCGCTGACCCTGCACAAGCCGCAGGGCTCGGCCGTGCACATCCACGTGCTGGCCGTGCACCGCACCGTCCGCCAGCAGGGCAAGGGCTCCATCCTGATGTGGCGCTACCTGCAGCACCTGCGTTGCCTGCCCTTCGCCCGCCGCGCCCTGCTCATGTGCGAGGCCTTCCTCGTGCCCTTCTACCAGAAGTGCGGCTTCGAGGCGCTGGGGCCCTGCGAGGTGACGGTGAAGGACCTGGCCTTCGTGGAGATGCAGCACCCCGTGCGGGGACACGCCTTCATGCGCAGGAACAGCGGCTGCTGAGCCGCCTCTGCTCTGGCCTGCCTGCGGGGACGAGAGGCTGCAGCCCCTCTCCGTCCCCACCACTGTGATGCATCTTCCCCACCTGGCCCTGGCTGCAGCTACTCCCTCTGCCACATCTGCCTTCCAGCCACATCAGCCTGGCCCCACGCCATCCCTGCGGGGCTGGGGACAGAGATTCCTGCCAGGTCCTGCTGGAAGCATCAGCTCCCTGAGCTCCGCCTTAGCCAGGGCTGCGCTGGCGGGTCTGGGTGGGCTGCAGGGCCATGAGCCCCCTGGGATGGAAAGGCTTTGCCCTGGGAAGGGCTGGGGGCTCTGCTGGTTTGAGGGCACCTCCACCCACCGCAGTTTGCTGAGACACCCAGCACAGCCCCCACAAACAATGTGCCCCAGCCTGGCACCCCTTTCCACCACCATCACCACCACGAGCAGAGCACACCATGGCCAAGCCCTCCCTGAACAGCCCCCAGACCAGGCAAGGGTCCTGGCAGCCACCCCCCTGCCCACAGACATCTTTCCAGAGCCCTTGGAGCACATTCCCAGCCCACAGCCACCCTCAGCTGCACACTGCAGAGCCTCCCCAGGAAACCAGTCCAAACCACTTGGTCCTCCCTGTCCCAGACCCACAGCCAGCCCAGGACAAGCCTTCTGCAAACAACTCAGGTTGTTGGAAAGCAGCAAATAAAAGATGTGGTGGTGATTTTCTACACAGCCCATGTGTATTCCTGCCCTGCTTTGACCATGACCCCACCACGATGGCCGGAGGGAGGGCACCAGCTGGCATGAGGGGACATCCAGCACCCCTTGGGGTACCTCAGCCTCAAGGGAGAAGGGCCAAATCCAACCTCAGGTCATTCAGTGAAGGGTGGGATAAAGGCAGGGGTGACTCTGCCCTCAGGCAGGATCAGGAGATTCCATGGATCCAAGTGTTTGGCTTCTCCTTCTGCTTGAGACCCTCCAAACTCTGTCTCCTCCCAGGGAGGAGTTTGAGTGGCACATCAGGGCAGCAGCCCCAGCTTGTCCTCCCTCCCTGCCACACCAGCCATCACCAGAAGAACCAGAAAAAGTGCCACATCCCCATACCCAAGAAGGGAGAAGAGGCCTCGTGCATCTCATTAAATACAGGTAGAAATTTATTAAGGGGGGGAAAAAACCCACAGCTTTAAAAAAAGTATCAAAAAGAGACAAATGAGGTGAAGTGTCTGTCTTTGGCTGGAGCAGCAACTGGAGGGACAGAGTGGGGCTGAAAACTGGCCCAGGGTGGAGGGAGGGATGCAGGGATGGATGCAGATGTTCCTGGGCTCACTCAGCAAGTGGTTGTGGAGAGGAAGCCAAGCTCTCAGCCCTTGAATATTCACCCCAGGACATCCTGACTGGGGGATTCCCACCTGCCCCCACGTAAAGAGCACTGAGGCCTCCAGCACCAAAGTAACACATCTCAGGGGAGAGACAGCCTGGCACCAGCCTGGGTCCAAACCAGCCCAGAGGGGTCACCTGGACCCAAGGAAGGACCTGCCTTCGTGCCATGGCTGGTGGGAGGGAGGAGGAGATGCTGGGGAGAGCAGCCCAGGGCTGCTCCCACCTGCTGGGGGCAGGTGGGAATGTGCAGCCTCGGGCAGGGAAGAGGGAAGGTGACTGCCCCATCCTGCACTTCTCCATCTAAGCAGCACCACTGGAGGACGGGAGGGCTACCTGGGTCTCCATGCTTTGAAAAAGGGAAAGGGGAAACAGCAGGGACTCAAGGCAGAAGGTGGGAGCACCGACAGCTTCTTGAGAGGTCTGTGGGCTCCAGAAGCAGCCACACAAGCCCCCCAGGGAGTTTTTCTCCATGTCTTCCCCCCACCATGGCACTACAAACATGGCCCTTGCTGCTCCTCCCCTTCTGAAAAGAGAATTTCACTGAAATAAGGGAAAGAAAAGCCCCCTGTCCCAAGTCCTGCCTCTCCATCCAGTGAGGAGCCAGGTGGGAAGGCACAAGCCTCCTTGGGGGCCTCAGGGGGACAAGGACTGAAAAATATCTTTGGAGCTCAGCTCTGAACATCTTGAAGCCACGACAGAGACTCCGGGGAGCCCAAAGTGGGGAAACCCTGGGCCTAAAGAGCTGTGGATAAAAAAAAGTGCCCCTGCAAAAAGGGGGTTGTGTTCACAGTATGAGCTGCAGCACCTCAGGCCACCGAGGTGGGACAGGGCCCAGGCTGGAGACTTCAGTAACTTCACCCCAGGACTGGGAGTCCAGCCTGGCCATGGATACACCAAAATCCTGCTTCCCTCAGCCCTCTCCCCACACAGGCAGCAGCTGGAGTCAGTCCCCAAACCAGTTATGGCTTTCCAGCATCCGGAGGAAGCCCCAATGGGGTTCAAGGCAGGGCTGGCTCAGCCCTCCATCCCCAGCGTCGAGCAGAGGGTACCCCAAACCCACCATCCCTGAGGATGGAGCCACGCCCAGGGTCTGCCCCATCCCAGAGCAGCCACCACCATCTCCCACAGGCTGGGGAGGACCCATCCCATGGAAAACATGGCCTGTCCCAGCCCCATCCCCGCCGGCAGGGTCAGTGCAGGACCTGCTCCAGCTCGTACTTCTCGCAGAACTTGCTGGTGAAGGGCAGGCAGGTGAGGTACTCCACCCAGCGCCAGTTCACGGGGTACACGTAGAGCCACACCACCAGCGAGGCA
The DNA here is from genome assembly GCF_009650955.1 of Corvus moneduloides. Taxonomy (NCBI): domain Eukaryota; kingdom Metazoa; phylum Chordata; class Aves; order Passeriformes; family Corvidae; genus Corvus; species Corvus moneduloides. Next base: position 8,041,689 of record NC_045494.1, read on the forward strand.
AAGAGCCCCACGAAGACCAGCAGGGACACGATGATCATGGCCCGCTTGCGGTACTTGTCCACCGTGCCGAAGGTGATGTAGGGCAGGAAGGCGAAGGACAGCAGGAGCCCGCTGAGGAAGCCGAAGAGGTGAGCGATGTTATCGATCCAGGGCAAGAGGCCGCAGATGAAGAGGAAGAGGACGATGCCAAAGAGGTTGAGGAAGGCTTTCCAGGGTTTCTCCAGCACTTGCCAGCTCTGGAAGAGCTCCACGAAGAGGCAGGCCAGCAAGCCGAACTGGGAGCCGGCAGGGCCCACCTGCAGGGATGGGGGAAGTCAGGGCTGGACACTGTGTCACCCCAGACAAACCCCATGTCCCCAAGGGATCAGCTCCTCCCCCAGCAAAGCGCGTTTGGCTCCTGTGTCCCTGTGTAGGATCCTGTATGGGGCTCAGGGGTGGGAGCCCTGGCACGAGAGGATGAGGAGGGGAGCGGGGTGGTGCTGTTTTGGCAGAGCTGCTACTTTCTGTGACTCAGCAGCCAGACAGCATCACCCCCTCCCAGACCACGGCCCCATCCTGGCACACCCCTGGGGGGGATTAGGGCCCTTGGCATGATCTCATTTAAAGCCCGACAGGGTTTGGCTGGCAGCAGATTAGCCATCTGCCTGCCCGGGGACCCAGCACGCTCACGGACACGTGGTGACATGTGACACACATGGCATGTGCCAACACCACACGTGGGGCAGGGACACCCCCCTCCCCCTCTCCCTACAGCAAAGCCTGCTGGGGGGGGAGAATCTATGCTCCAGCCCCTTTCCCAAACCCCTGCCAGGGTGGGGATGGAGAGCGGTGTCCTTTGGTCCCTGGGGAGCTGGCTGGATTTGGGGCAGTGCCCCCCAACCCTCACCTCTGCCCTGTAGGGCAGGAAGATGGCACTGGCCAGGTTGCCTGTGATGCCACTGAGGATGAAGATGATGGAGATGCGATGCCAGCCTGCCAGCTTCTCCAGGTCCCGCAGCACCGTCATCTGGAACGTCACCGACACCAGGCAGTGGATGATGCTGGGGGAGAGACCCTGTGTTAGAGACCCCTGCCCAGCCCTCCCACCCACTGCCCTGGGGCATGAGGCAGCTCCCAAAACACCCTCCACTGAAGGCACATGTTGCTGTAGTCTGGGAGTACCCTTCCCTCTTCTCTCCCACCCCATCCCAGTGGACACTCCAGTCCCCAGTTCCCCCATCCCTGGGGATATGGGGGCTGCGGCTCACCCGGCGTGCAGGAACAGGGACAGCCACAGGCGGTAGAACTGGTCAGGGACCTCCGGGTTGAGGAAGGGCAGGAGCCCACAGACCTCGTCCAGGCAGTGCACCTGCAAAGGCAGCAGGGTTGTCCCCAGAGCCACAGGGAGCAAAGGATGGGGCACAGGGATGGGTTGCCAATGATGCCATGTGCTGTAAGGGGATTCTGGATGGAGTGGGGCACCCACACTGCCCTGGTGCTGGAAAAGGAGCGGCTGAGCACCCCCAGTCGTCCAGGAGATGCTGAAGGGCTCTTTTCCTGCCTGGAATGTGCCTTTCTCAAGGACACCAGTGCTGCCCAGGTGAGGCTAGTTCAAGCCTGACATTTCTTGCTGCCCCACACCAGCAAGGTGGGCACAGCAGCAGGAGCCCAGCCAACAGCTGGGCACGTCCCTGCACTTTGCATCGCCCCTCCCAGCGCCCATCCCAACCACGTCCCATTCCTGGCAGGATACTCTAAAGCCCTTTGGCATCAACATGGCTGCTAGCATTGCATCCCACATGCCCTGCCATGCCTCCCTGGCCCTGCTCACCTGCGAGCAGAGCGTTGCCTCCTCGTGGAAGTAGCCGTGCATGAAGTCGCAGTACTCGCGCGTGGTGATCTCACAGCTGGCAGGGGGCAGGAGGGGGCTCGCTGGGGGCAGGGCACACTCAGGACACCCCTGAGCATCCCCCTCTGCTCCCAGCCTGCTGCCACCATGCTTCCCATCCCTCAAGGCTCCCTAACCTCCCTCTCCCCCCCAGCTCTGGACACTGATGGGACAACACGAGGCAGGAGGGCAGAGGGGAGAGCCAAGCCAGGCACGCCCTTTGCCACGACCCACCTGCCCTTGGTGCCGATGCAGCAGGGCCTGCCCTTGATCTGGCAGTCCAGGTGGGCGAAGCCCGTGTGGTTGGTTTTGGTCTCGTAGGTGCAGATCTAGAAGCAGGAGGGAGAGGAGCCCCGGTCAGGGTCCGGCCCCAGGCTGTCCCTGCAGCCCCCTGCCTGGCTCATTGCCACTGCCCACCGTGGAGTCACCAGCTGATGGTGGCACCGGGCTCTTACCGGCCACTTGGTGATGTCATCTGGCCACACATGGGGTGGGTTGGATGCTGGCTCCTCACATGTCCTGGCGGGAGGAGGGGGATGAGTTGGGTGGGTCTGCCCAACACATCCCCCCTGCAAACCAGTAACCCCCTCATGCACAGACAGCTCTGGGACCTGCCCTGATCCTGCCCACAACACCCCACAGCAGCTCCTTCTGCAGGTGAACTGTGCAGAACTCAGAGCTGTTGGACAGCCCCACCGACGCCCACAGATGCTCCCATCCCAGCAGGACAAGCACAATGCAACAGCATCACCTGCTGCTGCCTGTGTTTAGGACAGGCCCCACCCTCAGGTTTCCCCACTGATTTCCTCTTCTTTATCACTCTCCTACAGCATGCAAAAGCCCCCTATTCCCTTAGATAAGAGGATTCAAGGCATCCAAGCTGAAAATGCAGCCCCCTGTGCTGTGTCCCACACATGGCCAGGTGACCGGGCCACCTCCACCCAGCTGCCACTCCTACCTGGGGTCCTGGTGACACACAGCCCCCGAGCTCCGCTTCTCTCCCGAGCCCATGGCTGGTGCGTTGCTGCCCGGCCACTTAATGAACGTTGCCAGCGTCTCCTGCAGGGAGCATGGAGAGACTGAGGATGCGGCAGGGAATGCCCAGCTCTGACCCCGCACGCGTCCTGCCCTGGCGCAGTGCAGGGCCGAGACGGTTTCTCCCCCTTCCCCAGGGATCCCCAGCCCTTCCCGGTGCCCACGGCAGGGGCACGCACCGAGCAGTCCTGCGGCAGGGTCTGGATGCAGCCGGAGTTGTCGTTCTGGACGCAGCAGCCGGAGCCACGCTCCCGGTCCCGCTCGCGCTGGATGAGCCGCTCCACCTGCCGATCCTTCCGGATGCAGGGGGAGAACTTGGCTCCCAGGTGGATCAGGTCGATCTGGGAGGGAGGTGCCAGTCAAGGGGATGCTTTATCTGTGCACCTCCCTTCCCTGCAGCCATGCCCAGGGAGAGCTCAGCAGGGCAAGGGGGTCTCCACAGGCAATAGACAAAGGTCTCTGTTATCCTGGGGAGGGAAGGCAGGTGGGAAGGGGATGGGGTCTCTTCTGACCATCCCACTGTGATGCCACATGTCCCAGTGGGATGAGGGCCCAGGGGCCCAGGACAGCAGGCTGGAGTGAGGTGGTTAAGCTCTCCCCCCTGAGGAGAGGAGCACCTCAGAGAACCTCCTCAGCTCAGGGCAGGGGGAGCAGAGGGCAGAGCCTGAGGCTGGGGGCCAAGTGTCTGGCAGGGTCCTTACTGAGCTGGGCCCGATCCAGAAGTTTTCCTGCTGGATGTACTTGACACTCTCGTAGACACCCTTGTTCCTCAGCACCTGCCGAGAGAGGCCAGGGTCAGCTCCCACTGAAGGGATGGGTGCTGAGGGGGTGCACCCCTGTCTCCCTCCACTCAGGAGGGGCTGAGCAGCCCTTTCATCCAAAGGGAAGGGCTGCTGGGTCCCACCAGCAAGGCAGGACAGGGGGAACAGCTCTGCTCCCACCACATATTCCGCTGCAACACAGTGCTGCTCGTCCTCCTGCCCTTGCTATTTCACAGAGCCTCTCAAACGCTGGAGCCCCCCAAGATGCTCCCAGTCCTCGCAGGGAGCATGACACCATGGGACACTGGTGGTGACAGTCCCCCCAGAAAGATGGCTCTTAAACTTACTAACTCTGTCGTCACGTGCTGGGCGAAGCCGATGGGGGCGATGCCGTAGGTGCCGATGACCAGCAGGGTGATGAGGATGTGGACAAAGGTGATCCAGTACGTGAAATACGGCCTGGAGGGGACAGGACCCAAAATTGGAGCTGCTCAAAGATGGCTGGGCAAAGGGACACTGCAGTCCCCCAAGCTCTGATCCCCAAGCATTGAGGGGGACACATCTGAGTTGGGGTGTCCCGTGCCATCGGTGCCCCTCACCGGTGGCTGTCGGTGATCTCCAGCTGGGACTGCACGATGCTGCTCAGGCTGCGCCGGTACGTCCTGTTCAGCCACTTGCCCACCACCCCCAGCCCGTAGTAGCGTTTCTTGCGGTCGAAGGCGAAGTGCTTCACTTTGGAAGTGATGCGCCTGCCCCGCCGCGGGGCCGGGCCCATGCCGCTGGACACCGAAGTGAGCTGGACACCCTCCTGCCTGTGGAGAGAGGAGGAACCCATCACACCTGCCAAAAAGGACCAGCTGAGAAACACCCCATGGCCACAGCCCCGAGGATGCCCTGAGATGAGGCTCTGAGCACCTCCTGGCTCCATTCTCCCAGGAGCTTGCTGGAAAGGCCCGGTGCCTGCAGCAGGGATGGCTGGGGACATCGTCCTGCCTGCAGCAGGGCACCTGGACAGCCTCAGGGGCAGCACCTGCTGAGGGCTGGTACTCACGGGGTGGGCTGCTCCACCTCAGGGGACACCCTGGCATCCTCTGCCACCTGGTGCATGCGTAAGTATGTGGCTGACAGAGGCGGTGACTCGAAGACGTCATCGGGCATGGAGTACGTCTCATCGTGCATGCCCATCTGGAAGGAGGATGGATACGTGTCCTTGGATATGTGTAATGGGTCAGAAGGCTCCCCCTGACTGAGCATCCCCCTGGGGAGGGGGAGAGGGTGATCCCCAATGACATCCCACTAATGGCTCATCACAGGGTGTGAAATGTGCCCACGATGGCAACATCATTCCCTGTCACGCCCAAGGGCCATCACTGAGACTGGGGCATAGCAGCCACCGATGCCTCTGACACTACTGGGTGAAGTGCCAACACAGAGGTCCTTGTGAGAGCCCTGCTCCACACCCAGCCCTCTGTGCAGGGCGCTGGGACACGCCCCAGCTCCAGCAGCCAGCATGGAATGTCACTTGCCTTACTGAAGAAGGATGAGTCCAGGGTATCAGCAGCATCCACCATGTCCTCATCCATGAAGCTGGGGTACAGGAAGCTCCTCTTGCTCCTTTGCTTGGGAGCCAGTGGCTCCAGGACAGAGCGTCCCTTTGGCAGCACAAGCAAATGAAGGTAAGCAACCAGAAGCCCCTCAGCTTTTGCAGCACTGAGGGCTTCTCAGAGCTTCCCTCCCCAAACCCAAGTGGCAAGGATTCAATTCCAATCAGCCAGCATAGCCCCTTGTGTGGGGAGGAACTGGCAGAAGATGTTGCCTTTAGATCCTCAGAATCTGCACTGGACCATGGCCACGTTAGTCAGCATGACAAGTGACCTCTGAATTAGTCTGCTCCCAGATCCTCAAACCTATCCCCAAGGTTTGCCCAGGGCTCCTCAGGAGCAAGACAATTGCTGGAGAGGCTTCCTCACTCCTCAGCAATGGAACCCAGAAGTTGTTTTTCCTCACGTTGTCCAATTTTCACCAAAACTTCTACTTTTAAGTAGAGCTCAGGTTAAAAACACCAATCTCCCCCCTCAATCCCGCCCTGGAGAGACAGCAGTCTCCATGCAAAGCAAAAAGCCAGAAAGCAAAGATGATGGGTGAAGGACAGAACTGAAACCCAGCTCAGGAAGAAGATGATCCTCTCCATGCTCCCAAAACTCACACGGAGAAGGGCTGCGGCCGCCTTGAAGCTCATGTGGGCGACAGACTCCCTCTTCCTGCGCGGCAGGCGGCCGTAGCCCGAGCGGATGCTGTTGAAGGACGCCAAGGAGACAACGCCGGGGGTGAGTGGGGGCAGGACATGGTGGGGTGTGTGGGGACGGTCAGTCTCGTCAGGATGGCGGAAGGGACGGCCCCTGGCCAGGGGGTCCACGATCTGGGGGAAGGAAGAGGTGTGAGTGCCAGGAGGGCAGAGCTGGGAGCGGGACCCTTCACCCCAAGTTTTACCTTGGGCATCTTGGCAGGCTTGGGTGACTCGGTGGCTTGGAAGGAGGGCCCCTCCTGGCTGGGCAGCTCCATGTCACGATAGGCAGGCTTCAGCTTGCCGTACCTCATGCTGCAGTGCTGCAGGCTCTTGCGCTGCCACTGCTGCCGATTCCCCTCCCAGTCGCTGCTGACGCCAAACCACTGCGCTGTGCCCCTGCACACACGGCGGGAACACTTGTCACACAGCTGGTCCCCCACCCCAGGTACCACCTTTCCACCCTCTGGCAGGCAGCTGGGCTTGGGGTGTCTCAGCCTAGCCTGCAGCAGGGTGGTTTTGACCCAGCTATGGGTCAAAGGGAAGTGGAGGAAAGTGATTCTTGCACTCCCTTCTGAGACACGATTCTCCAGCCCCACCCCAAGTCCTCTGCCAGTACCCACAATGTCCTGATACGGCCCCCTCCGAGTGACCCAGCCACGGCTGGAGCCCACCCTGCCCTCACTTGCGGATGCTCTGGGACAGGGAAGTCTGCCGGCGGAAGCCGGGCCGGCGCTCCAGGCGGGGCTCCTGCAGGCTCTTGCTCTTGCGGTAGATGGGCACCTTGGAGGGCTGGAAGGCAGAGCAGGGCATTAGGGACAGGATGGCACCGGGCAGCCCCCCAAACCCAGCGTGGGACTGATGCAGCTCCATCACTCACCTCCTTGCGGGCACCATCCTCCTCCGCCTCCCGGGGCGGGATGACGATGGAGAGGTTGGGGGGCTTCTTGCTCTGCAGGCGGCTGCTGCTGGAGCGGCTGCCCCCGTTCTTGTCCCCGGCTGACATCCTGGGCCGGTGGTGGTTGGCAGGCTGGCAGAGAGCAGGGAGTCAGCCAGAAGGGCAGAAATATTCCCCCAGGAGCTTGTGTGTGAGGAAAGGCTGGGTCCCAGCAGGAGATGGGGCGTCACCAGTGGGACGCCACCAGCCTGAGCCCCCTGTGTCCCTGGCTGTGCTGGTGAGACTTTGCCGTCGTGAGCCCAGCTGCTGCATCCCCAAAACCCACATTCCATCCCTGAATTTGGATGGACAGGAAGGCTTACATTAACCACTGCCAGTCCCTCGGGGTCACCAACACCACCCCGTCACCTGCTGGGAGTAGGGCAGGGATGGCAACAGTGACCAGGTCAGAGCATCCCCCCCCATCCCAGCACATGCCTGTGGGACACCCAGGTTTCACACCCCGCCAGGATGAGCCTGACCATCAGGCCTTGGAAATATTGCCTTAGAAGTATGAGGGATCCCAGTAATCCCTGGCCAGGCCTGTGGCTCACAGCTGCAGCACACAGAAACACCAGCCCTCCCAGTTTGGCAAGGGAGCCAAGGGGAGATTGCAGGAGGTGTCTCCTCTTGCCTGGGCAGGGTGGGAAGGGAGGGGACACAGCCAGGCAGGGGACACACAGAGCCTGAAAACACCTGATCCACATCCCCACATGCACCACAGCTCCCACATGGACATGGACCCGCCATGTGTTGGGGTGCCCCAAGTAGGGGAGATGCAGGACATTCCCCTCTGGCACGTGCAGGTGCACACCAGGCTGAGAGACTGAATCCTCCCTGGCACCACGTGCAAGCTTAACAGCCAAGACGTGGTTAATTCCTCAAGAAATCCCCTCCTGAGGGTCCCCACAGCCAGCTCTACCAGGCAGGGCTTTGCAGGAGAAGTAATTCCATCTGAGTGCAAGAGAACAAGGCCCAGATCCTATTAGGGACTACGAGAGCAATCAAAAGGGAGGCACAGCCCTCTCTGACCTCTTCTCATCCTCCTTGGCCATGTGCCAATTCCCCAGGGACTCACACAGGCCTCACGAACATCCCTTGTCCCCCAGGACTGCCATGGCCATGGGAATGGTGTCACCTGCCACGTTTGCACAGTGCCACTGGCTGCAAAATGCCAGCTGGATCCACAGGCCTGGCTCCTCTCCCTGCCCAAGATCCCAATGACCAGACCCCTACACCCTCTCCTTAGGCAACGTCACTTGAGCAACCAGATGAGTGACTGAGGTCCCACCAGCCCCCTCTGCAACAGGATCCCATTGGCAGGCCATTCCCAAAGCAAGAGTCAGGGACAGGGACACTTTTGCAGCTCCCTCAGCACTTGGAGTCCTGAACACAACCCTCCCCTTAGACCACACCACAAGCAAAGCCTGGCTTTAGGAGCATGGGGTGCCCAAGGGATCAGCTTCATGGGATGCAGGAGTCCAGAACCAGCTCCCCAGGGATGGGAAAGCCTGGAGCTGGCAGCACTAGCTGGAACTGCTGCCCTCCATCAGCTCCTGGGCCATGTGATAGTCTTCTGCTCCTGCATTAAAATGGGAACAGGGCTCCCTCTCCAGCATCAAAGCTGGGAGCAATCAACTCCCAAATTTCCCCTGGGGGCTCAGCCAGTGTTGGTCCCCACGAGGGTCTCCTCACCTCATAAGAGTGACAGGGATCCTGCGCAGTGATGGCAAACACCCACGGCAGCCTTCCTCTGCCTCCGTCCTTCACGCACGGGACCCCTGGGACACAGCCAAATTCCTCCTGCGGGGAGAGGCTGCGATGAAAAACCACGCATGGGAAAGCAGGCAAGGGCTGCAGCAGCATCCCAGGAGAGGCAGAGCTGAGCTCAGTGCTCCCTAGAGCTTGGGGACAGGGCTGCAGGTGGCTGGACACCAGCGACAGGGATCAGCGGCTGGCACAGGGCAGCAGGAGGAGGAAAAGCCCCCGTTTAGAGCAATGCTCCGTGGCAGGGAACAGCATGGCGCAGGCAGGGAGTTTTCTCCTGCTGCTGCCAGGCAAAGCTCTCAGGAAGCGAGACACCCAGGAAGAGCAGGCATGGAACATGAGTGCCTCGCTGGGTATTTCATAGCTGCTAAACTGGGAGAGTGCCAGCCCCAGCAAGCAAAACCTTCCGTCCCACTGGGGAGCTGGAGACTGTTTGTTTTCCTCCCAGGGCAGCCAGCAATGAGCCTGAGATGCCAGCTGCTCTGGAGAGCTGGGAATGGGAACACGCTGGGGTCAGAGCAATCCCTGGGGCACCCTCAGCCTTCTCCAGCTCTGGGGAATGGCTCTGAGTGGTGAGAGCCAGAAGCACAGAAACTGGAGCCAAACTCTTACACAGCCCCACTCTTACACGCCCATCCCAAAATCCCATCCCCAACTGCCCCCATCACACCCCAGACAGCCCCAGATCTCTGCGCTTCCCAGCAAAGCAGGTTTGCAGCACATCTAAAATCCTGTCTCGCTTCCCACACAGAGGGGGTGGAGGGCTGGACCGGCCTCCTCCGAGGTGACTCAGTCCTGGGAGAGCTGGCACAGCCCGGCGGGCACCTGCTGTCCAGTCACGGTCACGCGGCGCGGCCGGAGCACTTGCCACGGCTCTGTGCATCGGCAAATTTGGCATTGAGCAGGAATGGGAGGAGGTCAGCAGCCCCCCAGGGCTCAAGGCTCCTTTGCCACACAGGCTGGAGGCAGCATCCACCCCCCAAGCACAGATCCTGAGCCACCAGGAGGCTTATCCCGCGCCAGGCAGAGAAATCCCCAGTGGATGGTGCTGGGAAGGTGTTTTCCAGCTCACCACGTGCTTGGTGCTGGCGCCCAAGCCCTCTGGAGTGCTCAGTGTGAGAACGGGCCAGACGGCACCTCCATCCAGACACAGCCTGCCACAAGCCTGGCCCTCCAAGATCTGCACAGCCCCAGGTCCCTGTCACCCCCCAGCCCCCGCACGGAGGGTTCTGCCACCAGGAGCACGGCTCCCTGCCCGGCAGCCCTGGCATCAGCCGCCCCATCACAGGGCACAGCTCGGCTGCGGGCTCCCAGAGAGCCTCAGCCCAGTCCTTGGACACTCAGGGTGGACGTGGTGGCTTTGTCCTGGAGGCAGAAAAGGGAAGTGAGAGGCGATGTGCGGAGCTGACACAGCGGGGATGGCTGAGTGCATGGCCTGGTGTGGGGACAAGGCGGGTCACAGCAGCGGGGGGTGACAAACATGGGACTTGGCAGCCACAAGCATGTCCTGAGCTTGGTAGGAGCTGTGCTTTGGGCTGGAAGAAGGGTCCTGAGGGCAGCATGGTGTCACTTCAGGCTGGAAAAGATCTCCATGCACTGGGGCTGCTGCCATTGCTGACCCACAGGGAATGATATATGGGTAGGGCATGGAGGAGGGATCCCCTGCTCTGGCTGATAAGAAGAGATCCTCCACTATCTCTGTCTCCCCTCCCAAAGCTGTTGACCACTGAAGGTCACCATCCAGCAGCGAGGGACACAGCCTGTGCTCCAACAGCAGCAGGGGGGTGAAGGCCCCACCCTCTCCCAAGAGGGCAGATGTGCTGGGGTCACTGGGGAGCAACTGGGACGAGGTTTGAGCCTTCAACCAGAAAAGGCACAGGAAGGTGACCAGGGCTGGCTCCCAGCCCCAGGGCGAATCACAATAAGCACTGACCCGAGGAAGCACACCCAAGGAAGAAAGTGATGGAAAAAGTGATGTGGTTCATACAAGGCATCACTGCAGGACACACTGGGAGGGTCCAAGCAACACATAGGGACCATCAGCAAGGCCAGGTGAGCAGAACTGGGACAGCCAAGCACAACCATTGCACCAGACAGCAGAGACAACCCTGCAGAGCAGCCCTGGTTGGAGGGGGGTGCATGCAGTGGGTTCATGGATACTCGGAGAAGGATCGGGATCTCTCTCCCCGAGCTTGTTGGCACTGGGGGAAGGGACATTACTGGAATAACAATGTCTCAGGCTGGCACAGCTCAGCTGGAGGAGAAAGCAGCTCTGAGCCACCCAAGGGTGTGGGGCAGGGAGTGGGACCCCCAGGAGCACCCATCACACCCATCACCCTGAGCACGACGAGCCCCAGCTCTTCCTCTCCACAGGGCAGTGAGAAAGGGGCCAGCAATGCCACAGAGCCCCCAAACACCCCCGCAGCCTCTGCTGGCACCCAAGAGCCCATCAGGCAGAGCTGCTGCCCATAAATGATTCACAAGCAGGTTAAAGACCTCTCAAGGCTGGAGCCGCGTTAAAAGGTGCTCCCAGTTATTAAGAGCTCCGGATGGGAAACTCAGTTGGTGCAACTGCTCTGAGCTTCGAGCTCCTGCACTCACATACCCGAGCAAAGACCCAGCACCGTTCCCCCTTCTGCTCCCTTTCAAAAAGCTCCTTACCATTTTCCAGTCTCAAGCTTCAGAGCTGGAATCTGGAGAGAAGCAGCCGAGCACAAGCGGCTGTTGAAATAAAAACATATTATTGGGGGGAAAAAAAGGAAAACCGCTCCATTTTTCCCGCACGTGTCCCAACCCTGTCACAACGGAACTGGGTGGCAAAACTGCAAGATGCGGGGTTTCGCTCTGAGTCTCTAGAGAGGCCCTCCGTGCTCCAGAGGGTTTGTTAGCTGCCCTCTCCCTTATCACTGAGCCACATGGCCAGCACGGCACCCACAGGGCCTTAAATCCACATCTCCGTGGCGGCAGCGGTGCGCAGATGGGGTACGGATGAGCGCGGGGATCCCGTCCTGTCCCCGGGCTGCACAGGCAGCAAAGCACACGCCTCACCCACGCCACCATTAAAAGAACATCCTCTCCCATTTTCCTCCGTCGGGAAGGCCATTGGGCAATGGCAGCAGGTTTGCTGAGCCCGGGCGAGCTGGGAACACGGCACGCCCCAGGAGGAAGGAAAGCGGCCGGGGAGATAGAGCACGGCGAGCGGGCGGGGGGGCTGCGCTGGCCCCGCTGATAAAGGCGAGCCCTGCCCGCGGGGAGGGACACGGAGGGACACGGGGACACGGAGGGAGCGGGGCCACTCGCACCACTGCACACGGCAGCCTGGGCTGGGCTTCCCCGCTGCGAGGGCTGCGGTGCCGGGAACGGGGCCCTGCACTCCCCGGCAGTCCTGGGTGACGCCATCCCCATCGGCGTGCAGAGGGAAGGATTTGCCTGCCATGCCTGGGAGCGGGTGGAAGGAGCCGTGTGGAGGATTTCCCACACCCCAGCCACTGCCCCTTTCCCACTCTCGTTAATTTTTACCAGTGCAACAACCCCCACCCCCCCCAGCAGAGCAAAACCCAAAGGCTTCCCAGCCTGCTGGGGTGGGCGGCAAGTCCCGGTGGGCTGGGGTCCCTCTGTGCCACTGGCCACCCACCCCACACCTCCCCACTTCCCTGGGGTCCACGCACCCTCACGGCACAACCACCCCAACCAGGCAGCGCTGCACAAAGCCATCCTCTGCTTCCTGCAAAGGCACGCCGGCGTGGTGGGTGCTGCTGGAGGGGCTGTGGCTGCACAAGGGGACCCCCAGCCCACAGGCCCCTTCCTCAGGCTGGAGCCCAAGCCAAGTGAGGAACGTGCACGTGGAGACTTTGAGTCACCCCAACGGCTTCAGGGAGAGCAAAGGGCCAAAGTCTCCACTGGGAGCGAGGAAAGCGCAGCAGAGGGGTTGGCTACTCCACAGGCAGCGTCACAGCACTCTCCAGACACAAGGAAAGCTCTTTTTCTTTTTTCCCCAGCCTACCAGGATTGATTTAACTTGGTTTCATCTGAGAACTGATTAATTACTCAGATCTACTCCGATTATTAGCTTGGCTTAAACACAGAGTGCACAGACATGATGATGCAAGTGCCCTGGCTGCACCTTCTGGAAGGGGCTGAGGGGTCCCAGGTCGGTATTTACCTGAGGGAAGGGGACAGCTGCCTGCAGGCCATGTGCCTGCCATCCCCGTGCTGCAGGTCATTACTGAATTCACTCTCACTTCTTTCCTCGAAGCAAAATTCTTGGTATGAAAGGTCAATGGGGTTGGAGGGAACATTCTCTGGTTCTCCTCCTGAACACTCATTCTGCCAGCAGCTCTTGGTGCCAGGGCTCTGGCTGGGCTTGCAGGCTTCCCCAGTCCCCTGCTGCCTGTTTCAGAGCACACCGAGCCACCCAGAGCAGCTCAGGGCTGGTAGAAATGCCCCATATTTACAGAGGGCTCCCTTGCCCTGAGCTCTGACCATCCCCACGCTGTGTGGGATGCAGCAGTGGGAGGTGGTGCTCAGCCCTGGGCAGGAATTCGGCTCATCCCAGGGACAAGCTGGGCCCCGGGCTGGTGGCAGGACGAGCCCCCTCGGCTGCAGCTCCCTATCTCTATGAACAGACTCCTTATCCCAACACAGCCATTCCCAGTGCTGTTCGCCCTGATAGCCCCTGTGCAAAGGGGGAGCCCTGGGTGGGCACCAGCAGCCTCCTTCTTTTCCATTCCAGGGCCAGCAGCTCCCTGAGGAGAGGGGAAAAGGACCTTGTGGTATCCCTTTGGGCTGTGGATGGTGACACCTCTGCTGGCAGGGGGCTGGGGGCTGTCCCTCAGACACCCCATTAAGTCTCGATGCTCCCCTGGGCCCAGGACAACCGGGGGAAGCTGCTCCTCCCTCCTCCTCCCTCCTCCCAACCAGCAGCAGATGAGCGTGGGTGGGCCACTCCTTGGCTTCCTTCCTTCCACTCCTGATTGCAGGAGGCCTGAAGCACCCAGACCCATACCCTGCAGAGGAACGCCTGACTGGGAACCGCTCCTCCCCATCCAACACGGCGCAAACCTGGCACAGGGAATCCTACACTCACTGGTACCTATGGAATGCTCTTCCCACCACAGCATCTCCGTGGACCTGTGCCAGCCAGGCACTTTGCAGCCTCTCAGCTGCCAGGAGCTGGAGATGGGGTCTCCCCAACCATCTTCACCCTCCTTCTGCCTGCTATCCCATCCCTGGGATGCTGCACCCACAGGGAAGCCACGCAGCTCAGCGCAGGGGCTGGAGAGGCTGGTTTTTAAGGAGCCACCTCCATGTCCTCCCCAGGAGAGCTTGGACTGGGTTAAGTCATCACATACAGGAGGTGACTGGTTATGGGATCACCCTTGGAAAAGCCATATATGACAACGGCACGGTGCCAGCCTTGGTGACACTCCCCTGCTCGTTCCATGGAGGAGCTGAGACATGGCAACGCCGAGCATTGGGGATTCACCCTGGCTGCCCACGGGCACAGAGTGCAGCCTTTGGGCTCACATGTAACTCCCAGCCCTGTCCCAGTGTTCCTGCAGGCTGGCAAATTACAGGAATAATCAGATCCCCAGCACAAGCTGCAGCATGACACACAGGGAGTGAAGCCAGACCATGGCGTGGGAGGGGGCACTGGCACACTGGGCATCTTGGGGGACACTGGCCACATCTCTTGTGCCCCGAGTGGGTCTGTCAGACCAGAGGAATTACATCAGGAATACATGAGGAAATATTACTTTTAAGCAATAAATCAATCAGACACAAGCCAACAGAGGCGGCTCAAAGGAGGGCTCCATTGCCCTGGGAGCTACAGCAGCCGAAATGGGTGCTGCAGATGGGAGGAGTGGTCCTGTGGGATGGCTGTAAGGCAGGAACATCCACTGAGTGACCATACACCACCAATTTGAATGGGTTCTCATAGGGCTGGGCATCCAGCACAGAGACCATGTGCCCTCCACACCAGTGGGCTTCTTCCTCCCATCCAATGTCAGCAGCTTGGGAAAAGGCCAAGGAGCATCCCTGGGCACTGTCCTGCTCCCTCCTGTCCTGTGTCCCACTGCAGCCTCCGGCAGCACAGCATCAAGTGGATTGGTTTGCACTGCCCCCTGCTCAAGGCACAGCCACGGCATCAATCCTGCTCTTGTGGCTGCACAAGCTGCCCCCCAGGTGACAAGCTGCGGTTTCACTGGACACCTCTGTGCTTTCTGACTCATTTGTGGTGTTTCAGAAGTGGGGAAACTGAGGCACTGCTATACTGTAAGGCTCCCTGCCTCCCCACCCCACTGCTGCTCCACAGGCAGGGTGCTGGTTCCTTCTCCATCGAAGTCCACACAGCTCTCTCAGTTTGAGTTCCTGGAGGACGAGGGTGGAGGGGGAAGCCCTCACATGCAAATCCCATAAATATTTGCTGCCCTGCCCTCCCAGAGCAGTTATTTGGGGTTGCCCCTGCCCTGTGCTCAGCTAATGTGACCAGCACCCCACAATGCTTGACCTTGGGGTGCGAGTCCCAAGGATGAGTGGCACACAAGGGTCCTGTGTGGTTGGCAAGCAGAGGGCAGGGTTGGTCTGGAGTCCTCCCTGGGTCCATCCTCCACCCTAAATGCCTCATTAAGGGAGCAACCACCAAACAACTGCATTTTTGCTGGTTTTTTTTTTTTTTTTAAGTAACAGGGATTAAGTGGGGAAAAGGGGTACCAGGGCCAAGGGTTTCCTCCATACCCGCCAGCACACATAGAGCTTTCTATGCTGACTCGGAGGCCAGGAAATGACCATAACTCAAAGCACTGCATGCTCCCAAAATGACCACAACTCCTGGATCCCTGTAATTAAAAGGGACTGTGCCCACCTCCGCTGGGAGCTTGTTGTGTTATCTCACCGCTCGGCAGGACAGCGGAAACCAAAAGTCATTAGATAAAAAGCCCCTTAAGAGGAGGAGAGTTCATGATCCTATCACTTGTGGGCTCACAGAGATTTAAGTAATTAATTTTCAGCCTTCACTAATTGACTTGTTCAGTGCTGAGCCTCTGACAGCACCAAGCCTGCACTGGCTCCTCTGGCTCAGTTTGAGTTCCCAATGCCCATGGGAAATATGGAAATGCCTCATGAACCCCACGTTGGTCTGGGCAGCTGTGCAACTCCCCCACCAGCTGGTTCTCCATCCATCACCTGTCTCCTACTTTCTTTGGTAATGAGCACTGTTCTGATTCCCAGCTTGTCCCAAGGGCTGTTTTCAGCTCAAGAACAAGGGGGGAATAAGGGATTCCTCAAGGGAAGGAATAAGGATGTATTTGGGGGATCCTTCAGCTTCACTGTAAACAGCAGCAGCATCCAAGAACAAAACACAGACCCAGAGGACAGCCACATGCTCGTCTTTCATCTCAGCCCGGACAAACACAGCCCACATTCCCCAGCTCCCCCAGTGAGTGCATTCCCCCAGAGGCGACACAGGCAGTCCCTTCCCCACCGGATTCACGCCCCCACGCTCTGCATCCCCAGCTCCGAGCTGCTCTCCCAGCATCCACAGGCATCTATTGTTCCTGCTGCCGGAGCTCTCACACTGAGCGCTCACACGTGCACCTGAGAGCAACACCGGGCTCCGCCCCGTCTCGCAGAATTTACATCAGGGCTCAGCTGTGGTGTCAAACCCCACTCTGTGGTTTGCCCTTTCTCACTCCGGGGCTTGCAGCACCTCCAGGTGTCCCAGCGCAGCTGCGGCGGCGCCAGAGAACCCCCACGACAGGGAAGTGGTAGACGGTCACCTGCTTTATAGCAAATGGGGGCAGGGCTGGCAGAAGCCGCCCTCCATATGAGCAAGCAGCGAAAGGCGCTGATCACCCCATTAATTGCAAAGGAGCTGGGAAAGGCAGAGCTCAGGTACAGCAGCTGGGAGCCCAGGGAGCCACATGTGAAGCCAGTGCTGACCAAGGTAGCACAGGCAGAGGCAGCTCTGGTTTCTCCCAGGCTCAGCTGCAATTGAACTCTCCAGTTCATTTTGGAGGTGGGACAATTCCAAGCTGGTTATTTCCCACTTGGGAAAAAGGCAGGAGGCAAAGGATGCTGCTTCAGAGGGCACAATGGAGTGAGCTGAGTGGGCAGCATTGCCCAGGACAGCCATGGCACTGTGGTAGGATGCGCTCCCCAGTTCCCCAGCTGGGCTGGAGGCTGTGTGCCCAGGACAGCAGCAGTATGATGAGTTCACCCTGGAAATCCCCAGGAGCAACCATCCGGGGACTGGGAACGTGCAGGCAGGAGAATGTCCTGGCTCCTCGTGGCGAGAAGGATGACGCCACACACTGGGGAAGAAGGCGGACACTTCCTCTTGCCACAGGGACCCAGCAGTGACAATGCAGCCTCTCAGGTCCCCTTCTCCCTACAGAACGTGGGCATGGGGAGCTGAGCGAGAGCTGCAGGGTCTCACATCACCGCGGGCACCATGACCTGGCTGCAGGAAGCCTGGAGGGATGGCCTCTGCCCAGTCCTGGTGGCCTGGCAGCAAGGCAGGGCAGGATGGGGTAGAGCTCAGCCTCACCCCTCTGTCCCAAACCTGGAGGACCAACAGCAAAAATCCAACTGACTAAAGCATTCACGCACAGCATCCCTCTGCTCCCGGAGGATGACCCGACCCCCCTGCTCTGTAAGGGTTTTGTTCGCCTGCGCAGGGCTGGTGGCAGCACTTGCCACTCCAGGCAGCACGTGCGAGCGTCCCAGAGCCCTTAACCAAACCTCAAACCAGCTACAACAACAAAGCCCCGGCGGGCGGGAGGGCAGGCAGATGCTCGGGGTCAGGGACCCGGCCCCCTCCGCTGCCCACCTGCCCTCGCCCGCGGCGTCGAGGCGCTGCTGCTCCTGAAAGGCGCTGCCTGCCCCGCTCACCTGGGGAGGGGGAAAACCAGCAAACACAAACAAAAACCACCCGCCCGCCTGGTTATCGGGCCATCGGCGCCAGAAAGTAGGTTAGAGCTTTCCTCCCTGCCTCGGCCGAGGAGCGGGCAGGGTTTTCCCTCTGGCCGGGTCACCCACTTCCCCCTGTGATGGAGAGGAGGAGGAGGAAGAGCCCGGCCCCCGCCATCCGTCCGGGTGCCCGCCCCGGAGGCGCCGGGCAGGGCGCAGGGCACGGCTCCGGGCAGGGGGATCCGCGCCGGGCCCCCCGCCCCGCAAAGGGTCCGGGGTGGGCAGGGGCAGGGCCCAGCCAGCCCCGAGGGGCCAGGGCCGGGCCGGGCCGGGCCGGGCGGGAGGCGCGGGGCGGAGGAGGAAGCTGGCGGGACGCGGCGCTCACAAAGCAGCAACAAACCGGGCGGTCACAGAAAGAAGCGGCGCGGAGGCAGCGGGACCCCCGCCCCGCTCTGCTCCCCTCCTCGGCCCCGCTCACCTCGGCCCGGTCCCGGTCCTGGCGCCGGTGCCACTCGCGGTCCCGGTCCCGGTCCCGCGGCAGCCGCCGCCGCCTCCACCTGGGCCGGGCGGGGCTCGGGCGGGGCGGGGCCGGGGCGGGGCTTGGGGCGGGGTCTCTGCCCGGGGCGCTCCCGCGGTCCCGTCGGGCACCGGCTCCATCCGTGGGGAATCTTCCATGGCGGATGAGCCCCTGCAGCCTTCCAGGCTCTCTGCCCCGCGGCACCGGCAGCTGGGAACCGGCTCCGTCAGGACTGGGAGCTATCGGGACCGGTCACCATTAGGACTGGCTGCTCTTAGGACCAGTCACCATTAGGACTGGTCACTATAAGAACTGGTCAGTATTAGGACCGGTCATTATTAGGGCCAATCACTAGTAGAACTGGTCACCATTAGGACTCTAAAGCATGGCCCCCCTGACCGCACTTCCAAGCAGTGGGCACTCCGAGGTGCCAGGCAGCGTGGCATGCACGGCACAGGCTGGCACAGCCCTGGGGGCTCTGCAGGCCCAGGCAGGTTCCTCTGGCCAGGCTGGATGCGGTGACGCACGGCCGGGCTGGGGCAGTGGGCAGTGGCCACAGGGCCGGTCCTGTCGGCCTTCACAGCTTGGCTCATGCTGGGGCTGGCGGAGATGAACCCCCTTGGAGCTGCACCTGCTCCATCACCGTCAGCACTGGGTTGTTCTTCTTCCACAACAGCCTCAAATTCAGCTCCTCTCCACCCCTGCAGCGGAGACTCGGCGCTGGCAGGATGTGGGGGCTGAGGAGAGACCTTTGCAGATCGGGTTTGGCACGGCTGCATTGCTGAGGAGTCTGTACAGGACAATGTGCCCTGGATTTTGCCACAAAATAAATTCTTGATTCACAACTGGCTAAAAGTCCCAGGAGAGTACCAGCTGAATTTACAGCTGGGACCAAGCAGGACCAGGAATTTTATGCCTTGCTATCCAAATCTACAGTTTTCCCTTATATTTCTTTTACCTGCACACCCACTGTGCTAAACCTGACCATGGGTGGTGCAGCTCGGGTCCAGCTTGGATTCACTGATGCCTCTTAGGGCGCTGAGCTCATGCTCTCATCAGCCCTCCACCTTCCATGGCCTCATGCTCAGCAAATCTGCTCCCAGTTCCTGGTCGAAAAGAGGGCGGAGGAAGCTTTCTGTTCCTGCCGGCTCCTTTGAAGCTGTGGTTTGAAGCGGGTGGAGAAGGGAGAGCCCGGCAGGTGCCAGGATGGGTGTCTGGGCACAGACACCCGGACGCGGGCAGTGCCGGGGGATGGAGGTGTTCCCTGCCCGTGACTCAGGGGTGAGCAAAGGGTGAGGTGCAGGTGGCAAGCAGGGACCTGTGCCAAGGTGCCAGGCACTGACTCCTCCCTGCATTTGGGAAGGGACAGAACAACCTTTGGGTGGGATAAACAACGGCTGACAAAACCTGTTGCTGCCGTGGCTCTGCCTGCATCCTGCTCCAAGGCTTGTGTCCTGCGGGATGTGTCTCTCCATGGAGGAGCCAGGCGGGCTGGCAAAGCCCACAGAGGGGAAGAGAGGAGGGTGACTGCCGCCTGTGCCAACCCTGCTGGGCGTTGGGCAATAAGGAAGCAAAAGAAATGACCGAAAAACCCCAAGGCAGCAACGACAGGGTGTTGCGTCACTGCTGGGGAGATGCTCTGCAGAGCACTTCCCTTTGTGGAGCACACAGCCCCACAGGCTGGCCAGAAGTGTCCTGGCTGGTCTGTACCCCAAGGAAGGCAGGGAGGGGACACAGCACTGTGTACCCCAGTGCTGGGAGACTGTCCTGTGCAGGGTGCTGGAAGCCCCCGGAGTGATGTACCGGGCCCAGGGCTGGGGCATCTCAGCAAGAGCCATTCATCCCTCTTATTCCATGAAACCCTCCAGGGTGGGATCTGTCCCACCAGCCTGGAGCCAGCAAGGTCCTGCTGCTCACTGCTCACCCAAGGCTGGGAGGGGGCTGCTGTCAGGGCAGGTCCTGTCCCTAGATGTGGAAGAGCATTGCAGGATATCTGAACAGTGTCAGGCTTCTCTAGAAATCACAGCAGTGAAGATTTCAGGGCATTTTAAAGAGGATTTTCAGGGGCAAACTCAGCCTCGCTTTCCTTGGCCTTGTACCCTGTAGCAGCAGATGAGATTTATGGTCCATTCAAACTCAAACCATTCTATCATTCTATTGCTCTTCAGGTATGTTGGAAGAAGGCATGGCAGCTAGTTTTTCTTCCCAAGGATGCTGCTGAACAAACCTGGGTGCCAGTGAGGCTGTGGCATCAACCCCGTTGTGCTTTGGGAGACCCTCTGGAGCTGGGAGGTTGCCTGCTCCCTGTGGAAAAGGAACTCTGCATCCTGGGGGTTTGACCTTCCCCCTCACCAGACACCTCCAGTCCTGTCTGGTGGACACAGCTGGGAAAGGTCAGTGTTATGGGATGTGCTGGAACTGGATGGAACTGGGGGAAAGGTGTTTTGTGTGGGCCCCCACCTGCGGAGGAGCTCCAGGAGCTTGGCATCAGCTCCAGTGACTTTTCAGAGGAAGTGTAACAAGGAGGCTTGGGACAAAAGATCCCAGTTTCCACAGCCTCAGAGTTTTTGTGTTGTAAAAACTCCACACTCCCATCCCAAGGCTGCAGTCCAAGATTTTCCAGTCTTTCCAACTTCTTCCTAAAATGTCCAGGTTCTCCAGGATTTTTCCCCCCCATTGTTGTCTTTTTATGAGCTCCCCATCTGGATGTGAGTCCCCTCTGGTTGTCTTAAGTTGCTCCCACACGAGGCGGATGGGTTTGGTTTGTGTCCCCACAGCCCCTCTGGACAGCTGTGCCCCACATCCCTTCATCCCCTGGGGAAAAAACCTGCGTGGAGGGGACACACCTTGCCCCATCCCTTACCACCAGCTAGGACCCTCCGTGTCCCGCTCCCACGCTGTCTCACCTCCCTCAGGGTTGCAAAATGCGTGTCGCTGCTGCCACCATCCCCCGGGCCCTCTGGAATTCCGCAGAGCCCCTGCGGGCGCTGTGCCGGTCCCGCAGCTGGATGCGCCGCGCTGCTGTTCCCGGTGCGAACGGCAGAGGCCAGGCCGTGGCCGTGCTCCGAGAGGGAGGGAAGCTGTGCCGGCAGCAGCAGGGGATGCTCAGCCTCTGCCATCGCTCAGCGCTCCCTTCCCTGTCACCTCCTCGCCACGCGGGGTGTCACAGCTGTCACCCCTGCCCAGCTCCTGGGGACACGAGGAACCCTGCGGACAACGTGGCTCTTGGTGCTTCAGGCAAAGACAGGAGAAGTTTCTCCTGCCAGGCAAACTGGGAACTCAGGTCTGGTTCTGGGAGGGCAGAGCACGTGGAAAAGCCCCTCCAAGGTTTTCCCACCGGCATCACAGGGTTGGTGGCAGCGGTGGCACTTGGCTGTGTGGCAGATGGAGCTGGTGGTGTCACTCTCACCTGCCTGTCCCTGCTGCTCCCCTGCCTCAGCCATCGAGGGGCTGGGACATGGGGACCAGCACCCACTGCCCACCCGTGCCGTGCTCTGCAGCTGCCCCAAGGCCCTGGCACCCCAGCAGAGACGGGGATGCTCCTGCTCACCCCAAGTTCACAGCCTGGGCAATTGGGGGACCCCGGCACCCATCCTCAGAGCCACTGTTACCCTCAGATCCTGACTGAGCCACCCTAAACCACAGATATTAGTGGGAAAATTTGTATATTTACCCCTTTCAGGGCACTGTCTCCTCCTGCCCTCTGGCCCTCCCACCCTCCCTCCCTCCTCGGCCAGCCTGCAATGGGAAAGTATTAAGAAATAAAACAATATCAAATGTAATCAAAGGCAGGCTGGTGGGAGTTTGTCTTCTGGGGTTTCCTCCTCTTTTATTGCTTTCCCAGAGAATAAACATTTGGGAGGACTCTGGAGTGATTTAGTGGAGCAGGAAAGGGCAGGAGGCTGGGAGCTGCCTGCTCCCTCAACTCAGCAAATTCTGTGACTCTGTGAAACAACCCAGGATGGCCCAGCCTTGGGGATTTTCCTTCCAGTGACTGCCCAGTCAGATGACAAAGCCGGCAATATCTTGGCTTGGTGGGGACCTGTTTCCCCCCCGGCTCTGGGGCTCGGTCAGCGGGAGCTGCTGGGACAGGAGCTGGGGCAGAGGATGCTGCCCTGGAGAGGAGGAGGGATGGGAGTGGGCGAGTTCACGGCAGAGCGGAGGAAGCGCTGACCTTTGAGAAGCGATCTTCCTCGCCCACTGCTATTTATCCAGCATTCCCAGTGCTCCTCCTGCCGAGCCTGCCGGTGCGCGGGGCTCGGCGGATCCACGGCTGGCTGAGCAGAGGCTGCGGCGCCGTGTTTGCCTGATTCACCTCCAGAGAGGTTCCCCGCCTGCTGCCGGAGCCGAGCCAGGCTGCATCCAGCAGCAGGGCTGGGGGGGAAGCAGAGCTCCGTCAGCCCCAGCCCCTCTTGGCTGATGGGCCAGGGGGCTGCAGCATCCCAGGGAGGGTGGGGGCTTGGTAGAGAGCAAAGCTGGACTGCCAAAACACTTCCCCTGTGCATCGTTAGCAGCCTCCACATTGCTGGAGCCCCTTCTCTCCACAGGCACCCCAGTACCTGTGGGCACAGCACCTCTGCAGACACCCCAGCCCTGCAGGAAAACCCTTCTCTCATCACCCCAAACCCTCTGCCAGCCCCTGATCCCAAAGTGAACCATGGCACAGGGAGTTTTCATGGAGCAGGGAACAACCATTATCTCACTGACCTCCTAGGCAGCCACCACCACAAGGATTATTTTTAAATCAGGTTCCCAAAGCTGACAGTACCATTTCCAGGACCTGCTTCCTGCCTTTTGCACCCTTTCATCACCTCTCGACCTGGTGTGGGTATCACCCAGTGCCCTGGCGGATGCAGGCCAGGGACTACTTTTCATGTGGGTAGATATAAAATATATAAAAATATATTAAATCCTGAGTATAATCGTAATTTGCTGGCTGCAGAGCACCAAGTGATGCACAGCTCTTGGCAGACAGATGGGGCATGGGCTTTCCTAAGTTTAAAATAAATCAATTTACCTGTCTGCGCCCTGCTGGGCTTTTAGCCCAGCCAATCCTCTACCAAGAAAACAATGAAAATAACTGAAAGTATTTGTGGTTATTTACTTAAATATCTAAAGAAAGGAAATGAAAACCACACTATTCCTTAGAAAAGTATCCTCAAACCGAATCCCTCTGCTATATAAATATAAACCATAGCAATGTGGTAGAGCCCGACGATTATTTTATTTCAGGATCTGTTTGGAACATCAACCTCAAAACAACAGCGTCTGCGGGGCAGTTTTCCAAAGCTTTCCCTTAAAGAAAATATATTTGTCGATTCATGAAAAGGATTTGTAATAAACAGCAGTAGAAGTCCCACCTGTTTTGGGCTGGGAATCCCCCCAGCAGCGAAATCCTTGGGTGATCTCTCGGTGTTTAGTGTGAGATGGGGATATTCAACGGGAATGTGGTTTTTTGCTGGTTTGTTCCCCATCAGTGAGGGGTGGGAGTGGCCCCTCAGGCCAGCGGGGAGCAGAGGGGGCTCCTGTCCGAGCACGGTGCTGCCTCTCAGGGTTCAGGTGTCCAGGAGCACCCCGGTGCCTTCGGTGTTGCTTCCTCCGGCGGCACCCAGGGGATCCTGAGGGTGACTGGGCTGGGCTGGGGGCTGTGGGCCATGGCTCCCATCCCCACCGTGTCCCTGGCACCATGGGGTCAGCTCCTACGTGTGGGGAAAGTGTGGTTTCCCAATCCTCCCCCCTCCCTGGAATCCCAACCTTTTGCTGCAGGAACCCTCCTCCTGCTCCTGGTCCTCTCCCCATCCTCCCTCTGCCACCGGATTTGCTCTCTCTCAAGAGTGCCTGGGAGAAAAGAAACCTGGCTGTAAATTAACCGGGAGGATTTTTCAGTCTGAGCTGTGCACTTCCCCCCTTTCTCCCCCCCTGCAGCGCTGTTATTTCATTTCGGCTGCCAAACTCCTGGGAATTAATCCCGGCCGGCGCTGACAGCGTTTACATTCAGCGCTGCTCAGATAAACCATATCAGCCAGTGCAGCTGAAGAGGAGCCAGGCGCGGAAGGAAGGGCTGGCTCCTGCTCAGTGTCAACCCCACTGGGCTGTGAGGATATTTTCCTGCCTTTTTCCTTCTCCCTGGAGGCTTTTCTTAGAGCAAGGAGCCACCAAAACCCCCGCGCTGGTGAGAGTGGCCGTGGCGGGGTTCATACAACGAAGCCTGGAGCTCCTGGCTCTTATCCTGGTGCAGATAACGGAGAGGAAGAAGGGATGTGTCCTTCAAGCTGGTGGGAATCTGCAAGCTCTGTCTCCCAAGGCTTCTCACCCTGTGCCACCCCACACCCATGGGAGCACTTCTCCTTACTGCCAGCTTCCATGGGATGGGGTTTCATCGGAATTTCAATAGCCATGTTAAAAACTGCAGTGCAGTTATTGCATATTCTCTTTTTTAACCCACTCCCCCTGCAGCTGTATTTCTGCCTGTCCCTCACAGTGACCTCCTGGCCCTCCCCTCAGCGGTCACCAGCTGCCAGCAGGATACAGACACACGGTACAGATGTGTCACCTCTGATCCCACACCAGCACCAGGATGGTAGGGCCATCATTCGCCCAGCTTGTGACAGGCACTGGGCAGGAGCACTGGACCTTGTGGCCAGTGGTGTGGATGGAGGGGCTTTCCTGGAGCATGGACAGCGGACTAGGAGCACACCCTGTACCGTGCCTTAGTGATCAAATTCCCCTTTCCCTCCATCTCCCAGCCCACAAAACATCAGTGGGGCCGCCAAGGTGCTTTCTCAGAGCTGGATCTCCACCAGCTCCCTTGGGCGATGGGTGTCTTCTGGAGAGCAGCATCCCCAGGCTGGGACACTTGAGTGGGAACAAGGTGGGTTTAGCTCTCCACGAGCACGGGGCAGTGAGGGTGTGATCCTGTTGTCCCAGCCTCTGGGCCGATTTTCCAGTGTGGTGTGAGCCTCAGCCTCCCACCCTGTCTCCTTTTCCACCAGCACTTGCAGAGCGCTGGCGAGGCCACCGGGTCCGGGTCACGGCGTGATCATCACAGCCACCCTGCCGTGACAGGATCTGGGGGTAAATATTAGTACGAAGTGAAGGGCTGTGTACATATTTTCTCCCTGCAAGGTAATGCTGAAATTCCCTGCTCCTTTTCAACAAGCTGTTGGAAAAAACAGCCCCGTTTTAGCACCCTCTGGCCACTGCTGGGCCTGGCTACTCTCAGCTTAGCGTGCAAAGGTCTGAAAACTTCGGGTCCCCACTGCAGCCTCCCCACTCCAGAGCCGAGTCCTTTTGCTTGTGGTTTCCCAGACCATGTTTCCCATCTGGAGCAGAGCAGTGTGCAGACTTTGCTGTCTGTTCACTTCCGCCTGGAAGTGTGTACAGGATGTGGCAGAGACTCTGAGGATGGCTTATTAATCACATTAACAACACCAAGTGGTTTTTTACCCCACAAGAAAAGACACATCAGGAGAAGACAGATTGAACCAGGCAGTTATTCCCCTCCCCACATAAGCAGGCCTCTGGATCTCTTTGCTGTGTCCATGGCTGGTTGGGCTTGGTTTGTGAAGCTGTAGGGAAAGACAAGGGTTCCCCTTGTAAGGCCACACTTGTCACTGTGGCTTGGGGAATACAGAGTATCTCAAGTGCCTGCCCAGGGAAAAATGCCACCACTCAACTGCTGTTTTTTCCAACATGCAGGGCTGGAGGACAGCATTGCTGTCCTCAGCCCAACAGGATAAAAGTCAGCACCAGGCTCCCCAAGACCCTGAGCAGCCACCAAGGCACCGATCTCTGCCCTCCTCCCTCTCAGAACTGTGTCCCCCAGCCTCAGTCTAAACTGGGATTAGCTCCCCTTAAACTTACGTGTGGCCAGGTGCTGGTATGGGATGGGTTTTCCCATCCTTGAAAGACCATTCTGTACTTGGAGTAAAGAGAAGCACAATAAACAGCATTGCTTGAATTTGTTTTCCGAGCCTTGTATCCCACGGCAATGGGGCTTATGGGACCATAGCATGAGCCTGTCTGTTTGTCCATCCACCCTCTGCCAACAGCTTTGGAAAGGTTGGCCAGCGTCAACTAAACTTGAGAGGGCCGTTTTGTAAATGAGGGAGCTGGGAAGACCCATGGGGGGAAACCACAAAGTGACCCAACCCTGCTGCGACCCATCCCCCCACAGCGTGATCCAGCCTCAGCGAGAGGCTCAGGAGGAGCCGCCAGGGACTGAGACGCAGAAAACTGGGCTGCTGCTGCTCAGGCAGCTGTTTGTTATTTTTACAGGCTGGGAACAGTCTCACAGTCCTTGGTGGTCGTGGCTGCTGCATGCTGTGGCCATCAGCAAGTATTTTGGACTGCTTGGACTGCCAAAAGCACAGGAATAGCTCCTGCTCCAAGGAGAGCCCCTGCTGGTTTGTACAACATACCTGGAAGCCAAGTGAAGAGCCTGGAGGAGGGGCAGACCCTTCCCTCCCCACCTGAGTGCACTGCTAATATGCCTCCAGCCACCTCTACCACCCTTGGTGGGCACATCCCCTCCCTTTGCTGCTGCTTTCCAGCCAAAAAGCTCCCTCAGAGTGAGCAGGAACCCCCAGGGGCAGCCCCCTGACACCCCTTCACCTCGTAGCCACCGCATCAGAAAGAAACCAAGCAGAGCGGGAGGGGGTTTGATTGATTTATCCACTGAAGATACAAGTTTCAGTTTAATAACACCATTTTGTCCGGTTACAAACATACTAAAAACCTACAAAAAGAAAAACAAGTTACACCCATATACACGGAACGCAGGTATAAAACCAGCACGGAAGCGCCGAGGAACACGAACATGAACAGGATCCGCAGCAGGAACAGGAAAGACACGGAGTTACATCAGACTGCGCCAGCTCACGTCTGTGGGTCACGCTGGGACTGGTTCAGACATACTAACAATTAGAGACAACTTCAGCTGTGGAAAATAATTAGCGCCGCAGCCCGGCAAAGAGGTCAGAGCCAGGCGGGTGGTTTTGTCCCTCCCTTTCCCTAAGTTGGTCCAAGGTCAGTGCATGGGTTTCCCTTTTCTCCCTCTGTCTGGCATCGATGGCGCTGGCCCCGAGCAGCCCTCGCTCCGACGTCCCCGCAGCAGGGCAGCTTCCCTACAGCAAGGGGCAGGGAAGGCTGAGCTCTGGCACCAGAGGCCAGCCAGGTGAAATCTGGTCCCCACTGAAGTCGCTGGGCACGCTCCAGGGAATGGGGAGATGCTGTGACCTCTTTCCTGGGACAAAGTGGCAGAGATGCGAGAGGACTCCCCAGGGAGAGCTCACGGCTCGGCTGCCTCGGGGATTTGTCACCCCCCAAGAGAAGATGAAGTTGGTGGCATAAGGCCCATAAGGGTCCTGGTGGTGCTGGGGGGTCTCTCTAGCTAGGTGTCTGCAGAGCTAAACCTGCCATGAATGTTGGGCATAGGAGAGGGAGATGGGGTGGGTGGGAGGGATCCATGCCCCATCCCAACCCAGTGCTTCCCATTCCCTCCAGCGCTCAACTCCCTCTGACCAAATGTTGAGCTTCAGGGGAGGGGACAAGAGTTGGTTGACATGAGCGAGTGCTGCCAAAGAGAGCCAGGACGAGGTGCTCAAGGGGGACCCTGCTCCAGGGACGCTAAATCCCCCTCTCACTCAGCATTTCTCTACCTCTGGCAGGGGGCACAAAGGCTTTCCCACCTGGATCACAGCTCCAAGCCCAGCCCTTGAAGATAGTACCAAGGTGCTGGCTGAGCCAGGGGTTGGCTGGGGCTGGGGGACACAGGGAACCTCCACAGGGCAGGAGAGAGACCAACTGGCCCCCAACATGTGCTGGCATCATGCCCTGACCCCCATCTTCTCACCCATGAATCTTGGGGAAAAGACTTTGCAAGTTGATCCCTACCTGCCACCACCAAGGAGAGCAGAGCTCAGCCCAAAGTGCCCTTAGCTCAGCCTGAATGCGCCAGGAAGTGAAAGGTCAAGCCCCAGAGAGCAAAACCTGAACAAAACGGGGATAAAGGGGCCCCCAGTTGGCTGTGGTGGGATCAGGGGGGAGCAATGGGCTGGCAGCGACAGGGAATGGCTGTGCATGGATGTGTGTGTGCCGGGGAGCCGTGCACAGAGCCAGGACACAGCCCCCCCCTTCCTGCTCTTCCACATGGCATTTATCAGCCCTGTCACTCTGGAATGGTACTTTTTCCTTATTCTGTTGATCTTCATCTCTCCCCAGATGAGAATGTTCCTGGATTTAAGCAATGCCTCCTCAGCTGCGGGCGGCAAAGAGGGGGCGTTCGCTTTATCTCCATCTCCTCCCCTCCCGAGCTTTGCCCTGGCCACCCTCCTGCTTCATGTTACTTCCTACGAAGCTGATAAAAATAAACTTGTTTTTGCTTGCATCTACTGGACTGGCCTGCAATTTGGCTGATGGGGAGCGGAGGGCGCTCCTCGAGGGACAGCAGCTGCACACATCTGGATGTGCTTTAGGAAAAAGTGCCTGGAAAAAACCCCAAGCCCAGCACACGCACGCGTGGGCGCACGAGGCCGCGGGTCAGCTTTTTCTAGGGATGTAAAAAAAGAAAGGAGAAACCAAGTGCCATTTAAAGGGGAGGTGGGGGGACCTGGCTGCTGCTGCTCCCCAAAAGCCAAGGCACATGGGTAGGTCGGGTAGGAACACGGAGAATTTCCAGGCGCTCCAAAGTGGCTTCTCTGCAGACTGGGAGCCCAGTTTTGGTTGTGGGAAGGGAGGGGAAGGGTTTGCGCTGCAAAAATAAAATTCCCACCTGGAGATTATTAACCGCAAAGGTTTATGTGCAAATTTTGTCTAAAGATGAAACATCCCTGTACGGAAACAGCCCTGGCCCAGCATCCGCAGAGCACAGGGAGTACGTGAACTCATCAGAAATATGTGCTGCTGGCCTCAAGGCCTTGGCAGGAGTCAGCAAAGCTGTGCTCCAGAGAGTCCCGTGATGTGCACACACAAATATCATCTAACAGTCTTGATCCAAGTGATCCCTCTCCAGTCCTGCACTGGAGGGAAGTCAATGGCTGAACAGGTTTTCCCCATCCATCCCTGCCCCGGGCAGCAGCAGCTGTTTGAGGGATGCCTCCACTGACACTCGAGGGACGAGCAGCCGCTCTGACACTCCAGTGTGAGCTGGAGGCAGCAGCTGCTGGCACCTTCACCAGTGCAGGCTGGTGGGCTGAATTTTGGGGGTGCTGACTCTGACAGCCCACCCCATGAGCAAAGCAGCATCACTTGTCACCCTGTGCCTGTCCCTTCCTTTTACAGCCCCTGGATCTTGCATGCTGCCATGCCAAGGACAGCTGTGCCCGAGCTGTTATTGCCACCCAGCTCTCCATGGATGCCCAGGACGTGCCTTTGCTCCAGGCTCCATTGCTCCTCTCCATCAGTGGTAGTGTGGGATGTAGGAAGGAAAGAACTGCAAGGCCGGAGTGGCTGTAGTGACATTATTGGAGTCCTGGGGCTATTTTGAGACACAATAAACCTGTCCCTGGGGATGATTAAAAGCACAGGTGAGTAAAGCAGGAGTTTCTGTCTGTCTGTCTGCTCTGGGGGAGGGAGGTCAGCCTGGGGGAGTGGCTGCTGCCCCCTCCATCTGTGTCCCCACAGTGGGGGGATGTCCCCAAGGCAGCTGTGGGGATCCCAGTTGGAACCGTGGGCTGGTTGCCTGTCCAGCTGGCATCCAGGAGAGGAGCTGGTCTCTCTCAGGGAGCTGCCAGCTCTCCAGGACAGCAGTGGAGCGAGGCCAGAGGAAATCTCAGAAGGGAACCCTCCTCCCACTTCAACAGATAGCATTGCCCTTAATGCTAGAGCTCTAAAAATAGCAGAGGCCTTTAGGGAAATATTGGGTGGCAAGGATTCCAAAGCTTCCCAGCACATCTGACATTTCATCCTCATCCTCAGCCCTTTCCCAATCAGTTCCCAGAAATCTTATAAATCCAACCACATGTGGGCAGGAGGCAACGGGGCTGCTCCTCCTCCGTTTTCCATAAATGCAGGGGAAACTGAGGCACAAACCAGGCAGACTCACCCAGAAGTTCAGGAGGAGTCGGTGTTAGAGGCGGAATGAGTGCTCCAAGCCCTGCAGCCACGTTTTGGGGGGTGTGGGAGAAGCCTTTGTCAGGCACAGGCAGGAGCACTGCTGTCCCTGGGAGGGACCCAGCTCCTGCAGGGGCTGATTTCTACCAGGCACTTTATTCAGAGGAACCCAGTTTCACCACGAGGGCAGGAATCTGCTCTGTACAAGGTATTTATTAATTTTAACAGAGAAGGGACCTTTCCTCACACCCAGAAATCCCTCCTAATATGTCCATGCCATCTTTCCCCCTCCTGGTCACAGCCTGATCCCCCTTCTCACTGAGAGGGCAGAGCTGGACAGACAGACCTCCACACACCAGCTGCCAGGGCAGTGGCACATCGTGTGCCACCCAAGCCCATCCTCAGGGAGCTGAAGGGCAGTGGGTGGACTCACCAGCTCCCCACGTATGGCACAGGCATCCCACCTACACACCATGCCCCGAGCCACGAGGGGAGGCAGCCCAAAGGTGTCCCCCTCCTTCCCACTCTCTCGTGCTGTGGGAGCACATCCCTCCCACCCCAGGAGGGTTTGCAGCAGCCAGCCAAGGACAGGGACTGTGGGTGACAGGAGAGGTGAGGGCTGCTGCCCACCTGGAGCACAGGGTGATGGGCACCCAGAGTGGCTCTGGCTGCCGGCCCTGCCACGTGCCCGGTGATAGAGAAAGTGCAAAGCAAAGCATTCTCGGTGCCAGTCGGAGGTCTCCATGTGCGTCCCCAAAAACCAGGTTTACTCAGGGGCTTCGCATGGAAAATGAGGGTTGTGTTGTTCGGCAGTGAACAGGGCAGCAGCACTTGTGCAAGGGACTTTGAGATGGTGCGGGTGAGGTGCAGGGTTTGGGAGGTGGTGATGGACGGGCCAGGACAGGAAGATGGAGCCAACAACCAACGCTCTCCCCTCACCCTCTGCATCCCCTTCCAGCATCCCCTGCAACTGCTTCACCCCAACCCACCCACACCCTTCATGGTTCTGTGGTTTTTTGGCTTAGATAGTTTGTTTTTAAACCCCATGGAGATCAAATTGTGACTTGGCAGCTGACAGAACTGGCCCTACCGGGCTCCCCAAACTGAGCAAAGATCTTGAGAAGAGACCAGAGTGAAGTCCTGGGGTGAGCGAAGCCCTCCCTGCCCCTCTCGTGGCCCCCTGGGCGCTCACAGGGTGGCAGTGGGATACTGAGCCCAGCCCACCTCCTTGTAGGCCGCCGTCACGTGGGTGTAGATGAGGGTCTTCATCTTGGTCCAGGCTCCGTGTGCCTCCGGGGTGAAGTCGTTGGGGTATTCCTCAGCAATGACCTCCAGCATGACACCAGTGAGTTTCTAGGGGGGAGGCAGACAGCCAGCAAGGGGTTAGTAACTCTCCAGGGAGCTGCTCACAGCAAATTTAGCTTTTTCCTACAGAAACACTTGAGTCCTGCTGCTGTCTGTAGGACACAGATATCCTGGAGGTCTGTTGACACCCCTGGGAGCAGACAGGACAGGTAACCAGCCTGCCCAGGCAGCAAGGCGGAGACCCAGGCCTGAGGAGGGAGCTGCTTGCAGGCTGAAGCATCTCCCCAGTCTGGGCACCTCAATTTATTTACAGAATCACAGAATATTCCGAGTTGGAAGGGACCCATAAAGATCATCAAGTCCAGCTCTTAAGTGAGAGGCCACATGGGGATCAAACCTGCCATTTTGGTGTTATTAGCTCTAACCAGCTAATTAGCCAACTAATTGAGTCCCTGCTACCACGCTTAATTTCCAAAAGAAGAGGGACACAGCCAGGTGTGTTTCCCTGGGCAGGGGGAGGTACTGGGTGCTCTGGCATTGGCTGTGAGTGGGAACGGTGGTCTCCATGGGACAGTGTCACAGTGGGACACTGCAGCTATGTGGGGAGCAGTCCCCACATCCAGCCAAGCTTCTCCAGCCAAGGAACAGGCAGCACCAGCTCACCACAGCTCCTCTTCCCCTGCCCTCTTCCTAAAGCAGCCCAAAGATTATTTTGCTCCTATCCTTTACCTTAAAGTAGATGGGCTCCACTTTGTGCTTGAGGGCATGGGCCTTGCCCACCAGGGCCAGGACAGAGGAGACCTTTTCGGAGTCGTTGAGGTTCTCCACCACGGTGTTGATGGCCCCCATGACCCTCCGAGCGTGCTTGCGCAGCTGCAAGCTCCTCTCCATCTCCAGCGGGTCCTCCATGTGCTTGAACTGGCTGAAGTACTGCTTGGCCGAGGGGAAGTTCACAAAAAACCTTCCAGAAAGAACAGACACGAAATGCCATCAGGAGGGGCAGAGCAGGCTGAGGGGTTAAAGCCAAGCACGGAGGGATGGAGATGCTGGAAGCCACCCCCTGCGTCTCACACAGCCAGGGCTGGTTTTCCTATCGAATTCCCCAGGAGCTGCAGCATTCAGCTGTCTGAAAACCAGCAGGTTGATGCCTTTCTCCCAAACCCCATCTGCTACAAGGTCAGCACAGCTGGATATTCATCCACAAAGCAGAGGCAAGGCTAAGTTCTTGATGCCCAGAGATGCCACCCAGGTGTGCCAGATGCTGGATATGTGCCCACATGCATCAAAACATCACGTCCTGCCTCAGAGAGCTGGAGATGAGCATGAAAACCTTTCTTTACCCCATTCAGCCTCTCGCTGCCCCTCTTCCTTGGTCCCATGGGCTTTATTTCTGCATGGCGACCGAGAACAGTGTCCCCTTGTCCAGGTTGCCTCCAGCTTTCATGGATCAGCCCCACCAGAGTCTCCAGCAGGACCTAAGGCTATGGCACTACTCATCTGTGACATTTCCCCCAGCACAAGGATACCTCAAACACTCACCAGCCCCTCTGGGGGGCCAGGGGATCCTCTTTTCTGCCAGATTAAATCAACCCCAATGAAATGCAGCTGAAAGAAATGAAGTTGCGATCGCAGCTGATGTACTGAGCTCTCCAGGGAGGTGGAGGGCTGGAGGGGGCAGGGAGTGGAAGGGCACAAGGTGACAGGGTACCGGGCTGGAGCCACCAGTGCCAACACCACCCATGCCAGCACTGCAGCTGGGGCTGACACCTGAGTCACATTAAACACCCCCTTCCACCTAATTTATGCAGGAGAGAACCACGTCAGCGTTTGTTCCCTGCTTTTGCCCAGCTCCCTCCCTCCTACAGGGCTCTCCCTGGCTCCTGGACTGGTGAAGGATGCTCAGGAGGCAGCAGAGTGCTCCCAGGCTGTCCCCCATCATTCCTGGCTCCAGGCAGACTGCATCCTCCCCTCCCTAACCCCCTTCCCAAGCACCATCCCAGACCACGGGAACCTGAACCCATCCCACCTCTCTCTCCAACCATCACTGCTTGTCTGCAGAACCAGGTGGGATCCTCTTCCCCACTCACCACTCCATGAATAATCGCAATATTGAGTACCAGGCTCCTTCACCAATTTGTTATCCTCCTTTTTCCCCCCTCCCTTCCTTCCCCCGCTCCCTTGGCTTGTGAAAGCTTGGGGGCATTGCCAAGGAAGCGGCGTGAAGCAGCGCCTGGAGTGCACCGCCGCTTCTGTTGCTTCCCCAAGGCATCTGGGATTCATCAGATGGCCCAAAATAGGTTTTGGAGGTGTGAAGAGTGTGCCGAGGAAAGGGTGGGGGAGGAAGGAAGGTGGAAGGGGGGAGATAAGGTGTTGCTTTCAAAACCCAGAGGGGACCCATGACAAAACTCCTCTTGTTGTTGTGCAGCCTCCTCCCCCCGGCACGGCTTCTCCTGACACATCTGGTCCCTGTCAGGAGAAATCACTCCCAGGCCTGGCTGTCTCCAGCTCCTGCCACCACAGAGATGCTCAGTCCTTCAGCTCAGAGCTGTCAGAGAGGTGCTGGGGGATGGAGCTGGCCAGGGCTGCATGGATAGCATCATTCCCAGGATTTAATTTGTGGCATTTCCCCACAGAAGGGCAAACATTCCAGTCTGGTTTAATGGGACCATTTTTTCCAACGGGACTCAGCATCCCTCTGCCCCCATCCCATCTCCCCCCACCTCTGTTCAAGCTGTTGCAGCTCCAGATGCCCAGCAAAGCCCTCCAGCTCCAACAGGGATCATCCTGCTGGGGTCAGAGTTAAGGGTTTTACCATCCCTGCTAGTGGATCTTTCCCCCTAACAGGCATCCCCCCAGGCACTGGGAGCAGGGGATGTCACAGGAAGCAGGACCTGCTGCCCCAGCCAGGGGATGGAGGCTGCCAGCTGCTCCCTGCATGTCTCCACCTCTGAACCCCAAACCACGGGAAGCTCCCTGAAAAGCCGTATTTTATCTCAGCAGAAGGGCAGGATGTCCTGGAGGCATGGGAAATGAGTTGAGAAAAATTCCTGCTCTGAAGCAGGAAGGGAATAGCAAGAGGGAACTGACCTCTGCATCACCAGGAATGCAGCGTGTCCCCAACAAGAGAAGGGCCAAAAGGAGACCCTGAGACCATCACCTCCACCTCTCCCCACTTTTGGCCAGATATGCCAGGAGCAAAGACTGGTTAAACCCCCAAAATACCCCAACCTGGGTGAGACTGGACCAATGAAGGATCCGAGTACTTGGTTTCCAACCTTTCCCTGCTTTGCAGACCCTCAAACTGGCGGCCCCACAGGAGCTGAGCCCAGCAGCTTTCCCAAGGGATCTGCCATCAGGACAGCAGCGATGCTGGGGATGGAAAAGAGCAAACCCTCAGCTCAGTCCTGTGTCTGCTGGATTTCCTTGGTGGAGAACTGAAACAGAGGAGCCCAAAACCTCTTTGCTTCAAGCAAACCCATGGATGGCCAGAGACCTGCAGCCACCTCTCCCTGGAGAGCAGCAGGCACATGCAGCAAGAACTTTTACCTGGAGCAAATATTGGAGCTGTCAAACCACAAAGAAGAGGGAAGGAGGCTCACTCAGTGGTAGTTGTTAATAAACAGAGAAGATTAATCTAACACAAAGGTTAAATATAACCAGAGGAAATGAGAAAAAAAAATAAAAGGAATAAAATAACTCAAACAACAGTGAGTTAGAAGAGGTGTTGGTTGGGGTTTTTCCATCTACAGATAATTTTGAGAGTTCAAACCTCTCGGGCTCTGGAATTTTTTTGGATCATTATGCGCGCGTGTGTGGTTTGGGCTCTTTTTCTCCATCAGAGTCATTAAAAGATGATATTTACCATTGCATATCACACAAAATGATGATTGATAGGAACCAGATGCCTGCACACCGATCTCATTAAATTTCTTTTTAAGCGATTCCATTCTGCACCCGCTAATTTGTACTCTGCCAGCTACATCTGGACCCAGCGGACAGGATGTCAGGATTGCTTTTCCTCTCTCTTTTGCCCTTGTAACAACTTTAAGGACACAACCATTCCCAGTAGCAGAGCCAAAGGAAATAATTAAGGTGCAAACCCACTGCAGTTACTGGAAACCTGTTTTCTGTTAAGGAGGAGTGGCTCCTCCATCTTCCCCACCTTCCTCCCTCTCCCCAGAGCAAATCCTGCATGGAGGAAATCTCCAAACCCAGCCACCTTCTTGCCTCCCCAGCTGGAAAGAGGACACCTGGATGCTGCTTGGTCCTCCTGAGCATCTAAACCCTTGACACTTCACCTACCTTGTTTGCAAACCATGGGGTGAAAATACTCCTGAACCCTCAGATCTGCTGGGAAGCTTCAGCTGAACCCCAGCCAGCACTTGGAGCCTGCTTTTTTCTAGGTTTCCACAGAACCAGTTAGGTTGGAAGAGGCCTTTAAGATCACCAAGTCCAGCTCTTAACCCAGCACTGCCAAGCCCACCACTAAAACACGTCCCCAAGTGCCACATCTACACATCTCTTCAATCCCTCCAGGGTTGGTGACTCAACCTACCAATGCTTTCATGTTTTCTCTCGCCTCGTCCCTCTACGTGGGAGAAACTCTAAGGCAGCCTGGAGCCTCTCCGTGTCCCTTTTCAAACCTCTCCTTCCAACTCCTCTCTGCTCGGGTGCCTACAAAGCAGCTGATAATGGGTAGGCAGGTGGTGTGTGATGCTGCTATTTATTATGCCGAGGGCTGTCTCACCGCTTCGCCTGCACGTTCCCCGCTGCTCCTCCCAGACACCTGTAGCCCATCATCCCCTTTTCAGGCTGGGGAAAGGCTCTGGGTGCTGCCTGGGTGTTTACCCAGCCCAGGGCGAGGAAGGTCTCAGCCGTGTCAGTGCCACAGCTCAGCAAGACGGGAAAAGGCAAACCTAATGAGCAAGAAGAGGATTGTGCCTGCCTGCTCCAGTGTCCTGCCTCTGAAAGCTCCTGGACAGGTGGAGATGGTGGTGGGCAACATCTCCAGCTCCATCATAGGAGGGCTGGAGGGAAAAGGGCCGAGCCCCCCATCCACACACTAATGCTGAATTCAAGTTCTTCTACAGCTGAGAGAAACGTGGAGCTGGCCTTCCTCCAAGTGAAGCCTGCACCCCGCTGCAAAGCCTTGGGAGCAGAATCCAGCACAACACAGAACCGTGCTTGGAGGCTGTAATGCCCCAAGGCAGAGGGACCAGGACACCCCAGTGAGGCTGGGAGTGGATTCAGCAGCAAAGATTCCACCAAATACATTTGGACATGAGCTAGAAACCCCCAGGGGCATCTGCTGCTCGCTCCTGTGTGCACAGCTCACACCTCCAAGTCCTCACTGCTGGTGTTTTCCCCAAGCACATGTGTGGGTTCAGCCCAAAGGCTTTTGGCTGCATGGATGAACCCTTAGGGTAGGGGTAAGGACAGCTGTCATCAGAGAAGTGAATTAACAGCGCCCAAGTGGCTTTCCCAAATGTCTCTGGATACCTACCTCCCCTGGAGTTGGAAGAAGACCCCTGGCTGGGTAGAGAGGTGGGTAACACACATCCACAAGGATGCAGCCCATGTTCCACTAAAACGGAGAACCTCTGTGTTGCTGGTGTCCACCACCACCACCCCCTCTCCCATCCAACGCTTCCACGACGATTTCCAGCAGCCCCGACTCAGCCCTGCCTGTGCTTGGGCAGGATCGTCAGCCAGCCCAGCCTGCATTCTGCGTTCCCCAGGCACCCTCAGCGCCTGCCAGCCTTGCCAGGGCTGTCCTGACATTTCCCTGCCGTTAACGAGCCCTGAAGCTGCACAGGCGAGCGCTCGCCGAGCCGCGTCCGGGCGCGGCCCCGCTCCGCCGCCGCAGCCCCATTAACGGGGCGGGCTGGCAGAGCCGAGACCTGGCCCTCGCCGCCGGCTCTGGAGGAGGGATCATCACGGCTGGAACCGACCCATCCTTAGCCACAGCCAGAGAAACTGGCCGGGGAAACTGCTCGCCCTCTGTGTCTTTCCTTGCCGTGGTCACCTTGGATGTCCTTGCTGCTCTCGGGGTGTTGAGTGAGATTTTTCTATCCCCACGTGGCTTGCAAGTGATGCAAGGGCAGCACGGGGACAGGGGACACGGGAAAGGCTGTTCTCTGGACATCCCAAGAGCTGCTGGCAGCCCCGAGGTCGTGGTTGGTACGGGGTGTGCCACAGGGATCCCCACACAGCTGCCTTGGCCATGAAGAAGCCAAAAGGGCTGGTCCCGGGAGCTGTGACCAGTGAGACAATGCAGCCGTAGGAGAAGGGGCTGTTTGAGACTGAGCTAACTAAACCCTCACTCGCCCCCTCACTGCTCATGGAGAGGTTGTTAGGTTGGGAAATGTCCCTTATGTGTGCCTGTGCCAGCAGAGCAGAGCCCTGCTGCTCTCTGGCTCTCCTTGTCCCCAGAAAGAACGTCTCCCCAGCTTGACCACAACCATTCACGAGCATGGAACAAACCGTGGGACAGGGACTCTGCTGCCGGTCTTTTCAGGGGGCCCTTTTCAAAGAGAGATATTGCATCTCTCTGAGCCACTTTGCCCTGAAATGTGTCCTTCACCAGGCAGCAACGGAGCCTTTCCCTATGGACACCTCTGCAAAACACATTGGCTTTGGGGCTAGCTGCAAAATCACTTCTTTAAATGCCATTTTTGGGTAGATTCAGCCCATACTTTTTCGATTCAGCTGAAAAAAAAAGGGTTTCTGCATTGCCAGACTCATTACTCAGATTTTTTGCTATTTTAACCTAGAACTCACAATAACGTCTGGCATCCAAGGAGTGCTTTCATATTTTAAAGCTCTTTGCAAACTGTCTGAATCCAGGTGTGTTTGCTCAGACTTAGCAGCTGTCGAAATCCAGGGGCCTGATCCTGCACTGGCAAACCTTTTGCTTCCCCTCCTACATCTCTTGAGGGGGAAAGAGCACACCAGGAGTGATGGAGAAGGCGGAAATTTGGAAAGCTGATGGATCTGAAGTGCAGACGGAGTGAACGGTGGTGAAGCCCTGTGGAGGTGGCACAGCCTGTGGTGGCTGAGCCAGGTTGCGTTGCCTGCACTCGGCACAGCATTAACATTTGGTGCAGGTTCTCCTGGGGTCTAACAGAAACTATCCCTGGGTTTTATCCCCTGCTGGGATCCATAAAGTTTTGTGGTCCCACATCTGTGCCTGTGGTACGTGTGTGTGGGTGTGGGAGCGAGCGCGTGCGCCGGCCAGGACAGGCTGTGTTTTTAGCCCTGGTGTCCTGGGCTTAGTCGGGATCTGCAAAGGATTTGAGAGTCCCAAGCCCCCTCTGGGTGCTCTCAGCCCCTGGGTGCTGCGGAGGGCTGGGCCAGCCCCGGGTGTTCGCATCTCCCAGCCCTGTCTCGGAGTGTTGCCAATGAACTGTTGGAAGGGGAAAAGGGGGATCTTGGGGAGGGAGGGCCATGAGCTGGAGGGGCTCCTGCACTGTACAGCGAGGGCTAGTGCAGGTTCTGAAGGTTGCCCTGCTCCCCTGGCTCACCTGAGCTCCCTGCTGTGAGCTCTGTGCTGAGGGAGGGTTCAAAAAGTACTCATTCCTAAATAACAGATGGGGAAACTGAGGCGCAGCAGTGAGCCTGGGTGTCATGGGGAGGCTACGGAAGAGCTTCAGCCCAGGGCTCCCAGCTGGCCCACTTGGGAACCACTCAGCCAGGAGGCACAGCCCCCTGCGAGCAGCTCCAGACTCCAGCTCCAGCCCCAACTCCTGCTCCAGCTCCAGCAAGGGTTAAGGCAGCTGTGAGATGGAGCCTGCAGAGGCCCCTGAGCTCCCGAGGAGGAAGATGAGCGTGGCGAGGAGACTCTGCTTCCTCCGGGGCGAAGCTCCCCACCGAGGAAATTGTCAATTAGCGACATAGTTTCAACCACAGAGCGCAGATTCCCAGGATCCGGTGGCTGCTCAGCCGTTGTCCCCATTATCCGTGTTTGTGTCCCCCGGGGTCCCAGAGCCCTGTGAGATCAGGGACCCATCGTGCCAGGGCAGGACCCCAGGGGCTTGCTGTGGGTTCAAGCACCAGCAGCAGCCACGAGGGATGGGAACGTGATGCCCAGCTCTGTGCCTCAGTTTCCCCATCTGCAAAGCATGGAAAGGCTGGGAATGGAGGGGTGGGGTGCTCGTTAGGGGCAGAGGGAGCTGGGCTGGGTTCCTGCAGGATGGCAGCACTGCAGACCCCTCATCACTGCCTTTTGGGGGGCAGTGCTGCCCCCCTGCCTCCACCCTGGATCAGGCCCCAGATTCATTTCAGAAGTGCTGCAACCCCCCAGCCCTTCCCACATGGGAAAAAGTAATTCCGTGCCCTCAGCAGCTCTGAAGGGATGGAGCGGGGATGGAGCAGGCAAGCAGGGAGAGACCCTCTGCCACCAGACACAGCTGAGTGCCTGGTCACAACCCCGACCAGAGAAGTGCTGACAGATTTACCTGCTCTCACCGCTCTGCCTGTGGGGGTTGCATCAAAGGGGGTCCACAGCCACGCATCTCCCTTCCTTCTCCCTGGCCACACCTGTGCAAACCCCTTTCTGCCTCAGTTTCCCCAGCTAGGTGAGCAAGAACACCAGGCGGGCACTAGTGAGGCAGAGGCTGACTGGGGCAGCTCCCAGCCCCCGGCACGTTGTCTGCGTGCCCACCCAAAATGCGCTGGGCGGGTCACCCCGCACCGACCCCACCGGCAGCCGCCCACTGCCCCTTCCCCATCCCCGACCTCTGGAGCTGCTGAATCATGTCTTGGGAAGTGGCTGCCGCCGGCCCGGGCTCCCGGCCGCCTCCACGCATGACCCACTTCTCCCGGCGGCTGCTGCCAGCTGCGAGCGCAGCTGGGAGAGCGGCAGCGCCGGTGCTCCAGCCCCGGCCAGGGCTGCCCTGCTTTCCTCCGGCACGTGCTTCCCCAGGGAGCTCAGGTGCAGCTCAAAGCTCACAGTGGGGCTCAGGGCAGCGGCACAAAGCCCTCTTTGGGGACAGGGTTTGTGACCGGGGGACAGCTGTGCCATGCGGGTGCAGGGGAATGTGCTGCTCCAAGAGGTGCTGCTGGAGGGGTTGGTACCTCTCCCAAATTGCATCACTATCCCCAGGGACACGCACCGAAAGGCCAGACCTCACTTTAAGGATCCCAGGGAAGCTCTGGCTGAGGGAGCAGGTGGTGGGTTTAGCTGGGATGTGCCAGGGTGCGTGCCATGACTAAGGATGAAAAGGTTCCTAAGGAGCCAGGGTTCACCCTAGCAGGCAGCTCTGTCCTGCTCTGTTGTCACAGCAGGAGAAAACCTTCACCACAGTGCCACAACTCTGCCTGGATAAAAAAAAATCCCAAACTGGACCAAAAACTTCTACTGGGAAAGTTTGAGTTGGGACCAGAGCTCGGCCACACAGTCCCCGTTGCCACACCTCAATGCCCCTCATGCCCAGCCCTGCTCTGAGCTCCATGGGGGCTCCAAAGGCAATGAGCTGCCTGGGTGAATCCCCCATGGCATTGCCATGAGTCCCTCGGTGCCAGCAGTGGGCACACAGCCACTCTCCTTGTGTCTGTGGGCAGTGGGCACCTGGCAGTGCCGGCAGATGGGGCCATGGCCTGATCCGGGTGCTGGGCAAGGGGCTGGCCATGCGTGGCTGGTGGCCAAACCCCGAGCTGAACCTCATGGGATGGGGCTAAGGGGGATTTTGTAACCTCCAGATCCCTGCCAAACTCAGTCCAGGTAGGTTTGGTGTCCCCAGCCCCGGGGCTGTCACACCTCCTGACTGCCCTGGTTGGCTACACGGGGTGGGGGCCATGGGAGAACGGGCTCGGCCATCATCTGGCTCTGAGAGAAGGAAATGTTTGTGAACGAGGTGGAGACGGGGGGTCAAATGACATTTTGGAATCTGCAGAGGGGTCTTGGTGAGAAAATCCCATTGCAGTGCTGGCAGCGAGCCTGGAGGGGAACTGGCTCTGCTCATGGCGATGTCCAGGGAGGCTCTGCTCCCTGCATACCCTGTGGGCTCGGGGCTTTAGCTTAGTCTGTTGGAAAACTTTCAGATGATTATTAATAAACAGCACATCCATCCAAGGGGTTCCCTGCGCACCCACAGTCCCCTGCTGCAGGAGGAAACTGGAAGGACACAACCCAGTCTCTGGCCTCCCACCTGGGGTGCCCGGTGTTTGGTCCAGGTGGGAGTCTGACCAGGGACATCCCAGCATTACTGACCCCAGCGATGAGTGGTGTGACTCTCTGGACAGCACCTTTGCTGTTTGCCAATAGACCATTGAGGCCATCTCACCTGCCCCTCTCCTTGCCCTGCCCGTCCTCCCATCCCTTCTCAAACAAGGAAACGGCCTGTTTGTGCCATACCCCACCGATACCCCAAACTCCCAGTGGCAGTGGGACCCTGTGGGATTTCCACTCGGCGCTTTCCCGGTCTACCTGGACATGGCTGTACTCCCAGAAAACACAAAACCCCCCACCTGCGTCTGCTCCTCACCTCCAGAGCATCTCCCCTGCTCTGGTTGCAGGTGCAGAGCTTCGAGCTGCTGTCTGTGCCCCATGGCCATCGGGAGATGCTCTGCACCCCCTTCCCGGGGCTGCTGGCTCCCTGTCCCCCACTGCCCCCTCTCCCGCCCGTGCCCCCCACAGCCCCCTTCCACCGCCAACTTCAGCGCTCTCCTTCCCGCCGACGCTGCCGCCGGAGGGACAGATGGTGCCCTCGGAGACACACCTGCTTGGGTTTTATCTTGGCTCCCAACTTGCATTATTTCACCCGCCAGCCTGCTACGTACCCGTGCCATCCGCACGCCGCTCCCTGGGGTGGGGGGGGGCAAAAACCCCAGATCCCCAACCCACCCGCAGCCGGGGCTGAGCTCCCCCCGCCTCCGCCGCCCCCCCCAGCCCCGGCCGCAGGTTAAGGTGACCTTTGCATGGAAGCAGCGTCCCCCAAAGTCCCCGGCAAGGCTCCCCCCGCTCCCCCCGCCGCTGCCACCCGGGCTCAAAGGTGTGGGAATCCGAGGAGCGCTGTGAATCCCTGCTCCCAGGCAGCAAATACACCCAGCCAGCTCCCCACTCGCTGTCATTCATCTCCACTCAGTTCTATATATTGTTCTGCCTCTTTCTCAGCTATAAAGAGATTCAGTTGCATTTGCTGCTTCTTTTTTTTTTTTGGTTTGTTTTTCAAATACCTGATGAGTATGGAGACCCCAACGTCCTCGCAGTTTGCATATACTCTGCTCCATATCTCTTGAATAACCTTTTTTTCTGCGTCTGAAATCTCTTCACTTCTTTCCCATCTCTCAATCTCCATTTCTCCCTGGACTTTCTCCATGAAAAACAGCCGGCAGGATCCTCCGGGAAGCCAGGAGGAGATAAAGAGAGATGTGTGTTAGCGGGTATATCCTGCGAGAGGAGACAAGGTGTTTGCTCGGCGGCTCTGCGACGTGTGGATGTGGATGGATGTGTGTGTGTGCGTGTGTGTGAGTGCAGCTGCCTGTCGGCGTGTTTAGATATTGAATTTAAAAAATATCCCGGAGGAAGGATGCGTGCGATTAGATTTGAGATCTCCTAGTGCTGTCCATGGCTGTAGTTAGCTTCAGCTCGCCTCGGATGTGTGTGGCTGACTGACGAGGAACTGCCTAAAAGTAAAATATTCAAAGGCATTGCAAGACCAGCCTCTTCACCAATGTGTGAACGTGAGCTCACTTTCTCCCTCTCTCCTCCTCTCTCCCACTCCTCCCTCCTTTCCTTTTTTTTTTTTTTTTTTTTTTTTCTCCCCGAAAGGGAGGGATGAGAGAGATGTTCTGGGCAACATCAGGACGGTGCTGGCGGGGGGAGGTAGTGCTTCAAGTTTTTTTTTCCAGCCCTTTGTAAACAGCTCAGAGGAAATTCAGAATCCAGAGTGCTGAGTTAAAGTTAGCCCAACCGCTGGCTGCGCCGAGTTCTGCCCCGGCTCTCCTCTTTGCGCTCCCTGATTTTGCAGGAGGTGCTGTTTGGAAGGACAGACCCTCGCTCATCTCCAATTCTCGGGCTGCAGAGACAGTCGGGGTCGAGAGGGGAGCACGAGGCACCCCCACTGCGAGGATCCCTCTGCCCCCCAAAAGAGATCAGGGTCTGTCCCACGGGGACTTTTTAATGCTGAGAATTTGCTCTCCCTTCTTGTGGCAGGACCCGGCTGAAAGGGATCCCGAGTTAAGGCACTCGTGAAATGAAGGTATCATTGTCACTCCGCGATTGCATCGCTGCTGGCAGCGCCTTGGCAAGGGAACACCTCCTCTCCAGGCTTCCCGCCGCCTTCGTGGGTGTGCTTTTGGGGCTGGTTTTTACCCAAATGCCATTCCCAGCTCCCTGACAATCCGGCATGTTAAACCCACAGCGCGGTCCATTTGCACGGAGAGCAGGAAAATCCTCCGGAGCCGTGTAATAACCGCGAGTCCCCCAGAGGGGGATCGGAGACAAGCGAAGCAGCGGCTGTGCCCCGCCGCCTCCCGCAGCCGCTGCGCACCCCGGCAGGGCGGACGGGCAGACAGACGGACAGACGGACAGACGGGCTGCGGGTGCCGCTCTGACGGCCTGGGGGGCGGCTGCGCCCCTGGAGGGGCTGGAGCTTTGTTACTGCAGAGCTGTCGAGGCTTTTTGCTGTGTTTCTCCTCCAAACCAGCCTCGGCCACCTCCCCGTTAGCAGCCGCCAGACTGGTGGTGTCAGCAAATTTGCTCTTGCGGAGCTAATGAGAGCTGGTGGAGAACAGGCTGCCCACAGATCCCCCACTGTGGGTCCCCCAGGGAATATGTGCTGGGACACACCGGGAGCCCCACGGATCCATGAGCCCCTGAGCTCGAGTGCAAAGCTCAGCTGCGAGCTTCTGAACCCACCAGAGTGACAACAGAACAGTGCGGCCAGCCTGACCTGGCCAGAGGTCAGGAATTGTTCAGTAA
Source organism: Corvus moneduloides (assembly GCF_009650955.1). Taxonomy (NCBI): domain Eukaryota; kingdom Metazoa; phylum Chordata; class Aves; order Passeriformes; family Corvidae; genus Corvus; species Corvus moneduloides. Next base: position 8,086,045 of record NC_045494.1, read on the forward strand.
CACCACCAGCAGCTGCTGAATCATCAGATTTTCACCAAATTGGTGAAAATTTGGTTTACTTTGTGCCCATTAGCCACTGGGATGAGCAGCCACGAGCCCCAGCTCAAATATTAGCTACAGTGTCCCAAGGTGGTCACCAGGCAGCAGAGAAACCTCTCTGGACCCGGGTTGGCACAGCCAAGCTTATCACCTTCCCTTGAGGTGCAGGGGAAGAGGTGCTTTAGACCTAGCTGAAACCCGGAGACACACAGCTTAAACCCAGAACAAAGCTGCAGTGCAGTGCAAGTACTTTCAAAAAGGGGAAAAAATCAAATTCTGACCAGTATGAGCACTGGGGGGATAATCTGGGTGGAGCGTTGGTTATCACTTGCTGTGTGTTTAAAGAAAAGGAATCTTCGATGCTTTTGTACCTGGTGTCCTAGCCCACGCCGGGCTCACAGCCTGGCACCTGGTTCCTGGGTGCAGAGGGTGCCCTTCCTCGCTCCCTGGCACCAGGAGTCAAAGGGTGTGGGCTCAAAAGTCTCCACTTAGAAATATTAAAATATTAGAAAATATTAGAAAATATTAGAAAATATTAGAAAAATAAGTGAGAAATCCCCCAGCCTTTTCCAGGTTTCTGCCTCCCCCTCTGGGCTCCTCAGGTCTGGCCCTGTCAGGAGCCCAGCCCCATTCCCATGTGGCATCCTGCTCCACAAACAGGAGATGGGGAGTAAAGCTGTGGTGATTCTCCGCTGCCTCAAAATCCCAAACGATCCCAACAGCCCTGCATTTCTGTGTCTCGTCCCAGACGTGGGACATAAATCAAGGGCAGGAGTGCAGGCACACGCTGTCACGTGCCTGCCACCCGTTTCCATGGTTTCCCATGAGTGTTGCTCTCAAGGGCTTGGGGTTAGGAGGCGACTTGTTCCAGAAGGAGAAAGATGCTGCGGTGACACCATTGCTGCCTGCTGGCCCAGAGGAGAGCTCAGCACAGTGCCTGCTGCTCAGACAGGGCACTCTAGGGCCATGGGGCTCAGGGAGGGGGACAGAGAACATTGGTCCCCATGGCCAGTGCAGAGACTGAGATGGGGTCAGCCTGCATAATCCATATTGAAGAAATCAATCCATCTCTCTCAGATCCTGATTCAACACCCTGATCCCTTTCCCCTCACCAGCTGAGCATCACAGCCCTCCTGCTTTCCACCTCCTTCCTATGGACCTGTCCCCGTGATGGGGTGACACTGCGGTGCCCTGTCCCTGCTGAGCCTGAGCCTGCTTCTCCCAGAGCTTCTGCACAGCATGAAGAGAGCAAGTGCTTGTTCAGGCAATCCTCCATCCCAGCTGCAGAAGGGGAGGATGGGTTTCCAGGCCCTCCAAGCCTCTGCCTGTGGCATGCCGTGTTCCTGAGGGGTCTGTACCCACCTGCCGACGGCTTCTCCCACTCCCCTGTGCCCTCCCACGTTGCCTCTCCTCCTCTCATGTGCTGGGTGCAATGAGAAATGTACTTGGCTCCTAATCCTTGAGTGGGAGGTGAAGGCAAAAAACCCCAAGACTTCAGCTCCACAGCATGTGGGATGTGGATGATGGCAGATCCCCACCTTTGACTTCTCCATGGTCTCTAGGGCGAAGGCAGACACCTCATATCCAGACCTTCGGGGCTGAGTCCACCCTTCCTGGTGCGTGGGGACAGCCTTGTTATTTGGCTCCTGGAGAATAACAGGTCACTTCTTGTGTCCCCTGCAATGTCAGCTCCCTGGGGCCTTCTGACAGACACTGTTACTTGAGGTGGTCCCAGGAAGGCACCACATGAGATCCAGCAGGGACCATTTTGGGAAGGAGCTTCGGGAGTTGCCCCAAGGCCTTGGTGCTGGTGGGATTCCAGGGGTGCAGCGAGGATCCCGTCTCCAGACCCTCAGGACACCAACCTGGCCAGAACAGGAGCAGTCCTGGGATTCTGAGTGGAATAAGGCGTGGTGCATGCCAGGTTGGGTGTTCCTCCTTCATTCTCCTCCCAGAGCCACTCTGGGCTGCTGTAGTACCTGACCTGGAGATATTGGACTTGTCACCCCGACCTTTGCTGAACCAAAGGCTCTGGTTGCCAGCCCAGCTCACCCAGCAATGCCCTCAGCCTGCCAGGCCTCTCTCTCCCTTTTCCTAACCCAGCCCTGCTGCCAACTGCAAAGCCCTGGCCTGAAAAGGAATAACAAGACTTTAGGAAATGGCTTTGCAGTGCTGCTGCCCAGGGAGGGAAGGATTTAGCCTAAAGCTTGTATAAATGCTCTGTGCTTATTGCATGTTTCCTACCCCCAGCTTCTCTGATCCCGGGCGGTCGTGTGCAATCCTGGTGCTCCAGCTCTGTGCCAGCAGTGCCTGTGGTCTGAGCTGTCTCTACAGGATCAGGCTGGAGGACAAAAGGGGCTGCAGACAGCAGGACCCCCCCAGATTCAGCTGGGGTTGGATTGCTGCCTGAATCCCCATTCCAAGGTGGGGGTGACCCCAGTTTAACCATGCAGTCATTGTCCACGTTGCTGGAAGGCTTGGTCACCAATTTACTCGGAAAGACCTGAAGTACCGAGAAGCTGGGATTTCCCCAGTTCCATGTCTTCAGCTTGGCTGGGAAGAGATGTGCCAGGGAAGTGCCAAAGCAGGGAGCTGCTGTCCCCTCGCAGCCCTGGGCAGCTCTGTGATACCTGGGCTGTGGTGAGGGGCAAAGCTGGGAGCAGACATTCCTCTGCCGATGGAATCCAGACCGCAGGCGGTGCTGCCGGAGCTGGGGGGAATGTGCTTAAACCAAACCAGCCCCTTCTTACATGGAGCAGGGTTCCTCTACTCTGGGGTCCAAGGGGTTCCTCTGTCCAGCAAATGTGGCTTTGTGCAGAGACTGAGGTGCCACCAGAGCAAACCTTCCAGTGGGACCCTGCCCCGAGCCCCCAGCTCCCAGAGGGGACCCCAAACCCTGTGGCCACTCCAACCTCAGTTCACCACTCCCATGTGTGAATCAGGAAGGTGTGGGATGCTGGGGACTGGGACAGCAGCAGCACCTGGGAAGGGAGCATGAGATGCAGACCCTTGGCAGCAGCAGGCAGAGGGGAGGCAGTGGGTGTGATGGGGACAGCACAGCCTCCCCCTGACCTTAATCCTTATGTCAGCTTCTCTGGCTTCCTCCCCAAAAAATCCCTACCAACCCACACAAACCAAAAACCCCCAAGGATTAGGAAATCCAGGGGAATAGGAAGAAAGGAGCCCTGGGAGTGGGGCTGGTGCTGCCCAGGGCTCTCAGTCAGGGCAGGGCAGGGCAGGGCAGGGTGAGAGGCTGCCAAGACAACTCTGGAGATCACTTCCAACCCAGACCAACCTGTTCCCAGACTGGGAACATTGCAAAAACTCCCAGTCCCACACTGGGTTTTAGGAAACTGAAACCTTGTGATGCAGCTGGGAGAGATGAAGCAAGAGACACTCAGGAAGCAGATGACAGATCCAGCACCACGGGGCTTCCTGGACAAGGCATTTGCCAGCTGGTAAACTTCCCCAGATCCTGAACTGCCTCCACCTTCCCCTTCACCCCCAGTGCTCAGCTCTTGCCCCCTGGAGCACAGCCCCTGTCACAGCCAGACCCTTCAGTGGTAAGCAAGGGTTATTGGGAAACAAGTCCACACTTCCAAACTGATTCTCTTTGCTGCTCTTTTCCTTCCTGAAGCTGGTCTGAGCATGGCAGGGGTTGCTCAGGAAAGCCAGCAAGCTAATGTATTCATGTCATCTCACATTTGGTGCCAGGACATGAAGTAAACACCGTCAGGGACTTCGCTCCGGTTCAAAGACAAGCCCTGATTCTTATTCCGATCACATTATCCATGCTCCTTGTACAGCTTCATTGATTCATATTATAAAAAGAAAAGCCTTCAAAACTCATTAAGTCTGCCCCGTCATTCCAGCCCTGCTCTCAAGAGCCAGGGCAAGAAGCATTAACTAATCTGCTCACATTACCTTGCCTTTGAACCGAGCACCTCTCAGCATCAATCGAGAGTGTTTGCAGGGGATATGTTCCCTCATGGGGCGAGTTTTGGCTGCCAAGGTCACCCAGTGACCTCAGTGCCAAAGTCAATCGATTCCAGAAGATGTGTTTTGCGTTGCAGAGGTCACCCAAGTGAGTGCAGGGGCCAGCACTCAGGCACTGCCTCCTGCACCGGCCTCCCCTTCACACTCAGGGGGCACCCAGGGCTTGTGCCCACAGGGGGAGGTTCAGGCAGCCCAAGTGACGGTGCCCTGTTTGGTTAGGTGGGTAAACCTAAACAAGTCCCCGAAGGAGTGAGCTCAGGGCCTCAGGCAGCACCTGGGGTGCAAGAATGGGGACTTTGCTGGTGTCAGCCTGGCTGGGTCTCGGCGAGGGGAGAAGAGTTTACAAGCGGGGATTACGAAAGCCGGGCTGCCGACTGCCAGGGAAAAGAAGGTCCTTCCAGCCTCTTGGGCTTCAGCTCAGCCAGAAGCCGCTGTTTGTTTGGCTCCGGTGACTTCCCAGCATACCGGACCATGCTCCTGGGGGCTCAGCGTGCTCCAGAGTGCCTGGCCAGGACACGGGGCTTGGCCACCCCACGCGCTCCCCGGTGCCTTGCATAAGGCAGCTCCGCGCCCTCCGGCCGGCCTGACTTACACTCAGGAAGGAATTATTCACTCTTGTCTCCATCTGACCGCAGGACACACTTGGGATGTTTCTTCCACCACTCTCAGCAAGGTTTCCCATCCTGCCGGTGCCAGTAACGAGGCCAGATCCATGCCCTTTGCTCCCGGCCAACCCCCAAGTTCAGGAGCAGGGACTGTTTACTGGATAGCCTTAGAGGAATTTGGTTTTACTGACATTTCAAGTGCTGCTTGAGACTGTTGTTTTTGGAGTACTTTGAGAGGACATGTCCACCAGGAGAAGATTAACAACAGCTGTCCCAGGCCCCTGCCGTGGCTGGACTTAGGGGGCATCTCTGGTTGTGGCTGGATGGGGATGGAAAGCCAGGCTTCCTGGAAAGCTCAGTTTTGCTTTCTTTCGGACCCAACCACTCACTGAACCCAGACCCATCGAGGTTGCTTGGATTTGGTTCTGGGTTTCAAAACCCTTTTGCAGGAGGAAGCTGTTTTCTGTCGGAGTTATGGGAATGCCTAGGTTGGTGCTTTTCTCAGCTGCCCTACTGAGGCCAATGTCCATCCCAAGTCAGCCCCTGTCTCATGCCCCAGGGCCAAAATGGAGCTGGGGCATGGGGAGAACCCTCGGGATGGTGTGCACAGCCCCAAAAGGAGACACATCCCAACTTTGATGAGCAGCAGTGTTAGACTCCGTGGATCAGAGCCCATTGCCACAGTGTCCATGTGGGACAGGCTGAGAGCAGTCACTGGAGGAACCTCATGGCAAAACCCCACCTGGGGGCAAAACCCCACAGCCAGTGTCTGCAGCTCCCTGCCTGCTCTGGGGCTCTTCTCCAGGTCAGCACCACCACCACCACTGAGCCCCATGTCTGTGTCCACAGATCTGCCTGGCAAACACAGCTGTCTCCCCGCTGCCCCTCTTGCAGAGGTGCTTCCCAGTTGTTCTCTTTAACCTAAACCCACAGAGTCACTCCAGAACATGTTCTGCTTTGCAGAGGGCTGAGCTGGGACAAGATGTGTGAAGGTGATTCACCGCCTGTGGAGCTTAGAGTGGAGGGAAAAGCTTCCCTGGCAAGAGAACAGGATGGGCAAGGAGATCTGGGGGAGAGCATAGGGCCAGAGCAGCTCTGTGAAGAAAGGTGTGTGTGCTGCTGAGCCATGGGAGAGTGGGGACGAGGAGGCAAGCCCAGCCCAGGTGACGGAAGGATGCAGACAAGGTCTTGGGATCAGCTGGCTGAGATGAGTCCACAGGGAATTACAGGCAAGTCTGAGCCTGCCAGATTACTGGAGCCAGGAAGGGGGGGAGCGGGTTGAGGCAGGTCTGGCAGGAGGAGAGATGGAGGAGCTGGAGGGAAAGAGAGGAGCAGGGGGAAGGTGGGCAAAGAGGGGAGGGAGGCACACGGGAAAGGGGGGAGCAGAAGGGAGTACCCAGCCCTGGTGGTGTGGGGCTGGTGGGGGCAGGAAGACAGACTGGGGGTGCCATGGGGTGGATGAGGTGGGAACTGGCCTGGTCCATGACACGTTTGCCCCAGCACCCACCTGGCCAAAGTGCAGGGCTGGGACCAGCCAGGGCAGGAGCACACCACACACCGAAACCGATTCAATGCTCAAGGTGTTACAGACCAGCTCTGGGGTCCCTCCCACCCGGAGGTCAGAGGAGAACGTCCTCATTTGCTGCCTCCTAATTACATCTGATCCTGCCTTAATTCCTCCTGAAACCTTCCCTGAGAGCTTTCAGGTGGTTGCTGGGGAGAGGTGCCCATGAGCAGGGGTGACAGGCCAGCCACGCACGGGTGACAGCCCTGGGCTGAGCAGTGCCTCCGGGAGGGATGTGAAGGGCTGTGGGTGCTGGTGGTGATGGAGGAAGCGCCATGTGCACCACCATCCTGATCCTGGGTCCACTGGTCCTCCTGCTGCGGCGCCGCTTCTGCAACAAAGTTGAACCGTACGTCCTCTCCTGTCCCCCTCCCGACCCCTCAGGGCCCTGGGGGTGGGAGGGTGAGGGGTGGTCCTGGGGTGGAGGATCTCACTTCTCAACTTATGTTGTATTCATGGAGATATTTGGGTTCCTTCTGGTTTTGGTTCTCTGGGGGACACCGGGAGGCATTTTCTCGAGCTGGGCAGAGAGGAGCCTTCTGTGATCTGCTGTCACCTCCTCTCCCATGCACCAGCGCCAGTCAGGAGGAAATGAAGGATTGGTCCTCCTGTTTGTCTGGTGCAAAGGGCCAGGCATGAACCACTGGGATGCTTCTACATGCACTGATCAAGGTGTTTCCCAAACGGAGCAGTCCAGCACCTGCAGCTTGGCTGCCTGACTGTCTTCATGCCTTGGCTTGGGAGATTGAGCAGTGATCTCAGCTGCGGGGACATCACCAGGCTGCCATTGAGACCCAGCCCTGGGGAGGTCCTGCTCCATCCCTGGGGTTCTGGGAGGTTGGATGAGTGTCTGGGTGTGTGGAATGCTCGAGAGCATCAGCTAAACGTTGGCTCTGAGAAGAACCAGCAGCCACCACCCCGCACCCTGTTGCGCTGTGCTCCGTGTTCACACACACGCTCACGCTCATCCTGGCTCCAAGGCGAAGGCAGGGAGCAGATGGGAAGGGACTTGCTGCAGTCCCACACCAAGGCAATGACAAAGCTGTGACTGGAGGGCAGGGTCACCTCCTGCTCGATGCGTCCCCGCTGCGCCATGGGCACGGTGCCGGCGGCTGCGGCTTCCACTACCTGCAGCTCCCCGTGCCTTTTGGGAGGGAGTCTTGTCCCTGTTCAGCACTGGCTTGGCTTCAGCTCGGTGGCAGTGGGGCCGTGCTCACAGCGAGCCTGAGCATTGCCCTTGCTCGCTGTGCAGCGCCTGCTCCAACACCAGGCTCAGCTCAGGAGGTTTCCGCTGGAGACGCACAAATCTATTTACCAGTGGAGATTGGAGACATCTGAAAGTGGGGAGGTCAAATTGGCACTTAATGAGCCCATTAAGTCAGGGGAGGGGGAAACAAGGCTCAAAGCAGGGAAGGCATCTCCTGGCCTCTGTGGCCCCAACTGTCCCTATGCTACCTGCAGCACTGGCTGAATTAAACACTCATTAAGTGTCCGAGCAAACGAGCTGCAGAGATGGGGGCTGTCTCTGGGCAGAGGGTAGGGGGGATTGGCAAGGCTGGCAGACTGCAAGTCCATCCCTTGGGAAGCTGCAGGAGAAACGGGCTGGGGGACAAGTCACCTGGAATGATGGCACCAGAGCTCGCAGTGTGCTGACAGCCCTGTGCCCCAGCCCTGGACAGGCAGATCCAGCTGCAGCACAAGCCCTGCCCAGGGGAGCAGTGTGAGGGGTCAGCTTCTTAGGAGCAGGCAGTGAATAAAGCACAAATCTGTGCACAAGGAGATAGGAAGGAACCTGGAGCTGAAAAGGCTGAGTTTGGGAGGGATGTGGTGCTGCCCTGGCTACCTCCACTCAAGGCAGGATCAGCACTCCTTCCACCACATTTTAACTGGGGGCCCATAGCCTGGTTCTGGCTTCATCACCACCACCACGATCATCATCATCATCGTGTGGCTGGTGAGACAGCAGCACAGCATAGGGACAAAATGTGGCTGGTGCCAGCACCAGCAGCAAAAAGCTGGAATGAGCATGAGGGTTCCCATCACGGCATGGACCTGGGAGCATGAGGGACACTCAGAGCTGCATGGGCAGGAAAAACTTCCTCCAAGCCCTGCTGCAGCCTTCAGACAGGCAGCTGGTCTGGGTGCAGACACCAGCCCATAGAGAAGCCGTACACTCCTAGATTAGTTCTTTTGGTGATTAATTGCTCTCACCATTAAAGACCAGTGGCTATTAACAGCTTTTCTACTTGATCTATTTTGGACATTCATCTACTTGCCTTTCTCTGTGCTGGCATAAATCAGAGCCGTTCCACTGATAGCTTTACACCAGGAGAGGTTCTGTTTCCAGAGTTTCATGTCCTGGAAAAGAAAAGCAGCAGAAGCAAGAGAAAAATGTGCTGCTGGCCAGGGACTGGGGAGAAGTGGTACAGGAGACCAAGGCACAATGGCCCTGGTGAAGGGCAGGCAGCATCCTCAAGACCAGGAACAGACCTGAGGCACCAGAGCCCCAGTCCTGTGTTGATCCAACAGGATTTTGGCCAGCTAGAGGATTGGGCTTAGGCTGGTCAGGCACCAGGACCCCATACAGCAAGAAAGACCAGGATTTTCCATATGTGCACTTCTCTGAGTGACTGCTGGGTTAAAGACATCCCTGAGAAACAGCCTGTGTGAAGAAAATGTCAGGAGCCCACATGTTCCATGGGATAAACCTGGTTTGGTGCAGGATCAACCCTCTGCCTCTGACGTCCCCGTGTGTGAAGCAGGGCGTGCATCCTGGGCAAAGGACACAAATGAGCAGCACAGGCAAGATCAGATTATGTGAAATCCCCTGCTCACTTGACCTCCTTCACGTCCTTGTCTTCTATTTATATACCTTGGGGCTGCCAGGAATGGCACAGGTTGTCCTTGGCCCACCCTCGCAGAGCTGGGGTGCTCAGCCATGGGATCAGTGTTGGCCACTGGAGCTGGCTGCCACCACCTCAGACAAAGAGGTTTGAAAGGATTCCTCCCAACATCCTGACTGTGGGGTCTGCTATCCCTGTCCCTTGCTGGAGCTGAAAAGCAAACTGGAACACTGTCCTGGACTAACCTGCTGTCAAGAGACAGGAAGGTCAAGAGGGACTCCTTGGGCTCCAGTGCTTGGATTTCCTCAGCAAGCAGTGATTTATTCTTTGTTTTGTGTGATATTTAACGAGAAGGTCCTGGCTGGAGGCCAGGGCTGGCTATGGATGTCTGCTCTGTTTGCCTTTCTCGTGTTCTTCCCCTCCAGTCTCTTCCTGGCAGGAGCTGCTCACTGCCTGCTCCTGGGTTTGGAGAGGTAGAGATGCTGCTGGATGGGTTTGGTCTTGGTGCCAGTCCAGCGTGGGGGGATGCAGGGCACTGAGCCCCCACAGGAGTCCAGGAGCACAAAGGTCACACAAAGGAGCCTGCTGGAAAGAGCCAGGTCTGTGAGATGTCCTCCACAGAGAGCACTTGGAGAGGTCTCAGGCTCGGTGAGGCAGTGCTGGACTATGGCAAAGCAAAGGAGGCACTTTGGGAAGTGAAACGTGGATTTGCTTTGCTGCTGGTTTTTCCAGTCCCCTCCCAACAGGCTGCACATGAATCCCCTGGGCCCCAGAGGGGTTGTTTTCCTGGGGCTGGGAGCCAGGGCCGTGGAGAGAGGGAGTGTTTAGTGCCTGTGGGGATGTCCCCCCAGGAGAACACCCCACACACTGTGCGGCAAGGCAAGGACAGGCCCTCTGCACTTCAGGCTGGGGAAAACAGAGCTGGTAGCTTGGCATCATCTGGATTAACCTTCCCGCTTATTTCCTTCTGGAAAGAGGCCGTGACCTCCTCATTTCCACTGCCCAGGCACGGCTGGCAGCTGGCAGCAGTGGCACACGGCTCTGCTTTTCCGGGCTGGAGCAATCAGCGTGCAGCAGGCAGGCACAGACAAGTGCCAGCCGAATTTCTGAACACTTTAAATACATAAACAAGGCCACAAGCACAGCCGCAAAGTGCTGCAGGCACAGGTGAGCCGATAAATTACCCCCAAACCCACCAGCAAGGGAACACCCCTCTTCTTTCCACAGGAGAAAAGGCTCAGCATCGCTTTCCCCCCATAGCTGCACAGCAGCTGAGCAGCTCCACTCTCTCCCTGGCTGTTTTCAATCCAGTACCAGAAGGGTCAATTCTGTGCCACTTCTGCGGAGTCATTATCCTGTCGGTTATATAAATGTCTGGGCATGCACAAAAGGCAGTGCTGATACAGTGGCTCTGACACCAACTCCCTCCAACACCTGCTTTTCAGCTGGGGAGAGAGCTGAGCACAAGAACATCTCGAGAGCTGTCACACAGAAGGCTGCTGTCTTTCAAGCTGAATGGAGGTCTAAATAGCTCTCACTTCTGCTTTAGAATCTCATTTCTAAATGCAATTAATACTGGCACATGCATAATGAGAGACTGACGAGTGAATACAGACTCCCAGCAATAAAGAAGCCAGCCCCAAGTGCTATGTAAATATTACAAATCCTCGCAGGGAGCTGACCCGGGGAAGACAGCTTTCTGATGATTAAACCCCAGTGACAATACGACTGCATTCCTACATCTGTCACAATACTACCTGCTGATACATAATGAGCCACGCTAAAAGAACTTGCTCTTGCTGCTCTTCAATGCAGATAAAATGTCTATTTGTAGAATGTAATTAATCTCTTCTTCAAAATCAGGAACCTTAGTGTCCTTGGTAACAACATGCCAGTGACTCAGAGAGCGTCTCTGGCTTTTCCTTCTGATTTTGGAGTGAGTTACTGAAAGTCACCCCAAATTCTAGCACTGCAAAGGAGCACAAGTGGAAAAGCCAATGGTATCTGGAGGTAGGGACAGGTTTCATCCACCTTTCTGGTCTCTGTAGCGCTGCTTTGGCAGCTTGAGGAGGTCCCTGGACTTGTTTCAGCCACGTTCCTTATGATGAGACAAGCTCTGTCCCAAGATCTGGTCTCCAACCCATCGAGCACAAATTCCCTTTTACTGTGGGGTCTAACCAGGCAGAGAATAAACTGGCAGAAGAGCAAGGGCCCAATCACAGGATGAAGCTGCTCCCTCTTTTGCCTGGTTTCCCCAGTAGTAAGTGCTGTGTGCTCTGTGTGTGTCTGTCCACGCCTGCTCCCCCAGATGCCTTTCGAGCCTGCTGGCTTATTTCAGCCAAGTTGGGCAGGGGATGGAGGTTCAAAGACATCCATTCCCTACCAGGTAGCGAAGATGCAAAGCTGTGAGCACCAGTGTGGCAGAGGGATGCAGGGAAATGCTGCTGACAGATGCCCTGGTCCCTCTGAGGGCTGTGCTTGGGCATGGCCTGCTCCTCCAGCCCACCCCAGGCTCGCTGAGATTCATGCTGAAAAGGCAAAGTTGCTCCAAAAGTGGCTCCAGGGGCCATATCTGCTTTCTATGAAATTCAGTGGGAAGCAACCAGTGCTGGATGTCGCTCACTGACCCAGTTCCAAAGCCCAGGGGAAGCATGGGCCGCGATACAGGGACAGCTGCTTGGAGAGCGGGTGATGGAAGACTTGCATGATTTATTTATTTCCTGGGAAATAAGAAAGAAGAAGAAGAAGAAGAGAATTGTTGGATAAAATCAGCATATTCCAGGCTAAACTGTGCTGCAGCAATTCCTTGTGGGACTGGAGCTGAGCTGCTCAGTCCCCTGTAAGGGAGATTCATCCCTGCTGCTGCACGGTGCTCTGCAGAGCTGGGGGGAACATGGGGAAAAGGAGGGTTTGCTGTTACTGAGGGCTCCGCTCTTCAGTGCAAAAATGCCCTTCACTGGAGCAAGTTATCCCTTCCCTTTAGACAGGGGCTGCAATCAGCAGCACTGCCCACAGCTCACCCCATCTCCTCTGTCCCCAGGCACTCCGAGGGAGAGGAGGAGATCCAGAGAGAGGCTGGCTCTGACTCTCACACCACGTAACAGTGCTTCAGAGTAAAAGCCAGGTGGGATGCAGCAGTTACCTGGGATGATGCAACTTTGGGGGAATTGTGGGAAGGAAGTGCTGGTTTGGCGCAAAAAGCCCGGTCTTCAAGCATTTTAGTGGTGATTTTTTTGTGTTTCACCCAGGATCTATAGGTCTTCCTGCCTCTTGGTGAGGCTGTGAAGTCTCAAGAAAAGTGTCTTGCTCTGGAGAAAGGAAATTGAAACCTCGAATGGCTGGATTGGAAGGGAAAACCCCATTTTTGCATTACTTTCAGTAGCATTTCAGTTCCCAGATGAGGGCACACCCAGCCCTTTCTCTGCGGCCTCCCGCCTGCTGCCTGGATGCCAGGAGCATCTCGTAGGGACACAAAAGGCAGCAGAGCCGGGGTGATCCAGCTGGGGTGGGGTGGAAGGGGTGCAGGTTGCCCAAAGATGTGGATACCACGCCCCTGGAAGTGTTGATGGATGGGTTGGATGGGGCTTTGAGCAACCTGGTCTAGTAGAAGGGGGTTGGAATGAGATGGTTTTTAAGGTCACTTCCAACCTCAGCCATACTGAGATTCTGTGTGGGATTTGGGACTGATGTAGCTTTGTGTCCTGCTCAGTGACCCCAGGGAGTAAGGCCTGGCTCTGGGGTGTCCATCTATGGCTCCCAGCAAAGGTTGGGTCACTCACCCACCACTGCCTTGGCTCTGGGAGGGAATCTTTGGCATCAAGGGTGAGGGGACACTGGGTTGGGCTATGGGAGAAATTGGGGTCAGAGCTGTCTTTCCTATTCCCCCCTGGGCACTGCTGAATGCCCAGGGCAGCTCAGGGACTCACCATGCCCTGCCTTCCCTTTGGCAGATCCCCCAAGGCTTCTAACCTCATCTGTCCCAGCTCTCAACAAGCAATTAACAACAATTCACCAATTAACCCCGACTCCTTCTCATCCTGCAGCTCCCCTGCGCTCTGCAGCCAGCACCGAGCACATCCCAGCCTCGGCATCTACCGAAACCCTCAGCAGAACAACCCATGACAGCAACAAACCCACACCACCCAGCTGCCCTCCCACAGCTCAGGGAGGACCAGGCTCTGGGCTAAATGCTGGGGCAGGAAGGAAATTTGCCTGCCTAAGGCTGAGCCCTGGGTCGTGGCCAGCAGTCCCAGCTGTGGGCATGGAGCGATTAGGGGTCCAGCTCCCAGCCATGGAGTTCTCACGTGCTCCGCAGCTTTCCCATGGATATAAATCCATTAATAAAAGATCAGTTTGCAGATGCAGCTTGCTGTAGATGACAGCATTAGAGGCACATCGGCTTCTCCTAAGCACCAGTCTCGTGCTGGGTTTATTTGGTCCATTTGTGGCAGGAGAAGAGTTGCTTTCGGCATTCAGAGATGTCTCGCGTCTGGGACAAGTAGCGGGGTGAGATATATTTTTGGCTCTATTTAGCCACAAAAATTTGGGTTTAGAATAAAGAGAAATATTCCTGTTTGCTGCCAAACTGAGGCAGACGATTTCTTGTGCAAGCCTTCGTTTGTTTGAGGACTCGGTGTCCTGTTGTAAAAATAAATGCTCTGATGGGAAAAGTCTATCGGGGTGTGCTGATCAGTCATTGGGAACAGTGGGCTCGCAAACATCAGCTTCAACCTAACTGGAAAAGCAGCTCCCAAAGCTTTTGCAAGTAGATGTTAGACAGAAGGAGACAGGTCTTTGGTTTTTTGGTGAGTGAAGTAGTCACAAGCTGAATCTTTCCTGTGGGCACAGTTGCTCTGGCCTCACCACGGCTGGCATGAATTTTCAGTGCCAAATACACCCAGTTTGCACCCAAACCAGGCTGTTTGCTCCTCCTGAGAGCCAGCCAGCTCTGACAGCCGCAGGAGTAGGAGAAGGAGAGAGGCTGATGGTGAGGAAGAAGCCTGGAGTGTGGCTCCTGCCCAGGATGTTCCCAGCTGGTGTCAGCACCCTCTCCCCATCCTGGGGCTGTAGGGTCACCTCCCTGCCTTGGAGGTAAGGCCAGACATATGAACAAGAGCTCCCAGCATCTTGGTTCTCCACAGTGAGAATTTCACAATTGTATGCAGAGTTTTCCTAATGGATTTTTTTCCCTGCAAGTTTTTAAATTAAGATTCTTCAACCTCAGCTCATGCTAAACATTTTTTTCCCCTTCCTTTTATGATCAGGAGGAATAGAACTGGTTTTACCTGGAGCTGCCTTCATTTTATAGCAGATTAAAAGCAAGATAGAGAGTCAATAATGCCAGGAAGGGGGGTCAGGGGATGAGTACAGCGCTGTGGTGAAGGCAGCACTGAAGAGACTGGAAGCTGAAAAGACAAAAACTTACCAGGATTGAGCCTCAAAAGCAGAATCAGCTCCTCTGATGATATGAATCACCTGGATTCCCCTGACATACTGATACTGCTGTAGAATGGCTTTTGTGTATTGATTTAAGGGAAAATAAAGGTTAAGGGCTTAGCTGCAGAGGTGCTGTTCAGCATGGGTGGGCAGAAATGAGCAACAGGGAGGATCTGCAAGGTCAGAAATGGGCTGGAGAGGAGCCCTGAGAATGAGGGGTGTATGCTGGGGCTATGAGGCCCCCAAGACTGGAGCAGAGCCTCACTGAGGGGAGCCCACTGGAGCCTGATCTGCAGGGTTAGCCCAGGCACAGTCATCCTGGGCTTAGCAAAAATCCAGATGTCAATCTGGACCTTTCCATCAATAACTCTGACCTTTCTCCCCATCTGGACTAGCACTCAAAAACTCCCAGAAAGGACAACATGGGGCCAGATGGAAATGGTGCCTGCAAATGTCACGGTGCTGCTGGGAACAGGGTCACTGCCCTGCAAACCTGGGTGCACAAACAGTGCTTGCTATATCAGCTGCAGGGGAGTGTGGTAGATTTGGGGGATAAAGGTTCCCTGAGCCATGGAAAGGCCAGCTCTCTGCCTGGGGACCTCCGAGAGGGTGGATTTCATGAGAAATGTTCTTTATTTACTCAGCCAGCCACAGCCAGCAGCTGAGCTCAGAGCGGGTGAGTCTGCCTGTAGCCAGCGGCTGCGCAAGGCTTGCTGGCCACGGCGAGGTGTTTGCTGTTTGCACGGAGATCCGGGATGGTCCCGGAAGGCCCTTGGTGGGTGGGAGTGGGAATTGGCTTAATTTGTTCATTGTGTCTTCTCTGCTGGCCAAAACCACCCTCCACTTCATGAGAAACACAGAAGGGGTGGTGGCAGCTCTCACAGGTCAGGAACGGCGTCACCAGCGGTTTTCTGAGGGATGCTGATGGACATGGTCCCCCCATTGTGGTCACACTGTCGTGGAGATGTCGTTTGAGGAGGAAGGATTGTGACATCTCTGCTCTTCTTCTTTCCATCTCTGTCCCCACTAAAATACAGTCTGGGAAAAACCAGAAAAGGGGAACGAGATGTTGAGTGGGCTACCCCCAGCTGGGGGTTGGAGGTGCTGTGGGAGCCGCAGTCCCATGCAGTCGGGAGGAGAGGGTGAAGCTGTGGGGCCTTGCTGGGCCCAGCTCCCCGGGGTTTATCGGGCTGTCTGTTTTCATCATTTGTCTCTGAGAAGGGAAGTGGACCACACAGCAGCAGAAAGTCCTGGAAATCTGCGAGGGAGACCGTTCCCAGCACCCTTCCCTCTGCCGTCGCCCCTGTATACAGTTGGCTATGGAGGATGTATGGCTCTGTATTGCTCCAACTCAGTGAGGTAATGCCTCGGAATTCAATTCCTCCCCAGTTAAATTCCTAATCACAGCCAGCATGTGCACTTTCCCAGCTCTGACCCTCTTGTCTCAGTTGCACACGTGGTCTCGCTGACAAACCAAGTGGACCAGGACTGGGGTCACCTCATCTCAACTGCCCTGTCTGCTCCATCCCCAGCACATCAGACCCTGCTGTCTCTCCTCTGCTCCCGCTCCTGATGCATCCTAAAGGCTATGTGTGGCCTATAACTTCTCCTTTTCTCAAATAAACCAAAAAACCCAACCAAAAAAACTGCAGTAGAAGCAAGGAGAGGAAATTGCTTCAAGTTTCTTAACTATCTCATGGAACAAAAATGCTTCATGAGGCTGTTCAGGGAAAGAGAGGGTCAAATGTCCCTCATTAATGCTGATTTACTAAGAGGGCTGGGAAGTGGAAGGGGGAGACAATCCAGCTGCCTGTCTCAGTGCACGAGGGTCCTGGCCTGGGATCCAGGCTGGGATGGGAGGGCTGGACCCCCAACATAAGATTGGGGTGGTGGGTTTACCAGCAGAAGGTACAGTGGGGTGCGGGCTGCTGTGCACCCACGCCGGGCTGCCTGCATGCCAGGGCAGACCTGGCCCGCACTAGCACGGCAGAGAGGCAGCACACGGCTCCCTTGGCTCATGTAGCAGTTTGGAAATTTCATGGCTTTCTGAAGAAAAGAGCAGAAGTTGAGTACATTCAACCCAATTAAAACTCCAGAGGAAGTGCGGAGAGGCAGGATGTAATTACCCGTGCTGGAATCCCAGTTCGGAACAGGAGGCAGAGCTCTCCGGATCAAATTAATCCCTGGTGTAACTCTGCCGAAGTTACACCAGGGCTATAATTGGCCTGAAACATTTTAACTATCTCATTTAATGTTATTCATGCTCTGCTGGAGATGAGAATGTTTATCCTAAATGAGGGACTCTAATGCTCTGTAGCAATAATAGAGCGTGAGGCTTATGTGGTTTCTCATTTACAAGGATGCTGGGGAGGCCAGATTGCCACAGAAGATGAAGAAAATCTGGATTCCCCAAATCTTTAGCAATTTCTGGTGGTGGCTGCTTGTGGCCGTTGTCCTTCCTGCAGTGTGTTCACCCTCCCCACACCCAGGCTACCTTTCCATCTCTTGGAGAGAGAGAGATGTACCCCATACCCAGCCAGAGGCAGGAATAGCCAGAGATGCAAAGTGATATGAGAGGGAATGGAAAGCACAGAGAGAGGCCATCCAAGATGAAAGCTTCTATAAATGAGCAGCAGTGAGATTTCCCAGAGACTGGCTTTGATTCCTGTGATGCAGAAAGAGGGGATTTCCATCAGTGAGGGCCGGGAAGCAGCCCCCAGGTTCCTGCAGAAGGAGCAGGGTCAGGGCTGCAGGCAGCTCAGCAAGCACACAGAGCACCACAGTCCCTGCTGCCAGCTGGACACCCCACGGACAGTGTTTCCAGCTGCCAGCCCCGGGTTATCCACCAGGATGATCCCAGGATCATTTGAGCTCCCACGCCAGAAGAGACCTGAGCACGATCCCTGCAGTGAGAGACAGCAAAGCACTGTCACCCTCCGTGAGGAGCATCCTCCAGGGATCACAACCTGCGGTGGCAATGCCACCAGTCAGGCCATGCACACATCCTGCCACTTGCAAAGCAAAGCCTGTGGGTTACATTCCTGCTTTACCCAGCTGAACTGGCTGGTGCCCCCCCTGCCAGGGATGCCACTGGGCCCAAATGTCTGCTGTGTGCCCTGTGTCCCCCCTGACCCAGCCCTGGCAGGTACTGCTCACTGTGGGCTCTGCACCACCATTACCAGGCTTTTGGAGGTTGCAATTATCTGTCTTTAAATCACACTTCCAATCCCCAGGCTGCTTTTAAGCCAGACCCCTGGTCTTTCCCTCTGCTCTCTTGCCAGTGGAAACCGCAGGAAAGGCAGATCTGTTTGTTCTGAAGCAATTTTTTAATGCCCTGTAGCTTAGAAGCTCAAGCATTACAATTCATTCTGGCTGCTCTCTGCTCCTCAGAGATTATTAGATCCTTCTTTTGATACTTCCTCACTCTTTGTAGATGTTACCCTAGTTTTAATTTTCAGGGCTTCCAGACTGTTTTTAACAGTGCTGAGCTTTCAAGTTGCTTCCTTCAAACTTTCTCCATCCATGCTTTCTCAGAGCCTAAATAGCTTTGATTATTCCCAGATGTTTTTGGTTTGTTAACCCCAGAATAGTATTGTGTAACAGCTTGGAAAGAAGACTGGCAGCAGAGGTCCTGGGTTCTCTTTCCTGGTTCACCAAATCGCTTCCCAAGAAGGACATCTATGGGATTTAACCTACAGAAGGAATGTCATTAGCAGCAACAGGACTGAAGGTGGCTGAAATCCTCTTGCTGATAAAGATAACCCTCTGAAGGCATGGCTCATTTTCTTCACCCAATTGCTCCTTATCTTCTGTGCTGAGATTTCCAAGCAGGATGGCACGTTGGGCAACAAATCTGCAGGGAAGCCTTTGAGCAGGCATTCCTGAGGCTGCCAGGCTTCACTTCATGGAAAATTGCTCACCTCCAGGCCAGGCTGGACTCAGGCTGTGGCCATCCCTGCCCTCCAGCCACCCGGCTCTGCTCTGCTGGGGCCAAGTTTTCCTTGGCCCGGCAGGATGCGTGCATCTGTCCTGACAGGCTGGAGAGTGGGGACTGAGGAGTTTTACACAACTGGCTGTGCTCCTAACAAACCTCTGCAGCCCTCCTGACTCCGGCAACTCTGCCACTCCCATGTTTGAGCCACTGCATTGCTAAACACTCATAAAAAACATCCCCATTCCCACCAGAAGAGAGCCAGGGTGTATCCTATCTGGCAGGAGATTCTTCTCAACCCTCCATAAATCTTCCCAAGATCACCCCACATTCCCCATATTTCTTGGTGCCTCCACCCACTCTGCTGGATCCTTGCACTTCCCTCTCTCAGCCTCGTGCTCAGCTCGGCGCAGCCCGAGGTTCCTCATACATCCCATGGCATCTGCCTCCCAGCTGCAGAGGACCACACCTAGGCAGGGCAAGGAGCAACAAAGGAAGAGGAAAACAAGAAGGAAAAAAGAACAAAAGCATCAAGAGAGAATATTATTTTAGCAGAGGGAAAAGCTGAGGGACAAACCAACCTACCCTGGCATGTCCCCATGCCAGTGGCGTGGTACCCAGCCTCGCCACCTTGTACCAGCTGCAGCTGGGAAAGCAGGTGAGAGACAAACCACCGCCATTCAGCCCTTGGACAGCCAAACTGACCTGCTGTAGGACGACCTTACCCAAGGAAGACACCCATGCCTCTGCCTGGGACACCGAGGGTCTCAAAAGCCCAGCCCCACCACAGCTGGGCACAGCTTGTGCTGAGCAGGTGTACCTCAGGCCAGCTCTGTGTGAGCTGGTGGGGCCAAGGCTGCACCCAGAGCTGCTCAGGAGAGCAGGGAAGAGGCAGAGGGAGGAGGATCAGCAAGATAAGCTGTGAGTGAAGAGTGTCAGTGCTTGGAAAGCGCAACCAATTTGCTTTTAGTACAGTTCATGCCTCTCCAACAGTGCCTAGAATAACAAATTCCTTCCACCCTCCAAGCCTGAATGCTGGAGGAAGCTGCTGAGAAACTTAATTGATTAGCTGGATGCGTGCACAGAAAAAAATTGCTCAGCATCAAGGAAATCACTGTCTTGACAGTTAATGCAGACACTGGTGGAAGATTAGAAAGACCAGCTGCAGCTTTTTATCACAAACCCCCTTCTTTTAGTCTGGGAACAAGGCAAGATCTGTTTTGATGGGACGACCCATTTTGCAGTGGCGCTGAGGGGCTGGAGCATCAGGGCTGTGCCTCCACACTGTGCCCACCCAGGGCTCGCCGGCCCCATAACCAGTCCTGGCATCTTCAGCTGCTGGAGGGCAAGGAGACAAGATCTGGGCTCCTCTCACCCCCACACTCCAGACCCAGAGGTTCCTATCAACCCTGGCAGCCTCTGAGCAACAGGAAGAGATGCCCTGAGAGCAATTTCAGCATCCAGGGTGCAGTGAACAGAGTTGAGCACGCTGGAGGAGCTGAGTTTCCAGATGCCTCACAGCATCCTCTCTAGCCTTGCAGAACATCTCCCCCTGTCCCAGTCCCTGCCTAGGCTTGCTGCTTTGCTCTCAGCGTCTCCAGCTCTGCCCTGCCTGCCACGAGGTCACCACCTGTGATTCTGTCCGCACACAGGATTGCTTTCTCCGTTTGGCAAAAGAAAACAGGAAGCCAAAGGCCCACAGGGGCTGTGAACTTGCCTGTCATGTTCTCTGACAGTACCAAAACCTTTTGCTGCTTGTGTTTTTCCCAAACTGTCACTGCTTGTCACACCCCTTGCTTAAAGCTCTGATCCTGAAAGCTTTCCTGAGCCCTCGGCAAAACAAATGGAGAGAGCATGGTCTGTTCTCCACAGGGATCAGACACCACCTCAAAAGCAATGAGACTGACAGTGTCAAAGCTTCCCAGAGCAGGAACAGGCAGAGCCAAGCATGCATGCCTGTGCTCCGGGGCTGCCAGAGGTGGGAGGAAGCAGCCTGCTAACCCCCAGCTTCCTCCTCTCCCTCAAACTACTCAGCTCCTGAGGTATTTGGCTCAAGGAAGGATGAAAGGGGAATGAAAGGGCTCGGCCCTCCTGTTTGCTGAGCAGAACTGCTCTCCTGTCCTCTGTTTCCTCTACTGCTGCTATTTGACCTGAGCAGCCCAGAGGAATTTTAGTCACGGTGCATTCCTAGCACAGCATCGGTTTTCTGGAGCAAAACGGGAACAGCTGCCAAGAAACAAATCTTCCCCTGATGCCTGGCACTCCTCACGGGTGGAACAAAACTTCTTGAAAGCCCAGGGGAAAAACCACCAGATCTCAGCAGCAGCAAACCCCATCCCACTCCAGCCCATCCCCTCCAGGGATTTTGCATCATGAGGGGGCTCAGCCAGAGACTAATGAACATCGTGATCACATCCATACGGCACCACTTTGAGAGCTTTGAGTCAAAGAGGAGGTGAAGAGAGATCTGATCTTTAGCTGAAGGCAGTGCTGTGGGAAACAGTGCACTTTGGCTGAACCCCCCAGCATCCAAATCCAGCTGTGTCCAGTGTCCTCCTACCTGCCCAGGCCCGTTGTCACTATTGTAACCAGGCAGGTAGATGGTGCTGATATGGAGCACGTCAAGTTCACACATGGCTTGCTGTGAAAGAGTTTTTGAGGCTTGTCAGGACTAAGAGAAGTTTGGCCCCGAGTGCTGTGAAAAAATCTGGTGCTATCGGAGTCAGACTGGCGAGGAGGGAAGTACACAAGGGGTTGCATGGGCTGAGCATGGATTGCAGGTGGAGGTATCTGTGCCCATGGGATTTCTGTGTGCTTGAATAGCAGAGCTCCCAGATGAACACAACCCCTTTCCCCATGAAGGTTAATATCCTTCCCAGTTATTAACCAAATGTGGGACAGAGCCTGCAATAGTCTCCCTGCCATGCTCACCAGTTTCTTCACAGATTGCTGTGATTTGGCAGAGTTGGGAGGAGGGAGATAATCACAGATAGTCAGAAGAAAATTGAGGAAAGTGTTTCTGGAGGCCTGGAACCTGCTGAGACACACAAGCAGCCTCAAAGAACATGGCTTCTTGCCCCTTTCAGCTGAAGAAGCAACACTTGCTCTGTGTTCGCTCACATCTTAAATGTGATAGATAGAATAAGGACAGAAATATTGGCAAGCCAGTTCCTTGGAGGGCTTATGCCAGCTGACACCTGCTTCTTGCTGATAACAGGGTTCCACCCTCAGTCATGGTGCAGAAGGCAGCCTTCAGACAATATGAAGGCAATATGTTTTTCTTGTTCATCCTGATTGAGACTGAGGCTTATCTTGAAATCATCCACTGTGGTTAGTGCTCAGCAGTCTGACAGAAATGGGTCTGATGGAGGTTCAGCTTCACCTTCTCAGCGATCATTTTAGCAGGATATGCAGGAACAAGCTCAGCCAGCAGCAACTCTGGTTCACTCAAGTCAGGGCAGTTTCTCTGACCATGAGGATTTTTAGGCATGAAGCTTGTAGAGTTCACAGCTAGGACAGGTACAGCGCTGATCTGCTAAAGACTAAGGCAGCAACACCAGGTTACCCCCACTTAAGATGCATTAAGGTTTTCTGTGACGGTAACATGAAGTTCACATTGCAACACGCATCACCTCCCTGCTCACTGAGATTCCTGGGAAACTGCCGGGAGTGCTTCAGAGTGACTGGAGCCACTGACTGCAGGCAAGTCACGGCAGCGCTTTAGCTTGTAAGCTGGAGATGACAGAGAAGCCCAATCCTTGAAAAGCCAAGAATTCCTTTGTGATCCAGGCTTTCAGGCCAGGTTTACACAGCAAGCCAGTTCCAGCAAGCCTAGACTGCAGCTTCTCCTTCTGTTTCTTGGCTAGCCCAGGCCGTTCTGCTACAACAACACAAGCAAAGTCCACTGTCACAAACACCATCTGCTGAAGAGGAGGGAGGTTTCACACTGTGTCAGTCTCTTTTATCTCAGTGTAGGCTCTGCACAGGAGCCGGCTGAAGTTAGAAAAGCAAAGGAGACCCCAGCAACAGCTTTTCCTGGTGCTGTCTGTGGGCAGTTACTGATTTGAGTGGAAGAGGACTCCAGGGAGGAAGGACAGCACACAAGCAGCTGGTCCATCACATCACTCTTCAGGCTTTGGTTGAAAATAGCATCAGAGTTTTCCCCCCCTAAACTACATGAAGTCCCAGGCAACAGGAGCAGCCTTGCTCAAGAGCTAAGCCAGCCCAGCTGAGCTCAGTCTTTCTGTTTTGGATCAGGTCACCCCAGAAACAGAAGCAGCAGGAGCCAGGCTGGGACTGGCTGTAGGAGGAACCACCATTTACCTCTTCCCCACATATCTACAGAGGAACAGCCACACACACCTCAGCAGCAGCAAGGTCAGCTGTCAGCTTCTTTAGCCACCCAAGAGGTATTTGAGTTTCTCTGGAAGCAGCATCTTCAGATCACAGCCCAGCACCATTGTCAGACTGAACAGCTGAGGCAGGAATGTAATTCTAGAGGCTGTAGAGCAAATGCAGGAGATCAGAGCACATTTCTGTAGCACTACAGGTTGCACACACTGGACAAAGCAAGTCAGAGCAGAGAGCAGCCACCCAGCCCTGGGTGCTGAGGGGATCTATACCCCGCAGCTGGGCACGGAGCTGAGCAGGACTGGGCCAGGGCAAACACAAAACTGAGCAGGAGCACAGACTCCTTCCCTGGTTGGACAGGAGCAGAGCAGGTAGAACTGGGCAGAAACAAGACCTGACTGGGGGCTGGGGACAAGCTGAGACCTTGGGCAAGTTGATGGGAAGTACAGTCCTCCTCTGCTTCCCAGGAACCTGGTTCTCATATGTCTTCCTCGTGGACGAACACTCTTTTTCACAGTCCAAAGTCTCCCTCATGCTGAGCAGGATGCCCTCCTTTCCCTGAGAGCCCACATTGATGATGGTCCTGCTCCAGGACCGATACTCCAGGGTTTGGAGTCTGGGACCCAGGGCATCAGATCCGCATGGAGGCTGCAGAGCAGCCACGGATCTCCAGCAGCCTGCAACACCCAGTGCTTCAGACCAATTCCCTCTCATCCTGGAGCCAAACCAGGATGCAGCTCCAGCTCTTCAACAGCAAAAAGCTGCATTAGTTGAAGTCACGGTGCCAGCTGTGTGTTTAAATGGGAATTACATAGGGTTTCTGCCGTGGTAATGCAGCAGGTGCTGGCAGTGCTGCTGAGACAGATGAGGAAGGAAGGGCAGTGGGCTGGGAACTGGGAGAGGTGCTCAGGGAGAAGAGAGGCTCCTGATTCTTGCCCTGCTCACACGTAGGAAAGATACCCCAGCACTCAGCCAGCCCATAGCACCTTGCTCCTTTGAGCTCCCTGGCTCCTGCTGAGTTTTCACCACCATAAATCTTGGGTCTGGGAAAGACAAACACCACTGGGAGCGAGCACTCACAGGCACTGACTGCTAGCAGAAGTGCCCTGGCCATGAACCGTGATCCTATGGCATGAGGCACTGACCAAACACAGACATCAAAGGTGGTGCCCATGCCAAACTGCAGCCTCTTGGAAGAAGATGTTTGGGAAGTGATTATGAATTTGGAGCCTCCCAAACTGGGCTAGCAGCTGGATCCTCTGGTTGAATAAAACCCTGCCAAAAATTAAGATCTGTTTCTGCAAAGCTGAAACAGCAAACTTGTTTGTCTTTCTTCTTCCCCTCACAACCACGTTGTTTTAAACATTTACAGAGACCTTTATACTGTTTAAATAATGATTGGGGTGGAGGGGGGTTGTTTCCAGTTTTTTTGCCAGCTGCTCCAAGTCAGCAGCTCTTCACATGCAACTTCTGGAAAACCAGGTGCTGCGGTTTGTGACAGTACCACCCACACTGTCCTGGTTCCCCCTGCCTCACCTTGCTTGCCCCACAGCTGCTCCAGCAGAAAGGACCCCCGTGACCCCCTAAGCTTCAGTCCTGCCCCCTCCAGAAGACGGGGTTACCCTGAGTCCTGCTGCAGCAGTTCCATCCTCTCTGCAGCGTGCTGGGTGCAGCCCCTGGTTTGTGGGATAAAGGGGTGCATGTCCAGCTCCCCCAAACAGCCCCCCAAGCCCCCGGCAGCACTTCCCAGGCCGCAGAGCTCACACGCTGGTGCCAGGCAGCCACGGTGGGGCTTCCTCCCCCTGACCTTGGGAGGAGAGGTGGAGGAGGATGCCGGAGCAGCTGAGCGCTCCCATCCCCGAGCACAAGCGCTACGGAAGATTAGCCATCTCCCGCGGTGCCTGTTCTCCCGCCCACCTCCTTCAGCAGCGAGGAGATGACAGCTGAGGCAAGAGAGGAGAGCGCTTGAGATGTGCAGGGGGAGAGATGGCTGAAGGCAGACCGACCTTGCAGCAACAGCAACGCAGCAGTGTGGTGGTGGCTCGATCAGAAAGAAAGGCATGTGAGCCTCTCCCTTATGTAGGCAGGTCTCCAGGAATCTGGGGGCTGTGTTGGGCTTGACTGAGTTCTATTTGCAACCTGTGGGGAAAGGGAGCGGGCAAGGCTGTCCAGGAGAGCTGGGTGCTTTCTGCAGGATGTTTAGACTGAGTGAAAGGACAGAGAAGTGAGTATGAGACATGCCATGGAAGCAGGATGTGGGATAGAGAAATGTTTATACAGTCAAACTCAGGCTAATCTATGGCAGGCTTTAGAGACCATAAAAGCCATCTGCAAGTGGATAGATCACATTCTGCAGGAAAACAATGGTTTAAAACAACATGATCTACTTTGATCTACTCTGAATAGATCACACTTGTGAGCCTGAAGACAAGGATAGGATAAGTAGATCCATGAGTTCAGCCTGCACAGGGAGGGTGGGTAGAAAAGGCCATTTATGGTCTCTTCCTGTACAAGAACTTGGGGCCACCAAGCAGAACTACCAGGAGCCAGACACGGAGCAAACAAAAGGAAGCTGGTCCCTCTCCTCCCCATGGTTGTTCCAGATGCACAGCAGGCTGAGCAAGTTCATGGAAAGCAAAGTTACTGAAATCTCCATTCCAAAGAACACCCATTAGCAGGGGCGGTGAACTGACCTCTAGCTCCCAGAATCTGCACCCCTCGAATGGTTGGTGGCCAGAAAGGTGCTGGGAGATGCACCATAAGTAGTCACGCTACTTCTGCATTCCCATGGCATTCATTTTGAACATCTCTTGGAAAAATGACACGAGTCTGGGTGGCCCTTGGGCTGATGCCCCACAGCAGGGCTCCTTCAAGCAGATGTCACTGGGAAACTGTTCTTAACAAACCTTTTTACAGACAGCAGGAGGAATAAGCACTGTCCTTTAATCAGCTGCCCTCTGTCATCTTGAAAAGCCTCAGTTTACCTTCAGACTTAGTCAAATTAGGCATTAGGCCTGCTTTCCCTGCGCAAGGGTGAGAAAAATTAACCAAAAGGTCCTGAAATAACATGGCCTTTCATCATTTAAACTTGTTCTTTCCCATTAAGCAATGAAAGCAGCAGAGATGCTATTTTCAAAAGTAGCTCGAAACAATTATCTCCTTCCTCTGGAATAAACGCTGGGAAGCAAGAGGTGAGCGGGAGATACAGCATTTGCAATTCTCCATTTTCCATCTGCAGTAGGAAGAAATGTTGATTTGCATTGTGCTCTGACACAACTGCTTGACCTTGGTGCAGCTTATGCTAATTACGTGCAAGAAAATGTTTGTTCTGTGTGTGCCCAGCATATTTCTGGTATCTGAGCCAGATAGATGAAATATTGCTTATAGGACAGTGCAGACTGGGATGGCTGCACCAATGGCTGGTTGGCCGAGTAATCAGCCAAAAAGCAAACGGAAACTCTGTGATAAAAGAGGGCCTGAGAAGTTTCCCGTTAATATTACCTGAGTATTTTTATACCAACTCACTCCCTTTCTCCTTGCCATGCTGGAATTGCTCAGGCTGACACAGAAAATAGAGACAGGATCCATCTCTTTGCCCAAAGCAAGGACAACTCTGCTTTCCTTGCTCATCTGATTTGGCCTAAAAGGAAATCTCTCTCCTGTTCCTGGTAGCTTTACAGTGTTAAAGTTTTCCTGCCACCTTTGGGTGCATTTGTGTAGCTGTACACATCTCCCATCTCTGGGTGTGCTCGGAGGGTGTATAGTCTAATTAAACATACTCATCCACGAAGAAGCTGGATTCCTGCTGCTACTGTTCAACAAACGCATCGGTCTGGCCCCAGGATTTATCTGTGCACGCACTGCCACTGGAACATTTTGTGTGTGCTCTCTGTTCCGGTTGCTCCTCCAAGGAACGGAGCTGGGAACGCAATCTGGCTCCCTCTGACGAGACGGTCACTTTGCCTGGCTGGGACACAGACCTGAAGGATCCAAGGTGTTGATCAGCTTGTCTCCATCCCACTGACACAATCTCCTCAAGATCCATTCTCTGTTGCACTCAATAAACAGTACCTTGACGTTGGCTTTGTTGCACTGTGCCCTAAACTCAGTTGAGAAAAAGGGGAAGAAGCAGGAGGAAGAGCTGGGTGGCTGGAGCTGCCATTTCTTCTACACCATCAGGAGAAAGGGGAAGGTTTCCTTTCCTCAACCTGCAGAATCCATCCCAGAAAAGACATCCCTTCTTTGCACAGCTATTCTGTAAGCATAAAGCTCTTGTTATTCAGCACACAGGCCTCCAAGTACAGCAGAGCATTCCTGAGCCTGCTGAAGTTCTACATAAGCACACGAGACATGCTGAGGAGGAACGGGCTTAGGTTTAAACGTGTATTTAATATTAAATGAAGGCTTAAGAGCTTTGCTGCCAGGAGCAGGGAAGGATGTTTTGTTTGCAGTGTGCCTTGTCCTGTGTGGGAAGATGTTGCTTGTCTGCTGCTGAGCTCCAAAGAGCCTTTCTGCCATTTCAGGGGACTGATTTGAAGCAACTGACACCAGGATCGAGGACCTTGTGGCAGGCTTTTTTTTTTTATAGTATCTTTTCTCTCAGAAGTCTGAAATACCAGCAAGCAATCTCCAGCCTTAGCCCCAGGGACTGTTTTTTGTTGGGCACCCAGCATTTCTGACAGAGACAGAAATTTTTCATTCAGCATCTCCTCATGCTCTGTACACTGAAGCCTGGCAGGGGGCTTGGGGTCTGCCAGGGGGGAACTGGCTTTTTAATGGGTTCAAACACCCTGACTGCTTCCCCCTGGCCATATATCGAAGATAACCACAGCAAAGCATCTCTGAACCCCCAGATGTTTTGTTTCTCCAGGCTTTGTGGAGCCGTGTCTGCAGGGTGGGACTGGGGCAGGCAGAGGAGAAATCAGGAGGAAATCAAATTACTGCCGATAAGCATGGAGAGTTTCTCCCTCAAGGGATTTACAGGCAGCTAAGAGAGGAAAAGGGTGGAAAACTGAGAGGTGACCTTGTCCTTCAGTCTGAGCGTGGGATCAAAGTCCAGCTGATGGTGGAGTGGTTCTGTCATTGATTTCCATTTGTTTTTCCATCCTTCCCTCCTCTGTCAGATATTCTGCCCATTCTCCTGCTATCTGCCCTAGGGATAACCAAACACCTCACAGCTGAGCCCAGACTTCTTTGGAGAGGGTAATGCTGTAGCTTTGCAGGACAGATACTGATCTCTCACACGATTCGTGGGAGGAAGCAATCCCCTCCAAATCCTCTGCAGGGAAATTGAGAGCAGCCCCCAAAAGTTCCCGTGTAGATCTATGTGC
The DNA here is from genome assembly GCF_009650955.1 of Corvus moneduloides. NCBI lineage: Eukaryota > Metazoa > Chordata > Aves > Passeriformes > Corvidae > Corvus > Corvus moneduloides. The sequence continues at coordinate 8,114,139 of NC_045494.1, forward strand.
CCTTTTCTTAGCTTTTCTTACTCGCTCAACCTTTCAGACACTGGAGGAAGAAAATATCATAACTGATGGAGATCGGCCACAGGAAATCTATCCAAATTATGTCCAAATTGCCCTTGGGAGTAGCACTGCAGCTGCCTGAGGAAGGAGAGTACGTTCAGAACCATCAGACCAGGCTGTAACTTCCTTCACATCTCGGAAGGTTCACAGATCCTCAGAACAGCCACCACATCCTGCTGACCTCGGGGAGGCTCTGCCTCGTCCTGCAGCTCCCGGCGAAGGTTCCACACCGGAGATCCGTGGGACATGCTCGCCCTCTAAAGGGAAGAGCTGAGAAAACTCGATTAATTCCCCCCACAGGCAAAGTTGCAGAGAATTAGGAACGCGTGGCCATGGGCGAGGCAATGACCATCCCTCTTCACCCCGAGTCTTTGTTCTGACTCCAAGATATCCTTGGAAACATCACCCGTGCACTGCAGCCATGAATAATTAGGGCCAATCGACTGCACACTTAGCTCATGCTGTTCTCCCGAGCTTTTAATTGAGGAGTCCATTCATTACTTGGTACCTGGCAGAGCTTATCCTTTTATAGGCACACATGGGCTCTGCGGGCTGAGCGGCTTCCACCCAAAAATCAAGACAGTGGCAAATCCCTTGGCACATCCAAGTTACATCTTCTCTCCTTCCAGGATGTGAACGCTGCACAAAGGGGATTTTAGTTGTTTTATTTTTTAAAACCTGCCTCCCGTGGGGACTTAAAGGGCTAATTCTAGTTGAATTAGACAGGTTATATTTGCTTATTTAGGAAGCTAAAAGCAGCCAGGCAGATTGCCAGCCAAATCTTCAAGGAGCAAAGGCTGCTTCGGTGAAGGCTGCTGTTCTGTATCGTCATCTGCCTTCCTACCAGGCCAAACACTCATTCCAAACAGGGGCAGGAGGACCCTTGTGTACTCATGTCAGAGCCCAGGACTCTCTGCAGGCTGCTCTTCCCTGCCAGGACAGCTTTCAGGCTTTCTGCATCTCGCGGGGGGCACAGAGAGCTGGGGAACACCTCACAGCCAGCCGCTTGTGTTGGAAGCAGCTTATTTATACCAGCACGTCGGCATCTCTCTACAGCTTTCTTGCAAATTATCTTCGTTTTAAAAGCCTCCTGCAGCCTGTTGAGTCTTTAAGAGAAGCTTTAAGAAACAGCATGGGCCATTCTGGAGAGCAAAGGGAATGTGGGAACCTGGCAACTTTCTACGAGCACACCTCTGAGCCAAACACCCCAAGGGATCGCTAATCCCACACTTTCCAGACATTTCAGGGATGACACTGGGGCTGTCATCTCTACTCAGACTTGGCTGCTTTCAGATTCCCATTTGTTGGCTTTCCGTTCCCATCCACTGGAGCTTTTTACCACAAGGATGGATAAGCCTTTGGGGCAAGAAAGTAGATATTAGCAGTTCTTATTTTTCTTCTCCTTGGTTCTTTCTGCACTTTGTTAATGTTCACACAGATTTCATATACAAGCTAAATAGAATCATCCATAGTTTCATACATAAGTTACAATTTCATTTATAGTTTCATATGCAAGCTAAATAGGATCCTGTGGATTTCACGTCAGGTTTTAACAGCAAAGGACAATCACAGCACATCCTGGAAGCATCGCACATTCAAAGAGTGGAACATACATTTGCTAACTAATCTCTGACTAATCCCTGATCTCCCACTAATTAGCCCCTTCCTCCATGAGCTAATGCATATTCAGCCTTTTGAAGCATTTGGCGTGCTAAGCACAATCATACATTTCTCCCTAAAGAACAGGGGACATGAAGAATTAATAAATAATTAGTAAATGCCAGTAATAAGTGGGATGAGGGGGGCAGAAGCTCTGTTTAGTCCTGAGGGGCGGGACTACAGTTCCCATCAGCCCCCGCGCCCCAGGGGGCCGCCCTACAGTTCCCATACGCCCTCACGGATCAGGACTACAGTTCCCATGAGCCCCCGCGGCCCACCCCTCTCTCCCCGCGGTCTCTGAGGCAGCATGGCGGCGGAGCGGTGTGCGGTGAGTGGGCACGGCCGCCATCCGCCGCCATCCGCGGGCACGGCGGCCTCGAGGGGCGCGGGGACGGCGGGAGGCTGCGCGGAGAACTCCCGCGCACCGCCAGAACCGCCCGTAGGGCTGCAGCGAAGGCTTGAGAGCTGCATGGGGGTCGTGATGGTGGCCCGGCCCCCCCGCCATGGTGGATGGAGAGAGCAAGGCCGGGGGCGCTGCGCTCCGCGGGCTCCGGCCCTGCCGTGGCGGGGCTGCGCCGGGTACCGCGGGCTGGCCCGAGCGGTGCTCAGCTCGCAGGGTTTCACTCCGCCTGTGCTGATTCTTCCCCAGCGGCATCTGGGGGACAGCGTTTCATGGGCAGCGGGTGCGGCTCAGCCGGGGCGCTGCTGTCGGGGCAGCCTCCGAGCACCGCGAGGCGGGGGTCCAGCGGGCAGAGCCCCCTCGCACAGCCGGGGCCGGGGAGCCACGTGTAGCCGCAGGTGTCGGTGCCACCCGGGTGAGGAGCGTGATAGCTGCGAGGGCAAGAACAGATTTGCGGTTTGGGGTGGTCCTGCACGCTTTAGCTGCTCTGGAAGCTGAGCTAGTGATGATAAAAGTTATCCCTGTCTGAATTTGATCTTTCCTCTGTGGAAGCGTGACTCTGAGGCTCAGTGTTAGAGACACAAAGGTAAAGGAATGGTTTGTTATCTGAACTAACTCTGTCCCCTTTCTCGGTTTCAGAGCACGACACCGTGTCAAGAAGGGGTAAAAACACTCCCGTGGCTGGGGAGCTGATTTACCCACTGGACTGACAGTGCACCTGCACAATGGTGAGAAACAGCAGCATCTGTCTTGGCACAGTGTGGTTTTTTTCTCCTCTTGGTGGGTTATGGAAGAAAGACTCTCTCTGCTGTGTCAAATCATATCCTCCTGCAACCCTGGGTCTCCTGGGAGGGATATAAAAGCCCAACGTCTTGATGAATGTAATTAAGCCAGTCAAGGCTGTAGCTTTGTCACAGCTGGCACCCGAGTGTGCTGCCCTTTGCTGCCGCAGAGCACAAGCTGAAAAGCAGCACAGAATGAATGGGAATTTTACTGGTGTTGGTGCCCAACAGAGCCCCTGCTTGTCAGCATGGTCAGAGATGAGCCAGAGTAGAAGGATTAGAGGTAGGAGGGATTGCATGACAGCCCATTATGGAGACACTTGACACAGCTCATCTCATAACTGTATCTGTCACAGAAATAGACCTAGTGACAGAATAATTGCTCTGTTTGCCTACCTGGAGGTGCTCTGGGACAGTTTCAAACTTGCATCAGGTTACTGGGAGTGGGGAGGTGCAGCTCTCCTGCCCCAAAGGGTCATCCTGTGAAGGACACACCCTGAGGAATCCTCCTGAGGGGATGTGGCTGTCCTAGGTCTGAGGAGTGCATTTCTCAAGATAAACCCATAGACAAATTACACCATGGATGGATAGATTATTCTTGTGTGCAGGGAACAAGTTAGACTGAGAGGTTTCTGGAAGATGATGAGGAGAATGTCAGGTTGAAACAGCTTAAAAGGGTCCAAACCACCAACGTGTCAGAGCTGGTGGGGTTTTTTTTCTTAAGCAAGGATTTAAATAGCATCCACCTCCCAAAGTTCCTTGTCTGAATGAGACAGCCCCCTGGCAAACAAGCTCCCCTGTGTCTTGAGGGACAGGTTTCTGCTCTGCTAAGTTTGTGAGACCAAATTTGCCTGTCTCTGAATGGAGAATTTGTCGAATTCTTGCTCTGTGATCCAGTGCTGGGTTTTTTTCGGGAGAGGTGAGGAAAAGAGGACAAATTTTATTTAAATCGCTTGTGCTAACAGTGTTCATTGCAACTTGTATTTAGGAGGAAATGGTCCTGCAGAATCCTGAGGCTGCTCTTGCCCAAAGACAGCTTTGGCCAGAGGGCAGCTGCTACATTGGGCTTCAGGCTGGTAAGAGAATTGAATTCTTCAGTATTGTGTGTTGTTTGGTTTTAATTCATTAATTATATGCCAGGCCTGTAGACACATTGAGTGACCTGCTGAGCCTAATCTCTGAAGTTTTACCAGGAAAACCCCAGGGAGAACAGCTGTGTAGCCAGGGCTGGGACAGACACTGAGCCTGTGATGTGCTGTTATCCCTGTCTGACACTCAGCTTGAGGAGGAAAATGTCCACTGAGGCTCAGCTACTTCCCTTAGTGGGTCCCCTGCTCCTTGCAAAGAGCCCACAGGCATGAGTGGCACCAGTGTGACAACCCTTCCCCTGTCCTGCCACCCTGTGATGTGTGACAGCAGCCAAGGGCAGTCCCAGGCACAGCTCCCTGCAGCCCCGACATACCTGCAGAGCTGCTGTTGTCATAGCACAGTTTAGAGCTGTAAAGAGCTTTCAAGTTCCCTATGCAAACAGTGACAGGTTGAAGGGCAGATAAGAAATGCATTTTTTTATCTTGCTTGATGTACAGTCACTGAACACACAGGCTGGAACAGCACTTTGTCTTGGGCAGCTGACAGCTGCCTTCTGCTAAATGATTTTATGCTTTATTGAGCAGAATTTGGTTTTGTTTGCAGAAGGTCAATAACACTTCTGACAGGCTGCCCGGCAGAGCTGGTGATAGGGAGTGTCGTCAGGAGTCAAGATTGGTTTGTGGAAGGGGAGGGAATGGCACCACAAATCAGGCACAGGGGTGCTCTTACAGCACAGCTGTCTTCCAGGCAGGATCAGGCACTGGGACAAGCACATGGAGCTTTTGGCTTCCATGGTGTAACAGGGAGAAGAAAGTGGAGAAAGCAGCCTAATGATGAGTGGGAAAAGGAAAAGCTACTCGATGCTTTGAGACCAGAGGGCCAGGAATTGTTTCAGAATGGACTTTTTGAGGAAAACAGTTACAGCCTTGGTTTGTGGTTTTTCCCAGCTCTAGAAGGAAGGTGGTTCTGGACTGAGTGTCACAAGTGACTACTGATACGTCATGTGAAATGGCCACCTGTGTGTAGCCTCAGGTTCCTGCTCAGTGGTTGCTGCAGCCACACCACGGGTAAGTGAGCACTAAAACCAAAAAGGATGTGGGTAGCAGTGCCAGTGGTTCAGGTGGGAGCAAGGTTTTGTCTCCTGGGACCTCTACTCCAGATTAAATAGTGCAAATCCTGAATCTTCCAGCTGCTCTGACACTGTCTTGTTTCTTTTTTTTTCCCACCAGGACCTGATCTACACGTGGCTGGAGGAAAAAGTGATTCCCTGCTTTCTTCTGTTTCAGAATAAAATAAGTTGTGGAAAATCTTCCAAGTTGAAGTGGGATATTTATTTATTTTTGTAAAGGTTGGAGTCCATGCTCATAAAGGTGTTTTCCAGCTGTAATGATTCTGATCCTTCTTGGACAGAAATGGTTTTTTGCAGGTAGGAAGGATTTGGATTAAAACACTTCCTGAAGTGGCAGTTGGGAGCTTACCCTTCATAGCAAACCCGAAGACCTCACTGTCTGCAGATTCTGTCCCAGAAGTAATTAGTGGGAACAGTGTGACAAAACTAACTTATGGCTAAGGTCTGGTGCCAAACGGTTCTTGTGGTGTGCTTGGGAGTACAGCTGTGACTAAGTCCTTAAAACGGAGTTAAAACTCCAGCACCAGGCTCCACCCTTGGCTGGGAATGTCCCTTATTGAGAGGGGAAAGGAAAGGTGCACCTTGTAGTTCCCAATATTTAATTCCTGATGCAGTGCCTGTGAGCTGGATGATTCCAGGCAGGATTGCAGCACCATGACAGCACTGTCCTGCTCTGATGGCACCTGAGGCTTGGCCAGAGCTGCTTTGAGGAGGTTTCAGTGTCTTGGCCAGGGGCTGTGAGGATCAGGCTCATTCGTGTCACAAAAGGTTTTGCTGAGTGTTTGGAAACACAAAACAGGCCTGACAGGCTGCCGTGGTGCCAGTGTAAGGTGGCTCTGATGGGAACAAAGGTTAATTTGAGACGTGGGAACACAAGATGGGCCCCAAGCTAGAGATTACATCTGGAACAGGCTTGGAGCCTAACCTGCATCTGGGAACTGGCTGGAAGCAGCCTCCTGGGAGCTTCAGGGGGTTTGGAGGTTCCCTGGCTCAGGGCCCGGGTATCTTTTGCCATCTCTGTACACCAACCTTGTACAGCAAATGGCATTCCAAGCGGAAAAGGGCTGTGCTCAGAGCAAACACATCTCCCAGTCTCAGTCTCCATGATTTAAACCTGTTCCCATCCCCATCTGCCTCTGGAGCTGTTCCCCAGTTGAAGTCTCTACTCCCTGTTACTGCTCCTCTGCTGTGGGAGGTAAAAGGGGGGGGGGTGTCTCACCCCACCCAGTTCATCAAAACAACAGAAACAGGAGCTAAGGAAAACAATCATTCAACATTTATGTAATTACAGAAAGTGGGAAACTGTCTGGCATTACACTGCTCTGTCTCCACCCTCCAGCCCCACCAGCTGGAGAAGCCTCCCCAGGTGGGTCTCCCTGAGCAGTGCTGGTGTATGAGGGACAGCTGAAAGGTTCAGGACCCTCCTCTCCCTTGGGGTTTTGGGAAGGAAATTAAAAGAGTGACCATCATTTTGACCCACCTGGTGTGGGGCTGCCTCTCAGAGGGCACCACGGAGTCCCTGTGCAAGAAAAGCCTGACAAACGCAGTGCCACACACACATGGCTGAGGCCAGCATCGCCTCCGGGCTGCTCAGAGCCTGGACGTGTTCCTGGTGTCCTGGCTGAGCTGCTGTGACCCTCCTTGTGGCTGATGGCTTTTGAGCCCCTTCCTTGTCAGAAAACACCAGATCTCAAGAAGGGGACAGTGACAGGGCCCACTGTGTGTCTGTCCTGCTGTCTGTGCCACTGACCAGGGAGGCAAACAGATCCTTCTGGAAGGTGGCACACGTCCACACAGCTGGCTGGAGTTGGGACTTTCTGCAGTCTGGGAGGGAGTTGTTCTCCAAACGTGCCACCTCCTGCCACTTGGTCTCCAGTGCAAGGATTTATCCTGCCTGCTGTGGATCCACCACGAGCATTTAAGGTGAAGGGCATTTTCCATCATCCTCTTCCAGCATCATCCTGCCCCTCCTGTGCTCCACAGGGGCCACTACTGCCCCATAGCCACGTTCATGGGGCTGGCAGGGCACAGCCATGTGCTGTGGTGCTTCTGGGTGCCCCAAAGGCCACGTTCAATCACACTGATCCCTAAGGAAATGCAGCATTCCTCCACCAGCTTCAGCTTCCCCATTATCCTGACACCACTGCTGGCTGTGGTGCAGCAGGTCTGCTCCATGGGCTAGCTGGCCAGCTGGGAAGAGCCCTTGGGAGGGAGAAGGTGACCCTCAGGAAAAAGGAGAACAGCCACAAGAGTCCTTGGACTTGCCCCTGTGGGCGACCTCCCAGCCTCAGCGCTGGTAGAGGGTGATGATCCCTGCACGGTGCAGGCTCCTCCACAGCGCTGCCTCCAGCATCATGTCGTGGTTGGCATAAAACACCAGAGGTTTCTTCTCCACCTCGTAGTAGTGGTCTGAGAACTGCTCGTAGTTGGCTGTGATGAACCCGTAGGCACTGACCTGTGGGGAGGGAGGTGGGGCAGACAGAGGACAGGGTCAAGGCTTCACCTCGGGTGGTCCATCACCACCACCACCACCACTCCCTTCAGGGACAGGGGACACGTAGGACAGCCACCAGGACACACTGGAGCCACACAGCAGCCAAAGGGGGGATTTCCTTCTCCCCAGGAGGACAGTGGCCTCGTGGCCCCTTACCTGGTCGCAGGTGTGGAGCGCGGTGAGGAGCATGAGGGCACCGGTGCTGGGCATGTAGAGGGAGCCGTACTGGGTGTTCAGGAGCTCTGACCGCAGGAACCTGACGGTGACACGGCAGCTGTGGGGGCTCAGGGCTGGCACAGCCCTGCAGCCCCCAGACCCACACCCACCCTGCCCTCTCCAGTGGTGCCAGTGCCCAGTAAGGCAGCAGCACTGTGTGAAACACAGGGCTCAGGCGGGTTCTCTGACAGCTGCTCTAAGGTTGAGCTCATTTGCACAGAGATTAGTAAAAGGCACTTCTCTGCTGTTTGGAATCACCCCAAGCCAGGCACCTGCTTTCATAAAAGGCAGGAGAAGACCATCCCATTGGGCCCTACCTTTGCTCCTGTTAGACTGGGACAAAATGTAATTTGTTTTGGGGAACGGGAGTAAGGTGAGCACAGGCAGGTGTAGGAGGGGATGTGAGCTGTGCTGCAGTGAGCAGGAATGGCAGGGGGGAGATGCCTCTGCGTTGTGTGCAGACAGCAGGGCAGGGGTGGTTCCAGTGTCTGGGGGAGACTGGGACTGCACTTTGATGCTGGGCAGGTACTGGTCTGTACTGGAACGAGCAGAGGAGGGAGGCAGGCGGTCTGAGCCCAGCCCAGAGCAGAGCCAGACAGCAGCCCCAGTGCTCATCACCCTCACCTTGCTGTCAGGTACTGCAAGAAATCAGGATGCAGCAGCTTGAACTTCTCTGCAGATGTCTCCGGTCCAAAATACTTCTGTGGCCTGCAGCAGGGCAAGGAGAAGGGCAGAACTTTGTCATGGGAGTCCTGGAGCTCCTTGGGGTTTATCCCAGTAGGGACAAATGTGGGGTGAGGATGGGCGAGTGATGCCTGCACCACCAGGGCTGCTGGGGAATCTTGGGGAGCTACTCACTCATCCCCCTTGTCTGAGCCCTCGGGCACTGGGCTGCCCTGGATGGCTGATCTCAGCATGATGTAGTCACGGATGTCCGAGGGGACGAAGATGTACTTCAGGTCCTGCAGCAGGGACACAGACGTGGCACTTGCAGGAGGGTTTAAGGACACTGCCCACGCTTGCAGCTGAGGACTGAGGGCTCCCGAGAGGGGAAGAAGGTCTCAGAAGCAAGCCCAGCCTGAAGGGACAATTTGGATCAACTCCCCAAGAAGCCCTCAGGGTCTCACCTTGCCCTGGGGGATCTGAGTGAAGCCATACTCCTCGTAGGCAATGAGGGAGTTCTTCATGGTGTTCACCGTGAAGCCGTAGAAGGAGACCTTGGTGCCGACATCCTCCTCAAAGCCTTTGATCACGGCACCGTTGAGCCTGCAGGAAAAGCGGAGAACACGCGTCCAGGGCTGGCATCTCCCAGCACCCACGGCCCCATCCTGCCTGGGATTCATCCTCACCTGAAGACCAGGTCGTGGCTGTCGATGGCCTTGCCCTGCCGCGAGCCATTGAGGATGCCACCGTTGCCCACCACGGCACAGCGGACACAGCCCCCGGGGAAGGCGGCCCTGTTGAAGAGGTGCCGGTTGGCCGAGGTGTTGAGGAGCTGCAGGGTGCTGCCCACCACTGGAATGGAGTAGGATGTGGCCAGTCAGCGGGGAAAAGGTGTGTGTCAACCCCCGTGAGCACGGGCTACAGCACGCACAGAGCTGGCACAGCACAGCCAGGAGCAGCACATGAGGAAACTCACACCACCCCCGTGCAGGAAGAGAGGTCTGCAGGTGGGGTATGGGGACACTAGACAGTCCCTCCTCTTCCAGCTTGGTGCCACCTCCTCGTATCTCCCCCTGTTCCTAACCCTGCTCCAAACAGTGGCCACCCAAGGCTGCACAAGGCACAGGGATGTATCCGGACATCTCCAGCCCCAGCCCTGCAGATGCTGCTGCCTGTGGTGGCCGCGTCCCCTCCTGACAACGTCTTTTTGCAACAGCCACTGGTTCTCTCCTGCTCGCCGTTCCCAGCACATCCCAGCCCAGGGATTGAAGCCAGTGGCTGCCGAGGAGAACAGAGAGTGGGTTTGGGGTGGGAAGGGAAACAATCTCCGTGCACAACAATGGAGCGAGTTATCCGAGCTCCTCTGGCCCCAGTTAATAATCATGGACACACTGGAGCCTTTATTCAGGAAAATGTCACAAGATGCAGCAAGCGGTGTTTGCAAAGCCGCACCCTCCGCCCTTTGCCCCGGGAGGTGGGCTGGGGAGAAACCAACATCCCTGGCTCCTCTGCAGGGCTCCTCTGCCTGTCCCACATCTCCATTCCCTTCCGCTGGGCTCCCCAGTCCCCTCAAGCTGCCCCACATCCCAGCTGGGTCTGTACCTGCGAGGGACAAGCCTTGCCAGCCATAGGGGACGTGTCGTGCCTTCAGCCTTTTCCAGCTCTCCAGGGTGAAGTGCTGGTCCCACATCAGCACGGGGGTGTCGAAGTGGAAGATCTCCCGAAACGTGGGGTCTGCCTTTGCTCTGGCCATCACCGAGCGGAGGCAGGGGCTGGGCTGGGAGGGAGGAAGGAGGATCCCCATTCAATCTCCAGCCTGGGTCTGCCTTCCCTGTGACACCTCCACCCCTCAGTACGCACCAAGGGGAGAACAAACCCAGGGACAGAAATGCTCCCTGTCCATCACACGTTCTGCTGGGTCACCCAAGCAGGGCACTGCCTCACGCCTCGGCTTCGTGTGGCAAAACAGCCTTTGGCACCCAGCTCAGCGGGGCTGGGAGAACCAGGGCTTACAGAGTCACCTGAGAGTGTGAAAGGTTCAGCACCTTCAGGTGAGGGCACCCCGTTAAAGGGCTCTGCTCTATGAGAACAGACCAGTGACAGTCCCCCCACCAGGGCCTGGGTCCATCCCCACGAGTCTCCAGCCTGGACTGCTGGCCCAGGAGTCCCCAGGGTTTGGAGGGAGTGGGTGATGCTGGCTCCAGCCTCCACACTGGGCAATGGCAGCAGGGAGGCCTGGGGAGGATCACGTGTGGATGGGACAAGGTTGCTCCTCTGTAAACCCCTTCCAGAGGAAGCTGCTCCTCCTCAGCCTCCCCACACAGCTCTTCAACCAACAAAACCCAGCACAGACAGGCACCATGGACGTTACTGTGCTGTGCTAATGATTACCTGCTTTCTGCTGGGCTCCGGCTCCTCCAGCTCAGCAGAGGGCTTGAAGGAATTCCCACTGGGATGGGAGAAACATGTGGCAGAGTTAAAAATCCATTGCTTGGGCACTGGGGAACTGCACAGTGGGCAGGGAGCTCCCAGTTCCTGCCAGGATGGCTGAGCATCTTCCCTCCTTACCTGTCCAAGCTGCCTCCAGGAGCCCACCTGTGGCTGCCAGCTCCATGTGGTGTCCCTGAGGGAGCCAGGACCAGCGGTTCCGGCTGCAGCAAGCTGGGAGAAGACAAGTGAGGGCTCAGCTGAGGAGGTGACACTGAGCACTCCAATATCCCCCCACCTGTGAGAGCCACATGTCTCCCCTCCACTTCTGCCTGTGCCCACCCATCCCTCCAGTTGTCTCCCCTCCACTGCTGCCTGTGCCCACCCATCCCTATCTGCAAGTGGAGAGACGAGGCTTTGCAAAATGCAGGGTCTGTGCAGCCACCATCTCCTGGTGGGTCCCACCACCAGGACTCCCACAAACCAAAAACCACAGCCAGTCCAGTCTGCAGCCTGGGGGGAATCCTGCTGAGACCTCCGTGGCTCTTCCCACCATCCCTGAGTCCCAAGAGGACCAGACTGGAATAAACTGGACAGACCAGCAGGACACATTTAATTGTTATATTGGAGAAGCAATCAGCAACCGGGGTCTGGAGGCTCTCGGGGTGCATGGGACCCCCTCTGCCATGGGAGTGGCTGGGGCATGCCCTGATCCTTCATTAGTAGCAGGGGCTGCCCACCCTGAGCAATTTGGGGTGCCCTGAGCCCCACGGGGCCAGGCTGAGCTGACCCAGCCCCTGGGTGAGCACTGGGGCTGGGGGTGGGCAGGGTCGCAGCCTGGCAAGCAGGAGTGGGAGCCCACAGGAGGGGAACAGGCTCCCATTCATCCCCACACAGAAAGGCCCTTCAGAGCCCCCCGGCCAGCCCAGGAGGCAGGTGCTGCGGCCAGAAGGGGGGTATTGTGGAGGAACAAGGGCTCCTTGTTACGGGATCTCTGCCTGGGAGCCTGGGGACAGGTAGAGGCAGGTGGGGAGCGGAGCTTCACCCCCTCCCCCCCTGGCACAACACTGCCTGGCACAGGGGCACAGCAGGCATTGGGTTTCTGTCCCTGCCACAGCCCCTGTCAACAACAGCAGCGCCCACAGCCCTGCCAAGGAGTGGATCCAAACCCGTTTGCCACCCAAATCCTGCTCCGTGCCACTCTGGGGGCATGGCATGACATGGGGGGACAGCCCAGTGCCCTGCCTGGGGTCTGGCACTGGGAGCTGGAGCATCTCCCCAGGGGTGAATGGAAAGGCAGTGTCAAGCAGGTTTTAGTCCCAGCACCTTCCTTGCATCATCTCAGTGCTGCCAGCTTTGGGCAGGGGATGCTGAGGGTGCAGGAGGCTGAGCCCCAGCAGCAGAGCAGGGCAGCTTGTAAATCAAGCCTGTGTGTCTTGCCTTGGTGTCCCATGGGAAGTCAGGTTCCCAGCAGGAGCAGAGTCCTGGAAAGCCCCCACCACTCCAAACACAAGGCTACAGCCCAGGGGTCAGCACAGCGTGGCCCCCACCAGCTCATCCCTGAGGCTTATCCTGGGATCGTCTGAGCAAGCAGAGAGAGGAGGGAGGAAAAATCCCCAGGAGGGTCCATCAAGATGCAACTGAGCCATCCCAGAGAGATGCAGAGCTGCATCTTTCTGCAGGGCCTTTCTGTTATCCCTGAGAGCATCCAACTAATCCCAGCCAGAGCAAACCTGCCTATTGCCTTGGCTTGCAGGGAGCAGGGCCTGCACACAGCAAGGGCAAGGCCATCCAAGGCTGTACCAGACTACACTGGAAGCTGCTCTTTCAGCCCAGGCACTGACAGCATACCCTCCAGAGCAAAGCTCTCCCACACAGGTGTCCCACAGCTCTGGACACTGAGTGGGCTCAGCCCTGGGGAGCTGCCCTGGGGTGCAAGGAGCTCACCCCAGGGAGCTGCCCAGCCCCACGTGCTGCCTCCATCTCACAGTGCTGCCTCCATCTCACAGTGCAGCTGATCCCCAGCTCATGTGCCTCAACAGAAGAGCTTGTCAACACCTCCACCACCCAACCCACCAACAGACCAGCGACTGGGGAAACCTCCCTGCTCCAAGCCCAGAGCTGGCTCCTGCAAAGCACTGAAGTCCCTACGTGCAAAGCCCCTGGGTTGGTCATCCACCCCTTTTCTGGCCACCGAGGTGCAGCCCCCCTGAGGCTGTTACCCTCACCCACCACAGCCAAGCTTGAGCTGCATCCAAGCAGCCTCTCCCAGCCCCACCACCTCCCCAGCCCCAGCTGCACATCTCTGCCCACCCAGCCCCTCCCCAGCTCTCCAAGCTCTCCTGCTCTTATTTCTTCCCTTCCCCTTCCCTGCCTCATTCTAGTGCCTGCAGCACAAGGCAAAGCCCTGGGCACTGGCAGTGGGAGGGTGCTGTGCTACTTCCTGGGCTGCCAGGGATGCTGTGGGAGCCCCAGGGGGTTCACCCTGGCTGTGCCCAGGATGGAAGGAGGTGGGCACAGGCAGCCTGGTAGGTTGGCTCCTGCGGACCTTCCATGGGCACTGGGCCCCACCTCCACCCATGGCCGGACACAGTGGGTGGCACCTGCTCATCGTTTCTTCCAGGACTTGTGCAGAACTGATAAATCAGTGCCAGCACCTCCCTGCACTTCCTTGCCAGCTGTGGGTGCTGGAGCCAGCTCCTCAGCACCGCTGCTGCCCAAACCCTGCCGGGAAGGGCGTGGGGCAGCCGGTCCCCCACCAGACAGCGGCTCGGCGGCATGATGGGGAGCCAAGCGCTTTGACGTCACCTGCCAGGATGTGGTGAAGCGCCTCGTGCTGCTTGGTTGACTCAGAAGATGACGACCCTGCCCAGGACCAACCGATGCACAATGGGGCTGCAGGAAGGAGTGGCTGAGGCTGCCCGGGCACTGGCGGTGGCAGCAGAGCCAGCCAAGCCTGGGTGCACTCCCTCACCACCGGGACATTCACAAATATGACGTTTCTGGTCCATGGCCATCCCTCATTTCCGGAAGATAACGCTGTGTGTGAGTGTTGTGAGCACACACTCTGGCCTTATCTTCAGCAAATACTCCCAGGGCCACACAGAGATGTTTGAGGGAACTCAAACAGCAACAAGAACCCGCTCTTGCTCCACCTCACCATGAAGGGCTGAGCTCCGGAAGCATCTTTCCCTGGTGCAGAGCCAGAGTGGCACAGCGAGGCTGGGCAGAGCTCCTTGCTCATCCCATCTGCCCTAACAATAAAGCCACAAGCAGAGCCAGCAGCTCACCAGTGGGGTTTGGAAGAGATGGATGGGAAGGGAGTGGGAGAGGGCTGTGCTCAGCTGAACCCCAGGGTCTCCAGGGATTTGGCTCCCTCCATCCCAGCTCTGCAGGGACCAGGGCATTTTGCCCATTTCCATAGGGCCACCAGCTTTGTGAGGAGCTGGAGGGGGACTCGGCGTTGCTGTGGGGAGCTGGTCCTGGGTTAAGGTTGCAGGCATCCATCAGGGGATCAGCTTCCTCCTGATCCCCTTCGTCCCCCTGTACCTCTGCATGGAGACACTGCTCACACAAACCTTCTGCTGAAACTGAGTCACCTGCACCCACAGGTGAGGACCCTGACCCTCCTGTCCCCACTGGAGAGTGGGAAGGGAGTGCTCTGTGATGGCACCTCAGCCGTGTGAAATGCCAGCCAGCCCAGTTCCAGCTCCAGACTCAGCCCCACACCCAGGCAGGGCAGCACCAACTCCTCCAGGGACACAGCTCTGTCTGGACGAGCAGCACTCACGGGGTGCCACGTTTGTAAACACAGGGAATCGAAGCCAACAGGCCACACTCTGGCTTGGGCTTAGCTTTAGGCGTTGAGTTAAAACCAAGAGGAGGGTCCAGGAGAGCTTTGAAGCACAGGTCAGCTCTGTGTTAACCTCACTCTGGGCCTCTCTCTGGAGCTGGACAAGCTGACCCTTGGTCCCATCAAGGGGCTGTAGCCTGGGTTGACTTTCATGGAAGGTGACCTGGGGCTGCGGCAGGTCTGGGCAGAGTTAGCCTGACATGTGGTGGGGGAACCTGCTCCCTGCTTCTATCCCATGGGTTTCCTCCACACCCTGCTCTCGGCTGGGTCATAGACCCTGTGCCTGGACAGGAATGGAAACCAGCCGCGGCTGGTTTCCATTCCCAGCTGCAGCGTGGTCCTCGGACACGTTCTGCTGCCCTCCTGGGCCCCAGTTTCCCCTCTCGTGGACATCAAGCTGCTCTACACCGCAGCCGTGACTGCCCCGGGCAGCTCCCGGTAACGCCGCCGCTGGCACCGCTGAGCACCGGGCACGGCGAGAGTGGAAAGAGCCGACAGCCAGCCCGGGCTGCTGCAGATACTCGTGATCCACCAGCCCAGCAGCAGAGGGGACCTCTGCCTTGGGATCGGCCAAGGAGAGCTCCCAGCTAGGGAAGGGAGAAGGTCTGAACCCCAGGGCAGCCCAGCCGGCTGCATCCCCAGCAAATCCCGCTGCAAATCTCACCCTGCCCAGGACCGGCTCCGGTCCCCACAGCATACCTCACTCCCGGGCAGCGCCCGGGCAGCTGGGCTCCGTCACACCGATGGCACCCAAAGGCACCCGGGAGGAGGTGAGGGACACACACAGCGCTCTCCTGGCCCATCACCTGATGCTCATAGGGGTCAGGGCAGCTGGTCCCGCAGCCCAAGCGCTGTGCCGGCTCCTTCCCCCGCCCGCTCATCCGCACTCCGCAGGGATCCCCGGGGCACCCCAGCACCCCCTCCCGCTTGGCACGGGGGAGGCTCAGGAAGGTGCCTCGGGAGGATGCAGGGAAGGCAGACGAAGGGGGAGTTGCAAATTGCTGGAGTTTGGAAAACGCTGCAGCCCTGAGTTCGCGAGCGGCGGGGGCAGCCCGGGGGATCCAGGAGGGCAGCCCGGGGGATCCAGGAGGGCAGCCCGGGGGATCCGGGACTGGGGCAGCCGTGCCCTGCCCCTGCAAGGGGGGGGGGTCGGTGCAGCTCCATGGGGGCCAAACCTCCCCCGGGACAATCAGCCGGCTCCGATCCTGCACCAGCCCGGCGGAACACGCGGCGGCTCTGGCCGGCAGCTGAAGCGGGTTTGATCCTCACCCTCAGCCGTCCCTTGACTCAGCAATGGTTTCTTCGCATTGTGATGGGCTGAACCCACGCGGGGACCCCTGGAGACCCCTCCATGGCCTCGGGGTCCCGCTGTGGGCAGCCCTGGGCTCGGCTGGTGGCCGTGGGCAGGAGCCGGTGCCCAGGACTCAGAGCGGGGGCAGAGCCTGCTTCCAGCACATTTTCCAAACCAGCCCACGGCCGGGGGCAGAGCTGGGATCACCTGCGCTAAGGGGCCCACACCGGCACCCCGATTCTCCGCCTCCATCCCAGCGCACGGTACCTCATGCTGGATTTACAGATCCCTGCCTCCCACCCCTCTCCAATCCCCGTCCCCCCTTACCTGGCTATGATCCTCTGGCTGGTGGGCGCCTCCACCGTAGCGTAGTAGTGACTGTAGAGGAGCAGGGAGGATGTTAAACCTGCCAGGAGCAAAAGGCAGAGCCTTTTCCAGCGCGGGGACCCCATCCCGGGTAATTCAACCACTGGAGCCGCGCAGGCGAGCGGGAGCGTGGCAGCCGGCCCCGGGCACACAAACTTCCCGGCCCCTCTCCTTTCCCAGCCCCGTAGGCGCGGACACCGCTGTGGACTGGCTCCGTCCTGCCCCGGGTGCCCAGCTGCACTTCGGAGCAGGCTGGGATATTCCTCCGGAGCGGTGGGAGGGAGGGTGTGAGCCGGAGGGAGGAGGCACCAGGCTGACTGGTTCAGACTTGCTGAGAAAAAAAGCACTTTTGAGCTGCTTTTTCTCCGAGCTGGGGATTAAACATTTACCCAGACCAGAAGAGAAGTGAGATTTTCTTTTTTTCTTTTTTTTTTTTTTTTGCCTCCTCCACCCACCCACAGCTCACAAACAGGGCTCCCCTTTCTGTAACTTTCTTGTCCGACTCAAAGACATGCGATCACCGCCGGCTGCACCCACACGGACACCCGGCGGCCCCGCGGTATCACCTCCGAGCGTGTCCGCGGGCGCCTGCGGCTATTTTATGCGTGTCAGAAACTGCAGGCTCTGAAGTCGAGACGGACCTTGGGGTGCCCGATAGCAGCACCGTGTCACGTACCCGCAGCCACCCGGTGAACCCTCCAGGAGGGCGCAAATGTGGGGGAGAAGGGGACAAGGGGGGACACCGGTGGGGTGCTGCCACTGAGGAGGAGGGGGGACATGGCTGGGGTGCTGCCCCCGGGTCCCCGGCCACGTTCTGGCTGAATGGATCGCGTGCATTTGCGGCTAACCAAACCTTTCGGGGCTTTGTGGCAAGCTCGACAAAGAGTTTGGGTTGGAGGAAAGGGGAAACGGGTTTGGGGGGAAATTTGTATGAATTATTTTGGTATTTTCAGAGAGGATGTGCTCCAGTTTCTTTTTTGAAAGAATATCTTGGTGTTATTTTGGTTCAACTCTGAAAGAACCAGCCTGTGAACTAAAGGATATGCATACCAAAATGTTTGTTGCAGCGGGGGAAGGGACTCGGCAAGCAAACAAGCCTTTTCAGTTGAACTGTAGGGATTTTGGGGGGGGTGGACTTTTAGGAAGTGACCAGACTCGGGGAGCAGCACGGTGGTGAGCCCTGCTCCATCCAAACCCTGTGCCCATGGCTCCCTGAGCACTCGTGTTGATCCAGGCTGTCACCCACCTCCAGCCCCTCCACAAATTCCCTCCTTCATTATTCAGCCCCAAAACCTGAGGCCAAACCTCCGTCCCTGTTCCTAAGTCCCACTGAGCACCCTCAGGCCAGTGCACTCACTGTGGCTGCATTTTCTCCAACACTCCTTTATCCCCTCAGATCCAACCACTCTCCGCTTCCTTTCCAGCCTGCCCAGACAGGTTCAAAGGAAGATAAAAGCCAAACACATTTTAACAGGAGTTTGCTTCAATCTCCACTTGCTTCCACTACTACAGACCCTCCATTGCCAGCCCTGGTCCTCTGGGAATTTTGGCTGTGTGGGGATGGCACCGAATTGGCATCCACAATGTGCCCAGGCTGCGGTGTGAACACGGGAGCAGCTCTGTGCCTGAGGCTGGCAATGGTGTCAGCGCTGGCCTTGTCCCACTGGGAGAGTGGGCACTGGACCTGGGACACCACAAAGGGATAGTGGCCAGGCTGATTTTAAAGAAAACTTGCAGACAACCCTCCCTGGGAGCTGTAGCAGGAATGGGCATGGGCTGTCTCAGGGAAGGAAAGAGCAGGCAAGGAGCTGGAAGGACAGGACAGATCATCACCATTTGGACACACAGGGAGGAAATCAAGCTTAATGCCCAGCTGCAGCTAAAGCTGAGAAAGGACGAGCAGGAAGAGGGGGTCACACGTACCCCAGAGCAAAAGGCAGCTCAGAGAAATGGGGGTGCATCGAGGCAGGGATTTGATGCTTTTTGCCTCTGTCACTAAAAGCTGCTCCCAGCCCTCAGGGGTACAGGCATTTTCTGGAAGACTCAGAGCCAGCAGAGTGTGGTTAAGAGTCTGGGGTCCTGCTCAGAGGTCCCCCAGCCTGGAGCTGTCCTGACCCGATGTGACTCAGGGTCTGCCTTGTTGGCTCTGACCCGCTGGATGTGCTCCCTGCGATCCGGTGCCTTGGCTCACGTGCTCTTGACTCTGGCCCTTCGTTAACCACAGCTAATTATTACCAACTGCTCAAGTAAGTCACAAGGGACATAGCAAGGCTTGGCTGCAGATGGATGACCAATGGTCCAGAGGAAGTGACTGGGGAAAGTCAGGAATTTGCCATTTGGAAACATTTACGGCCCAATCATGCAAATGCTGGTGGAGTGGCAGCTTCAGGGGCTGGAGGAGCTGGTTTCTTCACATCCCTCTGTTTCCATGATATATGGTTTTCTACTGTTGGTTTTATTTTCAGCGGGGTGAAAATGAGATGCACAGTTCTTCATCTGCTCCACTTGTTTTGTGCTACAATGCATTTTGGACTATGCCCCAAAATTAAGTGGTGCTTAATTTAGAAGTTAAATAAGTGTGAAAAACCTTTTAGGATGGTAGTTGCCAAATAAAGATTAGGAAAAGAACATAAAAGAAATTACAATGGAAACCAGCAAGTATCATTTTTAGCCTGGGCTTTTTATTCCAGTGATTGCTTCTTGGAAACAGAACCCAATCCCTACCCATGGCTAGAGAGCACAAGAGGAAAATAAACACATTTTGCACCAGCTGGCTGCCAGCCACAGGTTGGTGGAGGAAAATCTCATGGTCTTTGCCATGATGAACTGTGCAGGTGGGAGAATGAGATCTCCAAAAACCTCCTGGAGGATTTATATATCCGAATTCATTCAGTATAGGTCAGAGGTACATTTAAGAAAGTGCCAAAAATCTGCTCATAGAGCAGGTCCCCGAAACGCAGAGCCTGGCCGCCGGAGCAGGTGGTTGTGTCACCCCCAGAGAGCGCGGGGCCATATGGCTGCCTGCGGAGGCACGGCCGTGGCAGCATGAAAAATTCATCAGCAGATGTCCCGGGAGGCTGAGGCACGGCCCCTGCCCGGTGGGGCGGGGAGGGCAGCAGGAGCAGCTCGGCCGCAGCTCCTCTCGCCAGGCTCCCTGCCCGGGGAAAAGGAGTCGGGCAAAGCGCCCGCTGAGGATGCTCCCTGACACTCCATGCTTGGATTTGTGGGTGTTGCTACAACCTAAGTCAGGAGAAGTGACCACACGGAGGATGCCTGGAGATGGGGGTGACAGCAAGGTGGTGGCTGCGCTTGGCTGCGGGACCTGAGACGCTCAGGGCAGTGCTCTGCCCTTCTGCCCACACCCCCATGCTGCAGGTGGGAAAAGGGGCTCAGGGGTGCAGCAAAACTGCTCAGAGAAGGACAACGAAGGTGGTGAAGGGTGTGGACACAAATCCTATGAGGAGAGGCTGAGGGAGCTGGAGTTAATAGGCCTGGAGAAGAGGAGGCCTTACCACTCTCTACCTCCTCCTGACAGGAGGGTGTAGCCAGGTGAGGGCTGGCCTCTTCTCCCTGGCAACCAGTGATAGGATGAGAGGACATGGTCCTGTGCTAGGGGAGGTTTAGGTTGGACATTAGGAGGAATTTCTTCACAGAAAGGGTTGTCAGGCATTGGAATGGGCTGCCCAGGAAGGTGGTGGAGTCACTGTCCCTGAAAGTGTTTAAGGAAAGACTGGATGTGGCACTCAGTGCCATGGTCTAGTTGACAAGGGGGTGTTCAAAGATTGGAATCCATGATCTCAGAAGCCTTTTTCAACCAAATTGGTTCTGTGACTCTGTGATCTCTGTGCCAGTGTGGCAGGATGTGGCCCATCAGGGAAACACACCCTGTAGTCCCCTCCTGATTCCCCCCAAAGCAGGAAGGTTGCTGGGAGAAGCCATAGGCTGAGGTGGCAGGTCGGGACCTCAGGAGCAGTGGCAGGACGTGGCTTAGGCTGGCTCATGTTGGCTTGCTCCCCGTGGCCCTGCTGGTCCAGCCCAGCTCTTATCGCAGGTGCCTGCACATGGCAGAGCCCTTGGCCCATGGACCGCTGACCAGGGCCCAGATAAGCCAAACACACAGTTCAAAGGCCATCCCCTCTCCACGGGCATGAGGCAACCTGGGAGGCGCTGAGCTATGCCCTGAAGGGGTGCAGAGCTAGGAAACACCTCTGAGAAATTAGGGTGACAATGCAAACTGCTGCCTTCCCCCTTCTTGCCAGCTCTGGACCAAGCAGAGCAGATGTGGGCTGATCCCCCAGTCCCAGAGGTCTGCTCAAAGCCACATGTCCCTGGGGTCAGGCCAGGCTCTGTCCCCAAAGCTGGGGGGAGGGGACACCATGTTTGAGTGTGGGTGGGTGACCCAGCCCCTTGTCCACCCACCTGTGTGGTCCTATCTGACACTGCATGGCTGCCATGGGGGGGATAGAGGGAGTCTTGGCACATCCCCAGGACTCAGAAAGTGTCTTCCCAGAATTTACCAGCCCAAGGGCTGACCAGGCCAAGCTGGGAAAGCCCTGCAGCACCCAAGGTCCTGTTGCTCAGCCTTGCAGAGGAGCCCTGCTGCACCCCCTGGAGCTGTTTACCTGCAGGTCCCTGCTCCAGCCCCTGGAGCTGAGGGCTCCTGGCAGCTCAGCTGGTGCTTTTTGCACAACAAAGCCATGGGCTGCTCCTTTATCTTGTTCTCCCTCCCCTATTATCAATAGTTTTTCTGGTCCAACTGGATTTACCTGCTACCACATCCCCAGGAAAGAGAGAAGGTCCACACAGCGGAGAACCTCTCACCCTCTGCCCCCAAGGCCTGCTCCAAACCTCTCAGCAACTGAGGAACATAAACAGCACCTGCTAAGTCCCCAGCACAGAGCTTTTTGTGCTGACCTGGAGCAGGCACATACCTCTGCCACACTCCCACAGCATCCAGCCAGCCACAGAAGCTCGAGAGTAACATATCCAGAGGGAGCACCTCCATGCTGGGAAGCTGGGTGCTGTTATCCAGCTCTGGCTGCTCTGTGCCTCAGTTTCTTGCCTGGGAAGGAAAGAGACAGGAGTGACAATATGGATGTGCCACCATGACACAAGGCTGCCTTGGAGCCGTGTGTGGTACACACAGTATCTCCCTCCAGCACCTGGCTGGGTTTGGGGTTGGCTGCCGCCTCTAGAAGGTACCTTGAACCCCAGGACATGGTGCAGAACCCACCTTGTCCCTGCTCCTGGTAAGGCCAAACCCAAACAGGATCCAGAGAGCAGGGCTGGACTGACCAGGAGCAGGGTAGAGATGGGCTCTGCACCACTCGCTTGTATCCAAGATGCATCCCTGTCCCCCAGCAGGTCCATGTCTGCTTCCTCCTGCTTCATCCCTAGTCGAGGAGCTGTGTGAACACACAGCAGGACAGGGTGGTCTCTGCTTCTGCTGTACAGGTGAGCAGTCACACTGAAAGAGGGAAGAAGTGGAAATGAAGCAAAAAATTTGAAGCCCTGCCAGAAAGTTGACACCATGAGAGTTTCTGGGTGGCAAGTGGTTTTGGTTTCTGCAACCTGGTGGGGAATATTTAAAGGCTGTTAACTCTTGGGGAACTCCAGGAGATATCTGGCACAGCTGTAACAACAGTTCATGGTACTTGCCAAGAGCTTTTGAAAAAAGCTGGGCTGACAAAACAGCAACTTCTGGACATGCTGAAGCACAGTGGTGGATTTATCCCCCAAATAAACATCTTCGTTGAAATCCTCCAGCCCCCAGAGCTCCTGGCTGGCACTGGGTATTGTGTCTGTGCAGGAGGAGGAGTTGCTGTGTCTGAGCATCCCTCAGGATGTCAGACCTGATCCCACCATCAGTCCCTCTGCTTGTGCTGCCTTCAGCTCCGTGCCATGCTGCAGGAGCAGAGGCCACACCTTTGCACACACCTTGTGACTGCAAGGTACCAAACCTCTGCTCCATGTGTCCCTACACACCCCAGGGAGCCCCCAGGCCATAAATTGCCGGCACCTGCAGGGCTGTGCCCAGCAGCGGGACACGTTGGCAGATCAGGATGCGCCAGACCCGGCACAATGACAGATCCCTGAACAGGAGCTGCCACCTGGTGGCACAGGGACATTCTTGATGTCGTGCCAGCCATAGAGACCTGGATTTTGGGGTGGCCCTGCACCATGGCACTGGCTCTGCCCAGCGGCACTGAGCAGGCTGGGGCTACTGCGGCACAGCCCGGCAGCGCTGCTTTCACCCTGGGGCACTGACCCTGCTGGGAGCTTGCCCAGTCCTGAGTCCTGGCTCTTGCCAAGCATGTTCCAGCTGTAGCTGCTCTCCACAGGCTTCGTTCCATTAGTTTTTGCCAGGCTGGAAGCTGGCCGGGAAATGCCACCTCCAACCCCGCTCAACTTCCTGTGGCCACTCCAGACCCGATGCCACGAGATCAGGTGGCTCTGGTGAGGCACAGCTGGACTTGTGCTCCAGGGGATGTGTCCCAGTGTGTGCCACACCTCTGCCAGCCCCCAGTGGGATGGGATGCCTTGGTGCAGGGGGGGCAGAAGCAAAGTGAGGAGGTGAGGGGGACCATCAGGTCAGAGTCGCTTTCCTGGGATCAGAAAGGATGTGGCTTTTAGCTTGCTGGGAAACTCCAGACCACAGCAAAGGCCCTTCTCCAGCCAAGATTATCCCTGATAACATCAAACTTTGTCAGCTGTGTTGAGAGAAAAGCCTGGAGGGAACAGGCTCTGGGGAAAGCCTCCTGGGAAGTTTCTTTCCCTTGACTCTGGGAAGCCTCAGCACTGGGGAAAAGCGTGGGCTGGGAGCTGTCAGCCCATCCCCAAAGCCTCCTCACCCACTGGGGAATCCTTGCTCAGTGGGACTCAGCCCCTTCCTGCTTCCCAAAGGATAGGGAAACAAAAGAGGAGGAGGGGGAAGGGAAAGGTCTAAGAGAAACTTCTTCCAACTTCTCGGGAAGAGAAAAGCTCTATTCAGGCAGGAAGAATACACGGTGGAGCTGGTCACTAAGCAACCCACAGCAATGTGGTACAGCCTGAGGGACAGGCAAGGAACAAAACTGCCTCATTGTCCACCCACAGCCCATCAGAGAGAGCCTCAAGGGCCTGGGGACAGGGGACACCCCCAGGGACACCTGGGGACAGGGTGCACAGCCACCACGAGGGGCTGAGACGCCCAGCAGAACCAGAGCTCCTGGGTGCAGGAGTTTCTCCTCAGGCAGCTCTGGATGGTGACCAGCCTCACTCAAGCTTCCCTGTTTGCTGCTCAGGAAAGATTTCTGGTGTGCTCCAAAGCCCGTCAGGGCTCCATCATTCCCCATAGAGGCACAGTGCATTTCGGACAACTCCCTGCTCCCACTGACTCGTGGGAGGGCTCGTATGGGCAGAGCAGCCAGGCACAGGCTAGACCCTCTCCAGAGAAGCTGAATTCTGCATTTAGATTCTCAGTGTGGGGGGCTGTCCTTCACAAACAAGCTCAGTGTGACATGAGAAATTGCCCAGCCTCTCTGCAGCACAAGGAAAAAGGGACAAAGGAAATCAAGCCTGACGAACCCTGCTGACAGTCCCTGCTGAAATGCCTTCCTGGGAGCCCACAGAGCCCCTGGAGATGCTGCTGCCCCCAACAAAAATGCTGCCGAAATAGAAAAACACAACCAAAGCAGGTCCAGTGAGTGTGCAGCTGGTTAATCCCAGGGAGATGCACTGGACCTGCTGGGACACTGGAGGTGGCTTTTTGCCTGTGTAGTGTCATGGGGGAAACATCCAGCCCTTCATGCATTTGCCTTGAGCATCTGATATACTTGGAGAGCAGTTGCTGGGACAAGGACAAACTCGCCAGGTGCTCACCCACTTCCTCAGGGAGGTGTTTGGCCAGTGGTGATCCCTGTCCTGCAACAGCAAGGTGAATAGGTGGGGGATGCTCAGGTGTGTCCACACAAGCTGCAGAGCTTCTCCAGGTGGAGGTAATCTCATTACCCCTCAGTCCTGCCCTTTCCTGGCTTTGTCATCTGCTGTATCTCAGCCTTTAAAGCATCAGTTCTGGGTGCACTAAATAACCACAACCCACAGGGCTGCATGAAAGATCAGCTTGGCCAAAGCAGTGCCATTTATTTCATTTACAAAACCCCTTCCAGGAGGCCAACACACCCCAGGTTTGCTGGCTGCAACTGGACCCCCCTCAGCCCCGTGGGGGACAGGCACTTCAGCCAGCAGTAAGGACAGATAGCATCCATCCCCGGACTTGGAGAGCTCCCACCTCTCCTGGCAATAGGACAAACACAGTGCTCTGGGCACAGCTGAGAGCCAAGCACGACGAAGTTCAGCTACGCAAGGACTTGGCACATCAGGTCCATGCCACAAAATTCACATTTTGTGCAGCCAGGGGAGCCCTGGGGCAAGAGGCACCAGGTACAGAAGGTCTGCTGCACCATGGAGAGCAGCTACCTGCCCTTGAGTTGATGGCAGTGCTCCTTCAGAAGTGTCGTAACAAGGCCACACCGGGAAGCAGAAGTGAAACTCATTCTCTCTCAGATTAGTCACCTGGAAGTGTCCAGTCCATCCTTTTTATCTGCAGGGAGCAGAGGGAGAGCAGCCCCCACAGAAATTAAATCAACCTGAGACAGGCTCTGTGTCCACCTCCATCCTTTCCAGCTCCTCAGGGAGTTTGTTTAGACAATACCCACATCCAAAATGCGCATTGCTAATGGAGAGAATCCACCCAGAAAAGTAGCTCCAGCCTGAGGAGCATCTCCTTGCAAAGAGAGAAAACCTGGATTAAACAAAGGACACTGGACCATATCCATCCTGGATTCTGCTCTCCTAATACCCATGACTACAACAATCAGCAAGAGTCAGATGGGACTTTGTTGGCACGCTGCATTTTCTTGTTGGTCTTCAGATCTGCAGCATTCAGACATCTGTTGAAGTGTTGTGAAATAACAGAGGTGCTGAAGGAGGGAAATGTCTTTGTGGGGATGAAATGTACCTGGCAGTCCAGAGCTAACCTTGGCTCTGGGGGTTCTCTTCTGTTCCCAGTGAGGTGTTGTTGAGATTTCCCAGGCAATGGCCCTTGCCACACAGTCAGGATCTCTGGTAAAGCTTCATGATATTCTCATCATGAAGCCTTTTCCACACCTGCTTCTCCAGGTTGAAGTCATGGTTAATGTAGAAAATCAGACGCTTCCACTCCTTGTCATAGTAGTGATCCGAGTACTTCTCGTGCCCCTCCGTGATGTAGCCATAGGCACTGACCTGGGAAAGACGCAGGGGTACCAGGGATAGAGGGAACAGGTGAAATACAGGACACAGCTCCCAACCAGGGAGTGAGCACAGGACAGAGATGCCAGTTGGGGCTTCTCTGGTGGCGCTGTGTGGGGGTCCAGAAGGACCAGACTGTGAGCACTGGCTCCAGAGATGCTGCTGTCCCCTCACTGCCTTCCTGGGAGATCACATGCTCTAGGTCACAGCAGGCTTCACCACCCCTGTGGGAGCTACTTTGGGGCTGTTTCTCATTTTCAGTCTGCTCCTCCACAGCTGACACAAGCCCATATACTCTCGAGGCAGATAGCAGCCACCCCTGCTCTCCTCTGTCCCACGTTCCCACTTCCAGACAGCTCTGGGTGCAAGAATCACCCTGCCCTTACCCGGTCACAGAGGTGGAGGGCAGTCAGCAGCAGGAAGGCCCCTGTTGTGGGTCTGTACAGCCTCCAGTAGTGCTTTTCCAAATTTTTAGACTTTAAAAACCTGCAGCAGGAGAGAAGAAAGCACTGAGGAGGTGCTGGCTGTGGTGTTTCAAGCAGGGCACACCTTATCCCCCTGTGGCCCATGTGGCAACTTCCTTCCTTGCAGCAGCTTGGGGCCATATGAGGCATTTCAGAGAAGCCACGAGTATGCCCAGAACTCTCCACCACCTGCACTGCGACCTAAGCCCAGCTCTGCCCCAGCTTTGTGGAAGTGGCAGGTCTTGAGGCAGTGGGGATAAAGAGGGGATGGATTAAAGGATCTCGTAGGTTATAGCCCACTACTGTTAATTCTGTCCTTTGCTTTGCAGTGCAGAAGTGGCTTTGAAGCTCCCTTGGTATATCCTGCTCCCCCATCCACATCTAGGAGTGAAACGAGACATAGGGAAGGTGCAGAGGAGCATCACAAAACCTGCCAGGAGCTGCACTGTGTTATGCCAGGAGTTGTTAGGAAAGTAGGAGTAAACACTGGGAAAAAATAGCATGGAGTCCTCTTGGCCTTGGAAAGGACCCAAGTCAGAGCGGGGACGGCAGAGCGGGCAGGGAGCGCCGGCCATCTGGCTCCAGGGAAGGCAGCAGCTCTCAAGGAGACTGAAGGGTAAAGGCAGCCAAAGCAGGACACAACAGGAGCTCTTGTTCCTCCATCTCTTGGTCATGTGTGGCCCACGATGGGCAGATCTCGTGGTGACCATGGCTATCAGGCTTGTGAAAAGGGTTGGAGAGGCACGGAAGAGCAGCAGCCAGGCTAGGCAAAGGGGATGCTGAAGAAGGGCCCATTGTTGCACTTGACAGCACAACCAACTTCCTGAGTCTAGAAGCAATCTCTGGAGAGAAGGTCTGTTACAGAGCCTTCCTCCAAGGCTAATGGGGAACATGAAAGGCTGGTCCTGAACTAGAGATCGACTATTCTGGCACTTCAGCAACATTCTTCCTACACCTAAAGTTGCAACTGGCCCTGGCTCTCTTTTGGATGCAGAAAACCAAACTGTCTGATGGCAGTTGCTTCTCCAGCTCACAGATTCTGGATGTTTACCCACCACTAGCATCCCACTGCAGCACCACAGAGAGTTTCAGTTGAGATCATGCTGCTGATGCCTATCCCCAGGCTGCTGGTGTGGCTGAACTGTGGTTACAAGGGAGGAAGCTGGGAGGAGAGGCCAGAGACAGAGAGAGATGGTGCTGGCCAGGAAAAACAAGCCCATTAGAGCACAAAACCCTCAGCTCACCTGTTTTTCATGTATCTGAGGAAATCAGGGTGAACCACCAGGTATTTGTCCATTGTGAAATCTTTATCGAATTTCTGCCGGGGCTTCTGCCTAAGGACAGGAATGGGGAGACTCAGGACAAGCTCCTACACCTCATCACAGCTGGAAAGGATCAGCCCTGATGCACTTGGTGTACTTGGTGCTAAGAGAAGAACCACAAGCACTGTGAAGATATTCTGTAACATTTCCCACATCATGACAAAGCCTCCATAGCCTGTGTGCATTGCAGAGGAAGAGATCAGGGAGGAGAGGCAACAATAGGAGACAGGAATATCAAAAGCATGTGTTTGTATAGGTAAAAATTGGTGAAACCAGGCCTTCATCCATGAGCAGGCAACACCAGACCAGCCAGCAGCATGTCTTCATCCCCAAAAGCCACAAAGCTTTCTCTAAGCTCTAGCCACACATCATTGAAATCAGCTACCTCTGGGAAGGAGGTGTATTGACTACAGCAGTGCCCAGAGCTGCGGAGGAAATGAGAGATTGCATGCAAGTCTGCCAGGGGAGGGAGGCTTTACCCTGCCTTTACCCTGGCCTGGTGCTCCTCAAGACTAAGCACTGTGGACAGGAAAAGAGCACAACAGAGAGTTCCTCACTGGAGGAGTAGAGGGGACTATAGTTGGTTTTACCCGCTGAGGTTCAAGAATCCTTTCCTCATGTCCTTGTTGAACAGAAGAGCATCCAGCCACTCATAGTCTCTTGCTCCCTCCAGGAAGTGAATGTATCTGACATGCTAAGAAAACAAGTGAGCATTAGTGAACAGCACTTGTTAAAAAATGCAAGCAGGCATCTTGGCTCGCTGAGTTTCTCAGACACACATCTTCAGTCTGCAGCTCTCAAATGGCCCACAGCAGCAGAATGGAGATAACATCTGATGTGCAGCTCCTTCTACATGCCACAAGGCTGGGGTGGCACTGACACAAGCTGCCACTGCAAACACTCACTCTGAGCCAAGGCAGTGCAGGTTCCCTCACTGAGGGTAATGCTAAAGGGCTGGCTCGGCCCCTTTGCTCCTCATGGCAAAAGCAGAACTGAAGGTCACAGTCAAACAGCATCCTGTCAAAGCTGTGCATGCACACAGCAGGGACCTCACTTACTTTTTCCTGTGGGATGTTGCTGAACCCTCTGCGTCCCAAGATCTGAAGAGAGGAAACCAGGGAGTAGGCTGTGAATCCATAAAAGGAGGTTTTTGTTCCCACATCTTTTTCATAACCCTTGATTACAGCTCCGCTCACCCTGGCCAAGGAAATCAGAAGAGCAGAGTTAGGTGACCACTGAAACCCCTCACACGTACATTCCTAATAGGAAAAGACAGTGTTAGCCTGGAGGAAGGGAAGACTAGGCCCATTCTGATTGCCACCTTGATCTGCAGGAGAGCCCCTGCTGTGGAGATGGCTCTTTATGGCTCATTTGTGAACACAGGCTTTGGATATTTAGTAATTTTCCAATTACTTTTGGACTTGTTAACTCCTGCCATCCATCATTTTGGCACTTGGGAATGAGTGGAATACTAGAAGAGATGAAGTGGTCCAGCCACAATTAGGGGCTAGCCACAATAAGCTAGCTGTGCATCTTCTGAGAGTGAAGCCTGCCTTACCTGAAGACGTAGTCATGGGAGTCAATCTCTTGGCCCATCCCAGAGTTATTCAGTATTCCTCCATTCCCCACGACAGCACAGCTGATACATGTGGGCACACTGCTGTCACGGTTGGCCAGGAGCAGCTGCTGGTGGGGATTTGGGGGCAGCAGGGATATGACCTCCTTTACCACTGTGAAGCAAACACAGTGGTGAGTTATCAAGAGCCTTTGGGATGGACACAGTGAAACCACCAGAGTTTCCACCATGAGATCCTCCTAGACTGATGCCTTTGATGGAGAGATGCTGCAAACCTCCAGCTACTCAGCATAAGGTTCCTGTTAGGAGTCTGAAAGTCCCATCCTGACAAGCCCTGAGTGACTCACATGAATAATTCAGGTCCATGAAGCCATAGGGGGGTATAAAATGCTCCAGGCGGCTCCATTCACTGTCACTGAAGTATCTCTTGTCTATGAAGAGTGTGATGTTGGGCAGGAAAAGATCCCGCAGCCAGTCAGACTTGGCAGCCCTGGCCCTCACTGATTCAGAGCAGGTCTTGAAAAACAAAAAGGAAACAATAATGACTGATGAGCAGAGCTGATAAACCTGACTGAGTGCCAGTGCTTGTGTGCCTGTGTGTGACAGGACCAGAAATACAAAAACTCCAGTGGTACCTCATCCATCCCCCTCAGCATCCCCATCACCAGGAACATGAAGCACAATTTTAGCACTACATCCATAACTAGCTGGCGAAAAGTCACCTACAAGGGAGCCAGGATGACTCCAAGTCTCTGAGACTTTCCTCTTCAGAACAACAGGCCTGTCACGCTTAAATGTTTTATTGGCTTTGGGCCTCATTAACTGATGCAAATTAACATTTGTAATAGGTCTAACCTAAATGTATCAAATAAGGCTGTTTGCATTAAGAATGTGCTACAATAATATATATATCTAGTATAATAAGCAGTCCCTGTTGGCAGCACACATCACAAGGTCCTAGGAGTGCACCCAAGGAAACACTGAGGAACATATGAAATCAGATCACCATTGCCACTCTCTTTAAGGGTAAGAAAAAATTTGCAAAACTTGTTCAATGTCATAAATAAATCAGTGAAATGTGGAGCTGAGGAGGAAATCCAAGCCAGCTTATCCTACAAGAGGAGTCTCACTGCAGCTGGTGAGAGTGAGGCTGTGTGTGCAGGTGGAAAGCAAACAGCTCCACTACACCGAATTTTCTGCTGAGTCTATTTGGGCTCTACTTTTTTAGACACCTTCCCCAAACATCTCCTGAAAGACAAAATAGAAGATCAAGTGGACCCTCATTCCCAGCTCAAATCCCCAGCAATGGCTGCATTGCCAAAGCCTTGCTAAGTGCTCCATGGCTGAGCTGGGCTCTCTGCAGTGGATGAGGATGACAACCCTGCCACAGCCTGAGGAGACAGCCCTCATTCTGCCTGTCACCACAGGAGCACACTGAGGACAACATCGTCAACGGTTTCATGGTGGCATCATTTCACCACAGTACATTTCATGTCCAGAAACAGGGACATTCCCTTCCTGCCCAAGCAGGTACTGTCCAAGGCTCGGTACTTCTTGTGCCTCCAGAGCTAGACTGGATCAGTACCAGAGGAACCAGGGAAAACTCTGAAAAGTAGGAAATTAAGGAGGGCGCAGTGCTTCTAGTGACTCCCTCTCTCTGCAGAATTACAGATCAGGTTTGGGAGTGAAACACAACATGTGAGAAGGTGACCCACCAGTTCCAAGCCTTCCAGAAACAGGGGTGCCAGGGAAAATTGCTCTGGGTGAGCTTTACAAAGAGTTACCAGCATAGGATGGGCGACAGAGACAGTATGAGACACCACAACCTGTCCCATCTGCTTGCTGAGAACTTTGCTGTAGTTTACTACTTTCCTAAAGGCCCTGTTCCTGGACACTAGTAATTATGAGATGCTCAAATTTAATTAACCTGAGTCTTCATGTGAATGCAGATGTTGTTTATAGAGGTCTTCCTGTTTGGGTCCCACCAGCATCTGCATATACCAATGGGTGACCTACCAGCTCTGAAATCATCCTCAACTGCAAAGGGCACACATGCCCAGGGGCCAGCAGACAAGGATGTCAATGGGGAGGCACCATTCTTGATGACCACCCACACCATCCCACCTACCGAGGGTGGGGATGAGTTATCCAGCAGGTACTTGTCCTCGAAATCCCACCGCGGCTCAGATGTGAAGTTAGCAGCGCTCAGTTTCCTCTTTTGTGTCACTGCAGCAGCCTGAGGAGTAGCTTTTACACTTCTCATTGATGCAGGAGGCTCTTTGGGTTTTGCTTGGTCTTTGGATGTGTTGTTCTCATGCACTCCCTTCACCCCAGAGGATGGTTTCACTGTTGCCTTCTTGCCTCCGTCCTCCCTGGGAAGTGGTTTCACTGTTGTCTTTTCCTTAGCTTCTTCCACCCGTGGAGCTGGCCTCATTGTTGTTTTCCCCTTGTTTCCCTGCACCATAGGGGTTGTTCTCACTGTTGTCTTCTTGATTCCCTCCAATTGGGGTGATGGTTTCACAGCCATGTTCTCCTTTGCTTCCGTAACCCTGGTAACTGGTTTCATCGTTTCCTTCTGCTCCTCCTTTCCTTTCCATCTTGATGTCTTCTCTACCACATCTTTGAGTCTTGTGATGTGTCCTCCCAAAGCCTTTTCTAAAATGCTCCCAGAGTTCCCATTATCAGAATAGTTTAAGCCCTGTTGCTCTTGGGTGTCCATTTGTTGCGTCTCTGGGGCATGTTGGGAAACGTTCAATTTCCTGAATGCAACCAAAAGAAAAGCAGACACATCACACACACTTTCCACTTAACACTGAACACCCTTCAGCCCATTTCTAGTGCTCTTGACTCTGAGCCTCTCTCCGTGCTTTAGAGCAATTTCATTTTGAACTTTGCCAAAATGTTATTTAACTTCCTACACCATTCTAGCCTGAATACTGCTTATCTCCCCACTAGGCAAATCCCAGAGGCACACACACTCCTCTCCTCAGCACTTGGCACATGAAACATTCACACTGGCAATAACAGCCAACCAGTACAGCCCAGCTTTGCCACGCACTGGGCAGGCCCCTTGGCAATGTCCCCAGAGCACTGCGGGAGTGGTTTGGAGATCCTGGGCTCAGGACATGGCACACACCATGGAGGCAGCCATCTGCCTCCCTCCTCTGCCAGCAGAGCCCTGTGCTTCAGCAACAGAGCATGAAGATCTTCCAGAATCAGGAAGGGAAGTCTAAGAAGAAATGAAACTCACTCCTTTACCCTACATCACCTCTTGAGCTTTTGGAGCCATAGGGCACTTCTTTCTCTCCTCCTCTGCCTTAGGTAATGCAAGGGCAGCACACAGCGCTCACCAGGCACTCGTGTCTGAAGGCAGTGAAGCTATTAAAATGCAAAATCTCTACATTTTCAGCACTTGCCTCTAACATTGCAGCTGCCCTGATTCAAAGGCACAGGCAGGTACAAGGTCATCACAGGAGGACACATCTGCCAACAGCAGAAGAGCCACCTGCAACAAGACCAGGCTGAAATCCAGCAAAAAAAAAATCAAGGCAGAAGTGGTGGGGGTTTGTCCTAAACATTCCCTCTTCTCTGCACATGGCTGGAGGGTAGAACAGGAAAAGGGAAGGTGAACAATATCTGCAGCTGAGCTTTTATGTACAGAAAAGCAGCATGGTTGTGGCAGTCTGATTCCACACTCACGTTCAGCCTTTGCATGACGCACTTGTTTCAGAACGCTGTGGATCGCTTCTGAAGTGATAAATGGGGAAAAAAGCACTTCTGAAGATAACAGGCTGCAGATAGCAGCTCGGTTGCTGCTGAAATTTCATGGATGTCATACCACTCTGGAAGTGTTCAGGAAATTATCGACTAAGGAGGCTTTAAAAAACCATTTCATATCAGATAAATACGCAAACCTTTGCAAGGCTAAAAAAGAGAGGTTGTAGCAAATGGCCTATCAGCTCTCCCTCTCTCATAATCATTAGCCAGTTTCAACCAAGTGTGCAGCGTGTGCTTTCCATCATAGTGCTTCATGTATAAACTTGTGTTACTGTTTACTGCCCAATAGGAGGAAGGATTTTATATGGACACTCTAAACAAAAAGAAATTTGGTAAGGTAGCTCAGGCAAATCTTAAATCCCTTGGTGAATTTCTGTTGTATTTTTAAGATGATGTTTAAAACTTTGAGATTAAAGGGCAGAGAACAAATGAAACAGGACAGTATGAGAAACCATCCCCCCTCCAGTCTTGTCCTAGGTGCTGTCTTGCAGGGCAGATTCCACTCCAGTCTATTACACTTTAAATTCAAATGCTGTGCCAGAGACCAAAGTGTAAAACCGAGGGCTCTCCACATCCCAAAGCTTGTGCCCTGCAGTCAGGCCCACATGGCCAGGCACTCATGCTTACACAGGACCCCGCTCTCCTGACCAGCATTTTAAATCCAGACAAATGGTCAAAGCAGCTCAGTGAATTTCAGGCTCTAGAGTCCAGCTGGCAAACAACTGCAGAAGCTCAATGACATTTACTGTCATTTTCCTCCCCTTTCACAAAGCCCAAGGACAAATAGAGGATAAAGCCATGAAAATGCTGCTCTGTGTATTCTACGTGACATACAAGGTACAGAAATAGAACTGCCACACAGACAACCACACACAGCTCATACCTTGTTGTGTTTTATTTAAGTTGTATAAACACAGGCATTTCCATTCTCTGAAACTACAGCAGAAGAAAACGGCTTCAAGCAGTGGATATGGAGAGTCACTTCTTGTTCCAACTCTGCCACTGATGGGCTCTGGGATCAAGGACAACTCACTTCATTTCTCTACATCTCCTCCTTCTCTCCTTCCCTCCTGCTTCCCTTGGGCAAGTTCCAACCTCTCCAAATTCATAGCTGTCCTCAAAGTGTGGTCTCAAGCTGCTAGAGCTGAGCTGGACTCAAGGCACCTCCAGAAGAGCCGCAGATGTTCCTAGCCCCATTCCTCCTGCCTGCCCCCACAGCATCAGCCCAGACATCCAGCTGAGAACCAACCCAGACAAGCCAAGCCAGATGAGCTCACTGGGAGAGCTGGGACCAAATGAGGATGGTGGGGAGGCTAGGGAGTGGTGCTTCCTACACACAGAAGCAACACATCCACGAGCCATACCTGTACTGGGAAGGGCTCAGGTGTCTGCAGGGCTCATGCAAAGAGAAGTGCTCCCTGCCAGTGATGCTGGAGACATTTCACTGCAATTCCCTCCACACCCATTCCTGTAGGATTTACTTGACCATTTATATAAAATAGATATCCATATCATGTCTACATGACATTGGTGTTCCAGTATGCAGCGTATTTGTGTTAGGAATCAGCTGCTGAACTTGCCATAAATTCAAAGCCATCCCACCAAATTCACTGTCCAGCAATGCAGTCTGGATTAGGGCTGAATAAGGTCCTTCTGGGAGCCAACAGGAAAAGGAAATACTACGTAGTGCCAAAGTATGAAAACAGGTAGAATTAGTGAAGCAAAAGCTGCTCTAGACAGCTACCAAAGGATGCCCTGGAAAACAGTGAGCCAAGAGAAGCAGGTTTTTGACTGTGGATCTTCCAACACCATACTCTGCTAAAGTAAAGCGGTCACCTAAATCAGATCAGAAGGGTAAAAAAGAGAGAGACAGAGAGAGAAAGTGAGCACAAACATCCAAACTAAGCCACAGAGAAACAGGTCCCTTACCTGAGAAACTTTGTCTTCGCCAAGTCAAACAAGGAGCTGTAATTGGCAACGAAGAGGCAAAACTGTATTACAACAATGAGGCAAATCAGGGCGTTGGCAATTTTTGGGAGCCTTATGCTGAAACAGCGCATGGTGAGATATCCGTGATTGTCAGAGGCTCTGCTGCCGCTGCCCAGGGGTGCTCGCCAGGCACTGCCTCACCAAGGAGTGTGGAAGGACTGGGCTGGTCTTCCCTCTGGATTTCCCTATAACAACGTGCACACCCTGTCTCCCAGCATTCCCAGACATTCTGCACACAGATCCAATTTCTCAGGCATCAGTTTTGTACTGTTCCTGGCTATCGCCAGAAACTTATTTAACAAAGAGTAGGGAAAGGAATGCTTTTTACTGCAAACAATGGAAGTTACTTGCATTTTCCTGAATGATGTAAATCTGCCCTAAAAAAGGAAACGCTTAATCTCTAACCCGGTACACGTATCACTGGGAACACATGTGAACTACAGAAGTGGCCATAGTTACAATCCAAGAAGCTTTCAAACCACCACCTGCCCAAAATTTTAGACATAACCATAAACATGTATTCTTCATGCAGTAATTGCTTGCAGCTCCAATCCAGAAGCAATTGCTGCCCCCCAAAAGCTGATGGCTAGATACACATCCATTATACCTTGTGGTTGGTTTGAAACAAATCAAAGTAAGACTTGGTGCAAATCTACCACAGAAAAGAGGAGTTTGTGTTATGATAATTTCCAGTCAGTGTGAAATCAATCTCTGGCAATCCAGAGTACATCACTCCATCAGCAGAGGGAAAGATTTGCAGAGATGGACACCACAGCCAGAGAAAAGTTTATCTCTACCAGATGTAGTTTTACAGCAAAGGGCTATTTTAACTTTTTAAGTTGTTAAATATTAACAACTTAATTGTTCAAAGGGAGAAAGTTCAAGGGGAGATGGCCATATTGTTCCTTATGCATAGGCTGCTTTTGTACAGCTCTTATAAAAAAATGAAGCTCAGATATAAAAAAAGCTTTTGCTGACAGTATCTCAAATCTCAGAAGCACTCACACTGTTACTGAATACCCAGAGAACTGAAGGTGCCTGTTTTATGTCACAGGAAAGCCAGTCAACAGGTTTCACAACCACAAGACTTTTTTTGTTAATAGGGTCCCAAAGGGTGATTCTGGAGGCAGGAAACATTTTCCTTCAATCTACTCCATGTAACATTGCTGTGAAACCAAGAGTCACAAGGGATAGAAAAATTCCTACCAGCAGAAAAACACGGATTTCCTTGCTTTTAAGAACTGCGCTGATGCTTGCGGAGAACTCGTCTGTAGCACTCTCTGTTCAGGAAGGATTGTGCTTGGGGGAATATCCAAATTTCTGGCAAGCACATTAGCCAAAAGCAGGCTTGCTATGCAAAACACAGCTTTTCACCTTCTTGGTGTAAGAAAAGAAAACCTCACCCCCCCGTCAGAATACTGACTTTCACTTCCTCAGAGCATCGTTTCTTCATCATCCACCCCCACTGCTGAGATCAGCCTGTCAGAACTGAGGCAGCCAGGCTGGTTTGCTCAAACATGAGGTCAGATTGGGAAAGGGGGATGTATTGGAACTCTCCAGGGATGACCTGGTGAAAACTGAGGCCAAGAGCAGAGGTGGTCTCTTAAACAGCTCTATAAGAAGTAAGATTCTTGGGATGCACAGGGCTCCCAGCCCACAGGCAGGAAAACACAAAGCAAAGACTGCACAATGCACAGGGCCTGGCCTCTCAAGGGCCACAGCATCCTTTTCCAAATGCATGTTCCTCTGGAGTCCTACCTGCAATCGCACCTGCAATCCCAGGAGATGCTGCTTCTCTTACGGTATAGAGACTCTGAGCCCAGCACTGCTGGGGTGTCCAGTTCTCAGCATCAATGCCCACAGCAGAAATTCTTCTATTCTTCAGTACTGTAAAAACAAGATGACTTTTTGTTTAAGCAAACTGCACCTGGGATCATCAAGTGAAGATGGTTATCTGTCAGCACTTTTTGATCTCAAATAGGCCATTTAATTCCACATCCACTTCACTACATCCTTAATTACATCCTGGACACATAAAAGGCAGATTTGCCTGGTTTTGGTTTTTTTTCTGTTTAATTCATAAACAAACTTGACTGCCAATAGATATTACACTGTGTGTGTTGAGGGTGTCAGCTGGAGTTAGAACTATACCATAAATTTATCTGTGTGCATATTCTTCACAAGGCCGTGTATCAAATCTTGTTTACTTGCCTGTGCCCTTTGTGCTTTCCACTCTCCCGTGTCTCTGGTCTACAGAACAGGACATCACAAGATGTGCTCTAAGAACAGAACTGTTTTACAAATTGATCTGTCTTTGCTGCAGGATAAACTTGTCTTTCAGTGATGTCTACAATCTACCAAAACCAGTATTTGACTGGAAGCCAGTGGAATAAAGCTGCTAAAGAAGCTGGGGATGTTTGGACATGTTCACAGTATTATTTGATGATATAAGAACTGAGTTATAAGTGGGGGAGAAAAAGAATGACATTGTCTGCAGCATGCAGCTGCTCAGTGGTCGTGCCTGGGGGCCAGCAAACTCTTGGCTTGGCAACCTTAGGTTCTTGTTTTCCCCTCCCTGTTCAGCAGTCATCTTCAGAAGCAGATGCTTTCAGGCTGGGATCTGGAGGGGAAGAAATTACAAGAGCAAACTCTGCACAGCTGTTTGTCTTGCTTTCACAAATAACACTGATAGCCCAGAAACTCCCAAGCTTGCCATAATTCCACACTCTTTGGCCATTTTTCAGCTAGTTCCTTCCCTTCTGCACCAAATCTTCTCTCAAAAACTAACCAAGCACCAGAGACAACAGCATTTGTTGAAGCAAAGCTCCCACATTTTCGACCTGCAAGAATACCCAGAGTTCTGTCACAGAGCAAAGCCCCAGAAAACTGTGCCAGGAGTGAGGGAACAGCTTAGTGAGCCGACTGTTCTGTGTTCTCCATGGGCTGAAATGCCCCAGGAGGTAAAGACACAATGGTTTTGATGGTGGAATGAGCAAGTGGCTGCTCAGTGTCCACACAGCAGAGCTGCAGAGAGTGCAAACCCTGTCAGGTTTTCCTCAGTGCTCATTAGTGTGCTCGGTGTCCAGCCCCACCCAGCTTATGCCCCCATAAAGAAACTACCTTGGATCTGTGTAGGAACAGCAAATGACATGGGTCCAACCTAGAATATTTCCCCCTCTCCCACTTGGTAATGGGACCATGGGCAGGTTCCTCCAGCCAGTGCCCAAACACCATGGAATGTCCTTGCCTGGAGCAATCACTGGGAGATGGGGTGTAAGTGCTCTGAATCTGGCCCAATTACAGGCTCTGGTCACTGGAACTTGTTTTAGATCTTTCTGTAAGCACAGTTCCCTATGGCCACAGCTCTGGATGATAATTAACCTCCCTGAACAGAGAGGAGCAGACCAAATCTGCCATCACATAGCCTTTCTGCTCCTCAAGCTCTTCACATTCACCCCATCCCACTGAAATGCTCTGCTCCCAGCATTCCTTCCTCAGACACACAATGCTGAGAAGACTGATGAGCCTCTTCATTTGAGAGAATTTTTAAAAACCACAGAAAAATACACTCCCAGCAACAATGGCTGGAAGCGCCAGCTGGAGTTACACAGGCTGGAAAGAACCAGGGATCCTTTATCCAAATGCCTCCTTCAGCAGCCTTTTGTCTGTGCCATCCCAGCAGGAAGCCTAACACATCACCCCAGAGCTGACACACAGAGAGACAAACTGACACCACTTCAGGGGTAAGATGGATTTTTTCCCCCTTTTAAAAATCTGTTTGATGGAAAGGAAGAAAAAATTATGTTCCTTGACTGGGAATCTTTCAGAGAGCTGGTCCCCCCAGGAGCAGGGCAGCACTGCAGACAGGTGAAGAGGTACTTTATTAAACTCATGGCTAGTTGGCCTCCCATCAGAAAAGCAGCCTCTCCACATCCTGTCCCTGACAGCTGCCAGGAATAGGAACATTCAAGGACTCTCCACTGCTCCAGAGAAAGAAACACAAGAATCACAAAGCCCAAATTCCTCTCTGTACCCCTGGCAAAAAAAAAAAAAAAAAGCAGGCATATTATCTCAGCATGTCACATCTGGCAGCAAAATCCAGGCCCTGCACAGATACTAATTACAGAACCACATCTCTGTGTGGATCTACTAATTTTAGAGCCAGAAGTGAAACATGTCTTGGTAAAGGTCTTCCCCATGCTCTTCCCATTGACTTAACATCAGAAACTATCCCTCCTGACATCTCTGGCAGGACAAATGTGCCATTTGGCATCCTTTGGGGTGAAAAGTGCTGCAGGGAATGCAAGATGTAAGCCTGCTTCTTGAGTGGTATAAATCATCCTGTTCCTGTCTTACACTTGGGAAAATGTGGCCTCACAGTGCTTTCCTCTCTGTTCCTGACTGACAGGAGCATCAGAGAAGTGCAGTCACATTTTTAGCTGCAAGAGTAGAACAGCCACAGGATCCTGCGAGGACCTGCTGGAAATCAGATGCTTCTTTTCCCTTCTCTCCCTTTTGTGTATTGTCTTCTCTGTAACAGTTCTCCTCCTGCTTTATTTAGATACATACCTGGGGCTACTGATCTCCATCCTTCTCCTGTTAAATTGACAGAGGCTTTTGTCAGCCATGGAGAAGAGGGAATTCTTTGCCACAGCAGATGCACACCACCTATCAACCTCATACTTGGAAATCCCCAGGCAAAGTAATTGCTGGGAAGGTGAGCAGAACTGTGCTATTGGAGTGGAAATGTGAGATCCTGGTGCTCAGGATGGGCCACATATTCTCTCCTGATTCCCTAGGAGCTGCTTAGCATCTGTTCAATCCGGATTTGTCTCAAAGATCCCAGGAAGGACACCTCTGCTGCAGTCTCAGCCAGAGCCAAGAGGATGAGCCAGCCTGTTTCTACTAATGATGTGCAATGAAATTCCTCATTCCCTCTGTGAGCTGAACTTGCAAAGGATGGAGAAGGCAGGACATGGACTTCCACGGAGAAGTCTGGCAGGAAATACACTGAGTGTGTATGTCCCCAGCTCTGCAGCTTGCATCTCAAACCTTGGGTCCCCACTTGCAGTTACCAAAGGAGAATGATCAGGCCTACAACAGAAAGAGTCTAAGCTGCGTTGCTTACACACGATGTCAAATTTGGGTGCCATTACCACGCCATGATTCCAAGCAGATATCAGCTGGGTCCTGTCTATCTTTCGGTGCTTGAGCTTTCCCTCCCTCTCCCGAAGCAACCTCCACCACTGCATCACACTCTGCTGATACCCTTTGCTCCACACCACCTGGCAGCTTGCTCAGTATCTAAGTTCATATTTACTCCCTGATATTGTAACCGTAAGTAAACACAAACTCAGTTAACTAAAGTAACATCTTAAATGCATAAAACAATCAAGAGCAAGAAGACACATTGCTCTGTATTAAAATGAGAACTATGAAAAGTTATTCTGCTGGTTGTTTAACTGCGTGTGCTATCTGTGAAACCATATGGTAAAGTGCTCTGAGCATCACTGAGAAATAACAAGAC
This sequence comes from Corvus moneduloides, assembly GCF_009650955.1. Classification (NCBI taxonomy): domain Eukaryota; kingdom Metazoa; phylum Chordata; class Aves; order Passeriformes; family Corvidae; genus Corvus; species Corvus moneduloides. Next base: position 8,154,490 of record NC_045494.1, read on the forward strand.
CTTGGGCTTATAAACTTTGTGTAATTTACCCTAAACCACTTGCAAATTATCTTACTGTGGGTCCTTCAGTTGATGTTGAAAGGCAGTCCTGGCTGCGAGGAGGATGAGGAGCCATCCTACTGCATCAAACCCTTTTCCAGACAGAAGACCTCTGAAATAAACAGAAAGGAGACAGAGCAGTAAAGGCAGTTAATCACATCAAAATTTAACCAGGATGGTGCCAACAGTTCTGCTTTTGCCCAAGACTACATGGGTAACTTTTTGCTTTCAGCTTTATCTGTCAGCTTTTATCTTTTGTGACTCCACCACAACATCCTCAGAGCCCTGATGGCTGAAGCCACCAGGCTCCAACAGCCCACAAGTCAAAGGTGAAGGATTTATTTGGCTACTGTCAAAATATTTCACCATTGTTCAGGAGACCAGTCTATTAAAAACATGTTGACACGTCAAGTACCCTACAAACACATTAAAATAACTGCACTGTTTAATGGATGGAAGTTCATATACAATTTGATTTGAGAATTAGCTTTATCTCACATCTACAGAATGCAGATCATCTGTTCCTCTTCCAAGACATATAGGTGGCATCTTAATTGTGGAATTTCCCATGGTTTGCTACCTAATGTAACCAGGAAAAAGAACTTCCTGTCATGTGGTTAGTCTTTGGGTTTTGTGTTATCCTGTTGTGCTGGTTTGGACAAATTTGGAGGAAAAATATCCTCTGATAGAAGGCAGGTTACAACCACCCCTTCCCTACCAGGTTCGGGGAAAAAGACATTTTCCTTGGAGGAAAGTGAAAGAGATAAAACTATTTATTTAACAAACACATGCGAAAAGGATAATGATGCTAAATAATAAAACCTCTCACCGTGGAGAGAGACCTGGGGAAATTTCAGTCCTTCTGTAGATGTAATCTCTCTCCTCCTCCTCGGAGCTGGGTCATGGGCCCACCTCCAGGGCCTTGGTGGGAAATTCCCCCGATGTGTTCTGATGTTGAAACAGTCCAGAAGAGAAGAAGGGAAAAACCGAAGTTCCAGGAAAACATAGTTCAACTCTCCATCTCCCTGAGGAGAAAAGGAGCCGAAAGCTGGCTGAAAAGCAAGCAGGGTGCTTCCTCTGCTCTTGCTACTGCAGCAGGAGAACACAGAGGAGTGTGTGTCTTGAACAACTGTTTTGAAAAGTTCGTTGTTTTTTTTCCTCTCCCCCCTCTCAGGCTCAGTTTAAAGGCACAGAAAGGCACAAAATTAATCTCTGGGCATAGAGCAGAGATAGGGGATACACATCATAAAGTCACCCCAAGATACCTGTGAAACAATTTATTCTCTAGGGCTTGCAGCTGAATTGAAAGTCAGTTTCCCTAGAAGGCCACTTCCTTGAATTGTTTACTGTTCCCTGTAGAATACTGTATTCAGCCAGCCTTGTGCTTCTCTTAATATCAGAATTTGACAAGGTCTGGCCTTACAACTTCAAGTAAACAAGAAGCCTGCAGTTCCATTTATCAGTGCATGCTTCATCGAAAAGGACTTGGTGGTCACCAAGACTACCAGGGCTTCCTGCAGGCCAAACTGAGACACATTCATGCCTGCAGACACTTGGTCACCAGTTTTATTAACCTGGTTTGACTCAAAGCAAAGCACAGGTGATCAAATTTTGTTTCAACACTGCAACTGGCAAGTGGAATTGATACCTAGAGAAGAGATAAGCAGAACTGGCAAACACATCACCCTTACACCATCCCTTCCTACATGCACCTAAACTTGATTGTTAATAGCCATGCTAAGTGACTGTTGACTCTCAGAACCCCAGCCAGCTTTTTCTCCAAAAGCAGGAAAACAGGGCTATTTTTGTCCTGTTTTGTGCTCACAAGGACAAAGATCTCCTGTCCTCTGGTTGGTTTGTTTAGAGAAAGAAGGTTTGTACAAGGGGGTCTTGGATAACACCACATGCTGATGACCCCAAAGTTGCTGGGACAGAACCCTGCCATTACCATCACCACATGCTCTCCTACCTCACAACAACGTGGTGGATCAGTCCTGGGCTCCCAGATCCCAACCCCAAGGATGTGCATGTCTGTGCCCCCACGAACATTGACACAGTCACTTCTCCTCAGCTGAGTCAGCCACTCTCTGTGCAGAGAGCAGGATAAAGCCCACACCATTTTGAGGCTCTCTGCCTCATTTCTTGTTGCAGAAAGGTGAGCAGGGACATCAGCCCCATCATCACGGGCTTGTCAGTACAAATATCACCAAACTGTCATGCACAATGGAGATCACTCCTGGGTGCAGTATATCCGTGTACAAACAAGGATAATCTACCCTTTAGGAAGAAAACATTTGCCACAAAAGGCCATAGGAAGAGCTGGCTGGCAAAGACAGACTTTTGTCATAAAGCAGCCTGGGAGTGGACACCTGTGTAAAGAATAAACGTTCTGGATGCAGGTCCAACATCTTCTCTGCCTGAGCACTCAAACATTTTAAGAACAGGCTGCTCTAGTGTGGATCCCCCACAAGGTCATGTGCTCCTCTCTCACGTGCTCCATGAGCACGGGCTCCTCTCTCCACAGATCCGCATGTCCCTGCCAGGATCCTGCTCCAGTTCAGGCTTCCCACAGCCTTCTTTCAGGCATCCCCCTGCTCCAGTGTGGGCTCCTGCAGGGGCTGCAGGTGGATCTCTGCACCCACATGAACCTCCATGGGCTGCAGGGGCACAGCTGCTTCACCATGCTCTGCACCATGGGCTGCAGAGGGACCTCACTCCGGTGCCTGCAGCACCTCCTCCCCCTCCTTCTCCACTGACCTTGGCATCTGCAGAGTTGTTTCTCTCACATACTCTGATCCCTCTCTTCTCTGAGTGCAATTACCTCTGTGCAGTAATTTTTATACCTTTTTAACTATGTTACCACAGAGGTGTTCCTGCCATCACTGATTGGTTGGCACTGGACAGTGGCAGGTCCATTCTGGAACCAGCTGGCATTGGCTCTGCTGGACATGGAAGAAACTTCTGGCAGCTTCTCACAGAAGCCACCCCTGCCACCAAAACCTGGCCAGGCAAACCCAACACAACCCACAAGGATCACCAAGTGCAACTCCTGGCCCTGCACAGGACAGCTCCAGAAATCCCACCCTGTGCCTGAAATCGTTGTCCAAACACCGCTTGAGCTCTGTCAGCTTTGGGGCTGTGACCACTTCCCTGAGGAGCCCATTTCCCACCTCAGCTGTGCTGGCAGCAGTTTTTAAAAAGCAAAGGAGGTATGTAGGACAGACTGCAATTTCCTCAGGAAATTTAGGGAACCATCCCATCAACCCACTCACAGCACTGCCAATTTAACGGTGCCACTGTAGGGCTATTGAAACTGTCATAGTCTACAAACAAAATGAGGCCCAACACTGTTGAACAAGCTGTTCATGGGCAGCTTGAAAACAGGTAGAAGATAACCCTCCCCCAAAAAAACAAGTTTTCACAATGCCTCTGCTCCTATCTCAAGGTCACTGGGTTCAGACACAGAAGCACTCCCCTTCTTCACTAAGGTCATACAGCTCTTTCCTGCCACAAGGACATGAGGCACAGGAAACCTTTACTGCAGGACAAAACCACAGCCCACAGAGGAGAAAGAACTGGCAAACCCAACCTAAAATCTTCATGTAGTGCTGCCTGAAATAGAAGTCTTCTTGCTCATGCCGAAAGTCAAACTTCACCACTCCAAAGTTGATTTAAGTGCGTGGGTGTGAAAATTTCGGCATAGTCTGTACAGAGGAAAGCTGGGGTTTCTATTTTCTCCATTTGGTTTCTGCTGGTCTTTCTACTGCTGCTATGCAGATAACACGCTGTGTAACTCATCCACAGGCTTCACATCACAGTGGAAAAACAAACAGAACAAAGAGCATGGAAGAGGAACAGAGAATATCTGCTCAGACCCTTAAAAACTGAAGTACATAAACAAACAGAGAGGAGAACTTCTGACAAAAAGCCAAAACAAACAGAAAGTTCAGAAATCAACAGGTATGAGTCTCCCTCTCAGCCATTCTGACCACATCTTGGAAGTATTCAGAAACTGTAACTCTTCCATTTTAGCTCTAACTTTTAATAAAGAGTCAGATGCTGGGACAAGCCTGAGCAGTCAATCATTCCATCTCCTTGCAAATGTTTCCCCAGGCAGTCTGGTTTATCCCTCCAGTCCCATCTTCACTAAGTCCCTCTTCCCACCAAAGGTCACAGTCATCTCCATTACCTGCTGGGCTATGTTTCTCCTCCAAAGTTAAACAGCTGGATTTTTCAGTGGTCCTTGCTGACATGGAATGACATGCTCCACATAAACAGAGGAGCAGCTAAAGGGAATTCAGGGTGACAGGAGGAATTAAAAAGATCCTGTGCTTCAGTAGGGAACCACTACTGTTTTCAAACAGGTTACAGTAAGATGATAATTTAAAGCATGAATCTGATGCTGTTATTCATCTGAGGTCAAGACTTGCTTCTTGCTTCACATACGAACCACTGGCATCTCAGAGTCAGACACTCCCTCTGCTGACCTCTGCTTTCCCCCATGTTGGGAGCAGCCAGTCTCTGTTAGGCACATCCTGCACACAACCCGGACACCAGCTCTTGCTTAGCTCACCACAGCTGCTGCAGGGAGCTGGGACCAACACAAGCCTGGCCAGGGACACCAGACACAGCTCTGAGCTGAGCCAGGTGCTCTCACACAGGGGGTTCTACCTGTACCCAATGGACTTGTGGTGGTCATCAGAAACAGCTGCTGCCAGCAGAGTGCAGCTTTCTCTGCTATGTTCTGCTCTGCTACCAGAATTTGGGGTATCTGCAAAGAAAGAAACTGACAGCCAGTCCTCTGATGCTGGAAGGCACTACAAAGTCAAAGCATCTCTTTCCAGGAGAGTTACTGAACTAGTGAGACCATCCTTACTTACTACAAACTAAACACTTTCACTACTTCTTTACCACCCTCCCACTTCCATAAAACCAGCAATTTGAGTTAATTTCTACCTCCACCAATTATCAGTAGTAGAACTGAGTCACAGGCAGTGACAAAACAGTATCTTAAACCGTACAGGCAACTAGTTTCTTCTCTGATAAGAAAAAGGGTTATAACAGTGTTGACAAGGAAGACAAATGACAGAGGCAGTGATCCACAACATCCTCTCCTCCAGTTACATCTTTATGACAGAGTTATAAAACAAAACAATAAAGTTCTGAGACCATTAGAACAAGGTCACAGACATTACAGTAGGAAATACTTATTTCAGATTTTATCTGGAGCTATGAAGGCAAGCAACATTCAAACATCAAGATCCTGGGCTCTGGAATGTCATGCTTCCTCAGAGGCATGTGCCTTCTCTTCCCTCACAGGGAAGTTTAATCAAGACTGAAAAGAAGCTTTTTTTTCCCCTGTGACTCCAGCCCAGCTCAGTGCACTCCCTCGAGCCAACAAATACTCATCCCACAGGTGAAACAGAGCTTAACTCTTGGGGGCTGGGGGATCGAGGGAACTCTTAAATAAGATGTTAAAAAAACCTCCTGGTCCTGACCAGGAGGAATTGCTCAGAAAATATGAGTTTCCTCATCAGCAGTCATTAGCTAAGTTTAGCTGGTCTCAGGAATGCTGGAGAACAGGTGGGTCACAACATACAGGATTTGTGAGAGATCTGCGAATAGGAAAGGACTGAGCACGTCCTTAATCCTCCCCGGAGCAAACAGCACCTAAAATGTTCAGATCTCTGTGGGCCCTCTCTGCTGTTTGTGCAACACAACAGCACCATCCAGAGGATAAACAGTGCTGGCTCTGCCTCTCCCACCGCGTTCCCTTTCCCCACATTTACAGGAGCTTTATTCCAATTGGGAGCACTGTAGGGCTGCGTTGGGTAAGCAACCCAGGAGGGCAGCAACAAAGATCTCCAAAAAGAACCCCACTTTCCACTGCCAGGCAGCACCACCTCTCCCCAAGCGTTCCTTTCACCAGAGCTGCCATCTCCTCACCACTGTAGAGGAGGAAAAACTGACGGCACTGTAAGGATTCATCATCCCTCACCTTGATTTATCACGGGCACAGCCAGTGGTGGTGCAGTGAGTCCCCAAGGTGCACGTGGAGGAGGCTCACAGCCTCCCTGCCCTGCCTGGCCCAGTCACACTGCCAATATTGGAGATGTGGTGAGGCTGTTTGTGCTTCCCCAGGATGATGTCAGCCGGCTGCCTCATCTCTCTCTGCAGCAGCATCCCTAACGACTTGGTTCAACGCCTGAAAACAGTCGCAATCCCCACAGCAGGTCTGGCACCAGCTTCTCATGGAAAACAAAATCAATTATCCCCTTCCTTTGAGACAAATTAAGATGAAACAAACTATGAAATACTTCCACTTTGTGTTTATTGTTCCCAGTGCAATTTAGCAGCTGACAAACGGGAGCATTCCCAACAGCTGAGCACTCCGTGACTCACTACAGCACATACCTCAATGGCTGCATTCCTGACCTACTTTGGGAATTAAGAAAGTATTTCAGACAGGAGAATTCCCCCTTTAGGCAAAAAAAAAAAGTGTCTTACAGCTATTCCAGAAGTGTTGGCTGGGATGCAGTGACTGGATGAGCTGAATAAGATCTATTCAAATTAAAACAAAAACCAAAAACAAACCAACAAAACAAACCACAGGGTCTTCCATGTTTTGCTCTGTTCCTGTCCTAGTACAAAGTCTGATTCAAATCCATGGCACTGGCACTCCATCCCCATCTCCTGAGCCTATCCTTAGGAATTCTTATCATCTAGTGCTGCTTTCAGGACTCATAACCTCTGCTGCTTCATTTGATATTTAGAGAGGACTCACAAGCAAGCTGATTCCTGGGACATATCAAAATCCCTATGAACACTCACTTTGGTGAGAAAAACTTTAGTCATATTATGGAGAAAGAATTACAAAACCCAAAATACCATTCAGTTGCCACAACCAGAAGGTAGCAGACACCACTGCGCATTTTCCACCACCTCTGAGGCTATGTTGGTCAGAAAACTTCCAAAGAAATACAGGGAGAAAAGGCTTCGGTGCTGAGGAATACAGCTTTTTATACAGCCCTTACATCAAGACGTGATTCATCAACAAAAGTGGCAGTAAAGGTGAAGCTGCTTTCTTAGCATAGGAGCTGCTTGTGCCCCACACTCACTGCTTGATTACTATTATCCACGTGGTTTTTGAACTTTGTTCCTTTGTTCCTACGGGGATAAATCCAGACTATTTTAAATTAATTCCCTGCCTGCCAACAGTGACTAAGAGACACGAGGGACTGGAAAGGTGAGGCAGGAAAGAAGGAGTGAGGTGTTTTTTCGTGTTCTAACTCCAGAGCTGGTCTGGAAACTCCTGCTTGCTCTCCTCTGGTGGGTATTAGTGAAGAATTTTGCCTTTAGCTTATTCTGAGGAATTTATTTGAAATATTTGACATAGTTTGCAAAAAATCCTAGAATGCCCCTGAGCAGTGAAGAAGGCAACACAAGGTGGAAAATAACCTTTTAGGTGCAAAAAGCAAAGGGTTCACGGTGTGTATAGGGGGCCACACCCTTTCCCATCTATAACTATTCCCACTTTCTTCCAAGAAAAGGACAGGGCAAACTCACATCTTCTCTTTCAGAGACTTTAACAGCACGGATGCACTGGGACAAGCCCAACTCACTGAACTGACAACAGCTCGAGGTGGGGAAACACCTGCAATCACATCATGGAGCACAATGTCCACCAATTCCAGAAGCAACCCATGCAAAAAGCTCATTTAAATGATCTGTAAAGAAATCTGAAATCCCTATCAAGGCTACCTACGGAGCCAGAAGGGAATTTTGCTCATTTTCTCCTTCCCCTGCCTCCACCTCCCCCAACTACTAAAGTTCCTTTATTAAATCATTCCAGTTTTTTTTTTTTTTTTTTTTTTTAACCTAGATCTCTGATAGATGTGGATGATCTCTTCAAGATCAATTACCTGTCCCCGGGCGGAATTTTCTCACCTTTTGTAAACATAACTGATGTCGTCAGGTTAGGTAACTTTTGGTGACTTCGACAGCAGAAGACGCTTAATGAAGAAAAGGGAAACTTTTGTTTCTCGTCCTCTAAGATTCACCCAAATAAAGCAAGCATTGAGTAAAATTACATCACCCTAATAAATGATGCATTAGGTAGGCAAAGAATGAATTGGATAGGTGGGTTCACACGAATTTTACTGCATAAAAGAGGTAACTTTTTGCCCCTTGGTGTGCTTGGTTTGTAAAGACCCCCACCTCACACCTCGTGCACAATGAACAGGGTCTCCTTGCTATCTTCGAGGTAGATTATCTGTCCCCGGGTTGAATTTTCTCATTTTGTAAATGTAAACTGATGTCATCCGACCACTTCTACAACAGAAGCTGCTTAATGAACAAAAGAACTTCGTGTTCCAAGATCAGCCACCCAAATAAATATGTATTAGGCGAGTTCATGCGAATTTTACTATATAAAAGAGGTGACTTTTCACCCGTTGGACGGTTTGATTTGTGGAAATCTCCCTCGTGCGCTCTGCGCAAAATAAACAATGTGTCCCTTCTCAGCCGGACTCTATGTCCGTGATTAGAGAGCTCCGAAAATCGGAGCCCTCACGGGGCCCACACGGAGCCCCCACGGAGCTCTCACGGAGCCCCCACGGGGCCCCCACGGAGCTCTCACGGGGCCCTCACGGAACCCTCCCGGAGCCCTCGCGGAGCCCTCGCGGGGCCCTCCCGGGGCCCTCCCGGGGCCCTCACGGTGCCGCCATCGCTGTGAGGGCGGGAGCGGCCTCCACTCAGGTAGCGGCTGCATGACGTCACAGCAGAGAGTGACGTCACCCGTCGCGCACGCGCGCTGCCGGGTAACGGCCGTCCCGGCGCGTCTCTTGGCCCCGCCCCCGCCGCGGCGTTTACGGCGGGCACACAGGGACAATCCGAGCCCGTTCCGCGTTGCCGTACGGGAGCCCAATGGGGACATATCAGGCTAATGGCGATCGTCCCTTGTTGCCATGGCAGCGGAGGCCCGCAGCCGTGGGGAGCCCACAGTACCGCCGTCCCCTCACGGGGACTCCTCAGTGCAATCACCCCATCATGGGGAACTCCTGATATCGCCTCCCTTGACCGGGACCCCCCATTCCCGCCATCCCCTCATGGAGACCCTCAGCGCAGCCATTGGGGCCCCCCAGTGTCGCTGTCCCCTCATGAGGATCTCTCAGTGCCATTATCCTGTCATGGGGATCCCCCAGTACCGCCATCCCCTCATGGAGACCCTGAGTGCAGCCATTGGGCCCCCCCAGTGTCGCTGTCCCCTCATGAGGATCTCTCAGTGCCATTATCCTGTCATGGGGATCCCCCAGTACCGCCATCCCCTCATGGAGACCCTCAGCGCAGCCATTGGGCCCCCCCAGTGTCGCTGTCCCCTCATGAGGATCTCTCAGTGCCATTATCCTGTCATGGGGATCCCCCAGTACCGCCATCCCCTCATGGAGACCCTCAGTGCAGCCATTGGGCCCCCCCAGTGTCGCTGTCCCCTCATGAAACCCTCTCAGTGCCATTATCCTGTCATGGGGATCCCCCAGTACCGCCATCCCCTCATGGAGACCCTGAGTGCAGCCATTGGGGCCCCCCAGTGTCGCTGTCCCCTCATGAGGATCTCTCAGTGCCATTATCCTGTCATGGGGATCCCCCAGTACTGCCATTCCCTCATGGAGACCCTGAGTGCAGCCATTGGGCCCCCCCAGTGTCGCTGTCCCCTCATGAGGATCTCTCAGTGCCATTATCCTGTCATGGGGATCCCCCAGTACTGCCATCCCCTCATGGAGACCCTCAGTGCAGCCATTGGGGCCCCCCAGTGTCGCTGTCCCCTCATGAGGATCTCTCAGTGCCATTATCCTGTCATGGGGATCCCCCAGTACCGCCATCCCCTCATGGAGACCCTGAGTGCAGCCATTGGGCCCCCCCAGTGTCGCTGTCCCCTCATGAGGATCTCTCAGTGCCATTATCCTGTCATGGGGATCCCCCAGTACCGCCATCCCCTCATGGAGACCCTCAGCGCAGCCATTGGGCCCCCCCAGTGTCGCTGTCCCCTCATGAGGATCTCTCAGTGCCATTATCCTGTCATGGGGATCCCCCAGTACCGCCATCCCCTCATGGAGACCCTCAGTGCAGCCATTGGGCCCCCCCAGTGTCGCTGTCCCCTCATGAAACCCTCTCAGTGCCATTATCCTGTCATGGGGATCCCCCAGTACCGCCATCCCCTCATGGAGACCCTGAGTGCAGCCATTGGGGCCCCCCAGTGTCGCTGTCCCCTCATGAGGATCTCTCAGTGCCATTATCCTGTCATGGGGATCCCCCAGTACTGCCATTCCCTCATGGAGACCCTGAGTGCAGCCATTGGGCCCCCCCAGTGTCGCTGTCCCCTCATGAGGATCTCTCAGTGCCATTATCCTGTCATGGGGATCCCCCAGTACTGCCATCCCCTCATGGAGACCCTCAGTGCAGCCATTGGGGCCCCCCAGTGTCGCTGTCCCCTCATGAGGATCTCTCAGTGCCATTATCCTGTCATGGGGATCCCCCAGTACCGCCATCCCCTCATGGAGACCCTCAGTGCAGCCATTGGGGCCCCCCAGTGTCGCTGTCCCCTCATGAAACCCTCTCAGTGCCATTATCCTGTCATGGGGATCCCCCAGTACTGCCATCCCCTCATGGAGACCCTGAGTGCAGCCATTGGGCCCCCCCAGTGTCGCTGTCCCCTCATGAGGATCTCTCAGTGCCATTATCCTGTCATGGGGATCCCCCAGTACTGCCATTCCCTCATGGAGACCCTGAGTGCAGCCATTGGGGCCCCCCAGTGTCGCTGTCCCCTCATGAGGATCTCTCAGTGCCATTATCCTGTCATGGGGATCCCCCAGTACCGCCATCCCCTCATGGAGACCCTGAGTGCAGCCATTGGGGCCCCCCAGTGTCGCTGTCCCCTCATGAGGATCTCTCAGTGCCATTATCCTGTCATGGGGATCCCCCAGTACTGCCATTCCCTCATGGAGACCCTGAGTGCAGCCATTGGGGCCCCCCAGTGTCGCTGTCCCCTCATGAGGATCTCTCAGTGCCATTATCCTGTCATGGGGATCCCCCAGTACCGCCATCCCCTCATGAGGGAGCCGCAGTGCTGTCATCTTCTGGGGACCCCCAATGCCTTCGCTCCTCACAAGGATCCCCCCGTGCCACCATCCCCTTTTGGGGCGGGGGTTTGGAACTAGATGACCTCTAAGTTCACTCCAACACAAATGAGTCTGTGATGGATTCTGGGATTCTGTGGTTATTTTGAGGACAGTACCCAGAAGGGGAGATGCTGCTGCAGCAGCCGGTGAAATTTCCTGTATAAAGGGGAGATCCTGCCATAGCAACTGGTGAAATTTCCTGTATAAATATTGATGAGTCCAGCAGCAAAAGAGCCTCAGAAGCTGCCCAGTTAAGTCAGGACATCGCCCGTGGCTGCAGGTCCCTCCCCACCACCTCCCCAGATTCACTCAGATGTGTCCAGCAGGATCCTCTTCATTACAACCTTGCCAATGCATACGGAGGAATGCCCTGCTCAAAACCCATGGGTTTTACATCTTGACACCCCTTCGTTTCATGTCTTGGGCAGAGTCTTTTTTATTTATCTTCATTTCTTTCTTAAGTTTGAGCCTAGTAAATAACAGGTTTTTTACTGCTGTTCTGTCATCAGCAGCATCTGAACATTTTGGTGATGGTGCTCGGAGCTGCTATGGACAGGACAGGTTTAATTCCAGCTGCTCTCCTTTGTGCAGCATTATCATTGCTGGCATATTCTGAAGCTGAAGGGTTTGAAGAAATTTTTTTTCTTCCCCAGAAATGTTCCTATTCAGAGAAGACCCAACAAGAAATATAAAAATATTTTGGAAATAAATTGTAAAGTCTGCAAGACAAAGACTAAAAATCAACTAAATCTCTCCTTTGCTTGCTTTCATGAAGAGTTTTGGAAAAGATCCCGATTTCAGTTTTGAGCTAGGGACAAGCCCCATAGACAAATTTTCTACATTACTCCTTTTGCACAGCTTGACAAAGGAAACTGTGTCCTAGGGACACAGCTAGCTAGCATGATGTTCCACATCATGGGACTCCTTTTCCCACTTCATTCATTCCTGTTGAATAAGAAGAGGTAATTTTGAGACATTAAATTTATATTAAGCCATGATTGGTAGTAAAACCTGCTTGATCTTGTTATAAATATGCCTTGATCTAAGTGAAAACAATTAGAAGATAAAATGATTCTTAGAAGTCTAAGTGTCTGTTGTTATAAAACACACTGTAGTGGGAGACAGCAACCAGATAATGAGATATTAGGTTTCTCGGACTGAAGAGGATTACACAAAATAAAGCAAACCTAATTTTTTAGGTGATCATTCCCTACAACTGGGTCAGAAAATGTTGCCTCCCTTTGTGAGCAGTTATTAAAGCCAAGAAAATCCTTCCTGATAAGAAAGTATTTAACAGGATTTCATAGGAGAGATAAGCACACCAGAAGACATTTAGTTATAATTAGGAATGCTCATTGATTTACTCTATCCAAACCACCAAAGGCTGGTCAAGACTGTTCAAAACACTTGATAAATCCACAGAGATTTCCTAAGTATGTAGCTTCCCACATAATTTTGTATGAGAAGAGCAGGATCTGAGGTGGACACAACCATCTTTGTAATAAACCCAGCAGCCTTTCTGCGCTCCTTTCACCCGTGTCAGGAGGCGAGGAGACGTTTGTGTTTCCAGGTTGTGGTTTGCTGCTGCTTCCTCAGGCGTGAGGATGAGCTCAACGAGGTCAGCCGGAACCGACTTGGATTGGTTTCACAAAGCCAGCATGAAGGAGGATGAAGTGTTCCTTCCAGGGAGATGAGAGGCAGCACGCCCCGGATCAGAGCACTGATGCCTTTGGCTGTTTGTTTTCTACCTGTAGGGTTGGAAGCCTCCCTGCCAAGAGAGGTTGTGCAGTCTCCATCTCTGGAGCTTTTCCAGACCCAACAGGATAAAGCCCTGAGTAATCCAGCTTGGTCTCACAACTGATGCTGCTTTTAGCAGGAGGTTTGACTACAGGGCCCTTCAACCTGAGTTATTCTATGATTTTAATGCATTTTACACTCTTCATCTTTGGCTTTCTTCAGATATCAAACTGAGAAAGACTAGGCTTGAAAGTTCATTTGCATAAAGCATGGCCAGAAAAAATGTTGTGGGTTTAACTGCTTTGTAGGACTGAGACATACGACCCAGCCAGAAAGAGGTAAAAATCTCTGTACGACATGATAGCTCTACAAAGAAAAATGGTTACAAGTCTGAGGAATTACAAGTCTTTTGAAATACATATGACAGGCCTATATGTGTTTGCAAAACAAACTGGAACTGCAAGGTAACTACTGAGACACTTTTAAAGCACTACAGCCTCCAGTGTCCTGCATAATAAGGGCCAAGATGGCTTCTGGGCACAGCCTCCCCTGGCTGCAAGGTTATATATCGTACAGTCTGAGCTGCTCCTTCATGTCTCCTTCAGACATCTCTCCAAACGTGTCACTTTTTTCCTTCATCAGTCTGAAGATGGCAGCCAGCTGCTCTCTCTGAACCCTGTCAAGAAGAAAAGGAGAAGTAGGAATAGCCAGTCCAGGAGCAAGAACACCACGGTCAAATGAAACACAGAGCCAAAGGCAGGTTGCTGTACAAACCTTACTGGCTGCAGGAAATCTGTCTGTGGGAGATAAGACAGAGATAGCCTCTGGTTCTCCTTCCTCCCCCTTCCCATCTATCCCATCATCCTGCACATCTTTCTGCAGCTCCTTAAACGTGGAGATAAACCAGCCTGCTTTAACACCAGCTTTGGAGTTCCTTAGGGCTTATCTGTGCTCAAACTTTCAAGATAACTCGACATGTGGAGTTTTGTAAGACCAGCATGTCTCAATTCAGCAGACTCCATAATGAACCTGGAGTAAGATCCAACAGCACAGTGTGCTTTCCTTCTGTAATGAAAGGATGCAGATACAGAGTAATTCAGGAGTAGCTATTAAATTTTAAATGTATATCCTAACTTAAAACTAGAGAGCCAGTGTGTGTACCTCCCAGTGTGGACATGACTTTAATCAGCCACTGGAAGATAAGATCACAGAGGGGAATTTGCTTGGATTCGAGTTTGTCTGCAATGTCAAATGGTGAGATGGACCCAGGTAGCCAGTCCAGCAGAGAGGTGGTCTCTGTACGGGCAGAGGCTGACCAGTGGACCACCTAGCCTGGATTTTTAATCCCCAGGCAGTCCCCTAGTAGATGATTAACACCCTTCTCCCCATAACAGGATATCCTGATTTTTCCATACCCTGAACCACTTAACCACTGTACATCCTGTGAAGATTGGTAACTGTGACAGGGCTTTATTGGGGAGGGCAGCAAAGGAATGTAATTTGTTTGCAGGTAGCTCATGAACTGATGTACAGAATCCTCTTTTAGGGCAATGAATGTGCTCCAGGCAGGGCAGGCTGAGGGATGTAATGTTCCCACTGCCACACTCCTACCTGATTGGGATCAGGCTGCTCTATTGCCTAGCACATCTCATTCCTGACCCTCCTGTGGGAGATGAAAAGAACTAATGAGGATGTGGTGCTTTATGGCTGTAACAAGGCAGATGTAGCTCCTGTTACTTCAAGGCTTATTTTGTCCCTGCATGAGTGTGAGGCCAGAACTCAGTGACAGCTCAGAGCGCAGACCTGCCACAATCTCAGCTCATCCTGCTTGTTCAGCACCCTTAGACCTCCTGTGGGCTAAACCCACAGAATCTGGCTTTTACTCCCACGTGGCCACCCTGTCACCTCTTTCCTGCCACAACCATCTTCCCACACAGGACTTGAAACCATTTAATTAATCCATTTAAATGCACGCTACTGGATAACCTGGGGTAGTCTTCCTGCAAGGCCTGTGTGGACGAGCTATCAGCTGTTCTGGAAACAGAAGGGGCAGTAATAACTATTGACAGGCAAAATGGGGACACAATCTTTGCTTGAAAGAAGGGACAGCATCAAGACACCAGCAGCCACCACACCATGAACAAGACCAGTGGAAGAGAGTCAGGAATGAGCAGAGGAACCTTTTTTCCATGCTCCTGAGCCCCTGCTCTGCATTTTCCCGTCTCCTGGGCTAAGTCCCAGCAGAAGCAGGAACAGCAGCCTGTCCTCTCAGCACTGCTGAAGCAAACAGGGCAGGGAAAAAGCAGATCCTGGCTAAAGCAAGTTCATTTGCCAGTTCTTTTCTATTGCAATTAAAATGCAATGGTCCTACGGCCAAACATATCCTGGTAATGATGTGGGATCTTTTGGTTATGGAAGCCTGAATTTGTTTGTCTCTTCTAATGTTTTTTCTCACAGGAAGAGCATCCAGCTGCCCTTTCCAGATGAGAGGAAGGGAAGCAGGGTCATTAGTGATCAATATTTTATTGTAGATCACCGCTGGGCACCAGAGGGCACGTTGCCAGTCTGGTGTGGAGAAATTCAATACACAGCTTGGCCTCCCGTGTCTGCAGTGCATCCCAGCTGGGAGCGCTCACACAGGTCTGCATCCCTCACTCCTTATTTCACAGACATCAGCACTGCTGAAACCTCTCCAAAGGCCCATTTCCTTGTCTCCAAAGTCAGGATCACAGACAATATTCACTCTCTTTTTCTGAAGCAAAACATCAATGCATTTTGGCTCTCCCTTCAAATTTAAATATCATGACTGTGCATTTGGAAAACAGAAAAAAGAGCTGTTACTGCTGTTACTTCTCTACATTCCATAATCTACTACAAAGGGACAACAAAACAAAGATAAAGAGAGAAAAGAGCCGGGGAAGGAAGAGTAAGGCACCACAAACATGAAACTGTGTTTGAAGAGGAGCTTCTCCTATCAGAGGCGACCTTGCAAAACAGCTTTGTAGTGCTCCAGCTTGGTTTGGTTTTGGATGAGTTCAGATCAAACATACCCCATTCACAAAGAGAATCATTCTGCCTTCTCATAAATGCTGTCCTCAAAACTACTTGGATTCAGGAGGTCAAACAGGATTTTACTGATTGCTGACAAAACAGATTAATTAAGGATTTTTGAAGCAGCCTAATTCTTCTTCATAGGCAATTACATTTGCATACTTAGCTCCCTTAGGCTCTTTTTAGACATTTTAGTCCAAGACTCTTACAGTTAGTTTGGGGCAGTGAGCCATAGGTATGTTAGCGATCTGGGGTTTAGGAACTGCTAAGCACCCGTGTCCACAGCAGCTGAAATCCTGGGCAGAGCTCTGCATTGGGAATGTTGTTAATTGCTCTGCAGCCAAACAAGACCAGGATCCTGCTGCAACACTGCGTTGCTTCAGCAGAAAAGAAGGGAATATCCCTGATTTTCCCTCTGATCATTTATGGGAATGTAATCATTTGTGGGGTAAAAGTCATAGAAGGGCAGAATGTACCTCTAACCTAAAATCCAGATTTTCAACACAAATCTCTTGAGGAAGAAGTTACAAGCTGCTGGAGGGAGGGAGAACAAGCACAAACCAAATAAACTATTCAAAGGTTTATTGGACCAAACAAAGGCAATTTTTACAGATTCAAGCCACTAGAGTTACAGCCCTTTGTATAAGAGCCACCATCAGATACAAAACAAACAAACAAAACCAAACAGAAGTAAAAAATACCCAGACAGCCATTTGAGCTGAAGAAAGAGTTTGACTTGCTGCCACTAGCAAAAATCTGGACTTAACTACCGACTTTGCTGGATGTACATCTTGCCATGTAACTTAAACACAACGGATATAAGGCATTCTTTGCATAGTTGGGTGCTTGGGACACAGTCAGCCAGCCAGCACCGAGGGGACACAGTGGCTGTACCAGCGGGATGTTGAAGCAGAGCGTCCAGATGTGCCTAAATTCATATGCAAACCATTGAACACGCTTGCAGTTGTCGGCTGGGAAGGGGCAGCCCAGCCTCTTCCAAAGCTGAAGCCTCCTGCTGTTCTTTAAACGAGCCCTTTTATGAAGAGTTTGCCAACCCCAGGCGCTGGAAAGGACAACTGTGTACAAGGTTTCAAGTATTGTCTGCACAGGAATTAAAAAGGGGAAAAGAAAAAAAAGCAGCCTCTTGGGTTTCTGATATGTTTGCAGCGTTAGCCAAGAGGCAGTGACAGAGAAGCTTTGAAGGGCACGTCCCCATCCAGCCTGGTGTTTCTACAACATCACTAGAGGACTCGGACCCTCTTCTCTCTCTCAAAAACCAGCTGGGTTTGATTTAAAACCGAGCATGTGCCCAGCCAAATTCATCTGCTCTGTGTGACAGAGCTGAGGGGCAACGCTGAGCTCTGGCTCGCGTGGACCAGCAAGAGAAGAGGGCACTGGAACAGCAAGCAGGCAGAGGAATGGGGAGTGTGCCCCTCCCAGGACCTCCACTATCTCATCCTGAGCCAGAGGGAACCCCTGATGCGATTGCTACCTCCTTGGGTCTCTCCTCTTGGGAACTGGAGCAGGGAAAAGTGAGGATGCAGATATTAACAGCAGCCAAAGTGTGGTCTCTCCACCACAAGCGGAGCAGCTAAATTATCAAGCTTCATCACTTCTTGAGTCTCCTGTCTACCTACAGAATCAGCTCTCTGCTAAAATAACTACAGAAGCAAGATTTGAGTCAGCCCAGCCATCGTCTGCCATCCCTCACATGGACCCCGCTTTGTCCCTCGGAGTAAAGCAGCTTTGTACAACATTGGAAATCACAGGCAGTTCCCATCCCCCAGCAGTAAAGAGGAGTTTGGCTCCAGGGTAAGACAACTCAAGAGTCTGGTACAAGGTCCTGGCTGGTCTGAGAGAAGAGCTATGGTTTGCCCACCCCAGGAAAGGAACAACATGGATTTCATGGCCTAATACATGGAACAAGCACAACTAATAGACTCGCTGCGTATTTAGCGTTCACTTTGGGTTTTGTTTGTGAGGAGAGGGAGGAAGGTTCTTCCCAGTCCCCCAAACACAACTCAAGTCACTGCTTGGGCCCAGCCCCAGTCCATGGAGCCACACAACAGGATCTCCTCAAACTTGACAGGAGTTTTTGAAGAACTCAACTTCAGAACAAGAGGGGATCCCAAGTTTTGAGGGTTTATGGATTTCTCTTATGGGTGTGTTTGGTTGGTTTTGGTATTTCTCTCAAGCCTTTAAAGATGCCAAGGGATGCCTTTAGGAGGAGGCTAGGGACAACTTCATATAGTCTTCAGGTCTGCAAAGAGAAAGAGGGAGAGAAATCATTTCAGTCATTCTACTCCTCAGGTTGGTTCATTATTATTCACACAAACGAGCAGGGGGAGCCCTCGGTGTGTGTGTTGGGGGGAAGGCAAGGCAGCTTCCCCCTCAGGGCAGGACAAGTTGCTGTCTGCAAACCTCATGCCTCTAAGAAGGACTTTGCTTCATCAACTGCAGCAGGATAGTCGAAACCCAATCAGAAGTGCAAATCCTCTTGTCTGGCACCAAGCTAAGTTACAACCCTTCTGAGCTACTAATAAGAACTGGAGAAGCCCAAGTAATTAACTCCAGGGGTTACTGCCTCAATGTCCTGTGCAGAGCCTCCTGGGGCTGCTGGCACCCTTGTCCAGCCTGGATTCCTCTCCCCACCTGTAGCCAGATGAGCCAGGAACAAGTGCTGATTTCACAGGGCAGTGTGCCTGAACAGCTCGACCTTTCTCAATCTTTCAACACATGAGTCTGTTCAAGGGAAGGAGGTAAAAACCCCAAACTCCCTGCAGGTCACTTCCTTTCGATGGGAAGCTCTGCCGGTGCCCCAGGGAAGGAGGGTGAGATGAGTAGATGTGTTTTATGTGTGGGGACATCCAGGCACTCCCTCCAGGTCTTGTTAGCAGAACCAGGGGCTAAAAAAGGTGGTCACTTGTTCTCAGCTGGAACCTTCCAGACACTCTGCTCTTAGTGCCCCAGCATCTCTCATGGGTGAACCATCCACATCAGGAAACAGCCGGCAGAAGGCTGGACAGCTGCTCATGCACACAGAGACCTGCACTGGGGTACAGGGAAGCTACAACACACATCACCTCCCCTACAAACACATACAGACACACCCCAGCCTCGTTCCTCCTGGATTCAACAGGGATCATGGTCCATAACACATGAGCCACATTTGAAAGTCCCCTACTCCTGCCAGCCACAATGTGAGGGTGAGGAACAGCCTCATTTCCTCCTCAGTCTTCTGCCAAATCTTGCCCTCTCCAGCAGCCGTCTGAGCGTGGCCAGTGACCCGGATCCCAGATGGGAGATGCCGGGGGAAGCATCACGTGGGACTGGGGTTACTGCAGCGACGTTGCTGAGGCTCAGTGGCCATCCCATTAGGACAAAGAAAGGAAATTTTCCGGAGTGGATAATCACTCTGCGGGATTCGCAGCGCTGAGGAGCGGATCATCCCGCTCAAGTCACGCAAGCATAATCAGATTTCATGTGTGAGGGCATAAGCTCGTTGCCACGGGGGCCCAGGAGGGGATGTCCCCTCCAGCGTGCCACAGCTGGAGTGGGGAGGGATGGGGGACATAAGAGAGGGTGGATGAGTCCCTCACAGGGATACTTACCTCCAGCACAGGGCCAGGCTGACAGCTGGGGTGAGAAGATCTCAAAACCAGCATGACCCTAATGGAGGGTGCCCATCAGAGCCAGAAATTCCCACCTGCACAACAGGGATACCCCTTTCTGCTCCTGGAGCAAGCTGTGAGGGGAATTGGACTAAAGAGCATGAGGCTGTCTGGGACACTGGGGCCATATAAACCCCCTGGCTGAGAAGCTCTGGCATTGCTACCATGGAACCTGAAAGTCTTAATTAGCTTGGGATGGAGGCTCAGAGATTTGAGCCACTGCTTATGCTTGGCTCTTCCCTCCTTTCCATTCTCCTTGGATCTGCATGCTTGCCCGCAGCAGCTCATCAATCAAACCAGGTTAGGGCCTTCTTTTTGCCAGAAGCTGTATAATTTCTTCTGATAAAGATTATCCAGGTATCTCTGTTCTTGCCCAAGCCAATGGCCAAGTCATTGAATTGCATGATTTGTCAGCTGGACATGTTCTGTACAAAGAACAGCTGGAGAAAAAGGAGCCCAGACAAAAGCAGGTCCTGGAATATGAGGGCGGCTCAGGAACTGAAGGTCTCAAAGTAGCATGGAAACTGTGTGTCTTGGTGGCCTCAGGAGCATTCCCTCACTCCAGCTCAGCCACAGCATTGACACAAGGCTTCTTGCTTTTGAGAGCAGGCAGCACCTCAGCTCTGAAAAACAGGAGTTACTGGTGGCATTCCCGTGTGCATTTATCGCTCATGTGTGCAAAAGTCCACAGCCTGTCAGGAAATCTCTACCCCATTCATAGACTATGGCTTTCCAAAGGAGTCCTGACTCACTCTAAGGAGAGCCCAGAGCATCCTACTGTAACCATGCCTGGTAACTGCTTGTGCCCTTTTCAGGAGTAGTTTCACTCAAAAAGATGATTTTCAGAAGCACGGAGCATTCCCAGCTCCTTTGCCTGGCTCAGGACCTTTTCAGGACTATGAGTCCTCTGCTCTGAAATCGTGGCAAGAAAGGTGGACAGCAACCTGGCTCCAGAATCTTCTCACTCCAAACTAGGATTGACCCTTGAGGATGAAGAGCAGGGAACAAAAGCCCTTAGTGCTGGGCAGACCTGGCAATGGGTGGTTGAGTTCTCCCCAGGAAGTTCCCTCCCATCTCACTGCTGGGGATGGTCCCATCGCCATTGTCCCTGTTTCTTTACCATCTCATCTCTGGTGGTGACTATAACCCAGTCTTGAGGTATTGCAGGAAGACTATGAGGAATGACACACTAAATCCAAGCTTTCCTGGTGCTCCCAAAAGTGTGAGCCTATTGCTTCAGCTGATCAGTAAAACACAGAGAGGACTTAAATGCAGACCAGGGAGACAGAGCTTAGAAGACAGAAGCGTGATTGAGTGAGAGGTACCAAAAGGAGCTTCATCAACACAAATCTGAAATTCCTCCAGTGGGACAGAGAAGTTGAAAGGTGCACTGGGCTTTGGGAAATACCTGCCAGAACCAGCGTGACCAGGGAGCACAAGTCCCGTTGCCTTTAGGACAGGGCTGGTGAGGAGCGGGAGTCAGTGGGATCGGGGGCTGTATCACCCCCAGCAGACCTTGCCCGCAGCTGTTTCAAGGCAGAAGCTTCCCACATTTCCCAGCCAGAGCAGCAACAGCTGAAAAGGCCAGAACAGAGCCAGGAAGGTGGCTTGTGCTCCTGACCAGCTCATCCATCAGTCGTGTGCCCATTCCCTTGCAACACTCCTGACCACCCCAGCCAACACCACAGCAGTGGGAAAAGCCACGGCCGGGCAGGGCTGCGCTTTCCTCCATCACTCGGTGTTTGTTCTCCAGCTCGCTGAGCACCAGTTTGCTCCCAGCCTGGTGAGATGCCCCAGTTCCCTGCGACCCTGGGTCTCTCCCAGCTGCAGGGGAGCCCAGGGCAGGCAGAGCAGGGCTCCCAAGGAGTTAGCAGGCAGAGAACAGCCAGCTGCCCGTGCTGCACAAGGTTAAGCAGAAGCAGATGAAGACAAGTCATGAGCGCTGGGTGAGGGAGACACAGAGAAGCAGCCACAAGCCAGGACAATTCAGGACCTGAGCCAAAAAAATACCCCAGGAGCTCAAGCAGAGTTGCTGTCTCAACTAAAATCTCATGCCAAGGCAGGGTCAGAGACTCACACCCTGCAAAGGCTACGGGGGAGTTTGCAAGGGTTTCCTCTCTGGGACAGGAGAGGAGGAGATGAGGAAGGGGCTTCCTGGCCTCCCGTTCCCTGGCTTTCTGAGGGACGCACCCTGAGTTACTCTGTTTTTAAAGCTTTTGGGGATTCATGACTCAGTCATGACTATAAATAGGGCCAGGGCTCCAGTCCACTGACAGCTCATAGGTCAGAGGACATTTTCCCGGTGATATGGAGGCAGGGAACAGCTCCAGGCCACCAGCAGACTTCTGCCTCATCCAAGTGGAGCTGGGCACCTACAGAGTGAGCATGAGGGGGAGCTCAGCAGGGATCCCCAAATATACAGTGCCCTTTAGTACAAGAGGCAGGTGGGAAGCAAACACACCTCATGCCCTGGGTGTTTGGCAGCTGAAAGCAACCTTGCCCATGGCTGGTGCCATCCCTGTGGCTTGTGGCCGTGGTGAAGCAGTGGCCACCCTGCCTTGCAGAGTCCCATGGCCCTGGGCTCTGCACCCCTTGCTGTTACTCCTCCTCCCTCAGCCCAGGACGACTACCGTGCTGCAGAAGATGAGAAGCAAACAAATAATAAAACCCCCCCCCAAAAAGCCCAAACTTACCAGCTTCCCTCATCCAAAAGAAGCACCATGCTGGACAGGACAGGACAGGACAGGACAGCAAAGCACTGGGTGGGGGGAAGGTTAGCAAAAGAGAGGGAGAAGAAAGACCCCATGCAGTATGGAGGGGGGAGTGAGCAGGCAAGCCAGGGTTATGTGATGGCAATGCAGGGGGTGGACAGGGACAGATGCCAATGGACAGCTCTCCCGAAATGCAGCCTCCCCCAGCCCTGTCCACCCACCTATTTTTGGAGGGCCACTAGTGAAGTGGTTTGAAATAGGTCAAGGTCTGTCAACACAGTCATTAAGCCCCTGCAGCTGCTTCCTGCCCTTGTGTGCTCCAGAGTTGTCATCACCAACATTGTCTCATTCGAAATTCCAACTTCAGCACGGTTGTCCCTCATGCCACAGCTGCATCCCACATTGATTCAGGATGCCTTGCAGAGCAGGGAAAGGTCTCTCTGCCATTCCCTAGAACCAGGGTCTACCCAGGACACTCTGCCTTGCTGAAATTCCAGGGTCCAAGCCCAGTTTTTTTCAGTGCCTCATCACCAAGAGGCACTCTGAACCCAGCTGGGGAGGAGGCAGGTTTCCATTGCTAAATTTCCACCAAGGGCTGAGCTTGATATTTACAGCCATCCAATTCCCCTTGCATGAATTCCAATTTGCAGTTGAGCCCTAGGCTTAAACCCAGTCTGTATTCAAACAGTGTCACCTCAACCCATCTGTGGCTGGCCAGGAGGTAAGAGGAGAGGACTGAGAGGCAGGAGGAGAGTTTGCTCCTTGAAAGGTTCACCTGCCTGTGGGAACTGAGCCCATTAGCCAAGGAAACTGGGCAGCTATCCCTATCTTCCCTGCACTCTTCCAGAGGCTGACAGTGGTCTGGGGGATCTCCTGCTCCACCCAGGAGTGCCCCTGCCAACAGCAGAGCATGTCTGAGCAGTTTGGTGCCATTCATCAGACCCTGTTCAAGTGATCTGCCATGGGGCAGCATCTGGCTCTTCACCCCCACCTCTTCCTCAATTCCAGACACAGGACAGAGAGGAGAGACCTTTCTAGAGCCTGTCAGGTGGGATCTG
This sequence comes from Corvus moneduloides, assembly GCF_009650955.1. Taxonomy (NCBI): domain Eukaryota; kingdom Metazoa; phylum Chordata; class Aves; order Passeriformes; family Corvidae; genus Corvus; species Corvus moneduloides. The sequence goes on from NC_045494.1 coordinate 8,177,931, forward strand.
CTCTCCTTTCTCCTGCCAACACACCTAGCCAAGAGTGACAAGGAGAAAGCACAGACAGCTCAACTCCTTGACATCACTGAGGCCAACCAAGGCTTGGCTGGGACCTGCTTTGCCTCATGGAAAGAGAGAACTGAAAGCAGAGGCCCAAGGGGGCCATTTCTCCCATTGTTTTCTCTTTTATTATGAGTGGGGCCTTGTTGCAGCTGTCAATGCTCAGCAGAGTCCTGACCATATTCATTTCTAACAGAAAAAATCCCCACTAACCTCTTTCAGCCTTAAGGGAGGTTTGAAGAGCATCTGGCAGAGACCACTCCAAGCCATCCATGAGAGCCAGGCCCTGAAGGCACTACTGGGGAGCTCTTCCTCCCTCCTCCCTCCACAGGAGCTGCCCAGCCAGGACAGCACCACCTCTCAGGCAGCCTGGCTGTGTCTCACACCCACACCTCAGCCCTGTCTGAGCAGGGGCAGCTGCACCACCACAGCTCACACTTCCTGAGCTACAGCTTTGCACCGTGGCAGCTACAGCTGGCAACAGACGGCCAAAAGCCTCAGGTGCAGAAGAGAAGGATTTGGGAATAAGCTGTGCTGGCTGGACCAAGGGCTGCATCCTTCCCCTGCACTCTTCCCCTTCCTGCCCAGACTGTTTTTCTCCCCCAGGGAGGCAAAGGCTACGTGCTTCTGTTCTAGGATTGGTGACCCACCAGGTGTGATCAAGCACAGCCATCACCCCAGCAGATGTATTTACCAACAGGATTTACTGTCCTCCTCCCTCAGTAAACACTCTAATTTTTAAGGCTGAAGTCACTAGAAGCAGGAAGTTGCATCACTCAGTAAAGGTCACATTCCTTCCCCTTTTAGTCCAGATTTAGCACCAGTTGGAAGCCACAAGACTCAAGTGAATTGTAGGCAGGACAAGCACAACTTCTTCAGGGATGCAGGTTACAACAGAAGTGGGTTTTTTGCTTAAATAACCAAATCTATTGCATGCCTGTACTCTCCTGTCTGAAGTCCTACAGCTCCTCCTGCAACAGGTGAGGAATATTTTCCATGGCATCTCCAAAATCAAGGAGTCCCAAAATTCAGACTTGTGAACTACACAACAAGTAGCCTCTGAGGACCCACTTGCATTTTTGGGATGTTGCTTACAGCTGCTTCCCGTGGGAACCTGTTGGTTCCTGGGAAAGCTGGAGGAGTGACAGGGCTAAAAGCAAACACTAAACCTGTCTCAGCTTTGATAACACACCTTAGGACCAACCACCCACTCAGCAGCAGCCCCAATTTCCCAAATCAGTATGAAGAACTGGCTGTGGGATGTCCAGCTTCAGGCACCCAAGATGGAAGAGGTGAGCATCCAAACCTGAGAGTCCCCATTCCCCCTGGAGTGCTCATGGAAAGTGAGATGGAGGCAGAGGGGAGCAGACTCATTAATCTGTTATGAGGAGGGAAGGGCAGGGAGGTGGGGAGGGAGGTGGGACAGGCAACCAACTGCAGCTCAGAACAAGCCCTCCCCTGGAAAATAACCCGAAAGCAAAATAACCCCAGACATGAGCAGGTGTTATCAGTGGTACCACTACCTCTAAGCAGCAGCGTGTCCTTACCAAAAAGATTTGCAAGAATATTTGTGGCCGAGGACCTAAGGTACTTGCTACAGAGATGTGAGATCAGAGGTCAGCTCAATCCTGCAACATAAAGGTGGCAAACCCGGGTCACAGCAGGTCAGCAGCACGGTCAGGGCGCATGGAGTGGGGGAGAGGGATGGAAGGACAAGGAGAAGGATGCAGGACAAGGCTGAGCCGCTGTGCTCAGCTCGCCCAGCTTACCTGGCAGCAGCCCTGCCCCCTTGCACCACCTGCGAGGCCTGCAATGAAAAGCTGCTGATGCCGCAGTGAAGATTTGAGGGGGGGGAAAGTAAGCCAGCAACAAAGCAAGACAAAAAAACATTCACAAAGCTGCCTTAAAGAAATGAACAACACAAATATGGAAGAGAAGAAAATAAAGGAGCAGTAGGAAAAACATGTCTGCCAACGGCCCTCAGTGGGGAAGGCTGCTGAGAGCCTCCGAGGGACACGAAGCCCAGGCACTGTCCATCAGTTCCAGGTGCATTGTCCTGCCCTGGGACTGCTCCAGACACACAAGAGCAGAGGTGCCTGAGCAGTGCCATGTGCCCAGGACAGGTCCATCACCCCCTGGAGCCTGTTCTACAGTCCTGAGTACAAAACCCCCATCCCACCACATCCTTAGGCAGTGTCCCCTCAGTGTCCCCAGGTGACAAGGGCATTTTTTGCCACACAGGAGCCAGCCCAAGGCCCTGCAGGAGTCCTGGCCCTGAAAACCTGAGCAGTGATTGCTCAGCTGCTTTGGATGGAGCTGCTAGTGCAAAGGGTTTGAATTTACCACCTGCAGGTAGATTTTTGCATCGGTATTTGGCAGGATCCTGAAAAGCAAACCCCATCGAGCCCCATGGGTGTCCCTGGCATTCACTCAGTTCATCCCACCACCACCCTTCCCAAGTGAAAAATACAGTGACACTCACAGCCCTGCTCAGCGATTTACAGGGTGGGGACTTCAGGCACAACAAAGACACATGGAAAAGAAGAAAGCAAACGTTTTTTCCTGATGCCACCAATGCAGAATCAACCCCGTGCCAGAGGAAACCAGAGCTCATTTCTGTTGCTGACCCCAGAGCAGGGCAGGTCTCTGGATTCACTCTGCCTACCACAATGCCCTACTCATATCACAGAGATAAACCTCAGCCAGCCCAGCTGGTGGCATCACAAAGATGCTGCCCAAGGGCCTCAAGGCAAGGTTTGCTAGCAGGAGATGCCTGAGCCAGGGGTGAGCTGTGATCCTGTGATCCCCCCATCCATGCCTTCCCTGCTGTGCTCAAGTTTCTGCTTGGTTCTTTACACCAGGCCAGCTGTGGTGGTACTTAGACCATGATTTGACAGGCAAGGGGTGACAAACACCCCTAAATCACTCTCTGCAAACCTCTGGGTGGAGAACTGGGTCCCACAGCCGTCGGGACAGCAGTGGAGAGAACACCATCTCCCAGGCTTGTTGAGCCACCAGTGGGAAGTCAATTCCTTGGAGCTCGTCCTCAGGGAAGGGTGTGAGCTGCAGGCACTTGTAAGGGAGCAGCCTGCCACAGAGCCCTCAGCTGTGGGGTTATTCCTTGTATAGGCTGGGGAATCTCGAGCCAGGAAGCTTGTTTTAAGTGACAGGACAGGTTCGACCTTTCTTCATGCAGGACTCAGGAGGACACTTCAGCTAAAAGTGCAAGGTGGACAATTCTCCATCTCTACCAGGCCCACTACTTGGTAAATCCCCACCACGTCCAGCTGAGGAGACAGCCCTGGGGATGGACACTTCCAGTATCGGCCCCATCTCAGCGAGCTCTAAAACCTCTCACTCCCTCACTTTGCCCCAGTACTGCTGAGCTGTGCCCATGTCCTTGGTTGGGAGGCCATCCACAGGGCCAAGGGAGGGGAAGTAACCAGAGATCAGATTCTCAACAGATACGTATCAACACAGAACTAATGGGATCAGGGCAAATACACCAGCTGCATCCGCTGGGAAATTTGGTCTAAGCATCCAGAGGAGCTCCAAAGGTATTTAGGGCCATCTCCTAAATCAGTGTGACTTTATTTGTTCTTGTGTCTTCCTGGGTGGGAGAGTTCTGGAACTCCAGAGCAATGAGATGCTGAGGGCAGTGTGGGGAGAGAGGTCTGAGCACACCCAGCTTGCTCCAAGGGCATGTCAGCCAGGTGGACTTGGGCAAGAAAAGGAAGGAAGCTCAACTTACCTTTGTTCTTCCTCTAGTTCTTCTTTGGACATCATTGACTTGTACTGGTTTCCCCTCAGCTTTCCAGGACTGTATTTAAAAGAAAATGTCTCATCTGCAGCTGGAGAGGGGAGAGGGGAGACAAAAAAAGAGCAAGAAATCTGTGAACCAAAGACCTCCCGAGAGCCACAACCAACAGCACTGGGGTTGTTCCCTTGGGGTGCTCTCTGACCTCTGCTCCTGCACCCCAAATGCTCTGGCCACCCCAGCACACCTCCTGAGTCAGCTCCAATCTCCAGAAAGCCTGGGCAGTGCCAGGGAAGCAGTGTGGATCGCAGAGGAGAGCCAAGGTGCTGCCAGCCAGAGGATGGCGGGAGCCAGGCCACAGCCAGCACTGCAAACAGTGAGGACTGCTGAGAGTGAGCAGCCTGCTGGAAGCAGATCCCAGTAAATCCTCCAGCACAGGAACCATATGCTGTTGTTCTCCCTGGATTCAAAGCCTTGCAGGCCCATCTTGGCTTATCAAGGCATGCTAATCCTGCCCTGATTAACTCGCAGCATTTTCCGCTTCTCCTCTCTAGACTTGCATTCCTTCTCCCTCCCTCCCTCCCTCTCCTTGTCCAGGGGCCCTTTCCCAAGCTTGGGGCTCACGGATGGTGTCCCAGGCCATGCAGACCTGCAGCTCTCCTGCAGCCCTTGACAAAGCTTGTGAAAAGAAGAAGATGCCACAAGGCAAATCCCAGGGCTGCAAACAGCACTGAGCCATGGCAGCCCCAGGAGCACCAACACAGCCGGGTCCAAGGCCCTCTGCCACCAGACCTGAAGAGGAAACCAAGGTCTCCTTCTCCTGGGTGCTCTCCCACCCGGCTCACCAGCCTCAGCCCTGTGCTAATTAGAGCACCAAAGCTCACAGACTCTGAGCCAAAGCCGATCCTTTTCCAATCGGATTTTGTTCGAGCACTATTTGCTTTTAAAAACCTCTCCCGTGCTTTATCTTCCTACAGATGGGAGAAAACAACAGGAGGGGAGGTCAATCCAAGAGGCGGCCCAGGAGGAGCTGCTGCTTTGAGTAGTCGCCTTTGTGGGTTATCCGTGGGCTGCTTATCTGAGAGCCTTTATCTCCCAAGGACTGCAGGACTTGGCTGCTTCACATCCAACCATCCAGCACTGCTGTTTCCACATTCCCAGAAACATCTGCTGCTTCCCCCGACCCTCAGAGCCCTGGGGATGCTTCCAAGGGGTACACAAAAGGAAGATGTTACTTCATCATCTGCATGGCCCTGAAAAATTGCACATGATCCACAAACCAGTATCCAGGATACCTACCAGCTCCAGCAGGACCCCTAAAGGAGTCAAACCCCTGGCAGGAGAGAAAGCCCCAAGTTGTACATAACACATGGATGGATCCTCTGTCCCCATTAACACATGAAGCTCCTTCCCATCCTCTCCACTGCTGTTGTGGCCATATTCATGATTGTCTCTCCTCCTTCACCTGCCCAAATGAAAAACCCCTCACAGCTCCTCCCCTCCCTTCCTCACACCCAGGGTTCAGCAGCAGCTTCCCTCTCTTTTCCAATCAATACTGACTGCCCTTAAGGATTTTTCTCCTTGTGTTCAGTACCTTGATTTCGGGGTTTCTCCAACCCCAAGCTCGTGCCCATATTCAGCTGCTGCCAGACCTTGGGGACCCCCTCGTAAAAGGCAAGTCAGAGCCTCATCTGAACCAGATCCAGAACCAGAGATCTCAGAAACAAGCAGTGCAAGGCTTCCCGGGGAGACACTGGAGTGACCATGCCTGGGAGTGAGATGGGAATTTCACAGAGACCTCCTCCCTGCTAATGCCCACATTTCCTCACTTCTTTACATCTCCAAGTTCCTGATCTTGGGGAGCTTCCCTGGGAAGTCCTGCTGAGTTACTGCTCAGTTACTGATCCAGAGTATTTCTCTAAGCTTTAAATGCCATCGGGGCTCCCAGGGGATGCAAACCCTTTATCCAGCTTTGTCACAAATGTGTGAACGCAAGCAGCCCAAAGCTGTGGTCTGCAGCCCCAAACATTCAGCTTGGCCATATTCCACTTCCCTCAGTGGGAAACCCTCTCCACGGGCAAACAAACAAACCTGGCCAGCTGGAAACAAGCAGTAATGCTGCAGCTTATCAGCACTTTGGGTGACCATAAAAGTGTATGGAAAGAAAATTCAGCTGGCTGCTGCTTTGGGAGATATTAGGAGAAAGAAAAAAAAAAAAGAGGGTGTAACATCCTGTTCCTGACGCTGGTGCAGAGCAGGAGCTGTTCATTACCTTTGTAAAGCTCGACTGATTTCAAGGACAATTAAGATTGTTTCCTTCACGTGGTTTTCAGCAAAATCAAGTGAGATTAGGGATTTAGACTGGCCCAAAAAGAGTAGCTTAGTTGTTGCCACCTCACCAAAATAATAAGGGAGGAAGGAGGCAAGGAAGGTCCCCATCTCCCTGCCCACACGGTGTGATTAAAAAAAGGAGACAGTGTGTGGCTTTGGAAACCTCTGGCTGTTTTTTGAGCTCAGGAACTTTTTTGCAGATTGAAAATGAACTTCAGGAAACACACAGAAAAGGGGAGGCTGGGTTTTCATGTAGACAGGGAAAACACTACAGGAATAGGAGGTGACCTACTTACTGAGAGCCTCCATGAGTTCATATTAAAGAAAACATTTGTCTTTCATCTCTGTGCCCTCGCCTTGCCAGTGCTGTGACCCTGAGCTGGCAGGGTGAGAACAGCCCCAAGAGTGCACCTCTCCCCTGAACATGCTTGCTCTGGCGTGATCCACGTGTTATCCCTGCCAGCTCCCTGCCCGAAGTGTTGGGAAGGCTGCTCCCGTGGTTTTGGTCAGAGGGCAGCATCCCAGGCTGGTGACAGATGCCTGCAGGATCCCCACATGCCCCAGGGGAATCTCTGCTGGTGGGTTAAGTGGGGCCAGCACACAGGAGACAGGGAAGGAAGGAGCAGGGCTGATGCCAGCAGAGCCAGGGCACTGCTGGCATTCCCAGCTGCATCCTGCTGTCTCCTCACCAGGCTGGGCCATCTCTTTGCTCAGCCCCACCATAAAACACTTCAGAAAGGGTGTGAATAATTCAGGAGAGCAGTCAGGGGCTGCCTGCAGGACGTGCTTAGGGAGGACACAGTGCTAGCCAGGACTCACAGCCAGGGGCCATCATCTTCTCCTGATCCCAAGTCATGGCCACTTCGGAACGATGCCCTGCGCTGCCAGGGCAGCCCTGGAACAGAGCTGAACCCACAGAGGCAGACACTGGCAGAGCAGCATTACTGAGCACCCATTTGGCAGGATACACCCATCAATCCTCAAACCAGACCTCTCACAGACCCCACGGTGACATCCCCAACCCCCAGTGCTGTGAGGAAGCCTAGCGGGGTGGAATGAGGGTATTTTGGGAGCCCCGTCTCCAAAGGTGCTTCCCCCACCTTGCAGGAATGGCACCAGGATTAAAATTTGATTCTCTGTGGCATTAGGCATAATCCATCCTCCCGAGCTGGGGGATTGCACACAGCACCTTCAAACAGCCAGGCAGAAAGTGGGGCAGGGAAGGGAGAGCACCCCAAGGCCTCCTGCTGCCCCAGCTGTCCCCAGCCACCCCAAGCCAGGACTCCTGGGGACATCCCAGCGTCTCAGGGCTGCTCAGGGGAGCAGAGTCCCCTTCAGACACACATTCCTGCTCGGCACCATCTGTTTCATTGTCTTAGGAGTGCAGCAGTTGTCACCCCAATTAGTCAATTAATCATTTTCCAATCAACTAATTGGCTAATCAGTTAAACGTGGCTCTGACTAAAGCCCCTGGAGATTGTCTTGGATGCAGGCAAGGAGCTTTTGGAGCAGCTGCATCACAAAGCTACCCCATGGCAAACAGCCCAAGGGCACCTGGGGAAGGGGTAAGAATTTCCTCAACACCTCCTGGAGGAAGGAGACCATTCCCAAGCACTCAGGGCTTCAGACCTGTCCATAATCTCCCTGCAGAGTTCTGGCTTGCTTGACACTCACCATCCTCATCCTCCGGCTCTCTCACCACCAGCTTCTCGTTTTCTGAGTCCACCTCTTCCTCCTGGAGGAGTTAAAAACAGAGCAGCCATGAGGAGAAGGTGCTATGCTGAATAACCCATGCTGGGTTGGGGCAGGGCTGGGATGCAGAGCCTGGAGCTCCTGTGGAGGGCTGGGCACCCCTTCCCTGCTTCCTCCATGGAACAGGACAAAAGGATGCTCGCTACTGGGTGAGGTTTATTCATCTTCTTTCCTCTCACTGGTCAGTCACAGGGATCTGGCCTACCCAAAGCTGTGAAATGCAAATGCCTCTCCATAACTGAAGAGATTAAAGTTTTTAAGAAGAGCCTTGTGCCCGAGCACCCTCCTCCCCACTGCACCCCCACCACCCCTCCTGCCCAGGGACAGGCAGGGGACTGAGCCAAGAGCCATGGGGACATCTGTGTGCCCCCAGGCCAGGCTTGGACAGACTGTCCTGGCATTAGGAAAAGGTGGATCCCCAAGCACGGGGACGTTCACCAGTCGGGCCCAGTGGTGGAAGGCAGCACTGGGGAGTTGTGCTGGGACCCCTCCAGGAGCCATCCACAGCCTGGAGCACAGGTGGGAGCAGCAACAGCATGTTTTGGGTTTTTTTTTTTTTTTAATGCAAAGCAATTTTGGAAGTTTTGGGGTTCCGTTCTACAAGGTACAATGCACTTAATGAAGCCCAGATTCCTTGTCCTGTTCAGAAACTCCAAGCAGGGAGAAAGGGAAGCACTCCAGCTCTGGCAGAGCCCCTCCATAAGTGATTTCCTCCAGCACAGCCCTGTGCTCCAGCTGCAAACCCCTGTGAGCCAAGCCCAGGGGTCACCAGCACCTTGGGCTGTCCTCCTGCATCCCTGGCCCTGTGCATCCCATGGGCTGGCAAAAGGGCAAAGCACATGGCAGAGAAGGGAGGAGCAGCATGGAGAGAGGCTGCCAAGCTCCACATCATCAAGGGACGCATGGGAAAAGCTGGGGTGAAGGAGACCCAAGGGAAATGATGCTGACCCAAGAGGGACCATGCACAGAGTCAAGTGCTGGCTTTGCAGTGCAGAGCTTTGGAGGAGCTGCTGGAGCACAGCCCCGGCCCAGAACTGGGTTAGTTTGTCATCAGGGTGGAATGTGCATTATTCACAGCCACTTGGCTTCCTCTGGCCACTCTGTTCCCCAGAAGGAGATGCCACTGGGACCCCCCACCCACTGCAGCCATGGCTATTTTGGGCCACAATTCCAAACATGGGCACTTCCCGCTGGACACCCGGACTTCCCCTGAGGATGGCTGGGGAGGCACCCAAAGGAGTGGCCTCAGGGAGGGGATACTCAGCTCTGGTGACTCGGCTACAAGCCCAGGGCAGTAGTTCCCCCATCACATCCATCTTTCCCTGAGAGCTGGGACATCCCCTGGGAGACCCAACCCTCCGGGAGCAGACACAAGGAGGGGGATTTTAGCCTCTTCCTTGCCTGGGCATTAGGAACTGAGCATTTAACAATGACAGCAAGCAGGAAATTTGGGTGGCAAACCTCCAAGGAAGGAAAATGTATCTGCTCCAACACAGAGGAAGAGGCACTTGACAGGAGCAGAGAGGGAACAGCCAGGGATGCCAGGCTGGCAGGCGACAGCAGCGTGCCGGGGCCGTCTGGGCCCCCCTGCTCGTGGCAGCCAGGAGCTGCCTACAGCACAACACTTTTCTGCTTGGATGGCTTGGAGGCAGATGCCAGCACCTCCCTTCCCCCCCGTACTGTGGCCCCAGATTCCACATCCCTGTCCCTCTGCCTTCCTGGGGCTGCTCCCTCCCGCAGCCATTGTGGTCCAGCTGCCTCCAAGGGACCCCCCCTCACTGACCCCCATCCCCGGGGCATTGCTCCCTCCACCTCCAAGAAGTACACCTGCACCTGGAACACCATTTCTTTCTGTTTTAAATGGGGGGAGTCATTAAGAGGCCACCCAACCCCACCAGGGGAGAAGAGCAGGCAAGCTTTGCCCCCTCCCCATGGCCACTGCTACCCTGGGACAATGTCCCACCCACACTGTGTGCTGTGCCACCCTCCCCAGGCTGGCTCTCCCTCCCACGCACCTCTGCATGGCTGGAAAGTGCTGCGTGGCCACACGTGTCCTCTGCTTGTCCCGTGTGCCCGAGGCTGGATCCAGGCGAGGCACCCAATGGTGGTATCTGGAAAAGGGCAAAAGCTTTGAGCACAGACACCCCCAGCTCTCTGGATGTGGCCAATAGCCCACCTTGCCCCATGCCCGAGCCTGTGCTGCCTCTGATCCATGTGCCAAGCCATGGTATGGCTGCTGGAGTGAGGAACACCAGAGAGCTCCAGTGCCCAGCCCTGGAGCCAGGGTTTGGGGCTCATGAGCTGCTCTCTGCGGCAGCCCCAGCCCGTGGGATGGCACCGGAGCAAGGAGCCATCAGTGAGGGGGACTGGCTCTGCTGGGCTGCCCGTGTGTCCTGGCAGGGCTGGAGGCAGCGTCCCGGGATGCTGATGCAGCAGATCAGGACTAGCAGGAAGGGAGAGGACATGCTCGGTTTGTTAATGCTCTGCCAGCTGCCTTCTCCATCCCAGGGAAACACCCCCTGCAAACCCCTTCAGCAATCCTGGGGCTGGGGCTTCCCAGCCCTCTCGGCCCCACAGCAGCTGTAGGTGGCCTCAGCCCCCGTGCACAGCCAGCTTTTCCTGTCCAAAACCTGCTCAGATGAAGGTTTCCCTGCTGTGCCTGGAGGGCTGTGGAGGAGGATCCGCGTGGGCTGGGAGCAGGGACATCGTGTCCCTTGCAGTGAAATACCAGCGCCGGGCTGGGAACAGCCTCTGGGCTGGCTGGAAACGGCAGCAGGGACAAAGCCCAACCTCGAGCCTGGCTGTGCCCCTGCGAGCCAGAGAGGGGAGAGCCCTCTCTGCCTAGAGCAGCCCCGAATTTCAGAGCTCTCAGCCCTGCCGTGGGCGGTGGGTGCTGCTGTCCCGGCTCCATCGCAGCCGAGGGATGCTCCGAGAGGAGGGCAGCGCCCTGCAGCCAAAACAGGGAGGGGGGAGGCGTTGGGACAACACTGGGAGACACCAAAGAGGACATCGTGGCACCCCAGGCACTGCTCTTCCGCAGGAAGCACAGCCCAGGGGGAATGCAGGGAGACGGTTTTGAGCAGCTGGGAGTGAGGGAAGGAACGGCTGGAGAAGGAAGGACCTGAGTGCTCTGTCCAACAGCCCACAAACCAACATCCCTCCGGTGCGCAGCGGCCACGAAAACCTCCCCGCAGGAAAGACAGAAGGCGAGAATCAGCACTGCAGGGAGCCGTGCGCGTCATTATCCGGGAGCATCTGGAGGAGACTTGACACGGGCCGCCCCGAGCAGCTGCTGCGGCGAACAAAGATCTCATTGCCGAGCCGAGGGGACGCGTTGGGCGGCAGCTGCCTGGCCCCGGGGCCACGCAGGGCTGGGAACGCTCCCTGCCCGCTCCTGCCCGCGGGCGGCACGGAGCCAGCCCAGCCCGCAGCACATCCCGTGCCCCGGTACACCTGAATCGGACCCGGGCACAGCTCGCCCGAGGCTCCAGAAAGCCCAGGGTTAAAATCCAGCAAGTCATCCACCTTAAATAACAAGGCGGCGATCCATCTGCCTCGGCGTTTGGCAGCTCCTGGCTGCGGAGCCGAAGCATTTGTTGGATCATGACAAACGTGCTGCTGCCCTTTAGCTCCATGGCCACGAGCGAGATGCCCGTGCGAGGCTGACTCTGTCAGCGGGCTTTGGACCAAAGCAGAGCCAGGACAAGGCTTCGGGGACATTTTGGACACAGTCAGCACTCACCGTGGACAACCCTGAGTCTCCCAGGGGAGGATGGCTCAGATAGAGGAGCTTGGCATTGTGACCCCAAATCACCCCCTCATGGCTCTGCCACCACTGAACCCTCTCTCAGCCTACGGGAGATGGGAGCCAGGCTTCCCACCACAGCATCATCTGGTTTTCAGCTCATTTCTGGCCATTTCCTCCCCACTTCCTCTCATCCCCCATCCAAACCCCACTGAGCAATGGGTTTCTTTCTCAGAAAGGACAAGAGGAGACTTTGGAGGTGGTGTGTCCCTCACCCTTTCTTCAGCTGAAGGGACAGCCCTGGCACCTATGGGCAGGTTGGGGCCAAATAAGTGCCCTGTTTCAGCTTCAGGAAAAGGGAAGATCCCAGGCTGCAAAGCAAGAGGAGAAAATTATCTTGGATTAAACTCCTGGGCCCTGTGTGTTGCCATTTATGGCTGCGCTTTCTGCTCCAAGCCTGATGCAAGACATTGCAAGAGGGAAAGAAAGCAGACAGGAGAGAGCCAGCCAGAAAGAGAAAAGCCAGGAGAAAAGGGGAATGAAGAAACCTTTACAAAAGACTAAAAAATAATAATGTGGGGCAGAGTTTAGCAGAGCAAAGCAGCTGCTCTGTCGGCAGCTCCCCTTCACCCACCACTGGGGCTCTCTGTCCTCCCACCAGCCAGAGAAGCAGCTGCTACAGAACAAGAGCAGTTTTGCAGCCCTGGTGATGCTCCTGCCAGCTCTGGGGTGCCTGGAGAGGATGTGCCTCATGGGGAGACGGCGTTTTGCAGGTCTGAGCCCCGCAAAGAGTGGGAGCGACTGCTCCTGCCACTTCCCCTGTCACCACTACGGGCAAGGACAAGCCACAGAGCGGGCAGAGCATTTCTGAAGCTCCGGGACCATCCAGCTCTTAATGAGAATCAGGCAGTGCCAGGGCTGATGAGGAAAACACTGGTGTGTCCCTCAGCAGGGTGCAGAGCCCAGCTCAGCAGCACCCATCCCTGCAGGCACCACCACATCCCAGCATGCCTCCCCAAGGATCACATCCAGCCGGCTCATTCCCTTTTTGCTACAGCCTCTGGGAAGCAAACACCACACACCAGCACATCCCTGGCTGCCCAGATGAGCTGGATGGCATCCTTGGGAGCAGTGGCAGGCAAAGCTGGCCCTCACCTGGCAGCCCTTCACATAGGTGGGCACTTCAGGAGGCAAAGAGTCCTCATGGCCTCTGCTCCAGCAGCACCCCAGCTCTGGCACAGCTCCCAGGGCTTTACCCAGCCCAGCAGGACCTGGGCAGCAGCCCAACCTCCTGGACCATGTGGGGGACTCAACACAGACCCCAATGCCACCGTGCCCCACACCACGTCCCAGCACCAGCCCCATGGCTGGCATTCACGGGGGCACGACACGTGCACAGGCTCCCCGGGGTGTGACACACGTCCTGTCTCACTTCCCAGTTTCCAGCCACTGCAAGAGATGATGCATTTGTCCTTGGCACAGGCTGCTCTGGGTGAGAGCTGGGCACATCTGAGCAGTCAGGGATCTGGGTGGGGAGCCCTGCATTCCCTGGCAGTGCTGCTGCCGAGGCTGTGACAAGGGGTAGCACATCACCACATCCCTTCCCCAGTGCCCCGTGGGATGGTGGAGCTCCTGTCCCAGCCTGCTGGCAGTGCAAACACAGCCTGAACAGCTGCCAATTACAGCCAGACTTAATTAGACACCCTCTCCCCTCCAGCACAGGGAGGGCAGGCAGAAGGTATTAGAGGGGGAAATGATGACTTTTTAAATGTAAAGAGGGCTCCTGGTGGGAGCGGGGTGGTTTGTGCTGCCTGGTGTGTGCAGAGGCACCGGGAGCCCCAGCGAGGCGCAGATTGGGGTGGGGGGCACAGGGGAAACGCACCAGGAGCTTGGCAGAAGGGACAGATGAAGCCTTTGTGCCTCTGCTATGCAGGTGACAGCCCCACAAGCTGCCCTGCTCAGGCAGGGTTTGTGTGTCCCCTCTCCCCACTGTCACCCACTTGCCACTGCTCTGTTTGAAGCCCTCAGCTGCAATTAACCCTTGGCCAACCAGCCAGGCTGCCGTGCCCAGGCACTGCCCACTCACCCTTCCCATCTCCAGAGCATTTTGGCCAGGATGGCATCCCGGCAGTGCTCTGGTCCAACACTGAAAACCCCGCCCGGTCCCTGCCACTTCCAGGACAGAATGGCTCGTTAGAGAGCTGAAGTTTGTGAGGGTTTCTCACAAGAACCACGCTCCACTCCGCAGCTCCAGCGCCGCTGCCGTTCCCACTCAGCAGCTTTTCATTAGGGGATTGCTTTGACAGCACTGCCTCATCCGTTAACGAGCTGGGGATGGGGATGAGAACAGACAACGACAGATTAATTAAGTTTTTTTCAGTGATGGGAGCCAGCAGAGACAAGGGGAACTACTACCAGCAGTTAAGGGAAACAAGGACTCCTGAGCTCCTTTTCCTGCTCTGCCGCTGGTTCATTTCGTAGCCCTGAGCACGATGCTGCAATGAACTGGTCACTGCAGAAAAGGGCAGGGAGCCTTCAGTTGTAGCGATTTTACCATCCCTGCAGGAGATGGAAGCAGGAGGGAGGCTGGGACACACAGCTACTCCAGCAGACCCCAGTTTGCACAGGCAGGGAGCAGGGAAGGAGGAGGCAGCGGGATGCACGGCTCCAGCCCGTCATTAACACACCGAGGCTGCTCTCCCTGGGCGGGTTCATCCATCGGCATTTTGGTCGAGTCGTTAATGGGTGCGGGGAAGCCGATCCAGCCTGGCACAGTGCGTGCTAAGCAAACAGGGGGGAAAGAAAATAAATAAGGAAAGCAAATAAATAAGGAAAGCAAGCTCTCCGGGTGCCGAGCACAGCCCTCTGCTTGCTGATGTACTGAGAAGCCCTGAGCCTGCAGGAGCCAGCAGCGGGACAGGGGCTGGCAGCTTCGTCTGCTGAGTCACATCAGGGCACCGCAGCCCTCGGCCGAGCCAAGACAGGCTGGAAAGGGAATGATTCCATCAGCAGCCGCCTGCAAAGCACTCCCTGCTCTGCCCAGGGCCAGCCCCATCCCTGCCTGTAATATCTCCTGGGCTTGGGTCTGAGTGGTGCTGGAGGAGGAGAAGGATGAAGCAACTTTGAGAATGTTCGTAGGGAGAAAAACCAAGGAATCCAGGGAGACTCTGCAGAGTTGTGGATGGTCTCTCCCACTCTGCCCACAGGACCAGCCCTTGGATCAGCAGGCTGGGCACTGCCACACGTGTGTGGTGCCTGCTGGAAGTGCACGTAGTCCCTCGGCCGTGCCACCCAGCCCCGGGGCCGGCCAGCCTGGCCAGGCAGTGCTGGCAACCACGGGGTCATGCGCGGGCCACAGCTCCCGAACACTTACTCAGCAGCGAGAAGCATCGCTCCCCCTCCCACTGCTCCCCACCACCACCCAGATCACACGTGCCTGGTCCCTGTCCTTCCCAAAGGGATGCTGCTCAGGCCCAGGGTGACTTGTTTTGCCTTGCTCCCACAGTGAGGGAATGATTTCCCAGGAGGAAAAGCTGGCCAGGACCTTGCTCAGCTCCAGTGCCCCCTTTGCTGCAAGAGGGGCTGAGGGCAGTGAGGGGACCCAGTCCCACAGAGCCCAGCTGGGCCTCTGGAGGACACAGAACTCCCCGTTTCTTGAGTAAGAACTCATTCCAGGCACACAAAACCCTGTTACTGCACCTGTGCCGAGAGGGGATAAAGGACCTGAGCCCTTCTCTGAGGGCAACAAGCACTGCAGCAGTGGCTGTTCAAAGAAATCAGGGCTGAAGAGCAGCCAGAGGGGAGGAAAACATTCCCAAGACTTGAGCTAGCCGCAGAGGAACCTGTGGGCTCCGGCAGCTCTGGATCCGGCTGTCTGTCCCGATAGGTGCTGCACCTCTCCAGAGAGCAGCTCCAGCCCAGTGGCCAACTTTGGTGCTGAGCTGGCCCAGCCAGGACCCAGCTGGTTAATGGTGACCCAGGAGTTCTCCAGAGATCCTGATACTCAAAGGCACCAATAAATCACACGACAGAGAAACAGATGTGGTTTCCAGGACGCCGGGACAAGGGATGGGACTGCTCAAGAGCTGTAGCCATGGCCAAGGGGCACCAGGAAGGGGAGAGGGAGAGCTCCGAGGCTCAGAAACCACGGGAGGAGGTGCTGAAGAGCACAGGGAGGCAGAGCCACATCCCAGCCCCGAGATCAGGTCAGGGCTCACCCCGGGCTGTTACAGAGCATCACAGCGCAGAGCAGGGTGTGCAAGCCCCCGGGACCTGCCCAAGGCCATCCAGTGAGTCAGTGGAGATGCTTTCCAAGGCGAGGGTTGTCTACGCACTGCCCGGCAGCCTGGATACAGTTGCTGAGGATTACAAATGCTGCTAATAATAGCCAGGAGGCGACTGGGCCCCAGCCCTTCGAGCCCCGGCCCAAACACGCTGCCGGCACACGGTGACGCTCCCGCATTCCCGAGCCACCCCAGCACTCCCTTCCTGCCTTTGGACAAGGGGCCACATGGGAGAAAACCACCAAAGCAGGGAGTTCAGGCACCTCAGGTTGTCACCGAGTCCCATCCAGGCTGGGCAAGAGCAGAACAAGATCTTCCCACGGACACTGGGTCGCCCTTTTATCTTTAAACAAGATCCGGTGGAGGAGGAGGATTTACCGGGCGTTTATAGGCATCGCTGCCGCCCCCAGCCCCCCCAGTTCAGCCAGGGGTCAGAGCCTGGGGCCAGAATCCTGCTGGGGCTGGGAAGGAGTGGGGCGGTCCCTTCCCTGGGGCAGGCAGGGACAGCGCAAGGAACCTGCGCTGGCACGGGGACAGTTTGCTGTAACCCACAGCAAAGGGATGCGGACGGGAAGAACAAACACATCCACATACCCCAGCACCTGGATAAGCCCTTGGGGAAAGGAAAAGACTCACAGGGGTTAGATGTGCACCCAGGAGAGGCTCGCACTGACATACGCTTCTCTTCCCTTAAATCTTCACTTTCTTGATTATTTTTAGGAGCATTCCTTGGGGAACGGGATTGGGAAGGAGCCAGAACCGCCCACCCCCCACCCCCCCCCCTCCCCAAACCGCTGCCTCCCTCGGGGACAACGGGCTTGTCCCCACCGAAGACAAAACATGGGTTTTGCTGGACCGCTCTTATTTTAGGGAAAAACCCCGGGCGCTGCTCCCTCCCCGCCACCCGCGGGGACAGAGGGCTGGAGAAGGGACGCCACGGGGGAGGGGGAGGGTTGGAGGGACCCCGGCTGCGGGAACCCCGGCGGTCCCGGGTGAGGCTCCTCGGGGAGCCGGCCTCACCTTGCTCTCCGCATCCTCTCGGTGCCCGGGCTGCTGGGGCTCCGCAGGATGCTGCCGGGGCTCCTCAGGATGCTGCTGGGGCTCCGCGGGCGGCTGCCGGGGCTCCGCGGGCGGCTGCCGGGGGATGCTCTCGGCCGCCGCGGGGCTGGGCTCGGCCGCGGGGCCCGGCTCCGCCGGCGCCTCCCGCTGCTCGGCGACCGCCTCTTTCCCCTTGTCGCCCGCCCCGACCTCCTCCACCGGCACCCGGCTGCCCTCGTCCTCCGGCCCTTCGGTCGCTGCCGCTGCTTCGCCCCCGGGGCCGCCCTCCCGAGCCGGCTCCGCCGCGGGCTCCTGGGGCCGCTCCGCCGCCCGCTCGCCGCCGCCTCCCCGCAGCCTCAGGAAGACGGAGGCGAGGACGAGGGCCAGGACGGTGAAGAGCAGCGGGACGGCCAGGTACAAGTCCACGGCCAGGTCCATCCTGCCCTGCCGCCGGAGCCCGCCCGACCCGACTGCGCGGCCGCGGGGGGTGCGCGGGCAGCGCTCGGCCGGCGGCGGGGCTGGGCCGGCTCTCGGCCGGCTTTACCCGGCGTCATCCGCCGGCCCTGCCCACCGCCCCGGCCCCCCCGGCCCCGGCACCCATCTCCCGCTCCCAGCCGGCAGCCAGAGCCAGGCCCCGCTCCCTGCCCGCCGGGGATGCGCGCCCGCATCCACCCGCACCCAGGGGTGGGATTTGGGAAGGGGCGACCGGGAGAGGAACGCTTGGGCTGCGAGCAACCCGGCTCTGCCTGATGCGAGAGCCCAGCTTGGGACAAGGGGATCGTTCATCAGACACGGCCTTATACCCACAAAATCATTCCCAAGCTGCTCGGCAGTCGCTCTCATCGTCAAATCCTAGAATTATTTACATTGGAAAAGACTTCTAAGATCATCACCCCTTTCAGTGAAGAAATTGTTCCTAATACCCAATCTAAACCTCCTCTGGCGCAACTTGAGGACATTTCCTCTTGTCCTGTCACTCGTTAACGGGTCCCATTCGTAATGATGGGAAGGTGTCTGTCTCCCGGGATGCTGCCTGCGGGCGGGCAGGCACCCAGGGTTTGGTGAGCTCTGGCACACTGGGGTGTCAGCTGGCCTCCGGGCAATGTTTAATGACCATCTGCACCTTGTTAGCCCTTGGCTGGGTAGTGGAGAGGCTGGCAGGGCCAGGAAGGCTGTCCTGACTCCCCTGGGTGAGCAGCATCTGGCAGCACATCCATGCCAAGCTCCAGAGCATCACTCCACCTTCCCCAGAAGCTGCAGGCGATATCAGTGGCTCATTTGTGCCATGAACTGCTGTTGTACCCACCAGGTAAAGTTGGTGCCGGGAGCAGCTGGGCTGCCAGAGCCTCCCCCCCGAGCATCTTGCTGCTGAGAGGTCTGAAAAGCAGGAGATGTGCCCAAAAGCCATCACAAGCTGGCAAAGAGAGTGGCCAAGGAGTTGTCAGGTCCCTCCAAGACTCTGCCACTGAGGATTTCCTCTCGAGACCGCTGGGAGGATTAGCCAACCTTTTACAAAGCAGGCTGAAATTAGAAGGCCTAAGCTATTGCTGCCAGGGTGAGACCAGCACGGAGCTGGATGCATGCGAGGGGAGCAGACATGGGAATTCACCCCAGACAGTTTCTTCGAGGGAAAAGGCTCCGGAGATACCACCAGGAGCAGAGTTTTTTTATTGACTGACCAAAGACAAAACTCAAAGAAAGATGGGATTAAATCTCCGGGTAGGAGGAAGGAAGTGAAGCCATGATCCTCACCGCGTTTGTCTTTATTGGTAATCCTATCAGGCAGGCAATCGTTAGCGTATGGATAATTGTATTCTTAGCAACAACCAACCACGGTACTTATCTCCCCTTCTCCCGCAGAGCTTTGCATTTCCTGGGTCCAGATCTCAGAGCTGCTCTAGAGCTCAGCCAAATCACCCGGAGATTGGCAGCATTACAGTGCTGTTTGGTTCAGCAGCTTTTTCCATGAGTGTTTGGTCCCTTCTCCCCCCTACTTGCCCAAATCCCAGTAGCCATGAAGGCATCACCCCGAGTCCAGTGCATCACTTGCTTTCGGAGGCTTCCCCTGAGCCCTGGAAAATTGCTCACGGCCAGAGACAGAACCAGGGGGGGGGAGCTCCAGGGACTGGGTCCTTGCTCCTGTGCTCAGTGGACTGTCAGCTCTGGGCACCAAGAGAAGTTCTGGGTGAGACTGACAGACACTGGCCACTGTGAGCTGCTAATAGGGCGACATGGGGTGTTCTGGTGTCACACACATTTCCAGCTGTCACAGTGCCCTTGATTACTGCCAACACCCAGGACACCTCCTGCTCTTTCTCCCTGGCAGTGTAAATTTTCCACGGCTCTGGGTTGGAAGTGTGTTGGAGGGTGTTTGCCCGCTCAGGAATGCAGCAGCATGTGGCTTGCATTAACCCAGCACGGAGACTGAGCACTTCAGCCAGCACCCTCCCAAGCAGGATTTATCACTGCCTTAAAATAAGAGAAGCTGGTCCTGACAGCTTCTGCTGAGGTTGGAATCCCTGACAAGGGAATCAACAGGAGCCTCAGAGGTGCTCATTAGCAGCTCCTGGCTCTGGACCTGCAGCGATTCCCTCTCAGGTTGCTGGAACCTGTGGCACTCACAGGAGCTGCAGGGTTTGGATGTCTGTGAAAAACAACACTCCTGGTCTTGAGAGCAACAGCCAGGAACAGCAAGGACACATCTCCCAGAAGAGCCGCTCTAACTGAGCCAAACTCATGCGGTAACGAGGTGACAGGATCAGCAACAGAGCTCAGCTCCCCATGCCCAGGTTTCGGGTGAGAGCTTCTCCTGCAGAATGTGATCTGATGGGGATGATCCCCCAAGCAGAATTTGGGCCCAGCAGGTCCCGTGTGATGCCGACTTGTCCCCTCCATGGCTCTCAGAGGGAACTGATGGAGTAAACTCGGCCTGGTCCCCGGCCAAAGCTCCCGCTGGGAAGCACAGAGGTATCTCTGGGGTTCCCCTGTCAATTTACAAGGCACGATTGATGCCTCCGGCTTTGTCATGCACGCTGCGGGACAGGAGGGGATGGATTCACTCACCAGGTCAGCCAGGCAGGCTCCCAGCCAGGGATCTCTGCCCTGGGCCTGCCCGCCAGCCCCGGGAGAGACGAGCACGGAGTCTGCTGGCAGGGGGGGCTCGGGGAGGGTTTCACCTGGGCACGGTACCCCCGCCCCAGCCCCAGCCCAGGCTCGGGCTGAGCCCGGAGCGGGACAGCAGCAGCAGCAGCGGCTGGAGCGCGCTGCCCTCTCTCGGGAGGAGAACCGCCCTGCAGCGCCCGGCGGGCCGGGATGGCTGGGGACGGTCCCCGAGAGCCCCGGGCGGGCCGGGATGGCTGGGGACGGTCCCCGAGAGCCCCGGGCGGGCCGAGATGGCTGGGGACGGTCCCCGAGAGCCCCGGGCGGGCCGGGATGGCTGGGGACGGTCCCCGAGAGCCCCGGGCGGGCAGGGGATGGCTGAGGACGGTCCCCAGAGCCCCATCCGGGCGGCTGAGGATGGCAGGGAACCGCTCCCCGAGAGCCCCGGGCGGGCAGGGGACGGTCCCCAGGAGCCTCGGGCGGTCAGGGGCTGTCTGGGGACGGTGCCCAGAGCCCCGGCCCCGCACAGAAGCCGCTTTCACACGGCCGCCAGCTCCGGGCCGCAGCGGGGGAGCCAAGGGCGGCAGCAGCTGAAGAGCTTTGCCAACAAAGGGGGATTCAGGAGAGCCGCGGTGACAACTGCTCCGGGACGCAGCCCCGGCACGGAAAATGCTGCGCTGCAAATCTTCCTGCGGGAGGGACAGAGCCGGGCTGGCTCCTGCTGCCCGCGCCACTGCGGGTGGCAGCGCTCCCAGGATGCAGGAACGGGGTGTGGGACAGTCGGGAGAGCCTTCTGGAGGCACAAAAAAGATCTGGTCTAACACACCGCATGTTCAGTCTCTGGCTACAGGCAGGTGCTGTTCCGAGGTCCTCTGCTTCCCTCCCACCCAAAGCAAGGAGGGTCACTGAGCTCCAACACCAGCCTCTGCATCCCAGCCATAACCCAAGCGTGGCTCCACAAGACTGTGCAGTGAGGTGAGCAGATACATGCTGCTTTCCAAGGGCAAAAGACAGGATTTTATGTTCCCAGATCCTCCCAGAACCCATTTTCCCTCACATAAAGTTTGAGCACAGACCAGTCTTATAACTGGTCCAAACTCAGATTATTGCTGCAAGCCCCAGTCACGCTCCCAGTCACGGATATCACTTTTTCCTTGCCAAGAACACAGCCCTCTCCATCTTGATGCCAGAAATGAGAAGCTATCCCAAGAAATGCCCCTGTACTCGCTGTTCTTCAGGCTTGGAGGTCACTCCCCTACCTGGCTGGCTTCTCATTTGCCTTCTCACACCTGGCTGTGCGCTGGCTCGGGGAGCTTTGGGTTCAATCCATGAGTGGCAGAGCTCAGCCCAGGGGTGGAGATGGCTGTACCTTGCTTCCAGCGAAAGGAATGGTCCAGCCCAAGAGCTCTCCCGGGAGTGTTTGTTTCTAGACCTTCTCCCTAAGCTCCTGTCACTACCCCCTCTGCTTGTGAGACCTCTGCTCTCGCCCATACAGCTCTTCCAACATCTCAGTTCATTTTACAATCTAATCCCTGAGCCAGGGCAGGCTCTCAGTGATTGTTGAAGGTCTTCAAAGTCTTAAACTGGTACAACTGGCCTTGCCCTTGACAGTACACTGATACAAGCTGATATTCCAAAAGCTCCTGGGTGCTGGCAGCCATTCCAGCCCCAGCTGCAGTGGAACAGCTGAGAAATGACACAGCCTTGGGTGTAAACAAGGCAGTGCTGCAGCAGAAAAGCAATTCCAGAATTCTCCTGCAGCCCCGGTCCGCCTTTCCCTGTCAGCACAGCTGGGACACAGCAGCACATGGCTGCTGCTGCTCCAGCTGCCCTGCCCCTCCTCCTGCTCCGGGCAGGCTGCATGGATTTGTTCCGGTGGCAGCCCCCAGTTCCAGGCCCCTCTGCTGAAGGACAGGACACACACGGTCACCAGCATCACACACAGGTGTGTGTGACCAGAAGGGACAGGCAATGATTATTTCCCTCTGAACACATTCCCAACCAGCTCTACCTGCCTCGATCCACACTTCTCCAGAACCAGAGGAGGTGCAGCCCCACAGAGGAGTCTTTATGCACCTTGAAGGAAAAAATGTGCTGCAAGCCTGTTCATTCAACCCCAAACCAGTCTTAAACATGCAGCTGCTCAGTGCCATGCCTGGCACTGCAGGAGGGACACAGCCCTGCTCCATGACTTGTTTTCCAACTGCCACAAAAGAAAAAGCAGGGGTTAATTTGCTTTTGCAGCAGACTGGAGGAAAGGAGCAGGAACACTGGCAAAGGTGCAGCGCAGGCCATCCAACCTGTGGGCTCCCCAGCAGTAATTAAATATCAGTGTGTCGTCCTCCTTTGCAAGTGTCATGAAGAGAAAGATGTGTAGATAAATCAAGAGGAACAAAAATAAATCAAGTCCTGATTGCAAAAGCCACAGAGGGACTGCAGGAGGTACCAGCAGTACCTACAAATGAGGAAGAACAGTGAGGTTATCTTGAAGCACCCCAAATTGCCTGTCCAGGCTGAAAAGCAAGAGAGATCAGTTATGAAAGCATTTCTACAGTGGCTGTACACAGTTTTCAGCCACCATTAGCTCACAGCATTTTCTGGAATTGGGGTTGTTAAATGCCAAGCACGGACACACCCGGATCATCCACAAGGAGAGGAGGGGCTCATTTGTTAATTGTGCAAGGAGCAGGGGAGGTGAGCTGGGCATGGGGAGAGCTGCTGAAGGGCAACTGGAAAGGAGAAAAAGAAAATGCTTTATAGGTGACACTAAATAAGAAGGATGTTTCCAGCAGTGTCTGGGAAGGGGAGGACAGAGGTTTATGTGGAAATGAGTGAGCTGCCTGTCTGCTGCCACAAAGCCATTTACTCTTTGAGGTGTTTCATTTTACAATATATTGCTATAAATATTTCAAAAGCCTCGGGGCTGCTGTCCCACACTCTGTTCCAGCTTATTTACCTACAGTTACAGGTTTCAACAAAGCTCACTGACAAAATATATGTTTTTCCACTTTCCCAGTCCTTGCTCACAGCCAAGCTCCTTGAGGCAGGTCTGCCCCAAACCCCTCTGCTTGGACTGCAGCCCTTCTACAGAGCCCCTCTGCACTGTGGGGCCTATTTAGAATCATGGAATCACAGAATGGGTTGCATTGGATGGGATCTTAAAGCTCATCTTGTTCCACCCCTGCCATGGGCACGGACGCCTTCCACTGTCCCAGGTTGCTCCAAGCCCTGTCCAACCTGGCCTTGGACACTGCCAGGAATGGGGCAGCCACAGTTTCTCTGGGCAACCCATGCCAGGGCCTCCCCACCCTCACAGAGAAGAATTTCATCCTAATATCCAAGCTAAACCTACTTCCTGTCAGTTTGAAGCCATTCTCCCTTGTTCTGTCATCCAGGCCCTTGTCTTTCTCCATCTTTCTTGTAGGTTCTGCAGGTAGCAGAAGGCTACAATTAGATCATCCTGGAAGCTTCTCTTCTCGAGACTGAACAATCCCATTGCTCTCAGCCTTTCCTCATGGGAGAAGTGCTCCATCCCTCTGATCACCATGGTGGCCCTCCCAAAGCAGCACACGACACCTGGAAGATGAAACCCCCTCTCACTGAGGTGAGGTGGCACCAGAAACACAACACAGAAACCTCTTGTGACACAGACTGGGGAGGCCAGGGCGGGGACAAAGAGCAGGTGGGGCAGTCTGGTAACAAACCTACCAACAAAACTCACCTCCCAAAGTCAGTGCAACCCCAGCAGCTTCAGATGTGCAAACCCCCAAGCACCCCCAGAGTTGTCACCTGACACATTTAGCACTTTGGGAAACAGAAGTGCACACCTGTAAGGTTTTTTCAGATCACAGTATGAAAGAAAGTGACAGGATAATGCAAAATAATTGATTTTATTTAAAATAAAAAGCAAAACCACAATCATCCGAACAAGACAAGTATCCCAGCTCTGCTGGATGGGTGATAAAAGCAGCTAAGGGCAGTGGCAGGGCTTGGAGCTGACAGTGGGACTGTCACATGAACGGGTAGCATTTTCCTTCCCCGCCTTTGCAAGGAGGATGCCAAAAAGCTCCCATTACAATGTGCCCACACAGGCATTTCAGATTGGATTCAGCCAACAGTCTCATTTCCCAGCCCACCATGGCTGGGGACTCAGGGAGGAGAGCAGAGGTTAACCATGAAAGAGGTTGTGGTCTTTCCTTGAAGCATTTGGAGAGGTTTGATGTAACTGAGGAGACAAATTGGAGCCAGCGCACACGAGCTGGGAAGGGAAGGTCTGCCAGAGGCTCCTCGGTGTCACCTGCTCCCACACCACTTGTGCAGGGAACAGGTGCTAGGACTGGTGCCTCTTGTCCACATCTGCGGTTCTGACAGAGTGCTGGGTCATTTCCTCCTGAACTCTCACAGCCTGTGTCCATTACCAGGCTCTAAAGCACAGCCAGAGCTCCCAAATCCCATCACCTTTCCCAGAGCAGGCAGGATTGTGACAGTGACACCCAGCCCGAGGCTCTCTGCCCATCCCTGGGGAACAGGGCAGCCCCCAAAGCCCCAGGGGGCTGAGGCAAAGCTGTGCTGCTGCTCTGGGGCTCAAGGAAATGAGGGGCCCACGGGGTGCTGGACCTGCTGCACCCAGGGCCTCCAGAGTACAAAAGCAGTGGGGTTGGAACAAGAGACATGAAGCACAAGCCTGGAGAAATGAGAGCACAGAGCCCACTCTCCCCAGCCAGCTTCCCACAAGCACGGAGCTAGGCACAAAGGGAGCACAGTTTTTAACTGTTCCTCACTCACCCAGCCTGGAATGAGGGCCTGGGAAGCACCAGCTCCCCCCATTCCTGTAAGACCAGTGAAGCTGACTCCCTGATGAGAGAATTGCATGTAGACCTTTTTAGAAACAGATCCTGCTCTAGCAGGACCTCCTGTTTAGAGCAGGCCATGGAACAGCAACAGTTCAACCCTGGTGAAAACAGAAAGTCTTGTTCTGCTACAATTTATGTACCACACAGCAGTTCTGGAAGGGCCACCACAGAACACCACGTGGCCGAGAGTGTTGGACAACATCCCCAATGTTTTCTGCTACAAAAAGCTCCCACCAGGCTCGGAAGTCTCAGGTTGCTCAGGATGAATGGACCACTTTTTGTGGGTGGATGGCTTCAAAGCACCTTACACAGCAGTTAGAGTTCAGCCTCACAACAGCCCTGCGAGGTAGGGATTTTCCTCACTGCTCAAACAAAGACTCACCAAAGTGGCTGAGGCAAAAGCCCTACCTGGAAGAACTGGAGATCCCAGAGTCCTGATTCCCAGGCAGCCTGAACAGACACTGTTTCACAGCAGGAAGTGCCCTGTGGAGCAGTCAGGAGAGGGTTGCTGCTATCATGCTGTCTGCAGTCCATTGTAAACAAGCTGCTTTTCTGTGAGGGGTGTCACACCAACACAGGCTTCACCTGGAATTGCTTTATTTCACACCATGGAAGAGTTCACAGGCATGGAAGAATGCTCTGCACACTGAATCTTCCCACTGTGCTTCTAGAGGCAGAGGTGTGGCTTTCCCAGCACAGCAATCAGGCTTTCACATTAGATTTTAAGACTGTGCCAAATGCAGCTGCATCTCACTGAGGTGCTGCCCAGCCACCAGAGAGGGCAGGGACAGCTGTCCACCGACTCCCCTCACCCTGACAGAGCTGAGTCTTGTGAGCCTTTGCCTCTCCATTCTTCCAAAAGGCAGCAGCTGCAGCCTGCTCTGAGAGGACACACACACAGACTGTGCACGCTCCCAGGCTGTTCAGCCTCGGCCAGAAATGCCAGGAGCTGGAGAAGTTAGAGGCTTTTTTTAAGTAATCTTGTGGAAGAATTTGCAGTGGCTACAGAGCAAGTGTGCTTGCTTATGCTTGGCTATCACAGGAAATTCAGAAGTCTGGACAGCTAAAGAATGTATCAGTAAACCTTCCCTCTCCGTTTCCCCACCACCACACTGCTCCTACACAAACTGACTGGCACAGAAAAGTCAAAAACAGAGATCCTGACAAACATATTTAGGATTCCTTTGTACAAAAGGATATGGCCTAGGAGTGTTTAAATAGGGAAGAGACAAGGTTAAAAATGGATCAGAGAATCCAGAAAAGCAACGCTCCAGGTTCCACCAAACCCAACACGTTTAAGAAAGTCACAGTTGAGGCTTCAACCTCTTTTTAATTTGCTGTTTCAGCAGTGCCTGGGCATTGCTGTGTGTTTACTACATGCACAGCAATTTTGCTGTCAAGTCTCCTCTCCCAGAGAACTGCTGAAGTGAGTTCTGTATCCACCTCCTAGGGCTCAGAAGAGCACCCATGGAAGCAGCCCGTGGGAAGTTCAGATTTCCTGGCAGCACCTTCAGCCACACAGAGACACCACTGACACCACTAGCACAAGCTCCTGCTAATAAAACAGGCCAGCAGCTCCAACAGATCCCTTGGGGACAAGAGCTTTACCTGGCATAACACAAATGCATCTACACAGACTTAAGCAACACATTGCATTTTTAAAAAGCATAAAACAACAATATGTCCCCCCCTCAGTCCTTTAAAATTGGCACTGCAACTTTCAGCAACATCTGAACCCACAATCTCAAAGAAAAGCCGTTTAGGGATGTGAACTGCACCGACC
The DNA here is from genome assembly GCF_009650955.1 of Corvus moneduloides. NCBI lineage: Eukaryota > Metazoa > Chordata > Aves > Passeriformes > Corvidae > Corvus > Corvus moneduloides. The sequence goes on from NC_045494.1 coordinate 8,204,623, forward strand.
TGAGCAAGCCCACGGCCTCGGAACTGTTTGGTGTTTCAAGCCCAGCAAATGTGATCGTGCCAGAGTCAGACTTTGTCAGCAGTTGCCTTGTGCTAAACATCACACCTGCACCTGAAGGACTGGAATTGCTGGCAAATGCTGACTTCCCCCCCCCGCCCCCCAGTTTTTTCCATGCAAGAAACTCCAGGATTCCCCTGCTCCGTCGAGCTTCCCATCACAAGGTGCTAGTGCAGCTTTGTTACCTGTCACTGTGACAGACACAGTGAAGTAGATGGACTGCTGCTGGTTCAGGTGTTGCACTTCAGGTGTGTGCATGGAGCACGCAGATTAAGACCAGGAAAGATGCTTTAGGTTGGTGGTCACCTCTGCTGAAGTTGCTTCAGTGCTTGGGGCATTCACACCACCTTCCCTTCCTTGGCTGAACAGGGATCTTCTCTTGGAAACATGATGAAAAAGGAAGGTGTTCACCCAGTGGAAGCAAGGTCAGGTGACATGGGAAGAACACAGAAATGCTGCTGCCACTGTAGGGAGAAAATTCACGTGGCCAAAGCTCAACTGCAGATTAAACCAGCCAGAACCATGGGGGACAATAAAAAAAGAGTTTTTTCAAATATATTAATGGCAAAAGGCAAATTAGAAATAACACTGGCCCATTCCAGGATGAGGATGGTCACCTCACAAACAGGGACATGGACATGGCAGAGGCGTTTGACGTTCCTTTGCCTCTGTCTTCAGCACAGATGATGGACCAAGGGGGTCTCAGTGCCCAGAGCTGGAGGACTGTGACTGTGAGAATGTTCAGCTCCCAGTCGACCCCAAACTTGTGCAGGATCTGCTCCTACAAATTCATGGCGCCTCATGAGATTCATCTGAGAATCCCCAAGATGCTGCTGATGTCATTGCAAAACCTCTCAATGATTTTTGAGCAGTCTCGGGAATCCAGAGGGGTCCCAGCTGACTGGAAGCTGGTGAATGTTGTCCCAATTTTCAAGAAGGAGGACCCTGGAAACCACAGGCCTGTCAGTCTCACTTCAGTGCCCAGCCAAATCATGGAAGAGATTATTCTGGGAAGTACTGAAAAACACCTGGAGGACAATGCAGACATCAGTCCCAGCCAGCACAGCTTCATGAGGGGAAAGTCCTGCTTGTTGAATCTGATCTCCTTCTGTGACAGGGTGACCCACCTTGCTGATCTAGGAAAGCCAGTAGATGTCACCTTTTGGACTTCAGCAAAGCTTTGGATACTGTCTCTCCCAGAGACCTTCTGGACAAACTGTCAAGCCCACAGCTGGTTAACCGTGTTACAGGGTGGGTGAGCAACTGGCCTACAGGCTGGACACAAAGGGTGACAGCGATGGGGGTGACACCATGCTGGCACTGGTCACTAGTGGGGTTCTGCAGGGCTCCATCCTCATCCCTGTGCTCTTCAAGATCCTCATTAACGACTTGGACACGGGACTGGAAGGAATATGAAGTTTGCTGACAACACTAAATTGGGAGGAGCTGTCAACTCCCTTGAGGGTAGAGAGGCCTCAACAAATTAGGTGAGCAATCACCAACTGTGTGGGGCTTAACAAGGGCAAGGACTGGATTCTGCACTGGGGACAGGGTACTCCTGGTTGTGTGGATAAACTGGGGAACAAGAGGCTGGAGAGCAGAGCTGTGGAAAGAGAGCTGGGGTCCTGGTTGGTGGCAAGCTGGATCTGAGTCACAAGCGCCCTGGAGCTTGGAGGGCCAACTGTGTCCTGAGGGGCATCAGGCACAGCATTGCCAGCTGGGCAAGGGAGGGGATTGTCCTTGCTCTGCTCTGCACTAGGGTAGCCTCACCTTGAGTGCTGGGGGCAGTTTTGGGAACCACAACATATAACAGACATTAAGCCATTGGAAAGCATCCAAAGGATGCCATGAGGATGGTGAAGGGTCTGGAGGGGAAGCTGTATGAGGAGTGGCTGAGGGCACTTGGTCTGTTCAGCCTGAAGGAGACTGAGGTCAGACCTCATTTGAGTTTTCAGCATCCTCCTGAGGGACAGCAGAGGGGCAGGTACTGATCCAATGACAGGACTCAAGGAAATGGCTGGAGCTGAGTCAGGGCAGGTTTAGGTTGGATATCACAGAAAGGTTTTTCACCCAGAGGGTGGCTGAGCACTGAACAGGCTCCCCAGGGCAATGGTCTGAGTTCAAGAAGTGTTTGGACAATGCTTTTGGGCACAGGGTGGGGTTCTTGGTTTCTGTGCAGCGCCAGGAATTGGCCTCGAGGATCCTCATGGGTTCTTTCCAAGTGCCCGTATTCCAGGATTCTATGAGACACACACTTGGAAGCTCCAGCCCCGACAGCAGTGTTCTCCTGCAGCAGGGTAAGATTCAAGGACCCATTTTCCACAGCTCAGCTCTTGCAGAAGCTCGTTTCTTCCTTGCTCCTCCTGAAATTCTGGTGTGAGATCCGCCGGACGTTCCGATAGGCCAAAAGGGCTGGTGTTCCTTTCCTCAAGTGTACAGGACAACATGTAAACATATGACAGTGTCAAAGCAAGGCAGGTTTTTACATTTACCTGCTGGTTTTAGAAAGAGTTCTTTAAAAACTGACCGTTGTCTTCCTTGCCAGTTCCGTGACCCTTTAAATACTTGGCATGTCCTTACCCACAGCTGGGTTTTAGTGCACTCACCCGGGGCGCAGAGGGGACAAAGCATTGCACAAAGGACGTAGTTGGGGCATTCCCCTACAGGTTATTCAGGAGCCAACCTTGGACAGCACGTAACGAAGATGTCTGGATCGAGGAAGAGTGACAAAAACTTAAGGAGTGTGAGAAATAGAAGCAGAAGGGGGTAGAACAGAGCTGGCTGGCTGCTAACGGAGCTTCGATCGGCAGCTGCCTCTGGGCAGGTGGTGTTATCCCTCAGGGGTAGCTGCGGCCTCCACAGGATTCCCTAATCCTGTCAAAAAAAGGTACAACTGCCTTTGAGCATTCTCCTCATAGCAGGGCACAAGATCCCAGCATGCAGATTAATCTCAGGCTTATTCTTCCTCCAGCATTGTACAAGCAGGGTTAGGATTTTATGTTTGGAAGTGTTTCTGTCAACTAAGCCATCAGACAGCTGGAAGAGAACGCCCACCCACCCTCACAGAGTGAAACAATCAACATACAGGAGGAAGAACACTGAAACCCAGAAAGCAAATGTTCTAGGCAAGGTGCTAATTTTTAATATTTAGGGTATTCATTTCAAAATTTGAATGGCAAATAATTTTAAAATGCACGGGTTTTTCAGAAGAACAGATCTGCATCGTGATCTGCACTTTTACAGCTTTTGTTTTTAAACCAGGGTCTGCATTAAGGTTTGTTCTCTCCTGCTGCTCATTCCCTGCCTGAAGTCACACTGGCTGCCAAAATGGGATTTGACAATGCTGTAACAAGCAAATTGTGAAAACCTCTAGGGCAAAATAAGCAGTCAGTACAGCTCTCCCCAACCTTTAATGATGCTCTGTACTTGTAATTCAATTGTATTCAGTTACAAGCAACTCCTGGAAACAAGAGAGCAATCTACAGGAGCACACAGGTCTTCAGGCAGTCCCTAGACTGGGAAGTCAGGCATCATGCTGGAATATGGACTTCCTCAGGTAAACTACTGCTGCACACCTTCTTCAGCAAGCCACACACTAAGCCACCACAGCACTTGCATCCACGCCAAACCTGGAGCATCCAAGAGCTCAGGAACTGGCCAGCACTCTAATGCAGGCAGGCAGCCAATCCAGCAGCATTGGTTAACCAAGCTGCGAGGAATTTGCTTAAGAATTTTGGCAAGCCTCTGCTGTATGAGAAAAATGCTTTATTTAGGAAAGAATGTTTAAGTTCTTCCCTGCAGTATACTCCCCGATTCCCAGTGCTCCACTGTTTTTAACCTGGCCAGTCCAGAGAACTGCTTTCCTCAGCAACTTTACCCTAAGTGTATCTATCCTCAATTTTGCCATATTAATGTTGCCTCCTTCCACACTGACTGAAATTTGCTCAATATTTATGTATTTGTTTATTTATTTATTTTAAATGTGAACACAGACCTTTGGAATTTAGGATGAATTTTGCCTTTAACAGATAAAGCAGTGGAACAAATTGAAATAATCCAGGCAGCAGTAAGAGAAACCACACAACTGCTTAAAGGTTTTCTGTTTGAATAAGCCACTGAAATCTGAGTGCTGCCTGATCATTCTTCATCTTTAACTGTTCACTATTCATTTGTGCTCTCTGAAGAGCAGTTAAAACATCCCACCTCTCCCATTAAACAAAGAAAAAATCAAATTCTTTCATCTATTAAAAGAGACAACTAGGAAAAGTAGTAAAACTGTTTATTAAATAAAACCCCTGATTTTAAAAAAAACATCAATAATCTTAGTTTTCTGCTTGGAACAATTAAAATAGAAGATAGCACTAGTCAACTGCTTTATGTCCTGTAAGGAATCCCTTGCTCTCCATCCCTCGCTGCTGAGGAATCCCCTATCTGAAGGGTGCCAGCTTTCCCTCACATTGTCCTGTGCTTGTTTAAAACCAACAGCTGCCATGGGGTCACCTGGAGGAGCTGCGTTCTTTGCTCACGCAGTCATCCTGGGAAGTTGTGTCCCCGTTCCCCATCATTCCGCATGTCCTCCGCTTTTTCCTCCGGTGCATCATCCCCTCTGTCTCGGAGCCAGAGTCACACTGAAGGATGGAAAGATGAAACCACAATTCAGAGGAACCTCATGAACTGCCTGTGCTGTGCATTTCACCACAAGAGCTACTCAGCAACCCTGAGCTCAAAGAACGTACTGTTCTAGGTTAGACACATCAAGGAAATTTTAAATTAAGCATTTAAAAATCAGGAACAGAAACGTTCTTGGATTTCATCACTGACTAAAGCTGATTTGGAGCAAGACAATGAACGTGTTCCTTTGGGCCCCTAGAAGGACCTCATCTTCGAGGAGAAGACTCTGGCTTCTGAAGGATTTAGGTGTTGAGAAGAGTCCCATGTCATAACTGATCTGTTTTGGATTTTGTTCCCTCTCCCAATTTTTAGAACATTCATTTTGCAGCCATTTTCCACAAGCTAAATGAGTGACAGATTCATGTATAATACAGACATGGATCAAACAGACTGAAGCCACTTAGCAATGCAAAGAGAGGCTTCAGCAAACAGAACCTGCTAAGATCACAGGCTCTTCCACCATGTAGATTGGTTTATCTGCTGTCCATTAATTTATTCCATAAGGCATGAATATAAGGATGAAGGCACATGATCAGGTATGGAAAAACAATGTAATTCCAGAATATGGATCACCTATTGCAGTAAAAAGCATTACCTCTGAATCAGAGTCTGAGGAGCTGGAACTTGAGGAACTGGAAGAATCACTAGAACTGTCAGAAGCAATACCAGTAGATTCCTGCAGGTCAACTGAATCAGCCAAGGCTGCCAAGTCAGGATGTTCCTGCTTTAGAATCCTAAATGCAGTTGAAATTTCAGGGTTAGCCCTTGAACTGTAACACTGCATGTTAATGAATATTTTTAAGTTTTGTTTTCAATGAAAAATATGCAAAGAAAGCTACTAAATCTCTTACCTGTACCATTTCCGTGACAGTTTGGGCCTCCCTCTTACTGTCTTGTGCCACACCACTGGGAAGTTGGTACAGCTGGCAAAGTTTTGTGTGATGGCAATAGTCGTGTCAAGATTGAGGACTACGTGCCACCAGCCACCTAAAACACAACACCAGTGACCATTGGTGGCTGCACAGCAGAGAGCAAGTTCAAGAACATCCAAGAACACTTCTCCCATAATGCAGGTGGAACTGGATATTATCTCCCAAACCCAGGTGAGTTTGCCAACACATCATCTTTCCTCAGCCTTTTTTCAGCTTCCACCCCAATGCCTGACAGGTTCTTGTTACACAATGCTGCTCCAAGCTCTGACCAAATTACCCAGCTCACACACAGGACTGAAGATGTGACTTGACAGCACCATGCTGGCTGCTGACGGTTTATTTAACAGCAACAGCCATTGTAACCCAGACTGCACAGAGGATCCTTTCTGTTCAGCTGGAGAGCACTTTCCACGCTGATTTGGTAAGGTTCTTATGACTACAGACTAACCTTTCATTTAAAAATAGATGCAAAATCGTTTCTCCACACAGGATAAAAATAGTGGAGTTCTTACAACCCACTTATAGCCTCATAAAAGACTGAGGGAACAGTTTAATGGAACCCGACAGCTACAAACTCTTAACAGAAGGTACACTCAGGAGTCACTAATAAGTGCCAAGACAATCAAAAGGCACCCTTCACACACCAAGTCAGCTGGATGTTAGAGACAAGCAATGTGGACAGAAACTATGGGCTGTGCTGCACATAAATGATGCAAGATTCAGAGGTTAGAATCTGGCACTGAACTCACCTCACCCCCTGCTTACAATGGGCACACAGTGTGCAGCCACTCAGAGAGAAAGGCATCTTTAGCAAAGCTTTATTTAGCTTTTGATTTCAAATGCAAGATGAGGCATAACCACAGAGAAGTGGGTGGAAGGTGTCAGTGCCTTTAAGTAGTTCGTTTCCCACAGCTAAGAAAAATTCACATGCAAAATTCAGTCATGAATTTGCTCCAGTGTGTATAAACTCGAGCATTTTTGTCTAAGAGTTACTAGGGGCTCAAACACCTCTATTATTTTATGTCATTATTTTATGCCCTGACAGCTTCCTATTACTGCAATTTAGCTCAGGATCACATTCCTGTGATGCTGTAACACAAGTTCCACTTGTTCTGCCATCTGTACCACATACAATCCTATGCCACAGGCCATACACACCTTGGGACGTTCAGCAAGTAACTGAATAGTCTCAAAACAAGCTCAGGAGAGTTTGTTTTCTAAGAGATGGGCCGTGTAAGAAAGCTGAAATATTCCCTTCATCTCTATTACACAGGAATATTACATACATGCTTTTTCTCTCCCAGATTTCCTTCCTGGAGAGATTTGCACATACCTGGCACAAAGACTGTCTCTCCTGGCTTCTGTAAGACTTCCAGGGGTTTGAACTCGGGGGGCCAGGTGGGAAGCTGCGTCCGGGGATAGATGACATTGAACCAGGTGATGGCCTCGTCCTGCTGGTTCCCTCCTTCTTCCCGTGTCACTTTGATCAGCTCTCTGGGAGTGCTGGTTGGGAACAGGCACCAACGCTTATGTCCCTGGACTAAGGCATTCCATGCACTAGTTCCCAAGGGATCGATGTGAATTCCTGTTCCAGAACGAGGTGGGCCCATCACAAACCATCTGCAGGAGGGGGAAGAAAAGTGCTTCAGTCATAGAGCAGGCAGGTAGCTCCCTTTCTTCATGTTAGACAGAGAATTCATTGCACTTTCAGTTAGAAATTAAAGTAATTACAGTTCCTTCATTTACACTCTTGATTTTGTTAAGTTCACACTGCAGCAAAAAGGTACAACAGGAGTTTAACCTAAGAACCACTATGAACTGGGACAGGAATGACTGCAGGACGAGCAAGTGAAGATGACTTTCTAAATGTCATAGCTCTCTTTTGTTTCAAACAGTTCTTCAGCAAAATAGTGATTTCAAAGTTTATGAGTGTAATTAAGTCCCAACAGCCTGTGCTAGGATTCTTCCTAGGCAGGGGGACTCTCCTATGGTTTTCTAAAATTTCCTGCTCAAGCACATCCAGAACTGCAGAACAATGAGGAACAAAAGGCAACACAAGGAACAGAGCAAGTTACGCAACCCTGGCCTCTCTCTGCGCCTTCTGTTCATTCACAACAGGCTTTTCATTCCAACACTTAACTACATGGAGCTTATTCTCCAGTGACCATTCAGGATTTGAGGTTTATATTCCCACTGCCCATTTGCAAGGTTTATTTCTCCCAGTGGAGAACTTTATCTACTGTACGTGTTTAACTGCAGCAGCACCTTCAGCTGCTCATTTTCCCTGAAACGGAGCACTAAGACCAACCACGCCAGAAAAAGCAGTGTGAAGTGACTTCATACCAGGGATCAAGAGGAAAAAAAATGACTATAATTGTTTAACTGGCAGCAGAGAGTACAGAAACTAAAGCACCGATATGATCCCTCCATGGTGTAGTGACAGGCAGGTGACGCCCAGCAAGAGGAATGCAAAGGTTCAGAAAATACACCAGGTTGTCCATCTCTCCTTTCCAGTGCAGGTGTAAATCAAGCTGGTTTTGAAGGATCATTTGCCAGCATCAATTGTAGGACAGCAAGTTTGTTTATCAAGCTGCTTTCTTCCTGCTTCACAAAGGAGCTGTAAATAAGCAGGTGTTTGTCCTTTCTATTGCCAATCTAGATTTATATTAGCCTTAGAAAGCTGCTTAAACTACAAGTAGAACAGTCAAGGCTTTCATGAAGAAATCAGAAGAAATTATACACATAAAAGTCTGTCTGGCACTGGCACTGTCCAATATCATTTTTCTGACAATAACTGCAATCTACACACACAGAAGGTTTTAAAACCCTTATTTAGCAACACTGCCATTTACCAGCATCTTCCTCCAAATATTTAACTTACAATGAACAAAACACAGTTTGCCCCAAGACATCAAATTTACGACTGAAAACTTCACAACTCCTAAATTCAATCTGAAAGCAAACCCCAACCCCCTTCCCCAAATTAAAACAGCTGCTTCAGTAAAGGGCTTCCAAAAATTACTGTCTTTATTTTGAAGAGGAACAATGCCAATAAAAATGTCCTAAACAGCACCAATTCTTCTTTTAAGGTTTACACACTATCACACACCTCTCAGCCCAGAGATCAACCTGTACAGGTCGTATCCTCCTCATACTAAGATTAGCCCCACGTCCTGTCAGATTTTCAATTATGCTCTAAGAGTACTGCACACTCCTTTCTGTACCTAGATGAACCCTCTAATTCCAGGAGGCATTACCTGCTCTTGTGCATCACTCAGCTCTCAAAAAACATCAACAGCCTGAAAAAACCCCATATTTTCTAGGACGAAATAGAAGAAGTTGGATACCAAGATCACAAGCAAAGAGCTCGGCATGTGCCTGTGGGTGGAGAGGGTGTGGGGGACACAGACAGCAAAATAAATGAGTCACAACCAGATTCTCTCATTTACCTCTAACTTGGGTAAATGATCTCTAGTTAATTAAGTGTATTCAGTTTCTACTAGAGACTACACCTGGTGTGGTTTTGTGTTGTATGTTCTTAGAAGAGAATTACAAAAAGCACTGTCAAAACACCTCCTTCAGTGACCTGAAATGGAATTAGGTTCTTGCTTCACTCCTGCAAAAGCACAACTGGACTACAGGCACGTGAGAGAGTGCAGAGGAAAGTACCATTACTCATTACTTGCTCAATTTTATTTAAATAAACCACATCAGAGCCTCATGTCACTCAAAGGGCAACAAGCATTGTCTGACAATTATAATGTCACTGTAAAGGCTTTAATTTCTTGGGAGGGTTCAGTTCATACTGCTATGAAGTGTCAAAGTAACATAGATAAAAAAGGTTTTGTATCTAGAAGCCCAAATACAAGGTTGCTGCATTCGAATTTATGAATGAAACGTCATTTCACCCTCTTCCAATCTGAAGCAAAAAAAAGAAAGAGTTGAAAAGACTACATAGATGTGAAATACTGTTCTCTCTCAAAACCATCTGAAGAGGAGCTAAGAACTAGTGCCCACATTAGATCCCAATCTAGCTTAAGATCTTTACCTTAAAAGGACTGACTCATAATTAAACAAAATTCCACGCTGTACATAAGCCACTGGTGCAAAACCCAGGAGCTGTTCCTGAGGTACTTAAAATTTGAACGCCAGAAGGCACACACACAGAGCAAGAAACTGATCTTTGTAAGTCTCAGTAACTATGTAATTTTTGAAAAATATAAGAAGTGATGTAAACTGGCTTAATAAAACGAAAAGAAAAGAAAAAACAAAAACCCACACCATAAATCTGTAGCAATACTCGTTGCTGAAAGAGAAATTGTGATGCACAAACCTGCCCTTCTCTCCTGCAGGATTACAGATGTACACTCATTTTAGAGATTCTGTAAAAATATCCCTTTTTTATGTAAGGCAGTCCCAGGTATTTAGGAACAACCAATGAGCTGGAAAATACCCAGTTTTGTCTTGCTGTCACTCTACCTGTAGGGTGGCCGTCGTTTCTCCCCTGCATACTGAAAGAGATCATCAGTGAAGAATTTGGGGACTTTGTAGTCCTCCAGGAGTTTCCTTCGCTTGGGATGCTCTCCATAGCTGCTGTCAAAGATGTAGAGGGGGCTGTCATCCCGTGTGGTTTCCATGTACTCTATATAATATTTCATCTTCATCTTCACAGAGTAACCGTCATTGTCCTCTCCGCATTTGAACTTCTGGTTCCTGTACTTGCGTTTGAGCCGCTCCAGCGTCCACTTCTCCTGGGCAGACCAGCCCACCTGAGCATTCAGCAACACCACGGGCTTGTAAGGCTTTTCGTAACGCTCAACAAATTCCTCCACTGTTAACTGGAGTGCATCTGCCCTCTCCACGTTATCCTGTGAAACCAAGGGAGGAAAGCAGTACAGATATTAGGACAGACTGACATCCTAGGACTGCACTTGCCTGTGGGGGAGCTTCACACATACCCTTTGCTCCACAGGCCACGAGGGTATGGCGCTGCCTCTGTGTTATTTTAAGCTCCTCGAGGCTGCAGGCCCATTTCTCCTGGCCCGCTCCCTGCACACATCAGTGACACGAGCAGCCCGAAGCCTTTGGCACTGCTCCCCACCGATCCAGCTCCCCGGGCGAAGAGGCTACCCTGCCCTTTCGGCTGACACATCCCCTGCTGCATTTCACCCCCTCGGGACACGGGGAAGCGCTCCTGGGAATTATGCGGGTGCCCGTTCCATCCCGGCGGGCCCTGACCTTCCCACACGCCTCGCCACGTGGAGGGAAGAAAGTCCTCTCCCTCACCGAACCTCTCCCTCCTGCCAGCTCTAAGGCAACCCCAGCCTCGGGAACGGGCCTCTTCCTGCTTCCCATCACACATCCCGCAGTTCCCCCTTCACCTCAGGCATTCCCAATCCCCTCAGTGGCCCCATCCATCCCTGTCTCCTCAGGGCTCCCCAACCCCCGGTCGTGTCCCCACCACAGTTCCCTCAGCTCCCGCCGTTCCCCTCACGTCTCTCCCCGGTTCCCCGCAGGACTCGCTCGGTCGCGCCCCCCTCCATTCCCAATTTCCCCATCTCCATTCCCCATTCCCACCCTCCCATTCCCCACGCCCTTCTTTCCCCTCAGCCCCCGGCTACCCTCCGCCCGACGCACCTTGCAGGCGGTGGGGCTGAGAGGAAAGGTCTCGCAGTAGTTGTGACGGGTCCAGTCCAGCGAGTCCTTCAGCTCGGGCCGGGCGCTGCGCTTCGCCTCCCGGATCCGCTTCTTGCTCTTGTGATTCATGGCGGCGGCGCTGGGGGCCGTCACCGCCCGTCACCCCCGGCCCGACCCTGATCCCGATCCCGGCCCCGCTCCGGCCGCACCTTCCAGAAATTTCACCCCGTGCCGCCGCTGTCGCCGCGGCCCCGCCCCCGCCGCTCTCCCATTGGCTGGCTGCCCCCCGGCTTCCGCCACGCCTCGGCGCTGATTGGCCGCAGCTGGGGAAGCGGCGCCCCCGCACCGCCATGTTGAGGAAGGGCAGCGCGGGCGGCACGGAGGCGGCACGGGCGCCGAGCGCCCTTGGTCGCGCAGTCCCGCGGCCCCCCCGGGACCCCACCGCCGCCGCTGCCCTTCCCGCGGCGGGCCCGCGCTCCGCGCCTGCCGCTGCCCTGACAGCGGCGGGCCGGCTGCGGGTCACCCGGTTTCCTCCCTTCTCCCGGCAGCGGCCCGCGGAGGTGCCTGCCCCGCCCCGCTGGGGCAGCGGCGCGGGCGGGAGCGGCCCGGTTTAACCGCGGCGCCCGGGGGAGGCCGCGGCTGGGCGAGCGGCCCACCGCCATCAGCGCCCGCGGCGGCGCTCCGCGTGACGTCAGGCCGGGAGGAGGCGCCGATTGGTCAGCGCGGCCCGGCGGCAATACGTGTCCGCCCACGATTGGCCCATGGCGGAGCCGCAGCGGCGGCGCGCACGGCGGTACCGTTTCGAGGAGGGTCCGGCGGCGCTGGCCGTGCGCGTGCTCGAGGTACCGGGGGCAGCCGGGACACGGGCAGGAGCGGGAGCTCCCGGGACCCCGGCACAGCGCCTCGCTCCCTGTGTTGCAGGTGCTGGACTCGCAGTACGGGATGTACGTGTGGCCCTGCGCCGTGGTCCTGGCCCAGTACCTGTGGGTGCACAGGCGGAGCCTTCCCGGCAAGCGCGTGCTGGAGGTACCGCACGCTCCCCGCCCCGTACCCCCTCTCTTGCCCCGCGGGCCAGGCTCCGCCCGCGGTCTCCACGAACGCGCTCTGGTTTCAGATCGGCGCCGGTGTGAGTCTCCCCGGCGTGGTGGCCGCCAGGTGCGGTGCCCAGGTGATCCTGTCCGATAGCGAGGAGCTGCCCCGCTGCCTGCAGAGCTGCCGCAGCAGCTGCCTCATGAACCACCTACCCCACGTGCCTGTCCTCGGCCTCACCTGGGGCCGGATGTCTCCAGAGCTGCTCTCTCTTGCTCCTATAGACATTATTTTAGGCTCAGATGTCTTTTTTGACCCTAAAGGTACGTTAATGCCCTCAGGTATCTTTGGTTTGTGACTGCAAAGACTTCGTGTCCAAGCAGTGCTGGGAGCAGTGTCAATAGATCAGGTGTTACTCTGGGGTAATTCTAGTTTAGAGCTGTCGTAAATGTGGCTGAGGGTGGGGGAAGAGAAGACGAAGTAATTAACTAAGTCCCTTCATGCCGTGCTTGGGTCTCTCATACAGATACACTGTGCTTGCATTGATTTGTAATTACCATGGCATAGAACCAAGCAGATTAATCCCCACCTGGAATCCAGAGACTAACCCAAACTGCTTTATCTCCCCCAAACTCCACAGACTTTGAAGATATTTTAACTACGATTTACTTCTTGTTGGAGAAGAACCCACATGCTCAATTCTGGACAACTTATCAAGTCCGAAGGTAAATTTTTACGTATTTAAAACTCAAATCTTAACTCCTGTCTCAGCTGTGGACGAGTGTTAACTCCTCTGTGGCAGCACCACTCTGCCTCAGAAAAGCTCCTTATTGTGAGTCAGGCTGCTTTTGCCCAGTAAATCCTGGAGGTAACAAAATCTGAAAATAATCCATGAACCACCAATTTGCTGTTGAGTTCTACTCAACTGTTACAAACCCAGCTGTGTTGTACTGAAGTTTGGTGACAGCCTGCTCGAGTTACTGTAGCAAACCCTGGGTTAGGTTTTCACACAGTTTCCTCCCCTCAGTGCTGACTGGTCTATCGAGGCTCTGCTCTACAAATGGAAACTGAAGAGCATCCACGTTCCCTTGCATTCCTTTGGTGCAGACAAAGAGCACTTGGCCAGCTCCTCTCTGCCAGGAAGACACACAATTGAAATGATGATCATCTCACTAGCACAGTCAGATGGCACTTCAGTTTATTCCACTTTAGATTTCAGTACAAGGTGATACTCAGCTGTTCGCTGTAGCACAGAGCTGCAGAGAACAGTCCTGTTTACAGCATACCTCATGGATATTTTGGGGAAGCAGCAATTCTTAAAACATGCACTGTAAAAATAAAGCTGTTTGGTTTCCCAGCTATGGCTTTTGAGAAATTTCTGTTCCTCCCCCAAGCCCGTGAAATAGTTCAGAGCTTCAATTCCATCATGTGAGACACTACACAACAGAATTTAACCTGGAAATCCACAAGATCCAACCTAAATCCACAACTTCAGCTATGAAAAGGTAACTGCACTCTTTTCAAAATGAAAACCATCCCTTTAAGATCCCTTTACCAGGAGAATCCTTCCCAAAGATGCACATACAAAAGCCAGCCCCTCTGTTTACTGCGCTAACCTGGAAATACAAACTCCTCAGTTTGTAGAAAAGTACTTTTAATCCTCAACAAAGCCACACTGCCAGTGTTCAGATGTTTCCATTCCCATTTAACATACATGCATAAGATAAAACAAGGCATTACAATAACCCTTGACACAGGATGTTTGAAGTTACAAGTCATTTGGTACCAAATCAAGAGAAATCATCACTGTAAAGATCAGCCCCCATCAAGCAGCAGCCTGGCGAGCCAGGGCAAGCACACAGCAATGCAATTATTAGTACTGCTCAGTGTGGACCTCCCACAACACCATCCCAGGACCTGGCTGGTTCTGCGTTCATGGCCTGGTGTGTTACCCAGTTGCCACACAATATTGGGTTAGTCACAATGCTAATTAAAATTTGCCCACAGTAATTTAAAAGCAACCCCAGTGGATAAAATTTATAAGCAGTAGAATGCATTTGGTTACTCTATCGAAGTTAAACATTGACAGTATAATTGCAGAAATCTTTTCAAGCTAAAATAAGCTGACCCAAGACATTAAGTTGAGAAAAGTTAACACAGAAAAAATGTTTAATATTAACTACAGAGACAGTGGGTATAGTACAGAATGTCTTAAGCAAAAGATACACCAATCAGTACTTACAAAGGAATGAACCATTTCTTTGCTTAACATTACAATTCTCATATATAAGTTCATAAATGTAGGTTGGTAAGTTTTACCATTCTGGAAAAAATAAGGTGTGTATATCATCAGCTAGATGTGCTCACTGTATGCTCCATTTTTTTTACGCAAGGCCCGGGTGACTGGAAGTGCAGTTGTCAGGCATTTTAATTAACTGGACAGCCATTTGTTTCTGCACGACAAGGCATCGTTACACAGGAGCAATCAGGAGACAACAGGAAACAGCCAAGCACTCTGCACTGCAACACGCCACCTTAACAGCTAACCAGCATTACTCAACTGCTACACAACTGCGCCTAGTGCACAAAAATACATAAGAGAAGAGATTAGAATTGAGTCTGGTAAAACAATCCTTGCAAATATCAACTGTCACCTGAAAAGATTTCTACCAATTTGAATTTGAAGATGCTATTTTAAGTCAAAGTTGTTCTTTCTTTAAAAAAAAAGCATTTACAGTAAGTTTCAAGTTGAAGTTTTGCAGAATTTTATTTAAGGAATCAAGACAAAATTGAGAATACTTTTTGACAGTTAGCTATCAGCATATAATGGCTGCATGATTCCTCAGTATGAAACTGGAGGCAGCAAGTTACCATTAGTTCTTATTTCCAATAGAAGTCAGCACTATATAAACAAAAATGAAGTTTTACCTCAAATATCCAAGCCAATAATGAAATCGGTAGTCGTTCACTTCACTAAATTACAAGAAATTTGAATAACAGCAACAAAATGGCACATAAAATGTAAAATCTGCCACTTGAGGCGCAACTTAAACAAGTAAAAAGTTAGACAAAATGTTACAAAATAACCTTTTCAACAGCTGGTTGCTCGGCCAGGGTCTCTCCAATGGGCTGAAGACTCAAGCGATCTTTTCCCCCCAAAGGCGTCCTTTATGTGGGTTCTCATTTAGCTGAAGCATCTAGGTTTGAAGAGAGAAAAGTTCAGCCAGGTTTCTACCTTGTCTATTTTGGGTGTGGATGACTTCAGGGATACTTCTAGTTGTGTTTCAACTGGCTTTGCCTAATTTAATTAAGTTTTAGGAATTTCCACAGTCTTCCACCTCCCCCCTCTTTTTGAAGTTGCTTTACTTCAGAGGCCAAATGTAGGGTTCAGTCAAAATAGTTTAGTTACAAAGGAGAATAAACACCAGGCTGTAGATCAAGCCACCATTAACTTCAATTCAGCCTGTTCAACACTCAATTATTCCAAGTTCTATAAAAGTTACAAAACTAATACTTCTTCATAAAGACTTAACTAAACTCTAATTAGCATTCAAAACCGAAAATGTGACTAATTTTGCTACAATTACCTAACTTCAGAGCTAGCTCAGGCCCTTTCCTTTTAAAAAACAGGACCAAACAGTTTGAAAGGTTAAAGACACACTATCCTTTCCCCACCCGGTGTATCCTTAGATGCCTCTTCAAGATGTAGACTTGAGGAAAAACTAGTTTCCGTGGTTTTCTCTTGCAAGGAATTTGCCACTTTTCTAGGACAGTTATTACCTCCAGTCAGTACAACGGCCACTGAACCGATCTTCCGTTCTAAAAGGATAGTGTATCTTTAACAGTGTAAGACAAACCTGCTCCAACACACGCCCACAGAAACTGGTCCCTGGAGGATCAGCCAAATCAGTTAAAATCTGCAATACTGGCCAATATTCTTTTAGCAAACAGGAGACCGCAGCTTTAAAGGGGAAAATGCAGATGTTGGATAAATACAGTAAGAAATAGTCATTTTCATCATAGGTTGCGTCTCATACAATATTTTATTAAAACCAAGGCATTAATCTTGCAATAAAACATTTTCTCTGTTAAAAAAAAAAATTCTCCGTAGAAAACCCTTCAGTAATTATTTCCCTAAATCAATAACCAAAAAGCACTGCTCAAGAAAAAAAAAACCAAAACCAACAACTAACAATGTGCCCCACTAGGATTCACTTGGTTCAGGCTATTAATGTTCCAAGAACTACCCAACACCCCACCTAAGTGCTCTAATAAAGTAACATGCATCCTGTGCTGATCCCGAGGTACATTACCATGTTCCTAGGAGGATACAGCTCCTTCTTCTTCCGGAGACTTGGGAGGGCTCTTAGACCTGGATCTAGAGTTGGATTCTCTCTTTGAGGCAGGGGGAGGGCTTCTAGATCTGGACCGGGATCTCGACCTGGACCGGGATCTGGAGACAGATGAGGACTTTGACTTGGATCTCCTGGCAGACCTGGACTTGGAGGTGGAGCGAGACCGAGAGCGTGTGCGAGACCGGGATTTCGATCGACTGTAGCGGGACCGACTGCGGGACCTAGAGCGGCTCCTGCTTCTAGATCGGCTGCGACGGCGTCTTCGAGGGCTAAAACATACCAGAAGAAAAAAAAAAAAAAAAAAAAAAAAAGGCGCGTTAAAAGTTTTTCACGGGTCATGCACGGACTGGAGCGAGTGCTGCGGGACAGGGAAGGCGGAACAGGACGCACGTGGGCAAGAAAATGAGTGTTGCGAGGGCGCCATTGTTCAGAGCGAATGGCCGGGGGCTAAATCTACTAAGGGCGAAACCCTTCCACTCCGAGGGAACCCCAGGTGCCTTTGCTAGTAAACCTCCAGTAAACCCCCGCTTCCTCTTCCCAGCCCCGCCGCGAAACTCGCCGGGAAAAGAACACAGAACCCCAGAATCGGTCCGGTTGGAAGGGACAACAGTGGGTCACCCGCTCCAACCTCCCTGCTTAAGCAGGGTCGTCCTAGAGCACACGGCTCAAGTTTGTGCCCATACGGTTCAGTGACGGAGACCTCACCACCTCTCTAGGCAACCAACATGAAAACAAACGGCTCCCACTGCACAGGCGCATAGCTAAGGTTCATCTCGTTTACTGCCCAAACTCCGCTGCCCGTTCCGCGGCTCTCACCTGCGGCTGCGGCGGCCGTAGCCGCTGCTGCTGTACCGGCGGGGCGGCGGCCCGCGGCGGCTGTGGTGCGAGTCGGGCGGGCGGCCGTAGCGGGCCATCTGCACGCGGAGCTCCCGGCCGTCCAGCACCGCCCCGTCCATCGCGTCCATCGCGTCCTCCGCGTCCCGCTTGTCGTGGAAGCGCACGAAGGCGAAGCCGCGGCTCTCCTTGGTGTAGCGGTCCCGGGGGATGTAGACGTCGCCCACGCGGCCGTACTTCTCAAAGACTCTCCGGAGGGTGTCCGGGGAGGTGCGGTAGGTCAGGTTGTCCACCTTGAGGGACGTCATGCCCTCCACGTCGGGCGGCGGGCGGCCGTAGCTCATGGTGGGCAGGAGCCCCTGAGGGGCGGCGGCGGCCGAAGAGAATAAACCTGAGAGGTTGAGGGGGGTCAGCAGCCGGCGCGGCCCTGAGGGCGACGCGCCTCACACCGCAGGGCGAGTCCAAAAAGGAGGAGAGCTACAGCGCATAGGGGAAAGCCGCAGGGTCCGCAGGGAGCAGCACCCACCTCAGGGTCCGAGGGGCGGCCCGAGGCCGGAGCGAAGCGCCAGGAGCGGCCACCCCGTCCCGCCGCGACGAGGAAATGAGGGGGAACCGCCCGCGCGCGCGGCTTAACGCCACAAAATGGCCGGCGGCGCCCCGGAAGGGAACGGGGCACCGCCCCGCCCGCGGCGCCGCGGGAGCGACCCCCGATCCCTTTTTCCTTTTTTTCCCCGAGGTGGTCCCGGAGGGAGCACGGGGAATCCGCCTCTAAATTAATAATTCGCCGTGTGGTTGGAAAGTGGCTGTTAAAACGCCGCCGCTGTGACCCGGAAGGGCTCGGTGGAGGCGGGGAAATTTTTGAACAATGTGCGTTAAAAGCTGTAAAAAACCGCAGACAATAGTAAAAACAATTTAAAAAAAATATAAAGGCAGAGCAGTGTGTGTGTGTGGGAGGAGGAGGAGAGGGTTGAGAAACCACGGGAAAAAAGAAGGATGGTGAAGGGAATCTCTTGTGGCGCGGGCGGGCGGGGACGGTTTAAAATGGCGGACGTGGAGGGGAGAGCCGTGAGGGCAATGGGGCCGGGGCTCCGTGAGGGAACTGGCGGCCGGCTCGAGTTCTGTGAGGGCGGCGGTTCTCCCGGAGCAGCTGCTGTGGGTGCTCCGTGCCTTTCGTGCCCGGGTTCCGCTGTGTGCTTGTGGCGGCTGTGAGGGGCCGGGCAGCCCGGAGCTGGCTCTCGGCGGGCTCTCCTTTATTCCCCCCGGGGAAGCCTCCTCGGCTCCGCCGGCTCTGGATGTGCCACGGTGGATCCGCGCTGCAGCCCAGGCGGTCCCCGCCGGCTCCTCGGTGCCTGTGAGAGCCGAGCAGGGAAATATTAAAATAATCCTCACACCGGCCCGCTTTGCAAGTTCGTGCTGTGGAGGAACAAGGAAGATTTGCACAGCCCTTGTGTAAAGGTGACAAGCGACTTCCCAGAGTCCAGGGAATACCGTGAAAGCTGCTCCCCCACCCCAAAAGTTGTTGCTCTGGCGCCTCAGGCACTAATAAAATGTCCAAACTCCTTTTCTGAGCTGTAATACCTGGTTGTCATCTCACAACGTTAAAAGTTTCTATCCAGGTGTATCCATACTAGGTTAAAAAAGGAATAGAAATGAGATTATTTTCTACTGATCTGTTTAATCCAATGAAAGCATTGATATGAAAAATTATTTCAGTATTAGAATTTAAATTCTTAGTCTTACTAAAATTGTTTTATTTCTTTTTTTTTTTTTTTTGCACTGAAGAAGTATAAAAATAAGCAGTGATGTGGGTACAAATACAGAAGCAACCGTTTGTTTCCTGCTACAAATGACTTCAGAAAACAAATAAACTGGTACTGGTTTCACGTTTCGTATTGTCTCATGCTTGTTTTTTCTTTCTTTTCCAGAGAATTTTGATTAAAAAATGTTGTGTTTCATCTGATGAAAGGAGAAATTTGAAGTTTATCTTTACAGTGATTTCCCTAAAATGATAGAGGAGGTTTCCTATACCCGTTCCTCCCAGTTTCAGTCGGTTCAACACACACTGCTGCTGTTTCTAAAGGAATTGTTCCAGCACACCAGCCCAGTTTGCTGTGCTGCAGGATGGAAGCTCGTACTGGCACAAGGGGGAAAAGATGTGAGTGGGACACTATTTTTAGAGCATCTTAAAATTCTGCTACTATAAATTAATAATATCAAAAATGAAGAAAAGAGCTTTTCTTGTGCTAAGACCCTTCACCTTGATATTTTAATTGCACCTTTGTATGGCAGCCTCTGAATAATCACACTGACTTTCTTCCACAAGTGAAAATTAGTGCTGTTTTGAAAAACACTGGCATTTAAAAAAATACAGTTTGGGAATTAAAACAGCATGTAATACATGTATTAAATATACATAACCACAGCTGGGGTGCGGATTTTATTTCACAGAACTACAGGGTGGTCAGGTTGGAAGGGACCACAGTGGGATTATCTGGTCCCACCTCGCTGCTCCAGCAGGGTCATCCCAGAGCACAGGACACAGGATTGTGTCCAGATGGCTCTGGAATATCTCCAGTGAGGGAGACTCCACACCCTCTCTGGACAATCTGTTCAGGGCTTGGTCACTGCACAGGGAAGAAATTCTGCCTCGTGTCCAGATGGGATTTCCTGGGCATCGCTTTGTGTCCGTGGCCTCTTGTGCCATGGCTGGGCCTCACGGAGCAGAGCCTGGTCCCTGCTCTGCCCCCTCCCTGCAGACAGGGACAGACAGGGCCGAGGGCCCCTCTGACCCCAGCTCCCTCAGCCTTTCCCCAGGACAGAGATGCTCCAGTCCCCAAATCATCTTTGTGGCCCTCCATGGGACCCTCTCCAAGAGCTCCGTGTCTCTCTCATCCCGAGGAGCCCAGAACTGGACGCTGCTCCAGGGGAGGCCTCGCCAGGGCTGAGCAGAGGGGCAGCATCGCTCCCTGAACTGCTGCAAATGCTCTTCCTGACGCACCCCGGGACACCAGTGACCTTCTTGTCCCCTGGGGCACAGTGCTGGTCACGGACAGCTCGTTGGCCACCAGGACCCCCAGCTCCTTCCCCACAGAGCTGCTTTTCCAGCCCGTGAGTCCCGGCCTGTGCTGGTGCCTGGGGTTGTTCCTGCGCAGGTGCAGGACCCTGCACTTGCCTTTGTTGAACTTCAGACAGTTCCTCTCTGCCCTTCTTTCCAGCCTGTCTGAAGGGCTTTCCCAGCCCTCTGAAGGGCTCACAGCACTCTGGGCTATCGGCCATCCCTCCCAGCTTTGTGCCATCAGCGAACTTGCTGAGGAGGCATCGACCCCTCATCCAAGTCATTGATGAGGAAATTAAACAACCCTGGGGGACACCACTAGTGAGAGGCCTCCAAATAGACCCTGTACCACTGATTATGACTGGGATTTTCCATTCAGCCTGTTCTCAATCACCTCAGTGCCCACTCGTCTCACCCACACGTCCTGCGTTTCCTCAGGAGAGTGTTGTGAAACACAATGTCGAAAACCTTGCTGGAGTCAAGATGGACAATATTCACAGCTCTCCCCTCACCCATCCATGCAGTTGTTTCATCATAGAAGGTGATCAGGTTGGTCAAGCAAACCTTATCCCACTTCAAATCTAGTTTAAATTCTCCCAACAAGCCCTTCTAACTCCTGGGCTAAAATCCTCTTCTCCCTTTGAGACCTCTGTTTCTTTAAACCCTTTACTGTAGACAGCAGAGGTAAAATGTGATGATTTGTCATTTACTTCAATCAATTCTGCATTTCCTTCTCTGTCTTTTTTTGCCAGCATAAAAGTAGAACTGATTTAGTTGAATTCTCCAATTCCAGAGGCCCAACAGAACAAAGGATGGTAACAGGAAAAAGTGGCCGTTTAGTCAATGTCTGATCCTCTCTCAGCTTTGCTGATGTTTTAACAGAGATCTTCATGACTCGAAGATCAATTGATCTTAAATCTAGTATTTAGAAATATTGTGAAGTAAAAGATTAATGGTATCACTTCCATCCCTGGAAGTGTTCAAGGCCGGGTTGGAGGGGGCTTGGAGCAACCTGGTCTAGTGGAAGTTCCCTGCCCATGGCAGGGGGTGGGACAAGATGGGCTTTAAGGTTCCTTTTGATCAAAACCATTCTGTGATTCCATGATTCTGTAGTTGTGTGGGGTTTTTATTTTTTGGTTTGGTTTGTGGGGGTTTCTTTGTGTGTGTGTGTGTGTGGTTTTTTTTTAGTTTGCTTGTTTGTTTCTTTTAATCTTGCCAGGTGTTATTTAGTGGATAGAAATTACAATCCTCAAAAACTAGTACAAATAATTTTATTTTAACGACTGGGAGATTTTCACCGCTTCAAGTAGGAGAAGGTTGCTTTGCTGAAACTGCATTTCCCATAGTGCACAAGGGCTTTCAGGGCTGGGTCAGCTGATCGAGACACCGAAATGTTCCTTATTTCCTGTGCACTGCTTGGAAATGGTTCGTGGGTGCGAGTGGCTCATCTTTCCTTCGTCAGGTGATTGAGAGGCCGGGGACCACAATCCTGATTTTAACAATGACGAGAAGCGGAGCCGATTAACCTGCTCGATGTTGGGAAAACTGCTCCTTTGGGAGAAAGGGATGTCATGAAGTAACACACTGCAGTCAGCCCTGTTAACTTCATGGGAACAGGTAGAGGGAATTACCTTTTGTACCAGACCTTTTGTTTTTTTTAAAGTTACCGATTTTGTTGCACGTTTTTTAAAAGAGTTACCAGAATTCTTGATTAATTGATATTTTCTAGCAGCTAATAAGTAGCCCTAACTAATCATCATTTTCGAAGCTTGCTTTCTTTTTTTCTTTTTGCTTTTTTTTTAAAACAGAGGTTAAGAGGAAACTTTTAAAAGAAAAAAGAGTTTTTCCAGACTGAGGCTGAGGACTTGGGAAGAAAACACAAAATGTCTTCTGAAGGAAAAAAGCTTTTCAACATCATTATTCTGGGAGTCTCATTTATGTTTATATTTACTGCTTTCCAATCCTGTGGAAATATCGCGGTAGGTGTGACTTTCAAAACATGCCACATTTCTATCTCATTTATGATATATAAGCCAAGTTATCTTGGCTTGTCTTTTGTGTGCTCTAATGTTGCTTTATTTGGGATTTTCTAATGTTCAAGATACTTTGACATTTTATCTTCTTTTGGTTGTGTTTTAACTAGATTAATGTGTTTAACCAAATAATTCAGCAGGTTGTTTCTTTAAGATAGCATAGCTACATATATAACTGTGCCCGATTGCTTCGAAAGTAGAAAATTAATCTTATAAAATGTTTGAACTTTAAAATAGTACCTGCTTTGACACTTGCAGTGTTGAACAATTGAATTACACCGAACCTTGCATATTCTATATTCCATGTTCTGTATAGTCCCTTTCAAAATATTTGCCTAAGTTATTATTAACCATGCTATTATTAACTAGATTTTCATAATCTAACAAACTAGATATTGAGGGGGAGTATGAGGATAACACCTGACAAATAGACTTCTACAATTGCTAAACTGCCAAGTCACCTTCCAGCTGAAGAAGTTATTTGCTGCTATTTAGTATCTCTTTGCAGACAAAAAATTGAGCACAGCATAATGCAAATTTACTGTTACTATTTAAATTTTTAGACTCCTGCTACTGCCAGGCTTAGCCCTTTAACTTCCAGAGCTGCTTTCAGGATTATTAGTTCTGTGCCTGCAGGGCAGTTAGATTTCAATATCCCTTTTGAGCCCACAGGTCTTACAGCTCTTTTCTTTCATGCAAGAAGAGTCCTTGCTGGGTTCAGACAGATAAATGTCCTTCACTGCACTATAGAAATAACTATTTGGGGTGGTTTTTGTAAGTCCTAGTGCAGTGTGATACTTGATGTGAATTCTTAAGTGCAGCCCAGCGATCTCAGGAATTCTGTGGTGAATTCAGCACCTCACTGAATTGGGCTTTGTGATCATGCAATCATGCAATTCATTGTCATAAAAGTCTTAGCAAGTGACTTGTGATCAGATCTGCCAGTCCAACTAACTACATGGTCTCATGAGCACTAAAGCTGATTCAAGGGGAAAAAAAAAGGAATGAGGAAATAACGGGAAGCTGAAAAGAGTGGAAACTCTTATCAGAGATTCACAGTTAGGTCAAGTTAAGATTATTCTGAAACTTCTCCTTTTTTTCCCCCATTTCTAAAACTAAGGTAGTCATACCTATCTATGTAAGAGAGGTCTTAAGTGAAACAAAAGTTTTGTGAAGTATTTTAGGTCTCTTACAAAATCATGATTTAATCATAAAGTAGTAATTCCTTGTTCAAACAGAAGTCTCCCTGCCAAGTATCTCCTGCATCTTTGTTGTGGAGGTGGTGTGAGTTGTAATTAACATTTAAAATTTTTTAAAGTACTTTGTAGTGTCTATTAATGAATAATTCTAATGTTTGATACTGATTTCAAACTGATGAAGGTGTTCTCAAAATACAAGACAGATTCTAACATATTACAATGTATGATCTCTTCCTCACAGCAAACTGTTATCACAAATTTAAACAACACAGACTTTCATGGCAGTGGCTACACGAGGTAATGACACAGATTTTCTTCTTACTTTGCTCCTTGCAGGGTGAACTTAGTTACAGTTTCATCCAGTAGAGAGACCCTCTCGAGATTGCAGTGTTCTGCCGACTTCACAATTTATTGGCAGACTTAAAGCAGTTTAAAACAGGCTTCTCACAGTTCTGCTCTGAATTACTTCCAGTTGAACTACATATCTGGTGTGCATGCTTTCTTTGTAGGGAGAAAAAAGCCACTCTCATCACATTCTCCACATTTTGCCTTAGGAGGCGAAGAAGGTGGACGTTTAAAAATAAATCCAGCTGCTAACTCAGGCCTTGGTTGTTTGCCCTTGCACACTCTGTGTTTGTGTAGGACAGGTGGTGTGGATCAGCTCTCAGGAAGTACAACATAAATGTGAAAGGAGCAGTCAGAAAGACAAGCAAAGCCACAATAAGCCATTCTCTTTGTTGCACTGGCAGACTCAAACTTGTCAGGCATGATCAGGGACCTTTTGCATGCCAAATTAATCTGTCATGTAGGAAAACCTGATTGCTCCTTTGAAGGGTTTGCTGTCTTAATTTAAACTAAAAATCCCACTGGGACAAAATATGTCTGTAAAATTTCTGCGGTGTATTTGGCAGAAGATGAAAACCTCGCTGACAGGTAAATGAGGCTCTAGAACATTCTCCTCTAGATGTACAGGGTACAAAATACAATAACTGCTGTTCAGGCAGTTTGACAAGTGCATGCTGTAAATTACAGGATGTCATTGCCTGCAGTAGTCTGGGACTCTACTCAGCACTCCAGGGAACACTGTACACTCCTGTATTCCCACGTGCAGTGCAGTGGGTGAAGGGAACAGAAGAAAGTAAGGAAATGTTTGACCATCAAAGTTTTGCTGTTAAGTTCTGTATGTACTTAACTGAATATTTTGAAATCCACTGATCACTCTTAAATCAGTTATAGTGATAGCCTGTATTTTATTCTAAGTATTTAATCATCTTTATTTTCTATTTTTGTAGCATGTCCATTATTTATGGAGTATTGTCTGCATCAAATCTTATATCACCTTCACTGGTTGCAATAGTAGGACCTCAATTCTCCATGGTTATTAGTGGCGTGTTTTACAGGTAAGTATTAATTTTGAGGTTTTGCCTGCTTCCTTGGAAATATTTCTTTAGTTTTTTTCACATCTAAGGCTCCTGTGCCATACATGAAATTGTACTGGCTAAGAAAAGCATCTCACAGAGATACTGCAGATGTGTAACTGCAGAGTACTTCAGCCCATTGGAAACAGCACATTTTTTTCCACAGCATTCCCAGACTTTGCTGATTGTGGAATTGAGGTTATGGTCTCAAATTAATAACTAGATAAAAAAAATTCTATGTGCTTAGAAGGGTAAAAAGATTTTTCACATACAACTTGTTTTTCAACGTCCCTTAGGAGAGTTTTAGCTGATTTAGAAGCACCTAAGTGAGGTATCTGATTGTTAAAGAGCATTGTCCACTTTAAGTCAGTATCCAATAAACTGATCTGTTCTGTTCTAGCCTATACATTGCAGTCTTTATCCAACCAGCTACATGGGCTTTCTACACTGCCTCTGTGCTTATTGGCATTGCAGCTGCTGGTAAGCATTGCTCTTACTCTGCTGACTATTTTTTATGATATTGGAATATACCTTTAAAGTATTTTTATTTCCTGAGCAATATATTCCGTCTGTTTCAGTCCTCTGGACAGCCCAGGGAAATTGCTTGACTGAAAATTCTGATGAAAACACCATTGGAAGGAACAGTGGAATTTTTTGGGCACTCCTACAATTCAGGTAAGCTTTAGTTGTTAATTTTTCTCTTTTTTTGGTTGCGTACCCATTCTGCTTTTTACATCTTTTTATACGTGGGACACTGCATCCAAAAGTACTCCCCTGGGACCTTGCAGTCAGTGGGAAGAAGAGATGGAAGCAACATTTTTATTGGTGTTGTGTGTTACAGAACAGGGAATGAAAGCTGGATATTGCAATCTCTGCTTCTGAGGTGCTAAAAAGATACATTTCTGTTAGGGGAGCATTCAAGGGATATAACAGCAATCCTGTTGATTGTGGAGGGCTGTGCCAATTTGTGTCCTTTATTGAGGCAGAAGCTGGTTCTTGCTGCCAAGGTGAAGATATTGAAGTTAGACCTGTCAGTCAGAAGCCAGAAAAGAAATTTTGTACTTGTTTTTGATGGCTCTCTGATATTATTTGAGTTCTGCTTGACTAAAAACATCAACAAAAGGCTCAGCATCAAGCAGGGCAGTGAGAACAAGGCAGTGAATGCTGTGTTGTGGCCATTAAGTGTTTTGTGCAGCATAGTTAATGCCTCTCATGGGAGTGTAATGCCATTAGGATATTGAGAAAATAATGAAATTATGCAACAAGATAGAGCTGATGGCTTGAAGAGAGACTGAAAAGGCTGGGACTCTTTCCTGTGGAGGAACAGCAGCTGAGGAGGGTTATACCAATGTGTTACTCAAACATGAGGGCAGGAGGGGAGCTGAGTGTGGAACTGTTGCTCACCAAATGTTGCTGTGCTGGAGCTGGGGTCACTTGGTGAGAGTAAAGAGGGCTGGTTTGAAACAGGTAAAGTGCTTTGTGGGTGATGAAACTTCTGGAGTTTGCAGCCACAGGACTGTGTGTGGAGTTGGATTGTGTCAGCAAGGTCAAAAAAGAATAAAAAAAATTCATGGGAGACAGGTGCACAAATAGTTCCTGAAGAGAGATCCTTTTTACCACCTTTAATGCAACAGTTCTGCGTACTGGGAGATAACCAGGGAATGAATTGCAGAAATGCTTACGGTGCTGAGCCTGCATTGCTAATGCTGCTGTGGGGATGGGATCCTGGTTTGAGAGAACATCAGCCTGAACCAGGGGCATACTTGTGTTTCTAAAGTTTTCAGTTCCAGAATTAACCCCTCAGTATGTTATCAGGGTAGCAATTTCCACAAACCCAGCTGATTGTGTGTTTTACAGTGAGTAAAATGCATGGCTTAATATAAGGAAAATTGGCTCTAAAACTCTTTTAAATCATTCATTCAGAATAACTGTAATTTGGGAAGAGGTAGTGAGGGACACAATTTCCTTGAGCTGATGCAATACTTCAGACAAGACACATGACCCTGCAGAGGAAGTATTACAAAATCACCTCTAGAAACATGTCAGCTTTCTAACCTATACCTTTCCAAAATTAGAAGCAACTTAGATGGAGGTTTCCTCATTTTTGCCACCACCTTGTGTCTTGATTGATGAAAATGGAATAGCCAGCACTATGGGGCAGAATCCTCAGATTTGTTTGAAGTTTTATATAGAAAGAGCTGACATGGAGAGTGACTCGTGTCTTTATTTCTTTCACAATTGCACAGCCTTGTTTATTTTTGTATAGAATAGTACTCCTGTGGTGCTACAACCCTAACTTTTTCATAGAATGTGTTTCTGACCTTTGTTCTTTTTATTTACAGCTTGATTTTTGGAAATCTGTATATCTACTTTGCTTGGCAAGGAAAAACTCACATATCAGGTGGGTACTCCTTGTTTATATGGCCAACCTTTAAATACAGTAGCATGAATAAACAGATGAAATGGTGCACTCCAAAGTGGCAGGAAGCTTGTACTAAAGCAGACTTTATTTATTTATTGTAGATAGTCTCTTCTTGGAGATTTTCCATGGTAGCTACTCTGGGATTTTCACTGTGCAGACACACTTGTGCCAAAATACACCTGTTTAGGGGGGAGGTGTTCTGGCTGTATGTGTAATATTATACACATTATCCTGTTCCAAAGTAAGCTCCTAGTGTATGTACAGTGTCCTCCTAAATCGTATTGGAGATTGATTAAGCTATGAAATAAAGGAAAATAATGAAAACCCATCCCATTTCCCTTCATGGCTGCACTAATCATTGTGCTGGCACTAAGCAGTGTAGGAGGCAGAGGCTGAGATGAGGCAGCACTGCTGGGAGAGCAGAGAAAGAACTTGCTCTTCCTTAGTTTATGAAGACAAACTTCCTGATGGGATTGTAATTAATACTGTAGTTTTTTCCATTTGACACTGGCAAAGAGCAGGAATTGAAGAACAGCGGACTTTATTCATGTTCTTGAGCTGGACAGTGTTGAGAGTGTTTTTAAAGCAAAGATTTCTGGCAACTGTTGAAGCCAGGCAAAGTATGGAGGGGGTTTCACTAAAAAACTGCAATAGTGAAAACAGATTTTAATAACAAAAATGAGCATTGCTGGGAAATCAGTGCTCTGTAAACAGATAAGTTTGATTTTCCTGTTCTATAATTACTG
Source organism: Corvus moneduloides (assembly GCF_009650955.1). Lineage (NCBI taxonomy): Eukaryota > Metazoa > Chordata > Aves > Passeriformes > Corvidae > Corvus > Corvus moneduloides. Next base: position 8,233,011 of record NC_045494.1, read on the forward strand.
ATGGTTTTCCTTATTTAGTCCTAATGTAGAATATCTACTAGAATAGTCAATTCTTTTAACCTTTAACAGATGAGGGTGTAAGGAGTAAGATGTTGACTTTTAAATGATAATTATCAGGCTTCAGAAATAACAGAACAGAAAGAACAGTCCACTTCTGGTTTCTGTTAGCTCCATCTTTTCAGGTTCTCCGCAGACACAGGTTTGGTAATGAAACACCAGCTACTTTTTAAAGGTCATCCTCTGCATTCCCTCACCTGTAACACAAAGGCTTAAGTGTTACTGGACACACTTTGAACCTGGGTGTTCTCAAATTCTGTGCATTCCAAACTTCCCTGCTCTGCTAACCACAGAATAGAGCAATTAACTATGAGGCAGTTCTGCTGTTACATTTCCCTCCATCTTAAATGTCTTGAGATTCCTCTTTATTAGAAAATTTGATATTGAACCCTAACAGCATTTAAAAATCAAATCTTTTTACTACCTGTATGAAAATATTACAAGCATTTCAAGGTGTGAAGCACACCTTCTCTTTTTGGATCTGTGATCATACACAAATTATTTTCAGGACAAGCTTGCATTTGCTGTTGAGCTAAAGGGGAGGGAAATCCATTCTTAGGTAGTATCTTCAGGGTCATGCATTAATTCAATCACAACTATTTGCTGTTACTGGCTTTTTTCCCTGCTTAATACTGGTAAATGGGAGTGGCTTTTGTGTTAGACGTGTCTGTGCTCTGCTGCAGTAAGCAGCTTGTTTAGCAGAGTTGTCCCCTCCAGCTGCTGTGACAGTTACTGAGGTTTTGGTGGTTTCAATACCTCTGTAGTTTCCCAGTCTATGAGTTTGTGATGCCATGGTGCTCATAGTTCTGATGCTGGTCAAGAGCTTCTTTTAGAAATCTGAAGGGGTTTGGGGCAGTCTGTGTCCACTCTGAACTATATAAGTCTTCCAATATGTAATTTCTTCTGCTAATAATTTATGCACTTCCTTTAATTGGCTGCTCCTTGGTCATAGCCTTTGCATGGCAGAAAATGCGAGAGACCTCTTTAATTTGCCGATATTTTATTAGCACCATAAAACTGAGACAGGAGTTTGCCAGCAGCTCCATGTGGAAGGTAAGCTAGAAAATTAGTGTGTGTTAAACACTGTAGCATGTGTGTGTTAGTTGTTTGGAGGTAGCTGGATTGGTTTGAGTCACTTCTGCACATCTGGTTATGGCTCTTGTTTGTTTTTCCACAGAGAGCGATCGCAGAACTGTCTTCATTGCTCTGACTGTTATCAGTCTTGTGGGCACAGTTCTGTTCTTTCTGATTAGGAAACAAGAGGATGCAAAAGCTCCAGGGGATGATGATTCCACTAATGAAATCCTGGGGGAGAGCTCGTAAGTGTTGATGGCAATAACATGGTGTCTCATCTCCTCGTTTGTGCTCCTACTCTGCAGAGGAACATCTGTGCTGGAAACATGATTGTTACCAACAACCTGGAGGATTCACAGATTTAATAGAAAAGTGTCTGTATTTTAGCAATGAGAATGTATGAAAAATAATGTTCTTGATATGGCACATTCTCAAGGGTGAAGTTCAGTACTGCACATGAAGTTTTTCCTTTGATAAGTTAAGTGCCTTGTGAAAGATACCCTTCACCTCTTCTCCACTGATTATTATGAAACACTTTTATGTTTTCTCTTGCCCTCATCAGCCCAGTTGAAAGGCTGGAATAAGCAGAAAGTACTCCTTTTTTTATAGGTTGTTTTACAAACTGGAACATGTTTTTCCTATCTTCTCTAAATATATATGCTACCCTGATAAATACATTAGAAATGCACAGTTACACAGATTCAGTGCAGTTTTGCCTGAGGCATCAGCTTAAATATTTTTGCTTTATTTAAAGAGCAATGAAAATGTTATAAAAACATCAGTGAGCATGCCTGTGGAAAAAATGTTGAAAGCTGAAAATGTTCAAAAGAAAGATTCTGTTAAGCAAGCATTCACTAGTGTGGGCAGCAAATAGATTTTGTGGTTACTTCAGATCTCAGAAACTTTTAAAATACATTGTCATATTCCAGTGTATAGTACAGGGCTAGAAAACGCACAGAAGGTTTGAAAAATGAAGGTGCCTTCCAGCACAGCAATAAAGTGTGGTTATTCTCTTCCATTTTGACCAAGTAATTTGTTTACCCAGGTCTGCACGAAACAAAATGATGAGAGCAGTGGCTGCCTTCAGTAAGTACAATTTCACATTAGAGTTGCTTCAGCAAAACCTGGCATCTCCTTCCCAGCTCTCTGTGTTTGTGCTGATGATGTGATCGTGTACAAACCACTTCAATCACGTACCTGTGTAGTCCAGGACAGACTTGGAGTGCTCCTCCTTTGATGTGTTTTCAGATCCAAAGCTGTTGCTTTACAACACCTTCCTTGTACAGATGAGCACAAAAGGAGCAGGTTACAACTTGGGAAAGGCAGTGTGAGATTGAAAAATAAAAATCAACAAACATATCAAGATAAAAAGAAGTCATATGGTGTTTGATTTTGTCACCAGCTGATACCAGTTAACAATTTAGAACTGAAGCAGCTGCAGTTTCCTTTGAAGCTTGATGTGTTCTGCCTGAGACTTTTAAGTTTGTTGTGAGAACATGGGGATCTTCACTGAAAACCTATTTATCCTTTCAGGAGACAGTTGCCATGAACTGAGAGTACAAAAATACAGTGAGCAGAAAATTGTCTGATAATTGAAAACTGTGTATCTCCTCTTTAATATTTCCCCTACTACATTTCTTACAAGAAATGAGTTTTGTATGCCACATTTCTTCTAGATGGCAGGTCAGGGTTGTTTTATTTAGCACTCTGCTGTAATAAACAGTAAATAAAACTTTAATGCACAGTTTGTATAATAACCAATTTTTGCTTTAAGCAAAGAGCAAAAGTAAGTGTAGATTATCTTAGTAGTATGATCAGAAGTTTTATTAATTTTCTTTATTATTTCTTTGCAGAGAAATCTATTACACTGAGCTTCACCAAAGAGATGCTGCTTCTCAGTGTTACAACAGCCTACACAGGTATGAAGCCAGCAGAGTTTCACCATGGAGCAGTGGCAAGGCATTGCTTGGGATTTTAACCCCAGACTGGAATTCTAACCCATATCTCTGCAAACATTACTTAGATATTTTAATTAATTTTGGGTTGCTCGTGACATTTCTGGGTCCTGGCGAGTGTTTCTGTACAGGAGGAGGGGTGCATCCAAATCTGAAGGTGCTGGTTCAGTGAAGTTCTGGGTCCCAAAGTGAGGGTTAGACAAAATTTACAGAGCTGGCTTTTATGGGATTTGATACTGCACTATCAATAGTTTGTAGACTGTTTAATGCAGTTGTATTGCATTTGAATTAAGGGAATGTTTGTACATCACACCTTCATTAAGGCATGGGAGAGTCCTCATGCTCTTCAGTTTAGTCTTGGTTCTATTGGGAAGCAGCTTAGCCATTTTCAGCTGGTTTTTTCAATAGTATTTGCTGTGGCAAGAGTTCTTACTCTTTTTAGCAATTTTTAGTTAAACTTGGTCTGCCATCCTTGGGCCAATGTATGAGTTGTAAAATAAAAAAATATTTTTGCCATATAAGTGATTCTTCCACCAAAAAAATACTGTAAAATCCTTGAATTGTTTTTTTTTTGGGGGGGGGGGGGGGCGGTTCTTGCTCCTTATTTGCTTTCAGATGTAGTTTTGTTTGTGATCAAATTAGGGTTTTTTATTAAATAGGTGCACTTTCAGAACCTAAGCTCTGAGTCACTGTTATGAAAAATTACTGTTAGGTGAAAAGAAAAACTTTGATGTGAACAAAATATAAACACTGCACTTTACAGTCAGCTCCTGGTTGAGAAACAGCAGGAGCAGCTCTGGCGTTGGGTTGCTCCAGCCACTAATCTGAGTTATAAATTACTTCACAGCATCTCCAAGTGTTGTGCTAACCCAGATTAACTCACCTGAATTCCTCTGGGGATGGGAATGTGGAGCAAGATAACAAGGGAAGGGAGTCAGTCAAGGTTTTGCCTGAATACCCTGAAATTTGGGGTTACAGGTGGCATAGAAATACATCAGTCCAGACTGGGGAAAAAATATCTGCTGCCATCTTCTGGATCTGGGTCGGTGTTGCCACTTTGTGTAGGAAAACAGAAAATTCCATAAGGCCATCAAGGACTTTTATTCCAAAATTACTGGTCAGGTTTAGAGGCTCCAAGTGCACCCCTGTTTTTGAAGCAGTTTATCCAGGCAGGGCAGGGTGTGCTGTACCAGAGTTTGGCTGTAGCAAAAGGCAAAGGATATAAATGAGGAAGTTTTACTTTGAGCTGTTTAGGAATAACAGTTTGCATTGTTTTACATACACTTTTTTCTTGAGTTGGTATTTTTATCCTGATGGTCATGTTAGCTGGACTCAGTGGTGTCACCTTTCCTAACACTAATGGCAATAGAAAGAAAGAAAGAGGATTTTAAGCAAGTAGAAGTTCTTCCTCAGCTTAAATTCATTATCTATGTACAGAAAAGTTCATTTTAGGATTCTTTGCTCCTTCTTGGTATTTGGGGATGCAGGGACTTTTAGGAATGCCATAACTTGAAGGGGGGGAAATCCTCTACTGAAATTGTGCTTTATTTCATCAGTTACTTTGTGTTATTTCACATGGTATTTGTCATTTGATAAAATTCCAGAGTTCTTGAGAAGTAGAAATAGAAACTATGTGTAGGGGTTGTGTCAAGAGTAGCAGCACTGAACCTGAGTGCCTGTGACACCAATTAGTGACACTTCTGTAATGTGCCTTTTGTGAACTGGTATAGAAGAACATAATAATTACAGAGTTTAAAATCCCCTCTTTGCTTCTATTACCCACACCTTGTTTAAATATATGATTTAAAGATACCTGAGGGGAAATCAGCCTTTAGCATAAAGATTTTCTCATGACTTCCATGAAAGTTCAACTATCAGTTCTGTTTGGTTTCCTTCCAAGGTTTGGTGTTAACGTTCTTTTCTGGAGTGTATGGAACATGCATTGGTGCTGTGAACAGGTTTGGCAGTGAAGAGAAGAGCCTGATTGGTCTCTCTGGTATTTTTATTGGTGTTGGAGAAATCTTGGGTGAGTCTGAATTTGCTGCCTTTTGAGAGCAAAAAGGATTAGGGTGATGTAGTTATTCAAAGTGGGGTGGGGTTTTTTTTGTGTTTAACTCAACAGTGTGTTTTGAGCTTCCAGCAATAATGATGTGAACACAAAATGAAATAGTAGCAGTAGAATTGGCACTGTGGTTCCTTACTGCACTGTGAGTTGTACCTTACACTGTGTAAAGTGGATGTAGACCAACATCTGATGCCTATGAATTCTGATATTCTGCATTCTCTTTGGGTTACTGTGGAGGAATACACAGACTTAAAATGTGAGAAACACTGGGCTGCAGTGTTATTAGGGAATTGACACCGTTTTGCCATTTTAAATGCTATTTTGAAATAGTATTATGTTTGCATTTTTATTACTTCTTGGGTGATAAAATTTTCAAATTTTTGAATAAATGGTTACACTAAGGATTTCTTTCTTTAAAAAGTTTGCTTGTGTTAAATGAGATGTGATATTTGAATAAATTTGGATGCAGGTAATATTCATTAAGTAAATATTTCTTTTTTTTCTGTAGACTCAAGTACTGTGGTGTTTAACAAAAAACCACTGTTCATTAGCAGCTCAGATCCATTGAGTTGCATGGGTTTGCAATTAAGAGCTGAGCACAAGGCTGTCCATTTTCACTTAGTGCTGTTGCAATACTGAAGGAAGCTGGCTGCTGGTTAAATACTTGCTAAAAGGTGAAATATCTTCATCAGCAACCATCTGATCAATCTCCTGCCCCCATTTCCCTGGCAAACTCCTTGGGGCTGTTTGCATGTCAGTCAATCTTTGTTACCCAGTGTGGGGACGTTTATCATTTAAATTGTTGGGATTTCAATCTTCACTTCTGATTCAGTTTTCTCCTCGTTTGTGCTCCTGCAGGGGGAGGAATCTTTGGCTTGCTGAGCAAGAAGAGTCGCTCTGGCAGGAACCCAGTGGTGATGCTGGGCATCCTTGTCCACTTCATAGCCTTTTATTTAATTTTTTTCAACATGCCAAATGATGCCCCCATCGCTCCTATGGAAGGAACAGATCAAGTTGCTTATATGATTCCAAGGTATGTGAGATTTTTTTTCCTTTGGCTGCTGTAACTCAGGATGTACATGAACAGCAGAATTTTCTCTACAGAGAATTCCTTGAAGTTTTTTTCTGTGTAATGACTAACTCCCTAGAAAAAGCTTTCAGGAATTCTGTTTTTATTAAAGGTAGATATTCCACCAGTGTGCACCCAATTAAGAAACTTGAATGGCATAAGAATAAAAAGCCTGGGGATGAATAATAGCACCTGTGTCACTTGACAACTGATGTTTCTGACATGTAGCACAATAGCAAGACCAGCATCTATTGTAGTAGGTGTTAAGAATTCGGTTTGTTTCAAAACAGTCTTGGGCTCAGTTTTACATCAGGGAGCACCAGCCTTGCACTTTTGCACTGGTTTCCAAAGTCTTCCAGTGCTTATTGTCAAATTCCACTTGGTCTAACTGCATCCTGTCCCTTAGAGCACTCAGTGTTTGGGGGAAGAATATAGAAAGCTTTCTTACCTCATCATTACAGCTTTTTTTTGGGGTGTATTTTTGCCATTTTGTGTGAAAATCCTGTATTTTCAGTTCTGCAGACCCAGCTGCTAACTTGCAATTCTAAGCATTTGTGCCTGTGCAGGTGACTGGTCTTAGCTGGAGTATTTTTCTGCCAAATGAGTTGGTATTTCTCTAACATTCCTGCAGATTTTGTGAACTCGCCATGTGGCTCAGCTTTTAATCACTGCTGTGTGGGCTCTGTGGCTCCAAGCACCAGAATGAGTTCTTTTAGAGACTCTAATTCAGTGTAGAATTGACTGCAGGTAACAGTATTAGAAGTCTTGGCATTCAAGAAACTAAAGCTGATGAAACAGCCACTCTTTTTGCCAAGCCAGGCGTTCCCAGTTCTTTTCTAGGGAAATTAAAAGTGTGATAACTTTCTTCCATTCTCAGTTTGCAAATAAGTCTGCCAAAAATAGTTTATAGATGTGTGAGCTGTTTGAATGAATGGCTTTTAAATTGGAATTGCTTTCTCCTTCAGCAAAGAGGTGGCCATGCTCTGCAGCTTCCTGCTGGGGCTGGGGGACAGCTGCTTCAACACCCAGCTCCTCAGTATTTTGGGATTCCTGTATTCAGAGGACAGTGCTCCTGCCTTTGCCATCTTTAAGTTTGTTCAGGTATTTCCTAACTTAGCTTTTTGGACCTAGGATTGTTGGGATATTACTGAAATACTGGGTTAGGCTTTTAATGAGCTAAAAAAAATGTTTCTGCAAATTATTTCATCCTGAATTTTGGTGTAAAATAGTTTTGTGATGCTGGGAACAGTTTTCTGGGCTGTGATCTTCAAGCTTTGTCTGTGTTGTTTCTAGACAAAGTGGTTTGAAATACCAGAGATTTTGGTAGTGTTTTTACCAGTCTGAAATACCAGCTTGCAACGCTAGAAACACTTTGGAGTTTGGTGTTCATTTTCTACAGTTGTGCACTGTTTAAATAACAAGTAAAAACTAAATCTGTTGTGGGACATGCTGAGACATATGTTGAGGTATAATGAAGCCTTAGGATTGTCTGTCTACTACAAAAGCATTCTGAGAGCTTCATATTAAACTGTCTGTGTCAGTTTGATAATCCTTCTGTGGCAGCACCAGCCTGGAAATCTCCACTGATAATCTTCTCACTTTGTTTTTCCTCTCAGTCCATCTGTGCTGCAGTTGCCTATTTCTACAGCAACTACTTCCTGCTGCAGTGGCAGCTCCTGATCATGGTGATCGTGGGCTTCTTTGGAACAATCACCTTCTTCACAGTGGAGTGGGGAGCAGCAGCAGCCCTGGCTGCCCGTGGCTCAGACTACAGCAGCATCTGATCCCTGTGCCAGGCCTGCTCTGCCAGGAGGAACAGCACAGGCACGATTTTTTGGAAGTGTGAAAAGGTGAAAGAGGTCGAGTTGCTGCACAGGTTGAGATGGAGGAAGCTGCTACTTCAGTCCAGCTGAATGTGAGACAGGAGGGAAAAAAAAAGCCAAATTTGAAAGGCTTTTTTTCCTTGCTTGGATCAACTGAGCGTGGTATATGTGTTGTTAAAAGTCTGGTATTGGAAATGGAAGGAAATGCAGGAATCCATGTATTGAACAATTCTCTTCTGAGATGTCCCTTTCAGAATGTAATTGCCTAATTTCACTCTACAGTGCACTACAGAATTAGTTTGGGGGTTTGTCCCTTAAATTATTTTTCCTATATTCTGGTTCTGCAGACATTGGAATTCCTGTATAGAATGAGTGATATTTTTATAAGGTAGATTGAATTGCAGATCGTGTCTGCGCAGCTGAGAAATCAATTTGGCATTGAATTTTTCAACAATTAGATGTGAGGAAGTATTTCTGTGGGAAATGTTGCCTTACTCTGTATCTCTCAGCTCCTTGTTTCCCAACCTTTTGTTTATTAATCTATTTCATGTGCCTAAGTTGTCAGATCCATGGGGTTTTTTGTTTGGTTGGGTTTTTTTTCTGTTTTGGGCTTTTTTGGGTTTGGTGTTTTTAATTTTCTTGTAAGGAAGTAGATCAGGTTATAGTGTTACATGATAGATTTTACCAGAATTTGAAGAAATGACCCTTGGCCATCTGAAGGATGGGATGCCAAGGCCTGTGAAATATTGATGATGGAAAACAGCTTCTGGCTCAGCATCTCAGAATTGAACTGTTGGGAATTGTGTTGGGAAAGGTGCTGAACCTTCCTCAGGGTAGTGCTACATGAAGGACCATAACCCATGGAGGACCATAATCCATGGCTTCCCTCCCAGAATCCCAAATAGTTCTTTTGAGTTCAATGGCATTTTCATCATAAAATGATGAAAATCTGTGATGGGAGCACAGAGATAACTTTAGAAAGTACAAATGGCCCGAGAATGTGAACTGTCAGAATAATACTGCAGTGTTTATTCTACTGCATGACCTGAAACACTGGTCCTAAATTGTTTTATTCGTCTGTTTTGGGGAAAATGTACTGTAATCTTCCTCCACCAAATAGGAAAGCAAGGTTACTGGCATAGTAACTACATTTTAATCCAGAACTGTTATAGATGATGTAACAGGCAGTGACTGACTGACTCACCTTGACTTTATCTGCCTACACAAAACTCTAAAGTACTTGCAGTTATGTTTGTCTGGTGGGCAGAGAACAGGCATGGAACACTGAGAAGGTGTTTTTAGACACTCCATGGAGCTATTTTTAGAAAAGCACCGTTCACCAACCCTTTTTTATGCACAGTCAGAATATGAATGTTTTATCTTTAAAGACAAGTTTAGAAAGACTCGGCTGGTTACGTGTCAGTAGCTCCCACGTGTTGTAACTGTGTAGGAGCTCCCAAGGTTAATCCTGGGGAGGGAGGGTGGCATCTCCTGTGACATTTGCTGTCACTTTTGCTCTCCAGGAGCAGTGTCACAGCTCCCGTGGAGCACAGCCCTCGTTGTGCACAGCCAAAGAGCCCGGAGGGATCTTCTTACAGGGATAGAGAAAGGGATTTTTAAATTCACGGCAGGTTCTTGCTGTGTGATCAGCAAGGTGTTGATGGAGGGGTGAGAGGGCACCTGAACACCCAGCAAGCAGAGAAATCTGTGAGGACAAGCAGGAGAGAGAGGCTATGGGTATTCCCAGGAGATTCAATGAATGATGTAAAAGAGAATGAGGCAGAACGTGTATTTGAGTGAGGGGTCACTAGTGCCATTCCAATTTGTCAGGCAGCCTGAAAAAGCATTCAGTGTTCAATCAATATGTGATTAATGGCACCAGCAGCACTGCAAAGTCTCTCTCTCACCCACTCCTGTTACCCTGCAATTTGAAGCATACGGTTTTTATATACTGAGCATTACAAAGGTGTGGATTAAAGGATGCTGCCAGTGATTAAAATTCTCTTGTTGCTACACATTTGTATTTTCTCCAGAGGACCAAGAGGGATAAAGCTTTTTTTTTTTTTTCAGATAGGGAATTACTGATTTTTTTTTTTACCTCTAAACCCTTTCTGGGCCCTATTTTCCCCATCACATTAATGAGAGCAGAAAGACATGAAAATTCACAAGGAGCAGTTTTGTCTTTCAGTATATTTGGGTGAAAAAATGATTCTTGGGTCTTGTGATGATGAGTAACTTATGAGTGCATTTTAAACAATGCCATTTAATTGTAAGTAGGTTATGGCTCTCACGAGGTTGCTTTTTAAATTGATCCCTTTTAATGATGAACTTCTGTGATGTTCATTTGCCACATAAGAATTATATGAACTATTCTATTAGAAATGGAAAGTGCTACGTTTATGTAGTTTCAAAAGGCACTTTGAAACAAACTTAGAGGGATACTAATGAATAAGGACTTGTGGGTTTTCAGTACCTCTGTGAATCTGATGCTTTACTTTTTTTTCTCTTTCTCTCTTCTGGTCTGCCTCAGTATCAGATAATCTTAGAAGGCTGCTCAGAACTATTTATAGGGTCATTAAAGGGAAGTATTATTGCTCTGTGACAAGTTCTACAAGAAATCATGACAATCTCCAAGCTGCATCATGGATAGCTATTCTTTATTACTATTAACTGTGTAAGTATTGCTTTTGACATTTGATCTGAAGAGAGAGGCCTCAGTTACTCTGGCTGCTGCTGACAGATGATTGCTTTTCACTTAGTGAAATATTTTTTTGATTTGCCAAGAGGTGAAAAATCCTCTCCAATATACACAGTTGTCAATTTGGTTGAAATTTTTGGTGTAGCAAGATAAAGAGCAGTAACGCTGACATCCATTTATGATTCCATCTCTTAATCTGTTAATCATCATTTACCAACCACGAGGCTGCACCTCCTTCATTTCACCTCAGTGGCCTTTGAACAGTTTCATGTTAATCTGAATTGGGAGCTCACTGTTAAATTAAATGGCATTGGAAAAAAAAAAGCTTTTGCTTTATCTATGGCTTTGTTTTGTATTAGAGATTTCATCTTTATATGCAAAATTATACATTAGCTTGCTTTGGTTTATTAAAAAGTCCTCTTTCATTTTTTCCCCCTCATTCTTTTAAGGTGTTACTAAGGTTTAATATCTTGACATATCACATCCTCAAGTTTTTCAAACAGATGCTAAACAGGAAATGAAAACTGATTTTCTTGACAATTGAGTGCCAAATAAGCTGCTAAAAAATGTCTTTAATGAATCTCATATAAACATATCTATATTTTGTCTTGCCAGTTGGTTTTCATTTTGATACATGGATGCATGGAGAATTTCTACAGCTGTAGACTTTGTTCATAATTAATGATGTGGTTTTACTTCTGTTGTGTTAATTTCATTAGGTACAATCTATGTTAGCGAGCTGAGATAAGGAAAAGAACCATTTATAGTTTTTTTTTAAATAATTCAAATCTATAATTTTCTGCAGGTACTGCTAAACTCTTAAGGGATATTAAAAAAAAAAAATCCCAAACAACCAGAACCCCCAAAAATCCTTAACCAAGGTCCCTATCTTAGCAGAAACCCTCCTGTGGTACAGCTATGAAAAACAAGAAGTCTTGTGCTGTTAACTTCTTTGAATGTTTGTGACCATTTTAAAATATACTGGACAGAGAACTTCCTGGTGGGGTTTGCTGTGACTTTATGGAAAATAATTTAAATGTAGAAGGCCATAAATTCAGGACCATGTGCCAGTTAAGCAGACTGACCTCTGGACTTCCTTGGAGTTCCACAAGCTTACTTCAGATGAGGAATGTGGTTCCCTGGACTCCAGCCTAAGTGCCAGTAATTAATGCACAGAGGGATGTGTGAACAGAACCCTAAATGCTGTATGTTAGGGCAAACACTGTTGGCTGTCAGTATAAATAGGAAATGCAATGTTCAGCATCATGCCAGGAGCCACAGTACCCACCCTGGACCCAAAGTGTGCATGTGTGTCAGTGAAGGCATGACCTTACAACCACAACCATTAATTTTCCTGGTGAAATGTGTGTTTGAAGGCTTTATCCACACCTCTGTTTTCTTTGTAGCCCCACTAATGTTAATTGAATGGCAGCAGCAGTTAATACCACGTTTTCCATGATCTCTGTCTAACGTGCAGGCAAAAATAATAAAAGATGGGATAATTTAGAGATGGAGCTGAACTGGGAAATTTGCTCCTTTACAAGGACCTTGCCCTTCTGATATGACCGTGCTGGTCCAAAAGCAAGATTGAGACTGTTGTGATTTTCATGGATAAATTCAGAATGGTGCCTTGATAAATTTAGTTTCAGAGGTTGTGTTAGTACCACAGAGAAGCACCAATAAGAGTGGGGAAAAGGTCCTTAAAATGCAATAAAGAGCAAATCTGGAAGAGAGAATTAGTCTCAGTGGGCACATGAAGGGGGTGCTTTGTTCAGCTGAGTTTGTGCATTGGAAATCGAGATTTCTGTTTAGTTCATACTGCCTCTGTTAAGTTGGTTATCTCTGCTGTTAGAAGTCTTCCTCCAAGCTCTCCTTTCTGTTTTGTTTACATTTTGACGCCGTGCAGGAGTCTAGATGATTGAAACCTTTTTTTACCTTAATAAAAGGTGTCCTTGCGTTGGAATTGGTGGTAATTGAGAGCAGGCTCCCACAATGATTATCCTTAATGGAAACGCTGATTTCAAGTGAGTGTACTGCCTCTTCTCATGGTCACAACCACGCAAATAAAAGCGAATTACAGACATTGTTTTTGTTAATAGGCTCGTTAAGTTGTCGGAATTGTTCTTGTCACTGTTGTAAACAGTCGTGCCCGAGGCTTTGGGAGAGGGAGGCACAGTCGGAACTGATGGCTCTTGGAAGTGCTTTGTTAGAGCCTGCTTAGGGACACAGAAGTGTTCGGTTTAGTGCTGAGGAGTCCTTGGGAAATGCTTCATTCTGGTGTAGACACGCACCAGTGAAGCGTCTTGGGGAAATCAGTGGCTGCTTCAGCCTTAGCCTGTTCCCTTGCCCTGATGGAGAGCCCATCTTAAGGAAACAGATGCTGTTGTTAAGAGTAGAACATGTCTGAATGTTGGTTTGGGGCTTGTTTTTGTTGTTAGTTTCCTTTTCCAGTATCCTTTCCCACGATTTCAGTTACTTTCCTCCTAACACAAGTGCTCTTGTCTGAAAGACTCCACAAAATCGATCGGAGTCGCGGAGTACTCGGGTCCTGCTTATCTGAAATTAAATGTGGCTGTGCAGGGCTTTGTCCAGGGTAAAAGTCAGGATTCAGTGCAGGCTCCATCCTGCAACTGCCGGGAATGGAGGGAGCAGCTCTGCTGCCTCTCATTTGGCTGGATAATACATGAAATAATACAATTGCAGAGGTGAAGGTGCTCAGGGAAGGTAACAAGGAGGAGGCCAGTACAGATGAATTCTGCCTGCTGCAAGTTTTTCCTTGAGATTCAGTAATTTGAAGATTCGTCAAAATCTACTGTGGTTTCACCAGTGGGATCTTTGGATGGCCTTGGCATTCTGATTTCCGAGGGAAAGAATTTGTATTCAATACCTGACTGCACAATCCTTTATGTGAACAAATAGAAAAGAACCTTGCAGGTTAACTTTTGCTGTGCACAGCCTTTTGAGTCTTGGATAAAAGGACATTCAGGAGTTTGCACTTCAAAGTTAATCATGAAGGGAGGGAAAAATAGAAGGTTTGTGCCTTAAATAAAATTAAAAAAAAAAAATCTGTCATTCTGTCATATGAAAAGGAAATTGCTGTTTAAGGTCACCTAGTGAAATTAGCTTCAATTAAGCATCCTTTGTAAACGCAGTGCTTGTTGTCAAAGCCACTCATCTTGTGCTAATGCCTGACCTTCTGAGTTTATGATTATTAATCTGCTTAAAAAACCCTAAACCACCTAAAACCGAATAGGTTATTATCTGTGTAATCAGCTGTTGAAAGGAGCTTCGCCACCATACATCATTATTTGCTTTGTGCTCACCAAATTGTGACTGACAAAGCATTTGTTTCACAGCTCCAGAGCTGAGTGATGGTGCTAAGGAGGTATTTCCTCTGTTGGATGATCCAGCCATGGGATTGGGTGTTGGGGGCTGAAAACAGAGGCAGTGGAGAGAATCAGAAGCTGCTGAAGTGTCCCTGCCCTGTTCCCACTGTGATGGAGCAAAGTGCATGTGGAGGATGGCAGTGAGTGCTCAGCCTTTCCCCTCGCTGGAATTTCTCCAAGTACACATCTAAAACTTGCAGGCCAAACTTCTTAAACTGCCTTTCTTCCCATGATACCTATTCCTGTAAAATATTTGTATAGGATAGAAATGGCTGCTGTGGTGTGTTCCTGTGCTCGGCTCCACACAGGGCAAACCCAACACGTCCAGCTGGTGCTTCCATTTCGGTGTTTTCTCTGTGTGGAGGTGACCCAGCCATGGAAGTGGCTGCTTTTCCTCCCCTGCAGGGTTGGCATTCAACAGGCACTTGTGCTGTAATTGGAAATTCTGGAGAAAATAGGGCACGAGTGAGCCTGAAAAATGAATATTCCAGCGCTTGCATTCATCTGCCACCCTTACCCCACTGCAAAGTGAAAGAGAGCAGCGATCACAGGCACATCTCGACGACATTTATGAATAATTATCATAATTATACTTCACAAGAGCTTAATTCTGCTGGTTCTCAGACGTGGCAGTGAGACACGAAGCGCTGCCCTTCGCAGGGAGAGGCAGGGACAGGGCTCAGCACCCGCGGGCGTTCAGCAGGACCTGCGTGGGACTGCGCCTGCCCACGCTCCTGATTCCATAGACACAGGAGGAAAAATGACTCCAAGGGAAGGAGAGGGCATTATGCACACTGGGCTTCACTTGGAAGCAATTGCATTTTAAGTTTGCTAGCTGGTAAAAATGTTTATGATGTTGTGCAGCAAACAAATAAACCACCGGTGGCAGGGATCGTGAGGGGAGGATGGCTTGAAGATGCTTCCAGACTGAAAAGTTCATGTTCTTCTTCCTTCTTGGATAAAACACCTTTGTGCCGAGGGACATCCTGGTGTGTTTGCCATGCTGATAGTGAAAGTGCTTGTTTGGGTACTGTGGGCCTGTGCCCTCGCTGGGGCTGGCACTGCCTCGCCTGGCGGAGCTGTCACTTGTGCTGCTCCCAGCGCTGGGCAGCTCAACCTGCCTTGGTCACCAGGTGTGCTTGGGGAACCCAGTGGGTCTGCTGCAGAACTCCAGGCTGATGGATGCATTCCTGGGGCTGACACAAGGCCACAGACAACCAGATCCTTTTTTTATCCACTGTGAGCTTTTTCTTTCACCAGGCAGGGGAGGTTTTGCTTGGCATTGGTGACTGGGCTGGTGAAAGGGTTCCCAGGCCATAAACTGGGCAGTTTCACACACCCCAGTCTGAACTGTGGGGGAAAAAAAATATAGAACATATATTATTATGTTATAATAAATATATAACATATTTATATAATATATAAATGTATAACATGGTCTTTCTTGGCTTTCCAACAATAGCTCACCCCCACTGTGGGTCTGGATTCTCTGCAGGATCAAAGCCAAAGATTTCAGTTTGTGAGGGAGCCAAAGGCTGTAACAACATGTGGTCAGGAGAGGTTGGTAAGAAGCCAGGTGGGAAGCAGAGGGGAGTGCTAAAATATGTAGGAGGAAAACAAGAGGATTATTTTTCATATTCAGGCAGCCAGGAGTTCTGGAATGATGATGTGTTGATAGGTAGCAACACCGAGGGATCAGCAGAGCTCGGGTTCTGCTTGTCTGTGAAGATGAACCTGTGAGCCAGCCTTGTGCAGAGCACAGAAAGAGCTCTCTGTGCCTTCACTGCCTTTTGAACTCACAGCGTGTCGTGGTGTGGTTTGGTTTTCCTCTGCGTGAGCATGTGTCACTTCATTTGGAGGAGAGAGAAAGGTCATGTTGCTCCATTAAAAATTAAACTTCTTTTCAGCTGGTGATGAAGTTGTTAAGGTGGCAGATGCTCAGGCTGTGGAATGAAGGAGTGGGAATGCCCTGGGTAGTTTTAACCAGCTGAAAGTGCAGTTTGATGGTCAATATTTTCCTGAGGGGATATATTTAGTAAGAATGATGATGTTCCCAAGTCATTGACTGAAAGTCTCAAATGGACTTGTTTTGTTTCTCGTGGAATTAAAGTCTTAGGATGTTGATAATACTTAGATGTGGAAACCGGTCAATATTTTCTACTGGGAAGTACTGCTGGAGAATATTTGATTTGGTTTTCCTCTATTAATATATTCCTTCCTCAAAAAAAAAAAAAAAAGAAAAAACCAACAAAACAACCCCCAACTTTGTGCAGGAGATAAATATTGCAGAACCGGAGAATTTTGAAGCAGAAAGGCAGTGGTTGTGCCTAAGGCAACAGGCAGCCTCAGAGGAGGAGCTGGGATTAGCAGCTGGTTGCTCCCAGCTAATCCAGTTTGCAAATCCCCAGTCAGCACCACTGTCCTGGGAGCTGCTTGGAGCTGTGAACAGCCCGGGGCTCTCCAGCCCAAGCCCAGAGCCCACTGCAGGTCCAGGCTCTGGCTGCAGCTGCAGAGGGTGCTCTCTGCTCGTGTGGTGGCTGTTCCCATCCTCTGCTACTCCCCAAGGTGCCCTTTGGATCTCGCTCCAACTGGCTCCCAATTAAATCCAGCTCAGGTCAGCTCTTGACAAGCAGCCTCCCTTGTAACTCGGCGAGGTTACCAGCCACCAGATTCTTGAAATGCATCTTAAAAAGAGAAAGGTTTGGGCTGGGAGCCAAGATGATTTTCTGTCTTTCTTTATATTTTTTTCCCTCCCTCCCCTTGCCTTCTCTCCAGAAGTCTTCTGGCAGAGCTGTGGCTCAGCTGGGAGGTTGTGGGGACCGAGAGCACAATGTTAATTAGCTGTTGTACCTTCCAGCTTGTAACACCCTGATGGAGACCCAGTTGTCATAATTAATGACCACAGAAATAGCAGAAGGGCTCTTAGACCTTGTGCTGTGGGATTTGAGCCAATTCCTCGGTACTGGAAACCAGGAAGAGGCTTGAGTGAGGGCAGGTTGTCCTGTGTGTGTGCAAAGGGAGCCTTGCATCCTCCTGAAGTGCCCAGAATGGGATGTTTTGTGGGATACAGCAGCTCCCAAATACAAGCTTCTCTGGTGGCGTTTCTGGAGTCACCTCTGCGTCAATAATTATAATTGTTCTTCGTTAATAAGTTGTTTGGTGTGGCACAGCACAGATGGAAGATGGGTTTAGTCTATAATTGAGTCCTCTGTAGTGTGTTTTGTACAGAGCAAAAGGAGGGGAACGAAGTGATGTAGTTTGCTTTGAGGCACTAAGTGTGAACAGCCCTGTTCTGCTGTCCCAGGACACAAACCAGGAATTGCTGCTGGGCTGGGAGAGGAGCTGGACCCTCTTTGGTGAGCAAACCAACAAATGCAGCTGCATCAGCACCCAGCGGTGTAAAGGTAACTCCTTGCTCCAGCCAAGAGCCAGCAGGAGCTGCTGTCCCTCTTTGAATGGCTGTGGAGACTCCAGGTCCTGGATTCGGGGTCAGCTCGAGTGGGAAATCAAGGGAGGAGCTGGGACAGGTGTGGGGCTGATCTCCTCTCTGCTGGCAAGGACTGGATTTCAGTGCAAATCCTCCCAGCTGTGGAGGAGAGAGGTTTGGAGGGGGGAAGTGTAAGAGCAACACAGGAAAGGATGGAGAGATGTTGTGGCAGTGGTGGGAAGTTCATGGCCAGCTGGAAGGGGATGGGTAGGCAGGATACTGGTCTGGTGGGGCATTTGAGGATGAGGCTCATCCTGGAAAATTCCTCTCTTTGTGGTGTGGCAGCTTCATCCTGCTGGTTCAGGAAGGTGAATCTCCTAAGCATTCTCCTCTGAGGATACTGGGTGGAACACGAAGCACTTCGTGCTATTTTTGTATTTAAGTGAATCATCAGAAGCCTGGCTGGGGTTATTGTGTGTGACCTCTGTGTCCCCTCAACCCTCCCAGTGTGATGGCACAGCCAGCTCAGGAGCAAGGGAGTTACAGGGGCCCTGCTGGGCCTTGGATGTAGGAGGTGAGGTCCCAGCTGCCTGCCCTGCTTGGGGATGTCCCAGCTGCACAGTGGAACAGTCCTGGCCCCGTGGCTGCTGCCTGACCGTGGGCACAGAGCCTCTGGCAGCTCCTGACCTCCTTTGCAAAGCACCTGCAGCTGAGTGGGTGGGGATCAGCAGCTCCGAGGAGCCTGGGGAGAGCAGGGAACCCGCTTCTCACTGGCTACACCTGGCAATTAAATCCTGAGCATGGCAGCAGCTCTGCTCCCCGAGGAATTGTGTTCCACCCACCAAGCCGGACCCGTGGCTGGGTTGGCTGAGCACGCAGCACTCGTGTGATCCCAGCAAAGACTGGATTTAACAGCACTTGCTGGCAGAGTTCCTTCCCCTGTTGGGCACATACAGCTCCTGACCTGCGTTTGGTTCCCCCTTATCTACAGGAGAGACAATTCCAGCCTCTGTAATTAATGGCTCTGTCCTGCCAGGGTCTTGGGTGAAGCATCAACATGGGAAATTGGCCAGGCTAAGTGGTGCCTGTGCCTGGATCCTGGCTGCAAAGGCAGCCCTCAGCCAGCTGAGATGAATTGTGGTTTAGTTGCTGAATTCATTTTTCATCCTTGGGTCTGATGGCAGACGCAGGAATAGTTCCTGTGCAGCCCGGGTGTAACTCCTCCACCTGCAGCCTCATTTGTTGCAGATATCCCATGAGCTGATGGAGATCCAGGGCTTGTTGGGCTCTGTCCCTGGGGATTACCCGTGCTGGGGTTTTGCAATGGCATTCAGGGACCAGACAGTCCAACACCACTCCTCAGGGGGATAAGGTTACAAGATAAGGGGTTAATTCTCAGGGAGCTGCTGAAAGGCAGCACAACCACTCTGATTTGACCTGGCACTTGGTGACTCTCTCAGCTCTCCCTGAACATTGGTTCTGAGGTGCTGTCAGGCTCCCACACATGGTGATGGTGTGCTCTGTATCCTTCCTTTCAGAAAAAGCCAATTTATCTCACTTGTAGTGAAGCATAATCTTAACCATGCACCAGGAGACTCCTGTTCCTGTACCTCTGTGCTCACCTGCTTTCCTCTCTCTCTCTTCTTCACTTTCCCTGCTTCTTGTCTGCCTCCCCCTTCACTTCATCTCTTTTTCCCTCACCCTTCCTTCCCGTGTAGCTCCTGCTTGGCAGGGAGCTGTGGCCACCTCTGTCTCAAAGGTTCAGCAGTGTTCACCTTGGGCTGTGTCTGTGTGTGGGACAGGTGAGTCAGTCTGGTGAGCTGAGCTTTGGATTTCTAATCCTGGCTCCTTTGCTGGCTTTAGGATGGGTTTTGGCTTCCTCACCTGCAGGGTGGGATTGTTGCTAAAGCAGCCCATGTCTGGGGCAGCGTGAGGTGGATCAGATTCAAGGGAAAACAGGGAAAAATGGATTACTCAGACTTGCTGGCCAGCAGTGTGTACCTTCAGTGTGCTCTTCCCTGGGCTGGGAGCGATCCCTGCAGGAACAGCCCTGCTTTAGGCTGCAGATGGACACACTGGGGGCCAGGTAGGGCTTCCAGATGTGACCCCTGGCTTCAGGCAGCCCAAATAATCTGCCTTGTCTCCAGGGGGGGACTGTGTGTCTGTGTCCTGAAGGACAGCTGGGAGCAGGTGATGCTGCTGGAAGCGCTCAGTTATTTTTGGAGGCTGTCAGGTAAACGGGGAGCATCCAGCTCCTCTCCAGAAGTTGTGCCAAAGGCTGCCCTGCCAGTCAGACCCAGCTCCCCAACACCTGCCTGTGGGTGTTAAACCCAATCTTTGCCCTTGCACGGACACCTTTGGAGCTGCTGTCTCTCCCCCAGCCCTGGGAAGAGCCTGTGCCTTGTTGCCAGAGCAGCCAAGAGGAGTTTGGCCCTGGGGAAAGGCAGTGACAATGCTGGGGATGCTGAGGACAAGCTGGCTCCTTTGCCTTGCTTTTAAGGCACTTACATTTGCTGTTGTTGGCCCATAAGGATGTTTTGGAGGCTGTTGGGTGGCTGAGGAGGCACAGCAGCATTTTCCCATTGCTCTGGTGAAACAGCAGCTGGGAGGGAAGGAGCAGATCTGCCAGAGGAGGAAGGATGCTGAGTGCTTTCACATGGGGTGGGTTTCAGCCTGTGCACACGTGAGATGGAAAGTGCATTTTTCAGGAGTAGCTTTTCCTGGCATTGCAGTTCATCTTGTTAATAAATCTCTTGTAACACCTCCCTGCAGAGCCCCTCAAGGAACTGGCTAACCAGGAGAAAGTGGAGATCCAAGAAAAGCCTCCTAATCCATTATCAGCAAATGCAATCAGACTCTCCATCTGCTATCCCAGGCCCCTGCAAGCCCCACAACTGGGAGCCAGCCCCTGCTGCCTCCTGCACAGATGTTTGGTCACCGTGTGCCTTCGCTGCCTCTCTCTGCATTCAGCCTGGTGTCACCTCAGATTAGTGGGCTCGTGCTCAGAGCCCGTGCCTGCCCTCGGGAAGAGCCAGGTAAAGCTGACAAGCTGAGGCAAGCACACCTTGGCTGGGAAACAAGAGCTGGGTGGTTCATGGAGCCACGTTAAATTTAGTGCTGCGTGCTCTGGTATGGAAATGAGAGCCTTGGCTTGGCCAGGATTGCGTGGGAGAGAGTCTGCAGGAGGAGGAGGAGACAGAAAGAACCTCTTGTGATGGGTGTTTGTTACTGACACAGGTTGGGAGTGCTTGGTTTCCCTCCCCCTGCCTCTCAATCACAGAACAGTTCGGGTTGGAAGGGACCTTAAGGATCATCTCATCCAGCCCCTGCAAGGGCAGGGACACTTCCACCAGACCATGTTGTGCAGAGTCCCATCCAACCTGTCCTTGGACACTGGCCTCAGACCTGTTCACACTGGAGCACTGGCAGCATCTGGGAAGCCTTAGGATGTGTGTCAGGTCTGTGGGTGGTCACCAGGGGGACAGCTCTGCCTCGGAGGAATCCGTGAGCTAAGCCAGGGACCCTTCTTTGCAAGGAGGGCACAAAGATATGACCTGGCTGCTCGATGGCACCTGAGTGTGGAGCCCAGATTTGCAGGCAGGGCTGTGGTGTGGCCCTACAACACCATCCTTTCTTCTCCTCTGGTCATCACAGCATCCCAGAGGGCTGAGGTTGGAAAGGTTGTCTGGTCCCACCTCCTGCTCAAGCAAGGCCTCCACCAGCAGGTGTGCCAGGACTATTCCAGCTGGATTTTAGGCATCTCCAAGGATGGCAAACACCACCTCTCTCCCCTCAGGGGATGAGTTCACTCCATGAGCAGCATAGCAATGGGGCTCAGGGGGCTGGCCCATGTTTGTACCCGAGCTGGTGGCCCTGGTTTGCCTCAGTGGCAGCACTGGAGCAGCAGTGGGGTGCTGGGATGGAGATCAGCCAGCAGAGCACCGGGTGTGCAGCCACGAGGGCGCATTTCAGTCTGTTCCAACCATGCCATGCTTTGTCCACCAGCCCCATAGTAATATTTGGGCACCTGCTAGCATTTCCTACTTGTCCTCTTTTTTCCTGAGTCCTTTGAAATACTCATTATCCAGGATAAAAATCTGTCCCAGGTAATGTCAGGATTCAACTGCACAAAAATGAGAAAAAAGAGCCAAAGTAACAGCAGGTAAAGAATGGTTTAATTTAGTAACTAATTTTCTATAAAGTAATTATTTCTTTAAAAACCTGGGATTTGCTTGAAGTATCCCAATTACTTTTTTCATTATGGCTACAGAATGAAGTGCTTGTTTAATTAGTAAACATTTGGCATGCCTTTAAATAGGTTTTTAATTACATTAAAGGGACACTGTCAAGGTGTCTTTCATAATTTTTAACAGACCTGGATTTCTTTTTTCCCCTCACTCACAGTTGGATGCAACTCCTTGGGTTTGATTGGCTGTTCCAGACAAAAACTGGAGAAGCCATCTCCCTGGAAAAGATTAAAAAGAAACACTCATTTGTGGGTTTGGAGCTGAGCTGTGCTCTCCCCACCTCCTGTTTCTCAACTTGCTGCCAGCAGGGCTTGGAGCCTCCTTTGCATCTCTGCTGCCCCAGCCAGCCCTGAGGGTGACCCTGTGCTGAACACCCAGAGCTAAACCAGCAGCTTCTGCCCCCAAAATCTCCCTGTGCTGCTCCCTGGTGCAGCAGACGCCTGTTCTGCAGTCTCACAGCTGCTCCCAGGAGTAGCTCTCCTAATAAATCACCAGTGCTCTAACTGAGCTTGATGTGAGCTCCTGGAGGAAATTTGGCTCCGGGTGAGTCCCCAGGCTCCTGCCTGCCTTTGGATCCTCAGCCTGCTCCTTCCCTGGGCTGGGAGATGCTGCTGGCAGAGGCCAACCCTGATTGAGCTGCTGGTGCTGGGGTGCTGCTCGTGCCCTGCCCGGCGTGGGGAGGCTGGACATGCCCGTGGTCAGTGTGTGATGGATGAGGCTCAGAGTGGCTGCCCTGAGCTGTGTCCCCCCTCTCTGCTCGCAAGGAGCTGAGGCCTCTGCTCCGTTTTTGGGGCAGGTTCACTAATTGAAATGGATGGGAGTTGCTGCAGGCAGAGGCAGCTGGGCTTGAGCAAAGGGTTCCTGGGGTGTCCCCGAAGGGGAAGCAAACAGCAGAACCAGAGTGTGGGGGGGTGTGACACAGGGGCTGGTTGGGGACCTGTGCCAGTCCTTTCTGCCCTCTCTAAGCCATGTCCCTGCTCTCTCCCCAGATGTTTTACAGGCTGAACAAGCAGACTGAAGTGCCTCTGGTTTAATTTCTGCCTGCGTTTCAGACATCCTCACTCTCCTCTGAGGAGCAGGAGCTGCAGGGAATGAAAATATCCAGTGTCTTTGTTTTAATATCGTTGACTTTCTGCTCTGCTGGGTCCTGGCAGGCTCCCCTGAGGCCACATCCTTCTCCAGCATGCTCTGAGCACCTCTTCTTGGTTTCCTCAAATTTTCCCCTTACTCCCATCTGTTCTCCTCCTCCCTATCCACCACCTGCTCCTTCTTCCTCCTGCTCTGTTGGCTCTCCACAAAGTCCTTTGCTTCTCCTGCAGTGACTATCACCTCCCCCATGTGGCCTTGGGTTCAGGTGCTGAGTCGTCCTGACCCCAAAGCAGATGGAGATGTGGAGCACTGGCAAGGTCTGGGTTGTGCAGTGATCCGTGGAGGATCCCTGGGAAGGAAGGATCCTGCCTGACACAGCTGGAGCTGGGCAGCAGAGGAGCCACAGCCTTCCATCCATCCCCCTTTTTGGAAGGAGCTGCTGCACAGCTTGTCCACCCACCTTTCCTGAAGGGAAGCAATGCCCTTTCCTTCTTCCAGTTTCCAGGGAGACAGCCGCTGGGAAAGCTCTGGAAGTGCTGGAGCTGGCAGGAATGCCCAACCCACCATCAGGCAGTGGCAGCGCAGGGGTCCCCTCTGCCCCAGTCTGCATCCCACCCATCAGGGGCTAAAGGGACCCCTGGGAGCAGCTCCTGCCCATTTGTCCTGCTCAGCATCGCTGTGTGGCAGCTTCCTGGGCACAGGGAATGGTGCTGTGGGAGCTGACCCTTTCCCAAGTCCTTCCATGGGGCCATAGAGCCTCTTTGCTTTGGGGAATCAGGGCTGGGGAAGGCTGGTAGGTGCAGGAGTGGGGTCATGGTGGGAGCGGTGCTGCTGTGCCAGTGTCCCCTGTCCCCTCTGCCCTGGTGTGGCTGTCCCCAGGAGCTACCGGGGGATGGATGCTGGCATGGAGGGGCACAACCCAGCCTTGGGAATGTGGCTGCCCTGATCAGCTCCGTGCCCTGTCCCCAGTGCCACAGGGAGCTGAGGTCCCCCAGGTGTAATTCCCACTCCGGCTCCCAGCACCCCTCACAGGTGGAGATTTCTAGAAGGGAGCGAACGGTTGTGAATATCCACGGCTTTGCAAGACTTCCATAAAATATGAATGCATGACAGCATCTGCATAAATTATTCAGGATAATCAGGACGGGGATGTTTCCCTGGTAATTTCATGGGGGCTCCTGGAGCTTGATTGTCCCACCCGCGGGGTGCGTGCCAAGCTCCCCAAGGCAGAAGGGGAAAGTCCTGAGCATCCCAGGTCTCCCAGCTCCTCCCCTCGCTCTCCTCAGATTGCCAACTGCTCTCCCTCCTGCCTCGATGCGCTTTCCCCCAGCTCCCAGTGCTATTAACACCTTTAATTAGAGCTGCTTATTGACGTACTGCTGTTTATCTAAGTGCAGCTGGTCAAGGCAGAGAAGCCGTGGAGCCAAAGTGAATCACACCCTCCTGCAGCCTGCACAGCCGGCACGGCGCTGTCCGGGGCTGGGGGACAAGGAGAGAAGAATCCAGATAGGGAAAAGCAGGGCAGAGCAAGGGTGTGGTGCCAGCCTTTTGTGGCTGTGCCTGGTCCCTGTGCAAGTTACTCCAGGTAATGCTGGCATTTTCCTGCAGGAGCATCCCTCAGGAGAAGGGTGTCCCTTGTGTCCCTGCCTATAGTCAGTGCTGTCCCATCCGGACTGCCTTGTCAGGAAAACCCCATTGGAACAGGGAGTGCTCCAAGGAAGAGGTGTTTCCTTCTGCCTGAGGGGTCAACCGGAGCAGATCCAGCACGGATGGATGCATGGATGGGTGCTCACCACAGGACACCCATGAGCACAGGCACCACGTGGGTTTGAGCATTGGGGCAGGATCCAAACCCCCGAAATCAGCTGAACACAGGGTTTTACCCCCACACTGGGGTGCTGGGGGGCACAGTCCTGCTCTCTCCTCCCAGGGCAGGGACTCGGAGGGGCCTGTGTGTCTGCACTCCATAAAGCCACCCCCAGGGGAGAGCAATTCCTGGTGCTGAGGCAGCGCTCCAGACACGTGGCTGCTCCTGGTGTGAGCAGGGAGAAGAAGGATTAGCACAGCTCTGTGAAAACACACCCTTGGACTCTGCCGTGAGGCTGTGCAGTGACCTGTGTGTGCTGAGCCAGCTTTCCTGACTTCCTCGCTTGGTTTGAACCCGGCATCTCCTCCTGGGCCACTGGCACTGACAGAGGATGGTGGCACCGGGCTGCAGGACCGAGCACCCGGCTGCTGCAGGAGGCAGGATTTGGCTGTTCCTAAAGCATGGCAGCCCCCTGGCACCTCTAACCAGCCATGCCAGGGACAAGGTGGAGAGGGTGATGTGCTCCAGGAGGAGTGCTTCCCTTCCCCCTTGCCGTCGGGGTTTATTAATTCCTCGCTCGGTGAAGTCTCTATTAATAATGGCTGCAGGATCTGGCTGGGAAGCTGCGTAATGAGATCCTCTGCTGGCTGTTCCTGGGCTGCTGTGATTGTGTTTGGAGGACAAAATTCTATGTGGATTAATTAAAATGAAAAACAAAAGGGAAAAAAAAAAAAAAGAAAAGCAGGGTTGTTTGAATTATTTACCAGTTTCCAGGAGACAAAGCAGTAATTGCAAGTGTCTTATTGCAGGTGTTTGGAGGGGGGATGCTCCCATCTCTGGGCAAGGAGCAAAGTCTGGTTATTTACTGGTGTGGAGGAGACTTATCAATCCTCTTTAAGGCCAAGTGCAGCTCCAACTGCTCCTCAGTTTGCTGATTCTGATTTTCTCCCCTTCCTTTTGGAAATTTGGAAGACAGAGGCTCTGAGACAGGTTTGACGTGGGTAAATGTGGGAACAAGCTCTGCCAGCAGTGTGCTCTTCCCTCCTGAGCAAGGAAGTGGAGAGGGAAAACCCCAAACCATCCTTCCCTGAGGCGCTGCCTGTCCGCTGTTGACTTTCCCCCCTGCCAGGGCCCCTCAGGGTCACACAAATGCCACCGTGTGCTCCTTGCGATGCCACTTTCTGGATGCCTGTTGTGCCAGGGGGACGCTGAGCCTGAAGGAATTGAACCCCCCCAGGATGGGGCAAAATGCCCTTTGGGAATGAGGTCTTGTCCCTAATGGATGCATCTGGATCCCTAACCCAGGGCTGGATCCAAGCCCAGGGAAAACCCACCCTGTGCTGTGTCACAGCTGTCCCACGGCGCTGGGGTGGCTTTGGCAGCGTGTCCCAGCCGTGCTCTGGGAAGGAGGGCTGGTACCAACCCAGCTCTTCAAATCCTTGCTTCCTTCACAGGATGATGGGATGATTTCTTAGCTGATGGATCAGCAGCATTTTAGGGAATTTCTCCGTGCTTTTACTGCTCTTTTACTCAAGTGCTTCTCTCCTTGATTGCCTCCGTCCGTCTCTTTTCAACCCGGGGCCTCGGGAGCTGCCTAATTGATTTCGAAGGGAACAGGACTTGCTGGAAATTGAGTTTTGCGTTCCTCCCTGCCTCTGTGACAGAGCACCTGGCGGCTCCAGCCCCAGCTCCTGCAGCAGTTCGCCTTCACTGGCTTGTCTGTAGGAGAAGAACTATAGAAAAGAAAGAAAAATGAAGGAAAGAGGTACAAAAAATTCCATTTAGCAATACAGGGCGTGATCAATATTCCTTTGTCTCCATATTCAAATCGTGATCCTGCTGAGCAGAAACAAGTGGAGCTGCCTTGTTGGAGATGAGAAGTTAATCTCTAAAGCCAATAAAGATTTAGGGCAGTGTAATTGCTTTAAGATTTGATACTTAAGATTATTCAAACTTTAAATTTTTAACCCGAGGACCTGGATCCTTGGCAATGGGGATGACTCGCGATGAGGGGCAGCGGCACCTTGGGAGAGAATCCGTGGTGCTGCTGTGTGCTCTGGGATGGGGACCCTTGGGAGCTGGATGCTGCCTGTCCCCAAAAACACCAGCAGTGAGTGGACAAGGTGAACAGGAGTGGGATGGGAAGAGCAGGTGCTCTCTAGGAGAAGGGGACCAGCCCTAATGGGGGTTGTAAAGCACAGCACCCCTTTCCCTCCCCTGCTAGATGGAGGGCAGAATTAAACCCCAATCTTTTCCACTGTAGTGATTTGACAGTGTTTTTACAGGAAGGGAGCACATTAGGGATGAGGTAGATCATTATGTGCTTATATTATCAGCAGTAAAGCAAAGTCTCTTTTAATTCCTAATTCCACCATTGTCTGACACATTTCTTTGTGAGTTTCCTATTCATCCATATTTTTCCCCTCTGTCTCCACTAATTGCTTTGTTGTTAAACTCAATTTCACTCTTGACTGGATTGAAATATGCTTATTTTCTTTCTAAAATAATAATAATAATAATAAAAATCTAAAATTATTTCCACTCATTGTATGTGAAAAGTGAACATCTTTCTTCATGTAGGTTTGAATGTCTGAGGGTTTCAGAGGTTTATTTTCTAAAAATCTAATTGCATGATCCCAGCCCATAGCTGGGGGCTTTCCATTTGTTTCATCAAGAATTTGAATAATTCGGGACAATGTAGGATTTCCTCGATGAATTTTGAAGTCTTTTGGCAGAGATGGGGCTACGAAATGAGACTTCTCCCACTTTCAGCCTCCTGGTATGGCAGCCTTTAACACAGCTGGGGCTGGGGGGCACCCAAGGGAATTGCCTTGAGCTGGAGAGCTCTGTGGGCTGGTGTCTCCTCCTCAGCCCCCAGTAGCTCCATCCTCAACTAATCCCAGCACCACCAGCTCCTGGGGCTGTGCCTGGAGCTGCCATCACCTTCACAGTGGGGCTGAGAGGCTGAGGAAGGTGCTGGAGGCTCCCAGCATCTTGACGACAAAAGCCACCTGTGCCCAGGTCCTGCATCTGCTCCACCAGCTGGGCTGGGCATCATCCAGAGCAGGGCAGGGGCTTTGTGCCGGGGGGCTGGAGGAAGCCCAGCAGGAGGAAGGGCTCTGACTCAGCTGGAGGCTCCCGATGTCCTCACAGCAGCAGGGGCAAAGCCCTGGGCTTTGCTGGGCTCCACTGCTCGTCTCCTGGCTGTGTCCAGAACAGGACAGCGGAAGGCCTTGGCTGGGGTCTGATCCTGCCCTGCCCAGTCCCCGGCACAGAGGTGTCCCCAGAAGGTGTCCCAGGGAGATGAGGCTCAGCTCGTCACTGGAGCGAAGCACTGCCAGGGTCAGCCTGTCCCCTCCTCTTGCCATCCCCGGGGAGCAGCAGCAGCACTGGCGGAGCCCCTTCCCTGTTATCTCAGAGAGATAAGGGCAGTGAGGTGCTGGGCCGGTGTTGTGGAGATGCCACTTGTGAATGCTCTGCTTGCGGATAATCAACCTGTGTTAATGAGCAGTGCAGGAGCCTGGGGGGCCACCTCCCCTCCCCAGTTATGATGGCACTGGCTCTAAACCCTCCCAGCTGCCTCCTGGGGACAGCCAGGGCGAGAGGAATGGGAGCTGCCCTGGGGTGTCCCAGCCTTGCACCCCCTCAGCCTGCCCGGGCAGCGCTGGTGGAGAGCTGGAGCTTTGTTGGCTGTGGAATACGCGAGGAGCAGCGTGGGTTTGTGGAATGTGAGATGGAGAGGCGCAGAGATTCCCAGTGCTGGGAGGAGCAGAGCTTTGCCTGGCGAGCACCAGCGTTTGGGGGGGAACTGGGACAGCGGCGCTTCTGTCCCCTCTGACGGGTCCCAAGGGAGGGGGTGGGCGACCCTCAGCTCCTCTTTGGGAGCTCGGGCTGTGGCTGCCGGGCTCAGGAACACCCTGCCCGTGGGGCAGAGGCACGAACTCCTCACAAACCCTGTCAGAGGGGCTGTGGGTGCTGTGCAGCGGCCTCGACTCCCCCACAGTATTAAGAGACTGGAGAACTCTTGCTCTTCTCACCCCTGACTTGATTTTCTTTAATTACAGCCGAAGCTTGGTTTATCTTGTCCCTCTCGATTTGGCTAAACCTTCCTCCTGCTCCAGCACCCCGCTGCTCTCCGTGGTGACTCCCAGCCCTGGCACTCCCCAGCCCGGTTGCAGGGGGTGTGAGTGTCCTGCTGGGCTCCCTTTGGGGTGTTGACGTGAGCCCTGGTACCCTGGGTAAGTCCTTGTGAATTCGGGAGCCTGTCGGGGGGGGGTTAAGCTCTCCCTTCCTCCCAGCCCCGTGGTGCAGCAACTTTTCACCTTGAGCTCAAACACGGTGAAGGTGGTGGTGCCACCAGGTCAGCGAGCTTGTTCCACAGGGGATAAAATCCCTCCTGTGGGATGGCTGGGGCAGCTCCTGGGCTCTCCCTTGCTGCAGGAGCTCAGGATAACGCGCTAACAAGCCTGGGAGGCTCCGCCAGAGGATTTTTCTTGTCCTTTCGATGCTAATCCGGTGGCTGAGCAACGGAGTGTCCTCCTGGGACCCCACCGGGCTGGGAAATGTGCTCAGCTGAGTGTGACAGAGAGGCACGGGGGGAGGCGAACCTGAACTGGCTGCTCCGAGAAGTCTCCCCGGCAAAGGGACAGATCCAGCCCTCGGGGCTGACTCTTTCCCTGACTTTTTTCCTGGTTCCCCCTCCCGGTGGGGGCTCTCTGCGGTGTTTAGCCTCAAATAACCTCACCCAAAGGGAGGAAGGATGCTCTCTTCCCTTCAGGAGCAGTGGGTCAGCATCGCCCACCCTGCCCCGCTGCTCTCCTTTACCCTGGGCTCTGTCCCTTCTTTGTTGCCTCTTCCCTGCCCGGATGGAGCGGGCAGAGCTGCCCACTGAGGGAATTGTGCTCCCCGAGGGGGTCAGGAGCTCCCCCTTAATGAACTGCAGCCATCCAAACGCACCTCCCCTCTCTGCTGCACACATCTTGTTCTCTCTTTAATTTTTAATTGCCGCTCTTGTTTCCTCTGAGCATCTCCCTTTGCAGCCGGGGAGCCAGGAGCCTTTCCTGACCGATAAAGCTGGTTCAGGTTTTCCTTTCACCTTTCGTGTTTGCTTCTCGGCGAAGGCGGGGTCGCTGCTGGGTTCAATTAACATAGTAAGAAAAATACATGAGTTTCTTTAAGCAAGAAGAGAAAGGGAAATTCAGCGCTCATTGGGAGCTGAGGAGTGATCCGTCCCTCGATTATTTTCCTCTGCTGAATTAGTGAATTAGCAGCTAATGGAAGTGAAGGACTCACAGTGCTGACGGGCTGGAAGAGCAGGAGCTTCCCAAATTCCCCGCGCAAGGCAGCGCTGACAGCTCTGTGCTGACGGGGGCTGGCGAATCCCGTGTTTTACACCTGACCTGGCTGTGCACCTCCAGCAGGTACCCGAGCACAGGCTGTGTCCAGGGCTGTGCTGCCAGCACTGCGGGCTGCAGCATCCCTGGGGATCCAAGCGCTGGAATGCTCCTCCTGTGAGCTCAGAGAGCCCATCCTGACTGCTGAGGGCTGCAGCCAGCCTCTAACCCTGCCGCATCTGCCCCGGGCCATGCTGCTGGCTCTGCCCTTAGGCGGTGCAGAAGTGCTGAACAGCACCACTGGGCTCGCAGCTGCTGTCCCAGGGCAGGAGGGGACAAAGATCAGTGTCTTCCTGGGGGTACCTTGCACCCCACTGAGACCTCAGCCAAGCAGACAGCTCCAGGGACCAGAGAACAGCTCCAAAGAACAGCTCCAGGGACCAGAGGACACCCGCAGGGACCAGAGAACTGCCCCAAGGACCAGAGAACAGCTCCAAAGAACAGCTCCAGGGACCAGAGGACACCCGCAGGGACCAGAGAACTGCCCCAAGGACCAGAGAAAAGCTCCAGGGGTCAGAGAACAGCCCTGTGAACCGAAGAACTGCCCCAGAGACCAAAGAACAGCCCTGGTGAACAGAAAGCAGCCCCACGGACCAGAGAACAGATTCTGGGACCCTCATGATGGGTAAATCCCCCCCCAGGCAGTGTCAGGTGCCCTCTCACTGCTGCCTGTTAGCCGAGCAGAGTTTCCAGATTCCAAGAGTTGAAAGGAAATGTTGCATCTTCTGGAGGCTGCAGTTACAGGGGCTTTAAGCTGGTGGGTGAATCTTCAGCACCCACATGTTCAGTGCTCTGGCAGCAGCAGGGCCACGAGTGCTGCTGGAGAAGTTCCAGGGTCTTTGCTGGTTCCTCCAGGTCCCTTTCAGCAGTCTCGGGGAGCTCCTGAGCATCCCGTGCGTGGGGATGCGAAGGTGGCTTTAGGACACTGCCATCCCCTCCCTGCTCTTTGCCCAGTGTTGTCTCCAAACACCATCAGAGGAGCAAATGTAGGGCTTTTTTGGCTGCCCCTGGCTGGGGATGCTCGGTGGCACAGGACAGGCCCAGGCTCGGAGCCTTTCTGCCTTGTTGCTACAGAGATGGGCAGAGGCGTGAATGCCGTAGGTGGAGCCGAGTTGTTTCATGTCAATAAAAGAGCTCCCTGTCCCCAGCAATGTCGCCTGGGGGGGACAGAGGAGTGGCTAAGTGATCCTAATGCCCAAAGCATTTGGGCATTGCAGCTCCTGCAGTCGAGTTACCTCTCTTATCTCAAGGGCAGGACTGTGTGCGGGGAGAACTTAAGGAAGTGGCTTGTCACAGCTCATCACAGCTCCGTGGTTTGCTGTGATGCTCCCCCTCTGGGATCATTATTTTTCCATGAAGACCCAGTAGCTTGAGGCTTAAGAGGAAGCTTCAAGAAGAAACATGGGCAGATCCAAAGCCCAGGCTTTGGAAAGCACTGAAGGAGAGGCCAGGACTGGACTGGGGAGTCTCTGGAGGGTCCTGGGGTGCATTTGGACCCCCAGCATATGGGCACTTCTCACCAGAAGCCAACATAAACCCTGTCACTGTGGCTTGTCTGGAGGTGCCCTCAGCTGAGCAGTGATGAGTGTCCATCTCTGACCTTTGCAGGAATGTATTTTAAGTTTTATTTCTGGTGGGTTACAGCCCCCCTGCATTTATAACCCCGTTCCTGTAGCTGTGGTGACCCAAACCATCACGTTCTGTGCAGCCATGGCTGGTTAGGCAGCCTGGGGACTTGGGGTTGCACAGTTACCAAGGATCAGCTGGAAATTCCCAAGATCTTTTGCTGGGCCAGTGGTGCAGGGTGAGTCCCATCTCCCAGAGGATGCTCTGGTGTCGGAGCTGGAACTTTGGCCCTGCCCCAGTTACAGGCAGAGCTGTGGAGGAGCTGCCTGGAGCCTGCACCAGAGATACTCCGTGTCTACCTCTGGCTGGGCAGGGGCTCTAACTGGTGCAAAACTGGTTTATATTGGGCCAGCTGGCTGCTGAGTTGGTTCTCTGCATTCCCTGCTGCTGCTGGACTCGGAATAACAAACCTACGTGTGTTTGTGTGCTGTATAACTTCAGCATATTGATTTTTGGGGCCATTGCTTCTCAGCTGCCGAAGAAGATAATTCACTGCTTTATTACCATCCTTGGAATTTAGATTTATCCCTCTAAACAGAGAGCTGGTAGTTAATTAAGCTTTTGTTTCGAGCAGCAGCACAGGGAAAGGACTGGCTGCTGCAGCGCTTCTCCTCAGGGATGAGGGCCCTGGGGGGATGGGGAATGCCACATTCCCAACCCTGGGGTGATGGATCCTGCACGGATGATTCTGGTGGGAATTGGGAGTGGCAGAAGCAACCCTACCTGGCTACCCAGTCCCAGTTGCTTCCTGCCAGAATGTGCATGGAGATTGACAAGAGCAGATTTCTGATTTTATTTTATTTTATCTTTCCTGGTCAGTGCTGCAGGAGGCACCTGAAGGAAGCCAAGGTGGCTGAGCTGCCTTCTGCCTGCCCAAGAAACAGCCAAACCCTTTTCCAGCCCAGGATCAGCTCTGGCAGGAGGAATGGCAGGACACCATCTCCTCCCTGGTCCCTTCTCCCCTCAATGTCACTCACCCCTCAGTCTTACAAAGTTAATGTGTGGTGCCTCGCCACACCCCAGACTTTTCCTGCTGGGAAGCCGCTGCCATTGGCACGATCCAGAGCTTGTGGGATGGACAGAAGGACGTTGGCACGTCCTTATGGAGGTCAGAGGGTCCCACCCCACAGATCCATTCCACGCTGGAACTCTGGTCCCCCCTGCTCTGCACTCCTGGGTGAGATGTTCCCTTCTCCCAGCCTCTTGGGAAGGCACAGCTGGCTCCTGGCACACGCCAGGCAGTGGCTTGGTTGCTCCACCACCCACTCCATGCAGTGTTTATGTGCATTAGGAAGGTTTCCAGCCCCACGGAGCTGAGCTGATCTTGGAAAGAAGTTCTTGGAATGAAGGGCTCTACCTCTTGCTGCCGGCTCTGGACGGCAGCAAGCAGGAAAACACCAGGTTTTGAGGTGGTTTTACAGCTCAAATGAGGACTAAGAATTCCTGTCAGAGCAGCAGGAGCTGGGAATGGAGTAAGCAGGCAGGAAATCAGGGGTGGCAGGATCCCCACAGCACCTTCATTAGTCTGCTGCTCCCCTCCTTGCCCACTGGCCAGGTGAAGAACGCCAGGTGGTTTTTCCAGAGGAGGCCAGATGCTCCCAACTGCACCTAAAATGGCCAGGACTGAGCACCCCGGCTGGAGTTAGGGGTCTGTCCATGCACTGGGGCTGGTGGTGGTGCCCATAAGGTCCCCAGAGGATGGGCTTCAGAGAAGGGAGTCCTTGCCAAGATGACCTGAGAGTTTGGGTTTGGCTTGAGAGTGCTGACTGCTGCTCCTGAGCCACACTTCCTGCAAATCCTCAGTCTGTGCATCCGTCTGCCACATCCTGCTGTGATCCTACTCAGACCTGGAGTGGCAATGACTCCTTTCCTGTCACCTTCCCTTGCAAAGCGTGGACGAACACAAAAATCCCTCTGTATTTCGGAAGCCCTAGAGAATATGGTTTTGCTTCTCACTCCTGCTTGGATAAAAAGTGCTGTTTCATGGGGAGAAACTCTGTTTTGGGGTAAATTTCCAGCTGTCTGTCCCCGAGCTCGCTTGTGGCTGGTGCTGTTGCAGCTGATGCCCCCTGGAGCTCTGCTAATCAGGGCCACCCCTGGTTTCCATTGGGGAGAAGGAAGCAGTGTGAGCATCTGGGATCCCTATGGAAATGCAGTATCACAGCAGCATTTCCTCTTCATCAGCCCCACAGGAGAACACTGGGATTGTGCACAATCATGGTTAGTTTGTAGAGGAGTGGGTGGCTGGTGCTGGGAGGGCGTTGGAATTGCTCAGCGCTTCTGGAGCAGATCACTGAGCCAGGCCAGGGGGGTGGGGCTGGAGGGAGATTTCTCTCTCTGGAAGAAAATGAGATGGAGAAAGGCTGGGGAAAACCATGGGAGGAGAGCATCCCACCGTGGGGAAGGCAAGGGATGGCTGTCCCCCAGTGTCACCGTACACTTTATGGCACCTGTGGTGGTATCCAGTGCAAAGGGGGACAGCCAGCCATGGGGCCAGCATGGCATGAGGGGGCCTTGCTGGCACCACAGCCCCCCCAGACCACAGCCTGGCCCTGTCCTGTAGCCCAGCCAAGACTGCACAGGGGGGACAACGTTGTCCTTCCAGCCATTCTGTGCCCACCCCGGGGGGCTGCATCCTCCGGTGGGGCGCACCCATCCTGGCTGGGGCTGGAAATGGGGCATCTCTGGGCTCTGTGCACACTTGGCTCCTTTAAGTCCCAAGTTTTGGAAGGCTTTTTGTTCTTGTCACCTTTCACAGGCGAGCCGGAAACCCCTCTGCTGAGCTCAGCACTGCTGCTCCTGCCTCAGCTCTCACGGCTCCTTCTTTGTCTTCCCAAGGACACCGCCCTGATCCTCTTGGCAGCACCCACGGATACCCGGGAACTTTGGGAAGCCACATCGTGGGCCGTGACTGTGCCTCCCAGGGAGAAAACAGGGTGATGGGGCCGCAAAGCTGCAGCCTGGTGCTGTCAGGGAATCCAGACCCGCCTTTCCCCGCAAGGGAGGTTCGCCCTGCTCCTAAAACCTCCCAAATCAAACAGCTCCTGGGCACGGTGCTCGGTGGCATTGCTGGTTTGACAGCCCTCGCCGGAGGGCCATCCCTGCCTCCCGAGGTCCCCACGCCGGGGGCTGTCACCTGCGCGGGGATGCTGCCGCCCTCTCCTCCCAAACCCGGCCATCCTCCCCCCAAAACGCCATCCCCTCTCCTCGGGGGGCTGCCGCACGCCCATCTCCCTTACCCCCCTGTCCCGCCGCCTCCTCCGCGGGGCCGGGTTGCCGCTAGATGGCACGCGGAGCGCGGCGGAGCGCGGCGGAGGCTCCGCGGGGCGGTGCGGGCGGTGCGGGGCGGAGCGGAGCCGCAGCGCGGGGTGCGCGGAGCGGAGCGGAGCCGAGGGGGGCCCGGCCATGGGCTCGGCCGGCAGCGGGCACGGGCAGGGGCAGGGGTAGGGCTGAGGGGACGTGTCCCCCCACTGCCCCCGCCATGCGCCCCCGCGCAGCCCCGCGCCCCGCCCGCTGAGCCCCGCTCGCTGCCGCCCTCGCTGCCTCTGGGGGGGGTGCGGGGCCGCCCCCTGCCCGCAACTTTGAACGATGATCACAGTCAACGCGGATGGCAAGATAATGGTCAGAAGATGCCTCGTCACCTTGAGACCCTTTAGGTAAAGTTGGTGTTTCCTCCTGGCCGCTGCCGCCTTTCCCGGCTCCTGCGGGTGGGGAGCGGCCGGCGGAGCGCGTTGGGTGCGGGGGGCTGCGGCTGGCCGGGCTCTGTGTGAGCCTGCGGGGCTGTGCGTGTGCGGATTGAGCCCAGCTGAGGGTGTCAGGGATCCGGGCGGGTCTGCCCGCGGGGCAGCGTGCGGGTCGTGCGGCTCTCGCTGGCTGCCGGCTCCCGGTTCGCCCCACCGCCGGTATCTCTGGGGTTATCGCGGGGCTGTTCAACGCTGGCTTTTTTAGTACCGTCCTCGGAGATGCTGGTACTCGGCGGGGATTCGGTTCCTCTGGTTTAAACCTGCTGGTGCAGCTGGGGACTTTGAAACCCACCCTGAACCAGCGGTGGGGCCGGGGTGGATGTCCAAACCTGAACCCCTACGGCTCCAGCACACCCGTACCCACCCATTGCTTTATTCCCCGTGTTGGAACTCCCCATTTTTGCTTCCATACCTTTGCTTCCCCTCTCCAGCCCTTGCTCTCCGGCTTCTTTGCTTCACTGGAGATGTTCTTGGGTTGCTCCCGGGCTTGAGACACAGGGGAGGTGTCGGTAGTTGCTTGGTTTTTCAATGGGGAGAGGCACCAAAACCCCTTAGAGATAGAGGGGAACGTGCCGGGGGTGAAGCTCAAGGCGGGGTGAGCCCAGCCCAGCGGTTTCCAGCGCTCCCCGCTGTGTTTGGAGGTTTGGGATCACCGGAGGGATCTATCTGCTCGCTGCCTTTTTGCCTTGCCCAGGCTGCCGCCCGGCGCTGCGAGGGAGGACAGGCTGTGCTTGCGCCGCTCGCTTGCGCCCAGGTGTGGAAAGGTTTCTGCCTCTCCTCGGGAGCTGCTTGGCTCTGCTTGCCTGGAGGGATTCCTGCCGCTGGACCCCGCGGCACCGCCCTGGGACCGGGGAACTTGGCCAAGGGAATGTCACAAAGTGGTGGCAGAGGCGTGAGCGTTCCCACAGCTCAGGCTTGCTCCAGGTGGGGCAGGGAGTGACTGTGAGAGACACGCAAAGGGCACACTCGCCCCGGGGAATGCTCTTTGCCTGGCTGTTTGCTTTCTTAACTGCGTTTGAATTCCATAGAGAGGAAGCGACTGGCTTGAGCATCCCTGTGCCCTGGGCATCACTCCTGGAGCAGGGGAACCCGATTTTCAGCAGTGACCTGGGATCAGGGTGGGGAAGCACGGGGAGTGCATTTCAGGGTGATCACAAAGTCCCAGCAAGGTTGAGGATGTGTGTGGATGAGAGGTTTGTGATGCCTGGAGAGTCCCTGGTGTCCATAGCAGTGTAGGGCACCTGCACTGCCCTGTCCGTGTGTCCTGGGCTGGCTTCTGCTCTCAAACCAGTACAGACCAGAACCACTGGGGTTACCTTGTTGCTAACAGTCAGGCTTTCCCTGTGCAAGAGGAGAAATTCCCAAGACCCTCTCCTAGCTGTGCCACAATGTCCAGAACCCCTGCACCTCCTCTATGCTGCTGTCACGCTGAGTGTGACCCTCCATGTCACAGTCCTGTGTCACCTTGCTCCCAGCCCAGCATGGGCGAGTGTTGGCACTGCCCAGCTCCAGCCATAATCTGGTGCAAATCTGCTCTGCTCCCCTAAAATCAGCACCCCACAGCTGATGTGGGTCAGGGATAACTTCCAGGAGTGGGAGAAGATCTTGGCAGTCGGGATGGGTCCTGTAAATGGGTTCCTTGCTGCTGGCTGAGCAAAGCTTGGCTGCTCCAGGGAATCCTGTGGTGCAATCCCCTTTGTGATGTAGGCTCGGGGCAGCGGTGCCATCGGCAAACAGCACACAGGAAACCTGATCCTGTGCACCAAAACATTTCATTAACCACCTTCCAGACACACTTAGCAAAGCAATGCAGAGCCCTGAGCTGGGAGAGCTCCTGCAGGAAGGGAAGGGGAGAGGGAGCAGATCAGTGTGGAAAACACAGGAATGTCCAAGGGTGGCTCTGACTTCATCTCAGCAGCAAAGGGTGTCTCATTTGATGGAATTCACCGAGCAGCCCTGGTCCAGCTCGCCCAGCTCTTGGCTCTGTAGCTCCATTTGCCAGCTGGAAGCCAAAGCCAGGCTTTCCATGGGATGTCGCAGTGGTCAGTAAGAGAGTTCACCCTGGTCCCCTGCATGGAGGGCAATGCCCATGGCTGAGCATCACTTTGACAGCACCATGACCCTGTCAGGCTCCAAGCAAAAAAGGTTTGAGGGAGAGGGGTCGTTTATTAACCTGACTTCTGCTGGTGGGAATGGTGGTTCAGCATTTGGGAGTTGAAAACTTCTCTGATACAAGATGTTACCCGACTCTGTAACCCTTGGTTTCCCCAGGCACCCTCATAATATTCTCCCCGTGGGTCCCAGCGGGGTGATGTGGCACTGTGAGCACAGAACTGCTGCCACAGACCCAGTGTCACAGTCCCCTCCTGCTGGGTGCTGCTGGCCTCCCTCCCCCCGCCACATCCCAGCTCAGCACTCAGACCCTCCTGGTCACATCCAGCTTTCAGTTCCGTGGGCCAAAATCCTCCATGACTGGGACATCACCTCCAATTTTCATTTAAGACTTGAGGAATTTTGCTTTCTTCTCTTGTGGGCACTGAGCCAGAACCCTGAACTGTGACCATTTCAGTTTGGGGAGGATGTGGAGAGGGACTTGGCACCAGAACTGTGCCTGAGCAATGAATTAAACCTGACACTGCGTGACAGGCAAAGCCAGCATGAAGGATAGATGTTATTTGGTCGTTGGAACTCCATAGTCTTCAGGGAGTTAGACTGGATTTTGGGGGTGAGGACTCAGTGCATTTGGACCATCTGGGATCTGGTGCATTTTACCTACTTTGTGGTATTTGTTTTCTGTACAAGGAGTTTCCACTCAGCTGAGGCTGGGCCAGGCATTTTTATTCACCTGGAGAACATCAGCAAAAGTGAAAGAGATGGGGTCCTCAGGCTGAGAGGGGGCCCTGCACCCTTCCTGCTCCCTGGAGCACTGCTCTGGGCTGGATGCACTCATCTCCCAGGGACAGCAATTCCAGTTAGGCTCCGATTCCTTTTTTTTTTTTTTTTTTTTGGAAAAAAGCATCTTGCATCTCCCCTACTCTCTCTGTAATCCAGTCAAAATGAAAAAGGTTTAGTTTCCTAGGGAGATGGTAGAGCACAGATCACCTTTGTATCTTTTTCTTCCCTTCCCCTTTTTCTTTCTGCTCGGTGTTTAACGATCCCTCCTTGACAGACTATAATTACGAAGAGTAAAAAGCATCAACAATGTCTTGCATGATGATAAAGATACTGTCAATAGGAGGTGTGAGAGCAGGACCAGATCTGAGTATTTATCCAGGTAAAGCTTTGTTAAAGTGCCCCTTGGGGGAGGGGGGTACCAGGACAGGGCTGTGGGTGGGGTTTGTACCAGGATGTGCTCCCAGGAGGGACCCTGGGGTGCAGGACTTGGCTGGGCTTTGACCCCCTTCAGCTTCTTTCCTCTCCACCCTGCTGTTGTCCTCCCTGCCAGGGAAGCACAGAGTTCCCTAAGGACAAATTCAGCCCTCCAAAGCCAAGCTGGGTGCAGCAACCCCCTCCAGTGTGTTCCTGAGAGCTCTTCCCAGCCCCAGCACCACGCTGGGTACAGGCTGTGATAATGGCAGTGCACTAATGTCCCCAAATCACCCCCTCTCCAAGCTATTTATGGGACACCACGTTTCTTTGCAGCATCAGGGATGCTCTGCTGCCTCCACAATCACCTCTCTGCTGGAGCTGGACCACAGCTCTCTGAAAACCCTTCTCCCAGGTCTGCTTTGGGATGGGGGCTGAGGTTTGTATCATCTCTGTGTGCAGATTCCACAGCTCCATGGTTCAGCAGCATCTACTGGGGAGAGGGTGGCTCTGCTCCACTGGTTGCTGCTTGTGGAGCTCACCAGCCCTGCCTGTAGCCAGGCCTTTAGGGATGGGAGTCTGGATCAGTGAGCACACAGTGCTTTATGTATCTTGGAACTGCTTTCCACCCCTCCAGGGGTGGCTCATTGGGAAATTAAAGGAACCTCAGCTGGTCCACACCTGCACAGGGATGTCAGGCAGTTTTAGTGATGCACTTGAGCATCCCCTTTCCCAGGTGGATCAGCTCTCCCGGGTAAATCAGCTCTCTCAGGTGGATCTGCTCTCCTGGCCTGGCTGTCAGGCAGTGTTTGTGCTGTGCTGAGCTGGCAGAGCTCGTTAGTGCTGACAAGCCCAGGGTGTTGCTTTTCCCCCTGATTAGGTGGGAGGTGAGAAGGGGATGGGAGGCTGTGCTGTGCTGCTTGTCCAGAGCCCATGGCCAGGTGCCCCTGAGGGTTGGGGCAGGGCTGCTCCATGGGGATGGACAGGAGTTAGGGGCCTGTCTGCTGTGAGCCAGGCTGATTCTCCTCAGAGCAGGCAGAGGAAACCCTTTGTTCTTGAGCTGGGTGCTGCTGAGAGAGAGGCTGCCCTGGCTCTTGGGGCTCAGGTGTGTGCTGACTGTGTGACAGCAGCGTCAGAGCTGGCTGGATGGAGGCAGGGAGCTCGTGGGATCCCCTGCAAGTGCCATGTTTTGTCCAGGAGCCTGTCCAGGCAAGGAAAGCCTGGCCATGCCGTGCTGGGACAGTAGGGAGCTGCCCTGGGAGCTCCTCCTCTCGATCTCCCTGGGGAAGCCCAGCCCTTCTTGAGCTGCTTGACCCGGTACTTGAGCTCTCCACAACATCTCCAGTTGCTAACGAGGGCTTTGAAGCAGGTCACTTTATTTGTTGGCCCTTTGCAGCAGCACATAATTGCAGTGCTGGTGTGTTGCAGCCCAGAGTTAAGGGCTGGTTCCTACTCCTCTGCCTTTTAGCTGTGTAGGAATGCTTAGGTGGAGAGCTGTGGGCTCCTGTGCACCTGGAACAGCCTGGGTGGCTGTGCTGTGTCTGTGTGCAGCTCCCGAGCCCTGTGGAGGATGCTGTGAGCTCGTAAAGGGGAGTTGGAGGCTCCTGTCCTCTGTGGTTTGCTTCCCTTTGGCTCAGGGCTGCTGAGAGGCAGCGATGCCAGCGGGCACCCCTGAGGGCTTCCTCAGCTCCCTGTCCCACACAGGATTCATCTGTGGTGAGACAAGCCTGTTGTTTCACAAAGCTGGCTGGGGGCTGTCTTTTCTCTTTCTCCTCCTCGAGATTTCCCCTGCGTTTGGTGGCTGAGATCAGGCTGCTGCTCTGGGAGCTGTCACACCCACACCTGGCAGTGGCTGTGCCAGGGCTTTTCCCGTGTGCCTGCTGGAGGATGCTGCCCCTGCACGGAGTCTCGGGGACGATGGCAGCGTCTCTGAGCAGTGGAAGGAGGCCAGGCACCCATCCCTTGGCACAGAGCTCTCTGCTTTGCACTCCCTGGTGCACAACAACCAGGCTGGCACAGAGCTCTTCCCTTCAGCCTTTCCACCCCCTAAAGAGTGGCTGGCCTGAATTTGGCCTGAGCAGGAGCAGTGCTGGGAGCTCCTGTCCCTCGCTGGAGGTGACGTGCAGATGACATCCTGCCCGGCTTGTCCCCGTGGGAACTGCTTCCCTGCCAGCCCGGGTGGGCAAAGCAGGGATGGGATGGCCCCAGGCCACGCACGGGGCTGGTGACACCATGACAATGCTGGTGGCCTGGTTACAGCAGAACAAAAGGCTTTCTTAAAAAAAATAAAAGGGCTTTTTTTAGATCCTTTGGGAGGAAGGGAAGGTAAAGGTCTCTCTTTGCTCCTCTCTCCCAGAGGAGTACAGGTATTGTTTATTGTCGTGGTGGAGCATCTTACGGGCAGCTGTGGTCTGGCTCAGCTTCCCCACTGAAGATGCAAATCCTCCACTCCCCCTGGAGGGCAGGGCAGGATTCCTCAAGTCCTGCCCATTGGAGCAGGGATTTCAGAGGGGGTTCTTGGGCAAAACCCCCCTGCTCAGTGCCAGGGTTTGGGCAGAAGCGTCCTGGGGCTCTCTGTGAAGCGCACGTGGGTCTGGCCATGGCTGGGGTGAGGTGCTGGTGGGGCTGGGGCTGCACAGATGCTCCCTGCCAGGGCTGGGTGGGGATGGAGCAGTTGGAAAGCTGGGATTGTCCCAGACACCCAAACCCAAAGTGCCACTTGCTGCTGTGCAAAGGGATTACCCACCCCAGGGGTGGTGGGGCTGCCCCAGGAGGGAAGAGCTGGCTCCTCACCACACCTTGCTCCAGCTCTGTTTTCTCTCCCGCAGGATTTTCGTGCTGGGCATTGGATTTTTCACGCTGTGCTTCCTGATGACATCGCTGGGAGGGCAGTTCTCAGCCAAGCGCCTGGGGGACTCCCCCTTCACCATCCGCACCGAAGGTGAGCGCGGCTCCGTGTCCGGCCGGTCCCACCTGCTGCTCCGTGACCCCCACGTGCACGGTCCAGCTGAGCTGATGAGTGCCAGGCATGCAGGAGGATGGTGCTTGGATCTTCCATTCCCACAGCTCCCTCCTGGCCCTTTTTGGGGTTATCAGGATGGCTCAGGGTCCTGTTGGCCTCTCTTGCCGTGGCATGGGTCACTTTGCCATGTGGCTCAAACGTGGCTGTGCTCACACACAGAGGTGTGACACGGTGGGGATGAATGCTGGGGGGGAGGTTCTGGCCCTGGCTTGCAGCAGAGGGATGGGGAGGCAGCGGGATCAGAGCCTCAGCTGGCACTGGTGTGGGTTGTGTGGGCTGCCACTGGTCTGACGTGTGGAGGATTCGGCTCAGGTGCTTGGAGGTCTCGGTGGGTTTGAGCAGTTTTGGTCTGCAAAGAGTGGAAATTGTTCCTCAGGGAAGGGAAAATAAAAGGCCTTTGTGGTTTTATGCAGGTGCTGAAATGTAGAAGAGAAAGATTCTAATTTTTAGCAAGCGTGTGTTCTGTTGCATTTAACACCTCTTTTGGTGAGACATGAAGTCAGCTCAGGAGACACTTCAGTGGTGGGACAGTCATGTCCTGCCCTTGCTCTGGGAGGACTCTGCTGCCATGGATTGAGCTTCCCCTGACTTTTCCTCTGAGATTCCAGTCAACTTGAGCTCCCCTGAGCAGGGTGAGATGGGCTTGGTCAGGCCACCATGGTCCTCTTCTTCTCTGTGCCAAAACCATGGGAGGATCTGAGCTCCACAGCCTCACCCAGGATGTGATTTTGGGGCATTAAATCCTTTCCTTGTGGTGCTGAAAGCAGTGCCAGCTGCTTCCCTACAGAAGGAGAGGGATAAAGTGGTGGTTTCCAGAAGCTGCATGGTGTTTAGTTGCTTAGTTGACTTTCCAAGAGTTGGATTTGCAGCCCGTGGCAGCTGGATTTGTGCTCTCCCTATGGGTGGTGCACACGGTGGCTGATGTTCCTCCCCCTCTGCTCCCACACTTGCTCCCATCACCAGCTCCATTAACCCCTTTTCCAAGGGCTGGTGTTTTCCTGGTGACCTCAGCCTGGAGGCAGGGTCAGTGCTTTCAGTGTTTCTGCACTTGCTCAGGGTACGTGTCCCCTGGGGAGGGTGTGTTTTGTGCTCCTGTCCTCAAGCCAAGCACACATCCCAGCATGGCTGCTGAGTGAAGTCTGGTTTTAGGGGATTTCTTCCTTCTTGGGACAAGAAGCAGCGCGAGGAGAATGGGCATAAGCCCCCAAACCACTGCCTTCCCCAAACCTTCTCCAGACCTGGCTTTTGAGGAGACAGGTTCTGAAAAGATTGCTGAGTTTGAAATTAAAGGTGTCACTGTCACAGCTGCCCTCTGTCCCAGAGGAGCCCCAGTGCCCCTGAAAATCTGTAGAGAACTGAAAGAAAGGCAAAGAGAGACCTATGAACTGTAGGACCAGCTGAGACATGGCACAGGTTGTGCTGCAAAGAGCAGCAAAGGTTTCCAGAAACCTGCAGAAGCACCTGGTGTCAACCCAGAGGGCTCTAAAATTGGGGTGAAATAATGGCAAAAAGACCATTCCTCAGCTCTTTGGCCCCTTTCTGGATGCCTTGGAGTGGCTTTTCCCATCCTTATCCTTGTCATCAGTTCAACCCAGATCTCTGAATTCACTGACTCCATCCTTGCCTGTCTCGTTTATTTGGAGCAGTGTCAGCACAGCCCTGGAGCTGGATCAAAACAAATCTCCTTTTTCAGGCCCTCACACCTCAAATCCTCTATGCTTAGGGGTTCAGGTGATTAAATCAAGGTGTGTAAAAGGGTTCACCCTCCTGCCTGATACTCTTTGGATCTGCTGAGGGCTGTGAGCACTGGCCTTGCTGGTTGGGAGAGATGCTGCTTTGCTCTGAGGTGGTGCAGGTTGAATGCTGCTTCTGGTAATGCCTGGCTGGTCTCATTTAA
Source organism: Corvus moneduloides (assembly GCF_009650955.1). Taxonomy (NCBI): domain Eukaryota; kingdom Metazoa; phylum Chordata; class Aves; order Passeriformes; family Corvidae; genus Corvus; species Corvus moneduloides. The sequence goes on from NC_045494.1 coordinate 8,276,695, forward strand.
AGAAGAAAAGAAGTAAATTATGACCTAGATCATCTATTTTTTCAAAGTTTTAGTCTCTTAGCTGTCTAACTGGGTAAGGCAAGTCCTGCTTTGTTAGAAAGCTCAAAAATTCAATGCAAATCCAAATTTTTTTTCCTATATTCAGTGGCTCTGCCAAACAAACTATTGCTTCCAGATGAATTGCTGCACATTTGGCTGTTGCTGTGCTTCTTTTTGGGGAAGATGAGCTTCATTCATGGCCTCATGCACTGGTTTTAAACACAAAGCATCCTCTCTCCTGTCTCTGGAGGAAGATAATGAACTGGGGGGAGGTTCTGTTCTTTGTCCCCAAAGCTTGGCAGGCACAGCCTGAGAGGCTTTTTCTCACTCTTTAACACCTGGTTCAGGCTTTTGGGGTTCAGCCTTTCCTGTCACGCTGCTTTGTAGGGACTGGCTGTGCCCCAGGGTGATGTAGCTGTTCCCAGGTGTGAGGAACCCCCAAAGCAGAGCGGGACCGAGGCCTCAGGGAATGTCCAAGCCAGGAGCTGGCCAGTGTCACTGCAGACCTCCCTCTGTCACCTGTGGAAGGCTGGGGCTGTCAGGGGAAGCTCTGATGGCTGGAAAAATGAATTATCCCACCCCATGGAAAAAAGCAGGAAGGATGATGCATCCTGGGCAGCCTCCCATGTGCTCTGGGACATGGGGAGTCACAGCCTCTGCAGAGGTGGGGAAACTCCATCCCTGCAGACTTTGGGAGCACACCTGGCTGATGTGAGGCTGTGGGCAGCTCTGACCCCGTCTGTTTTTTGGAGCAGGAGGCTGAGGAGGGGACGCAGGAGGTCTCTCCTGGCTGAGGGGATGCGGAGCTCGCGTGGAGGAGCGTGGAATGAAGGTGGAAGTGGGGAGGGTGGGAGCAGGAATGGATGTGCTGCTTTTTAGCGCTGTGAAGTCTCCAAAGGTCTGTTTGAATAACAAACTGGCATTTAATTAACACGTGTTCTGGATCCCAGGGAAAGCCAGGAAATGTTCCTGGCGGTTACGGTTGCTGTCGAGCACACAGTGCTGGGCTGGAGGCGAGCTCGGAGGAGCAGCTTAATTGTGCTGAGCTGGTGAGCTCTTGGTGTGAGGAGGGGTGGGAATCTGCACAAACCTGGGCAGGTTCATGGCCAGTGGCTTGGGAGGAGTTCCTGGGTGTGTGGCCTCAGGTTTGCCATGCCCAGGCCTGAGAGTTTCCCAGGAATGGGCTCCTTGGTGGGGAAGGAGCCTGGTCCCTGCTGCTGTTGCCTGCTCCACCTGGACGCCTGGAGGTGCCCTTTGGAGCATTATTCATTAATTGATGGATGTTGCAGGGAAGCTGCCAACATCCTCCTCCGTGTGCTTCTGGCGTGGGCTGCTCTACAGTGGAGCTGGAGTATTTATTGGGGTGGGCTTGTGGTGAGTGAGTGTCAGCTCCTGCAGTCCTTCCTGGGGCTGATCCCAGCTTTTGTGGCTCTTTGTGCTGCTCCTTGTTCCCACATGTCCTGCCAGGCTCCGCTGTGCAGGGGAAGCTGCCCATGCACTTCAGGGCCTGCGGGGCTGGGGTGGCTGCAGAGAGCTGGGGGATGTCAAAAAATCATTTGCTTCAAAATCATCTGCATCCAAAAAATCCTTTGGGTTGTGGATGGATGCTGAAGTTCACAGTCCCTGGTCCAGTTTAGGCTGGGGCTGTTCCTGTTTCTCCCTGAGTGACCTGCCCAGCCCAGCCTTGAGCCTCAGCTATTGCAGTTCAAAGGGAGACATGAAAATGTCCCAGCCCTGCCCAGAGCTTTCTCGGCTCCTGAACTGTGCGAGCAGCCGGTCATAACCAAAATAAACACAGATGTGAGGCAGGAGCATGAAAAGGAGAGATGGATAATGTCACAGTCCAGAAGTTAATCCCATTTTAAATTCGATTTTTGTATGTGAATACCTTTCTCGGAGGTTCTCTCCAAAAGCCAAGTTTCTCGGTGTGTGCCAGAAATCATTCCTCAGATGGATTCTCTGCTTCGTGATTCGCTGCAGCAGAGGCTTTGCATCTTAACAATAAATAAAAAACCCCCTTCTGAAATGCAAGTTATTTTATCCTAATCCTCTTCTGTCAAGTAAACACAGACAAAGGTTCCTTTGTTTTGAAATGGCCACTGAGAGAATTTGTTCTGCAAACAAAGATGTAGATTAAAAAAAGGAACAGAGAAGTCTATAAATTTTGAATGTGGGAGATGCTTTGGGAAGGGCTCTAGGCTCAAGAGATTGAGTTTTCTGTGCCCTCTTCTCTTATTTAGAATTTAATATGTTTGGTGATTTTTTTTTTCCCCCCCAAGCATCTTTCTTGCTGTTGTTTTACGGCCAGAGTCAGGGGGCAGGAGGCTGATGCTGAAAAAGCACCAAATTCTGTCATCATGCTGCTGGGAGGGATTTGGCAGTGGTCCCTCAGCCCGTGGCTGTGCCCCAGGCTGGATTTGGTGGGATGTACACCCCGCTGGTGGAACTTGCTGCTGCAGGGGATTAGCGGGGGAAAATAGGTTATTAAGTGTTAAAACGCGATTAGATGTGGCTGGAATGTTGCCTGCAACTGCTGTAGCTGGTTCAAAGAATCAAAAGCCTTTGGATTCCTCTTGCTGTTGATTCCTGCAGGGCTGGGTATGAGGTGCTGGAGGAATTTGCTGCAAATGCAGGGGATGTGTAGGACAGGTCCTGATACCCCGAAACGGCTGGAGCTGAGCTCTGCCCTCCTGCTGGGCTGCTGGTTCTTGCAAGAGGGCTCTGATTTGATTTCAGCTGACCTTGCTGGGACTTTGGTAGAAGGGTTTGGAGTGATTCACAGGTACCTCTGTGCCTGGGGGTCACTGCTGCAGCAGCAGTTCTGGTGCTGAGGTCCTTGAGTCCTGCTGCCCTTGGGAAGTGGGGGTTTGCTGAGCGGCTGGAGCTGTGTGTTTGCTATTCCCATGACTGTCTTCCCAACCCATTTTCGAGTGTTTCCTGCTGCTCAGCTGGAGAGCTCAGCACCTGCCTTTTCCCACCCCAAAACGAGTTCCCAGCAGCATCTCCAGCTGGTTTCCTGTGGCTGACCACAATTGGGCTCCTGTGTTGTGTTTCCTCCGCCACTTTGGGAGCAGGATCGGTGGGAAGTGGGATGAAGGAAGGACAAGGGTGGGAGAGAGCTGATTTTAGAGCACAAGCTGGAAAACAGAAGCAAGCAGGGGTGAAGCTCAGCCTCTGGAAGGCTGTTGCACCTTGTCCTAGGTTGCTGAGATGTGTTTTGGGGTCTGGTCTCCTCAGGGCTCCATGATATGGACCCTGATGGGCTGATAAGGAGCTTGTGGGCTAGAACAGAGGTTTTCCCAGTCCTACACCACTGGGATATTGGAGCTGGGCAATGGTAACTGGACCTGGAATCTGTCTGGAGGTGGGCAGTGCACCAGTGCCTGCAGACACAGCAGGATTGCAGGTCACCAGAGAACAGCTTCTGCTGCAAAAACCTCTGGGATTTGGTCATTTACATTCATTTTGGAGGGAATAAAAATAAATGTGGAAAAGTTATGGAGAAAGTCTTTTAAGGAAGCCTCCCCTTGCTGGCTTGGGGTGTTTTGTGCCACATGCAGACCATGGGGAAAGAACACTGGGGCTTCCTTGTGGCGTCAGAATGGCTCTGGTTTGCCACGCTGGGCTACGGGACTCTCAGGAGAGATCCAGAGCCAACAGCCAAGGCATGTTGTGCTGGAGATGGTGTTTAACATCACCCAGCAGGAATCCTGCCCTGTTCTCCTCAAAACCCCTCAGTATTCCAGCTCCTGGAGTGTTCTGCCTCTCTTGCTGCTGTCACTTGCTCCAGCTCCTGGAGTCTCACCTGCTTAAAGTGATTTCTTCCATCAGTGAACACAGAAGAGGAGAGAGGGAGATGTTTAGGGCTGTGCAGCACAGCTGTAAGCTTTGGTATTTGTGGCTTCTGTTTCTCTCCAGAGCAGGGATGTTGTGGAGGGGTGGGAACTGTGCTGCAGATGATAATGCTGAAGGTTGCTCGGGGTTTTGTAGGGCATCTTCACCATTTCAGAGCCACAGCACTGTGAAGCAAAGGGATCTTGTGTTATTTCAATGCCTTGGATTGCTCCCTGAGGAGTGGAGCAGAGAGGCCAAATAGAAATGTGAGAACCTACACGATCTCCTCAGAGGGGTCCTTTGCTCCTGCTCCTGGCTCTGCTGCTTTTCCTTCTGTTCCAGCAGCATCCCAGCTGGGTTAGCGTGGCCAGGTAACATCACCATTTGCTCTCACAGAGGATGCAGAAAGGTCAAGCTCGGATTTGCTAACGATCAGAGTGAGCTTGGGTAACTCTGTCATCCCCCCTCGCAGTCAGCTGTGCTGGGAGGGGAGGAGGAGGAGGAGCAGGTCTGGACCATGATCCTGACCCAGTGTGTGCTCTCTCTCCTTGTGAGGGATGACAGCAGAGGAGGGCACAGCATGGTTCAGCTCTGTCCTGGCTGCACTGAGATGCTGCTCAGCCCAAGGGAGCTTTAAAGTAAAACACAGATGTGTTCACCCTCCCTCTCTCTCGGGAACAGTAATTTCAGGACCCATTTGCAAACTTCGGTCGCTGCCACTTGTGACAGATCCCAATCCGCTTCTGGGCAGAGCACACAGTCCTTCTGACAGGAGCTTGGGTTGGGGAGAATACCCAAAAGTTTCTTTGTGGCTTTGGGAAACCCTTTTCTTACCTGCTCTGGCTGCAGAGAGCACCCGTGAGCGAGGGCCTGGACTGCAGCCTCCTTGAGACACAGCACACAGACTCGTGGTTCCAGGGATGTCGTGTTCCCTTTGCTTTCAAGAAGTCATGTGAGTTATAAATTTATCTTGCTGCCTTTAATGCTCAGCAGAGGCGACAGGAGAACCAGTTGTGTGAGCAAGTGACAGTGACGGGGGGCACGGGCAGGGGAGGGAGGGAGGGAGCCGGGCGGGCTCTGCTCGGCAAAGTCAGTGCTAATTATTCCCAGTTTCTTCCTGAGTGAGTTATGACCCTCTCCCGGGCTGCTGGTGTCATGTTTTGATGTTGTCTGCTGAGCAGCCCTGGGTAACTGCAGCGCTTGTAAGCAGCTTGTCGGGATCAGCGGATGCTGGAGCGTGTCTCGCCGGCAGGGCCCGGGATGCTGCTCCAGGAGGAGGAATGAGACTCTTCTCAGGGTCTGAATCCACAGTTCACTTATGTAAAACTCCCTCAGAAGACAGGAGGTTCCCCTCTCCCGTCCCCTCTTCCTGCACTGCCTGTGGGGTTGTTATCCAGGCGGTTTTCCCCGGTGCCAGGTGTGGGTCAGTGTGTGCTGTCACCTCCTCAGCACCGGCTGGGACCTGCAGATCCTGCACGTCCCCAGTGCTTTATCTTCCTGCTGCTGCATCCAGAGCTGGATTAGACTCTCCCGGAGCCTGTGGGTGCCAGCCAAGGGGAAGCCATGTGGAGGAGCGTGCTGGGCAGCTCTTCAGTGCTTGGGGCTCACTTCCAGCCTCTCTTATCCATCCCATCCAAAGCCACTCCATGAATCCTCGGAGGCTGGAGCAGCCAGCTGATGCTGTAAGAAGTTGTCTGGTTGGTGCCAAGTGGAGCTGGCTGGTGCTGGGAGCATCTCCTTGGTGAGGAGCTTTGCTGGGACCTGATGGGCTTTTGATCTTTCCTGGAGCAGCGGGGTTGGCTCTTGGACTCACCTGGAAATGCTGAGATCCAGCAGCTCCTACCGTTCTCCTCCTTCCTTGTGCAAGCATTGGTGGGGTGAGAGGAGGTAGTGGAGCCACCAAACCCAGGTAGAGCCCAGACACAGGGTTTCTGCCCCAAACATTGCCTTTTGCCAGCTCCTGCTGGATCCTCAGCTGCCCCAAGGGCTCTTTGAAGCAGGTGACACAACACCCGTAAGTGCCATCAGCTCCACTGTGCTGGGGTTGCACCTCCATGGCCAACACAGGGGTGTCCTTAATCTGCAGTTTTTTGGGAGCAGACCATTGTTCTGCCTGGGTGGAGGAAGTGTGGCCTCTCCTGTTTCTGCTGGTGTCCCCACTTCAGCCCCGCGCTCTGCAGCCATCGTTACGTGCACTGTGCTCCCATCCTCAACCCGCTTGTGGAAAGGGAGTTTAAAGTGGAAGTGTAAAACTTTACTGCCCTCATTAAACTGGTGTTGCAGGCAGGGAAATGAGAGCTGTTGAAATAAGGAAAATAAAGGCATCCCTGGGGTTCTACGTGACACTGGGGGGGGTCCTGCCCACTTTTGTGTGCGTGTGCTGGGGGAGCCAAATGCAGATTGGTGCTTTTTAGGGCACAGAGGGGTAAAAAACAGTCTCAGGGCTGCTGTTGTAGTGGTTAAGGCTTAATCCACCCTGGGAAAATGTCTCTTCCTGAAGAAATGTCTGCTTGATGTAATTGCTGCCCAGAATTGAATGCCTGCAGGCTTAAAGAGAAGAAAAGATTATGCCACTAAATTGGAAAATTGGAAGTGTCAATTCACACATCTTCAACTGGGGCAGCAGTGGTGAGGACCTCGGAGCAGGGAGGTGTGCTGGCCCCTTCCCTGCTGCCCCTGTGTCAGAGGAGGCAGGAGCAGCATCCTGCTGCCCTGGCACTCTGTTATCTCCATAAGCAGGGACACCCAGGGAATGATTAAATCAATTAATTGATTTTCTATAGCTCATAAGGAAGTCAAATGGCATTTCCATCAACTCGTGATGAGCCAACACCCCACCATGGCCAGGAGGAATGTTAATGGCTCTTTATGCTTTTATTACCCCTTTTCACTCCTAAATCAAAATTCATCCTGAGCCCGGGAGGCAGCAGGTACTTCAGAAAATAAAACTAGCACAGTGGGAACCATAGCAGCCTCTGTAAGAGCTGGGTTTTCCCATTGATTTATTTGTTTCTCTGGCTTAAACGAGAGAGCAGGGCTCGGTTCAGCTCGAGCAGAGATTAGCTGAGGCTCATCCTGCAGCTCTGCCAATGCCCCCCAGCTCTGGGTCCTGCTTTTGGCTCCACTGCTGCCAGCAGGATCCGGCCCGTGGGCTTGCTGGAGATTGATGAGTTTGGAGGAAGGGGATGATTTATGTGCCCCTGGAAGCAGAGTGGCAGGATGCCCAGCACTGTTTGGCCGATCTATTTGGCTGAAGGAGAAAGGGTGATCGTTTTAGAAATGTTAAATGAGTGAGTTCTGCTGTTTCTGAAGCTGAACCTTCTGGGGCAGCTGTAAGCGTGGCTGTGTGCTCGAGTGCTGGATGTGCAGAGCTGGAGGGGAGTGATGGGGGTGCTGAGCCTCCTGGAGCCTTCCATGGGCTGGTTTTGGGCTGTGCAAGTGCAGGGTGCAATCCTTCCTCTCCTGCAATCCCTGGGGCACTGGCTCCTGATTGCACAATTCTCCCTGTATGAGCAGCAGGGGCCATCAGGAGAAGAGCCAGCCGAGTTAAATGCTGGTGCCCTTGGAGAGATGCCTCTCGTAAACATCGAGAACCCAAATGATGGTTGGTCCCTGGCTCGTGGGTCTGTGGAGTCACTCTGGGGCTGTCCCTGTCCTGTGGGACCTGTGTGTGCTGCTTTTCACCTGGAACTGGGTGTCTCAGCTGCCCCCAGTACTGACAGCATCCACCCCAGTGTGGGGTCCAGCCATGCCCCAGGAGCTCTGGTGTCCTCTAGGCATTGCTGCCCTTGATCCATCCCTGTGCTGGAGCCCCTGTGTTTTAGGAAGCACTTTCAAATCGATGTTAATCTTGTAATTTGGAAGCCTCTCCTGCAGTGTGAGGTGTTTGAAGCGCTGCAGAACAGCTTAAAATGCAATTTGAAATAGTGTTGGCTGGCAATAGAGAAGCAACGGAAAAACTCCCTGCTGCTGCTTTTTCAAAAGAAAAAGTGAAAGGGGGATGAGAAGGAGGAAGAAAGATGGGTTAAAAAATATATTAAAATAAATAAAAGCTGAACTCCAGCTTGTGTTGAGGTTTTGTGTATTCATCTCTTCTTCCCCAGCTTCCCAACTCCCCCAGCCCATCTCCAGGGGCTGTGGGGGAGAGGAGATGATCCAGCTCCTTTTACCTGCAGTGATGGCTCGTGGCAGGACCTGTGGGACTGTCCCCATATCCCAGAGGGGCCATCAGGGCTCTGGTGTGTGTGTGTGTGGCAGGGTAAGAAGTAATAAAAGTTGGGGGGGAAGAGCCCTGTGCTCTCCCTTGCAGCAATGAAACGCTCCTGCCTGGGAGTGTGAATGTTTGTATTGTTCATTTTCCTGCCTTTTCTTATTTGTATGGAAATAGGGAGCGGATGTGTTGGGGTGGAGCTGCAGGCTGCTCCTATAGGGTTTCCTTCGGGGTCGGAGGGACAGGGGGAGCTGGTTGGGTAGAAAAGCATCATCAGGACCCTCTTCTGCGGGCTCAGCTCGGGCTCCTGCAGCTGAAGGAGGGAGGAACGAGACCCCAGAGCCAGCGGGGCTGGGACAGGGACACCTCGGGATGGTTTCCTCTAACCAGCCTCCTCCTGGAACCCTCCTGGGGCCTCATGCCCGCGGGAGAACCTGCAGCGTGCCGGGACAGCGGCTGCGGGAGGGAAGCAGAGATGCGGCTCGTTGCTCCCGAAGCCGCTGGCGATGGGTCCCAAGGATGTGGCTTTGCCGTGACAGTCTGGGAGCGAGATGGGCTGTTGCAGTGGGGATCCTGCAACACGCATATATCAAACCAGGAGTCCCGTGGAAAGGAAATATATACGGACAGACAGATTCTTGATAGCTGTTTCAGAGAGATGTTTATTTCTCCATCCACATGGCCGGAGCTCTGCCCAGGAACTGTTCCAGTCACGGGCCCAAGGGTCCTTCTGCCCGCGCAGGGAACACAAACCAACCAATGGGAACGAGGCTGAGCAGGGGCAGGGAAGCCCCGTGTCTGTGCCCTCAGGGCCCCTCTCCCAGGGCTACACGGCAGGGGAGGGACCCCAACACCTCACCCGTTTTATTTTAATAAAAGGAGAATGAAAACAACTGGATAAACATAACAAGAACAGTTTCAGAACAAAACAAGCCACCCTCCTGAGTCTTTAAATGTCCAAACAGATTCTCTGGAACATCTTAGGGCTGACAGAAGGGAGACAGAATTCTCTGAGCATGCTTTGTGGGGAAACTGAGGCAGGAGAGGGTTTAACTTCTTCCCTTCCCCTTTTCATCCCCCACTCGGCATTGGAAAGGGATTTTTGGGGAAACAATTGGCAAAAGCATGGTTTTGTGAGGGAAACCATGGATGAAAAAACGGATTGGGAATACACTGGGGGTAATAGGACATAGGGTAAAAAGGAAAGGTGGGATTAGGAAAGGGAGACTGTAGGGGGGGCTTACAATGGAGATATTGTCTAACATGACTACGGTTTTTAGCATATATACTGCCTTTTACAGGAACACCATCAGGCCCAGTGACCTGCGATGCTTGTAACCCTTTTCTCCCTTGTGTAATTTTGAATTGCACCACCTCTCCATCTCCCAAGCTTGGGATGCATTTTTCAGGGTTATTCTTTTTAATAGCAGTTCTATGCACGAATATGTCTTGCTGGTTGTCACACCTTGTTATAAAACCATAATTTTGCTTAACATTATACCATTTTACTATCCCTAAGATCTTAGTTTCTATGACCTTTTCCTTTTTCCGAGTGGCTGCTGTTTTCTGTCTCGCTGCGTCTTTGCTCTCTCCTTCGGTCGCTCCCGTGTTGGAATTGTCGGGGCTGCTGGTGCCTGCGCGCTCTTCCCGGGGTCGCGTTCGGGGCTGCGCGGGCCGGGCCGGGCCGCGCCGCTCAGTTCTCCCTGCGTCGCCTCCTCTGGTCGCAGCTTCGCTGCCGATGCCGGGCGCTGCACCCACGTCTCGGCCGGGCCCCCGAGCGACGACCCCCCCGCGCCCTGCTCCAGCGCGTGTTTCGGTTCGGCGCGGCTCCGTTCCACCGCCGCTGCCGCCCGCCGCCGCCTGCGCGCCACCCCTCTCGGTCGGGCGTTCACGGGGCTCGCTCCACCACGCGCTGCGCAGGGCCGGGCAGACACTGCCGGGTCCCGCCGCTCCCACCACGCCTCGCTCCGCCGCCGACACTGCGGCTCGCTTGGCTCCGCCCGCGCGCGGGAACTGCCTCGCTGCTGCTCGCAGAGCGCTCGGTGCACGTGGCCTGGGCCGCACGGTCCCTGCGCCAGGCTTCCCTTCGCCAGGACACAGCTGACATTGCTCAACCGTCTCGGTAACTAAATAATATTCACGAAAATATTCTTCCATCGGCATATATTTTGACTCTAGTATTAACTGTGTCCAAACGGTTTTCCAAAAGCCCTTGGTAAGAATTAAATCCCAAGAAACATAGAAAAAGTTCTTAAACAACCATGCCAGGAAGTGTTTCAGTTCTTTTTGAGCTTGAATCAAGCTAAAATTTACAAATCGTTGTTCAAGAATTGTTTTAAGTTTAAGATAAATATCCATATGCGGCTCGGAGAGCCAAGAGTCTTCCCACTGTTCCTCCATAGTTTAGATATGGAATAGCAAAGCAAAACCAAGAAGAGGAATCCAAAGTTTCCAGGGTTTACTCACACAAATCAGTCGCTTAGGGATCGGGGATCGTTCTGCTCACAAATCTCCACCATTTGTTGCAGTGGGGATCCTGCAACACGCATATATCAAACCAGGAGTCCCGTGGAAAGGAAATATATATGGACAGACAGATTCTTGCTAGATGTTTCAGAGATGTTTATTTCTCCAGCCACATGGCCGGGGCTCAGCGGAGGAACTGTTCCAGTCACGGGACCAAGGGTCCTTCTGCCCGCGCAGGGAACACAAACCAACCCATGGGAACGAGGCTGAGCAGGGGCAGGGAAGCCCCGTGTCTGTGCCCTCAGGGCCCCTCTCCCAGGGCTACACGGCGGGGGAGGGACCCCAACAATGGGCAGAGCAGTGCCTGGCCGGAGGGGTGGCGTGAGGCCTCCAGGAGAGATTTCTGGGGCTGAACGGGGTTATTTCGCACCTGCTGGTGCTGCTTTGGGCAGCGCGGCGCAGCCGGGTCCGGCTCTCAGCAGGGATCTCCCGCAGCACATCGCTTCCCCCCGCTGCCATCGACCCCAGGCGCTGCTGCTCTGGGGGGGCTGCAGGAGAGCAGGAGGGGGTCCCTGAGCCCAGGAAAGGCTGCAATTGCTGCAATCACACGGCTGCACCTGGGCCAGGTCCTGCCTGGCAGAGTTTGAACCAGCCCTGCAGGACACAGACGGTCCTGCCAGTCCGACGCAGAGGGAGCGAGGGAAAACACCCTTGAGGCTGCACATTTACACAGCAGCACACGAGGCGGTGGCTAAATCCAGGAGTAGGTGATAGCAGGCAGGTGGGACATAATCGACTTTACCAGCCAGTGACTTAAGGCTGCTTAGTTTGGCTGATTACCAGGGAGCCGCTTTGCTGCCGGCGCTCCCAGCGCTCCAGCAGCAGATCGATGGAGCATCCACTTCACCAGCAGCCCCTGAGCTGCTCCATGGGCACCTCCAGCTGTGTGGCAGCTCCCTGTGTGGCCCCCGGTGCTCTGCCCCTGGGGCACTGGCTAAGCAGGTCCGTATTTTCTCTGTGTGACTTAAATTAATACATCTGGGGCGGTTTAGTGGCAGATGTGGGTGGGTTTGCTGGCAGCAGTAACTGGCTGGGAGCCCATGCTGGGAAATGGGTGCCCTTAAGGGGTGCAGCCACCCCGTGGGACCTTGTCCATCCCTGGAGCAGCTTCCCCAAAGGGATGGAGACAGGAGGTGGCCATTGCTGCCAGCCTGAGCCTGGCCTTGGGCTTTCTTGTTTGCAGCTAGCGCTGGGTCTCTGGACTGTGATTGCGATGGATTATGTGTCAGAGTTAGTCCTTGGCTAGTTGGCTCTTTGGTCTTTTAATCTGCTTGAATCAAAATCGATAGTGCAAGTAAATAGAGGAACATCAGAGGGGCAGACAATCGAAAGGCTGGGGCTTTGCTCCCTGGGAATTTCCTCGTGGGAGGATGGGATGCCCAGGACAGCTCTGGGTACTGATGCCTTAGGTTTTAACTTTTGTATTTTTCAAATCCTGCACTACCCAGTGTGTAACTCTGAGTTTCTTGTAGCCTGTTAATTTCTGCTCTCTCGTGCCAGGCAGACATAACAAAGCCTCTCCAGACCTGCTCTTCAAGGACACTCAGACCATCCTAGGCCCAAAAAGTATAAACCAAAAGCCTCTGAGAAGGGGGCAAGCTGAGGGGAAATTACATCATTAACCTGAAGCTTTAATTGGAGAATTAACCCTGATATGCAAATGAACCAAACCTATAAAAGTGTGAAGAATTCGTGACCTGTTGTCCATCTTGGGGTCCATCTGGCCAGTGGCCTCTGGCTCCCCAGGGGTACCTTTGAAGGCCTTTCAAATAAACACCTACCTTTATTCCCTTACTCCTGTCTAGTCTCTGTTTCTAGGTGGCCTCTCAAGACATCAGTACTACCCCCGAGGAGATGGGCAGTGGAGTCTGGGTCTACCTGAACCCCACTGGAGATCCTCCAGTTTCCTCTGCAATAAATCTTCCAAGATTGTGCTGCCCTTTTGAAGGGGTTTAAGTAGCCTGGAGTTGTCCTTTAAAGGAGAAAACCAAAGCAAATGATGCTCCAGATTGAAATTAATTCAGCTGGTATTTTCAATGGACATAAGCAATATCTCACTATCTCTGAGCAAACCCCCTGCGTGTGCTGGAGCTGTTGTGGGATGGCCAGGCAGGGCTGCGACGTGTCTGACAAGGGAGGGAACCAACAGCCAACCAGCCAGGTTATGGATATCGGGAATACAGTGTGGGACTGCATTTTAAATGCCAGGGAGATGCTTTGATGCTGTTCACACGGGTCTGTGGAGATGTGGGCTGAGGCTGTGCCTTGGTGTCCCCACAGTGATGGGCAAGGGAGGCTTTTTCTGCACTTGAAATCACTTGGGTTTGGGTGGAAATGTGGGTTTTTTTCCCCCATCTTCTCAGCACGAAGCTGTTGCTGAGCAGTGTGAGACTCCCTGAGCAGGATGCGGCTGGGTAACCCAGGGACAGGGAGCTGCCAGCAGGGAGGTTTGAGTCACTCCAAGTGGCTAAAGGGATGTTGTGGTTTAAACCCAAAGGGAAATTAAGCACCACAAAGCCACTCTGTCAACCCTCCTCCTCCCCCATCCCTGTGGAGTGGGGAGGAGGATGGGAGTAAAGCTTGTATGTTGAGATAAGAAAAGTTTATTCATTGAAAAGAAAGTAAAATACAATAATAATGGTAAATTATAATGATAACAAAAAGGAAACAAACAGGTGATGCACAGTGCAATTGCTCACCACCCACTGACCGATGCCAAAACCCACCTTCCTCCTTCTTCCCCCACTTTATACCCTCACCATGATGTCATGGGGTCTGGAATATCCCTTTGGTCAGTCTGGGTTCCCTGTCCTGGCTGTGCCACCTCCCAAGCACCCCCAGCTTCCTCACCAGCCTGGCAGAGTGAAAAGCAGCAGAGGCTCTGTGTGAGCCCTGCTCAGCAATAACAAAAACATCTCTGTAAAATCAACCCTGTGCTCAGCACAATTCCAAAACACAGCCACTGGGAAGAAAATTAACTCTACCCCAGCTGAAACCAGCACAAGGGGACATGCCCCAAAGTGTTATTTTTATTTTCCTGAGGGGTTTAACGCCTTTTGAAAACCTCAGCCCAGGCACCCCAGAGCCTGTGTGACAGGGTGACATCCTCCACACTCCATCCGTGCTTGGGCAGTGCTGGATGGAGAGGGCTCCCAGTGTGAGCAGTGGTGGAGGATGCTCAGGATCCCAAAACATGGAAAACACAAGGAAACTCTTTCCTGTCTGCTCCTTCCCCTGTGGCACAACCTGGGCTTTGCCAGCACCACTTCACTTCACATCATCCCCACTGGTCCCAACCCTGTGCTGAGCTGCCCATCCAGGTGTCCCCTGCACTAGAGCTGCTCCTTTCTCAGCTGCTCTCCACTCCTGCACGGTCAGAGAATCGTAGAAATACAGAATATCCTGAACTGGGAGGGATCCACGAGGATCATTGAGTTCCACTGAACTTCACCCTTGAATTCAGCTTGGCACACACAGCAACACTCCCCTGAGTGCTCATCCTGGCTCCCATTCCTGGAGGTTCCAGTGGCAGGTCCTGGCAGGAGGTGACGCCTGCTCACGGCTGCTTTCACTCCGAGGAGGTGTTTTGAAGACGAGTGCATCATTAGTGAATTCCCTTGGGTTTCGACCCATCCAGATTTGAGCATATTGGCTGGTGACTATTCCGCTGGTTTCACAGAGAAGCTATTCCTTCTTCCACAAGACATCACCCTGAGGGGATGCTTTCCTTTTCTCCCCTGATTTTATCCAATTACTTAGCTGTGTGCTCTTCAGAAGGCCCATAAATAATTCTCCTCCCTCTGCTGTGTTTACCAGCATGTCTCATGAAATCCGGTAAGATATGATTGATTGCAATCATTATTTCCTAGTGCTGCTATGAAAACCTCTGTCAGTTCAGTGATTGCCTGGAAAGCATGGCTGCCACTCAGGAAAGCTGTCAAAACCCTGTCATACTTTAACAAACTCCAATTAATCTGTCGATCGGGTTTACTTGTGTTTGCTGTCCCATCATTGCTGGTTATCAGGGGAAATTAAAATATTTTTCCTTTGTAATTAGCAGCTTGGTGGCTTTGTTTTTTTTTAAAGAAAATGGTTTTCAGCGCTGTTTTATTTTTCAGGACTGTTTTACTGGGCTTTTGTGCTGTTGAGGTGGGGTTGGGTTTATCCTGGCTGCCTGCAGTGCTGTGGGTAAAGTCTCCTTGGGGATCTTCATCACTGGCTTCAGGGACAAGCCTGAGGTCCTGGCCAGGATCTTCTCCATCCTCTGGATCCCCGTGCCTGGCTCAGGCAGCTGAGCAGCCCTGGGTGGGTGTCTGAGTCTCCATTTCAGGTTAACAAATTAATCCTGGCTCTTGCATTTTAAAAGAGTCACTTCAGCACTTTTCCTCCTTTCTTTTGGTTTTAATGAGACACACTTTCCAAGAGATGTAATAATCATTGCCAAAAATGTCAGGTCGTTGTTAGCTTCCTTAAGCTGCTGGAAAAACAACAACAACAACAATGACAAAGACCAGGAACAGAAAGAGAGAGGTGTTGATGTGGAAGAGCTTTGACTTCATCTCCGAGTGCCAGGGGAGGGCCGGGGGGAGATGTGTCCTGCCTCAGCTCTGCTTTCTGGAGGGGTGCCCCAAAAGATAACGCAGGGAAAGCTGGGATTTTGGGTTTTTTATTACTATTTTTATGTAGTATTTGGGATTTTTTTTTTTTTTTTTAATTATTTCTTTGTTTGAGAAGGAATATCTTGGCTCATTGTTGGCTCAGAGCTTTGCTGTTGGAAAGCATCCTGGAATGGCTTAAAACCAGCTGGGAATTGGGTGGTGGCAGTGACAGGAGGGGACATCTCAGGGAAATTCAGGGAAGACAGTGGGAATGTTGGAGGGCCAAGTGGTGGGGTGCAGAGCTGGAGCTTGTGGCTTCACTTGCTGCTGGCTTCTCTGGGATGCAGAGGGAAATGGATTTGTGGCCTGGTGGGAATATCCTCACCCCTCATTAGTGGCTTGGGAGCAGAGCTGTCTTGTCCACTGTGCTTCTGTGGTGAGGACTCGGAGCAGGCATCCTGGCCTGGGCTGCCAGGAAATCTCCGTCTCCACTGCCTTCCCAGGCACCATCCTTGTGTCTTCCCAGCAAACCGACACAACCTGACCCCCCAAGCAAGCTGGGATCCAAATCCCCAGGCCAGGATGGACTCCACCCGTGGGAATCTGGTGGTTGTGGTTTGAGCCTTTGTGGCCAGCTGTAGGGGTTGGCTCAGGTCCCTTTCCTGACCTCCAGCCTGACCCACTGTGGCACAGGAGCATCCAAGAGGGATCGGTAATCACTGTCTCACTCAAAAACTGCGTTCAGGGTCTCAGCTCTGCCCTGCTGCGCATGCTGGGATGTCAGAACAGGAGCAAATTCTGAGTAGAAATCCCCATTAGGGGGGTGGTCAGTCCTGGGGTGGACAGAGGGTGCTGGGGGCTGCAACACATGAACACAGCCCAGCTGTCAGAGGGACGCCACTGGGATGGGCTCAGGCTGTGGGTAAATAACTGAAGTGGATTTTCTGATTTAAGCCCATCTCAGAGCTGTTCTATTTCCCTTGGCTGTGCCTTCTCTTGATTTGCTCAGCTGTGTTTGGTGCAGCCCCTGTCAAAATGGAGCTCCAGGGTTCAAGATTCCACTTCTTTACCCCCATAGGATCTTTTAATTGCAGGCTCATTAGTGCTGCTGCTCTCCAGTGGCACAGGCTGTGACTTTTATAGCACCCAGGGGACAAGGTGACCTTCCTGGTGGGATGGGCACAGGTGGCTCTTGCATTCCCAAACCCACCCAAGGAGACCTGAGGCTGCACAGGACCTCGGGCACCCACTGATTCAAGCAGAAGTCACTGACTTCTTGCCGTGGAACTGAGGGAGTGTTTGGGGAAGAGCCCGGTTTCAATCTCCATGAATGGTGGTTTGTCCTTTTTTTTTGAGCGATTGCTTTTGCTCTCAATGTTTCTTCTGTTTTGTTAGATAGCGTCAGGAAAAATAATGTGCTGCTGATAATCTCAGCCAAGCGTGGAAGGCAGCCCTTGGCAAGGTCTGGCTGGCCCAGTGTCAGCTTCTTGGAGGGCTCATAACCCTGTGTTCGTGTGCCGTGCCTCCGACAGAGCTGCAGTGATCCGATGTCATCCCAGCGCCCGCCGGGTTGAGAACCTGGCAGAGGAGTGTGAGAGGCTGGAGCCTCCAGTTCAGCTGCAGTGCCAGTGCAGCCCTCCCTGGGAAGCAGCCCTCCCTGGGAAGCAGCCTTCCCTGGGAAGCAGCCCTCCCAGCCGCTGGGAGCTGTGGCTGAGTAGTGGGGGAATTCCTGGGGGAGCGTGGATGGGGCCGGGGCTGCAGCTCTGCAGCAGCAGGAGCTGTCACGGTGCCCCTGATCCCACCCCGGCCATACCCTGCTCTCACCTGAACACCCAAGCCATCCACACTGAGCCTCTGTGCTGTTTCACGTGCCCCTGTGGTGAGGAGAAGCCCATGCCAGGGCTGTCCTTGGCACACAATGCCATTGGAATACCCTGATCCATCCCACCGCCCTGGCTGGGCTGGCTGCAGGGGGCTGTGCCAGGGTAGGGGATCCCAACGTCCCTCTGGCTTTGTGAGACTGGTTTTGCATCTGTTTGGAGGGGCATGAGGTGTCCCTAAGTCCTGATAGCCGCCTGATAGCCACCTGATAGCCACCTGATAGCCACCCAGGGGTCTGGCAGCCGCTCGCCTTCCCAGCGCCGCCTCCCTGGCCCCTGCTGCTCCCTACATTAAAGATGTGCTGCCTCTTGGAAAGCACATGTGAGTGGAACGGTGGAGATAAGCTAAACGGGAGAGGTTCAGGGGATTATGCACTGATTAAGTTATTACCAACGTGAAATGAGCCGAGCTGAGATGAAACAGGAGCTTTATTTTCCATTCCCTGGCTCTGGGCTCAGGCTGCCTGTCGCTCGATGGCAAATCAAGCCGGGAGCCAGGAGCTCCTGGATCCCCCTGTGCTTTCCATGTGGCAGCAGGTCAGTGCCATGCAAACCCATAGGAAACAGTGTTAAATAGGGCTGGGAACTGGGGGCCTTCCTTGCTGCAGGGTTTCTCTGAGACGCAGCGCTTGAGACAGAGCTATTTCCAGTGCTGGGCCACCCACCTCATTGCAGATACGGGCAGAAAATGAATTCTTCTCTGTAACAGGAAAATCCGGTGCTGCTGGGAGGATGTGTTGGGGGAGGACCACCTCTTTGCTCAGTTTCCCCTGTTCTTCCTTAAGCGTCCCCTGCAGGCTGCTGTCAAAGGCAGGATGCTGGCCTAGGTGGGCGCTGGAGAGTGAAAAATAGAAAGTGCCAAATGAAAGGCTGTTTGGTTGGTGCTTGGGAATAAAATCAGTTTTCCATAAGCCCACAGGACAGGCTGGATCAGGTGGATAAGTCAGGAGTTCATGGCTGGAGAGCCAGGGGAGGGGGCTGGATCCAGGGCTAACCACTGGCTATCCCGAGCTGGAGGAGCCCAGCTGGATTTGGGCACAGGCAGGGATTTACCCTGCTCAGGCAGGACGATGGCAGAGCCGGGGCGGGGACATTGGGGACAGCAGGGCACTGAGATGGCCCATACCCCACCGAGCCCACCCGTGGGGCTGGGGAGCACAGGACCACTGGGCAGATGTGGGGCTGGGGCCGTGGGCAGGGGGTTCCATGGGTGGGGTCTGTCAGTGCCAGCCGTGGCCGGGTCTCACCTGCTCTCTGTGCCGCAGTGATGGGCGCGCTGGAGTCCCGAGGGGTGCTGCGCAGGATGAGCGACATGCTGGAGATGCTGATGAAGAGGATGGACATCCTGGCCAGGCTGGAGAACAGCACTGAGTTCCACAGAGGGGATGAAGCACGATTCCCTCTGGACAGGTCAGTCAGACCCCGTGGAGCAGCGCTGGGCGTGGGGGCTTTGCAGGAGCAGAACAGCCCAAGGTGCTGAGCTGCTCTGTGGGGGTGGTGGGGCCCAATGGGACATGGGGCTTGGGGAGATCTTGTTTAGTCTCATTTGCCATTTCTGGAACCTTTTCTTTTGGGATTTCTGAACTGACTGTGATTTTTAGCAGTAGTGGTCACAGCCCCAAACTTGTCAGAGTTCAAGAAGCGTTTGCACTGCGCTCTCAGGCACACTGTGTGATTTTTGGGGCTGCTCTGTGCAGGGCCAGGATTTGGACTCAGTGATTCTTATGGGTCCCTTCCAGCTTGGGGTATTTCATGATTTCCTGCAGCAGCAGTCCCAGCTGCGAGTGTGGAGGTGTGGGAGTGCCTGCAGTGCTGTGTTGTGGTGCAGCCGGAGGTGGGACTTGCCGAGGCCTGGAGCAGCACCTGGTGTGTGGGATGTGCTCCCTGAGCTCAGGACAGGCTTTGTGCCTGTACTCCTTGGGTAGCAGTGGAGCTGGTGGTTGTTTGGAATCCAGGGCTGATGTGCTTAGCCTTGGAGTAGAGCAAGGCTTAAATGTGCAGAAGGGCTTAAAATGATGCCCTGGCTCCCCGTGATGTACATCTCAGCTGGCAGCATGAGAGATGCCATCAGACCTTCCCACCTGATTCACTAAAGAGACACTTCCCTGTGCTCTGGGAGCCTTTAAACATTCATTGGCACTAATTTGAGTGTCAGGCCAAGACCTGCACAAACGGTAACCGGTGCTGGGGGGGCAGAGATGGAAAAGCAAAGGGGCAGCACTAGGGACTAACCTGGCAATGGGGAAAAGATGCCAATGTGGATTTTGCTCAGGTGGAGCCTCGGGTGACACATGAGAGGTGGATGGCAGGGATGTGACGTGCAGGGGTCACCCCTGCCCTGTTCCGTGCTGACAGCACAGGAGCTGTGGTGCATCCTGCTGGCTCCCACACAGCATTCCCACCTCCGCCTCCTGCCATCGCTGTGCTTTTCTCTGTTCCCACCAGCATTTCCATCCCTCTCCCTCGCTTTCCATCGAGCCTCTTTTGCGCCTATAATGGAAAACAGAGTAAGCGAGCCTGTAATTAAAGGCTGAGCTCTGCCACGGTACCTGCACACCTGAGTTAGAGCTGCACAGGCAGCCGTGGAATGCGTGGTCCTGCCTTTTATGTAGCATCATTTCCAGTACTGAGAAAATATAATTTGCCTCAGCAATGGCAGGTGCTGGGGATTTTGTCGTTCCGAAGCTGGCTGGTACCCAAGCGAATGAGACTACCAATAATCCCAGAGAGGAGTGGACAGGACTATTACAGCTGGCCACTGGAAGGTGCTTGCTCACATTTAATGACTTTCTTGGCCAGTCTTGTGTTAAAAGAACCAGTAATTGCAGGTGATGGTAGTTTCTCTACACTAGCAGCCAAGAGATAAACTTTAAAGTGTTTCTGTGGGCTGGCAGCAATGGCTGCAGACGGGGATTTGGTGTTCCAGATCTGCTGTGTGAGTGATGACTTTGGGGCCATCTCTTGGAGAGACCAGAGAGGATGGGAGCTGATGCACCCACATCAAAACAGCCTTGGGTTTTGTGTGTGTGCTCAGATGGGCCTGAGTGGTTGAGATTACAGACATCTTAATGTTCAGAAGCAGAAAGTCAGGGGCAACTAGTTTATCACCTTTTGCTCCTTATAAATCACCCCTAAAGGAAAATCAATTCTCTTCACTTGATTCTGCCTCCAAACCCATCTGTCTCCTCTCCTTGCTCTCACCTGGCCACTGAAGATCCGTTTCTGGTCGTGGGGCAGA
Source organism: Corvus moneduloides (assembly GCF_009650955.1). Taxonomy (NCBI): domain Eukaryota; kingdom Metazoa; phylum Chordata; class Aves; order Passeriformes; family Corvidae; genus Corvus; species Corvus moneduloides. The sequence continues at coordinate 8,297,020 of NC_045494.1, forward strand.
GCATATCCAGGTGAAGCAGCCACCATGGGGGAGTTTCTTGAGGGTGGCATTTTGCTGTGACAGTCCCTAACGAAGCACTGGCAGCCCTTGCCAACACTTGGGGAGCATTCCCCGAGTGCTCCCTTCCTTCCAGCCCTGGGTCTGGCTGAGGTCTGTGGCCAGAGGGGATGTGTTGGAAGCGTTACAGCTGTTCTGGGTCTCAGCAGGTTTGAGTGGCCCTGTGTCTGCTGCCACGTGTGCTCCCTCATCCAGGGTGCCCTTTCTTGGCTTGTCCCGGCCCTCTGAGGGGTGCATGAGGCAGCTGGAAGGGTACAGAGCCACCCTGCTCTGAGCAGAGCCTGGCTCTGTGCTGACCCCGCAGCTTTGGGTGCTGTCTGGAGCTGAGCAGAGCATCCCGGGGGAATCCCAACGCAGCTGGGCTGAGACCCTGCGGAGTGTGGGTGCTGAGGTCCCTGTCACTTTGAAGGTAACCAGCTGCAGTCCTGGGGACCCCTGTGCTGAGGTGGGATTGGGCACCCCCAACTGCTCCAGGACCCAGCAATATCTCCTGGACCCGGATCAGCCCCACGGAGTGCTGTTCCTCGTTAGGATCCTGGGATTCCACCAAGGGTTTTTCTCCTTCCCTCCCTGTCTCTGCCTCTTTGATCACCAGTGACCGACTTGAGGCTGTCAGGGAAAGATAATACAATTAAAGGGTGCTAATTTCAAAGGGATTTTAGTCTTCAAAGCGTCCCTGCTTGGCACGGCTGCTGCCTTCGTCTCCTTCCCGCTCAGCACAGCCGCCAGCATGGACTTTGCAGTTCCAGTTGCCTAAAAGTGGATTAATTCTTGTTTTCACAAAGTGCTCTCCTGCTGAAGGCTGGATCTCAATGGAATCAGCAAGGCTGGGTTTTGCAGAGCCCCAGCTGAGAGGAAGGAGGTGAAGGCTTTGCTGGGCTTTATGAGATAACCTGTGAGCACTGTACCGCTCGAGCAGAGGGTTGGGGTAGCTTTACCCCTTGGAAAGTGCAAGGAGAAGTCTGAATATACAGGGGGGAATTACTGGCCTGCCTTGGAAAGCCTCCCAAGCTTTCCAAGATGAACCTCGCTCCAAAATCTTTCTTGCTCCACAGGGGTTGTCTGATTGAATACTCCACAGGTGCCTCCATTTGTAGCCCAGCAGCCTCTTGCAATGCTTTAGATAAAACTCTTGGAAAACCCAAATGTCCCAAATGTCCAATTTTCTTCCCCTTAGAAGAGCTGCCCGAAGGTTTTGTGGGACGTCATGCTGGGATAAGGACACAGGCTGCACCGGTGAGCCCCAGGTGTTGCTGGATCCCTTCTCCAGCCCTGCCTGGGCTCCCTGCTGCCTGCATCCTGCCTGCACCCTGCCCGTGCTGGGAAGGGAAGGATGGATTCCCTAACGAGGGCGAGCAGCCTGCCAGTCAGCTGCAGCAAAATCAATACGGCTGTTAATTGAATGCAACCCTCGTAAATCATCAGAGGGGAAGGAAATTAGGAGTACTTATGGAAGCCTCCTGGAGAGCTGTTTACTGGGCAAGGGAAATATTAGTTTGCAGGGGAAGAGTTGATCTCTGGCTGGGAAGTGCTAGGGAGAGAGGGGAGGAGGGGGTCTGAAGTGGCTGACCCAAGCCAGCACCATAACCCAGCAGTGCTGGGGATTGGAGAATCCCTTTTCCAGGAGCTGGGCTGCCCCTGCCCACCTCATCCCACAGCGACACGGCAAAGGGGAAGGCTGGGGTCTGCAGCTCTGGCATCCCTGGTCATCCCTCTCCTCCACACGGTGGTTAGCCTGCAAAGGGTGCTATTTGCTAACGACTGATTAATCTTCAAGCTTAATTACTGCCAAGGCTCAGTTAATTTCCACACACTTTAAGTATTTGTTCTTGTAATCATTACATGACTCCATATTCCCCCAGTAATTAAAAGTCTCGCAATATGACACTAAATGGATGATGTTCCTGCATCCTGCCAGCCTGGCTCTATTAATTCCTGAATTGTTGCCACTGGTGAGCTGGCTGTAGCGAAATCCCTGCCAGATGCTGTGGTCTCCTGCTACCCAGGTGAGCCTGGAGCAGTCTTGGACCCCTCTGTGTGTTGCCTCCCCATCTCCTCGGCAAACTGAGGGGCTCAGTGGGGGCTGCAGAAAGGGGAGGGGGAGCTGCAGGGTGTGAAAGCTGTTCAGGGCAGCCCAGGGAAGGTAAGACCCAGCCTGTGATCCAGCCTGGCTTTGCTGGGTGTTGGTTCTGCTGAGCTGAGCTTGGCTGAAGGAGCAGGGGTGCATCAGGAGACAGGAGCCTTCCTCCCCAGCACTCGCCTTCCTCACAGGTCCCACAGCCTGTTCCATCCTGGCAGAGGTGCTGAGTTGTTTCTTGCCAGCTCCTGAGGGTGTCTCCAGCCTGGCCCTGGATGATTTCAGTGTTACTTGGAGGGGATGAGGACAGCACAGGGAGTCCCTGTGGGTCTGGGGTTCCCACTGAAGTCAGGAGAGGACATAAATGCCAGGGGAATTCACACCTGGGCAGCTGAGATAAATTGCTTTTCTCTCTAAGGCAGAGCAGGGAGGTGGCTGTGTACTGTTAGAAGGTGAGCAGGGGTCCATCCATGTATCCCACATTTCCAGAGGGCATGTGGCCTCGTGGAAGAGCCTCACAGCCAAATGGTGCTGGGCACTACCAGCGTGGTGCTAGGACAGGTGCCAAGGTATGCCCAGGTCAGTCACACCCTCCCCTCCTGCTCCCAGGCTTGTACCTCCCCCAGCACCTCCCGCTCAATTTGCTGAACCTAGTTCTGCGATAGGCTTTGCTTTCTGTTGATTTTGTTTAGCTTGATTTATTTTTTATTGATTTTATTGATTTGATTTTATTTTTTATTTTATTTCCACGCCAAAGCATCGACACACTGGGAACTGCTTTATCACAGGGCTGGCAAATGAGGCTTCTTGGTGAAGGAGCACCTGGAGGCCAAGTGCAGTCACTGATGTTTTTGTGCCGTGATTGGTTTTGCCTTGGGGGGCTGTACAGGGGCAGTGCTGGGGCGCTGGTGATGTGGGGCTGCTTTTACCCAGCCTGTGGGTCTGCTTTACCCTACAAGGAAAATCAGATCCTGTTAACCCTCCCTCAAATTCCATGATTTTGGACCAGCTGCGAGCAAACCCACAGCTGGCAAAGGAAATGAGAGGTGAGGACTCTATTTTGCCCCGAGGATTATGATCAAAACTGGTGGGTTTGGTCTCACTTTTAGGCAGGTCCCTCTCAGTCAAGACTGTGAGGCTGGCAATGCTTTCCCAGCTCACTGAAGGTGGTTTCTCCCAGCCTGCATCAGACTACTCAAGCCTGTAGATAAATATATCTGATTTATGCCCCAACAAAGTGGTGATCCCATAACCCTCCTTTTCATGATCCTTCATGTTACCATAAATAAACCCACAGCTGCCTGGGCGTGTGGCTCAGCCCAGTTCAGAAGGAAAATGAAGGTTTTTGGGCTTGTGGCTTCAGCTTTGTGTTTTGCTTGGGGAGGATCTCAAAGCACTTTATAGCATTGATAAAATATTTTAATTAATGGTGTTGGTTACACTTTGCTGGCTGTGCTGGTGAGCTACAGGGTTTGGTTGGAAAGCTGATTTTCATCCTTTTTTTCGTGAAGTTTATTGGCAGCTCACTGAAATGTCAGTGTCCTCTCCTGGGGTGTGCAGCTGTGGGCTTTGGGTTAGCTCAGGGTCTCTTAGAAAAGAATTTGTGTGTGAGAAATATCACCCACAATCAACTGAAATGAAAACAAATGGAAGTACTTTAGGGAGTTAAATGCTCCTGTATTTATTATGTGATTTATTATGTAACTTGGTGTTGGAGCAGTTCAATCAGGGCTCTGCCCATGCATCATCTGGTATTTGCTTCAAAAGAGTTTCCAAGGAACGCTCCCATCGTGTTCTCCGGGATGTTTTCCCAGGGGGAATTCCCGGTGAGCACAAACATGGCCAGAGTGAACTCAGGTCTTTACTCAGGTGTTCGTGGAGGGGAGACAGAGCTGTTTGTCTCACCCTGAGGTGGAAAGCATTGGGATGTACAGAGACCCCAGAAATTGCACTGGGAGCAAACGCTATCCTCTGAAATGGTAAAAAATATTTGTATGTAATTGTAATTTTTCATCCAGTTGACTGGCAGGAGCTGCCTGTGAAGAATAAACCCATTTCTCAGTGGTATGGGCCTTCTCACATGTGCAAAGCCAGGTGCCACATCCCTTTCCTTGTTTGATGTCAGGAAAGGCACCGAGCATCTGAGTCACCTGGCAGAGCCCTCGCCATGGGGGAGCAAAGCAGCGAGCCCTGTGCCTCAGTCCTTGCACTTTTTTCCCCTCTAATGCTGCTCTAAATTTCTACCAAGCTGATCATAACCAGAACTTTGGGCTTTTGCTCTGCTCGCTGGGGGTCGGAGCCTTTCCCAAGTGGAGCAGGACATGGAGCTCATCACAGCACCAGGTGTGCTGCCCCCCCACATCTTGGGCCAGCAGCTCAATCCAAGGCAAGGCAGCTCATCCAAGCTCAGGGAACAGCACTGGAGCAATGAGGATTAAATCCAGGATTACAAGGCCAATAAATATAAACTGCACTGCTGAGCCTCCTGAGCACGGCACCTGCCCCGGCCACTGCTGCCTCTCATGCTACACCTCCTGTTTTGGGGTCATCGATGTCAGGGGACTGTGACATAAATTTTAGGGTGAGTACCAGCCACCCAGTAACCCCCCTGTGTCTGTGTCCTGCCCTCTCCCACATGGGCAGCCCTGGCTCCTGGATTTTCAGATACAAGCCAGCTCAGAGAGGATGTGGAGATTCACACAAGCGCATGGATCTCCCAAAAATGTTTTATCTCCAGCATTGATGAGTTTTACTTGTGTTCTCTTACATTAGTGGAGCAAAGCTTTTAATTTCTCCATCTTCTTGGATATTTAAATGACTTTATTTAGTTATCCAGCACTTGGAGGAGGGATTTTCCTCACATCCCTGGGACCCCACAGCTTTCCAGCCACCGAGTTCATGACTTCACAGAGTTGGGTGGCTCTGAGCGCTTTCCATTGGAGGGGCTGGGGATGAAGGGACAGATGGATGGATGGGAAGAGCAGCCTGAGCCCTCAGGGTGACCTGCTGGAGAAGCCCTTGGGGCTGATTTCTCCTGGAGATATCCCAGCTGTTTTAATGGGCAACACCTCTCAAGCTGTAGCAGGAACCAGGAGGACAGGAAAGATCCTTTTCCCTTGGCTGTCAGTGCTGCCTGTGGGATTTCAGCTCCTTGTCCTGGAGACTGAGGCTGTTGTGGGGCTGGATGTGATTTGTGTCCCCAGAGCAGGGAAGGAGCACCAGCCTTGGGCATCCTCCCTGCTGCTTTCTGCTCTGCTTTGGGTTTTTAAGCAAAAACTTAAAAAATATTTAAAGAGGCAAATGGCAGCACAGACTGGAGTGAGCGAGTGGAAATCCTTTGGTAAACTGCTCTGTGCAAATGCTGAATTTGTTGAGGTATTATCTTCAGAACATCTGCTTTTCTCCATCTGTATTGGTCTTCCCAAAGCTATGGCTTTCACCAGTTAATAGCAAGAAATACCGGATGAGCAAGCAAATATGTTTAGGGCTTGTATTATGAAGACAACATGCAAAGAGAAAGAGATTCATCTTTTCATAATGCCACTTGTATAAAAGGCAATAAAAATACAGTGGCTTGTAAAGGGATAAACAGGCTGAATCCGAGCTGGTGCTGCCGAGTTGGGGACAAGAGCAAAGTGAAGGGAACCAAATTAATGCATAAAAAAGTGACAGAAAACCCACCCTCCGGCTATATTCTATGGCAAATGATCTGTCAGTGGGGAAAGATACATCTTAATAGCAGTTTTTGAAAGGAGATGAATACTGTATACAGAGCATTATAAGGCACGGTGTGATCTGAATCTTAATCAACACGGGGAAATATAAATCTGAAAATAATAAAGACGAAATCAATATTGATGGTCAGGAGTAAAAGTACTGTATTTGCTGTAGTAAACGGTTTTAAGGTCCCAGGGAAAAAATTGTTCTAGAAAAGCCGTGGCAATTTAGTGCAGTTTCAATAGCTGGCGCAGTGCCAGCACATTTTGGTGGCATTTAGAGTGTCGCTATGGAAAAATTTAAAAAGCAAGAAGGGAAAAGGCAAAAAGCTGCTCCCTGGCTAGTGGTGGTGCTGGAAGAAAGGAGATTTTTTTCCCGCTGGGCTGACAGGGGCTGTGCTGGCATCCTGGCTTGGATACAAGCATCTGGTGGGATATTCCTGCTCTGCTGAGCTATCTTTGAGCAGAATAAACCTCTTACCTTGTCCTGGCTGGTGTCTCCAGTCAGTGGGAACAAGGCATCGAACTCCTACGAGGCACACAGAACCTTTACCCATTGGAGATTTTCCTTTAAATGCCTTATTTTCCTGTCTCCTTCCTGGGTGACAAATCGCTGTGCTGATAGCTGATGTAACTTATGTTTAACCTGCTTGTCACCCCCTTAATGCCTTACATGAAGTTTGCTGCTCCAGTGATGGCCTTGTTACCCAGCAGATACAAACACTGGGACCTGTCAGTGCTCTCAGCTTGGGAGCGTGGCTCTTCCCCTCAGGCATCAAATCCCTTGCTCAGAGTCACAAGGGTGTGCAAGGGTGAGGAGCATGGGAGGTCTGAGCCTGGTTCTGTGTTTTGAAGGGGCTTTTCCACCTTTCTCCCTCTCCTTTCATATGTTCCAAGAGTCACAGTGGGCATTTTTAGTGTCACTGTCCGGTAATCCTCTGGGTTTTGGGGAAAGCCTTGTGATGCTCATGGCTTGTTTGGAGGACTGGAGTGTGATGCTCAGAAATACATTTTCTATCTAAGGGCTTTGAGGTGAAATCTCTTTGTTTGGGGAGCAGTTGTAGCTTCACAAGAGCTGGGCAAGCTGGCACAGAGCCTGGGCCAGCTCTGCCACCAGCACTGTGGCCGCCTGGCAGGACTCAGGCTGAGCTGGAAGAAAGCCATTTATTTAGGATAACGATCCTGGTTTTTGTTAGAGTGTTTTCGTGGCTGCCCAGTGCTCAGCTCTGGCTGAGCTGAGGTCTGGAGGTCATCAGTGAGAAGGTGGGGCCTGAGGTTTCTGCTGATTTTTGAGGCTCACCCAGTTCCTTGGGTGTTTGGGAGCGAGTGAGGATTGGGATAGCTTCTGGGAAGAGGCAGAAGCCAGACTGTGGGGTAATCTAAGTGCTCTGAAGAGTGAGAGCAATGGCTGTGGTCATCCTCTCTCCTTGCCATGAGTGATGGAGAAACCTGGGGAGCATCTTCATCAAGCCCACATCCTTTTGCTGTTGAAAACAGGAGTTTGGGCTCACTGGGTCTAAATTCACTGCATCCATGTGATGTTTCCTCCTAAATTGCCCACCCACGTATTTACTGAGTGCCTCTTCATCACCTGTAGGGTCTGATGGCTGCTTGCTGGTGGAAAAAGGGTTGCAGAAATGGGGGTTTTCAAGCTTTCAGACCAGGACAATTTTATCTACTCAGAACCATGCTGACAAGCTGAGCTTATCTCAGGTTATTTTTGTGCCCATGTTTTCCCAGGGCCTCACGAGCAGCCTCCCTGCTGCAGCAGTTACAGCAGGATACCTGGGGTTTATTCTCTGCAAAGGTTGGAAGTGACTCGGGGGCAACGGTGTCCTCTGCATTTAATTATTATTTCTTAAAAGCCCAAGATCAGTGGCTCCCTGTGGAGATTTGCAGCCTGAATATTGATGGTTGTAAACCATGCCAGAAGGAAAAATGTGGGCTGCTCGCTGCTGGCAAATGGACTTTAAATCAACAACTGAAGCAGTGTCGGTTCATAAAACCAGGATTTTTTTAGCCTTGAGGACAGAGGTACTTTAAATCCCAGCCTTCGGGTTCACTGATCTGCTGGAGAACAAACATAAAACTTCACCACGAAGGACCTGACATCAGCACGTATTTTTTGTGCCACGAGCATTCAAGGTAGCCCTTTTGGTTTTGCTCACTGCGTGTGACATTCCCTTGTATCCTAACGACCTCGGCGGCAGCGGGAGGGAAAACTTACGACCCGAACGCTGCAGAAGGGGAAGTTATTTACTGGGATAACTCATCCAGATGTGGTGGCTGTTTGTGGTGGAAGTGGCAGCAGAGGTGTTGGAGGGGGAGGGCTTGCTCCTTGTCAAGCCTGGCAGGGCACCACTGCTGATGGATGGAGTTGTCTTTGCCCTTTTCCAGGTGACACCAGGTTTTAATGGACACCCGGCCTCTTTACAGGGCTCTGTTTCCCCGTGCACACAACGTGTTCCTTGGCTGAGGTTAATGGGGCTGTTCACCCAGGACAGTGTTGATTCCAGGTTTGATTCCATGCAAGCACATGCAGCTACCCAAGCTGGTGGGATCTGACCTCAAGCCTTGGTGGGAAGGTGCCTGTGGGCTTTGCTGGGGCTGCAATCCCCAGCTCAGCCCCGGCTCCTGCCGTGCTCTCGATGCTGCCCCAGCTCCCTGTCCCTGCACAGCCCTCACTGCTGCTCCTTGTTGGGGTCCTGGAAATCCACTCAGCTGAATCTCAGAATCACTGAGGTTGGAAAACACCTCTGATATCATGGAGTCCAACCATTAACCCAGCACTGCCAAGCCCATCACTAAACCATGTCCCTAAGAACCACATCTGCATGTTTTTGGGATACTTCCAGAGATGGTGATTCCGCCGCTTCCCTGGGCATGCTGTTCCAATGCCTGGCCTCGCTTTCAGTGAAGAATTTTTTCCTGATATCCAATCTAAACCTCCTCAGGTGCAACTTGAAGCTGTTTTGTCTTGTCCTATCACTTGTTACTCGGGAGGAGAAGCTGATCCCCATCTTCGGTGGATGGGCTGGCTCAGGACATCCACGTGTCCTGTGTGCTTTTCATCACTCTGCTCCAAGCCCACAAGCTCCCCCCTCCCTCCTTGGGTTTACCTTCTTTTTCCTGTATTTTTATTCTTTTTCTCCTTTGTTTTTTCTCCCCAGCACAGCTTCCTATGTGCACCTCAAGGCCAATAATCACAGCAGAGGATTTTCGAACACAGCACGTCTGAAATAAGAAAAAACTTTTTTTTTTTGCCAGACTATTTAATATTTCCCTGCATAAAATGCACAGGTGGATCCGTGTTTATCAGCACACTGCAGAAAATGGCAGAAGAGGTATAAATACTGATTTAAATAGGTTTTCAATCAAACCTCCTGGAAGGCAGCGGCTTCTTTGCCTGTTAAATGCTGCACCAGGTGCTCCCATGTTTCATCCTGGAGCTAAGTTCAACCTGCTGGCAGCTTCCAAGGGCATGGATTTCGCTCGGAGCACCTCTGAGTGTCACCACTGGGAGACACCAAGTTCTCAGGGTTAATTTGGTTTCTTTCCCAGGTTCCAGCCAGCAGCTGGGTTGATGGAGAGGATCCAGGCCATAGCTCAGAACGTGTCGGACATTGCAATAAAAGTGGATCAGATTCTCCGGAACAGCCTCCTGAATGGGAAAGGTGAGTGTCCTTGGGGGTCCCCATGCTCCAAACACACATCCAACCATGAAAAATTTGGTAAAAATGCTGGGAATGGATTGCTGGTCTGAGGCTGGCTTCCTTGGAAAACTTGTGCCTGCCAGGGGGACGAGTGGTAACAAATCTGAATGGCTGTCAGGAATGGATGCCAGGGAATTAAATGCAAAATTAAAGGTGAGGAGCAGTGCCAGCAGAAGCACCTGGGTAGAAAAATTTGGTGGTTTGGATCCAAATGCACAGGGGCTGGGATTCAGCACCAGGAGAGGCATTCCCATCCCACTGTGGCACTGCTGGGAGTGCCGCTGGGCTCTCCAGATGTTTCTCCACATGGCTGCGTGGTCCTTGGGGTTTAGGCAGAAGATCCTTCCATTGCCTCTTGCACCTCATGCTTTTCAGTCATGGGCAAAGGAGGGCTTAGAGGAGGGGTGGTGGCTTTTATTGACCCAATCACAGAGGGAGAAAAGATCCTGTTGCCTTTTTAGCCACTTTGTGGCTTATTCTGGAACTCACTTTGGGGGCTGAGTCTTCTTCCAGCAGCTCAGCAGGACAGTTTTTCTTGCAAGTTTACAGCATAAAGGCTGTCAAGTATTTCCCTAGATCCTGCAGCCTGCTGACAGGAGTGGGGATAGGTGGGACTTGGGGTCTGGACCAGGCAGAGGGCACAGGGAAGTGCTGGAAACCGACCTGCTGAGATTCAGGGAAGGGGAACATTCCTGGCATTGAAGCAGGGTGGCTTCCTCTGTTTCCTCCCTGATTTGGGAAGGATGCTGAAGATGCTTCATGTCTTGATGTCCTGCTCTATCCAGTGGGATGGGGCTGTCTGCCAGCCCAGCTGTGGCACCAGTGAACATGCTTGGGGGCTGCCAGCCCCATCCCATCCCATCCCATCCCATCCCATCCCATCCCATCCCATCCCATCCCATCCCAGCATTTCTAGATGCTCCACTGTCATGTCCCAGCTCTCTCCATGCCCAAATTGTCTCTCTGCAGTGATGGAAGGCAGGAGGGATCAGTGTGAGGTGCCCAGGGACCCCAAGTACCCCGACTGTGCAGGGAAGGTGGAGGTGAGTTGGGGTTCCCTGTCTGGGAGAGGGTCTCCACCTGGGATGGAAGCTGCTGGGAAGGGAAGGGAAGGGAAGGGAAGGGAAGGGAAGGGAAGGGAAGGGAAGGGAAGGGAAGGGAACGGCCCTGAGCAGTGACCCTGGGGGTTAAACTGGGAAGGGCAATGGGGTCAGGGGATGTTTTCCAAAATAAAATGTTAATATTGGAAAGGTGCAGCCCCTTGAAGGAGGAGGAGCAGAGCCAAAGGTGTGGAAAGCAAAGCAGGACTGTACTGTGAGGAGAAAACACGAGGGAGATGTCCAACCTTCTCTGGCAGCCTGTGCTACAGAAACGGGACTCTTTCCCCAGTAATACCCACCCCCAATGTACCTTTAGCTGGAGTGGTACAAAGCATTGAAGCCACAGAATCAGCTGTGAGACCACCCTGCCTGCAGTTTGTGTGTTTAATGCCAGAAGCACAGTGAGGAGGAAGCTCTGTCATGTCGAACATTCCCTGGTGCCCGGGGAATAAGCCCAGCACTGCCCAGAGCAGCACCTCGTTCAGGTGGCCAGGACCTCCATCTCAAATCGGATGTCCTGCCTGACCCAGCCTGCTCTTTACACTGGAATGCTGCCTGGCACTTGGCCCAGAGCATGATGGCTTTGTCAGAGAGCTTATTTACATCAGCTAATTAAAAGCATCACCCTTTTCCCTCCTCTTCCCAACCTGCTTCAAGCTCAGGCTTCTGCAGGGCCGAGTCTCCCTGAACAGATGTTGAAGGGTGTAAGAAAATGATATGGAGGGGCTGGATTTTTCTCTTCCATGGGTGTTAGCTACCCTTTCCTTCCACGATTTGAGTAAATTCAGGATGTAATGCAATTGTGGAAGGCTGTAATCCCATCTCCCCTCCTGGTGATGGCTGTGCTTTACAGATTGGGCACAGCAACCTGTCCCTGAGCAGATTTGTTTTTGTAGTTGAATTAGGAAGAGGCTGGCAAGAGCCCTAGTGGGGGATGATAAATCGTTGCTCTGGTCCCTGGTTATTCTCCTCCATGTGAAATCATCCCTGGGGACTGCTGGCAAATCTGTCTCCCTGCCCTGCTGCTCCAGGGGCGATGAGATCAGCAGCTCCCCAGCAAAGCCAGCCAGAAGAAATCCCTGTGGTGCATCATTTCCTGGGGATTTATGGCTGTGCCCCCAGGGAAGGCTGGAACCAGTGCCAGAAACTCAGGGAGCCCCCAGCAAACCCTCCTGGCTCTTCCTCTGCCCCACATCCCCTGGAGGCACTGAGTGGGAGGCAGAGTGGGTGAACATCAGCCCCGTGGCACTGGGGCTGGGTTTGCAGCCCTTTCTTCACCCTCTGCACTTCATTTTTATCTCCCAGACAGAGAAAGGGGGTGGAGAACAGAGATTTTCCATAGCAGGGACAGCTGGGAGGGCGGTCACGTCTCCCCCATGAGCCCCACGTGTTTCTTTGCCCCTTGCAGTGGATGAGGGCCCGCTGGACCTCTGACCCCTGCTATGCGTTTTTTGGAGTGGACGGCACCGAGTGCTCCTTCCTCATCTACCTCAGCGAGGTCGAGTGGTTCTGCCCGCCCCTGCCCTGGCGAAACCGGACGGTGGCAGTGCCCTCGCCGCCGGTGCCGCCCCGGGCACAGGTAAGGTGGGCCCAGCCTGGCTTCTGCTGGGCCAGGGGCTTGGGGAAAGGCATCGGCATCAAGGCTGCCAGAAATAAACATCCAGTGTCAGCAGGGCCGTGATGCCTCTCTGGTTTTCATGGAACCACAGGATGGTTGGGGTTGGAAGGGATCTTTATGGGCAGGGACGCCTTCCAGTAGAACAGGGTGTTCCAAGCCCTGCCCAACCTGGCCTTGAATGTTTCAAGGGATGGAGCATCCACCACGTCTCTTTGCAACTTGTGCCAGTGTTTTATCACCCTCACCATGAAAAGTTTCTTCTTTATATCCTGTCTGTATCAACTCTCTTTTAGTTTAAGGCGTCACTCCTTGTCCTGTTGCAACAGGCCCTGCTAAAAAGTCTGGGCCTGTCTTTTTATAAGCCCCTGTAAGTATTGAAAGCCTGCAAGAAGATCTCTCTGGAGCCTTCTCTTGTCCAGGCTGAACACCCCCAGCTCCCTCAGCCTGTCTCCACAGCAGAGATGCTTCACCCTCTGATCATTTTTGTGGCCTCCTCTGGACCCACTCCAGCATGTCCGTGCCTTTCCTCTGCTGAGGAATCCGGGTTCTCATGAGATGCTCTGGGTGCAGTGGGGCCTCTGGGATTTGGGGCACGAAGTGGAGGAGCTGTGACGGCTCCGGGGGAGCGCGAAGGGCTCAGAGCACCTCTGCTGAGATGGACAAACCTCGCCCAGGCTGCGGGGCAGCCCAGGGGTGCCTCTGGCGCCCGCTTTCCCTACACTCACTGTGCAGAGCGTGCTCCTTCCCTAGGCAGCTTTCCGGAGGGACCTGGCTCGCCTGCTGGAGCTCATCGGCACGGGCAAGGAGTCCCTGAGCTTCATGAAGAAGAGGATCCGGCACCTGGCCCAGCAGTGGCTGCGGGCGGCGCGGCGCCTCGAGCAGAAGCTGGCGGGGCGGCACAGGGACCAGAAACACGTACGGGGGGTTCTCAGGGAACACACGGGGGAGATGAGCCCTTGGGGACACGGGGAGTGGGGACAGCTGGGATGGGAGCGAGCCGGGAGGAAAATTCATTTATGGAAGCACATGGGTCTGCAGGGGCGGTCTGTTGTCCATGGATATGAGTCCACAGGCATTTGGGATGTGGCAGGACTGGTGTTGCTGAACAATGGGGGTGGATTTTGGAGACGGGTGCTGGTGGGTGGAGATGGTGTCCAGCTGCCATTGGAGTCTGACAGGTCTCCTCTGAGGATAAGCTGAGGTTCCTGGCCCTCCTGTTGGTATTTCTGTGGTGCCTTCTCCTTTGGCCCCTGTGTGCTGGGAAATCCAGCTCTAGTCTGTGGTTCAGACTGGGATGGACATGGAGAACACGAGCCTGGGACACAGAGTGGCAGTCAAAGGGAGCTGCCAAGCTCTGACCACTGGCTCTGTGCTAACTGGACATAGATCTTTTGTCTGCACACCCGACTGAGCTCCATGAATAATTACAGCCTGCAAAGGAGCTGGAGGGAATCACGGACCATAAGTCATTCTGGGCTGGAAAACCCAAATTGTCCCTTTCCCTAGTGCTGACCCCTCTGCTTGTCCCTGCAGATCTTGATCCATATTGGCTTCCTGACGGAGGAGTCGGGGGACGTTTTCAGCCCACGGGTGCTGAAGGGAGGCCCCCTGGGTGAGATGGTGCAGTGGGCTGACATCCTGGCTGCCCTCTTCGTGCTGGGACACAGCCTGAGGGTCACGGTCTCCCTGAAGGAGCTGCAGAGGTGGGTGCTGGGTTGCATCGAGGTCTTGGGTGAAGGCACGAGGTCTGAAAAGGCTGGGGGTGGCTCTTTGCCCACCTGCGTCTCAGACAGTGCTGGTGCTGTACTGTACCACGAGCATCATGCCTAGGAGAGATCTCATCCCTTCTACGTCCCAGGACAGTGGGAAGGACTGGGGAAAAGTGATGCTTTGCATGGGGCTGATGTGGACATGCGCCCTGTGGCCCCGGCGCTGGATCTGAGCAGATGCATCACCTGTCCCCTGTCACCTGCCTGGAGCTGGCCACAGGAAAGCTCCCTTTCCCACCCCATTGCCCAGGGATGCTCTCTGCTGGGCTGGTGGCCACATGGCTGCAGGATGCAGGTGTCCTGCAGGTCGCTGGCTCTTCCCACTCTGCATGGCTGCACCCTACCCCTGGGGCTTTGCTGGTGTTGTTTGAGCAGAAACTGTGCCTGCCTCCTTCCTCTTCCTCTTCCTCTTCCTCTTCCTCTTCCTCTTCCTCTTCCTCTTCCTCTTTCTCTTCCTCCCTCCTCCACCACAAGGCAAGCAGCTGAGGGGCTGCCAAAGTGGAACCTGCATCTCTTGCAGGGGGTGGTGGCCCCCAAGTTGTCCTTCCTCAAGAGGTGCTGGGAGCGACTTGCGGACCTGTGGGGGGATTTGCTGCTGCTGGAGGCACTTCCCACAGAGGGATGGGCTCTCTCTGCCATGGGATATGGGGCAACACAGGGTGAGAGTGTCCAAGAGGGACCAATATTAGATGGGAAGAGTAAGAGGGAGAAGCTAACAGTGTGCCCTGTTCCTCTCTGCTGATGCAGTTCTGTTATTACTGGGCTGACACTGCTGCCTTCTGTCACCTCATAAGCTTTGCTCACCTCCTTTGAGACATCCCGAGTGGAGGGCAAGTACCAGGGAAATTGCAAATTAGATGGGTTATAAATCAAGAAGCGCCTGAAGCTGCCTTGGGGACTGGGCAGGCTTTGGGAGATGCTAAACCAGCATCGGCCACATAATGAGCCATGCTGAAAAGGGAGTGAAAAAACCCAACAATCCTGGAGAAAAACAACAAAAAACCTCCAGCCCAGCCCCTGCAGCATTCAGAATTAATGAACAGAATTAGCTCCTAACTAATTAGCTCAAAAAAATCATCCTGGTCCTAATGCAAGAGGCAGCATCCTCTCAAAGAGGCGGGAATGACGCGCTAAATAATACCCGTGTACCGAAGGATGAAAGGAATTAATGGCTGGCAGGGTTGTGTTGTTGTTGTTGTTGTGTGGCTCTTGTTTGTGTTTTTCAATGACGAACCTCGTGGTGGTGGTTTAGGGAGGGGAAGGAGCTGTCGGAGTCTCAAGGGGTGGTTTTGCTGCACCCGTTTCTCTCTGCGAGTGACTCAGGTGACAGCTGCCCTGCTCCCTGTAGGATTCCCCCTTTCCCAGAAGCCTGGGAGCTTACACCCCACTTGCAGTGATGAGAACACCTCTTCTGACGTGGATTTGGATGTGGCCCTTGGGATGCCTGGGAACGGCAGCTCTTCTCTTCCCCCTCATAGCTGAGATGGGAAGCGAGCGAGCCGGGCTGGGGCTGCACATCTTGCCCTTCTCTGTGTCCCAGAAACCATCCCCACCTCCCCGAGCATGTGTCCTCTGCCTGGCTTTGGAATCCTTTTAAATGCTGGACACCACATTGAGAGCTCACTTTCATATTGATGGGCTGGGGCGAGCAGAGGCAGGACCTGGGGCTGGAGCCGTGTCGCCTCTGTCCCTTTGGAGACCAAGCCCAGCGCTGGGAGGGTCACCACTGGCACCCTCCTGCAGCCCATCAAGAGATGGGTTCATGTGGGTGTCCCAAGGGGGGCAGAGGTTCTGCCCCAGGGGAGGACCGAGTGGTGCCAGCAGTCCTGCAGATCTCTCAGCAGCATCCCTGCTGCTGGGCTGGAGGCTCTAAGGAGTGCTGGGAAAAGCTTTTGCCTCACCACGAGCAAGTGGGAGGCTTAGCAGAACATGTGTAATTAGTCCTCAGTTGTGCTAATATTTGATCTCGGGCTCTTCCTTAAAGCCTGGAGGGGGTTTTATGTGTAGCCACCTTTGGGCAGGAGTTCAGAGAGCCAGGGATGCACAAAGGGCTGGAGCTGGGCTGCAGGGATGCAGCAAAGCTGAATCTGTGTCACTGGGGAAGGGGCAGCCCAGGCACTCTGATTCCTTATCCCTCCTGCCCCCTGCACCCTCCTGAAGTAGCAAAGCTTTGCCTCTCTCTAGACTGGGCCTGAATTTGTCCTCTCCCATCCTGGGCGTTTCTTGCTGACCTTGCAGCAGGACAGGCACCAGTGGGGGGTGGGTTTGGGGATATTTTGCTCCAGCAGTGTGAAACGTTGAATCCATCCTTGTGTGTTTTTCTTTGGCAACCCCTGCTCCTTTCATGGCTGGGAGTTGTAGCTGCTCCTGTCCAGCAAGGCCTTCGCTGGAGCGCATAAATTATTCAGCACAGATTAACCTCTGTCCTGGTTTGTTTTTTTTGTCTCTTCACATTTCTGAGCTGATTTTTCTGTGCATATTGATCACTGGCAAGGGATCACTGGAAGATTTGTCTGCATACACTTCAGCCAGTGGTTATCTGAGAGCTGTTCATGATTAGCATCTGTATTGATTGCAATGCAGCAGTGCTTGGAGGTGGTCTGGATTGGGTCTGGAGTGTTGAGGATCAGGAAAATGAAGGAGGAGAAGTGACACCCTGGTCAAAAAAGCTGGTGATGGAGAGCTGGCGGTGACAACAGGTTGGGAGTGTGACCGTGTGTGCTGGGCAGCCCTCCCTGCCCAGCAGTGAGGGGCAGGGGTGTCAAATGGTTCTTCCTCTGGTTTAGGGACCAGTGCTAATCTGGAACAAAGATTAGGAGCTCTGGGAATCTGCAGGCTTCACCCCTGGCTCAGCTCAGCCCTGCCCAAATGTCCCTGTGAGGTCTAAGATCACAGCCGTGGAGCTCAGCCCTGGTTTTCCAGGGCCAGTTTATTTGGGTTATCTTTTACCCACTATAGACTTCAAAGATCTGTGAGTTCCACTGCCGAGTCTTACCAGGGGCTATTTTTTCTCCTGTAGTTGAACTAAGTGCAGGTGTTTGTTCTCCTTTGAACTCCCAGTGAATTTGTGAGCTGCTTCTGGTGCCTCTGGAGAGGCAAGGGGTGAAACACAGGGTTATCAGCTCCCTTCCAACCCAAACCATTCCGTGTTTCTATGTGCATCTTCCCAGAAAGAAAACAAACTGCCGAGCTGGAGCAGGGAGCCAGGAGCTGTTTTCTCTCCGAGATTTGTGCTGGGTGGGCAGCCAGCAGCTTTTTGAGCCTTGTCTTGAAGCGGGGAGGGAAGAAACATCCCAAATCTGAACGCCAACACTTGATTCTTGCTGAAGACCCCTTGTGCTGTGTTGGTAGGCCAAAAGTGCTTTCAGGGAGGTGAGAATCCAGGCCAGAGTTGGTGTTGTTGCTTGCTTGCTAGGGGAGGAGTGGGAAGTGCCTGAAAGCTCTGAGCTGGGTTGTTAATGAGGCAGCTCATGAGTAGATGCTGGAAAATTACAAGCAGCACTTTGGAGCAATGGCTGTGCCGGCAAAAAAAGCTTTAATAAACCCAGGCTTTTCCTCTGGAGCATCTGTGCCCTGGGGTGAGGCAGGAAGGATCCTCTCAGCCTTTTTCCCCAGGAGAAGCAGCACAATGGGCACTCCTGGAAGATCCAGCTCCTACCCTCATCCTTAAGCCATGGGAGTGGCCATGTTGGCAGGTCCAGCTGCTTTTCTGGGGCTGAGGGAGAGACTGGGGGAGAAGGGGCCGCAGAGCTGTGAGTTGCTGGGCACCATCAATCTTGGGGACACTGAAAGGTGATTTTTGCAATTGTCCCCTCGAAATTAACTGCTCATAAAGCAGGACAGAAAGTCGAAGAAAATGGGATTTGATGCCTCATGGGGTCAGGGCTTTCAAAGCGTTCCCGGAGCTTAATTGCTCCTGTGTCAAGTTCTGGACTCTTAATTCCAGTGCTGGCAAAGCGCTGGATTTGAAGCACGTGCCTGGATCCCATGCTGGCAGCCCTTTCCCTGCTGTGGCCAGCGTGAGGTTTGGGTGCTGAGCCACCCTCCCTGTGCTGGGGCGGAACCTCGGAGCTGTGGTGGGACGAGGCTCTGCTCCCACTGCCCCCACTCTCCTCTCAGTGCCTGGGAGTGCAGCGAGAGCTGCAATTTCCCTGCCCTTTCCACACTCACCGAGGTGTGCTCAGGCTGCAAAAAGGGCTGTTCAGATGGAAACACAATGTCCAGAAAGCACATTTCTAATTATCTCCTGGCAGATAAAAGCCATCTTTCCGTCTTGCATCTGTTCACATGAAAACCTGTGCCATGCCCAGGCTCTGGCTTCACTCCCCTCGCCAGCTGGCAAAACCAGTCCTGCTGTTGTGTGGGAGAGACAGGAACTGCTTGTGGAAACAGCCAGAAGTGGCCGGTTCTGTGTGATCCTGATGGAGCTGCATGGAAAGGCTGTGGGACTGGTCAGCTCTGCACTGGTGAGGAGGAACCTTCAGCCTTTAATGAACATCGGGTGCTCCCGGTACTCGAGTCCAACCTGGCCTTGGACACTCCCAGGGATGGGGCAGCCACAGCTTCTCTGGGCAGCCTCTGCCAGGGTCTCACCACCCTCACAGGGAAGAATTTCTTCCCTTTTTTGGAGCTGCTGGAGCAGCTGGGGCAGCAGGAGAACAGCCCTTCTGTCCCATGTGAGTGCTCAGTTTCTGCTGCTCCCTGAAGGAATCCAAGTATTTATTTCTCCTTTCCTGGGAAGTTTCTTCACTATTTGCTGAATCTGTGACCAGAAAGAATTGTTTGTTCTGGCACCCTCCTGTGCACCTCTGGGTCTTGGAAATAAATAAATGGATTGCTGAACTTCCCCCCTGGATGAGTAGGGCTGTGTCATACAAGATCAATGGTGGGCCAGGCGCACCTTGTGAAAGTGAAACCATTGCAGGTGGCTTAAAAATCATGCTGAAATTGCTTGGAAATCCTCATTTCTAGTGAGTGTTCGTTCCAGCAGGGGGAAGAGCTGGGAGCAGAGGGCAGGCAGTAGGATGTTCATGTCCTGGGCTTAGATTTGCACTTGTTGATTGTGATGGGGTTGTCACAGACCCCTGGGAGCTGGCTCTGGCACCTTTCATCCCTGGATAACAACATCCCTGTGCCTGCTGGGCTCTTGCAGACTTGGAGAGGGTGAGGGAGTAGCGAGGACAGGAGCTCTGCTCTGTTCTCAGCCTTGCTGATGGCAGCAGATGCGGGCAGAGAAGATGCAATTAAATATAATACAGAATATTGGCCCAAGCTTCCAGGAGATGCCCACGGGATCCATTTAGTGCCGGGCTTCTCAGCACCAGGAGTGATAACGTGGAGAGAAACACTGGGTTAATTTGTAAATAGGTCAATGGGATGTAAAGATAACCCCGCAGTCATCTGACTCCAGAGCGCCTGCACCACGCCCGGGGAGGGGACGGTCCCCTGGCTGATTAAAGTACCTCTAAGAGGAAAATAGCAGGACAAGAAGCTGCTGGAGATTTATTCTGGAGTAGGCACAGCTGGTGGAGGCAGCTGGCGGAGAGGCGAGCTCGGCATCCACTTGGATTGGAGCCGCTTCGGCTGCTCCCTCCCAGAGAGGAGCGAGGGCTCAGGCGATGCTCTGATCCGGGATGTGGGATGGAGTGAGCCCCTGGATCACCAGCCAGAGGTGCTGAGCTGGTCACCACCGGTGGCTGCTCTGGTCTGGGAGGTTCCCCCAGGAGCTGGGAGGGGGTGATTCCACAGCAGATCCTTGGGCTGTGCTGGCGGCGAAGGCGGCGTTTGCGCTCATCAATTTTATTTGCGTAATTTCAAGCGCCATTAATAGTACATGGCATGAGGAAAAATCAGGGAAATTGCACTCCAACCATGAGTGAAATTGGGTTTAGTAGAAAATTAGTTGACTTAACTGGCAAATGATGAAAGCCTGAATAAAGAATGTTTAAATAAGGAGGAATAAAAAAAAAAATTCCCCCCCCCAACCCCCCATCCAAGAGGTGCAGGCTGGATTTGCATGAGTGGAATAATAAAATCAGTGGTTATAAAGTGTTTAGGGAGGATAAGGGGGGTAAATGAAGAGATGTTCTGCTCAAAGCCACTGCTCCTGCTCTCAGAGCTATTCCAGCCATGCAGCCATGGCACAGGGAGTATAAATGGATGTGGCAAGTCCTGAGCACCTGGAGAGGGGATGTGTGGCAGATTGCGGTGCTGACGGGAGCTGGGAGACTCAGACCTGCTCTCTCCACTTGGTGAGAAGGTTTTTGGAGGCTTCAGTGTGAGTTACACTAATTGCTGCCTCCTGCAGCCCCTCGTCAAGCTTGGTTAGGGCTTCCTTAAATTACAGATTACTTTGTAGTGCAGTGGCTTGTGTGACACGTACCAGCTAGAGGACGGCGTGTGCTGCAAGCACAGTGTAATGGTTTGGGGATTTTTAGTTAAATACAAGGTTTATGGGTTGGTTCCACCACAGTGCAGGTTGGTGTAAATCACTGTTTGGCTGGTGTCTGAGGAAAAAGCAGCACTGTGTGAGTGAATGTGATGTTTAGAGATTCCACCTCTACAAAATCCTGGTTTAAAAATTCCCCTTCAGCCTTCCAGGAGGTTGAGTCTCCTTGGTGCCCTGTTTATTGTACCGAGGTGGCTGTGGGAGGTGAGAGCCTTTCTATTCCTGCCATCTTCTCAATCAGTCCTGTCGTGTAAAATTGTGCATAAAAGTGACAAAACTGCAACTTGTTCCCCCTGCGGCATCCCCGGCCAGGCTGCCCTGAGCTGATGCTGAGATTCCTTGTGACAAGAGCAATGAAGCAGCTGCAAAAGCAGCCCTTCGTCTAAAATTGAAATTCTCTGCTTTTCCTGGCTTTGGCCAGCGAGGTTGTTCCACATTTACACATTTTGTGGAGTCCCTGTCATGGTCAGGAGTTTGGGGTGACCCTTCCCCGGTGTCAGGTTGGGATGGGGCTGGAAGAAGGACCTTGGTGCTCAGCATTCAAGGACTTGGGATCACGTCAGAATCATAGAAAAGTCTGAGTTCAGAGGGACCTTTTAAAGGTCTTCTGGTCCAAACCCCTGCAATGAGCAGGGGCATCTTCCAGCTGGTCAGGTTCAGAAGAAGAGGGAGCTGTGGCCAGGAGCAGACCAAGAGCCCTTTATCGTATCTTACATCCAACAAATTTCTGGCTTTGTGTGGCCCCTTCTGATGTCTGTGAGAGACTGGAGAGCAAATACTTCTGATAATTGTGTCCCTGGATGGGAAAGGCATTGATTTCCTCTGGAAACAGCCATGGGATTGATAGAGGAAATGCTGAAGGGCTCGGCAAGGGGTGAGGACCTCACAGAAGTGCTCCTCAGGGGATGGGCCCTGGGGATGTGGGTCCATTCAAGCTTCAGCTGAGCAACAGATAAACCCCAGGTAGGGCTGGAAAGGGGACTCTCAAGAAGGGAAAATGCAGTGAAATTAAGAGAACCAGTAAGAGAGGTCACAGAGAGGGAAACATTCAAAGCCTGGGAGTGCAAAACCTGACCAGAACTTCTATTCCTTAAAGAAAAGAAAATACCTACAGGCACAGCTGGGATAAATTCCCATCTCCAAACAGGGGCTCAGAGTAAGTGAAGAGCCCAGAAGAAAACAAAGACAGACGTCCTGGCAGGCAGGAACTAAGGGTGAGATTTCACAGAGTCTGAGCTCAGACTTGTGAAATAAAACAGGAATTCCTCAGCCCTGTTGGAAGGACTGAGAACAAAATGGGACAACTGCATGGTGGGAGTGAGACAGCCTGGGTGGACCAAATCAGCTCAGCAGTTTGGTTTTCCATGAGGATGCTGTTGGTTTTTGGGTGTGAGTGGAGTTATGAGGATGAGGAATTGTCATCTTTAGGAGGAAAAACAAAATGCAAGAGCATTAAAACTGAGGAGTGAATCAGCCTGTGAGCGAATTGGCTCTGGGAAATCACAAGTACAAGCAACATGGATTTTTGAGAAACCTGCTGAAGCTGGAAGGTGTCACAGGGTTTTTTTTCTGAGGAGGAAACATGGTCCAGACGAGCAGATGGGCTGTCAGGCTGACATCAGTGGTACACTTGGTGGAACAGCTTTGGAGAGAGGGATTCATCAGTTCACAGAGGTAACTGGAAATGGAAGGAGACACACCACAGGTTTGCCAGCCCGGTATCTTGCTGGATTAATCACATCTCACCCTGGCAGCGAGGTAACTGATGGTCTTGATAAAGAGATTGCAGTCAGTCGAGTTTATCTGGATTTTCATAACACATTTTATCCACGGGAGGAGGGAAGAGGGGCTGAGTGTGGCTGTTTGTAAGGAACTGACTGGAAACCCCCTGAGTGAGACCCAGGGCCCTGCTGCCCCCGTTTTATGGGATTATTTCATAAGCGGGACTGAAAGTGAAAAATATGAATGAAATGTGCCCAACATGCAGCGACAGACAGTGCCAGCAGAGTCAAGGAGAAGCTGAGAGTGCTCTGGGATATGGTGGGTCAGGACTGGAATAAGAGAAACATTCCAGGGTGTGCTGGGAGGGATATGGAGCTGGGAACAGCAAGCTTTAGGCTCAGCTGGGAGCCTTGCAGGCAGAGAGGAGAGGAAAGGTGTGGCTTTACAAGTCTGTCACTGGTGTGACTGCAGTGAAAGTAAACGAAATCTGGTGTCTTCAACAAGAGAGGTCCAGGGGAGGCCGTGTGGTGACTGGGATGCTGGTGAGCTCTGGCTGGGGTAATGCTGTGCCTCACAGTCCATGTGGGAGGAGCAGGAACCCAGCTGGAGCAGGTGCAAAGATGGGGAGGCACCAGGACTCTCCAGATCTTTGGAAAGATTTTGGGAAATAAAAACCGGGGCGAAGCAGAACCATCTGCCTCCCCCTCCACCAAAGAGGAGCTGTTTGATGGCTCCTGCTCGATGCCCAGCAGGGAAAGGAGTGTTTGTGCTGCGGGGCTTTGGTGGTGCTGGGGGCTGATCCCTCCCGCTTCTCCCCAGTCACTTAGGGGTGCCTCCAGGACGGGGGAACTGCCCCTTGACCAGTCCCCTGCCTTTCGACCTGATTTACACCGACTACCACGGCCTCCAGCAGATGAAGCAGCACATGGGGCTCTCCTTTAAGAAATACAGGTAAGCAAAGGCACTGCCCGCTCTTGTTTTCCGTTTCATTAATTAGCAAGCGAAGACTAATGCTAATGACCAATCCAAAAAGCCAGACCCTTTGATTTTACCTTTGATTTTTGCCTGGCTGGTGCCTTGCCGTGTCCCCTGCTGGCACGAGGCATTCTGAGGCTCATGTATTTAGGGTAAAACCTCATTAGAAGAGAGTGACTTGGGGAAAGCCCAAACCCTGCGTGTGCCTGCGCTGTGTGTGTGCTTCCATTCCACTCCTGCAGCCAGGGGTGGGCACACCACGGAGGGGAGTGTGAGCCTTGGGAGTTTGTAAGGAGCCCTGTCCCTGGCTCCTTGAGCATCAAGACAAATGTCATTGTCCCCTGGTACATCACCAGCCAGGAAAACCTGCGGTTTAATTTAGTGCTGATAGACCTGCTATTTATTATGTTTTTTCCCATCTCTTCCACTATCCTACACAATTTTATTAGAGAGAAAAATGACAAGCTGCGTTATTGCTTTTATTATAAATGCATTTGCTCTTGCATTCAGCTTGTTTTGCTCTTCCCTTGCTTGTTGTTCCTCTTCTCTCCTCAGCCTTGTGCTGGTAGTGCCTGCCTCAGCATTCCCGGGATATTGGGAAAAGCATTAATAAGCCTCGGGGAGGTTCATCATTCTCACAGCTGTCAGGAAGCTGAGGGTCCTGCAAGGGGAAGTTGTCCTGCAAGGAGGGAGCAGTGTTGGGAAGGGCTCCTTGGGATGCCCCTGCACCCTCTGCTTGGGGTGCAGACGGGGCACAAGGCTCCTGGAGACAGCAGATGTCCTCAGGAGGTGGTGTCTGCTCCGCAGGTGCCGTGTCCGGGTCATCGACACGTTTGGGACAGAGCCGGCCTACAACCACGAGGAGTACGCCACGCTGCGCGGCTACCGCACCAACTGGGGCTACTGGAACCTGCAGCCCGCCCAGTTCATGACCATGTTCCGTAAGTGGGGACCTGCCAGGGTGGTTCTGAGACCTGCCAGGGTGGTGCTGGGGCTCTGAGATCCTCCACGAGGTGATGCTCGGGCAGTGTCGTCCTCCCCGGCTCTGCTCCTGCTTCCCCTGCCCACAGGGAGCTCCTGCTGGGCCACAGAATGATCCAGGGAGAGACACCAGGCTCCTTCCCCTGGTCCAGCACAGTCAGGGCACAGCCAGCAGCTTCCAGCTGGGTGGTTTTGGTTGCAGAGGCTGGTTTGATTTCAGCTGGGATTCTGAAGGTGAGAGCAGCTCAGGGATTGGGATTTGCCTGCGGCATGGACGGGAGATGTGCGTGTCTGAAAGGAGCCCAGTGTCCCGCTGGCTGCTGGGTGACTCAAGTGTTCCTTTTTCCTGGCTGGATAAACCCCCTCTGGCAGCCTTAAATACACCTCACTCTGTGAAGAGCTGCTCAAGTGGGTTCTGAAGCCTGGATTGTGTGAGCTGCCTGGATAGGGACTCAAGCTCCATTTTCCTCCACGCTCCAGCGAGGCTCTGGAGCTGGGCTCATCTCGGGCTCTATGCCCAGCCCTGGGGACATCCCAAAAAACTTCTGTCCAGCCACGTCTCTCCTCCCCTTGGTGCCCACAGCTCACACCCCTGACAACTCCTTCATGGGCTTCGTGTCGGAAGAGCTCAACCAGACCGAGAGGCAGCTCATCAAGGCCAGCAAAGTGAGCAGCATGGCCGTGGTGTACGGCAAGGAGGCCAGCATCTGGAAGGTGGGTGTCCTCGGGCTGCTGGGGCGGGCAGAGGCGCAGCTGGCAGGCAGCCCCAGCCTCTGGCTCCTACCCTGAGCTGCTGAGGTGCGGATCTGGGTGTGTTTGTGGAGGACCATCCTTGGCACGTTCCTGGGGGAGTGATGTGACACATCCAGAGCCTGTGAGCAAACAGGGAGAGGCCGGTGGGACACCACTGCCTGCTCCTTGCTCTGGGTGATGCTCCCTCCCAGCAGGCTCTGAGGCTGAGGATTTCGTATCGATGATTTTATGTAATTAATTACAATGATTGCCGTTAATTAATTGCAGTGATTGCTGCATTATGATGGGGATAGTTTATCTCTGCTTTCAAGCACTCTGTGAAAAGTGCCCCCTGAGCCTGGAACACCTGGGGGAGAGGGGTGGGTCACTGCATGGGGACAGCCCCCCCAAACACCCAAAACATCCCCCTGCATCTCCAGAGGGGCTGTGTGTGCTCCCCCTGTCTTATCCAGAGCTAGCAAGCTGCTTTTCCTTCCAGGGCTGTAAAAAGGAGCTAATTCTCATTGTCTGTTGATTTATTTCTATTTTTCCCTCTGTGCACCGCCTGGGGCTGCTCCAGTTGCAGGTACTGTACCACACCAGCTGCTGCTGGGCTTTGCCTCTGCGCCTCTTCTCAGGAGAGAAAAGGTTTTTGTCAGAGTTGACTTTGCCTTGATGTGGGCTTGGTCCTCTGAAGCTGCAGGGGTTGATGTGGGTTGATGCAATGGGGGCTGTACCTCCCCCCCTTCCCAGCTTTTGTGATTAGCAGCTGCTAATCAGCAGGGGTGCTTGTAGTGAGCCAGGACCCAGCCACGGCATTCCCTCTTTGCTGGTGTTTGTGGGTTTTCCATCACTCCCCAGGTCTGGGAGCAAATCCCCCCTGGCTGGGGGGCTCCCTAAAAGCTCTACTGAAACCCACTAGATCTCATTTTAGGAGAACTGTAACATCTTGTCTTATTTTTCTGCCATTCCCTTGCCCTTTCTTATCCAGAAGTTTCCTTGAAGCTTGGTTAGGGTAGTTTGGCAAGGCACTAAAGAGAATTAAAACCTCAGAACGGACATTTCCCTCCACCCTGAGTGCTACAGGCGTTTGCTGTTCTGAGTCAGAACTCACAAACAACATCAGTTTTCCCCAAACTGCGTATTTGGGGTCATTTATTCCTGGGTGGAGAGGCTGGGGCTGGGCCCTGCTGGTTCCTTGAGGCCGGACTGCCTGGCCTTTGCTTCCCATCTTGTGGCACCCCATGGAATAAAAATGGGAATAGAGAGGTTTTTCTTTATTTTGAGTGAATTTGAGGTCTAGAAATGCAAAGAACACCTCCGTCTTCTGGAGCCAGGTGCTTATTTACCAGCCTTGGACCAAACACCCTCTCCAGAGCAGGGTGTTTTTGACATTTAGAAACATTTCATTAAACCTCCCTTCCCTTTATTTCTCATTTCCTACCCCTCAGAACTTCTTGCCTCTGGCTCACAATAGGAGCTGAAGTTTTAATAAGCTGGGAAAGCCTTCGAGAAGTCTCGGGCTCCATGGCTGAGGGCAGAAATACAGCATTTGAGGAGGCTTTAAGCAACAAACAGAGTTTTCTCAAATTCCCCATTTATAACTCCTTATTCCCCCTGGTCTTTGCTCTTTTGGGGCTGTTGCAGCACTGGAAAATCCAGCATCCAAAGGAAGGGCCCTCTGTGGTTTTTTCAAGCCAAAAAAAATCTGCAGCAGAGAAATTGTTAAAATGAAAGGCTGCTTTGGAGCAAAAGGAGGGAAGCCTCCAAGAGACGAAAATTGATGACCCTTTTCATTTTCCAGGTAGTGAAACAGGATTAAATCTGAATGAGAAAATCCTTGGAACTTGTTACTTGGAATAAGAGGCTATTAGCAAGCTCTGGTCTTTGCAGACTTTCCTCTGAACCCTTTAATTCAGCAGCTCCAGAGGCGAAGTTGCCCTTGGAGGGGACAGGGAAGGCAGGAACTTGATGATCAGAGTGATGGATCCTGCAGCCATCCAGGCTCTCCAGGAGCCTGGGGCAGTCCAGGATATGTTTCCAGGGAATGAGGAGGGGAGGGTGGGGATTTTGCACTGCTGTGGGTCTGCAGGTGCTCTGGGACAGCAGTTTGAGAATTAAATCCCCCCTCCATAACCATGGCGGGGAGGTCAGGCCCATCTTTTAGTGCAGTTCACACCTCTGCCTTCCTCCCCAGGGCAAGGAGAAGTTCCTGGCCATCCTCAACAAGTACATGGAGATCCACGGCACGGTTTATTATGAGACACAGAGGCCACCCGAGGTGCCGGCGTTCGTGAAGAACCACGGGCTGCTGCCCCAGCACGAGTTCCAGCAGCTGCTGAGGAAGGCAAAGGTGGGTGAGGGCACCCCAGGACCCCATCCCCCGTTACCTGTGCTACTCCCAGCTGGGATAATGAACCACGAGCCTCTCAGCTGGGATAATTAGGCAGGAACCGAGCAGAGCACATTTCACACCAAGATGTGCCTGATGAGTTTCTCCTTGCACGCTGTCCGCAAGCAGAGCACAAAGTTTCCTCATGAATTCATTTATTGCTAAGTGGGGTGGGGTTGGTTTTTTTTTTTTCACCTTACAGCTGTGATAAAAATAAACGGGATTCTTGGAGCGTGTGGGCACATCCCTGCTGCCTGGGGGAAATATTCCTGATTTACCAGCCTAAACAGCTTTGGCAAAGCAATGTTGCTCCACACAGGGCCAGTGTGATGGCTGTAAGCACCAGGAGGGAACCTGCAGCTCCTGGACACCCCATGGCCCTGCAAAGTGGGCTGTGAGCTGTGGAACAGGGGGAATTTTGAGCACTGTTTGTCGAACCGCAGCAAAGGCTCGGTGTGCGGGAGCAGAGCAGCACAGAGGGGATGCTGGTGGGTTGTCTGGGAGGTTTCCCTGCAGGGAAAAAAACCACTCACCAGCACTGGGTTTCTGCCTTGCAGCTCTTCATTGGCTTTGGGTTCCCCTACGAGGGCCCGGCCCCGCTGGAGGCCATCGCCAACGGCTGCGTTTTCCTGCAGGCGCGGTTCAACCCTCCCCACAGCTCCCTCAACCACGAGTTCTTCCGCGGGAAGCCCACATCCAGAGAGGCAAGTGTGGTGTGGGGGCCGCATGGGGCCACCCCTCTGTGCACCAGGGCTTGGGCCGGCCTGGGGAAGAGCAGCTGCTGTGCTGAGGTTACTTTTATTTTCATGCAAGGTTTCCTCAGTGGATATCTGCAGCTGGGAGATTTGCTTGGATGCAAGGGGCTCTGCTGTAGGTTTGGGGTTTCCAAGGAGAAGGTGGTGCAGGAGCCTTCTGCTGCACCCCAAGCTCCTTCCCCACCAGCCCAAATCCACATCCCCTGCACACTCTGCTCCCAACCCGGAGCGATGCTGCCCTGCTCACCCCTTTGTCCACCCAGAGGGACACTGGGACCCTGCACAGTGTGGCAGGGCTATGAAACCCCTCCCAGGCTTGCCCATCGCTGGGAATTCAATCTAAGTAGAGCAGGAACTCTTTAAAAGTTAAAGGCTCGAGAAAATTGCCTCTTTTATTATTAATAAAGTGGATAATGCGGTGCAAGGCTCCCTTGCTGAGCAGGGAGCGAGCTGGGGGACTGTGCAGCTGGACTGGGCTGTCGTGCCCCCCCTGTCTGCCCCATGCACCCCCCGAATTAGGTGTTAGCACCCATTCTGGTGGGGCTGTGGCTGTACTTCAGCCTGGAGCCGGGTGGCAGCCGGGGGCGAGGGTTGTGAAATGCCTCAGGGTGTTTATGTGCCGGAGGGGAAAGAGGTGATCAATCTGCCGGGAGAGAAATGAGGAAGGACAGCAACGAGGAGGATAAAACACTCAGCTCTTCTCCTCCAGCTGGCAGGCGTTCAGGCCCCTCTGTGATGTTTTTGTGGTGCCCCCAAAACACCTCCTCTGCTCAGCACCCTCTGTCTTCCCTTCCCGGAGGAGATCAGGGCTGAAAACAAAAGAGGTAGATCCCCAAAAATCACCTGTGTGGGTAGCCCAGGGAAAAGCCAGGATGTCAGTACTTGTGGAGCATCAGTGTGGGGGCTGCCTGTGGCATCAGGAGATGCAGCTTCCAACACTGCTTTCTCCCAGTGCCAGGCTTTCCCAGCCTTCAGTGGCATTGAATTTTGTCCCTGCCTTGTTCCTAGAGATGGCAAACCTGGGCAATGTGGTGCCTTCACGCACCTTTCCTGCTTTGGTGCATTTTTGCCCTCCAGACCCACAGAAAGGCTCAGGTCAAGGTTAAATTGTACCCATGTCACAGAGATGGAGACGCTCCGGGCTGCAAAAGGAATTCAGTGTTGTTGGGAATTCTAGCACATCATCCTGAGGCTGGGGAGCAGCTGGGTCCAGAGGAAACCTTTTTCCAGCACTGCCTATTGCAGTGGGTCAAACCCCACTGTGTCTGTGAGGCTGCTGCTCCTCTCTGCCATCCAGCTGTGAGCATTCCAGCAGGGATTGCAAAATCCAGCTGGCCCCGCTGTGTTTCAGGTGTCCTCCCAACACCCATATGCTGAAGACTTCATTGGGAAGCCCCACGTGTGGACTGTTGACTACAACAACTCCGAGGTGTTCGAAGCTGCCATCAAAACCATCATGAGGACACAGGTACAGCTTGGAGCAGTTTTGGGGTGACCTCCCCGCTGCTGGGTTTGGACAAGCAGCAGCAGCAGGTGTTGGAGCCTGGCTCTCCTTTTCAGACATTAATTTCTTTTCCTTCCTCCATTCTGCTTTGGATTTTTTCCCCCAGGGACACGCGTGCTTTGGCACAGAGCATTGTAGGTGTTTCCCCAGGGCAGAGCTGTGCCTTAGAGGGATCCCCTGGGAATCCCTGGAGCGAGGGGAGGCTGGGATAAGGCAGATAAGGTTTGGGAGCAGGAGGCTGAGGTTGCTGGAGATGCAGAGCAGTTCTGGGAGCTGGTGTGATACAGAGATAAACCCAGAGAGCCACAGCCCTCTGCGCCTGCCTTTCCCCCATTTCACTGATCGTTACCTTTGGATGGAGCCAATCGATAGGAATAACTTCAGGAGCTGCCTCTGCGAGGGATGTAAGGAAGGGGAGAACCCCGGGGAAGGCAGCACTCCTGCTGTGCTCGCTCTGGAAGTGCTCCTCATGAATATTTACCTCCTGCCCGGTGGCAGGAGCCTTTCAAGTTGTCCAGATTATTAAAGTCAGTTTTCCTGGAGGGAAGGAAAGTGCTGATAGCCATTTTGCTGGCAATTTGCTTCGCCTGGGATGAGCCATCCTCTCTAGAGGACAGGGGTGTGCTGTGGAACCTGGGCTCTGCCTGGGGCTGTGGGGGCTCAGGGTTCATGGTGCTGGGTGGGATTTGGGGGGAAAGGTGTGGTGCTGGTCAGAGAAGGGTCGTCCTTGCTTTTCCCTGCATTAGGAGTTGCAGAGGTGGGTGCCTGTGACAGTCTGGGGACCTGATTCAGGTGCTGTGGCCATGCCATAACCCTGGGTCTCACCTCCTCGAGGGTGATCACTGCAGCTCTTCACCTCACTCTCATTTTCTCTGTGAACTTGTAAAGACTGATCAAACCCGACTTAGGAAAACAGTTGTTGTTTTGCACATTCATTCCCGTATCTCGATTAGAATGAAATTAAAAATAATGACATCCCTGCTGCTGTGCTGCCAGGCCAGCTGTCAGAGCTTGACCCTCCACCATCTGGGCTGGAGACAGCCCTGAAGTGAAGGAATTGCTGTGGGCGTGAGGCTGGGAGCTGTTTTGGGAGAGGGAAGGAGATTTTCAGTTTTTCCACAAGAGAAGAAGGAAAATAGTGGAGCCTGGTGCTGCTGTGCTGCTAAAATAATTAAAGAATGGTGAGATAGAGGATGGGGAAAGGGCTGTGCTGGTTCCTGGGCAGCTGTGTTGTGCTGCTGCAGTGTTGACTGGATGTGCACCAGGTCATTTTTGTGCTTAATGGTCTGGTTAAAAATTAAAGAACTGAAAAGGACTTTAGGGAAGGGTTTGGTGGTGTGATGGGCACTGGGCAGGAGGAGCTGGTATCCAGAACTGGGCACTCACTGGAGTGTGCTGCTGCTGTGCCCACCCCCGTTTTGCCCCAAACCAAGCTCCTGTCTCAGCTCTTCTCCGCATTCCCACTCTGGGATCAGGATCCCCACCCCGTGGTCCTCTCCGACAAAACATCCCAGCCTCTGGAATTACCCTCAGCTGCTGGAAGCCCTAAGTTTGCCTTAGATGAACAGCTCCAGTCACTGAGGCCCCATTTGCATTGCGACACGGGGTCGCTCTGGAGAGGAGGGATTCCTTCCCACCGAGGAGTTAATCCACAACTCACCTCTCTGGGGGTTTACAGACATTGTATAAATCCTCCCAGAGCAGAGCAGGGAGTGAGTGTGAATAACTTACAGCAGCCTCTTCCCCCGCCTCCCCCAGCTTTTTATCTTTTAAATAGAAAGGTCTGCTTTATTAGAGATGCTGTCAAGGCAATTAAACCTAAAAATTGACCTACCTTACAGGTTTAAAAGCCTTATTATGGGCTTTGGCTCCAGGAGTCCCTGGGTATCTTGTCTTTAAAATACTGTTTGTTACAGCAGGAACTGAAAACAAGGACATTAGCAGGAGGAGCAGCAGAAAGATGGTAGCTGGGCAATTTAGTGTTCCTCTTCCCAGCCAGTTACTGGAGTTTGGAGAAATTATTTTACTGATTCCTTTTATATTTTTCCCCTGAAGGCAAAATGGGGTGTTCTGTTATTGGAATATCTAATAAATTTGTCTGTGTTTCAGAGTAACCACCATCAATTTATTTTTTTTCTGTCAAAACATTTCATTTCAAAATTACTGGAATGAAATACCATGGTTTTGTTTCCCATCTGCCTGCCTTTGTTTGGAAATACCCTGCCAATTTATTGAAAGGAATGCTGGATCTGAAATGATGCATTTCCCTTTGCTTCACCAACTCAGACAGACTGAACGTGAAACACAGCACTTTCCCCCTCCTTGATGGGTGAAAACATTGAAAATTGAAAACTGACCTGAAATCGATTTTATTTAGGGATTTTTTTTTGTTGTTGTATGACAGAAAAATCACATATCCCGCAGATGTTTTGCATCTTCTAGGCCAGAACTCAGTGAGACATTTTGGGGGATATGGGATGCTGTGGGAAAACTGGGTCTGCCATCAGGTGGAAGCTGTGCTGGGGACCAGGGACTGGGAACCACGATGCTGGGAGCATGTCTGGGGATTTGGGAGCTGGTCCATAAACCTGGCAGTAATTCTGGTGTGGTCGAGCTGACAACAAGCTCGCCCTGCTTTGGTCTGGGGGGGATTTGCTGATTGTCAGCAATATTTCAGTGTCACTGCAGCACCCCAGTTTCTCCTGCTGACACCCAGGGCTGCAGCTGGGGGCAGGCTGTGCCATCCCACAGCTTCTGCTGGGCTGGCAGAGCTCCCCAAGTTCAGGGCTGGCTGCTGGCTTTGTGCAGAGAGAGCAGTTGGGATGCAGCCGGCATCCCTCCCAACCTAGTTCTGCCTGAAAGAAACTTCTTCCTTCTGGAGGCAGAGCTGAATCATGCCTGGGACGTGGCTTGGGTTTGCAATCTGTGTTTTTTCCCCCAAGAGCAGCCCTTGTGCTCCCTTCTCTTGTCCTTTCAGAGGTGGCACCTGTTCCAGGTCACCCTCCAGCTGCTGGGGAAGGTTTTTGGCAGGCTGTGTCCCTGCCATTCATCTCACTCAGAGCGGTTCTGGGTTTCCCTGGTGGTTTGCATCCCTGACCTATTTATAAGGAAAATTAAAAACAGGGAAGCACCAAACCCCTCTACCCCAGAGATCAAATCTGGGCACGGGGACAGGGGGCAGAGAGACAAGTGGTGTCCCCCTGGGAAAGGTGATGCTGGAGGCTTTGTCCCAGTGATGGATTCCATCTGTTATCCAGGGGTTAGAGACCAGAGAAGGAGAGAGGCTTGCAAGCACCACCATTTTCTGGGCCTTCAGCTTTTCCCATTGTCAAAACCAGTCCTCACAGAAGCAATTTAATAGACCCAATATTCTGGCGTAGTGAAGGGAGAAGGCTTCATTATATTAAAGTCAAACATATGGGACTATAATGGAAAATTATACATTTCAGACTATGCCTGAAAGAGCGGCACATTAAACATCACAGTGAAAATAGCTGGTTAAAATGTTCCAGCCTGCTGTTATGTGCCAGCACAGAATTGCATTATTTTTCTACTTATTTGTCTGATGACGTTCAGGTTTTTTTCTCCCCGATTTCTTTTCCTTTTGAATGAAGGAGACTTAGGACTCCCTTCCAGCTGGAGACTCTAAACCCAGAGCTCTCGTGGTGACAGCCCCGTGGGACACCAGTAACTCCCTGTTGGGCTGATGGAGAGAGCACTGGGGCTGCCAGGCTCTGGCTCTGTGTTCCCCACCTGGGGAAAGGATGGCAAAGTCCATCTTACCAACCCCTCCATTCCCTCCCATGCCATCCCATGCATCATTCTGCAGTGGGATGCAGTGATCCCCACCTCAGAACCCCCCTCCTCCTTTTCCTCCTCCCTCCCAGAGCTCTGGGGACATCCTGAGCTCCCGACGTGAGGAGTGCCATTAAGGACGAAGCTGTGGAGAAGAGGCCGAGCCTGTCAGATTTTAATTAAACAATTATCTTCTCGAAATTGGCATTTTCTCAGTCCTGAGTGCACGAGCTGAATCCTAACGATTCTCTGGAGAGGGGAGCAGCGGATAGTGAGAGTCTTTGGGGGACCCCCTGAGAGAGAGGAACTGCAGGAGCAGGGGCTGCAGTGGGCTCCAGCCCACTCCTGATGCCCATGGGTCCCACAAGGCCCCTGGGAGCCTGTGGAGAGGTGGGATTGCACCTGGAGCATCACCTCTGGACACAGGTGCAGGCACAAGGAGGTTTTGTGTGATGTGCTGCAGCGTTTTGGGGGATGAGGTTGTTTCTGGAATTATGACTGCACTATGTCTGGCGAAAGGGGGTGCTGGGAAAAGCCCCCCGTGAAAGCAGTGGTGAGATGAGACTGAGCACTGGTGATGCTGAGCAAGGGGTGGTTTGTCTCCCCCAAACTGGTGCCAGGCAGCCCCAGCACCCAACCTGGCTCTGCACAACTGAGATGGGCAATTTTGCTTTGTGAGGACTCTGCCCCAGTTAGCTGAGAGCCCATCAGGAATTCAGAGGCAGGATCGGTGCCTGTCACTGTGTCAGCCCTGATTAGCGTGCACATCTGTAATTAAATGGAGCAGCTGTGATTTCCAGCCTGCCTGAGATCTCAGGTGGGATATTTATGGCAGGGAGATGCTTAGAGGGTTCTCAGCAGACTGAGCCTTTGAGCTTGGTTTTGACAGGTACTTCAAAAGGAAATGGCTATTTTGGAAGTGCAGAGCTCAGAAAATAGAAGCAGCAGTGTTTTCTGGATTAATTATCTTTGGGTGGTTTTGCTTAAAATCTTTCTGAATAAAGCTCTGCAGAGATACACAGGGTAAAAGGGGGTCCCAGGACTGGCCCCTTCCATGCACCCACCTCCTGCACCTCATGGAACATCTCTCTGGAAAAATAAGGGGCTGTGGAAAAGTATGTCTTCCCAGGGCAGAAAGTTCCTTAAAAATTAATTTGTTCCAGAGGGAAGGGGGACATCAGGCACAGCCCTTGTGGCAGTGCTCTTCCCACGGGGAAAATCACTGCAGACCTGGGGGCAATGGTCAGGCACTGGTCCTGCTGAGGGCAGAGAGCCTGGCTGCCTTCTCCTGCCTGCCCTGAAACCTGTGCCACCACATGTGCCAGCTCATGTGGGGACACTGCTGAGCCACAGTGCAGAGGAGGAGGTTTGCCATGCCAGGACCTGAGGTGACTCCCAGAACTGGGAGGTGTCGGGAAGTGAGGGCAAGCAGAGCCTCCTGGAGACCAGGAGCATTTTGTAACCCACGCTGAAAATATCCCATGGTTTGAGCACTGCCGACTCTGTAGAGAGCAGTTCTGGACATGGAGGTGCAGTGACAGCGCTGACATCCATCACCAGTGTTTGCTCCGTCCCAGTGCCCACCCAGCTCCTGCCTCCCTGCCCCAGCCCTTGGGGCTGGCAGAGACGATGGCTTCCACCCCATCCAAGCCACCTGTGCTGGGCAGCAAACCCTCGGCATGGCAGTGGGAAAACGGAGATATTTTCCCCTCTATTGTGCACAGCCAGCCCCAGCCCTGCCCTTTCCACTGGCCAGTTGTGTGGGTCGGAGCCTGGACCTTCCTCTCCGAGTGGGCAGAGCTGTGCTGAGGTCTGGGCAACAGAGGATGCCAGACCAGGCCTGGGGCAGCACTAAGATGCTCTTGCTCTGGTTTAGCTTGGCATCTTTTCCAGTTCTACCTCCTCCCCTGTACTTTAAGGTTGCTCCTCCCTTGCCCACAGCTGCGGAGAGTTTCTCAGGCTGGAACAGTTCATGCCTTAATTTGAAGTGACCTATTGGATGAAAACTGATTTGATTTTATAACTTACTGAAAGTGGAGGAAAGGGGGACTAAAGTGGGACAGTGTGGCTTCATTTTCACCAACAGGTCAAACCCAAAGTACTCCTCTCTCTTCTTCTATCACTTCATGGCCTGCGAGGTTTTTTTTTCTTCCCTGCTTGCTTTAGTGGGCCATGGGCTTTGGTGGGTGGGAGAGCCATGCCCAAGGTGCTGCTGCCTCAGGGGCAGGGCAAAGCTGTTCCCACCTGCTGCCTGTGCTCTGCTCTTGCCCTCCACAGGTGGACCCTTACCTGCCTTACGAGTACACCTGCGAGGGGATGCTGGAGCGGATCCACGCCTACATTCAGCACCAGGTTGGGGAGAATCCCTGTCCTCCCTGGGGAACCATCTCTGTCCTCGTGGCCAACTTTCCTTCCTCTCCCTGGGGAACCTCCCTGCTCTCCCATGGGCATTGTGCAGCCAGTGCCCTGATCACAGGGAGCACCAGGAGATGGGGCTGGGGGAGGTTTGTCGTGGACCAGAGGTGCTGGGGGTTGGTGGAGGACACCTGGGGGTGCTGGGGCTGGGTCAAGGCCTTTCTGCTGCAGAGAATAAGGCAGCACTGGGAGAAGAAGAGGTGAGGGAAGAAGAGGTTCATCCCCCACAGCAGGAGATGCCATCTATGCATGCAGGTGACCTCAACCTGATGAGCAAACTCATCATCCCAAGTGTCTCACCAGCAACCTCCCTTCCCCACTGTTAACATCTCAGGGCACTGACCCGTTATCTCCTCTCCCACCAGGATTTCTGCACCACGTCATCTCTTCTTCCATCTCCCAAGACCAAGAGTCCTGCTATGCAAAGCCCTCCAAGCCTGCTGGCCCTGTCCCCCAATGCCACCCACCTGGTGTGGTCTCCCAGCGCCGGGCGGGTGCCCCAGGCGTGGCCCCCGGTGGCGTCGCTGCAGGTGTGGGTGTCGGAGCCCCAGCACACGTGCACGGA
Source organism: Corvus moneduloides (assembly GCF_009650955.1). NCBI lineage: Eukaryota > Metazoa > Chordata > Aves > Passeriformes > Corvidae > Corvus > Corvus moneduloides. The sequence continues at coordinate 8,333,354 of NC_045494.1, forward strand.
GACGTGCCGGCGGCACGGGCTGGTCTGCGAGCCCACCTTCTTCAGGTTCCTCAACAAGGAGGAGGTGTTTCTCCAGTGAGTTGGGGCCTTCTCAGTGAGGTTATGGGGGGCCACCAGCCAGATGATGTTCCCTTTGCTCCCCCCATCCCCAGCACCCATTTTCCTCCTGTCCCCCCTGCCAAAATCCCACTGATGACCCTGCATGCCCATGGCAGTGGGCACTTCAGCAGGCAACAGCAGCGTTTCCAGGCACGGTTCTGCCTCTCTCCCATCCCATTCCTCTCCACCTCCCGCACACTCTCTCCCTGTCTGTCCTTTTTAATGTCTCTCTCTATAAAACGGCATTTTGAGCACACACTGGTGAAGTTTTAATAGAGTATAAATCTGCCACCGGGCTCCGTGCTGCTCTGTGGGCAATTAAAATGCGAGCGTTGCCGGTGCTGTCGCGCTGGTCAGGCAGGCGCCGCGCGTCCCGCTGACATTTTTATATGATAAATTAGAGCTGGGGCTTGGATTTCACTCTTTCCCCCTGCCTGTCCTCCTCCAGACCTTAAAGCGAGCTGGCTCAGGGACTCGTCACTTGAGAAGGGTTGGTGGGAGGGCGATGCCAGGGCTGCTATTCCGGCTGGGAGGAGAGGGATGTTAAAACCCACACTGGGCATTTCTGCTGCTCCTCGGGGCTTTTGCTGATGCCCACCCCAGTTTTCTGGCTAATCCCAGCTAACAGGGAGCATGTGGGCATTCACTGATCCCCTGTCCCTTCCAGGGAATGTTGTCTGCAGTGGGAGGTGCCCATGGAGAGTGGTCAGAGCTTCTGGTCAGCACGGGGCTGTAAAAGAGCCATTGAACATCCTGAGTTGGAAGGGACCCCCAAGGATCAATGAGTCCAACTCCTAAAATTTGGGTGGGGTTTTGTGGGTGATGCTGAGCCATCTGTGGGTTTGGGCAATCTCTGGGCTGTGGGGTTGAGTTGCCAGGGTCGCCGCTTCCTGCACGGTGTGTTGGGCTGAGCACCCACGTGTAGCCAAGGGGTGGCAAACGTAGATCACCAAAGATCTGTCCCCACTTTTAGCAAAAGAACCTCCCCAAAAAGGACAAAAACCCTTCAGTGACCCCCCTGGCATCCCTCTCACCTGACCTGACGCAGCTTTTCCTTGGCTCCCAGGCTCAGCATCGCCTGCGACAGCACCGAGTATGAGATGAACCATCTGTACCCCGCGGTGGCCGAGAACGTCCACGAGTGCTACCTCCAGAAGGAGCCGCTGCTCTTCAGCTGCGCCGGCTACAACACCAAGTACCGGCGCCTCTGCCCCTGCCGCGACTTCCGCCACGGACAGGTGGCTCTGTGCAGGGACTGCTTGTGACAGGGGAGTCCCCACCGCGTTTGTGACACGGGCACCGAGCGGCTTCTCCTCAGAACTCTGCGGCAGCCGAGGAGCTGGGACAGGTCCCTCCCGGTGGGTGAGCCGGGGCTGTCAGACTCTGGGGGTTGTTTCATCCACCAGCCAGCCGTGAATGACCGTGTCCTGAACTTTGGAGTCATTTTCTTCCCGAGGAGCATCGTCCGACCGCATCCGAACCCACCTGGACCTGGTGGCACTGGGATGGGGTGGTGGGGAGAGGGGGGCTGGGGACACCCTTCCCCTCCTCTGGCAATGGGACAAGCCACCAGCAGACTGCAGTTTCAGGGTTTTCATCTTCTTCAAGCATCCTAAGTTGTTTTATTTATTGAGTTTTTTTTTTTAACTCTCCCCCTGACAAGTGGTAAATTAAAGGGGAACCCACACCCAGCCCTTCTGTGGGAGTTCTTGGGTGGAAATGCACTGGAGGGGACAGGGGTGATGCTGGTGCCTGTCCTGGGTGAGCCGGGGGAGAACAAAGCACGAGGAGAGTGGCTGGGTTAGATGGACACACTGGGGACTGCACCCCTGGTACCCCCAGGAAGAGCCAGTGTGGGCTGAACAGCCTGAGAAGGGGCTGGGGCGGGCTCCTGGGAAGGCTGCTGGTCCCTGGGCAGGGCAGAGGTGCCCAAAGTGATCCCCCCAGCCTTCAGGCTGCTCTTCACCCTGCTGGGCCATGCACGGAGCTGAACATCTCCCCAGGGATGGTTGGAGGCGGTGGTGAGGGCACAGGGGCTGCTCGGGATGCAGGTGAGTGGGCAGAGGGGAGGATGGGCTGCAGCACCCAAAAGGAATTCCTGGCGAGCGCTGACCGAGGGCAGAGCAGCTGAAGAGCCACATCCTGACTCGGTGTGCCCCAGATGTTGCCAGCCCAGCAAGAGGAGAGCTCCAAGCAATCATCTTCCATAGAACTTCGCTTCTTCAACTTTCCTTAGTGCTGTTCCTCTTGTTTTGGGGGTGTTTTCCCCCCACTGCTGGTGTTTCCCCTCCTGGCACATCCCCTGGCTGGGTTGGTGCTGGCTGGAGTGACCTGGTTCGTTTTTGTAGGGTTGCTCACCAGGACAAGGTGTTGCTGTAAGGTTGGTGTTCAGCCCTCCTGCTGTTCGGAAAGAGGAATAGGGAGATTCCTGCATGCCATAAAACATGTGGCTGGAAAGTCAGGGGCTGGAAACTCCTTCTCAGCCCTTTCCTGCATGGAATTGCTCCTGGCCTGGATGGCGAGGGAGGCTGGTGGGGTGGCAGCCTGGCCTGGCGCTGTCACTGCGGGATCCCTGGCGGAATTGTCGCTCTGACTCACGGTGACTGATGGAGAGCAGTAGCAGGATGAGTGCATGAGGTCACTGGAGCTCTGCCACACCCCCTGGCACCTCCAGCCTGTCCTCCCTGTGCCAGGTTTTGGGAGAAAATCCCATTCCTTCAGATGTGCTGCAGCATCAGGCAGAGCCCAGCTGCCCTCACAGGATGAGTGCATGAGGTCACTGGAGCTCTGCCACACCCCCTGGCACCTCCAGCCTGTCCTCCCTGTGCCAGGTTTTGGGAGAAAATCCCATTCCTTCAGATGTGCTGCAGCATCAGGCAGAGCCCAGCTGCCCTCACCACATCCCTGCTGTGTCCCTGGGACACCACAGGGTGCTGTGTCCTCTGGGCACCCCCCCATGTGGGCCTGGCCACATCCTGCCCTGGATGAGCCGGAGATGCTGCCGTTATCCCAGAGCAATTTATCATCTTCAGCTCCAAACTGCGTGGGCAGCCTCCATCCTGCCTGTGACGCCAGCCGAGGGGAAGGATTGATTAAGTAATTTTTGTGTCTTGCAGCCAGCGTGTGTCTAAATAAAAGCAGCACAAGCCTCTCTTTTGCAGAGCTGAGCAGCAACACCTCTCCACAACACCTTTCATCTCAGCCTCAAAGCATCCCCTGGCACAGACTCCTGCCAGTGCTGGGTGGGCAGGAGTCGGCCTGGGAGAGGCACAGGGGGTCTGCCAGCAGGAACCACCAGCAATTCGCTTCCCAGGGTTGTAAAGACCAAATAAAACTGGATTTTATAGGAGGTCTAAGCAAGTTTTAAAGACCAAGAGGCTCAGGATGCCTCGTGAGGCAGCACTTGCTACACATCAGCTCCCTGGGCAGCTTTTTCCACCGTTTCTGCTCAGCTGCTTTTAAAATAGCCTTCACCTTTCAGCAGCCCAGCGCTGCCTCCCACCGCAGAGAGCCCCAATTAGCCCGGGGCAGAAGCGTTTTCCTCCAGGCTGAAATAAAAGGTGGCTGGCTCACCTTCGCCGCTGTCATGGGAAATAATGATCTGTCTGGAACCTTGCTGGATCTCGAGTCAGCCTGTAAATTTGGGTGATGGGGCTGAGTGAGGCTCAGCTATTGCCTGTCATGTCTCTGCCCCATCAGCGGGCACTGAGTCCTGCTCAGGGGCTGCCTGGGGAAGAGCTTCTCCTTCGGCCTGTTGGTGGTGGAGCATCTCCCCTGGATGCTGGATGTAACAGGGACCAGAGTGTGGGTGCTGGGGTGCCTTGGTCTGTAAAACCCCATGTTGGGGTGAGCTGGGGGGCTGGGGTGTTTTGGGAATGCCAGTGCTGGGTGTTGACATCAGATTTGGGTGCAGAGTTGGCACCAAAATGTTTGTTATGTGGGGGGTGTGTGTGCCAGGGGCATAGTGGCATCCTGATGTGGAGGTGGCACCAAGGAAGGGAGCTGCTGGGTCGGCAGCAGCTCCTGGAGGAGCTGGTGTAGAAGAGAAGGGGCTTTGTCACCTGGAAATGCTTCTCTCTGCCTTGGCTGTGCCTGATGATCACTGGAGCATCCCACTGCCTTCCCAAGCTCTTTCCCGAGCAGGTCTCCAGCCTGGTCTCCCTGGCCAGGACACATTTCCATTTGGAAGGGAGATCTGAGGATATGAACATCAAAATCACAGTTTATTGAGCAGGAGCGTGGAAGAGATTTGAAGGGAAGCAGAGCCACTGCCATAGCTAATTCCCACAGCTAATTGCAAAGAATAAATCCCCAGCTGGGAGGGGGAAAAGGTGTCAAAACTAGGGACAAACCGAAACAAAAATGAAATGAGGAGCTGTCAGCTGCAGCTCCCGGTGCTGCTGCTGGGACAGTTTGTTTAACGGCCACAGTGGGTGCTGGGGAGCCCCTGGGGTCCCCTCGGGGTGGGGGTCGCTCCTTTTGATGGCATCTCTGGTGGTGTGCAGCCAGCAGAGCCTCCTGGAATGCCTTGGATGTTTTTCCTAACCTGTTTTCTGGCAGCTGTGAAACCAGGACAGGCGTGTTAAAAGAATGATATTGTTCTGGAAATCCATTTTCCTTACCTAGAAATGAAGCCAGGGGCGATTTATGTTTCTGCGCCTCACTTTTCTTCTAAGTAATTCCACTCGGAACTTTCTTCCTGGAGTTGGTTGGGGCTTTTTTTTTCTCCCCGTTTTTAATGTTGATGGCATCAAACCCTTCCCCTGCTGGTGCAGTGGGGGGCTGTGGAGAGAGGGTGGGCGGTCCCTGCCCCGGTGTCCCCTCACAGCATCCCATCGCCTCTCCCTGCAGCAGCTCCCTGTCCTGCGGAGCCAGCCCAGAGCAGCGATCAGGGCTGTAAATCCCAGCCCGGGGAGCTCGTGGTGCTTGCTCTGCTCTTATCTGGGGCTTTATTAGCAAACCGTGAAAATAGCTTTTCCCTCCTGATCCTCCGCTTATCAGCGGCTGGATAAAATGGCAAATCGCATCCCTGATGTGGACAGTCCGGGCAGGAGAAACCCATTTATTTCCCCTAACGGGTTTATCAGTAGATCAAGGAGCTGCTGAAGATGTAAGCACCGCGGTTATTTCCCCAGGTGATGGATCTTGCTGCCACACAGCCGCCGGGAGCCGGGGCCGCCTGACAGGGATGGCTGATGGACCTGTGCTCGGCACTGCTGCCTCATGTATTTCAAGGGCTTGCTTTAATTGAGTCCTGTCTCCCTGATGCCAGGTTTTTTTCCTACTTTTTTCCTTCTTTTTTAATATTATTTTTCCCCCTTTAGGATGACTGTCCCAAAATAAACGAGTGCATTTAATCTCCCGTCCCCTTCCCTCATCTCTCCCTCCCTGTGGCAAATCCAGAGCTGCAAAGAAAGTGAACAAACTGAAAATCTGTCCTCAGACTTACCGGGTGAAAAGAGCAGCAAAATCTTCTGCCTTTTTTTCTTTCTTTTTTCATTCTTTATTTTATTTTATTTCGCAGAAGGGATTTGGATTGGGGGCGAAACCCCTTTTCAGAGCTGTGGGGCTGAGCACTGCTGTCTTTATCAGCTCCAGCAGTGGTGCCCAGTGACACTCATTGCGGCTCGTTAGTGGAAAGCCATTAAAACTCGGGATCGATATTTTCTCGGGAGAGATAAGGCCCGTTCAATATCATTCCCCGAGGCAAGCAGAGAAATACCAAGAGCCATCCCCAGACCAGAGCAGAAGTGCTGAGGGAGCAGCTTCTCCTGCCATCGCCTGAGGAGGGCACAGGATGGGACATCCCCCAGCCCAGGGGGTGTGGGAGCTGAGCCAGGACCCACCCTCAGCATTGCTCTGGAAAGGGGGGAAAAGTAAAATTGGGGACGATGGGGAGAGAGGGGAATGTTTTGGAGGGATTTGGTGACTCTGTGGGGTTTGGCCTCCAGCCAGGGCCCCTTGGCACAGCTGCCACGGCTGCCTGCAAAGGGCATCAGGAGGACAAAACCAGATGAATGAAGTGCCCATTCCCAACTGCTGCTGGCTTTGGAATGCCAGAGGAAAGGGGCTGGTGGGTGCTCAGCCCATCTCCTCTCTGTCTCTCAGAGGGCTCCCACCACCTTTCACCCTCTGGAACGCAGGTCCCAGTAGAGACCAGTTAGAAACAGGAGAGAAGTTTCTTTTAGTGTTAGAGCGAGCTGCCAGAGGTATCAGCTTCTCTCTAAATATAAACCAGAAAACAGGAAATAATGATCTGTCCTAATTTAGTGCCTTTCATCTGAGGATTCAAAGCATCTGACAGCATCACTAAGAAATAAGGGAAGACTTCGCAACCTGCATGGAAATGCAGCCACTCCAGAGCTTTGTGTGCAGCTTTTTGCCAAACGGTGCATTGCAACCCCTCACTCTCCAGCCCCGATTCTTTCCCAAATTCCCCCAGTTTGCTGTCACAGGGACTGGGACCTGGAAAGTCAGCCTGGGAATGGGTGGTGTTCTTGCAGTTTGACACCGTGCACAGCTGGCTCAGCGCCACCGAGCGTGGAGGAGTGTTTATTTAATGAATTAATTGAATTAATTAATTTTCAGGAGAGTGATGAGGAAAATAACAGGGAGCTCCAGCAGCTCTCCAGCTGCCTGGCTGTGCGCAGCAGTGGGAGCGGGGCATGATCCCTACATGGAATGGGGAGCACAGTGGGCCTGGACGGTGCTGGGAGAGATGGGAATCATGGAATGGCTTGGGTTGGAAGGGACCTTTAAAGCTCATCTCATTCCAGCCCCCTGCCATGGGCAGGGACACCTTCCACTGTCCCAGGTTGCTCCAAGCCCCATCCAGCCTGGCCTTGGGCACTTTCAGGGATGGGGCAGCCACAGCTTCTCTGGGCAACCTGTGCCAGGGCCTCACCACCCTCACCATAAATAATTTCTTCCTTATATCCAGTCTGAAATGACCCTGGTTTAGTTTAAAACCATCACCCCTTGTCTTACCACAACAGCCCCTGCTAAAAAGTCTGTCCCCATCTTTCTTATCAGCTCCCTTCAGGCACTGCAAGGGGCTCTGAGCTCTCCCTGGAGCCTTCTCCTCTCCAGGTGAACACCCCCAGCTCTCCCAGCCTGGTTCCAGAGCAGAGGGGCTCCAGCCCTTGGAGCATCTCCGTGGCCTCCTCTGGACCCACTGGAACCACCCATGTCCTTCTCCTGCAGAAGCTGTGGGTGGGGAGATCCTGTCTGTACCCTTCCAGTAACCCTTTCCTCAGGGAAAGGCACCCCCGGCTGCTGCACAGAGCCTGGGCACTGGCACTGCTGCTTCTCCCTTTCCTGGCACTCCCAATCCTATCCTTTTGCTGCCCACTGAGCCCCTGGGTGTGGTTTGCCCCACGTCCTTCGCTCTCACCAAGACTGGCACGCCAGGATCTCCTTGCATGGTTTGCCTTGGAAACAAAGGAGGATGTTCCACCAGGTTTACCTGCAAGGTACCTCAGCCACCAGACCCTCGGTGCATCAGCAAGAAGGATGTGCCTTGGCTGCTGCTGTCCCCAGGCTCTTGTGACATTCCTGTCCCTCTGCAAAGGCTCACTCACGTTTGGCTTTGAGCTCCCTGTCCCCACCCTTTGCCATCTCTGCATTGGGTCAGACGGTGGCAGTGGCTGGGTGCTAAAGTGGAGCCCGTCTGGCTGTCACCAGCAGTGGCACCACAGTCTCTGTGTCACCACACAGCAGTGCCTGTCCCCTGCCCTTCCAGCTGTGCCCGGGTGTGGCCAGGCTGGCACTGGCCTTAGGACCAAGAAGTTCATAAAAGAAAAGTGGGAGGCAACAGATTTCCACACTTAATTAACTCACCAGACTAATCCCAATTAGGAGCTGTAATTGGGGTCGCAATGGTTAATCATCTTTCTCCCCAAGCCACAACTGTGCTGTCTGTCTTAACTGCATTTTAAAGGGGAGGATGTGCAGTGACATGTCTGTGACACCAGAGCTGTGTACTAGTTTGAAAACAAACCAGTGGGAGGCACCAAGTCAGAACAACAATTTAATGGGGAAATTAAAGAAAAGGGAAAAAACTAAAAGAAAACACTGGTTCAAACTGACAGAGTCGAGATACAACCTGAGTCCTTGTTAGGCAGGGTGGTGGTAGCAGTCCTCTGAAGCGGTGATCCTGTAGAAAAAGGGTCTGCTCTTCCTCAGAGGGCCCATTGGTGGCTGTGTAGCTCCTGTCCTCTGGAAATCCAGTGGAAAGGGTTCTCTCTGGTGTTCAGAATCTCAGATTATATCCAGGATGGGATGCTTGGTTCCTCCCTCTGGGTGGAGCATCTCACAATGGGGTAATGAGTCATGAGGCCAAGTGTTGATTGGGCTCATTAACAGAAGATGGTCCGGAGGGAGTTATCTGTGAGTCATGGGGCAGGACAATGATGGGCCATTAACAGCAAGATAGTCTGGGGGGAGGAGGCAAGGAAACACTGCCCCTCCTGATTTCAACAGCTCATGAGGATGGTAATGGAATACACTGCAACCCAGGACAAGCTGCCACCCGGGCATCCCCTGGGGAGATGGGGTTGGGTCTGGGCCCCTCGACCTGCTGCTCCCCAGGCTGGGGCACAGGTGAGGGGACACCACGGTGACTCAGTGACCCCCCTGACTGAATTGCATCGTCACCACTTTCCCAAGGACTCTGCGAATTCGGCTGCTCGTGCTCCTGTTTGAGCAGGTTCCTACCAGCAAACCAAAGTGCAGGGACATTTCCTGGACTTCCCCACTGCTGCTTTATGCTGCAAAGAGCCTGACTGAAAACATCTGCTTGTCCTTCTTTTTCTGGGCACCTTAACCAAGCAGTTCCAGGTGGGCCTCAGCAGGGATATGGAGCAGCCCTTTCCTCCTGCTTCGCTCTGGATCACAACTCTGGACCCCTTGGATCCCAGGGGCAGCTGAGGATTGGCTCCAAACCCTCCTTGCTCCACTCCTGCTCTCTTAAAGCCCAGCCAGCAAAACCCCTAAACCTATTCCCTGCACCCCTCTCCTGCTCATGAAGCTCCTGCAGGAGCATCCCAGCACACCTTGGCTGTTACCTTGGGGAATTTCCTTCCAGGGCCCTGGGATATGTAATTCCCACACCTGCCTGGATCCTCCCTGGGCACTGGGAAAGATGCTGCCAGTGCCCTATTGAAAACTGGCCAGGAGGCTGAAAGGTAAACTCCTGCAGAGGCTTCTCCCCAAAGGCTGGCTTCCCAGATGGGAATCTTGGATGCCCGGTGTCCTGGATGCATCAAAGCAGTCAGACAAAGCTCCATTAAATATCCCAGAAAGGACAAATTCACTGACAAAATCACACTGCCAATATTCAGCAGCACAGAAAAATGCACGATTATGCTCCTTACATTCGGCTCAGCTTTATTCAAAGCTGCAGGGAACCTGTGCACCACAGATCCCGGGGTTATCTTCCTAGGAAGGCTGTTCTGCTGCAGAGGAAGGGTGATTCTCCTCCTTCTCCTCTTCCTCCTCCTCCTCCTCCAGCCACCCTGGTACAGGCAGAGCCTTCTCACCTGCCCACCCCCAGCTCCTTCATCGCCCACCAGGGGCTCAGCCGGTTTTGTAGCTGCTATTTTGGCTGTGTGTTTTTGTTGTAAGTGTTGTTGAACAGGAAAAATAAAAACTCGAGGCCCCTGGTGGTATTTTTAGTCCCGTATCGGTGACTCACTCAAAAGCCTCAGCAGGACTGTAAAATAAAATTAATCTGCATCTGCCGTGCGTCACTTTTACAAAGCTTGTCTCCTTCTGCTACCACGGGGATGGTTTGCAGCCCTCAGCTTGGGAGAGCGCCAAGTACCTGCCAGGCAGCCCCAGCACAGCAGACAGCAGTGGGAAACCAGCAGGGATGGGGGTGAGGGGTGGGCAGAGGGAGGGAAATGGGATTCTCATGGAGTTTGCAGGAAGGTTGTGCCTCATCCGACTGCTCGACAGGCTCTGTGCAGGTGGAGTGAGCAGCACTGGTTGTACTGGTTTGCTTTCAGGGCTGAGGTGCTGGGGGAAACTGGGGGAGCTGCTGGGGGAACCCCTGGCAGTGCCCCACCACCCTGGGTGGGGAGCGAGAAGAGTTATTGCCGTGGAGACTGATGAGAGAGTTGGAAACTGACTGCCATGGAAACCAGTTTGGGAGTTCATGGGGGCATCCTGCCAGTCCCTGGGTGGTGGGGATGGTGATCCATGTGGCATGGGATGGCTGAGACAGTTGGGTGCTCCAGAGCAGGGCTGAGCCCCACTGCATTCCCCACACGGGTTAACAGGGGCCAAACTGGAGTAACAAGTCCCCAAACTGGGGAACAGAGCAGCCCAAACTGGAGTAAAGTGGTAGGGAAAGAGCTGCTGGATATTTCTGGGCTCTCAGCCGGACCTGTGAACTGCACAGGAGCACTGAGGCAGCCGAGGGTGGAATTGCAGCACGAGGCATCTCCCAAGAGGAGTTACACGAAGAGCAGGACTGGGATGAGGGTCGGCAGGAGAGGCAGGAGGGATGGGGGATCCTCTTGGCTTGGCAGCACTGAGGTGATGGGAGCAGCACTGAACTGCTCTTCCTCCCCACCCAGAACCAGTGAAGCATCTCCTGTTTGGGTTCTGTGTTTGTTTTGTTTCCTGAAATAGGACTTTGCGAAAACAGGAGAGGCCACGTCACCCCCGGCCTCAGCCTCTCCTTTTCAAGAGGGAGGTGTCCTCAGCAGGGACCGAGGTGGCTTTTGTCACCCTTCCCACAGGCCATGCTCCCTGTGCCACGCACTTTCCAACACTCCAGGATGCCTCTGGCCCTTCCAGCTCTGCTCCTGGCACAGCCCTGGCTGGCACACGTGGGGTGGTGGGGTCTGAGGGTCACCTGCCCAACACCCCCAGCACAGGAGAAGCAGCTCTGTGTCCCCTCCCCACTTTTCCCCACATCCAGCAGCACCTCCCTGCCAGCAGCTGGCAGAGGGACCCTCCACGTGCAGGTGTTGAGCACCTCCCCAGGGCTGGTGATTCTCCAGCCTGCCCACTCCCCTGTTCCATGGGCATGGAAACACTCACTGGCATTTCCAGCCCTTTATTTTCTGCTGTGCCCCTGCCTCATCAGACACAGCTCTGGCCGTGTCCCCCTGCTCTGGGGTGGGGGAACTGCTGCCCATCAGGGCATCCTCCCACCCCAGAAATGCCCTGCAGGGCCAGCAGATGCTCTGGCTGCAAATCCCAAGAATATCTCCACGTGGGATGGGATGAATTGATGGCAAAGGGATGGGAGCTCATGAGACTTAGGGGAGGAGAGGAGGTTTCCTCACAGCTGGGTACTGAAAGCACCTTTCTGTCCTTGTTCCCTATTCCCGGGGGTCTGGACACAGTATTCTGGGGCCAGCCTGGCTCCAGGGAGCCCATTCCGTGGTGCAGGGAGGGTGGGAGCACCTGGAGCCTATAAAGTGTTTTTGGAGGTGAGATTTGGGCTGTGCTGCTGCAGGTGGGGAGCTCTGGGGTGTCCCTGGCTGCAGGGGTGTTGGGGGGCCTGAGGCTCCTCTGTGAGTTGATATCCCCACCCCTGTGCTCTGTGGGGAGGGTCGAGTGGTGTTCACAGCAACAGGGGTGATGGTTTGGGGGCTCTCAGGGGTCCCCTCCTCAGGGAGGCAGCCTGGGCTGGGCAGGGCTTGTGGCTCAGACCCCCAGTTTGAGGGGAACATTGAAGAGCTGTGCCCCCCCAGTGCTGGGCTGGTACCTAAGAGCTCAGCTTGCCCTTGCTGGGGCTGAACACAGCTCTCATGTTCACTGTAACCTCAGGATGCCCTTTAATTTTTAATGCTTCAATAAAACAGTAATTACAAACACTGAAATTGGTGTTTTTTAAGCAGAAAGTATTAACTTCCCAGGGTTTAATTATTCAACAGAAATTAAAGAAAGTGGGGCTGGATCCTGCTGGCTGTCTTGGCTTTTCCTGTTCCCCATCTGCTTTGCAGGGAGGAGGGCTGGGGGCAGGATGGAGCCCATCTCTGCTGTGCCAGGGCTCCCCAGTGCCTTAAAAATCCAGGGCAGAGGTGTGGGGGGGCACTAGTGGGCTTGGCTGGACTGGGCCAGGGTAAGGAGAGCTCTGGGGGGCAGAAGGAATTTTCCCCTAAATGTCTCCTTCTCTCTTCCCTGCAGGATTTCCAGCCAAGGCAGTGCAGGATCCCGGCTCTCTGGGAGGTCAGTGGCTGCTGGGATCTGAATTGATGCCACTGGGTCTGTGCATTAACCACAGTGGGGATCCCGGGGCAAGTGACACCTCAGAAGGTGGCATCGCTCTGTGGTTGCCCCTTGTGACCCCCATCCAGTGCCTGCACCCATCTCCTGACCAGGAGGGGACTCAGGAGCTCCCAGTCCTTGTTTTCTGCAGCCTGGGTTTTGCTCTGAGTCCCCTGGGAAGGTTTCAGGCTTACTTTTAATTACTCTGCTCCAGCACGGTGTAGTTCAGAGCAGCTGTGCTGGGGAATGGTCTGTGGAGACCAGGAAAGCTCCCAGCGCTGCTGAAATGCAGCAAAACAGCTGGAGCCTGGCACAGCTTGTGGGTTCGGGCTGGCTGATTTTGGACCCCCACCCTGCCTGGGATAGCAGGAAGGCAAGGGATGGGGAAATAGGGATAAAATACTCCCTGTGAGGAGTGGTGGGGATTTGGGGGGCCCTTGTGCTGGGATGGCACCTGGTGAGGTTTTCCAGTTCCTCGCACCCACATCTCAGACCTCAGCCCTTTCCCCACATCCACAAAGCCCCTTTGCCATATAAGGCACCTTTTGCATTGTCCCATCCTAAGCCATGTGATGGACTTCAGGAGCTGGCGTTGGATGATGACTCAGGGAATCATGTCTGCTGGAAAAGCAGGTTGTAAATATTAATGGTTAACAGTAATAACTTCTCTGGGAAGCAAACCTGCCTGCAATGAGATGGGGAGAAGACAGCGAGAGCTCCTCGTGAGATGGAAATGGCTCTGTCAGGGCTGGGGATGAGTTGAAGGGAGTGGGGTGGGGATGATGGCTCTGCTGATGAGGTGCTGGGGATGGGGAAGGAACGGGGGCTCATTTGCAAGGGAAATGAAACTATCACCTGCTCTGTTTGCTGTCCTCACAGCGCAGAGCCTGATGTGCTGTGCGGGGAGGGGGCTGGAGGGGGTGGCCCTGGCAGCACCGTGGGGTGGGGACCCTCTCTGCAGGAGCAGGGCCTCACAGAGATGGGGCAGCTGCAGCCCCTGAGGGGCTTGTGGTGATCCCCTGCCCACACCGAGGGGCCTGGGGTGGTCCCCTGCCCACCCCGAGGGGTCTGGGGTGATCCCCTGCCCACCATGAGGGGCCTGGGGTGATCCCCTGCCCACCCCGAGGGGCCTGGGGTGATCCCCTGCCCACCCCGAGGGGCCTGGGGTGATCCCCTGCCCATGCCGAGGGGCCTGGGGTGATCCCGTGCCCACCCCGAGGAATCTGGGGTGATCCCCTACCCATGCTGAAGGATCTGTGGTGGTCCCCTGCCCACCCCGAGGAATCTGGGGTGATCCCGTGCCCATGGGGTGGCCTTGTTATCCCCCTTGCCACCGCTCTGCTCAGAGCCTCACCTTGCTCTGCTCAGGCTGCGTTTAGGGGAGGTCACAGCAGTGAACGGGGTCAGGCTCTCCTGGAGGAGGGGTGGTGGGTAAGGGGAGGAGATGGTGCTGGTCCAGGTGGGATCTCCACTGAAGCAGAGAATCCTTGGTGATGCCCAGGGTGCTCACGCTGCGATGCTGCTGTCACACAGATTCATGTCCCCAAGCGGGTCTCAGCACGTGGGATGGTGGCTTTGGCATGTGCTGGGAATGTGGGGGGCTTCTGCCTGTGGTGGGGCAGCAGGATCATCCCTCGGGGCACAGGGCAGCGCTTCCTGCTAAGGACAGGGTGTAAGCAGCGTCCTCCCCGTGCTGAGGGTGCTGCTCTTCCATAATGCAAATATTTTCTCGTTCCCATCCCATAACCAGGGCATCAGTGGTTCCCAGATGGGAACAGAACTCCCTGGTCTCTGTTTCTCGGGGTGGTGTCTGCTGGCCTGGAAAGAGAAGGGAATTGGGCTTAAAGGAGGAGCAGGGGTGAGGGAAGGGGTGATTTAACTGTCTCACTTAATGAGTTGTGGCAGTGCTGGCCTGGGTGAGAGACCCAGCTGCTCCCCGCCAGCTCCACAGAGAGAGTTCACAGCTCTGTCACCAATCATTTGGGACATTTTATTCGGGTCTAACTTTGATTTAACTTCACTAGATTATAAAGAACTAAAAGTCATTCCAAGGCACTTTATTCAGAGGGAAAAAAAAAAAAAAGCCAAAATGGGGTAGTTTGATGTTGTCAGAATGATTTTCCACTCCTTCAAAATAATCTCACAAAACTGACCCAGATTTTACAAGGCACTCCAGCTTTCAAAGACCTGCCTGCCTGTGCAGGAGATGGGTCTGTAAAATATATATTTTTTTATTTTTTTCCCCTCAGTAGTTTCACAGAACCTGTGCCTCACCTCATTCCTGCGGGATCCGTAAGTGTGTGATGCTTTGTGGGAAACAGGATCCAGCCTCATGGCTCATCCCGGAGCTGAAAGCTGGTGGAATGCTTCCAGGAACGAGGTGAAATGCTCTGGGGACAAGCTGCAGAGTGCCCTCATGTGTGGCAAGAACGGAAAACCCCAGGTCACAGCTGCCTCTGGCACCAATGCCCTGCGCCAGCTGCCTGTGGAAGAGCCTGTCCTTGGTTTTTGGGAAGCTCAGGCTGATGTGGGGTGTGAGTGGAGATGAGCAGAGGATGAAAAGTTATTGGTGGTCTTGTTCTCTGGAGCTGCCTGGAGTAGCAGGGAGGGCTGTGAGCTTCCATTTGGGAGAAGCTGGTTAGCAGGCCGATGGAGAGGCCGGATTAATTGCTGCTTCCTCGTTTATTCAGTTAATTGGTTGGGTGCTGGAGAAGAAGGAAAAGGCAGCCCTGGGCTGAGTCTCCAGAGAACAAGCAGAGCTGGCTGGCTCTGTGCCCCCAGCCACGGGCTGAGGGACCTGTGCTGCCCACTGCCTTGGCTCACCCAATTTCCATGAGTTAATGATGATTGTGAATGGATGTGGCTGATCATCCCGGGCTCCTGCAGCTGTGGGGGCTGGAGGGAGGAGGGGAGAGCTGTGGAAACGATTCCGACAGCTCCCAGCTGAACAGCCCAGCTTGGCCCGGGGCTGTGCATCTGTGGGAAGGTGTAAATGAGCACGGTGATGGTTTGGGGGCATGTCCAGGCTGCTCTGTGCCCCACTCACCCACCTCGGCCGTGTCCTGCTCGTGTGAATCCAAGCACTGTGTTCCCTGATGGAGATGGAGCCCAGGAGCATCAAGGGGATTTTTGACAGTGACATGGAGTGACAGGACAAGGGGAATGGCTTCACTGCCACAGGGCAGGGTTAGATGCGATATTGGGAAGGAATTCTTCCCTGTGAGGGTGGGGAGGCCCTGGCACAGGTTGCCCAGAGAAGCTGGGGCTGCCCCTGGATCCCTGGAAGTGTCCAAGGCCAGGTTGGACAGGGCTTGGAGCAACCTGGCATAGTGGGAGGTGTCCCTGCCCATGGCAGGGGGTGGAATGAGATGAGCTTTAGGCTCCCTTCCAACCCAAACCACTCTGTGATTCTCTAATGTGATCCTGCCTTTAGCAGATGAAGATGCATGGACGTTTCCAAAGGAGGTTGCTGTAGGCAGGTGCAAAGTAGGCAGTTACCTTCCAAAAATGGGGAGGTGGAGAGAGAGAGGAAGAGAAAGAGGAGCCAGATGAAAGCAGGGACTGTGCCAAAAGTGCCTTCTATTTATGATCGCACAAGGTCAACAGTAATCCCCACAGCCACGAGCACATAAAAATTGACTCTTTCCTGAAGAGATTGATGGATTCGTGGTCAGGACATATTCTCTGATCTTGCTGCCCTCGACATTGCTGGAATTTATGGAGGTGCTGTGTATTCCTCTGTAGAGGTCTAAATAGCTTCTCAAAAAGCAACCACTTTCAGTTCTGACCTGGGGTCCCAGGAAGTTGCTGTAAATAGGGGAAATGCCTCCTCCAGCTGCTGGGCTGTATTTCCACAGGTGAGCAGCTGCCTGCTGGGGGTTGAGGCCCTTCATCCCACCCCAAACCTCAGTGTGAGGTGAGCAGGGTGATTCTCACCCCACACACACACACCTCTGCTCCTTCCCAAAATCTTTTGTGCTCCTGCACAAACCCCTGGCACCTCGGAGAGGTGACATTAATGGGGGTCACATCCCACCCAAGGCCGGCACAGAGCTGTGTGATGCAAACCCTGTGAGGCTGAAGGCTCTTTCAGTCTGTCCCACTGCTGCTGTGGGAGGGAAGAAGGCATTTCCAAAGCCTCCATCTCCTTTCCCAGCACTTCCCAAGCTTATCTTGCCGCTCTAATGTCAGCTGGAAATCTCCTTCACTTCTTCCTTTTAAAAATACCCAGCTTTAAAAGCCGTGGTGTTTGAAACCACTTTTGTTTCCCACAAGTGGCAGGAAGCTACCAAACAAAGCCCATTTATTTTTCACAGCTCCATCCCTGCAGCTATTAAATCCTCGGCACTCCTGAATCCCTGGGAACTTTTCTGGGTAGTGCCAAGGCCTGCGAGCAAAGAGCACGCGCAGCTGTAATACCCCTGTGAGTGGTTTGTGCCCCGTATCTCCCATCTGGTGAGCAAGCAGCTTTAGGTGTGCTCAGAAGGGCTTTCTGGAAGTGCCTGTGCACAGTTTGGATGCACTGAGTGTGTTACATAAACTGCTGCCACACAAAGGGATCCCGGCGCGGGGGGGTTTGGGAGGTCGGGGAGGGATGTGCAAAGAGAATCGATGCCAGGCTTTTAAACTACCACACAGGTATTGAACAAAGCTTTTTAAGGGCCTTTCATGCAGCAGTGGGCTCCCTCTGTGTGGTGTGATGGGGTTTGTTGTGCTGGGGTTAGGGGCCTGTGGAGGTGCTGGCTGCCACGCTCAGAGCGTTTGGTGTTTGTCCTCGCTGTGTCCGGGGTGTCCTCCAAACTGCAGTGGGAGCTTGGATTGTGGCACTGGTGGAGCTGCTCTGGCTGGGCTGTGCTCCTGCACTCCCTCCCCTGCCAAGGGCTCTGCTGAGGAGGATCCTGGTGGGCTTCCTTCACCTCTGGTGTCCGTGCTGCCTCCAGCCATCTCCCCGTGCTGCTGGAGAGAGAGCACCCCATCGCCGTGGTGAAGGGACAGGGAAGGCAGTAAACAGGGAGAGGAGACCCCAAGATCATTTGGAAAGCAGCTCAGAGCCAGGAGAGGTGAAAAATGAAGCAGCCTGAACGTGGGCAGGAATGTCACGTTCAGAAATCTTGGTGGGACTTGTCACTGTGCAGTGGTGCCACTCACCTGCCAGCTCGCTGTGGGCTCTGCACACCCGTGTGGGACCATCCCCGTGATGTCCCCCAAGCTCCCCTGGAACAAGGATCCCACCCCGTGCCCAAGGACCCTCCAAACCTGCCTTCAGGTGGGGGAAGGCAGGCAGTTGGCTCAATCCCCTCCTTGACCCAAATTCCAGCCTCCTTGGAGCAGCGCTGAGCTTCCTGTGCGAGGGTCGCGCAGCAGCCCTTGCACACAGACGCTTCCTTGGAGCCTGTTGCCTTTTCCAAGCTTTCCTGGCTGGAAAACAATGCTGTGGGGTTTGCTGCTGCCTCCCTCCCTCCTTGCAGCAGTGCTGAGCAGTCCCTGCAGAGCATCCTCGCAGAGGGATCACCTCCTCCACACACCCGGCTGCCCTTTGGCTCCGTGCTTTTGGGACCTGCTGGGCGGCTGGGAAGCACAAACCAGGATTACAAAGCAGCAGCAAGAGGGAAATGCCAGGGAGCCCCGGGCAGCCCTGGGCTTTAAAATGCCGTGTTTCCTCATCCCCTGGTATCTCCCTGCTCAGAACAAACCCTTCCGCTGCTGAGCAGCAATCCCACACAAATCCTTCGGTATAAAGCTGCTTCCCAGAGGGGGTTTGACAAACATTGGCTGGAGTCTGGTGACGCCTGCTCTCGCTCCCAGTGCATCCCAGCACCAAAGAACCCTGCATTTTCCCCTGCCCTCAGGCAGCAGCTCTGGCAGGGCTGAGCAGAGGTCACCAGTGTGGCTCAGTGCTCTCTGCCAGGCTGGCAAATGGGCTCTTGCTCCCAGTTTAACCTCCTCCTCCTCCCTACAAGTGAGTAAACAGAGAAACTCTTTTCCCCTTCACCTCCAGCCTGGCTCCCCAAGCTCTGGCTGCCAGATGGCAGCGAGCAGAGGCTTTTCTGCCCCTCTCTGCTGCCAGCGTGTCACGACCGCACGGCTGCCAACACAGGGGAAGCTTTTCCCAACCTTCTCTCCAGTGCTTTGCACCATCTGCAGCAGGAGCCCAGGGGCTGGGCCAGTTGCTGAAGGCTCTGCCTGAATAAGCAGCATCCTTCCGAAGTGTAAAATTGGAAGCAAAGAGGAGCCGGATCAGAGGCAACGGGGGTGTGTGAACATGCTGCCTCCCCTGCACGCAGCCAGGGCTCGTCTCCAGAGGATTACCTCTTTTCTCCATCTCCTTCTGATTTTTCCAGTGTCTTTTGATGGGTGTTAAAAGCAGCCTGGCCTCAGAAGATGCAGCACATGGATTTATAGGTGCTGTAAGTTACCTGCTGCAGGAGCCTAGCATGGATGTTTGCTGCCTGCAAATGCTCTTTTACTCATTTTCTCAGAGGCTGTTGCAGCTTCACAGGATTTTGATGGACCTGGGCAGGATTGACCAGGGAAATCTCAGCAGCTGTGAACCCTTGTGGGATGGCTCCTGGTCCCAATGTCACTGCCCTCAGAGGGAAGGGGGCACAGGGGGGTCCTGCCCATCACCTTCCCCTTGGGGCTGAGCCCGCAGCCATGGCCAGCAGTGGGGATGCTCCTGTGTGCTGTCACCCTGAGCCACATGTGGGGACATCAGGTCAGGACCACCCAGGGTAAGGAAAAATGTAGCCCCCCTTGGCTTATTTCCAGAAAGAAATAACCCAATTTGCCCCACTTTAAAAAGTTTGATTTATCTTTTAATAGCTTTTTTCGAAGTGGGAAATGTGGGAAAGCATCCTGAGCTTTCCCAGAGCAGGGGATGCTCAGGAAATACTCTGTGTAATGTGGTGACAGCTGGGAGCTGCCTTCCCTGGAGCTCAGCTCGTGCTCTGTGAGTAGCAGGGACCAGTCCGTGTGCTGCAGAGAGGATGGGGAGCCTTTCCCTGCTGTTTTCCCAGTTTTAAATGAAAGCTGGGATGCTGCAGAAGACAGAGATGGTGCCTATGGCAGTATGCAAAGTGCTGGTTTGGCAGCTCCCACAGGATCCCCAGCTTGAGGGCTGGGACCCATCACAGGAGGAAAAACAAAATCGTGTCTGTGTCAAAAGCAAGAACTGAATCTGCTCCGCTGATTTCCCAGGTGAGATCTCTGCCAATGTTTAAAAAGGATAAATGAGACGACCTGGATAATTACAGGCCTGTCAGCTCCATTTCGATGCCGGGCAAACTGGTGGAGTGGCTGATGTGGGAATTGATTAATAAAGAATTAAAAGAGAATAACATCAGTAAATGAAAGGAAAGGCCTCAGTGCCTATCAACAGGTTGAAGGCAGTAGGATTTGCAGCTTTCTGGGGCAGAGCTGCCTGGTTTGGAGGGAGTGGGTTTGTGGGAGGTGTTTCACTTAGAGGACAAACAGAGTGGACATCAGAGTGACCAGCCCAACAGGGCCACAGCTGGATGTCACCATGGGCTGCCAGGTCCCTGTGCCTGGATCTCCATCCCATCCCAGCTTCAACCTGTGCCCTTCTGGACAAGCTGAGCTCCCTCCAGCACTGCCACATCCTCCTGGCCGTGTGTGGACACAGCAGAGCTGCTACGAGGTGAGCAGGGGAGAGAAAACACCAGGAGAACGTGCTCCTGCCCTGTTTGCTCCAGCACTGCCTATCCCCCCGTGTTGTTGTGGCCTCCTGGCAGCCGGGAAGGGATGGCAGCATCCATGCAGGATCCATCCCAGTGCTGGCTGCAGTGCTTGCCTCCCTTTCCAGTTGCCATAGGAACAGACGAAGGCCTTTAAAGCATCGCAGTGGGGTGCGTGTCTAGGTCATGCTGTGGAGCAGGCAACCATTTTATAGTGATAATAAATTCAGGGAATTGGGAATTTGGCCGAAGTAGCATGCGAGGAAAGGACTTGAAAAGGCAGAATGGAGATAAATGAATGAAAATAATTTTATGACGAATGGCCGTGCGTTGTGCTAGACCTGAGTGAAATCCTTCTCCGCACTTCAGGCGAGAGGAGCCGGGAACACAGATTGTAAGGAATTATTTGTCCCTGAAGCCTGAAGATAGAAAGGCAAAGGCAGCACCTGAAAGTGTTTAGGGACTATTGGATTTCAAACCCCTTTGTTATATTCAGTCCCGGCGCTGTCTGGCTGTGAATTACTGCTGGCCAAAGATTTACCATCCCTCCATTTGCATGGCAGGAACCAGAGAGGCACCAAATCATCAGAAACAAGAGCTGGCCAAGCACAGACAACCCCGTGAAGGTCATCGAGAACCTGCTGGACGTGTCTGCACAGGGGGATGGAGGCAGATGGTCTGAGGGAGAGCCCTGCAGGTCCTGAAGGTCTCTCCAAGCAGTGCAGGGCTGGGGAGTCTGGGACATCCCCTGGGATCTCAGCTGGTGTTGGGAGCAGGTTGGATTCTGGAGCTCTCACCCACATGTTCACACTTGGCTGGTCTTCTCCTGCACTGTGGTGTGGAGCTGCTCTCCTGCTCCAGCCTGGGATGCTGTGTGGGTGCTTCCCACCATCCTGGCAAATTCCCTCCCTTTCATGCCAGACCCATGTGCTGTGCAGCATCTTCCTGGCTTTTTTTCCCCTGCCTGGTGAAGCAGAAGCAAAAACTCTCAGCCAAAACGTTCTTTGCTCACAGAGCCCATCCTGTCTGTGTTAACAGCAGCTTTAACACACCCAGTTTCTACTGCAGGAGTGTGGCAGCAGGAGAACATGTGGGCAAGTCGGTGTGGGAGGGGGTGGCAGGTCACTGACCCATGGCAGCAATGTCCTCACACCCCCTAAAGAGTTGGGGGGGGTGAAATTGGGTGGAATCAGGCATATTAGGCAATCTTTGTGTTTTCCCAGTCCTTGGAGCTGTGGGTAAATGCAGACCCCCTGCTTGCCCCAGCCTGGCACTGCTGGCATGGCACAGTGAGCTCTGGGAAGCACATGTAGATGTCCCTCTCCCCAAAACCCTTTCTGTCCTTCCCCTAATTGAGCTGAGATTTGGAACTCGTCACTGTGTTCTGTTGGCCTCGAGCAGCAGAATTCCTCGTGCTGATTTAATCACCTTGTTACGCCACACAAGTTTGGGTTATTTTGAGGGTGGCTGAAAGGTGCCAATTTGTACCTCTTGGCAGCACAAGGCCCGTGCTTTGCCTCAGCACTTGTTCTTGGCAAGACAAAGAAAGCCTTGAGCTGGTGCCTCATACAGCAAACAAGGCTCATCTGGGACCTGGGGCAGCTGGTGCCGGTGCTGCCGCGTTCAGCTGCTGCCCAGTTTGGTTTAAGAAGGCGATGGGAAGAACTTGGAAATGACTGAGCTGGGACGTGGCCAGAGTCCAATTCAGGCAGGCACCAAAAGCTGCAGTGGCTCCTCCCCGCTGCTGGCTCCTCGGGCAGGGACCCGGCTGTGGGCTCTGCTCCCTCCTGGGGAGGTGCAAAGGGGCCTCTGACCCCTCCCAGACACCAAATCTCTGCTTGGATGCTCCAGCAGAAGGAATTAGAGTCTCCTTGTCCTTCTGTTGTCCCACTCACAGCCCCAGCTACAGGGCACCTTTCCCTGTGCTGGCTGGAGGCATCTCCTCTCTTTCCTTGGCCAGGAGGATGATGAGGAGAAGGGATGAAGCTCAAGGTCTCCTTTTGGAACCGTGGCAGGGGACAGATGGAGGGGACAGGGCAGGCACAGATCTGTGTGGTCCCACTGCAGGCACCAGGCTTCAAATGGGGCCTGGAGACCGGCCCTGCCTCCCCTGTGCCCTGGGGTCAGCACAGAGCCTGGGGCACACCGTGACCCCTGTGGGGATGGGTGGGCCTGTCCCTTGGCTGTCCCCAAGCAGGGAGGGGCTGGAGCAGTCCTGTGCCAGCCATGGAATCACTGAGGTTGAAAAAGACCTCTGAGATCCTCGTGTCCCAGCGTTAACCCAGCAGATGCTCAGCTCCCAGAGCCAGCCTGGCTATGGGAATGTGGGTGTCTCTCCCAGAGGACATAGTGGTGTTGTTAGGATTTCTCTCTCCAGCCCGGGTGACTTGCTCAGAGATTGTTTCTCCCCCACACTCAGCATCTGCCAAAGCCCTGCTTGGATGCAGCAATCCATGCCAAGACAGGAGGCTGTGCCACATGTGGGAGGGGCAGCTGAAGAGTCCCCATTTCCCAAGTGATCAGGGAGGCCCTGGGGTCTCTCCGCTGGCTGACGGTGGGAGATGTCCCTCCCAAGCCCTCTGCCTCTTCCCAGCAGGTGCTCGGAGCTGTTCCCAAACAAACAAAAACATAGGGCACCTCACACTGCTCTCACCCGAGCCCTTTTCTTGGAACAGGAATAGGGAAGGGGAATGTTTGCTCTATTTCGGGATTTCTGTGCTCCAGAGAGCTTCTCCAACTGCACAGAGCGTCTGCCGCTATTTTGAGGTCCCTTTCCTTCCCTGCCATCCCCAGAGGCTCCTCGCTGAGCAGTGGAATAGAAAACAACACATTATTGCTACATTTTGCTGAGCTTCTCTGTTTCATAGGAAAGAAAGATGCTCTGGCTTGCTGGGGAGCGGGGCTGTGCTCTGGAAGTGAGTCAAAGCCAGAGATGCCAGGAAGGAATTGTATTTTTTCCTGAGTGTCTTCCCAGGCTGTTGCCATAGCCAGTGGGGAGGTGCCCCACCACGACCCTGCACGACCTCTGTGCTGCCCCAGGTCCTGCTGGAATCCCCAATCCTCTCTTCAGATTTCTCTCCCTCCACTCCAAAGGGACTCCTCTTCCTCAAGAGTGGTGGGGAGGACCATGGGAGCCTGGCATGGAGGGATCCTGTGGGAGACCCACAGGAAGTGGCAAATCCAGGTGTTGGGGGGTCCTGGCATGGGTGATTCCATGGGGCTTTGTGATCCCAGTGCATCCCTGGCCTCCCCACAGCATCCTACCAGCGATGGCAGCAGGAAGGTGGATCCATCTCCCATCCAGGAGGGATGCATTTCCAGCTGGGACACTGCCGTGCAGCTGGCACGCAACTGCTGCCCCTTCTTGCCTCATCCTGCTTGTGGGATGCTGTGGTGGTCCTCGGGAGGATCCCTGTTAACATTTTCCTACAAAACTTGCATGTCCTACCCATAGAAAACTCGGGAAGGGATGGATTCGGTGACTGCAGGAGGCCAGGCTCCCGTCTCCCCACTCCAGGGCCCTGGGCCACCCATCAGTGCCTGAACATGACGGGATGTGCAGCAAAATGGAGCACCAGCCATGAGTCTGCTGCTTTTCTGCACCCCTGGCTCTCCCCAAATCCCAGCTTTCTCTCCTTGACCCTGGCAGTCAAGAGCAACTGTGGGACAAGGGCCTCTCCAAGCATGTGGTGTTGGATGGAGCTGGGGCTGGGGAGGATTGAGTGACCCCAGGCAGCTTTGGGCTCTTGTCATTTGGATTTTTTAATCCATTCTAGGCTCTTATTATTTAGGTTTCTTAATCCACGAGAGTTCAGCACCATCCTGAGGTCCCCTGCCACTGTCCCACCACTTGCAGCTGCATCCCTCAGCGTGCCAGGGCTGCTTCTCCCCCTTCCCAAGCTTTCCCTGGGGTGGAAGGAGTTTAAAGCTGTAAATTCAGAGATGATTTACTTCAGCCACCTATTTTAATGCTGATTTGAATGAGCAAAGCAGAAAGCTTGCTTTAAATTACCAGCTTTTAATCTTGTTTCTCATTTGTGTGTTTTATTTATTCCCATAACTTGATTCTTTATTGGTAACCAACAACCTGCAGGTTTGATTCTTCTAAAACTCCTCTGTTTTGCTAAACAGAAGAAAACACTTTGAATGTGGGAGGTTACTTGAGCAATTATGTAGCTTAATGTATATTTACAGCAATTCTTTGTGTCTGCATTTTGTTGTGTTATAATATAGGGAATGGTGCATTTCTTCTTTATGAGATGATTATTAATTTTGGACTCACACCGTGTGCTGTGGTCTATTTGGATGGAAATTGGTTTACAATTTAAGATGCCCAAAAAACAGTATCAAAAAAGGTTTTTGTTAGTTAAATAAAACTATTTAAAATGTGCTAGCCACAGATGAAAAAATTAGCTTATCTGAGCATGCATTTAAAGCTGATTTCCTAGGCGAGATGAGCACTATCCACCAGGAGGGAGCTGAGTGCTTTGTTTCTACTTTTCATATTCTTTATGGGTTTAAAATTATTATAATACTTAGGATTTATTCGCAGGCAGGAAAAAGCAAAGGAGCTTTTCCACTTTTCCTCATCCCAGATTCCTGGGGTTTGCAATGACTAAATTACTGGGAAATGTTAATGCAGAAGGAATTTATTTTGATTGCAGTTTCGGAGGGTAGGGATCCTGGGAGGTGCTGGATCCACCCCTTCAGCCACTAAAACTTCCTTGGTTTTAGAGCTTCTTTACAGAGCTGACAGCACCCGTGTGCTGCCTGGTGGTTTTATACAAGCTGCTTGAATTACAGGAGGGTACATCTCAACAATAACCTCAATTTTTAATTTTAAAAAAAGTGTATTTCAGGTAAAGAGAAACCACTCTGAAACAGGGAACACTCCAAAAATGAAGGTGAAAAGCTGTGGCAGAGCAGGCAGGGAGCACTTCAGCCCCCAATCTTTCCAGGCACAGAGAATTATTATTATTTGCCTCGCCACAGCACCGAGTCCAGTCCATAACTTCTCGTTCTCCTTGCCAGGAAGGGGAATTTTTCCCCATTTACAGGTCAGAGCCGACAGTAATTGCCCACTACTGCCTGCTCGGGCTTCTCACTGCAACAATCCCACACAAAATAAATGGCCCTGTGCTGTTATCAGCAGTTTTGTGCCCAGCAGACCCGGGGCAGGGGGGGCGGGGGTTGTTATCTCAAGGAAAAGAATTCCACGGATTGCACATAAACAGGGCCAGGGCCATCCTAACAAAGGTGACGCATTATGTGCATCGTGCCAATAAAAACGCCCCCAGGGCGGGGGAGATCTCTCCTTCTTGGAGAGGCTGTTTCAGGGCACATCCTGTGGTGGCTGATGCTGCCATGGCCCCGTTGGGCACTCCGGGGGGCGAGGAATTATTTGGCACTTCCAGGGATGCAATTCCTGCCGTGCCAGAGGACCAGCCCGGCTCCCCATCGCAAGCTGGGGATGTTTTGGGAGCTCCTCGTGGGGCTGGCTGCAGAGGCACCATCTGCCTCCATCCCTGGGCATCGCTCCCGCTGCAAAAATTTCATAATGAGAAAAGGCAAGAGGAGGAAAACAGGAAAACAAGGCACTTCTGTGCTTCCAGTTCTCCAGCAACTGGCAGCAGTTTCGTGTGTATATATCACTAATGCTGCTTTATGAGCCCCAGTCCTACTGGCATAATTTTTTAAAAAACCCTTTTCCAGTGTAATTGCTGTTTGTTTTGTCATTTCTCAGTGGACAATTACAGTTCAAAAACAAGAGTGCCTTTGAAGATTTCCAGCGGTGGGGAGGCTTCATTAACACACTATTAATGCTCCATCGAAACTCACTTGAACTCCACCTGCCTGGGGCCTGGGACAGAAAAATCTGGCTTTGCAAAGCGAGGATTATTTGATGTATTTAAAATACTCACAGTATGGTCTCCTGGATACATTTCAACGTCAGCAGTTTGGGAGGCTGAAATATCTCCTGTAGGTTTGTGCTGTTGCTTGATCATTCAAAAAAAGAATTCGTTGCAAAGAATAATCCTCTCTTTTTTTTTTTTTTCTTTCTGGAGAAGGGAAATAGACAAATCTGGACCTGGTTTATCTGTAAGGATGGGGTCCTTTACCTGGGGTTAAAGTATAGGAAATAAAAGAACAATTTTGATTGAAACAAGCAGATCCCCAGCCAAGAAGAGCTGGGGTTACCCCACCAAGCCTGTCAGGGACATGATGCCTTTGGGAGTGTGTCGGGAGAGTTTCCAAGGCCTGATGGTGCAGTGATGTCAGGAGTGAGAAGAGCTGTTAAAAATTAAAAAAGAGAGAAAATCAGGAAGTTTCCTGCTTAGCTCATTTTTACAATTTTTACTGAAAGGGAAGCTGTGGTGAATCAGGGGTTTGTGGTGCTCTCCACCCATCTGTCCATTCATCCCTCTGACGTTACTCTGGTGTTTCATTGCTCATCAGGAATGTTCTTCCTTAATTAATATTATCCATCATCCACCAGTGAGGCTGTTTGCTGGGAGCTGGTGCTCAGGGCTGCTGCCACAGCCAGGCCCTGCTCCTGACTCTGCTCCCAGCAGGGTTTGGGAAGGTTCCACCACCCCAAGCTCTTGCCTGGACTGGGAGCTTGGAGCTCGATAATGGCTTCTATTAAAGATGCAAATGTGGCTCTGGACTCATGTCCCAGGGCAAAGAGCTTTTCCTAAAGGGAAGAAAGGGCTTTCTTTCTGCTGTGCAAACAGGGAAGGCGGCCCTGAGCAGGAAGGTGTCTGCCCAAGGCTTTGGAGCTGGCAGCCAGCACTGCTGGGAGCAGGGCAGTGAAGGGCTGCATCCGTGGAGATCCTGGGCTGCGATATTTGGCTGTGCCAGCCCTCCAGGGGAGCTTGGGCAGGGTGGGACAGCAGCACCAGAGTTTAGTTTGTGTGTAGGCACAAAATTTTGGCCACTTTCTCGTGATTTCCAACACACTCCTATTGCAAAGTGCAACCCTGGAGCTCACTGAGCATCGCTGGGCAGGGGATGGGAAAGGAGAAGGGAAAAGGGAGCTGCTGAAAACAGCTGCCATTAAGCCATTCTTTTAAACCTGGAAAAGCTTCCTCCAGTCCACCCGAGGAGGCTTAAGAGACTCTGTGTAGCAGGGAGGCGAGCAGCCCTGGAATTACGCCCTGGAATTACGGCGCTGTAATTGCTTGGTACTTACAGTCCAGGTCTAGAAGATCTCCAAGTAATAACTCATTGGGAAGATACTGAGCTCTCATCACAAAGAGGAAATATGGTCTCTAAACAGGCAGCTAATGGCATGCAATTTATCTGATGGCAAATCACCCACGTTCATTACTCTGCAGCACAGCCAGAAAGAGAAACAAAAAATCAGCTGAAGGAGAGAGTGAAGGAGGGAAGGACACATTTCCTTCCAGTTTTTCTTCAAGGTGGCTCTTGGAATTAGGGTGGCAGCTCCTTGTGCTGCCAGCTGCCAGCACAAGCCAGCCAGGAAAACCCACTTTATGTTCATCGTCCTCCCTGGAGACAACAAAAATGTTTTCTGTTATTATTTCCAGCGTTCTTACAGAAAAATGCCTCAACACTCATCCAGGAAAACCTAGGATGGGTGGAATTTTTATTGTTCTTGCTCCTCTTTGCCAGCACTGTGGCTCCAGGAGCGAACAAAGACCAGATACTCTTTTATGCCTTTCCAGCTCCTGAGCGTCGCCGTGCCGAGGTTGGGAATGCCTCACAGCTTCCTCTGCTTTACAGCTTCCTTCCTCTCCACTTCTTTTACTCTCTTCCAGGTATTTCTGCTGGAGGAAATGGCTTGCTGACTGCACCAGGCTTTTCCTGAGGGATGGGTCATGTTTTCCAAGCACTGGTGTGGGTGCCCGGTGAGGGAACTGCTCTGCAGGAGATGCTGGGTGAGGAACAGCCCGACTGGGCACCCCCAGAAAACAACCACAGCCTCTGCATCCAGCATCCTTGATATGAACACACCCCCAATTTATCCCTCTGTGTGTCTCAGGAGCTGTGGTTTCCCTTTGCAGTCCCGGGTGGAGGTGTCTGAAGCCAATGGGGAGGAGGGGGAATGTGCAGGACTTTTCAAAGGCATCAGCGATGCAGGACTGACTGACAGACCATGGACACTTCTCCTCCCTTCTGCCTCAGGGTGGTGCTCAGGGTGGAATCACTGAATTGATAAGGTTGGAAAAGACCTCTAAACCCATTGAGGCCAACCATTAACCCAGCACTGCCAGCTCACCGCTAACCCAGGTCCCTCAGCATCACAACTGTACATTTTTTGAGCTCTTGCAGGGATGGTGATCCCACCACAGCCCTGGGCAGCCTGTTCCAATGCCTGACAACCCTTTCCATGAAGAAATTGTTCCTAATATCGAAATAAACCTTCCCTGGTGCAACTTGGAGCCATTTCCTCTTGTCCTAGTGCTTGTTACATGGGAGAAGAGACTGACTTCACTCATCCACGACCTCCTTTCAAGGAGTTGTGGAGCACTTGGAGCTGAAATGTAGCAAAACTCACTGGCTGATCCTGAAAAACCCTCCTTTGTGCCACGAGCTGCTGTGGAAGGGCCTGGAGGACTGACCCCTGCCCAACACCCACCCAGGATCCATTCCCAGCAGCAGCCCCCTGGGATCGCTGAGAATTTGCAGGTTGCACACACTGAAAGAGAGGAAAAAAGCTAATTTTAGTTCGCAGAGCAAGAGCCTTCACTGATTAATTACCCTTCATTGTGGAGTTATGGAGGAAGGTTGGGAAAAAAGATGTAGTGATCCTTAACTCTTAATTTGCCTTTCTCAGATATCCAGAGGGACGCAGTGGCTTGGGGGGTGTTCGATAGAGGCTGCTGTGGGTTTTGCCTCCTGTTTTCTGATGGCCAACAGGAAGTTATAAACCCCTGAAATAAGCTTGATTTCTTGGGAAGGGACACTTTGCTTCAAGGAATTCCTTCCATTTCCTTCCAGGGCGACTATGAGAATGATCTAGAAACAACGGGAAATCCAATTTTCTGTTAGTCATACACAAGGCACATCCAAGTCATCGCTTTGTGCTCAGAAATTTGTCATTTTAATGTGACTGGAGATCCTGCTGCAGCTCTGAGCTGTCACCTCCTGTGCCAGGGCCAAATCCTTGCTGGGACTTTCCTGCTTCAGCTGCTCAGCCTTGAGCCCCTCTGTAATTCATCTGATCCTGTGCCTGGAAAAGAAACCAGCAGCTCAAGGCATGGAAGGGAGGCACCTTTTCCTTCCTTTGCTTGGCCACCATCTCTTTTGGAAGGTGCCCTGCTCCTCTCCAGAGAGGTGGTTGCAGTTTTCTGCTTTTCATCCCCTTTCCTCAGATTCCCAAACAATTCCCACCACCTTCCCCTGGGGCAGGAACATTTCAGTGATGGACAGATGTCCTTGGAGTCCAGAGGTGGGAATATATTTAAGATATATTTTGGTGACGGTCAGATGCATTTTGGTGATGGACAGATGCCCTCAGAGTGCAGAGATGGGAATTAATAAATGAGGTTAAATCTGGGGGCAATTCCAACAGTCTTTTCCTGGAGATTTTCCTGGCAGGGCTGGCTGCTGGCAGGAATCCTGCCTGACTTGGGTCACCAGCAGCTGTGGACGTGATGATCCACATGGCACCAGCCAAGCTGCCCCAAAGGCTTCCCCACCCCAAAGCAGAAACCTCCAAATTCCATCAACATCTCAAAAATTCCTGCCATAATTTTTAATCCCCCAGGACTTGGGCTTAATAGACAACAGCAAGGGGTGATGCCCTGGGCTTGTGGGGAGCAGAGGGACAGCCCAAGCCCTGGGGACTGCCAGGAAGGCAGAGGGATGCTGGCACCTGTTGTGGCTGTGTCCCCTCATCCCAGGAGAGTTGGAATGGATTCACAACGGGAGCAGTGATTTGCAGTGTATGCCAAGCCAGGAATGTTAAGAATAAATCACTCATAACTGGGAAGACGATAATAACAGAAGCCTCTGGGGAAATCTGCACTGCTGAGCAGCAGCTTTTATTATTTTTTTTTTCTTTTTTCACTTGAAGTCACTTAATGAACCCTCATGTCGAAATCTTCAGAAAGACTCACCTTAGGGGGTATTGGCAAATATTGATAAATAGTGTTTGGCACCCCTGAGGCGCTCAGCGAGCGGCACCAGCACTGTCACACCAGATGGACTGGATGCCTCCAGGTTTTGTTTTCCCACCCCCTATGGCTCTTCCTACCTGCAAGGGGCAGGCAAGGTCCAGCAGGAGGTCAGCAATCCCCATCCCAGCACTCACACAGCCGAACTCCCAGGGAAAGGGGCTGTTAGCTCAGCAGGAAGATCCATTTAATCCCAAACTTTCCCAAGAAACAATATATTAGCTGTAAAACAGCTTCCACACTTTATTTGCTGGTAATTTACAGCCCACACTGTGAGACAGTGCAATATTTGCAAGCAATTAAAGAGAGGATGACTCAACAACAGCCACCTCGGGTCAGATTTTCGAGTGTTCATCGTTCATAATTAAGAAGGGATTTGGGAAGCAGAGGCTGCTGCCCCACTCCCTGGCACTGCCCTGTCCCGGGAGCTCCTGCCTCCGGGCTCTGGGGATTCCGGGCAGGTTTGCCACTGGAGGAAAAGGAAGTGTTTATTAAAGATGGGAGGAATGGTCCCAGGGAGCTGTCGGCAGAGACGATCAGTACCAGGCAAAGTTTTGGATGGGGTCTGGAGTGGTTCAAGCCAAGCCTTGCCAGGGCAGGGGGGAAGAAGCTTCAGGGGCCGTGCTGGCTCTGGCATGAGCGGGACGAACGCAGGGGAAAATTCCATGAAATCCTTGGGGCAGCTGCCCTCTTTCCTCCCCCCAGCCTGGCACCTCCGACCACCCCTCCGGCCGCCTCCCACCCCAGCTCGGCTGCGGGCGGTGCAGGAAAGCACCGGAGGAGGAATTTTTCAGGCTGGCTAAAGAGCGAGCACAGCCCGTGCCTGCGGCCCCCTGGACCCTCCCAGCCGGGCCACGGGGGAAATCGGGATGCTCCGGACCGGGAGCCGGCTCTGCCCTCCCTGCGGCCGGGACTCTGCTGCCGGAGCTCATCCCCGTCTGCTCTCCCCAGGAGACACGGCGAGGAAGAGTTTGGCTTGGATTTACATCCCTCAGCAGAGATTCTCGCTGTGCTTTGGGCGTGTGACAAGTCACCGCCGAGGCTGTGACAGCGCGGAGCAGCCGCGGGGGGACGAGCTGGGAAACTGAGGCACGGCACTCAAGTGGCACCTTGGCGTGACCCAGCCGTGCCAGCAGCATCCCTGGGTGTCACCAGGGTGTCAGCCCAGACCCCGGACACAGGGCAGTTTGCCTGCTGGGTGGCATCCTGCTGGCGGGATGGGGTGACCCCGGGCTGCTTCTCTTCCACCCGAGGGATGTTGGTCCTTCCCTCCCTGCCCATCACATCCCTCACAACTCCCTGGTCCTTCGCACAGCTCCGTTTTTTCCTCTGATGCTCATTCCACGGGTAACCTTGCTCCAGAAAATGACTCTATTTGCCACCTGCTTGTCCTCGTCACTGCCCGCAGCAGCCAAACAACACCCTGGGAAGCGATGGGGGGCTGGAAAGGGAAGAAATGGGGTGGGAGCGACATGGAAGCACCAGCCTGGAGGGTAACCGGGCTACAGGGGAGGGTCTCTGGGTGGGAAGGGTTAATGGCCCCTCCCTGCCTCTGAGAGCTGTAAAAGGGAGGGAAAGGGTAAAAGAAGGGGTTTTCATCTCCTTTCTGTTTTGAGGGAGGGAGGAGACCAAAGGCAGGTGCTGCTCCTGAGCAGTGCAGGGTGAAGGGCTCTCCTCCCCCCCACCCCATCCAGGGTTTTCCCCAGCCTCACATTCCCGAGGAGTCTGGTGCTGCTGGAGGCATCCCGGTGCCTTCAGCTGGAGCCACTGCTGTCCCTGGCACACTTCTGCCTCTGGGAACGGGGGAATGCGTCTCTGGAAACATGGGAAGACCCGAGGGCCGTGCTCATGGCTCAGGCATACAGGGCAAAGCAAACACGCACAGAAGTGAACCCGTCCTGCTCTGCCTCGTGGCCCCTGCTGTAAACAAACAGCATTTCCCAGCCAGGGATAAAATGCTGGAATAAATCACAGCAGCCACCAGAGCAGGTACAGCTCCCTGGCTGCAGCAGGTGGGCAGGGACATCGTCACTGTCAGGGCTCAGCCGAGTTGTCACCCCTCGAGGTGGCTTCGTGCCATTCCCCTCCTGGGGCCCCCTGCTTTCCAGCCAGCTGGTGGTCCATGGCACCTTGCCTGGCAATTTCCAGTGATTACAGGAAATCCCAGAGCCAGAGCCGGTCCATACAAGAGCTGCTGATTTAACAGTTTTGCCATAAGACATTCTTCATTATCTGGGTTTCTCTGGGTGACCCGGGCCCTGTTGAAGAAATGCTGTTTCTTCTGCAGTCAGCTGTATTTTAATAGGTTACATTATGGGTAAAACACCCCCAGAGAAAATCCAAGTGTTGTTCCATTCACCAGCCATGGCAAGTTCAGAATAAAAATATTCCAAGGTGAGGTAATGTACTGTGACAGTGTGTAAGTTAATTTATAAAAGAACTAACTGTGTTTAGAAGAGAGGATGAAACTTTCTCCAGTCAGCCAGGGTTGGACCAGCCCTAAAATGAAATTCACTGGTAGAGAAAAACAGCTCTTCCTTAAAAGATGGGTTGGTTTGGGGATGTTTTTTGTTTTTTAAAAGTTCAGGTGCTAAAAGTGTAAGTGGAGTGGAGATGCAGCTCCCTGAGCTGATCGAGCCAGGGAACTTCTGCTGCTTTGCTGATTCCTATCAGCTGGAGCTCTGCTGCCCTGCCTGGTACCCTCCTGGCTATCAAGTAATGCTAAGGAGAGCTCTGCAATGGGTGAGGCTGCCAAAGCCTTTCCTGGGCTGTGGCACCCCTGTGGAGCTGCCCTGGGATACTCAGAGCAGTCCCAAGGGCTCGGCTGCACCAGGGGCTCTTGGGCTTCAGGCTTTTCCCAGCCAAAATTCACAGGAATTTGGCCACCACGAGCATCCCATTGGCTTCGAGGTCCCCAGGAAGGGAGGGGACACGAGCACTGCTGTGCGTCCTCTGTGGGCAAAGGGAGCTGCAGGCTGTGGGTGCCGGCTGTAAAAGGGCTGGGATGCCATTATCCCAGGAGATTTCCATGCTGCTTCTTGTGGCTGCACTCCCCCGGGTGCCTCTGGGCCATGGGATCTCTTCTGTGAAAGTCCTGGCAGCTCCCTGGCCTCCTCTCCCCTCCCTATCAGCTCCTGGTGCAGCTGGAGATAAGGACACATGCCAGGGTGATGCCTGGCTGGGGACACACATCACACGTGGGATGATCCCCATGGGCTTTGGGTCTGGCTGCAGGGATCCCCTGGTCCTGCACACCTGACCTGCCACCAGAAACAGCGGATGGAGCCAGGAAGGACCCTCCAGGCCTTTTATTCCAACAAATGTTTGCAAATTCTTCCCCCTTATCTGGCAGCTCTCGCCTCAGCTTTGCAGCAGCAGTGAGGAGCCTCTATTCTGTAGCTATTTTTCACCGTAATGATTTATAACAGATGACGAAAATGAAAGTGCTGGAGGAAGAGAGGCCCAGTCTGGGCGCTCGGATGGCCCTAATGAAGTCCCATCCAAGTTCCCATTTGTTGTCAGCTATTAATTCTCTCCCCGATTCAGTCCCCGAATTACTTTCCCTAGAACTGAATCTAAATATGAAAATCAATTAAGAAGGGAACGAGTAGCTACGTCTGGGAGAGGAGGCAAATATAATGACAAATCACCTGGTTCCTTTCGAGCATGCAAATTAACATTTAGAGTGTATTTTGAGGAAGGGGAGCTTGGAAATGCTGCTTCACAGAAACTGCTAGATCAATTTTCCAAGCCCGAATGCTAGAGATTCTTCAAAGTTACTGAGAGCTCTGTCTTGGGATAAAAATATAAAAAGGACAAGAAATCAATGCTGATAATTAATTTAGCAGAATCTATTCGTTCTTTCTCCTTCCAGTCAATGCAAAGAGAAAATCATACAGGAGCTGAATTTTACATTTCCACAGAGATTGTGCCGGGACAAAATGAATAAACGCTCCTAAATTAGTTCAAAAGCTCTGCTGTGTTGTTGAAGTGGGGCTTTTTAATTAACTGGAGGAATTTGTCATCACTTTTCCCCCTGCCCTTGTGAGGAAAGCGAGTGCCATCCAACATGCCTGGGCAGCCCAGCCCTCCGGAGGTGGAGCAGCTCCAGACTAGGGAGTGGAAGAGCTTCAAGCTGGAAAACATCCGTTTCCAGGCTCCTTTCTTAACGTGATTTTTTTGGTTTACTTCTGGTTTCATCTGGTGCTCAGTGTGATGCATATAGTGATGGAACAGGGATGATGGTTTTAAACTAAAAGAGGGTTGATTCAGACTAGATGCAAGGAAGAAATTTATTTATGATGAGGGCGGTGAAACCCTGGCACATTTTGTGTTTCTAGAAATAGTTTGGGGTTTTGCAGGGTTCCTAAAGAGTTTAGAGGAGCCTCAGTAAATATTCAAGGAGGTTGCAGGATTGGTAAATAGTTTAGGAGGCTTGCAGGGTTACCAGAGGTGCTGGGATCCTGGAGCAGGGGCAGAGCAGCAGCACATCCTGTGCTCTGTCCAGCAGCAGGCAGAGAGGAGCCACTTTTTAATTATTCAAAACTCATCTTCCCTCCCATTAGCAACAAATGGCAAGTGGATGGATTTTGGTGATGGATCCCCAGGAGGGTACTTGAGTTTAAAGCAAAACCTGTCCAGTTAAATGTATGCTATGAAAATGGGTTTAAATGCTCTGATCCTCCAACTTCGGTTGGGTGGGAGCACATTGCCAGAGAGAAGGGCTGGGCAAAAATGTGGAAGTGGAAAATAAGAGGGGGAAAATGGTCCTGGGCAGGTTTTGCCTTTGGTCTCAGCTTTACCAGTGACGGGGGAGGAGGAGAGCTGGGCACACACGGCTGCAGGGTCCGGATGGATTCTCCTGTGGAGCTGCCTGTGCTCTGAGAAAGGGAAAGGTCTGGTTTGATTTTTCAAACCTGTTTAGTGATCTCTGTGCTGTGGCCTAGACCATGCTGGGGCTGGAGGAGGGGTGACAGGGACAAAGCCTGGGGTGCTTGTGGAACAGGGGATGTGGAGGAACCAGAGCTGGTGAGAGGAGTTTGCTGTGGTTATTGAGGGTGTTTGGCCCTTGCTCCCTCTGCAGATTGTTGATGAGCTGGTTGACTTCCATGGAAATATCCTGTATATCTTGATTAATGCATGGCAGACTCAGGGGGTTTGCTGTCTGGGGGGGTTTGTGGCCCATTCCAGGAGCCCCAAGAATGACATCTCTGGGATGCTGGCCCATACCTCCAGCAAATCCAGGTTTTGCCCAATGTTCAGGGACTGAAACTTAAGATTTTGCTCATATACAAACAAAACTCGTGGTTTTCATTTTGTTTGTGTATGAACAGGGATTTTCCCCCTGCAGCCCAGGGATGTGGGATGGCCTTCTGGATCTCAGCTCACTGGTTACCTTGATAACATCCAGGAAGAATTAATACACAATATCAAAACCTAAAATATCTGGGGTCCAGAGGATGCAACACGAAAACACACTCTAAATCCCTCAAACCAGTTTATTTTCAGCCTGGATGTCCCAGTGAGGAGTGGCAGCTGCTCACGGATTTCCACCCTTCATGAGGATCTGGTCCCTGAGATCAGATTCAGATGCTTTGCTCCGAGCTGGGAAGAAATCCTGCTGTGCCAGGCCACTGAACCTTCTCAGTGTTGGAAAAGAGAAAAAATTCACTGGTGCTTTAGAGCAAGGGATGGTTTCTGGGACAGCCGAGGAAAGGTTCATTTATTATCCTTGTCATGGATTTTATTAGCAAAGGTCTATTACAGGCATTTTTCTCTTCTGCTTGCTCATTGTTTTTCCTTAGGAGTGGCTGAGCTGTTCCCCCTGGTCAGGTAATGAGGGTGCAGGGAGCAAACCCCATTAATCAGAGCTGGAGAATTGCCCATACAGCCTCTTTTAAACCCTCAGTGCTGCATCAGCCCAGAACAAACCATCAGCCCCAGTCCAGCAGGAGCCTGAGCCTCCCAGGACTGGTCCCAGTGCCCTCTGCTCCTGGCTCACTCCATGCACACCCCCACGAGCTCCAGGGCCATTTTTGGCAGCAGATCCGAGCTCTTATTTTCCCTCCCTCGTTAACAAATAAATCTCCTGGTGGATGAGGTTTCTGCGATGGATATTGGCCGTGATCCGAGTAGGGCAGGCAATCATGTTCAATTATTTCATTAGCAGGACGAGGCTCACCCCAGTGATTCTGTGCACCAGCTCCGGGCTGGGGCAGCAGGTTGGTGCTCCAGAGGGCTTGGGTACTTCTTGCTCCAGGTTTTCCAGCCCTGCCCCCCCTCCCCAGTGCTTCTGAGCTGCCTCTGCCTCATCACAGGCCTGGGCCACACGGTTGCTGCTTGAAATGAAGGAATTTCTATTTCCTCTGTCTTGAAAAAGCATAAATGATCTATTGAAAGAGAGGATGATCAAGGGTTAACATTTTGTTGGACAGTTTGGTTGCTGTGCCTGTGTTTGGAGCTGCTGCCCCCAGTTTGATTACCATCAAACCCCAGCACGTTTGTCATGGGGAAGGAGAACATCAACTGACATTTTTAGGCCAGGGCCAAATTCATCACTTGTCAGGCAGCTCTGCAGCTGTGCCTGTGCATTCGCTGGGAACACGGAGGGGAGGCTCCCAAACCGAGCGGGTTCCTGTGAGGAACAAGCTGGCCCCACACTGCCTGACGTGTTCCCTGCCCCATCTGCCACTGTCCCTTTGTCCACTTTGTGTCCCAGCACATCTTGTCTAGACAAACCCCTGAGCCAGAGCCTGTGGGTGCTGTCGCAGGAGTTACTGAGCTGGATTTCTCCAGCCTGGGAGGAGAGTGGGGAATGCTCTGGGCTCTGCAGGGACAAGGCTCGTGCCCAGATATCCCACAGGATTTGCATGCTCCCCTTGGCCCCAGCAGCAATGGAAATGTGTCTGAAGGCACAGCCAGCTTGTGCTTTGCTTTCCCTGCACACAAAGCCAAGGCAAAGACAGAACCCACTCAGGGGGTGTCCCTGGGGCAGCTGAACCCACACGGACAGGACCTTCCCCAGACATGTTTTGCCCTTTTTCCTGCACCACCCATCCCAGAGGGCTCGTACAAAGCAGTTTTGGTCTCTGGCCACCCTCAAAGAAACCCAAGGTACTTCTGAGCCCCCATGAGGGCCCTGCTGCTCCCATCCTGACTCTGGCTGGCTGGAGGATCCAGACAGGGAAGGAGCACACGTAGACCTCACTATTGCCCAGAGGGGCAGGAGGGGAAGGCAGGGATGAAACATCCCGTTAACAGCCTGAGTATTACATGCCAGGCAGTGCAGGGCCTGGAAAGTCAGGGAATTTAATGGAAAAGACATTGTCAGGCTGAATAGCATCAGAGGGAGAGGCACCGGGGCTTGGCAGCTCGGAAGCAGCAGCAAAGCCTTTCCTTGAAGGAGCTGCTGCTCCTTCACTCCTGTTTTGGCAGCTCAGTTCCCACTGGTTTTGGGGAGTGTTGGATGGTGTTTTACCCTGGGGTGCAGGAGTGAGGCAAGGCCAGCTCCTTCTTGGGTTGCAGAAAGTGGCAGCTCCGGGGTTTGTCCCCAGGTGTGTGACACATCCTCCCCCTGCGGTAGCGGCGTGGAGGGGCTGAGCGTTGTCCACGCTCGAGAAAGCAAAAGTTTGGAAAATAAGGGATGTGTAAAGACTTGGTAAGAGGTCAGCACTGGGTGAATGCTCTTCTCCCTGGTGGGAATCCCTCTGCTAAAGCCCTGGGGTGACACTCCTGCTGCAGCCAGTGAGTCCCTGCCTCGATCCAGAGTGATGCCAGCCCCAGGCGCCAGTGGGGGAAATTTTTAACCCCATTTTAACACTTCCCTGGGTGTTACTCGCAGCAATCCCAGCACTTTTTGGTGCAGCAAAGATGTTCCAAGTGGGATCTGTCTCTCCCCTTTGCTCTGCCACCCTCACCCACTCCCAGCCCTCTCCCTGGGCAAGCTGGGGTTGAAATTCCTGATCCTTCTCCTCCTCTCCAGGCTCTGCAAGAGGAGCATGGTTTGATAGCTCAGGCCTCAGCTCAAGCAGCTCAGTGCTAACAGCAAATGGTTTTGTTTACCATGGGGACAATGGTTCAGGTTGATTGTCAGGAAGAGTTTTTTCATGGAAAACGTGGTCAGGCATTGGAAAGGGCTGCCCAGGGAGGTGATGCATTCACCATCCCTGGAGGTGTTCAAGAAACAACTGGACAAGGCACATAGTGGTGTGGTCTGGCTGACAGCGTGTAGATCAGGCAAAGGTTGGGCTCAATGATCTTGGAGCTCTTTTGAAGCCCAAACAATTCTGTGAAATGATTTCAGGGCCCAGGATCAGGCTGGGAGCACTGATCTGTGCCCATCATTTTCTGTGCCTCATTGTGCCGTGTGTGGGACCTTTCTGGAGAGCGAATCTCAGCATCTCCCTCCTTTCCTGCTTCATCTGAGCATTGCTCTTGACTCTCCCACTGTCCAGCGTCCCCTCACAGTCAGGAAAACCTTCCCCTACAAGTTCTGAGGTGCTGTGGGGCTTTCAGGCAGTGCCAGTGTCCAGTCTAACCTGTGCCAGAGGGTTTTAACCTGCCTCAGGAACCTTTTGTAGGGTTTTTTTCTCTGGTCCATCCAGCTCTCAGCCTACTGTTCATCTTTTTGGGGGCACAGAGAAGAGCAGGAGGGTGCCTCAGAGCACAGGCAGGGCCTGTACTGGGTGCTGCACCCAGAGCAAATGCTCAGGGCTGTAAATGTTTCCCTGAACCTTTGAAATGTGTTTGCTCCAGCTGCCTTTGAACCTCTCCTTTGAGCTGGTGCTTGGGAAAACATCCTGAGCAAACAGGGACATTAGCAGGGAGCAGCACTGGAAGTGTCTGGAATAGGGAAAGGGAATGGGAAAAGGACTGGGGGAGCTGGGATGCTGGGGGCAGCAGGATGCAGCTTCAGGGTCAAGGGAATCCTTCATTCCTTGGGCTCCTGGTGCAGCAAGGTCCCCACACATCTTGCAGCACCCACAAGCAGGGTGCTCCCAGAGCAGCTGGGTGAGGAGGAATAACCTCCCAGCTGCTGAGCCTGCCCTGAAAGAGCTCTGCAAACAGCAAAAGATGGAGTTTACCCAATTTATAACTGCATGTGGGGATGGTATTTGCTCAGCTGTGCCCGGTATTCTTGCTGATTCTGAGGCAGGGAGGGTCTCTGGTGTGTGGGCTCCTCACTCTCACCAGGTATGGAACCTGCAGCTCCCTCCCTGCAAACCCCACCAGGGCTGGCACTCCCTGGTGAGCTCCCTCTGCTCTGGAATAGCAGCCAGGGGTCTTCCTGAGACCACCCAAAAGCCCACCCTGGTGTGTACAAGCTCCCTGAGCTCCGTCTCCACCCTTGGGAGGATCTGTCTTGCAGGGCATTGCTCAGCCAGGATATTCGGACATGTGGATATTTCCCTGTCCCAACAACCCATCTCTTCACCCCACACAGACTGAGTTTAGGCCCAGGTCCCCATCCAGCAGCAGGGAGTGGGAGCTGAGTGTCAGCAGTTCTGTTTTGGGTGTGGGTTTTGGCTCCATGGTGAAGCTGGATCCTGCTGGGAGACGACTGGAGGTGGATAAACCTGACCAGCACCACGGGCTGGTGGGGCTCGGGGCTCTGCTTAAAATCCTGCTCAGGGAAACCACAAAAGCCCAGCTTAAGTGGCCCCAGCTGGTGTCCAGCACTTTGCTGACTGCGCATGGAGAGAGCCCAAATGAAGCATCTGCACCCAGTCTGGGTGGAGTGATGGAAAACCCTGGGACTCACCGGATCCCACTCGGATCCAGCACCCACTTCAGCCTCAAACCAGACACTTTCCTGGCTGTTTGTCCTGCCTCCTGCTTGGGTTTAACTCAGGACGTGCAGCTCCAGGCTGCAATGCTGTGACCCCTGCTGAGTGGGTCTGTCCTGCACCTCAGCCAGAAATTCCCATCTTTGCCACTATAAATAGCATTTATGTGTGTGTGTGCAGACATAGACACAGAGACAGCTCTGCAGGCTGGTACCCAATCCTGCAGTGCTGGATTAGCAGTTGGACTCGATGATCATCTTAAAGGTCCTTCCCAACCTTAACATTTCTGTGCTTCCATAATTATATACATTCTTATATAAATAAAATAGGCAGATTTGCAGGCTGATACCAATCCTGCAGTGCTGGGTTAACAGTTGCACTCAATGATCTTAAAGGTCCTTCCCAACCAAAATGATTCTCTGCTTCCATGATTAAATATCTGTATTTATATCTATATATCTATATATCTATATATATCTATCTATACATATTTATATATATATCTGTATTTCTATATATCTATACTTCTATATTTCTATATATCTATAGCTATATATCTGTATTTATATAAAGAAGCAGATTTACAAGCTGATATCCAGTCATGCAGTGCTGGGTTAATGGTTGCACTTGATTTTAAAAGTCTTTTCCAACCTAAATGATTCTGTGCACCCATGCACTGAAGAAAACAGCAGTGGGATTTTGCAGTAAGGGAAACTGAGGCCTGTCATGTACCTGAAGAAATCAGTGTTCCTCACATTTATTCAGTTATCCAGGGAAGGGTTGGACCACCCTGGCTGCCTTTGTGCCAGCCCTGCTCTGGATTTCAGCTGTGCAGAGCAAACTGCTCATTTATTTCCCAGGTACTGTCCAACATGAGATGAAAAATGAGATCTGCATTGCATTCTTGTGGGGGTGAAATGCACAGGTGTGAATTGGGATTAAGGTTTTAGTTTGGTTGGTTTTGCTTCTTCCTTTATTTCCATGAGGGATGACAGCAATAGCACCGTGGCTGCAAAGGCAGCTCCTGCTTGCAGAAAATCCAGCCTGGTTTGACACTCTGTTGCCCTAAATGACAAGAATGAAATCAAAAAGGAATAAAAAAAAGGGAAAAAATGGAAAGAAAGAAATTCCAGCAGCGACTGCTCCTGCTCTGGCATTGCTAATCCAACAGCTGAAGGTTTATTTGTACTGACTAAGCTGAAGTGAGCAACTTAATTCCCTTTTAATTCTCTTCAGAAGGCTTCAAAAAGCCTAATAGCTGTTTTCCTGCTGGCTGGGAACTCCGAGGCAGCCCCCGGCCCTCCCAGGCTCCGGATTCTGGGATGGTGGCTGGGTTTTTATCAGTCCTTCCCAGTCATGGGTGGGATTGGAGCCTGGAGCAGGGCTGCAGGAGCTGCTGAGGATGGAGCTGTTATTCCTGGTGCTTTTTGCATTCTTCAGGCA
The DNA here is from genome assembly GCF_009650955.1 of Corvus moneduloides. Classification (NCBI taxonomy): domain Eukaryota; kingdom Metazoa; phylum Chordata; class Aves; order Passeriformes; family Corvidae; genus Corvus; species Corvus moneduloides. The sequence goes on from NC_045494.1 coordinate 8,374,742, forward strand.
GCCACGGCAGGGCTGCTCTGGTGGCTCTGGCAGGGGGCTCAGGGGTGGCCTCGCTCTGTCCCCTCTGCCACGGGGCCACCCTGAAATGTGTCAGCCAAATGGCCAAATGTGTCTCTCAAAGCCTCCTCCTGCCCCTGTGGCTCCAAAAGCATCTTGGGAGGGGTTAATACACCTCAAACCCCACTCAGGATTTACAGCATCTCTGTGAGCATCTCTGTGAGCATCTCCAGGCCTGGGTGTGGATGTGGCAGAGCTGCTCTGGGCTGGTTTTTCCATGGCACAGCTGCTCTGGGCTGGTTTTTCCGTGGCAGCCCAGAGTGTAGAGCCACCAGCACCCCCATCCATGCACATGCTGCCTAAAATCCTGGGAAATACAGCAGAAATCCCACCTCACTCTGCCCTCGGTTGGCAACAGGTCCTTCCAGCCCAGCAAACCTCTCTCCATCCACCCCCAGTGGGTGCAAGGCAACCTTTATCTGTAAGAACCTCTTCAGCCAATAAACCATAAAAAAATGAAAATCAAACTGAAAAATAAAACTCAAACTGGACCAGAATCGAAAAATAACCTCAAAGAAATGGAAATCTTCTAATCAGTGTGGGCTTTCAGGGGGATTTCAGGGTGTGGGCCCTGCACAACAGTGGCTGCTCTTCCGTAGCCCTCTGAGTCTTGGAACAGATTTGGAAGAACAGAAACGGAAATGGAAATGGAACTTTTTGTATTTGAGGGATGGGTGTCAGAACTGGAAACAGGGAGGACAAAGGGAGCCCCTTTGGGAGGAGAATGGGAGTTTTACCCTCCCGTACCATTTAGTATCTGTGAACCTTCAGCCCACAACTAGAAATACTTGAGAATTTGATGCAAAGCACTTTTTTTTTTTTACTAGAAAATGGAAATTGCAGGGGATATTTGCTGGGAAAAGGTGATCTTGAAGTGTTTTTGCTGGGGGAAGCTGGGGAATTACTTCAAACTCTGCCTAAATATTCGTCCACTGGTGGTGGGAAACTGCTTCTCATCGGGAGATTGCCACTGATGTGTCCTAATTCAGCGAGCACAAAATCAAATCGCTCCGCTTGGTAACATCCCCATTCCTCATTTTCCATGAAAATAAGGCGTTTGCAGTTTATTTGTTCCATGACAGTGCTGTGAGCGAGCCCAGCCTGCTGGAGAGGGGAGCTGGTCCTGTGTGGATGCTGCAGCTGGGGGCAGCAGCAAAGGTCCTGGTGGAGAAGGAGGATGCAGGTTCAGCTTGGAGGGGTCGGGATGGGGGCTGCCCTGTGCCCTGGAGCATCCCAGCCTGGCTCGGTGCTGTGACGTGTCTCATCCCATGGGAAAAAGCCAAAATAATCCTTCATGTGTGGGGCAAAACCTGGTGCAAAGGAAAGCAAAGGAAAGCGAAGGAAAGCAAAGGAAAGCAAAGGAAAGCAAAGGAAAGCAAAGGATCTGGCAGGCTGTGAGGATTTTAGGGGGATGTTAAAGAGTTGGTGTGGGAAGGGGTGGGTGGTTTTAGGGGGAGGTTAAATGGCCAATGCATTCTTGCTGGTGACAGGATTTTGGGGACAGTGCAGAGCTCAGGCTCGGGGCACAGCTGACCCCACAGCACTCTCCACGCCACAGGATGGTCCCCTTGCACACCAACAAGGTGCGTGTAGCACACCCTTCAAAGAAAGGGCACGATTTCTTTCCCTTGCTGCTCTCACACCCCGTTTATCGCCTAACCAGGAGCAGTCGCCTGCTCGGATGAAGGATGCTCCCTGCTCAGTGCCAGGGATGGAGAGTCGGGACTCCTGAACCCTTCTCTGGCCCTGTGGGGGAGACCTCCGAAGCAGTGCCCGGAGGTGGCGGGTCACACGAGGTGTCCCCGAGCGCTGCAGGGAGGGGTACAGCGCGATGCCCATATCCAAGGACCCTCCTTTCCTTCCCAGCACAGACTCCAGGATCAGCCCTTCCCAAGCCGGCTCCAGTCTCCGCTGACATCTAGTGGCAGCGAGGGCGCTCAGAGCTGAGGCCACGAGGAGGGATCAGCCTTTCCTGCGGGCTCCCATGCTCCTAAGATGAGGAGGAAAGGATGGGAGGAGAAGCCACGACCTCCCTCGTGCGAAGGATGTCTGCTAATCCGAGGAGCTCAGCAGGCGGCTTCAATATTCCAGGGTGAAAAAGCTTTTTAAATGCATGGTCCAGGACGAAAACAGTTGGTCCAGAGCTTTTTTAATGTCACAGCAGATCCTTGCTGGCTGCAGTTTGCCTGCTGTGCTGCCCTTTTCCCAGCTCCTCAGCAGTGGGAGCACGGCCGAGCAAGGGAGGGTTTGGAACGTGCTGCTGGAGGCATCAGTCACGAGGGTTTCTCACATCATTGCCATCTAAAGGAATGAAAATTTTGGCAGGGTGGGTCAGCTTTGATCTGCTCGAACTGAGATAAAAGATGTAAAATGGGGGAGGGGGAAATAAAGAAGAAGAAGAAGAAGTAGCAGGAGAGGGGCCTGTGAAGAGCTGGGGATGCTGAGGGTGGAGGGGCTCCACAGAGGGGGGTTTCTCTCGATGGAGGTGGGTGACACGTCCCCTGGTCTTGTCACCCCACCAAGGACACGGGATGCACCTGCAAACCCAGTGTGTAAAACCTGAGCTGGTGCAGCCACCAGTGCAACCCACCCTCAGCAGCCACACGGGCGGAAGGGCTGGAGCTGGCCCTCGCTGCCTCATTTTACCTCCTCCTCCAAAAAAAAAAATGCAACGTGATTAACTTTGTTGCAGCGCAAAGAGAATTTTATGCTCCTTGTAATCTCCACTGTTCTGAATTTCCCTCCCGAAGTGCCACGGAGCCCGGCACAGCCTCACAATCGCTCGTACAGGAACACATTATTTGATAGGGATCTCCCTGGGTTTTTTTTCCTTATCGCTGCCCCGGTGTTGTGTGTGTGCACAGGGAAGCGCTTCCTCCCCATTCATCTGCTGGAGATTGCGTCGATTCGCTGCCCTCGGAGGACCATCAGGGCACAATGGTCCAGCCATCCCTTTTCTGCAGGAGCAGGACGGGGGAATTAGCAGCTCAAAAGCTCCGTTCCCAGCTCCGTGGTGGAGGGGAACAGCAAGGGGAGCCTGACCCGACTGCAAAGGGAAAGGTGGAACTCTTGGAGAATTCCCAGCTCAGGACCCCTGATCCACAGGGGTACCTAATCTATTTTGTTGATTTTCAAGCGAATTAACTCCTGGGCAGGTCTGTGGCCGCCCAGAGTGGCTCTGTTAAATAAGTTCTGCCCCAGGAGGAAATGGTTTGCCAAGGAAGGAGGAGCCAAGAGCAGCTGGCAAGCGCCGATCCCTCTTGCCCACCCCAGCCAGAACCCGGCATCCTGCGGCTCAAGGTGTTCAAAGCTCCAAGCTAAATGCTTTTTTAATGGGATAACACAGCCGTGGTATTTATTTGAGCATCATGCTTTGCATGCAGGATGGGCTTTTTTCCTGTTTACTGTTTTTTTCTCTTGCCACTGGAAAGAGGAAAATAAAAGCCTGTAATCTCCAGCTGGCAGACACCGAGCAGATAAACTTCAGGGGCCTCCCAAGGCTCCTGGAGGAGTTTTATCCTCCATCCTTATCTCCACCTCCAGGTCCCATCATCCCGGGGATTGGCAGGGTTCCTGGGGGAAGCACAGAGGCTGCTGTCCCATCCCTGCTCCGGGCAGGGCTCCCAGGGCGGGCTGCAATCCCAAGGCACGCAGGCAGCAGCGTGTTTCCCGGTGATAACCCTTCTCCCAGCTGGAGCAGCTCAGCCTCCACGTGCAGACACTGCCAGTGACAACACAGAGCCTGGCCCATAAACCCATCCTGGCAGGAGCATCCCTGGAAGGGCTGGATAAGCGTGAAGAAACCAATTTTTCCCCATCTCCTCAGGTATTGTAGCTTTCAGTGCTAATTATTGTGTGTTTTAATTCATCCATAACTGATATGGCCTTCAAAGCTTAAGTGTCTTGCTCTAATGCTTCCAGTTTTTTATTCGTTTATTTTCCTTTGAACTCCTGCAAGGAAACCTCTGGGACTCCACAGCCCTTGCTTTATGTTTGCTTTTAATCAGCTTGCTTTTCTTCCCAGAAACAAAGACAAATAACGCTGCCATGGTTTCTCCTTGGAAATTTCTCCACATTGAGAAGAAGAGAGAGGGAAAGCGTGGCTTGTTACAGGCTGAGTTTCCTGATGCATTTCCATGTTTTTATTTGGTTGGCTGCGAGACAAACGACTCTCTTAATTTAGCTGGGAAATTGAAGGGCACATATATAATATGGGAGTGATCCAGCCTGGGGGACCGTGGTGGAAATGAGGGATCAGCAGGCCAGGGAGCCCGGTCCTTGGGGCAGAACACCACAGAGCATCATGGCAAGAGTGGCCCTGGTCCTGGTGTGAGGAAACGTCGGTCACTGGTCCAGTGAAACACCTCTGTAGGTGCTGGGGGGGTTGGGTTGTGCTGCTCTGTGTGGGTTGGGGTGGTGCTTGGAGGGAGCATCCACAGGGCCCACGGGTGCTGTTCCTGCTGGCAGCATCTAAGGTAGCGCAGAGTTTCCTGGGATTATGCCAGAAGATGGATTTGCTGGCCAAAAGCACAAACCCTGTGCCAGACCTGAGGACTGCGCTGTGGCAGTGCCTCCTTTCCAGGCAGGAATCAGGAGTGCCTGGTGACTGCACCCCTGCCACTGATGCCATGAAGATTTTTGCCTTTTCTTTTATACCCGTTATACCTTTTTACAACTTCTGTATTCCTAGTGCTTTTTGCCTACATTCTTGGACTTGTTTGTCAAGCTGAGAGACTCAACATTTTAGAAGCTTCGTAGTTAGGGATCAGTGTGCCCCAGAGCCCAAGGTCCTCTCCAGAACACATTCTGTAAACCAAGATAGAACCATCCAGGGGAAGGCTCCTTGGGGAGGGGGGCTCACTTGAGCCTCTCATTAGGGAACTTTTGATAGATCTGCTAATTAGTAACACCTATAATGTTATACCCGATGCTGGGGGGGGACACACACAGACTCGGCGGGGTGCATTGGGGTGCATATGACCTGGACGTGTGCACCTAAGGATCCTGAAAATAAATACCGAGGTAAAATCCCTTTTCCCCTTCTAACCGTGTATGACTCTTGATTTTAAGACCAGGAAAAGGCATCACCACCACCCAGGGCTCCTGGGGCACAGCTCTGGTGGACAAAACCTCCTTGTTCTGCAGCCCAGGTGGGCTCCAGGAGGACGGGGGGCTCATGTGGGCACGGACAAAAGGTGCTGAAGGAGATGTTGGCGGTGGCTGTCCTGGCAGGGCTCAGAAACCCCAGCACAGCCCCAGAGCCTGCTCAGGCCAGCCCACACAACCCCCACCAGGAGGGCATTTGCAGGGCCCCTTCTCTCTCCTCCTTCTCGAGAATCCAAGTAGAACATTTTGGGTCTTTTTGCTGCTTTTCTCATCTTTGCTCCCTGCTGGAGCTGATTTAACCCTCCGCCTCGCAGAGCTCCATCCAAGAGGGACATGTTTTGCCTTCGTAGTACATGAGACTGCTATAAATTATTGGCTGCTTTGTGTCAGCCAGAGCCCGACACAGCCCATAAAACCTTCTGGCCATGTTATTGCTCTTGAACCTGGCACCAGGCTGCTGGTGTCGAGCTGGCACAGACCCAGAGGAAGGGGTGGGAGCTCCAGGGATGTGTTGTTCTCCTATGTGACACCCCCAGCCTTGTTCCTAAAGTCACCCACGGGCTTTATGAGTCCATGGAGCCCGGAAGGAAGAGCTCTGTCCTTGCTGTCACTTGTGTTTCTGGATAGCCATTCTTGCTCCAGCTCTGCCAGGGATGGTGCAGAGGATGGTGCGAGATTCTATTCAGTGGTGCCCAGTGACAGGATGAGGAGCAAAGGCCATGAACTGAAACACAAGAAGTGCCACCACAACATGAGGAAGAACTGCTCTCCATGGAGGGTAGGAGAGCCCTGGAACAGCTGCCCAGGGAGGGCGTGGAGTCTCACACGCTGGGGACATTCCAAACCCACACCTGGATGTGCTTCCATGTCCCCTGCTCCAGGGGACCCTGCCTTGGCAGCAGGGCTGGGCTGGCTGATTTCCAGAGGGTCCTTCCAACCCTGCCTATTCAGGAATTGATATTCTGGAATTCTGGTTCTGTACCACCCCTCCACTGCAAACAGGTGGGAAAATCACACCACAGCATGTGTTACTGAGGCTTGCAGGTACTGCATTATTATCATTATTATTGTTATCATTATCATTATTTATTGCTACTTCTACTATCACCATTATTATTATTCTTATTCTCCAAGCACAGAACCAGTGAGGTTAAAACTCAGCTGTCTCAAGGTGAGAATCCTGCCTGTTCACTACATTATCCATAAGTGATGTGTGCAGGAGGTCAGTGGGAAGCAAAGGGGGCCTCTTGAGAGCCACAAAAACTGGACTTTTAATTTAAAACTACCCTTTCCTGTTGGAGTGTCTCTCCTGCCAGTCCATTTCTTATTCCTGCCACTCAGCAGTGATCAGCAGGTAACAAGGGAGGTCTTGCAGCGCTGCCTGGCCGGTTCCAGTGCTGTAAATTATAGATATATATGGTACAAAGGAGCGCTGGGATATTAATTTCTGTTGTTGAAAATCACAGACCCTCTACTTTAATTTACTGCTAAATAATAAATGACTTCGCGAGATACTCGGCAAAGATAAAGACACCTCGGTAAATCAGACAGCTCATAAGCACTTAGGGCTCGGTCTATCTTGCATGTGTACTTAAGTGGTTTATATTGTTCTCAGAAAGCAGAAATAAGCAGGCGTTTAACTGATGCTATCTGCCAAAATAAAGGATGAACCCGTGAATCAAATGGTTTCCTGCAAATCCTCATTTGCATTTGAAGAGTGGAATGAAGAGCGGCGCTGGAGGGAGCTGGGAACATTTAGGTACAAGGCTCCGGTGTGTCCCGCAGGAGCCGTGGGATGCAGGCAGTGAGGCCGTCCCAGAGAGCAGCAGGTGGGTTTATACAGGATTTGTATGGGGTTTACCTGTCGTTGTTCTACCGAGAGCTGGCGAGAAACGACACAATCCAAATCCAAGGAGAAAAGGAATTGTTCTATTATTTACAAGCTAGGTTATATATCTTTGTACGTGAGAGAGCATGGTATGATTGGTCGCTTGACCAGCCACCCCCTGGAGGGATTGGCTGAGGTTCTCTAACACCCATTCAAACTATTTTTTTCCAGAGTACCAAAACAAGGCTGGAAAACAAACCCAGGTGCAGAGATGGAGAATTAGTTTACAAAACCGTCTTTCACTGTTTCTCAGCTAAAGCATGAGAAAGAAGAACTTCACAAAATGCTTCAGCAGCTGGAAAATTCCTCTGCTCCTGCCTTTTAGCGTCCACATTTACCCACAGCTCAGCAGGAGGAGGAATGGAGTGCACGGGCAAGTCTGGAAGGTGCCAGGATTTGAAGCCGTCTCTCTTCACCCTGCACCTGTGAGAACGCCATCCATGTGTTTCCATGCTAGTGACACTTGGCAAGAAATGGTGCAAAGCAAGGTGGCACAAGGGTGGCACTGGGGACCCAGATCTGCATCGTGGATCTGCCGTGGAGAGCCAGATCCCCGGCTGGTTCTGCCTCAGTTTCCCTCCTGGCATGCAGAAGAGGCCATCCACCTCCCCAGGCTGCTGTACAGCTCTGTCTCCTGGCTCAACATTTTTGTCAGAGTCACTAAAATTGCATCTGCAGGGAAGGCAGGAGCTCTGGGCTGGCCTAAGGAAGTTGGATGCTGGGCTCTGGGAGCCCAGCCCCACGGATCTAGGAAGGCAGCAGCCACAGAGTGCCAGGCTGCAACTATTTGCAAAGGCAAGTTAGAGTCAAAAAGATGCACTCAGAGTCTGAAGTGAAAATAAGATATGGATGTGGCCGATTTTGACATTTATAGCTCATGTTTATTATGCAAATTGGCTGCACTCTATAGGAATGCAGCAGGAGGAGATTGCTAAGGGCACCAACTCATCCCTGACGTCTGTGTTGGAAGCATCTCCTGTGCATCTGTGGCCCTGTTAAGCAGATTTTGGGGTGGTGGGGAGGCAGCCGGGGTGTGGGGGCTCTGTGAGTGGTGTCAATGCCTGGCTGGGGCTGCAGGACCTTTAGGGATGTGGCTTTGGTGGAACAAGAGGGTGTCAGAGCAAACCACCTCAGTGCTGATCCCCAGGATAAACACAGAGGCATTTCCTTGGGATAATTTCAGCTCTGGCTGTGCCCTGGCCTCACTCTGAAGGGTACAGGGAGCTCCCAAGTGCTTTGGAGTGTTTCAGAGTGTGGCTACCTGAGCACAGAATAGAAGAGACTGCCGTGGTCCTTTACTGAGCCACCTCTGCCCTGTCCAGCCTTCCTCCTGCTCGGGGTCTGCTGTGGTTGGAAATGGATATTTACCCCGAAGTGCAGACACACTGAACACCTCACTGCCAGCCCAGAGCTGTCCCCATCCCACAGGTGTCATGGGAGGAGCAGCTGAGTGGCTGCTGGTGCTGAGAGGCCGGGAGATGTCTCCTCAGAGATCCTGCTGTGGCACGGATGGTGCTGCCCTTGCAGGTTTGCTGGTTTGGGGAGGACTCCCCAGCCTGCTCCAGGGTGTATTGGTGTATTCCAGCTCTGTGGAGAGGCCTGAGGATGCTGCTAGGCAGGTGTGAATTCATGTGCCTGGCAGCAGAGAGGAGCTCAGGGTGGGCACAGCTGGTCTGTGCCTCAGAAGTTCGTCCAGCTCCATGACACCGTGCCTGCTGCTGGCTTGTGGAGAGGACAAATCACAGCTGGCACAGCTAATGTGAGGGGAGCACAGCCATACAGAACTGGATCTGGAAGAAATGTTGCCACAAGGAGTTATTCTTCAAAAAAAAAAGCCCCTGGTAGGTGGGAGGCAGCAGTGTGGCCGTGCTGCAATCAGCACACGCCTGGCCACTGCAGCGCTCCTCAGCAGGTCACCAGCTCTCAGATTTGTCATCTTCAGAGTGGAGGACACCAGCCCAGCTGGCTCCACTGGTTCATGCACACAAACTGCCCAGCTGGCAGGCTGATGGAAGAGGAACCTCCAGCTGGGGACTGTGACAAGTGCCTGAGAGAGAAAACATCTTTCCCCAGCACAGCTGGGTTTGGTCCACAAGCGTGTTTGAATAACAAAATGAGTACGTACACAAACCTCTTCAACCTTCTCTGCAGCAGGGAACTGGGGATAGAGGAGATGCTGATGGGAGTAATTCCAGATACAACAGCTCTGTGGAGCAGGGAATTTTCACTTTGTTTTTCAGGCGAAGGCAGAGATCCCTGAGCTTTCAGCTCGTCACCGTGGCGGGAGGGACGTGTCCTGTCCGAGTGCCTTGGGCTCAGGTGTCCAGGTGACGTGACCAGCCATGGCACTCTTTCCCCAAGGGGGATGCCTGCCTTTTGGTCTCTGCTGGAGGCCTTTTCCACGTGTGAGAAGGGCCAGGGTAGCTCACAGCCCATTTCCAAGGCAGCAGGAACTGGAGCACATCGATGGTTGCTAGGAACCAGGGACACCACAAGATGATCCCTACAGAAAGGACATTGAGGGGCTGGAGTGTGTCCAGAGAGGGCCAATGGAGCTGGGGAAGGGTCTGCAACCACGAGTCTTATGAGAGGGAGCTGGGGAGGCTCAGCCTGGAGCAAAGGAGGCTCAGGGGGGACCTTGTGGCTCTGCACAAGTCCCTGACAGGAGGGGGCAGCCGGGAGGGTCGGGCTCTGCTCGCAGGGAACAGGGACAGGAGGAGAGGAAATGGCCTCAAGCTGCACCAGGGGAGGTTTAGATTGGCTGTTACAAAAAATTTCTTCACTGAAAGGGTTGTCAAGTCCTGGAACAAACTGCCCAGGATGGAGGGGAGTCACCATCCCTGGAGGGATTAAAAGGTGCGTGGGTGTGGCACTTGAGGACATGTTTCAGGGGCGAACATAGAGGTGTTGGGTTAATAGTTGGACTCAGTGATCTTAGAGGTCTCTTCCAAGCTTAACAATTCCATGATTCTCTGAAGACCCTCAGTGTGAGCAACCCTGGGAGAAGCAGGAATTTGTGTGATGGGAGCAGGCCAGGAGCATGTACAGAGGCAGCTTTTCACATCAGAGGTACCCAGAGTACAAACATACACGGGCCAAGGGCTCAGCTTGGTTTCAATCTCTCTGGTAAATTTGCCTGGTTTTACCTGTTGAACTCCACAAGAATTTCTGGCACAACTGGCAGAGCTGGGTGCCACCCTCACCTTTCTGATCTTGCCAAGAGGAGGGCTCAGAGAGGCCCAAAGGGATTTTAAGCACTTGATGCACTGAAATGCATCAGATGATCCTTTGCAGATCATCTGGGAAAGCTCTGGCGGCAGCAAACACTCTGCTCTGTGCGTTCTCCCCCGATGGAGGAGCTGCAAACCCTCGAGCTGATGGTGCATCCCACGATTTGCTCCCAAAGAGGCAGAAAGGCTCCACTCCCTGCCCTCAGGCACCAGGTGCTCCTCACCATGGAGCCAGTGTCCGCCCATCCCATGGGATATTCCACGTGGGGGCAATGGATCAGCTGTGGAAGCCGATGCCCCCACTGGGAGTCTGACACATCCCACAGCGCAGCAGTGACCCCGAAGGCAGGAGGATCCCACCCCGGCAGCACCAGGCTCCCAGATCCATGTGCTGCTCAGTTTTCCTAACGCTGCTGAAAGCCAGGGCAGCTCCAATTTGGCTGGAGCTGCTCAGGTACGATGTGGCACCGTGGGCAAGCACCAAACCCCACGTCTGACAGCGAAAGCATTCTGCTGGAGTGCAGCATGAGGAAACCAAATTACTCTGGAATCAACGAGAAAATCCATCACTGGTGGGAAGAGGAGGAGGGAACCGGTTGAAGGATCCACGTACAGGACCGTGACAGCAATCAAACAACAGCCCTTTAAATGTCAGGGGGTGAGCGTGGTTTAATAGCAACTGAAACGCTGCCAAGCTGGGCGACGCGGAACAGAGCAGAGGGATGGATACATCCACCTATTATCTGCTCCCTGGAGAAAGAGAGGAGGGAGATAATTCAGGTTTATGCTTGATCTACTGTGTAAATCTCGGAGAGGTAATGTTTTCTTTTATCAAATAGGAAAACAAAGAATGTTTGTTTTCAGCTCTGTCCCTGCCATCAGCCAGACAGCCCGAGCTCGGCTGTACAAATGAGATACACAACGTTTACAGCTGGCCAGAGCTGGGCAGAATTGCACCCAGGAGGGATGAGATCCTGGCAGCTGGCCAGCCCCTGGCTCCCTTGGAGGCAAAATAGAGTGTGAGGGGGACACAAAGGGACCAGCAGGATGCACCGGTGGCAGCATCGGGCGTGAAATGCTTTTGCCTTCACAAATAAAACTCGGGAAGGGCGTGAAATGCTTTTGCTCTGCACACAAGGGCCCTGGGCCACTCTGATGTGCTGGAATGGGTGGCTCTCCCTGCCCACAGTGGGGCGTCCGGGTTCTCCTGCGGGGCTGGTGATGAACAAGGCTGTGAGGTGTCGCAGCCCCTCGGGCTCGGTTGTTAAAGCCCCTCTCCGCCGTGAGCGTGCCCGCGGAGCCAGCGCAGCCTGGCTGCCTCACCTGGCTGCCTCACCTGGCCACTGCGCCTTTGGCTCCAGGGCTCTCCCACTGTGCTCTGGGTACCTGGCACCGCTGAAGGATTTCACTGCAGCCACGGTCGGGTTTGATGGTCTTGGAGGTCTTTTCCAGCCTCAAGGATTCTACGGGTCTGTAAGGGAAAAAAGAGCGCGGAGCATTATGACTTCAGCATTGAAGCAGCAACGCAGGAGAAGCGGGGCTGTGCTGGGAGAGGGGATATCCCTCGGCTTGTGAGCAGCGGTCAAGGAGCAGCAGGGAAGGGCTTTGTACTCTGAGATGCACAAAAGCAGCTTTTGCGAAGTCAGCGCCTCAGATCTGCGGGTATTTGTGTTTTCATTCATCCCTCTGCATCACAATTCTTTGCGCAAAGTAGGGATCGCGACCTCTGCTTTCACAGGGACCGGAGAGACGTTCCCGGGTATTTGTAGAACACTCCTGCTGTGTATTTACAAGCGGCAGAGGGAAAATCACAAGGAAATGAAGAGTTTAGTATTCAGAGCAGGCTCTGAGCAGCGCAGGCACCCACTCCTGGGGAGCCTGAGCGTGGAATTACCTGCTCAGCTGGCACAGCGTGGGGCCGGGCTGGTGGCACAGACCTTGTCACTCAAGCCCCGTGCTCGGATGTGCCAGCACCGAGAGGCCACACGAAGCTTTAATGGGCAAAAATGAGGTTTTTGTTTGCTGGTGGTGTGGTGCTTGGCTTCCCCAGCTGCTCCTCCCATCCAGGTTTTGCATGGCTTGGACCTGTATGTATATTTTATAAGAGGTCTGCTAAAATGTGTTATTGCAGAAATAAAACTAAGCACTGCTTCATTTTTAATGAGCCGTCAGGGAGCAAGTTATTGCTCGTGTGTTGGAGTGGTTTGCTGCTCCGGGGCTGTTCGTACCGAAATGTCTTGGAGGGAAATCTGTGATTAAATTTCATGAGTGAGATACCTGTGCTTGCGCTGAAAGCCTCTCTCTTAGCCAGGAGTGGCTGTCAGAGCCGCTGAAAGTGAAGCACAATTCAACATAAACAGGTGGCCTTGAGAACTATCAGCAGAATATTAGATCAAAACACTGATTTACTCCGTATTAACTGCCCTGTGGTTTCAGCTCCAGCCAAGAGCGACGTCTGAACTCTCTTCATGCAGAGATTTTGCCTTTGGGGGGGATTATAACAATGGAATAATGGAATGATTTGGGTTGAAAAGGATGTAAAACCCATCTCATTCCACCCCTGCCATGGGCAGGGACACCTTCCACTGTCCCAGGTGGAACTACCTGGCCTTGGGCACTTCCAGGGGTGGGGCAGCCACAGCTTCTCTGGGCAGCCTGTGCCAGCGTGTCAGCACTCTCACAGGGAGGAATTTCTTCCTCCCTTCTTTTAGTATCAAACTATTCTCTCTTGTCCTATCGCTGTCTGCCTGTGTAAAAAGTCACTCTCCATCTCTTTATAAGCTGCCTTTAGGCACTGGAAGGGGCTTTAAAGTCTTTCTGGAGCCTTCTCTTCTCCAGGTGAACACCCGCAGCTCTCCCAGCCTGGCTCCAGAGCAGAGGGGCTCCAGCCCTTGGAGCATCTCCATGGCCCCCTCTGGACCGGCGGCTCCAAAACCAAACCCCAGCCGGTCGGGCCGTTCCCAAGCTGCACGGGCTCCTGTTCTCTGCTGGTGCCGAGCCCCACAGCGCTGGGCTGTGCCCCCGGCAGTTCCCCTCCCGTTCTCCGGGCTCCGCTCCCGGCAATTCCCGGCGGATCCCGGGCGCTCCGCTGCAGTCCCAGCTCCCGCCGCAGGAGGGCGCTGTCCCCGGCGGGCCGTGCCCTGCGCGGCGCTCTGGCCCCACGGCTCCTCTCGGTGTCCTTCCGGCCGCGCTTCCGGGCTCCACTTCCGGCTTCCGCTGCCGGGCCGCGCTTCCGGCCGCGTGGCGGGCGGGGGGTGCTGAGGGAGGGTCGGGGACGGGGCCGTGATGGGGCTTGGGGGGATTTAGGGTGGGGACAGAGGGGTGCTAGGGGCGGGGAGGTGGCTGGGGTAGCCTGGAGTCCTGGGGGGCAGAGTGTGGGGTACAGGAGGGGCTGCACTGGGGGCTCCGGGGAAGCGGGGGTCGGCGTGGGGAGGCCAGGGGAGACAGGGTTGGGGGCTGGAGTGCTGGGGGATGTGGGGAGGGCGTTTGGGATGCAGTGGAGGTGGGTAGCGAGGGTCTGGGGAGCAGCGTGTGGGGCTCTGTGGGGCTGGGGGAGGCGGCTGTGGGGGCTGGAGCTGTGTGGGGGTGCAGGGGGGTGTTGGGGTGTCGAGGGGGAATTGAGGGCCTGGGAGTCCGAGTTCCCCGGGGGGTTTCAGGGGGGGCTGGGGGAGGCAGGGTTTGGGGTCTGTGTGGGGGCTTTGGGGCAGTGTAGGGGGTCGGTAGGAGCACTGGGGCGCTGTGCAAGGACAACCCGGGGTGTGGCTCCTTCCTAGGGGACGTGTTGGGCCCACAGCAGGCTCGGGGAGCCGGGGGAGAGCTGAGTGGGGCCCGTGGGGTGTAAGGAGTGAGCCATGGGGTGGGGAAGGGGCTGCAGGGCCAGGCCAGGGTGTGCCCCAGGGCCAGCAGCCAGACCAGGACTCTGTTTTTGCTGTGACTGTCCCAGAACTTTGTGTGTCACAGGATTTCCTGCCGGGGCTCAGCCCCAGAGAAGCCACAGCCGTGGATGGTCACAGGGATGGGACTCAGTGCTTCCATCCCTGAGGTGAGGAAGGACCAGGTGAGTTGTGGGAGCCCCACGTGTCCCTCCTGGGCAGGGGTTCGGGGTCTGTGGGCTGGGGAAGGGCTGCTGGGTGGTACCAGCCAGCCTCACCCGTGCCCGAGAGCAGCTCCCAGGTGGGCTCCGTGCTGGGCCTCACCTGTGCAGTAACAGGTGTGAACATTCATGAAGCATTTTGATGGTCATGTATGATACTGCAAACAACAGCTGTGCCCCCAACCCAAGGAAAGAGAGGGGTTAGATTGGGGTTTTTAATGTATACTGAGCCTTCTTCTGAAAATGATTTGCAAAATCAAACTCTCTCAGGTATGGAAATCAGAACCTGGGTACTTGCTTTGTCACTAGATGCTGTTTGAGTTGCAACTTTGTTCCCCACGTAGGAGGGAATAGTGATAAGGTGGTTTCTGCACTCGAGCAAGTGTAAAGCTTTGTTGGAAGTTGTGTACTCTGCTCTCTTGTTCTGTGTTTGGTTTCTCTCCTGCAGCAGGGGGTTCACCTGGGGACAGCTCAGGGGACTGTGTGCCCTGGCAAGCGTGGGAAGGGAGAGGGAGAGGGGAGGGCCCGTGCAGGGAACCTGGCACCACAGTGATCCCAGCTTCTGGCAAAAGTTCCTTGCCAAAAGAAGAAGTCCTTTTCCTGTTTGTTGTTGCTGTGGGATGGGTGATCTGGCTCTGGTGTGCTTTGGGAAGTGCTCGTGGTAGAGATGCTTTTGGGAAGGGCTTTAGGGAGAGCTGGGGGTGGGATGATGCTTCAGTTAGCACTGCTCCAGAGGAGATGGGTCTGTGTCGGACAGGGGACTCTGGTTTTAGCTGCATTCCTGGGTGAACATCTTGGTTATTTCTTTTCAGGTAGCTGGACCAAGAGGTGGTTGTGCAGGATGGTGAGAGCTGCTCTTACTGTTTGGTTATACCTGTGTGGTTTTTTGGGTTATCACAGAATCATAGAAGGGTTTGGGCTGGAAGGGACCATAAAGACCATCTCCTTCCACCCCTGCCATGGGCAGGGACACCTTCCACTGTCCCAGGTTGCCCCAAGCCCTGTCCAGCCTGGCCTTGAACATATCCATGGATGGGGCACCCACAGCTCCTCTGGCAACCTGTGCCAAGGCCTTGCCCATCTAATTCCCTAATACCCCTTCTGCCTGTTGAAACCATTCCCTCTTGTCCTGGCACTACATGCTCTTGTGAAGAGTCCCCCTCCAGCTCTCCTGTAAGTTATAGAAGGCAGTTTTGCCTAATTGGATGGTGAACATGAATAAAATCCATTTCTCAAAGTTGACTTTCTTTCTTTCTTTCTTTGTATTTGATACTCTTGTGCCTGAACAAGGTTGGGAGGTGTTTAACTGCTGCAGGTGGCTGTGCAGGCAGGCAGAGAACTGACCCCTGCACTGACCCCTGCACTGTCACACCCTGCAGGTGTCACACCCGGTCCTGCTTGGGGAGCTGCAGGGCAGTCAGATGCTGAACTGAGCTCCTCGGCAGTGCTGTGGGATTTGGGAGCATCTCGGTGTGCCAAGCTCCCACCTCCACTAGAGGGTGTGAAGCTCCACAGAATCCTTTTGTTTTCACGGAAACGGGAAAACTGGGAGTCCTTCTGTAATCGGATGCACAGGCAGCCAGGCCATGGTGGGATTATATCCTCGGGAGATTCCTGCTCTGTGCCCTGGCAGCAGCCCAGGCTGCTCGTGCATTACACAACTGCCAGCCGGGCTCGGAGCATTCCAGGGGGTGTCCCTGGCCAGCCTGCAGCCAGGAAGAGCAGCTGGAGTGTGCAGGGGAGGCAGCTCTGCTGTGGGTTTGATCAGGTACTGCCCACCTCCTGGATGAGGTTGCTTGGAGGGTAACTTCCCCGTGCCAAATTTTCCCTCTCCTTCTGCTTGGGGAGCAAAATGTAACAGCTGACAAATGTCTCACTTGCACAAGAGCCTGGCTCCTGGGTTTCCCTTCCTAGAGGGAATTTCCACTGGGTGTGCAACATTCCCCAGCCAAGCCCAAGACCAGTGTGCTGTGAAATTCCATGAGCCCGTGCTGCTTGCTGGGCTGTGTGTGCTCCCTGTGCTTGTAGGATGTGCTGTAGAGGCTGCTCAGCTCGTGGTGGCCACGTTGGCTCCTTGGCCAGGTACAGGATTTCCTCCTTGCTAAATTCTGCCTCCAAGTGTCTCGTTAAGAATGAATTCCTGAGCAGAACTGGAGCCAGCAGTGCTGCCTTTGCTCCAGCACTCAGTGCTTGGGGGAGCACCCAGAGCAGGTGGCTGGGGATGTGGAGGAACACAGGCTCCTCTCCAGCTGCTGGTCCCGTCTGGGTGTGCAGACATTTAGGAGTTGGATCTGTCTGGGAGGGAAGCAGCTCCACAGGTGGGTGGGATGTGCAGCTCTGCGGGGTCAGGAGGGCTCCATGTCCTGCCAGGGTTGTCCAGTCAGAGCCCTGGTCATGGGGAGGGTGAACTGGCCTCTCCAGGGACCTTCCTGAAAGAATCCCATGGGAATGTGCCCTAGAGGAAAGAGGGATCCCAGAACTGGGTAATATTCAAGGAACACTTCTTCCAGACTCAATAACATCCCTGTGGGCAAGGAATGGAGCAAAAGGGGCAGGAGAGCTGTAGGAATGGACATGGAACTCTGTCAGGAGAGAGAATGAGGTGGAAGAAGGGACAGGCCATCAGGATGAATATAGGGATGATGTCAGTGTGCTGTGCTCATCCACGGCCAGGAGTGCTGATGAGAGGGAGGTCAGAGACTGTGTCCCCCAGTTCCAGATCCTGGTCCAGAGCCAGCTGTGGAGCAGCAGCCAGGATCATAACCCAGCCAAACAAATCCTCCATCAGCTGAGCATGAAATGGATATTTATGTGTATAATGAGGAAGCAGGCAGAGGTGTTTGCACAGGCACCCATGTTTTACCTCAACTGCAGCCAGGCCAAATCCTGAGCACTGGGGCTGGGCTGGGATCCTGTGTGGGAGATGCTCAGGCTGTGGGGAACAGAAGCTGGGGGCAGCTGCCAAGGTGGGGCAGGTTGGTGAGCAACGAGGAAACCTCTTTGTCCTCCAAAGCACAGCCCAGGCTGAGGGCCTGGCTGTGCCTGTGGTGTCTCCCCTCACACTAAGCCCAGCTCTGTTCCAAGGCTGCCTTCTGCTCTCCCCTGCTCTGCTCCTGGTTTGTGCTGAGGCTGGAAGAGCTCTGAGCTCTGTGCCTGGCTGGACCTTGAGCTGGGGCAGCAATCAGCTCACGCTGTCTGTGTTATGTAAGGGTTTGACCTTTGCCTTGTTGGAAGCGGAAATGTCTGGACTGCTCTGATCTCTGCAGGAACTGCGAGGGGCTGTGGCCACTTCTGCTGGGTAAACAGCCAGAGAACTGCCTGTTTTCCACCTTTCCTCTCCCTCCACCACCCACTGAAACTGCTCTGGCAGCTCTCTTGGAGTGTGACACCTGGGAATAGTGCTGGCAGCCAGCAGTGCAGCCCAGACCCTTCCACTCGGCATCGCTCAGCCTTGGTGAAGACTCACCTCTGCTAAGAGGCTGCTTTTAGCTGTTCCCTCGAGAGCTGGTTTTAGGTCTGGCTGTAGCACTGCTCTTCCTTCAGCAGCAGCTGAAGTCCTTTGGGCACAGGCTGCAGGAAGGACACGTCTGGTGTCTCACTGCCCTGACCCTGGGGAAGGACGAGGCTGGGGCTGGGCACAGCTGAGCATCCTTGGAGCTCACAGCTCCCACCAGAGCCAGGATTGCGCGGCAAGAGATGATGCCAGTCATTCTGCTGTGATGGTGAAGGGAGCAGGCAATCAAAAAGGCTTTAAAAAAAAATTATTTTTAAGCTATAGCTAAGAAATCTGCCATGGCTCCAAGTTGGACCTTGCAGCCAGAGGTGAGCAGGCTTAATTTGACAGCTATTTCTTAAATATTTCAAAAGCTGCCTGGAATAAACGGAATGCTTCCGAGTAGTGACCTAAATTCCACTTGCTGTAAATTTCATTAGAAAGTGGATTTGTGTGCCTGCCAGGCTGCTTTGCAGCTTCATTGATCTGCCCAAACCATGTGCTGTGCAAGTGCCTTCCTCAGCAGATTTTTAAAGAGCTCACTGCTGTGTGCTGCCAGCCCAGAATGTGACTTGTTTTCTTCCTTTTCTCTCCTCTTCCTCTTTTTTTTTTTGTTTCCTGGTGCAAATGCATCATTTGTTTACTAATCATGTCACATCATTAGCTGCATGGAGTCATCCCACCAGCTGTGTGGGCACGGAGGGAGCAGCTGGGAAGGAAAATGTCACTCTCTTCAGCTTGCTTGATGTGCTTTGCTCCCAAATCCCCATCCCACGCCATGAAGGCCAAAGACTTTTGCAACCCCGGGAGCTGCCAGCAGCTCTCTGCTCTCCAGCACTGTCACCTGTGGTTCTGACATCCCCCAGAAAAAGCCTCCTCTCCTCCTGCTGTCCCCAAAGTGCTGTCTATCCCTGTGCAACCACAGCTTTAGATCTTGTGGAGAGGTGTGATGGTAGCACAGATGGCACAGGCTGAGCCTTACCAGGGAAAGTAGCCTGAGGAGATGTGGGACTGCCACACCTGTGGATGCAGGAGCAGCCTGCACCTCGTCAGGCCTGAGCAGGGTCACAGAGGTGCTGCCGAGTTCCCTTCCTGTAGCAGTGTGTTTGCAGCCCACCTGCTGGGGTTAAAGGGAGTGGAGAGGGGCTCTGTGCAACACCACAGCTGTCTCTGTTTGGTTTCTCTCCTGCAGGGGGGGAGTTCACCTCCTGTGTTGTCAGACTTGGAGCAATTGCCTGGTTGGGCTGAATTACTGGGTGAGGGGAAGGTGTGTTCCAGTAGCCCTGAGGTTGGGTACCCAGCCCTGCCTGCCCCATGGGAACCCTATTCTGGGGCTGTCCCTGTGCCCCTGGCACTGCTGTTCCTGTGGGGACCCCCAGCCCGGGGAAAGGCTACATGGCAGTACGAAACCCAAGTTTGGGAAGCCCCATGGCCTTGCTGTGGTTCGGGGGCATAGGACACCCTGGGCACTGTGTGTGGAGCAGGCAGACTGTGCTGGAAATAAAGGCCTAGCCCACAACCCCATCCTTCAGGAATGAAGTGCTGGCACCTGGCAGGAGCTCTGACAGCTCTTCCCAGTTCACAGCACAAGGCAGAGCTGGCTTTTGAAGAGGAGCTTTCCTACCCGAGGACAGTCCCAGCACTGCCAGGCTGGCATGGAGAACAGCCCTGGCAGCAAGCCCAGGGGTGGGTTTGGGCCAGGAGGGCATGCTCATGTTGAAGGGATGTCTAAGGGGATTAGTAATCATAGAAATGGTCTCCAAAGGGTGAGATTACAAAACATGGGTTTCCCTCATCTCTCTCCAGACACAGAGCCTGTGCAGCTGGGAATATGGGAGGGACTGGAAATACCCCAAACCCACCCAGAGAGGTGTTTAGTGTCAAGGATGGAGGTTGGAGAGAAATATCCCACTCTTCTAACCACTCTCTATGAGTGAACATTGTGAAGAGACATCTGGAAGGGGGGTTTGGTGCTCCTCTTGCTGTGTGGGTGATGAAAGTGGGAAGAAATCCCTGTCTTGGAGCTGTGGAACATGGGACTGTCCTGCCTCCTGATGAGGAGGGGGCTTTCTTGGGCTGAGTTGTGGCATCCGAACAGCAGCAGCCTTTCCACTGCCTTCCCTTCCCCTTTGGCTGCCAGCACAGGGGATGCCGAGTGCCGGGATCCTGGCTGTCCTCTGCTCTGGGAGAGGCGCTGCTTCAACTCTGCTGTACAACCATGACTTATTTTTGGAAGTTAAACCTGAAGTCTGACAAAGACCCCACAGCTTGGGCCAGCAATATGGGCTGTCCTAGAGGCAGGGCCTTGCTGGCCAAACTAATTTCCCATAAATCTGAAATGCTCTGCCAGTTTCCCAGGTTCTCAGCATCCCTGCTGGAATTGCCTGTTTATTTATTTCCCTGAGTCTTCGATGTACAGTAGGTTTTGTAGAGGTGATGACCCACGTCCCATCCCCTCCTGCTGTCAGCACCCACAGCCTTTCCTTATTCTGGCTCTTGATGAGGGGTTTCTCTTGTGGCCCCAGGTGGCTTCAGATGTCCCCAAGCCTCATCTGTCCCCAGCTGCAGGAAAGGCAGGGAGGAAGGAGAGTTGGAGGCAAGAAGTCTCCTGGCTCTGTCCTGCTTTGTTTTGGGGCAGGGTGAGTGTGAGTGGTTCAGCCCCTTTGAGGGGAGGGCTCTGCAAGCTCACCCATCCATGCGTGGCAGAGAGGCACTGGGACTGTGCCAGCCTGGCTATGACTGGGCACTGGGATGGCACTGGGAGCTTCCCTGCCTCGGTTCCCTGCCCAGTGCAGTGAGGTTGAAGCAAGTGCAGCTGCACTTGTGAATGCTGAGCAAAGGGCTGGTCAGGGTGGAGCTGCCAGGGACAGCTGGATTTAAGAGTTGGGAGTGTCACCAAAGCAGCAGTTTCTCTCTGCAACCCATGGGGGCTTAAGTGAAAAATGAAACTTCTGTCTATCCCCTTCCTTGTGCTTTCTCATCTCCGCCAACGGAGCTGAAGATGGCAGAGGATTTTTTCCCCTATATTTAGCTTTGGAGAAATTGCTATAACTAATCGGCTTTAGGATTCTGTGTTCTCTTTTTTATTTTATCTTTTCCTGTCACTAAGACCTTGTCATGTGGCTGTGGACTGCAATTCGCTGGCTCTCTGTTTGCTGGGCTTTCATGGAGTCAATTAATAACCCGTAAAAATAACACCTCCAGCTGTTCCACTTGCAGCTGCCAGGCTGGAGTCTAATTACGGGGCCTTGGATCCCAAATCCTGCTTTGCATGTAAAAGTGCCAGTGAATAGGAAGAGCAGAGGAGATGGCAATGCAAAAAAGGAATGTGGTTTGGGGTCTATTTTTAGCCTTTTCAAGCCAAATGTAAAAAGACCCTTAGGCTGCTTGTGTCCTGCTGAATGTGATCACATGCACAATATTGTTCCCATGGCACAGCGCAGCAGCCAGGGTGGGTTGGGGGTTATTTTTGGCAGTTAGCTTGCCTACACTACAAACCTCCTTCTGGGTTAGTTTGCACAGTGCTGTGTTGTGGCTCACATCCATGTGCTAATGGGTTTATTGCAATCAGCTCCAGTTCTCTCTATGTTCCTGAGTGTGTCAGTGCAGTGGTGGGGAGAGGAGGCACACAGCTGCTCACCCAGTGCATCACACAGAGTGGTTGGTGGTAAAGGGGTGCTCAGCCTCCCTCCAAAAGTCTTTTCCTGCTGACTGTGATACAAAATTAATTTAGCTGGGGCTCTGGTGGATAGGTGATGGTCTCCCTTCCATGTCATCCTGTCTGTTGTGCACCCTCATCTGCTCTCCAAGCTGGATGTCGTCTCTGGGTGAACTGCTGGGCAGATTTGTCCTCTGCTTCTCTGGAGACTCTGCTGGGCTGGTTCTGCCTCAACTCCCACCACTGCCATATTCACCTGCCTCTTGCCTCCTCCTGCGTGCTCAAGACCACTCTCTTTTCTTGCTCCCCACAGAAGTGGGCAGTGAAGGCCCATGAGTGCCCAGGTGCATGGGTGGTGTTGGGGATGGGGAACAAAGAAAGCACTGGGCTCATTTCCAGTCTCTGTCCAGGGAGTTGCCCATGGCATGTCAGTCCTTTCCATCACTGGGCTCTTGTTTAATTCAGACTCAGCCTGGTTGTGACCAGAAGTCACATTAGTTCATTAGTTAATTTAAATACTTGGTGGTCACACATTAGTCTGTAGCCACCAGCTTGAGACCATGACTGCAAGTAGGCTTCTTTTGCTGGAGACCATCCCCTTTGTCAAAACAAGTTACTTGGAGACTGATATTGGAACCTGCCCTCAGAAAAAACTTGACACATCCCACTTGCACAGGGGTTGCAGAGACACCCCTATGGCAATTCCACCTCTTCCTTGTCTGCTCATGCTCCCCCTGACAACCCCCAAAGCCAGGAGGTGTTAAACATCTCTCTCATCCCTTGGGCGATGGAGCCACACTCTCAGAGGGTGTCCCTTCAGTGGAGCTCTGCTACCAGTTCACTCATCCAGGGACAGAGTATGCTATCAATCCATCCAGTCTTGCCTGGCAAAGAGATTGCAAACGTGGCTTTCCATCACGTGCTACATTAGCCAAATTAATTCCAGGACTGACAGCCAGCAGTGCTCGAGGTCGAGACAGATTAATGCTGCATCCGTGTCAGAGTCAGCAGAGCTGCTGCTTGCACTGTGCCAGCTCCCCGGCTGCAGCCAGCCCTCTGCTCAGCCGTGCCCTCTGCCTCACACCTCTCCGGAGCACTGAACTCTGCAATCACTGACACAGACAATTCAATTGGAAGGAACATCTGTCTCGGAATTGTGTTCCCATTCAGACTGCCGCCGCGGCGACAGGGTGACATTTTTCATGCGTCTTGCCTGCTTTCTTTAATCTCCTAAATACAGGCATGGCTGTGGAACACAGGAAGGTTCCTCCCCCGTGAGAAGGAGAAAGAAATTAGCCAGCAGATCGAGCGTGTATAGCAAATAATGAGATTGCCTTGGATACAGAACCGGAATTCATGTAAAGAATGATGCTGATCGGAGACGATAAGCGGCATTTCTGGGGTCCGCAAACAGCGTCATGAAACTTGCATTTCTCAAGTTCTGAGACACGCGTGGATGAAGGCTGCCAGCACAGGCCTGATCCACAGACTGTGAGTTAAAAAATAAACCCTGAAATAGCAATACTGGTAGTTATTTTGGTGTGCAAGTGCCTCATAATGCCTCATTTTCCTCCAGGCACAGGAATAAGCTGTACAGACACAGGCACTGTGATGCTGGCAGAGCAGCAGCCACAAAGGCAACTTGTCCTGACAGAGCTCCACTGAGACGTGCTGTGTTTGCCCAAGGGTGCAGACCCAGCTCTAGTGGAGTCAGTGTGTCCTTTAAAAGGAGATGGATTTGTCCAATACTTTCAATAGTAAGTGTTTCTTTTTACTCCTCTCGTATTAAAAAAACCAATAATTATCAACGTGTTAGAGGCAAATAGGGACAAAGTCTCTACCCAGTGAGTGACCCAGCAGCTTGATTCAGTGCTTGTGGAAGCAGCTGAGAGTATTTATACTGTCAGGCTCATTAAAAGGAGGGATGGTAAACAGCCTTTGTTTTTATTTTTATAGGAAATTTACTCATTGTTTCTGCTGAGCCTTTGGCTGGGACTCCTATTTTTCTAAGGATTGAGTGATCAGATCCTGGCAGTTCTTTAAGTCATTTAAAGAGACAACTGGAAACAGGCTGCTCCCTCTGAGGCAGGTACCAGGCAGCTCCCAGGCAGTGGCACAAGCACACAAGGGCTGTTTCCAAAGGCAAGTAGAAAAGTTGGGCGTTCCCAACAGCCCAGCGAACCCTTCCTCGCTCACAACTCCAGCTCCCTGTGTCATGAGCTTGACATCTTCAGCAACAATGAAACACCTCAGCAAATCTGCTATTATCCAAGTGTTTTTCCCTTTATTCCCTTGACCTTTATTTCCTTTACTGGAAGAAAGCTCATGGGGGTGAGTTCTCTTTAGCCTGTGCCGTCTCCTGATGTCTGGGGGATAAAATAACCTGGTGGGAGCCCCAGAGGGGGTCCCCTGCTCCTCACAGTCCCCCCAAAAAACAGTGCTATCAGGCTTCTAGGTGTTACAAACATCCAACACAGGTATTGGAATGAATGTTGGATCTGATGCTTCATCCAGAATATCCACTCCACCAGCTCCTCACATTCAATTATCTCTGTACGAGCAGTCCCCCCTGCACCACCTGCTCACTTCTGTTTTAGCATCGCACGGCTCCTGAGCAGCGACACGGAACTCGAGGCAGGGAGCCTTGGATGGATACAGGCTTTGCAGGGAGAGCATGGGAATAAGGGCTGGGATGTGTGCCACACGCTCATCCCCACTCATCTATTTTATGAATCAGGACTCAGTCCTATTTGCTAATGTTTGTCTGTGTAACCTTTGCTGTCAATGGCGCTGGTGCTCTGATGTCAGCTGCTGGACTCCGAGCGCTGGCAGCTGGTGTCCCTGGCCAGCTCCCAGCCTACAATTCAATTTTCCTACCAGTCACTTGAGAAGACAGGAAAAAACATGTTTCTGCCTGTTTGTGGCATCAAGACATAAAGGGCTCCAGTCTACAAGGTCATTTATGGCTTTTCTACAGGAAAGTTCAGATAAATCGAATAGCGGTATAAAGTTAATACACCCTCACTTATGGTACAATAAACTACAGTAAGCTAAGGCTGGTTTAATCCTGAGTAAAAATCTCATCACAGAGTTTAACACCTTCTAGATATCGTACATTAACATTCCCTCTCTGAACACAGACCAGTCTGGAGATATTTTACCCTTATCCCAATCTTGTGAATAGTGGAAAATTACTGCAGAGCTAAAAGTCGGGAGTGCCTGGGAATAAGGGAACCACCCAGGAAGTGAGGAGCTCTGGTCTCCTTTCTCATGCTGACTTACTGTGTGACTTTTCCTGTGGCATTTTGTGAACCTCAGTATTTATACCTGCATATTGGGATTATTAGTGTCTTCCCTGCCATTATGAAGGGCTTTAAGATCTCCAGAGATACATGGAGAAATGTTTCCTCCTGTTCACTGTTTACCCAGTATGGGCTATCCAGGGAGCTTACAAAAATATGTACAGCTGTAATGGATGGGCACATTCAGGTCTGTGTCTGGAGGGCTGAACTTGGGGGTCACAGTTACTTTTAAGAGAAAAGGGGTGAAGGAGTTCACACATCCTCACATCCAGCTTTACCAGTTTGTCTCTCCCTAAACTGACAAGGGAAAGGAAAAACGGTGACACCTGGTGAAATACCTGTGATGGATTAAATAAAAACCCTCTGTAAACCAGAATCAGTGTCCCCAGGGCACAACTCTGTTCCATTAACTGTTTGTCACTCATCATGCTTATTATTATTTCCATCATGCTGGCAGTGTTATCATTTGGGACCATTTCCATGCTTTTAAAGGTTTAGGAAGCAGGTATTTATTTCAATGCAGCCAGTAGTACATAAAAAATTCCACTGTTGCAGACGGGACTGATTTGTTAGGGAACAGCTCTTGAAGCACTTCAGTGTGTCTGAACTCAAACTCTCATTCCTTTTCCACATATTTTAATAAATGTATGGCTTAGCAGCAAGACTTCGAGTGACCATGTTCTCTCTTGTTACAAACTGCTGACAAACTCCTCTCTTTGGTACAACAGCTCTGAAGATGAGACTTGCTGGACAGTAAGGAGGCAGAATCACTTCACTTTTCTTCACTGCCTGGGATGCAAACAAAAGAAGCCAGAGCAAGTTCCTGCCTGCTGAAATTCCAGGAGCTTGAGCTGCATTCCAGCACGGCTGAGGGGTGTTTTGAATCTTTTCTCATATGCATCAGCCTTGCACGGCTCCCAAGCAACTGCACTTTCAGTTAGTTACTATTAATAGTAAAGGATTGACTACCAATAGTTCTCATTAATTTCCATGGCAATATTGCCCGAATCAAGATAACAATTGCCTCGAGTTGTGTAACCAAAGCTCATAACGTGAAGGAATGCAATCCAGGGAAAGTGCTCAGATGGAGGGAAGTGACCGACCTTCCATAACCTCCCTAAGGCCAAACTTCCCTTCATATCTAGCAGGCTGCATTCCTAATTTTCTGAAAATATGGAACGGTTTGCACTTTCAGGCTGTGTCCTCTGGGCTTCAGTCTCTAGCATGCCTCACAGCTTTCCTGAAACATTGCACCCACACATTTATTCCTTTATATTCCTCCTAACGATGCATGTCTGGAGCTTCCATAAGAGAAGATGTAACAAGAAAATAAACACTAGAAAAATTTAAAACCGTATTGCTTTCCTCTTCTTTGTCTATCTTGCTAAGATTGTTGTTTCTGCAGAAAACAGCCGAGACTACAATTGATTTAGATATTAAATTATGGATATTCACTCTATCAATAAACTCCAAATACCTTTAAAAGTCCAAATAAAGCATTTCTGATTTCCTGGCCATTTGGTTAGGTAGAATAGTGGTGGTCAGTAAGAATTAAAACATTTCCCAGAATCTAAAGAGGGAAATGTTATGAACAAAGAGGAATCTGAGTGGGCATAAATTCCTCCCTGTGCTATGCTGGTAGGATTATATCTCAGGCTTTCAGAGCAGGAAAAGGATGTTGCAGGCATAATGGCATGGAATATCAATCAGATAACTAAATCTAATTACAGTTAGCTAGTTAACTTCAGCTACATGAAGGCAACTGGCCAAGTGCCACAACAGAAATGAGATTCAGAGGAACAATTTCTCAACACATTAAACAACTTCTTGTAAGGACTAGTTCAGATCAGACAACAGGCTATGCTTGATTAACTTCAAAAGATACAAGGTTTGTGTAAGAAAGAATGGTAGCATAATCCCTCATTAGTGGTAACCACAAATTCAGCTTTCCCGGAGGAAGAATTGCATCAAAATGTCAGGATATGACTCTGAATTTTAGTAGATTTATATTCTGAGGGAGCAAGCCATTAATAAAAGATATTGTGGGTAAACAAAATGTCTCAATAGTGCTGATGAAGGGAGCAGAGTCATGAGCTCCTAACTTTAAGTCCTTATTTTAACACAGTTTGTGATACTCTGATACTGTAAAAAACACCATTGTATTTATTTCTTGCTTTTAGTACATCACAGTAAACCATGCATGGTGTGAGACAGAGCTCTTTGAGGCATCCTAAACTGCAATACCCTGGGCTGGGTAAGTGCTGGCTGATTATGGACACGGAGGAGAGGCAGAAAGATGCTCCTGCGGTGACAGAGGCAGGTCCCTGTGCTCCCACAGCACCACGGCCCTGGAGCACTGAGTGACTCTGGCACGGCTGTGCTGACTCCGGGCTGTTCCATTGCCCTGAGCTGACCTCACCCCTGATGGTGCCTGAAACCCACCCAGAGCCCCCCAGAACCCTGTGCCGAGGGAGCCACGGGGGGTGTGGGACCACAGGATGCTCAGGAGGCTGAGGGGAGCTACCTGCAGAAGGTGCCATGTCCCGCTGTCCGTGTCCTCCTGCCCCTGGGGGGTGCGTACATAACTTGGTGTGTGCACATGGCTGTGTGTGTACATGGCTGCGTGTGTGTGCATGGCTCTGTGTGTGCATGGCTCTGTGTGTGCATGGCTGTGTGTGTGCATGGCTGTGTGTGTACATGGCTGCATGTGTGCATGGCTGTGTGTGTACATGGCTGCGTGTGTGCATGGCTGTGTGTGTACATGGCTGTGTGTGTGCATGGCTGTGTGTGTACATGGCTGTGTGTGTGTACATGGCTGTGTGTGTACATGGCTGTGTGTGTACATGGCTGCATGTGTGCATGGCTGTGTGTGTGCATGGCTGCATGTGTGCATGGCTGTGTGTGTACATGGCTCTGTGTGTACATGGCTGTGTGTGTGTGCATGGCTGTGTGTGTACATGGCTGTGTGTGTACATGGCTGTGTGTGTGTACATGGCTGTGTGTGTACATGGCTGTGTGTGTGCATGGCTGTGTGTGTGCATGGCTGTGTGTGTGCATGGCTGTGTGTGTGTACATGGCTGTGTGTGTACATGGCTGTGTGTGTGTGCATGGCTGTGTGTGTGCATGGCTGTGTGTGTACATGGCTGTGTGTGTGTACATGGCTGTGTGTGTACATGGCTGTGTGTGTGCATGGCTCTGTGTGTACATGGCTGTGTGTGTGTACATGGCTGTGTGTGTACATGGCTGTGTGTGTGCATGGCTGTGTGTGTACATGGCTGCATGTGTGCATGGCTGTGTGTGTACATGGCTGTGTGTGTACATGGCTGCATGTGTGCATGGCTGTGTGTGTACATGGCTGTGTGTGTGTGCATGGCTGTGTGTGTACATGGCTGTGTGTGTGCATGGCTGTGTGTGTACATGGCTGCATGTGTGCATGGCTGTGTGTGTACATGGCTGTGTGTGTACATGGCTGCATGTGTGCATGGCTGTGTGTGTGTGCATGGCTGTGTGTGTGCATGGCTGTGTGTACATGGCTGTGTGTGTGCATGGCTGTGTGTGTGCATGGCTGTGTGTGTGTACATGGCTGTGTGTGTACATGGCTGTGTGTGTGCATGGCTGTGTGTGTACATGGCTGCATGTGTGCATGGCTGTGTGTGTACATGGCTGTGTGTGTACATGGCTGCATGTGTGCATGGCTGTGTGTGTACATGGCTGTGTGTGTACCTGGCTGCATGTGTACCTGGCTGCATGTGTGCATGGCTGTGTGTGTACATGGCAGTGTGTGTGCATGGCTGTGTGTGTGTACATGGCTGTGTGTGTACATGGCTGTGTGTGTGTGCATGGCTGTATGTGCATGGCTGTGTGTGTGTACATGGCTGTGTGTGTACATGGCTGTGTGTGTACCTGGCTGCATGTGTACACGGCTGTGTGTGTGCATGGCTGTGTGTGTCCATAACTCAGTGTGTGCACATGGTTCTGTGTGTGTTCATGGCTGTGTGTGTGTACATGGCTGCATGTGTGCACATGGCTGTGTGTGTGTCCATAACTCGGTGTGTGCACATGGGGGTGTGTGTGTGTACATGGCTGTGTGTGTGTACATGACTGTGTGTGTCTGTAACTCAGTGTGTGTGTGTACATGGCTGCATGTGTGCACATGGCTGTGTGTGTGTCCATGACTCGGTGTGTGCACATGGGTGTGTGTGTGTGTACATGGCTGTGTTTGACAGGGACGCTGCCTCTCTGCCCCGCTCAGGTGAGACCCCACCTGGAACACCGTATTCAGCTCTGAGGCTCCTGCACAGGACATGGACATGTTGGAGTGAGTCCAGAGGAGGCACCAAGATGATTGGAGGGTTAGAGCAGTTCTGATATGAGGAAAGGCTGAGAGAATTAGAATTGTTCAGGCTGGAGAAGACTTCGGGGTGACCTAATTGCAGCCTTCCAGTACAGAATCACAGAATCACAGAGTGTGCTGAGTTGGAAGGGACGCACCAGGATCATCGAGTCCAAGTCCTGGCCCCGCACAGGACACCCCAAGGATCCCACCATGTGTCTGAGAGCATTGTCCAAACGCTCCTCGAACTCCAACAGGCTTGGCACTGTCACCACCTCCCTCGGGAGCCTGTTCCAGTGCTCAACCACCCTCTGGATGAAAAACTTTTTCCTCATATCCAACCTAAACCTCCCCTGACTCAGCTTCATGCTGTTCATGAAGGGAGCCTACAAGAAAGATGAGGGGAGGGTATTTACCAGGGCATGTAGTGGCAGGACAAGGGGGAACGGCTTCACACTGACAGAGAGTAGGCTTAGATTAGTTTAGTCATCATTCCTGGAGGTGTTTAAGAAAAGACTGGATGCGGCACTTAGTGCCATGGTCTAATTGGCAAGGTGGTGTTAGTTCGTAAATTGGACTTGGTGATCTCAAAGGTCTTCTCCAACCTAACCGATCCTGTGATTCTGCGATTACAGATTTGGAAGAAATCCTTCCTTGTGAGGGTGGTGAGGTAGTGGAACAGAGCAGCTGCGGCTGCCCCATCTCTGCAAGCGTTCAAGGCCAAGCTGGACAGTGCTCGAAGCAATCTGCTCTGTTGCAAGCTGTCCCCGCCCGCGGCAGGGGGTGAAGCTGGATGACCTTTACGATTCTTTCCCACGCAGACAACTCCACCACCCCACAACTCACTCTCCCCTCACGCCCGCCGCGCGCCCCGCGCCGCCCACCGCGCATGCGCCCGGCCCGGCCCCGCCCCCTCAGCACCGCGCAGGCGCCGGGCCCGCCCCCGCCCGGCACCGCGAACGACGGGCGGCGGCGGCGGCGGCGCGCCCCTCCCGCGCAGGACGGCGCTGCCCCGGCGGCATGAGGGGAGAGCGCGGCCGGCTCGGAGCGGTAAGGACGGCGCGGAGCCTCCCGGGCCCCCCGCCCGCGCCCCGCGTCCCCCAGCCCCGCCGCCGTGCCCCGCGGCAACTTTCCCATTGTCCGCTCTCTCCCCGCCGGCTCCTCTCAGCGCTGGCCGCGGGGAGCCCCGAGGAGCGGTCGGTGCTGCCCGTGATGGACGGGGGGTGCCGTAGTAATGATGGTGGTGGTACTGGTGATGGTGGGGCGGGGGTCGCGGTCCTCGGGCTGGTCACGGGCGCCCCGGGCAGGCGGCTCTGGCCGGGTCCCTCCAGGCAGCGCGGGGCTGGCACAGGTGTCCCGTCCCCTCTCGGAGTGTCCCGGAACCCACTGGGGCAGTGCGGGGCTGTCAGCGGTGTCCCTCCATCCCGTCCCCTCCCGGGGTGTCCTGGATCCCTCCAGACAGCGCGGGGCTGGCACGGGTGTCCCGTCCCCTCCCGGAGTGTCCCGGAACCCACTGGGGCAGTGCGGGGCTGTCACGGGTGTCCCTCCATCCCGTCCGCTCCCGGGGTGTCCCGGATCCCTCCGGAGCAGCGCGGAGCTGTCACAGGTGTCCCTTCCCCGCCCGGGATTGTCCCGGTGGCTGCGGGGCTGTCACAGGTGTCCCGTCCCGCCGTGGGCTGTCCCGGATCCCTCCGGGAGACCTCAGGGCTGACACAGGTGTCCCCCCCATCCCGTCCCTTCCCGGGCTGTCCGGTTCCGGCGCGGCGGGAGGAACGCGGAGTTTCTTTGTTGTGTAACTCTTTTTGTCCGGGGATTAGAGAGCGTTTGCGGCTGTTTGTGCTGATTCAGGTGTTTTGGGTTTTTTTTTAAAAAAATGCGGGGTAATCATGGGTAAATTCTTCTCGGGGCTGGGAGGCCGGAGAACTTTCCTGTGGCTCGGGGGGTTGTTGTTGGCTCCGGCCGGGGAGCCGCCGAGCCCCGCTGCCCCAGCCCCGGGGCCGGGAGCGCTCCCGCAGCGCTGCGGGGACGTGGGAGCGCCTTACGGACAGAAAAGTGAAGCGAACTTGCTGTAGCGAACCCATTTCTCGCTAAAATGAGGGTGACTCGCAGCCCGCGACTCATCTGCGAGTGCTACTGCCAGAATTTTTCAGTAAACGTAATTGCAGTCGAGAGAGTTCGGGTCAAGCACTTTGCCGGGTAGAGCAGGCACGAAGCCTTCGGAGTAATTCCTCTCCGTGTTGCCAGTGAATTTTTTCTGGTCGCATAGTGGATTTTTTCTCGAAGTTTTTTTTGCCGGCTATCTCATAAATTTCTCTCTCACAAGTTTCAGTTTTTTTGAAGATGATCAAGGAATGCCCTTGATCATCAGTGTGCTTTAATAATCCGGTTTTTTTTCCTTCTTTCTGAAAACAAGCATTTTTAACACTTATTTTTTTAACCTCTTTTTGTGCTTTCTGTATTTCTTTCTTGTTTTGCTTTTGTTTTTTTGGGTTTTTTTTCCCCAGTCCCTGTTCTGAGCAGGGCAGCCCACATACTGTGCTGGGGTACTGGGAAATGCTTCTCTGCCTGTCGCTGGGATGTGTCAGTGTTTGGTTCTCAGCAGCAGCACAGGAAGTCTCACCACCCTGACAAAGAGTCATAAAATATGTTGAAGATTTGTTACTAAAAATGTGCTAATTTTATGTTGTCTTTGGGAGAAATGATAAGTCATTTCTGACAGAAATATATATATAGCTTTTCAGGGCCCTGTTGAGTCTTAAAAAAGATTGTCAGGGAATTGTGAAGGATTTCCTGTGGAATTGCTGGCATGGTACCACGCACAGACTAATTGCAAGAGAAAATTGAAAATGGCTTCCTACGTCTGACAGATGGTTTTAAAAATTTCTTTTTCAGGTTTGAGTTGATCTCACTAAACTGCAGCCATGGTGCAGAAGTACCAGTCCCCTGTACGGGTGTATAAACACCCTTTTGAGTTAATTATGGCTGTAAGTATTAATTTTTGCTGTAATTTTCTTCTTGCTGGTTCCTTGTGTTGCTGAGTACTTGCTGAGCTTTGATAGATACTGTAGAACATACAAAGCTGAAAACAGTATGCAAAACATGAGAGCTATGTGTTTCAGTGTTTCTTTTCTTTCAGCGTTTCTTTTTGAGAGTATTTTCTTAACATAACGTGCTCTCCTTTTCTGTCAAAGCTTAGATACAGTTTCCAGATGTATTTGAAAGTTAGAGCAGAAGTAGGATTGAAGTGTACTGGAAGTTGCTTACTGGGGGCAGACACTTCTAGAATGGGAGGAAATGTCATGTACGCTGATTAAAACATTGTTATGGTTTTGTCTTCATCGGTGTAGAGTGTACAGGATTAGAGAGCACAGAGAAGGCCATGAAAGCAAGGATATGCCTGAATGAAAAGGGAGAAAGGACTCTGGTAACATTTTGAGGGAAGGGAAAAAAAAACTTGGTAGGGAGGCCAGAGAGATGAACAAAAAGCCTTTTGGGTGCATGCTGCTAATTTGTGTGATAGTGTTACAAATAGTAAAGAAAAGAAAGAAATCTAATTAGGTTCCCTTTTTTTTCCTCTCCCTCCTTCTCTCCCTCCCTTTTTTTTTTCCTTTTCAAAAACGGAGTGGAAGTAGGTATTTGACATTTTAAAGTATATTCAGTTGAAACCACAGCTGTGGGGCTCTTGTGAGTTACAAAGAGCAATTAGGGAGCTTTTCCATGATAAAACCAGTTAAAAGTGAACTGTAATCGAAAAAATAATTGTTTAATTTCGCTTGCTGAAAATACTATGTTTAATGGCTTCAGAGGAGAGTTTTAATAGTGCTCACAGTGTAAATATTTAGATAGATCACATGGTTTGGAGTGCAGAGTTCCTTACAGAAGTGTTCCTTTGCAGTCACAGGGCAAAAAAGGATTCGATCACCCTACAGGGAATACTGGCATTTCTTTTTATCTTGTTCCTAAGGCTGCCTCCGCTGTTACACATGTAGGTCTTGCTCTTGCAAACACTTCAAGGCAGAGAGAGTGGTTATTTTGCTGAGCAGTGAAGAATCCAACTATGATATGTGTCAGGTCTTTTATGACTTCAGTAACTCTGACAGCTGGGCTTCAGGTGGTCTCTCAGTGAAATTTGATGGTGTCTGTAACTTAAGCCTTCAGTGAAGTTGTACTGGCTCTTAGATCAATCAGCCAAAATTAGGTTCTTAAATGAAATTCCCTTGCTGTTTGCTAAACTGATGAGTCTTTCCCTTGCTGCTGAATTGAAGGCAAAAATTCTTCCCTTGGGTTATTTCTTCAAGGATATTTTGAGTCAAAATGCTGACGTCAGGATTGTCCACAACGCTTTGCTGGGTGTAATTAGAAACACTTCTGACTATTAGTATTTAACAGAGTTCTCAAACGGTTCTGTGTCTTGGGGATAATATCTGAAGAAGAATATTTAACAAATATAAAACCTTCCCTTACATTAAAGCTTTTCTTTAGAAGGCAAGAGGCTATCCTAGGTATGCACCTAGGATAAAATAAAAGTTAAAAATTAAAAGTGAACTAAGAGGAGAAGAATGCTCATAAAAAGAAACAGCCCGACAGGATCCTTTCTGAGACTGGAAGTTTAGCTGAGCAATAATACATCTGATTTATTTAGTGTGTGTCAGAACAGTGGGTTATCACTTGTACTTGTTCAGAATGTGAGCACTGGATGAACATCTTCCCCCTGCCATTTCGCTGCTGTTACTGATTTTTAAAACTTGTTAAATTCCTGCTGGTGATCCATCAAAACTGTCCCTGCATTTTCTGAGGTGTGTAGAGGAGTGCCTCCATGAGCCAAATTCTGTAAGGAATAGAAACAGTATATGCTGGCTTGATGCTTTTTGGTACTGCTTTGTTACTGTTTCCCCTTGGTTGAATAGCGATTGCATAAGTTGATGAAGTATTTCTGGAAGGAATACTTGTGTCAAATTTTGGGCTCACTAAAGTGGAAGCACTACGTTGCACATTCTCAACAAAAAAAGTGCTGTAATGTTATTTTAGCAGTGCCAGCAGCTCTTCTGAAATGAGGAACAGCCTGGCATACACCAAGCTTGAATTTAAAGCACCCAAGAAATGACTGATGTGTTTGATTTTCCTTTGTCCCTCTCTTTATATTTGCATGCAGCCCTTGAGAGAATGTGTCCTCAAACAGAGGTTTAAACCCACACCCCAGAGATACTCATCTGTCAGTAAAAAAATCTCTTGAGAACACTTTGGTCAGTGTGGCAGCAGGGTTCTGTGTGCTGAGTTGTGTAACAAAAATCCCTGTCTCTAGCCTGGGTCTTGGGTGGGATCTCATCTTTGTCTTCAGGTGCTGAGTACTTTTAAAAATTTTGTTTGGCCAATTGTCCTCCCTTCCTTGGGCGTTCTCTGGAACTCCAGAGGTAATTCTTTCTGTAGAGTAGTAATGAAGCTCACCAGTGTCAGTGAAGCCTGTGTGCACTGGGAAGATTCCCTGGATGATACTTGTGGCAATTGCAAATTGGAACTCATTAAGTCAAACTAATATTTAGCCTTCAGATACAGAAATCAGCATTAATTATTCTTTTCTAGAAGCCACTGAGTGAATGCCACTTGCAGAGTGGGTCATTTACAGTGCAAACTTCCGATTTGCCCACTTTCCCCTTCCTGGGTTTCCAAGAGGTACTTGAGGGAGAATGGAGCACAATCAGCATTCCATTCATGCAGCTCTACTGTGTTCCCAGGGAACATTGTTCTCTGGGAAGGGTGACTGCAGCTCTATATTAAGACAAAAAACGGAATTTAATTCCACTTTGATCTAAGCCAAGATTGACAAGACAAAAGTGTTTTGCAGGCAATTACGATATAAAGACTTCTAAAATAGACAAGAGTCAAAATTCTTTTCCTAAGTTGAATTGGTGTTGAAAATTAGTTTCTCTGTTATGCATCCTCCACTGAAATCTAAAACTCATCTGTTGAACCCTAATGTGTCTCTATGACACTATCCTTAAGGCATGACCTCTTATCTCCCAACTGGGAGTTGGTGGGGTGCTGAGGCTGGGAGAGAGTCGGGACATCCATCACTTCCAACTTCCTACATTCCCTCATCAATAAAGTCCAGCTATGTAAAATCTAATATAAGCTACTTCCCTTGAAGATTTCTTTCTACTGGCAAATTGTGTGGTTCCAGATAATGTTTAAGATGCAAGTCTTTTCATGAAACTACTTCCTGAACTTGAAAAGATTCTAGAATCATAGGCTGTAAATTGCCACACTTTAGTCTGACACACCTAACACAGGCAAGATGATTTCACCAAATAGTTTCCGAAGCTGACATGATGATTTTTGGCCGCTCTGTGGAATATCTGTCATAATGAACTTCTTGGAATCTCTGTGTGTCAGTGGATATGTATTTTAAAAAGCACCCAGGGCAGCAGCTTGCACAGCTGTTCAGGAGACTGAATAGAATCTCGCTTCTCCTCCTGTTCAGAGTTTACGTAATGCTGGAAGCAGCTGAAATGTGGAAAAATGGCTGTTTACTTAGACTCACTTGTCAAGTTACCAAGGTTAAATATACTGGAGAAAAACTGAGAAGCTGCTTTTGTAAAACTTCTAAAAGATTACAGTTTCAAATTTTTTATATTGGCTTAAAAAGGTTTACATTTAAAGTAATACAGGGACTTTGCTGAATAAGTAGTTCTTAATATTAAAAGGCAGTTAAGAACTTGAATCTTCCTTAACACACATGAGGCTAAAATTAACTTTGGAGATTTGCAGCTCATTTTCAGTCTGACATACTTTAGATAATTCCCCTTGAGTTTAATTTCCAAAGTAAATTTAAATAATGAATAATCACTTGCAATGGCATTCCAAGGGTGGAATTTATGTAAATGGAAGATAAATAAGATTTTTGAAAAAGCACACATTGGATTGAACCATTGACCAGCGGGGTTTTTCCTTTTTCTTCTAAGTTTCTGAAAGCTCTGTGGAAAATGTATTGGTCTTCAGCCCATTTAGAAAATATCCTATTTACAGTCACAAATTACTTAGTTTCAGAAATAATGTGAATTTTAAAAAATCGATCTCACATTTTCCTATTGTTCTGATGGAATACCTGAAGTATCTCAAGCATGAATCTCTCCTAATAACTATAATGTATAATGCCTTTGATTATATTATCATTTTTATGGTTCAAATTTGCTGCTTTTGGACAACAGGCTGACTCTCTTTGGCTTTATAGATCTAAAAAATAGTTCTTAAGGTATATCTCATGAATTAAAGTATTCCTAAATTACAGGTAAGTAATAAGACTGTAAATGGGATAAACACACTTCAGTGATAGAGTAGATTAGAAAAAAATTTATCTGTTTTTTCCGATTGACAAATCAAAGTATAATCCCTTGATCTAGATTGTAATGGCCTTCCTGATCAGGCAGTACATTGTTATTTCATTATAAAAGTTATTACTTTAAAAAGCCATTTAAAAAAATTCAAACTGTATCAAGCTAAATGCCATACCTGCTCATAAATCCTTGCCATTTTTTTATTCCTTCTAGTCTCTTTTTTTTTGTTTTTTCCTGGAAAAAATGCATTTCACACGTCATGTGAAGAGGAGCTGAGAGGCTGGTGAGAAAAAGGAAGCTCTTCTGCAAGTGCTTTTGAAAGCACAAAGCAGGCTTTAAATATATGGAGAAGTACTTTATTCCCCTGATGCAGTGCACTTTCCTGAGAATTTGTCTTGGATACTTAAATCCTGGAGAAGGGAATAAACTGAGTGTCTGCTCCCAAAACCGCTGAGCTGTTTTCCCTTTTGTTGTAGAACTCCCGGAGTCTCATCTGCTTTGCTTCTTGTCTTTGTTGAAAACTCAGCCTTATTTGCTGTTGGAAATGTGTTGGTGAAGCTGTGGTGGAGCAGAGCCTTGTGTGGAATTTCTGAATTTATATGAAGTGCCTGCAGTTTCACTGGTGGTTGATAGTGGTGGTGGTTCCTGTGTTACCACACGGTGTAAGAACAAATGATTGTTTGGCCACTTGTTTGGAATGAGCTGTGGGTAACAAATGTGAGAGTTCACTTGAGCGAGAGGGAAAAATATTGACTTAGCAGCCTGCTAATGGTGCAGTTTGTGTTATTTTGTGTTATTTTGTGACGTGCTTAGCTATTTCCATGCTTGGTTTCCTGTTGGTGTTATTTTTGTTGGTTTTTTTTTTTTTTTTTCTGGGCAAACACATGACCTGACTGTAGCTGACAGCTGCAGTTCTCTTGTTCACCAAAAGCTTTGAGTCAGTTTTTAACAAGTCCTTTACACTTTAAAAGCTAAGACACCACTGCTGTCACACTCTGAAAGGTGTCAGAAGAAAGAAAATATGTATCAAAACAGTTCTTGTGTTGTGTTCTGAAAGCACTCCAAGCTTTTCACCCTTTGCAGGTGATTTAGCTCTGGTGTGACGTGCTGCTCCAGGATCTGTTGATGCAGCCAAGTGATGTTGGCTTTGAGTTAAAACTCTTAAACAGGTGGGGATCTGTCAGAAAAGAAGTGGTTACACATCCTGCAGAGTCCTGGACACTCAGGGTTCTACAGTTAGAATCTGGAGAAGGTATAACTCCATGCTCATGGTCTAAGGTGTGATTAGACAGTAAGAAGTATATGTAAAAGTCTTCAAAATCATGTGGGAAAGAGATAATGGTGAATTCTTTTGGGATTGATTAAAAAAACATACCCAGTGAAAAGCCAGAGGTTGCTTAGAGGTCAGAATGACGTGTTTCCATATGGCTTGGGCAGTCCGTGCTACCTGAGGACTTCCCAAAAAGCACCTTCAGTGGGAGTCCAGAATCTGGAACCCAGAATTGAGGGGATATTTGTCGTAGCCAGGACCACTTTTGCTTTGAGCTCAGTTTGGAGTCAGTACATTCCTGGAGGGAGGCCGGCGATGGAATCTTCAGGCTGTTGCATTCTGAATGTGGAATGAATCTTCCGAGAATATGCAAGGAAAGCTGTTAATTAGCTCAAGTTGAAATTAATTACAGGTTAGTCTTAAATGGTCTATTTCATTTTCTCCCAAGTGAATTTGTCTTCCAATTTTTTCATGGAGTTTAAAAATGCTGTGCATATATTCTAAATTAAGAACTAGGATGTTAAGCTGAATTATTTAACTCTTTCTTTAATTTTTGTGATACAGTTAAGACAGGTCAGGTTAGCAGCTCATGTAAAATGTTAAATAAGGCCTATTACAGGTAATTCAATAATTTGACTTTCTCACAGTCAAATTGCAGCTGGTTTCAGCCGTCCCCAGTCAGTCAGTGGTGTTTGAGGTCAGAGCCCTGCCAAGGACCTACGCTGGTGGCACAGCCGATGGCAGCATGGCTAGGAGGGGAATGCCTGGCATCATCTGCACTCCACTGCAGTGTGGGCCAGCACTGCCAAAAGAATACAAGCCAGCAGTGAGCCATCACGAGTTGAGATCAGCTCTCAAGTTCTTGGCTTTTCTCTGCATAGCTTTTGTTCAAGTCACGCTGGTTTCAGCCCAGTCCACAAAGGTTTTCAGCTTGTGGTTCATGGACTCTGTCTAAGGGTCAGAGAAATATCACCAATATGTGGTTTCCCACTGTAGCTAAGCTGGTGCACCAGGCTGCTGCTCTTGCTTTCTTGCAAAGATGTGTTCGTCAGCAAGCCAGCTTAGGAACACAGGCTGGTCCAGAGCTGTCTTAGAGAAAAAGAAGATAAATTCCTTGTCAACTCAATTTTCTCACTGGGTTCCCTTAAGGCTGCTGAGCATCCCTGTGGGAGCAGGTGCTTGTCCCCCCCATGCTGTGGGTGAGCTGATGGCAGCTGGCTGCAAGAAAGAGGAGTCAGCAGGGCATCTGTCACTAAGGTTGCACTCTGGGAGCCCTCCATTCCATTGGGAAATAATTAGGGATGTCCAGTTTGAAAAATGCAGAAGCTGCTTGCTGTAACAGTAAATGAAGGGGCCATTAGAAACCTGATTCAGCAGTCTTCAGGTATTATTTAGCAGTGCAAAGTACTTGCAAATCGCACTTAATGGCTTGGAGTTGTGGATTCTGTGAGTTGCTTTGGCATAAAGGGTGTTCTGTCCCTGCTTCAGAAAAATGAAAATTGGAAATGTCTGTGTTGTGTGCTGGAACATGGTCACGTGTGAATGGAATGGCTGCCTGTCTTGCTTTGTATTCGTGTTTAAAACTTCATATTTGAGCATTTTCTATCTTGGACTCCTCTTGCATTTTACTTTATTATAATTAGTTTTGGGTTCTATATATCAGCAAATTTGAAAATAAAAATATCACTGAGCTGTTAGAACCTACCAGCTTTAACTCTGGCAACAGCAGAGGGATCGTGGGAGGGAGCAAAGAGAAGCTATTTTTTTGCATTAGAAATGAATTTTTGTTTGAACTGTTTTAATTGTTAGTTATATATGTTTGGGTTCTCTTGAATTACTGTTTCAATATTGTGTCATGGTCAGATTGATTAGGTTAAATATCTAAAGCTGTGGGGTTATGTATTACTTACTGGATAATTACAACTGTTTTCATTTTGTTGGTATTTATGTTCTCATAACTTAAGTATGGATGCTTCTTGGAATATATGCAGATCAATTTGTGCAGGAGTTGAAAGCTACACTGCAAACCTCACCATCTCAGCCTGTCTGATAACTTTCTGCCTTGCCTGCTGCTGCTGTAATATTAGATCATATCACTTTGACAATAATAGATCTCATTTTGTGAAAAAGAGTATTTCCCTGGTGATGGTCAGGGTGGCAATGTGCAATTTAGAGTTGTTTATGCCAGAACAGATGGGAACAGCTTCCTGATGAGAGCACTTCCTTTCTTGAGTGCATTGTGTCCTTTCATTTAGTGTAAAATTCAAATGCCATAGACATTCAGTCCAGTTCAGGCACATCAGGCAGCAGAAGCCTTTCCAGAGGATGGCTTCTTCTGGCTATTTCATTCAGTGTGTAAATTATACTGTATAATTTGCAAAACTCTCTTTGCTGTGCAATTCATTGGCTTGTAGATAAGTTCTGCATTACTGAATTCAAGGTTCTATGAAATCACTTATTTCTATTGAAGTGTTTCATGGTCTGCGTGGTGGAGCTACTGAAGTTGTAATGAACAGGATTTAAAGCAATTTCACTTGAACTTGTTTGTTCTGTGTTGACTAAACTGATTCATGCTTTTGTTTGCCTTTCTTTGCTGTAAAGGAGGGTGAAGAACAAAGAACTGCTTGTCTATAATCTATGAGTTTAACTGCCTTTTAGAAAAGAAGCAGATGACTCTTGACTGTTCTTCTTTTATCTTTTGAAGCTAGGTGGTATCTTTGTCTGTATTTTATAGGGGAGCAGATGCAGGGGTGCAGAAGTTGTACCATCCCACTGATGGCTTTACACTGGTACTACCTGGTTGGTGAGATCTGGATGATCTTTATTCTGTCTCTTAATGAGAAGCACAGAACTGAATTGTACCATGAGGCCTCTCTAGCTAGTGCTGCCTTTCAGGCAGTGGCCAAGGGCAGTATCTGCCTCTAGGGGAGAGGACAGGAATGAGATAAACATATGGTAACACTCTCTTAGGACACTCTCTCATCCTCCAGCAATGTGTCTTGACAGCCCTTCTGGTCCAGAATGTGCCGTTGTGAGGAATAACATCTCATGTGCTTGATTTCTTGTGCTCCCAGCTCCTTTCTGGAGCCCAGTGAACTGTGTGGTGGCACCTTCCAGCAGGAGTTGGCGCTTCATGACACATTGTCAAGAGATGGATCCTTTCCCTCGAGCCTGGCAGAGCTTGCTCAGCCTCACACCTCCTGCTCCTTGTGTCAGAAGAGGCAGCACAGCCTGACTCAGGCTCTCTGTGCTGCCTGCCCTCTTAGATCTGGCAGGTACCTCCCTCAGCTCTTAAATTGCTAGTTTTCATGGTGGTGATTTTAGTTAGTTCAGTAGTTTATGATTTCACATGAGGAACTGCTCTTCTGTACTCCTGGTTTTTCACCATCAGTTTTTTACCTTTTTGAGGGTTTCCTGATACATCCATGTCTGATGTAAGGTATTTTTTTTGTTATGCTTCCTAGCTTGAGGTAAGTAGTGTGCAGGCTCCAGACCCTATCATGCTGCATTTTGATGGCACTCCATTGGCATTAGTGAATGGTCAAGATTTAAAATTACGTACTTAGGAAATTTTAATTGGTTTGCTTAACAGAGTATGGCCGCTCTCTACCTGGAAGTTGATATTTTGCTGGTCCAATAGCCAAATCAAGGCCTTGCTGTTTATCTTGAATTTTATGTTCTTCTGGTGAATCTCACTGTACTAATGATAGTCTTGGAAGAGTGAAATCAGTGGTGCAGTG
The DNA here is from genome assembly GCF_009650955.1 of Corvus moneduloides. Lineage (NCBI taxonomy): Eukaryota > Metazoa > Chordata > Aves > Passeriformes > Corvidae > Corvus > Corvus moneduloides. The sequence continues at coordinate 8,416,243 of NC_045494.1, forward strand.
CTTAGAGGCCAACTGCCTCTGGGCCAAATGAAAACCTGGTGGGTGAAGGCTGAGGCAATGAAGTCAAACCTGTTCCACTGAACTTTCATGGGGAGGGAAAGTCTGGAGACTTTTTTCCTTGTGGCAGTACAAGTCTGTTGCCTCCCAGGCAATGGTTTAATGAGGAATTCTGAGCCCATACTGTAGCAGTGCTATAGTCATCCTGTCCTCCTCCACTGATAAATTAGATTTTGTCTGCACAGTAATAATTTTATTTTAAATAGCCTAACATATTCCAGATGTTAAACATGTTGTAACAGACCTTCTTATTGAAAGTGTCTGTGATTCTAAGACCAAACAAGTGACGAATACTAATTATAGGATTCATAAAAGTGAGACTTAAGCATGGTACAATAGAGCAGCAAGGAATATTTGACTGTTCTAAAAATAGATCCTCAGTGGACACAGTGGGACTGCAGCTGAATTTTAAAAAACTGACTGCAGAGGAACCAGACATGCAATTTTGTTAACTGGAAAAGGAAAGGGGAAGCCAAGTACCAAATTCTGCTTTCAGTGTGACAATACCCCTTGCCTCTGAAATGCCTGTTGGCAACACGGAGCGTGGTTGTGATTGTTCAGCTGCTGTAAGACAAGGAATGGTAATTAGAAGAAATAGTAGGACAAGCTTAGTGATTTACAGTTGGTTTTATGTGTGTCTCTTAAAAAATTCACGGGAAGATATGTTCCTGTGTTATGTAAGGGGCCGTGTGTTGCCAGTGTTGCAGAGAAATAGGAAATGCTTGGGAATAGCTCACATTCCCCAGTAATCACATGTCGGTCTCCAGGCATTTAAGCTTTCCCTGGCCTGTCGCCAGCCTTTGCTGTGATGCTCTTTTGGAGGTCAGCTTCTTCTCCAGACTGCTTTAACCTTGAGCCAAAACAGTCGTGTCCTGTGCAATTGGGGTCAGAAGCCAAGTTTCCTCTCTTAGCAACTACTGAAGTTGACTTTAATTGCAGGGCACATCCTGTCAAACAAAGCCTTGTGCCCGGAGCTATGTGGCTCCTGGGCCAGACTGATTTCCATCTGTCTTGCTTGGAACACGGGCAGGGCAGGCATTTTTCTCTGAATATAGAATAGTTTTGCAAATGAGTTTGATGTAAGTAAGTTACGGTGAAATTGCGAGTCCATCTGGGATTGCTGTTGCCCCCTCTAGGTCAGCTAAGATCTGTGTATGTTGAAGAGCAACTTGGAGCAGCACAGCTGTAAAGTCTGTCCTCAATGTTCCACCTTCACTCTAGACCAGAGCAATGTCAGTTGTTTTCTAACCAGCAATTTGATCTTGGTCTCTCAGTCATAAGCCAGCCTAACCTGAATGATCAGGCTTTCCCAGCTTACTCCAAAGGAAAGGAAGATTAAATTTATTTTATTTGCATTCGGCGTGGTTGTTGTTGGGTTTTCTGTTCTTAACCTTTTGTTTTTCTTGTGGAAGGAGTGCTACTTGCCCAACTTCCCTATTCCAGCTTCTCCTTTTAGACATTTATGTCTCAAGATTGTGCAGAGGCTGCAGTTGAAGTTTGTCTTGCTCACTCTTTACTGGAGTGGCACTTGGGTGCTTTCAGGCTCTGTGGACTTCCCAAAGGGAGGAAGAGAATTAATGATTCTCTTGTGTGTGCCTGGAAGGCAAAGCAGGTGTAACTCAAACTCCTACACAGGCTGTCCACCAGCTCCTCTGTCCTGCCCTCATATTAAGGTGTCCTCTGAAGATGGACGTTGAGGCTCCCATACAAGAATCAATTCTTACACAATTCCACCTGTGCAAATTTATTTAAGCAAACCACAGATGACTCAGATCTGTTTTAAAGTAACCACTCTTCAAATTAAAGTCCTGTTGAGGCATGTCTGTGGTTATTGAAGATCATCTTTTACAGATAGAAGATGGAATGTTAGCCCTTGTCTTCAGGTCCCATCCTTTATCCCCAGTTTGTTCTACCTGCTGAATTGGTGTACCTTTTAGCATCAAAACTTTGAATAAAATTACGTTAAATCATTGAAGCTTTAATTTTTATCTGGAAGAAGATGGAATCTCTGTGTGTAGCAGAGTGGTTCTTAAGTGGTTGTGAGCCAGTTCCCTTCCAATGTCGTTCCATGCAACATCAGGCCACTGTAATTTTGCTGGTAAAACTTCTCTCTGAGCACTCTTCTGAAATGAAAATGCCCAGGTGTTGGACAGGAAGGAGGTACACTGAGGGGGATAAAGTAGTGATCTGTGTAGGAAGAGCCTGCATGGGTGGCTTGACTGGTGACATCCCCGATGAGAATGGAGGTTTCTGTGTCTGGCTGTTTCTTTCTGGTTCAGGAAAGAGGCTCTTTGCTTGGTGACTACAGCTGAATAACTCAACAGTGAACTACCAGTAAAATTGCACTTACCTAGGAGATTGCTTCATAACCTGTTTTGAATCTCCTGCTTTATTTATACGGCCTAAATTATTTTAATGAAATACTAAAATATTAAAGTAACTTTGTTCATGCTTGAAAACACTGAACACTGATGCTGAGATTCCTTAGCTCTGTAGCCAGCACATTTGTGCTGCCATACAGAGGAGGTTTGCTGCAGACCTTCCTGTCCCCCAGTAACTCCTTTTTTTTTGCTCCTGCCTTTTGCCTTTTCTTTTATTCCCTTCCTTGCTTTTGGTTTTGGCCTGTCTCAAGCAAATCTATGCTTTTTTTAGTATAACTCAAATTTGTCAAGAATGCTTAATGAACATATATTGTCAAGTATTTCCTTGGCTAAGCAGAGAGTTTTACTGATATTTATTTAGTTTTACTGATATTTAGTTGCAGGTGCTGTCTAAATGGAGCATTTGTGCAATAAGCTGCCTGAAAATTCCGTTTGATTTCTAGTTTGTGTGCTGGTAGAAAAACAAGCACATCTTTGCTTCACATTTACTTTGCAGAGAATGTAAACTAAAACTCTGAAATGTGTGTAAACTTTTTTAATTACTGCAAGGAAAGGTGCTTTTTTTCACCTGAAATTGTTACTCTTTTTGATAGTAGGCAGGGTTTGATGTCTTCTGTAAGCTAGCAGCAGTAAAAAATTAGTTCTAAATCCTCTTCATGAGAGTGATACTAATATTCATAATCCTATCTAGTTGATTCTTAGCCTGAATTTCTCCAAAACATTCTGTGCAATAGCTGCCAGGTGATTTTGTTGCAGTTTCCTGTGATTGGCAGCTGAGATAATGTCCCAAAGTCCACATGGTTTGGGGTCATGTTTTGGGCAGTAAGAATGTTTTGGTTTCATTAGGACTCCTGATGCTTTCTCTGCATGATGACCTCAAAGGAAAGAAGTTTAAGCACAAGCAAGACAAACAAATATAGTACCAAAGTTTGGGAAGATGGTGTGGATGCTGTGATGAGTTTCCTTGGAGATCTGTCCAGTTTCAGTGACTGCTTTTGCAATGACCTGGAGGATGCAATGAGCACTGTGGTATTTTCAGGGGTGGACTGGGCAGTGCTGGGTTCATGGTTGGACTCAATGATCTTAATAGTCTTTTTCAGCCAGAGTGAGTTTATGATTCTGAGTGCATTCCACCTCACAGGACTCAAAGCCAGGTTACAAGAACTGGCCTGCAGGGTTGCCTTCAGGGCTGTTTAGAATGCCAGGCTAGGCATTTGGTCTGGATTTGGAATGTAATTAAACCCAATAAGTGATCAACACTGTAACCATGGAAATGCTGCCTGAACTATAGAGAGGAACAGAAATGTCAGTATTTGTGTGTTGGTGCAGTTGCTTTCACTTGGAAGTGCTTTGTAGCAGTTTAACACATGAAAGGTGCTGCTGTCAGAAATCCGAGGTGGTGTGTGACGTGTTGTGTAAGCAGCACTCTGACTGTGAGCTGTCGAGCTGCAGTTTCCTTTGTAACACCATTTCAGTGGTATTTTGTGATTTTTGTGATTGGCTGTGTGTATCAACTATGGTTATGCCTGACATTTAAGATGAAACTGTTGCTTTTGCACTGCAGAAGACTTGGAAAAGATTAAATAGGTGTGAAATAGCCTGGATTGTGTCTGCAGAGCTGTGTGGAGATAAAGCTCTGTTCTGTCTCTGTTCTGAAAGGTTGTTTTGCTTCCCCAGGCGCATCCCTCGTGTTTTGGATGAGTGGTGGTAAGTGCTGTTTGAAGCCAGGAGCCAGCAAAAAATTGTCTCTAAATTTTTATGGTCTCCGAGTAACTCAGTGGAGCCAAAGCACAAGAATAACTTCTCTGCTGTTTCCTGTCTCCATAGAGATTTTTAATTTACTGAATCAAAGCCTTTCATACAAGATCACAAAGTAGTTATTGAATTTGAGTTTAGTCTGTATACTGGGTTATTTTGTAGTGGTTATGGGCAATGTCCTCATTGTTTTCAGGAATTTGCAGACTGGATGTGAAGCTGGGAGGTTTCTTGCTGTGTTTGTAGGATTTGAGCAGCAGATTGCCTGCTTGGCATGTGGCAGGGCTGTTAACCTATTTGGTAGAACAAATATGTATTGTTTGTTCAGTGGTGACATCCACTGAAGACAAGATCACTTTAACAGGTAGAGTGTATTTGAAATGTGCAAGACACTTAACTGGGTGTTTACTTAACTTGAAAGTACCGTGGGCTTCTAATACAGCTAAATGTAAAATTGGACAGAGCAGTCTTGCCTTCTTTTTGTATGAAGTAATAAAATCTGAGGCTTTATATAGTTAAGCTAGGGTGAGTTTAAGTGTGTTGGAATAAATCTGCTCATCCTTTCTTCCTCTTTCTTTATGGACATTTGTAAGGCACAAGTGGGTTATTCATAGCGATGCAGAGCCTGAAATCCTTTTCAGTGAAACCTGACTGAATCAAGAGAAGCCCTTAAACAAGTATAGGCACCGAGAGAAGACAAGGACGAGTAGGGATTATGCTCTTCTGTACACCTAATAAAGCCTTTTCTTCCATGCAGGACTCTTGAGTGACAGAGGAGCTCTCAAGGGCAAGAATTAATGGCTTTGGCAAATGCCAGGAAAGGAAAGGTTTTCTTATTGACCTCTGCTTACAGATGGCTTAATTTTCCTCAGTTCCTGGTTTCATGGAGAATTTCTCAGTAATTTCATTTCCATTCCACAGGAGAGGTGAGCTGAGGAAGCTCAATTTGCTGGCTGCTGAGCCCAGTTATGCTTTCAGATGCTTTCCCGAGACAAGGATACTGTAAAGAACAAGTCCTTGTAGCACTTGATGATTGAGCAAGGCCCAGGGAAGCCCTGGTGGTGTTAATGAAAAGGCTTCTGCAGTGATCTTCAGTGTTTGTAGGGTGTAAGGGCAGCTTAGAGCACTTAATCAGTTACTGAATATTAGTATTACTATTACTATAGTATTACTATTAGTTACTTAATAGCTGTGGGTCTTGGAAGCCCGGGGAGAGCTTAGAGACTGTGCAGGGTCCTGTAATGTGTATGAGGTCAGGATTCATTCAGTGAGGGAAGTCTCTCCTGGATCTTCTGAGTAGAAGAGGCGTAGACCTGGGCTGTAAATCTGAGCACCCCTTCAGTGCAGTATCATAAATATGGCATTTGAAGAATCTGAATATCATGCTGCAGTAAGTTTTTTGAACCACTGACAGTTTCTCTTCCCAGATACTCTACCTGAAAGCTCTGATCACTGCCTTGGAGAACATCCAAGGTTGTTTTTCAAGATTGCTTCTCTCTCTGTTTGAGAAATAATTAACCTTCAATTACAACTCATGAACAACATCTGTGCAGAGTAGATTCTTGTTAGTACTTGTCTAATTTGTATAATAACGTGTTTGTGTGGTCTATTAAAAAAAAAAAAGACAAGCCTCAGAACTTCAAAAACAAAAAAGCCATTATAATTGTAGTTCAAGGATTTAATGCATAATTATATAAAACTTTCACAGCCTCCTTTATGAAAATTTTAGACTAACTCCATTGTTTATGAACTTTAAGGCAGGAATGTACTCCTGCAAAGTAGAGGGAGTTGGGCCGTTTTGGACAATTACTTGGGAATGCTTTGCTTTGGAAGGCTGGATATGAACAGTGCTGTAAACATACACTCTTAATGCACTAAAGATCATTTAATTTGAAAGTTCCAGGTCACTTCTTATGCCTGTGTAGTAAAGAGGAGCTCTTTAGCCTCTAAAATGGAGCAGAATGTTTGTCTTACTGATATCGACTTGCCCTATTGATTTTTTTCGGTGTAACTTACAGAAGGGTTATTTATTTTATCTTGGATACACTTAATAGCCATCATTAATACTTGGATGGCCAAATTTCGTCTTGTACCAGGGAACAGATGGTGAAGACAATTTATCCTGTTATTGAATGACTTGTGCCACTACAAGGTAAAATGCTTTTGGACCGTAATGGAGGGAGGATACGAGAGGGACAAAGTGAAATAAGGTCGGCATGCAGTTGTAGGAAAGTGTGATGAGGAGAAAGGAGAATTGTGCAAATTTTTTTCCTGTAGCTTCAGATAAGGGGCCACTTGCATTTACCAGGTGAATGTCAGCTCTCATTTTGGGAGATCCTTGGGAATGCATCCCAGCACACGGTGCAGCCGTGCCCTCAGAGCCACCTGCTCTCTGCTCTTCACACCCTGCCCAAGTACGGCCCTGCTTGGAAAGGCAGGATTTTCCTCTCTCGTGCGGAATTCTGCTCTGTGTGGAGTGGAAGAGTTTCTTCCTGTTGCAAAATGAATATATTAAAACAAAGGTATATTTGAATGTGGGGCATTGTGATTTAATTTCTTTTTTAACAAACGAAGATGGAACAGAGCCTTCCTTTTTAATGAATGCTTGCTGCCTGCTTCATTTGTCTTAATTCTTAAAATCTCTGCAGTGGCTCTGTTTCAGGTGAAGAGTTACAATTTTTAATTCAAATTGCTTCCACACAAGGTATTTCCTGATGTCCTTTCAACTTGCTTAATCCAGTTCCGTGATAAATTGTTATGCAAACATTTTGTTTGTTGATCTTGCTCTGATAGCCAGCAGCTTCACCATTGGTGAGTCTTGCTGGAAAAGCTATGGAGTAGTCTCTTTGTTCTAGTTCTAATTTTGAACACTCTAAAATACTTTTTTAAAGTAGAAATTACAGTGGAAGGCTTAAACTCTTTTTTTTTTTTTCCATTTTAGAGTAAGTCATAGTGTTCTTTACACTCTGACTAGCCATATCTTGATGGCATAGACTGTGCTAGGATTTAGAGAGAAGTCAAAGGACTGTTAAACTACCTCATATTTGTCAAGAGCCAGAAATGGTACATGAAGGAAATTTTTGTTTAGATGAGACACAGCCATTCACTGTCAGGTCTGACCCTGCCCCTCCTGCTGGGTTGTCTGTAGTCCCCACAAGCCTCAGCTGTAGTCTGTGTAACAAAAGCCTTCTCCTTCTTTTCCAGAGAGAGTTCTAGAACTGAGTGGCTGCCAAGCAGCCTTTGTTTCCCAGCAATAAGAGAATAACTCCTCTCTTCGTAAATGAGAACATTAAATAAAGTGGAAACACGGCAGAGAGAATAACCACTTAAGCCTCCTCTGAGCAAGGGCTGCTGTGGAGAGCTGCTCTGAGGGGAAGGTCACTGCACGAAGCCGAGGGGAACGTGCTGCTTGGAGCAGGGGCCTGGCTGGGACTTGTCCTTGGAGGACTTGTCCTTCCAGAGCTGGCTTCACAGGAGAGTTTCTTCCCAGAGAGCTGCCTACCTGTATGTTAAAGATATTTGTGCTTCCCCAATGTGCAGTTCGCGTCACGTTCCCTCTTCCCGGTGCCTGGGAGTGTTACCTTACCAAAACCCCTATTTCTGGAGCTTTTTGAGGTGTAGCCACTGTAACCATCTGCTCTCTTGCACACACGCCCCCGAGCTGATCACTCCCATGTGAGCTAACATCCCTCAGAGACACTGGCACTGAGATCACACTGCTTTGTTCAAGTCTCACGATTTTTATACTGCTTTGAACAAGTGTCATGATTTTTATACATATGTATGAATTGCAAAGGGAGTGGTAGAGAGCTCTGAACAGCAGAATGCAGGGCATGAAAAGTTATTTGCTGCTCTCTGAGAGTTCATCCAGAATCGTTTCTTTCCAAGTTCAGCTGCCAAGAATTTGAAACCTCTTGGTTGCCCTCCCATGAGTCGCTGCTTTTCCTATTGATCTGCAGTGCAAGAGAAGGAAGGGATGCAGTGCTCTGCAGGAATGATCAGGCTGCTGGAATGCAGCCTGTTGAGCCAGGGCAGCATCCTGCTTGAGTGACCCTTCTTGTTTCTTGTGTTTATGAATAATTCAGAAATCCCCCACGGTGGGAGTGGATAGGCGAGCACAGTGAACGTTGGTATGCACTTGCACATTGGGACCCACACATGATCAGGTGCTGCAGGCAGAAATTAAAGTTAGCACCGAGTGCTGCAGATGAGATTGGACTGCCAGGATGAATCTGTTCGTGGGTTCTCTTGAGGTGCCCTTGGAGAATGTGGTGCTGCTCTTGGAATGCTGCTCTGCCAGCAATTTCAGACAGAAAACATCAGAAAGAAATAAATAAAACATCTTAACGGCTTGATTCATGCTGTTAAGCTGTTAAAGCACTCAATATGCTTAATTTTCCAAGTGGTAATTGAAATTCCTCCTTATGTCACCAGGTTAGAATTCCTGTTTGGAGGATTCACCTACTAGAACAGCACAGCATAAAATTGCTTGGAATATTTTTTTTCCTCTTTTAAATATAGAAGTTAGTTTTGAGTCATATAATGGAAATACTAAATAATCCCTATCCTTGAAGCAGGAGACTGGGAATATATTAATCTGGCCAGAGAAGCTGAGTAATTTCTTTGCATAAATGACAGGCTGTCCCCACTGACGACTGAGCACATGCTTATTATCAAGGTATTTTATTAGCCCTAGGCATGGTTTGAGAAGGAAAAAGCCAGAAGTCTTTAAAAACTGGGTTGGGGTCATACCTAAGTGCTGTTTTAAAGATGGTATTTTGAAAAGAACTCATTATTCCTGATATTAGAATTCCAAAATCTAAGGGCAGCGGCAGCAAGTACAATTCCCTTGGCTGTGAAAAACGACTGCAATGGGTTTAAAATAGTCTGACTTCTGAATTGCTTTCATGTCTTCACACTCAGCTGAAATACTAGCAAGGATAAAAGTGGAATAAATCCTGTTATTTTGACTCTACTCTGAGCATGAGTTGCTAAGGGAAGCAGTTGGAAAAGAAGCTTTATTACGGTGCTATTTTGGTTGAAATTATGCTTGTCAGTGCTCTTGCTGTTAACATGCATTAAGAAAGTTAAATTTGCAGTTCAAGCTGCTTCACCAGACTGTGTTTTTCTTGATGCACAATGCAGCTTCTAATGTATCAGAGTACACAAACGTTCCAGAGGCTGGTGGGAAATGTAAAAGTACGTTATTGAGGAACTGCAGAATTGCAGGATCAAAATCACTTTTTGAAAGATCCATACACAGGTGTCTCAGCCAAGGAGGTGGTGTGACTTCATGTCAAGCCCAGCAGCAGCTGCAGAGTTTTGAGGATGAGCACATCCGTGCTTTTGACTTGTGCTCCATGTCAGTCTCCACACACCCTGTGTGTTAAATGTGGTGGGGAAAACAGTGTCAGTGTCATGTCCTTGCAACACCGTTCATGGGTGCATTTAGTGCTATAGCAGCAGCATTTCACTCCTGCGTGGAGCCCTTCAGGATTTTCTGCAGCTGCTTCTCTTTTGAGGAACTAATTGTCTTTGATTGTATCTGTACAGTGAAATTGGAACACTAAGACAAAGGTGTGGAGTATCTGATTTTATTTGTAGAGAGACCTATCTGTCCAGGTTTAACCACGATGCTGTCAAACAAGGTAGGGGCAGCATTTTATAATGAACTCCATTTTATCAGCCTGCTGGAGGAATACTGCATAATGCAGTTCAGTTATTTCCTGTCTGCAAAGCTGGATTTTAGACAAAATTTCTGGTTCAAAACACTTCAATAACGCAGCAAAATCTCTTCAATGTTACTGGAAAATAAAGGCGGTGTTTGATCTTTCTTTAATCTTCTCATGCTCCTTTAATTGCTCCAGTCTTGACCATGCATGTGCTGCTCTGACTCACGTGGCTCTTGCTGTGTTGTACCACAAATTACAGGTTTTCTTCCTGTGCTGCGTTGGTTCGTGGTGGAAGATCTGTCAGTGTCCTGTAGCCTTCAGCAGCTTTTTCCTGCCTACTCTGCACTGTGAAAGGCAGCAGTTTGTCCCTTGTGGAAGACACAGCCATGCTTGAATCAGATTGAGTATTTTGATGTGGCCATGCTTTGCTCTAATCACCTTTTATTCAAACAGGGCTGTGCTGAGAAATGGTGCATTACAAGGACATACTGGCAGTGGGACATAAAGAAATAAAACCAGCCTAATTTAAGAGCCCAATAAAATTGACTGTGAACGGTTTTCTGTGTGTATGTTCTTGAGGGAGAAAGAATCCTGAGTCGCTCTTAATCTCTTGGAAGCCCTCAAGTACTTTGCTGTAAGCATTCAGCTTGCCAGCTTCTGGCAGATAATTATTTTGTTTTCTTCCAAATTGAACACATTCAATTCAGTCTTGCCATTTGAAACAACGCATTCTTCTTGGGCATTTTTTTGTTCACAGTTCAGCAAACACCCAGGAGCAGGGTTCACAGGGCAAGCATGAAGTGTTTGGAGGAGTAAGATGAGAAAAGCATCAGTATGTGCAATGAAGGAGACTTGCAAAGGCTTTGGCATAAAGGGGGTTGTTCAGATGGGGAAAACTTGTCATCCAATTGTAAAAAGGACTTTGAAAAAAGTGAGAAAAATGTTAGATAATTACTGTCCCTGCTCTCCTGTCTGTAAAATAATTATAACATTAGCTCCATAGATAAAAGTGTCAAATGAAGCAATCTGAAAACCAGAAATACTTTTAAATTCTGCTTCTTCTAGGAATGTTTAACAGCGTTTAACTACAGTCAGTGCAGTTAAAATAGAGATTAATTTAGAAAGAATGCTGAAACTTTTTCAGGGAAAGGACTGAGATACTCATGAGCAACTCAAATGTACAGCCTTCTGTCCAGAACAAGAGCCTCATAAAAAAAATGAGAAACTTCTTTGCTGTACCAACAGGACAAAAGAAACTTCTTATACCGTGTTAATAGGACCTATCCTCCCTTTGTCTTGGAGCTGTGAAAGGTTTTCTCCCTCACTGCTGACTATTGTGTTAAAATACTAATGCTCTGTCACTGCTATTGTGCACACATCTCTGAGCCCAGAAATTATTGCTGTTCTTCAATCAAACCCGACCAGCTGTGCACAGATGAAGTCTGAAGAAGGGAGTGTGTGTAACCCCTTCCCTGGCTGCGCTTCTGCTGCTTTACAGAGGAGCTTTATGAACTTGGGACAGTCATGCTGCAAAAATGGTTTAAAAATATGCACAAGGGGAAAAAAGCTGACACTGTTTTAGTGCCTTACACCACTGTCACCATAGTAACACTGCCTTCAAACTAGGTTTGAACGCTGGTAATAAACTGAAGTATTTTAATTGTTCTAGAGGGAGAATTCAGAGACCTTTTCTGTTCCAGCCCCACCATTGCATACTTTGTGCAGCTGCTGCTTGTTTTGTTCCACACCCTCTCCCTCTTGGTGCTGCAGCCCAGCTGTTTTCAGAGCAGTTGAAACCATCTAAAAGGACAGAGTAGATATTTTACCTCTTTTAAAGAGTTGTTTCATGATGTTCTCTCAGATTTACTTTATCTAAGCTTTCTTCTGCATTGAGACACCTTGCAAAATCCGACCTCTTCACCAAAACCAGTGAGGTTCTCATAACAGCAAAAATGAAGGAATTCACAATATGGAAAGCAGGCTAAAGAGTTAGTTGCTTAGTTAGTTGTTAGTTACTGCTACCCCATGAGGAAAAAAAAATAAGAGCTGTCTTGTATTCTTCAGCCAGAGTGGTTTTAAAATTAAAATCCAACAAGTTTACTAATGGGGATAAACACCCATTTTCGTCTTTCTTGTTTTATTGATCCCAAATCCTTGACTATCCTGTCAATGTCTGATTTAATACCATCTTCTCTGTGTGTCAAGTATTTAAGAGGTGAAGTTATTTACATGACTGTGTTCTTTAACCCAAATCAAAGCTGTTGCTAGCTCTGCATTATTGCAAGAAGTTTTACATTTTCAGAAGCGTGAAATGAGCTCATTGTCTTAGACTGACTGTTGTTGGACAGAACTGTGAACTGCTAAACTGCAGTGAAATCATTAGGAGGACTCTGTGCCCAGGGAGCTTGAGAGCTCTATTAGCTTAAGAAATAGCTTTAGAAATGTTTTATTAGACCTTGGGGAGCTGTATGAAATCCCTCTAGATAGCTTGGTGAAACACCGGTAATTAGTAAGTGGGTTTTTTAAATCCAAGGCATAATTGTTTTGTCTTGTGCTATTTTAGAAGTAGAGTGTCTGATTTTCCTGTTCCTGTTATCAAGGGGGTTGTCATGGTACAGAATGAATAACTTCCTTTTCAGAGGGAGGGGAGGAATGGGTTATTTTCTGTGGTTTAAAAATTGCCTTACTGGAAAGGAATTAATATTATTTATATTAATAAACAGATTGTTTGGAATGCTCTGTGACTCTTTCAACTGTAATGTGGATTCAGGAAGGTTCAGCCCCTTCCATGGAAGCTCTGAAGGAGCCTCCAAATGGTGATGCTGACGAAGGAGCTCTGCACAGCCTCAGGAATCAACGGTGATGATTGTTTGTTCTCTTTCCATCGTTACAGGCCTATGAAAGAAGGTTTCCTACGTGCCCTCTGATCCCCATGTTCGTAGCCAGTGACACTGTAAACGAGTACAAGAGTGAGGACGAGGCCATCCACGTGATCGAGCGGCGCTGCAAGCTGGACATCGATGCACCGCGGCTGCTGAAAAAGGTGATGAGCTTGGAAGTGCCTGCTTTGTACTTCTGGATGTCCCTTCACCTGAGTACTGTACCTTAACAGAGCCTGTGCATCTTCCCCAGATTGCAGGAGTGGACTACGTGTACTTTGTCCAGAAGAACTCTCTGAACAGGCGAGAAAGGACTCTGCATATAGAAGCCTACAATGAAACCTTCTCTAACAGAGTCATCATTAACGAGCACTGCTCCTACACAGTGAGTAACAACAGGCCCTTGCTGGGGCTGCAGATGGAGCTGAGGCAGTGTTTAGATCTCAGGACTCAGAACTGGGGTTGTTCCTGGCTTTTGCCTTGCAAGAAAAAATAACCAGTCCACCGCCCTGAGTGATAATTGTTACTGTTAAATGGAACACGCTTGCCTCAGGAACGGAGACACGTGTGGCACCCTCTTGCTTGAGCATCTTCTCAGAGAGCAGAACACAACATAATTTGCTGTGTTTGACAGCTCTGTTTAGGCAAATCTGTGCTCTGTAGCAGCAGTGTGGGACTTGGTGAGGCTGATGACACCCTGACAGAACTGCCAGAGGAAAGTTCAGCTGATTTGCCTTCTGCTCAGCTCAGACAGAAGTTCACTGAGTCAGCTACGTTTTAACCTATCTTTTTTTCATTGTTCTTGGTCTTCAGTGCAAATGTTGATGCAGAGGAGTCTGGTGGCAGGCCTGCTGCTCTGCTCTGTTCATGGTTTATTTCTGAATGGCTCAGCCCATCCTCATGGGCTCTTACAGCATGTACTGTAGCAGTAGAACTTCAAATTGATGTTAAAGGTCAGATCCGAGCTAACAAATGTAACTGATTTATCTGTATTGTAGCACTCTTTTTATGTGCAGGTCGTAACATTTTCTGTCGTGTTTAACCTGTGGTTAAAAGATCACTGCATGCCAAACCCACTTGACACTATTATCTAGTCTTTTTGTAATTATTTCTGCCCTAACTTCCAGGGCATATTTAAAAATACTCTTCCACTTACCTGCAGTTTTTATGTGAAAGCTCTGCTTAAACAGGGGAAATGCTGTACAGAAAAGTGCATGTGGTAAATACATACAAAACACAGCACTTCTCTTTGCCCGTTTGCTCTACTCAATCAAGAAGTTAGGTAAATACAAAACCAGGTTTTTAATGGAAGAAGAAGTTGTTTCTAAAAGTTCATTTTTAGTAAAGGTAACTTATAATTGAATTTATGAAAATACAGGAAGATTCTTAAGTGATGTTATGATTTGTACTTAGGCTGTACAAGCTATTCTTGTACCTCCCATTCCCTAATACAGAAACAGAAAATGAAGGGAAAAGGGTTTTTTTCTGTAGCTGTCTCCTTATAAAGTGTTGATCCTGTTCTTAGCCAAATTTAGCATGTTTTGAGGGGGAGGGGAACCCTAAGGCATCAGGCCAGTTGCATGCTCAGAAATCCAGCCTTTCGTGATGTTTTTATAATGACAAATTCAGAGCCTGGCCTAGAAATTGCTTGAACAAATCTATTTTATCCAAGAGAGTTTAAGAAACAGCTTTTTGTAACAGTATCAGCATCAATCATGAATTGTTTAGGTTGGAAAAGCCCTTTAAGATGGAGTCCAACTAAAAGTCTGTTTCAGGATCATGTCAGTAAACCAAGAGATAAGCTAAGAGGGAAGGTGTCAGCTGAGTGAGGAGTGTGCACTTCTGTCTGTGGCATTATCATAGGAGAACAGGCTAAAACAGTTTTCATTCTACAGAAGGCTAAAGTACCTCATGGGTCAGTCTGTTGGCAGTCTGTCTGTTGGAAACATGTCTGGACTGCAGTGCCTGGGGATGCTGCCCCTGTCCTTGCTGCAGGGCTCAGCCTGGCTGAGCTGGCCCTGGGCTATCAGCCACAGCAGAGAGTTCCTTGTGGAGGCTTTTACCCTGTTCCACAGACACCCTGCAGTCCCAGCCCTTATCTAGACTGAGACAGTGTATAAACGTGCAGTCCTCTGGCTCGTGGCTTGTGCACTTGTGTTTCTCCACCCTTCCCTTTCTTGTTAAGACAAAAAAAAAGCTGTGGGACCATGGAAGGACTTTTCAGCTTTTTGTCTTTTGGTGTTGCCTCTTCCCAACCGTGTTTTGCAAGTAAAGCAAGACACTGCAGATTCCACTTAAGCTTTTGACTGTGTGAACCTCTAAAATAAGAAACATTTCAAATATTTCGGGGGGGGGGGGAACCTAAATGGATAACTGAGCTGTGTGATCTTTTGACTTGCAGGTTCACCCTGACAATGAAGATTGGACCTGTTTTGAACAGTCAGCAAGTCTGGATATCAAATCTTTTTTTGGTTTTGAAAGCACAGTGGAAAAGATTGCCATGAAGCAATACACCAGCAATATTAAAAAGGTAAGCCTGCAGTTGGGAAGGATGTGCCTGGCTCCAAGTTACCAAAAGACACTGAGGCTGCTGCTAAGTAACAGGCTGCTCTGCTCAGGGAGCTGGGCTGCTTTGCTAAAAGCCTGGGGCAGTGTGTCTGTGTAGGGCTGTTTCAAGTGGAATCTTTAGAGGTCTGATCACTTAATTGGGTTTTCACCCCAATCCTTTCTGTGTCTAAATGGGTGGGTTTTTCAGTAGCTGAAGTAAATTTTCTTTTTTGAAGGGAAAAGAAATAATAGAATACTACCTGAAGCAGCTGGAGGAAGAAGGAATCACTTCTGTCCCTCGCTGGACTCCTCCTGTTGCATGTAAATCAGAGAGCAGCACATCCCACCCAAGGAGACCAGTGTCACCTGCCATTAATATCCCAGAGTCTGCCACAAAGGAGGGCTTGAACAACAAGGAGATCCTCAACAGCTCCAGCAGCCCCTCGGAGCCCACCGCAGGAACGCCCGATGGTATGAGGGTCTGATGTGTTCTACTGGGATGCTTTCTACTAGAGAGGCACTCAGCAGTGGGCAGCTTCTCCAGGGCAGCTGAGGAGCTCCACGTTGGCTCCATGGTTGGGGACATGCAGTGTTGAAGTGTGGGCTCACCAAGCAGTGACACATGGCAGAGCTCAGGGAGCTGTTCTGGGCTGAGCTCATGAGTGGAGGGCAGGTATGAGCAGAAAAACTCTTTGCTGTTCATTGGGTTGCAGATGAACAGCCTGCTGCTTGCCCTGAAATTCAGGGATGGGTATAACTATAGAAATAATGGGTTGAAAACAGCTGAAGCTCCTCTAGATACAGTCTTGTGGGAATTGGGGAAAATTCTTGCACTGGGAGATCAAAGCTTCCCTAAATATTTTTAGAAGCAGTAAGCCCGATGGTGCTGTGGATTGATGAATCTGAGTATACTGGCAAAATGCTTTTACAAGTGTCTGCTTTTGCTCCTTCCTTAGTTGCAGAAGGGTAATTTTATCTTCTTCATGAAGATGACTGTGTTTGTTGCCTTGCTCACCTTTTCATTGATTCAAAGGAGCTTTATTCAGTTCTGACTGTGCCAAAGACAGCAGCCACTTTGAGACAGCAGCAAATCAGATCACTTGGTGCTTGGCCTAGGTCAGTTCAGGACCACTCTGATCACCTGTAATCTCTTTTTAGATAAGCTGGATGCAGACTACATCAAGAGGTACCTGGGGGACCTGACCCCGATGCAGGAGAGCTGCCTCATCCGCCTGCGGCAGTGGCTCCAGGAGACGCACAAAGGCAAAGTGAGTTCCTGGGGGTGTCCAGAGTGTGTGACACACAAGGTGGGCCTGAGGAAACCTCCTGCCACACCCCCTGGAGCTTACTCTTTCTGCTAAGTGGCCCTCCGTGATCAAAACCTAAATTTAAGCAGTTGCAATAGGAGGAGTTCGTTGTGACTGTCCAGCTGACTTTGCAGCTGAGGTGCTTCAATAATTAGCATGAAAGCCTCTCAGACTGTCAGTTAAACTGCCACAGGGCAATAACATCAGTTTTATAAGTCTTCCTGGTTTCTACAATGACCTTATTTTCACATTTGTTTGTTTTGGCCAAACATCATAGTCTTAAATACTGAAACAGTGGTAGCAGTGGAGCCAGTTAAGTCACTGATAGCAAAGCTGGGGTTTTTCCAGTGCCTTGTGATTTGCATGTGTGTCTCAGCTTCCTCTACCTTAACAATAAAATACAGTCTGTGTTCTGTCCTGATTTATTTAAATTGGACTGACTTGGTATGGTCATGCAGGTGGAAATGATTACATTAGAGTTCATGAAATTTTTATATCCCTTATGAAGGTAGCTGCAGTGCCTGATAGGGCTCATGATTTTGTTTCAAACAAAGGCTGATTTCCTTGAGTAACTCCCGGTGTTACCCACCATCCTCTTGCATTGGTGCAGGGCAGCACATTTTTCAGCTTCTTTTGTTTGGGTTTCTGTTCTTGTTTCTAACCTTGAGTACAAAATTTGGTGTGGTTTTTTTAATAGATCCCAAAAGACGAGCACATTTTAAGATTCCTGCGTGCCCGGGACTTCAACATCGACAAAGCAAGAGAGATCCTTTGCCAGTCACTCACGTGGCGTAAGCAGCACCAGGTGGATTATATTCTGGACACCTGGAATCCTCCCCAAGTGCTCCAGGATTACTATGCAGGAGGCTGGCATCACCATGACAAAGGTATGGTTTCAGTACAAAATATGTATTGAACAGCCATTTTACATTTTGAATCAAAGGTGATTGTTGTCCCTCTGTTAGCTAGAGGTGGCTGGTTAGAACTTCTCAGTTGTTAAGTACTAAAGACACTTAAATTCATAGAATATTTTGGGTTGAAGGGAATTTAAAGTAATCTTGTTTCATCTCCCTGCCATGGGCAGGGACACCTTCCACTAGACCAGGTTGCTCAGAGGCCCATCCAGCCCGGCCTTGAACACTTCCAGGGGCATCCTCAGTTTCTCTGGGCAGCCTGTTCAGTGCCTTTGCCAGCCCTTAGCTGCTGATCCAGGAGGCAGACCCTTGGATCAGAGTCTTTCTGACTAATACTGACATACTTAAGTCTGCTTTGCCAGGACCTTAAAAAAATTGATTAATTGCACTTCTGTAGTGCTCTGAGATGCTTAAAAGGGTGTTAGGCAAATGCTGAGTGTGCTCTTTCAGTGATTAAAAGATGTTTGTAAATAAGTGTATCTTTGTAATCAATTTATTTCTGATGTTGTATAAGTCTGCTGATGGCATAAATTAATATTTATTTGGCATTACAATCAGCTTAATGATAAGAAGTGGAATGTTGAAAAAACATCAAATAGAGCAGGTTTGTTTAAGAAGAGAAGCAGCTTTGACTGAATTCCCTTTGTACTGTGAGCCACAGCCTGACACACTCCCCTGTCCCTCTGCTTTATCGTGCGCTGATCTTGTTGCTAATACATACATAGAAATGAAACACCTTGGAATTTGTGGTTTGAGGCAAGCTGGGCTCTTTAGATAAGGAAATGATCTCTTACTGTGAGTGATCTGTGCTCTGATTGAGTCTTTTCCCACCAGGCACCATTGTTTCTGCTCAGCTCTTCCCTTTTCAAGCAGCATATGAAACAGGGCAGGATGCTGTCAGCAGTAGTGACCAGGAGACAGGGAGGACGCAGCAGAAGTTTAATCCCAGAGCTTGAATGGCTCTTCCCTGCTGCTCTGGGTTTGACAGACCTCAAACTGAGAAAATGGAAAATGAGAGTGTGCCTGTAAGGATTGTAGGGAAAAAGACCTGTTAATAAGTTCTCCCTTTCAGCCCGTTCCTTATCTGTCCTTTGCAAAGACTTCCTCTGTCAATAGCACACAACTTGGTCCTGCCAGCGAGCAGAAAGGTGCAGAATGCATCAAAAGCTTGTTTAATGTTCTGCTGAGGAGTTCTTCAGTCTTGTGGTGAACTTCATGCCCCCTCCCTTCCCCTGCAGTTCCTTTGATCTCTCTTGCAGCATGCCCACAAGTACAGCATGGCTTTGTCAATAATGGAAACACGATTTCAGAACTATAATTTATCAGTTCTCTATAATTTAAAATTTTACAGCGGTAGGTGCTTTTTTTAAACCATCTTTTCTAGTATTGCTCCTTTCCTCCTACAGATGCTAAATGTGCCAAACTTAAGCTGGGTGAATGCTGTGTGGCTTTTAGTGCTACAGCAAAGGCAGCAGTGATAACGAAGCATGTTGTCTAGAATGAGCTATCAGTGCTAAAGAATAGAAGTTATTATTTTGGCTTGCAATTAGCACAGTTTTCTGTACATCTGCGTGGCTTTTATTTTGACAGGAATGCTTCAATCTAATGTCTTTTTAAAATCACAAAGCTCTAATGGAATATAAATTGTACAGTGATAGCACTGTCAGCTGAAACTCTCCTTCATGTGTCATTTGGGTGGACCAGGGTTACTGAGCTGTTAGTTTGGGTTTGGAGGCATCTGTGTCTGGGAGGGAGGGAGACCTGCTGTGAAGCTTAATAGCAGTTTTTGTTTAGTGTTTCAAAAGCTAAACAGTACATTCCAAGATAAGTGTGTGCCGATGTTAAAATAACATTTTCTTTTAGTCCACCTGATAAAACATAAAACACTGTGAACTTTCATGGGGGCAGTGTCTTTGCCAAATAAATAACTTGCCCTGACTCTGTAGTTTTGGTTGGTTGGTGGTTTTTTTAATAGTGTATTTTTTGCGGTTTCTCCCCTTGTATCTTAAAGGACTTAATGATAATTTGATAACCTCCTTTGCAGCTGTTGGAGGGGAGTGAAGCTGCACAGACCACAGGACTTGAGGGAGATTTTTACGTAGAAAGCTTCCTTTTTCTCTTCTTTTTATATTGTATGCTAACATATTCACTTTAATAAGCTGGTGATTATTTAGCCTGTGTATTAGAATAGATGAAGCAAAGCTTAACAAGTGCATCACAGCTTTAGGAGGAGGCTGGGAGCTGTTTTGGACAACTAAGGGCCAGAGATGCAAGCTCTGATTCTCAATTTCGGCCAACACAGTAATACAGCTTAATGCCTGAGTATCCTGCCAGTGTCAGGCTGCCCCAGTGTGCAGGCAGACTGTGGAAAGGCGGGGCTTTAATGCAGAGGGTCCAGCTGAAGCTGATCTCTGGAGCAGAGTCTGTTCTCACCAGGCTTACCCTGCATGAGCGGGGCTGTGTGCCAGTTCTGCACAGTGACAGAGCTGGAGTGTGGCTCCAGCAGGCTCCACGGAGGGCAGGCTCTGGGTTAACACTTGGTTTCATTAATTCCCACATGTCAGGATGGCTATTTTTCAGGAAAGGTTACTGTAAACTCTCCAGAGCAATTGTGCATCCCATGTGATAAAAGCCTTACAGCCTTCCTTGCAGCTCTGCAGTTACAGGAAAAGCTTCAGTTCATTGGTGTACCTGAGCTGTCCTGGAAGCTAAGAATAGTCTGTGTCATTAATTGTGTATACCAAGGTCTGGAGTGTACTGATGTACTCAAAGTCCTTTGAACTTTCCATGAAGGTCAGGGAGCTATTTTTGAATCAGGTTATCTCCATTTTGCAGCTCGCTTACAGGTAATCTGTTGGTGTGGCTGCACAGTCACTTTTATGTTGCCATCTGCTCCTGACTCTTCCTCTTGCAGGGAAGGTTTAACTGTTATGGTTTGTTTCCATCAGAATTCTTTAGAAGTAGCTCTCTCAAATGTCTCTTGCTGTGTTGGGTGAGGGTGCTGTTGGTTTGTGTCTCTGCAGACGGGCGCCCGCTGTACGTGCTGAGGCTGGGCCAGATGGACACCAAGGGCTTGGTGCGAGCGCTGGGGGAGGAGGCCTTGCTGCGCTACGTGAGTGTTCCCAACACTGGGTATTTTAGTTTAGAAATTCCCTCTGCCACAGCATCCATCACTGGCTATTCTCATGTGCTCTCTGGCCGTCAGTTTTTGGTTGGAATATGTCTGAAAGCTCCTGGTAGCCGTTCCTGGTGCTTTCTTTCCCACTGCAGGCTGATGGTGGAAAGGTGGAGTTCCTGGCAGCTCCCGTGGTTATTGATTGGCATTTGCACAGATTCTTCTGCACTTGTGGAGGGCTTCAATCTCCAGTCTCTGCTCTTGTACAGAAGAGAAAATGCCACACTCAGGTTTTTGTCAAGCCTGTACTCCAAGGATAAGAATCATTTATTTTTAAAGAAAAAGTGCTTGCCTGTAGTTCTGCCTTCTCTAAAGGCATCACTCAGACTGTTGGCTGTGGATCTGCTCAGCTTCCAAGCAGAAAGCTGGCAGAATTCCAGGTTTGCACTAACTTTTTTTGACTCCTAGTAATGACAGGAGCAGCCATAGTGACTATTAAAAGCAGGGGCTGGATTTTACTTTTCTCTCCTAGTGGCGTTTCCAAGCAGACACTAATTTTGTTTGCTTGCCCTGGTTCTGTTTCAAGGTTACTTTCTGTGATTTCAAAAGGGGTTTTAATTTCTGAGTAATTAGGGATAATTGTAGTGATTTCTAGTTCATTCTTTAGAGGAGGGAAAAGTTTATGCTGATTTGATCTTGTAGTTTTAATTAATCTTTGGATATAAACATATTTTCTTTATCCCACCTACTGAGCTTGAGGCTGTCTTTTCTAAATCCCACTCTTTCTTGTGCAGGTTCTTTCAATAAATGAAGAAGGGCTGAGGCGATGTGAGGAGAATACAAAAGTATTTGGCAGGCCAATAAGGTAAAATCTGCTCTGTGGGAATTAGCTGCTTTCATGGGGTGTGTGGGGGGAATGTCAGGCAGTGGAACAAGCAGAGGACAGGCTGTGTCTCACATGCAGGTGCAAGCACAGGTACAGTTAATTGAGAGCCTCCCCAATTAGCGCTAGAGGGACTGTGGCTGGGGAAGCCTGAGGGATGCACAACACCTGCCCCAGCAGCCTTTGTCTGGTGTTCATAATGGTTCTGTTGGGGCTGGTACTCTTCAGCTCTCTTGTACTGCTGGATATCTGCAGAGCAGTGCAGCCCAACTCCCAGATCTGTTTGGGAGGGGATTTTACAGGCATTGGTGCAAGCTGCCAAGAAAGCAGGCCACGATAATATCATGAGTAACATTTCCAGGAGTTTGAGGTGTGGCTTCCATGTCACTTGTTCATCCATAGTCCACTCCAAGGCTCATTACACTCAGTTCTGGTTTCATTCTCCATTTATTATATGTGGCTACTCAGCTCTTGATTCAAGGTGAGGTCATGAGGCTCCTGTGAAACCTGGGATCTGATTTTCCAGGTTCTGGCATGACTTCATGTGAAGTTCAGTCAAAAGTGGTTTGCTAGCCCATCTTTAAGTCATTGTAGGGGTCACTTGTGAAAGTAGCCAAATGAATTTAAGGGCATGGAACGAAGGCAGAACCAGCCTTGAAAAGATGCCATGTTTCTTGGACTCTCTCCAGTTTCTGCCTCCTTCCCCTAATCTGTAATGTCCAGGGATGTGTCTGCTTATCCTGTCCCTGTTAGAGAACTTGCTGCCCTAGCTCTCCAAGGGAGGTCAAATCCAAGGAGAGGTCTCATGTGTGTAACAATGGAATGGTGTTGCCTGCTGATCTTCATTTGTAGCCGTAATCCTAAAGGGCTGCATATTAAACATTTAAAGTGAAACAAAGAAGGGTTTGGTGTTTCATAGAAGCCTTATGCATAATGTAATGGCTGCTGGCTGGTGCAGCACAGCTGTAAATCTTGAATTCCTGCCCAGGGTGAGACCTGAACTTGGAAGGAAACTGAAACACATGCTGCAGCTCAGTAGTTAGTATTAAGAACATATCTCTTCCTATAGAAAAAGCTTCCTTCCCTGAGATCTGACAACAGAATTAGCTTTGACGTGTATTGGCACCGTTGTGCACTGTGTTAGTAGAAAATCTGCACTGTGAATGTTAAATTGCTTCAGAGCAGCAGCGTGGCCACTTAATTGATCTCGCAGTAAAAGCAGTGCTTTAATGTTTGGGCTGACTGTTGACAGGATCTTTTTTTGGCTTCATATGAACTGAACCTTTATCTGGAATCTGAAATGTCTGTGGGAGAATGTGCAGGGTGTGCAGAGTGATCATTGCACACCCCTTAAACTCCAGTGTCTACGGGCAGCACAAAGCAAGGAGGTAAAACAAGAAGCCAAAACGTGCAGAGGCTCCCCACATTTCAGTATGTTGGGCACTTGCAGAAGCAAGGAGAATTTTGATGCTATTGAGATTTTTCTTCTTGTCTTTCTCAAATTCAGCTCTTGGACCTGTCTAGTAGACCTGGAAGGCTTGAACATGAGGCATTTATGGAGACCTGGTGTCAAGGCCTTGCTGAGAATCATCGAGGTGGTTGAAGCTAATTACCCTGAGACCTTGGGTCGTCTTCTTATCCTAAGAGCACCTCGAGTATTCCCAGTTCTCTGGACACTGGTATGTGTGTAATCCAAGGTATTACTCAGTTCTCTCAGTTTGTGAAAGCACTTCAGAGATCAGGGTGTATGTGCAGCAAATGCTGCCATTTGGAAACATGTCCTTTATGTAGGATTCCTGGAGTGGGTTAAAAACCACCACCTAAGAACCTGCTTACATAGTTGGTTAATTTGGCTTCTTTGTGGTGTGAGCTTTGCATAACCAGGATGGTAACACCCAATGTGATCAAAACTGATTCTTTCAAAATTGACTTGAAAACAATGTAAATTGACTTGAGAAAAATGTGAGGGGCTGATCTGTTGTGTTTTTCTTTTGTTGTAGGTTAGTCCATTCATTGATGACAACACTAGAAAAAAATTTCTTATTTATGCTGGAAATGACTACCAGGGTCCTGGGGGACTGCTGGATTACATCGATAAAGAAATTATCCCTGATTTCCTCGGTGGAGAGTGCATGGTATGAATATAAACTATTGTGTAAAGCAACTTATTAGTGTTTTTTTTATTTTTCCTCTCCTCTAAGCAAAGAAGTCTGTAAGCACAGAGTGATTCCTGCTGTGGTTTGGAGGTGGGGGCTATGGTGTAGGATTCCAGGCTCAGTGCTGTTTTCTACATCCACTTTAATAAGAGCAGTACAATGCTTCTCTAGGATGAGTATCAAATTCCTTATCAGAACAGCCAAGCACAGCTAAAAGCCACAGTCTGTTCCCTGGAAAGTTCAGGCAAACATGGTTGCAGAGCTCTGAGCAAGAGTTGTCACCAGCAGCTGATCCAAAGAGCCTGTGTCACCTGAAAACCAATCCCATAAGGAGCCCGTGGGAACATGTGGCACATAAGAGGGCTCAACAAACAGCCCAGTCTCCTCACACAGGGTGTGCAGTGAGCCCCAGCAAACCAGAAAAACACTTTTACTGCAGGATACTGTAATTTCTCAGTCCCTTGTCACATGCCTTAATAGCTGTTTCCTGCCTGGACCTTGGGTGTCAGTTGGATCTGGCATGGTAACATCTCACTGACAATACTGTAAGGTTTGTTTCACCTGTAATGTTTTTGACAACACAGGTTCGCTGTGTTTTCAGCCCCTGTACGCTCTCTAGATTAATTTCTGTACCATTCTTGAAAATTCATCTGTGTCTGTTCCAACAGAGCCTCAAATGATAATGAAGTACAGTTAGATGTGTTGGAGTAGAGCACGTGTTTATCTCCAGTGCAGCTTTTTGCTGCAGCAGTAGCTTTCAGTGTCCTCTAATTTGGAGCTCAAAGCTGGCAAAATCCACTGCTTAAGTAAGCAAAAGTGAATGTTACCAGGAAGCAAATTGCTACAGTACTTCCTGCCAGTTACAGGCAGTGGCATTCTCTCTCTTCTTCTTTACTTCTGTGTATTTAATAAAAATGACTTCTCTGAGATCTTTTCAATTCTCTGTTGTAATTCAGTTACCAAACACTTTTACTTCCCCAGACACTTCTGTGGAACCTGTTGTCAGCTTCATTGCTGCAGGCTTCTTAGAACAGAAGTTTGCTTAGGGAAGTTGTGTAATCACTTCCAGTACTGAGTTATCAGACAGCTGTAACTTCAAAACTGTTAACTTTTCCTGGCTTCAGTGTCCTTTCACCTGCTTGGAAATTTACTGTATCTCCCACTACCCCTCATTAAGTTCAGCTACCCCAGTTCTTTCAGGTCTCTGTAGCTCTATTTTTTAGACTTAGTAACCATTGCCACTTCCCTCAGGATTCTGAACTGTCTCCCATCTTTCTTCAGTGTAAGGTGGTGTAAGTGATAATTACAGCCTTTCCACAGTCCCTTTCTGGAGTGGTGGCTGTTGTGAATGTACAAGATCTGTTCCCCTGGTGTCCAGTTCTGCAAACATCTCACCCAGATCACTGTAAAAAAGAGCTGCATGTGTATCATGTACAAGCTGTAAAACTACTTTCAGACTGTTCCCTTCTCCAGAGCATTGCTGAATGTTTGTTTCTGAAGCTGGCAGACAGTGAACATGATGGGATGGTCACAGGAGATAATTTTTAATGGGTTTCTTTTTGTTTTAGTGTGAAGTACCAGAGGGTGGGCTGGTTCCCAAGTCCCTCTACCGGACAGCAGAAGAGTTGGAAAATGAAGACATCAAGCTTTGGACTGAAACAATCTACCAGTCTGCAAGTGTCTTCAAAGGAGCTCCACATGAGGTACAGCTCCAGCTGCCCTTTGCTTTCATCTCAGCCCTCTGCTCTGAACCCTTGTCTCTTGGCCTGGGAATGGTCTACTGCTTGTTTATTTAGTTGCTGTGCTTCCACCTTCTGTAGCTGGTGCACGGTGATGCTTTAGTAGTTGAAGTTTGTAACTGGTCCTCCTGTTGTTTTGTTGCCATTTAGGGAATATCGCTGGTTTTCATTCTGTTCAAAGCTATGTTCTTCTAAGCAAAGCAAGCAATATTCTCAGAAGCTGTTGGAAAGCTTCTGAAAGTCTTGTGTTAAAAGAGACACCCCATCAGGAGGGAATTTGTATCCGTAATGCCTTTTTTTGACTATTAAAAAGCCTTTTTAATAGTAGAAACTAAGCCCAGCAACAAAAAAGCTCTGTTCTTTGTCTTTTTTTCCTGTAGGAATTTGCCTTTACTGAGCAAATTGCTGTTGTCTAATGTGTCTTTCCTGTCTCAGGTTCTCATCCAGATCGTGGACGCCTCGTCTGTGATCACATGGGATTTTGATGTGTGCAAGGGCGACATTGTTTTTAACATCTTCCATTCCAAAAGAGCCCCACAGCCTCCCAAAAAGGACTCTCTGGGAGCTCACAGTATTACATCCCCTGGTGGGAACAATGTCCAGTTGATAGACAAAGTCTGGCAGCTGGGGCGTGACTACAGCATGGTGGAGTCTCCCCTGATCTGCAAAGAAGGGGAGAGTGTGCAGGTGAGAGAGGAGAGAGGCAGATGGAGCCAAAGCTGCCTGTTCTTACTCACAGCACTGACGACTGAGTGGTGACTCAGTGCTGGGCTGGCTGCTTGCTTTTGGCCAGCATTTCAGCTGCTGTTCAGGCTGGGTGCTGCAGGGAGCAGGGATGGGATTTACGTGGGATCTGCTGTGAGGGGAAGTTGCCATCAGTCCGGTAGTGACTGAGATGGATCAGCAAGGAACCTGGGGAAGCCACCTGAAACAAAGTGCACATCCAGAAAGTAGCAAAACATGCTTAGTGCTGTAATTCTGACAGTTATTTTCTGAAGCAAACAGTCTGTTTGAGGAGTATCACAGTGCCTGCCCTCATTAATGAGAGAGGGCTGGAAATCAAGTCAGAGCTTCTGTGCGTTTGTCCCTCTAATGGGCAGCGTAAGAGCTCCTGATGGCCAAAGCTCCTGAAGGTTTTTTATGCCATTTACAACCTGTCCTTTAATTCCAAGTTCGGTATAACGTGCAGCATGTTTACAGTCACACGCTGCCACTGCTGTTCCTGTTCACTTGAAATGAGTCAGCCTCTGAAAAAGCAGCTCCTTAAGTCACCAAGATGGAAGTGTTAAACTGGAAATACGGGCAGTGACCTCTTGACTGTGAGGCAGGAGCCTTGACTGCTCTTTTCACTGTCTCAAAAGGACAGCTGTGAAGGAAAATAAATGAAAAAAATGGATATTGTTTTAAAGCAGAACTTGTTCTTTCAGTGTATTAAACCCTAACCCCTCTACACTATCAAAAAGCTGGAGGAACTGCTGGTGTTCCATCCCAGCTTTGATAAGGATGTTGTGTGGGGAGAGTCTCCCAGCACTGCCATTTGCCTTAGGAGCTGAAATATTGGCATTGGGGAAAAATTCTGGGCATGTAGGCACTTTTTCTAAGCTTGGAAAAGAAATGTCAAGCCTACAAATCTCTATTAACCAAGTTAATTTTTGATTTTTGTTGTGTCTGCTTGCAGGGCTCCCACGTGACCAGGTGGCCTGGCTTCTACATTTTACAGTGGAAATTCCACAGCATGCCTGCCTGTGCTACAACCAACCTGCCTCGTGTGGATGATGTGCTGGCGTCTCTACAGGTGTCCTCTCACAAATGTAAAGTGATGTACTATACAGAAGTGATAGGATCTGAAGATTTCAGGTATGTCTGGCCAAGGTCAGCCAATGTCAAACCTTTCCGATTATTTGGATGATCAAGTCAGTGTCAACTTCATTTAAATACAAGTAAATTGTGAGGGCCTTAAAAAGTTGCACTGAGGGCAACTGATGTATAAAAGGGGTTAATCAGTTCCCTGGTGGTAATCATCACTGGTCACTTGGCTCTGCTTTGAGAACTTGTTGGGCTTGGCAGGTTGTCCTGTAGAAGGGGGTGCAATTCAGATTCCAGTTACTGAATTTCATTTTCTGCCAGTGGATAAACTTGACTGAAATTAAATCTCTGTCTCTTTGAACAGCATCTGGTTTTTTGAAAGGGGTGCAGTGTCCTCATTATTTTATGTGGTGAGGCAGAAAAGCTTTTGAGTATCTGCACCAAAGCTGTTACTTGCTTTTTATTCAGTGTGCAAACAAATATAGATGCAGAGCAGAAATCAAAATCTTCACGTGTTCCGAAGCTTAAAACTGCTTGCTTGCTTTTTTTTCTGCAGGGGATCTATGACCAGCCTTGAATCAAGCCACAGTGGATTCTCCCAGCTCAGTGCTGCCACCACCTCCTCTAGCCAGTCCCATTCCAGCTCCATGATTTCCAGGTAGTGCCACAACAGCTGAAAAGCAAATGGATGTGATGGCTGGACCCTCGCCCATGGCAGCTGACTGCAATACAGCATATTCAACTGGCAATTGTGCAAAAAAAACCCCACCCCAAAAAGCCTTTTATAGATAGTAAAGTAGCTGTTTGAATTTTACACTTAGTGGTTTTGGTCTTTGTTAGATCCAGCAGCTTGTCTCTTAACTTTAACCCTTTTTCCTAACTCAGCCATAAATATTTTTGCAAGTGTGCTTGCACAAATCCTAACTCTGAACACAAGGGCTCTTACTGAAAAGGAAAAACAACCAGTGCATCAGTTAAGAATGAATTTTTTTTTTTTAAACTCTGTAGATGTTAAAAAGCAAAAAAGAAAAACCCTACCAAAAATGCTCCGTAGTGCATTAGAGATCAACTGCAAGTCTCCTGTCAGGACACTCCTTGCCATCCTGAGAAATCCCCTGTGATCTTCCAGTGCTGTAAACTGTTCTCCTGTTGCCACTAATGATGTCCGAGACAAAGAACAGCAGTTGCTGGATACTTGACTTTGTGAGTCCATTTTTTTCAAAGCATGCCCACAGAGCTGTGGCCAGGCTGTAACACTAAATATAACTTTTGTATGAGCACATTTCTGGGGAATTTGAGCTCTGCATCTTGCTGGGTTGAAGCAATTTGTTCTTTCCTGAGATGTGTGCGTGGAGCACTGCAGAGAGAGGCAGAGAGCAGGCTCTCCCTCACTGTGTCACACTGGGCTCATCCAGGGCTGCTCTGAGCTTTTGTTCCCAGCTCTGTGCTGGAGCTTCACTCTGCTTCCTTAGTGCATTCCAAGCAAATTGATTTTACTGAGATTTCTCTTCTTGTCAGGAATTTATGCAGAGTTGCAGCTTGCTGCTTAAACCAGTCTGAAGGAGGTGTGGCTTCCATCCTTCCTGAGCACTTCTCCCTCCTTGGGGCCTCCTGTTCTTCCCTGCACCTGGCAGAAATAGAGCACCTGAGTTCTGATCAGCCTTCCTGTGGGCAGGGAGCTCAGGGATCTTCCCTCTGAGTGATACAGGAGAAGATGCTCTAGGGATTTTCTCCTCCTTTTTCACTACTGCCACTGCCAGAGGTGACCTGCCATTTGGGATTCTGTCCCGGTTTCCCAGGCCCAAGTTGGACTCCTGCTGAACTCTGTCCAGGTGTTCTTCCCTCTCAAGCCCTCTCTCTATGCACAGCAAAAGGCTCTAAAGACTGAACTGTCAGGCAAATACCACACCTGGCAGTGGAGCAGAGAAGATTTTGGTCTGAAATGCAGCAGGATTTGCACAGTTAGACCCTGCTTGGTCTTTCCTTACCCTCACAGAGCTGAATTGTCCATGCAGGCACAAGGAGCTTTTGTGCTGGCTGCAGTCCCTGCTAGGAAGTGGGGTAGGCTCTGGCTTGGGTCAGTGGTGGAGGAGCTTATGGAGGTGTTGCACTTGGAAAGCAGAACTCACTTGAGATTCTGGATCCCGTGCCTGAGGGAAGCTGGTTCTGAACTCAGTGCAAAGCTTTTTTATGGCTGCAGAGCTCCTGAGAGGCAGGTGCCAGACCCCTGACAGCAGCTCTGCTGCAGCCCCGTTCTGCCTGTGGCACGTGGCAGAGCTGACAGGTATTTTGGTAACAGAGGGCCTCAGAGACCAGCCTCCTTAAGCTGAACCAAACTGGTCTATTCTGGAGCTTTTTTAGGGCTCAGAAGCTGAAGGTTAAGCTGTTACTTAGGCTGCCAGAGTGGGCTGTTGTGTGAGACAGGTCTCTGCTTTGGTGTCACACAGCTCCCACCCAGTGTCTGCACAGGCTGTGGCTCCAGGGCTGCTCCACCCCAGTTGCTGACACCAGGAACCAGTATTCCCAGCGCAGGGAGTGCAGCTGGAGCACAGTGAGGTTCACCTGCTGACACTCATGGCATTTCTTCCCATTCACCAGGCTGTAAGGGCTGAAGATGGACCCCTTTCTCTCTCTCTCTCTCTCTCTCTCTCTCAGATGGCGATTTTGCTGACAACTGTAAAGAATCTGCTCCATTCAACACTCCACATCTGTCCAGGTGTCTGGCTTTGTAGAACTTTTTGAGTTGCAGTCCCTTTTCAAGTCTGAAGATTTATATTTTTGTTTTTCACTTGAGCTGGCTCAAAAGTGGCACTTTGGGTTTTTCCTGCTGTTGATCTTAACACATCTTTTAGAGCTCAAAGCACATGACAGCACAAACAGCTGGGGAGATAAAATTCCAGAAAAACAATAGTTAATCTTCCTCTAAGCAAAGTGCTGTGGCAATATGACTTGATCACTGCAGTCGAACTAATTAATTTCCCATACCTTGGTCTTTCTTTGTGTGATACTGCTCTTCTTTCTCTCAGCCAATGACTCTTCTGTTGGCATCTTTCCTGTTATCAGTGTCCTTCACTTCCCTGTCCCTCCTCATGAACTGCATATCAAATTCTGTAAATGTTTTGTATACATAATACCTCATTCTTGGTAATAAAATACAGATAGTCTTTAAAAGATTTTTTTATTGTTATCAATAAATGTGAACTGTTTGGAAAAAAAAAAAGTGCGGGGCAGTCTCTTTATTTCATTCGTCTGCTGCAAAGCTTCCAGGTTATTTTATGTGCTGGATTCAGTGCTGGGTGAGGGAGGGGCTCCCTGGCTGCCCCCACCACTGACACCTCAGGCAGGAGGCCGAGACAATCACACTTGGGAAATGACGGGCTTTAATTAGTAGAAATAGACTAAGCTTCAGCTATTTTTAAAACAGGAGCCAATAAACGTCAAACTGTGGGTTTTCTAACTCCTGAAGCTGGAGCAGAGGCTGCAGCGTGTTTATGGTTGGTCTTTCAAATTTGATCCAAGCTGTGAAGCTTTTATAAATGAGAATCTTTAACTGTGGCCGTGGAGGTCTGTCAGCAAGACCAGATGGCTGCCTGACCTACTTCAAGCTTTAACATGTGGTCAGTATTTCTATGCCAGCACATAATAATGGACCAGCTTTCTGCTGCTCAGGACCTTTCTGAGTGCAGCAGCCCTAGACAAGGTGTTGTACAAGGAGGTGGCTTTGCTGGTCAGCTGGGCTGTGCCTGGAGACGTGGGGGAGCTGCCTTTGTGGCCAGTGCCCTTCTCTGAAGTGGCAATTAAATAAACCTGAGCCTCAGCCCCTGCTTGAGCTGGGCAGGTGATTTCAGTGCAGGCCAGGGCTGCTTCAAACAGCTCCTCTGGGAGAGGTGTCAGTCTGGTTGAACCCCGTGGTTTGGGTTCGTTTGTTGGTTTTTTTTAATGTGGATTTTTATGAGACGAAATAAAATTCCTGGAAGAAATTTCACCTGGTTTTTTTCCCACCTGCATCCCCTCCTCCCCACAAAGCTGAGGGCTCCCTGTTCTTCAGGTCTCTATTTGCAACCTTGGCTTGCCAGCGAGCCTGTAAACTCTCAGCCCAAGGGAAGGATCCTGAACTGCCATTCCCGAGTCTCCCCTGCTGGAGCAGGAGCTGGCTCTGCCCAAACAGCAGCACCCAGTCCCTGCAGGAGCAGCCAGGGCCGTTTGCTCTTCCATCCCTTCGCAGGGTGGGCTGATTCCGTGCTTGGTGTAGGCAGGCGAGTTAAAACGGTGATGGAAGGAAGAATTCTGTCATGCTGGGGGCACCCAGGCAGTGCAGGGTCACACAGAGCCCTCCCCTCCGTGCTGGCCGTGCCGGCCCCATCCTGCATCCCCACTGCCCTCCCACAGCTGCGGGGGAGGGTGCGAGGCCGGCGCAGCATCCCAGGAAGCTGCTTCCCAGGGTGGGGGCTGTTTAATGCTGCCGGGAGAGACAAATCCTCGGGCGGAAGCGTTAGGTTTTGGCTGGCTTTCCAAAGTCATCAGCAGCCAGCTCTATTATCCAGGCTCTTAAAAAAAAAATTGCCATCTCCTGGGTTTTCTTGGAAGGGTAGGAAAGCATTTCTTTTATTTCGCTAACTCATGCCGGTGGTAAGAGTTTGGATGCTGAAAAATAGAAGGTTGGGATTTTGCACCTTGTTTTTCCTTTTTTCCCTTTCCTATGACCACTGCTGAAGTCATCCCACTTTGTGCCGTCAGCCTTGGTTCCCTGTGGTTCTGTGGCAGCCACAAGCCAAGGGGAGCAGGGAAGGGAGCCTGGATTTGGGGCCCTTTCCCCTGTGCACAGGAGGGGAAATAGGGGCTAAGAGGGGCAGAGCTGGGCCTCCCCCAGCTCCTCCTGGCCTAACAAACACACAAATAAATAAATCTCAGGCTTTTCTCTCAGGCTTTTTTCTGCTGGTGGAGCCTTCCCTTGTGCCATGGGGTGACCTTAGTGGGGCAGTTCTCCCCAGGATGGGCAGCCCGAGGGGAGTCCTGGATCCCAACATCCCTCAGGTGGGGCTTGGGATGGTGACCCCAGCACTGCCCCTCACCCGGGGACTGTGCTTTGAACTGTTTGCAAAGAGAAGGGGAAATGAAGGAGAGGAAGGAAGAGGGGAAGAAAAAGGGAAAGAGAAAAAGGAAGAAGGAGTTAACATCACACACCCCTTCATTCTGCCACTACCCAGCAACAAAAAAGGTGCAGGGCAGCCCCAGCCCCCAGCAGTGCCCCCAGCCCCTGGTTTGTGCCCCCCTCACTTCTCCTAATGGCATTTTGTGCAGGGAACATCCACCTGGGTGTTGAAGAGCAAGTGCAGGGGGGACCCTGTATGACCCCCCCAGTCCGGGCTGTGCTGGGGAAGATCCACAGCCCAGCCCAGGGTGTGGGGTCAGTGGCTCACCCAGGTGTCACCCCACAGCCCAGTGTCCCCTGCTGACCCCTCGGACCCCCATGAGGGTTCCAAGCCCTGGGGTGAACAGGGTGAGGCCAGGGCAATACTGAGCCAGTCCAGGGGGATCCCAGCTCTGCAGGCAGCCCCTGTGCCCCCAAATCCACCGCCTGGCACCATGGGGCACGCAGGGAGGGATATCGGCCACAAACCCACCCAGCCAAGCCCGGCGTGTGGCACTGAGGGCACAGGGCTGGGGGAGACCCCCGAGGGGGAACCCGGGGCCGTGCTGGTGCCCCGGGGACAGGGCAGGGACACGGGTGGCCGCAGCACGGCCGGGCCCCGCACAAACCCCACTAGATGGTGCCAGCAGCCCGCGCACGGCCCCGGGCACCCGCCGCTGCCGGGGGGCCACTGTCCCTGCTGTCCCTGCTGCCAGGGGGAACACTGTCCCTGCTGTCCCTGCTGCCAGGGGACCACTGTCCCCACTGTTCCTGCTGCCAGGGGGACACAGTCCCTGATGTCAGGGGGGCCACTGTCCCCACTGTCCCCGCTGCCAGGGGGCCACTGTCCCTGCTGCCAGGGGGGCCACTGTCCCCACTTCCCTGCTGCCAGGGGGGACACTGTCCCTGCTACCAAGGAAGGGATACTGTCCCCTCTGCTGGGGTGGGGGGACGACGACGACGACATTGTCCCTGCTACAAGGCAGGGACACTGTTCCTTGTGCCAGGGGCTCGGCGTGGAGCTGGGGCTGCCCTGGTCCCCCCGGGTTCTGCTGCACCAGAGCACTGGTCCCCACTGGGAGCCACAAAGAGGGCAGGGGACCCCTGTGTGACCCCCCCAGCAAGGACAGCACATTGTGCATGGAGCAGCCGCCACTCCAGACCCACGGGGTGGCTGGGCTGGGACACCCCCGGCCCACCCAGACCCTGTCCCTGTGCCCTGCGCATCCGAGAGGATGCTCCACTCACCTCCAGGCTCCATCCTGCCTGTGGGTTTGCTCTCCCACTGCTGAGAATCTTCCTAAACCGTCACCATCTCCCAAGAGTCCTGAGAAACTTAATCACGGCTGGAGGAAACCCTTGAGGATGTGCTAGGAGAAACGCTGTAGAAGTGAAAAAATATCCTCCTTAATTCTTGGCTCCAGTATGGATTGGCCCACGAGCTGCAGTGGGCTGTATCCAAACACTGAATTTTAATTATGAGCAGGATTTCACCAGGGAAAGGGAGATGGGAAGAGGAGCAGCCCAGAGAAAAAGATGGAAACCAAAACCACAAATTCTCCCAAAAAAAGATCCTTGAAGTCATGGCAGAACAAAACTTACGTCAAGCCTTTTTGCCTTTGCATAGTTATTTATTATAATAACATTTATGATTATAACATACTGCCTCTTCTTGGAGGTGCCAAAACAGCAGCAGAGGGGCTGGAGGACTCTCAGGTCCAAAATGTGTGTGGCAGAGCGGGGAGGGCAGGACCTGCTCCTGTCCCTATGGCTGGCACTGGCACTGCCAGGTCCTGGCCAGGGGCTTTTCCAGCCCTGGGGAGTGATGGACAGGTCAGTGCAGCCCTCCTCGAAGTTTCTGCCATTCCCTGCAGCCTGGAGAGGCCACACAGCTCCAGCTGCTCTGGCCACATCCCTGCAGAGCCCTCACTGGGCTGTGCTTGCTCCAGCGGGTTTCCCTGGCGTCCCTTGCCAGGCACTGACGGATGTTCCGTAACAGCTCCCAGAGACTTCTCCCGCCACGGTTTGTGCCACCAGAGCCTTGCCGGGCTCACCACACCCCAGCTGTGCGTGCAGCCCCTGCCTGGCTCCAAAGCTCGCTGTCCCCAAGGGTCAGGCCTGCCCAGGGACCTGCCAGGACAAGGTTGCCAGGACAAGGTTGCCAGGACAAGGTTGCCAGGCCAGGTGTGGCGATGTCACTCGCCCACTGGCATCAAGCCCAATGCCATGTGCCCGCCCCGGGCTCAGCCCCCCCCCCCAGAGCTGGCATATCTGGGGGTGGGGGGCCCTGCAGGACCCCAGCACCCATTGTCACCCAGAGCAGCCTGAAGATTTTTCCTGCTGGGCTTCAGTCACTTGGGGGATGAAGGCTCCCAGGGCAGCTCTGACCCCACAGAGGAGCCAGCTGCAGATGGAGGCTGCCCTCCACATGGTTTCCCCTAAAAAACCCTATTTCCCGAGCAAGGGAAGGGTGCGTCTCTCCATGACCCATCCCGGCAGCCCCTCTGCAGCAGCCCTGCCTGCATCTCTCCCCCAGGAGCAGCTGGCACACACTGGCATGGTGACACTGATGGCCTGAGCCAGCCTTGGGCAGCCACGGAGCCGGCTGTTTATTCATCCTTCACAAGAACTCAACAAGAAAGGAAGCAGGGAAGGATCATGTGAGCTCCCCGCGAGGAGGGCTGGTGCTGGCCAGCACTGGCAGGGACATCACCCAGGGCAAGGTCACTGGGCCCCTCCAGTCCACCCAGTAACTCTCCCCTGCTTATCCTGATGGAGCTGCAGCTCCTGGGGCCCCACAGGACCGGCAGCATCTGAGGGGTGCAGCTGCCTGAGCAATTCTCTTTGAAGATATTTGATGCTCTGCTGTGCCTCAGAGAGGAGGAGCCGGTTCTCCACCGGCTCTGCTGGGCCCTGGATGCTGCTGAGAGGAGCTGCAATGAACTGAGGAGGAGGAGGAATGGCAAATCCCTCTGCTGGGACAAAGAGACCTCTCCAGATGCAAGCAGCAGCTTTCCCCCCCTGGAATGAGGCCGGACCTTGGCAGGCATTGTCTGGTGCTGCTGCCCAGGACTCAGCAGGAGGCTGGAGCATCCTAACCTCCAGGCAGAGCCCCGGTGGTTGCCCTGTGGCTGGCACTCGGTGAGAGCAGCAGGCACCACCAGAGCCATCCCTCACTGGGGCCAGCGGGGCACTGGTGTGAGGGCAGACGCTCCAGACTGGCCCAGCCACCCCTCCTGGCACCGTGGTGGTTGTCCTGCAGGACTTGGCAGTCACATTTCCAGGCCCTTCCCTTGGGGACACGGAGCAGTGACACTGAGCTGTGCGAGCAGATGCCCCAAACCCCACTGAACCCCGTGCCATCCCCCATGGGACACGGGGGAGAGCTGGGGAGGGATCCCAGAGTGTGCCATGGATCCCAGAGCGTGAGCATCACAGTGCTGGGGCTTTGCCTCCTAAAACAGAAGAACAAACCTGTTCAGGCTCAAGGGCTGTGCTGTTGTTCCAGGTTTGTTTTGCTTCCTCCTCTATGGGGCAGAGAGGCGCCTGTGGGTGTGAGTTAGAGCTGTGGATCTGGAATAGCATCCCTGGGAATGGTGCTGGGCCCCCCCTGGAGGAGCAGGGCTCTGCCCTGGGGGCCAGGGAAGGACTGCTGGGACTTGCACAGAGCCTGGCACAGGACCTGATGTGGAGCTGCTGGATAACGAGGAGGGGAGGGGTGTTAATTAGTGAGGGAGAGTGGGAAGGAGGGAAGTCAGGGGAAAACACACGGCACCTGGTTCTTGGAAAGCTGCTTTTGGAGGAGTTTGTGTCGTGTTGGGGGAGCTGGTGGTGCCTGCAGCCACCCCGGGGCTCTCAGTGGAGACACCATCACCCCCTCCTCCAGCCCTGCCCAATAGCAGCACTAACCCACCCCCAAGGATGAAGAGCCCGAATAAGAAACCAAGGAGCCACTGGGGATGAAGAGAAAGGCCGTGGGGACCTGGGGTGACATCTGGCACACCCAGACCAACCTCCCCCAGGAGGGCCAGGAGAGCGTGGGCATCCCAGGGCGGGCAGGGCCGCATGGGGACGGAGCAGGCAGGGCCTCGGGGCTCTGAGTCAGGCCAGGGCCGTCATGGGCTGCTGGATCCTGCAGTGCTGGCAGCACCAGAGAGCCCTCACGGCAGCCCGGAGGTGCTGCTGGGTCAGTGATCCCTGGGAGGGGCTGAGGGAAAGCTGCTGGCAAGGACCTGCAGAGTGCAGACCCAGCGAGTGAAGGCAGAGCAAGGGGGAAAGCTGCTGCCTTCATCCCACAGGGTTTGGTCTCCTGGTTCAGGGAGGGGGCAAAGTCATAAATTTCAGCTGTCTGTGGTGTGCAGCTCCGTGGGAAGTGCTTCCCAAAGAAAGTGTTTTCAGCTCGGAGATGAGGGCAGAGGGCAGTGCCAGGCTGCAGCAGGACTGATTGGGGTAAATGTAACCCCTCGGCAATGTGAGTGCTTTTCCTGCCCCTCTTTATAAGGAGTTTTGCAAGGACTTAATGCCTTCTAAAGTGCAGGCTCCCAGGGGCTCGGGCAGTGAGTTCCTGTCACCAGCACCCCTCCCTGGGCACAGCGTCCCCCCCAGCCCTGCAGCCTTCCCTGTGCTGGGTGGGGGCAGGACAGCAGCCGTGTCTCAGACACGAGCTTTACAGAGTTCCTGTATCTGCCCTGTGCATAAAAACACATTTATAGGGGAAAATGGGGAAGTGGCTTTAAACAAGGCAGCACAGAGCAGGCAGCAGTGAGAACTGGCTGGAAGCTTGCTGGGGGACATACCTGCAGCCCAGCCTCAGCAGGGTGCCCTGTCCTGCCCCGTGGCTTTGCCATCACGGTTTTATTTTGCAAACCCCGTGCACAAACACCCCCAGTGCGTGCAAACACCACCCCTCGCTCACAGGTGCGCACAGCCCCCAAACACCCCTTTATCCCAGTGCTGGAGGCAGAAGCAGGCGCCAGCCCTTGTCTGAGGCTCACCCCGCACCCGTGCCCCCCTCCCCGGCACCGGGGCACACATTCTGGGCCATCTGGAGCGTGACACGGCGGCAGCAAGTCCAATTTGTGAGCCGGAGGACTGCCAAGCACATCTGGCTGTGTCAGGTCACCCCGCACCGCTGGCGCTGTCACACGGATCCAGGACAAAGCCTCGCCTTTGTTTGCTCCTGTTCGGGCATCACGAGCGTCCTGGGCACCGGGGGGTGGCAGCTAGGGAGCATGAGCTCACCGTAGGCTTGGTTTGTCTTCATGCTAAACCCTTCCTGGAGATGTCAGCTGCCAGAACGTGTCATTTACGCTTCACGGCGCTGCCTCAGCGCCGCACGGATGTGACAGAGTGACAAACAGCAGCATCCTTGAAGGAACGGCTCAGTCTGGGTGATTCTTCTCTAACAAACAAGCGTGAGCTGAGCTGGGCTGGGCTGGGCTGAGCCAGTCACTCACGGTGACTCTGCAGGTGCCGGGCTGCCCGTGGAGGTGGCCGTGGTGGTGGGGACCTGCTGTGAGCTTTCCTGACACAGCCTCGGTCGCTGGAAGGTGATCCCGAATCCAAAAGCAAGGCTCGGGCTGTCACAGCTCGGCGTCAGACCCGGCAAGTGCGGCGGGATGCTGCCCTGCCCACCTCTACATCCCGGGGTGCTGCCTGCCCACCTCGACATCCCGGGATGCTGCCCTGCCCACCTCGACATCCCGGGATGCTGCCCTGCCCACCTCTACATCCCGGGATGCTGCCCTGCCCACCTTTACATCCCGGGGTGATGCCTGCCCACCTCTACATCCCGGGATGCTGCCCTGCCCACCTCGACATCCCGGGATGCTGCCCTGCCCACCTCTACATCCCGGGATGCTGCCCTGCCCACCTCTACATCCCGGGATGCTGCCTGCCCACCTCTACATCCCGGGGTGCTGCCTGCCCACCTCTACATCCCGGGATGCTGCCCTGCCCACCTCTACATCCCGGGGTGCTGCCTGCCCACCTCTACATCCCGGGATGCTGCCCTGCCCACCTCGACATC
This sequence comes from Corvus moneduloides, assembly GCF_009650955.1. Taxonomy (NCBI): domain Eukaryota; kingdom Metazoa; phylum Chordata; class Aves; order Passeriformes; family Corvidae; genus Corvus; species Corvus moneduloides. Next base: position 8,454,613 of record NC_045494.1, read on the forward strand.
CCGGGATGCTGCCTGCCCACATCCCGGGCTCCAGTGACTCACAGCACATCGCCCTGGGAAATAGGATGATACTGGAGGGAACTGGGTTGCTCCTCTCCGTGCAGTGGGCTGGCTGGAATGGTAGAGTCAGCCCTGGGAAATGAAATCCTGCGGGTTTCTGCCTGTTGTAGCTGTGTTTGTTGTGCTCATGGGGCTCCTTCTCCCCATCCGTACCAGGAAAGTGCTTCAGCAGTGTGAGCCCACCCCCAGAGCCGCCACCACAGCCCTTGTTTCTGGAATCACAGGCTGGTTTGGGTGGGAAGGAACCTCAAAGCTCACCTAGTTCCAACCCTCTGCCAAGGACGGGGACGCCTTCCACAGACCAGGTTACTCAGAGGTTACTCCTGGAATTTGCCTCTCTGATCCTCCCCAAGCTGGAGCAGGTTTCCCAGAGGTGCTGCTGCCGAGTGTGGATCGGACCAGGGGACCAGTACAGAGCTGGTCCAGCGGGTCACCCCCACTCTCCCCAGCAGGTCAAGGCACTGAGGAGGGTTGGGGGGCAGTGGGGAGCATTGAGGGGCAGTGGGGGCCATTGTTGGGGGGCAGTGAGGTCCAGCCCAAGCTGGCAGCCCCTGGGGACATCTGTGCACTGCAGCCCAGGGGACAGTTGGCATTTTGCAGCTTTGCACTTTGGTGTTCACCTTCAGACAAGCTGCTCCAGGAGGGGGGAACACAGCAGTGCTTCACCCTCCTTGCCTCAGTTTACCTTGTGAAAACAAATCTCAGCTCTCCGCCCTTGCAGCAGGTCCCGCAGAGGTTTTTAGCAGCTCCCAGCCCAGCCTGCAGTGCTCCGACAGAGGGATGGAGGTGAGGAACTGGAGCTGGGGGTTGAAGGCTGGGACTTTTCCCTTCCCACATCCCTGCTGTGAGGCCAGAGGAACTTGGCCAGCACCAGCACAAGGAGCCACATCCATCAGCGCCGGGTAAATAGAGCCGATTGTTCCCAGCGCTGCAGGAGGGGAGAGGAGGGGAGCACAGCAGCACCCACACGGATCACTGCACAAGGAAAATGCAGGCAGGGGGCTTGAGAGGGCCTGGCTGACCCACGGCCCAGCTTGGGACATGGGAAGAGGTATCCAGGTCCCGGTGTTAGAGCAGCATCCCCTCCCCTCGTGGTGCCACTGGAGCCACGCTGGCCTTGACAGAAATGAGACCCGAATTTGAGCATAAAGCAGCTGCACAGGGGAGCTCACCCCTGCCAGCTCCTCTCTGCTTCACACCAGTGCTGGAGAAAGCTGATGGAAGTGAACATCATTGCCCATCTTCAGAGCCAGGGAAGAGCCACAGAGCTGTGCTCAGGCCCTTGGGAACAGCTCTGATGCCAGGAGCCACCACAGCTCAGCCATTCCCTCCAGCCCTGCAGGGAGGGGGCACTGAGCCCCCCTTTCCTGTAATGTCCCCAGCTTGGCAATGTCCCCTGCCCTCCAATCCCTGCAAATGTGACTTTGGGTTCTTCATTTTTTAATCCCAGAACATCACCTGAACACCCTGATCTGGTGGGTGGCCAGGGCAGGAGGTTGAAACGAGATGATCTGTGAGGTTCTTACCAACCCAACCCGTTCTGTGACCCCATGGTTCTATGATTCCATGGTTCTGTGACTCTGGGGTCACTCCTCCTGGCTCAGCTGGCAGCCTGTCCTGCTGGGGACAACGTCTCTGCTCACAGAGGGACACCCTTGCTCAGTTACCCGTCCCAGGAGGGGACTGGAGCAAGTTTAGAGGTGACTGGAGTGTCCTGCAAAGCTGAGACATGGCACAGCTCATCCTTTGGGGCAGGGAGAGCCCCACCACAGCAGACTCCAACCACAGGCAGCCAGGGCAAGGTGCCGCTCATGGCTCACCAACACCACTTGGATTCCTTCCAAGTAAAAACCTGGGGAAACCAAAAGCTCAAGAGCTGTGGGGACGCCAGAAGTTGTGAGCCAGCTCGGAGCCAGGCGTGTGGGGCTCAGCAGGGTGGTGCCCCTGGGCACGGCCAGGGCTGGCTGCTGCTGATGCTCCCTGACAGGAAATCTGTCACGAACATGCCATGTCCTGACAGGCGGCGGCTGCGCTGGAGCCCCCGGCAGAGGCTGTGGAGCCGCCACGGCGCTGCCCGAGTGGGGCTGTCAGGAGCTCTTAGGGTGACAGTGGCATCGGGGAGTGGGGGTGGGCAGAGGTTTCCTCCTCCGAACCCAAGAGAGGAGAGGTTTTGGGGGCAGCCAGACCAAAACGCTGAGACTCCACAGCTGAAGGATCAGTCAAGGAGCTGCCGGCCCATCCCCTGGCTCGCAGGTCATGCAGCCCACGCTGTGGGGCCTGGGGCACTCTTAGGGAACACCAAACTCCCCTGTGAATGGATGCAAACCTCATTTTATTTGAACCTTGCTTTTGGCTGGATCCGTCCTTTGCTCCCGCCCTGAAAAGGAAGGAGCAGTTTGACCATAAAAGCGTCTAGGGCAATAATCAGCTCAGATCCAGGACAGCACTGAGGTCACTTCTGCCCCATCATGTGAAGTTTATTCAGATATTTAAGGACAAGAAGTCACTGGGGAAAGAGTTGGGAACTGTGGCATGAAAGCCCAGGGAGTCAAGGCCAAGCAGAGAGCGGGGAAGGGCCCCCGTGGGCAGCGACAGGCGGCCCCGGGCAGGCAGAGCACTGGGGGATGTTTACAAAATGACATTTTCATACACTCTGGAAAGGAAAAAATAAAGCAGTTTCTCTTCAGGATGAGAGCATCTCGTCTGCCTGGCTTTGCATGACATGGAGCACTGCTCCCAGCAGGACACGGGGCAGGGGAGGCTTGGCTGCCAGCGCTGCTCCGGGTGGGAGCACAGCCCGGCTGTGGGAGCTGAGCTGAGCTGTGGTGATGGGAGCAGTGTCCCTTGACAGCCTCGGTGAGAGCCTGGCAGGGAGGGATCCTGGCTCAGTCCAGGCTGCAGGAGCACCTTGGATGGGTGAAGACTCCCTTCTGTGCTCCTGTCTCCAAATCTGGGGTCTTGGGCATCTCCTGCCAGCACCAGACCCCGCTGCACCCTGTGTTAATGCCATGGATCTGCTGAAGATCCCTTCTTCTCCCGACACTGCCATGAGAAGCCACATACCCACTCCTGGCTCCCCAAATCCCTGCAGCCATCCCCCGAGGGTACCAGGCTTTCTCCAAGCTTTGGAGTAGCTCCTCTCTTCACATTTAAATTTCCTGGACAAGAGCAGGACCCTATGGTGTATTTCAGGGTTGTTCTTACCTAATTTGCCATTTTTCTCCTGGAAATCCCTTGCCTTTAGGACTAGTAACAGTTACCCAGAGATGCACGGCCAAATGCACCCTGCAATCCTGCCCTGGTGAACGCTATTACGCTTTGTACCCTTTCTTTGCATCCCTCTTTCACATTCAGCCCCACTGATCTGTCAGCATCCCTGTTCCGCTGTCTGCTCCTGGCTCCCCACTGAAGCCAGGACAGCTTGATTTGGGGTTTTCATGCCTGCAGTAGCATCAGCCAGACAGCCCAGCGCCTCCTGTCTCTGCCTGCACTGATTTAAACTCAGTGGCCAAGGGTGAATGGAGGGATGGGCACAGCATCCTGCTCATCCCCAGCCTGTGCACCGCTGCCCTGGGCTGAAACCCCATGAGCAGGAGGCTCAGGGTTCAATCCCACATGGAGAAGGCTCAGGGTTCAATCCCACATGGAGGAGATTTAGGGTTCGATCCCACGTGGAGGAGGCTCAGTCCCGCTCGGAGCAGCGTGCAGAAAATTGGCTAAAACTGTCTGCCCCTGTACCTGCTAACACCTCACCAGTCTTTACTGGCTTTACCAGCCCTCCAAGTGGATCAGCACTAATATTTAGCCTTATCTTGTGTCTGGAGAGGTTAAGGCACGTGCCAGCGCTGAGCTTCCCTCCCACTGCAGCGGGCAAAGCCAGGCACTGGGACCACTGCAGCCACACTGGGACCTGCCTGCTGCAGAATGGGGTGGGCTGGGACTCTGCTCCCCCTCAGCACCTCAGAGCTGCAGGAGACCTCGGCATCACACATTTCATCTCCTGGTGACCTGAGAGCTCTGCCGTGTCACCCCATCTCACCCAAGGAAAAGCCATGAAGAGTGGTGAGCTCTTTGCTCCAGCCAATAATCCAGCCAGAGCAAGATAAGAGATGTTATAGAAACTCCTCTGAGCCCGAGAACAGCTACACTAAATCCCTTTAGTCCTCGGCGAGGTATTTGTTTACCGGGAGAGAGGATTTTATTACCCGAGGTGGTTCAGTACAGGCTGTCCGTGGCTCCCTGCCCTCCCCGGGGGGAACAGGGGCTGTGACAGGACACGGGCCTGGGGTCAGGGCGGGGTTTCAAACCCCAGGTGGCCTCTTTGGCATGGAAGAGGTCATCTGCAGGAGGGGAGAGCACCCATGCCAGGGCCAGCTCCCAGTGCCCCTATGCCTAAAACTGGGTGCCACAGCCGTGACCCCGGGGCTGAGCTTCCTTGCTGGTGGCAGCACAGGTGACATCGGCTTCCACGAGCCTGGCTGTGAGCTGGATCAGCAGGACGTGCCACTTAAGCTCCCCTGAAGTGATGCCAGCAGGGATCTCCTCCCATACCTCCTTCAGTGGCACTGGAGGATCCCAAAGCCAGGCCCCCTCTCCTCCCTGCCCACCGGCACCCACCGGGGCTATGGGCAAACCCCAGCGCTCCCCTCTCGCAACCAGCTCCTGCCTCTGAGCCCAGCTGGCCCTGGGGGTCACCAGGCAGGAGTTTGTGTGACCCCCAGGCACCCCCCAAGCGGGGCTGTCCCCCCTCGGAGCAGCAGGGGCCCCGCGGTGGCCCCAGGGTGCCGGGAACAGGATCCGTGCGGCGCCAGGCTGTTCCAGACAGCAGCACCACGTATGGCTGATCCATCTATGCATCCTGCGGCCCCCTCCGGACTGAGGGTTGGAGATGTAGGGTTCGGATTTCTCCTCTCACCTGTCGCTACATCAAAGGCCATTTGGATTTAATCTCCGGGAGAGGCAGGTTTAACCCTCTCGGGTGCAGCTTGTCCCCACGCCGGGGGGGGAGGACCTGCCTCGCTGACCCTGTCGCTTCCTCTGTCTCACACAGCCCAGGCTGGCCCTTTGCTCTGCCCACAGCAGGCAGCAGCTTCTCCTCCCCTCTCCTGTTTTCACCTGCTGTCCCATCCAGGGCTCATTCCAGGTGGCAGAAGCGACGATGCACCCCACGAGGCTGTTGCCCGGCCACTGCCCGAGGTAAGGGCCAGCGGCTGGGGACACCCGGCAGTGCAGATGGAGTCACTGGGGTTCCTCATGGCTGCCCACTTCCTTCTCAGCACCTCGGCTGGGGACACCGGGAAACCCAGCTGGAAACGCAGCCAGCCTCGTGTCCCCCATGAATTCATCCATGGGCAGAAACAGAGGCAGGGGCACGAGCGGGTGGTGTGGGGCGGAATCACCCCCCAGGCTGTGCTCCCTGCCCCTGTGTGCTGTGGTGGGGTGCAAAGGCGCAGGGTGCTGAGGCACTGGGTGCCCATCGCAGGGCTCAGCACTGCAGCAGCTCCCAGAAGCTGGCTCGGGCTCCCGGGAAGGCGTCACGGTGCTGCAGACTGCTCACCACCACCACATTCACAGCGATGCTTCACTGCCTGTGAGCAATGGGCCAGGCCCAGGGCTCTGTCACCCCACGCGTGACCAGCGGTGCTGATCTGGGACGCCGTGTCCGGGACTGGAGCAGTGCCCAGCACCAGCAGCTCCAGAGCTGAGAACATCGGAGCTGCCGTTCCCTCGGAGCCGTGGCAGCCGAGCACTGGGACGGGAGCTCCCCAAAGCACATCCAGGCACAGCACAGGCTGTTCCTGAAGGTGCAAATTGTCCTTCTCCCATCTGGGAGCAGCAGCAGAGCTGGAGAGCGCTTGGTCAGTGGGAAGGGGTCCTGTGTTCTTTTGGCTTCCCCCTCACTCAACCACTTTCAGGCAGCAAACATAAGCTTAAAAGCAAAATAAAAATGAATGTTTGTAAAAGACGTTGCAAACCTTGTCAGGACATCAGGATGTTTCTGAGGGGAGCTTCACTCACGCCCCTCCAGCAGTGGAGCTCTGTGGGCTGGTTCAGAGACAGAAGAGGCACCACAGAGTCCCACACACCCGGCTGCAAACAGCCCTGTGAGGGGAGCAGATCCCAGGGTTTCTCCTGTACTGAGGGCTGTTGGCTTTTCCGAGGAGCAGGGCTCCAGCCCCCTCCTCTGCCCTTGCCCCTGTGCTCCCTGTCCCTGCCCCAGCTCTCCCCCAGCAGCACATGGTGGAAGCAGCAGCCCACACATCATTTTCCAGCATTTTGACCCAAACTGCCCTCTCCTGACTGCCAAAGGCTGCCCGTGGGGGCTTTGCTCAGGCAGCAACCATGCAGCATTCCAGGCTTGGCTGATGGCTCTGCCTGAGCCCTACACTGACTGGGACCCTGGGGACCATCCCTCACCTCCCCGGGGTGCCCCACTGCTCCACGGCTGTTGGCTCTGCAGAGGGTTGGCTGTGGGGTAAGGATGACCACAAACATCTCCAAGCACCCCTGGCTCCAGACCGGCTTGTGAACGTTGGGTGTGTGACTCCACCTGCCCCAAACCCTCCCCACAACTCACTCCTGTTCCATCCCAGCCCCAAACCCTCCCCACAACTCACTCCTGCTCCATCCCAGACCCAAACCCTCCCCACAACTCGCTCCTGCTCCATCCCAGACCCAAACCCTCCCCACAACTCGCTCCTGCTCCATCCCAGACCCAAACCCTCCCCACAATTCGCTCCTGCTCCATCCCAGCCCCAAACCCTCCCCACAATTCGCTCCTGCTCCATCCCAGCCCCAAACCCTCCTCACAACTCGCTCCTGCTCCATCCCAGCCCCAAACCCTCCCCACAACTCGCTCCTGCTCCATCCCAGCCCCAAACCCTCCCCACAATTCACTCCTGCTCCATCCCAGACCCAAACCCTCCCCACAACTCACTTCTGCTCCATCCCAGACCCAAACCCTCCCCACAACTCGCTCCTGCTCCATCCCAGCTGCTGCCCAACACTGCTGTTGTCCCTTCATCCTTCTCCTGCTGCCTGCCCTCCTCCCTGCCCTGCTCAGGGCTCTTTTCCCTCCCTGCTCCCTTGCAGGCAGGTCGCTGCCTCCCTCCCTCATTCCCTCTGTCCCTGGGGCGTCACGGTCCCCTCTCCTGTGGGGACAGCCCAGGCCACGCTCTGGTTCAGCACTGGCAGACGCTTTGCCCCTGTCATGCTCCAGTTCCTGTGGGTGCAGGATCCAAACTCCACCCGAATTATGAAATCCCACAGGATCCTGGTCACTCCCACGAGCCATCTCAGCTCTACTCACCACCCCAGTGGGTCCCTGCAGATGGATGCTCAGTTCATGGGATGCAGGGCTTTTCTGTAGGGCTCATCCACCACTGTCCCCATCTCCAAGTGCCCATAAAGGCCCTGTGAGTCTTTCCCTCAGGGAAACACAGACTGAAGTAATTTTTTTATAATACCTGACTCAAGCTGGCCAGCCTTGAAAAATTCAGTATTTAGGGATATTACTCTGAGCACAAAGGGCTGCAGTGGAAAACAAGTCACTGTGTTCATCCTCCCGTCTCTTCCCTTCCCTGCTCAGTCCCCCTGTGCTTTGCTTTCCCCGCTGTCAGGGGCCATAAGCTCCTAGTGAACGAGCTATCCATGCAAAAGGCCTTTGGAAATATTCATTGCTCATCTCCTAACAAGATTACCCTGAAATCCTCCATTGCTCTGAGGGAGATTTAAAACCTTTCAGGCTCTCGGTAACCATAGCAGCACAGATGTGAGAACCGAGGGGAGACAAGTGATGTGAAAAATCATTGGGGATGCAGAGCCTGGCTGTGTGTGATGTGTGTGATGTGTGTGATGTGTGTGCCCACAGTGCCACAGCTCTTTGTCTCCCAGCCCAGGCTGCCCCTTCACCCTGCCCACACCAGGCAGGACACTTCCACCTCTGCAGAAATGACCCAGACCGAGGACAGTGGCCGTGATGTGACCCAGTCCTGGCTCCCACAGCACCAGGATCCCCTTCCCAAGCACAGCTTTGGGATGGCATTGCTGCTTGGCATTTGCCAGCAGGTCCATGCTGGCTCCTTCCCTGGGTGCCAGCAATAAAGGGGATGGTTTAGATCCAGGATGGGGTGCTTGGAGCCTGGGGTTCCCATTCCCTCCTGCCATGGGCTCCTCCTTCACCCTGGGCATCAATTCTGCACCTGTGAGAGAGACGCTGGGTGTTGTGAGGTTGAACAGATCCATGTTTTGAGGCCCTTTGGAATGAAATGCTGGGAAAACGAGCAGCAGCAGGGGCATCACAGTCCCCCAGCACATCCTGAGAGCCTGCAGAGTTTTGCTGTAGCAGCTGGGAGGGACTGTGGGAAAACCTTTTCATCTCTTGAAAACCAAACACAAAGAAGAATGAACCAAATTCTTTCCCACTAAAAAATAGGGGGCTGGCTTTAAACATCTTCCAAAGGCTGGCTGGAGGTTACTTGTCCTGCCCTGCTGCCTCGCTCTCTTCAGCTCCTCATCTCCACTGGTGCTGATGTCACACCAGGCACCAAAACCCCGTCACTGCTTCCTTCATGAGCCCTCTGCTCATCCCCCCCTTCTCCTGGTTTTCAGCCTGTCAAGGTCCTACAGCTCTGCCATCAAATCTTCTGCATCCCCAGCTCCTTCCAGCTCCCACAGCTCAGTCCTTGGCATTGCCTTTGGGATCTCCTCGTGGCTCAGGAAGTGTCCCCAGGAACAGCTTCATGCTGGTGAGTGAAGGTGGATCACTTCACTTCATGCTGTGGGTCACTGGACACCAATCCCACTGTCAGTCCTGCTGTAGACCCAACCTTTCCCTTCTCCCAGGGCAGGCTGACACCAGGACAGGACTCTGCTCATCCTGATATAATCTCTTGGCTCTCCTGATAACGAGATTAGCTGGGAAAGCTCCTAACATGGCTAAAATGTAACAATAAGTGGAGAATTAAAAGGCAGGAATAATTCCAGTGAAAAGGGTTTTGGAATCAACAGAACAAATTCATCCAGAACTAATGCTGGAAGTGGTACTTGGCTATGGAAAGAAAACCAACTGCATTAAAGCTCCAGAAAACCCAGATCCACAAATTTAGGATAGAAACTTATTTGAACTTCTGAGCAAGTTCCCTTTGTATTTGCACTTGGCATAAATCAGCTTCTCAGACAGCTCCAGCATGGCATGGAAGGTGAGTGCTGAGCAAACACACCTGGACAGGGCAGCCTGCACCTCTAGAGCAACCTCACTGCTGGGTCACAGCCGGTTCCTCCCCAAGGCTCCCGGCATCTGCTCCAGAGAGCGCCGTGCATCGTCTGCATGGAGATTTTATTTCCCCCTCTGGTTAAATATTTCACAAGAATCACCGGATAACTGACAGCTGAATGAGGAGATTATGACAGACAGGAAAGCTTATTCTCCCCCTCCAGCCAAATATTTCATCGCTTCACTGAAGACTTGGGCACATTCGCAGCAACCCCGTCTGCAAGCGAGTCCCCAGCCCCGGGAACGCCGCAGGTGCCGCTGTCCAGCCGCTGGCCACGAGCCACCCCATGGGTGGGGATCGCCACTGAGTGTCCCCGCTGCCAGCGAGCCCACGCCAAGCAGCTCCCGGTAATCCGTGAGGAGCTGGCGGTGCTGGGCAGCCCCGGTGCCGCCGGCTCCCCGTGCTACCGGCAGCGATGCAGCGCTGCTGCGCTCCAGGGCTGGAGTGGCTTTCCAGTGCTGAACTCTGCGGATTGGCCCGGAGCACCCCGCTCTCCTCCCTCCCTGCCCCCCCTCCTCCAGCACCCACAACCCACGGAGATTGGACAGCTTGGTGCCACATGGCAGAGAGGGACCAGGATAAAAAAATGAGCTGGACTTGGGGATTGTAGAGTCCGCGGCAAAGCAGGAGGGAGAAGTTTGCGGAGCGGTGGCATCAACATTCCTGGGCTGCGCTGAGTCAGTGCGGGGAGGACGGACAGACGGACACACCGGGGCTGCAGCCACCCAGGGACACCTGTGGGGTGAGCACCAGCTGCGGAGCATCCTGTCCCCTCTGTGCCAGCCATGTCCCTGGTGGTGAAGGAGAAGAACCACGTCCGGTTGGTCTTCCTGGGAGCCGCCGGCGTGGGCAAGACATCGCTCATCCGCCGCTTCCTGATGGACACCTTCGAGCCCAAGCACCGGCGCACGGTGGAGGAGCTGCACAGCAAGGAGTACGAGGTGTGTGGGGCCACGGTCAAGGTGGAAATCCTGGACACCAGCGGCAGCTACTCCTTCCCGGCCATGAGGAAGCTCTCGATCCAGAACAGCGATGCCTTCGCCCTGGTCTACGCCGTGGATGACGCCGAGTCCTTCGAGAGCATCAAGAGCCTGCGGGAGGAGATCCTGGAGGTGAAGGAGGACAAGTTCCCTCCCATCGTGGTGGTCGGCAACAAGGCGGAGAGCGGCGGCGAGCGGCAGGTGCCGGTGGAGGACGCGCTGTCGCTGGTGGAGCTGGACTGGAACAGCCGCTTCGTGGAGACGTCGGCCAAGGACAACGAGAACGTCCTGGAGGTGTTCAGGGAGCTGCTGCAGCAGCTGAACCTGCCCAGCAGGCTCAGCCCCGCGCTCTGCAAGAGGAGGGAGACGCTGCCCAAGGAGCAGGCGCTCAGGCCGCCCATGAACAAGACCAACAGCTGCTCCGTGTGCTGAGCCGGCCGCCCGGGCCCCAGGGAAGGCACCGGCTGGAAACTCAGGTGGGCTGGGTGGGGACAGGCACTGCCTCAGCCAAAACTACCCCTGCTGCCTCCCAGCCCTTCCCTCCTCTTCCCCACCCAGCCCACGGGTGCGGAGAGGGTTGGAGGTGACAAGGAGGAGGGAGCTGGAAGGGATGCTGGTTGCTGGAAGGGTGTGGGGAGAGGGGGAATTCCCAAAAAAGTAGGAGGCTTACCTGGGGAACAGCCGTGGGTCAGCCAGGGCGCTGTGTGGGGGCTGGCAGGCACGGGGGACAAATGCCAGGGCTCTGGCAGATGTGGGCACCCTGCCAGTGCCACTGTCCTGGGGCACATTCGGGTCCGGTGTCACCTCGTCCTCAGCACCCACAACTTCCCAGCACAGCTCCGGCACCCACGGCACTTCCAGTGTCCGAGCAGTCCTGAGTTTGACCTGGTGTAGAGCATGTGATAGGGTGGTCTGTACATCAGTCTGGTTTTCTCTATTCCCTTTTTGTTTGGTTTTTTTTTAAGCATTCCCAATAAATAAACTGCTGCAAAGTGGAGCTGGAAAATGTCTCGGTTTCTTTCTCCTGCGTTTCAGGTGCTGCAGTGCCCGATATCAGTGTTTTATGCTCTTATCACTGCATTTTGCTTTCCCTCTGCCATGCTCCAGCCTTATGTGGAATGTCCTGGCACTGGGGGAGCCTCCCCAGCTCTCCAGCCTCCCCTGGCAGTGTCAGGACATTCAGAGTTATGATTTTTCTAATAATATAACCGCACTGAAGTTTTTACCAAGCAGCAGAGACCAACAATAAAACACCCTCTTACCTCTGAGTGCAGGAAATAACAAGCAGCCATTAAAAGACAGCTGATCCACTGAAATAAAAACACAAACATGCTAAAAGGGGTAATAAACGGCACAGGGGGAGGCACAGAAGGGCTGTGTTTGCTGTGCTGAGCGTGCCCTGTACTGATTTACTCTCTCCTCACACAGCCCATCCTGGCTGTAATGAGCACTTAACCTTCTCAGCAGCCACACACACACACACACACGAAGAGATATTAAAGCCTGATGGATTAAAGAGTCACCCCCCAGATCCAGACCCAAAGGAGATGGGCAATTTGGGGTCTGCAGCTTTCAGAAGCCCAGCCCTACAGGATGGTGGGCCCCTGATCCGCTGGGGAGGCACCTGGGGGTTCCAGCCCCTTCCCAGAGGAGCAGGTGCCAGCAGGGAGAGCTCAGCCTTGCCATGGGCATCACTTGCTGGGGCACCCTGCTGCCACCTCTCCCGTGGGCACTGGAGCCACGACAGTGACCTCCAGGCAGGCAAAATCCTCCTCCTGGAGTCTGGTGTGGGATAAGGCTGGGGACAGGCAGTGGAGGGGGGGACAGGCAGCAGAGGGGACAGGCAGGTGCCACCAGGACCTGCTGTGGTGGCCCAGGTTGCCCTCACCTCTGTCTCACAGCCGTGTACCTCGTGCTGCCACCACGACGCTCTGCCAGGGTGTGTGGCTGTCCCTTGCCAGCGCCTCGGTGACACACAGAGCTGCTCAGGATGGAGCCCTGCCTGGGGAAAAAGAGAAGAAAACAGGTGAAATGGCTTTTCCTTCCCTCCTGCCTGCAGGGAATGGAATATGAACAGCTCACTTTGGGCAGCAGCGGGGCTGGGTGTGATGGGTGCAGCCACAGGGATGTGCCCACCAGGCTGGCTGTGCCTGCCAGCCCTGCCCACACTCAGCCCTGGCCAGGGTAGCCCCAGCCACGCAGTGCCTCCATGACCCCACCTCTCACTGACCAGCTGGCCCTGAAGGAGCCCCACACCGTCCAGGGAGGGTTTGTGTTCGGTTTGGGTGATGCAGGATCAGGAGCACCAGGCCCTTTGGTTCACAGCCTTGTGCTGAAAGCAGAAGGAAATCCCTCTGCAGGGTAGAAGGAGGAAGCTGGGATGGGCAAGGCTGGCTGCCAGCCCCCTCCTGTGAGACCCCTGGTAGGGCCTGGAAACAGCCCCTGCTGAGGGGTCCCAGCGGCCTCCCCAGGCTCAGGCTGGCAGAGCCCCACGAGCTTCCACGGGGAGAGGCTCCCCTGTGTCCCATCTCTGCCTTCCCTGGGCAGAGCAGGAACCCTCGGGGGCTCCAGGACCCCAACTCCCGGCCAGCCCCAGCCCAAGACCTGCGGGGTACAGCAGCCACTGCTCTGTGGATGAGATGCTGACCGAGATGCTGCAGGTGCAGAGACCGAGATGCTGGAGGCGCAGGAGCTGCAGAGGGAGGTGCGGGAGCTTCGGACACAGGTCCTGGACCCTTTCCCCGGGCTCACCTCCTGCCCCGGCAGCGCCGGGCTCCAGCAAAGAACAGAGCCATTGGCGGAGCTCTCCAGCACCAATTGCCCCTCGCCCAATGCCTGCCAGCCTTGTACAGCCCCTCCCGCCCGCTCCCGGCCCCCCCGGGGCCGCCCCCAGCCCCGCTTCCCCCAGCCAGGCGGGGCAGGGGCTCGGGGCAGCGGACGGGGGTGGCGTAAGGATGCAGGGCAGGGATGCTGTGGGAAGGAGGTGCAGCGGACGGGGGTGGCGTAAGGATGCAGGGCAGGGATGCTGTGGGAAGGGGGTGCAGCGGACGGGGGTGGCGTAAGGATGCAGGGCAGGGATGCTGTGGGAAGGGGGTGCAGCGGACGGGGGTGGCGTAAGGATGCAGGGCAGGGATGCTGTGGGAAGGGGGTGCAGCGCTCCCCAGCCCTTCAGCCCCCACCTGCACAGCCCTCTCTGGGCATTGGGGATTTGGGGGGTTTGCGTCGCTCCCATGAAACGCTGTGGCAGGGGCGGCTCTGCTGGGGTTGCGGTCACCTCGCTCGGACCTTGGGGTCAGGCAGCTCTGGCCGTGCAGGGCCGTGGTGTGGGGCTGGGGTTGGCCGTGCAGGGGCTGTGGCAGGACAAGAGGTATGGGATGCCACCGTGCTGGGCTGCAGGGGGGTTGGAGAGCAGCTCCAATGTCCCAATGCACCCAAAGCAGTGCCCGGGGCCTGTCCCACAGGATCTGTGCCAGGCACAGCGAGTGTGAGCCCTGTCCCAGCCTCTGCCTGTGCCCATCGCCGTGCTGGGCCTCCAGCAGTGCTTCTCTTGGCCAGAGCTGGGCAAGATTCTGCTGAGTGGGGTTAAAAATAGGCAGGTCTGATGTCTCCTGGCCTGAGGGGTCTGTGTGTGACCTGTGCTCAGGCTCAGCTTTAGCAGGAAAGTGCGGATCAGGGAGGGTCAAGCCCCTCTGGGGTCTGGAGCCAGCTGTGCCTCTGTGTGCACCTGCAGCTCCTTTTCTTTCAACAAATGGCAACAGGTGAAGTGGCTTTTCCTGCCCAGCACAGAGCACAGGTGCAGAACCCAGCACAGTGCAGCCCAGGCCAGGGCATGGAGGGGTAGCTGAGCCTGCGCTCACGGCTGCTACAGCGGTCCCTGCAGACGTCACACAGCCACAGGCCTAGGAGAGGAGCAACATTTGCCCTTCTGCTTGCCCTGCCAGGAGGAGAGGGCAGCTGGGGTTTCAGGGGAAAGCCTGGGCAGAGCAGGATCCATTCAAACATCCCCCAGACTCCCCCTGGCTCAGCCCTGAAGCACTCGGTTGTGCAGAGGAATTATCTGTAACCCTGGGCACTTACAGCTCCTGTGGGTCGGGGGAGCAGTAGGTGGAGGAGCTCTGGCAGCCTCCAGAGCAGCTGCTTGAGGCCTCTGGCACACAGGAGATGCAGCGTGTGGAGGGGAGCACTCCATGGATATGGCCTGGGGCAGTTGGCTGCTGGGGGCTGCTGCAATGTCCAGGGGCACAGGATCCAGGGAAAACCTGTCTCCAGTGAGCCACGCACGGGCACTGCCTGGCTGTCCTGGCACGGCAGCCCAGGGAGCAGTGGCTGCTGTCCCGATGCCACCTCTGGGGCTGGAGGGGTTTCTCTGCCTGGGCTCTCGGTGGTCAGCTGAGGTTGGAGCTGCTTTTCCGTAGGTGGGCTGCTGTTATGTCCATGTGTGGAGAGGGGGGCCTGGTACCTGGGATGGGAGATGTTCTGCAGGGGGATAAAGGCACAGTGGGACAAAAGCTCTGCCTCTGCAGGGTGACCGTGGGTGTTGTTCTCCCTGCACAGGGATGCTCTGGAAATCCCAGCCCCACGGAAAGCTGTGAGGGCTGGGCCGGGACACACCCGGCTCCCAGTGCTGCTCTGGCTGGTGCTGAGGTCCCTGGTGCTGTTTTCTCTACAAAAAACATCGCAGCGAACGCTCAGAACCGAGGGCTGCTCCTCCCATTCTCAAAACACCAGAAAGATCTGGAACATCTTCCCATCGTAACTCTTCTTCCCCTTCCCCCAGCTGCACCGCTTCGCTCCAGACTCGCCTCCAGCGCCGACGCCAGCGCTGTCCCCACGCTCACCCCGGGAGAAGAGCTCCGTGTGATCCCCCCTGTTCTGTTCCACATCATGTAGCACATCCCATCAGACCGCCGCGAGATGCTCGCGCTTAATTTGTGTGCACAAACAATCGGGGGAACCGGGCTGGCGGCCGGGAGCCGCACCAGGGCCAGCGGCGGGCAGGGAGCAGCTGCCGCCCGGGCTGCCCCTAATTGGAGCTGCAGTTTGCTCAGGCCCTGATTGATGCGCGGCCGCGGCACGAACACCCACGCCAAGGACACTCGGCGGGAGAGCAAAAAAAACGTTTTGAACCCAAAAGCGGCACTTACTCGTTGAGGGGGTAATTAAGGGTGTTTGTCTTTAGGAGCTTTGGCCGAGTGAGGCGCAGCGCCGGGGAAACGCTGAGTGCTCTGGAGAGAGCAAACCGCATCACATGAGCCCCATTAGGGCTCTCCCGGCGGGCTGGGATTCGGAGAATCGTGGAGCTGTTTAGGTTGGAAAAGACCTGGAAGGTCGCCGAGTTCCCCGCGCTGGGGAGGGCAGCGGGAGCATCCTCAGGGCTGCACCCTGGACATGCAGCTCCCACCCGGCTTCAGGCTGAGAAATGCCGCAGTGGAGGCTGGAGCCGGGGGGAATCGGCCTCTTCTCCCAGGTAACAAGTGACAGAATGAGAGGGAACAGCCTCAAGTTGCTCCAAGGGAGGTTTAGATGGGATATTGGGGAAAATTTCTTCTCCAAAAGGTTTGTCCAGCCCTGGCACAGCTGCCCAGGGCAGTGGTGGAGTCACCATCGCTGGGGGGATTTAAAAGACGCGTGGCTGTGGCACTTGAGGACATGGGTTAGTGGTGGGCTTGGCAGTGCTGGGTCAATGGTTGGACTCCATGGCCTTAGGGGTCTTTCCCTGCCTTGGTGATTCCATGACTGAGTCCACGCACAGGCCCTGGTCCCGGCTTGCCCCACTCTCCTGCAGCTCAGCCACGGAGCCAGCCCCGTGCAGCGCGGCCCCAGCACCCCCTGCTCTGCACCCCTGCGGCAGAGCCGCCGCCAGCACACGGAACTCCTCCGACACCAGCCCGGGACGCAAAATCCGCCTGGAATTGTGGCCAAGCAAAGAATTGGGCGCCGGAGCAGCCCGGGGCTCGGAGCGGCTCCCTGGCGCCACCCTGTGGGGACACCGCGAACTGCAGCGGGGACAGGGGCGGGGACGGGGCTGCGCGCGGGGCTCGGTGACCCCCGTGACCACTGACCCCTGTGACCACTGACCGCCGTGACCACTGACCCCCGTGACCACTGACCCCTGTGACCACTGACCGCCGTGACCACTGACCCCCGTGACCACTGACCCCCGTGACCACTGACCCCTCTGACCACCGGCCCCTCTCACCAACGACCCCTGCCACCACTGACCATGGGACCATCAGTCCCTTGCCAACACCGACCCGTGTGACCACCGGCCCCTCTGACCACTGACCCCTGCGGCCACCGACCCTTGTGACCGCCGACCCCTGTGGCCACTGTTCCCTGTGACCACTGATCCCTGCAAACACCAGCCCTTCTGACTGACCCCTGTGACTGCCAGCCCCTCTGACCACCAACCCCTCTGGCCACCAGCCGCTGGTGACCGCTGACCCCTGTGACCGCCAGCCCACACTGCTGCAGGCACGGGGCCACCGCAGATTTCTTCCCCGGACAGAACAGATTGCAGGAGCTCAGGGAACCACCCACTGCAGGGCTCGAAGCGTTTGCAAAGAGGATTTACAGTCCTTTGCCTTTTAATTGACAGCTCAAAGCTCTGCGTGCTGAGCTTTGCTTGATAAAAAGGCTTTTCAAAATCCAGAGGCTCCAGTGAGGAGCCCCAGCTGCTCTGTAAACACCTGAGTTCGTGCCCTGCATCCTTCGGAGCTGAGGCTCCAGGCAGCCCTCAGGAAAGCTGCGACCCCGTAGGCTCATGGTCGTGCTTTCACAGAACAGGGGTGCTGCAGAGGAAGAGAGGAAAAGCGGGGTTTGTTCCCCTGACACAAAGCTGTGCCTCGAGCCGTGGAAGGGCAGTGCCTCCCCTGAGCCTCGCAGGGCAGACTGGGGCCAAAGGAGCCAGGCAACGCCTCCAAAACCACAGGAATCTCCACTCTGAGCAGTGACTTCCCAGCTTTTCACTACAGAGCTGATCATCCCCATTCTGGCTCTGGCATTAATCCCAGGGCAGCAGAATCCAGCGTTGTTTGTGCTGTAGAAACCCCGACGTCCCTTATGCTGCAGTCTTGTAACCTACGGGGAGATGCCAAGGTGCTGGTAACCATTTCTTGTTTTGCAGACCATGAACTTTCAGAGGTTTCTGTGATAAATATGTAAAAGAAAAAAAAAAAGGTAAAAGACTTGATAAATCCTCTGATTTGGTATTTCTGCTCTCAGGTCCCACAGCAGCTGGACACAAGACTGATCCCTCTGTGGTCCCACTGACAGTGAAACCAGCAGAGCACTTTTAAGAACGCATCGATTCTTGCTATGCCAAGGGAATTCTGCACTTTAAATGTCTTGTATTGACAAGAACTCTAAGAATAAACCCCTTTGAAAAATGTGATATTTAACCTCCTAACTTTGTTAAAGGTTCAAGTAGAAAAGGAGACTTCAACCAATTCCCTTTAAACTCACTTCAGAAAGTTTCCCTTTCTCATCTAAAGACGGTGCCCGCTGTGGGTTCCAATGTCCTAGAATACCTGGATTCTCTAAAAGAGATCAAAAAATCAGTGTTTGAGCTGTAAGGGCATAAAGATCACTGTCTCTACCGTGAGATGTCTGTACTAGATAACACAATCTCCCACCTTGTACTGGGTCCTGCTATTTTTTGATACTTTGCTTTTCCTTCTGTTCCCCCCAATTAAGGACAGAGGCAGAAATTACCGACATTGTCTCTTAAATTTCATATTATGAGGGTTTAGCGTTTTGTGCTTAGCTTCCACTAAATAACAAACAAATAGTTTTGTGCTGCTGACAGAGTTTTAAAGCTTTATTCTCCATCAAGCCCAGTTGGAGTCTCTGAATGTCTGTGCTCAAAAGCAGCACCAAGGGGTGTCCAAAGACTTGTCCTAGGCTGGAGTCACTGGGTTCCTTTGCTGGTCCCAAGTGTCTTGTGTTGTGTTTCTGAAAAGCCCCCAGAAAAAGGATTTTTCCAAGAAAGGTGCTGAAGCACCCTGGGGAAATGAGTTTGAAACTACTTCCAGCTGTGCTCCCAGCCAGGCTGCTGTGGAACCTGTAACTCCCAAACCAAGAGCAGAGAAAGCTGATGAGCAGGAAACAAAGGATATGAGTCCAACACTGAGTTGGACACAGCTCCAGAACCAGCTCACTGCATGCTCATATTTACACAGTGATGCTGTAGAGAAATGCATCACTGAGCCAGCAGGGAAACCAAGTTTTTGTTGTTGTGGGTTTTGTTTTGTTTTTTTTTTTATTTGAGCCATTTTTAGCTCTTTCAGAAATGAGACTCCCCTACAAATCACACAGATCCCTGTGCAATTCCTTCCAGCCCTGTCCCTGGGCTCTCCACCCTCCTCCTTCCATGCTGCAGGCTCAGGCAGCTGGGGAAGTGTGCTGGGAAACACCATCCCAGCAGTTTTTGGGAAAACACTCAGCAATTAAGGCATCACAGGGTAATCAGAGCTATTTGCAGCCTTTTCCTTCGGGAATTTGTGGTTATCCCAGCAAAGAGGCAAGGGCTGCTTAGCTGTGGGGACTGATGTGCATCCCCTCCTATGTCTTTCAGGTGTTTTATGCTTCTGCTCAATGTCCCACTGGGATTACAGTTCTAATTAGGCAGTTTACAGACTTCACAAATGGAGAAGCTGCCATTCTTTACCTGCGGAAAAATCACCTCCTCTGCCTTAATCAGAAGTTCCCTGTTATCTGTAGGGAGGGAAGAGACGGGAAGGAGAGAGACAAGTGACAGGAAAAGGCAGAAAAAGTGGGTCCTGCTTGAAATCGTACAAAATGATGAAAAAATGCGAGTTTTTCCCAGTCCAGTGAGGTACTCCTGTGAGTAAAATGTAATTGTAAAGCCTGAATATTGCAACCCAAACAAGGAGGCCTATTGCAGAAATGGAAAGAGAATCTGGTGCTTTCCAACACTATCAGTCACACAAGTCTGCAGCCTGCAGTATAAACGAGGAATAACTTCAGATAAATTAAGAAGTGGGTGAAGGATCCAGGAGGTGGAACAACAGAAAAATTATGGAGGAATCTGCCACAGTTGTGAATATTATCAAGACCATCCCTTGAACAGAATGAACATTTAAAATCATGAAGTGTTAACTTGGGACAGACAGATGGGGGACACACACACCTCTCCCAGCAGTCAGCAGCCCCACAGGCGGGTCAAGGCCAACCCCCTTTACCAACAACCACATTTATTGAAAGCAAAGCAACGTCCCAGCTCATCGTGTTTTACAACATTTTAATAACCCTGAAATCATGACTGCACCGGGACCACGTTTTCATCAGAGTAAAATTTACAAGCGACTCATTTGCAATGCATCGGACAGTAAAAAACAAACACGGGGGGCACACACAGGACAAAAAAGTGTCATCTCCATGTCAATGGAACATCCTCCTGGGACAGCAGGGGCGGTGGGGACAGTGGTGACCGCGGGACTGTCCGTGCAGGGCCGGCCGGCGCTGCGGATGGAGCTGGCAGAGTAACCTGAGCGATCGGGTGGAGATGCCGGGAGCCCACTAGAACATGGGCGTGAGTCCGTCCTCCCTGGGAAAGCTACGGTGGGGTGAGTGCTGGGGGGCCTCTCCCGAGTTCCAGGGCACACGGAGGGTGCTCCTGGCAGAGGCGGCCCGGGAAGGAGGGGAGCTGAGGGCACAGCACGGCCGGCTGCCCCGCAGTTAAGGTTTCACGGGTGCGCTGCCGCCGCCGAGGCGACACAAGGACGTGGGTGAGACAGTCCCGGGACCCGCAGGGACCTCCCGATCCCGCTGGAGCCGAGGGCACTTCCAGCCCTGCCGGAGCCGCGATTCCCCCCGGGCAGGGCACGCCAGGCATCCGTGCGGGTGGCACCGAGAGTTCCTTGAGCTCCGTGTCCCGTTCTCCAGCGCTCCCCCGGCCGGGAGCGGCTCGGCGGGACGCGGGGTTGTACATTCAGAGCAGCAGTTCGGGTGCGACATCAGGGGATGCTCAGCTCACCTCGGGTCCGCTGGCACAGGAGAGCTCCACGCTGTAGCTGCCCACAACCCAAATCCTAAAGGGTTTTCCAATTCCATTTCCAGACTCTTCCAACTCCAGTAATTCTTAACACATACAGATAGCCATATACAATTTTTTTTGTTTTTAATTAAAAAGCTCCTTCACATACACAATCATATATTGAATTAGCAAGAACAATAATATATTTCTCGGAGAATAGCAAAACATCTGCTCTGCCAGTGCCACCCACAAACTAGACAAAGAACTAAGAAATTTGACAATTTCAGACCACTTGGGAAAGAGAAATTCTCTTGGCCTAAAGGCAGGGAGCCATGCAGTGAAGGTGCCATGGAGGGTACAGCAAACGCAATATACAGAAAAACACAAAGTGTTAAAAATGTTTTCTTGTAAAGATTCTGCAGCCAGAGGGTGAATCCTGATCATCAGGAGTTTTCTTTACAATTTAAGAAATACTGGATAGCATCGAAGCAGAAGAATGACACTGAAAAAAATAAAGAGCTACAAAAATGCTAAAAGGTTGGTTTTGGCCAAAAGCTGAAATTTCCTTTAATATATTGGGGGGGGGGGCTGTTTCTAAATTTTAAGAGTGGATCTGATTTACAAAAAGTCATTGCTGCCAACCTCATGGAAGAATAAAACACCTGACCCCGTAAGGGGCCTCAATGTCTTGGCAACAAAACCCAGAGACACCAAAACTGAAAGCCCTCCTTGCCAAGGACAAAATGCCCAACAAAACACAAACCAAAGAAAGAATCACAGAAGGAAAAGGCAACTCTCTTTTAAGTTCCACGACAAACTCTTGGAAGAGAAAAATATACAGGAGGTGGGAGGGGAGGCAACTTCCAGTAAAAACCAGCTGTGTGACTTTGGGGCCAGATCAATAAAATTGGCAGAACAGGCTTCAGACTGGGGATTTTTGCTGTTTCCATAACAGAAGTTATCCCAAAGCTGGATTTGAGTATTTTGAACTGTATCATATCTGCCAACACAACTCAGACCCCCTGCCCCACTGGGTCTTTCTTCTGGAATTGTGGCTCATGGACAATCCCAGTGAGAGCATGGGTGGTGGCTCAGGGCTGGGAACATTCTCGATAATCCAGCTGCTCATGGCAATGTTTTCCTTCCCAAAAGGATTGGGGGAATGAGCTCCACTGGACAAACTCAGACCCCTGAGACCTGGGGCCAGCCCTGCTGAGCATCACACTCAGCACCAGTGGCCCCAGTGCCAGTGAGGGGCCAGGGACTGGTTTGGGGGAGGCAGGAGGAGAACACCCAGTCGTGCTCAGCCAGGGAAGGGAGCAAGGCTGGGGTCTCGCCATGAACCCTCAGCCCTGCATCTCCTGTGCCTCAGGTTGGCATCTTTGGGTAAGAGAACCTTCAGGTGGTTAACATCTTCCTAAACTCAAACCCTGCAAGGCCAAACATGAAAATATTTTGTTGTTTCTCCCCCTTTTTAGGGGCTATTTGCTCACCTCCAAAACATCAGTGGAACTGGCACTTTATATATAGAGACATCCAGCCCAGAAACTGGGGTGGAGCCAGGGGAGCCCCCAGCCTGGCTGGAGGGGGTTACAAACTCACCTACTGTGGTACTAAAGACATGGATAAATGAGAAGAACAGAACTGGAACACAAAAATGGGTACTGCTGCTCTTGGATGAGACGTGCAAAGCGTTGATGGAAAAGCTCATGAGTGTCACCAGCAGAGAGCAGAGGGGTGAGCACACGCACAGGAGGGGTTTGTCTGGCTGTACACTGCATTCTCATTCAAAATTAAACTTCTTCCTTGAAATACCTTCACAGATTTAACAATATATATATATATTTAGTATCCCCTGCATAAAAGAAAAATACACATTATTTCAACAGCCAAGAAAAAACTGCAATTTATTAAGTTTCAAAGAATCTTCGTACTCTTGAAAGCAACTTTCGGTGCATGTTCTTTTAACAATCACATTCTATGAGGAGAATAAACATTAAAAGCCACAATTGTTGGTTTTCTTTTTAATCTCAGAGTTACAGACATCTTTAATTCAAAAGGAAAGGCAAAAAAAAAAAAAAAAAAAAAAAGCCCCCCCCAAGAAACAAAACCCACCCAGCTCCCCCCTCCCCAACCCCTCCAACAGAAATTTTCATTCCCAATTTGAAAATATCAGGAGTTTTTCTACAACTCAATGCTAAACTTCAGCATGGAAAAATTGTATGTAAACACGCACATACACACATACATATTTTATATAAGTGTGTGTGTGTATATATATATATAAAATATATATGTAGGAGGCGTGTAATGGCAATGAGATGCAATTACTCTGAGGAAAGGTTATTCAGCTAAATACACTACTAAAACTTGAGGAACAAAAAAAAAAAACCAAAACAAGTCTTGAACCCAGTTTGTGCATAGTTCATGATCCTCTATAAAACCAGCTTTTGTTAATTTGCAATCTTGCAGGACCCTTTAAATCTGATAAAACCATTAAAAAGCTAATCTTCCAAAAAAAAAAAAAAAAATGTAATGCACAAGTTTCCTGATCCAAGCAGGCAGGGAGCACAATGTTCATATAATTTTTAAAACATACTTGAAGTGTATGTTATTCCATTGTCTTTCTTCCTTTCAAAACAATCAAAAACATTGATCTTTTTTTAAACATAAAGCGATTTTTTAATATATAAAGCACTCTTCAAACATCTATTTCTTTTGAGTCCATTATTTGGTAAATATGTAACTGCTACACATTAGATTAGGTATTTTCTTCTTTCTTACTGTCTTTTTTTTTTATTTTATTTTGTTTTTTAATAATATCTTCAGTGCTAGGAGTTGGGTTTTAAAAATACATGAAATGGTGTGGAGTTGCTCCTCGGGAAACCCGGCTTTCCTGAGACATCTTCCACCATGTGCAAGATAGTGATCACAAAGTTTTCGCCACTTTGACGAAGAGGAGGAAAACAACAACAAAAATAGTACACAGCAATGGCCAAAGAAAAGGATAATACAACAACACTGTTCAATCCCAGAGCTCTGAAGTAGCATATCTTCATTCTGAAAATAGTTTTCTTTACGATGGAAGTCTTTTTTTTTGTTTTTGTTTTTTTTTCTCTCTTTTTTTTTTTTTTTTTTTTAAATTCCTTTTTTTATTTTAAAGTTTGAAGGAGAAAAAAAGGTCTGTAAACAGGTGGGAGCCAAAACTCCTGGCTCCTCCAAAAGCAGTCAAAACTTATGTCCAAGTGCTTGTTTCTGTTCCTGCTTGCAAGGGAACTATCAACTCTTTACAATTATCTATGGCCACAGTTCAACAAGAGTATTTTTTCTTTTTTTTAAACTTTATATTCCGAATGGAAAAATGGTGCAATACTCCGGTAATAATTTTCTTGCATTAGTCCACAATAAAAAGCCGCTAAAGGTAGATATACATATTATTCTCCAGAGATACACACTGTAATTTTTAAAATGCAGTAAGAGTCCTTGAGTAAACATTTACACGTGAATTGTCGCCGGCCCCTTCTATCAGTTTCTTTCCTTTTTTTTTTTTTTTTACCTTTTTTTTTCTTTTTTTTTTGTTTTTTTTTTTTTTTTTGTGTGTTTTTACCATTACAGGATTAGCTACAAGAAGGGCTGCGGACACTCAGTGCAAAGTTAGAAGCTAATAACAATTAAACATTTGACCAATGAGCAAATAAAAAGCATATACTGAACCAAAGGAGAAAACTTCACACGTTGAGTTAAACCACACGTGGGCACACGCACACACAGGCACACACACACACACACACACACACACTCACATCTGTCCCAACAAAAACATAGAGTCTGAACTTTAAACAAAAAAAAAAAATTCTTAGAGCCTGTTTTTTGTGTACTGATGCTGACCTGGAAGTGTAATAATTCAACTCAGAAAGCGTTCACATTTTGTTATTGGCCTGCTGGATTCAAGTATTTGCATGTTGATATGGTTTGTTGCTTTTTTTTTTTTAATTTTTTTTTTGTTTCTTTGTTGATTTTTTTTTATTCTTTTTTTACTTTTTATATTTTTTGGGATTTAAAAAAATGACATGAAAAAGTAATGAAACAAGGGTAATGTGCATAGGCAGATCCATGGGAGTAGTGGACACAGAGATACCCCAACCCTGCCCTCCCTCCCCCCCCTTCAACCTGTACAGTCCAGAGTTGCCACTCGGATTCATCACTTTTCTGTACCAATGGTAAATATCACACTTCACCCTTTCTGATTATTGGGTCCGCCTCTGTAATGTGCATAATAGTCACAGGCTCATTTAAATAGGCTTTCATTTCCCCCTTCCCAACCCCCCCCCAGTTGATAAAATAACCCTTTCCAGCCCAAATTCTGAAAAGTGCCCTTCATGATAGACCTATTCTAAGCAGCTTTTATACTTGGTTTTGAAAAATCACCATACAAACATAAAAAGACGACGTAAAACAAAAAAAAGCCATGAAAAAAAAATAAAACCTGTCATTAGCATGTGACACTGACCAAAGGAGCCCATACTGTTTCAGGAACAGTTCACAAGGACTTCTGCAGTTTCGGATTCGATATTGGACAGAGGTACTAAGGAGGGCTGCCAGTCTCATGGGTTAAAGCTGGATTCTTCATCAAGCCCGGGACTGGAAAGGGTTACCTTTCTCTCTCTTTTTTTTTTTTTTTCCTTTTTTTATTATTTTTTTTTTTTTAATTTTTTTTTGTTTTCCTTTAGTGCTGATGATTGTTATTTCCATTTTGTTTTCTCTCCTCTCCTAGATGGATTCCCCGCTGAGCAGATCCCCCGGCAGGAGGGTGTTGAGGGGCGTGGGGCTCCCGATGACTCTGCCGTCGTCGGCGCTGGGGGGGCCCCAAAGGCTGCTGGAGTACTGGGGCACCCCCCCCCAGAGCAGGTCGCTGCTGCCCTTGCCCCCCAGGCACGGGGGGTTCCAGTGGCCGGCGTCGGGGCGCACCAGCCCGTGGGAGCTGCCCGAGGAGCCCAGGCGGCTCGGGGTGGATCCAGTGTTGGACTGCCAGCTGGAGGTGGGCGGCAGCGCCTGCCCCTGCGCCAGGAAACGGTTCACTTCTTCCTCACCAGCAAACTCCGCCAGGATGGTAGTGTTGCCCAGGACACACCTGAGGGCACGAGCAAGATGTGAGGTGTGGGGTGGCAAAGAGTGCTTTTGGTGGATATTCTGTCGGGAAAGGCTGTGAGAATTGGGATTGTTCAGCCTGACCTAACTGCTTGAAGGAGCTTACAGGGGAATGTGGAGAGAGGCTATGGACAAGGGGGAATGGCTTCAGACTGACAGAGAGTAGGGTTAGATGGGATATTGGGAAAATACTCTCCACTGTGAGGGTGGTAAAGCCCTGGCACCTGGAAGTGTCCCAAGGCCAGGTTGGATGGGGCTTGGAGAAACCTCGGACAGTGGAAGGTGTCCCTGCCCATGGCAAGGGGTGGGACTGGATAAACTTTAATGTCCCTCCCAATCCAAGCAATTCTGTGATTCTGTGATAGGGATCCATCTTCCCCCAAGCTGAAATCGAGGTGAAGATTTCCACCACAGCCACTCACTTTGAGCAATTCCTGTGTCTTTGACAAAGCCTTCTCTGTCCTGTTTTCTATCCACCTTTCTACACCCATCGACACCCAAATCCACACATGTGGAGACCACCTCCTCTAACTGACACATCCTGGAGCCTCAATTCTCTTCAGGAGTAAGGACAGAAGCTCACCAGCCAAGTGATGCTCCCACTACCTCAGTGCTTTCATTATGCTCAAGCTATAACCTGCTGATAAAGGGAATTGCTTTCCAACCCTAAACACCCAAATATTCTTTCCAAACATCACTCTCTGTATTCTTTATCCTCCCAAATGGCACGGATTTTGTCACTCCAATTCTCCAGCCCTTATGCCAACTGGAGTGCCAATTTGTCACTCCAATTCTCCAGCCCTTATGCCCATGGATTTTAGAACTCCTAAAAAGCACATTTTGTTGTCATACCCTTCTCTCATAACTCCTTTTAAAAAAGGTGACCACCATGAACACATTCCTTATTTAGCATTTTTTTACCCTCTCTGTTTCTCTCTAAAGCTAAGACCGTGTTCCTGTGCTCTCCCTGAGCTTCCTTGGGAATCCTTATCACGTCTTACAAATTCTTTGTGGCCTTACAGGTGACAAGTCCTAACTGAGGATATTATAAACAAAGTTTCGTCATGTCCTCTTATTCAGCACTACATGAGTATCTACCCCCAGTTAACTTTTCTGTTTCTCTCATTAGGTAATCTTGAAAATCAAGATTAAAGTAACTAGTAACTAGGAAAATATTTTCTGAGCTAGAACTGACTTTGTAACAGAAGAAAGAGGGCGCAGAAACATACATGTGCAGAGACTTCTGGGCCTTGGCTGCTTCCTCCTTGGAACTGTATCGGACCACAGCATTCCCTTGGGTCAGGTTCAAGTGGAATGTGATGAGAGGGCCGTGCTGCAAACACAGTGTCCGCAGTGTGGAACCATCGATCTGGGAAGAGAGGCAAGGGCAGGAAAGGTTACCTGTGGTATTGTGATCTTACCTTAAATGCTTGTTAAACAAGTGTTTAAAAGCTAAAGAGTGAGTTCAAGTGAAAGGAAAAAAGAAGTACTTAATTACACACTTATTGCTCTCTGCATTGAGGGAGACATCCTGTCTTTTTAAGAATTCCCTACAGTCCAGGGCACAAATTTTCCCACTTTAGGTTATACAAATTGTCTTTATCATTAGAAGTCCATAGAAATCCAGAAATAAGTCAAAGGAAAAACACACTTCATAAATGTAATTAAGTTTTCCCCAAGATTAATTTGGATGTCTGCATCCAAGGCTTTGTGGCTTATGTTCTTCCTTTGGAATGACACTGTGAAGGACAAGTAGAGGATTTGACAGACATATGAGAAAAACCCAAAAAACCCATAGGAAAAGCAGATTTTACATCTCTCTATGTGCTTTACGTCATCATTCACCTCCAAACTTACACAGCAATGGTGCCCACTGAATGACTAATTACAGGCTAGAAAGTTCATACTTGATTTGACAGCACTTTGGAAACTTAACAAATTCCCTGTACAAGACAGATACTTGTCATAAATGCAGAATAATTATTCTTCTTTCAAATAAATCAAATAGCCAAGGCTGCTAAATGTTGTTCTCATCATCTCTTAAATGTTGTTCTCATCATCTCTTAA
This sequence comes from Corvus moneduloides, assembly GCF_009650955.1. Taxonomy (NCBI): domain Eukaryota; kingdom Metazoa; phylum Chordata; class Aves; order Passeriformes; family Corvidae; genus Corvus; species Corvus moneduloides. The sequence continues at coordinate 8,482,140 of NC_045494.1, forward strand.
ACCCAAGTGTCTTTTCCTGCCCAGCTCTGTACAATTCCAGTTACCTGGGGGGTGAGGTTCCTAAGAACCAGCCAGCTGCTTGTTCTCCCTGAGCTGTCAGTACTCCATGCAGAACCTGCAACACAAATTCCACAACAAAACATTTGATCACGGTCTCTGGAGAGCATCTCACAGGCAAATTTATCTGGAATCACAACACACTAACAAGCCTCAGTGCTGCTGAAAATAAATCCTACAGCAGTTGCCTCACACCTTGATTTACTGTCTCCCTTGGAATGAAAGGTTGCTGAATGAAAAGCTGCTCTTGTTACATTTCAAAGATCTGTGGCATTTTTCATACTCCCACAGTAACTATTAGGGAGCTAACAGATGCAGGTATGGCAACAAACTGGATCCTCAGGATGCATTAGAATTAATCTGGAAGACACATTTTAAAAGCAATTCTGATGTCCAAGCTCAGATTGCTGCTGCTAATAACGATTTTTATGGCACTGCAGCACTCTGCTCTCTTGCCAGTGACAGATTAATGTGTATGACTTATTCAAAACAGGTATTTCTGCACTGACAAAGTCCTGACTGAAGATACAAGGGCATAACCAACAGAACCTCTCTGCCAACCTCAGCCTGGTGCTTTACAGCTTAGCAGTTTACAGTAAGAAGCTGTACAAGCTTGATAGTTATGAGAGGGATTTGAGAATCACAGTGGATCCTGTGGGTGCCCCAGAGAGAATCCTGGCAACAGCTTTATCTGCCCTTCCAGGTGGGGTTTTGGTGAAGAAACATCCAAAAGAAATGGCAGGAAGATGGAAGAATATTTAATTCTCAATTTAGTGTAAGTAGATTATTAAAACAGTCAGCTTTATAAAAAAGGAGTAACACCTGCATATATATCTATTATTTATACAGATAGAGATATCTAAATATAGATATATATACAGCCAGATCCATGGTTTCTCATATTTGTATTAAAGCAAAACAATGGCATCTAAAAAAAAGGCTCTGTATGAAAAAATTCAGGTATTCCCTGAGGGCCCTGCAATGCCATCAGGTCCTAAATGCTTCACATCCATGTGTTCCATATTAAATTTCATGGGCTCCTCTTGAAGCCTTGTGGACAGTCTTACATCACACCACAAGACAGGACACATGTTTAAAAGACAGTTTTAGAAATTAAGGAACTGGGGAAAAAAAAAACCTAGTTGGGAGCTAAATACATTGGGCAGTTCCTATGTAAAATTACCAATATGACCAGCTGAAAGATGCTTCATTTACAATTTATCCAAACTGAAATAAAGAGACAGGACATGCATCCCCAGAACAGACCCACTCTAGCTGTGCTGAAGCTCTGGTTTCTGGAGCCTCACACGCAGAGTGAAAAGCAAACAGTGCCAAAGAAGAGGCAGAAGAGAGAGCTGTGAGTACCAGAGGAGTAAGAGCTGGTCCAGCCCAGGGGACTGGCACCCCACGTGGAGGATGGCTTGGTGTTGGTTAAGCCTGGAGGAGGTCTTGTCGGAGCTGTAGTGTTTCTGGGTACCTTCCAGAGTTCGTGGGACAGAGAGGCTTGGGTGTGAGAGATCGGGCCAGAGGACCACGTGGACTTGATGTCTGACAGTTTACCTGCAATAGAAAACCAATGCATTTGTGTATTCTTCATTCATGGGTATCATGGGCTACATTCTTCCAACTTCTCAGGAGGAAAAGAACAACTTCTTGTACCATCCAGTGCTATAAATCCTGTATTCTTTGAACCTACTTACACCTGTGTTCACAATTTCAAGTACTTTTGTGTTTAGTGAACTTCACACTGTCTGCTACATACACAGCTCCCTTTGGAAAATCTATTGTTTTGCTTTCTATAAAAGATGATACATGGAAAAAAGTTCAGAAAATGGACATAGCTGTTTGAAATCTGATTTCACCAGAATTATAATGAAACACTTCAAGATTGTCTCTCTCAAAGGTTTAACAGGACTTAAACACTTTTTCTTGCACAACTCATTTTATCTAACATTAAGAATTCAGTATGGTCCATATGTTCTTCTGATGCATTATTAAAATTCTTAAGATCAAAGGCCAACAAAAACTTTATTTCTGAATATTTGAAGTAACCTATACTCTTTTTTCCAAGTATCTTTGAGAAAAACTAAGTCTCCAGAAGATCAGACCATATCACAACCTGTCAGTCTTTATAACTTTCTGCTGTTGCTTGTTCTTTCCCTGATCAGTTTTCAAACTCTTACTGCTGTTCCTGCCAAATCAAAGTTTTATAAAATAACACAAACCCAAGAACAGCAAACACAAAAGCACCCAGAGGGGCAGACAGAATTGGTTTAAATAATGATTAACAAAACAAGTCTTTATTCACCTTTAGACTTACACATCCCTGCCTTTCCTCCTCATACCAACACGTGCTGTGCAATTAGAGCCCAATTTCCTTGTCACAGCACAGTTACCAACACTGGCAGCACATGTAGGGCTGGAATGGACTGAAAGGGACACAGTCCTGCACCTTCTGCCCCAGCAAATGATGCTGTGACTGCGCTGCCCTAATGCTTTAATGCTGATTGCAGAGAATAAGAAAAAACTTGGTCTGACAAAGCCCAAGATGCAAAGATCTTGTGAATTTTTATAAAACTAGAACTGGCAGATATAAGTTTACACTGGATCAGTACTTTAAGGCATCAGGCAGCCACTGAGTAATTTTATGAGTCCTAAAGCCAAATTTACCAGTTGCAAAATCACAGACTCAGTTACATACACACACACTCCCCAAATTGCCTCAAATTTATCTAAATCATTTAACTCAATTATTTCATATTGAATCATAACAATTTAAGTGAAAGGGCAACCACTCTCCCATCTTCTGACAAATTGTAGCAGCAAAAATAATTTGACAATGACAATGAGGACATCAATGAGTGTTAAATGGTGGGAGGAGAGGAGCAAGTCTGAGTTTGAGAGCTCAGAGCAGCCCAGCCTGTGATGGGGCACCCGATACAGGCACAGCACCACAGGTCAGATGTTGCTATGTCACTCTTTCTCATGGGGGTAACACAAACATTAGATGACACTGCAAAAACAAAAACAAAAAGGCAGCAAATAAAGCAGAAATGCATGGCAGATAAAGAAAAGCGAGCCACTCCTTTCTTTTCCTTTCACTGGAGGAAAACATCCCAAACAAGCCCTTTTTGTTTTGCATTCTGCAGCATGACCCAGAGGCTGCACCTTCAGAGAAGTGGAGGGTTTTCAGTGGATCAGCATTTTCTTTTCTAATCCATCTATACAGCCCAACACATTTTTATAATGGGAAAAACTGGATTATTGAGGTAGCTAGCTTGCAAGCAAAATTTCCGTGTTTTGCAAAAAGAAGATCCAGAATTTAGAGCTCATTAAAGAAAATGGGGTAATTAGTTAGCTCACCTATGAGCTCAGCCATATAGGGGTGCATCAAGCTTTGGCTTGACTATTAAAAGACACTGAAGAGCCCCAAACCCAACCCCTCCAGAGCCATGCAAAAAGTACCTCCTGGAGGCACTTCTAAAGCTTTTCCTAAGTTGAAGATGTTTCACTTTTAACAGTGAGTTCAGTAACACAAATTCAACATCAGCTCTTCCTGGAAGGGTCTGTTCCTGCTGAGGCCCTGGGCAGTGTTCCTCCCCCCCAAAGATCTCGATGCCGGCATTGAGTGGCACCAAGTGGAATAAATCCATTTCTCCTCAGCACAATTCCAGGCACACCATCCACCACTCCCCACCTCAGAGCTGACAGGAGAGCTGCCACCTAGCACAGGGCTACAAACACACTTCTGCCTGGGGGAGCGCTCCTGGAAGCACTGGGAGAGCACTCTCTAGGGCCTTTTCCTGGGAATGCAGAAGCTGTGGAAGCAGAAAGGCCGTACCTGCAATGCTAGGTGCAGATGCAATGCTGCTGAAAGAGCTACTGTAGCCGGAGGCACTAAGCGGCCAGGCACTCGATGAAGGCAGCGTGGCATTCTGAGATGATGTTGGGGATGACCCTGCAGAACCAGCAGAGAAGCAACTAAGAAAGATGGGCATAATGATGTTTGGTGTGACATAAGCAAATCTCTTATGTGCAAATACAAACCATGCAAGGCATTCTCTTTCATCAGCCCGGTCTCTGAAGTCTAGGAATGAAATGTTACTGGAAGCGTGATAAAGTGGGGCAGAAGTCTTTAGAAGGAAAGAGAAGAAAGCTGGCCCAGGAACAATTGTAGTGCAGAAGGTAAATTCTGCATTTTCTTTAAGATACTCAAAAAATGAGTGTTAAAGTGTTTAGTCTCAAAGGAACAGGCTTCATTTTTAAAGGTCCTCTGCCAGCTGACTTAGGCAATGGCAACTGTAGATGAGCAGAGATGTGTATGATAAACTAACCTCTTACCACGGGTGATCTGTCCTAAATTACTCAAGGTAAACACTTCCCCTACATCCTAATGCCCACAAATATCTTTAAATTTTTGCAGACTTTCAGTAAAAGCAAGGATATATTTAAGCAATCTCATCTCAAACTGATAACATAATTGAAACAGCACGAAACCACCTCAGTCAATCACTTACAATCTGAGCAGCTATCTAAGCCTATGTACGATTTCCTTACTGGCAGCAAATGAAAGAAACTGAACATAAAATAAAAAGTCTTCATTGCAAAGACCAGGAGAGCTGGAAGTATTCTCTCTAGCCACCAACAAAATCAAGTGTGTATCCTGGGTGACTTATCATTCCTGACACACAGAGATGGGCTGTGATACTGAAACATCTTTAACTGACTAATAAAAACAGGTGAGCTCTGTAGCAAAGAGCACTGTGTTGAGGTAGAAAGGAGGAATTAAAAGGACAATCTCATCCTTCACAGCTCAATAAAAAACACAGGCTTTGTTTTCAACTGGAACAGCAACCAACCAAACTTTACCTTAACCAGACTCCCTGTGCTCCAAGGGACACCAATACAGGCATCAGTTTCAAGCAACAGAACTCTGTATCAGGCCTTCTCTGGAAATAATCTATTCCCCAGGCAGGAACTATGGAATTTTAGCAGATTCAAAGGCCCACAGAACTGAAACTGGTCCTGATTCCTCACGGCTACAACTCTCAGCTCATAGGAGCTGACCCTCCAAAGCTTCATTAGCAAACAGGGCAAAGAAAAATCAACGAAAACCCTTAAGTTTTGCCTGTTTTTAGGTGCACAGGGCAAGGACAGCACACCCCACAGCCTGACCCTCTACCTGGGGAGCAGCTCAGTCAGCACAAGCTCTGTTCTTCAGGCTGCAGTTATACAAGCATAAAGAAACAGATTCTGCAACTACAGCTTGTATTAAAATTCTATTATTACCAAGCTAAAAAGCTAATGAGGAAAGGCAGCACATGCTAACCCCCCCCACCCCAGGCACTGCTTTTCAGAAGGTCTGAGCTCTTGAGGGCCTGTTTACTTCTGTAAAGGCCATCTCTGCTGACCCTCTTTAAGAAGAGGAGTTATTTCTTCGTTCCACAGGCAGATTATGCACCAACAGAGCTCATGTTCCTTCTCAGCAAGACCTGTAGTGGGTATCATCTGATTTACAGGTACAGCTCTGTAGGTTTAGGCTTCTGGCCTGAAGGGTATTTCTTGGGTGCACTGTATCTGAAGTGTCACTGAATTACATCTTTATGCTTTTCTTTTTATAACTTCAAACCTGCCTGCCCCCTTGAAGCACTTTGGAGTCATTAGAAGTTAATTCAACCTTACTCATTACTCAAATACTCCATGTTTCAGCTGAAAGAAAGGCTGCTTCCTGCTAAGAGGCAACTAAAAATCACTGCAGGCAATCAACACTCTGGATTCCCTGCCCTCATGTCTCACATCCCTTGCCTGAGGTAACAAGCCCAGAGCTGGACACCCACTTCAAGGACAGTCCTGATTTACAATCTGTGCTGGTACCACACATGTAACTGGTAGAACAAACCCCACATTTTTAATCCTGACAGGCTCTTCTGGACAGCCTGATGATGCTATTCCTGTGCCTACTGCAGTGCTCTGACAGAGTGCAGATAACCCGGCTATTTTGGCACTCAGATCACAACCAAGCCACCTTTCCCCTGATCAACTTCCAGCACATGTAGCTAACAAGTAGCACAGTCACAATGCTTTATCATTTTAGAGAATTCCCTTTTTATTCTGAACTAAGCACTGCCAGAACAAAAGGAATGGAAATAGCACTGGGAAATACTAGTTTACCACTCAATTCCCTTTTTTTCTTTTACGGCTTTGGAGATAAAACAGTTCTAATTTGTTTTGTTTATTGATCTTCTAACAAAGCTACAATTAATTAGTGTACCAGAAGCCTCCTGCCTCAGCAACAACTGTGGAACTTTTGTATTGTGTCTTCTGAGAATTTCACAAAGTGTATGCAGGAGGGTGGGCAGTGTGGAGAGCAAAATCTTGTTCAAAACCATGTGATACAGGTTAGAAAAACTTCCAGTGACCACAGAAGTTTAAATTACGTCTGACAGCCTTTTCCAACATAAAAATATTTACATTCCCATGGAAAACACGAAACTTCTTAATCCCTCCTTTAAAACAATTATTTCTGGATATTCAGTGACAGTTCAGAGCAGAAGCATTATTAGGTTAGGAGCACATGCAAAAATACGCTGTATCTGCACCAAATGAGGTCAACTTTTTGGGAAGGGAAAAGAAAGTATGCACAGATGTGGAAGCAATTTGTGTGTTTACCTCCACTCTTGAGCAGATAGCGATTCACATCCTGTATCGTGGTGTTTATGGTAGGCCCAGTTGGAACACTGCCAGGAGTAACATCGGGGTCATTTTCAGGATCAATATTCTGCAGTCCTTTCCATGGCACTCCTGGGTGAAACTCTGTGTCAAACACAATAAAAAGAGAAGTGTGTGAAGTCGTAATTCTCCAAAGCTCCTGTGCATCAGAAGGACTCAACAAACCCACCCAGCAACGCGTTTTAGGGACATCAGCTCAACACCAAGGCTTTGGGTTGTGTTACCTGGTGGCCAGTTTATGCTGGAGCCATTGGAAATCTTATCACTATCGGATTTGGCACGTGACCAGCTGTGAGGAACAGCTACAGGTGGGCTGGCAGGAGACTCACTGTTCTGGATCAGATCATAGCGGCCGTAGGAGTCATCGAGGGAGGACTTTCCTGGAGGACCAATACTCAAACCTCCAGGGATAGCACCTGCAAGGAGTGAAACGGGGATTTTGGGTATGGAATTGCATCAGGATACATTTTGTTATTATTTTCTTTCTTTTTTTTTTTTTCTTTTCTGTATTACAAAGATAAAAAGAAAACTAAAATGCAAACACAGTAAGCCAAGCTTAACAGCATCTGAAGCCTTAGCAGGGATTACAGCTGAGAGACACACTGCTGGTACAATCTAGACACTCAAGTTAAAGAGTTCTGCATTAAATTCCTGCCAACAAGAGACTGAGTAATTCAAACCATCACACTGATGGTAAATAGGAACTTGCTGAGACGGCATACCAAGGAATATCCCTCATCTCATCCTTCCCTAGGCATTCAGCGCTGACAGGATGGATGATTTGAAATGGCTGTTCTCATGTTCCTACAAACTATCAAACAACAATTTGGCATCAGCAGTGCAGCTACTTGCAGAATAAAAAACTGCTGTAAAGAAATAATTTATGCTGCTCATAATAAAATCCAGGATATAATAAAGTTAACAGAGCCCCATGTTCTAACAGAATACATTTGGTACAGGAAATAAAGGAATAACTGGCTCAGGATACTGGAGGCGTTAGGGATAAAGGTGTTCAAACAGATTAGCAATCACTTCTGGAAAAATAAGAAGTTTGTGCCCCTAACTCTAGGCTGGGTAACTATGTAATCCATCATTCCCTTGTGCAGGGAAAGGCTGATGATACTGGAAAAATTGTGGGAGAAAGCCAATGTAAAGTTTTTTTGGATTGAAGGTATTCAGGTCTGGAATAAGGAGAAGACTGTAGGACTTGTTTTGCCAACACTAAAGGCTTGTTTGACTTGAACTCCATGTTCTCAGCAACAAAATTCAACAAATGAAAAAACCATTCCTACATTGTATGCAGGGAGTGACAGCTGCAAGCCCCTCACTGCAGAAACCATCTATAAAATCTCACGGGCTCAAAGGCGCTCGGTACCAACCATTTGTGAGCGCTTACACAAGAAAGGAACATGAGAGAAATAATTCCAACTGCACTGTGGGTGGAATCACCAAAAGCCAGGCTGGCAGGGGGTCCCCAGGGGACATTACCGTGCTTGCTGGAGTTCTGGTCAAGCGAAGAAGCAGCACTAGACAGATTATCCATTGAGTTGGGGTGTGTCCACTGAGGAAGGCGAGACTGGGACTGAGAAGTGTCCTTCACTGACAAACCACCAGTAATGTCCATGTTATTTACATTCATGTTCGGGTTCAGTCCAGCTGGGGGGGAAAGAGATCCTTAGATATCCATAATATAACCGAGGGATTGAAAAGCTGTGTTTGAAAATCCAGCTGCAGGAATTACTGAACATTGATTTTCAGACAGCTGTATGCATGTGGAGCATTTACAATGCACATTTTCAAGAACTTTTGCTTTTATAGAACACCAATAGAAGTCCCATGAATTCAGAAAATGTTAAAACCTTGCTAAAAAGGGGAGAAAAAAACATGCAGGGATAATATTTTGAAGCTGTAAGTGTTTCTACTTGCAGTCTCTTGTCTTGGAAGAATGCACTGGAATTTTGTGTTTAAACCAGTTTGCAGCATTCCATGGCTAAGCCAAAATATTCCTAATGTCTCCCCAGCACCCCCCCATGATGTCTGCCACTTCATTTTGCTAATAATGTTTTAAAAATCCCCGAAAAAGCAACTAATTAAAGGTCAGACAAAGAGCTGCTGTTCATCAGAGCAGGTTCTGCACTAACTGGGCTTCTATTTTGTATACACAGAGCAAAATCACTCAGACTGTTATTTAGGGAATAATTTTGACATGCTTCTGTGACACGAATCTGGGTCTTTTCTGATATATAATCCTGAATGTTAGCAGATCACAGAAAGCTGAAATATCCTAAGAACCTCTTAGACTTAGGCCTTTAATTCACAAATTCTTTTGCCTTCTGATGCTCCCAGCCATAACAGCTCACCACAGCAGTCAGAATTACCTTCTTAACTGCTCCATGGCAGATAAAGCTTGGCAATACTATTGTACCCAGCATAAAGAGAATCACAAAGAGATTAAATTAATTCCTTTATGTCATAAAGGAAGTCTGTAGCATACATCAAACAATCACACAGCAAACAGGTCTGAAAGGTTGCTCTGTTCACTCTGTCTCCAGGCCCAACAATTTATTTTGACTTCAATCATATTTGACAGATCTATGTCTAACCTACCACAAAATGCTGGGGCAGATTTCAGGAACTTCCCAGATAATTTATACCAGTACTCTACTCTGCTTAAACCATGTGATCCTTACTGTCTAACTAGATCTCCTTCTATGCAACTCAAGTTTATTACCTCTTGCATTAGGAAATGAAAGAAAACTTCTTCCTAGCTCTCCTTTACATTTTTGAAGATTCTTGCACGTCTCTTAAATCTTCTCTTTAGACCAGTGAGCAGAGGATTTCATTTTTTCCTTAAGTTGTGTTTTCGATTTGTTTAATCACCTCCACTAGAATATTCCTGCATTTCTTCACACTGATCCACATATTTCTTGAAATACACTGACTAAAACTGATGCCTCACCAGTGCTGATTACAGCAGAAAGATGACTTTGCACAACTTTCCCAGATGATGCTCCTGTTTATCAATATGACATTTGTGTATTTTACAACATAATGCTGTTAATTTATATTTAGTTCATAAATAGCAACATATGTAAGCAGTTAATTAGGCAAATTTTCTGCTCTGATATTTTGTAGGCAGAACACAAGTGAGCAGATACAGCCCACCTGAACAGCTACCACATAGGTACGGTGTTGTTTTGGCATTTCAGTGCTATTTAATAAACATATATAATACTTATATCTGTATTTGTTACACTGTGGAGCAAACTACTGAGATGTGAATTAAGGAGATGGACCCCTGTGTGGAGCTGCTGCAGGAGGGCACTCACCAAGAGGGTAAGGAGCAAAGGTGTTCGGTGAAGACTGTTGCTCTTTGGTCTGCAGGTCAGGTAGGCCGGGAGCCTGGGGATGGGGTGAAAAGCTATCCATGGCTGATTTGCCTGCAGAGGGGTGCAAAGATAGATGTGGAGGGGGAGGCTGCTGCTTCATAAGCAGGGCCTGGGCCAGCTGGCGCTGGTGCTGCTGGATCTGCTGCTGCATGTTATTGATTGTACGTGCAACCTGCCGAGAGAGAGCCAACAAACAACTGTCAGTTGTCATCCACCAAAACACAACGCATTTCTATGCTTTTCTCTACAGTGAAATAACACACTGGACCTCCTTACAAATAAAAACTCCACTAAGGGGTGAAGAGCTTTCCTCCAGCAAGGCCTGGAGTAGCTTTATCACTCAGCACCTTCCCTGTCCAGCGCTCAAGCCATGCACTGCATTCCTGATTAAAGGATGCTTTAGCTGCTTTGGTAAATGTCACTCAGCCTCTCTAAGCTACTGAAACCAAACTCTAAAGCAGAGATTGAGCTGGCAGGGACACCTACTTGCTGCTCCTGTTGTCTCATGGGTCCGGAAACGTTACGCTGAGCCTGTAACATCTGCTGCTGGATTTGTAAACGTTGGTACGCCTGCGGGGACAGGGACAGGTCAGACACAGCACACACAGCAAGCTCAGCTCCCTTCAGCTGCTCTGCTGCACCACAACGCAGAAAAGGCAAACTCTGCAATGTTCTGAAAACACTCCATGAAGCAACAGTAATAATCCTGTCACAAATGTATTTTATAATACGTTTATTTAAGTCCCATGTTCATTTTTCGTGGTTTTAAAAAAAAAAAAAATTTAGTAAGTCCACATGGCAAAAAGTGGTCATTAAAGATAGGAACCTACCTTTTTTCTGAAAAAACTGTAACACAAGGCAAAAATTAAACAGGATAAATACCAATCATTATTTTTGATTTGGTCATTTTAAGTTCTGACAGCACTTTGGAGTTAAATCACTTGTGCTGCTTTAGTCCTGAAAAAAATCCACAATTTTCAAGTGGTTGGTTTGGCAGCAAATTTTTTTACAAGGTAAGTTTTTCTGAAACACATGAATTCAAAATCCAAAGGAATTCTATACAGGTATTTTTCAGGTAGATGGGTACTGTTCAATTATTATGAGAATAATGCTGTGCTCCTCAAAACTAGGGAAAATAATCAGAAATGAGTTTGAGTAGCACACTGAGACCAGCACCTGAACTAGTCTGTCATCTGTAATTTTATGTTTAACCCTGGTCAATACTGAGTTCACATTACCTCTTTATAAAATATTCTTTAAATTCAATTAAGTATTTTCATATGCATAAAAAATAGAGATGTAAAATTTGCAAACACACCAAAAGCACACAGAAGTAAGTCGCTCTTATCACATGATGTGTTTAATATACGCTCCATTAATTAAAGGAAATTTACCCTACACTTGCTTTTTTTAGTGAGGCAAGTGGAGAAGTTCTGTAGGTAACTCAGGTGACCAGCACTGCCAAGATTTCTCTCGTTATGTTGTGACACACGTGTCCAGTTTAAACAGTTCTTCCTACTGCCATGTAACACACAGACCAGTGCTGTTTGAGTACACTGTTATTATACCAGTAGGAACACAACTGACTTTTAGTTCCGCTGATCAGCTGTAAAGGATAATTATTCTGCAAATTACTATTTATAAAGCCCAAGGCAAAAAATACAAATTTCTGTCTTTAAAAAGAAACTTCACCGAAGAAATCAGCAGCTGATTGTTTTGAGGATCAGTCATGTCATTTAAAAACTTAGTTAGTCATTCTCCTATTTTATCTTCATGCCTTCAATTCTGATTTAGAGCTTATCTGCCACATCTTTTAACTTACCAGCTGCAGCTGATAGAGCTGGTTCAACATCGTCATATGCTGAGGATTATTAATTGGCGAGGTTAACTGTGCAGGGCTGAGACCAATGTTTTTTGCTGCAAACTGCAAAAGCTGTGCTTGAACCTAAAGAAGAGAAGAGTATTAAACATTGTACATTTACTTTTAACAGTGGCAACTGTGTGAGCCATTAATCAGAGTGACATCAGCTGGAAAATGTTACTATGACCAGAAGTAATACTGTGAACTATCCAAAAATTAACAAGAGGCTCTAACAGAACCTTAATAACCGTGCTCGAGTGCTCATTTATAAAAAAAGAGATGAGAACAAACTCCTCAGAAACACCACTGTGCAAAAAGGAGCATGGGAACGTGCTCTCAGAGGTAATTACAGGACACACATGTGAGAACATCTCAGCCATGCCACATCTCCCTGCCTAGGAAAGAAATAAATAACACGGACACAGCCAGGCAGCAGTGGCTGCAAAGCCTCAGGAGCATGACAGAGCACCTGGGAAGAGTTCCAGGGATAGGGAAAACATATGAGTGAGGTGTTGTCTGACCTGAGGGGATAGAAACTGAGGCACTTGAGCACGAAGACTAGGCTGGGATGAATTAAGAGGTTGCACTGGCGGTTGCTGCGGCTGTTGCATGGTCCTGGCTTGTGCTGCTCCGCTATTGCCAAACATACCCAGATTGCCACTCGGTATCTGCAGCAGGACAACAGTGACACAGGCACTTAATGACATCACTCAGCACATCACCTGGATGTTACTTGTTTGTGCAGGCTTTATTCTTAGTGATTACGACAGGCACGAATCAAGAGACCAGCACATAAGAGACTGTACTGAAAAACAGGTTTAGAATGAGGCAGGGCAAAGATTGCCATGTACTCAACATCCCAAACCTCCAGAACTTTGTACAGATGCCTGAACAAAAGGCAGCAGAAGTTGAAGATGGCTTTTATAAGGATGCAGAACCCTGGAGGGTCACAAGATGAACAACAAAAAGTACTTGCCAAAAATGCTTGTATTTGTATAGCAAGGGACAGGAGAATTGAGGCATTAAACTCACAGCAACCCCATCCTCCAGCTGGCTAAGCAGTTTTTTTACTTAGTCATTTTACAAAGCTACTGATAATGGACATGTTATTAGTGGAGACTGCTTGGAAAGATGTGCTTAATGGGCTGGAAGTGCTGGACAAGTATTGCCTTAAGAAAACTAACTTTGAAACAATATACATAATAAAGAGCCACAAGAGAATGATGAAGTTTTTCTGTGTTATTTTGTATCTTTGCTGGAACTTCAGTTTGGTGGCAAAAATAACCTGGTCACAATCAACAGTACTTTATGGCTTCTCACTCTCATGGTGGTTATCAGTTTCCCCCTGCTTCATCTCCTTTCCTTTTCTTTCCCTCTTAGCCTGTTCTACTCAGGGGCCAAAACACTCCCCTTAACTCGATGCTCTACCTGAGCCAGATGCTGGAAGCCCAGTTTCTTCTTGCCACCTTTTAAAACTATGAGCTGCCTTGACACTTGGAGCAGGAATAAAAAATCATTTCTCCCCCATCTCATCACAGAATAATTATATCAGGCAGGAAAGATGACTTAGAGCAATCTCACTGCCTTACAGTCTGTGACAATTAGCAACGCCTCAAAAAAAGAGATTTCCCACCAATGAAGGCAGAGCCACACCAGTGTTCAGGGCTATAAATCCATAACACTACAGTCTCTTCTTGATGGATATGGGTCATCAGCAGGCTAATTACAACTAAGCAGTTGTTTTCTGTCTGTAAGGTGAAATGTTTACACAGCAGGTAGCTCCTCCTCAGATAATTCACGTGAACAAAGCTGTTGCACTTCCAGTTTAAACCCGTTTTCCCTGGGCAAGTGGCTGACGGGCACTAGTGGCTACTCCAATTCCCCTTGGGATCTCCCCCAACAGCCTTACCTGTCTAGAAGAATTCAAGTTTTGCATGCCCAGCCCTGAGGCAATCCCGCCCAGGGTCTGATTAGGGAGTGCACTGTTTGAAAGGGGGAGCTTCAGGCTTGGTGAAGGCAAAAATGGTGAAGTAGTGGGCTCTTCCACTAGGCCGCCATCCTGATTGGAGAAAGAAAGGGTGAGCTGTGTGCGGTGCCAGGAGCCCACAGCGCACAAAGCAGTGTCCCATGGAGACAGAAAAGGGCGTGGATGAATAAAAAGAGATATATAAAAAAAGGTATGAACAACAGGGAATGAAAAGCATGGAGTGAAGGGAGAAGAAAGAGAGAAACAGGATTAAGGTACTGTTTTTTGTAACTTTGTTGCACTTCATCCCCAAATGCACAATCACCCTCGCCCACCTTTCCAGAGGAAAGGAGAGATTTTAGCAGCTGATTGCAGAGCTATCATGTGCCCATTGCCTCCTCCCCACTTAAGTTTTCTCCATTCTTCTCCACCACGCTGAGAGGCGGAAAGGGGAGAGGCCCAGCACTTTTCAGGGAAGCCCTCTGTCTGTCTGGAAAACTCCAGCAGCAGAGCACACACATAAAACAGCGCTTTAGCAAACCCAAAACTTGGGAAAGGCCACATCAGCTTATTTGACACCAGTCTGGATTTGGTTCCACATCATAGCTCTGCTCTTAAAAAAGCATTTTTGCATTAACCCTCTTCCCTAGCTGAGACACACGAGCCTCTTTTAATACTCACATAGCGCTGAGTTATTAATACCCACTCTGAAACATTACACTGTGAGTGAGGCACCCAATGAACACAAACCAGCAAAGCCAGTAATGACAGCATTGGCTGGGCAGCCTTCCTGAACATCCCCAGGAGGAGGCAGATTTTAGCAAGGCAGGAGGAGCCCCCTCTGCTAACTGTGCTGTGAGGAACCACGGCTGAGCGTGGATCCGATGCACAGGAGGCAGCCCCCACAGGGGGCAGACAGCAAGGCAGAAAATAAAATAAATTTAGAGAAGCCCCAAACAAACAGGTAGATCTCTGCTCGTGTTTCAGAAGGGCACCGAGTTCTATCTCAAACTGTGCTTTGATGTCTGGGAAGCCTGCGGCAAGCATGATCAAATAACACTGTGTACAAAGTAGGGCTCCAAAAAAACAGGCAGAGAGAAAAAGCTTTAATTTGCAATGTGCTGGGCTGGTGTTTTTCAGGCAGTATGTTCATTGCAAGGAATGGCTTTTTAAAAGAGGTGAGGAGCTAGCTTATTTCAACCAATAAATTCAATGCCCCAGAAGATTGTGAGACACTGGTGAACCTCCTTTGTTCAAAAAGCAGCCCAGTCTGCTTACCACATACCCAAACAGATGACCTAATGCAGCAAGCATGCTCAGTGAACGATATGTTTTAAGTTAATCCTGAAAAATGCATTTTCTACAGCTCTCCTTTGATGCAAAGGAAAAGTTTCTTTACTATCAGGCAAAGTGACACTTGACATGCTATCTGGCTATCCTGAGGGGGACACTGACATTTTCTAATGATATCCCCAAGGCCTTTCAGCTCGAGATATTTTACATTCTACTGGACATCAGTCACACTCCACAAACAACTGCAGCTTGCATGACAGTAACAGGTTCAAGGATTTCTCTTTAGATCACAGACATATGTTTACAATTCTACCCTTCCCCCTTCAAAGAGAAAATAATTTCAAGCTTGGTGCTCGCTCTCCCCTTCAGATGCCATTGTTTCCTATGTGAACAGACCTACTGACCATGAAAGACCCTCCCTGCCTCCCAAATTTATTCAAGTCTTGTCTTCCTGACATTATTTTTTCTCAATTTAGAAACAGGCAGTGCCAAGGATGGTGGAGAAGCCACACTGGAGACTCAGGCATTTCATTTCCAGACTCCTTCACAAGTGTGTTCCTTGGCTGAACTGCAGCAAATGGCTTTTGTGTAAGTTGTTTATAACACTCGGTTCATATTCATTTGGTTCTATTTTATTTAATTTGAACTTGTTGCATTGCACTGCACAAATCTGTGCTCTATAACTGAACTAAAATCAATTCATTTAACATGAAGTATTTTAGCTGGTCAAATTAAAGCACCCTTTAGCCATTTTAAAGCCAGACTAGAGGACGCTTTTACTGCTCACAGTGGTTTCTGACCTGTTATTTCTCAGGATCCTTTATGTAATGATTATTTCCTGAAGAACAATCTTTTCTACCTCATCTTTCCTCTTCGGTGATTTTCTTACAGACTTTTGTTATACTTCTTCCTCAGGCTACTCAATTAAAAACTGAATCATCACATTAATGCTCAATCCAGCACTGCTTTTCAATTTTTTGAAGGGACTTGGCACACCCATAAAATCCTACTGGTAGCAGTGTTTCCTACTACAGTTATCTAACACAAAGCACCACAGTGGTGTTTTTTAGGACTTTGAGAAATCTCTCACTATAGTCTCAAGTACCAAATGTGACAGAATGCAAGTAGAATTACTCAAAGATTTTTAGCCCTGTGAGATATGGACAATTTAGCAGAGGATGCCTGGACACTCTGGCAGTCACCCGCCAACAACTGCCACTTCATGAATCAAAATGTCTCAACAGACAGATGAGAGGCTGATGAATCTGTCAGAGGTCTTTATACAAATTCAGTTACAGAAGTAGCTGGCAGAAAATACACACTGACTTCTTAAAAAAAAGATTGAAAAAAAAAAATTCCTTCCTAAAAGCGGAAGTTAAAGTAATAAAATCTCATCTAGAAATAAGTTCTCTTCAAATCAAACAGGAATTAGGCAAAAGAAACCTGGAGGAAATGCAATACTCAAAGAAGTGCTCATCATACAAGGGATGATGAAAATGATTTCAGTCACTGGATCACAGGTAACATAGATGGAGGAAAGAAGAATTTAGAAGTTAACCTTAAAATCCTAGTGATCATTATCAAATTGTGACGGGTGCAGAAGAGTTTCTCCACGATAATACAATATCCTGCTTGTTGTTCCAAAGACAAAAACCAATCGCAGTCACCAGAGATTACCAGGCTCAGAACATGAAGGATGAGGATGAGAAAACCCAACAAACACTATGTTCAAATCAGAAACAAAGAAAAGGTCTAGTCAGAAGATTTTTGGAAGAACAGGATTGCAGCTAAGAGGCATCAAGGCTTGTAGACCTGGATTTTGCAGTAGTAGAGAAGAGGAGCTGATCACTGACTGGGAGGGTAGGGAAAAGGAGACTTCATTTGCAAGGTGAGAATTTCAGAGTCCCAAGCCAAACTCTATGCTCGGAAAAAGATCCCTTCTCTAGGCTTATTTCTGGTATTTTAAGGATGCTTCCAGGAAAATCTCACCTGTTTTTCTTACAAATCTGATGGCTCCAGAAGACACCAGGTAACATCTTCAGGCAAATCTGACACCTAAGCACAGCATGTCTGCCACCAAGTGTAAGATAATGTGGTTGAGATCACGTATCAGGGCTGGATCTTTATTCCCTCAAGGCCACTGGATTTTCTCCCTTCGCCTTTCATGGTGCTAGACGTCAAGATAACACCCTGAGAAATAATAAATTAACAAAGCACCGAGTGCTGAAGATTGACTCGGTGTGACATGGAATAAAGAGCACCTGCAGCAAGCAGAGAAAGCAAACACTCAAAGGTGATGTTGAATCACAGACCACTCCTGATCCAGAGAGAACAGGGAGTTCAGTGGGTCCAGAAGCAAATGTCAGGGTTGGAAATTTTCCCTCCTCAAATGTATAAAGTTAAAAAAAATAGTAAGTGCTGGCTTTAGATGTTTAGAGAAAAATGATGGGAGTCTCAATGCAGGTGAGCTGAGAGAGTGGTAACAACGAGCACACCAACCCAAAGTACAACTTCATGAAGAAGAACCTTGCAGAACTTATTGAAGACTCAGCAAAGCCAACAAAAGGATAACAACTTGATAAGGCAGTAAGTAAAACAAGGGATATTAGCTGGAGTGCTCTGTCCATCTGTGTGGAGAGCTTGTTCCTCACCAAGGATGATCTAAGCAGAAACACAGCAGCTCCAGACTCACGCTCTGGAACAGCACCTCAAAGGGCAAAAAGGTTTTGGAGGACTTGCTCTACTAGCATGAGCTGTAAATCTGGAAAGAACTTCTTTGGGGGGGAAAAAAATTCTGTTCTTAGAGTAGAAACTATATTTATTTAATTCACTTAGCAAGTTGCTCAACACTGTGATAGCTAACAAATACAGTGTGGGATTATTTCCTTTGTTAGAGCAAAGTCACTGTGACAGACTATGCCTAGACTGATAGATTTTACTTGCTGTATGAATATTAATGATTTTAGTACTCCCTTCTCAATAGTTGTGTTTAACATATGTTTCCAGAATTATGCATCATGCTGCACATAATGCACCTCTCTCTCTGGCAAGGATTTTACTGCTGAAGATACTGTTATCCAAGAAAAGGAAAGGCTAACTGGCATGCATGCATCTTTTGTGGCCTTCAATTAACATACTCATTAAAGTCTGCCATGGCTAAGAATGAACTTTAGCTGAGTGGATATTATTACTGCCTCACACCCTGTACACAGCTCATGTGAAAAATGAATTGGTTTCAGCACAGTTTGTAAAAAGCACTGATTTCTGTGTTTAGAATCCTCCACCACCCATCTATATGAACCTTTAAACAACCTGTGAAATACAGAATGACATCTGAGATTCTTCTTTCCTTATCAATAATTTTCAGGGGGATTCTTAGGTGATTTGCTGAGTTTCTGCAGGACTTTCTGTCAGGCTGTAAATCTCATTTTCTACTGAAGACCTGGCTGCACTTTTCCATATATTCTTTTCTTTAGTCACTTTGAATCCTGGACACCGCAAACTCCTGGAGCCTTTTCCTCAGTCATTAAATAGTGCTGGAAAATCTGTCATATATGATGACAGAAAGAGCAGCTCATTGGAGAAGCTATTTATGACTGTGTATGTCTGCTCTGAGACTTAACAAAAATACCTGAGTTCCTCATTCCTCTTTAGGTACTGAACTTGCACTGAAATCTCTAAGAAGCTCAAAACTAGAAGAAGAGAAATTAAGAGCCTAATTTTTGAAGATTTTGGCTTTGGTCCTGCCTGATTGTGAATTTGGGCAAGGGTCACTGACTGGACTCTCTCACAGAGTGACAAGACTTCTGTGCTTCATTTTTTTGCTCTTTTTTTTCCCATTTCTAGTTCCACTGTGTTACTGACTCCTTAGCAAGTTTTGAAGTGTAAAACTGGGGATGACCATTCTTTATTTCTATGTGAAAATCAAATCATTCATCTTTTCCACAAGAACTGAATTCCCCACAAGATTGAAAAAAACCAAGAAGTAAAGCCATATCTACCACATTTCTTTCTGTGCTTTCTAATCAGACAGTGGAAATCATCATTATTTCTACACTGTGCACATTCTGGCTCGTGCAGATTTCTGAACTTACCTTGTCAAGGAAGGTGGGGCGGTCCATGGAAGACTCTTTGGAGATTGGTGGTGGGCGGCAGCCAAGGGGTTTGGTGACCATTCCATTATAGTCGGTCACTCCCATTCCACGCTTGTCCATTTCCACCTTCTTTTCCAGCAGAGCACCTGCACAGAAAGGGGAAATATATTGGAAAAGGTGAGGCAGTGAGAGTCAAGCTGCCAACAGCAGTTCAGAGAAATACCTCTTGCTTACAAAAGCAAAGTAAGAAAATAAATATTATCCAATTGGTCTGGACATAATCAAATGCTCTGAATCATGTTTCATCAAATTCCTGTGTTGCTTTAAAGACAAAAAAATTACTTACACAGATACTTACTCATGGCCTGATCGAGATTCATACTGTTGCTCTTCAAGGCCTCTTCTGCTGGCTCTCTCTGTGAAAAACAGGAATTATGTTAAGAGGAAAAGTAATCACGTTCACATGATTTCAAAGTAACCTGAGAAAACAGACACATCTCTTAAATACTGGGTTTAATATTTACTCAGCAGCCTAAATAACGTCTTTGTGGGGTTTTTTCTGCTTTCAGCAATTTCCATAATTCAGGTATTTCAGTTTGTCAAGGAAGGACCAGCTCTACAAGGTGAAACACACTGTTGTGTTTAAACGTCCTCCTGTTCTCCATGAACTACTCAAATATCACAATGATACGACCTTCTCTAAGAAACAACCCAACTGTACTCTCATTTCACCTGTTTAATAAAAAAAAGAGGGAACGGGAGGGAATTATTACTGCAGTTCAAAGCAACACCTGTTGTTATAAAACTATGAACTTCAAAACATTATAAATGTCCTCATGGAAAGTATATCCCCAGCTTATCTCAGAGCATTCTAGAGACTTAGAGCAGATTTCTGAAACTCCAGTATGTGTTTAAATGCAGGTCAGAGCTACTTCTTGGCCCGGAAACTGAAGATCTTGGTGTAGCTACAGTCTGAAACAGCCACAGTCAGAACTACAAGCTAAAAGCTAAGGCACAGTGTGCTGGCTGAGCACTACTCACAGGGAAGCCCATGTCTGTGAGCTGTTTTATCAGACGGTTCATGATCCAGGCCTCATCCTGCTTGCTAGATGTCTTCATGCCCTTAGTAAATAAATGGGAGATTCCATTAATGGGCTGGTTTCCATGTTCATTGTGGTGAGATGTACACAAAAGAAATGGTAAGTGGTTTTTATTAATAACACATGCTACTGAAAGACGTATTAGTACATTAATTCAGAAAGTATTGAAGAACCCTCCGAGCAACGCGACTACGATTCTCTTCCCCCAAAAGTGTAAAATTTTATCTCAGCTGAATAGGTGTTCAGTGTACTATTTAGTATTTGATTTGCTGGCCACTGAATTAAAGCCACCTTTGAATTTACATATTTCATTTTAATCCTTGGCAGAAAAATATAATGAAATAAAGCTGAAATAGTACAACACTTCCTGAAAAACATTCCCAAAAACAAGTTTGCAACCTTGAAGTTAAGAATGTTACTCAGTGTATTTTCTTAAAAACAAACAAGAGCGTCTAGATAAACACCTTTAAAAGATCTCTGTGCAGCTTTTCTATCACAAAATCCTTAAGAAGTCTCTTCCTTTCAGTTCTCCAGAAAGTACCAAGGGACAAGCGCGGATTTGTTTTGGGCTGCGGACAGTACAAGAAACAACCATACTTGATCAAATCACCGGCCTAACTGTTGGCTAATGGAATAACAAACAAAGTGGCTAAATGCATTCCCAATTCCTTTAAGTTACAGCCTGGCCTTGTCCTGAAATAAAGACTGTGCAATGGAAAATTTCCTCACACAATTGTCTATGTTGTTGGTTGAGTGCAGCATTAACACAAGTTCGCTTTGTTCTCACACACACACACACCGTCCTCACAAATAGAAAACAGCTCTTTTTGTTAAACAGCTCCATCACAAACTACTGTTTGCTTTTCCACCACCATGGCAAGTGTCTGAAAGCCCCCTTAACACCTTTTCCTCCTTCTGTTAATACATTATCATTTCTTTAGAATACATGGAAGCTTACAAAACTTAAAGAAAACAAAGGCAACAACAACAAAACTCCCGAAGCATCTGACATGCCTAAATTCAAAGATCTCCCATTTTCCCCTGCAAACAAGGTAGGCTGTACTTGAACCACTGTAGTGGCAAGCTGTGCTTGTGTTCAGGTGTCAGAGGTCTAATTTCAGGTGTAATGCACCAGCAAATTTGTGACAACTTATTCTACAAATGTTATACTAATTCCACTCTTGCCAGAGAGTGTCTTTATTTTTGTCTTACCTTTTGAAGTCCTTTCTTCGGGGCATTCCCCCAGGAATTACAGGAGGAGCTGCTCTCTTGTGAAGCAGTGTTATTCCACATATCTCCTTCTTCATCTTCCCACTGACTAGTACTGAGATTCACTTCATCCCCACCACTGCCCCAGCCTTCTTGCATAGATTTTGAAGCTGGAGGGAAAGAGGGAGAAGAAAAATGTTATTCTGTTTCTAGAAAATTTTACAGAAATATCTTTTCGTGTCATATCCAGTGTGCTATTTTCAAGAGAAAAAGAGGTGCATCAAATAGCTTAATTGGCATTAAAATTATAAGAATGCCTTCTTTGAAGCTAGCAAAAAAAAGGAAAGTTCTCTAAATACTTTGAGAAGAAAAAATCCAGGAACTGCAAGTCCTGCTTTTCCCAGAACCAGTAAGATCTGTGGTCATGGCCATTCCACTCAACAAGGAAGCAAAGTATGAGCACACACTTGTTAAGTGTTATTTTGCTTTCAGTGAATCTCACCATTTTACCTGACACATTCTTCCAAGAACAAACCCAAATTTCGAAGTCATTAACTTTCAGAAAGTCATTCCCACCTCAAAGAACGGAATCTGAAAGGAGCTCGTGGGCTGCAGGGAACATTTTACATTCAGTGACAAGGTCGTGTCACCTTAGTCTGTTTTATTCTGTTTACTCTGTTTAAAGCTGGGATTACTCATCTTAAGAGCTCTCATTCCTCCTTTTATGTTTTTTGGGACTTCTAACTACATCTCACTACGGTATTTTGCAGGAGTGAAACTCTAGGCAACCTCCACAGCCAAAACAGGAGTCTAAAGCAATTACTGTGGCCCTCTGGACATTCAGAGATGGAGGATATTGATCAAATACCATGAGTTAGGAATCACGAAGCAGGAAGTGGTTCAGGATGTTCCTGAACCTGGCAACTGTTTTAATGGCTGACGAAAACACCCACTCACTCAGTTTAACCCAACATGAGGTTGTTTTGATTAGTTGTTCTCAGGTGTTGCTTTTCCTACCAAAATCAATTCTATCTTGACTGTTCTCCACTGCTTCTCATCCCAATACAGGTTTCTTTTAGACACCAAGGGTTTAAGTCCTAGTCACGTTCTTCTGCAGTTTCAGTTTCCTGCACCTCTATTATGCTGCTTTCCAAACACACAAAACTGCTCTCCTTTAAATGTACAGATTGATGCACTATGTTCGTATTTTTTAATTCACTGAGTATTTGGAATAACGTTGTCTTGTGACAGCTAACGCGGTTTTGAGAATGAAATCATGAAGGCAGCCTGTGACTGAAATGCACAGAAAAGCAGAAGTGGCAGAAGCAAACCCCCTGCCCTGCCAGGACAGTGATACCCCCGTGTGTACCTGGTTTGCACAGTGCTGGGGCAGCAGCTGGAGCGTTTGTTCTTCCATAGGTCCCTGCCGGCTCAGCAGGATTCTCTCCCCACCCGGTCCCACTGCTGGGGGGCTTCCCCCACGCCGAAGTGCCATTATCAACTGCAGCAGAAGGGGAGGAGGGCTCTCCCCAGGAAGCTTCGCTCTTGGTGTGGACAGCAGGCATCTCTCCCCAGCCTGCTGGAGCAAGGCAAGCAGAACAGTGATGAGAGGAAAGGTTTCTTCAGCCAGTAATTCCAAAGAACTTTTAATTTTATTCAAGTGTTTCTCTGGAAAGAGCATGAACCAGTAAGTACACACAGTGATTCTAGTTAAGTGTGTTAAAAAAAAAAAATCCCTTAAATTTGGTCTCAAGAGTTTTTTCTTAATTCAATACTAATGCCAAGTTGTCACACAGAAAGAGGGTTTTTCTCCACAGCCAGAAGCAACCAGGCTGCCAAGTGAGCACCACACCTGGTCCCGAGGAGGAGCTGCTCACAAGTGCCCAGGGCTGGCATTCCGGAGACCAGGACCCCAGTGTGAGTTGGGCCTTGCTTCATGGAAAGATTTTAACCTATTTTAATTCATTTTCACTATTTACAAACTATAAAATCCCTTTTCTCATGCCCTGGCAGTAAGATGCTGTTTGACTGTTCCCACTTTCTATGAAGATTATTTTTGCTGAATGTATTCCTTAAAGCTCATGGTTACCTACCTATCCCTCATCACTGACCCTCTACATTATAATAAATATTATTTTAAGGGGAATTAATCAAGACTGCAATTAGGATCCATAATCAAACCATGGGGAACAGCAGGTAGAAGCCATTGTTTTCCTACAGAGTATTGCATTAACTCACTGAAAGACGTAAGCTACTCCAAAGAAACAGCCTTAGTCTGCCTCGGCTTGAATGTAATGCGCTTAAATCCATCTGACACGATTTTAGCCCTGCAGCTGAACGTGGCAGGAGCAGCCACAGGGCTCCTGAGCCTCCAGAGCAACACTGACCAACGCAGCAAAAGGTAAATTGAATTTACAACCATTGTTACCAGAGATTTTCCAGAGAGAGGACTTGGATCACAGATGGAGTTCAAAGTACTTTTTAAACATGCACAAAAAACAGAGGCACGACAAGCAAGAAAACAAAGTTCTTACAGACCCCTGACACTAACCTATTTTTCTATAATTGTAAAAAAAATTACATCCCATGACATGACAGCTGAGATCTCAACAAATATTGTAGAATTTAGCTGGCTTAAAACTTCCACTGGTAATGAGGCTGTTAAACCAGGAACTTGTTCTCTTTTCATTGGAGATGAATGTTATTAAGATGAGTATTCTGTAAGTAAATGAGCAGATGCTGCTTTGCCACAGCAGTATTTCCTTCTTTTGCTCCACAATGGTATCTGTAAAAATACTCTGGAAAGGTTTCAAAAAGCAGGAACAACATTTTCTCCACAAACTGACACCCAGAATAGGTAGGCAATGGCAAGGGAGCTGTGTCTAACAGTACCTTGAAATACACTGCAATAACCAAGCAATAATTCTGCACTGAGCAACAAGTCCTTGCAGAACTCACTGATTTCCACAGAATTCCCGTTACCAGAAACTGCAGCAACATCCATTGCCAGTAATTACTCAAACATTGCCTGGCTGAGAAAAAAATTCAAATAGATGGGCCCAGAGCTGTCCATCGTTCCAGTGTTCCTGCATTACACATTTATTTTAGATTCTATTCCTTACAGCCACTGCAGCTCTCTCAGACACTGATCCAAGTGCAGATGGCACAAGCCAGGGCCAAACTCTCCACTGGCATATTGCAGCTTCATAAAACTCCTTCTCTACCAGCAAGAGGCACTGAGTTTAAAAGCAAGCTCCTGAAACCACCCAAAACGTCACTGTTTCATTCAAGTGATTTCCATTTGGAACAAAAATCCCATGGTTTAGGCTCGATCAACATACCTTACATTTCTGGTTATTTTAAGGTGTGTAAAGAAGATAAACTGGCAGATCCACAGATGTACCTAAATGAACCTGTACTTAACATGACAGCTTCCTTGGTGTTGCACCTGACATGCTTATTTCAAGGTTCCTGCTTGTATCTTCAAGCCAACTTTATTTAAAGGCGGCTTTATTTGAATTTCTGCCTCACTACTCAGGAGGCAACTGGCAGACAACTGCGTGTATTTAATCATATTGGCAGCTGAGAAAGATTAACTGCAGGCAAATGAAACAGAAAACAAAACATCTCCACAGCACCAACCAGACTACAGAGACAGTGCAGAGCACTAACATCTCCCTGACTTCATGCAACCTCTGCTGGAAACTCTACCTAATTCAATTTATGAAATCATCCTTAAAACACAATTCATATATTAAAAAGCCAAAGTGTGCTGTGTTATAGAATAAAAACCTCAAAAAATCTGGTTCTTCTGTTGCTCTTCGCTATAAATTCAACAACTTTGACTAAAGGCCACAGATGTGGCATGTCCAAATTATTTTAAGTGCTTTCAAATGCACCGAGCAGGAAATAATATGGGATTATAAATAATGGGGGAATCAGCCTTTACTAATAGAAAATAATACAAGTACATAAAAGCCAACAAAATAAATCAACAAAAAGTTTTCCAAACTATCTTAACGGATAAAATTAAGCGCAGGAAATAAGTAAAAAAAACCTAAGGGTTTCTGGAGAAATGACCTGTGCACTGCAAAAACTAACCTGTCTGTAAATTCTGGAGCACTTCTCAATTGCAGACCTGTTTCCCTCTATGTAAATACTGCTGTCTCAATGCTACTGTCTCTGTGCTACCTTTCTATGATTCTGTTTTCGGAAGTTTAAAGGTGAATAAAGTTACATTTTTGAATGAATGATGCAAACTCTACACAGCTGTTGGGAAGGCAAACCAAAGCCTTTGAGCGGTCTCAAAACCTGAACCTGCCAAACGTTTACAAAAATTCTGCTTGGAGAAAACTTAAGTGTTTTCTGATGAAAATAATACAGATTTAGGCTCTCCTGGTAAAAAGATCCTTAAAACCTGCCCAGATCTGCATGGATCTTGTTTCGCAACAGAACATGCTCCACTTAAAGGCTCCTTTGGCAAGAAAGTGAGGTTTTAGTACTGAAGTTTTTAAACACTGTTAGAATTGCAAGAAATGAAAAGATCACAGTGAGTAATAAACACGGACACATTGGCAGAGCTTTGTTTTATAGAAATAAAAACATAATTAACATTGGGCCACGGCCAACAGGAAATCCTCAAGGGAAAGTGAAATGTTAACTAAGCCGTGGCAGGATGCAGTTGTTTTCCCTCAAAATAACCCTACAGCCATTTGGATGGCAGAAATTGTTTTCCTTCAAGTTGTTGGTCCGTGATAAATACCAGAGCACATGAATACAATACAGGGAAAGCAAAATATTAGAACCTTATATAGATAAAAAAAGAAATTAGGTAGAAAAGAAGTTGTTTACTAACTACACACTAGTTATTCTGGGTTTTATATATACATTCAAGAGCCACCTCCAACTCTTAACCTTTCAAATCCTGATTTTCTGAAAAGGATTCCAGTTCATCACTGAGCATTCATCTAATTTGGGTTTCAGCAGTGAGATTGCCCTTGTGTGAAAATCGAGGGCAGCTCTCTCAGCATCACTTGGCTGCCCCCCAAAACCTGGCTGTTCATGGGCTGAGCACCCACCACAGGGTTTTAGGTTTTCACATGAGCATCCTAAAGGAGCCCAAAGCTGAGCTGCTTTCAAATCCATTCTGACGGAAGTTCAAAGTAAGAAAAACACTGTCACGTGAGCTGCCACTCAGTGGCACAGGATTATAAAAGGAACAGAGATGTTTGCAGCTTTCAGAACTTCGACCCAGTTCAGGTTTTTAAAACTTAAACTCCTTGCTCCCTAGTAACCACAAAGATCTTAATTTGTGCCCTACAACCCCCACAGGGAAGCCTGTGTTATCTTCTGTTGTTTCTTTCCTCAGCTGGAGGATGGTGGCTGGAACCCTGCCAGGCTCTCCTGACCTAATGAGAACAGGAAAGCATCAAGCTCACTCCTCAGCACTTGGAGGGAGGATATGATGCTGTTTCGGGATCCAAAAATCTCTTTTCATCATTTTGGTTTGCAAAACCTCTTCTTGCTTCTTACTCCCCTTGTATCAAAGCTGCATGAGTTAGAAGTGCCAGGAAGAATCATGCCCAAGTAAGTTATTAAACCCCGATCTAACTCAAACCCACCAGCTTTCTGCTCGTCTTTCTAAGTAACTCACCACTGCCTTGGTGCTTGGGAACAAGCTCCTATAACCAGAAAGGACCGTATCTATCACATTATCTATCCCTTTTCCCCCTCTTTTTTCCCCCTCTTCTTTTCCAATAGAAAATGAAACTCCTTAGAGAGTTTTTCATTTTCATCATGTACCAACATCTGCTTCCCATCAATAGCTTTTAAGTTCTGCCTTCAAAGGATCTGGAGAACTTCTGGGGACGGGTGACAACTCGAATAACAAGACTGTAACTTGGCCTCAATTTCCAAACTAATAAAGCATAAACTTCAACCCCAAAAGGGACTGTTAATCCTTCGTGAACCCCTAACTAGGTGCTGTGCAGCAAAATTAAAATCCACTTCTTTGCTTCCAGTACGTGTGACTGCGACAACTTCCATCTGCACCAACACTTCCCTACTTACACAGAAACAGAATCCATGATTCCTTATTCATTATATTCCCTGAATGTGACAGGCAGAGCACGTCATGACCCATGCAGATGACAAAGTGCCCGTGGTAACCACGTAATTCAAGAGGTGTAGGATTTTAGATGAGCACTTAACTGTGCCCTATGGCACAAGCTCTAACGACACAATCATGCTTTGCATGGAAATGCTGTACATGGAAAAGAACTGCTGCTGGATGAACTTGTGGATTGCAGAAGTCTCCTGGTTACAGGATTCTTGTCTCCCTTACTGCAGAGGCTGGAAATGCACAGCCAAGTGGGAGAGAGAATTGGAGTAGGAAAAAGAGTTAAACAGCACAACTCCAAAGTGCAGGTCCTTGTCTGCGTGGGAGGGAAGACATTCACCACTTGCTTCCCATCTTCTGGCTGTCCCAGATGGGAGGTGATTTGTAGATGTTTCAGGACTGTGTATATTTCCACACAGACCACGAGGATGTTGCTCTGCAGCTGCCATGTGCTGCCTGCACTGGGAAAATGGGGCCTCCTGCACTCCGAAGGGAAGTCACTGGGATCACCTGGAATTGTGCTGCTGCTCTCTGTGTGTGAGATAAGCACAGGAAAGGTCCCTCTCTGGCACGGTCCCAAGTAAACATGAGCAGAGCTCAAGACACAAGGGACTGCTCTTTGCTTCCATTTAGACAAAAATCCTTCAAAGTATTTCCATGTTTGGCCTTTATACTTGTACCTCTGTATTAAGTTTATGGAGCAAAAATACTTAACATAAGGCTTAATTTATGCCTGCTACAACTCGATCTAAATTTTAGTATCAGAACCGTATTTTAAATTGTCTTCACAACTACTCATTTCGTATTTTCTTGCATGCTGACTTAAGTATATTCTGAGAGCTGGCTTTGCTTATCTTGGAAATGTTTTTTAAAAAGAGAAGATAAAAGATTTGCTTATCTTAAAAGATCTTAGAATCTTTCTAACTCACATTTTTCAAGAAGCCCAGCACTCACCTTAACCTGGTCAAGGGGCAGCTTGAGCAGGTTGGTTACATGTTCATAGGCAGTTTCCTGAGCCTATGAACATATTGCTCCAAAGAAACCCTTCTTTTGCTACTGTCCATTCTCCAAAGGAATCACTGCAGATTAACACCAGCTTTTAAATTCCATTTTCAAAATCTGAAGGGCTCAGGACCATAAGTTTGCTTTAAATAAGGCGTTAATTATTAGAATAACACTACCAACACATTGCTGCATATGAGCAGTTTTACAAGCACCAATGTAATCCTCCAAAAATCACTTTCATGAAAAACAAAACTTCACCCAAACTCAACCAAAAATCCACTTTCATGAGACTTCCATTACAATTCAGGAATCTGAATTCTTGTTTCATGGGTAAAGTTTTAAATATGGATGAAGTAAGTTAGTCACATATGTTGGGCTGACCAAGTACTAAGCCATTTAAAGATTTCTCCTTCTGGAGCACGTGTTATTTTATTAAAATAGGTACCTTCTACTGTTAAAATATTTGACCAGAGTAGGGAACATAAGACTATATTCACACAGACATTACAGCAAATTTAAATCATTCTAAAATATCAAAGCGAAATATGATAGAAATGGGAAAACAAATCCCACTTGGACAAAAACGTGGTTAAAAAGTCAGTACTTAGCCATGACCACGACAAAACAAAAACTTGGAAACAAAACTCAGATGGAGAATTTGAAAGAGTTCTGCATGATTAGATTTATTTTGGAGAGGTCTGTGGTTATGATAGAGATACGGGCTGCTAGTGTAACTTTTATTTAAATACCTCTCTTTTAAGAGGTATTTAATTTTTCATGCATTTTTATTTCTTGCTGCTTGTTTACAACAGCACCTTCCCTTTGACTAGAAAAATTCCTAAATGCCTAAAAACTTATCTTTGAAACACAGCTGAAGTTAGGAAAACCTAACTGCAGCCACCCTGAATATTAACATCTTGAACCAGTCCTGCTTTTTGAGAACCACAAAAAATCCAGGATGCCGCCCGTGCCTGAGCCCTGAGGTACGGAAGAGAACAATTTCTTCATAGAAGACAACAAACTGGACAGAGAAACAGCAACAGCCTAAATTCATGCAACTGTTAACAAACATCTGTTGCCAAGAGATGTTTTGCAGAAAAGAAACAGATGCAGACTGTCTAAACACACCGAGCCTGCGCAGTGGGGACAGCAGACAAATAACCGAGAAAACGTTTGCCAAAACCCCTCAACCTCTCAAAGGGTTGAATTAAAAGGTGTTAAGTAACTGTGGAAGAGATGTTAAAATAAATATGGATCCACAATCTAAGAACCTACCACGCTATTGAACAAATACTGTTTCAAGCCTTTCTTACATTCCCTTGGGAATTTGTGTCGGCTTCCATGGATTCCGTCCTCAAGATAAGACTGCTTCAGAGTAAAGGAATAATCCTATTCTGTGATATAAATACAGGATTTCTACCGTAACACAGTTGGTACTGGTATCAAGTATCTCATAAACCTATTTAATGAAATATTTCACAAAACTGTTGTCATACCTGGGCCAAGCAGCGGGGACCGGTTCGGCTGGGCACTTGACTGGTGCGATGGCTGAGGTTCAACCATGTTGGTGTTGATAATGGTGCTAGTGGTGGTGGTGTTGGTTGTGGTACTGCTCTGAATTATAGGATTATTTCTATCCCACATGTTTACAGTCTTGTTGTTGTTGTAATTTGGGTCGCCCCAAGCTGAGGTACCATCATCAATTTCCATCTTGCGGCGAATGGACGGTGGAGATGGCTCTTCCCAGCCAGTAGCCTCACAGTTCTCTTTTTGTTTGGCTGGAACTGGCCCACCAACCCACCCTGACCCCGTCTGTTTTACAGAAGCAGCTCCTCCCCAGTTACTCACATTGTTGTCCTGGGGTTTATTAGCCCAATTTTGTTGGGGGCCTGGCTTTAAAGATTCCCCCCAACTTGTACCTGTATTAGCCTTGCTGTTTGTGCCATTTCCCCACCCACTGGTCCCAGACCTTGTGGAATCATTCCAGCCAGACCCCGATCTATTGTCAGAATCCCATCCAGATCCATTCTTCTTCCCATCACCCAAGTGTCCAGGAACAGATGATGAATCTGTCCAGTCTCCACCTCCTGAAGTCCAGCTTGGATTTGATTTCTGTCCATCTCCCCAGTTTTGAGATTTGGGTTTCTGAGGTTCACCCCAGGTAGGTGATTTGTCCTCCTGATTTGCGGTCCCACTCCAAGCGTGGCCGCTTTTGGCAGCAGCAGCATTATTAACAGTAGTAGAGCTTGCTGACTCTCCCCACCCCCCCGGGCCATTTGGTGCTTTGTTGTTATTGTCTCCCCAACCTGTATTTGTTGGAACAGCTGCCGGTGGAGAGTTGACCCACCCAGATACTGAAGAGGTATTTGTACTGTTCATGATGGACCCATCGTTCTTCCCCCCTGAGTTTGAAGATTGAGTAGCTGCACAACCCCAGGCCTCTGTTCCATTGTCATTCTTCCGTTCAGACCGTGGGGACTCTTCAAATTCCCAGGCAGTGTTTTGCTTTACAGGGGTCTGTCCCCACCCCGTATTGGACAGGACCCTGGGGTCAAGGTCATTTCTTGGCAACTGAACTTGCCCTTGGTCTATCATCCCTTTGTCTCTCCTCCTGCCCTCTCCAGCCCCCTCCCTCCCAGTACTGCCTTCATTTTGACTCCCACCGCTGTCGTTGCTTCCTTCACTAGCCGTGGTGCCAGATGCTGCAGCTTTGGCCCAAGAGTTCATTTGTTCATTGCCCTGCTGCATGGCAGGATTCGGACTGGTAACACTCGAGCTATCCCACCCTGTTGATCCTTTCCCATTGATGTCGCTATTGGAATGCTGGTTTGGGGGCTTGCCCCACTCCCCGTTGACACCGTTGCTGGTGCTGCGGTTGGGGTGGCCCCACGCTCCAGAATGCACACTGCCAACCCCGCCGCCGCCACCGCCCCTGCCCCACGCCAGGACCCCGGGGCCAGAGGGAGGCCCCGAGTCCCACGCGTTCGCTCCGTTTCCTTCCTTTTGCACAGCACTGCTGGATCCGTTTTGTTTAGCACTTAATGCTGAGTTCACAGTGTCTCCATTCCCCTGACTGAACCCAGAATTGCTGTTTCCTGTGGCAGGATTACCTGGGGACATCCCCCACACTGAACTGCCCATTCCTTCACCACTGCCCCCGCTGACTTGAGAAACCGCTGTTCCATTAGCACCAGGAAGGCCTTGCAGGTGGGGCGGGATGATGGCCCCCATGCCCACGGCCATCCCCCAGTTCGGCAGTCCGTTTGTCTGCATTGCATTGATAGGGTTTGGTGAAGAGTTCATGGGGTTAGTGTTATTTGGTCCATCAGTGTTAAGGTTCTGAGGTTGTACGCTGAAAGACACATTCTGAGAAGTGGACGTTTGTGGTTCTGTGCTCTCTTGCGGCAGCAAGTTTCCCCAGGCACCTAAAGTGCCTGTTGGGTTCCCATTCTGGTTGCCCATGTTCTGACCTATGGCACTGACTGGACTGCAAATACTGGAAGGGTTGCCTGCTCCCACAGTTCCTTCATGTCCAAGTACAGGCCAGGCAGCTGGATTGGCATTAGGGTTAAGGTTAAGATTAATGCCAGCATTCGAGTTGGAAGCACCCCAGCAGTTCTGACTTCTACCGTCTCCCATCATGTTGTCCATCTTTCCATCCCCACCACTGGCAGAGCAGTGAGCTAGGCCAGAGCTGGAGCCTGCAGCCACCCCCCACACCCTGGCCGAGCTGCCGTTGCCGTTTGCTCCACCAGCTCCAAGGGCACTCTGGTTAGAAGTGCTTTGGACGAGTGCTCCGTTGGCGCCATTATTGCCATTAGTTTTCTTTGTATGTCCAGTGAAGTTGCCTTGGGCACTCCCTGTAGCCATGCTACTGTTCTCTGAGCCACAGTTGGAGGCAGAGTCAGTGTCTGTAGTACATTCTGAGGCAGACTCAGTCTCAGCTCCGGTAATGGAAGGCCACGCTTCCTTGTCAGTCCTGTCTATTATCACTTTATCCCAGCTGCAGTTGCCTTCACTCCTGAAAGCGGGCTGCTGTCCCCAGTGGGAATTCTCATAATGGTCTCCCAATCCACTGTGGCTGAGATCTGAAAGGATCCAAGGTTAAAAATGAGTCCATGGTTCAAGCACTGCAAAAGCCCTCTATTAAGCACTGCTTTACATCACTAGTTGCAACACTACATTCTGCTAAAATTTAGAGTACATTCTCTAACATAATACAGCAGTTTACCTCACTACAATGGAGCACGAGACTCATATTAATTTGTTTGGGGTTTTTTTTTTTTAATCTGGCAAAACTCACAATTAAAATAACTAAACAACTTCATTTTAGAACAGAGCAAGTGTTTTGTAGCCCCCAGTGTACCAGTAAAAATAATAAGCAGGCAATAAATAAGACCAAATACACTAATCTATGTGAAAAGTCTGAAAAGCAAATTTGGAAAAAAACCAGAAGTATCTAGCAGACTCTTACCATTTCTTTTGACTCAATTCTCATTCTTCAGAGAAACACAAAGAAAGAGCATCCAATAAAAAATGTAAAATGTCTGCCTGCCCTGAGATATTACATACACACCCACATACAACACACTAAATTCATACTTCATCAAGGTTTTCAACCCTTCCTGTAAATAAAGAAACAAATATAGACAACAACTTTTACTCTTAGGTGCCAATTATAAACACCACTAATGTATATTTTAGCAGAGAACTTGGGATTCTCGAAATAGCTGAATTTTGTCAAGAAACTTACCTCTCACAGGCTTTACTTGAGGTGTAAACATCATTTTGCATTTGTACACACAATCCCCTGTGTCCCCAGGCCAATGAAAAGTGATGCTGTGCCTTTTCAGCACTACTGCATCCTCCAACACAGACACTAACCCAAAAAATTAATCAAAAGCTCTTGAGCACCTGCTTGCTCGCCAGGGTATGGCGTTAAACTGGAAGGCACAACACGTCTCATGTAAAGAGCTCAAGCTCTGGTCAAGATCTTGCATTTACTTTCCATGCCAACTGCTCTGTACAAGATTACTTCTCTTAGTTTCTTTTGATAGGAATTTGATAACAAGTATTTCAGTGTGATCCAAGGCATCTGTACAGGAGACAACCTGCAGAAGAGCTCCTCTTAACTGCTTGCACATATCAAAGCAACAAATTTTGGATGTCAGTTATTTTTACCTGCTTTAAATCTGGCTTCTACTCTTTGTGATTTGTGAATAAAAGGAATCTTTTTGTGGGGAAGATGGATGCAATAAATCTCCCAAACAAGTTGTTAACAACAAATGCCTAATATGAATTAATTTAAATCAAAAATCTGTTGGTGTGATTAGCTCCTTCAATTAGAGGTGTTCTGATACTGCAAAAATTACTCCCAAGATCAGAAAAGGCTCTCTCTCTTCAGCAAAGTCTTGTTCACACATTTCACCTATTGCTTTTTAAGGTGATTACTTGATTTCCTTATGAAGATTTTGCAAGATGAAGAAGTAAAGTGATAAACCAACCCAGATTGCTTTTTTTTTTTTTTTTTTTTAGTTTAAATTAATTGAAGCAGAAGAAAGAATTGTAGAGAAAGGAAGGGAAAACATTCTTAATTCATCACCTGTCTTCTCATGATACCAGGAAAAGACCTAAATCACAGAAAGACCTAAATAATCAGAGAAAACTGAATGGTTTGGGTTTGAAGGGACCTTAAAAATCATCTCATTCCACCCCCTGCCACGGGCAGGGACACCTTCCACTATCCCAGGTTGCTCCAAGCCCTGCCCAACATGGCCTTGGACACTTCCAGGGATGGGGCAGCCACAGCTTCTCTGGGCACCCTGTGCCAGGGCCTGCCCACCCTCACAGGGAAGAATTCCTTCCACAGTAATTGATAAGTGCATGACAAATCTGAAAGAATGTGAACGGAGCCACTTGGAATTACCTGGATTCCTTCTTCTACATGCAATGGCTGGAAAGGAAGAAAGCATCCTGTTATTCCTCTATACAGCCAACTGCTCCAGCACAGAGCTAACGAAGCATGTTGAACATTTACCTGGTGATCTAGATTTGCTACACAGGTGTTAAACAGAGACCAGAATCCCAGATAAGAGAGGGAAGGGGAAGGCAGGCTGTGAAATGACTTAAAAAGGGTCAGCAGGGTCAGAGAAATGAGCCGAGGCACATTCTTAGCAGAGTAGGAACAAACAAAGGGAAAAAAGCAGTGGCAGGCCAGGCCAGAAGATAAGAAGTTCAGGCAACCAAGGAATCAGATAAGAGGAGTTATACGAGATTTTTTTCAACCCTGTGGGTGGTGCGACTCAGAGCTGCGTTTGAGCCTTGACAGAAGGATTTGAAAGTGGCTGGAAATACATTGTTCCAATGAAAGGCCTTGTCAGAGCCCAAAGCTCAGCTCTGTGTGCGGGTGCTGGGAGAGAGACAGCGCTGCCCGAGCAGAGCTGTGCAGGGCAGGCTGGGGAAGGAGGATCGAGAGAGCGCCCAGGACGTCTCCGTACTCACAGAAACAGCACCGTGGCCGACAAGATGAGACGAAAGGGAGCTGCTTGTTTAATCATTTCCTTTCTCCTCTCCCCCAAAGATGGTGGTTAAAGCAGTGCTCAAATTTAGGAGCGCTTAGGAGACAGAAAATAAAGGGAAGGGGTGGGATTGAAGATGACAACACGGCTTAGAATGACTGCTGAGAGGAGGGAGCAAAACAATTCGTTAGGTAAGAGACCAGATTTGGAGGAGCAGTAAGAGAAACAAGAAGAAAAGAAAATTATGAGGGAGAAGAACTATAAAACTCAAGAGATGGCCATATTAAGAGTAGAAAATGGCCAAGTGCCTGGGCTTGGCCAAACACAGCTACTCCAGGCAGGATCCCACCAGGAATGCGGGGCTGGGAAGTGCCACACGTGCAGCTCCAAAACCCCTGGGCTTCCCAAGGCTTTGCAAATCCAGGTGCTCCCTTTCCTGTACCATTGGCGCAGTCGCTCTTCCTGAGGTTCAGATGATTCCCTCAACAATAACTACGGACT
The DNA here is from genome assembly GCF_009650955.1 of Corvus moneduloides. NCBI lineage: Eukaryota > Metazoa > Chordata > Aves > Passeriformes > Corvidae > Corvus > Corvus moneduloides. The sequence continues at coordinate 8,517,980 of NC_045494.1, forward strand.
AATCTGAAAGTGGTGACTTTGGTGGGGATTACAATAATTCCGTGTAGGGGACATGAAATCAGCAATCCCCCTCTGGAGTAGCGGGTCCCTGTGCTGCGCCTTCCCTGCTCCGGAGGCAGCGGGATCCCGCCGGTGCCTTCCACAAGTCATGGATTCAAAAACCAGAGAAAGAATCATGCAATAACCTCATCGTATCCAACACCCACTGGAACAATCGGTTCTAACACCAAAGGCTGCTGCCATAAAGCTCGTAAGCAACAGGACAGATGAAGAGAATGGAAAAAAAATTCACAAAATGAACAGAAACCTGCATAAACTGGGACTTTGCTGTCAGACAAACCAGGAGTTTGAGTACAGATCCTGAAGAGAGTAAGTTTTATATTCTTGTCTCTAGAAGCAAATAACAAAAAGACATTTTTCCATTTTAACTAAAAGGGGTTTGCGCCTATGAAATAAATAATGAATAGCACAGTCTTACTTACTCTGTAAAGACCTTAAATATTTGGGAAAAATAATGAAAGCAAAATATTTTATATGATTACATCTAGAGAACTTTTCTGTTTGTTTGGGGATTTTTTTTGAAAATGCCGACTTCCTCCGACTTTCTAGGAAACTAACTCTTCACAAAAATTCCTAGTATTTTCTTTTCAAAGTTGTTAAGATTGAAATGGAAAACCCAGTTTAAAAATTCTTAAGAATCGGTTCCTCCTTATTTGTGCAAAGAGGTGAAATTAAAGTACTGAGTCCACCAGAAGCATTTCTATCCCTCCTCTGTGAGCTGAGCGAAGACTGTAAACAAGGCACAAGGAACAGGAACCACAGGTATTCCGTGTTAGCAAATCCTGGTGCTGGGACACCACAGAGTGAAAATGATTCTTAAATTAATGCTTTTGTGTTTCAAAATCTTAATTATGCATCTTTTATAAAATACAGTTCCCCTGATCAACAACATTTCTTCGGCCACCAGGAAGGAAATATTAATTGGACAACAATGGCTCAAATTTGTTTTTAACAAGCACAGAACTTCTGTCCAACTGCAACCGTACACATGACCTGAAAAATGCACAGCTCTGATCAGTATAACCAATAGCATAAGGGGTTGTTTTGTTTTGTGTTGCTGGTTTTTTTTTAAATAATATCCTTAATGGAGTGGGAGGAGATTGCTGGTGTTATCACATACTGTAGCCAACATACTTGACCAGCTTCAATTCAGTACTTATTAAAAACAGAAAACATTTTTGGCTGTGTTGGGTAATGAATAATTAGTTACTAAATCAGTTTAGTGTTTACATAGATTGCAAATGCAAAGTATGAGTAGAGTGAAATGGGAGAAGCTGTTGCATGCATTTCTTAGAAAAGCAAAATACTTCGCCTGCACAAGCAGCTGACCCCAAACTTCTATCCTCCTCTGAAAATGTCATTTACAATCATATTTAATTTCTTTTTTTATTCAACTGAGTTAAAAGTAACTGTATCTTCATAGCTTCCATTGCAGTGATTAGTTCAAATGCTACACAGTAAAACCCTGTTTCCCCAACTGTAACACAACATTCAGCTGGCTTTGGAACCAAAGGACGGACAGGGTACGAAACGGCAAAGTCTGGGATAAACTTTTTATGGAACATTATTAATAAATTGTGCTCACCCCATTTTAAATCAGATCTAACAGTGACTCCTCTCTTATTACTTGTTTTATTTTTCAGTCCATGTTCGTCACGTAACAACAACCAGACCCCCTGGCTCGCCCTGTGCTGCCCAAAGGACAGATGACAGACGGTGCTCTCTGCTCTGACATGCAGAACACAGAAAAATCCCAAGGGCCACTGACAGTCCCACTGGGGATTTTCCTTGGCACACAAAGGTTAGTGATCCTGAGTAGGAAGATGAGAAAAAAAGGGCAAATTACTTTCTCCCCACTCCCCCCCCCCCCAAATATCATTTTCAATTCAACATGAGCAGATCTTTCCAATACTATAAATGAGTTTTTCCAAATCTAAATTAAATAGGAATTGCCAGGAACATTTTAAGTGCTAAATCAAATGTAGCCTAATTTCATAAAGAAAACATGACATAAGCATCTATTCTGAAGCACAAAATATCATAAAGCAGAAAATTTGGGCATTGTAGTGCTAATATTTCAGGTTACCTGCTGCATCCAGCTCTAGGCATAGAGACAAATTTGAAAACTGGCATCTATCTGAAGCCCCTACAAAGCTCACTCACAACAAGTCTCATGGATTGAGGAAGCTGAAATCTTGCACAGCACACATAATGTGGAAAGGCAGAAAAGAGATGGAAGCTTTGAATAAAGCAGCTTTATTTATTTTAAAACTAAACCATAGCTAAGCCCACACGGGGGAAAGCCTGTTATCCCCTTTTCATTTTCTGCACTACGACATTCAAACGTAGTTCCTTTCCTCTGATGCTGAAAGCTTTCAAATGCATTCAGAAAACAAGCAAAAATAAACATGATTTTTCATTATTAGTAGAGATTCCACTAAATGCTACCTCTCCAACACAAAAGCAGCAGTAGAAAACACCAAATCATTGCATTTTTCTGCTCAGTGCAACATATCTTTACAAGCAGCTCGCTGCGAAGACGCCATTTTATCAAACCTGAAACGCAGCCAAAAGCTCAGGACGCTGTGCTGCTGCTCTCTCGCTGAAATGTTATGTAATAAATTGATTTAACAGAAGCAGATGCTATTTTCTCAGGGTTAGGGTTACTTTCTCTCTTTCTTTGGCTCTAAAAAGGGCTGATGGGTAATAAAATACCTGAAGAAAGGAGCCGCCCAACCATCCTAGGAGACGCTACATTGTGTGCAGAGCTGTTTCTACTCCTGCCTCTACGTTCTCCAGGGCTCCCGGCTTCAATATGTCGGCTGTGTACAGTGTAAGCCTCATCCTGTAGAGCTGCCAAGAAAATCTCTCAGTGCGAGCGCGCGCCCAGACAACCTGCGAGCTCGGCCGGGCCTCGGCTGCACTGGCTATGGAAATGCCCTTTCCACGCACAGCCCTCCTCCCCCTTCCCCTCGCTCCGCTCCTCGGCTCTAGGTGAAGGTATCAACAGAGCAGGATTTTTAAGCTTTGATTATCTAATTGCAGCTGACACTAAACTGATCTTCCTTCCTCTTTAAATTCTTTCAACTGTCACAAAACATTTTCACTTCAGGACCCAGCTACAATTAGCGCCCGTAGCTGCTTTTCTGCCGCTTTTGAAAGTCAGCCAAGAGAAGACGCGGGCGCTGCCGAACGCCTGCCCCAGCTCCTGCCTCCTGCCCGGAGTCCTCCTTCCTCCTGCCCCAGCTCCTGCCCCGTGTCCTCCTCCCCTTCCCAGCCCCATCTCCTGCCTCCTGCCCGGTGCCCTCCTCCCTTCCCCAGCCCCATCTCCTGCCCATCGCCCTCCTCCCTGCTCCAATGCCAGCTCCTGCCTCGTCGTTCTCCTCCCTGCCCCAGCTCCTTCCTTTGCCAAGCGTCCTCTCCCCTGCCCCAGGCTCCTGCCTGCCGCCCTCCTCCTGCCCCAGTGGCAGCTCCCAAGTCCCAGATGTACTCTGGACTTCTGCCAAGCCCTTAATGACTTCCCTGCCTCTATCTAAACCAGCTCTAAGTGGCAAACGCGAGCGCATTAATCAGCGGCGCAGTTGTTTATAGAGGCAGGGAAGAGCTGCCCGAACAATGCGGCAGGAGCGGGCGCTGGCTGCGCCTGCACAGCGGGACCAACCATCTTGGAACACCCTGGGCCGGGAGCCTCGGCTCCCTCCGAGGCACAGGAACATTCAGAGTGAGCAGAACAGGGTCAGCTTTGCATTTTTAGGACCTAAAAGATCATCACCAATTCCAAGATCGCACACAGAGGGCTTTTATCAGTGCACCATGCAAACCTTGAAGGTTAATTCACACTAACTTCCAGCATGTCCAACACACTCCTTTACAATTATTTCCCCTCCTACCTGCCCCAAATACATATTAATGACGTGGTAAATGGGGCACATTTCAAATTTGCTGTTTCAGTTCCTGTCAGTGGCTCATCAGGGCGGTTTGGCCCCTCTGTGCTGGATCTCACACCGATGGCTCTTTACAGCTTCGGCCACACTCTCAGGGTCGCTGCTACTCCACACCGAGGCACAATCACTGCTGCTATTCTTGGCTCGAGAACTGCTCCACTGAAGGACTCCTGAAAATAGTTGGTTTCCTCTTGACAACATTTATTCTCTGTTTCTCTGCAAGAGTCTCTGAATACTGGTCGGGTTCAACCTCATTTCAGAAACAACAGATAAATGAAAATCAAATCTGTTTGGTTTTGTTTCTATTCAGAAAATTATTTCAAATGCACCCAGGAACTAGGCTTGAGAGACAATTTTGTAGTAACAGCTTTAAGTGAAACTATTGTTGTGGTACATTAGATTCCTTTAAAACTAACCATACATGATTGAAATTTCCATTAGTTAAAATAGGTCAAAACTGGACTCCTTGTATTTTTCCTATAAATAACACAAACTTCCTATAATCAACTTCCATTTATGAAGGTAAGTACTTACACAGGGCACCTATCGAAGGGGACTGTTTTGACCAGTGGGGGTACACAGAAAGGCAAAGAAGAATCCCAAGAAATGAGTCAGAGCCCACTAAAGAGCCTGGGAGCAAAATGAAGTGCAGCTTCCAACCAACTGTGCTGGCAGAGCACATCTGTTCCCTTCCCATCTTGGGCCAACTTCGATGGGGAATGTGCCTCATAAACTTGAAATTCGTAATTATTAATACCTGAAGACTAAAAATGGCGATTTGAGAGGCGATGCAGCCCACTCACCTGGTCTAAGGAACTATTCCTGACACACACCAGGTGACATTATCCCATTGCCTCCAGCAACGGAGCTTGCACATTCCCAAGTGCTCTATCTCACACTTCTCAAGACAGCTTTCATATCGGCACAGTTTTCCTAATGTCCACCCTTAATCTTCCTTGTTGAAATTTAAGCCCATTATTTCTTATCTGATCCATCACAGGCACACAGAACATATCGTTTCCTTCCCTGCAGCAGCCATTTAAGCATCTCAGCATTTATAATTCCAATCTTCCTTTGACTCAGGAGCTTCAATTCCTTCCTTCTTTGCAAGGCTTTTTTCCAAGACCTCTACCCATTCCTGTTGCATTCCTCTGCTTCTTCCAAGTGGTTCCTTCTGAAGGCACAGTACCTCCCACTGGAATGTTATCCCACATGTCCCATGGGAAGCAGTGCTGCCTCTATCCCTCAGTGACTGCTCTCTTTTCAACACATTAATTAAATTTACCCTGTGACCACATCCCTTTTTGCAGCATGAGACCCACACACCTGTACTTGGGTATAGAGCTGCTCTGGCCAAAATGAAGAAACTTTCCAATTTCTTTATTTCTTATCCAATTACACAGGTGTGTCACCACTATTCCATACTGTAATTCTGCCTTTCTGTTGCCTTGCACTCTTCTCCAGTTGGTCTCGATCAAAAATTTATTGAAGGCTGTTGTTTATAGTTGAAAGCTTGACTGAAATATCAGAGTACAGATCTGCACTCTCACTCAAAACGTTCTCATCACTGTGCCAGGAAGGACAGCTACTCCCTCCCTGTCTGCACCTTCCCGAGCAGCTGTGACACTTCTTACAATAGCTCCATCTTGTACTTCCCACTTATTTACACCACCACACATCCAGCACGGGAAAGTCTTCTGAGCCACTAGGAAGGGCTGCACAAAGTTGATTTCTAGGACATTCCAGAGTGCCTGTCCCACTGCTGACAGGGAACCACCCCCTTTGGTATAACCTGCTCTCCACAAACCCTGGTGACTCCGCATTTCTCTCCTGAAAAGTTCAACATGCACAGAAATGGCTGCTTTGGGTTTTTTCCCTAGGATCATTCTAACAGCTACTCTGTCTGATTTACACTTCCTCAGTTCCAACTTTCTCACCTCTTAACATTGGTTGGCTTTTTTCTCTTTTGTAGTTTTCATACTCTTAAAGTGACCACATTTCTCCAATCCATCCTCTACTTAGTTTCCTATGAACGTCATCATTTCCAGACAACTGGAAACTCTATTTCCTGGAGTATTTGCTGTAGCTTTTGTTCTAAGTTTACAGATGAAGGGGAAACGTATTTAAAGTATTCCTGATGCCATCCATCAGTAGTTCCCTGTGCCCCCCTGACCTTGCTTCTACTACTGAGTGACTTATGAAAGAGTTAGCTTTTTGTTCTTTGGGGCTTTTTTTCCTCCAAACTACTACAAATGTCTTTATTTCTTTCTAGTAGCACTATATGTAATTCCTGTTGCTGTCGACCTTTTACTTCTCCACCGCCAGGACAGGTCCTGCTACTTGGGTCTCTTCACATGCTTTGTCAGAAAACGGCCACCTGCACATTTGATGACCTTGTCAGACTGTTTCCTAACCTTTCCTTCCCCACAGACACCTGGGCAGTTCCTGTCCCTGGCAGCACAGCCATCCACAGTGAAGCTGGAGGAGATGCAGCTCTGCAGCTCCTGAAGCAAAAGCAGCCACCTGTGAGCCATCAAGTTTTTGCACAGCCCTACTCTTTGAAAGTGAGGACAGCAAAACTACAAAAGCACCTCAGTTATTTATCCTTCCACAGATTTTTATTTTTCTTTCTCCCTGTGAAAAATTCTAATCACTGTCAAAGAGATTTGAAGCAGCAGATTTATTTTTCATGCTCTGCTGCCTGATGTCAGATAACGTACACAATACAGAAAAATTTGTTCCAAATATTAGTTTACTGATGCGGTTTTTTACCATAATTTTTCATTCCTAATGCCTGTATTTAGGCTACACCGAGCTTGCCACCTCCCTGTATTCAAAGCATTATATGGAATTTTTGAAAATTTAGATGGGAGACAAAACTCTCCATTAACTGAGACTCACTTCCCACAACTTTTCTATCACTGCAGTTCAGAAAATGTTCATCATCCTGGAGACAGCACCATGGGTTAGATCCCTTCTGTGTGTTACCTGCTACATTTTTGTCCTTGTGTGATGTTTTAACTTCCTTTTGTCTAAATATACACCTGGCACCAGTGACCTTTGGCAACACTCCCTGATTTCCAGGGCCACACATCATACACCGAAGTGCTACCAGATAATAAACAGAGCCCTGAGAAACACTACAAGAAGACAGAAACACTTATCACCTCTTACACCTGAACATCCCCTTAGAGTGCTAATTCAGTGAGACTACTGGCAAAAAAAGTAATCGAGCCTAATTCTGGTAATTTTTCCATGGTTTGATCCCACTAGCAGGAAGACTTTTCCACAGCCACATTACAGAAGTGTGTGTACAGTGATGAGCTGTACAGTGAATTGCTCTGCAAATCGTGGCCAACACCAGTGTGTAAGGATTGGAGCTGTCAGGAGTTTTTGGCAGGATAGAATTGTGTGTTTGTCATATACAGTCACCTTCCACTGAAGTAGCATAAAGAGCCAATTCCTGTGTTTCTAAAGAAACATCACCATGCTGCTTTCTTCATTCAAGATCAACAGCCATGACATTATGAAGCACATCATCCAGGAATTATGCAGAATACTTTTTTTAAAAAGTGTATTTTCTATATAAAGTGTGAAATTATATACATAGAAAGTGTGCAAACAGAATGAACAAATATTACCTAATTTCTCCTTTATAGCTTTTAGTGTTTTAACTATTACATATGAAAAACTCTGCTCTGGGAGATCCAGAATGAATCCATTTCTAAAGTTTCTGGTTTTAATTGTGTAACTTTCCAACTAAAAGCAAAAACACAGTAATGTTTTGCCAGCAAAGATATGCTGCTAATGAAATTGCAGAATATGGGCCCAAAGAGGTGAAGTTCAGCAAATCATTTCCATAAAAGCACTTTTCACATGTGCTTTGTTTGTCAAAGCTCAGCCTGTTTGCAGTGCCTCCAGGAGATCAAGCTAAATCTTTTTTCAGACTTTTGAAATTAAACTTTATTAATGTATTTCAGAACTGCTTTGGCATGTGCATGCCTCACCTACAGCCATCACAAATCACAATGAGCTGAACTGCTCAAGCTGAATTCCTCAAGCATGACTTTTGCAGAAAGGTCTCTATTACTTTGCTGGATCTCATGAAAAAACTGTGTGTCAAAGCTTATCAGTGTTTTCCAACTATATTGACTGGCTTTAGAAGGCATGATGTCTCTCCCTAAAACTTTTCTCCAAATTTGACTTTACAACCATATAGAATTGCCCAGTTAGAAGGAATTCTGAAGTAACATCAGTTAAAGGGTTGGATGTTTGGAATGAATATTGTCAGACATGATTTTAACGGTAACCAGCATATTTTAATCTTGCTTCCTAAAAAATTATCAAATCTAAGGTTAATGCAAAGAGATTATAAGAAGAGTTAACCTGTCACACAACAGCACTCAGCAACTTGCAGCTGCCCACTTCAAGGTGCACACCATACCATGCATGAATCCAGGAGCATGAATCTTGAAACTGCAGCTAAAGAAATCTTCAAACACAAAATAAACCTTCCAGCTCCAGGAAAAAGAAGAATAAAGTTCAGCACAAAATCTAGAATCAGCCCACACGAGGAAAATAAATCAGTGTCTGTAACTGCTGTCAAATTCTCACTCCACAGCAAACAACAGATAGAACAAATTAAGAATGTAACTCGAGTTTCCACAAGGCTGGTGTGTTTACTCATTCAGATTACTGCAGGAGTTACTTGCTCTCATTTCTTTCTGGACTTTGGAAACAGATGATAGGGATCTGTTCTGCAAAACACTCTACTTGCCAATAAAAAGATGGGTACAAGTTCCACCCTGACTCCTGAAGGACATGGTAGGTTGCTTTTGAGCTGACAGATGGTTTCACATTGCTGAATTTCAGGCAAGTCAAAGGCATCTTGGAGGAGAACTGATTACTTCTTTTGATCTCTGTTCTTATAATCATCAAACACACTGGTTGCCTGGAGACTCCTATATAAAATTCATCATTCGTAATAAACTAAGAAATCAACATTACTTGGTATTTTTAATCTCCCATGGTACCTTCCAGAAATTATCCTAATTCTTTTAGATCACGCGGCAAAGGACCATTCCATTAATTCAGTTAATGCCTCACACCTTAATGAGGGAAGTTAACTATTCACCTGTTTAGTGGAGTGAGTTGACAAAGAAGGGAGAGAGGGAAGAGATAAAAAGTCCCATCTTTAAGTAAAAATAACAAACTAGACTAGATAATAGAATACTGCTCATAAATCAGAGATACAGCTTTCCTTCAGTGTAACCCTGGAAAGGATTACAGAGGGGGCAGGTCAAGAACAAGCTCTGTAGCTCAAGACAGAAGTTCCAGACAAATAACTATTCCACTCTAAAGCACTTCAGAAATTTCATAACTTCAAAAGTTTCATAATAGTTAACAACGAATAAAAGACTGTTTTCAAGGGGTAAGATTTCTAAAATATTCTATGCAATTTGAAATATTTAAATTCTATTACAGTTTGTCTGGTTAATGTTTTAGAGATTACCTTAAGAAAGAAACAAAGAAGTCCCTACTCTCACCCACTTCACTGATATTTCCAGGTGATAAACCTGACAAAGAATATATTAGTGGCCATTAATTCCCACTTGCCTAACATTGGCAGAACATCCCTTTTAATTCACGACATTGCAGTTAAGTTCTGATAAGTGTTTTGGATAGGCCAAGGCAGTAGATAACAGGGGCTGCTGATAAGAGAATAGAGAGATAAAATAGTGGGATTTTTAGAGTGGAGAGACTGGCAGTGACTCTCTAACAGCATTCCTTGTATCCAGATATTATAAGTAAGGCCTGAAAGGAGCGTGGATGCATAATTACAAATTAACTCTGAAGGGATATGAAGGTATAAGAAGAAATGCTACAGACATGAACTCACATGAAGCTTCTTCTGGATACAAGATGCTCATGTAAGACACGACCAGTCTCAGTAAGATTTCAGGGGAAATTCTTATGTTTACAGGATATAGAACTCCCTATTTTTTTCTCAATCTAACAGTCACTCAGATCCCAACAGCTGAGATGAAAAGGCTTTGGCCTTCCCTACGTACTCTTCCTACTTCTTTGCTCTTTATGTTCAAAAGATGCAAACAAAGCCTGGATCAGAGACTGAGTAACAGTGTGAACATGTACAATTCGTGGCTGCAAAGGTCTCTCAGGAGAGAGGTACTCCTCCCTTGGCCTCCCAGGGCAGCCAGGCACAGAGCTGCTGTCGTTACAAGCCGAGCTGGACTTTTTTTTTTCCCTCCTGCGTCTGCAGTCAGTAAATGAGCTGATGCTCCACCTGCTGGAAAGAATGATGTGAGAGCTCCAGAATTCAGCAAGTCCTTTCTGTGTGGAAAAGGCCATCACTGAAATCTCAAAACACCACCTCGTGTCAGCAGACAAAAAGGTAGCCAAGATGTTGCTTGTTTAAGACCCTGTCCCAAGGGGTCTGTTCAGTGTGCAGATCTTGTGGTGCCTTTGAAACCTTTTGTGTTGACTTTACAGAGTAAACAGCAACAGGACAATTGTGAATCTATGGACAAACTGCTATTGAGTAATTAAAATTGCAGGTTTAGAACTGAAGTGAGAACGAAATTATTTACTCAGAGGGTAGTAAGGCCAGAGGAGACCATGGAAATGCTCCAAGGGCTGGAGCTCCTCTGCTCTGGAGCCAGGCTGGGAGAGCTGGGAGTGTTCACCTGGAGAAGAGAAGGCTCCAGGGAGAGCTCAGAGCCCCTTCCAGGGCGTAAAGGGGCTCCAGGAGAGCTGCAGAGGGACTTTGGACAAGGGATGGAGGGACAGCACACAGGGAATGTCTGTAAGCTGAAGAAGGGCAGGTTTAAATGAAATACTAGGAAAGAATTCTCCACTGCAAAGGTGGTGAGACACTGGTGCCAGGCTGGACGGGGCTTGGAACAACCCAGTCTGGTGGGAAGGTGTCCCTGCCCATGGCAGAGGACTGGAATCAGAGGAGCTTTAAGGTTACTTGAGCTCAAACCACTCCATGACTATGATGGCAAGAATTACTTTTGCTGAGAGTTTGATCTGGGTTTAACTTGTTTGGGGCAATATTAAGCTGAAAAGCTGCTGCACTGTTTCTTTTCCTCTCATTTCTACTAGCTTTTACTGTACTCTGAATTTTTCCAGTGGTAACATGAAAGAAGGAAAAAAATAAAAAGCCCCAAACTAATTCCAACAGTGTAAAACATCTGCTGAGGGTCACCAGGCTGACAAACTACACATACAGCAAGTTAAAATAGGAATGGGGGAAAAAATAAAGCCTGAAGGTAAAAATGCATCTGGCAAGATCAAAGTCAGACAGCTCCTGCTAAACTCTTACAAGCAAAGTTCTTTTATGAGTTATGTTATGATTTACAGTGGACTTTGTTTCATTAAACTCAAACACAGATGCTTCAGAAACACCTATAACGATGCCTGGAAGAAACCTCATCCTCACCCTCAGGCAGCCTGAGCCACTTCAGTTGGCTGCTCTGTGTGTCCCACATAAATAATGATGAGAGGGGCAGCTCCGATCTCTGCTCCCCGGCACCTGAGGGAACTGCTGGAGCTGGGCCAGGAAGGTTTGGGCTGGATATTAGGGAAAGGTTCTTCCCCCAGAGGGTGCTGGGCACTGCCCAGGCTCCCCAGGGAATGGGCACGGCCCCGAGGCTGCCAGAGCTCCAGGAGCGTTGGGACAGCGCTGCCAGGGATGCCCAGGGTGGGAGTGTTGGGGTGTCTGGGCAGGGCCAGGGGTTGGACTGTGATGATCCTTGTGGGGTCCTTCCAGCTCAGGATATGCTACAATTCTATGATTCCAGAATTCTGAAAATAAAATAATAAACATATCTCCAACACAGAACATTAGTCTGACAGTTAACAAACATTTCCCAATCCAGAAGAAGCCAAGAATGTCAGAACCATCCCTGATGAATTGGGATTTGCAAGAAAGATGAGAATGCTGTTAGAAAAGTTAAAGAACTGCTGGGAAATGATTACTTTCCATCTCACTAAAGCCAAATACTTGAGAATACAGAAGCAGAACCTCTTCCCTCCCTAAAAGAACCATTTTAATAAATAATCAATTGCTTCATTTTGCCTATCCAGTTTTGGGTTTCCAGGGAGTAGCTGAATGATATTTTCAAATTTCGAGAACTACAGAAGCTGTCATTTCAGAGAGAGATTATTCTCTTATCTAACTAAAACTTCTAAGGACATCACCAAAGAATTTTCTCTGTTGTAGTTCTGCTCAGCAGCAAAAATAGTGGAAGATTTGCTAATGCCCAAAGGGAAAAGCTGCAGACAATTCAGATCCAAATTTTGTGATGTTTGACAGTGCTAATGAGTGCTAATGAGCAACTCTTGAGATCATACAGAAATGACTAATATTCAAGATATCAAACTCCTCCTTTATGATTTAGTCCAGATCACTTTTTTAAGCCATGGATAACTGTATGCCAGAACAGTCCCTGCTTTGCCTGGCACCCACACAGAACAGAGATGGAAAAGGAGATGTGCACCACCGAGCTCATCTCCACTGCAAAGCTCACACGATCTCTAGCACAGAAGGGCAAATAAGAAGAAAGCTGCTAATTTCCCATCAGCAGCTTCAGGAAAATAAAGTTAGGTAAGAGACTTATTCCTCAACATCCAATTTCAACCAAAGGAAGGCCTTTGTGTCTATCTGAGACCCCACTTCCAGTGCTGCATCCAGCTCTGGGGCTCCCAACATCAGAAGGATGGAGAGCAGGAGAGAGTCCTGAGGAGGCCACAGAGATGCTCCAAGGGCTGGAGCCCCCCTGCTCTGGAGCCAGGCTGGGAGAGCTGGGAGTGTTCACCTGGAGAGGAGAAGGCTCCAGGGAGAGCTCAGAGCCCCTTGCAGGGCCTAAAGGGGCTCCAGGAGAGCTGGAGAGGGACTTTGAACAAGGGCCTGGGGTCATAGGACACAGGGAATGGCTTCCCACTGGCACAGGGCAGGATTAAATGGGATATTGGGATTAAATTCTTCCCTGTGAGGGTGGTGGGGCCCTGGCACAGTGTGCCCAGAGAAGCTGTGGCTGCTCCTGGATCCTTGGAAGTGTCCAGGGCCAGGCTGGATGGAGCTTGGAGCAATCTGGGCTAGTGGAAGGTGTCTCTGCCCATGGCAGGGGGCTGGAAATAGATGTTTCCTAACGTTCCTTCCAACTCAAACCATTCTGTGACCTGCAAAGGACAGAATGAAGTGGTAGAAGTGCCTAAGACACTCTGCTACTTTTCCCAAAGCATTATTTTCCTAAGGTGAAAATAACACTGGAGACCATAAGCAAGCAAAGGCACAAAAAATATCACAACAGAACATAGGCAAAGTTCCTATTCCTTACTTACAAACATGCAAAACACTCTTTAAGGAGCATTCAAATTACCAAAATGATAGGTCAAAACTTGTAAATACCCAAAATTACAATGCTTCTGTAAGAATCATCACTAAATATTTACATTTCCTGAAGATCCATTATAACTATCAAAGAAACATGGAGGAAAAAAACCAAACTGGAGGAAGACCCCACAGGCCTGAGCACGTGAACAAACAATAAGATCTCTTACAAGTGGATGCTAGAAACGGCATACTCTGTCAGAATGTGGGTAACAGCACAGGAGTGGAATTTTCTAACAATCTTAACATCCCGCTGTTGACAAGAGAGGATGCAGCTCCACGCCGAAGCAGCTGCTCCCCGCAGGGTCCCGCTCTTACCTGGCTGGGCCTTGCCGGGATGCTGCTGTCCCGCTGCTCCCTGCGGAGGAGGAGGAGGAGGAGGAGGAGGAGGGCTGGCTCCCGCTGCTGCCGTGCCCGGGGCCGGGCCGGGGGCGCTCAGAGCCCCGGTGGGCAGTGGCTGCCCCCGCTTTAGGAGCTGCTTCTGTTCCTGCTGGCGGAAGCGGGGAGGCACCTCTCGGGGCAGGTATCGGGACGCCGCAGGCTGCTGCCCGTTAGCAGACGCGCGCTTGCCATTGCTGCTGTTGGTGAGAGTGCTGGTGGAAGTACTGGTACCGGTACCGGCAGGTTGGGGCTGGCTTAAACTGGTCTTAATAGGTTCTGGCACTAGGGCAAAAGAAAATAATAATCATTGGTTTAGGATCTGAAAAGCTGCGGGGTGGTTTTTGTTTTACTGTAACTGACCAAACCTAGAAGTTGGCAGTGTGTTACTTTTTGCGTAGGTTTACTTTTTGTGTTGGTATCAGAAGCTTTTATGCCCTACTGAAACAAAACATCTGCATGGTTTAAAACAGGAGGGAGGACAAGAGAGAACTGTAACAATTCAGTATTGGAGAGAATGCTCATTTAAAGGGAGTGGCACACTGCTGCACCCACCTTGAGCCCCCACTGCCTTTTCAGTTCAGCAGTTTTCGGGGCAACCTTGCCAACATTAACATGAAATCCCACAGCCTACAGCCATGAAAACAAACATTTTCAGGCTTCTAATAAGCTCCCAAAAAAACAAACTAAAAGACCTGAGACACCAGCTTCTTCAGCAGTCACATAAACTGGGTTTCTTGTGGTCTTTATCCAAACCTTTGCATCAAACACGTAGGACATCCCAGTCACCAACATCTGCACTCCAGGCGTACATCTGACACCCCCCACACTAACCCAGCCTGCAATGAGCCAGCCAGGCCAGCAGTGCCAGGTCCCTTTGGGACAGGCAGGAGGGAGCGGGGCATGGCACTGAGGGATGGCAGCCCAGGCTCGGCTCACCTGGCAGCAGCTGCCAGAGCTGTTTGGCCACCCAGAGAAACTCTTTGGGCTTCTGGGATGAACAGAATCAAGCACTGCTCCAGCTCATCACAAGCCACATCCAACAAGTGTAAAATTCCAGCTCATTCACAGAGTCACAGAATAGACTGAGTGGAAGGGACACACAAGGATCATCACCCAGGTGCTGGCCCCACACAGGACCATCCCCAAGAGTCACACCTCGTGCCCAAGAACGCTGTCCAAATATTGCTTGAACTCTGTCACGGACACTATAAACCCACACTCAGCCTCTCTCCAGGCTCTGACACACCTGGAAAACTGAACAACTTCCACAGCCACAGCAGTGAACAGGCACCAAGGGAATGCTGAGGGCTGGTCCAAAGCAAGCAGGGACCTGACCAAGCAAAAATATCCCAAAAAGTCTGACAGAACCATCAGCATTTCACTTCTCCAAGATGTTTGCTCTGGAAGCCTACACAATTTCACCTGTGACTCTGTCTGTAACAAAAAAGGAACTCTGAGTATTTAAAAAAAAAAAAAATTGAAGTACCACTAATACCTGAAGAGCAGAGAACAAAGCTTACTTAGCTTTTCAAAACACACAATCAGCTTTGGAAACAAACAGTTTATCCTCACTCTGACAATTTAAAAAGTAGATTTAAAGTGTCATGGAATGCAGAATAATTATTTTCAAATACCAAATCTGCATCTTCAACATGTATGTGAAAACTGTATTGTTTCCACAATACAAATAGATCTGTCGTTCACATGATAGAAAGTAAGTCTGACTTAATTTTAATGGGTTTGTTTTAGCTCCTATTGCTTCTGCTGCTACTGTTACAGCAATGTGAGCATTTACCTCTACTACCACCACCATCACAGAGATGCAAACATTTACAAACGGTGAGATCTGAAGGACTCAGGATTTCTGCAAAGTCATTTACCACAAGGTTCATCCAGAGCACTGCAGACACAGGCTGATCAACCAAAAATAACCCACCATTCCAGCCAGGGAGCTTCTCCAGCTCAGCTGACAGACCAGGCACACACATCCTGGTGCCAGCAGATGAGAGGGAATGCCAGGCAAGAGGAGGAAAAGGACAAGAGAATGGAAACCACTCGCTGGCACGATGCCAGCAGAGCTGGGATTTGTCTGGCCCCAAGATTTTCACGAGGAATATTAATTAATTGGAAACATATTTTAGAGAACAAGACAGGCTGCTTTTAAAAAAGCATTATATTCTCAGTATTGTGTATGTATAAATCACATCTGATACTCCCAAAGTGCTGTGCATGTAGATATATTTATTTTTAAAAAATCACTAATGCAAGTTATAGAATAGACAACACTTTTCACTTTAATGTGAACTAACAAAGGTGTTTCATCACAAAGGTGAAGCTAGAGAAACCCAATTTCAGTGTTAGAGACAACGTTTCCCTCTACATATCTGAATCACAGATGAGAGAAAAGAACAAAGAATATCAAAATATCATTGTACTTTAGAATTAAAATATTTCTGCATATTAATGCTACTGGTCTTTCTTTAACCAACACAGCAAAGTAATTTTTATTTTGTACATCAAAATGTCTTTAAAGAGTACTTAAATGGAAGCTCTTGCAAGAATACTATGTCTACAAATCATAGTAGCTGGAAAAGAACTGTTTAATTACACCAATGACAGGGAATAAAGCGAGAAGAGTGAACAATATCACACAAATGGGCTTGAGCCCTAAATTCCAGCTTCATACCAGGCTGGAATTTAGACTTCAAACACAGCAACAATATTTAGAGAATATATATTACAAAGACAATACCACTGTGTTCTAAAGTCATCCTCAGCAATGTTTAACCAGCAATTTTCACTTGATATGGCACTGTGAGAAATACCAAATGTTCCAAGTGTCTACCCTGCATCTCCTAATTATTAATTGCTGTGTAATACTGGCAATAACAGCATCTTTGTAAACCCTTTAGCCATTCCCCTTGCTGCAGGGCTGCACCCTGAGACGATGGGTACCGCTGGCAGAACACACAGGGTACAAACCACGGGGTTTTCCCCACTGCAGGGCACAAAGGCAGAGCAGCCGGGCCACCGGGAGCTCTGCCTTTAATCAGCCCCAAGGGCTGAGCTGCCAATCCGTGGAGAGCCCTGGCAGCCCCGAGGAGCAGCCTGTCCACCCTTTCACCTGCAAGGAATCCACTGTCACGGCTAATGGCATGTGGGCAGCTGCTGGAAAGCCGGGAATTAAAACACAGCTTTTATGGTTAAATTTGCCTGAATGCAAAAAAGGTTGTTTAAATCGTGTGGGGGAAAGGATTTAACACCCAGTGATTTTCATAACCAGCACGTGATTAAAGAGCTAAAGCAAGAACATTTAAGTGGAAAGCCTCTTGCAAAAATACAATTAAAGGCGTAAAATGAAAGCCTTGAGATGGCTTGCTCTTAAGATGTTTGTGATGGGTATCTGCTTACTCTCCATTCCGAGCTGTACATACACTAAACAATGAGCTTGCTTGTAATAATTATCAGTACTTAATGGTATCTAAACTTCTTAATCCAATTTTACCCAAACAAATCCAATAATTACTCCATATGCTTTTTGATGATTACAATCTCGGGAATCCCAACTGCATAAAAAAGTGTTACGAGCAATTGTAGGTGGATTTTATTAATATAATGAATAGGATCAGTCTAACAGATTTCAATTACAACAATAGCTTTTAAGTACATTTCTACGACATAAGGAAAGAACATGCATAAATGAAAGAAACTGGTTAAGCCACATAATACTGATTTATGGCAGCTTTTTCCTTTCTTTCACCTCATTAACATTTCTCTATATTTCAGAATCCCCCACTCCAGCTCTATAAAACTTGCATTTCTAAAGCCTTCGAGGACCAGACATTCCAGAAGAGAAACAGTTAAAACCCAGAAATGCATTCTTGGCTGCTACTGTGACAGGATTTATTTACAGCTTCTATTAAACACAGCAGCTCCATTACAAAGTGCTGGATGTGAGGAGAATTTTTGATTATACAATGCCAATGCCTCACTGCGTTAAACATATCATGCCAGTGTATTATTTTTTTCCTTCAGCAATTCGTTCAGGTCATTGTTTGATGGGTTTATGAATTCATTACAGGAAACAGATGGATCCCATAATTCAGAGCTATTCTCCCAGCCAATCATATGGGCAATTTTTTTCCTCATCTTGCTCCCCCCTCCAAATCAACCTTAATGAAGCCACTTCCTCCATGGCCAGTTCCCTGCGCACAGACACTGCAGCAGCTCCACTGCTGCTTGAAGCTCCCTCCAAACACTAAAGGCTTTCCAAATGAAGCTGAGCAGGAGCACAATCCCACAGACAGCCCCTCCGAGGTCACACAGAGCGCCAGCAACTTACCCAAGTCGGGTGAAGACAGCCACAAAACACAGCATTAGAGCGGGCAAAGCCACATGTCCTCATTAGTGGGAAACCCATTTTTATTTGCTCACAAAAGTCTGTTACGGGGAAAAATTCTTGCCCCCCGCCCCCCCCCCAATCTACTTTCAAAGGCTGAATTTTCATTTAGCAAATTACCTCCTTTGTCTCCTAAGTGCTGGGATTTGTTATCCACAGTGACATCTGCTGGCAACAGCAAAGGTGCTCAGAACTATTGCATAAAACCCACTTCTAATGTTTTTACACAACAAAATGTCATTTTTTCTGCCTGGATCATCCCTTCCCCCAAAATCATAAACTTCTGGGGAAAAAAAACCTGTAGAAAAGTTACATTCTAAAGACAAGATAATCCCAAAACTTATTTTCCACAGTTCTTATAATGGCTTTAATAATGCAACCAGAAGCTGCTGTTTGACATCAAAGCCCACACTGAGTGTTATTGTGGCTTTAGAACTTTATCACCATTTATTTAAAGAAATGCCTTGACTTTGGGCCAATTCCTGATGGTATCATTTATCTAATATTCAGAACAAATAACGTCTTTTCCTGGTTTAACTTCATTTCCCCCCTCCATGTGACCTCCCAACTGACACGGTGCAGATTCTTCTGCTTCCTCTCCACTTTCTTCTCTTGTCTTTTACAACATTTCCTTCCTCAGTCTTTCACCATCCCAGTTCTAAAATCTCTTCTGTAACACACTTCTCCTGACAGACTTCTCACTTCTACCAACTTGGGACATTCTACACAGGTTTTGTTTTTTTTGTTTTTTTTTTTTTGGTTTTTTTTTTTTTGCCAGGCAACTGGAAAATCAGAGCAGGAATTAACAGGAAGCTGCAAAGTTCATGGGAAACCTCTAAACCAGTTATTAGGATTTCTCAGCAATAGAAGGTCTTACCTTCTTATCTGCTGGCTTAATGCAAAGGTACGAAATAGAGAAGCGCTGAGGACTTCATTCCCCACCCACCTCCACTCTGACTCTAAAGCAACATATCCACAAACCCAGCTGACCCCTGACTCCTATCCTGACACTCATTTGTTCCTCCCTCCCCTCAGACCCAGGTATTCACCTCAGTTCAAACAACTTCTGTCTGTTTGCTCACATTTCCCACCCGTGTCCCACCAGCCAAAGCTTTCTCTCTATATCTTAACCACGTAATGGCTGCTGAAATGACATTCTTACTTGATATTGTCATAAGCAAAGTGGGGAAATGTGAGCAAAATGTAAAATTGGTTGAAATGTTCTCTGGGAGAATCAATGGCTTGCTGTCAAAACAGAGTATGTTTCAGAAGAGATTCCACGGGGACTTGATCCAAGCCTACGCTGTTCAATATTTCGTTAACAGCTGGATGATGGACTAGAGAATATCCTTATTAAATCTGCAAATGACACCATGATGGGAGAAGGAAGATGGGGGTGGTCAGATCGCTGTGTGACAGGATCAGAGCTCAGCAATGATGAACTGGAGAAGCGATGTGACAAAACTACTACAATTCAATAAGGAAAGTCACATCATGTAATTAAATGCAGAACAGCAAACAACTCGCCCCACAGCAGTTCTGCAGAAAAAGAAGCAATTTTTTAGCAGCTCACAAACCAAAGAGGAGGAAAAGATAATCAAGATTGTAAAAAGCCAGGTGGTATAATGGGATAAACACCCAGCAACCCATCTACTCAAGCTTGGCATCACAAAACCTTCTCTGTCTGTACCCACAGCTGATCATCTCTCTTCCAGATGGAGCTGGACCACCTGGAAAGGGTACAAAGGAAATGGGAATCTGAGAACGGGAACTACCACAGCAGACCGAGGCAAGGGAGCAGTCAGTCTACAAGACACTGTGTACACAAATTTTTAAAAAGATACAAAGGAAGAGGATGAAATAATTTGCTCCACCCCACAGTGAATAAGACAAGACTTGCTGGGTTTAAATAGCAGTCAGGGAGATTTAGATTTACATTTCCAACAATAAGGATGATTAAGGATTATCTGCAGACATGATACAGGTTTGGTGATCTTGTCTCAGGGCAAGAGGATGGAATAAATGACCTCTCAAGAACCTTTAGAGCACATTTTCTACCACTCTACGTGTAAAACAGAGCTCCAAATCCATCTTACTCAGTTCTCCCACTTCCCTCAGCCATGACAAAGAAATCACTTTTCTCTCAGGCTGATAGTCACAGCACTCCTCCCAGCTTCTGCTGATTTTTAAATAAGTTTCAGATGTGGCCTTTCTTCACCAGCCCTACTTGCAGATCCTCTCCATTTTGTTCTTCGTTAATGCAATGTAAATTTGAAATTGTATCAATCCTGAGTGACATTTTATCCCTTCACCACCATGGTGAATCCTCTGTGTAAGCCCAGCACAGCCCACCCTGAGGCAGAACTTCTGTGCAGCCAAGGGTCAGAGCCCAACTCTATTCACAAATTGAACTTTTTTCCTAAAAACCGGAGAAGTTCCTAACAAAAACATAGATCCTTGAGTACTTCAGAGCTCAGACACAAGATTTTGTTTCCCTTTCTGGAACAGCATCTACATTTTTTTTTCTTGCAGATCTGTCAGCAGAGAGGGTGACAAATACTTTTGACAGAAAGACACAAAACCTGTTTTTGGTGACTCAACACGTATTTTTAAGTTTTTTTTCAATCCTATTCTACATTATTCAGGTTGGTTTCACATGCAGCAGTCTTGTGAGGAATACTTATACTTTTAACAGTTTTAATATTTTCCTCACTGCTTTCCTCCATGTTAGCACTGATTATAATTTTAATTTTAAATTCACAATTAATTAGCTGTGCCATTAAAAACCGTACAGCTAATTAGGTTGATAGGTTGTCATCAACAATAGATTGATAATCCAAAGCAAATATGATGCTCTCCCACTGCAAGCCAAACTCTCTCATGTTTATTGAAGGCTCTGAGTGCACACACATGGGGTTTGCCATCAGCTAATTGATGAGCAGAAATTGGACTGTACACATCAGGCCTCAAACTCAGCAGTCCAAGCTAGGAATCAGGACAGTGGGCAATGGAACAGTTAAACTCACTGAGCTGCATTCCTGCAGGACGTGAACTGATAACAGATGGTAACTTTCAAGACTTAACAATTCATCTGTTTCCTTTCAAGCGAGAGCTCTCCAACGGGCAGGCGCTGGCAACTCAAATACCAGTATTAATCACGTACATCTCTCTACACACAGACCTGGCCAAATGCTACTCCTTGTAAAGCAACAGATGAATAAATGAATTCACCTAACTAGAAGCTGCTCTCTGTCCTGAAGCCGCTGATATCTCAGCACAGGTGTATTTCCTTTAACACGTCGTCCTACATTTAACTTGGAATTCAGACCCCTGCAAACCCAATTCCCACCTCCAGAGCAGGGCAATACACTGGCATTAGAAAGAGAACTTGGCTATTCTAAACGAAAATAATGAAGCTATTCGAACTTTTTAATCACTCATATTAATAATGTTAAGAAACAACAGCATTAACAACTGTCTGAAAAGGACAGGAGGGAGATAAGAGTCATTGCTGAGATGAAATAGCTGGTGCAGGAAATTACTACAGTAAAATTTAAGTGAGAGGGCAGCTCTGAATGAAGAGAGGGACTCTCAGCAAGTGTTTAGAAATGTCGGCAGAGTATTTTCAGGTTTCTGATGTAAGACTTTCCTTAGAGTGTTCAGAACTCTTCACAGACAGAGAATTCACATCTTGTATCCCTTCCAGAGTATTTAGGAACTGAACTCCCCCACTAATTTTATAAAGACCCACTAGGGAAACATAGTAAGTTCTATGCCACCAACAGTTCACGCGAGCATCACAAACACAATCTCAGCAATTCAGGAACACAGCAAAGGATCATACCACTGACATGTCAGGAGCCAGCCATGGGCTCCCCCTTTCACCCCCATCTCACCCTGCAAACCCTCCTCAGTGTTGCTCCAGGCAATGTACCCCCAAGCAGGAACTACACAATAAAAGAGTCAGAGAAGACAGGAAACAGCTTAAAGTTAAATTGCACAAAACCAACACTATCATCACCACAAGTACCAGTGGGAAAATTCAAGCATGTAATAACAGATTAAATAACTTCATGCAGAGCCACGTAAGAAGTCTGGGCAGACCCAGGAAGTGAATCCTTCAATTTTAAGCTGACTGTGTACATTTAATCTCATTAGATAATGCTTTACACACAGTTTTCATACGCAAAAGAATTTTTTAAAAACAAATTTACAAATGGCACAGCCATCACACCAGACGTGGTGTTCTTCTTCCTTTCCACAGACCACTTCCAGGCACAGACTGAGGACTAAAATATTCTTTACAGCAGAAACCCAATCGTTAAACCACACACACACAAACAGATAAATATGCAAATTCCCAGTAAATAGTACATTCATAGGAAACTGAAAATGAGGATAGCCTCAGTATCCACTGATTTACTGTATACAAAAGCCTGAAATTTCCTTCACCTTGAACAGTGATGGATCTACAGGTACAGCCCACTCTTCAGCTGGGGCTTGAAGAGTTAATCACAGTGTAAATGCTTCCAGTTTCACACATAAGTGGTTGAGTACTGTAAAGATACCTCATATCCCCATCATTTCTGTCTTGGGTTGCCTCTACAGAAATCCACTCAGCTCTGGTACACAGAGCACAGAGGGTATCACACTTGGAATGTGCGCTGTACCCACGGTCTGTCCATGCCAGGTGGATGTTCCTGGAGTTTCAGGGTGTCTCAGGGTACAGTCAGTCTGGCATCCCACCCAGGACAACTGGGAATACTACACAGTCATGTTACAGCAGGTACAAGCTCTTTTTCCACTTTGATATTTGAGCTGGAAAGAAGGTAAGGACTCACTCTGGCTATTTTCTGGAATGCCTGGAAATTGCAAGTGTGCATTTACAGATCAATATCCCAACATGAGGATAGAGAGATCAGTGTGTGCAGGACACCTCTGAGCTGCTGGGTGTGCAAGCAGCCTGTGTGATTTTGTGTGCCCAAAATCAGTGTCCAGGGAGCCCCAGGCCTGGAAAGTGTGGATACACCCTGGGCCCAACAGCCTGGACACATCACATCACTACACATAGGCACATTTTTCTCCTGGAAACCAGAAATACAGCTCCTCCAGATACTTCATTTTCGTTTTAGGCGAGCAGGCTGCACTGCTATTTAATTCCCTTCAGACCTGCCCATGGAAGCACGCTGTGACTGCCTGCAGATGACAGGGCTACTGCTCAGATATTTAGTGTAATGTTGCCTGACACTGCCTGTGCTGCTGGAATCATGGGACTGGGCACACATGTCACACTGACTAAAGGCCTGTGGAAACACAAAGCCTTGGCCCTCCTGTCATGGAATATTTCATGTGCAACACTAAAACAGCAAGAATTTTGTGAGCAACCAGTAACAGCCCTCTGTAATTTTGGCATAACCCTTCCAGTTCACATTCTATCTCAAAAGAAGACTTAATATGTCTATACTACAGCTCTGAAGATAGTGTAGACTTATCTGAGCTATCATTTTATATCAGTCTGCAGGAAAACCTGAAGCAGAGCCAACAGAGTGTCCAGCATGGACCAGCTTCCCCCACTCCTGGGCAGTGTGGATTTATTCCAAGTTTCAGGTAGCATCACCCTGAGAAACTGTGCATGGAGCCAACTCAATGAAAGGTAAACTTGAAATATTTTGGCCTTAGATGTCAAAATCTTGTGTCCTTATTAGGATAACTGAAGATGTGTTCATTTATACTTCACAAAATTATTTTGAAAATTGTTGCTTTGAGCAAGTAGGTTTTTAACATACAGAACCCACAGGGACACCGTTACCACTTCAGGAGACTATACTGATAAAATTTCACAGATTTTCTATCATAGAAACCTGTTTGGGATTCTACATCCTACTCTGGATGCAGTTCTTAGCATTTGAAAGACATGAAAATGTCTTTCAGAAAGGAGCAGCTGAGAAGAACTTGGAAGTCCAAAATGAAGAGTGATCCCTTACTCAGCTAAACCCAGTTTAAGTCGTGCTCTAGAGATAAAACAAACAAACGAGTGTTTAAGTCTGCATACAGCTCTGCAGTGGGGGAGAGGAAGAAAATACATTGACCTGAAAAATTATATTTCAGTTTTTTAATACTTTCTTTTAAATCTAAACATGACATTTCATATGCAATAGTGGTTTTTCCAAATGAGCTTCTCAATGCTGGCCTCTTTCCTGGAAGGTTTTTGTTTGGAACTAGGAGTTCATCTACCTGACAGCCAAGCCTGGAGAGTCTGAAACAAACTTCATTTCTGATTCAACACTGAATCTGAAGCAAACTCGTCATTAATTCAGTTTAAGCTGAACAGATTTTTTACATCTCCAGTGCCATCGTGCATTAATGCCACATATGAAAAACAGGATTTAAATTACTCAGAAACATGAAGAAAGCAATTCCAGCAGTTTACAGACCTTCTCCTATTCAGGTCCTTCAGGAAAATTTCCTAAAGGAAAGCAGACTAAAACCTGATGGGGATTCAGCGATCATTTCCCTGCAGGTAAGGTGGAACCAAAGAAAAACCTAAGAACAAAGCGAGTTCATTTGCTGAGCACATTTTGCCAGGACACCCCTTCAGTGAGCAGTGCCCAGGGAAGCTCTTCCTGAGATTCCAGCACCACACTGAGCAGGAAGAGCAGGCCCAGAGGAAGCACTGTGGATCCATCCCGTGTTTCCAGCGGGGTTGTTGTCCCAGTGACAGCCCTGGGTGATCGGGCTGTCACCATAGCAACTTTCACCAAGAACTCACAATGCACCCAAACGAACTCCGAGCTAAATTAACTTATTGCATGTCACCAGTGAGAAATGACTGTTCAGAGGTAATTTTCTGTACTAATATGTAATAGAGTTAACTCTCTAAATTGAATTAAATTAATTAAATGCCACTCCCAGTAAATCAGATTCTATTACATGAATGTTAAAAGAAATTAAAGATGTTTTAATAAAGATTACTAATAATAACTTAATATTATTACTTCATTTTAATTCAAAAATTCTGCTCAGTTTATTTTAGACACATGTCTTCCCCTCACTAGGAAGGAATACCTAATTACTGCACATGCATTACACACAGTTACTTCATAGAAATGGGCTTAGACTTAGCTAAAAGAAGCAACACCAGAATTTTAAGAAGAAATACAGCTTGGTTTAATAAGTGGCATCCTAGGATTCTTTCTACCCTCACACTTTGGGTAAATGCCACACTTTCAATGAGTGTGTCCAGGTTCCAGAGTTTCATTTCTGCTTTTTGCAGAAAAAAAATAAAAATGTCTTGCAGTAAGGTCAATTGCAAAGGAAGAGGAAAACGCCATGTCTGGCTAGGGAGGGTACAAAAATAACAGCTCTTTAACGGCTTTGCAGATCTATCTAACAGTGCATTATTATGCTTGTTTTTTAAAGCAGATTCTTGCACTTTGGAGTAGGACAGACAGCTGGGAGGCAAATCTAAGATGTTCCCAGTTGCTCACGTAAATAAAAAGTTAAAATTGCCAGCTGATGGTGTTTGTGCTGTCCCCACGACCCTGACTTTAACTCGTAGCACACTCACCAAGACACTCTGGGCAAAAACGGGGGCTATTTAACAATAATCACTTCTCAGAATTCCAAACCACATTATTCAGTTTTATCCATTATTGAGTTTTCAGAAAGAAGCTGTGTTTGTGCTGAGAAGGCAGCTGGTGACAGCAGAGGGAGCACACGGAGCTGCCACATCTGCCACTGGCCACAGGATGACAATGACGTCAGCCCGAGCACCAGCTCAGCTCAACACTGGAGGAAAGGCAGCATTGCCACTAAAAGAATATGGTAAATAAGGATTAAAACGTTCCCTGAATCTCCAGCAAATGTGGAAAGCAATGGTGAGTTAAGGCTGTGACAACCCCATGCGGTGGAACAAGATGAGTTTTAACATCTCACCTACATCCCAGGTATCAGTAAAATGGGATTATGGATTTAAGTGTTCAGTGTTACAATGCATCTAAGTTATTATCCACAGATTTTAAGTTAGATTTTTTTTTTTTAAAGTCTTGGTATCCATAATAAGGCACCAAATCACAAAGTCTTCCATGGATTTTTTTTTCTGGGAAGAAGAGCTGAACAACTGAGGAGGCTGAATGCGACCTCTCATTTGATTTCCCACTGTGATCACCGGACAAGGTTAGAGATAACTATACAACAAAGACAAAAAAATTAAATTATTACTCCTGGAAACTGGCAGCAAGATATGAATTATGACGGAGCCTATGTCAGAAAGTTGGCACTGAACACATTATTTTCTTCTGTTTCCCCCTGAAGACTTTCTCCTGTTGAGAAAGGAGATGCCAGGTGCTCACATGTATGGCAGGAAAGAACGGCCAGTGCAGGACAGGAGAGCCTGAAATCCCCAGCACCTGCAAGAAGGGTTCTCATGGTTTGTCAGTCAAGTCTAAACAAGTGCAGTGGGAACTGTGGGGAAATTAAAGCAAGGAATATATTTAAATCTATACTTCAGGGGACTACCTGCAGAGGGAAAATGGGTAGTGATTAAGCAGGAGAAATGGGGAGTGAAGAAGAAACTGCAGATAATCAAACTGAGGTCTTCACAGAATCAAAGAAGGCATCTGAAACTTGGGAGCTTCTCAAAGCAAGCTGAGTTTACAGACAGAAAAGTGAAAGAGAAGGATCAGCACTGCTGTGGAACAGCCTGGATTACAGAGGGAGCAAAGGGGGAGCCTGAAAGGCACAGAAAAGAAATCAGCCTTAGGTTTTACTTGTAAACAGCAGCAGGTTACTGTTCCACAGATTAACTCAAAGGCTACTTAATAATTCTCCAATCACACTGTGCTGGTTTTGGCTGGGACAGAGTTAATTTTTTTACAGTAGCTGGTGTGGGGCTGTGGTTTGGATTTGTGCTGATAACCCAGGGTGTTTTCATTACTGCTGAGCAGTGCTCACAGAGAGCCAAGGCCTGTTCTGCTCCTCACCCCACGCTGCCAGCGAGGGGGCTGGGGGGACACAAGGAGCTGGGAGGGGACACAGCCAGGACAGCTGACTCCAGGGAATATTCCACACCAGATGGTGTCACCATATAAAGCTGGGGGAGAAAGAGAAAGATGGGGATGTTTGGAGTGATGGTGTTTGTCTTCCCCACTCGCTGTTCCCTGTGATGCAGCCCTGCTGTCAGGGATGGCTGAACACCTGCCTGCCATGGCAAGGGGGAATGGACCCCTTGTTTTGCTTTGCCTCTGTGTGTGTGACTTTTGCTTTACTTATTAAACTGTTTTTATCTCAACCCACGAGTTTTCTCACTTTTACTCCTCATACTCTCTCCGCATCCTGCCGGGGGGAGTGAGCAAGGCGCTGAGCTCCCGCCTGGGGTTAAACCACGACATACAGATACTGCATTTAAAAAATAATTCTGCACTAACTGGAAGGACTTCTGAAGAAGAAAAACAAATTATTGTGGTTTGAAAAACAGCCTGAAAACACTAGCACAAGGAAAAACTGGATGGGCTGTTAAGTAAAAAACAGGAGACACAAAGCCTCTGCAGTGGAGGGGAAGATCAGCTCTCCACAAACTGGGCAAAGCAGCCAACAAAGAAAGGGCTTAAGTTACAGGAAAGACTGTTCAGGCTGAATTTGAAGATGACTTTCCAACAATAATCAAAATATCTTTCAAGAACATCTGTTTGGCCTGTCTGAGAAAGGAGAGAGGGTTAGAATCATCCTTTTTTGCTCATCGAAAGGGATATATCTAGTCCTGTGACAAGAGACCTCAATGTGGCATTTGAATTTATGGAGTTGAAGAATCACCAGTTCTCTAGCTTACTAACTGATGTGCTTCACAGCAAAAGCTCACGAGAGCCTGTCTGGCCTCCTAACAGTGAAAAGTCTGGCTGGCTCCATAAAAACTGATGAAAAAAAAAGACAGCCACAGCAGCCAAATCAGAAATTATGCCTGAAACATTAAGAGCATCCTGAAAACGGGAGGACAGATCTTCAGGAGACTATGATAAGACAGAGAACTATTTCTGCTAACATGGGAAGAGGCCACCAGGAGCCTGAGTCACACCAAGTTCAGCTGTTCCTATTGGGCAAACAATAATAACAGTGGCTGCCACACCCGGGGCAGCTGAGGAGCCTCTGAAGCATTCGGTTGTGCTGTTAAACACAGGCCCCACAAGACAGCTTAGCATGAGCCACTGCTGCCACCCCACACGGGCAGGATGCCTGCAGGGAAAATCACCTCCTCTCGGGATGCTAATGCACACTGCACTGCCTGAACCAGTTCAGGAATAACCTGAAGGATCAGGTGCACAATGCACACCTGAGCAGAAGCTTTGGAGCATTTACCAGAGTGTCAGCTGGTTAAACAGACATTTTAAGTAGTCCTGTAGGATTTGTAAAGTATGGGCTACCACCTTAACAACTCAGGAAAAACATTAAAATAATCTAGCAAAACACAGGGAAGCCAAGGGTTCTCAGAGTAACCTTACAGAGGAATGTCAACACCGCATAGTCAACAGGAGAACACAAAGTCCCTCAGGCCAAATGCTTCACACACAGTGTAAAAGAATCAAAACCACGTTTTCATTCCCTTCCTCTTCCCAAGATAACCCTCTCCAGAATCTGTACAGTAACTATTCTAGGAGCATGTACTAGCGTTAAGAGTTCAAAGTGGATTTCATCCTTCCCAAGGAAGGGATCAGGTAACCTTAGAAACCCGGCATGTATCTCAAAACAATCATTACCAAAGTGAGCTAATACATCTCCTGATGAACCTCTCTTCAGCTCACAGTTTGCAGATCTTATCAACATTATATTTATATGCCTTACAAGCCTCCTCCAGGTAGCAAGATGATAATCTAATAATGGAAAGTGGTCAGCACACTGCAGATAAATCAAAGCTGATAGGTCTTTTTTTTCATGGGAAACTCTTAGCTGCCTTCTCCATGAAAACCTGCGTGAGCCAGGCCTCAAGGCAGAGAAGAAACTGCCTTTGTGGACATGTTTCTTTAAAAGAAGAATAAAAGTGAACAACAGACTTTAGTTCAGAAAGTAAAGGGAGGAGCAGCACACTGATGAACAGGTGAGTTGTGCTGTAAAGTCACTTCCAAGGAAACAAATCTCAGACCCTGCTGGATGGGGAAGAGGTGTGGGATGGGTGTCTGCTGCTATCAGTCCATACAAAAGTGGCACCTTACAAAGGAAATACTGGGGCATTATATGCTCTGAGGGATGGCAAATATCAGACAACATTCTATTTATAATTGGAAATCAGTTATTTTACAAGCAGACTGACAGAAGAAGAGAGCATTTGCCAATGCCTGAGCTGCTGCAATGCCTAAAATGCAGCAGTTTGACCATTTCACAACCCACATGCTCCACACACTGCACTGGGGAACAGCAGCAGGAAGGAAAGCAGCCACTGTGGGCAGATAAATACCCATAACCCAGCGTGCAGTTTGATCATAACCAACATCATTATCAGTGTGCAGCTGTGTTACAATTTATCTTCTAGAATATCCAGTTGTCAACAACTTTATTGGCAGTTCTGTTGTTGAGAAAGCAAACTGGGATTTATCTGAGAGCACTTCCCACCAAGGGGCACCCTGACAATTAGGCCTAGAGTAAAAAAGCCAGGCTGCTGTTACCTAATCTGTGCTTACTCTCTCTTCAAAGGGTATTCTTGGAGAGATAATGTCCTAGGCCAGAAATGTATTTGACAATGTGAAGAGAAATCTGATGATGCACATGTCGTCCTGCTGCCTTCAGGCAGGGTGTCAACCTTTGCAACACCTAGAGCATTTGAAAAGTGCTTTTAACCAACTGTGTCTAATATTGGAAAGCTCCCATTTTTATCTAGCTCTAAAACTATTTACAGGTCAGGCTGTTGCCATCCTCAATCTGATAAATCCCGATCATTCCTAACTGAGGAAACTGAGAAAAAGCAAAGCAAGAGGAAGACCAGAGCAATATTCTGCCTGTATTTATGTTATGAGCACATGCCTAAATTTGCATAACAACAAACAACAACAGACCATCTCTAAGGGGAATAAAAACTACCTGAGGAGCACTAGGAGTATTTACTTGAGCCCTTACCTACTTTTCTATTCCCAGATGAGGAATCTGCAAAGCTCACAAGGTAAGCACTGACCAGGACTGGAGGTGCTTTACTGGAGCAAAGCAGCAGCAACTCCAGGCAAAGACATTGAAGCACTTCTTAGGGGACAGCTGTCCTGTAAATCCACCTCAGGCTCAGAGTTTTATGTTTGTTTTTCTTTAAGAGATAAATGTTTTTCCCAAAAACCTATTCTAATTGCTTTGGTGTCCTGCTGTTTGAAAAGAGCATTTCTTTGAAAGCTAAGGAGTCTACAGCTTCCTAGGAGCTACAGAAGATTTAAACCTTCAGAACTGTCAGTCCTTGCTCGCAGGGCTCAGGGTGTCCAGCCCTGACAAACCCTCTTTCCTGCAGAAAGACACCAATTCTCAATGCAAAACCCTCCTTGGGCACCTTTGACTTGCAAAGCAGCAAGACCAACACAGAAAGAGCTACAAACCCAAATAAAGTTTACCAAAGATTATTCATGCATTTACTGTTTACCTTAATTTTTTCTCCTTCACTTCACAATGGCAATGTTGAAGGTACTCATAATTCTTGCACTTGTGAGAGCAAAAAGCCTATTAGATACCACTGAACTACTGCCTGTCACAGTCATAAAGAAAAGTAGGTAGGAAATCAAAGTTTTTTTCTCTACTATTTAACTCCAACCCTCCCAGCTCATCCTTCTTGCTTTGTCTCCTTGACTACGCAAATTGTTCCTCCTGTCTGCTCCAATCTTTTTGCATTTTCTACTCCTCTTCACCCAGTACTGGACTCACAAATTACTTCCATCCTCTATTCTATGCAGGCTGTAAAATGGTAATTACTCCTCTATCAGAGAAGTGATATCTCAGTGGGTTTTATGAACAAATTCATGTTTGTTTAAAGATACTTATAATAGCAAAACACCCCCATGATAACGTTTATCAAAAAGAAAACATTTTTGTGTTACAAAGCCTTAACGTATGGCCACAGGTTATCATTAAGTTATCAAGTGACTGCATATTAAGATCTAATTGAAGAACTTATTGCAGTGCTCCCCCTCCTTCTGCAATGATGATTTATGGCACATTTTGTCACTACAATGTGCAGCAGTTCAGTACAAACACAGCACTTAACTAACAAGATGACAGAGGCAGATACTCAAGCATAAGCTATAAATACTCAAATGAGTCAGAGGCTGTAAATCTGTTGTAAATCATACCTGATTTGTAGGCTGGAACACATTTTCTAATCTTATGGAAAAAGGCTCTGCTGGTTCCTACAATAATATGACACGAACCATAAAAACTCAAGACTTTGCTTTTTCAAAAAGACTGATTGTGTTACACGCTGTTGTAATTCTACTTAAAATATTGATGGGATTCTCTAAAAAGTTTCATTTTCCCTTATTTCCTATGGAACCACCACTAAACACCAGTAACATCTACCACAGCCAAAAGGAGCACATTATCAATATACATAAACTGCATTCCTGTATGAGCAGAATGGAGGTTACAGGAAGGTGATTCACACACACAAGCACAAGCAGAGAACATTCTAA
This sequence comes from Corvus moneduloides, assembly GCF_009650955.1. NCBI lineage: Eukaryota > Metazoa > Chordata > Aves > Passeriformes > Corvidae > Corvus > Corvus moneduloides. The sequence goes on from NC_045494.1 coordinate 8,549,822, forward strand.
CAGCCCATTTTGGGCAGAGTAAGTAAAAAAATCAATTTAAAAATACGTAACAATCTACATGGCTGACTTGGAAATGAAAATAACCTGGCTTTGAAAACAGGTATGCTGCTACTTCAGTCATCCCAAAAGAAATGCCAGAGCAGAGGATGGGATCTCAGATATTTTCATCCATTCTTTTTTTCCTTTTAACTCCCCTTTCTAATACAGTGCACCATGTTCCTCCAGGTAAAATACACAGCACTGCTTGTGGGATAACAGATAACCTGAAGGAAGTATGCCAACATTTGTGACACCACAACGGTTTACCGAGCAACCACACGCTGCTAAATGTTTTCTGTTCAGTCCCCCAAAATAAAATGTATCAAAGTGTAAACCTTGGCAGAATAATCTCCCAGTCTGCAGACAACCTCCCTGACTCTGCGAGTTGCATATTAAAATCATCACACACCGAGGAGTCCCAAGGCACACAGCCCAGACAGCCTGGGGGAGGGGACAGCTCCGCAACAGACCACAGATGGAAGGGAATGATGCTCAGCTCAGCATCCACTGCACCACTGGAACAGAGGACGGGCAGTGCTGGACAGGCTGCTGAATCCCAGGATCGCTGCAGCCACTCTGGCTTCTGCAGTCCTGCTTCATCATTCCCCAGCAGTGAGCTCAAGGTCCCACTTTCCCCTTGGAAAGCCCACCTCTCCCTTCCTGGTCCCACGCCATGAACATGCCAGACAGACCTACAAGGATCATGGAGGTCCAAGAGGTGGAGAGTCACCATCTCTGCTTTACAGTAGAGGAATAAAAATATTTTCCAGCTAACATTTCTAATCAAAATATTTACCAAAATACTTTCTACGCTGGACTATTTGTGGTATAGACAATTACTTCTCTGTTTGCAGATTTAACACTTACCTTTATTGCAGATAATGCTGGAGGGTTGGATGCATACTTTGCCCTTCAATTACCAGGGTGGATGTTTAAGTAATGAAACACTTAAGCTATTTTATATCAGCTTTAGGCAAATGCATTCAGCTGACGTGGGAGTGAAACAGGCAAGACACTGATCACCTGTGCTGACTAAACCTGCGGGAGGATGGCTAGAAGAGAAGCAGGCAGCAAAACACACCCTGAGATAGTATTTATGACAAGCACAGCTCCCTTAAAGTCCCTGTAGTTATTAAATAACAGCCATTCCCATACTAGTGACCCTTTACCATACAGAACAGAACTTGTAGTTACAGCTGGATGTTTTCATTAGAAAAGCCTTTATACACAAAGTTTCTTGATCAAGTGCATATAAAGTGGCAAGAGTTTACACATGTAAAATAAACACTAATAGCCTGTGCTCAATAGTCCTGCTCTCAAAAAAATTACCATAAAAGAACAGCAACTTGAATGTGCAATAAAAACCTGCTCATTTCCCACCTCATCTAATTCTGCAGTGCTTCTCTCCAGCTGAACAGGAAGACTACTTCCATTTGTTTTCAAGTAATTGAGAAACATTTCAGGTCTTTATCAGCTCTCCAATCTTTCTTCCTTTCACACATTCCCTAGAATTGTTGCCAACAGCGTATTTATAAAAGATCCAGCCTCACAAAAATACTCAGGCAAACAATGTTGCAGGAAAAAAAACCAGAAACTGAAGGAGCCGTTATGTAGGGAAGACTTAAAGGGTTGGATCACTATTTGAACAGAAAAAATAATTTGTTTCAGTGGACAGAAGAGCTGTGTGAGGGAGCACTTCCTAGGGCTGCACTCCAGCAGCAGCCACATACCTTTCCCCTAAGGGTGGAAATGCGTGTTTATTTTGGAAGGGGTTTGTGCTCCACATCACAAATGGAAACATTCAGCTGGGGCTGAGGCCTCAGAGCAAGACTGAACTGACAACACACCACAAACACACCCCCACAGGAAACCTCCTTCCTCTTACTTCGTTTCTCTTTCCTGAGGCCTCACCAGTGACTGAACCTGCAGCAGCCCAGATCAGCTCAGAGCTACACGTACGAAACACATGAGTTCATTATTGGCCAGGACGGCAACTTCACACCTCTGTGACAGACAAATCAAAACTTACTATTAATTAAAAAGAATTAGACCTTGATCACAGGCTTCTAGCACAGAAGAAGCCAACCCAAAGGGCAAACCCTCCCTCCCCCTCAAGCCCCACCACCTGGCCCTGCCCACCCACTTCAGCAAAGTGCCTTCTCCTGCACAAACACTGCTGAGAGCAAACAAGGAGCTGCACAAACACCCTGCCCCAGGCAGCTGAAAAACAAACTGAAAAACCCTTCCAGATCCCATCTGCACTTGTATGATTTCTTTTTCTCCACTAGGGCCCAACTGGTGCAAGCACCTCGCACTGCCATGGCAACCCAGTTGCAGAACTCACACACACATAAAATGAAGCAATTTTTTTTAAGCTACCACAAACAGCTCCGTTAAATCATATTTATAAAGATCTCACCTACCAAAACCTACATTTTGCAAAACACCCAGTTCCAGTCCAGTTTTAATCTCTGATTTAATACATCCTGCCATTGGCATGCATTACCTGCAGCAGTCCATTCACTCAGTTTTACTGTGCCATCCTGTCTTCACAACTAATTTAATTGCTGTGTCCCACATAGGAAATAAATTAACTGAAGACAATGATAATCCCTGTGCTGCCTTTTAGTTCTAGTAGCATTTGTCACTCAACCTTTTGAAAATGTATCCAAATAAAGCACTTGGTGCAGCACTGCAATAAAGTTTACAGTCAACTCTGAATATTCTAAGAAAAAAGTTCAGTCAAATTTTCCCTCTTACTTAATTTTGTATTAATATTTTCTATATTTTAAGAAATTCCTGCTACCTCTCATAAGCTCATACACATCACTCCTTAAAGATAAGGAACTGGACTATAAAGTGGAAATAAAGCATTTCCAAAGAGCAACCTGAAAAGCAACGAGTAGTTGCCAGACAAAGGAAATTCAAAGAAGGGTCACTTACAGGATTGTAAATAACCCCTGGCCCTTCCCCTGAGCATGACCAGGAGGTTCTCTGTAGGACAGGTCCCCCCCTTCTAACAATGCTGAACTACAGAAAGATGCATCACTGCTTTTAACAGGTGAAACAATAAATGCCAAAGCTGCTTCATTTCTAACATAACTATGCTTATTCACTGCTGTCTTCTTCCTGATTCATATTTTCTAGCAATAGAAGTTGCTGAAATACATGGATGGTGAACCAAAAAAATCGAACAGATGGAGAAATGCAGTCCCCAAATTTGAAAGAAACAAACTCACAAGCATACCTGAAAAACTGACGTTATTAACTAGAAACTTAAATGTGGCAGTTTCAAGCAATTAAAAGCAAAGCTGTCACAACAAAGACAGAAATAGTAACATCCCACAGAGGGAAAGCAGAAGGCTCTGTGTCTCACTAGTAACAGAAATGAAGAGCCACTGCATTAACACGTGAAAATGAATTTAGTTACTCTGACAGCAAAAACATCTGCTGCTGAATTGTGATATTAAAAAGTCATTATAATCCATTACAGAACAATGAAGCCTTTTCACACAGAAACGAGCTGATACAGAGAACAAAACAGGCAATGCTGTGAAAACAGAAATATTCCATTTAGATAGAAACTTCTCTCATGTATCTTAATTCCAAAGTTTTTTTATGTAACTAAGATTTGATGGGACTCATATACTTCTGCTCCCTTCTGAAAGTAAAATCCACTATTATGAACTACATGAGATCTCACAGGGCAGATGCAACCGAATTCAAACTAAAACTTTCTGACCTCTCACTTTCTACATAGGAAAAACTTGGAAAGAAAAGGACAGAGCTTCAATAAATTCCTGTTACAGTGTCTTCATCATGCAGTTATCACTTCATTTTTCTGAATTCATATTATTGAAGTAATACTTAATTTCTGCTGTATGAATCATAAGAAGTGTTTGAAACCTACGTTGTTTTGTCCACCCCTTACGTTAGGCTTGGCTCCTCTCTAATTCTCAGCCTTTGGGAATCTGGGAAGATCCACTTGCCTGTCACCTAATTACCCACCAATAAATTACAACACATTTGAACTGGTTCAGAACTGTTCAAATCAAAGGACAGACAACACAAAAAGATCTGTAAGCCATCAGCTGCAGAAGAGAGACATTACCTTGCCTTTTTTCCTCGCCTTTCTGAAAGCCACAGCTTCATTAACTTTTCTCCTAGGGAACCTGGCAGTCCACTGCCCCCAAAGGGAAGGCATTCCTTACCTCTGCTGCTTCCTGACCATGCTGCAAACCAGCTCCACTCACTTCCCAAGCAGAAAACCCACACAGAAAGAAAAACAGGCAGTGATGGCAGCAGGGGAAGTAGTTTCTCCTAAGCTCCGTGAACTGAGTTTACACATTAAATTGAGTTGAATTGTGCAAGGGGAGAGGGGCAATTACTTGTCTTTGAAACAGATAAATAACTACTAACAACTAAATGGGAAACTACATCTGTCTTGACAAAAGAGACGACATATGCTGTGTTATGGTTCACAGAAAATTAATCCATATATTCTTGTCAAGAGGCTGGTGTAGAATACCCAGCAAGATAAGCCAAAGCTTACGCTGAGAATCCCAACAAACTTCAGGAACATAACAATCCTAGTAAGATACACTCCCCTCATTAAACAGATACAAAGAATAAAAAGTACAAGCACACTTCTAAAACAAGCTTATAAAAATATCAAACATTTCACAAAGAATAAACATGAACTTACCTTTGGTTTTTTGTTCAGCAGCCTGAAAGAAGAGAAGAACAAAACAAATCAACTACTTGTCAATACTGCAAATTATACCTAATAATTATAGGGCTGCAGGCCTAACTTTTTTGCAGAAACTGTACACATAAATCAGGCATTCATTTCATTTAAGGACTAGAGAATGTTAGTTTAACTCCATGTGCTAGGAATGTGAGAATGGCAACCTCTGTCTGACTGAAGCCAAAAGCAGATGCCCAAGAGGCAGTGCAACGCACAACAAGAGATGACAGCAGCCCCATCTACCCACGCAGCCTTCCCTCTCCTGAGGGTTGGAGGCTTTCTGGACCCACACTATATCTGTGAACCCTTTAGCACTCAGCAGAACTAACTTCTGTGGTTTTGTCCAGCATCCCTTTGAATCCACCCACACTACCAGCTTACACAGAAGACCTGTTTATTTTTTAATCTGTTTGGAATCTACCCATTTTTTTTAATGATGCCTGATTTTTATACCAGAAAAGATGGTGATCAATTCTTATTTAAAATTAAAACTAACTGTGCAATCCAGAAAATGAGGGAGGAGAATGCACAGCAGTTAAAATGAGCCTGGGATCCCAGAGTCCCTTCAGCACTGCTGGGACTGACCCAGGTACCTCTGGCTGAGGAATGGCCACGGGAGCCAGGAGTGCGAGCAGCCCCTTCCCACCAGGGCACAGGGAGCCCTGGCACAACTGCTTGGGCAGGGATTCTGTGACCACAGCCTTTCCACAAGCCAGTGGCAATGATCACTTGTGCCAGGCTCACTCCCAGAAGTGAAGCTGCAGCATCAGTACCCACACTCCCATTTAAAAGTGAAGGGATCATTTACAACGAACAAACCTTTTTCTGAGCACCTTCCTTCTTTTTCTTTTCTTCCTGCTTTTTCTTTTTCTTTTCTTCCATCAAATGTTCCTCTTCTTGTGTTTCTTGTTCTTTCTCCCTGATAAAAACAAAGGTTAGGAAGAGCTTTTCAATAAGATGAAGTTTCTCTAGGAAGGTGAATAATCCATATTTGCATTGCTAACTTTCTACATCTCATGTCTAAAAAAGGCTGCTTCTAATGCTGCAATGAAAGCACTAAAAAAAAGCTGTTCCAAAACTGAAACTCACAACAAATAAAATAGCAGGCAGTGAGAATTAAGAAAGGGTAAATTTTATTTCGAACCTCTTTCCACAATCACTCATAAGTACTACTTAATATTAGCATATTCTAGGGAAAGGAAGTTTAAAACTGGGAAAAAAAGGAACAAACCCAAGTAATTAATTCAAGTTCTGCTGGCTTTCAGCAGCTGTGATTCACAATATACCTTGAAGATCATGAGCAAGTACATTATTTTGCAGCTATTTTTCTCTTTTTGATCAAACACATGCTGCATTAATTTTCCATACGCATCAATTTTGTTCTCAAGAGTTGTAAACCAAGGCCCAGATGAATTCCAATAATCATATTTTGTGTTCCTCCTATAAATTCTAGCTGAAGAATTTGCATTAATGCAAAACAAGACTGTTCTGGTACCATCTTGATTAAAAATTAACCTGAATTGTTCCAAATCAAGAAGAAAATCTATTTGAAACCTTCCGATCTCTGCTTTCTATGTCCATCACTGTAATAAATGGTTATAGCAATGACCCTCCCCAACATCCTTTTCAATAAATACCAATGCAAATAATTCATTTACTTCTCTGTAACTCCTTTATCTTCCTCGACAGCTCTTCAGGTCCTGATCATTTATCAACCTTACAGATCTTCTGAGAAGGCTGTTTCTGATGGGCTGAAGCCATTTACTATCACTATTATTAGATTCAATGTCTTCCAATTACTCCTCAAGACCACTTTTAGCCTAATTTACTTTTGCTTTACATTTAACTTGCCAAAGCCTGCAGCCCTCCCTCTCTTTTCTTCGTTTGGATTTTTGCTGTTGTTTAAAAAGAGTTTTTTAGTTACAAAACTCTTTTTTTGGTCACAAGGTGTGAGACTGCTTTTTACCTAAGAGAAAACAACCACTCTTCAGATTTTGCACATTGTGTCTTCAACGTTCCCCATGGAACATTTTGCGTCTTAGCAAGTTTGCATTTTCCTACATAGTTTCCCTTTGTTATAAAAAAGGAACATTGTAGCCTTTTGATATTTTGATTGCTGAAGGATGTTCCCAGATTTGGCTTTTTCACTTGCCTGAAAATACTGATCCTGGCCACTGCAGATGCTTTAACGCTTACACAGATCCTGTATGGAGCTCCAGACCAAATTAAAAGCAGATTCCCTTTCCTTGTGTCACCCCAAACTATAAACACTGCAGCAAGCAATTTACAGGTCTAAACTTAGGTGTTAGTGCCTTTTAAAGACACTTTACAGCACTCAGACTATTTACAGAAGTGAGAGATATGGCAAGAGCCAGGGTCTGGAATAGCAGCCAGAGGTTGGGCACATCTGGAAGCTCCTGGTGCACCACTGGAGGTCCAGACAGCTGAAATGGCATTAGGTGTCTGTATTTTAGATACTGAACCTTCTGTCACGACCAAAAATCCACCACCTGCACGACTGCTCAGTTTATGCCAGTTCCAAAGGGCCACCTTTTAAACACTGTACTGTAAATTGAGGTTTGGAAAACACTCACCCTTAGGAAATGCAGGTGAGTATTTGCATTAGGAGTTAAATTGCACTTAAGACAAAGGTACTTGAAACTGTACTTTTAAATGGCTTCTTCTAGGACTTTGCAAAAAAAGCAATGACTTAGGTTGCCAAAAGAAACTGAGTTGAAACTCAGTCATAGATTTGCCTTTATTCCTGTTAGCTCGGAGGAGAACTGAAGTTCCCAGGATCTCAGTAACTACAAAGAAACAACATCCAGTCCCTTCATTTTCAGTGCTCCCTACCCAAGTCACAGCAGACTCTACAAAGGCCCTGTTCCAGTGAACTCTCCCAAGCTGTCAGACTATTGCCAGAGGAAGTTCAGCCTTTTCGGTTTTTGAAAGCAGGTGAATGAAACAAGCCCATGTAAAATGAGAAACTTGTTGGTTTCCTCTTGCTAGTACTTAAGAAACCCCACGACATTACAGCAATTCCAAACACCACAGTTACATTTAAATCCCCTTCAATACTCAGAGCAGTATTTAAAAACAAAAACAAAAAACCACACACAAAAAAACAACAAACCACCACCACCATCACTTTCCTTAACATGCAGAGTTTTCTTTACGCTATGAAAATACATATTATCCAAGTTTCTTGTTAGGCCTCTTTTTTTTTAACATCTTTCCCTAAAATACCAGATTGAAAGGGATCTTAAGGATCATCTGGTCCAACCTTTCTTGGTCCAGCCAAGCCTTAGAAGTGTCCAGCCCTGGGGATCAACTTTCACCACTGCCAAAAATCATTCCTCACACTGGACTTCACCATGAACTTTTGTTTCCAGGCAATGCACCCTCTCAGTAGATTTTCCAAATCAAAGAAGAGCAAACATTTTGCTCCACTAAGAATACAACATATTTTATTACAGTATTATCACAGCAATTACAACATCAGAGGTAGAAGTGCCACTCCTCACAAAAACCTGGAGTTTGGTTGTGGGGTTATTTTTTCATTTCTGAGATTAAAATAGCCTCAGATTAGCTCAGAAAATGATACTGTAATTTTTAATGGAGTTCAATTTTCAAAACTGATTTACATAATGACACTTCTGAATACATGTGCTTTAAATATGCTTAAAATAGAAATTAAGCTCCAAGCGGCCTCTTAGATGGCAACTCTTGCTGTCACTTTTAGGCAGAAATGAGTCATCGAAGAGCAAAACAAAAGGAAAACAATAAAAACATGGCTATATAAAGTTTGATTACATTGTCAAAGGCATGTGTTGTAGCTTTACTTCCTGAGCGACAATTTAATCTTTATTGCAGGAAACACGCTAAAACATTTATGAATACAAAGCTCATGTTCTAAAGCAGGAGTGTCTCAGAATATCCCTGTAGGAGTTTGCCTTGTTCTTACATATGGATCTGAATTGTGAAGGATTTTTATGAGCAAGGAGTTTTACTACAGAATGAAGTAGTGTTTTTACAGATTGCCTAACCCAAGGTTATCTTTAAAGTGCATGTGCTTGAAAGCTCTCGGAACAGGAAAGCAAGAGGAGCTGCAGGTCATGGCCAGAACAACTGGAGCACTGTGGCTCTGGCCTGTCAGTGCCTGTTGCAGAAATTTTTATTAATCCCTTTAAAAAATTAACAAATTTAGGCTGATTTATTTTTTTACACTAAGTAAGGACTTGAGTTTTCTAGTTGGTATCAGGCATTGGATGGCTTCCACAGCTGAAGGCACAGCTGGTGTTGTGGATCAGCACTGCTGGGACATTCTGACAGCACTCTGCAATTTTCCTTTTGGGAAAGGAAAATTTGTGTTCTTCAACAACCTTCAGGCAGAGTCTATTTGTATTATTGCCCAGTGTTTTAGAGTTCAGAAGTTCCTGCAGTAACTGAGGGCTAAACAGAGACCTGTCTCTCTTGTCATTCTATGTCGCACTGCTCCAAACCTCAACAACCTCATTAATTTTGTTGTACATGCAAGATGCTGAAGGTTTATTTAGTAACATAAGAAAACTGCCTTTTCAACATAGCATTCCTAACCTTTGTCTACAAATGCCTTTGTCTGGTTTAGTGACCATAATTTAATTCCTCTTGTACCTTAAATCCTACTTCATGCTGGAAAAACCTCCCGTGACAGTTGTGGAAGTTGCTCCTATTGACAGAAATCCTACACCTTGCACACAACTGCTCACGTACTGCTCTGGTTTTGACTTCCCTCACCGTACAAGAGGCCATTGTGCATTCCTGCACAGGCATTTTTCCTAACAGTGATGATGGGAGGGGAAAAAACTGGGAAAAAAGAAAATCTTTAAACTAGAATTGTAAGGAACAGGCAAACAATCATCCAAATGCAGGCTGGGGAGGCTTTTTGGAAGGAATTAATACATCCATGCATTGTTATAGGTGATAACAGATAACAGAGGGTCTGGACAGCACAGAGACAAGCTCTCACAGACAAGTTCTCTGAATCTGGTATCATAGAGTTTCAAACAGAAAGGAAGAAAATTACTACTTAGGAAGTTCTTCAAGATCTGACTGTATGAAAAAAGTGACTGAAATCATGAAGGCAGAAAACAGCCTGAAGGATAGCCAGGAAATGGGATGAAATATTAACATTAAAAGAAGAACATCTAACTCCAGAAAGGCAGGCTTTGATTCCTTCAGGACAACTAAAATACTGTCCCACAGGAAGCAGCAGGTGTTGTTGCTTAGAAATCACCAGGAATCTAAATAACAATGCAGATATCCACACGCATGGGACAAATCCTACATAAAGCAAGAGGTCACCAGAGCATCAGCAATCCTTGTTTTCACAAGTGCTGGAACAGATAAACTAAAATTCTGTATTTGTCTAATTTTGTTTCCTGCTTCATCTCTGCACAGCCCAGCTCTGTGACCTTTCCAGAGTAAATATGGGTGAAGGGAAGGAGCTGGTGTGACTGTTAAAGTGCCAGCTTTGTTCCCTTGATATCCAGGCTCAGTCATTAATCAAGAAGAGTCAAGCTGGTCCCTAATTACAAGCTCTCCAATCACCTCAAAAAAGAAAGCAGCACGCAAAACTAGGTCAAATAAATAAGAAGGAAATATTAAAAAACCAGCACAAACACACAGGGACAAATTGAGAAAGGCCAGAAAAAATATGAGCACTGTGCATGTAAAAAGCAACAACAAATCAACCTTTAAGTGCTTCATTAATATGCAAGAGGAAATATTAGTTTTGATTCTCGGTGGGAAAGGGGGAGCAGTGACAGATGACCCTGTGAGGGCTAAAGTGACAGTACTTTTCTTTCTGCTTGAGCCCTCCCTAAAGAGGTCAGCGGGGAACAGATGGCCAACAACCGCCTGCGCTGGTGCGGAGCCCGCAGATGACGACACTTCTCCCAGGGATTTCTCCCAGGGATTTTGTGGGGCTCTGTCCAAGCTGGTGCCAAGGGCAGCAAAGCACCGACAGCCAGGCTGCTCCTGCCCCAGGATCTCCACCTCCACCGCTGCAATGGTCCATTCTGGCTTCCTTCCCAAAAGGGCTGCTGAATACAGCTCCAAGCAAGAAGCTCGAGATGTGTTTTAAAGTCCCTTTTCCCAAAATTTGGGAAGAAAGGAATGATCTGGCTTCTCAGAAAAACTCACATGACCTGGCAGGGAAGAAAACGAGATGGAGCTAAACATTTTACTACTACTCCAAAGAGGAAATCAGGCCAACAAAGGCAAGAACAACTTTAAAATTCCCAAGAGTAATGGGATGTTTCTCCACTGGCTGGGCCTGCTGTCATTTACCACGGGAACAACTGCATCTAAGTCATTGCAGGTAACCTTAAAGCATGAGCAGGTGGATGGATGGCACTCTGGAAGAGCAGCAGATGGCAAAGACTGTGCATAAAACTTACAAGGGAAGAGAGAAAAACATCAGCAAGACCTAACAAGGATTTGTGGAGCTGAAAAAAAGCCTGATTTTTTTTCCTACAGCATAGTACCAGGCATTTTTAGAAAAGGACGAAAGAGAGCAAACCAAACTACATAACTGACTTTTCAATCCACGTGGATTAGTAAGAATATGATTGCTTTATTATTTAATAGTTTTAAGGTACATAACAAAATTACAATAAAAACTCACAAAACCCCTCCCACAAGGCAGAGACCTGATGAATTTTTGTTGCAGTATGCCACATGTCCAGCAGCAAAATTTTTATTAACCACTTTGCTGCTGGAAAAATGGGTACACTTATTTAGCTTCCAGAATATGTCACGTCATGGGGCTGCAAAACAATTAAGGAGGGACAATATTCAGAACACCCTGATGAACTCAAAATGCAGAAAAAAGGGAGAGCGTTATTCAGTGATAAAAAGTGCAGGGTACCATGTTTGGCAGGAAAAATCCTATATAAATATAGCATAGGGAACAAGTGGCCGAACACCAGCTTTGGGGAGGAGAAAAAGCAGGTGGCTACAGCGGATTTCACTCCAAAGGCAAAGCAACAATGTCACAGACGGTCAGAAATTCATCAGCTGCTGCGCTGTGTCCAGTTTGGGACTATCTACAGCAATAGAGACACAGGTCAGCTGGAGAGAGCCCAGAAAACAGCACCACGTAAATCAAAAAAGCACAGGCCCTTGGAAAAAACTTCAGACTTGGATTCACTTAATCTAAAGAGATGGAAACCCCATTATTCAAAAAGGTGTTAAAGACAGAGGTAGAGAAGCATGGAGTAAAATCTTTCTCCTTTAGCTGCGGTAAGTAGCACTGAATTTAAATTGCAACAAAGATGATTTGGATTAGGCATAAAGAAAAATCCTCCACACTGAAGTATTTTTAAAACCCCAACATTAAAATGTATACCAAGTCTTTATAAATATACATTTGAAGAAGAAGAAAAACACGAAAAGAAAATAAGATTTTTTTTTTTTATGAGGCAACACTGATACAAGACCACACTGACTCCTAGACACAAAAAACAATTAGACAGAGAACTGGAGGCCTCTACCCATCCACAAAGTGAAATCCTACAATCTCCTTTCCAGGGAATTAGTGGGGGAAAAGCGCTCAGTCACACCACTGTGGACAAGATAAGTCTATGGAGGAGTTCCGTGCACAGGTGTGATCACACAGCTTGAAACGACACCCTGCAACTTGAAAGTCTGGGTGCAACATTTGTTCCTGTCATAAAGGAATTTCAATGAGAGTTTTTGTTTGATCTCAATTTATGATTTCTTAATCCCATGTTTTCAGGTTTCTCGCTGTCCAGTTATGTCCCTGTCCTGCACTTAACCCTCCTTAACAGATTATTTGCCTTGACAGGGGATTCCTGCCTCTGAAACATCAAGCTATCATCCACTGCTAACAGATGTGGGCTGGGACTTTGATACCTCCAGTTTCTCGTGAACTTATCTTGAAGTGCGTAACAGAAAACTTATCTCCTGAACAGGGACAGCAGCCTGATTCCTGCACTCACTTAGAAATTCCACCAAATTTGAAGTCTCTGCAGGACCACAGTGTAGCTGCCATTCAATTCACCCAAGAACATCACAGCATTAGTTGAGAATATGGTGTGAAAAGCAACACATTCAATTAAAATTGGTGAAACCAGAGGCAGGTTTTAGGTTGTCCAAAAGACTAAATTAATAATCCTGTTCCTACAACCTGTAAAACAGAAATTCCGGGATCAGAAAGAGCTTCTGTGTTCCATACTCTGTCTCAAGGCTGCATTTCCAGCAGTAGCACACAGTGTTTCCAAAAGGCCATTTTGGACTATTGGTTGAAGAGCAATAAAATCCTGGCAGGACCCCAAGGCAAGAAAAGGAGAATGCCAGCTGGTGTGTGCTGCAGGACCTGGACTCCCACTGGAAGTTTCCAGTTCACCCAGTGTTAACTTATTGTGACCCTCCTTTATGTACACGTAAGGTAAATAACCACTCAAGCAGATTAGATTAGAAGAAAAATATAGCAGAATAGGTAGTTACTACCATTCAATTCAAGGTATTTTTCAAAAGCGCACCGACCTGGCCTTGTTTCAGCTTCTACTGGTTATTACCAATGACTAGAAGAGGGGGGAAATTCCAGAGAAGAAAATGTTTCACAAACTAAGGATGCAGATGAACTATGACTGGTAAGCCAGAACTTTGAAGAGCCCGTATTTGAGCACTGCCAAGTCGCAGAGAATGTTTGCAGGACTTGGGAGTTTTTGTGTTTCATTTAGAGATTTCCTTTTGGGTTTGTTTACACTCCAGTTTCTCCTGGTGTGTTTAGCTGAGAGGGATGGGTACTGATTAGAGTACTGGAGTACAAATGGGAATGTTTCAGATGTTTGTTACCCCTTCATTACTAGGTAGTGCACACCAGAGTGCATCTGCAGAGCAAAACTGTCACTGCAGAGGATTTCCTACTCACACCATCCCTGTTTCAGGTGGAGCCTGGCTCCAGCCTGCTCCCATGCAGAAAGCATTAACTGCACCCTTGGAACTCATCATCCAGCGAGGTTTTATTTAAAAGGAATCTGATAACTGCACTCCAAGACACATGACGCCAATCAAAGCACAGCAAGTGAGGACAATCACTTGATCAGTCATGGAAGTTCCAATTCAAATGAAGAGATTCATGTAGATAATCCCATAGGGATGCCACCACACAGGCACATCCCCTCTCCTGTGGAGGTGTTGCTCTCCACAGTGCAGGGCTATTAGTGTACACACAAGCTCCAACATGCTTAAGGAGTCAGTGGGTAAATCCGGGCATGGGCTAGAATACTGTACACCAAACTTCACCCATTTATGCATTTCAGGCACGAACCATACCAGAATTTGCTCCCTCAATCTGCTGACAACACCCCAGCAGACCTTAAGTACCCCATCATGGGCACCACTCAGGCTGTGCAAAGACCAAGAGAAAAAAAGCCCCACATCCCCAAAAAAAAGCTTGCATTAAATTCACCACTCAAAGCAGGCTACAAACAGCAAGAAACATGCTACGAAAAACAACCCTCCTCCCCCAGCAAACACGGACTGATGGAAAAATTAAGCTACACACTGTGAAGAGTGCAGATAACCAGATTTACTCTCCCAGCACTGCCTCCCTCCCAGGCCTGATGATAGCTACCAGCAGTTGATCTGGCATCTGCTCCACAGCTCGTCCCCAGTCTTCCTGGGACATAATGCACAAAGGAAAACAGCTTTGGAATCCAGCAGCTCAGCAAGGGCACAGCATGTTTGTCTCTCCAGATACTGTTGGCTATTTTGGTTTCTGCAAATACTTCAGAAGATGAGAGCTCTGTGCCAGCAGAGGAGAAGCCCCCCTCACTGACCAAGCGTCACTCTTTAGCTGACCCAGGAGCAGAAGCAATCCACGGACAAGCTGCTGGCTCTGTTTAGCTGAACTCCAAGAACTCTTTAGAGGAGCACTGCTTCCTGGGGCAGCTGCACAGGGATACTGTAATGTAGGCGGCCAGGAAACTGGAAGAGAAGCAGCAGCTCCACGGGATGTTTTGCCACGCAGGCTCAGAGCTGACCACTCCCAGGGATGGAGCCTGATGGAGTCAGTCAGTCAGTCAGTCAGTCACCTGTCTGGCAGTACCAGGGTCAGGAGGGACAGGCCACAGCTGGGAGCACTGTACAGCAAACCTTCAGAGCCCTCCAGCAAGCACAGCTAAGCCTTTATGCTCCTCTGTTGAAAAGACTGAAAAGCAAGTTTGCGTAACTATAATGATGCACCGTTTTGCCTGTAGGGATTTCCAGCACACCTAATCCTCCTTTCCCCATTCCATCACAGTTAGGTGCCAGTACTCAATTATTTCTGAGCCAAATCACTTTGTCAGCAGCAGGTGAAAGCACACTGAACTTATTTATTGCCAGAGCTGAAGATCAGATTGGTGCTCTCACATAGGTGGAGCTGGACAACACAACCTACAGCATCAAAAAGTAGGAAACAGAATTTACCCTGAAGACAGATGTGTTTATGGTGCTGCTCTTGTGCTTACTCTGGGAAGAAGGTGATGCTGACATCTTCAGCAAAAAACACCCAGCTTAGAGCAGGCAGAGGCACACAGGTCCACCACTGGGTGTCCATGTTCATGAGTGGTTCCAGTGCAATTAAAACAGGCCCAGGAAGGTGAGCAATACCTACCCTTAGGCAGACTTCCGGCCACAGGCACAGTGGAAAAATGCACACACACTTCCTTCATTCCTACCCACAGGCAGGGAAACTGTACCAGGCATGTCTAAGAAGAACACCACACACCAGCAAGACAGTGAGGAGCAGCACTGACCAGACACACATGTGTCACTCAACCTAAACACTCATCTGCCCATCTGAGATGACCTACGGTCCCCTCCAGGCCAGGATTTCCTGTGATATTAAAATCATACCCCAACTGTGTGGCAGAAGCTGTAGAAGCCAATCTCCAGGAAGCCAGGGGCTGAGCCTCTGCTACCACACCACTGAGATCTCCAGGTGTCACCTCAGAAGGCACAAATGGTGGGAGATACAGGACACTGCTGCAGCCCTGACTCCAGGAAGCTCATGGGGAGACCTGGATGGGGGAGTCAAAGGACAGCGGCCTCACAGGGAAGGGGTGTCTCAAGATCTACGATCAGAAAGAAGTACGGACACTGTTCCTCATGCTGTAGAGCCCAGCATGGGAAGGACGAGGTGCTCTCTCTCCACACCACAACACACACACTGCCTTGGGAAGCTGAAGTCCCTCTGTACTGTGTCACCTCACCATAGCTGTCCCACATGGACAGGTGAGGTGAACGCACAGCTCCTGACACAACAAGGCAAAACAAGATGCAAAAGGGAAAAGAGATGTCAAAAGAACTCCTTGTCTCAGAAACCAAAAGGGAAATACACTTAAAGCAAATACGATGATGGAGATTTAAGTTTTTGTAAAATGTTTATTCTTTTAGAAGATTTCAGAATACACAAACCCATAATTTCCTTCTTCTGCATTTTTAAATTTGCTGAGTGAGCTCATTGAACATTCAAGCTGTTGTCTTCAAGTTTTCCAAATACCATTCTATTTAAAGGCACTGTGAATAGGGAATTCAATTTATCAAATGAGTGAAAGAAGAATTCTTAGCAGGAACCCTGGTGAGCTAATCAAGAGTCACAATAAAATGTCAGGGGTCCTGGAATTCTCGGCAGGAGGTTAACACCAAATTTGATCCAAGTCAAGGAAGACAAAACATACTATAGACTAATAGAACTGTACTAAAAGTTGTGCACTGCAAATACATGAAAATTTAAACGCAAATGAAGAAAATCTACTTGGTTTGTGCACTTTATACACTCCTAGTATTTAACTACAAAAATCAAAACATGTTGTTCACCATGATCATGTCATTTAACTTAAAGACAACACTTTTTGAAGATTTTAATACATTTTGAAGCTAGTAAGTTTTTGTTCCACTGTATCTTCAGCTGCAATGCTGTTTTAAATTTGAAAATTAAGACAGTAACATAATTTGAATAAGATAAGAAACAGTTACTCTGTACCTATCTTTAGGCTGGAAACTGGATTCAGTAAAAGATTTATCCTATCATCCAAAATTAAGGAAACAGCATAATCCACGCTAGCACCTTTCCTTCCACAAACCTACCAGAGTTTAAAAGATCAGCTCTGCAGTGCTGAAAGGGTAATCCTTAAAACTTGATGAACTTAATGGAAATAAACTTCTCTGTTCCTCTACTTCACTTTCCATAGTAAAAGCATAAATTAGAGTATCAGACCCAGCATCAGAATGGGCCATCATCCATTTTTCAACTTAGCAAATGAATAGCAGCTCCGTGGGGGAGGAGAGACAGGGTGGGAGAGAGATCGGGAAAGGAAATAGCCATAAATGATCTTCCAGGACAGGAAAACTAGTTGCAGTAAATACCACTTTGGAAATCAATTTATGGTCAATTATGATCTTAGTAACAACTATTTCATGCCTTCATTTACTGCATGGAACACCCAGGGGAGCAAATATTCTCAGAAGTATATCCAATATGTCTCCAAGTACGTTATCTGACCAGTAGATGCAGACAGAATTCTAGAAAGAGCAGCTCTTGCTTGTCTGGATGCTGACTGAGGGATTGGGATGGGGGAGGATGGAAGCACAATTTCAGAGCAGTTGGACTATCATCACCCCGATAAAACAGATTACATCTATCAGTCTGGGTTGTTGGCTTCGAAAGCAATGAGTTTTGTCATCACTGCAGTATTTCACCTAAAAATTTATGAAGCAAGTTTCATTCTCACAAATGTAAGAAAAAATTAACGTTGAGGGTCTTTTTTTAAGCAAATCATTATGTAAATATCCATCCACTAAGCCAACCATTGCTTTATTCGATTATTACATGTAAATGCAGTAGCAGAGTATAAAGACTGACATCTCTAATGTACTGTTGGTGTAGTGAGACTTACTCGGACCATTCTTTTCCAGAGCGAAGGAGTTGAGTTCTATGACATTGATTAGAAGAATAGAAATAGTAAAAATTACACATTCACCAAGCTCCACCAAGTCCCAGATAATAAATCTTTCACCCAAAACAGTGCTATTTATACAGAGACTCCGCTCCTTAACAGCAGCAGTTCTATTACTGTGAGAGACCAAATTTAGCTCCACACCTGGATCAGACAGATGTATTTTATTATGATCGTACTCGAAAACATTAAATAGCATTTAGTTTGCTACCATGAGGCTCTCCTCCTTCCCTATCAGAGGATGTTACATCTTCCATATTAATTTATTTTTGAAAGACTTAAGGTAAACATATACTTCATTATAGTTTACATCAGCAAAGAGAAACCAACAGGCAGAAAGATGTGAACAGCACACGTATGCCAACAGGTTATTTTTAACTAAAAGCAATTTTTTCTGCATCATGAAACAGGAATGAGGTATAGTACTGGGCACTTCCAGCATTCCAGCCACGACAACATAAGGAGATAAGGATGATTAGATTTGCAGAGATGGGGCATCTTTTGTAAAAGAAAAAATTTCAAGTGCAGCACCCATTTCAAAGCTGACACTGTAGTAAAAATTCAGACAACACAAACACTGGAAGCAATTCTCTCTCCTCTGTTAAGTAAGCTTGTGCACTTGGTAAGTGCAAGTAAAAACACTGAGAGAAAAGGAAAGTTGAGATCTGCAGATCGACAGAATGATGTTAGCAGAGGGATAATGAGGAATCCTGCTCCAGACTGCCTTTGGTAAAACACTTGTGTAAAGAGACTTACTTGATTTACACACATCCCCCCCCCATTAGGTTATGCCTGCAGTGCCATTAAAGTTTTTAACTTCATATTTCATGTGCAGTATCATCCTCAAGGCTACTGTGAACATACACTGAGTTCAAGCAAAAACATTACAAACACCACCCAAGACCACCTTCTATGGCCCATTAATGACCTTGTAGGAACACAGGAAAATGGCAGTCGGCACATTATGCATCTGTACAGCTGATTTTTTTTTTCCCTTGGCATTCTCCCTGAACTGCTCCTTTTTTCTAGAATGGTTTGTGTTAAAGCACTGGGCTGATGCTCTTTTGTTTACCAGTAACCAGCTACTGTTTAAAAACAAGGATCTCCATTGTCAGCACCAATGAATGACGGGAGCATCAGCCATGAAAACACTTTGGAATTCTGAAGAACTAAAAGACCTGAGAGTCGGAGGCTAGAGCAGGACTGAAATCAGACTGACACAACACAGATATCTGGCTGAGCTTAAAATAGACTTGGCAGAAGTCAGCCTGGACTAATAATCGATCTGTGGATGTACTGACCACCCAGAACGTATCCAAGCCACAGCAAGTGCTCCCTATCCCTCCATCAAAACAAAAAGCTCTCCCACTTCCCATCAGGAAGCTTTGGAAATGCAGGATGAGAGAGAAAACTGTAAACTTTGAGCATACAGAACACAGGAAGGGAGGAAAGGGACAGGAAGGAAAGCAGCACATCTCAGAAAAATCAGGTAATGCCATTCTAAGAGACTCCTCTTGGGCAAGACCATAACAAAGGGAGCACCACCAACCCTTCAGAAAGTCAGCACGGGAAAACATGCACAGACCCCACAAAAAAGAAGCTGGGGGGAGAGAATTGGAGGGAAGAACAGATCTGCCTCCGGAAAACACCCATGGGCAGCCACTAAACATAGCCCAGGGTGGTTGTTTTCCTTGAGGTGGAAGGGAGACGGGTGTTATCTTTTCCTAAATGAGCCTATAGCTGGTAGCTGCATGAAAACTATTTTGAGATATATAAACATATTTTTCTCTGGGGCTTAATTACCACAAAGGATGCCGACCGATTTGACAAGTCAATTTTTCTCTCAAATAAAAAAAAAAAAAAAAAAAAAAAAAAACAAAAAAAAAAACAAAAAAAAAACCAACCAAAAAACCAAGCCAACCTGAAAAACCTCATTGTCTAGCAATGCAGAGCTTAAAAAGCAGCCCAAACATCCAAGGGATAAATATTAGGTATTTTCAATACAAAGCAATAAGCAATTGTTACCATTTCTCCTAATCGAGCTCCTAAAACATAGAAGTTCTGGACTGAAATCTAAGTGAATGTACATCTAGCTTACAATTTTTTAAATGGCTGTACATTTCAAACCCCAGAAAAAGCAGGCTGCAGATAGCTGTTTATTACAAATGACTTCCACCTCCTCCACAGCCCTCAAAGGCAAACTATAAAGCTGTGTGCAAAGCCAGACAATCTGGGCACCCAGCCATAAAGCATCACTGCTGCAGCACAGATAACTGTTCTCGCTCTCAGCCATCCTTGGCTGCAAACCCACGGGGAAGAGCTCCAGAAACCAGACCTCAGGACTGTCAGGGCTCCTAATATTTTATGAACTTGAATTACAACTACGTTCAAGACCTCAGTGCTGAAAAATTACAGTGCTGATTCACACCCAGGGTTGAGACCAAAACTCACTCAGATTTGCCTGGTACCCTGAACCTTGAGATGCACGAACAGCCAGTCATTTTACAGCTGCCTCCAGCGACAGAAGCCTTTTTATTGGGAGGAAGAGAGAGACATGCCACACTTCAAAAAAAAGACAAAAGAATCAGATGCATATTTTAAGGTAGTGCTGCATTTTCCACCATCTTTGACATGACCTCAAAGAGCACAGTGACTATTTGTGCAGGAACAGGCAGTTTGTTTAGGATGAAATCCAGAATTTTTTATCTTGGGTGGGAGATTTTCGTGAGGTATTCCTACAAGGTAGGAAGGTGCACAAATGAAGTTTCAGAAAACACAGTTGTAACTGTGTTTGGGAATCCACAGTGAAGTTAACCATGATTAAGTAATGATAAAATAAGCATAAGTACATCTCCTTCTGACACTTAAGATGTACAACTTAGCCATGCTTTCAGTTGACAATTTTCCTAAATAGCACAGATTCCTAAAGGGAGATCAAATAATACTTTGATTCCTCTGCTTTCATACATTAAGAATAACCATCTTTCATTTTACCAATAGCATTTGCCAGTGAAGAGATGGTGCAGAGCACATAGATCATTTAGTAATGCAATTTAATGTCACTTCTAGATCATCTCTCCATTCAATAAAGTATACTTCTCTTCTAAACACTATTTGCCCTGGCTGATATCTTCATAATACAGCTGAAAACCTCAAGCCATTATCACTAGAAGGCATCAGCTGATCCTAAATTGGCTAGACTGCAGCGTCACAGGCATTTAAGAGGTTTCCTTATCATTCATCTTTAATACTGAGGGATCGACACACTCCTACCTGCAGCTCCTAGGCCAAGGGGAAACCTTCTAATGGTATTACCATTATCTTGTAATCTGAATTTTAAACAATTAAAACAATAGCACTTCTGTGTTGCAGGTCTCTACTGCAACCAAAGATGATACATTTTTCATCAGTTCTCGTGTTCAAAGTCTTACATAAAGCACTGATTTTTTTAAAAAGCAGCAATATGCAATCTGCATTGAAGCAGCTGAACCTTCAAAGAGAAGCAGCACTGTAACAAGACACTTAAATTTAAGTAATCAAGAGAGACCATTTGGTTTACTCAGGAAAGGTTTGGTCATTTTATTTTAAATCTGCAGTTCTTGTAGTCAATAAGATCTGGCAATTCTTTCCAAATGAAAGCCTCTTTTTACTGAAGCAGGGGATGGCTCCACCCCTGACCTCCTCCTTCAGCTTGTTTTGGAAAGGGGCCAGATGACAGCATTTGGAAAAGCGCATGTTTATCTCGGCGAGGCCAGCTGCTAAGTTAACATATTACCCGTTCCCACATCCCCCGCTCTTGGTTAAGTCTTCACAGCTAAAACTGAAAGTAAACGCTGCCATTGGGCTTTTAATAAATGTAACACGAAAGAGAAAAGGAGTCTCCATCGCATGGAGCATCTGAACTGTCTGGAGAAGTGCAGGTCAATTTGAGTGAACAGCAGGCAGTAACTCTGTCAATAAAATTCTCTGCCTTTCTGAATGAAGTGAATGAAAAACGGAAAAACAAGTGGTTTTATTTCTAGACTAATTTAAAGCTATGCTTTCTACAAGGCTGCCGCTCAGCAACAGTTGGCTCCAATACACAAGGAGATTATAAGCCCCTGCCTGACAAAACCTTAAACTTTACCTTGTTTTATTGTTAGTCCATACTTGGCAAGGTATGGAACATGGGAGCTTTGAGAACTTCAACATAGAATCTTTAGATTAAAAGTAGTCTTATGCCCAATTATGTTTTTCTCATTTTAAGGAACTTTCATCCCATTATTTTCAAAGTCTTAAAAACCTCTTTCAAGCAAAAAGAGTACAGAATTACCTTACTTCCCTCAAACATCAGTGAAAGGTCTCAACTAATCAAAAGCACAGTGTGTTATCTTATTAGAAAAGACAAATCCTGGAAAAGAAACCAGAAATTAGGCCGGAGAGGTGGGGTTTTCACTGATCCCAGCCAGGTCCAGCAGGCTTTGCAGTGGGCAAACCCATCCACCCACAGGTGATCAGATACAGATTTTGGAAGAAGCCAAGATGCCAGGGCTGAGGGTGAACCTCCAAGTCCCCAAAATGGTTTTTAGCCCAAGGGCAGTGTCCCAGAGCAAACTCCACTCTGCTGTGGCCAGTGGGGAAATGGCACAGCCCAAGGCTGCTCACAAGGACATTCCCAGGCACTGGGACTGACACCCTGCACCAAAATAATCCATGTGCTGTAAAGCTGATGTACAGCACACACAAACCACCCGTGTGTAACACAACAGCTCTTAGTCTGATGGATACCCAGACTTAGATCTATCAATATGGGAATCCACACATAGAACAGGAACATGAATACACCCTAAATCTATCCTGCTGCAATCCAGAGGAGCTCTCAATAAAAAGGTTTGTCTGCCCTGTTTCTTTCATTGCTACAAACAAAACCTTTAAACAAAAGTATAAAATATTGCCTAAAATACAGCCTCTACTAATACCCATCCCTCTTGCCCTGGAGCGAGTCCTGGCTCCAGCAGCTTCCCCTATGGCAGCACCTGTTCTCCGGGGGCTGGACTGAAATGAACCTTCCTCATCTCAGGAAGCCAGGCAGATCACTTCCAGTCAGAAATGATCCGTTCCCCTTTGAAGATAAGGACAAAGCCACACAAGGCTTTATTGCTCTACTGCTGGTGCCCTTAAGCACTCATTTTCCCTAAAAAAAAAAGTTCAAATTAATCTGATTTACTACAGCCTTTTTCACAGGCTGAGTCCCGGGCTCGGAAGCAGCCAGGTTAGGTTACCCACCAGCCGGCATTCTGCAATCTCACCCAAAAAGCACCACCAGGGCTACCCAGGGCAGACCGAGCCTCCACAGGCTGCAGCAGTTTCCTCACTGGGGTATCCACGGCTAACACTGATGCTTTCACGTTCTGGAAAGAATTCCAGAAGCCAGAGCAGGGACGCCAGCGCATCCGGGGGCTGTTCCTCAGCACACCATTTTGAGCTCACAAATAACACACAGGAGCAACCAGCCAGACATCCCAGGGATTCCTGAACCCGAGGAACCGCGGTTGTGGAAAACTCTTGTGATGTGCTAAGCACAGGTTGCACCCACTGCCAAGTCACCTCCTATTTCCTTGGAAAACACCAGGGGAAGCAGTGAGAATCTGTGTGTACCTTCCCACTACTTTCTCTAAATTATTATTTTAAAAAATGTAACATCCGAGAGGAAACTGCATTTAAATTCTCAGTCGTCGGGGAATCCAAAAAAACCCAGCCACCGCACGGAATGAGGGCAGGATTTGGAAGCCATGCCTCGCTCTCCCAGTGCATCCAGCAGCAGTGCAGATGTTCTCCTGCTCCTCCGCTCTGGCATTGTCCTCAGGTCCACAGCACCACCGACACCCACCTGATTTAAAGCTCTGCACCACCGACCAGCCCACTAACAGCGGGATTTATTGGAATTTTAATTACCTTAACCGGCCTAATGTCCACAGCAAATTTCTGTATATAAATTAGCATAATTCACCAGATACATACATATGCAAACGAGAGGGAAAAATATGCAACAGACACGGGTATGACGTCCCAAAGATTATTTCTAAATTTAAACTGGCTGTTAGAATAATTGAATAAATCTCTTCTCGCAGATACACTCGAGTTGTAGCAGAAAATAAACTAGCCACAAAGACCTGCAGTATTATTTTTAATGGGAAAACAGGGAGGAAAACCCAACTGAGTTCAATAAATCCCATAATTGAACCTCCAACTAATTACATATTAAGAAGATTAACCTTTGACACAAACTTGTGATACAAACAAAGAAGCCTAGAACAATTAATAAACTTCCAGTGTTTCAAGATTTCTCAGGTTAACAACTGAGCCCTCCCCATTTTCCTCCCCTTCTGTGTCGCAGTTAAAAGGATAAACTCTGTTTAATACTCTTTCTCCCCCTGGACATTCCAGGTTTAGACGAAGATCTCTCTGTGAATACTCAGGAGAAAATTACTGCAGATCCCCACAACCTCATTACGTGGCGGGAAAGAGGAAAAATAACCCAAATCTAGATATTTAACTTTTAAGAGAAAGCAGCCATGAAGGACAAAGCTGGAGCTCATGTGCTCGCCCACAGGACAGCACCGCTGGCCATGCCAGTTTTCCAGCCCTGGGATCATCTCCAACCCGCTCTGCGATAATTTTCACACGTCTAAGTTCTAAAGCAAGAGCACACGCTCATGCCTTGCAGCAGAAGCTGCCTTCATGTCGTGTCTGAGTAGCACAACATGTTCACAAATGGCACTTTCTGCTCGCTGTTCAGGGAGAAACAGCGATTCCGGACAGAGAAAAATTACGGAATTAATTCTAGCAATAAAAAAAAAAAAAAAAAAAATCCGGAGGTTGATCACATTTTAAAGAATTGTATAAAAATAAAATGGATTTTGAAATGTTTTGGGGGTAGTTCTTGCTTCGCTGACTAATAAGCAGTCTAAAAATAATAATAATCTAGTTTAGACTTGTGAAAAAGGAGGAATGCACCGGCTTTGCAGGTCTCTTCCCCTGCTAACTTCCACCGTGCCCGGATCAAGAGAGGCTCTTACCCCTTCTTACCTTTTAGTCTTTTCTTTATGGGGCTCTTTGGCAGCTTTCGATTCAGTCTTGCTGTAAGGAAACAAGTGAGTATTTTGTCTACCGTGTAGGGGTCTTTCTGACGTGTTCCTTTCTTATTTTTAACGCTTTTTTTTTTTAATTTTTTTGTAAGTGTACCCGTAATTTCACGAATATGAATACGAAAAAAAATCTCACACGGCCAAAAAAATTAAGTTTTTTGTTGTTGTCGTCGTCGTTTGTTTACCCCCCTCAGGGAAAAAAAAAGTCTGCCACACAGGAGATGAAAAAAAACCCAACAGATCAACAGGAAAACACTATCCAAGTAGAAAAGCAAAGAGCTTCAGTGTTATCCAGCCCAGAAGAGAAGCGCAGCAAAAGCAGGTCCAATTCCAAAACAAGCTTTCGATTTCCAGTGAAGCAAAAAAAAAAAAAAAAGAAAAAAAAAAGAAAAAGAAAAAAAAGACAACAAAAAAATAACCAAGACCAAGAAACCAAGACAAAATACACGTTCAAGTCCCCAGCTAAATTTTTGCACGAGTGTGTTTTAAATACAAGTTTGCTTTTATGTGTTGCAGCAAAACCCACGAAAAGCCAGGATTTGGAGTTGATCGGGATGAGTTCTCGTGTGTGTGTCTTGATGGGTTCTCAGTCCACATGGAGGAGCATCTGAGGGCTTTTCAAAAAGTGCAAATCAAAAAGAGAAACTGGGATCCAGAAAAGAGTTTTAAGATGGATCCCCCCTTCAAAATAAAAGGAGGAGGGGAAAAAAAAAAATAAAACACCACCTCGGAGGCACGGGGGAGATGCGGAGTCTCACATGGGGCTGCGGGCAGGAGGAGGATCCCGCCGGGAGGTCCGGGGGGGGCGGAGGATCCAGCGGTGTCTCTGCGAGGGGAGGAGGGTCCGCGGCTCCGCAGGGACCCCGCGGGCGATCCGGGGCGGGAGGAGGATCCTGCAGCCGCTCCCGCAGGAAGGAGCGAGCGCGGGGAGGGGATCCGGGGAGGAGGATCCAGCAAAGTCTTTCACGGAGGGAGGAGGGAGCGGGGAAACCCGACAGTCTGTGTGCCTGGCTCGCAGCGGGATCCGCGGGCAGGCGGGGGTGGGGAGGGGGGGGAGATCCCGCGGCTCTCTCCGTGTCCTCCGCAGAGATCCGGCAGGGACCCGGGTGGGCGGCGGGGGGAGCTGGGACCCGGGGGTCGGCGGGGAGCGGGGCAGCCGAGGCGGCGGCGTGTCCCCGGGGAGCCGCAGCAGCGCCTCGGGCAGGGTCGGTCGGTCCGCCGGGCTGCTGAGGGGGAGGGGGGGGGGGGGACGCAGCGCCTCTCGCCGTCTCTCCCGCTCGCTCTCGCCTCGTCCGCTCGCAGGGCAGGCGGTGCCGGGCTCAGTGCTGCCGGGCCGGTCCCCCGCTCCTCCGCGCCGCCGCCGCTGCCGCCGGTGCCGCCCTGGGGAGCAGAGGAGCCGCTGCCGCCGCTGCCGCCGCCGCGGCCATTTTGTCGCTGACTGACAGAGCCCCGCCAGGCAGCGCGAGACCGCGGGGCGGCTCCGCGCGCGCCCCCTCCCGCGCTGGCCGCGAACAGGAAGTGCCGCGCTCCCCCCTCCCCCCCCCCCCCCGACCCGGCCCTCCGAGCACGTGACGCAGGCGGGGAGGGGGGAGCACCCGCCGATATGCAAATGAGCGCGGCCGCCGCAGCCAAACAGCGACGAGGCCGCGCGCGCGCGCCGCGGGCCACGCCCCCTACTCCGCCCCCCCGCGCCCCCCCCCCCCCCCCGCGAAGGCGCGCGCCCTCCCGCCACCGCCGCGCGCGCAGCCCGCGCCTCGGGGGGGGGGGGGGGAGGAGAGCTGTGCCCACCCCACCCCCACCCCACCCCTAAAGGGGTGCAGGGGGGTCACCCCCCCCGCCAGCCGGGCAGATGGGTGTCGGTGCATTCACACACACACACACAACCTCCCCGTGCAAACGGCAGGTGCGAACGGCAATTCACTAATTCACTAATTCACCCCTCCCCCGCACAAACCCCCGCCGTGGGGGGGTGAGAGAAGGCGAGAGAGATGTGTCCCTCCAAAGGGGTGTAGAGAGGCTGTGCCCCCCCCCCCCCGAAAGGGGTGCAGGAGGGCTTCATGCGCACACACCCCCATGCAGATGGGCGTCGGAGCACCCACCCCTCCGTCGCGCACCCCCGCGGGAGGTTGGGGGGAAGGGACGGGGGAGCTGTGCCCGACCCCCCCCAAGCGGTACAGAGGGGCTTCATCCCCACTGCCGTGCAAATGGGTGTCGGTGCGTTCACACACACGCACACCCCGGGCGAGCAGCATTAGGCGCATTCACCCTTGGGGACGGGGGTGGCAGGAGAGCTGTACCCCCCCAAAGGGGTATAAAGGGGCTGCCTCCCCAAAAGGGTGCCTTCCCCCCCACCCCTTGCAAATGGGTGTCGGTGCCTTCACCCCTCCTCACACGCCCCCGCAGGTTGGGGCTCTGTTGGGGTGGAAGGGGGGATTAAACACGGTCCTGCTGCACCCCGAGTTTCCAGCAGCCCCCTCTCTGACAGCATCCCTTGCCTTAAAGATCCATCCCTCTGGATATATCCGTGCCCTGGCATGAGCAGTGTGCACGGTGTGTCCGAGCGCATCCACCCAGCTGTAGGTGTGCACAGAGCTGTGAGCACACGCGTGCAGGGACACCCCTGGGTGACACTCTCGGGGTATCCCTGGACACCGCCCAGCCCTCCAGGACACCCTCCTGCACAGCCCTGCTGGGCTCTTGGCCATCGGAGGGGATCCCCGTCCTACCCAGGTACCTCCAAAAAGAATTCTGGTGTTTAAAATGCGCTCGTGGCTGAGAGCAAGCCGGCGGAGCCGCCGGGAATTGTGCACCTCGGGGAGGGGAGATGGAAATGTCACATTTCAGAGTGGTAGCGTTGACTTGTCCCCCACAATAACCACATTAACTGCTTCTGTCAGGAGAAAGTCAGGATCTGGTCTCAAAATACCATGGGAAGAGTGGAATGCAAAAAAAAATGAGTCATTTTAGCTAAAAATTGTTGTGTCTGGGTCTTTCAGCAGATCTTCGCCGGTTCTCTCTCCTCTCCTGCCTCCTCTCCCCCTTCTGCAGCGAACGTCTTGGGAACTGCAAGGAAATCCAGAGCCCGAATCTTTATTTGCTCAGGCCGTTCCACTTAAATCTGAATGGAGCACGGGTTACAGAGCAGGGCTGTTACTGCGGCCGGTGGGACGGCACCCACAGCAGAGGATTTGGGGTGAAAGAAGCACACCCCCAGCATGATGCCTGTTGGCATTTGTGATGCCAGCCCCTGGGCAAATGACACCAGGAGCCCGGATCCCCTTGACCACTGGAGGGAGCCCATATTGTGCCAGAATGCAACAGAAACGCTATGGGGAAGACGAAAAAAACCACTAAAATATGAAATACCAGATCATTGTAGTCAGAACAAAGTGTCTTCTCCAGGTCAGACCGTGATCTATAGCGATGCAAAATGTTATAAAAATCAGATTTAAATGTCCCATTGTACTTCATCAGCACAAAGAAAGGAAAGAATTATTAAGAACAAGGCTCTTTTTTTTCCCCCCCACGTTTTGAATGTCAGTCTGGCACCTTTCACCGGGAGTGAATTCATCCGCCAGGATGGTGGCAGACCTGGCTTGGAGGGAAAATGCCTTTGTGTCATCCCAAGGACCAGCTCAGCTTCCCCTCACTCTCCTTGCTTAAATGTAGGTCAGCACCTATAGACTCCTTCCCAACCCGCCCCGGAGCAGCAGCAGCTCATCACTGCTGCTCTCCAAGGAGCTTTTGCTCTCCTGATAAGCCATCCACTCCAGAGAGGCAGAACAGAAGAGGCCACATGCCCTGCTTATGGCACAGCATCCTCATCGTGCACCTACAGAAGGCTGCCCCGCACCAAAAACTCTGCTTGGCAATTGCGCCGAGGAATGTTCCTGGTTCCCTAAATTATGTGTTGTGAACGTTGAAATATTTGTAATTCAAAACACACTTTTAACATACAAATATTTCTGGCTTCGCAGAGTGGTGCCAAGTTGCTGGAGACCCTGAAATGTCAAAATGGAATAAAACTGAAAGTGATTTGTGTACTAATCTTTTTTTCTTGGCCCTGGCAAAATTACCATCAAAAGCATGATGTAACCACAGCCCCACAGACACAGAGAGCCCGTTGTATTTGACACCCGTGTTCTAAAATACAGGTAAAAACACATTCTAGTAAACCTTTCCTATCTTACCTGAGCTCTTTTACCATTGATATGAATACAGGGCTTTATCCAACGTAATTTTGATTTTTTTCCCCCTACTTTGCTCTCCTGCTGGTGTTTTGCCCTCCCACTCCCCTGGTTGTTCTCCTTGGGAGCTTACATAGATCTGGGCACGTTTGCCCCCCCAGCACCATGAGCTGAGGCTCTGTACCAGCTGGTGGCTGCTGTCACCACGGATGGTACATCTGTCCCCTAATTGCCCCTCAGCCTGAGCTGACAGGACCCTGGTAGGGCACAGTCTTCTCCTTGAGCTGTGCTTTTCCAGAGCTGCTCCAGCACAGGAGCCGCTGCTGCCTTTGAAGCCTCTCCTACCCCCAGCGCTCAGGTAGTGGCTTTTTGTCACACGTGAGTAAGAACAGATGTGAGCTGGTGCGAAGGGGAGGAAAAGGGATAGATGATGCCAGCGGTTCAGTGCTCGCAGAGCAGGAGGAATTCCGCTGCTGCCTTGTAAACCTCCACTTCCCCAGTCTGCTTGTGTCTCGGGGAAAGGGCTGTGACCAAAGTGTCCCCACGTTGGGTGGGTGGCTCTGAGCACAAAGAGCCAGGCACTCACACAGATGCAGAGTTTTCTCTGCTGAGAGTGACAAAGCCGAGCTAAGCAAAGGTCTTCACACATTCAGGGCTGTGTTGGGGTGGCTCAATCACACCGAGGCAAAATATTCCTCCACTGCAGGCTTTACACCTCTTGCTTGGTTTTGTATCATCCAACCGAGCACAAAATCATCACCAAGCACTTCTTCCACTTCTTACCCAGCAATAATGAGCGCACACAAAATTAGTGTCAAAGCCTGACTCGAGCACTGGCCATGCTCCAATGGCATAACCTCATTCCTTAAGGACAATCCTGTCTCTGATGCTGAACAGCATTTCCCAGAGCCCACACAAAGTGAAGCTACACCTCCAAGGCTCTCCCTTGTCTGAGCTGATGCTCAGAGGCTGAGTGGGCAAGATTGCACTGGGCAGCCAGGATCCAGGATACCATGGGCTCTTGCCGAGTTTTCCAAGGAGAGTAAGAAAGTCAAAGACATTTGTACAGAGTCCCTCTGAAGGATGCGAGCACATCCCTCCTGGCCACCCTACCACAAATTGTGTCTTTGGGGTGAACACTTAAACAGAATCATAGAATCACGGAATCATAGAATTGTTAAATTGGAAAAGACCTCAAAGATCTTTGATTCAACCATTAATGAACTGTACTGAACTTATACATCAGTTTTTATTGGAAAAACTCACTTTCATAACTTATGTTTCTTTCCCCACACTTTCCTCCCACTTGCTGGGACCATGCCCTGCTGTGAAACCTCCACATCAGCGTGGTTGTACCTAGCTGTGAAATATCCTCTCCATGGCACTGGCCCGAAGCAGAAAGGGCTCCTGAAACCCTGGTACCCGGGTTCCTCCTGTTGTCTGGCCCACACATTTCACATCAGCAAACCCACTGTGGCGAGCATCATCACAGGAGTCTGACAGTTCACCTCTTACCCCTGCCTTGGATGAGCCAGGTTCCCCTTTTTTTGTGTAACAACGAAATGCTTGAAACATTTTCCCAGAAAACACAACATCTGGATTCAATCCCTCCCCAAGCTGAGAGTCTCTAACCTGTATTTCCCATGAGAGAGATGTAGCACGATGCTAAACAGCAATCTGGCAGGGGGGAAAACAAGGTATTTTTCATTCTTGCTCTCCAAGCAGAGCTATTGTACAAACAGGAACACAAGTGTCCTGAGGCCAAAAAGCGAGCGAGAAGCACATGACTCCCTACCCCGCCTGCCGCAGCAGCAGTGATAACACGTTCTGCTTATTATCAATAGCTGTTTTACAATAAATACATAATCCTGAGGGCTCAGAGCCCAGGGTTTGCTTACCCTATAGCTCACCCCATAATTTACCCTATAGGTTGTTTTGGGGGAGAGGAAGCAATGGTTTAGAGGTTGGAAGCTGTGAATGTGGCACCTCGAGTTAAGTCTATAGGCTGGAGGAATGTGCAGGGATGCAAATTTCCCGTTGTGCTTCTGAGAATAAAAGTACTGCCATTAATCAGCCTCTCTTCCTCTGTTTTTTAGGTCATCACTTATTGGTACAAGGGGGCTGGAACAAGCAGAGGGAAGACACAGAGTGTTCCAGTGGCACAGACAGTGCTCATCATCCAGGCACGGCTGCGGATGTTACAGAAAACCCTGGTTTTGTACAGAAAACCCTTGCTGAGCATGCAAACCCCCAGTGAAACACTGGAGTTGTCACCTCTGGTGCTGACAGGGGCACCAAGCCAAGTGTCTGTAATAAAAATCCTGCAGCAGAAAGGGAAAAAGCCCTGATTACCCAGCATTTCAATGAACTGGGAGGAAGCTGCCAATGCTTCTTTGCTGAAAAGAAGCCATTCCAAAAAGGTTTTTCCAAGCTAAAATTCAGCTTGTAGATTTTTATCTTCACCCCACCCAGAGCCTCCTGCACATGTGGGAAGCACTGGAGCTGTTTTCATGATGTGCTCAAATGTCAAGGTGCTTTTGGTTTTCCTACCTGTTTGCAAGTCTCTCATCCTAATGGAAATAAAGCAGAGTTGGGGGCAGGCCACAAAAA
Source organism: Corvus moneduloides (assembly GCF_009650955.1). NCBI lineage: Eukaryota > Metazoa > Chordata > Aves > Passeriformes > Corvidae > Corvus > Corvus moneduloides. Next base: position 8,581,542 of record NC_045494.1, read on the forward strand.
GGTTCATTTGCTGCGTATACCAGTCTGATCTTCTTTGGCAGCTCAAACAGCTGCACCCAAGAAACACCTAAGGGATGAAAATTCTTCTGAAACCAGTGGTCAGGAGAATTCCTTCTAGCACCCCACCAGCTATCAAAGCAGTGGTGAAACAATTTGGAAATACTTAATTTAAAAAATAAGCCCCAGTCGTCAGGCCAGGCATTGCTCCCACACTGGTTCTGCAGTGCCTGTGGCAGCCCAACACCATTTCCTTAGGACAAACCAGCCTTTGGTGGGGTTTTGCAGCAGGACTTTTATGACATATGTCAGTCATCTAATGCTGGCAGTGGAACAAGGCAACAGAACAGATTTCAGCCTCCAACATTTCTGCTGGAGGATTTCTTTGTATCACAGGCGCTAAGTGTGGGCATCACCCTCACTCCATCACCTCCTAATCCTGGGAGCTTTGCAGAGTAAAGGATGGCAGAATGGCAAATGCCTACAGCTGCAGCTCCTTTCCAAGCAGTTGCTGGGCCAGCAACTTCAATGTTCAAGGTAAAAATGAGTTATGATAGCCCATATAGATGAGACAAAAATGAGATTCTTGGGCAGTTTTTGTGAGACCAGGTGATGGATCCAGTGGTAAAAGAGCTTTTCCCAATGTCCTGACTGATACACATGGGAATAATTTGACCTCTCTAAAACCTTCCCATATTTTCAGAGGGCTGTAACATCCACTTCTTTCTTTCTTTGATTAAGCTGGGCATCCTGGCTGCTGCCTTCCTTCTCTGTCAGGGGCAGAGAACATTTTGAAAGGGATTGATGCCAGTATAATGTACATTTATTGCCTGCCTTGGGAACTTTGGGTGAATGTCTCTGATGTCATGACTGTTACTCTGCACAGACTCACCAGGTATCAACACTTCGGGTTGGATTGTACCTAGGGCAGCTTCTGTATTCCTGACAGAGCTGATATGACTTATCCCTGGGGTGAGGAGGTGGGAGAGAAAGAATTACTTGTGACAGATACTAGTCATGCTGCTTAATGAAGTTTTGCAAGGTGTTCAGAAACAGCAGGACAGGGTCAAATCAGGGAAGGTCACGCCGCTGGAAGCTGCAATCCTGACTCAAGACCTGGCTTCTCCCCAGAGCCTGTCACTCTGCTCCCTACCCGGCTGGCAGAGCTGCTCAGATTGCAAAGAATTTATTGACACCCACCCACCATCCCTAAAGTTTTATGGCAATATAGATCCATTAGAAATCCATTTTACAGAGGTATTAAAATAATGAAGGTGAGAATTAAGAGAACAGCACACTCCTTGGAAAACCCGCTGATCATAATATACTGCTTTAAAGAAAGTTATCGTGCAGTCCCCTTAAAGAAAGTTATCAATTAGTCACTGTATTAGACATGGGAGAATTGTTCCCTGAAGAGGATTTTAGGAGGAAAGCCAGTGAGTAAGTGATGAATTTATCACCGGGGGTTGCATGGCTCCATGGATTAAGATGACGTGGCACAGAGGGCTCGGAGAGCAGACCGAGATCCTGGTGGCCCTGGGGAGGTTCAGGCAGGAGCACCGGTGTGGGGTGAGATGTGACACGGCTCCCAGACAGGGTGACAGCAAGTTGAGGAGGAGATGTGACACCAGGGGGGTGGATCAGAGCTCCCACATGTCCAGCGAGCTCAGGCCACTGGGCAAACACTCCCACAGCTGCCTGTACCTGCTGCAGTGCTGGCTTGGGGATTCTGCCCCATGCTCTTCTTCCCCACAGCCTTCCAGACCACCACAATGTGCTGGGTAGAATCAAAACACAATGGGTTTTCTGGTACAGATGCCCCACTGAAACCAGGGACATCAGGGCTGATATGAAACAGGCCCTGGTCAGGGGCTGGGTAGGGGAGATTTGTCTGTCCCTGCAGCTGAGCTGTGAAATGCCCTGGGGTGAGCCAGGACAGCAAAAGCTGAAGTCAAAGTACAAAGGACAAAACCTACTTGGCTCCTGCAGCTCAGATAACTGAACATGGAGAGAGGAAGGAGCCACAGGGACATGGCTTTCCTCTGTGGACAAACATTACCTGGTAACATCTAGACAGGATGAGCACACGTGAGCCTGTTCCATCCCAGCAGTCTGGGGGAGACAACACAAAAGAGAGAGGCTTGTCGAATGACAAGGTTGTGAATGTTGCCTAGAATTGGGAGAAATCACAGTATTTCCATGGAATTGGAATAAACTTGCAAAATATTTTGTTTTGATCCAAACCATCCCTGGAAGTATTTAAAAGATGTGTAGCTGTGGTGCTGAGGGACATGGTTTGGTGGTAGTTTTGGCAGTGCTGGGTTAATGCTTGGACTTGATCTTAAAGGTTCTTTCCAACCTAAACAATTCTGTGATTCCATAAATCTACATTTCTCAATGCAAAGGCGTTTTGTGAGCCCAAAGCTGCCCTCCTCTATTGCTGCATGGCTGAAAGGGCTCCTGCAGTGACCACGGCAGTCGCCCGCTGCCCACACCTCGCCCGGCTCAGCCGAGAAGCTCAGCAAAGTCCTGACAAATTGCCAAGCTCTCCTGAGATAAATAATCACAAACAAAAATATTTGTGTTTACTGTGGGGATTTGTCTGTGCATAATTATGCATTAGTCATTACGAGGACTACAGGAGAGTTTTACACATGTAAATATGTTCAGTTAATTAGACAGGACTGCTTTTGGTTTGTTTCTTCTCTGCAGTCTGATCCTGAAGTCATCAAACACTCCTGGATCACGAGGCGGGTTGAACGATGTATGTGAGGAAAACAGGTCTCTCCCTGCTCGTAACGCAGCTCTGGGTATCAATATATACTCCTTTAAAATACTTCTTGTAGCTTCTCTGTTACAGCCTCAAGGTACTGCACACGATGCAGCACAACCTTCACACTGTTCTCTCATGTTCGTGTTTCAAGGGGAGATCAGATGGATTTCTCAGGTGATACAATATAAGACATTATTTTCTTCTGAAACATTTTTAAGTGCAGCAGCTTTTAGTAATCTTCTAGCATCTTCTCCTATGTATGACAGAGTCTATTAATGTCATTTGCATGAGAAGTACACAATAAATCATTCATGCACAGTTTAGTACAGGTTAAGTGTAACAGCCTAACTGTGATTTTCTGTAAGAAAATCAGAGCAGCTCATCAGCTGGTGTAAATCAGCAGTGCTCCATCAAAGCCACTGAGTCACACCAACTAATTGCTTGGCCCAGGGGAAAGATTAGGCAAAAAAGCAGCAGGGAAGAGCACGATTCAGGACCTTCTCCTGAGAGCTTCTCTCCTAAAATCCTTTCCAAAGAAAATCCGTAGGCTGTGGGGCTGGCACAACCTGGTTGGTCCAAGGTCATTGCTGTCCTGCTGACAGCCCTGGGCTCTGCTGTGGCCTCACTCCTGGAGGGTGAGGAGTGTTCAGGGGACCCAGCCTGGAGCAAGGCCAGGAGCTCAGTGGGAAGCCTTGGGCTTGTCCCGGCCCTGAGGGTGGGAGGAAGATCAAATTCCCCAAGAACCTGCAGCTGTCATTTAGGCAAGAGCCTGGAACAACAGCAAAAGTAGTTCCAACGCCTCCAGGTGTGGGGTTGAACTAGATGACCTTTAAGGTCCCTTCCAACCCAAACCATTCTGTGACTCCGTGGTTTAGGACAGTGTGGTGTCCATGTATCGATCTCCATTTCACTGCTGGATATCCTCCATGTTTGGAGCACTGACTCCATTTGCTCATGGGAGGAGGAGGAGGAGGAGGAGAAGGAGGAGGAGGAGAAGGATGCATTCCCTGCCCCCGGGGCAGCACAGCAAACCCCCCTCAGGAGATGCCGATAGGGAAGGGGCCACCCTGCTGCACCCAGCCTGGTCCAATATCTCTGGAAGTGAAAGCAAATTCCTTTGCAGTGATGTGGAATTTGTCACCCCTCTGGAAAGGGGCCATGTGGGCATGAGAGGAGCAAGGGGTCCCTGGAGGGAGGTGGTTAAGGCAAAAATCCATATTGTCCCTCAGCAGCACTGAGAACTGATTGCGTGGCTCAGCTTCGCCCAGGCAGGAGGCGAACATGGGCACAGCTTCACTCAGAAATGAAGATCTTTCTCCTCCCCTCCTCCTGTTTTTTCTCTCTGTTTTTCGGCCTGGTTCTTGTTCTCACTGTGGCAGCGTGTGGGACAGAGGCTCATTGTTCCTGCTGCTCAGGGAACACGCCGCAGGACTGATCTTATTAGAGCTGGGGCCATGCCCGGGCCAGCCTGGGAGGAGCCAGCAGCCAGCAGCACATCCTGGGGGGCACACCCTCGGGGGACATGCTGGGGGTACATCCTCAGGGGCTCATCTTGGGGACACATCCTTGGGGGTACATCCTGGGATAAGTTCCTCAGGGCGCATCCTGTGGACACATCCCTGGGGGCACATCCTCGGGGACACATCATCAAGGGCACATCCTGGGAATACATCCTGGGGGGCACATCCTCAGAGGGACATCCTGGGGGCTCACCGTGGGGTGCAGAGGCAGCCCGTGTCCCCCACCACCTTGGGTCAGTGCGGCCACTCGGCATCACTCACCCAGGGCTTGATTTTGGCTGAGGTTTCAGGGCTTCACTTGTGCTTGGTGCCTTTGAATCAAGCACTGGGTAGCTCCAGTCTAACAGTGAAAATGAAGGTGAAAGTGGAGCGTGCTGCATCCAGGACCTCGGGGGCTCTACCAGGTTGCCATGGCAAGGGCATCAACAATGAGGTTGTTTTTAACCTCCTTGGCCGAGTACATCACACCGGTGCAGTCGTGCTCACGCCTGTTTCTCCCCGCTGCTCCCCGCTCATTTGGGAACACAACGCTCTACAGAGAAGCCAGGAAAAAGTTTAAATCCTACAAATACAGAGGAGAAAAACTAAAGGAGGGTCTCCATGAAGTGCACAGCAACTCAGTGGCTGTGCTCCTGGTGCAACTGAGAGCCAGCCAGGCTGATCGAGATGCATCTTCTAAATGCCCAAACACCAGAAGGAAGTTGCACAATCTCAGGCTATTTATTTGTTACTTATAAAGAGCATCATTTTGAATGCACCGGCTAAATAAGGATTAATTGTGTTAAAAATTCAGGTTAACAAACGCTGTAAGGAGTTGTCTTAGGGGAAATAAAAGGGAACAACAAAAAAATCTCGGGCACTAATGATTAGAACAAAACCCTGATGTTAAGAGGACTTTGTCTCAGTGGAAGCAAGTTATTCATCTTTTCCAGAAGATACATGCATGCATTGCAAAATGTTTATTTTGTACTCTCTGAAGTGGTTAATCTACATGCAAAGCAATGAAAAGGTGCCTTATTAGGCTAATTGCTAATAAAAAAAAAGAGAGAGAGAAAAAAACCCCCAGAACTACTGTGAGCAAATATTTAAAAACAGATGCAGAAGGCTGTGAAAACAAACACAATCTCGTTTTTCCATGAAGTTTTCCCACCAGAAATCAGACAGTTCAAAGAGACGTCCGGTTAATGCGGTACCTCCAGGCTCCTGGCGCTGGAGCTGTTCATTAGCCGCTGCGTAATTCTGTGATGCAGAACTGGATTAATGGAAAGGTGACTGGGAGCCACCGAGGGACCTGCTAATGATACTGCTTCGTCCTTAGAGAAGTCCTCTCTAGCCTTGCCCACGTGCGGCAAAACACACACACCATCAGGATACAATGCCACATTATCACAAGAAAACACTTTGGAGAGGGGAAGAAGATGTCATCACCGAGTGGTGCTGGGAACTGGTGAAACCCAAGATGGAAAAATAATTGCATGCATGTTTTTTAATACAACAGGATTCCCCCAAGCTCATTAAAGCAGATGGAAGTTTTAAAACCTGTATTACTTTAAAAATTAATTTACAGCTGTGGGGCTTGGTGGCCCAGAGAACATTAAAATGATAAATCCGGAAAGGTGATGTGAGCAGAAAGGAGGATTGCTTTGGTCACAACATGGCCTCATGCAGCTGGGAAGGGGAGATGGCACCGTTTTGTTGCTGTCTGACATTTACCTCTGCTGTGCCATTCCTGGGCTTAACCCAGATTTTAAAATACTGTAACAAACCATTACAATTCCCTCCCAAGCGATGTGTCAGCCAGAAACGATCTTGGTGCCTCTCTGCTTCATTAGATACTGGCTGGCCTGGCGAGGGAGCTGATAATGGACATCTGCACTTTGGACCACAGGAGAGCCCTGTCAGGGCTGGATGGTTGCACTGGGTCGTGGCACTGGGTCGTGGCGCTGGCTCACAGCCTGGACATCCACACCAATGCCTGGCACTGGCTCACAGCCTGGACATCCACACCAGTCCCTGGCACCGGGTCACAGCCTGGACATCCACACCAATGCCTGGCACTGGCTCACAGCCTGGACATCCACACCAGTCCCTGGCACCGGGTCACAGCCTGGACATCCACACCAATGCCTGGCACTGGCTCACAGCCTGGACATCCACACCAGTCCCTGGCACCGGGTCACAGCCTGGACATCCACACCAGTGCATGGCACCGGGTCACAGCCTGGACATCCACACCAGTCCCTGGCACCGGGTCACAGCCTGGACATCCACACCAGTGCATGGCACTGGCTCACAGCCTGGACATCCACACCAGTCCCTGGCACTGGCTCTTGGCCCCAGCTTTTCCACCTCGGAGGGCTGAGCGGTGCCGCTGCCGCGCTCCCCCACTGCAGCCCCGGCCTCCAGCCGGACAGCCCCGGCAATGCCCTAATTCCCCGTCTCAGCAGCCGCCTCCCAAGACAAGCCGTGCCTGTCTGAAAGCACAGCAGCGTGGCGGCGTGCCCGGGGCCAGGACGGGGGGGCAGGAGCTTGGGGGCACGGCTGCCGGCACACCAAGCCAGTGCCAGGCGGGGAGTCCTTCACCTTGCACAGCCACCACGCTCAGCTGGGACGTCCCCGGCTCTGGGAAGGGCCAGGGATGAAGTGGTGGGACAAAGCCAGGCAGCTTCTCCGAGCTCCGTGGGGAATGGACCATCTCTCTCCTGCTGTATATTTGTCCGATGCCTAGCACCAAGTGCTGGGATGGGCGAGGTAGCATGGAACAAAGGCTGGAGGAAGGTTGTATTCAGCTCACACCAGCTACCTCTGGCTGCTGGGAAGAAAGGAGCCCTTTGTTTGGAAACAGCAGCTACTCCCACCAAACCACGCTCAGGGCTCTGCACTGCAGAACCCCATGTTACGGACAGGAGGGGTTTGGCACAAAATGGTCCCTGTTCCGCCCTCCCCGTGCTATCTTCACCCTCACGGACCTGTGCAGGGAGCGCTTCCCGGTTCTCCAAAGGTTTGAGTGTGTGGCCAGGCATGCGGACGAAATCACAGCCTGGGAATGCACCCCTCTGCGCAGCCCCCCAGAGCCCACCCCGTGGGCAAACCACAGCTGCTGTGACCGAAGGTGCTGCCCGCCCCTGCCTGCGCTGCAGCCACCGAAACACGCGCCGGGCTCGCAGCCAGCTCGGGCTGACACGGATCTGGGGCTCCGGTGCCAGCCTCAGGGGTGTCCCCAAGGAAGCGCAGCCGTGGATGTGGCTGGGCTCATGCACATCCCTTCACTGGCATCACGCCGCTGCTGTACCAGGGAGCTCCTGTGTTAAGGTGGTTTCTCCCTGCAGAGTGTTCCTGGGATCCCTGGGCTGTGCCCTGGAGCAGCGTGAGACCCAAAGCCACAAGGGACCCCGTTATCCGGGCACAAGGGACAGCCCTCGCACAAACGCTCTTCCCGCAGCCTCTCCGCTGCTGCATTTATTATAACGTGCTTCTCGTTTCCTTTCTCTCACCCAACAAATTAGCTTTAACAGTAAATTAACTTTATTCTGTCGCTGGTCAGCCTGTCGGATGGGAGCGAGGCGGATTTTCCCCCTGGCCGCTCGGGAGGCCCCACGCCCGGGCAGCAGCGCCATGACTCACCGGCTTTCAGGCTGCCTATTGAAGGGACCAGAGCCCGAACAAAGCCCCCATTCACTCCCAGGGCTCGTCTAGTTTTCCTTTGAGCCCTCACTGCTTTATTTTTATTCTTTCCCAAACATTGTTGGCTAATTTCATTGACAAAATTCATAACTCGGGGTTGGAGAGCTCGCTCCTATTCAGCTGCGAGCGCTGGGGGGTTTTGTTTTTCTTTTCCATGCTGCCCATCTTGCCTCATTCTCCTCATCGTCCTGAAGCCAGTTTCCAGCCTGTGCCATGCTGGAAGGAGGGACACGGCTGAGGGACATAGCCCTGCACAGAGAGTTTAGGTGCTCCTCAGTGTTTGGGCAAAGAAGAAAAAGCACCATGGCAAGATCTGAACCTGGAGCACAAGGATGGTTCTGGGGGCAGCATGGACAGGACTGAAATTGTGCACTACAGAACTGAGTGAACCCTGGAAGTACACAGCAAACATTTAAAATCAAAAGCCTGTTAAACTTTTATATTTGCAGTACTCTGCATCCAGTCCAGTTAATTACAGCCCTTTAAAAACATCTGCATTTCATAAAGGACTAAGTTTCCTTCCCCTCATGCTGCCCCTCCTGAGACATCCCTCTCCAGGCTGCTGGGTTACACAGTAATTACAATCCACAAGTACCTGACATCACCACCAAGTGCAGTGCATTATGGTTTCGAAAACAAGAGAAACAATATTGCTCAAGATGGGTCTGAGCAAAAACCCCAGCTCCAAACACCATCATTTTTTTCTGGCAGAGTTGAGAGCCAGAGCCCTGCGTGGCAGCCAGGGCCCCCCTGGAAATGTCACAGGCAGAGAATGGAGGAGTCACTTGGAGCTTTGGTAAGGCAGAGGACATTTCTCCTGCCTGCTGACTGCAGGGGGTTAAATACATGCAGGGCATCACTGGGAGACATGCAGTCCCTCTGCCACCCCTGCCCTGGAGCCAGATCCCCCTCGTCCCATCCAGCCCAGTGTACACAAGGGTGCTGGAATTTGCTGGACCATCATTTTGGGAAGGGATATGGGCTGGACTCAAAGCAGCTCCAGGATGGGAGCAGGCAGCACCACCTGCCTAAGCTGTCAGCACCAGCCCCACACCAGCACAGGCAAACAGCCCAGGGAGGCTGGGGAAGGCACTGGTGCCAGTGCAAGATGCTGTGGGTTTGTTCCCTCCCTTCCAGCTGGGAGGAGGCAGAGTCTGCCTTGAGAGAACCTGCAACAAGCTTATCTCTGTTCTGTACATACATACAAACACACACACAAAACAGATGCACATCATCTGGCTTATGGTCACCAAAGCGCACTCAGCTGGGACAGAAAGCAAAGTCCTTAGTGGTGTTTTATGTGGTAAATCCCTTCTCTCCTCCTCTCCAGAGACAGAGGCAGGTTCTAGGGTGAGAGCAGGGCAGGAGCATCAGCCCCACTAACCTGCAGGAACAGCCCCCATGACCTGCCACCTTCTAGCTTTGCTGAGCTCTCAAGGCCAGGTCTCTTTCCTTGTTCATTTATCAGCTTGTTTCCCTGCAGAGTGGAGCTGGTTAGAGGAGAAAGAGTGTGATTTTCAGTCCACAGAGCAATCAATTTACTTTTTAAGGTTGTTTGCCAAAACCACATTCCTGCTTCAGCTCCCAGTCCAAACAGAGGGGAGGCTGAGATCAGAAACGAGAGTCGGGGACTGGTTTTGCTCAGTCGCTTGTGCTCTCTATGCCTTGTGTGAGAGCTGAGCTCACTCAAGGGTTGAGGCATCCTCTGTACCTTCACATCTGAACAACAAGCAGGGAAAGCAAAAACCACAGGATTTCCTCTGCTGTCAGCAATACCCAATAAATTCACAGCAAGAGCAAGCCTTTAAAAGAAAAAAATAAAACTAAAAATCCCCCAAACCAAACATTTTATCATTTCCTGGTCTAATTGGGGAATAAACTTAATATCTAATTTTAAGGATGGAGTGAAAAGGAAAGGGATGAAAGCAAGTCAAGGTAAGCACTGCACCCAGCCGTGATCACAGGCAGCAGGCTGGGGCTGCATCTCCAGAGGAAGCAGCAGCTCTGCCTTGATGTGCTGCGAGTCAGTGGGGCTGTGGCAGGAGCCAGGCCCTTCTCTGCCCCACACAGCCGGTGGGAGCCAGTGCCTGCCACCACCAGAACCTGGGGAACCATGGAAAATGATGAGCAGCCTCAGCTGGGAACCGCTGGGTGCTGGGAGGAGCTGGAGCACGGTGGGTGCTGGGTGCAGGGGACTGAGCTCAGTCTCCCTTACCTTGGGTGCAGCCCCACTCAGCTTAGTGGGGCCATGCTGGGTGATAATTCATACGCTGTCCCTCGGTCCCAAAGTAGCCTTAAAAGCACCTTGGATGGGCATGAGATGATTTTACACCAGTTAAAGGATGCTCTGGTGATGCAGGGACATCATAAGTGCTGCTGCCTTGCACCTGTAGGGAGCCAGGCTGGGGGTGGGAAGCCTGGCTTGGGATGTAGGGCCTGACCCCTCTTCTCTCACTCCACACTCTGGCTGCCCCCTCGGCTGCCTCTGCTCTCCTGCTGGCTCAGGACCATCTCTCCACCTGGATGTGCCCAGCTGGTGATCCAGGAGTGCCCCTCCCCATGGCTGCTTGGCACAGCCATAAAGCCTGGAAGCTGGGTTACTGCACACTCGGCTTTCCCTCAGCGTCCTCACTGCTTCCCAAAGCCCCACCAGGTCTCTGAGTGTCACAGAGCTCTCTCAGCCAAAGCAGGCTGGGAAATACCTGGTGCCCATGACAGACAGTGTGGTCAAGGGGGTGCTCCTGGGAAGCCCTGAAGAGGTCACCCGAGGTGCTCCCAGGGCTGTGCAGGTGTCCTGTTGTGTTCCCCAGGTTCCATGGGTTTGGTGCCACTGGAGCAGGCCCCAGGGAGAAGTGGCACAGCCACAGAACGTGGGGACCTTGCTGACAGCCCCTTGCAGCTCTCCCTCTGCTTCGAAGTCCTCCCAAAGACATCTGCAGTTCCCCAAATGGGAGCGATTCCTTGAGGAAAGAGAAGTCTGTGCTTGCTTGTCTTTAAAGAGCAGTTTACCAAAATAACACCTGCTTTTTGAGACATGTGCCTTCTTTCCTCGCTTTCTCTTCCACAAACCAGCCCCCCACCTCTGCTGCCTCCAGAGCTGCCAGACCACGTGCCAGAGAAGTGCTCCCATCCCGGGTGCTGGCTCTTGTTTTTGGGTGTCACATCACATCAAGGACAATTAAAGGTACATTGGATGCTGCTCCTTGAAGGGTTTTCCATGTGCATGAAGCTCTGGGTCCTGTAGGGAGGTGCTGTGAAGACTCATGGGTGGGATGAACAGAGTCCTGGCACTCTGGTCCATGCTCTGAAAGAGCTGGTGGCCCCTTCCACCTCTTTGCTAATTATTTTCTCTCCCCATTGCCTTTCCCTTCTCCTGTCTCTAACCCTTCCATCCTGTGTGTTTGGTTTGGTGCTCCAGCCTCTCCCCCTGCACAGGGTGCAGAAACACCGATGGGTTGCACCAGCTTTTGTCCAACCAGGAGCATCCCAGAGAAGCCTGGAGATGCAGGGGGAAAGCCATGGTGCTGCTCAGTCCCTCTCAGAAAGCCAAAATGCCACCCAAGGGCACTAAAGCACCACTGGGCTCGTGCTTCCCCCTTAACACAGCTTCTTAATACTCAAAGAGAAGGTTCCCCCTCCATTTCCACAGTGACACAGGGACAGGGGCCAGAGCCCAGCTTGGCAGGTTGGCGTGTCTTTAGGGCAAATACTTCCTTCAGTGGGAAGGAAAAGGATTTGTCGGTAAAGGATTTGTCTTTCTACATGCAGAGAAGGGATATTTATATTTAAAAAAAGGCTTGTAATATACCAGAATACCTTCCTCCCTCACCAAAGGTCAAACTTAGATCCAATTTCAGTCAGGAGGGAGACGTCTGTCAGACAAGCACTAATCACTATTTAGTATTCATATTCACCTATTAGAAGCTCCATGCTGTAAACATGTCTATGAATTAACAAGGCATCTGGCCTCTCTTATACAATATGAGCAGCTTGGATCATAAAGTGTCTGCAGAAAATAAAAAGTGCCTTCCATCTGTCTCTCCCAAATATCATTGCTATCACCAAAGCAAACAGACCGGCTCTTCCAAAGCAGCGCCGGCCCCCTCCCCCAGAACGTGTTAGTCAAACAAAAACAAGCGTTTCACCGAGAGCACTTGACAGATCTGAAACGGCTCCGAGGAGCCAGGCGCAAATTAAGAACTGGGGAAAAATTAGCTGAAAGATAATCGGGGGGGAAAAAAGCTTCCTAATAACGAGGTCTTTTCTTAGCCCTCTGAGTAATTATCCACAGTGCTGGTGCTGCTGAAGCCGTGGGAAGGTCAGCGATGCCCGGCAGAAGATGCATGGGCACGCCAGGACCTGTGCCAGGGCAGTGCCACCACGGGAATTGCTGTCCCCAGCTTTGGCACCTTTTCAGTGGAGAAAGATGCTGTGGGATCGTGGTGACCTTTGGAAGGGCCAGAGACCTGCCTCAGCCCTGCAGCATGGAAAAGGCAAACCCCAGGTAGCCCTGAGCCATCGGGGAAAGGCCTCGTGCCTGGCTGCCCAGGGCATGGCTCAGCTCCAGCAATGCCACCACAGCAGCCTGGCTGCAAGTCCCATCCCAGCTCCATGGGCTGTGTTTTCCCTCTAATCCAGAGCTCTTCAGCTCCTCGCTCTGTTCCCCAGGTGTCTGCGTGAAATACATGAGAGCTAAGGGTGGGTAATTTGTGCCAGAGGGAGATGGGGCAATTCCAGAGGAGCTGTGCCAGTGCAGGATATCGAAGTGAGCTGCTGGCATCAGCGAGGAGTTGGAGCTGCCCTGCTGGCTGTGTCAGTGAAGGGCTGGGGCAGCCCCCGTGGTGGTCCCTGCTGGGTTAGCAAGGTCAGGGGGGGTAGCCAGAGGCTGGTGGGACAGCAGGAGCAGCCTCAGAGGTGGGGCAGGAGACCTCCCATCCCCACAATATCCAGCCATTCCCCTTGTCTCCGTATTCCCTGCCTCACTGCCTTTCCTTGTCTGCTTTCCCAGCCCACTCCAGATTCCAGCTCTGGTGCTTCCCAGGGAAACCCACTGCTGGCAAACGGGATGGCTTTCTGCTGGCTGAGCTCCTGCCAAGGACTGGATGGGCCTCAGGGAGAAGGCAGGACCTGGAGCAGGGAGATCATCACTTGTGGGGGCAGCTGCTCACCCAAGAGGCTCCAGGTCCCCAGGACACCACTCATACCCTGGTTAAAGCTGGTGGCCTTAAACCAACTCGGGCTCCTCCGTCTCGAGGGAAGGGAGGGTCTGCTCTAAACCCCGGCTTTGTTTTCCGAAGATAAATTTAAACCAAGGGGAAGGAAGAATGAGGTTCATAAATCAGGCAGGCCTGAAAATGAGGCATGAAAAATGAATGAGCAGAGTGCATGTGCGAGTGCTGCCGCCCCGACCTGCCCCGCTGGCACAGCCCACCCTGGCTGGCAGCCCCCAGCCCAGCCCTCCCATGGCCCCCAGCCCTCCACCACTGCCCCAGGCAGGCCTGGCAGCTCCCTGTCATTGCTGCCTCTTCCCCAGCTCATATCCACACAGAAAACACCTCACTGGCCTTTAAACTCGAGCTGCCCGGGCTGTGATGGGCTGGGTGAGCTCCAACCCATGTGCTCAGGCTCTGCCTCACTCCTCTTCCCTTTCCAGGTTTAAACAATGTTTTTAAGCTCTTTGGATTGCATGAGATGTTTAAACTTCAAACCGAGGGAGCAGAGGGAAGACATGGCTTTCTGGAAGTGGTTCTCACATCCCCCACACGCGTGGATGACAGAAAGAAGAAAACCAGGAGGCTTCCAGACCTCCCAGCTGCAGACATCTGAGGCGCTGGCTGTATCAGAGGAGCCTCTCTCAGCTCCCTGCCTGGCCAACAAGTTCTTCCTACAATAGCAATGCAGAGTCTGTCTCCTCCAAATCATCTCCCAGGACAGCATCTCCCTGGGAATGGGGCTGGAGCAGCCTGGCTCTCAGACAGTGGGAGGGGGATCTGCACCTCTGCCCTAAAGCTTTGGTGTGTGAGGTCCTCAACATGCACACCTGGCTCGGATCGCTGAGAAACGCTCACAGTTTGCAGCTCCAAGTGCATCAGGGGTTGTGGCCACAAATATTTGCATTTTGCAAAGGAAAAAGGCCCCAACCAAACCAGCCCGAGGTGGCTGCAGCTGCCGTGCTGGGATGTGACAAGGCAGGTTCTGAAAATATCCACCTGTGTCGTTTGCCATGCAAATAATTCAAATAAGTAATTCAACCCAGGGCTTAGGAAGAAATGGTGAGAGAGTGGCCAGTGGCTGAGGCAGCCCAGAGCAGCCAGTATGGAGCTGGAAAAGGTGGGAAGGAGGGAGAAGGAAGAAGAATGATGGGGAAATCTGGTTTTGGCTGGATGACCTTAAGTGGCCCCATCTGAGGGACCTCTGGCTGGGAAAAGGTCTTATTGAGCATCACCATTCAGAACATCACCGGAACCCTTCATTACATCCTTCCACTGGGGAAAAGCCTCTGAAATATGAGTGTTTTCCTTCCCATAAGGGTTCACCTGCCTCTGTTATACCACGTTAACCACTTGCACTGCTGCAAAAATCTGACACAGAAGATTCCCAGCCGGCTCCAGGGTCGGGCACCACCTACCCAGTCCCACAGGACCCCAGGACAGGAGCAGCTGCTTTTCCCAGCTCAGGGATGGCAGCAAGACCCAGGGCTGCCCTCAGCCACGCTGCTGCCTGACCCCAGTCCTGGGCCACCAAAATCAATAGGGAATTTGTCACCAGCCCCAGTGGGGACAGGATCAGGCTCTGCATGCACAAGGAAACCCCTCGAGCATGAAAGCTAATTTAAGAGGAGCTCATCTCCTGGTGTTCAGAGACGTGGAGCAAGGAAAAAGCATGACAGATTTTGGTATATTTTAACTGAATTATTGTCCACTGGGGATTGAGCCAAGACCACAAACATTATTTCACTTTCTGGAGAGGCTGCAGTGATGAATATGGCTTTCAAAGAAGAAAAGCTGGGTGGTTCTTGTTTCTAATCTTGAGTCATTCCTCCTCCTTTGGAGGCTAAACACCACAGCACAGGGATGCTGAAACAAAGACTCCCATTCCTTAGCAAGGCATAAGGGTCTGCAGGTGAATGCAGCAAGGCTTAAAACACACATATCGAAATGCAACAGAATTTTGCACTAGGCTCTGTTAAAAATATTCTGTTTAATTGATTTTTTTAAAAAATCTATTATGCTGCTCTAGGCATGGCTATTGATCTGCAGTGCTGGAGAAGTAATGAAGAAGCCTTCAAATCAATAAGGCCAAAGTATATCTCAAACTATATCTGCTCCACCAGCACAACAGGGATGTGGCCAGTGAAATTCCCCAGTCAGGACCGGGAGTGTGAACAAACCTGTTCTGATGACTGCAGAGATTTATTTCTATTGGCATAAACATAACTAATGAAACCTCGGCGACTCTTCACTTCCGTGAAAGCTGATAATATATTGTGGTGCTCACAATGAAATGAGCAAGAACACATTTGCAAAGGAAGAAAAAAACCCAACTCCCTCAACCGTGAGCTGTATTTTCTTCTTGGTGCCCTTGATTCTCCTCCACCCCCTTCCCCCAGACAGGGTAATATTTCTTCTCGGAGCTCTCATTCGGGCTTTAACAAGGCTTTTGTAAGTCTCCAAGGCTGGAGTTTTAGGTTGTCTTTTATCCCTCGCTGTCAGGATGGAGTAGGTAGGCAGCTAAAATCACAGGCTGATAATATTGTTTGGGGCTAACAGCCTTATCTTATCTTGTTCCTATTATTCATATTACCTTAGATAAGCCACCTGGGGCCGAACACAAGCAAGATCCAGGGAAGTGACCTCATTACAGTTCAGGTGCCTATTTACTGTAATAAGAACAGCTGGACTAACACAGCCACACTTTGAACTTGGCTGGCACTTTCCATCTGAGGCTTTGACTCGATCCCTTTCACACTTCACAGCACAGAGGAACGGAGGAGCAGGAGTTAATCAGCACCGCCACTTTTCCTCCAAAAGGTCTGGGATTACGGGAGGGTTTTGCCCGCTGGACATGGAAGGGCTGTGGAAGGGTGAGTGCTCAGCATGGGCTGCACCCCCGGAGCTGGGGGGGCTTTTGCCCAGCACCCACGTTGATGGAGAGGAGCTGCTCAGAACACAATCAGCACTTTATTCCCCAGCTAAAGCTGATATGGGAGAGGTCAGTTGGTTCTGCATTTCTGACCCAAACAGATCCAGCACAGCTTTGCCCCTGCACGACGATTTGTCCAGGAATTCAGGCAGGTTTCCATGGGCAGAGCCGTGCCCAGGGTGAGAGATCCTGCAGCCTGAATCGCCCAGGAGGGACAGCAGAGGTGGCACCTCCGGGGGCAGCCCCAGCAGCCACACACTGCTGGGTGCCACGCTGGTTCCACTGAACACTTCAGTCGCTTTCAGCCAGCAAATTAATCTAATTTTTTTTTTTTAAAGGAATCTCCTAAGTTTAAAAATATGGTAATGCAATTAGTGGCTTTGGCAGGCTAATGAAGCCACTTTAAACCCTTGCAAAAATACCATTAAAAGAGAATGCTTAAGAGCCTCTTCAAACTTTCCAAAATGAGAAGTACGTTCGTATTCAGAAGATGCCAATCTAGTCTCCTTTCTCCAAGGTTCAAGATTAATTAGGGACTTGTTTAGTGCATGAATGAGGAAACAAATGAACCCTTGGATCACAGAGCACTGGAACCAATTTTTTAATCATTTTTTTCTTTACAATTACATTCCTATCAAGAAAGTCTTCATTAGACTTTCTGTCACGGGGCCACATCATGCCAGGTAACTGTTACAAGTGCTTGGCTTCCAACCAAAGACTGAACAATATGAGTTTTCTGAGAAATAAATACACATGAAATATATTTAACGCTGTATTTTCTCATTAAAATGTTCTTGCATTTTCATAATAAATACGTATAACCTTTCCTCCAAGACTCCCTCAAAACAAATGGTTTAGAAAAGACCAAAAATATCTTCCCCTTTATGAAATCAGCCTGGGTATTTAAAGATTACCTTTGAGAAATACATTAATGTCTGATCTAAGAAGCTCCACACAATAGGTGGAGATTACTCAGGTAAGGAATAGTAGATGGGAAGAGAAAAAATATGTTTGAGACTAGTTGTTGAAAGCATGGGGTTTGCATGTTTGGTGAAGGATAAAGGAAAAAGTAACTGCTCCTTTTTTTCTTTTTTCAATGAGTTACAATCTGCCCTGGAGGTTTGAGGGGCTGGTTTGGTTCATCCCATCCAAAATGAGATGCATATTTGGATCAAAACTGTACCAAAATTCAGGCATTTTCTGCTCACGGCAAGGATCAGCTGAGAGAACTCACTCCTCATCACTCCCTTACCCCCACACCAGGGTTGTTTTGATGCTGAGAATTTCTCCAGCAAAAATAAAGCGCTAAAACAGATTAATTTGCAGAAAGATACTGCTGTAGTCATGCAGAGAAAGGGAACCAGAACTCCATCAAGGCTGAGCTGCAAGGCACAGACACACAGAGCACGGCGCGAGCAAATGCCAACGACGTGTTTCTTCACTGCTGGTAATGAGCTTTCACTAATTAAAAAGTTTAATTGCGGTTAGGTGAGCTGCATCCAAAACCCAGGTCGCAAAATCCACAGTGTCAGGAACTCCCTGGGAACGAGAGGAGGCCTTGTGCATGCCCAGGTGTGCCTCTCATTTTCCTTACCCAGGTGATGAAGAGGACGAAGGCTCCCTGCACAGCTCGCACCCAGTGCTGGGGAAGGGATGGGTAACACCTACCACGACTGGCAGATCTACTCCCTCCCTCCCATTAGCACCCATTTATCATTAGCCAGACCTCCACCAGGGTGCACAGATAATGTTTTCCTAAGTGGAAAGGCAAGGGTATAATTTTCATAGCTGATTTGTTCATCTCTACCTCGCTGCTGTCCTTGGAGCAATTGCAGAGCGGAGCAGCGCTGCCCAGGACACTCTTCCGTGGGCATTAATAAATGAAAGAGCTTGTCACCTCCTGACCCACCTCCCCGACCCCACTGCTGCCCGACAGCCTAATCAAATCCACGCAATGGATACTCCTGATGCAGGGGCCAGGCTGCAGCATGGATCACACTCATTACCTCCTTAGCATGAGCAGAATTTGAAGATATATGGGATGGGGGGGATTTTGCTCCAAGGGCCTCCGGTCTCTTTGCAGAGTAACCCTGGACAAGCACTGAAATCTAGACTTGTTTTGCTTAGAGAGTCCACAGCACATCTCTAAGAAACCAACAGCAGGTGAATCCACAGGCACCTGAGCAGTGGGGAAGGTGCCCCTCTGCACGGCTCCTGCCACCACCAAACCTCCAGCTGGGACCCTTTGCTGAAAGACCAGGAGTGTTTGTTTCAAAACCTCTCCTTCCAGGATTGTTACATTAATCCAAGTGATTAGATGGGTCCAGTTGCTGATGTGTTACATTGAATGAACAGGTCCTGGGTGCTGCAGCAGCTGTCTGGAGTCTGCTGTCTGCAGCTGGGCACTTCAGTCACGTCTGTGACAGGTAGAGGTGGTAATTCACAGCTCCATAATCCACAGTCCCAGGATGCCAATAACCTAAGGGTACAAATCTCTGAGTGTTCTGATAGGAATGCAGAATAACATCCTGCTTGCCTGAATCTTGTCTTTGCCAAGAACTTGGCATCCCAGGCAGGCCTGAAGCAGCTGTGGGATTCCAGAGACCTCACAGACTTCTGCATGTTTGGGTTGTTTTTGTCTCTCTTCTCTCATACTTTTTACTGCTATGACACTCATTTCATGTAGTGACTCGCATTTCATGTAGTGACACTCATTTCATGAAGCAGGGAGGTGTTTTTGTCAGATTCCCATCTTTCCTGTCATCTGCTCTATCCTTACCAGGGAGGTGGTGGAGTTGCCATCCCTAGAGGTATTAAAATAACATATAGACGTGGCACTTGGGGACATGGGACAGTGGTGGCCTTGGCCTTAGGTTAATGGTCAGACTTGATGACCTTAAAGGTCTTTTCTGACCTAAATGATTCCATTGTCATCTCTGGAGGGCCACACCCCAATGGATCTTAGGTCACTAGAGGATCTCGTTTGTTGGACTTAAAACAATTCCTGGTGGTTGGACTGTCTCTGTGGTAAAATTTGGCAGGTTGCAGCCTCTGCCCAGGAAATTTTAGGCATCAGGATCTATTCCTTTCCAGAACTGACTCACAGAGGCTGTATGAGGAATATCCTCTCTGCCACCCTTAGCCAATATTATCAGGCTGTGATGAGGACCTCAGATTCAGATTTGCATGACTGACCTGCTGGGTAGTTGCTCTGTCTCTCTTTTAAGGTAGAGGTTCTGCATTTCCACTTGTGTTCCAACCTGTCTAAAACTAACAGAGGGCACAGAGGGGGGAAATTCACCCCAAATTGCCAGTGTGCCCAACATCTCCTCAAAAGGGAAACCCCAGCTTTCACCTTTCACATGACTGCTGAGTCTGGTCCCACCAAGGGATGCTGATGCTAGAGCAGAGCCATTTAATTAGGAGGAGAGCCAAAGTTTTCAAAGGAAGAGAAGAAAAGGGTGTGGAATGTTGGTGCAAGGGTTGTGGGATAATGAAGAACTCTGCCAGCTGCCAGGGAGATGCACAGAGCCCTTGCACAGATCTCAGCAAGTCGGTCACAGATCTCTTATTTGCATCAAAATGATGAAATACTTGATTGAAGGAGAAGAAGGGCCATGCAAATCTGCCATTCTTCTTGTCCCACTATAACCCCAGGAGCCTTGAATCAAATTCAGTGCAGCTCTGGGGATGTTTTGCTTTCTTGCAGGTCTAAATTTTGCATCTCAGATCCCTCCTTGCCATAAAATATCTGTTTGCATTAAGTAACTGTTTACCCTGTCCCAACAATAACACTGTAAATCGGAAAAGGATCTAAGAAAAGCTGATATTCCCAATGAGGATGGGACTGTGTTAGCAGCAGTTTGAAGATCAGGATAACGTGAAAGGCCAAGCAAAGGTGTTTTACAGATGCTCTTTCCTTGGTGCTTTATTCTAAGCTGCCTGGATGGGCAAAGTCTGTGCTCACCTCACTGAGAGTGGAGGGGCTGCACTGTCAAAAACCAGACCCAGCGAAGAGAAACTTTGCATTGAAAGTGTCAGACATCAGTCACCAGAGGGCTTGTGCCCAGAACAACCCTAAAGGAGACATCTCTGTTCTGTGCACAGCACCTATTGTCAGCCTCCTGGCATCTTCCAGTGAGGCTTTTTCTGGAGCAAAACCTGGGCTGCCTGGCTTTGTCTTTAAAATGTTGGCTCTTGTCTGCTTCGGTGGGAATCTTGCATCTGTGCTGTGATGTTTTGCTGGGTCTGGCAGTGTTTGATCACAGCAGGTACCGGCAGACCTGCCCTGGGTGTCAGGAGCAGGTTCCTGAGCAATGGGCAGAGAGCACCAAGTCCTGGAAGTGGGGCGTGGAAGGAGGATTTGCAAACTGCTGAGGCTTTTACTCTTTGCAGTTCAGGAATAGGGAGGAACATCTACAGCTGGACTCTAAATAACCAGGTTAACTACCCTCTGCAAATAGACCAAACCTGCTGCCCTGATCCCTGCTGCTCTCATAGTGTTTTAATAGCTCCTGCAATAAAAAACAGTGAGTCCCAAAGGAGAGCTCTCCATTTATTCAGAAAGATGTTGCTAAATTCCTACACACAACACATTCCACTGCTGGAATAAGAGCCTCTTCCCTGGCAGCTCTTCTTCCTGCCAGCCAGGTAAAGGCAAGGCACAGAATTATCTGTGTAATCTGATTTGGAAGGTTAACTTCCCTGGATCATAAATAAGCAGGGATTTATGACCATAAAGGTGCGTTACCTACGGCTTCAAGGGAAAAGCGGCACGCTCACGCCTCCCTTCTCTCCCACTTCTAAAAAAGGGAGAGAAGGATGTGGAGATCCAGAAATTACCATGGCGTAATGGAAGATCCTCAGATAGGCTTGGTTTAATTACACACTTCTATCATTTCCTGAGCGCTCCCCGTCCCATTAGGAAATTACAGCAGTAACTCAGCTAATAGAATCTCACTGTGCAAACAGCCACTGGGCTGCAGGCTCCTGCTCCCAGCTCCTGAACCCCAGCTCCTGCTCCCAGTTCCTGAACCCCAGCTCCCAGCTCCTGCCTCCTGGCACAGCATGTGTGCAGCAACACCTGAGCACGTGGCTCTGTGTGTGGGGACTGGGGGTTCTTACTGCCACAGAGAAAGGGTTTTCTCTCTCAAAGGAACATCCAGATTCCCTGGAGGGAGATGCAAGACCCTTTTCCACATGCAAACAAAACCGGAGGGAGCCCTGAGGTCTGGGGTCTGCACTGGGAAACACCTGGAGGCTCCGGAGGTCGAGGGCAGGTCTGAGCTGGGCACAAGATTTGTTGCACAAGGACAGGAGATAAAGGCTATTAAAGGGAAATGTCACTCACCCCCCCACAAAAAGAAAAAAAATCCTTTTTTGCATATTTCTTTCCTGCTGAAGGTACAAATGTGCCGGCTGGAGCACAGCCTCTGCTCCAGGGCCCATCGTGTGCGATACAATAGCACAGGAACTACAGAGGGAAGGAAGGCGTTAAATCAGGCACCAAATCTCTTCAAACACCGCGTTTTCTGTTCAGCCTTTCAGCACTTCACTCATCCTTGGCAGTGGAGCTGACCTGGTCATTTTTCCCTTTTTACTTCTCACTGCCACTTTCCATGGCATTTTCATGAATTAACTCAGCGGTGTGGTTTTGTGCCTTACAGATGGAAAAAAACCCCCTTTCCCTATTTAAATAGAGACATGTGGCAGCTGACATTTCTTGAAAACACTTTGACTCATATTAAGCTTTGTAAGTCCTTTCATTATCTTTAAAGACTCGTTAAAGGCAGGCCTATGGCAGCAGGAAAAATGGAGGCAGGCAGCCTACCTGGGGGAGGTGGAGGGGCACGGAGATGTTTCTGGCTCCAGGCTCCATCCCCAGCCAGCTCCAGAGCTACTTCTGGGACACCCATCACCTCCTCTTGCCCCAAGCAAGGAGAAGTGTTGGTGGGCACAGCAGCTGAAAAAAGTGACAAAGTGTCACCATCCCCTTTGTCTTGGACTATGGAGGGAGCTGGGGAGGGAAGCACAACCAGGGGAACGAGGGTGGAAGTGGAGGCAGTTTGCTGTGTGGGGGATTTCTGTTTTCCTGCTGGGTTTTAGAACACTCTTCCCTCCACTCCAGGCTGCCAGCTGTGACCCCGAGCAGCACCATCACCCCCTTGCTCCACAGCTGGGGTGGTGCATGTGGGGCCAGCACCTTCCCTCGGTGGGTTCCTGCTTCCCGGCGCTGCTGAGAGGTGCTGAGGGTGCTCTGCTCCCTGGTGCTGCCTCTCCAGGCCTGTCCCTGGTCACAGCAGCTGGTGCTGAGCTCCCCTGGGTTTGACCCCAGTTGAATTCCTGAGCTCTGAGCAGCATCCCTGGACACACTGATGGATCTGGCACTGCTGTGACCCACCAAAACATCCCCTGTGCTGAAAAACATTTGCAGCTTCTCTAAATGGTCACTGGACTCCAAAAAGCCACAAACCAAATTATTTTGAGAAATCAGTGAGGAGTATAAAACTGTTTTCAAAGGTGGTGACAACACCGGTGCCCAAGCAGAGGTCAGGGTGAAGGTCTGTGGCCCCAGCCCATCACATGGGCAGTGCTGAGCTCACAGAAGGAGATGAAACACCCCTGGCCTGGCACAGCCTCACACCCACCTCCTCTCTGAAGCTGAGCAGGGTGTGGGACACCAGCTCTGCTCTTGTGCGTGGGCAGCGCTGCCCAGTTCTCTCCACTGGTCCACTCCTGACTGCAGCAATATTTTATTACATCTATGAAGACACAGGGTGCCCAGAGAAGCTGTGGCTGCCCCCTCCCTGGAAGTGTTCAAGGCCAGGTTGGATGAGGCCCTGAACAATCTGGTCTGGTGGAAGGAGTCTCTGCCCACGGCAGGGGGGTGGAACAAGATGTTCAATTCCCTTCCAACCCAAACCCTTCTGAGATTTCTGTGATTCTGTTCCAAAAACCCCAACGCTTCCCTTCACATCTGCCCCTTATGGCTGTGCTCCACAGGACAAGGCTGCACTGAACCCTTTGGCCCAGGAAATGTGAAGCTCAAAGGGCGGGAGGTTAAATACGAGGAGAACTCTTAGGAGCAAGAAACAAGCAAAGGGGAAGCAGTGAGAGAAGGGGATGAGGAAAGCACTGCCCAGATGGGCTTCTCAGCTCATGGAAAGGCAAAAGTGGCAGTGCTGGTGTGTGGGTGGTGCCTCATTGCATCTACTCAGGCAATGGAAACATCGCTGCTGAGCCACACATGGCGCTGACCTGGCCTCAAGTGAAGGAAATCAGGCACTTTGCATATCATTGCTTTGTAAAAGTAGTTAAAAAAAAAAGTTTCTATCTCCTTGTATTTTTTTTCCCTCCCTCCTTCTGCGCCAGGCTCCTGAAGCTCTCATGGGTGACCCTCCTGCCTGGCAGGGGACAGGAGCCCGTACACTGTGGCCCTGAGGCCACAGCTAAGGTTGGTGGGGATGGTGGTGGGTCCCGGACCGGGGCTGTTGTGGTGGCAGCCAGGACTGTGGCAGTGCTCAGGTGTCACCCCATGGCTGAGAGGATGGTGCACGTAGGGGACTTCCCAAAGGAGCCAGGGTGGAGCCCAGGAGTAACAAGACCCAGTGACACAATCCCCAAATGCTGCTCAAAGGCTTTCCCTGGGCTGGAGGGTCCTGCCTGGGGGTGGTGGGTGCAAGGTGCTGCTGTCCCAGCTCCAGCCCCATTTAACCCCAGCACGAGGCTGGCAGTTCTGCCTTTCCCCTTCCCCACCACACAGCAGACCCACACAGTCATTCCAGGTCGGGTTTTGGTCCCGGGGAATGGCTGCAGACACCCATGACCCCAAAGCACCTCCCCCAGACGCAGAGGACGCTGCTCAGGGCAAGGAAAACCTTTCCATGGCTTTCCCTCAAACCAAACCTCCCCAGAACCACCCCCACTGGCTTTGCACTGGGATGGCAGCACCAGCTAAAATCCCTTTGTCAAACGCTGACCTAGTTTATGGGCAGGATGTTTGAGGCGACCCCAGCCCCTCGCACGTCCCGCGCGGTTCTGAGCACACTGCTGGCATCAACGGCGGCACAAAATGATGAAAGAACACAGATTCCGGCACGAGTTTTCCAAGGGGAACCAATTAAAAATAAAAGAATCAGCAAAACTGTTCAAAGCCTTGTGAAAAATCACTGGGCAACGTCCTTTTAAGAAAAGATCGTCTCACCTTCCTTGTGTGCTGGATCCTGGGGCAGCCTGCCCAGCCTATTGAAGTGGGCATCAGAGGGATATGGACAATTAAAATTTACCTTGGACCAGGCTGCTGATAAACTGAGTGGCGCTGGGGCTGCCACAAGGGAAGGCAGCATGGCAGGGCTGGCTGGTGATGTCCATCTCCACCCTGGGCACTGTGCAGCTCCTTTCTCCCAGGAAGGAACACCTGAGGAAAAAGGTCTGAGCCTCAGCATCTCGTCCCTGCATTATGTGCATGAGGCTTAGTGCAAATCCATGGCCAGCAGAGTTTATTCCAGCAAGGGCTTTGACCCTGCCTGTGCATGGCTTTGGGGCTCCTGTTACCCTTCCTCCAGCTCTGGTTGTGGCTCTGCAGTGTTAAACACACAGGGAACATGGTGTCACTCCCACACAGCCACAGAGGAGTTCGTATCAAAGAGGAGTTCGTATCAGGATCGAGCAGTGCAGGGCTTTTCCCAGTGAGAACATCCGTGCACAGCACTGGCACCCTGCATTTGGGGAGAGGCTCCTCCCAGTCCCTCACGCTGCGCCCCCCGACAGGGCAGCTCAGACCTGGGGTAGAGGGCCAGCCCCCTCCACAGCCTGGGAAAGACGAGGTGGGACTTACCCAAGGAAGGAGCCCAGCCTCCCCCCTGGACTAACAACACACCCAGAGCCCAGCAGCCGCTGAGCTGTCCCCCAGTGCCAGCTCCCAGGAGGGCTCATCGAGGCTGTGACATCGCCCCCAGCACCCCCTGGTACTTCAGTGAGCCGTGACCTGGGCTGTGTCACCTGCAGTGTCACCCTGAGCACTCCAGCAGCGCTTCCCGAGCTGCTGGGAAGCAGCAAATGGAGCTCCCAGCCCTGCAGGGCATCCCATGAGCCAGGATTCCCCCCCTCCCTCTAATTACCAACCTCTGTGATCGCTAAATTCACCACCGGGACATGCCTTGGGATTTTTTTTTTTGGTGGCAAACCCCTTCTAATCTCCATCTGGCTCGGTCCAGGAGGCTGGGATTTGAGGGATGGTTTTTAAATTGCTGCAGAGCTGCGTGTGCCCCGTCAGAGCTGCGGCAGGGCCGTGCCAGCCTGCGGTGCTGTGCCCTGGGCAGTGGCTTCATGTCCCAGCAGGAGCCCAGGAGAGCCTGGCCTGAGGAGACCAAAGCAAATATCTGCAGGGGAGCTGCAATTAGAGCCTGTCCCAGCAGCAGCCCCGTCCTGAGAGCTCCTGGCTGCCGGCAGCTCCCCCTGCCTTGGCTTTGCAGAGGGTGGAGGCATGTCCTGCCTGCCCTCCGGGGAAAGACCAGCCTGCAAAGCTGCCAGAACCTGTGCCTGAGGAGCTGTGCCAGGCAACTGCCATGAGAAAAGGCCAGGCAGGAAAATTAGAGCTTGTCTTTTATGCCCTTGTAAAGCATTTGCCATGGGCAAAGGGCTTAAGAAATTGTTTTATGTGGCCGTTTTGGTTAAAAATTGAAAGCACGATGATGATGATGTTGATTGGTATACATGAAGCTGGAAAAGGGGGCAGCCAACCACTATTACTATTACTATTTTGCGGAGCTGGAAGAGGGGCCCCCATCCTGTGGTGACCTTGGGGACTGAGGCTGCACCATTCTTAGGGACCACCCTTCACCCATCAAGGCCTGGGAGTTCCTCATGGACCAGCACAAGGTTGGCTCAGGACCCATCTGGACTGGGCAGGGCTGGGAGCAGGATCCATGTGGGCTCCTGGAGCTGAGCTGGTGCTGCCAGCCCCTGGAGTCTGACTGCAGTGCCCAGGGACTGTGGCTTGTCCTCACAGCCATCGGTGTGTCCTGTTCCCCCAAACTGTCACAGCAGGGAAAAATCAGCGAGGGTGAGCCCAGGAACCACAGGGAATGACGGAAGATTTGCTGCCCTGAGCTCGTGACATCCCCTCTCTCTGGAAAAGTTGGTGTCCAGCAGCTTTCAGGGCACAGATTTATACCTCGACCTCAACACCCCACCAACAGCTGATGCAGGAGCCTGGCGGGCTGTGAGCTGAAGCCATGGGGACACGGCTGGGCCTGCCTGAGGCTCCAGCAGGACATAAATCCCCCCAAACCTTCCCCTTGCTCCACCACGAACACCTCCTGCAGCGGGGGAGCTGCCAAGCCTCGGGAGCGGGGTGAAGCTGAGGGGGTTGCAGCCTGTTGCTTCGAGGTGAACACCAGAAGTCAAAGGCTTTTGTTGGAAATCTCAGTTTTTGGTTAGTTCAGCAAAGCTGACAGTTCCTGATGGTTCCTGATCTTGGTTTCTGCCTTAGGGGGTGGGATTTGTTTTGAAATTCGGAGCAAAAATAGCACAACAGCTCTCAAGAAGGCACATGGTGAAGAAGAGGTCATTTTAACAACGTGAAAATACTTCCAGGCATTTAAAACCAAATGTTTCTTGCATTTTTGTGGCTTGGAGGAGCAACAGGCAGCTGTGCAGGCACCTCTGCACAGCACAGGCGGTGCAGACCAGTCCCCCCCTGCATCTTCTGTGCAAAATCAGATCTGACAAACCTAAAGCAAGAGCAAATCAAGACATGACTATGAAGGACAATATCAGGCCAAGCCTGTTAAATTATCTCCCCCCTTTCTGTCATGTCTCGTTTGCTCCTGAGCTGTCCAGTTCCCACCCCCATCAGCCAGCTCCCATCACCCTCCCATTTCATTTTCCATCCTCTGGTTTCTCTCTAAGCCAAACCAGAAGGACTCTCCTTAAATGCCTGGAGAGTCACCCTGTCTCTTCTCTTTAAACACCTTAAATTCCTCTTGCTCAGGACACCTGCAAAGATGTGATCCAGGTTGTTTCTCACCCTTCCCAAGCTGCTGATCTGGCAGGGGGGGAGAGAGCACCCCCCTTTGTCCTGCCCCAGCCAGATGCTGCCCTGGCCGTGCCCGCACTGCTCCCCAAATGCTAATTGCAGCAGCCCTCCAGATCCATCTCTGCCACCCCCCTCCCAGGCTGAGGACACCAGCAATGCCATCCCACGCCTCGCCGGGCATTAATCAAAGGGCACAAGAAGCTTTTGATTTATGGCGTGTCCCGGCCTCCAGCAGCGAACAGCAGCACGAGCCGGGAGCTGGGACAGAGCCGGGACAGAGCCGGGACAGAGCCAGCGCTGGGATGCTGCTGTGCCAGGCACCTCCTCCTCACCTGAGCACCCCAGGACCTGACGGAGACCCCACAGTGATTCCCTCACTCCCCTTCTCTCTCCTGCCGCAGCACAAGAACAGAGCTGGTGGCAGCTACAGAGGAGCAGAGATGAGGGGAGGGAAGAAACAACACAAGGAAAAATAACCCAAAGCACCCTCGGGTCGCACAGGAGCAGGGATGGCTCTTCCATCAGGGACCTCCGCTGCTGCTCCCCAGCAGGAAAAATGAAATAAAAGCCTTGCGCAGCTCCGCTTTAATTTGCCCTGAGCAGGATCACAAGCACACAACGTCTGCACATCCCCTCCATCCTCCTGCCCCTCTTCCCGTGTCCCGTTGGAGCCTCAAGGTCGGCATCACAGCAGCTTTCCTACGTGCAGGGATAAGGCAATTCTCAGCCAAGCAGAGCCCCGGGGGGTTTTTACACCCTGCAGCTTCGAATCAGCAAGAGCTGTAGCTTGTTGGAAATGTAAATGTGCTGGAAGACAAGCTTCAGGTGGGGTTCAGCAGCAAAACCTCTGCGCACGATAGCGATCACGTTCCTTAATGTTAATTTCTTATCTCACCTCTCCAAAGTCCTTTGCAAGGATTTTATCCTGTTGGAGGAAATCCATCCCCCTGATTTTCCCAGGCTTATAGAAAAGCAAAGAAAAGTATTGATCCTAATAAGATAACACTGACAAGAAAATGGCAAGAGCCAGTTCTATCTATTTAAAACTAACTCTGGTTTTGACTGGTGGGAAAAATACATGATTATCAATTATCCATGCAGATGGGAGATGTCCAGCCTAGATATCCAGTCTGCTTTTCATGGTAGCCTCCAAATTCCAGCTACCTCTGCAAGTTTTGAATGTTTTTCTTGGTATGTTTTGTTCTTTAAAAAAAATAAAATTAAATTTAAAGAATCCCAAACTGACAGCAGTCCCTTATACCAACCAAATCCCGGAACCACCAGCGCTTTCATATTAAAAGACCATTTGGTGGCATTTTAATCTCTGAAGGTAATGTAGATATTTGTCATTTCTGATCTCCCCTTTCTGCAACTGTCCACAGATGACGAGATCCGTGAAATTGCTACTGCCAGGGAGTGAAATGAGAATTAACCTCGTGCCCATCAGCTGCCTCGGCACCACCCTTTCCACGCCAGCCTTGACCACAGCCATCGCAGAGGTGGCTCTTGGGGCCACGCTGCCGCTCACCCCGCACACCACGGTGCCATCCTTGCAGATAACAAACACCCCCGTGCTCACAGATTGCTCTAAATCCAGCACTTTCTTCCCCGTTCTCATTTGCTTTGCCTTTCATGCTGCTTTCTCATGTATAAAAGGGGAACCGGGGAAAAAAGAAAGAAAAGACACATGAGCACCTGAAAATCCTTTTCATATACCTGCTGCTGCTACCACTCGGTGCTGAATCTGAATAGAAACGGATGGGAGGGAGATGGGGAAGGATGAATAACATTTCATGCCCTGTAGTCAAACATAATTTCAGGCAGGAGACGAGCAGGGACTGGTACGATGCCTCATCCCGGCAGAGAGCTAATGTGCACTTCAGAGCCCGCTCTTTGAAGGCTGGGGTCTAATTTCCAGCCTGCAATTACGGCACTGGAAATAATTTCCCAGAAAACGGGGTCACTTTTTGGGGGTGGGGTAGGGTTGGCTAAAGGAGGGGTCAGTCCCAAGTGCGGGCAGGTTGGCAGGGCTTGGAGTTGGTGGACGTGGCAGTGTGGGCATCCCCCGGGCTGCTGGGCACTGCTGCTGATCTCCTGAGGTTTCAGCACACAGGATTTCTGAGTCCTTCTTCTCATGCTGTCAGCGGGAGCATCTCCCTCTGTTCCCACAGATCGGGATTGTCCTTGCTGTCCTACAGCCAAGGGTTTCCTATAGGTCTGTGTTTCAGACTCAAAACCTGTGGCCTGATTTTCCAAAACTCTGAAGAGTCCATGTTTCTCCTTCCATCAGAGGTGTTGGCCAAGAGCTCAGTGCTTTGTGCAGTCAGTTTCTGATTTTCAGCAGCCCTGCAAGGACAGAAGCGTTGCTGTTCCACGAAGAGCTGCTCCAATTTCAACCAGGCACTGCTCTCATTTGGAATCTTTGCCTTTGCTCCTCCTGGCCTGGAGCTTTAGTCACACACAGCAATGCTCATTATGGGCCAGATTTGCCAAAAACCCCACAGCACAGGGAGTGTTTTGACAGCAGAGTCTCTTTTTGTGGTACCTGACAGAGCCGATGCTCTCCGGGCAGGGCCCACGGGGAAGGCTCTGCCTTGCTGCCTTACCCATGATAAATCTGCCAAAAGTAGAATAAAGCAAAATGACGAAGGACATATGGTGTCCCTCAGCAGGGCTGGGGACCCTGCTGGTTGCCCAGCTCAGATTTAAGCCCAAATAACCGTCTCCAGATGGGATTTGCTGCAATTCTGCTCTGACCCAAACTGACCACACTCCACAGCTCAGACTCACAAAGGTTTTAGAGTACCTAAACATGCAAACAGGCACCTGGCAAAGATTTTCAAAAGCAGCTAAGAAGATTAGATGTCCAAGTCCCATTGGACTCGGAGAATTAGGCACGTAACCTGCTTAGGCGCTTTTGGAAATTCTTTCAGGGATTTAATTGTTTGGGTTGAAACTTTCTGCAGCAAGTGTGTGCCTCTCCAAATGTCCCAGCACCATCTCCAGCCTCTGCAGCCCAGCTGGTTTTGTGGGGAGGATGGGGAGAGTTGTGTTGGCAGGAAATTTTTGGCCAATTTTTCCCGCTTTGGAGGAGGAACTTGAAATGCAGAGTGTGATGGCCGAGGCCTTACCTTTGCCATGTGCTTTTCACTGTGCTGCACAAAGGTGAGGAGGGAGGTAGGGCTGTCCCCTGGGTGCTGGAGACTGCCTTGGTGCAGAGATGGGGTTGGAAAAGAGCCAGAGAAGGGAGGATCTGGGCTGAGATGCCCAAGGGGCAACAACTGGGATGGGACTGGAGATGCAGTGACTGGGACAAACTGGGGAGGTGAAAAATTTGTACCAGACTGACGGGGTCAATATGAAAAGGGCCAAGAGAGCAGGGAAGTGGCACTGTAGCTTATGCCTGCTAAATCCTGTAAGCTCTCCTTGGCCTGGAAGGGAGCCCAGGGCTCCTGCCTGGAGCCAGCACTCCCTGCCAGCAGGGCTGTGCAGCAGAGCCCGCGGGCAGCCCCCAGCACTGCCCCTCGCCAGCCTGTGCCCCCTCTTCATCCCAGCTCCCCACCTCTGCCCCCCATGGGAGCCCTGAGGATGGGGGACATGACAGCCCAGACAATTTTAAATTATAAAGCGCTGCAAAACCCAAAAAGAGCTTGTCATTACAAATAAGCAACCTGCAAAACAAATTGCTCTGCTCTCCCCTCATGCTTCAGCAGCTGCCAGCAGGCAGCGAGTGTGTGCCAGGAGCTGGGGCACCAGTTCAGGTCTGGGTTGAGTCCCTGTTAATTCACAGACTCTCTCCATGCTTTGGACAAGGTGCTTGGCCCCTCTCTGCCTGTCAGAAGGATAAATTCCTCTCCCCACCCGAGAGATGTGCTGCAAGTTAGATCCGCTCGTAGGTGTGCATAGGAAGAGCAATATCTCCAGTGCTTTATCACAGTCAGAGAAGGCTGGAGCCAGCAGGAGAGGGCAGTGGCAGAGCCTGTGTGCAGCTCCCAGGGCTCTGGAGTGGTGCACAGGTCGGAGCCAAACCAGAAGTGCCAGAGTTTGGGCGGCATCAGCCTGCAGCAGGGGCTCCCCTGGGATGCATCGCCCCAGCCTAACAATGGCTAAAAGGGTGGAGTTTTACAGCTGCCACTTTGGAGCACTGCGGGCAGTGAGGAATTTGCCTCAGCCTGGGATAACACCTTGGCTTCACCTCCCTTTTCCGGTCTGCTTCAGAAAGCGGCGAACAGCAAACAGGGGTGGGCTCAGCTGGGCCTGCCTGCTGTGAACCAGGGGCAGGTGATGGTGTGCCTCTCTCAGAGGTGCACTACAGGCAGGTGATGGTGTCACCTTCATGGCGACAACACCTTTGCAATATTGCTGGCACAGGGCAGCACGGGTGGGAGCCACCTGCACATCTCTGTTTGCCCACGGAGTGCCCCGAGGAGAGGGAACCACACTCTCCTGCTTTTCTTATCTCCCTTCTTGTCCTTGCCATTTGGACAGGGCATGCCCTCAGCTCTCCTTGCCCTCCAGCCCAAATAAACCCAGCCCTTTCCTCCTGCCTCTCTGCAGAGCCTCCCTTCACTGTCTCACCCGCAGCGAATTTATCCTTCTCCACTCCGAGGGCTGCTTGTAGTTCATTAAATATATTAAAGGTGTTAATGACTTTTTAAAAGAAGACCCAAACTGTCTGATGTTTTTCCAGCTCATTTCCTGCTGCTATCTCCCCAAATCCGGTGGGCAGTAATGACACGTCTGAGGCAGAAAATGGGATTACGATGAACAGAGTGAACTCTGCTGATATGTGGACAACATTAAACATTTCCAGATCCTTTTCTGTACCTTTCCCTTCAGCAGGTATCTGTATAAGCACATCCTCCTTGCACTGAGCTGAGCTGTGGCCTCCTGAAGGAAGCCAGAGGAGAGATGAGGCAAAGCTTTATGCAAGCAGGAATTTTACCAGGAAATCACTGTTTATCTCACCAGAAGCAACACGTTGGATAAAGCCACATTTTCTCCCCCTGTAAAATGCTGCTTGGGTGCTTCTGGCTTGTCCTTCCACAGACAGATGTTGCAAATACAATATAAGAGAGAGGGACCATCCAGGACTGCATCTTCCAGACCCAAAATATTTTGAATTTTAACAGGCAAAAGCAGGAAGTTGTGGAAAAAAAGGCAAAGTCCTAGCTCTGTTTGGCCAGGGAAAGGCCAAGAGCTTGGGTGACTCACCCAAAGTTCCCCAGCACAAAGGGAGATTCAGCTTGGATCTTCCAAACTGCTGGAATTAAATTTCAAGCTCTCTTAAGTTTTGCTCCGAAGATCCTTCAGAAAGAATCTCAGTCCTTTCCAGAGGGGGAAAACAGGCAAACCCCCTCATTTTGAGAGCCTATATTGGTGTGTATTTTCCAAAGCCTGGAAGTGAGCACCTTCCTGCTGACTATGGCACTGAGGGAAGAGGAGGATTTTTCTGGAGTTGTGTTTTCCCCTGTGAAATGTGTGTCTGGATGAGGGAGAGAATTATAGAAAACAGCTGGGAGTTGAGGAGAAAAATGTATTGGCTATGGTAAGCGTATGATTATCGAAGGTTTGTAACTCAGATGAATCAAATCCAATTTTTGCAGAACAACGAGAAGCAGTTCTCAACAGCAGCTCTTCCCGGGCCAAATTTCATCTTTGGAAACGACACCCTGCAAGTACTTCTCATGTACCAATAAAAAAAAGGGTTTCTTACACTGCCTTGCCTGCTGCAGCCAACCGAACTGCCCTTGCCCAAATATTCCAACTATTCAGCTTTGTAGAGACACCCAAACCTGCAAAACTTCAGCTTGCCCAGGAGATAAATGTGTGAGAAAAGTTATGTGGAAATTCAGAGCAGGGCTTGGAGGGAGCTGGTCCCAGCTCTCTGCAGGCTCCTGCACTCGTTCCAAACTCGTGCTTGTGACTTCCAGCTCCTTAGAGAGGCAACCATTAAGCCCCAAACATCAACCAGTTTGGCACTGGGCGTGTTTGAATCCTGGCCCATTTGCCTTCCAGGTACAGCAGGACAAACAGCAGCAAAGGGGAAAAAAAGGTAATAAATAGACAAGTGGTGGTGCTGCACTGTGGGACAGCAGGAATCCAGCTCTGCCATCCAGCTTCTCCAGGGCAAGGAAAAGGGCTTGGAAAATTGGCACAGAAACCCCTCCCTGGGGCCAGCCTTCCCCACCACCACAGCCCCACGCTGCCCATCTGCATTGTTTTCCCTGCCCACTCCATATCCTTTGGTTTTACTGGAGTTCAGAGGGACACCAGGGAAACTGGGCCAGCCCCGGGCAGAGCTGGACGCTGCGCCACTGGCCAAGAGCAAGGCGGCTTCGCCCCATTTTTAATGGTGACTCCCAGCTCATGTCAAAGCTCAGGGATCACAGGCAAGGACCTAAAACTGCCTCAGTGCTGGTGCAAACACCAGTTCCATTCCCAGCAAGGAGAGACCACCAGATTTGGCGCTCCAGCAGCCCTTTTCCATGCACTGACCAGTGTGCAAAGGTGCACTGTGCCAACGTGCCCTGAACATCATCCCTGTGCTCCCACAGGGACCACGGAGGGAAATAAAGGCTGGGAGAGCTCGGCTGAACCACCCAAAGGTGGGAACACAGGTGATGCTGCTGCTTCCCATCCTGTGCTGAGAACCAGGCTGCTCTCAGCCTCAACACATTCCTTCAGCCAAGCCATTCCTGGGAGAGAAATTAAGCAAATACTCCAAGGCTTGCCACATCAGGCAAATAAATGACTTGCTGAAGTTAAACAAAAAGAAGAGATGTTTCTCCGTGCTTTCTTCATCTCGCCTTCTCCCCCTCCCCGTGAATCCGACCAAGATTACGGTTTTAAAAAGCACTTTCTCTTAAATGTGGGAGGAAGATTGCCTGAGCTCTCATGCGTTCACTGCTATATTGTATTGTTGCTGCTTTTAACATGTTTCGCTCAGTTAAATAGTAACTGATGACAGCTACACACTTAAATCCTTTGGTGTTTTTATCATGGATTTTATATATATCTCTTATAAAGAACAGCACACTGCAAGGCCTCTTACCATATCAAAAACAACAAAAAAGCACCCTATTTTTGTGTAAGGTATCAAAGCAATAACGCGTGCCCGTGCAGCAGAGCCAGCCTATCAGAGGTTTATCGGGTTTTATTGGCCTTGGGCAACTCTGCACATGACGGTCTTTAGAGTGACATGGAATTTATTAAACTTTTCCACAGCCTGACAGTCTTCTCCCATCTCATCCCCACCCCCAAGCTCTTTTCTTTTGAAAAATGATTTCTGCCAATCTTATGCTTTTAACATTTTTTCCCCTCTTTTTTTTTCCTTTCTCCTCTTTTTTTTTTCTTTCTCCTATTTTTTTTATTCTCTCTTTTTTTCTTCTTTTTTGTTTTGTTTTGGTTTTTTTTTGTTTTCGTTTTTGTTTTTGTTTTAATCGCAGCTCGCTGGAGTACGACTCCTCAAGCATCTGTTTAAAGAACACCATTAAGGTCCCGCTGCAACAACAACAACAACACCACCACAGAGAGAGAGGGAGGCAGAGCAGCAGCCACACAGCCCATTTCTGCCTGGTTCAGCCCTATTGCACCACATTACTCGGTATGACAAGCTCTGCACACGTATCACACACACCAAGGGTTTGGGGTTTTTTTTGCCTGTTCCTGGGTAGCCTAATTTAGGCTTTGTGCGGTGCCCTGTAATAAATTTCCTCTCTCAGACAATAGCCCTTCGCCTTCAGCTGCCTGCCCCTTCCATAACCCAGCGCCGATAAAGCATCTCCTTCTCTTGCCACTTCCCATCAGCGCGGCGGGTGATGCCAGGCTGTGCTGACGGGGTTAAGGTGCTGTCGGGGCTTCCATCAGGCTGCAGTGCCCTCCCTCTTTTCCCTGTCTCCCCAAATTCCCGTCTGTTCAGCTCTTCGCAGACATTCCCAGCAGCCCGGGGCTGTGGCTGTGCCGGCGTTGCGGGGGCGATGCAGGGCTGCAGCAAGCGTGCAGCGGGCGGGGCTGTCTGCACACACACACCCCCCTTTATTTGCAAGCTTCTGCCTTCCCATCCCGGGGCAGGCACCCGGAGAAGGAAGGGAGCACATCCAGAGCTTGGCTGCGGGTTGGAAGCAGCCGCAGAGGGTTTGCAGGCTCTGCTCAGCTGCTGGGTTGGTGCTTCTGCTCTCCTGTGCCCAGGAGTGAGGACTTCTGCTTCTGACCTCCCACCTGGAGCTGCTTCCAGCTCTGGAGTCTCCAACATCAGAAGGATGTGGAGCTGATGGAACGAGTCCAGAGGAGGCCATGGAAGTGCTCCAAGGGCTGGAACCCCTCTGCTCTGGAGCCAGGCCGGGAGAGCTGGGGATGATCACCTGGAGAAGAGAAGGCTCCAGGGAGACCTCAGAGCCTCTTCCAGTGCCTAAAGGGGCTCCTGGAGAGCTGGAGAGGGGCTTGGGACAAGGGCCTGGAGTGACAGGACAGGGGGGAATGACTCTAAACTGAACACGCTGCTTACCTCCTCTTAGGTCTTACACTCAGTCTCTGCCATTATCACCTCCCTGTGCTCGTTGTTGCCCCTCCCGAGCGGCAATACGGAACAGCTGCACAGCTCTCTGTGCTTCCTGCCCCGATCTGATGGCAATCTCATTTCTAAATATTAAAACTGAGTACATTCCCTAAGCAGAGTGCACTGCTTGCACCTCACACCTCTAGCTGCTGGGAAGGGGCCGCTCAGGCTGGATCTGGGAGCTGACATTTCCCCTAAAAGAGGCTTCCCCAGCCCTCCTCTCTCAAGGAGGCTCTTTAGCACTGCCCCTGCAGCCAGCCTGATTGTTGGCAAGGGTGAGCAGGGCA
Organism: Corvus moneduloides; assembly: GCF_009650955.1. NCBI lineage: Eukaryota > Metazoa > Chordata > Aves > Passeriformes > Corvidae > Corvus > Corvus moneduloides. The sequence goes on from NC_045494.1 coordinate 8,617,540, forward strand.
CAAGGTGATGTCTTCTCTGAAAGACATTGAGAAAAGAGTTTGCTGCTCCAGGAGGGAAGCAGGAGATGCTCAGGCACCAGGACCAGGCTGCTCCCACTGCTGCCCTGTGCAGGAATGACTGTGAACAGTTTCTCTGCAGTTTGCCATCAGTCCCCAAGCTCAGGGATGGCAGGAACTGCACCCTGGCAGCTCAGTGTGCTCAGGATACCTGACAATGGTTTGGGGCTTGGCACTGAGCCCTGAGACAACTCTGGGTGTGGGAGACTGATGCTACCTGGGGAAAACAGGAGTGATATCAGCATCCTTTCCCACACAACAATGCCTCTGGTTCCCCAGGGTGGCTGCTGCCCCCACTCCAGACATGCAGGAGGATCTGCATCTGTGCTTGTCAGCACAACCGCCTTTAGGAAAATGAGCACATTTAAAGCACAATCCATCTGACCTATTTTCTGACATGCACCTTAGGAGGAGCTGAGTTGTGCACTAGCACTGCCTAGCAGCTGCACAGGGAATCTGGAGGGACAGCTCAGCTGAGGATCCGGGTGTCCTAACCCAGGGATCCATCCCAGCTTCCACACAGAAGCAACTGCCAAAATTATATTTATTGCGTTTGTGCTCTTCTGCTAAAATCCAGCTGTCTCACCTTGCACCACTTCACTCGCCTGCTTCTCATGTGAGATGAAGGCGATGCTTAAAGACAAAGCACACCTCGAGGGTGGCTGGCCAAGATGAAAGAGAGAGCTGAGAAGGGGGATGGATGATGGAGTCCCAGCCTGGAGCAACATCACCTCATATGATGTCATCCCTGTGCTGGTGCTGCCAGCCCAGGACATGAATCCAAAGAGCAGTGCAATCCTTTAGCAGTTATCCTGACCTAAAGCAGTTATTCCCAAATAAATGCTCCAGGCAGGAGGACCACAGCCCCTTTTGATTCAAAAAGCAAATGCAGAAGTGACAGTAAGTGACAGCCCAGAGCTGCAGAATCTGCATGAAGCCATAAAGCAGAAGATGCTCCCGAGAGCTCGTCTTCCTGCAGAAGGAAACATACGATGCTTGGCTGGGTAGCTGAGCAAAAAGGAAAATAAATAAAGCAGCAGCATCATTAGGGTGTAAAAAAGTCCGAGGAGCCAGCACATCGCTGTCTGGCAGCAGCTTCAAATGAAGATCTCACTTTTTTCACTGAGCTTCAAAACAAAATTGATAAGATAGAAAATAACCCCCAGTATTTGTGCCATTTCCATGGATTCATGAGTCTGATAGCTGCAAGCAGAGAAACAGCCCTTCCTGGCAGGAAAATGAGTGCTGCTCCCCAGCAGGCCATAATGACACTTTGCTGTGACCATGTCACATGGACGCTTTCCTGCCCGGGCCAGTCCCTGTCTGTGAAGTGCTGTGATTTTTCTCACAGTGTTACATTTCTGTGATTAAAATAGGCACTAATGGAACAGCCACACATTTGGTACAGCAGGTTTGTGTCTGAAATGCTTTCATCGAACAGAAAGGAGCTGAGGCTGCTGCTGGGTGAGATCTGTGGCTGCTTTGGGTGCCCTGAGGTCCCTGAGATTGGGAGCACAGCCTGGCACAGCCTCTCCAGCACTGCAAAAAGCACTTCTGCTCATGTACAGAGCATCCTGACTGAATGCAGTCCTCATGCAAGGCTGCTGGTGAACCCCAGACCAGTGTTTGCTGCATGTTGGGATCTTCCCAACAAGCCCTGAGCCCATTCTCCCTCCCCAGAGGGGTTTGGCAGCAACACCACTCAAGTACAGGGGTGACACCAGCCAGCCTGGACAGGGAGCCGCTGGGAAGGGTGCAGATCCTGCAGGCAAGGACAGATTTACCTGGGGAGGGGCTGTTTGAGGTCTCTTTCTCTACTGAGGGGTTTCAAATGAACCTTGCAAATGGCACTGGAGAAGCACCAGAAGGGGCTGGTCCCACCTGCACCAGGTGGTTCTGTTTGGGAGCCTTTTGCCCAAAGATGCTTCAAGTGCTGGGACATTGCACAGGAGATCACACATTTGTCCCATTTTTAGGGGAGACAGGATGTTTACTGAGACCTGGACACACGAAGAGGAGTTTGGGTGGATGAAGGAGGAGGGGAATAACAGCTACAGTGCAATCACCTAGAGCAGGCAGTGAGCAGGAAAGGGGCTGGGCCTGACTCATCAGTGGATCCCAAGGAAATGGGGGATCCCCAAAACATCCTCAAGGAAGTCTCAGCCCAAACCACAGATGAGATGTCCTACCCCAGCTTTTCCCACCTCCTGCCCTCAGCTGTGCCTCTGGAGGTGGGAGTTCCTTGCTCCTGCCAATGTCCCCTCTGCAGTGTCCCCTCCCAGCCCCTGCCAGAGCAGGAGTATCAGAGACTGAACTGCCTTGATATTTAACAGATCTCCCTCCACTATGCATTTCCTTTATTAAATAAAGAAATAAACCAGCATCTCTTTGCCCTGGAGAAGCTTTCAGTAAGATGGATAAATATATATAATTAGCCAAGGAGAGAGCAAACTCCAGTGAATACAATACACCCTGTGAGACAACCCTCCATTAAAAGCCTCCTTGTTTAAACTTCAATATTTTAGCGATAGTGACAGAGAAACATAGAGAAAAGCATTTATTTTTCACTTTTTATTTAATCCCATCAAAGGGGTTGATCAGATAATTCCCTGCCAATTTCTCATGCCTTGGATATGCCATCCCCTCTCCAAAAATTCAGGTTTTCTCAGTTTTCCTCTCTAAGCTGGAGACCAAAAATCTCTAATAGAGATTTCCTGCTTCTGCAGTCTGCAAAGTCTCTTCCTGACCTCCTCATTTTCACTGGGCTGCCCTGGAGGATGCAGAATAGAGGAGACCATGGGGCTGTATCCTACCAAGGGCCATGACACAGGGATGGTGCCATTAACACTGGCGTGGCAGAAGGGACCTGGCCAATGCCTGCACAGGCTGACAAAGTCCATATATATAGAGAGATATATATTTATTTATTTATGTACCCCTTTTACAGATCTGCTTTCCCAGCTTGGCCAGCTGCCACCGAAACAGCCATGTTCAGCAAAATAGGGGAAAAAATCTTCCCTCAAGAAGAGGGAATCACATCCTGGTGCTGTGCTTGGCTCGTGTGTGCCTGAGCCACGGCGGCACAGGAGCGTGTCCGACGAGGAGCTGGGGCACTGCTGCTCCACACGCTCCTCAAATGCTCTATTTTCCGACCTAGAAAATGGGAAGAGCCCACTGCAAGACAGAAACCAAGGGGTGAGAGCTGGAGAGAGGTTTGGCTTTTGCATTGTTTCCTTGGGAGATGAGATCTGGAGTGACTGCAAACATCTCTGCCTGCTCCCGGGGGAACGCACAGGGCTTGTTCCCCCTGCCCTGGCAAACACCTCCAGCTCCCTGTGCTGCAGAGGCCCCAGCCAAGGCTGTGTCATTACCAGCAGCAGCCCCCTTTTCAGGGCTGCTGTACTGAGCAGGTCCAGAATATTTCCCCAGGGAAGAGCCAGTCATTCATTTGCACTGTCTGCTAATTTAAAAATGTGAATCTCCTCTCAATTCTGCACGCCAGAACTCAGCCTCTGACATTTAGACCAGTGTGAAATTCAAACACAGGCAATGGCAGGGTTCTCAGGGCACAGCAAGGGGAGCAGTTGGTGGAAATGATGCTGCGAAGCCCAAGCTAAAAGAAAGGGATTAGAGAAGTATTCACTCAGTCCAAATAAAACATGGTGATATCTGTGGCCCAAGCCTTGGGATGCACGAGGTCCAAATCAGATAGAAAGAACCTGGACTCTTCTAGAGAAAAAGAGGGATGAAAACCAGTGATTCAAAGCATCAAGGACTCTAGATTTTTTTTTTTTAAAGTGTGGGGTTTTGAGTATAAAATGGCAGCACTGCCACTATTTTAGAGAGAAAACCACAGGTGCAGCTCATGTCTGTGAAGTCACAATGCACACAGTCCTCATCAACCCTTTCGTGCTCTGTTTGGGCTCTGCTGTACATAGGAAAAGGCAATTCCTGACGTTTTAAGATCTCTATATAATCTCTAAGTGGATTACAATCACCTTAATGAAACAGAAGGTTAAGAGCAAATACTCACGTTTTGTCCAAGTTCAAATACTGTATCAGCCACGACCCAGGCTCAGTGCCCCTCCTCTTTTATCTCAGCCTTTATTGAGTAAAAAGTGAACAAAACATGGCATAAAACATTAAGTCCATTATTAGCTGGATTTCTGGTTTAATTTAGTTTACATTCTGAAGGATTTTCACGAAGTTGCACTGAACATACTGCCATTTCCACAACGGTTTATCATTGTTATACTATTGCTACAATTACCTGTCATTACAATCAAATTTATATCAGGACAAGAAAATGATTCCTCAGAAATTAAACAGCACTCCCTGGTGGGATAATTCCTTCTCCTGAACTTTGCAATAATGAAAACTGTAAGTAAATTTGCTGTAATTCAGACCACAAAAGACCCTCCACCGTTAAACCAAATGCTAACGTTTTTACCAGGACAATAACTTGACGTTCAGCAGAAAATCCCCAAAGGTACCTAGAGCTGTAAGAGGGTTCCTACACAAGGTTACAATGTCCCTAAGGAATTCAGGCTCCAAAATCAAACAGCTGAGGTATTTTTTGTGAATTCCTCCAAAGCTTGTACAATGAATGGTCTTTTGCAACTTCGGGCAAATAAATACCTTTGAAAATCTGCTTGTGCGTGGAACTGGAATCACAGGTGTGGGGTTTTCCTGGACGCACCTCCAGGGCTGACTCTCAGGTGCAGATGGACACATGGACAGCCTGGCCTGAGGCTGGTCATGACCACTATGGGTGCCCAGCACTGTCAGGTCACTCTTGGTCAAATAAGACCCAGCCACTGACACCCAGAACATCCCTCTTAGCCTTGATAGCAGCTTATGATCTCCAGAATTTCCCCCTAATGAAATGAATCCAGTGTCTGATCCTCTGAAGGCCATTTTCCCCCAGGGATTGTGCAGTGGACTGCACACTGGGTAAACACCTAAGTGGTGTTCAGCTTCACAGGGAGACTCATGTCATGAGTTTCAAAAGTTGGATGCTTAATTTAAACCTGGACTTGAAAGCTCCACCCCAAATCAGGAGAAATAAGGATCCCTCCAGAGTAATCACTTTGATTTATCCCAGGCTGGGATGAATTGCCCTGTTATTCCCAATGACTAAAGGCAGTCTACACAACCAGCTCACCTTAATGGCCACGTTGCTAAGTCAGGGCAGGTGGATTCAGACTAAGGAGTCAAAAAGGGCCATTAGCCCAGCCTGGAATGAGTCTGCAAAGAGTGGTTTTAGTGCAGACAGCCCCCAGACCAGGAGCCTGTGTGGGCCTCCACTTAGGAGCCTGGATTTTTTGTTCTTTGAGTGCACCAATGATGCTCTGCTGTGCTATTCTACCTCAAAAACCTGCATCCCAGAGGTGTGACAGGTTTTCACAGCCTTCCCATGGTGCTTTATGAAATGTCATTTATCAGATGCCTGGATTTGCAGCACCTCTGGCCAGGGGCAGATCCCTGCTTTGTACCTCTGACCTTCTCCTGGCACTGGGATCACTGGAGGGCAACGGGTCAGGCAAAAATGCAGGGACAGGCAGTGCTCCCACAGGATCACAGCGCTGCTGCCCAAGTATCCGCGTGAGCTGGGCGTGGAGAATGAGGGGACTGACCTCCAGCAGGACAGAGGGAACTGTTCTCAGCTCTGAGCACCGGGGTATTTCCAAGGATGGAAGGTCGCACCCGGCTCAGGGCTCTGGAGTGCCCTGAGGACTTTGCTGACACTCATTTTCAGGGAGCATTGCCCTCTGATAGCCTCTCCTGTCGCCCCAGGGCTGGGTGTTCTCACTTCAAACCCTGCCCGTGGTTGTGGTTGCCAAGGCTTTGCACATCTTTACCCCACAGCACTGGGTGTGCACTCCCACCTGCCTGGCCCCACATCCAGCCCCCTCCAGTAGCCCTGCCCTCCCTGCAGCCCTGCTCCCCTCGGTGTCACTGGGGAGAGCTGTGACACGAGCCCAGCTGTGCTCCCAAGGGAAGAAAACTCAGACTACTCAGCATTTCACAATTTTTGTTTTTTCCTCTGAAACAGAAATTCCCACACCGAAAGCAGAGATTCTCTGTAGGGGAAACAATTTGGGGGAGTCCAAACCTAGAGCAAACCAGAAAGTGAGACTCACTGCCAAACCCACCACTTCTGCTTCAGAGGCTCAAACACAGCCCTGCCCCGGCTTTCTCTGAGAGAAACACACAACAACCTAGGTATTTAACAAAAAAAATACCAAACCCCTGACTTGTACCCAAACAGGACACTCCCCTGCACACACTTCTCCCCCTGGGGAGATGGTAGAGGACAAAATGAACCCGTGTGAGCGCTGCTGGTTGCAGTGCTCAGGGTGCTGCTGCAGGAAGGGGCTGTGCTGGGCTGTGGTGAGCGACCCCACAGCTCCCACACTGAGCCAACACACCGGGATTTGTCCATTTGTGGAGGCACACACAGCCACACACAGCCTGTTTAGGGTTTAGGGCGCATCATTCAGCCACTGTGATTGCAGGAGCCGGATCCCCCTGGCAGAGGGACAGGGCACCCGGGCAGGGATGCACTCACTCAGCATCCCGCTGACTCCTTGGGGCTCCACCTGCACTTCGGGGCAGGAGCAGACCCTTATCTGAGCAAACCTCGTCATCCCCAGCACAGCAAAGGAGGTCACACCAAGCGTTTGGGTGCAGAGCAGTTACACCCGGCCTTTGAAGCTCCCCGCAGCTGGGTGGGGTGGCAGCGTGGGTGGGTGGGTGCATGGCTTTGGCACACCAGCGGCCCCAGGGCAGCCCCAAAGCACTGGGGAGAGCTGGCAGGGCAGAGAGGAGATCAGATAACCTCAGCAAGAGCTCCACCAGCCTCTTAACCCTCCTGCCTTTCATCCCTCATCGGGAGCGTGCAGCTGCCTGCCATCGCACCGGCACCGAGCCTCCATCCCGAGCCTCCCCCCCTCCTCATCCTCAAGCAGAGACCACCTCGGTGTGTCTCCCAGCCCCAGCCTTTCCCAACACCCTGCTGCCGGTGGTTTCAGGCCTGCTGGAGATGCAGCACCTCGAGGTACCTGTACCCCCACGCCCTGCATCCCCGCTGAGCTCCTGCAGCATCACTGCACCACCCAAAACAACACCAGCAACCACCAGGCAGGTGCCCCTGGCCCCAGAGAGATGCAGATGCCCTGGGGAGAGGGGAGGATGTCTTTGTGCCCCCCTCTGTTTAATGTAGCTCTGGGGTGCCAGGGAAATGCCAAAACCCCACTGAGGGAGAGGGTCCGAGGTGTTTGTGTCCTTGATTGTATCTCCTCGCCGCTTGTGGAGCTGGAGGTTCTGGGGCCCCAGGTGCCCTTTCAGGCCTCCCTGAGTGCTGTTAACCCCCCCAGCAGTCTGCAGATGTCCCATGGACGACATTCAAATCCCTCCTGTTCAGTCCCCTCCGGTGCTCCCTGGTTTGTGTCTCACAAGGAAGGGTGACTTCCAGCCCCTGATTTACCTTCTCTGTGCCACTTACTGCCTCCTTTTTCATGCGCATGGATCATATCCCCGCATATTTATCTCATCTTCAAAATAAATGTTCCCCCTCATCCTTCAGTCTCTGCTCATCTGCAAGTCTTGCAGTGTCTCCAATAATTTTTGCTGCCTATCTCTTGACCCCTTCTATTCCTGCTGTATCTTTTTGAGATGGATTGACTAGAAACGAACACGCCATCCCAGGCAGGACCACTGCACTGATTTATGTGCTGGCATTAGAATACTCTCAGCAATCTTTTTAACCCCATTCTTCCTCAGATTTCCTTGGCTTGTCTGGTGGTGGCTGTACACAGAGAGCAGAGATTTGCACGAAGATGTCTCTGCTGATGCTTCTCTCCTCTTCCCAAACATTTACAGCTAATTTAGACCTCATCACGCTCCCGGTGCTCCTTCTCACCTGCAGCAAGCTTTGCATTTGCCTCTCTGCCCATCAGCGCACTGCCCAGCCCTCCAGCTTTATCAGGGAAAACCCTCGGGAGGTTTTCCACCTCTCCTCTTGACAAACCAAAGGCATTTGCAAGTTTTGCTTTTCGCCCATTCACCTTTTATTTTTCCCCAGCTCATAAACAACTGCATTGCATAGCGCCATGTCCCAAGCACATCTCTGTGGTAAACCTGCCGCAAAATTCTTTTTCCCGTTGCCTTTCAGATGGTTTCTCCCCTCATCAGCGACCTCCCCTTCTCCCAGTGCTCCCATTTTCCCATTTTCAGCCCAGGCGGCACAAAGGGCACTGACAATTCCCCTGGTGAGGCCACAAAGGGGAGGCTGAAAGGTTTTCCTTCCTCCCTGGCATTAGAGATTTGAGACAGAACAAAGACAAAGGATGGAGAAGAGGGTGGGGAACGCTAATCTGAGACTCTGGATTTGGGCTCCGGGTTCCCTGGAGAACAGAACCGCAGCACTAAAGCACAGGGGGAAGGATCACAACCATCTGGGGCAGAATAAAGCCACTCTCCAAGGAAAGTCCTTCCATGCACCCACCCATCCCTTGTCTGCATCCAAGCCCGGGCAGCAGATGCCTGTCCACACTTCCACCACAGTCCTGGCCAGCATGGGGGTCCCCGTTCCTGCTGGGCAAAGCTGGGAGCAGAACTGGCTGCTGGAGACACATCTCCGTGTTTTTCCAAGAATTGGAAATGTGTTTCCCCCCTCGCCAGACATGTTTCTATTCAAATCAGCATCAGCCATTCTGCGAGATATTTGCCTTCCTGCATTTATTTCCCAGTAACAAAGCTGTCCTCAGCTTTTTAGAGCTGGTATTTTTATTTTATTTAGTTAATATTTTTAAACATTACTACTGCTATAATAAATGTTAACTATTTGTGCAGAGCTCTCATTGCCTTGGCAGGGGCCTTTATGTGTGCAAAATAACAGCAAATCATAATAAATAATAATAATAAATTATTATGGTTGATTACAAGGGAATGTGCTACATTTTTATAAGCTCTAGACCACCTACAGCTCACAAAATATAATGGGAAACATTAAGCCTTTAACTGGTTTTATACATTCCCTTCCCCCTCTTTCACTCCCCATGTTCTGTAATAGATTTACAAACAGTGTAAGGGGGGAAAAAAAATCTTCCCTTATAAGAATAGCATCAAAATTCTCCTCAGCTTTCCAGCTGCTGAGTGTTTCTGAAGCCTTCAGTGAAATGCAATTAGTATCTTTTACCGCCTGCCTTCTGGGGATACTGACATTATTATCTTATTGCAGTTTCACCTTGACATGCAGATCACAAGGCAGCGAGCTGGATTCCGTCTCCAGACGCCTTGAATTGTGGCATTGCCCCAGCTGGCTCAGAGAGTCGAGAAAGGAGAAGGAGGAAAAAAGGAGAGAAGAGCCATTTTCTCATCCTGTGGATCTCAGCTTTAAAAAAAAAAAAAAAAAAGCACAAATAAATAAAAAGAAAGGGGAGCTGTGGGGGAAAAAAGCGTGTTCTTGCTCAGCCCCAAGGAGGATGGGGATGGCCAAGGGGGGATCTGCTCTGTGCCAGCCCCAGGCTGCCAGCACAGGCCTGGGCTTCCAGCAGGACCTGCTCCCCTCCCCTCCAGCTCCCAGCAGGCTTCAATTCCATATGGACGCAGTCCCAGATCTCTGTGTTTCACTGCAAAGGGGAAGGGAAAAAAGAAGGAAGAGAGAGGACGAGAGAAGGAAAATCCCACCGTCAGAACTGCTTTACACGTGAGGAATGAGCAGAGGGACCCACGTGTCCCTCCCTACCTGTGCTGGTGAGTTTGGCCCTGTCAGTGCCGAGCCATCCAACGGGGAATGGCTGCAGCCACACCTGCCTCTCCTCTGAGGTTTTTCTGATCAGCAGAACGTGACATTAACCTTCAGAATATCCCCCTGAAAGAGTTGGCTTTCCTCTTTCTTCCAGGCAGCATTTCTCCAGCCCTCAGAGCAGTTTTGGGGAAGCCCTGAGTCTGTGCCTCCCCATCCCTGCAGCATTTTGGGTGGGAGCACCAGCCTGAAACTTGCCCTGGAGACCATGAGATGGGTGAGGATTGGAGCCCACCTGCCTGTTCATGGTCTCCTCTAAAGCAACCCAAACCTTGGAAGCTAAAGCTTCCAATATCCTTGAGTTTAAACCAATAACTGTTTAAAAACCCGCTGTTAATCTTACTGAACCCTGATGGATCCATTACCACAGCTGGGAAGCAATATTTACTTGGAATGCACAAAGTGGATGGAGGGAACCTGGGTGGCTTCACCTTCCACAGGTCTGACCCTGGGCAGATGTGGTGACCCCTGTGTAGGTCAGAGGTGCCACAGCTGGAGATGTGGTGCAGGTGCAAGGCCTGGAGCTGCAGGAATTGTGTTCCAAATTACAGATGGAATCAGCTGAAAATCCAGCCTGTTCCCTGCTTTCCTTCAGCCCATTCCTATTACTCTTAATTAACGCTAATTCTCTGCACACAGCTCCAATGGTCTCAAACCTCTGAGAAAGCACCAAGTTCAAGTATTGAGGTCTCTGTACCCCCACGAGGGCTGAGACAGGAAGCCTCGAAGGATTCACACCCAGGGATATCTCTCCAGAACTGCCTTTCTCACTTCAAGTTCAAGTCCTTTTCATTCCAGTAGGAAATTTTTAATCATCCCAACAGCCTCCTCTAGAGTGCCAGTGAGGGCTGGAACCAGCTGAGCTTTAAGGCCCCTTCCAACCCAAACCATTCTGGGATTCTGTGAAAAGGGAAGAGAAAGTTTCCAGGTACTTGGTTACTTCCAGTTCCCTTCCCATCCAAACCCAGAGAGGTGCAAAAGAAATCTCCAGCCTCCCAGTGCCCCTGATGCCCCTCCCCTGTACCTGGCCAGCCTGCTGGCATTGGGTTGACACTCCAAAACCCAGCTCACAGCTCTGTCTGCTCAAGGCAGCAGCATCACACCCGCCTCAAAGCTGCACCTCTTTGCCAGGTTAACTGATTATAAACATAAAATCCAAGTCATATAAATGTGATCTGGACCAAAAGAGAGCTCTCAGCTACTGGCAGAGTCCACAGTGCCTCTCTGGAGAGGACCAGGCAGGATATTTGGTGTTCTAATGCACCAAGAGCACTAACAGAGCAGGCTTGGAAGAACCCAAGCATCACCCCAGCTGCCTTGCCTTGCCCCGTGGTGGTTTCTGATGAACAATCACAATAGCCCAGCCTGTAACACTCTCATTTTTCTGTCCAAATGGGGTTGGTGTTGTAAAAGAGGCACCATGCAAGGAATCCCTCTGTCTCATGGAACGTCTGTACATTTTTTTTCATTTCAAAATATTTGGAAAGAAGGGACGGTTAAACAAAAAAACAAATACTAAATAAACCTCCTTGTTTTTCCGATGCTAGACTGGCACGGGAAGCTTGTAAGAATTAGTGATTCCAGGGAGCAACTGGCTAATTTCCAAGGGAATATGGAGAGAGAGAAGAGAGGAACAGCAGTAATTTACAGCTTAACCCATTTGTATTTCCTCTTTACAGCTCTCATCTGGATTACCAAATGCAAATTATTTATGGTATTTTATTGGCAAACCCTTTTAGTGTGCTGGTATGTGAAATTCCTTCCAAAATCCCAGCTTTGCAGCTAAGGGGCTGCACCCCTCTTGGTCTTACTTCAAAAGGTGAGGATCCCTCCAAGATTTGGGTGGGCACCATCACCTTTACCCCGTCACAGGACACAGCCACCAGCACCACAGCACAGAGCCCATCTCTCTTTGGCATCATCACAAAGACGTCCTGAACTATTGTTTTCTCCTCTTCTTGTGATCATCATGTGGATGCAACATGAATGCAAAAGAACACAGCTGGTATTGAGACTGTTGCTTTCAAGATTCTGGGAGAGGATCAAATGAAGGAGAAAATTAAATTAAAAAAGCAGCACTTAATTATGTAGGCTGCTTTTGTGCTCTCTCCTTCCTCTATGTAGTAGTTTCCACCTGAAAATCTTTGAGCACTTTAGAGCTGGTAATTAAATCTCGGAACTACTGCAGGGAAGGATGCAAGGAAAGCATATGCAGCTCACTTGATTTGTGGGTTTGATTATACATTAACTTTGCATCTCTCCAGCCCTCTGCTCTGCCAGGACACTCCTTGAGTTAACCCCAGGTCTGCACAGATGCTTGCAATGCTGTCCCTCAGCGAGGGGCTCTGCTAACAGGGGAGTTGCACATGGGATTGGGTGGGAGCAGGGATGTATGGATGGTCCTCCTGGGCACCCAGCCCCACGTGCTGGGTATGGGGAAAGTGTTCTGGGGCAACCACAGCGCCAGGAGCCTCCCAGCTCTGGGCACCCCACCTGCACCAGCAGAAAAGTGCTGCTCCCCCAGCATTTCCTCTGTTCCTCTGTGGACCCACCCACTGTGGTGGCAAAACCTGACATGAGGGTGTTGGCTTGGAAAGCTGTGTCACCTCCCTTCCTCCACTGGGGATGTTTGAAACCAGCAGCTAGGTCAGGGTACAACATGAGGGCCACCAAGAGCCGAGTTTATCCCCCATCAAAGCAATCCACAGGATGATACTCAGAAATGCCCAAAAATCCTGTGGACACAGGGCTTGGTAACTCCCAGTTCCAGGGCACAAACCCCCAGCTGCTCTCACCTGAGCTGAGCACCTTGAGCTGAGCTCCTCATGGGCCAAACACTTCTCAGCAGGGAGGGCTCCTCTATCAGGGTGGATCTTTCCCCTGTCAGCAGCCCTGGAGCTGGGATCCACCCTGCCAGGACAGCCTTTTTGGGGATCCACCCTGCCAGGACAGCCTTTTGGCACAACAGCAGCCTCTGTGTCATCACCATGTTGCTTCAGAGAGGACTGGCCCGGTGGCATTTGAGAGAAGCTGTTGAAGAGCGGCTTCAGCAAATGTGGCTGTTGAAGATGTTATTTTCAGAGAGCAGCGAAAGCTCATCTGGCAATCCAAAGCATTAGCAGGAGTCCTGGCAGTGGATCCCAGAGATGACGAAAATTAAAATGTCCTTGAAAGCATAATCAGAGCTGTGGCTGGCACAGATGCTGTTGCAACACCCAGACAGCTCCAAAGAGAGGGATCTTCTGGAAAAGTGCAGTTTCATGGCATGACAAAGCCCAGCTCATGTTTTCAGCCTCCTGATATGAAACCATGTCTGCTTCTCCTGGCTTGCTGCTCGTGCAGAAGCCTCTAGGGAGGCTGAGATGGAGAGGACACCAAAGTGCCTCTCATGTTGGCCCAGGGGCTGCTCTGCAGCTGCCTGGGAGCTGTGGAATCAGCAGGGCTGCTGCCTGAGCTCACAGAAGACACAGCACAAAGTGGAAGGGGACAAGATGCCAGTGAGGGACCCACTGCTCAGTGTGGATGTGACATCAGCCCTCACTGCAGGGTCCCTGCCCACAGGAATCAGCAGCTGAAAGGATCCATTACAGTAGCCCCAGTGTGCTCTAACAGTGAGGAAATACCTTAGGAGTCAAGAGATACTTGACTTTTTAATAGTCCAGGAAGGTTCTATGGTTTTACATTTTGTTTTGGATACCAAAGGCCTGATTTTTTTCCTTATTTGTTCCAAGAAAAGCAGGACTAACCCAGCAACACCAGCTGGTCTGGTCAGGAAGGTGCTTCTCTGTGCCACCAAAAATGCTCAAATGGAGACAAAAGCCAAAGCTTCAGTTTTGTGTTTAAAACAAAATTTAAAAATGGAGAGGATGGCAAACAGCAATTAGTATTGCTAATGAGAGTCTTTGAAAGCTTTTTAAACGTAACTATAACATATTTAAAATCTGACTGTAAAGAAAAAAAATCTAGAGTGGGCTAAGAACGTCAGAACAGATGTTGCTCCTCCTCCCTTCAGAGAAAATTTTGCCAACCGTTTTGAAATGAGATTTCGCTGAGCTCAGAGTAATTCTATGAAAAACTCCAGGTGAATTGAAACAACCTTTTCCCCTGGAAGCTGTTCCAACAGCTGAGCTCCCTGAAGGACCAGCTGCAGCTCTGGAGCCTGGCCACAGGCAGAGGGGCAGAGGGGCAGCGCTTCTCTGCTCGCAACACCTTGGCCAGTCCTTGCAGGAACATTTTTCTCAGACCCACCTTGGCAACCTTGGGCTTGGGGTTTTTAGGTTGGGTTTTTTTGGTTGGTTGTTTTTCCCCCCGCCACTGGCTTCCTGCCCTCAAACATAATTTTCATGCACAGGATCAGTGGAAGGGACAGATCCATCTCCTGGTGCGTTACAGGCAGAGGGACTCGTTCCATGCCTGGGGAACAAGATCAGGAGACCAAGCCTGGTCTCCAGCAGCCCTGTAGGGATCACACATGGTGTGCTCTGTCCTCTTCCTCCACACAACCCCTCAGATCCTTCCCACTCCCTCCTGGGACTGGACTCCCATGGAAAGAATCGGGAGAAGAGTCAACTCAGCCCCACCAGCGCCAGCAAGGAGGGTCTCAAAGAGCAAGAGCCCGTCAGGGTGAAGCTTTGCAGTTTTTGGCCTGCAACTGAGAAGAAGAGGAGTAAGGATGCATCTAACACAGAGAATGAACTCCAGAGTGGGCGCTGAGTTCAATTCCACCTTCACCCTGCCAGCACAGGGTACAGGGAAGCTGCCCACACACTGATTACAGAGCAGGTGGATGGCCCTGGCTGCAACTTTCCAAAGGCAGCTCATCCGTCCTCCTTCCCGGGAGAGCTTTCTGCTGGAGGCTCTGGAGCTGGCGGTGTTGGCCTCCAGCCCAGCCAGATGTGGCTCAGAGAAACCAGATTTCAGTGTGACCAGGGGTGTCCTGTTTCCTGAAAAGGGGGTCCTGCAGTAATTTCTGGTCCAGGCAGCTCAGGCAGGTCTCCTGTGTCTTCGTGATAACATTTGCACAGTTTGAGTTTGAGCTGATAAAGAATCCATGATTTTAAGCGCTCAGGACTGCCGGCAAATATAGGAAATAGGTAGGGCTTATTTGCCAGAGCATTCAGCATTTGCTGCAGAGGTTTCACTCTTTCTCCACCCAAGATACCCGGGAAGAAAAACATTGATAGCGAAGATTTAATCGTTCCCATGCTTAAAGACAATATGCCTTTTAATGCCCAGCAGTACCACCTTGGGAGGCATTTTAATACCAATTACAGCTTTCATTCCGCAGCACTGCCCCAAAACCCCCCTTTTCCCACCACAAACCCTGACGCAATGAGCCCATCTGAGCAGGGCCAGCCCTGAAATTTCCACTTCTCCAGCGAGACCGGCCCCGATTGTGCTCCCAGACTCTCTTGTGATGTTAAGGGCGGTAGATAAAAATAACTCCGACTCCATTGTTCTGCTATTTATACACTGAAAAGTCAACAGCATAAAGGCGAGCAGCCCTTGGGCAGTGCGGGAGTTGATGACCCTGTTCCGCCCGCTTGTCCTTGGAGGTGCCGTGGGGGGAGGACCGCAGGGCAGAGGAAATCAGGATGTTTGAAGATAAAGAGGCTTTTCAAAAGCCCAAAGGGCAGCTCAGCCTGCAGCTCGCAGGGTAAAGAGCCCCATCGGGGCCATTGTGTTCCCAGTGCCAAGCAAGCCCATGACAAAGGCTGGGGGCAGCCCGAGGTGGGGGCTGTGGTCGGGGTATCAGCCCCAAGAGCACGGGGCTTCAGGGCGGCGATGAATAGAAAATCTCCCTCCAAAGAAACAGATGGGTCTGAATACAGATGCAAAGCGACCCTCATCCCAAGGCCATCAAAGAAAACCAGTCTCTCCAGACTTAAAGTCTGGGAGATAATAGGGGCTTTTCAGGCACGTAAAAACGGAATTTCCTCCTGGTCAGGCATTACCCACAGGAAACAAAACTCCTCTGCCAAATCCAGCTTCGCAAAATGCCCCTGATTTACTAAGCAACAGCTTTATATTGTCATTTTGGTAGGGAAACCACCGAATTCCGTGGGTTTAGTGCGGGAAAAGGGACGGGCATGGGGCAAACTGAGCCTGGTGGGAGTCACCCAGTGCGTGGTTCTGCAAAACAACACAACACAACACAACACAACACAAGAGTGTCCAGAGAGACCAAGTGACCAGCCAGGTACATCCGCGGGGTTCTCTGGGGAGAACGCATCACCAAAGTGAGAATTAGGCAGCAAAATTAATTTTCAGAGACAGAAAATACGTTCAGCTGACACAAACACCGTTCAGAATGGAGGGATGAGCTCTGCTCATTTACTTTGAAATTCTCCATTAACTACTGCACGCTAATTATCTCCCTTTCCGGGTTTGGGCTCTTATTTATTTATTTATTTTCCACTGGAAAATTTTGTTCATCTTGAAGCCAAATAAGTGCCAAGAAAATCCTGCCACCCACTACATTTATGATCAAAATAACCATTTCTTTTGATAAGTTCCTGCAGTTACAGTGGCCCAGCGAAAATGTATTCAGTGATTCAGTGAAGATCACTCACTGCTGAATACTTTCCTCACTTCTTCCCTCAAACCGGTGATGTCTTTTTTTTTTCCTTGTATAAACAGGGTACTTTTTAATGGGGTAATTTGTACTACAAACTCCTGAAAACATGTTCTGATTTTATTTTTTTTTTTTTTGTGATTCCTAAAGCCCTGGTTTTGAAACACACACAGATAAAAGTGCTTTGAGGATTTTATTTCTGTGCCTCCAGATTGCTCACTAGAGAGCCAAAAGTCACTCCTCGCCTCTCAATCAAGGCCTGAGCAAAATTTAGACCCTTGCACAGATAATCAGACTTGTCAGGTTACTCTGAAAGGCAGGAAGACCTGGGCCAACATTTTCCAAGATGCTGACATTACACGCTCCAGGTTCTGCAGAACTTTAGGGAGGGTTTAAACACAAATTTGTCTGTGGAAGAGGAAAGTTTTACTCCTATTTCTAAGCAGGGCAGAGTGAGATAAAGGAATGATTTGTTGCTCTAGGAAGGTACCCACCAAAAAGGTGTGAAACTGAGTTATGTAGGGCTGGGCCGAAAGTGTCACCCCGTTGTCACTTCACTCCTCTCATCCTACCAATCTTCATTTGCCCTCCTCACCCATCTGCTCCCTCCCGACACGGAGCAGGATGGATGGCACAGACAGGGGCTCTCTGGCGGTGTTCTGCTCCTGCCATTTGTTTAAGACATCTCATTTGGGATCCTTGCCCACTGCAAACAGCCACACAAAGCCACCCTGAGCTTCCAAAAGAGCAGGACTTGGGGGAAACACTTGAGATTTGGATGGCTGAAACATCAGGATCCCAAGCATGTGCCTGGAAGGTGCTATTGGATCGCCATTTCCATAGCTAAACCCTGGATTTTGACTACTTCCACTTGGAGTCATCCCAGGAGAAAAGGAGTTGGGTATTTGGAGATGCAGAGTGACCACCACCCCACTGATGGGAGCATCGTGGGCTCCTGCAGCCCAGGCCACCAATGTCCCAGCTAGAGGAGCCCTGTGCTGGGCACTGGTCCTGCCCAGCAGACAGAAATGAGGAGAGCTCTTGTTCTCATGGCAGGCCAAATGGATCAAGGATGAAATCAGCTGAGCTGAGGGAAATCAACCATTAGTGGCCCCAAACACCAGAAACTTCCACCCTCTGCAGGTAACCTGGAATTAGAGACCCGAAATGGACGTGAAGAGGCAGAAATACGGATTTTGTATCTGAAACAACGCCAGTCCTGTCTCCCACCATCACGTGAACACCCCAGTTCTGTCACTAAGCACCTCAAATTTCTGCAGGTTTTTAACTTCACTTCCTGTGGACATCCTCTGTCCTTTGGGAATAACCAAACCAGATCAAAGAAAATGCCTCCCCGGTTAATCTTAAAATGTGTTCTCTTCCTATTTCCCCAGGGATCCCTTCACCTCTGTCATGCCCCAATCATCACCCATTGCATGTGGCCGTTGGGAAAGTTACTCCCAAAACATTAATAGGCTTCTGGAAACACAAAATGCGGTATCTGAACCTTGTTGGAAATGATGTAACTTTCCTAATTAATTTTAATTTGTTGTATTTAATTGCAGGCGGTGCCCACCTTAAGCCAGCACTAGTGAAGTTCCCTCACAGGCTCTTATCATTATTTTAATGATTAAATCACCAAAACCTTATGTTTGTTAAAACTAACCCTGACAAGCTTCAGTAAACAAAGCCAAAGTGAGTTGAAGATTGCATCTGAGATCTTAAATTTATGGCCATTCAAGGAGGTTGGAGTAACCAGAAGATACAGAGAAGATGAAGGCCTGGAAAGCTGGAGATTCCTCACCCAAGAAAAAGATGCTAATAGGCCAAAAGAATGTGGAGCAAAGTAGCATGAAGAGTGAGAAATCAATAACCAGGAGAGGATAGAATGCTAATTAATGAAGATAATTATGCAACTTTGAACCAAAGAACATGAATTTCTTTGTTTGTTAAAAATGTATGAATGAGTGAAAGAATTTTGTACCATCATCTGTGTGGAAGCCAGAACTTTGTCAGCCACACACACCCCTCTTGGCCAAGAATAAAGTAGTGCCCTACTCTCTAACATCAAAAAGATGGTTTAGGGAGTCTTATTTACCCCAATGATTTCTGAGGAACTGGGTAACAACCTCAGCCTGACATTCACCTCACCTGATACCTGATATCCACCATTGAGGGTGATGCTGGAGTGGGACCTAGGGCTCCTGACTGGAGGGTAGAGGAGAAATAATTGGACAAACAGTTTAGTAAAAGGTTGTAAAAAACCATCCCAACTGGCCCCAGTACTTTCCAAAGCCCAAAATGGGTCTTTCCCCCTTATTAGGCACCCATCTGTGTCCCCCAGCTCTAATTAAGCATCTGCTCTGCAAGAAGCTAACAAGTTCTTTTGCTGATAATCCCGACCAGCTTGGCAGCATTATTTATAACACAGCCAGGGCGAGCCTCTGCTCCGGCCGAGCCGCTTCGTTGTTGCAGTGAGATGTAGCTATATCATTATTTTAGGAGACATATAAAATATAATCCAATTATGTGGCGGATACATGGAATTCCCAATGATTTCAGAGCACGCTGCTTTATTCAGGAGCGGGGAAAAGATTTAAAGAGACAGGTTGTCACTGGGCATCAAAGGATTTGGGATGATATTTAGGATAACAGTTTATAGACATGGAGCAAATCCTATTATAATGCCACATGGCCATCAGGCTGTCACAGTGGCTGGTACAGTGTGTGTCTGGGCAAAGATGCCAGCCAGGAGCGTGGTCACCTCAGAGGTGTGTCCTGTGTCCTGTGAGAGCTGGCAGGTTTTGTGTGTAGCACCTCGACAGCCTCTGCGTCACCCTCTGCTCTGTGGTGTCCTCCTTGCCTGCTGGATCCAGGGGTATGGAGCACCCTGAGCCTAAAAGGGATAAGTTTGGGTTTACCCTGCGATCCCTCAAGGACATGGCAGGGAAAGAACGGGACCAGAGGAGTGAAAATGGGCATTTACCAAGGCTCAGGGTCTGCGACCATGGAAAGGACCACGGTGACAGCTGTGATGTCTCAAGTTTGGTCCAGAGCTCTCTTTCCAAGGGGTTGAGTCAAATTCTGTGGACAAGCAGCCTCTCCATGTGCTTCACCCAGCTTTGGTTTGGGCCTGGCAACCATGGGAGAAATGGAGAGGAGAGCTGGGAGCTCAGAGAGCCACTCAGAGCACAAGCACTGTTTGGGGCTGTTTTGCACGTGACTCACGATCAACACAACTCCAAGGCCTGTGAAAGCACAAAGGCTGATCCCTCGCCCAGGGAACTCTCAGGTGCCGTGGGGATGAGCTCAGGAAACAGCCTGGATGGCTGGCCACGCCACACCCGTGTGTCAGACCCCACCAGGAGCTGCTGGTGGCACTGCAAAATTCCATCCCGAGCTGCTGTGGCTGAGCAGGGACCCTCAGCCCAAGCTGCTGCACCCGAGGTGCTGGGGGGAACATGAACCATCTTCACCACCCCCTCAGCCTCCAGTCAATCAACAAAAGCCATCCCTGCTGCCCTTTGCTTTTTTCTCTTTGTTTCCTCTTTCCCCTCAGCAGCACTCACAAGTTTCACACTCCTCTGGTGACAGCTGTCCCTCCACAGCAGCTCCCATCTCTGCTCACCAGCCAGCCCTCACACCTGTATTTTGGATCCCTGGTCCTTGGTGGCACATGGGACCCTGCCATGGTGGCACCTGGGTCCCAGCAAGGTGATGCACACCGAGATGCCACTCCACTGTGATGGACGAGGATTAAAGGAATAAAAAAAAAGTTTGTTGAACAGGAGATACTTCCCTTTGTGTGCCATCCCTGGGGAGCTGGGAGGACCAGCAGCAGGAGTACAAGAAGTCCTGGATAGTTTATAAAACTAAAGAGATTCATTAGGGTCTGAGACATCCAGCACAGCAAAATGAAACCCCAGCCCGCTTGTATGGAGAGTGAGGATATCTGCGATTTACAGCAATGACAAGGGTTTTTTTTCCCTTTTCTTTTTTAAATACATGTTAATCCAGCTGGTGCAGTGACAGTAACACCCCAGCATCCTTCCCTGGGGAAGCCCTGGCAGATTTTCCACCTCCCAGCTCAGTCCCCTGTGAGGAGCCCCACAAAGGGAGACAGAGCCCCATGCCCAGGTCATACAGACTCCGAGCTCCAGAGGGTTTTGGGGCCCTGCAGGACCGTGCTGGGGTAAATGAGGTGCAGTGATGTGGCAGCAAGGAGCAGCTCCAGCAGCAGTGACAGGGACATCCCCGCAGCTGCCAGATGGGTGCAATAAAAGGCTCATTAATGGGGATCGTTGGACCTCAATTTCAGAATGCTGGATGAAACCTCCTCAGTAAGTATCATTATTATGGCACTCTCAATCAAGTCAAGCAGCTTTATGACAAAATCAAAAGTTGTGATCCCAGCAGCAGAGGGATGGGGGAAGCAGCCCATTTATTCCTATTTATTTTACTTTGGGTTCACAGCGAGGACCCAGCAGCTGCCAGGACACAAGAATGATGGTCACATCCCCCAGGCAGCTGGGGACAGCTTTAAATGTCATCACAGGCCTCTGCCCTCTCAACCCCAAACTGCTCCACAGTGGGATTATGCAGATACCTCTATGCTGGCCTGTGGCTCCGGAAAAACCTCATGGAATCATTAAGGTTGGAATAGATCTCTAAAATCACCGATTCCAACTGTTAACCCAGCGCTGACAAGCCTGCCACCGTGTCTCTAAGCACCACATCTACACATCTGTTAAATCTCTCCAGGGATGGGGACTCCACCACTTGCCTGGGCAGCTGTGCCGGGGCCAGACCACCCTTTGTAGATACAAAAATGCTGCTATCAAGGATTTTCTTGCTATTTTCTAAGTCTGTGAGAGACTTTTCTCTCTCACAGAAGAGGTAGCAGAGTATATAAACAACCAAACACCTGCACCCTTGAAAGTCTTGTTTATGATACAGTAGAAAAATATTTTGACAACGGATGTTTTAGGATTTTAGCCAATCACCCCAAGGGGTGGCTGATCCTTTGTCCAATTAGACTATGAAGAAAAAAGTCTATAAAAGCGTTTGTAAAATAATTAAATAAATCAATCCTGCTGCACAATTCCTGCCTGCTGGATCTTCTCTCCTCCTCCTCCCTACAGCTGCGGGACATGGTGATATATCCTAGGGCCTAGGCCAGCAGTAATAACCCTTCTTGTGAAGAAATTTTTCCTGCTGTCCAACCTAAACCTCCCCTGCTCTGTCCCTTTCCCTTGGAGAAGAGATCAACTCCCATTTGTCTACAGCCTCCTGGCAGGGAGCTGTCAAAGTGAGAAGGTCCCCCCTGAACCTCTCTTTCTTCCAGCTCCCCCAGCTCCCTCAGCTCAGAGGCCAAACCCAGCCAGACCCATCCAGGGACATGAACAGCAACATCCCAACTTCCTACAGGGCACTTCATGCTGCAGTTACTCCCTAAAACTTCTTCCAGACACCTTTTCCCATCAAACCCCTTTTCATTGATTTGCACTCTCCTGTCTCCATAATCTTCTGCCATTTTCTTGTTCCTCATGTTGCAGTTTTGCTCCACTGAACTCCACAGAGCTGAGATGCCACCAGAGAGAGCCGGTGCACACAGCAGGAACTCCCAGTGCCCATCCCAGTCCCAGCCACTCATTCCTTGGCCGAAGGTCTGATCTGTCTGCTTGTCCTTGGTCACCTCCAAAAGAAGGAGGAGCAGGATGGGTGATCACCAGGCTGGTGGAGGGGGGTAACCCAGCCAGGCTGGTGCCCTGCTGGGATGGCAAAACCCACCATCCACCACCTCCCGCTCACGGCTGTGGGCCACCGACACTGCATGGCACACGAGCACCATTGGGTTTGGGAACGTGACTCTCATTCCTGATGTGCATCTCAAACCATGGGTTTCTCAGCTCCCCTGGCAGCCCAGCTCAGCTGTCATCTCCACTCGAGGCAGGAGGCTGAGATTTGGGGCTGCAGAGCCGCTGCTGACTGGCAGGGAGGGAAGGAGATCAGAAGATCACTCTCTGAAGAATTAAGATCCTAATCTGCCT
Source organism: Corvus moneduloides (assembly GCF_009650955.1). Lineage (NCBI taxonomy): Eukaryota > Metazoa > Chordata > Aves > Passeriformes > Corvidae > Corvus > Corvus moneduloides. Next base: position 8,640,032 of record NC_045494.1, read on the forward strand.
TAAGCTGCTCAGCACTGCCACGGGCCCTCCTGAGGCAGCAGCTCCTCTCATCCCATCGGCAAGGACAAGCAGACGAGGCAGAGCAAGGTGGAGCCTGGCATGGGGCTCACAGCCACAAAACAGAGGCTGGCAAAGTAAAGATCAAGCCTCAATTAGACTTTGCCCTTCATTATGTAGTTTGCTGTCGCCTGGGCTCATTAAAAGCCAGCTGCAGGTAGGAGGAAGCATCAGAGGGATTATCCAAACCGCAGCTGTGTGAGGAGATCTGATCTCTCTCGGCAGCAGCAGGCACAAGAGCCAAAGTCTCTTCCTGCTCCTTGGAAAAGCCGCCCATCCTGGCACTCTGCAAGGACACGGTGATCCTGCTGCCCTTGCAGCATCACCTGGGGGCAGGAGCAGCCACAGCCTCTTCCCAAATGTGCTTCTCTTCTCTTTTAATGGCATTTATGGCACCAAGGAGATACCACAGCCCAGAGCAAAGCTTTTGAAAATCCCAAGGCACAGGCACACAAGGAGAAAGTGAGTCTGCCCTTGAGCCTCTGGCTGAGCACCCTGAGGCTGACAAAGGTGAGGAATGGGGATGGTATTTCCATGCTGACCCCAGGGAAACAGGGAAGCCTTGCAGGGAGTCACTGGTGCCACCACACTGGACCTCCCTGCCTGGTGGGCACCGACTGTGTGGGGTTTGTGCTTCCTCCAGGGCACTTTCATCCCAACCAGGTTCCATCAGACACCACATGCCCAATCCCTCAGCTGTCACTGCAGAGACCTGGCACTGGGCAGGAAAGGAGCATCTACAGCCTGGGCCAGAGGGGGTGAGAAGGGGCAGCTCTACGTGCCTGCCATGAGCTCCTCACACAGCGAGTGGCCCATTTGGAGGCTCAGAGCTTTAAAACTCAGACATATTTTCCTTCATTACTTCTTCCACCTGGGAGCAATCTCCTGCCACTGCAGCCTGGCTGCTCAGGGGGACCTTTCCAGCCGAGTGCAGCCGTTTCTCCTCCAGCACTGCGAGTTTAGCTCCGTGCCACAGAGCTGTTTGGCTGTTCACAACCTCTCAGCATTGGGATGCTGCTGCGGGGTGCCAGTGGGAAAGGCAGGTTCCCAAAATACACTGAAATCCACACCACACAGTCCCTGCTGTGCAGCGAAGAGGAGGAAGGGAGTCGGTGAACAAATATTTGCCTGGCTACCCTGCTTTCTAGCACAGAGAGTCTGAAGAAACAGAAGCCCAGCTTTCCAGTAAAACTCAGCCCACTGGTGCTGCCCACACTCCAAGATTGTGGCAGCTTGGTACCTTCCCAGTGTTTGGTGTCGTTTTCTATTGAAGAAGCCAACAGAATAAGGGGAAGGAGGTGGTTTCAGAGCACACAAAGCCAAACTGCTGAGTAATAAATCAGCCAACGCCTCCCTTGCTGCTCCAGGACACTGGAAGTTGTGCCAGCTGCTTTTTCTCTCAGCACTGTTGGCTTTATGCCCCCTCCAGAAGTCCCAGGACTGTTCTCACCGTGTGTCTTGAGGCACATCTGGATCACAGGGCAGAGGGTTACACTTGCAGACCAGCCAAGATGGGCCCCAAGGTGGTGGTCACCCGCTGACCTCACAGTGTCCCCTGGCTCAGGAAAGTAATTCCTCCAGCAGGAGCACTGATGAAGCCTGCTCTCCTCTGCGTCATGTCTCACTGCTTGGCATTTTATCCAAGGCAGTCTGTGGGTTCAGCCTTGTAGCAGACACTAAAGAATCCAGAAAGGAGACAGATGTGAATGTCCTGACCGCAGGAGAAGCTTGTGAGATCATCCTGTTCCAGACATCAGTCACTGCACTTAGAGAAACCTTGGTCAGGAGGAGATTCTCTGGTGCCCAATATTTTAAAATGTGGCTGTATTTTCACTTGGGTTTGAGATCCCGTTCCTTAGGTGGGTGCTCTGATGCTTCACACTGCCAGAATCCACTCTGGAGCCCTGCTCAGTGGGGTCTTTCACTGCTCAGGTCTCTTTCCTTTACCTGCTCTGCAGCCTTTATGAAATGTGTAGTTAAAATCACTGAGATCTGACTCTTTCAATCACATCCCAGTGGAGCAAAGCCCTGAGCTGAGCAGGGAATAGGGAAGGCTTGACAGCCACTCTCAGCTGAGCACAAGGAGTGCAATCACCTAAGCCATGCTTCTTTAGGAGCCAGTCTAAAAATAACACAGGAAAGCTGTAGAAGTAGCTCTCGTATTTTTTGGGGTGAAACAAGTGTGGAGTTCTGATATGAATCCTTGCTCTTGCTCTCCTGACATGCTGATATTCCTCTCCCAGCCATGACCACTCTGCTTTGCCAGGTGCTGGCACCAACCAAGGAAATTCCAATGCCTGTGGCAAACTCCAGCTCAAGGCACAGCTTGTTTTCCACTGCCCAGAGCCTGCAAGTTTAAATATGGCCCCAAGTTTGAAAAGAGAGCCCTTGTTTTTCGTGGAAAGCCTCATCCATCTTAACAAATTCCGCTCCATCCAGGCTGTGTCACAGCGTGATGCTTCCTACGACCTGCCCTGCACTGCCCAGGTGCAAAATAAAAATGAGAAAAGGAGCATTGTAAGAGGAAGGCAGCATCACTGGGCTTTTCCTTCACTTCTTTCATGTCCTAGGCAGGGAGATGGAAATATTCCCAAGATTTTGACCTACCCCTACCCTTAGAAATGTGAGGCTGGTTACAAAAGCAGCGACTCGGTCAGCGATGGCTGATGCAGATGAATCCTCCACAGCAAGAGAGAAGAGCAAAACCCCAGCTCCCTGCCCAGAGCAGCACTCTGGGACAACTCTGGAAGTCTGCTGACAGCCACCAGGCTCACCTGGGCTTCAGGAGAGGGAAGGAGACCGGCTGGAGGCATTCTGTGCGTCATGCCGTGATAAACAAGGGGAAAATGATAAATAGGGAAAGACTTGCAGAGCCTTCCTCCTGTACCAAAGCCCTCGCAGCAGCAATTGCCTCTGCTCTCCTGTCACAGCACCGGCAGCTGGGAGAGGAAACGAAGCAGCAGGAGTGGGAATGATGCAGGCACACAGCCCCTGAGCTGGTGCTGTGCTCCGGGCACCCACTGGCACTCGGGAGCTGGCAGAAGGGCACTGCAACCCCAGCCACCGCTGCAGGACAGCCTGGTGCTTCTCCTGGCAGCAGCAGCAGGCACGGCTGCATCCGCCCAGCGCAGAGATGCTAATTGGGTATAAGAGAAGGGGGGAGGGAGAGAAGTGAAGAAAGGAACGGGGGGGGGGGGGGGGGGGGGGGGAAATACTGAAGCTCCGAGTCAATGGGAAAACACTACAATCCAACGCGGGCAGGATGAAACCAGCCCAGTACAACATTGTCCGGTTAAACTCGCAGCCCTGTATTATTCCCAGCTCGCATTAAGTAGCTCTGTAGTGTTAGTGCTGTTCTTGAAAGATAACTTCACCTTTGACCCCTTAAGCTCCGAGACACTCCTAAAAGTACCAGCATGTTATTATGAACAGAAGAGCAGTGTTAATGCTGAAATGCTCTATCCCCTTCTCCTCCCTCCTTGTCACCGCTGGATTTTAAAGCACAACATTATTAAAAAAGGAAATATATGCTGGGGATGCAGCATCCCCTTCCAGCAGCAATCCCTGCGTGTGGAGGAACCCCTTGGGTCTGCACAGCGAGCGCTGAGGGGAGGCTCCTCCTGTTTCCAGCTGTCACTCCTGGGCATTTCTGTTTCTCCTGTTTCTGCTGTCTCCTCCCCGGGGCAGGACAGGATGCAGGGCAAGGGCGATGCCACAGCGGGGACCAAAGAAAGATCCCCTTCCCACACTTGAAAATATCCAAATAATTAAAAATGCCTCGAACCCAAAGCGCTCTGAAGCTGCTGAGGCACAGCTGGGGTGAGGTGCTGGTGCTGAGGGAGCCAGTATTTCTCACCCTGCACAGACTGGGCTGGCGTGGGCTCCATCCAGGCCTTTCCCAAACGCCAGGAGGAACCTCTCCTCTCCCTTTCCACCCTCTCTCCTTCATCATCATCAGCTGCCTCCGTTCTTCCTCCCAGGATCTGCTGTTTTATGTTTCTGTTGCCTTCCTCAGCCTGTAAAGTCTTTTGGGGGCAGGAACAGGCTGTAATCTGTGTTTGTCAAGTGCCGTGTAAACGGCTGGCTAAATGTGTTTGTTTTCAAGCGCTTATTTGTTTTTCGAAGGGGTAGTTACAGGAAAGTACACAGCGGAATAAGTAATTGGTGCAGAGCTGGGAGAGCATGGGAGAAGCGCTGTGTCCCTGTGGAGAGAGGCAGATGGCACCAGTGTGGTTTCCCTCCTCCTTTCTTTCCCCGTCTTCACAGCCAGGGAGGGCTGGGGACAACCCCAAAGACACAAAAGATGTGTCAAAGGGCCTTGGACGGGAGCTGAGGATGCCAGGGCAGGTCACCAAGGAGTGCCCCAGGCCAGCCTCCCCCTGGGCTTTATTCCTGCGGATTCCCCTCTCCGCACTGCTCTGAATCCATGAGGATTTGCACGTCGAGGGCACATATTTTACTGTGTTCTCCTTGACAGCCATACCCCGTGTCCTTGCCGGAGCTGATTCCAGCCCCTCCTGCCCGGCTGGTACAACTAATGAAACTAATCGCTTCCACCGCAGCATCTGCGGGGCTTTGAGGGTGGAACTGAGAGCAGACCATCAGGAAACAGCCTGATTAAAAAGTACTTTGGGGAGGGGGCACTTTGCCTGAGGGTGACAACGTCTCTTACACTTGAAATGAAATATATCCTTGTAGAAGAGTGGGAAAGAAAAGAGAAAAACTTTGGCCCCTGCGGAGGTTCAGAAGCCCTTAGGCTGTTGGCCACTGGATTCATGTACACCGTGCTTTAGTGCTTTAAAAAGCGCCTAAAAAAGCAAGATACCACGAGCCGGTGGACTGTAAAATATCCTATCACCAGCCAGCCATACACAGCGAGGATGTCATGCCACGGGGTTAGCAGCAGTATCATAGGCAAGGTAAAGATGCTTCATTGCATATATTAAAGGCAGCCCGAGCCCTAAATGCACCCTAAAGAAGATGGATCTCCTCGGGAAGCTGAGATCTATTCATCACAATCTGATTCCTAAGTGTCAATTAATCTTACAGCTTGTGTGTTGTTGCCCAGCCCTGACACATCTCTCACTGTCTCTGACTTGGAAGAGTAATGGGAGACAGTGTTTGAGTATATAAAAGATAATTAATAGAAAACATCCTCCCTTTAAAAAACAACCACCAAACCAACCTTTTAGTGCAATACGTCTTTCCACCACCATCCATTTCCACAGATCCAACCCGCGGCTTCTGTCATTTGGGGAATGTTAATTGCTCGGCAGGAAACTAAGTGTTTTAAAAGGGTGAGAAGGACCCTGCTAAAGTATGCGGCCAACACAAAAGGAATGGTGATTTTTTTTAAACGCTCATTGTTCCCCTCTCAGCACCGAGCCCGTCCCCGGCTCTTGCTCTGACATTACAGAAAAGCCCCGGAGCCCCCGGCGCGGTGAGATGCAATGCAATGAGATAATGTTATTTTACTCCTAACGGAACTTGGAGGGAAATAAAGCACGGGGATGGAGCCTGTTGCTCTCAGGGAGCCATCCCGGGGTCCTGATACAGCAGCAGGGCCAGAGGATGGAGCTGCGTTTGCTGCGTGCCACTGATGGGGGCAAAGCAGGAAGGGGGCCCCCAGGGCAAGATTGGAGCACGGCAGGGAAAAGGCCCGGGAATGGGGAAAAAAAATATTCATTTCCTGTGTTAGAGAGCGGAGAGGCTCCCCAGGGGGAAGGGGTTTAGTGAAAGGTATTTCCTGGTGAACAGTAAGGACTGGGTGGAGCTGGGGTGACTGGGATTCCTGCGTGGGTTTTTCAAAAGCACCCAACGTGGAGTTGGACAGGATTCCTCTTGCTCCAGGAAAAACCGCTGGGAAAGCCAGGGAGGGGGTACCTGGATGGGTCAGAGCTCAGCTGAATGTGGATGTGGCTTTGCAGGAACCGGTTTCCTGGGAAGAAGGGTGGAGGAGCTGCGTTGCCACTCAAGGCAGTAACCACAAGCATAAACGTCTCTGCTCTGCCCCCACGGGAATTGCAAAATATCCAAGTTTGGCAGCATCAGCCGGGGTGGATTCTGTCCCTTTCTCCCCAAACAGATCTGTTTGGGCTGGAATATTGCAGGAGCACGGTCCTGGTTCTGGAGGCTGCAGGGATGGAACTCCAGCTCTCGGCTGTGTCCTGACATCTGGAAGTCTTCAAACACCAAATCTAGTCAAAATCTCGGCAGAGAGCCCTGGCAGCTGCGGTGCTGTGGGCCATGGAGGATGGGGTTAGCAGAAAAGAGAAGCTTTCTTAGTCCCTTTTATAATTTTTATAATGGACTGGAGGGTCAGCGAGAGTTCCTAAGGGTTTGTCCTTCCTGCTTTGTCTCCCGACACAATAAAACCTTAGCATAGAGTCAAGGCTTAAGAACACCTGAAACAAACCCAAGAGGCCCATGGAAAGACACTTTTCTGGGAATGCCCATCGAGTCTCTTGGGATCCTTTGACCTCTCTTGGCTCTGGCTGGTTTTGCTGAGTGTTTCTGGGGTGCTGATTCCCAAACTCTCACTGGGGGTTATGGGAATGACACACATGGTCAGGGAGACATCAGAGCTCTGAATCCTCTGAACCTGCCAGCACACTCTCCCAATCCAGTCTTCAAACAAAATCTGAGATTTTTTAATCAAAATTCTGTTTAAAATCAACATTTCCCTCTTGCTTAAATACCCGTTTGCTGAGAGTAAGGATTTTAATATCAACAGTTTTGACTCTAAGTTCTTCACCTTGGTTTCTAGAAGCCACTTCTCAAGTTCCTTTCCACAATTTTTGAGTAGAGACTAATAAACAAACAAGCCTCTCCCACTTTTAGTTCCTGTGAACAGCTTTCCAGACAACACACACAAAGGAGAGCAAGTGAAGCACCCCATCACTGGGACAGCAAAGAAAGGTGCCCCTTTCCTACCCTCACCAAGAGGAAAAAACACCCACAGGGACTGTCCTGCAGAGCAAACCACTCCAGCATCACCCTGCCATGAGCAGCAGATCAAACTCCCTGATCTCCAAGGATGGGAGATACAGTTGTAAGTTTGGAAGTGAAGGCAGGAGCTGTCAGAGCCAGTCAGGTTTCATCAGCCTGAATAAACAGGCTGTGAATCTCATAATTACAGGTTCCCCCTTAGGATTTTGGCACATCTACTCCTAACCCAACCCTGGAAAGTGCAGAAGGTACAGAAATGAAACCTAATAAAGCCTAAATATTATCTCCCATATTCTGAGGCTCAGCAAAGGTTTGATTTACATTCCCAGCAAAAGGTTCTTGCATCTGGAGCAATGGCTTGTATATTGTATTTGTCTAAGATTATAGGTGCTTTATGGCATTTACTGGACCTTGTAAATATTCTGTAAAGCACAATCGACAGAACAATTATGGGAGAGGAATAACAGTTTTGAATCAACTCCTCTTGGAAGAAAAAAAATGGATTTTACCCTTTGCTGCTGCAAATGATCTGCAACTCAGTAATGCTTAACAGCACATATGAGAAGAATACTGTCAAATTTAAACCCCCTGGCTGGTTTTTCCAAAATCTGGCCTCCCAGTTATGCTCCTGGGAAAGAGAACAGGGTCTGGGAGACTCCAGGTTATGGCAGCATGTTGGAAGAATGGGCTGTCCTGCAGATGAGAGCAGCAAACCTCACCCTCCCTGTTCATAACCAAATCTGCAGGCTGGCACCACAGATAAGACCTCTGGCTACACCCCTGGAAATGATCTCACACTCCACCTTCACTTGTGGCCTTTCCCTGTTACTTTTCCAACACAAGCAGCCGGGACAGAGCTGTGGGGCAGCTTGGTGTGAGTCAGTGCCACGTGGAAAGCCCAGCTCTGCCCCGGCTCCTGGGAGAAGCTCTTTCCTCCTGGAAGGACCATCCTCCTCTCCGGTGTGTCTGGAGCTCTCAGCAGCCTGGGAGCCGAGAGAAGAGGCAGCGTCCCCGTGTACTGTGCCACTGGTTGGGTGCTGGTGCTGGAGGGGTGATGCTCACATCCTGTTTTTAGCACAGCCTGCAGCAGGTTCCTGAGCGCAGCTGGCTGTGGGAGCAATGCCACGGTGGACAGGGATGGTAAAACCCCGCACTCAACACCGAGGTAAACAGCAGCTTGCTGGAAAAAAACACCTTCCTGCCTTTGGGAAGCCTCCCCAAACCTCTGCAGGCAGGCAGAAAGGGTGTGAGGGCTCACAGAGGTTTAGGAGTCTCCCATGCCCAGCTTCTCCTGCCCAAAGCAGCTCCCAGCCTCCATCCCAGCTCCCTGCAGGCTGACAGAGGCTCCCTCGGGACCAGCCTGGTGTCAGAGGAGTGCAGAGAGCAGCGAGCAGGGCACAGACACATCCCAGAGACAAACACAGCTGCTCTGGTGCCTCCCCAGGATGAGGGGTCAGCACAGCCAGCTCAGGGATCCCTGGAACAGCTCTGCCGTGTGTCTGTGCGGGCAGAGATCCAGCACACGGGGCCGGAATTGCCAGCAGACCCTGGCTGCCAGCCTGGCCCCAAATCTGTGCTCTGTAGGCACTGAGGTGTCTCCATCCCCACGTGCCAGCCCTGCAGGCAGCAGGAACCTCTGCCAGGCGTCCCTTCTCAGACCCAGAGGGGCTGGATGGTGCTTGGAGGGTGGAAATGTGACCTTCCCTTGCCATGTGTTCCTCATTCTGTGAAATACCTGAATTCCAGTGCTTTCCCACTCCATAAAATCTGAAGGTCTGAGCTCCAGTGCTCCTGCAGAAGAGGTAGGAGGCAGCTTGAGGAGCCCTTTGAGAGGACAGGGCAAAGTCAGTCTCGTGTGCAGTCCATGGAGAATGAAGGTGGCTCTGGGCACGTGGGATTACCTGGCCCATCCCTGCAGCTCTGCATGCAGCACGATCAGAAAGCACAGGCACCTCTGGCCTCAGCTCAGTGACCCTGGGACCCTCACCTGCCTCCCCCTGGACACTGTGCAGCTCTCAGCAGACCCTCAGTGATGCCCAGACGCTGGTGCTGTGCAAAGCATCTGCCTTGTAGTGGGCAGGGACTCAGGGGACGGCCCCACCACCGAAGGGGTCTCTGCCCCAGCCCTGGCTCTTGCCCTGCCTGATTTGAGGCATTAAATTCACCTGATGTTTCCTCTCTGGGGCAGGCAGTGGAGGTGCTTCTAAAGGAATCCAAATGGAGTCACAGAAAACAGGAGGAAAATCTCTCTGCAGGCAACTGGAGTGCAACCCTTTTGGAAAAGTCCCACATGTGTCAGTGGTGTTGGTCCTGACACAACCTGCCTGAGACAAAAACAAACTGGGGAGGGTGGAAGCCCCATGGGCGGCTTTTGGGGCATCACTGGGCCAGAAATGCACCCTCTGAAAACCTTTCCCACCATCAGAGCCACATGCATGGGGACCCCCAACAGCTGCAGCTCTACAGCCCCAGAGGGGACGGCTGCACCCAGGAGAGGACATCTGTCCGTGGCCTGAAGCTGGAGAGGAAGTGCTTCACCATCACTCCCGGCCAAACAAAATCCCAAGTGAACCTTTCTAACAATCTGAAGCTGGGAAACGTTCCCTTGTTTTACAGGGTCGTGTTTTGTTCTGAGTTTCTCCATCTTCCCAGTTTGTCTCCAGGCTCCCTGGTTTCAGGCCAGGTCTGTCCAGTTTTCCAAGGCACACACGGATTGGGGGGTGAGTTTGAGCCAAGTGAGAGCTAATGAATCGTTTTCTGCCTGCATTGTGCAGTGTGAAGGGCCAAGCAGTGATGTGGCTGGGTCCCAGCCTGCTGCCCCTCACCCAGCAGCCCCAGCAGGAGCAGCTCCAGTGGCATCCCATGGACTTGTGTCCGGAGGCACCAGGGCTGGTGGGAGCAGGGCTGGAGCAGGAAGCAAAAGCAGCAGCTGTGGGGTGTCCTGCAGAGCTCTGCTCAGCTCTGTCCTTCACCAGCACCAAAGGGAACACTTCTCCTTCAGTATCAGCAGCAGGGATGCTGATCCCACTTCAGATGAGCTGTGAGCGTGGTGACACCATGGGTTGGCCATATAAACCCTCACAAAGGCCTGGGGGAAGCAGAACAATCTGTTCACTCTCCTGACCTTACCCATGGGCCTTGAGGCACCCCAGTCCGTGTCCTCCCAGTGCAGAAGTGGTCAGACAGTGGTGAACAGACCCTGGGACTGAGTTCCTGTGGGGTTGTCATGTCTGGGCTGATGCAAAAGGACACGTTGCAGTTTCCTCTCCTGCTCCCTTTCAGACAGCAGCCAGGATGGTAAGAGCAGCTTGAGTTTAGAGAGTAAACACCACCGTGAGAACGCCCCCCCCAAATGTCCCAAGGATTATTCAATTATCCATTTCACTGTGGGATCTTGCTGCCTGGAGGTCTCCCCTCTAACCAGAGGATCTCCAAGATGTGAGGAGGCACCTGGAGAACTCTGCTGGGGGCTGGAGACAAGCAGGGCTGTGTCCAACCCCTGTGCTGTCGGGGTTCAGCCTGCCTCTGAGATGCACCCATGGAAAGCAGGCTCCAGTTGTGCACTGGGGAGCTCATCCCTCCCAGGATACCAAACCCACACAAGTCACACCCACAGAAGCACTGAAAGCAATAATATTTTACCACCTAATCCCACTGAGCTCTTGGCTCACCTTTTGTTCTGCCCTTCTCACACAGCAGGAGATTCTGTGTATCCTGTGAGTAGTTTGGGCAATCGGTTGTTCCTTGTGATGCTGGCAGCAGGGAGATATGAGCACCTGGGAAGTTTTATGACATTTAAACCAATGTAAATAGCAAACACCTCCTCTCGAGTCAGGGATTAACTCCAGACTCCTCTGCTTTAATGATAAATATTTTGACTTAATGAGAACAAACTAGTGTTCTTTTTTGACTTAGCACTTCTACACTGGGGACACAATGCCTGCATCTGGCAGTGGCCAGAGGATGAAGTTTAGAGACATGAATCTGCCTGTTCCTCTTATTAATTCAATTTAAATGGATGAAAAAAAGAACCTCCAATAGTTTAGACCACAACAGAGATGCACATTAATGTAAAGACCCAAGAGTCCTGTTAAATTTGAGGTTGTACTGGGCCTTGAACTCGATGATCCTTGGATTCAATGACCCTGATGTGCCTTCCAACTCAGGATATTCTGCAATTCCATGAAAATCCACTTGTAAGATACAGCAGATTCTCAAGGGTTTGGATATTTTCCACTGAGGTGTTTTGTAGCTTGAGCAGAAGCTGTGAGCTTGGCAGAGGAGTTAATGGATGGCATTCTTGGGGGTAAGGTCTGAGTCAGGGTGGGTGAGTCCAGACCATGCAACAACCCATATGCATTATAGGCCTGTCCACACATTTACTGCACCCAGAACTGGGCAGAAATCCCTGAAGATGAGCAATAACTGAGATCATCTCCCACTGCATTCCACTGAGCCCTGGTGCAAAGCTGCTCAAGGAAAAGGCTCTGCTCTACTGCACCAAGAGGAGAAGAGGGATGTTTCAGCAGTAAAACAGAAATTTAAGAAGCAGGATAATTTTGGTTACTTTTTTTTTAAAAAAGGAAAACATAGGAGAAGTGAAAATCCAGTGGGTTCTGTCACCCATTGCTGGTGACATTTCAGAGTGAGGGTAAAACCAGGGGAAAGCACCAACGGAAGGAGAACTCAGCCTCTCCAGGGAAGCCCCACAAAACACAGCACTGAAGTGGAAACAGAGCCAAGACATGAAATACTCACTGAATTCCCAGCTTATCAGGCTTCCAGCATCTCCCCTTTAAAACAGATTAGAAAATCCTGCCACATCAATTTAAAATCCGTCAGAGCTTTCTCCCCTCTCGGGCACAACCAGGTTTGTCACAGCATTTGGGACACCAGCACCACCAGAATTTCCACAGGACACCCCCCATGTCAAAATCACCACGGACTGCTGTGTCCTAGGATATTTATGCAAACCAGGAGGCACGGCAGGATTTCACAGCAGGAGGACAAATTCATTTTGTAAAAGGTATTTATATAGTTCAATAGGTGTGTGCAGTGCTTTAGAGGTATAAAACATGAGATCCCTGCCCTGAGGGGCTTATAATCTAATAACATATACTAGGTAAATTAAAACATACATCACGATGGCGATGAATGCCCAGCCCAGCCGAGACGGGAGGGCATTTGAGCCATATGACAAGGCAGAACTCAATTTTCATTTTAGATTTGTAGTTTGCCTTTAAACAGCCGGCGTTCCCTAACCCCCAAGCGAGGGAGAAATTTATCAGCATTACATCTGGGGGGAGGGAGTGCTCCGACACAGGATCATTTATTAATTGTTATTTATTATCTGTTAAACAAGGACAGTGTGTTCAGCAATAGCATTCCTTTTTCTGGATTAATTGTTGCCGTGTAATTCCTAGGTTTTGTATTTTTAGCAGCCCTGTTCTAGCCTAGCCCACTGAAAAGGGGGGAAAATGGAACAGGCACTCACACAATTAATGTAATGAGAGTAATTAATTTGAAAATAATACCCAGGGGGTGGGAGGGTTAAGGCTTTCTTTTTAAAGAAATAAAAGTCGAACCAAAGCTCCCAAGTCCCTCAGGACTCGGTGCTACACTGACTGCACTCGTTATGTTCGCATTTGAATACTCATTCGAGCACATTTCTCATGCTGTTATTTCACCACTTCCTCAGCCTTGCATAATAGATGCAGTCATTGCCACTAAAGAGCCGGCGTTTACCCGCAGAGGTGAGGAAGGAGACCAGAAAGCAGGCAGGGGGCAGAAATAAAGCTCTCCACACCAGCTCTCTCCTTGGGGCTCGCTCAATCCCCGCAAAAGAAAAATAAATAAAATCAGAACCAAAGCACCAAAACGCCGAGCAATCAGTGTCTGGGGTCCCTTTTCTCCAGGGAGGTGGATGGAGCTCAACGCTCTCCATCCCTCCTCTTCCTCCTGCACATCACCCCAGCAGCCCTGCAGCTGCCAGGACCTGCCTAGCTTGCTCAGGAATGTTTGATTCCATTTCATGTGGCCATTTCTTGCTCTAAAGTCAGGGGAACACAGCCCCGAGGTAGCTGTGGACACAGCACTGACAACGCCCAAGTGGCTCCGCAGTCCCAAGGCCAGCACGGGGCTCACCCTACAAGGAGGTGTCTCATGGTGGTGAAAATATGGAGAAAACCTCACAACGAACCTTTCTGCTCCCTCCAGTGCCACAGAGCCTCGCTGAGATGCTGTGCCCATCCTGAAGAAGCTGAGAGAGGGTTTTGTTTCTTGAGTACCCGCAACAGGTAGCACCCAGACACGTGGGAGAGGCGGGAAACATGGATGGGGTGACGGTGACAAGAAATTACACCATGCTGGTGGCACCATCTCTGGCTTCTCAGCACCCACCACAAACCCTGGGTTAGCTCTGAGGTGCTGCCTTCAGCCAGAGCCTCCCAAATGAATCCTCAGCTCACTGCTGGAATGGGCAAAGAGCCCTAAAAATACCTCTGGTTCATAGCGCTCTACTGCCACACATTTGGCAAAGGGAAATTCAGGACTGAAACCCTTCTCTTGACATTTCTGACAGGTTTTAGAAATAAAGAGGGGCAGGTCTGGTGCCTGTCTGTGCTTTTCTGTGCTCTCCACAAAGTGCCACGAGCAAAGAAGGACAAAACCCGACATGACAAAGAGTAACCCGCCAGAAACCAGAAATTCAAACTTTTTAGAGGTCATCTAAACCTCCAAGTAATTCAAGTTTTCCTTGAAAATTAAAATTTGGCAAAGATACGCTTCTTGGTCCCAACCATGACAAAGCACAGTCTCACCCAAACCAGACCTGGTTTTAACGAATATTTGAAATCATTATTTCGTGGTTGTGCACTGGGTTATGTCAAGTAATAAAGCAAAAGTCCCTGAAGGCTTTGCTGGATGTGAGCAATTCCACAGCAAAAGAAACACATTTTCATGGAATCTACAGTAATCGCATTGGTCACGCAGGCTGGGTAGGATAGAGAAGGATTTCTGTCTTCATTTGGAGCAGCTTGTGGAGGACAGCCTGGAGGGTGTGTGGAGCTGGAAGTGTCTCCAAGGAGCTGGGTCTCCTTCAGTTTGGTATCTTGATGACTGAGCAAAGAATTACGGCAGCATAGAAGATGTTCCAAAATGGAAATTTCAGCTTTCTCGCCACCTCCACGGTAGATTTCACGTGGGGTTTCCAACAAGCTGCTGGATCACGTTGGATCTGGTTTTTTAGTTACTAGAATATTGGCATTTCTCTGAATTAGAGGGGAAGGGAATGAATAGAACATGATGAGGGAATAGAAGTTTCCAAACAGAAGAAGAAGGAACACCCCAGGACTTTATGAAGTCAGCAGCAAACTCCAACTCCCACATGACTCAGGAACACGTATGTGACGTGATGCAGAACCACCGTGGTTTGGTCAGTGGGTGTTTGATTTTTGTTAACTTAATTCCACAGGGAATTGTAAGGACTGCCACAGCCCCTGCCCTCACCATCACATCGGGGAGGGGTGAAGGGCAACAGTCTGGTTTTTAATAAAAACCTCTTCAATGAAGTTAAAATTACAACACGGCAGCGGGAGGGAGGAACGAGCAGCGGAGGAGGCTGCTCGTGCCCCTCAGTCCCTGCCCTGGGTGGGATATACACTGCAGGAGGGCAGCTGGGCCTTTGCTACCTCCATTTGGGGGGCCAGAAGCCTCCACGGGCACCCTCTCTGCCCTTCCCTGTGGCTGGGGATAGCCCGTGGGCACCGGGAGGACCCGTCATCCCCATGTTTTGCAGGGGCAAAGGTGGAGCAGGCAAAGGATGCTGCGTGGATCCCCATCGGGGTGGGGACATGCCGTTTCTGCATGGGGAGGCGAGGCAGGGCCGTTCCACCATCCCTTTCTTTAGCAGCTCGGTGCTGCGTTTTGTTTGGGAGTTTAACTTTTTTCTATTTTTTTTTTCTTTTTTTTTTTTTAATTTTTTTTTCCCCCTCCGGTGTTCGTTAGCAGAAGTGACATTTCTGCGGACGGGCAGGCGATGACGGCAGCTAATGGCTCCCGGGCCCTCTCTCCGGTTTCCTTAGCAACTGCGGGAAGGGAAAACAGAACTTGTCAGATGGAAAATGTCAATTATAGCGGATGCGGAGGGGAGAGATGCTGCGAGCAGAGGAGGCGTGCGGCAGCGGGGGGAGCGGGGCTGCGGCGGGGGGGGGGGGTACCCGGCAGCGCCCGGCCGGCAGCAGGAGAGTGACAATGCTCGGCAGCAGACGGGGCTGTCGGATGCGGGGCTGAGGGCTTTGGGATGTAGGGATGCAGGGCTGGAGGCTGTGGGGTGCAGGGCTGCGAGCTGTAGGATGCAGGGCTGCGGGATGCGCGGCTGCGCTGCTTCACCCGCAGTTTTGTCAGACACAGCCCATCCCCGTGGCCCAGTGGCTGAGTGACCACCCCCCAGCCGGAGCAGAGAGCCTTGAGGTAGAGATGAAAGCAGCGGGAAGGATATAAATCAGATTAGCTAATAAATAAAGAAGAGGGAGGAATAAATAAAGGCGCGGGCGAGCTACGCCCGCATTCCGCCCGTGGAATCCTCACCCCCTCGGTGGATGCGGGGCGGATCGATGCTGAAGGAGAAGTCATCTGCTAAAACGACGGGGAAGGAGCCGCTGACGCAGTGTTAATATTAATCAAAGCGAGTCGTCCCCTGCGCTGCCAGAGAGACAAAAGCAGGCGGTGCCGGCAGCTCGGGGTGGGCAGTGATGCCCGGGCGGGGATGCCCGGCCTGGGGAAGGGGCTCCAAGAGGGATGTGGGTGCCCAGGGCTGCACACCCACCCTGCTGCTGTTCGCCCAGCCCAGCTGGCCCCAGGCGCGGGGACGTGGCACGGTGCTGCACTGCCAGCCAAAACGGCGGCAGGAGGCTGGAAGGAGGCTGAGGCTGAAATCCGGGCTCCCCTCTGCAGTGAAAGCCGGGGTGGCACAAAGTCAGCCCAGCCCTATCCTCGCAGCATCACCAGCAGCGCTGGGAGCTTGAGCCTCAGCACATCCTTCTGCCTCAGGCACCTCCCAGCACTGTTTGGGTGTTTTATCTTAATGGAGCTTCCCATCTCCACCTTGGCGACTATGCCAAAACGCACTTGGTTTTAAAACTAAAAGGGAAAAAGCCAAAGCAGCAGCGACCCCAGCATCTCTGTGGGATGGCTGGCGCTTCCAGCCAGCCCTTTGCACACCAGCAGCTCCTGCTGCAGCACTAAGTGCACCCTAAGGACACCGGGGTTGTTGCTCGGTCACCTTGCGCTGACACCTCCCTGCCCGTTCAAAGCCTTCTTAGCAGGGAGAGTGCTAAATCAGCCTTTACTCTCTTCACTTAACCACGTCCAGGCCTCCTTGTCATGCTGTGACATGGGGGATTCGGACTTTCCTTGTCTTGACTGACATTGATATCCTGCCGGGAGGGAGCCAGCCGGCGGCTCCTGTGCCATGAATGCTAAAGCAAGTGGAATAAAAGAGGAGAACAGCTACCTTGGGAAAGTGGTCACCTGCAGTTGGCTGAAAGAATGAGTTTTATTCTGTTTTAGTCTGTATTTTTTGTTGTTGTTGTTTACTTGGATGGGTCAGGAAGCCTGTGGGTCAGGAGAGATATTTTCTCTTGCCTTGATAAACAAATGCCTCACCTTGCTGGTCACTTAACCTGCTCCATTTCCGAGATCTCCCTTTATCAGACAGCACTTGCCCATCTCTGCAAAGCCCTGCAACATCCTGAGGTGAAAGGAAATAACAGACCCCGCTTAGTTTTCCTCATCCCTTCCCCTAAGTTCTCTCTCTGAACGGGAAAAGCAGCAGATGTGAGGCACAAACCAGAGGTACCCCGAGCTGGTGCTCTGATGAGTCTTATCCTAATTCTGCAACCCAAAAACCCATCCGGACCCTGGTTTGCAGAGCTGGCCCTCTTATCCTCCAAAGACCTGGCACCAAGGTCCATCATCTCCCTTCTCTGTCTCTGGGCCCAAAACCGTTTCAGAGCAGATATTTTTTGATGCTCAGCATGACAAGGCGGTTTCACCTCTCTATTCCCTCTGTTCCTGTCTGTTTCCTGCTCTTTCTAAGTGTTTAATTGCAACCACAGCCTTCTGTAGGCTGAAATAATCACTCCACAAGAGCTGTCCAACTGAGGAGAGGGAGCATCTTTGCTGGAGCCAGGACAGCTCCAGGAACTGTCACTCAGGTTCACTTCTCCTGCACTTTCCCTTCTCACGCTCACAGGTTATTTTTACATTTTCTCTTATGTAACCAGGTCAGGGTCTGCTCTGGTTTCCACTTTGTCTGAAGCCAAAGGGAAAAAACCCACAATGAATTCAAGTAATGGACTTCCAGCTGATTGCTTCTCAAAGTGTCACCCGGGGTCTTTGCTATGGCACCTGGGTGGGAATAGCTCCAGCTTCTGGGGAGCCCTGGGGAATAACAAGCATGGTGTGAGCAGGGCAGCACAAAACCTCCAGACTGAGTCCAAAACGGCTTTAACCAGTCTCTAGTTACACCATTTCTGGGGTTGCTGGGTTTCTGGCCCTTTTCTGTGCCTTCCCTAAAATCACCTACAAACCAAAGCTCCCTGGGCGTGTTACAATCACAGCTCTACCAAACCCCTTGGTCAGGCAGGGCACTGGGCACTGCTGGCGTGTGCCCAGCACCTCTCCTGTCCATCCCAGCACAGGATGCACCTGGAAATGCCATCCCATGCACCCCATATGGGAGCAGGGCTCAGAGCCCAGGCCAGGGGCACGTTTGTACCTCAGGGAGAAGATTTCCCCGCCTGCCAAACCGTGCCACAGCTTCCCACAATGGCACTTCCAAAAGACTTTGTTTGAAAAATTTGGTGCTGTCGATAAATCTTAAAGCAGCAACACTCACCCCATCCATCCATCCATCCATCCATCCATCCATCCATCCATCCATCCATCTTCTCCCCCTCATCTCACACACCTCCCTGAGCTGGTGTGGGACCCCTGGTGCTGCAGGGCTGTAAATATCAATTGTTCTAACCCCGTTAGAGCCTAATAGGCTCAGCAATATGTACTGAGGAAAGGGCCTGACCCCGCTCGTCAGCAGTCATGACATGGAACAGCTATAGCATGTTCAGGGTATGCAAAAGGCTTAAATGCACATTTAATGGTTGTCAGGCAGCAGTTCCTATTAATATAAGGACAGTCACATCCCAGGGCTATGGAAAAAGAGCTGAAAAGCACGGAAGAAAAATGAATTTATTTCAATGGATGTTCGCGTGATCAAGAAACGACTCAAACAGCTAAAGCTGCTCTGCTCCTGACACGCTGAGAGATTGAAACTTGGATAATTAGTACAAAAGTTTCCCTGCCCATGTGACTCAGATCTTCAATTATTGACATTTGAGTTCATTATCATTTATGCACTTTCTTTATTTGTGTTTTGCCCAGGAAAAAGCAGCGCAACTCAGGCAGATAATTTGTTGTTGCTTTGCATATCTGCTTTCCAGCATTAAATTTTTATATCTTCTCCATCAAAACCAACTGAACTACCAGCCCTCTCTGCACCCTAATACCGTAATACAAATAACTGCAACCTCCTCCCACAAAAGATTAACCCCTCACTGTGTCCATAACTCCCCCTCCCCTTAGATTTAAAATGAAAAATCTGAAAATATTTACCACCATTTCAAGACTTGGGTAGAAATCTCCTTCATTCCATTGTGTAAAACACAAATTTTAGGCAAAGCCAAAGCTGACATAATTTTTTAGCACTAAACTGCTTTGTCCAGGAGTGGCAGTTCATCCTCTCTCCTATCATGGTTAGGACAGACCTTTTGTAAAGCTTTGTAATGCCCTAATTTGCCTCTCCTTGCAGGCTGTACAATATTACTAATCTCAAAATTGATAAATTACATACATGAAGGCAGAGCAAAACCCTTTGCATGGACACGAGAAATTATTTCCCTGTCACACGGAGTTCCTTTTCCCCCCCTTTCTTTTTCTTTCATGTTGTCATCTTCATTTGAACAACCTTCCCAAGACTTGAAAAGGTCAGTGCCCTCGTATTTGGGCCACAGGATTAGAGGTGACGAGCTGTGTTGAAAGACATAATTGAGCCTGGGCAGCTGGGGAGATTTCAGCCTGCCCGGGGTTCGGACAGCCCTGGCCCTTTTTGAAGGATCTAAAAGGTGTTCATGGAGGGAATGATGCTGGAATTTCAAAAAGCTTCAGGCGAGCTCAAAAGGTAATTAATAGAGACTAATTGGTCTCAAGGCCCTGGATAGTGGCTCTGTGTGCAGTTCTCAGTGCTGGCACTTTCCCTTTGTCCTGCCAAGGATCCTGCTCAGCTGCTGTGCTCGGGGGGCTGCAGGGAGAGAACAGGCAGGGACAGAACAGGCAGGGACAGGAGGGAGAGGGACAGGCAGGGACAGGAGGGACAGGAAGGGACAGAAAGGGACAGGCAGAGAACAGGCAGGGACAGGCAGGGACAGGAGAGACAGGAAGGGACAGAAAGGGACAGGCAGAGAACAGGCAGGGACAGGCAGGGAACAGGGAGGTGCAGACAGGGACAGGCAGGGACAGGAGAGACAGGAAGGGACAGAAAAGGACAGGCAGAGAACAGGCAGGGACAGGCAGGGAGCAGGCAGGTGCAGACAGGGACAGGAGAGACAGGGACAGAAAAGGACAGGCAGAGAACAGGCAGGGACAGGAGGAACAGGCAGGGACAGGCAGGGACAGGAGAGACAGGGACAGAAAAAGACAGGCAGAGAACAGGCAGGGACAGGCAGGGACAGAAGAGACAGGGACAGAAAAGGACAGGCAGAGAACAGGCAAGGACAGGCAGGGACAGGAGGAACAGGCAGGGACAGAAAAGGCAGAGACAAGCAGGTGCTGTCACTGCAGCCGGTGCTGGAGACAAAAGGCCACAAATCTGTATGTGTGCCTAGTGGGGAGCCTTTGCTAGCAGCCAAAATGCAAAAAAACAAAACCCCAGCCCAATTTAATCAAGAGTGTCCTGACTGAATCCCACCACCACCCTTGGGAGGAGTTGGTGGCCCCAGCTGGGGTTCCCCAGTGCCTGCCCCTGCCAGCAGGAGGTACAGCCTCTCTTTGCTCTTGGCTGAGTACAGGAACAGGTTTTTAAAGTCTCTTAGGAATAAACTTGGCTGATTTCTGTGTTAATTGGACACTTCTGTCCCTGGAAGTGTCAAAGGCCAGCTTGGATGGAGCTTGGAGCAACCTGGTCCACTGGAAGGTGTGCCTGCCCATGGCACGGGGGGTGGAAGTGGATGAGCTTTAAAATCCCTTCCATCGCAACCCATTCTGTGATTCCA